>NC_138083.1:418735-2818735 GCF_964212035.1 Myotis nattereri
GTGGGGAAGGAGAAAGGCGCTTAGAGGCACTGTGGCCTGCCGGGGTTGCGGCTGGGTGAGTTGCGGGCGCGGGGGGAGGGAGGGAGGGCGGGAAAAAGGGGGTCTCCGCCTGGTGGTAAAGGGCTTGGGATGTCACCCCCACTTTAGCGTGGTGCCCCGTTTCCACACAGTGCAGTTAGTGGGGCCGGCAGCAGACCCCCAGCTTCAGCTGCTGTCCCCTGACTCCTGGGCACAGTGCAGGGAATGGGTCAGGCCCTGGGAGCGGACCCCCGTTTTCAGCGGGTGCCGTCCTCCTCGGGGGAAACGCCGATGGGGCCGAGACTCAGGGACCGTCCGGAACTGGCAGGAGGGACCCCGGGGCGGGGGCTGGAGGCTGGAGAAACTTGACCGCAGTGGAGCCATTGTAGCTTTCTGTGAAGGGGGAAGTCCTGGGCCGCTGCAGGATGAAGACGTTCCTGCATAAAAAACCCGGGTGCAGTTTGCCCTCGGGTAGCTGACTCGGCTGCAGAAGCTGACGCGGCGGGCGGGGAGGGGGGGGGGACGGCCCCTGGTCCGCAGGTGCCCTGTCCAGCTGGCCGCCCTTCTCCCTCTGCGGGACTCTCGGTGCTGGACATAGAACTCTGCGTAAATGTATTGACTTTTAATAGGAGGCCGTGTTCCGAGAACGCCGCAGCTGTAGTGGGTGCAGTGACTCCTGCTAGAGGTAAGAAGTTCCCATTCATGCAGATTGCCAAGGGCTTTCAGTCTTTTCTCTGGTGGAGCCACAGAGTGAAGCAGCTGCCAGTCCTCTGCACTTTCTGCAGGAGCCGCTCACTCTCCCTCCAGAGAGAACGCTGCGGGGATAACGCTGTCACTGGTCACAGAGCTGGAGATAGACTCTGAACATCTCTCTCTGTGTCTGTGTATATATATAAAATTGCCTTCCACTGATTTTTCTGAGTAAACTGAAGGTCTGTGACATATATTTGGTTTTTGAAAGGAAGGGGGAGGGAGAGAGTGGTAGAAACATCAAAGATGAGAGAGAATCATGGATCGGCTGCCTCCCGTACGCCCCCTACTGGGGATGGAGCCCACAACCCCCACCTGTGTCCTTGACGGGAATCAAACCTGGGACTCTTTAGTCTGCAGGCCGAAGCTCTATCCAATGAACCAAATTGGCTAGGTGTGGGAAACTGTTTATTGCCTTCACTATCTGATAAGCATAGACAGAGAACTCCCCGAAACCCCACGAAGGCTGGGTGCCTTTGAAGCCCTAGCAAAGCTCAGAGCTAGGCGCCACCTCTGTTTGTCCAGACAGTGGTAGCTGAAACTACTCCCCCATTTATTATTATGTAAATCCTTGCTGATGGGCTAGTCTGCTTGTTATTAGGGGGTCACCTGCCTAAGGGCTATGCTATGGGTGCATCCCAGATGAATAAAAGCTTGGTGAGGCCTGAGCAAGGAGGAAGTCCTTCGGGACTTGCCGCCTGGTCCCCCAATATTGCAAAATTATCTCGTGTCTTTTTCACTCATTTGCTGTGCGGCTCCTCTTTCAGGTACCGAACCCTACTCCACGCAGAACGTGGAGGGAGTCTTACTCGACAGCTAGGGCTAAACATCTCTTTTTATAGAAAATTAATTAGAAAAGGAGGGTGAGATGAACAGCTTGCAATATAATTTGACGCTGAGCTCTAACCGATTGGCCCCAGGATGTGATTTAGTGGCCATTGCCTGCAGTGGGGTGCGCAGCGGCATTATAATCAGGCATAGACGTCCATGGTTTCTTGTCAATAAGTGGTCCATCTCAGGTGCTGTTTTGTAATTGCCTAGGGCCCCATTGAAGGCGTTTAGACAATTACAGAAGAGGTAACATTCAAAGTTTTTCACTCTTTGAAAAGTGGAGGGTGACTTGCTAGTTTTACCAAATTCTTCAAGTTGCTATTTTGAGATGCACATTTTCTCCGAAGGGTTTCGTTGTTTCCTTGTGGTGAAGTTGGTGGGAGACTGCGAATTGTGGGTAGAGGCACCCTGGTGGGAAGGGGCTGGTCACGGCAGCCCTGGGTTGAGCTCTGGACTGTTCCCCTCATGCACGTCTAAGTCACTGACCTTCAGTTTACTCACAAAATTGGTGGAAGGCAATTCTATGAAAATGCTCTTTAAACTAAATGTGTTGTTCATAAGCTAGAGGAAAGGAAAAATGCAGTGATTTTGGACGTGCTACTCTGTGAATAATACTTTTGAAAAACACTATCATTACATTGTGGGAACCATGTTGTCAAGCACATCATTATTTTACTGCACAAAGCAGCAGAGAAAGGCCACACACAACTTCTAGTGTCATCGTCCCCGATCAGGGACGTCACCCAGCGTGTCAGGCCTCCGAGCATCTCAGAGGTGCTGCGCGAGTTGCTGTGGTTTAAACTCAGGCAGACCTCCGGAGGCATTTCTGTATCACTTTCCTTCCATGCTGTTGCTTGGGATTGTAAGTGAAGTTCTACAGAGGGAAAATGACTGTTCTTGGCGGGATTCCTATTTGAACCTTTGCATAGCAGCTTAGAAAATTTGCAGAGGCACTAGCCAGTTTTGCTTAGTGACTAGAGCATCAGCCTGCAATTGAAGGGTCCCAGGTTTGATTCCAGTCAAGGACACAGGCCCAGGATGTGGGCTTGATCCCCAATGTGGGGCGTGCAGGAGGCAGCCGATCACTTATTCTCTCTCATCAATGTTTCCCTCTCTCTCTCCCTTCCTCTCTGAAATCATGAAAAATATATTTTAAAAAAATACTTTGCTGAGGTCTCCTCAGTGTGTCACTACCGACCATGAAATAGACTTAAACTAGTGGTGTTTGGGACGCATTCAGGGCAGGACTTTATATTTCGGCATTAGCAGTCTTCAGTGATGTCACTCTGCACATGGATAAGTCATAAGCTCTGTACTTGTGTTGCCAATGGCAGCTACAGTGTGTCTGACGGATCTGAGCACCAGGCCCACCTGCAGGGACAGGCACTCATTCCAGTGCCCCATTCTGCCTGAGCTCCGTCCTGGGCCTGTGCAGACAGCAGCAGCTGCCGAGGACTGGCTTCCCTGGAGAGTGCTCACCTTCACACACGGTATTGCACATGCTCTGCAGTGCTCTGCAGTCAGGAGTGCCTAACGAAGGACTTACTGCCATGGAAAAGATCGTCTTTAGTGAAATAGACCTCTCCAAAGTTGTTAAGCCGCTACACAGAGGTTATCATAGGAACCCAAGATCCTGAATCACATCTGCACGTTTTTCCTGTAACAGCCAGAGACTCGATGTCTTATAATCTCTACTGAAATCACTCATCTTCTCATCATTCATTTATCCACTCACTCATTCATTCATCCACTCACTCATTCACTCAATCACTCATTCACACACTCATTCATTCATTCACTCATGCACTCACTCATTCATTTGCTCACTCATTTCACTCACTTGCTCATTCGTTCATTCATTATTTGCAAAAGTGTATGGGGAGAGAACAGTGGTAGGTCAGTCTCGCCCTGAGACCTGGGTGGCGGATGGCAAGCAGGACACCTGTCCTCAGCAGCTGGTGCCTTCCCAGGTGATACCCGCAGAGGCGCTCAGAGGGGGCACTTCTCTCCCTTTGGGGGGTGGGGGTGAGGGCACCTGCATGTCACTTTGCAAACCTGAGGACACTAGACACAACTACTGTCCCCTTCATGGGGAGCGTGCGTTGTTGGTCCTGAGGTTCATGCTTTGCTTCATCCCTTTACAAATATTTAGGAGCATGTTTTGTGCCACACCTTTCAAAGCTTTATTTCTCTAAGAAACAAGTTTCATAGAAATCATGTCGAGGTGAGCGACTGAATCCTAAAAGCTCAGCAGCGTGAGCTCACTTCCGGAGGCGAGTGCTGACAGGAGCAGCGTGTGGCTCAGAGTCAGGCCCACAGCCTGAGCCTGTGCCCAGCCTCTCCCTTAGAACAGGCGCTTTTTTCTGTCCCTGTGTCAGGGCTGCATTGGCATTGTTGTTTGGCATTGCCTCCCTGTCATATGTAGGTGCCACAGGAACTTAGGAGATGAAGACAATGGTGTTTGGGAAATGTCCTGGAAACTTCTATTCTCCCGTTGAAGACATGGATCGCTCTAGCAGGCGCTCACCAGTTTGCTTAGTGAATGAAGTGCCTACCTCCTCATAGAGCCAAAGGTATCTTCGTTCTGTGCCTGGGATGCCTCGGGGCTGGTTAGTCACTGAGAGTGGAGGCAGTGGTTCCTTGGCCAGGTTTGTTTATTGCTCAGTCAAGCGGAAATTCAAGATCATAGAACAAATGTTCTCTTCCAACTTCTAGGAAATGGATGGTTTCATATCTTTTTCTTCTCATTTATTTATTTTTTAAATCCTCATGGAAGTATTTTCCCCATTGATTTCTAAAGAGAGTGGGAGGGAGGGAGCTAGAGAGAAACATTGGCATGAGAGAGACACATGGCATGCATCCATACTGGGGCTGGGGAGCCTGCAACCGAGGTTTGTGCCCTTGACCAGGAATCGAACTCATGGCCCTTTGGTATGCAGGTGGATGCTGTAACCACTGAGTTAACTGGCCAGGGCTCATTTTCTTTATTTCAGTTAAATATGAACATCAGAGGATTAATATGTTCCTCAAAGCCCTGACTGGCTTGGCTCAGTGGATAGAGTGTCGGCCTGCGGACTCAGGGGTCCCAGGTTCAATTCCGGTCAAGGGCATGTACCTTGGTTGTGGGCACATTGCCAGTAGGGAGTGTGCAGGAGGCAGCTGATCGATGTTTCTCTCTCATCAATGTTTCTAACTCCCTAACCCTCTCCCTTCCTCTCTGTAAAAAATCAATAAAACATTTTTAAAATATATGCTCTTCAAAGATGAGACTGCAAAGTAGAAACGTGTTCTTACATCAAAAACAGCAGTGAAACAGCAAGAAGTGTGCTTGTTATGCAAAATTTGCAAAATATAAAAAATCAATGGTTTCATGTGTGTGTGCACCAACTTTACACAGGATGATAACGTTTTGCAGGCATTCCATAGTGTTCCTACAATCAGCCATGTATACAGAATCTATCTATATAAAAGGCTAATATACTACATGTCCTTCCCACCTTCCGACTGGTACTATGACACGCACTGACCACCAGGGGGTAGCGCTCAGGAGCTGGCCTGACGTGCACAAAGAAATGGCACGGCAGAGCCTGGCTGTGGTGGCTCAGTGGGTTGAGCGTTGTCCCATAGACCAAGAGGTCCCGGGTTCAATTCCCAGTCAAGGTACATGGCCGGGTTGGGTTGCAGGCTCAATCCCTAACAGGGGGCAAGCCAGAGGCAGCCGATTAATGATTGTCTCACATTGTTGTTTCTATCTCTCCCCCTCTATCTCCTTTCATCTCGGAAATCAATAAAAAATATATTTTTTAAAAAAAAGAAAGAAAAAGAAATGGCACTGCAGACCTGGAGCCCAAAAAGCAATACTTGGCTTCCCCCAAGTGGGACACAGGCCCTGCCACCACCCTGGAGTGACAGTTCACCAAATCTCAGCTGATTCTGCCGAAACCCCATGGCACAAAATGCAGCCCACAGCCCAGCCCAGCCTGGAAACGGTGGCTGTGGTTGCTGGGTAATGACATCATGTAGCAATGCCCAGCTTCCTCTCCCTAGCAACGAATAGCCCCTTGCATTTTCTTCAGCACACAAACACAGGTTGAAACATTTCACACTTTAACCAAATATCTGTGAAGTGTTTTCCTGTGCCTCATCTCATTTGATCCTCACAGAAGTCCTGGAGTAGGTAGATAGGAGACTTGGTGGAATACTATTTTCTTTTCATTACCCAGAAAACGGAGATTTAGAAAGCTTAGAAACTTTACCTAATTGAAAAGAAGTAAGAAATGGTGGACCTTGACAATGACTTCAGGTTTTCTTGCTGTACAGAATATAGACAAACACTGCTGCAGTTAAATATTTTACCCTTTGTTCTTCCTGAGTGATCTACAATAATGATCTGCTTTGTGTTGATATTTACTGCTGTGTTGCTGACAATCACCTGAAAGAGAAGTTGGGGTGCTTCACTGGCCTAGAAAAAGTTTAGCTACATCAGAAAGCATGTCTACTTAAGCAAGTTTATTCTATTTAATAAAATACTAATATGCAAATTGACTAAACGGCAGAATGACTGGTTGCTATGATGTGCACTGACCACCAGAGGGCAGACAATCAATGCAGGAGCTGCCCCCTGGTGGTCAGTGCGCTCCCACAGGGGGAGCACCACTCAGCCAGAAGCTGGGCTCAAGGCTGGCAAGCACAGTGGCTGTGGCAGGAGCCTCTCCCACCTCCACAGCAGGCGGGCGGTAAGGAGTGAAGGGTCCCAGACTGCAAGAGGGATGTCCAACTGACAGATTAGGCAGGCATCCTCCAAGGGGTCCCAGAGTGCAAGAGGGCACAGGCCGGGCTGAGGGACACCCCTCCCCCGTGCACGAATTTTGTGCATCTGACCTCTAGTCCTATATGATAAAAGCCTAATATGCTGTGTGTTGTTGACCTTTTGGCCGTTCAAGCAATCAAAGCTTAATATGCTAATGATATGCTAAGGCCGCTCAACCGCTCCCTATGATGTGCACTGACCAGCAGGGGGCAGACACTCCACCAATAGGTTAGCTTGCTGCTGGGGTCCGTCAGATCGGGATTGAGCCAGATGGCCCAGACACACCCTGGAGCCCTCCTGAGGTTCCTCCACAGCCAACCAACCTTCCGTGTCTCTCCCAGGCCTCAATTGTGCACTGGTGGGGTCCCTCGGCCTGGCCTGCACCCTCTTGCAATCCAGGACTCCTCGGGGAATGTCGGAGAGCTTTTTTCTACCTGATCCTGCAGGCCTGGCAGAGGGACCCCACTAGTGCACGAATTCGTACACCGAACCTCTAGTATCCTATTTAATAAAAGGCTAATATGCAAATAGACCGAATGGCAGAACAAACGAACAACTGGTCGCTATGATGTGCACTGACCATCAGGGGGTGTGCGCATAACACGGCAGGTGTAGGCCACAGCGGAATTGTAGAGCAGGTGAGCGGGGGGCACCAGACCAAGGCAGGGTGCCTGTCACTGTCATCAGGGCGAGCCTGTAGTGGTTACTGAAAATTCTTTCTCTTGCGCAAAAACAGTCCCACCAGGCACTTGCACCTGCTGCTGGCACCGGCCCAGTTGCACCCACAGCCGGTGCCGGAGTCACTGCTCACACCGACTGCTGATGCCCAGCATTGGCCCTAATCGCTCAGCATGGTCAGCAAGTGTGAGTGCTGGCTGTCAGCCCCTATGACACCTGACGGCTTCTCTGCCTCCCCCTGCTCCTGATGGGAGATCGGGGCCGGCAGCCACCTCTCGCACCCACTGCCGGAGATGGCCCTGCTCTCACCTGCTGCTGGTGCCAGAGCTGCCACTCGCACCCACTGCCAACGCCAGTCCTGCTTGCACCAGCACCTGGCGCCAGAGCCACCGCTCACACCTGCTGCTGATACCTGGTGCCAGTCTCAATTGCTCGGCGCCGTCAGCAGGTGTGAGCAGCAGCTGCCAGCTCTGATTGTCCCTGAGGGCTTCTCCACCTCCCCCTGCTCCTGAGGGGCGATTGGGACAGCAGCTGCTGCTCACACCTGCTGACAGCGCCACCTCTCTTGCACCCACTGCTGGCACTGACCCCAATCACTCTGTGCCCTCAGGGGGTACAAGTGGGGCTGGCGCCATCAGCTCATGGGAGCAGTGGCAGTGGGAGCAGGGTTGCTGGCAGACAGGGGGCAAGGGGCCGTGCTGTGGAGGATGGGCTGAGACCCACCCCTGTGTGTACCGCAGCCTCGTGCACTGGGCCCCTAGTATCTACGCCAGCCGTGGGCAAACTACGGCCCGTTTGAAATGAATAAAACTATTGAAAAAAAAGACCGTACCCTTTTATGTAATGATGTTTAGTTTGAATTTATATTAGTTCACACAAACACTCCATCCATGCTTTTGTTCCGGCCCTCCGGTCCAGTTTAAGAACCCATTGTGGCCCTCGAGTCAAAAAGTTTGACCACCCCTGATCTACACTAATAAAGGAGGAACTTGCAAATTAACCATCACTCTGCTACACCACCAGCCAATCAGGAATGAGTATGCAAATTAACCCAACTAAGATGGAAGCGGCCATGGAGCTGGAGCAGCAGGAGGCTTGGGTTGCCCTGGCGATGGATGAAGCCAAGCTTTCTGCCTGCCCTGGCAGGCCCTGGGCTCTGCTCAAGGCTACAAAGTTTCAATTATAGAAGATAAATAAATCCAGATACCTGCTTCCAGCCCGCCCTGGCCTCCACTCAAGGAGGCGCTGAAAAGAAAAAAGGAGAGGCTGGGAGCTTGGGTCCCCACTGGGGGGCTTGGCCAGCCTGCAAAAAGCCATCAGCCCCTCACCCAGGCTGGCAAGGCACCCCAGTGGGGACCCCCACACTGAAGGAGGTGTGGTGAGCCTGAAAAAGGCCCTCATCCCCTCTACCCAGGCTGGCCAGGCACCCCAGCAGGACCCCTACCCATGCACCAGGCCTCTATACTAATAAAAGGGTAATATGCTAATTAGACTGGGAGACCTTCCAGGAGACCTTCCAGACGTTGTTCTGGACAAAGCCATGGCGGCAGGGCTGAGGTAGAGGCGGTTAGAGGCCAAGAGGGGAGGGCAGTTGTGGGTGATCAGGCCAGGATGGGATGGCAGTTTTTTGTGATCAGGCTGATGGGGGACGGGGCCACTGCGGATAAGCAGACCAGCAGGGAGGCCAGTTGGGGGCGAGCAGGCCATCAGTGGGGGTCAGTTGGAAATGATCAGGACAGCGGGGGCGGAGGGGCAATTTGGAGTGAGTAGGCCAGCAGGGGGTCAGTTGGGGGCGAGCAGGCCAGTGGGGAGGGAAGGTGGGGGCGAGCAGGCTGGTGGGGGGGGGCATTTGGGGGCAAGCAGGCCGGCGGCGGGGGGCAGTTGAGGGTGAGTAGGCCAGCAGGCAGGCAGGCAGGTGAGTGGTTAGGAGCCAGCAGTCCCAGATTGTGAGAGGGATGTACGACTGCCAGTTTAGGACCGATCCCTGTAAACCGGCAGTAGGACATCCTTCGAGGTGAAGGGTCCCAGATTAGAGAGAGTGCAGTCCAGGGCTGAGGGCACTCGGCCCCTAGTATCCTATATAATAAAAGAGAAACATATAAATTGACCGTCCCTTCGCTATGCTCACCAGCCAATCATGGTGAATATGCAAATTAACCCAACAAAGATGGTGGTTAATTTGCATACACAGGCGCCGGGTGGAGAGCAGAGCAGGAGAGCTGAAGGCTTGGGGGGTCGTGGCTCCCTCGGTCACTCCCAGAGCGGGGAGCACCAGGAATTCTGGGAATAGTTCTGATGGCAGCCCCAGGGCCAGAAGCAGAAGTCCAGAGCACCAGGAATGCTGGGAATCATAGTTCTGGTGGCAGACAGATCTCCTAGACACTAGAGCAAAGTGAGCCTGGAGCAAGTTACTGTTGCGGTGGGGGATGGAGGGAAAGCAAAGGTGAAGACATAAGTAAAGTCAGAGTGTCTAGGAAAAATTCAAGGGAAGATATCCTAAAACTTCCAGGAAATCTCCACCAATGAGGCAAAGAAAAAAAATGCCTCTATTATTCTGTGAGCAACAAACCAAACTGGGTTGGAGGTCTCAGACAATTCGTTCATATGATTGCACAGACAGACAGAAACTCCCGGATTGGAGAGGGCTCCCCTGAGGGCTCCCAGATTGGAGACGGTGCAGATCGGGCTGAGGCAGTGGTTGGCAAACCATGGCTCGCAAGCCACATGCGGCTCTTTGGCCCCTTGAGGGTGGCTCTTCCACAAAATACCATGAGCGGGTGTGCACGTGCAGTGCGATTGAAACTTCGTGGCCCATGCGCAGAAGTCGGTTTTTGGCCTGGGCGAGTCTCATTTTGAAGAAGTGGCATTAGAAGAAGTGGGGGTTGTTGGTCGGTTGGGCGACGGGAGATGCAGTGCAGGCGGGCTGTGGGATACGAAGCGCAGGGGAGGCACACACGATTCATGCAGGAGTTGAGTGAGCCAGTCAGTCAGCAGTCTCATTGTGCAGTGGTTAGTGCTAGTCGCGTCCACAAATTGCGTGCGGGTGACAAAAGATAGATGAAACAAGTATGCAAGATGAGTGTGGATGGGAGAGTTGTCAGGGGTCAACCTCAGCAAATGTACCTCAATCAGATTGAGGACATTTTTAGCAAAGGCCAGCTAAGGAGGACCCTAATTAAGTTAATAACAATGTACCTACCTATATAGTTTAAGTTTAAAAAATTTGGCTCTCAAAAGAAATTTCCATCGTTGTACTGTTGATATTTGGCTCTGTTGACTAATGAGTTTGCCGACCACTGGGCTGAGGGACCCCCCCCACACCACCGTGCACGAATCTTCATGCACTGGGCCCCTAGTCTATATATAAAAGGCTAAGTTGACTCACATGTGCAATACATATACAGCTCTAACTGGCACCAATCGCACACGTGTTTCCATCTGTCATTGTTGATCATGAATTTGGTTCACACTTCTATTATAAAGGGCAAATAGCATTATTATAATATTTCTTCTACTTCATTTCCTTTCCATGTGCATGAATTTGTGCACTGGGGCATTAGTGAATAATAAGCATGGAAATGTTTGTCTTTAGGGAAAAAGACCTCTCTACAATTCTTAACCAACTGTTTAATGATTATAAAGGGAATTCTAGGTCAGAGGTCAGCAAGCTGTTTCTGTAACAGCCAGAGACTCAATGGCTTACGGTTTCTGCAGAAACTCCAAGCCTCTCCTCATTATTAGATATCAGTCATTGACTCTATGTAAATAAGTAGCTGTGGCTCTATTAGAATAGATCTTTTCTGTGAACAATAAAGTTTGATTTTCATATAAATGACATGTATTAGGCAATAAGGCTTCCTCTGAATCTCAGAGAATTAGGCACAGGGCCTAGGCTGCTGGGCCCTGGGACTCACGGGGACATTGCTGCTTCACTAGATGGAGCAACAATGCAGTGAGCTTCCTCTCCCCACCACTAGGAACAGATGACTCATTAGCCAACACTGTACGTCAGGGCCAGTCAGACTCACTAGATCCTGCTTGGATTTGCTGTATTTCAGGCTGATCAGATCCACCGTGAGTTCAGTGACTGGAAAAGGCCCAGTGCCCCTGCCTCTGGGGTTCAATGTCTCTCGTCACATTTGGACTTTCCCAGTGAGAGGGTGCAGTTCCCAAGGTCTGGTTTTCATAGAAGAGTCTTCATGCAGCTCTTCAAATATGCTGTTTCCAGTCATCAATACAGTTCCCTGTGCATTGGTGAAAGGTATGCCATGTGGGCACTCCCAGAGTGGGCAATAGGACTCACATTACCAATCAACTCCAACATTACCACCACCATAAACTTTTGAACTGCTTCTTCATAATTTAAAACAAGGGAGAATGGGCATTTACATGTCACATAGAGTAGCACACCACCTCAGAGGTCAAACTCTCCCCTCACCTTTAGGGTCCTGCTGGGATTTGAGTCTAATCAAGGTAGCAACTGTCGCAAAAGAGCTTACTGTCTTTGTTACTCTGGTGTGCTTCCTCTTGAAAATTTTCTGTTCCCTGGCAAATTCTGAATTATTCGACTTTCCTCTTGTGTGGGTTATAACACTACCATGATCCATTCCAGTTTTTCTCATATCTGGCTTGAAACCTGTGACAAAATTAATCTCTTCATGCTGAGTTAGATCTCTGGGATACAAATCAAGTAAACCATCCATGTCCACTGTTCTGGAGCACTCAGAAAACTTTCAGAATGTCTGTGTCATCACCCCAGACATGGAAAGAGAACTCAGAAACCCCATTGGATTGCCACCACAGCTCCAACTCCTCCATTTAGTGTTACATGGCATAGCCCAGTATTTACTAAGTGTCTTGAGTGGAATCTGGATTAGAACTTGTTTTTTAACACTGAATGAATGATTTTCTTTTCTTTTTATTGTGATAAAAATTTTTAATTTTACAAGTGGCAAAATAGGTAGAAAGATTAGCCTTTTGGTTCACACAGTGTAGCCAAACTGCTGCTTATAACCTGATTCTAAAATAGTCACATCACCAGTACTGAGGGACATGATTCAGAGAGGTTTTCTGGGAATAGTTCTTTAATTACAACTCATAGGGAAGAAATGTTTATAAATCTATAATTTAAAAACAAATTCAAATAGAAAAATAATATTTCCTCCAAATAAGAGAACTAGAAATTATGCATGTAACTTAAAATAAGATAAATTGTACTTAATGGTTAAGTATAGTAATGGTCTGAAATTTTGATACTTAAATTATCCTCAAAACTGTTGAATGAATACTATCAAATTTTTCCTTTCGGGTTTATGCTTCTGGCTAAGAACTGACAGACTGAGGTTTAAAGTGACCAAAAATTCTTCACATGGTTTCTTGGGACCACTTGTAAGCTGCTTTTCTCTACAGTCCAAAGACAAGAAAAAGTCTCTGATTTGAAATCAGAATCGATCTGCTGTTCTGCTAGCCACAGCTCGAATATTGCCATAAACCTGTGATGGAGGATTTCCAGGATGAGGTTGCAGATGGCAGCTCTTGCCGTCTTGATGTTTTGGAAAGAGCCCAGGATGTGAGCTTCCACATCAGCTGGAACGATCCGCGTCCGCGTCCCATTCTCTGTGGTGGATTTGGCTTTTCCTCCTTTGCCAGCGATTCTCCCTACTGCCCTGGACAGGTGGTCTCCCTTTAGCGGCTTCACATCTGTACTTTCCAAGGACTCTAAGAAGAGGTCATCCAACCTAATGAGAGCAAGTGCATCCTCTACCTGAAACCCGAGAATAAAGGCTTTCACAAAATCGGCGGCTTTTGTCAGAGTGCTAACATCCTTGGTTTCTTTACAAGTCCTGATTTCTACCTTCCTCGATTTCAAGTGAAAGGAATCTGAAGTCCCAGATGTTCCAGGATGGGGGTAATTATCTTCATCCAGTTCTCTTTCCATGGCGTGTATCTGTTCGCTGGGACTGGAATTGTCCTTGTTTCTTTCCCAGCCAGGAACCCGTCCCCGGAGAGGGGCGGGAACACGGGCCTCTTCGCCGCCGGCCGGGCCTCCTCAGTGTCCATGCGGCTCGCATCCCGCCCTCCCCCGCCGCGGACAGCTCCTCCGCCTGCCTTTTCTTCGCCCTCCGGCCACCCTTGGGGGTGACCTGGGTGAAACCGTCCTCAGCCTCACCGCTCTGTGCCTCCATTGCTGCGGCCATCCTCAGGAATCCCCTTTCTTTTCTTTTTATAGATACAATTCCTCATGAACTGATGCCTAAGGCCCCACAGCTACCTGCTACGGCCCAGTCCTAACAGAAGCTCACGCTGATATTAGTGAGGAAAAGGTAAGTACGGAGAAATGTACTCATATTATTCCAGAAGGAAATAACATTGCTTATCAACATCATACAAATCCATCAGGAGGACAGGCCGTGACTGCTTCAATGTCACCAGGCCACAGGGAGCTTTCCATGAGTGAACAGGTCTAGGTAGAGACAGGGACTCCTTGTTTGACATTAGGGCCCAAGGCGTCACCTCATGTAACTACTTTGATCAGCCCAGGTTGGATCAGGTATGGCCCACACTCATTGATGTAGTCTTCCGTGCAGGGCCCTTACTGACTCTGTGAGTGACATCACACCCAGGTCATAGTGGACAGCTCAGGTTGCACGGTAACTTGGTGGCCCATGTTTAAGATTTGTTCTTTGTAACCCAGGAAATCCTGTGGGACAAGTCTCCGTCCATCCCCAGGGTGATGACAGCCCCTCACCCGGAATGTTTGCCCCTCTGGCTAGGATGACTTTTGACTAATGGGGATGGAAGCCACCAGCGATGCCCTGATGGACTCAGCCAGGGGCTGGAGCCATGGCCGCCCACAGGTCCGTGGGGAGCCAGGACACCTATGCAGCTTGGCCCCTAGTTACCTCTTCCCCAGCTCTCAGCAACCCAGGGAACCTTGACGATCAGATTTGCCAGCTTTCTACCATGAACCTTTCCAATTCTTCTCACTTCTGGCTTGGAATCATTGACCCAAATCTATACTCATGTCCTAAAGCTCTTTGTGCTCAATCTGAGTCTTGGCTGTAAGTCATGTAAACAATCCATGTGTGCTGCTGTGGACAACTCAGAAATTTGTCAGATGGTCTATGTCATCACCACAGACATTCACAATGGAAGCCAGGAGAGCCATTGGATTGGCACAGCGGTCCTCACTCCTCCATCTAGTGATGTTGTCACTCAGTATTCATAAACTGCCTTGTTTGGCGGACTCTGGAGTTAGAAATTGGCTTTGTAACTCTTAATTTTCTTCTTTTCAGAGACACCAGTCCTCATTAACTGTCTGGTGGCTAACACCCTGCGGCACACCTGCTGCTGACAAGTCCAAACACAGGCTCCATCTCATCCTGAGTGAACCAAAGGTAAGTAAACAAGGATATGCTCGTGAGTGGGGCATCCTGAGCACCTGCACTGTGACTCACACACCGGCCTTCCCGAGGTCCCAGCCACCATCCCCATCTGCCGGGGACACTGGGAGGACCATCACGTCTGCTGCGGTGCATGGAGGGGGACACGCAGCAGCCTGCGCCTGTGAGAGTGCCTGTCTTTTTCTGGGTTGAACTCAAAAGAAACAAACTTTCAGGTCATTCCATGGAGTCATATACCCAACTGAGGAGTAATCTGCCTCTAAAATCCAGAGGCCCCCCAGGCGCTGGTTCTCCATCTTGGTAGCAGGTGGGGCCAGATGCCAGCAATCATTGTTTACCTCAGACACCTGCCTGCCCCACAGAAGAGCACTGGACACAAACATATTTCACTGAGTAAGAATTCTGAATTTCAGTCAGATTTCTTCCTCAGCTACTGACTCTAAAAGTGGATAACTCTAGAGTAGTATTGTCCCACTCACTTGGCCCATTCTGCATAACGTCATCATTGTAACTGACCAGCAAGAAGTATTTCCTGTGGAAGAAAAGGGCAGTGAGGACCTTCAGCCTGTAGAGATGGCTCATCCCTGAGGGAAGATAATGAAGGTGTATGGGGGCCTTGCCACCTGAGAGAAGGCAAATTGGATTGAACTATGGAAACACGAGGAGGAGGCATTTGCCTGCACTGTAGGTGCATATGGAACAAGGTGATGGGGACTTTGAAGTTGCTCAAGCAAAGTAACCACATGGTACAGCAGCGGCATAGGGTCTCCTGTAGTTAAGAATCGGTGAGTGCACTGCCACTCTCCAAGCTGTGTCTTCTCCTCTCTCTCTCTTCGCCGTCTCCTCCTCCTCCTCCTCCTCTTGCTTCTCATCCTTTTCTTACTCCTTCTATTTCTTCTAAGCCTTCTTTCCTCCTCCTCTACTCTCTCCATCTTTTCCTCCTCTCTCACTGGCTCCTGTCCAACCTCCTTCTCCTCCTCTTCCTCCTTCTTTCTCTCAAGACAAACCAAATGCGTAATGAGGATGTGCCCAAATCCGCACTCCTGGATCTTGCAAATCCTTCATGGTGGCACAAATCTCTCGTATTCATCAGGCAGATGGTACAGCTTCTAACTTAATACTTGCACAGTTGCAGGCAGTTCTTATGGATTGGTTTAGACTTTCCACAGTTGTCTTGACTCATCGGTGATGAGCGTGTGGGATAAATCCGCTGGTGTAAGTATTTCAGTTATGCATTTTACAACCAGGAGCAACCGCAGAATGGGTGAGATCAAATTTGGACCTATTTCAAAATGGACCTGAGCTAAAATTCACTGGTCACCTGACCCTCAAAAGCTCCTAGTCTTAGTGAGGGCTATAGTATTATTTTGGATTCTGAGACCAATTTCTGTTCATAACCATTTTCCTATGGTCGCTGAATTATCTAGTTCATTGTTTCCCCCAAAGAGATAGTTACTCGGATAAAACTTTTTGAAAAGGGGCTATCAGCCAATGGGCCAACCAAAGCATTCTTCTATATTAGAGCAGGAAACAGTGGGCATTTCCATGTTACAATTTTTGGTCCATCTTTGGATGCCTTTTTCAGCCCACCATCTCAATAAACTTTATACGACTTTGATAATGACCCAAGCTGCAGATATAAATTCACAATCTCTGTCTTGTCATCCCAAATTATTAAATTCCCTTTCATCACAATGTATATTTCTTTAAACATTGTCCCTCCACCATTAATTATTTGCATACATAATCCATGTTTCCCTGCTTCTGTAAATCACAGAATTCACATGGCTCTTGTAAAGGGTAGCACACTTCCTCAAGGGTCGCACTCTGCCCCTCACCTTTAGTGTCCTGCTGGGATTTGTGTCTACTCGAGGTGGCAGCTGCTGCAGGAGAGCTCACTGCCATTATCGTCCTTGTGTGTTTCCTCTTGCACATTTTCCCAGTCCATGAACAATTCTGAATTATTCCAATTAGGTTATAGCCATGTAGGTTATAACTCTACCATTAACCTTCCCAGTTTTCTCACATCTTTGGCTTGGAACCATTGAGAAAATAAATCTCCTCATGTCCTGAATATTTTCAAGCTGAATCTGGTGTCTTGGATATAAATCAAGGAAAACATCCATGTCTGCTGTTGCGGACCACTCAGAAATTTTTCAGAACATCTATGTCATCACCAGAGACATGGAAACTACAAACTAAAAACACATTGGATTGCCACAGCGATCCTCACTCCTCTGTTTAGTGATGCTGTAGCCCAATATTTAGAGATTGTCTTGAATGGACTCTGGAATAGAACGTGGTGTTTGTTTTCTCTTAATGATTGTCTTTTATTTTCCTAGCCATCTTCCTCAATAACTGTCTGATGGCTGACGCCCTAAGCACACCTGCTACTGCTCAGTCTTAACAGAGGCTTTCCATGATCCTTAATGAACAGGGGCAAGTAAACAAAACTATGCTGGCATTCTTCGAAAACAGAGGAATGTCTCTTACTTTCAAAAACAAGAGGAAGACTGACAAAGATTCTTTTAAAATTATCCCATTATTAAATAT
The DNA here is from genome assembly GCF_964212035.1 of Myotis nattereri. NCBI lineage: Eukaryota > Metazoa > Chordata > Mammalia > Chiroptera > Vespertilionidae > Myotis > Myotis nattereri. The sequence continues at coordinate 435,779 of NC_138083.1, forward strand.
TGGGGGATCATGTGGTTAATGACATAATACTAACTTGTACAACTTCACAGTACAACATAGCACACTCCAGTTTGTGCTCAACACCCGCAGGATGGCATCCTGGCGCTTGAACTCCTTTGCCATCGTATCCTCACTCATGCTTTCTCCCCTCAGGTGACCGCCACGGAAAAAGTCTGCAGGCAGGAGATCTTCAAGGTGAATGAGGAGGCGAACGGCCCAATCTCTGCCCATCGTGATGGGTTCGTTACCCACTCTCCTTCACAAACATCCCGAATGGTCCGCTGGAGCGCAGCCGTCCAGTTTCCGGTTGGATATTGACATCATGCAAAGTCACCGGTAAGCCAGGCCACGACTTTGCTTCCTCTGTCAGCAGGTCAGGGAGCCGTCCATGCGCCCACAGGTCTCGGCTGAAAGGGTTGGCTGTCTGGCAGGAGGGCCGGCTCTTATCTCACAGCTCTGATCCTCCGAGACCCCGTCATGTGTGAACCATCTCACCTTCATGTGGTCTCCTGTGTGTGGCCTCTCAGGCTCCGTGAGTGACCTCTCACCCAGGTCCCAGTGGACAGCCAGGTGGCCTGGTAACAGTGGGCCATGGTTAAGCACTACTTTTCTGAAACCCAGAGAGCCCTTTGTGGATAAGTCACAGGCCATCCTCAGCGTGAGGACAGCCCCTTACCCTCACTGTCTGCCCCTCAAGGCTAGGACTGCTCAGGCCTAAGGAGGGGACGCAAGCCACCAGTGCTGCGCACGTGGACCTCAGCCAGAGACTGGAAATCTGGCCCCTCCAGTCCACTAGGGAGCCGGGGTCCCTATGGGGCTTGTCCTCTAGGGTAGCTTCTTCACGTTCTCGAATGTTCTGAGAGAGGCCTCAGGGCCAAGGGTGCTGGGGCCCTGTGCCTGGCTAGGACTTTCGGAGAGAAAGGCCAGGGAGTGATGTCAGGGCAGAGCCGCACTGAGAGAGAGGCCAGGGCCTGATGGGCCCGCTATGTGGGGCCAGGTGGGCTCTCTGTGCAGGAGCTTCGGCTCCGAGCTGTTGACACTAGGCCGGACTCTGAGGCTCGCATTGTCTCTGACCATGTCACGCTGACATGGACAAGTCACAGGCATTGTTCTTTTTCTTCTTTGAATGCCAATTGTCTCTGTACTTCCTTTCAGTTTCACCATAATCTTTGCCTCTAGGTACATATCAACACAGCAGATTTCGTTTTAAAACCTAGTATTGAAGATTGAATGTCTTTCCCCATTCTAACCTTACATCACTCTCCCAAGGACAAATAGGAAAACTCAAGGTATCTGAGGCACGGACACACCTCCATGACCAGCCGGCTGCCTCGGAGCTGGGGACTCCGTGCTTCCTGCCGTCAGCAGATCCAGCCTCAAAAACAGACCAGTTTACAATCATCTCTGAAAACTGCCACGAATGGGCGGCCTGTTCTAAGCCTGGTCACCCAGGAAGGACGGGGGTAAGAGGGACATTTTGCTCCAGAAACAGAATGTCCAAAAAGGCCCAGCCCATTATTTTCCCCAGAAATGTTTGGAGGAGAGTAAAATCCCAACATGAGCTTCGAAGGCCTCTGTGCCCAGGGGATGGCGTTGCCTGCTGAGGAGGGGCAGCAGGGGGCACGGGCAGTTTCTCCACAGGCCGCAGCGGGAAGCTGGGCAGGAGCCTGGCGGGCCCCGGGTTCTCTAAGAGGTTCTTCTAGAAACAGACCCCTCAGATGCTTCCTCTCACTTCAGGTAAGAAGTTACTGTTAAGGCACTTGAGGAGTTTCCCTTCTTCAGAAAGGAGGCACAGATATGTGAGTCATCAGTGCAGCCTTAGTGGGAGACCTGAAGGTGGGGGACCCTGTAGAAGTGGACAAAGGCTGCTGCCACCACCATGACACTAAATACCCAGCGTGACTGGTTCCATGTGTCAACTTAATAGGACCGAGTGCTCTGTAACTGGAGCAGCCTGGAGGCCAGCTCTGGGCTGCACAGCCCAGCCATGAGGAAGAGCCGGCCCAGCTGCCTGCGTGTGTCCTTGACACAGCCCCTGGTGAGAGTCAAGGGCGTGGTGGACACAACACTGCTCCAGCCAGGGCCCAGGGACACCCCTGACCTTGTCCACAGGTGTTTAGCGGGGACCCACTGTGCCACAATGGTGGCGGGATGCCCAGGACACAGATGATGGAGCGGTACATGAGCCAGGGCTGTGGGGGCAGCAGTAATGGAACCAGGGCGCCAAGCTCTGTAATGTAGAGCAAGCCCCGCCTAATGCAGTCTGCAAACTGCCCGAGGCTTTCTGGGAAGAGCTGTAGGTGGCGGGAAAGAGCCAGGAGGAGCTGTGGCAGAGCTCTGCGCCCAGGAACACCCCCAGCCCAACTGCCCCCAGCAGGGGCCAGAAGTACCTTTGGTCTGAGCAAGGTCAAGGTTCACAGAAAGAGAAACAGCAAAAAGAACCAGTAAGCAGAGCCGTGCAGTGAGAGCCCCTTTCTGTGTGGGTGCAGATGCTGCTGGGAGCAGCCTGCGCGAGGGCCTGGCCTGTGCCCTGCAGCAGGAAGCTGTCCTGCAGCCGGTCAGGTAGCACAGCCTCAGCGTCCCCCCCAGACCTCATGCACCCCCTCCCATCTCCTCCCTGGCTGGGTGCTCGCCGCAGGAGGGCAGGCCCCGCACCTCCCCTCCCCCTGGCGCACTGCGCATGCATCTCTTCAGCTGTGGTTGGCTCAGCGATTCCCCAGGAGCAGTTCTCCCGCAGGTGCTCCAGCTCAGCCCGGCACCCTGTCCGATTCCCTGTCACTGGCAAGAGCCCGGTTGCACTCGGCCACCACTGGTCCCTGCTGAGCAGAGATCTGGCTGGTCCCTCAGTGCCCTGTGCCTCCAGCAGGGGGACGGCCGGGGTGTGTCACCCCTGGGAGCAGAGACCTCCCTGGGAGGTGAGGCAAGCAGGCAGCGGCCTGAGCTGGGCCACCGCCCTCGCACTCCACCCCCCAGCGGGCCAGGCAGCCTGCAGCTGAGCCTCCTGATCTTCATGCTCCACCAGGCTCCGTTCTGACGGCAACTGGCAGTGAGTCTCAAGGCTCGGAGCACAGGACTGGCCTGCAGGGAGCAGACACTCATCCCAAGACCCCCCTGCTGCTGAGTTCCATCCGGAGCCTGTCAGAGAGCAGCCGCTGCCGTAGCCGGGCCTCATCTGAGTGTGTGCCAGCTTCACGCAGAGCACAAGGCATGTCTGCAGGTGTCGCAGAGCGTTCCCCTAACCAGGAATGGCCTTCAGCGTGGAAAAGACGGTCTTTAGTGAAAGAGACCTCTCCAGAGACCTCAGCCAGCCATGCAAAGACTATCGAGTTATTCCAGGATCCGAGATCACATCTGCAGACTTTGTAACAGCCAGAGTCAATGGCTTAAGGTGTGTATTTAAACTCCAATCTCTTCTCTTAGACTCAGCGTCATAGACAGTATGTGAGCAAATAGGTGTGGCTGTATTCCCATAAAGCAGTATCTGTAGACACCAGAGTGTGCGTTTCACATCATTGACATGTTTTGGGCTGCAGGGCATTGTTTGGGCTCCAAGACAGAGGCCCAGGCTGTCTGGGTCCTGGGTCGCCATTGAACTCTCTGAGAGAGGACCAGGGCCTGCTGTGGGCCTCACTAGGCGTCTGTGAATGAGGAGCTGGGCTCCTCAATGCTGCCCTCTGCTCTTTGGGGCTGGGGGAGGCTCTGCAGGGCTAGGTTTTGCCCTCTGAGGCCCCAAGGATTAGCTCAGTGGCTTTGGGGCTAGGCTGGGCTCCCAGGCGGCGATGTCATGCTGCACATCAACACATCCCAGGCTTTGTTTGTGTTCGCACTGGCAACAAACAATTAGTTACACTGAGCCCCAGGCTGGCCTGCAGGGAACACACTTATCGCAGCCCACCCACTGCAGCCGAGTTCCATCATGAGCCTGTGCCGAGAGCAGCAAAGGCCGTGGACTGGTTTCATTGGAGTGCATCCCAACTTCACACAGAAGCATAAAAGCGTTTACAGATGGTCCAGTGTTCCTATTATCTGGAAAGTCTCAACATTGCCTAACTAGCTTGGAAAAGATTGTCCTTAGGGAAATTGACCTCCAAAACTCTTAACCAGCTCGGCAAAGACTAGAAATGGAGTCCAAGCCCTAGCTGGTTTGGCTCAATTCATAGAGCATCGGCCTGTGCATGGAGGGGTCCTGGGTTTGATTCCGGTCAAGGTCACATGCTGGGTTGTGGGCTCGATCCCCAGTAGGGGGCATGCAGGAGACAGCCGATCCATGATTCTCTCTCTTCATTGATGTTTCTATCTCTCCCTTCCCCTTCCTTTCTAAAATCAATGAAAATGTACTTTTTTTTTTTTTTTTTTTAAAGAAAATGGAGTCTGTTGAGTGTGTTTCCTTCCACGACTCGTGTGGAGTAGGGTTCGGTATCTGAAAGAGGAGCCGCACAACAAATGAGAGAAAAAGACACGAGATAATTTTGCAATATTGGGGGACCAGGCGGCAAGTCCCGAAGGACTTCTCTTCCCTGTGCTCAGGCCTCACCAAGCTTTTATTCATCTGGGATGCACCCATAGCATAGCCCTAGGCAGGTGACCCCCTGCAACAGGCAGACTAGCCCATCAGCAAGGATTTACATAATAATAAATGGGGGAGTAGTTTCAGCTACCACTGTCTGGACAAACAGAGGTGGCGCCTAGCTCCGACCTTTGGGAGGGCTTCAAAGGCACCCAGCCTTCAGGGGGTTTCGGGGAGTGGTCTGTCTATGCTTATCAGATAGTGAAGGCAATAAACAGTTTCCCACAGGAGTCCAAGACCCTAGAGCAGAGGTCTGCAAGCTGTTTCTGTAACAGCCAGAGACTCGATGGCTGTTGGTCTCTGCAGAAACTCCAAGCCTCTCCTCATAGTTTGACAGCAGCCATAGACTCTGTGTAAGCAAATAGCTGTGGTTCTATTTAATAGAATCTATTAGAATGAATCTTTTCTGTGGAAGATTGAGTGTATCTTTCATAAATTGACCTGTAGTAGGCAACAAGACATCCCTGAGAACCTGAGAGAAATAAGCACAGGGCCTAGGCTGCTGGGCCCTGGGACTCACGGGGACATTGCTGCTTCACTAGATGGAGCAACAATGCCGCGAGCTTCCTCTCCCCACCGCTAGGAACACATGACTCTTTAGCCAACACTGCACGTCAGTGCCGACAGACTCACTAGATCCTGCTTGGATTTGCTGTATTTCAGGCTGATCAGATCCACCGTGAGTTCAGTGACTGGACAGGGCCCAGTGCCCCTGCCTCTGGGGTTCAATGTCCCTCGTCACATTTAGAATTTCCCATTGAGAGGGTGCAGTTCCCAAGGTCTGGTTTTCATAGAAGAGTCTTCATGCAGCTCTTCAAATATGCTGTTTCCAGTCATCAATATAGTTCCCAATGTATTGGTGAAAGGTATGCCATGTGGGCACTCCCAGAGTGCCATAGGGCTCAAATGATCTATGCACTCCAACAGTCCCTCCTCCCTACACTGCTGAACTGCTTCTTTACTGAAAAGAGACAGTGGGCACTTCCAGGCCGCCCCCTAGGGCCATCCTTGGATGCAGTTGTCTGCCAACCATCCCACTCAACTTGTGGGCCTTGTGAAATGACCCACACTGCAGATATAAATGCAGGCTCTTCCTGTGGGCCCAAATTAGTAGGTTCCCTCATGTCCAAACTTATGTTTCTTTGAACATGTCCTCGGCCGTTAATTATTTCCACATAGAGTGCATACTTTTCTGCCTGGGTAAGTGTCAGTGCCCTGCCCTCACATAGTTCTTCCATAGAGTAGCACCCCACCTCAGGGTCAAACCTTCCCTTCCCCTCAGTTCCCTGCTGGGGTTGGAGTCCAGTCAAGGTGGCCGCTGCCACAGGAGAGGTCGCTGCCTTTGTTACTCTTGGTGCTTCTTCTTGCACATTTCTCCCGTCTCTGACAAGCCCTGAATGATCCCAGTTTCATCCCATACCGGTTACAGCCCTCCCATGATCCATCCCGTTTTTCCTCGCATCTGGCTTGAAGCCATTGTGAGAGATACCTATTCATGTCCTGAATCTCTCCAAGCTGAAGGAGTGTGCTAGCTATAAGCCAGGGAACCATCCCTGTTGGCTATTGCGGATTACTCAGGCATTTTCAGAACGTCTATGTCATCCCCTCAGGAGACTTTCTGATTCCCCCACATCTCGCTGGAAGCATAGAGGTAAAGTATTGGTGCCCTGAAGCTCCTCAGGCAGCATCGGGAGCCCTGGACATAAGCTCAGCCGGCGATAGAGTGATGAGAGGGAGCATGTTCGTGTGTGCTGTTTCAGATTGCGTGTCATCACCAAAGACACGGGAACTGGATGCAGGAACCCCGCTGGTTCCCACCGCAGTCCTCACGCCTCCGTCCAGGGACGCTATAGCCCAGTGTCTAGCTCTTGCCTTGCTTGGCAGGGCCCAGGAATCAAAACCGAGTTTTGTAACACTTAACCATTGACTTCCTTTCCTTTTCAAGACTCCGTTGCTCACTAACTGTCTGAGGGTTCATGCTCTCAGACAATTGCTACTGCCCAGCCGCCACAGATTATTTGCCTGGTTTTTATTGAACAAATGATAGGTAAACAAATACATGTTCTTATTATTCAAACACAGAAAAGTGTCTCCATTTCTTGAACATTTAATACTTAAAAAGTATTTCATGGTTACTGTTTTGGGGGTAATCAGTTAATCACATTAAAAACCTTCCCTTGTACTTCATGGTACAACATAGCACACTCAGCTGTGTGCTCGACACCAATGTCTGTCTCCTCTGCCCTCTTGCATTTGAGCCCCCATTATTCACCTGGCCCTCCCTCCTGCTTCCCCTGCGGTAAACACATGATTCCATGTGTGTATAGGAGACTTTGGTTCTTTTGTTTGTGCTTTCACATCCCACTGACGAGGGAAAATATAGAACGTGCCACTTTATCCTTTTGACAAATGAAATCTCCCACTTTGAGGCTTCACTCTGGTGAGCATTACATGAGACGCAAACATCTTTGAATATTTGTGACCACTGAGCGAGAATGTCCAAGGAACGTCTGCGCAGAGAGCTTGTGAGGGATCTCCTAGTCAGGCTTCCTCAGCGCCTCTGCCTGATGCTGCAAATCCAAGGCAGAGCCCTGAGTCAGCATCTCCTTCCACAGCTGGGCATTGTTGCCACGCAAAGTCAGTGAGGAGGCGACCGCCCCACCTCTGCCCATTGTGAGGGCTTTGTTACCCACTGTCCTTCACAGACGTCCAGACGTGGGCTGTCGTGCTGCAGCGGGCCCTCTCTGGTTGGCCCTCGATACCGTGCAAAGTCATCGGGGAGCCAGGCCACAGCTTTCCTTCCTCTGTCAATAGGTCCTAGGACACTTTCCAGGAGGCCACAGGTCTAGGCAGAAAGATGGATTCATTGTACAGAAGTTGGTACTGAGGTAAATTGGGACACAGACTATCTTCCTGCTTTGGTCCTCCCGGGTTCGATCATGTATGTAGCACTTTAAATTGAAGTTGTAGAGTTCCCAGTCTTTCTATTTCTTCTCCTTCTACTTCTCCCTCTCCTATTCCCTCCTCCTCCTCCTGTTTCTCCTCCTTTTTCACAAGTCAAATCAAATGGTTAATGAGGATGTGTTCCAATGGACACAATCCTGCATATTCAAATCCTTCCCGTGGCACAAATCTCTGCCATTCATCCAGGCATGTGGGAGGCTTTTGGTTTCCTTCTTATCCTCTTACAGGCTGCTCTAGGGGCTTCTGCTTCGACTTTCTCACCCTAGTAGCCCCCACTCGTCAGTGATGAGTGTGGGGCTCATTCTGCTGCTTTGTCTATTTCGGTGATGCCTCCTGGGACCAGAGGCAAGCAAGGGTGGTCCCAACATATGTCCCCTACTTCAAAAGGGACCTGAGCTGAAGCTCATTGGTCACCTGACTCTTAAAACTCCTAGATTTAGTGCAGGGCCACAGTTATATTTTGGTTTCTGAGACTAATTTCTGTTCAGATCCATTGTCTTTGAATTGTCTCGTTCATTGTTTCTTCCATATAGATAGCTGCCCTGGCTAAAAATAAAGAAAGAAAAAGGCCCTCAGTCCACTGGGGAAGCATGAAGTAAGCTTTAGACTACACACTTTTTGTTGTCTGTTGGGGGGTCTTTTCTCAGGACGTTCTGGTCTTTCCTCCCTTTAAGAATTAAGGTGTGTAAACTGGCTCGGCCAGGGGTCGGTTAATGTGCTGAGCGAATGTTTTTATGGTTCCAGTGACACCATTGTTCACTTCACCTAGGACAGTTCTGCTTCGATAGAGCCAGAGGAGAGTGATTTAGGGACGATGGAAGAAAGCAAGAATGATAGAGGAAAGGAAAGAATGAAAAACACAAGAAAAACAAAACAACGAAAGAAACACAAACAAAATAAAAAAAATATGGGTGGGATAAAAGCAATATGAAGGGCAGAGATGAAATACAGAGAATAAAAGAAAAGAATTGGAGGAATATGGGAAGAAAAACGGTTAAAATAAAGGAAGAAGAAAAAACAATCGCTAAGGAAAATAGAAGAAAGAGCAGATAGACCCGAATAAGAAAAGTCGTAAAGACGAGGAAGCCGGAGAAAAGGCAAAGAAAAAAGCGGAGGAGGAAAATGGAAAAGTCAAACAGGAAATAGTACCCAGCCAGACCGCGGGAGAACGCGGTCTCCGACGGGCGGAGGCAGGACCGGCGTCCAGACCCCGGGCGCCCGCGAGGGGGCGGTGCTGCGCAGCTGCAGGGCCGCCGGCGCCTCCCAGGTCCCGGAGCGGCGCCTCCGCGAGGGCCCGGGACACCCTTTGCGCTCGGCGGGCGGAGGCCTCGCAGGCAGTGCCGGGGCAGCCGGAAGCCCGGGGTTTCCATCAGCTCCCGGTGGCGGCGGGGGGAGGCGGGGGACGGTGCGGTTCCCCGGATGGGGGTGCGGACGGCCCCCCCATCCAGTCACTGACCCTCCCTGAAACTGTGCCTCCCCCAGGCGTGGCCTCCGCAGCTGTCGCCTCCGAAAACAGCCACAGCAGGCGCGGCCGGCGGGGCTCCTGGGGGGCGGGAGGGGGGGCGCCGCGGGCGGGGTTCCCTGTTTCCTGAGCTGCGTCTGGGGGGCTGGCTCCTCAGGGGAAAGGCCGTTGGTTTCCACGTGGGGGACGTGCGCTGCTGCGCAGGACTCCCGGCCGCTGCTTCTCCAGGTCGCCCTGCAACGCCGCCCACCAGCCCCCTCCCCGCCTCGGAGCCTGGGCTGCAAGCTGCAGAAACAAAGCAAACAAACAGCCCTCCTGTGTTTGGGGGCAAAGCACAGGGAACAGGCTCTCTCTCCCACCAGCTCCAGGCCACTGGCTGCAGACGCCCCGGCGCCAGCCGACCCTCCGGGAACCCACAGGCCGCGCCTCCCTCCCAGCCCCGGGCGGGCGTCCTTGATGCAAGTCCTGCTCAGGGCGCAGCGGGGAACTGGGGCAGAGCCCACACTTGAGTTCTATTGTCCGCCTGGCCGAGGGGGGGGGGGGGGCGGGCAATGAAGGTCTGCCCATTCCACCACCATCTTCTCTCCTCGCCATAACCTTTTGATTAATTAAATCCTCCATTTTGATGCTAAGCAAACATGTAAATAAGCAAAAACCTCTTAGATTGTGCCCATTGGTGAGAACTGTCCTCACGCCTCTGCATATGCCAATGTGGATATTTCCCCTCCGGCTTCTCCTCTGCCAGCTCCACAGCAGGGCATTGCGGCCAGAACCGTAAGTCAGCGTGAACTTGCCTCTCGGCTCAGGTGTCCTCAGCAGAGTGAGTGAGGTGACCTGCAGGGAACGCTGGCCCTGGGACGGCTCCCTGGCCCTGCCCTTCAGGGACATCTGCAGGGCCCTGTGGGCGGCAGCTGCTCGCTCTCTGCTGGGTCATCGAGAGGACGCTGGCTTATGGCTCAACCAGGCCACAGGTTTCTTCCACTGCCAACAGGTCATCGGGAGTTTCCCATGAGTCCAGGCTGCCAGCGGGATCCAGGACAATCCGGCCAGCACTTACATGACTTCTTTGAGCTTCCCGAGTCCTCCCAGGTCAGATCACGTATGAACCTCATTAGATGGACATTGTCGTCATTCTGTGTGTCGCCAGCCTGAGGGCTCCATGGGTTCCGTCACACCCAGGTCGTCATGGACAGCGGGGCGGCCTGGTAACTTGGAGGCCCATGGTTAGGCGTTTCCTCTTCGAAACCAAAGAAACCCTTTGAGACAAACCTCAGTGCATTTTGAGGGGCGACAGGAAACCCCCTGCCCGTTTGCCCCTTATGCCAGGGTGACTTGGGCTGAAGGGCGTTTGGAAACTGTCGTGTGGTGCTCATGGAAGTGAGCTGAGTGAGGGAACGTTTCCCTTGATCTTTAGAGGCCCCTGAAGGGTCAAGATACGCATGGACCTTGGGGTCAGGGGTTCCTTCTCCCAAGCGCTGCGCAGCACAATGTGACAGGAGCTCGGGGTTCCCCGCTTCTGACTCAGTCCCTGCTGCTTCTCTGGGGCTCAGGAGGCGGGAACATCATGGAGGGACTCCGCTGCCCTGTACTGTCGGCTTCCTCACCTTTCTCATTCTGGACACCAAAGTGACCAAAGCGGGAACTCTTAAAGGCTGGTTTACTCGGTGGAAAGATTTTGCATGTTGAGTGATGTGCCAACCATGTGGAAAAAACATTATTTGCCAAATTTGCCTCAAAGAAGGCCAAAAGTTGCTCCCCAAAAGGACAATAGTTGTTTGTTGGTGATATCAAGACCTTGGTGTGTAAGTTCGAGCATTTATACTGTGTTCCACCTACAGGCCTTCCTAAGGCCCCAGCCAGAATCGCTCTCTGCCAGAGATGCTCAGAGGACCGTCACGTCTGCTGCAGGGTATGGACCAGGTCACAGAGCAGCCTGCACAGCGGCCTGGACCTGAGGGACCTACTGCCTCTGACATCCAGAGGCCACTGGGCGCTGTGCCTCCACCTTTGTGGGGGGGGGGGGGGGGCTAGATGGCAGCCATTATTTTTTACCTCAAAACAGTAACTTCTCCTGCTGAATGCACTAGACACAAAACCATTTCACTGAGAGGAATTCTGAATTCTAGTCAGATTTGTTCTCAACTTCTGACTCTAAGAGTGTATTAAGTCTAGAGTAGGACGGGTCCCACTCACTAGGTCCAGTGAGGCTCGCATCATCTACGTAACGGACCGACAGAAGTACATCCTGTGGATGGAAAAGGCAGTCAGGACCCCTGCGAAGGGAACGAAGATGCGGAGCTGGTCACTCCAGAAGTGAGATAAGGAGGGAATATGCCGGCCTTGGAGCGGAGGGAAGGCAGCTTAGATGGAACCGGGAAACACAGGGGAGGCACTGTCGGTGCGTGTGGGCGCCAGGTGAGCTGGTCTTTAAGTCACTCAAGCAAAGGAAACCCACGGTCCAGCAGCAGCAGAAGGGCCCCTGTGGCTATGGTCTGGGTGACTGAACAGCCATTTTCTAGGTTGTTTCTTCTATTTGGTTTTCTCCTCCTTCTCTGTCTCCTCCTCCTCTTCCTCCTGGTCCTCCTCATGCTCCTTCTATTCCTCCTCCTCCACTTGCTCCTCCCATTCCCACTCTTCTTCTTCCTTCTCCTCGACCTCCCCCCCCCCCCCCCTCCTTTTGCCCAAGCGAAATCAAAAGGTTAATGAGGATGTGCTGCTGTCGGCACTTCCTGTGTCTTTCAAAACTTTCCTGGTGGCACAAACCTCTTCTGTTCATCCAGGCCCGTGGCACAGCTTTCCCTTGGCCACTGACCCAGCTCCAGGCAGTTCCAATAGCTCCCGGTTACCCTTCCCCACGACAGTAGTCCTCCCTCATCAGCTGTGGGTACGAGGGCTCATTCTGCTGCTTTGTCTATTTCCGTTACGTATTCTAGAATCAGGCCAACTACTGGATGGGTCTGAACAAATGTGGACCTACTTCAAAATGGGCCTGAGCTAAAACTCATCAGTCTTGTGAGCCTCAAAAGCTCCTAGTCTTAGTGCAGGGCCAGAGAAAATTTTTTTTTTTTCTGAGAACAATTTCAGTTTAGAATCATGTCATCCCTGAATTATCTGGTTGTTTCTTTCTTGCAAATAGTCACTTATCCTGCTTTACAAAACAAAACAAAACAAAAAATGCCATCATTCCATTGGGGAAATGCCTGAATTAAAGTGAACAATATACATGTTTTCCTGTCTGTTGGGGGTCTTTTCACAAGAGGTTCTGGCCTTAATATTTTTTAAGTTTAAACTTGCTCATGTCAGGGACTGCTTAATGGACTGCCTACATGCTTTGTGATTCCAGTGACAACACTTTCTACTTCACCGGGATTTCTGCCCAAGGGGATCAGGGAAGAAAGCACGTGCTTGCTGCCCACAGTTCCGGAACATGACTCACTAGCCAGCACAGTGGGTGCCGGTCTGCCTCCTTGAAGCTGCTGGGACTTGCAGTGTTTTACTGGGATTAGGTCTACTGTGAGTTTGAAAGGATTGAAAGACACAGGGCCCACTGCCTCCTGGGTACCCACTGACTGCGTTCTTTGCAGGTTTTCCCATGGAGAGGCTTCAGCCTCCAGCATCGGGCCTTCAGAGAAGAGACCTCACCTGGCTCTTGGGATGTGCTGTTCCCACTCTCCCCTGTATTCCTCAGTGTCCTGGTGGGAGGTTCGCCAGGTGGGCATGCACAGAGTGTGGGCGAGGCCCCACATGACCAATCCACTCTAACACTTCTGCCTCGTGAACTTTTGAACTGCTGCTGCTTTATTAAAACAAGAGACAGGGGGCACTTGCATGTCACATTTATCAGGCTGTCACTGGATGCATTTGACAGTCAGTCATCCCAGGAAACTTTTAGAGCCTTTTCTAGTCACCCACTCTGCAGGTCTGAATGCAGAGTCTCTGTCTGGCTGGCCCAAAGTAATACATTCCCTCTCATCCCAATCTATGTTTCTTTGAGCATTCTTCTCCAGTATGAGTTATTTACACACACGTTCCATGCTTGTCTGCGTGTGTGAGTCCCTGCACTCGTGTCGCTCTCCCCAGGAGCAGGGCGCTTCCTCAGGCCACGTGTTGTCCTCCGCACTCAGGTTCAGCGGCAGCGGCTGCCCGAGACTCGCTGCGCCGTCGCACCCGGTGCGTTTCCTTTTTCGGGGGGGGGGGGGGGCACATTTTCCAAGTCTGTGACAAATCAGGAATTATTCTAGGTTCCGTCCATACAACTCCACTAGGAATCTTTCCAATTTTCTCACCTTCGGCTGAACCATTGAAAAAGTGTAATCTATTCATGTCCTTACTCCCTTCCATTAGACCTGGAGTCTGGGATATAACTACGTAGACCGGCTTCGGTGACGATAAAGAGCAAGTCCATGTCTGCTGCAGGGGACCACGCACACTTTTTTCAGAATGTCCGTGTTGTCACACAGACATGGGCACTAGATGCAGCAAAGCCATTGGATTGCCACTGTGCTCCTGCTCCCCACCTACAGATGCTGTAACCCAGGACCTAGAGATTGCCTTGCTTGGCAGGAGTTTGGATTCAGAACTCGGTTTTGTAACCATTAGCCATTGATTCTCTTTCTTTTCTTAGACATGATTCGTCCATAATTGGCTGATGGCTGATGCCCTACATCACACCTTCTACTGCCCAGTCTCAACAGCTGACTCACCTGACCCTTGTTGAACAGTGTCAGCAGCCAGAATAGATGTATATTATTCAAAACCCAAAAGAGGTGCCTCTTCTTCTCTTGAGCACATGTGGGACTAAGAGAGTTGCTTTAAGTATTTTACAGTTTCGGGGGGGGGGTAACATGTTTAATAACATTATATAGATTTCAGGTGTGCAGGGTTACAGTACAGTACAGCACCCTGCATCATGTGCCGCCAGGGAAGTGCGGTCTGCTCTGTCTTCTTCAAGGCCGCCCTTTCCCTCTCCTTTTCCTTTTCTTGTCACCACCATGATTTTGTCTGCATAGAGGAGATTTTGTTCATTTGTTTCTTTTGTGCATAGTTTTATATTCCATAGATGAGGACAAAATAGAATGTGCCACTTTATCTCCTTGATTAATGAAATCCGCACCCAGAATTCGCTGTGAGGATCAGTATATGAGACACAAATATCCTTGTATATTTCTGCAAATTGAGTGAGACTGTCTGACAAACTTATGCCCAGTGCCATTGTGAAGGATCTTCCAGTCATGTTTCTTTCATGTCCCTGACTGTTACTGCGAGATAATGGCCCGCACCATGAATCAGTATCTCCTTACACATCTGGTCATTTGTCATTCCAGCAAAGTGAATGTGGAGATGCGTGGCCCCAAATCCGCCCATTGTGAAGGTTTTATTACCCACAATCCTTCACGAATGTCCAGAGAGGGTCGGCGACGCTGCAGCAGCGCACTTTCTGGTGGGTCATCCAATTCCTGCAAAATCATTGGTACCCAGGCCTCGACGTTCCTTCCTCTGCCAAAAGGTCATAGGGAGCCTTCCATGAGGCCACAGGGCGAGGCTGAGAGCGGGAGTCATTGCTGGCAGTGGGGCTGGTGGGAATTTGGACCACCTCTATGGAACTGCTCTGATCCTCCCAGGATCACTCTTCTACGGGCTACTTTAAGTTGATGTTGTCTTCCTGTGCATGACCTCTTTGTGACCCCGTGGTGGACATCACATGCAGGTCATTATGTGCAGCTCAGGTAGCATGGTAACTTGGTAGCCCATGGTTACGCATTCTCTGCACCTGAGATAACTCTTTGTGACCCATTAGAGTCTATCTTCAGGGCAATTACAGCCCCAAGCCATGAATATTTGCTTGTCTTAGCTAGTGCTGCTTGGGTCTAAAGAGGGGATGGAAGCCACCGTGATGCCCAGATGGACCTCAATCAGAGAGTGGAAATGGCTCCTCCCCAGTTCTCTGGGGAGCCAGGATCTCTATGGAGCTTGGCTTCTAGGATTACATCTGGCTTCACTCAAACTCTCCAAGAGAGAGGCCCAAGGCTGCCTCGGGCTTGGGCCTTGCTCTGACACCCTGAGAGAGAGGCCATGCTGTGTTCCCAGGCGATCCTGTGCCTCGCTCTGACTCTCTGAGCGAGGGTCCCAGGGCCTTGTCTGCCAATCCTTTGAACTTCACTCATACTCTCACAAGGAGAGGCTGAGCTCTTCAGGGCGAGGCTCCACTCTTTGGACAAGACTCAGTTCTCCAAGGATCCGAGCCTTGACTCAGAGGGTCCAAGGTGAGGCTAGACTGCAAGGCCAGCATCAGTCTTTAATGATGTCATGCTGCACATTGAATAGTAACAGGCTTTCTTGTTTTATCGCTAATGTTATGGGTTCAATCAGCGAGATAGACCACCGACTCAGAATTTAAATTTAAGAACCTTTATTAAGCTGGCCAGCTGCCTACAGCACGTCCCTCCTGTAGGGAGCCTCGTACTGCAGCAGCAACGGAGGGTACAGCAAAGCTTTTTATCTGCAAAAACTACAAAGCATTTAAAAAACAAACAAAAAAACTGCAAAGCGGTTCATTAGCCGTTCCTGGTACTGGCAAGGTAAAAAGTTCATATAAAGTGTACAAGTACCAATGGGGGAAAATCAGGGTCACACCTGGCTGGGTCTAATCATAACACATTGTTTTTCTAAGATAAGTAGTAATTTTTCTCTGCCATGGTCCTTGCCCCTCAGCCCACTCAGTAATTCTTCTCTGCCAGGTCCCAGCCCCTAGCACACTAATGGTCTCTATACTCCCTTTTTATATATATATATTTTATTGATTTTTTACAGAGAGGAAGGGAGAGGGATAGAGAGTTAGAAACATCGATGAGAGAGAAACATCGTCAGCTGCCCCCTGCACACTCCCCACTGGGGTTGTGCCCGCAACCAAGGCACATGCCCTTGACCGGAATTGAGCCTGGGACCCTTGAGTCCGCAGGCCGACGCGCTGAGCCAAACCAGTCAGGGCTCTATACTTCCTTTTATTTTCATTACAGTCATTGCTCCAGAACCAATAGCAATGGTAGCAGATTTTTTTTAAAGCTTAGAATGAAATATTAAACACCGTTCTCCTTTCCCAACTATACTCTTACATTACTCTGCCAAGAAATAAAATTAAAGCTCACGGTACCTGAAGCTTGGTTGCAATGCCATGACTAGCCAGCTCCCTCGAAGCTAGTGACTGTGCTTCCTGCTGTCAGCAGGTCCATGCTCAGAAAGACAAGGCTGGCTGACAATTTCTGAAAAGTGTGTCACCGGTCCCACTCTGTGATAAGAATGGCGGAAATGCCCAGGACACAAATGACGGTGTGGTAGACGAGCCGTGGGTGTGGGAAGCAGTAAGAGTGATGAGCAGGGGACCAAGCTCCCACAATCAGTAGAGGAACCCTGAGGAACCCAGTGTGAGGAAAGGCCTGGAGACTTCCTCTGAGTGACAGCAGATGGAGAAGGAGCCGGGGAAGCTGAGGCCGAGCTCTTCCCCCCTCGGGAAACTGGCGGCCTAGTGCGCAGACTTGTCACGCACCTTGTCTCAGGGCCAGAACGAAACACCACTAAGTAGAGAACATTCACCTGGAATTACCAGCTGAGGTCCCGCTGGGGAGACGTATATCAAGCTTTTTCCCTTCGGTAGAGAAGGCTAACCCCTATTTTGGAAAACTGTGTGGAATTCTCTGCTCTTCTTTATACGGCCTCTTATTCTAAAAAAATAACTTTGCTTTCTAGCATGCTTTGGCCTGCTTGAATGATGAGGAAGGTAAACTTAGCTGTCTGACCTTGTAGGCCAGAGACTAGATATGCCCATACTCTCAATGCCATGCCAGGTGCATTTTTTAATCGGATAGAACTGTGTTGTTTTCAAGGCCACCAGCGAGATAACCACTAAGCACACATAGGGTCAGCTCTTCATTAAAAAGGGAAGTTCTGCTTGTAGCGCTGCTTAGAGTTTGAATTCATTTTTCTCTGAGCCACCGGGGAATAAAGTGTGACTCCACACTCTCCGAGCATCGCTTCATTTATTCCGGTTTTTCTGTAACATGGTAACCACCATGATTTCATCTGTATGTTGCAGATTGTTTGTTATTTTTAATTTTCAAAGACAGACAATATGACAGAGTAATCTTTTGAGTAATTAAATCCCCCACGTTAAAGCTACACTGTGAAAAACAGCATAAGAGACACAAATATCTTTGTATATTTTTGCCCATGGAGTGATAACTGTGCACATACCTCTGCCCAAATTTCAATGTGAAGAATCTTCCATTCATGTTTCTTTTATGTCCCTCGCTATTGTGGGAAATATCGCCCAGAGCCACGAATCAGTACAGACTTGCATATCTGGTCATTTGTCTTTCAAGCAAAATGAGTGCTGATGTGACTGCCCATCGTGCAGCACACAGCACTCGCTGTTCCCTCCTCAGTAGATTTCTCCATGTGCTGGTGCAAGTTACACCATGTGGACATCCACCGCGTGCGGAATAGGACTCCTATGACCCGTCCACTCAAACGGTCCCACCTCCCTAAGCTTATGAATGACTTCTTCTACATGAAAACCGAGAGAGGAGGCATTGCTATGTCACATTTTTGGTCCATCATTGACTGCATTTTTCAGCCAACCATCCCAATAAGTATCCATAGCCTCAGGTAATATACCAAGCTGGAGAAATGCATGCACAATCTGTCTGGTGGTCCCAAATTAATGAATTCCCTCTCCAAATGTATGTTTCTTTGAACTTTTCCCACCACCAATAATCATTTCCACACTTATTCCATACAATTCTGCTTTTATAAAATACAGAACTTCTGTATTTCATACAGGAGTATAAAATGGATCACTTTGACCCTGACCTTTAGGGTCCATCTGAGTTTAATCAATTTGGCAGCAGCCACAATGTAGGTAAGTGCCATTATTACTCTTATGTTTCCTCTTGCACATTTTTCCAGTCCGTGAAAAATTCTTAATTATTCCAGTTTCCTCCAATATAGGTTAAAACTCTACCTGGGATATTTATACTTTGTCTCACACTGACTTTGAGCCATTGAGGAAAAAAAAAAAATGACTCATGTTCTGAATGTCTTCGAGCTGAATCTGGAGTCTTGGATATGAATTAAGTAGGCCATCTGAAGTGACAAAACACAGCATATCCACATCCGGTGCTTGGGGTCACTCAGGTTTTTCAGATCATCTGTCTCTTCAACACTGACATGGAAATTAGGACCAGGAAACCCATTGGGTTGCCACAGCAGCCCTCACTCCTTCATCTAGTGATGCTGTAGCCTAGTATTTTGAAATTGCCCTTCTTGGTGGGAGTCTGGAATAAAAATTTGTGTATTGTTTTTGTAATTTATCTTTATTGTTGAAAGTATTACAGATGTCAGCTTTTTTATTTTTTGTTTTTTCCCCTGCCCCACTGCCCCAGGCCTTCACCACCCTATTATCTGTGTCCATAGATGCATACAAGGTCTTTGGTTTACTACCTCCCACCCACCACCCTCCCCTGCCTTCCCTCTGAGATTCTGCACTGTGTTCCAGGCTTCCATGTCTCTGGATCTACTCCATTCATCAGTTTATTTTGTTACTGAGATTCCTCATTTGAGTGAGACTATGTGATACTTGTCTTTCTCTGACTGGCTTCTTTCACTTAGCATGATACTCTCCAGATCTCTCCATGCTGTCTCAAAGGGTAAGAGATTCTTCTTTGTACTAATGCATCGTATTCCCTGGTATACATGTACCACAGCTTTTTTATCCTCTTATCTACTGATGGGCACGTGGGCTGTTTCCAGATCGTAGCTATCGTAAATTGTGCTGCTGTGAACATAGGGGTGCATACATCCTTTGCTATCGGTGTTTGGGGTCTTAGGATATATTCCTAGAAGTGAAATCACTGGGTCACATGGCAGCTCCATATTTATTTTTTGAGGATATTCCATACTGTTTTCCTCAATGGCTGCCCCAGTCTGCATTCCCACTGGCAATATGCAGGGGCTCCCTTTCCTCCACAACCTCGCCAGCACTTGTCATTTGTTGAGTGGTTGATGGGAGCCATTCTGACTGGTGTAAGTTGATATCTCATTGTCATTTTAATTTGCATCACTCGGATAATCAGTGACTTTGAGCATTTTTTCACATGTCTCTTGGCTTTCTGGGTGTCCACTTTGGAGAAGTACCTATTTAGGTCCTTTGTCCATTTTTAACTTGAATTGTTTGTCTTCCTTAGGTTAAGTTGTATGAGTTTCTTATGTATTTTGGAAATTGACCTTTTATCAGATGTATTATTGGCAAATATGTTCTCCCATGCAGTGGGCTCCTTTTTCTTTCTTTTTTTTTTTTTTAAATATATATTTTATTGATTTTTCACAGAGAGGAAGGGAGAGAGATAGAGAGTCAGAAACATCGATGAGAGAGAAATATCGATCAGCTGCCTCCTGCACATCCCCCACTGGGGATGTGCCCGCAACCCAGGTACATGCCCTTGACCGGAATCGAACCTGGGACCCTTCAGTCCGCAGGCCGACGCTCTATCCACTGAGCCACACCGGTTTTGGCTCCTTTTTCATTTTGTTGATGGTTTCTTTTGCTGTGCAGCCTTTTTTTTTATGTAATCCCATTTATGTTTTCCTTAGTTTTCTTTGCCCCAGGGCCGTGGTCAGCAAACTGCGACCCGCGAGCCACATGTGGCTCTTTGGCCCCTTGAGTGTGGCTCTTCCACAAAATACCACGTACGGGCGCGCACCGCACATACAGTGCGATTGAAACTTCGTGGCCCATGCGCAGAAGTCAGTTTTCGGCCTGGGCGAGTCTATTTTGAAGAAGTACTGTTGATATTTGGCTCTGTTGACTAATGAGTTTGCCGACCACTGCCCTAGGGGATGTATCCATAAACATATTGCTAGGAGAGATGTCTGAGGTTTCACTGCCTATCATTTCTTCTAGATTTTTTATAGTTTCACAACTTACATTTAGGTATTTTATCTATTTTAAGTTTATTCCTGTGTATGGTGTAAGTTGAGGGCCTAGTTTCATTTTTTGGCATGAACTTGTTCAGTTTTCCCAAAATGAGACTGTCTTTACTCCATGGTATGCTCTTGCCTCCTTTGTCAAATATTAATTGAGAACAATGACTTGGGTCTATTTCTGGCATCTCTGTTCTGTTCCATTGATCTATATGCCTCTTCTTGTGCCAGTACCAGGCTGTTTTGAGCAGAGTGTCTTTGTAGTATAACTTGATATCTGGTAATGTGTTTCCACCAACTTTGTTCTTCTTTCTCAAGATTGCTGTGGCTATTTGGAGTCTTTTTTGGTTCTGTTTATATTTTTAGAGTGTTTGTTCTAGATCTGTGAAGTTTGCCATTGGTATTTTAGTAGGGATTGCATTTAGTCTATAGGTTGCTTTGGGTAGTGTGGACATATTAATGATGTTGACTCTACCAATCCATGAACATGGTTTATTCTTTCAATTGTTTAAATCTTCCTCTCTCTATTTTTTCAATGTTCTGGAGTTTTCAGAGTATAGGTTTTTTACCTCCTTGGTTAAATTTATTCCAAAGTATCTTAATTTTTTTTTTTGCGATGGTAAATGGGATTGGGTTTTTTAGTTTCTTTTTCTTTTTCTTAATATATATATATTTTTATTTTTGTATTGTTATATTTTTAATTGTCTAAAGTTTTACATATCTATCCTTTCCCCCCAAGTGACCTCCCCAATTCCCACCCCTGAGGGCAAGCCGCCACCACCCCAGTGTCTGTATCCATGGGTTATGCTAATATGCATGCATACAAGTCCTTTGGTTGATCTCTAACCACACACCCCCTACCTCCCCTGCCATTTGTCTCTGGATCTATTTTTGTTCATCAGTTTATGTTGATCATTATATCCCACATATGAGTGCGATCATGTGATACTTACCTTTTTCTGGCTTATTTCGCTTAGCATACAGTTCCTCATGTTGTGGTGACCTCCAACCATAAAATTATTTTTGTTGCTACTTCATAACTGTAATGTTGCTACTGTTATGAATCATAATGTAAATATCTGATATGCAGGATGTATTTAGGCGACCCCTGTGAAAGGGTCGTTCGACCCCAAGGGTCACGACCCACAGGTTGAGAACCGCTGCTCTAGAGTGTTGGCAGTGTGAGCCCAGAATGTCTCCCAAGCGTGTCTGTGTGTGGGACCCTGTGGTGGGACAGTGGACAGTGGACATTGAAACCCCATCAGATTGAAAGTGGCGCTAAAGCGCTGGGAGACATGCGTCAGAATGGTGTGTGGGAGGCGGAGCCCTAGAATGTCAGCCGTGACTGCGGGCACTGGGCCCAGCGATTCACAGAAGGTTGTGGCCGTGGGAGCTGAGTTGTGACAGAGCAGGTGGTAAGCGGGAGGCCGAGGGTGCACGGTGCTGTGTCGGCAGGGGCGCTGTGCGTGGCAGTGTGGAAGGCGTCAGTGTATCCCTGGGTGGCACCGTGTGTGCTGGCAGTGAGATACCGCGGGTGCCACAGGGGAATGTGGGCAGCGAGAGCCTGAGGGTGTCACTGTGGGCTGTGGGCATCATGGTCTCTGCAGCGTCAGCATGGAGTTCTGTGCCTGGGAGCCGTTCGTTGTCCTGTAGAGAGTGGGCAGTTGGAACCTTTGGTGTGAGAGTGGAGCGTGGGCATAGGGAGGAGTGGGAGTCCCAGGGCCGTGTGGGGAGCGGGAGTCCTCACATGTCACAGTGCAGTGTACAGAGTGGGGTCAGCGCAGTGTCAACATGAGTTGGGCGAGTGCCACCCTGTGTGACATGTAGGAGTGGAGGCAGTGGATTCCTGCAGCGTCACAGCGGAGTGTGTGCTGGGTAAGTGCTGAACGTGTCCCAGATGTGTGTGCAGTGTGACATCTGGGGCATCCCGGTGTGAAGTGTGCAGACTCACCGTGCGATGTGTGCCGTGGGGACCCAATGTGTCCCATGGAGCCTGGGCAGTGACAGCCCTCAGGTTAAATGATAGAGTGAGCTGCAGGTGTACTGGGAGAGTCACAGTAAATATTGGAAGTAAAAGTTCGTGGGTCCAAAAATAAATCCTGGCCGTGGGTGGTGTGGCTCGGTGGTTACTGTGTCGGCCCGAGACCAAAGCGTCCTGAGTTCCATTCCACGTCCAGGGCATGCACCTGGGTTGTAGGTTTGCACCCCACCCCGCGTCGGGCCGTGAACCTCGGGCAAACAGTTGATGTGCCTCTCGCATCGATGTTTGTCTTTCACGGCCTCCCTCCCCCTCCAGTCCTCCCCCTTCCATGGTCTCTGAAAATCAACAACGGTAATGCCACAGGTGAGGATGGGCAGCACAGAAAGGGTCCCTTCCAGGGGACTGTGGTGGAACAGCAGAGGTCAGCAGGGGGCCTGGAAGTGTCCCGCCCAGGGGGACCGTGGTGGAACAGCAGAGGTCAGCAGGGGGCCTGGAAGTGTCCCTTCCAGGGGACTGTGGTGGAACAGCAGAGGTCAGCAGGGAGCCCTGGAAGTGTACCGCCCAGGGGGACCGTGGTGGAACAGCAGAGGTCAGCAGGGGGCCTGGAAGTGTCCCGCCCAGGGGACCGTGGTGGAACAGCAGAGGTCAGCAGGGAGCCCTGGAAGTGTCCCGCCCAGGGGACCATGGTGGAACAGCAGAGGTCAGCAGGGGGCCTGGAAGTGTCCCTTCCTTCCAGGGGACTGTGGTGGAACAGCAGAGGTCAGCAGGGGGCCTGGAAGTGTCCCGCCCAGGGGACTGTGGTGGAACAGCAGAGGTCAGCAGGGAGCCCTGGAAGTGTCCCGCCCAGGGGGACCGTGGTGGAACAGCAGAGGTCAGCAGGGAGCCCTGGAAGTGTCCCGCCCAGGGGACCGTGGTGGAACAGCAGAGGTCAGCAGGAGGAGCCCTGGAAGTGTCCCGCCCAGGGGACCGTGGTGAAACAGCAGAGGTCAGCAGGGGGCCTGGAAGTGTCCCGCCCAGGGGGACCGTGGTGGAACAGCAGAGGTCAGCAGGGGGCCTGGAAGTGTCCCGCCCAGGGGGACTGTGGTGGAACAGCAGAGGTCAGCAGGGGCCCTGGAAGTGTCCCGCCCAGGGGGCCGTGGTGGAACAGCAGAGGTCAGCAGGGGCCCTGGAAGTGTCCCGCCCAGGGGACCGTGGTGGAACAGCAGAGGTCAGCAGGGGCCCTGGAAGTGTCCCGCCCAGGGGACTGTGGTGGAACAGCAGAGGTCAGCAGGGGGCCTGGAAGTGTCCCGCCCAGGGGGCCGTGGTGGAACAGCAGAGGTCAGCAGGGGGCCTGGAAGTGTCCCGCCCAGGGGACCGTGGTGGAACAGCAGAGGTCAGCAGGAGGAGCCCTGGAAGTGTCCCGCCCAGGGGACCGTGGTGGAACAGCAGAGGTCAGCAGGGGGCCTGGAAGTGTCCCGCCCAGGGGGACCGTGGTGGAACAGCAGAGGTCAGCAGGGGGCCTGGAAGTGTCCCGCCCAGGGGGACTGTGGTGGAACAGCAGAGGTCAGCAGGGGCCCTGGAAGTGTCCCGCCCAGGGGGACCGTGGTGGAACAGCAGAGGTCAGCAGGGGGCCTGGAATTGTCCCGCCCAGGGGACCGTGGTGGAACAGCAGAGGTCAGCGGGGGCCTGGAAGTGTCCCGCCCAGGGGACCGTGGTGGAACAGCAGAGGTCAGCAGGGGAGCCCTGGAAGTGTCTCGGGGTGTGGCGGCATGCGCCCTGGGGGTCAGTGGGGCTCCTGGACAGTGAGCAGCTGCAGGTCTCACCGTAGCGTGAGGCTGTGGCGGGGCTGGTGTCCCTGTGGAGTGTGGCCTGCCGCAGCCCAGGTGTCCCAGGGCGCTGCTGCTGCTGGCGGAGGTGCGGGGTGGCACACTGGAGGGTGGGCAGTGGGAGACGTGCAGTGTCAGTCATGTGCTGTCAGTGGAGGCTGTGAAGGTGTCACAGGGTGGGTGCAGGTGAGGAAGCTGGAGTTTTCACGGGGATGAGGCCTGTGGAAGCGGAGCTGTCACTGTGGAGCATGAAGACCTGGGATCTCAGGGTGCCTTGTGGTTGTGGGAGCGGGAGGAAGCACAGTAAGAAGGGGCAGCGGGAACGAAGGGGTTCACAAACCGTTGTCACCCGTGCGGGCCGGGGCTCTCCACATGGAGTGAGGCCAGTGAAGGCTCGGTGTCAGCGCTGTGTACGCCCCAGGAGACCGGCCTGTCCCACTGAGACGTGCAGTGGCAGCTGCGGGGAGAGGCCACGAGGACCGTGGGCAGTGGAAAGGCCGGGCGTCCTGGTGGAGGTGGGACCATGAAATCGCTGGGGCAGCGAGCAGTGAGTGAGAGCATCCCAGCTCTGGAGGGTCCCACCCAGTGCTGGCCTTTCCGCCCCTGGGCGCCCAGTTTGATCCTGGGCAGCAGGCCGTTCAGGCAGCGACAGTGGATGTGGGCATTCGGGGGGTGGGGTGGAGCGCTGCCACGCGGGTATTGGGATGTGGGGTTCAGAATACCATATCAGCAGGGGGAGAGTGAAGGTCTCGGGGCGGCTGAGGACACTGAGAGCCTGGGGTGGCCTGTGAGTGTGTGCGCAGGAGGCGTCATCTTGGGCCACGGCAGTGTGAGAGCAGCACGTGGCCGAGGGGGCCAAGCGGGCTGGGCTGGGGTTTCTGAGGTGACCCACTGGAATAGAGGGACTGAAAGTCTGCTCGTTGCCGTGGCCGGTTTGGCTCAGTGGATAGAGCATCAGCCTGTGGACTGAAGGGTCCCAAGTTTGATTCCGGTCAAGGGCACATGCCCGGGTTGAGGGCTTGGTCCCTAGTGGGGGGGGTGTGCAGGAGGCAGCTGACCAATGATTCTCTCCCATCATTGATGCTTCTCTCTCTCCCTCCCTCTCTGAAATCAATTTAAAAAAATAAAGAAAAGAAATATCTTTAGA
The DNA here is from genome assembly GCF_964212035.1 of Myotis nattereri. NCBI lineage: Eukaryota > Metazoa > Chordata > Mammalia > Chiroptera > Vespertilionidae > Myotis > Myotis nattereri. The sequence goes on from NC_138083.1 coordinate 460,679, forward strand.
AGAAGAAAGAAAGGCTGCTCGTCGCACAGATGCGCGTGCGCAGTGGGAACCCGGCACATGTGGCTGGGAAGGCAACGCTGTGCTGCAGAAGACCCCAGAAAACCAAGCGATGCTTTGAAGAAGTGGAAAGGCACTGTTTTAATTACACTGGCGACTCCGGGAAATAATTTCCAGATCAGAGTGAGGTAGCATGTGAAAGGCTTCACTTTTTATAATCTTCGGGGTCTTCGTTCTGCAAATGTGCCCCCCCCCATGGCCCTGCAGGAAGACCCCCGGTGTTGATGATCTGTCCTGGCGCCAGTGATAATGGCCCCCCCCCTCCCCCAGGGAAGTTCATTGTTCCTGACATGCCTTACAAGACCAGTTTCCTCCTCACTGGCAGTGTGGTGCGACCTGCGGGATCTGGGGTGGCTCTGCGGTGCTTGTTATTGGGGAGCCTAGAATGTCATACAGGATCGTGTCCAGTCAGACCTCTCGGGTGGCAGTTTGGATTGTGGCCTTTGCTAGCTCCGCAGTTGTGACCGAGCAGTGTGGCCAGGGGGCCTGGGTGTCACAGCGGTGTGTGAGCAGCGGGGAATGTGGAGTGTGACACTGGAGTGTGGGCAGTGGCAGGTCTGAAGGTGTCACTGAAACAGGAATTTTTAGGGGTGAAATAGGACAGGTTCAGGAGAGTTTAGAAATGAAGGGGACCATGGAGGAAGCACAGGGCTGCAGAGCAGCAGACGGTATATTTCCATAGAATGGGGAGCTGAGAAGCTGCAACAGGTGCATTTCCATAGAATGAGGAGCTGGGAACAGCAGAAGGTCTATATTTACAAAATAAAGGGAAAGCAGCATCCAGAAGGAGGAGAAGAAAGCCCAGAGGGAGTAGGAAAACAATAAGGAGGGGGAGGACCTCTCGTGTCCCCTGTGAGGTTGGACCGTTGAGCCCAGGAGTTGCTATAGTAACAAGTCCAAGGGAATATTTGCCGGGGGTCCAACCCCAGCAGGTCCAGGGGTCCCCAAAGGTGTGGACGGAGTTGGCGAAGAGGGAAAGACTCCGCCGAAACTGGTTTGGCTCAGTGGATAGAGCGTCGGCCTGCAGACTGAAGGGTCTCAGTTTCGATTCCGGTCAAGGGCATGTACCTGGGTTGCGGGCATATCCCCAGTAGGAGATGTGCAGGAGGCAGCTGATCGAGTTTCTCTCTCATCGATGTTTCTAACTCTCTATCTCTCTCCCTTCCTCTCTGTAAAAAATCAATAAAATATATTAAAAAAAAAAAAAAGAGGGAAAGACTCGGAGGCAGCCTTCAGTTGATCAGCATGGTTGGGTTCTCTTGCCTGGTTCTATTGCCAGGTTCTGTAGCCAGGTTCTTCTGCCAGGTTCTGTCCAGGTTCTGTTGCCAGGTTCAGTCACCAGGTTCTAGTCAGGTTCTCTTGCCATGTTCTATCCAGGTTCTGTAGCCAGGTTCTGTCTCTAGGTTCTGTGGCCAGTTTCTGTCCAGGATCTTTTGCCATGTTGTCTCGCTAGGTTCTGTCTTGAGGTTCTGTCTCCAGTTTCTGTCCAGGATCTTTTGCCATGTTCTCTCCAGCGAAGTTCTTCTGTTTCTAGGTTCTGTGTAGGTTCTGTGTCTAGGTTCTGTGTCTAGGTTCTGTGTCCTGTTGTCTTGTTACATCTGTATTTATACCAGTTGATTCCAATCCTATCAATCTCTATTCCAAAGGTTAGGGCGTTTCTTATCTCCATTCCAGGGAGTAAAGATTGTGTAGCTTAAGCATGATTGTTCATAGTTAAAGTGATTAATTACCGGCCTGACACTTAGTTAAGGGGTTTTATTCCCTCCCTAACTTCAGGGGAAAATCCCTACCTGGGGAAACAACCTTTCTCGGAGAGGTGACCTTGGTTAAAACACATAGGGCCAAGAAGGTGAGCAAACATATTAAGAACAGTATGCCATATATGCCAGGTCCCTTGAAACAGCAAGGATGGACCGGCTCCCGGCAAATATTGACAGATCAGGGGGGACATCAAGGCACCAGGATCTGCAGCCTTTATAAGCCGCAGGGAAAAGGAGCTCAGTGGGACCCTTTCCCCTCCCCACGTGGAGTCTGCACTTGTTCTTCAGTAAATCTCCACCTTTGCCCTACCACCTTCCTTCCGTGGATTCATTCTTTGATTCCCACGGAGAGAGCCCGGGAACCAGTCTGCCCAGTCCAAAACTCCCTCTTCATCACAGTTGTGAGTGGGCAGTGAGGCCCCTGTGTGGTCGCCGGGGCCGTGGCCCAGGGTGATGGCGGCTCCGCTGGAATGCGGGGTGCATGGCAGGAGCCTGGGGTCGCCCCATTGGAGAGTGCGAGTGGGAGAGGGTGTGGGGCGTGGGGCGTGAGCTCAGGTGGGGGCCCAGGGCAGAGGGGCCTGGAGGCCAGGCTGCGTCTCTTGGGGCTCCCAGGTGCCGCCCCCACCACATTCAGGGATACCACCCTGAGCGCTTGCCATGGCCTCTGAGCTGGGAGGCTAAGTGGCCTCAGGCCTGGTTAGTCGTGAGTGGGAGGCCCTGGCCGGTTTGGCTCAGGGGAGTGGGGGGCCCTGGCCGGTTTGGCTCAGGGGAGTGGGGGGCCCTGGCCGGTTTGGCTCAGGGGAGTACCTGTGCTGTCACGTTTCTGCCCCAGAGATGGCCTCCCTGCCCCCCCCCCCAGCCCCCACTCCTGGGGCCGCACCCCGGGTGACCCAGGGTCTTGTTCCAGAGGAATTTCCCGGCCCTGGGCTGTCCCTCAGGGACTGTGCTGACTGTTGCAGGCACCGCCAGCCCCTCCTGCCATCCTGATACTCCCTCCCACCCAACCCCCACCCCACTCCCCGCCCTGGTGAGTGTCCCCACCTGCCCTCGCAGGTCCCCCTGCTATGGAATGTGGCATTTATGAAAGTGGTGTGGAAGTGACCGTCGGACACTGTGAGGTTCAGGAAGGAGTCTTTATTTAAGCAGCGCTGCTGGTTCCGGGGCCTCTAAGATCCAGATCCTGACCTGCCTGGACAGTGAGATCTCTCTCTCTCTACTGGGAGCGTTAAAGAGGATAAAACGGGGCAGAGAAAGACTTATTGTGCTTAGCGGAGATCCTGCAGGAAGCCTGCAGCCTTGAGCACAGCACAGCTCAGATAACCAGAAGACACCTGGCATGAGAGGAACCAAGGACGGACCAGACCCCCACGTCAGCAGAGCAGCTTGCAGGACCAGATAATTAAGAGGGGGCAGTGACTTAATCATAGGCTATCAGGAGTGTGCATGAGGTTACTGGCACAGATTCAGATTGCTAGCCCCCCGCCCCCAAAAAGTCTCATTTTCCCCATCATCCCCAGACCAGCGCCCCCAGTCAGGAAAACGTGTCGCCTGACTTGCAGAGGGCACCCCTCGGTTAGAGGGTGTCTCTTACCCGTCTGGCCAGGTGGAAGCCCCGGTGGTTCTCTGGGGACCCAGAGCCCAGAAACAAGGGGAACTGAACACTTTCCCTGCTGCGGAGGGAGGTACCCCCACCTGCTAACAGAACCCCACAGCCCCCCACCAAAGGCCCCGGGCAGCCCCTCCACTTCCACCCTCCCTAGGGGGCTCCTTCCTTTCCCGTTGGGGAGGGCACCCCCTCTCGTGTTACGCAGGGGATCCCACTCACTAGGAGGTGCCCTCCTGCCCCTTTGGAAGCTCAGAATGGGTGTGTGTGTGGCGGGGGGGGGGGGGCAGTTAAATGGCTCAGCGAGAGATCTGGTCCCAGGGAGGGGGTGGGGTGCAGGGGGAGCACCAGCTCAGAGTGGGGCCAAGGGCTGAGGGGCCTGGACCCAGGCAGGGCTCGTAGGGGTTCCGGATGCCGCCTCCTGCATCTTCCACCCTGAACGCGCCCCATCTCCGCTGACCTGGCAGCTCAGCAAGGTCGGGCCTGGTTAGCTTGGATGGGAGCTGGCCGGGGAGTACCGGGTGCCATAGCTTTTCTGCCCCAGAGATGCCCGCCCGCCCGCTCCCCTAGCTGAGCAGGCACCTGCTGCTCCTCCTGGCAAGTCCATCAGCTCAGCAGGGCCTCCTGCTGGCAGGTCCTCTTCGCACCTGCTGTCCCTGGGGCCCCATGTTCTGAGATGTCACACCCTTGACTCCATTTCAAGGATCAGATGCATTTCTCGCTCCGATTCTCGCTACGTTCATGTTGTGCACAAGCAGGACTCCCTCACTCAGAGAGGAAATGTTCAAGTGGGGACTGCCTGCTGGTGACATCAGGCGGATCCGTCAAGCCCAGACCCGAGTCCAGGATGTGCTGAGAGGTGCTGTGGCCTGAGGGGTCCAATCGGGGTGCTGTGATGCAAACCCAGGCGGAGTGACTGCATTACAGTGCGCTGTCAGCATTGTCACAACAGCAGGGCCATGTGCTGCCATGTCAACAGGAAATGCTAAGGATAAACCTGAGGAAGTTGACAGTGAAAAGTATAAAACGTTACAAGAGAGTTAACCTGAGTAGACGTCCTAGTTCACAGTCCCAAGGCCCAGTGACTCTGAGGTGACTGTTTCCCAAACGGAATGAGTGCCCTCCCAGGTCTTCAGGGAAACATGCTTCCCGGAGGGAGGAGGGGAGATTTCAGCAAAGTGAGGGGACCTGTGAGGAAAGACAGGAAAGGAGCAACAGCCTGGAATAACCCTTCTGTGTAGGAGAACTGCCTGCACCTTCGAAGGGGCAGGAGGGAGGTTTAGCGCAGGAACCTCATCCCAGCGAAGCAGGAGGAGCTGATGGAGTCTCCAAGGAGAGAGGGTGGGAGGCCGCCCCGAGGCTGACAGGCAGGTGGGTGTGGGGCCTGGCCTGGGCTGTGACCTGCATGTGCCCCTGGGGGACAGGCGGGTGGGTGCAGGCCTGGCTGCAGCCACTGGCTGCTGGGCCTGGGCTGTGACCTGCATGTGCCCCTGGGGGACAGGCGGGTGGGTGCAGGCCTGGCTGCAGCCACTGGCTGCTGGGCCTGGGCTGTGACCTGCATGTGCCCCTGGGGGACAGGCAGGTGGGTGTCATCTGACCTCCCAAGTAGCTGTGAGACCTGCCAGTGAACAGACGGGGCCCCACGGGATCTCAGGCTCCTGCCTGTGTCTCCAGGGCTTCCACATGCTGCTCTGACCTGGATAGAAAGTCAATCCCTACACCTTCCCCCAGTCACAGCGTGTTCCAGAGCCTCCTCAGCCTGTGCTGGGACCGTGTGCCATGCCCTGTGGCAGCCGGCGCTGAGCCTGAGCTTGGGGGGGGAGGGGGGAAGGGGGAAGGGGATGGCAGGTCTGCAATGCCGCTTGTGTTCCCGACCTTTTTCTTCCTTGTGACTGTGACCCTGAAGGTTTCTGTGGGACCTGGAGCCCAGGCTTCCCTCTGCCCCACAGGGAGTCAGAGATCGTCCCACAGAGCAGGACCCTGGAAAGGGCCAGAAAAGGCAGCAGTTGAGGAGAGATTGGGATCAAGAGCTACAGGTGACTTAGGGCCACCCAAGAAACACAATCAATGGGATGGATCGCTATTTTATATTTAGCTCTATTTTTCTCACCTCTATCTTACCTTCTCTCTCTCTCTCTCTCTCTCTCTGACACACACACACACACACACACACACACACACACCATTTTTAAGAGTTTTACAAAAATTGTTTCCCATGACTTTAAAACCGGCAAGGTTAAATGTGCAGTAGCATATGGCAGGCCACAGACAGAGAACGGCAACATGTGCCCGTTTCATCTGCAGGCAACCTGCTGGCGAATTCCCCTCCTGGAGAGGTTAGTCGCTGAGCTATCAGGCGTGCTGCTGATTTCCCAATTCCCACCGACATGCATGGGGATCTCTGCGCGTCAATCTAATTATTTAATTATTAAGTGATGTAAGCAGACACAGACACACTAGAGCAGTGGTTCTCAACCTGTGGGCCGCGACCCCTTTGGCGGTCGAACGACCCTTTCACAGGGGTCGCCTAAGACCGTCCTGCATATCAGATATTTACATGACGATTCATAACAGTAGCAACATTACAGTTATGAAGTAGCAACAAAAATAATTTTATGGCTGGGTCACAACATGAGGAACTTATTTAGAGGCCAGAAGGTTGGGAACCGCTGCACTAGAATAAAGCTGTAACAACAATCTGAGAGCATGGCTGTCTCTGCTCCCACCGGGCGGGCGCTGTCATAGCACCTGGGGCTCTGGCTGGGGGGGGGGGGGGGGGGTAGCGCCTGTGCTGAGCTTCAGGGCTAAGGGCAGCTTCCAGGTGTCTCCCTGTGTCCCGTGGTCCCCTCGCCTGTGACCTCCCACATGACCCAGGTGGCTCTCCCCATGCGCATGCTCACACAGCGCCGTCCAGCTCCGTCCTCCTGCAGGGTGGGCCCTGCCCTCTGCCCTCTGCCCTCTGCCCTCTGCCCTCTGCCCTCTGCAGGGGCCCTGCAGCGCTCCCCGCTCACCAGCCTGTGTCATGGGCTGTGACCCAGGAACCAACGCCCAGACCTGCTGCCTGGAGAGGCAGGAGCACTGCGGACAATGGTGTGGTCCTGACCCCGCGGCACTGCTGTGCGCCCCGCCGCCTCTGGGCCCCGAAATCCACACCCTCTGGGGACGCAGGTCCTGGTTCCGGTCGCCATGTCGCCTACGGCGGACGCGCCTGCTTACAGCTTATGGATGAAACTGCACAGCCCCGACCGCAAACCAAAGGTCCGGCCAATGTGAGGCTGCCTCCTGTGCCCCCACCGGCACCGAGTATGGACTGACTGCTCCTGTCTTAAAATTCTCACATGGAGCGAGCGAGGACGGGGATGAGTCGCCAGCTCATCTCTTCACTGTTTCTCCCCCAGCCTCACTCAGGCAGCCCCAGTGCTCGCTTCTCAGTCGGAGTGAGTTCAGATCTGGCTCTCACACCATCGTCTCTCCTTTCTGAAATCCCATCTCATTTCCCCTTTCCTGCGTCTCTGCTCCGTGTGTTCTGACCTCTCAAGTGACCTGAACTGTGGACAAGGGGAGAGGGAGCACCAGCCCTGCTTCCCACTTTCACTTGTAATTTTGTGTCTTGCTTCCAGGCTGTGCTGACTCCGACGGCGGTTGCTTCCCCGGGCTCAGGAGCGAGAGCGTGTGCCAGAGAGGAGGCAGCAGCACAGAGATGAGCGGATGGCCTGGCAACAACAGCAGCCGAGCAGCAGCCGTAGACACTGGGACCTGGGAGGTTTGCTCGCAGCCATCCAAGACGAACCTGCACGTCCGGCAGAAATGCTTCCCAAGACTCTCCGAGGTCTTGTCACCAAACGGGCTGCACATTAGGGCCTGACCTGGGAGACCTCGGCGATGTTCCACGTCAGGGAAGCGTGAAGACAGCCTTCCCCCTCCAGCTGCTCCCTGCACTCTGTGGTCACTCCTGCGCCCAACCTGTGACCACGCTGCGGCCGGAAGGCTCTGCCAGCATCTCTGCTTTGAGGGGCTGGAACGTCTCTCACTGCTAGTCCTCAGCCTGGTGACCTCCCACAGGCAGACACTTTATGTTCTGGGCAGATGTTTCCTGGACCATCTATAGAATTGTCAATGGGAGGCTGACGCCAAAGCTCAGGAGTTAAGAGACTAATCGAATCTGACCACAGGGAACCCGTGTGATCCAATGTCAGGTCTTTGAGAACCAAAAACAACAGCTGCGGCTCCTGTGCCCTGTCCGCGCGCGACCCGCCTGCTGCTGGTTGGCTATGGCCTCCTGTGGCCACTGGCTATGGCCTCCTGTGGCCACGGGCGGCCGGGTTTCCTCTGAGTTCCTGTGCTCCCTGAAGGAGTCACCCTGACGCTCGCGGACCCCTGTTCTCAGTCTGTGCGTGTTGCTGACCTCATGGCTGTCAGCATTGTAATGCACGGGGCTCTATCCAGCGAAGGAGAAATCTGGGACAGTTACGGAGGGCAACGTGTATAGCTCTGACCTCATCATTTATAACTCAGCCAGGGCACCTGCCTTAGGCCTGTCAGTTCCCTAGAAATTTCTGGAAATGAAAGATGAAAGCTTCATAACATGAATTGGGAATCAAACATGACAGTTTAGTAAATGTAACAAATTTTAATGAACCAAAAAATAAATGAGTGGGATCCGCTGTGGGGGTGAATAAGTGCGTTTGTGTGTGTGTGCGTATATACATATATATATATATTTAAATATATTTATTTATTTTTTATAGAGAAGAAGGGAGAGGGACAGAGAGTTCGAAACATCGATCAGCTGCCTCCTGCACGCCCCCCACTGGGGATATGCCCGCAACCAAGGCACATGCCCTTGACTGGAATCGAACCCGGGACCCTTCAGTCCCCAGACTGAAGCTCTATCCACTGAGCCAAACCGGTTAGGGCAAGTGTGTTTGTTTTAATATCATCTTTTTGGAGTGACCTCGGTGGAATGGTGGTGTAAGGGTGCATGTTTTCCCTCCCCCTGAAATACCAGCGAGTTGAGAATATATAATTCAATAAAGAAATCCTTGCTCAGCACAGAGGCGTGCCTGAGAGACCTGCACACTGAAACATGTAAAGGTGGGCTCCCAGGAATGAATGGGGAGACGAGAACAGAGAGAAGCACAGGCCCACAGACCTGTGGGGAGCTAGGGCGGGGCTCGGCTGGGAGAGGGGAGGAAACTGGCAGCAACAGGAAATTCCTTTGGGGGGGGGGGACATCCCAGCAGGGCGAGCTGCAAGCAGCAAGAGAGTGACAGTGTGTGAGTGGGCAGACGCCTGGCAGAGCACAGGGTTCTCCCCTGCAGCTCACACTGTCGGGCTGGGCGGTGGGTCTCAGACAAAGAAACGGAACCACAGAGCCTGGCTGCTGCCTGAGCTCCCAAAACTACCCTCCCATTGCCTGGGAGTCCGCTCAGGAGCATATGATCTGTAAACCAAGAGCTGCTGCGGTAGGATCCTGTTTTCCTCTGTGACTGATGCCCAAGAAGGGTGCTTGGGGTGGGACCCCATGGAGGTCAGGGGTCGCCATTAAGGTGAGGGCAAAACAAGCGCCACACCCAGGCGGCACAGCTGCACTTTTATGGGAGCTGAGTCGGTTCAGCACTGGGAGACCACAGAGGTAAACACCTTGCGATTCAATGCATCACTGGGAACAGCAGAAAGAGCTCTTCAGAAATAAGTGCGTAAGGAAACGAGGACAGCAAACACCATGAAGAACCGCAGTAACGAAGACCAGAAAGGAAACGAAAAATACCCAGTGAGCAGGTGGGACACCTGGGAATACGGGATATAAATGAGGGCAACGTGTCTAGCTCGTTGAGAGGCAATTCAGTGCAGAGAGGCAATTCAGTGCAGAGAGGCAATTCAGTGCACTTAAGAAACAAATCAATGAACAAAACAAGGACATTGAAACTTTAAAAAAGAAACAATCAAAAATCCTGGAAATGAAGCATGTAATTGAGGTTAAGAGTGAACTACTGAGCCATAGCGATCAGACAAGAAGAAATAAAAGGCACGTATATTGGAAAAGAAGAAGTAAAACTGGCCGAGGCCAGTTTGGCTCAGTGGATGGAGCGTCGGCCTGCGGACTGAAAGGTCCCAGGTCCGATTCCGGTCAAGGGCATGTACCTGGGTTGCGGGCACATCCCCAGTGGGAGGTGTGCGGGAGGCGGCTGATCGATGTTTCTCTCTCATCGATGTTTCTAACTCTCTATCTCCCTCCCTTCCTCTCTGTAAAAAAATCAATAAAATATATTAAAAAAAAAAGAAGTAAAACTGTCATTATTCGCACATGACATGATACTGTACATAGAAAGACTCCATCAAAAAAGTACTAGGCTTAATAAATGAATTCAGCAATGTAGCAGGATATAAAAGTAACACCCAGAAATCTATGGATTTCTTAAACAATGATAATGAGCTCAAAAAAAAAAATAAAAGAAACTAAAAACACAATCCCATTTATCAGTGCACCAAAAAAATTAAGATACCTAGGAATAAACTTAACTAAGGAGGTGAAAGACCAGTACTCGGAAAACTACAGGACATTGTAAAAAGAGAGAGAGGAAGACATAAACAAATGGAAGAATATACCATGTTCATGGACTGGTAGAATCAACGTCATTAAAATATCTATACTACCCAAAGCAATTTATATATTCAATGCAATCCCCATTAAAATAACAATGACATATTTCACAGACCTAGAACAAATGCTCCAAAAATTCATATGGAATAAAAAAAATCCTCGAATAGCCACAGCAATCCTGAGGAAGAAGAAGAAAGTTGAAGGGATCACAATACCAGATATCAAACTATATTACCAAGCTATAGTTCACAAAACTTCCTGGTACTGGCACAAGAACAGACATATAGACCAATGGAACAGAACAGAGAACCCAGAAATACACCCAAACTATTATGCTCAATTAATATTTGACAGATGTTACAATGAAATCAAGAGCATACAATGCAATCAAGACAGTCTCTTCAATAAATGATACTGGGAAAACTGGACAGATACATGCAAAAAATGAAACTAGACCACTAATTTACACCATACACAAAAACAAACTCAAAATGGCTAAAGGACTTAAATTTAAGACGAGAAACAATAAAAATCTTAGAAGAATAGGCAGCAAAATCTCAGACATTTGTCATAGCCATATGTTTACCAATACAGCTCCTAGGGCAAAGGAAACTAAGGAGAAAATCAACAAATGGGACTACATCAAAATAAAAAGCTTCTGCACAGCAAAAAAAAAAAAAAAAAAAAAAACCATCAACAAAACAACAAGAAAGCCCACTGCATGGGAGAACATATTTGCCAATGTTATATCCGATAAGGGCCTAATCTCCAAAATTTACCGGGAACTCATACAACTTAAAAAACGGAAGATAAACAATCCAATAAAAAAAAGGGCAAAGGACCTAAATAGACACTTTTCGAAAGAGAACGTACAGAAGGCCGAGAGACATATGAAAAATGCTCAAAGTCACTAATCATACGAGCTGCAAATCAAAACATCAATGAGATACCATCTCATACCTGTCAGAATGGTCATCATCAATAAATCAACAAACAACAAGTGCTGGCAAGGATGTGGAGAAAAAGGAACCCCTGTGTACTGCTGGTGGGAATGCAGACTAGAACAGCCACTGTGGAAAACAGTATGGAGTTTACTCAAAAAATTAAAAATGGAACTCCCATTTGACCCAGTGAACCCACTTCTAGAAATATATCCCAAAAAATCAGAAGCACCAATCAGAAAGGACATATGTTCATAGGAGCACAATTTACCATAGCTAAGATTTGGAAACAGCCTAAGTGCCCATCAGCAGATGAGTGGATTAGAAAACTGTGGTACATCTATACAATGGAATACTACGCTGCTATAAAACAGAAGGAAATATTAGCATTTGCAACAGCATGGAGGGACATGAAGAGCATTATGCTAAGTGAAATAAACCAGTCACAGAAAGATAAATATCACATGATCTCACTCATTTGTGGAATATAATGAACAACATAAACTGATGAACAAAAATAGATCCAGAGACAGGGAACAGACCACCAAACCTCAGAGGGAATGGGGGGAGGGTGGAGATAAGAGCTCAACTAAATCAGGAAGAATTAGAAAATCTAAATAGACCAAATAGCAGCGAGGAAATTGAAACAACCATAAAAACCTCTGAGAAAAAAAAAAAAAAAAAAGTCCAGGACCAGATGGCTTCCCCAGTGAATTCCACCAAACATTCAAGGAAAATTTAAAGCCTGTGCTTCTCAACTTTTCCAGAAAATTGAAGAAGAGGTGACACTTCCTATGAGGCCAACATAACCCTGATACCAGAACCCGGCAAAGAAAGAAAACTACGGACCATTATCTGTGATGAATACAGATGCAAAAATCTTTTTTTTTTTTTTTTTTTATATATTTTATTGATTTTTTACAGAGAGGAAGGGAGAGAGATAGAGAGTTAGAAACATCGATGAGAGAGAAACATCAATCAGCTGCCTCCTGCACATTTCCCACTGGGGATGTGCCCGCAACCCAGGTACATGCCCTTGACCGGAATCGAACCTGGGACCTTTCAGTCCTCAGGCCGACGCTCTATCCACTGAGCCAAACCGGTTTCGGCAGATGCAAAAATCTTAAATAAAGTACTGGCAAATCAAACACAGCAGTACATCCAAAAAATAGTACATTACGATCAAGTAGGGTTCGTTTCAGGGGCAAATCAGTCAATGAACTACAGAATTAACAACAGAAAGGGTAAAAATCATATGATCTTATCAATAGATGCAGAAAAACCATTTGGCAAGATACAGCACCCACTTATGAATAAAACAGTACAATAGGACTAGAAGGAAAATACCTCAGCATAATAATGGCCATATATGATAAACCCTCAGCTAATACCACACTCAATGTGGAAAAACTGAAAGCGTTCCCTCTACGATCAGGAACAAGACAAGAATGTGCACTCTCACCACTCTTATTCCACATAGTTCTGGAAGGCCTCGCCAGAGCAATGAGGCAAGAGAAAGAAGTAAAAGGATCCAAATAGAGAAGGAAGAAGTCAAACTGTCATTTTGGCGAATGACATGATTCTGTATATAGAAAACCATAAAGACTCTACCAAAAATCTATTTGAAACAATAAGCAAATACAGTCAAGTTGCAGGATACAAAATTAATGTGCAAAAATCCATTGCCTTTCTGTATACTAATGTTACAGGAAACTCCCGGTTGGGCTCAGGCTGCCTGTGGCTATGTCCAATAACGAAGGCAAGGTTGAATCATATTACACGTTTATTGAGGAGGCCAGCCAACCAAGAAGACAGGGCACTTACAAGCATCAAACACTGCCTTCCAGCAGGTGCAGGGGACAGGACTCCGAGGGGGAGGGGCTGGGTGCTACGTGCAGGCCCGGGGCCCGCAGATGCCAGCTGTTGTCCTTAGTCATCAGGTGATGAGGTGATGGTGAGGAGATGATGTTTTGACTCCTGGTGGGTCGTCTGACCATGCTTATCGGCTCTGCTTGCTGGATTCACAGCTCAGTCACCTCCTCAATCACTGCTGCCACTGTGGAAAGCAGCCTGGAGATTCCTCAAAAAATTAAGAATAGAGCTACCATATGGCCCAGCAATCCCTCTCCTGGGTATACACCCGAAAACCTCAACATCATGTATTCGCAAAGATATATGCACCCCTGTGTCCACTGCAGCATTGTTCACGGTGGCCAGGACACGGAAACAGCCACATGTCCACGACAGAGGACTAGATCAAGAAGATGCGGTCCATCCACACAATGGCATCTACTCAGCAAGAAGAAAGATGAAACAGCTCCATTCGCAACACCACAGATGGACCTTGAGAACATATGCTAAGTCAGCGGTTCTCAACCTGTGGGTCGCAACCCCTTTGGGGGGCCGAACGACCCTTTCACAGGGGTCGCCGAAGAACATCGGAAAACACATATATAATTACATATTGCTTTTGTGATCAATCACTATGCTTTAATTATGTTCAATTTGTAACAATGAAAATGCATCCTGCATATCAGATATTTACATGACGATTCATAACAGTAGCAACATTACAGTTATAAAGTAGCAACAAAAATAATTTTATGGTTGGGGGTCACCACAACATGAGGAACTGCATTAAAGGGTCGCGGCACTAGGAAGGTTGAGAACCACTGTGCTAAGTGAAATAAGTCAGACAGAAAAGCTAAAAACCATATGATTCCACTCAGATGTGGAATATAAAACTGAAATTCATGTACACAAACAGCAGTGTTATCGTTGCCAGAGGGAGGGGGGTGGGGGGAGAAGGGGGCCTAATATAAGGTGACAGGAGAAGATCTGGCTTTGAGTGGTGGGCACATGGGCAATACACAGATCTTGTCACATAGAACCCACGCCTGAAACCTGTATGTTCATTTGACCAATGTCACCCCGATCAATTTAATAAATATTACATATACATAATCTTTTTTGGCTGCTTTCTCCTTTTAAAATATTTAACTGGAAAAACATACTTGACATTGTCTTATTTTAATTTTTAAATGTCCTGTATTTAGAGGAAGAGGAAGGGAGAGGGAGAGACACTGTGCTCTCCCACTGTTGACACCTTCACTCTGGCGGCTGGGACAACGCCCTAACCCACTGAGTGGCCTGGCCAGGGCCGTGACACTTTAAATAAACGCTCAAGAAAACTTCGGTTGCTTTCAATCACCATTCCTGGTTATATAAAAGTAAATATAAAAAAAGGAATAAAGAGGACTTTTTAAAATTCTTAGAGACTTTATATCTTTAAAGAGAAGCTTTGTTCTTACAAGAGAAATAATATAATAGTTTCCATTTTAAACTTGGGCCATACATGGTAGCTTCTGACAAAGCTAATGTGATAGAATTGACCTGGGAGATGTCAAATTGTTGGGGAACATAAAAATACATTTGGGGGGAGGGGGGCTAGCAATCTGAATCTGTGGCGTAACCTGCCTTCTAATGCACATTCTTGCTAGTTGATAATTAACTCACTGCCCCTTTCTTAATTATCTGGTCTTGCAAGACCTATTTACCTAAATGCTCCCGTTTTACAGAGGCCGTAAACCATGAACCATACCAACCCCTGGAGGGGCTATGAGCGCTGGCACCAGGCCAGGCCTTTAGGTGTGGTCTCACATCCCCCATCCCAACACATGAGAAAGGTCCGGAAGTCTGATCCTTGGTCCCCCTTTGGGGGACAAAGAAACCAAAGGGTATAAGGGGAAAGCTTGTTCCATACTCACAGACTCAGCATTTGGAGAACTGAGCCCTGAGTCACTGTATAAGTACAGGTGAAACATCTGAAAATAAATGGTTTATCCTGGATCTCTGAGTACTCCTGTGTATTTTTTGGTCGCCTAGTAAATTCTGTAACAATGTCAATAATAAAATAAAATAAAAAAGCTGTGGGACATTTATACCATGGAATACTGTAAAAAAGAGGGATTTGCCCTAGATGGTTTGGCTCACTGGATAGAGCATCAGCCTACGGTCCAAAGGGTCCCGGGTTCAATTCTGGTCAAGGGCATGCACCTTGGTTGCAGGCTCCTTCGCGGCCCGGGCTCTGGTCAGGGCTTGTGCAGGACGCAACCAATTGATGTGTTTCTCTCACATTGATGTTTCTCTCTGTCTTTCCCTCTCCCTTCCACTCTCCTTAAAAGTTAATGGAAAAATATCCTCAATTAAGGACTAACAAAGGAAAAAAGAAAAGAAAAGAAAGAAAAAAATAAGAGGGATCGCTAACCCTTTGGGACAGCATGGAGGGACTTGGAAAATATTATGCTAAGTTAAATAAGCCAACTGAGAGACAAATAACGCATGATCTCACTTATTTCTGCAATCTAATGAACAAAATGAACTGACCAACCAAATAAGACCGGAAGCAGGGAGGCATGGAACAGACTGACATGTCTCGATGTGGGGTTGGGGGACGAGAAGAGATAAACCCAAGAACTTACATACTTCCATGCACAGCCCATGGACACGGGCAATAGGGGGTGAAGACCTGGGGGGGGGGGGGGCTGGGAGGAGAGGGATAAGGAGGGATGGGAGATATCTGTAAATATTATCAACAATAAAAATATATTTAAATGCAAAAGTAAAAATAAAGAATATAAAAATATTTAAACATGAGAAATAAATGTTTTAAATATAGAAACTATCTTTATGTACAGAGGACTAGTGAGTATACTGAAAATTCATCAGGATGAATACATATACTATCGAGTTCACAATAAAAATTGTACATCATTTTTAAAGTAGTTCAAAATGTATATTATTCTTGTCTCAGTATGAAAAATTTGTAAACTTGGATCTTATCTGCAGAAAAGCAATCACAAAATTCAGCAAGTAAGAGAAAAGGCAGTTTGAGCAAGCGATGAGGACTGTGTTTCCTCCTCGGAAGCTCTGACCGCTTCACCGGGAGTCGCCGGCGGACAGCGCTCCGGTCACTGACGCCGTCACCGACGTGCCTCCCCCCGCGCCGGGTGGGCAGAGGCTGCAGCGCGGACCCCTCACTGTGCCCTCCCCCCGCGCCGGGTGGGCAGAGGCTGCAGCGCGGCCCCTCACTGTGCCTTCCCCCCGCGCCGGGTGGGCAGAGGCTGCAGCGCGGACCCCTCACTGTGCCCTCCCCCCGCGCCGGGTGGGCAGAGGCTGCAGCGCGGACCCTCACTGTGCCTTCCCCCCGCGCCGGGTGGGCAGAGGCTGCAGCGCGGACCCTCATTGTGCCTCCCCCCGCGCCGGGTGGGCAGAGGCTGCAGCGCGGCCCCTCACTGTGCCTCCCCCCGCGCCGGGTGGGCAGAGGCTGCAGCGCGGCCCCTCACTGTGCCTTCCCCCCGCGCCGGGTGGGCAGAGGCTGCAGCGAGGACCCCTCATTGTGCCCTCCCCCCGCGCCGGGTGAGCAGAGGCTGCAGCGAGGACCCCTCATTGTGCCTCCCCCCCGCGCCGGGTGGGCAGAGGCTGCAGCGCGGACCCTCACTGTGCCTCCCCCCGCGCCGGGTGGGCAGAGGCTGCAGTGCGGACCCCTCACTGTGCCTCCCCCCCGCGCCGGGTGGGCAGAGGCTGCAGCGAGGACCCCTCATTGTGCCCTCCCCCCGCGCCGGGTGAGCAGAGGCTGCAGCGCGGACCCTCACTGTGCCTCCCCCCCGCGCCGGGTGGGCAGAGGCTGCAGCGCGGACCCTCATTGTCAGGGGCGGGCGTGGCTGGGGCCGAGGCCGGGACTGACGCCACAGGAGCCCGAGGCCTGCAGACGGCGAGCAGACCGAGCAGTCTCCGCGGGAAGGGGCAGGAGGAGAGGAAGGAAAGAGCCGATCTGCGCGGACGCATCCGCCTGGGCACAGACCGCAGGGCGGCGAGGGCCTGGGCAGGTGGGGACCGGGAGGACGGGGCCATGGGCGCGGGCATCTGTAACGCTCTCGACAGCACAGACTCCAGAAGAGCTGGTCACGTGAACCGCTGTCTCCACGCGGCCGCCGGTGACTCCCGGTGCCAGCTGCTTCCGGGTGACAGTGGGGGCGGGGACAGGCGCCGCTTTCCCGGCGGCCCCTGCGGGGCTGGGGGCTGATTCCGCGCCGGCGCAGGGGCGGACCCTGACCCGCCGCGTCCCGGGGCCTCTCACGCCTGCCCTCCGGGGCCCTCCTGTCCGCAGTGAGCCCCGCCACGTCTGCCCGCTGGTGACTGTTCCGCACATGCAGCCGGAACTATTTTTGTGAGAAATGGCTGGCATGGCAGGGCCGCCGAGAGAAGTCTCAAGTCGGCGATGGGACCGTCAGGAGCCGTCAGCCATCGCAGGCCGCCAGGCGGTGGCCCCGGCGCTGCTGCGCTCTGCGGCCGCCGTCCGGTCCGGCCTCGCACCGGGTCCGCTGTGCGACAGGGCGGGACAGGGCTCTTTAGCCGAGAATACTTCCTGCTGACCGACTGGGCCCTCTGTCTGCTCTGACCCTACAACCTGCGAGTGAGTTACCCTGGGATGAATTCCTTTATATCCTATTTTTTTAACCCTCACAAGAGGGTATTTTCCATTGCTTTTTAGAGAAAGTGGAAGGGAGTGGGGAGGGGAGAGAGAGCGTAAGAAATAGAGAGACAGACAGAGACACATCAATTTGTTGTCTCCCGCATGCGCCCCGACCAGGCCGAGACCGAACCTTCAGCCCAGGTACAAGCCCGTGACTGGGAATTGAACCCATGACCCTACAGTGCATCAACTGACTCTCTGATCTCTGAGCAACACCGGCCAGGGCAATTCTGTCATGTTCTAGTAAATAAATAAAAATAAATAAAATGCGTTATTAATGAACAACCATATGCCAACCAGCTGGACAATGTGGATGAAATGGACAGATCCCACCCCCCAAATACAATCTTCCAAAACTGAATCAGGAAGAATCAGAAAACCTGAATAGGCCAATAACAACTGAGGAAATTGAAGCAGTCATCAAAAAACTCCCAGCAAACAAACGCCCTGGTCCAGACGGCTTCACAGAACAGTTTTACCAAACTTTCAAAGGGAGCTAGTACATGTCCTCCTCAAACTATTTCAGAAAATCCAAGAGGAAGCAATACTTCCAAGCTCTTTTTATGAGGCCAGCATTACCCTAATTCCAAAGCCAGATAAAGACTCTACAAAGAAAGAGAATTACAGACCAATATCCCTGATGAACACAGATGCTAAAATCCTCAACAAAATATTAGCAAATCGATGAAGCAATATGTTAAAAAGATCATACACCATAACCAAGTAGGATTTATTCCAGGGATGCAAGACTGGTACAATATTCACAAATCAATAAATGTGATACACCACATAAACGAATTGAATGACAAAAAACACATGGTCATATCAATAGACACAGGAAAAGCATTTTACAAAATCCAACACCCTTTTTTGATAAAAGCTCTCAGCAAAGTGGGAATAGAGGGATCATACCTCAACATAATAAAGGCCATATATGACAAACCTACAGCCAACATCATACCCAATCGGCAAAAACTGAAACCATTTCTCCTAAGAACAGGAACAAGACAGGAATGTCTGCTTTCATCACTCTTATTTAACACTAGAGGCCGCATGCACAAAATTCGTGCAAGAGTAGGCCTTCCTTCCCCTGGCTGCGGCACCAGCTTCCCTGCGCACCCAGGACATAGGCTTCCCTCACAGCCCCGGCTTCATCCAGAAGGTTGTCCAGAAGGATGCCCAGTCTAATTAGCATATTACACTTTTATTATTATAGATAGTACTGGAGTGCTAACCACAGGGATCAGACAAGAAGAAAACAAAAGACATCAAAATTGGAAAGGAGAAAATAAAACTCATTATTCACAGATGATATAGTATATATAGAAAACCCTAAAGAATCCACCAAAAACCTACTGCATTTAATAAACAAATTCATAAATGTAGCAGGATACAAAATTAACACCAAGAAATTGATGGCATATTTATTCACCAATAATAAATTCTCAGAAAGAGAAACTAATCAATCCCATTTACCACTGCAACAAAAATATTAAGATACTTAGGAATAAATTTAACCAAGAAGGTAAAAGACTTGCACTCAGAAAACTGTAGGATATTGAAAAAAGAAGTAGAGGATGATATAAACAAGTGGAAGAATACACTATGTTAATGGATTAAACGTTAAAATGTCCATACTACCCCAGGCAACCTCTAGAGTCAATGTAATCCCTATTAAAATGCCAACGGCATATTTCACAGAACTAGAACAAATACTCCAAACATTTATATGGAACCACAAATAGCGGCAACAATCTCAAGAAAGAACAAAGTTTCAGGGATCACAATACCAGATATCAAGTTATACTACAACGCCACTGTAATCAAAACAGCCGGTTACGCACAGGAGTAGGCGTATAGACAATGGAACAGAACAGAGACCCCAGAATTGACCCAAGCCATCACACTCATTTAATATTTGACAAAGGAGGCAAGAGCATACAATGTTGTCAAGACAGCCTCCTTAATAAATGGTGTTGGGAAAATCGGACAGATACATGCAAACAAAACCAAACTAGACCACCAACTGACGCCATACGCATGAATGGATAAAAGACTAAAATAAGACTAAAATAAATGTAAGCCGTGAAACCATAAAAATCTTAGTTGAAACCATAGGCAGCAAAATCTCAGACATCTCTAGTAGCAATATGCTTACCAATGCATCTCCTAGAGCTGTGGTCGGCAAACTGCGGCTCGCGAGCCACATGTGGCTCTTTGGCCCCTGAGTGTGGCTCTTCCACAAAATACCACAAAATACCATGTGCGGACGAGCATGTACAGTGTGATTGAAACTTCGTGGCCCATGCGCAGAAGTCAGTATTTTGTGGAAGAGCCACACTCAAGGGGCCAAAGAGCCGCATGTGGCTCATGAGCTGCAGTTTGCCGACCACTGTCCTAGGGCAAAGGGAAGTGAGGAGAAAGTAAACGAATGGGACTGGGACCACATCAAAATAAAAAGCTTCTGCACAGCAACAGAAACCATCAGCAAATGGAAAGGGAGCCCATTGTATGGGAGAACATATTTGCCAATGATACACCTGATAATCTCCAAAATATATAAGGAACTCATACAACTTAACAAAAGGAGGACAAACATCCAATCAAAATGTGGGCAAAGGACCTGAATGGACACGTCTTCAAAGAGGACATACAGAGGCCAAGAGACATATGAAAAAGTGCTCAAAGTCACTGATCATCAGAGAGATGCAAACTAAAATGACATGAGGTACCACCTCACACCTGTCAGAATGGCTACCATCAACAAATCAACAAATGACAAGTGCTGGCGAGGATGTGGAGAAAAGGGGACCCTCGTGCACTGCTGGTGGGATGCAGACTGGTGCAGCCGCTGTGGAGAACAATATGGAGTTTCCTCAAACAATTAAATTTGGAACTGCCATTTGACCCAGTGTTCTCACTTCTAGGAATATATCCTAAGAAAACCGAAACACCAGTCAGAAAGAATGTGTGAACCGTATGTTCATAGCAGTGCAATTTACAACAGCTAAGATCTGGAAACAGCCCAAGTACCCATCAGTAGGTGAGTGGATAAAAAAGCTGTGGTTGCCTGACCAGTGTGGCTCAGTGGTTGAGCGTCAACTTATGAACCAGGAGGTCACGGTTAGATTTCTGGTCAGGGCACATGCCCAGGATGCGGGCTCGATCCCCCGTGGTGGGGTGTGCAGGAGGCAGCCGATCAGTGGTTCTCTCTCATCATTGTTGTTTTTCTCTCTCTCCCTCTCCTTTCCTCTCTGAAATCAATAAAAAAATTTTTAAAGCTGTGGTACATTTACTCCATGGAATACTATGCAGCAGTTAAAAAGAAGGCTCTCTTACTTGTGAGACAGCGTGGAGAGACCTGGAGCGGATTATGCTGAGTGAAAGACAAGCATCACATGGTCTCACTCACAAGTGGAATCTAATGAACAAAATAAACTGATGAACAGAATAGACCCAGAGACATGGAAGCAGGGAGCACACTGATGAATCTCAGAGGGAAGGCGGCGGTGGGTGGGGAGAGAGCAAGCAAAGAACTTGTATGCACTATGCATGGCCCATGGACACAGCCGATAGGCTGGGGAAGGCCTGAGGTGGGGAGTGGGGCTGGAGGGTGTCTATGGGGGGAAATAAGGGGACATATGTAATACTTTCAACGATAAAGATATTTTTAAAAAATAAAGTAAAACGCTTTATTAACCCGATAAGTGCACTTGGCTTTTTGAATCTTTTCTTCATAGTGAGTGAATTTTTAAAAACCTATTAATTTTTTTCCGCGCGTCTTCTGCGGAACATTTAATTATATGATTCAAATGCATGACTTACATATCTCTCTGTTTTGATAATAATGGTGCTGGCGCCGCGTGTGCACTCCTGCTGTGCTTCCTTGCTGTGTAAATGGAGTGTCTGCTCAACAGCGGGCCCAACGTTTGAAAAGGTTTGAAAAGACCTGCTGGCGGAAGGGCTGGTGTGCGGCCCATGCTCTGCACACTCTTCAAATCGGGGGAAACGTTGGGTCAGTGACAAAAGTTTCAGGGCAAAGTCAAGTAGACACTGACTAATGTTCCTAATGTCTGCAAATCATGCCACGGAATAATCGTGACGAATGGAGAGCCAATTGCCACATTTTCCTTCGTTAGTTGTTGGCTCTGGCGCGTGGGGAATGCCATTTCCTGAACTGCTGTGTTCCAGGCCTTTCCCACGGACGGGGGGCGGCGGGAGCCGGTGCTGTGGCCCTGCGGGGAGTGGTTTTGCTCACAGGGGAGCCACCCCCAAGGCAGGGGTTCCCCCGGGACAGAGATGGGGCGCTGCCGCCCCGGAGCTCGCGCAGCACAGGGGGTGCTCGGTCCCCTGGGCTGAGGGCGGAGCCTGTGCCCCCGCCCGGCAGGCAGCGCCCCGAGTCCCGCTCTCCCGGGCGGGCGGGCGCAGCGGGTGCGGCTTGGGACTCCCCGCGCGACTGAGTGGCTGGGGCAGCCGAGGCCGAGCCCCGCGTGTCCTCTCCTTCCTGGTGTGTGAGGCGGGCACTGTCCCGCGTGTCCTCTCCTTCCTGGTTGTGTGAGGCGGGCACTGTCCCCCGTGTCCTCTCCTTCCTGGTTGTGAGGCGGGCACAGCGCGGGGCGGAGGGAGGAGGGGCTTGGCGAGCGGCTGACCCCGGGGAAGAGGAGGCAAACCTCAGCGCCTGCCTCTCCGCGGCTCCATCCCACCACTGAGCCCGGACTCTGCAGCTCTGATCGCACCCCAGGCGCCCCCAGAACCCAGACCCGGCCTTCAGCTCGAGGAGCTAGTGGCCTCCAGTGTGCGGGCCTTTGCCCAACCCTTCGCCCACATGGCTGTCGGGGCTGCCCCTGCCCCCGGCCCCGCTGCCCCTGCCCCCGCTCCGCTGTCCCTGCCCCGGCCCCGCTGCCCCTGCCCCGGCCCCGCTGTCCCTGCCCCGGCCCCGCTGCCCCTGCCCCCGGCCCCGCTGTCCCTGCCCCGGCCCCGCTGTCCCTGCCCCCGCTCCGCTGTCCCTGCCCCGGCCCCGCTGTCCCTGCCCCGGCCCCGCTGCCCCTGCCCCGGCCCCGCTGCCCCTGCCCCGGCCCCGCTGCCCCTGCCCCCGGCCCCGCTGTCCGGAGGAGGGCCGGGCCCTGGGCGCCTGGGGGTCTGCTGAGGACACCAGGGAGGGCTCCAGCCCAGCGGGGGGCAGGTGGCTGCCAATGACCCGGCTCCCAACTGGCATGGCCCTCGCTGGCAGGGCGGCGGTGGGGGGTGGGTGAGGGTGGGGGGTTGGGTGAGGGTGGGGGCTCGGAGGGCGCAGGGGTCCCGGCACCACGGAGTTCCCCCCCAGGGCAGCTCGCTGGGTCCTCAGTCCCGGGCCCGTGTACCTGGGAGCGCCGTCAAGCCCCCCAGACTGCGGCGGGGCTGCGACCCCAGGTTGGCAGCTTGTCTTCGGAGGCCATCACCGCAGCGGGGGCGGCGCTGGCTGCGGGACCTGCTGGGGCGGGGGCGGCGCGGATCGTCAGGGCCGGAGGGGCTTCCGCAGCCGGGCTTCCTGGCCACACGCGGGACATGGAGATGCCCCATGGGCACAGGGTGGGGTCCTGTCCCCGAGGCTGTGGGGCAGGTGCTGCACCCGAAGGCCTGGTTCCCCTTGTGGCTGTGGCTTTCTCCCCCCCCCCCTCCGCCCCTTCCCCCCCACACGGTCTGAAGCCAGCCCCTCCCCCAGAAAGCAGCCGCAGGGCTCCCGAGGGCGCTGTGCCCGCGGAGGGTGGGAGGGCGCAGCTGCAGGGCGCCCCCCAGAGGAAGCCTTGTCTGCGGGGCGCCTGGCCAGGACCCGGATGGTCCCCTGTGCGCACAGTAAGGACTCTGCCCTCCGAAACCCTGCGCGCGGTTTGCTATCGCGCAGCTCCGAGGGTCCAGCAGCCCCAAGGAATTTTTTCCCCTCTTTTTCTTTTTGGGTTTGTTTTGGCATTTAAAAATACATATATATATATATTTTATTGATTTCAAAGAGGAAGGGGCAGAGACAGGGAGAAACCTCAGTGATGGAGAGAATTAAGGATCGCCTGCCTCCTGCCCACCCCCCACTGGGGATCGAGCCTCTGCCCTGGCCCAGAATCCAGTCTGCAGGCCGAGGCGCTATCCACTGAGCAAACCGGCCAGGGCTGTTTTAGCAGTTTTGGTCTTAGGGCTTGTCCGCAGTGAACGGACAGGGACTGGAGTGTTTGCAGGCAGCAAAGGAAGGAGGCAAGGGGTGAGAAAGGCGGCCTCACAGCCAGTCTTCCCACTGGGCGCCTTGCAGGCCCGCCCTCCAGCTCGGGGACCCAGCACCGTGGCCCCAGCAGGAGCTCAGCGAGCGGGGCCTGCCCTCAGGTTCCCCAGCAGGAGCTCAGCGAGCAGGGGTTCCCCACCCGAGCCGACTGAGGCTGCAGGAAATGCCGAGAGAGTCAGAGAGGCGGAGGCATTTGGAGAAAGAGGCCAACAGAGTAAGAGGGAGTCACTGTCGTTAGGAGCCTGCACACGGGGACCCGACAGGGGAACAGGCCAGGCCTGGGGGAGCCTGTGAGGGGGCTGGGCTGGGGGCTGGGAGCTGGGCTGGGGGCTGGGCTGGGCTTGGCCAGAGGCGCACCTGAGCCTGGAGGCCAGCGGGCAGGAAATAGCGGGCTAGGGCAGCTACCAGCTGATGTGCCATCACCATCACTTTTCACTGACCGCTGGATGGCAATCTGGTCCCGGCTGGTCCGCATTGGAAGGAGGTGAGGCAAGAGCCTCGCTGAGAGCCTCGCCGGCCCTGAGCTGAGAACGTGAAGGCGCAGTCTTTCAGCCCCGCGTCTCCTCGGCCCTCATGAAACTCCGACCGGCTCCAAACAGCCCAGGTTTCCCAGGAAGCCTGGCCTTGCCTTGAGCTCAGCAGAGCTTGGTGGTGAGTGTGCCAGCCCTGCCTCCTGGCACGGAGCACTGTGTAAAGAGTCTCTCCAACACACGGTGCTGGGAACATTGCACAGTACATGCAAAAGAGTGAAACCAGACCACCAACTCACACCACACACAAGAATAAACTCAAAATGGATAAAAGACGTAAGTCATGAAACATGAAAATTCTAGAAGAAAATGTAGGCAACTAAATCTCAGATATCTCACGGAACAGAGTGCTTGCTTAGGGTTAGAGAAACAAAGAAAAAATAAACAAGTGGGACCACATCAAACGCAAAACTTCTGCACAGCAAATAAACCAGCACCAGAATGAGAAGGGCGCCCACTGTGCCGGAGAACGTATTCGCCAATGACGCATCTGTGAGGGGTTAATTTCCAAAACACTGAAGTGCTCATACAAGTCAGCAAAAGGAAAACAAACAATCCAATTAAAACAGGAGCCCTGGACAGTGTGGCTAAATGGATAGAGTGTCAGCCTGTGGACTGAAGGGTCCTGGATTCGATTCTGGTCAAGGGCACATGGCCAGGTTGCGGGCTCGATCCCCAGTACTGGGTGTGCAGGAGGCAGCCGATCAATAATTCTCTCTCATCATTGATGTCTCTATCTCTCTCTCCTCTCCCTTTGTTGATGTTCTTTGTGACCGGAGACACTGAGGCAAGCTGGGCGTGTAGGATGAAGTAGAGCAGAGGGCTACCGCTCGCTCAGGCGTGTAGCAAAGACCCTCTGATGCCTTCTGGCTTTTATTGGGGTGAACACAGCAAACAATAGAGTCCAGCAAGTGACACTGATTAACAAGCATGCTTATGAGATCATCTGAGCTAAGTTATACATGACACTATTAATTTCCTATGTTATACAAGGACTCTTTCCACCTGCAGCAGTGCACCCTCCCTGGCTTCCCATGTTCTTATGGACTATTTATCACATCAAGGAAAGTTCTGCCTCTGAACACTAAGTCTTGTGTGCAAGACTTTGTTCCGACGTGGCCCGCTTGCAGGCTCCCGCCTTTTCCTGGCAGAACGTCCTCTTCTAGTTAACTTCATTCCGCTTGACCGCTACACCCTTTCTCTCTGAAATCAATAAAAATATATTTTTTAAAAAAACATGAGCAGAGAACCTGAATAGACATTTTCCTAAAGAGGACATACAGATGGCCAAGAGACCTATGAAAACATTCTCAATGTCACTAATCATCTGAGAGATACAAATTAAAACGACAATGAGGTACCATCTCACACCTGTCAGAATGGCTACCATCAACAAATGACAAGTGCTGGCGAGGATGTGGAGAAAAGGGAACCCTCATGCACTGCTGGTGGGAATGCAGACTGGGGCAGCCACTGTGGAGAACAGTGCAGAGTTTCCTCAAAAAGTTAAATATGGAACTGCCATGTGACCCAGTGACCCCATATCCTAAGAAACCCGAAACACCGATCAGAAAGAATGTGTGCACCCCTGTGCTCATAGCAGCACTATTTACAGTAGATAACCTCTGGAAACTGCCCAAGTGCCCATCAGCAGATGAGTGGATAAGAAAAACTGAAGTACATTTACACCATGGAATACTATGCAGATGTAAAAAAGAAGAATCTCTTACCCTTTGAGACAGCATGGAGGGTCCTGAGATGTTTATGCTAAGTGAAATAAGCCAGTCAGAAAAAGACAAATATCACATGATCTCACTTATATGTGGAATCTAATGAACACAATAAATGATGAATAAATTAGAACCGGAGGCATGGAAACATGGAACAGACTGAGGAATCTCAGAGGGAAGGGGGGGCGGGGCCCAGGGGGCAGTGGGAAGAGATTTACCAAAGAATTATATGCATATGCATTGTCCATGGACACAGACCATAGGGTGGTGAAGGCCTGGCACGGGGTGGGAACCAGGTGCGTGGGGCAATGGGGGAAAAGGGGGGAGAGATTTGTAATACTCTCAACAATAAAGATTAAAAAATAAAAGACATCAATTAACTTAGGTCGCCCATTTGGAGTCTTGGTGAGCATGGCTTTAGTGGCTCAGAACCGAGCAGTTTAATTACCCACTTTCCTTGTCACCGTTGAAGAGGCTGGGGGACAACGGAGATATCAGGCTTGAGCGACTTCAGTCGCTTTCTTTTTTTTTTTTTTCCATTTTATATTCACCCCAAAATATGCTAATTGGCTTTAGAGGGAGGAAGGGTGAGAGAAAGAGAGACATCAATGTGAGAGAAACAGCAATTGATTACCTCCTGGAGGACTGAATCAGCAACGTGGGTATGTGCCCTGACTGGGAATCAAACCTGCAGGTTTCTGGTGACCAAGACAATGTTCCAATGAGCTGAGCACGGGCCGGGGCCGCCCCTTCAGTTTCTCAGAATGCTACCTCCTTTCTTCCCATTGAGGGCAGGGGCCTCTGTTAGTCCCACAGCCTGTATGGGGCTGGCGAGGCGTTAATCCCCCCTTGTTCCCAGGCCTGCAGCAGCTCCTGGACCTCCAAAAGGGGGATGTAGAGTTTCAAGACTTGCTTTCTCATCTTTTTTCTTTTTTAAAAAATATATTTTATTGATTTTTTACAGAGAGGAAGGGAGAGGGATAGAGAATTAGAAACATCAAATAGAGAGAAACCTCAATCAGCTGCCTCCTGCGCACCCCCTACTGGGGATGTGCCCGCAACCACGTTACATGCCCTTGACCAGAATTGAACCTGGGACTCTTCAGTCCACAGGCCAACGCTCTAGCCACTGAGCCAAACTGGTCAGGGCTCATCTTTTTTCTTGTTTCTGAATTTTACTTTCTGGGAAGAAGGGAGATTTTTTCCACCTTTTTGAACCATCAATTTAGATCCTTCTGAGTAGAAAACTTATAATCTAACAACAATTGAATATAAGAGATCTTATTCTGTCTACTAGACCTTTAGCCAAACAATTCTAGTTCGTCATCAGCTTATAGCTGTAAGTCGAACAGGCAGCTAGAATGCGACCTAATGGACACGCTGGTGTAACTGAGACTGAATCACCCAATTTAAAACAAAAACAAAGTTCAAAAGACAAAAACTAAGTTCAAAGAAACAAATGATCACAACTAAATCCTGCTGGGAGGAGTGTCCGAGACACCCGCCCCGATGCCATGAGTGACCTTTACGAGGCCCAAATGCCCCAAAGCCAAACAGCAGCGGCACAGGACTCCCGGGTGCACAGACAGCAGCCACCGAACCAAGTCCCCCAGATATAAGAAAGCAAGCAAAGAACAACTATAACCAAAGAGGCATTCCAGACAGACGGGGCTCTCAAATCAAACCCAAAATCCTCCCGTGGAAAAACCCAGATTAAAGCCACCGAGCTCTGTCCCCTGCTAACCAACCCTGGAAATGCCTCGTTGCTGAGTCTAGACAGCAGCCAGCCCAGGCGGCAGTGAGAGGGCTTTTGGTGTATGCCAGCTGGACTTGCTCAGTCTTGGAGCCAGCTGACCCCCCAAAGATCATTTACTTTCGCCAGCAAATTATTTATAGGGCGCTGATGCAGTGAGCGGGACAGGGAGAGTCCCTGAGATTTAAAAGACCTCTCCACAGCTCTGGGAAGTCCCTGTGCAGTTCCCGGCACAGAGTCAGATGGCCACAAGCAGCTGAGCGCACCTGTGGGGTTGCTCGCCAAATCCTGATTGCAAACCAGGTTCAGCTGCTGGCCACTTTGAAAGCCAGTCCCAAGAGGCAGGGGCTGGTGTGAGGAAAATGGTTTATTCAAGTGCCAGCTGCCTGAGAAGATGGTGGACTCCCATCCCAAAGACCAACCTACTGTCCCGTTCGTGCAGGGTTTTTATAGGGAGGGAGAAGGCAAGAGGAATAGAGACCTGGCGGGGCTATGGACACGCCCGAGTGTCCTTGCTGCTCCTGATACAGATTTTTAATGTCAGCCTGAGTGTCCCTGCTGGTCCTGATACAATCTTCAATGCCAGCACCTGGAGCCATCCTGTGAGCCACATTCCTGTGGTTGGCAGCCTGTGTAAGCCAGCGTCACATGGCCAGCACCTTTCCTGTACAGCCTGAAGCTGCTGGTGCTGCAGGACGCTCATAGGGAAACATTAGTGTAGAGGTCCTTCGTATAAGTTTGTTAGTACATTTTATTCTAGTTCTCCTTCATGGTTAGTCAGAGTGTAAAGTTATTATTCCCCGTCACATTACTAAAATCATTAGATATTGTATGTATAAAACAAACATAGAGAGGCTCTGAAAGGTGGAGAGAATCAGTAATTAATGAGAGATCTCCAACCCATATAAATATATTAATATCAGATCAAGTTGACCAGAGAAAATTAACAGCAAATGAAAAAGATATTGTATAATGAATCAATTTTTCAATAAAATGACATAGCAATCTGAAATGTGCACGCACCAAGAAACAGACCTATATTCCTGAGGTGAAACCTAAAAGAAATGAATAAATTTACAATTACATTTGGAGACTTCCACATCACTCAGGTCACACCACTAGACAAAAACCAACAAAATACACAACTCAAAAATACCACCAGCCAAGCCCACCCGACCCACATTTACAGAACACTGTACACAACACAGGACACGCGTGTTTCCAGACCACAGAACACGTGTCTGTGCCGTGAATGAGCCTGCGCCCACCCGAAAGGACCAAGGCCGCCAGTGTGCTGCCAAAGGGCCTGGAAACAGAGCAGCGAGCACAGGAAGCAGCAGAAGGGCCGCCGAGCACTAGCTCACCCGTCACGGCAGCGCCTGCCTCTCGGTGACCCGGGGCCAGAGGGAGCCCAGGGGAATAACACACTGAACGAAATGGAATGCAGCCGAGGTGGCGCGAGTTGAAAGAACTTCTCCCAGATGGTAGTTCCTTGCTGTCGTGCACTCGCTCACCCAAATCCCTAATGATGACCTGATGCTCCCCCCACCCACACAGAGCCCAGAATACTGACATTCAGAAGGTAAGAGAATTGTGGGTAAGAAGCTGGTGAAGAGACTGTGAAAGGCCCTCGCCGGTGTGGCTCAGTGGATAGACCCTGTGGTCCTGAGTATGATTCCAGTCAAGGGCACAGGCCTGGGTTGCGGGCTCAATGCCTAGTGGGGAGCGTGCAGGAGGCAGCCGATCCATGATTCTCTCTCATCACTGATGTTTCTATCTCTCTCTCCCTCTCCCTTCCTCCCTGAAATCAATAATATATATATATATATATATATATATATATATATATATATATATATATATATTAAAGAGGCTGTGGAAGACTTGTCAGGACACTTCACTGGAAGATACAGAAAACCCCGTGACCAGCCACAGGCTGCCCTCGCGCTGTGGCCGCTGTCTCCTCACTGACAGAGGCACCTGGCCAGCAGCTGGGAGCTGCATGAGGACGACACTGTGCGGAGCTGGGGCGTCAGGAGGGGACGTTCGCACATTCATGTCACTTCACTGTAGCTGCTGCCAGCAGCTCTGAGGCTTTCTCAGATAGGATCCATTGGAAGAAAATAGACGGCTGTGTGTGTTATAAAAGTTAGTGCTTTTTATTTATCTTTAAAGTTTCCTTCAAGGAGAAAGCGTGGAGGACAGACTTCCCAGTCTCTCCAAGGCGACCTACCCGCCTCCCAGGGACGGGGGTGGGGGTGGGGGGACGGAGCGAGTCAGTGACCCAGGGGAGGAGACCGCTGCTCCCTGACCTTCAAGGGCCCGGGAGCGGGGACCCAGGCCCTCGGGCGATTTCGCACCTTCTCCCGCTTTTCATTTCCTAAGAAATGACTCCAAACGTGCTCAGAGCGACCAGCAAGAACTGGAAGCCAGGTGGTTCCTCCCGCGCCTGGAAATGAAGTCCTTGGTGAGTGAAGGGCTGGTCCCGCAGGTCCCCAGCCACCCGCACAGTCACAGGAGGGACCTGTCACTCAGGAGGCGGTGGTTCTGCCTCCACACAAGCTGCCACCTCCCTGTGGTCAAAGGGCCCCGCTCCGCCCTCCCCTGCCCTGGCCCCCCCTGCCCTGCCCTCCCCTGCCCTGGCCCTCCCCTGCCCTGGCCCTACCTGCCCTGCCCTCCCCTGCCCTGGCCCCCCCTGCCCTGCCCTCCCCTGCCCTGGCCCTCCCCTGCCCTGCCCTCCCCTGCCCTGGCCCTCCCCTGCCCTGCCCTCCCCTGCCCTGGCCCTCCCTGCCCTGCCCTCCCTGCCCTGGCCCTCCCCGGGGAGAATCCCGCAGCTGTGCTGGAACTTTCTGAGAAGGGCACACACGCTAAGCCTCTCTCCCAGCCTCCCCTCTCCCCACCGGAGGCCAGTCTCTCCTCCGGGAAAGCTCTGCCCAGGCTCCTTCTCCCGAAACAGCGAGCGCCACCGCCCTGAGCGCCCATCGTGTTTAAGGCCCCAGCGCTGCCCCACCTGCAAGGACCTGTCAGGGGCAATGTTTAAAATTGGCAAAAAAGGAAAGAAAGACACTCACATCCCACAAAGGAACGACGTCAGTGACGGAAACTGCTGGAAGGCAGGGGCTGGGAGACCCCGGGGGGAGGAGCCTGGGGGGCTGCACGGAGGAGGGCTGGTGGTGGGCGTGGCCAGCAGCCACCCTGACCCGCTGACGCCACAGGAAGGAGCCGCCTCCTGGGGAAGGAGCACCTGCCGCTCACCTGGGCAGCGCAGAGACCCCGGAGCCGGGCAGCCGGCATCCTGGCCCGGGCTCTGCGGGCGGAGGCGTCTGCAGCAGTGGAAGGGCAGGGAGGCACCCCCTGAAGACTGGGTCAGGCGGTGTTTGACCTTTTTAAATCTCAAAAACGGCCCTGCGGCCCTGGCGGGGCTCAGCGGTTAGACTGGCGTGTGCACCGAAGCGTCGAGCATTTGATTCCCCGTCAAGGGCACCTACCTCGGTTTCAGGCTCGATCCCTGGCCCTGATCGGGGAGCGTGCAGGAGGCAACCCATCGATGTGTCTCGCCGATGTTTCGCTCTCTCCCCCCCTTCCCTCCCCTATTCTCTCTAAAAAAACAAAGTCAATGGCAAAACATCCTCGGGAGGGTTCACAGCTGTGAAAAACTGGAGCCATAGTTAGACTTTACCTGAAAGAGATGACGCACTCGGCACCACGCAGGCAGCGCTTTCCCTCCTGCCTCCGCTCAGGGGCCAGGGCAGGAGCGGCCTGAGGCTGGGGATGCCGTCTCCCGGCGACCCGTTTGAAATCTGCTGAATGCCCGCGCCCCACATTCCCAGGGCAACACACTGGGTCGCTGGTGAGCAGAACGGCCCCTCCACGCCTCATGGAGGCAGGGAAGACGCCGCGCAGGCGGGTCCGCTGGAGGCTGCGAGACTTTCTGGCGGAGGTGCCACCTGGGAAGTCAGTCCTCAGCAGCCTGGCACAGAGCGGCACAGGGGCAATGCTGGGCTCACGCACAGCGAGAAACTCGGTGCCAGCACCCAGCACGAGGGGAGGCCGGCACCCAGCACTGTTATGCCCAGATTTCAAGATCCCACAAGACAGACCACCAGGGAGCCGAGTCCGATGCAAAAGCATAGAGTCTTTTATTCAAGCCCAGGCTTGGTTCCCCTCTGCCTCCATTACTGGATGCGAGAGAGAGCCCGAGTCCCAAGAGAACAAAGAATTTATAGGGCTTGGGGAGAGGGGTGGAGGCACTTGGTCGATTCCCGTTGGTTGAGTGAGGGCCGGGCTGGTTTCCCTTGCTTACCCATTGGCTGAGATCAGGGCAGGCTGAGTAACTGATACAGTCTGTGGCTTTCCTGGGAGAGGAGCTAGGGACACAGCTATCAGTTCCATTCTGTCCTTTCATTAGGGACACAGCTATCAGTTCCATTCCGTCCCTTCACACGAGGTGAGGCCGGCACCCGGCACGAGGTGAGGCCGGCACCCAGTACAGGGTGAGGCCAGCACCCAGCACGAGGTGAGGCCGGCACCCAGCACCCAGCACGAGGTGAGGCCGGCACCCGGCATGAGGTGAGGCCGGCATCCAGCATGAGGTGAAGCCAGTACCCGGCACGAGGTGAGGCCGGCATCCAGCATGAGGTGAAGCCAGTACCCGGCACGAGGTGAGGCCGGTACCCAGCACGAGGTGAGGCCAGCACCCAGCACGAGGTGAGGCCAGCACCCAGTACCCAGCACGAGGTGAGACCAGCACCCAGCACGCGGTGAGGCCGGCACCCAGCACCCAGCACGCGGTGAGGCCGGCACCCGCTGCCGCCCCTCCGCCCCAGGGAGAGGCTTGCCCGCAGGGAAAGCTCCAGGAAGCTCTTCTGATGTCAGCTGTGCCCGGGCTGTGTAGAAACGGCAGCTTCTATTCAAGTTAAACACACCTGTGCCAGCAGCTCAGCGCCCAGGCACACACTCAACGCACATGTCCACACACAGAAAGGGAGCATTAAATCTCCTAGAAACTATTCATAACCATCCCAAACGGGAACCCACCTATCTGTCCATCCAAAGAGGAGGAATCACACAGACCAGGAGGCTTATTCGGGTAAATGGCACAGCAATAGAAATGCATCAACTACCGACTCCCGCAACTCTATCAAGAAATGTCAAACCCGTGTTGAAAGAATGAAGCTGGCCAAGAAGGGTCCATAGAGGCATGAGGCCAGTATATAAAGTTCAAGGACGGGCAAGACTTGTTCGTGACAACAAGTCAGCACCCTGCTCGCTAGGGCCTGGGTTGATGGCGAGGAATCGGGGACAGAGGCAGGAGGGGCCTGCTGAGGTGGCGGGGATGTTCTCCTCTTGATCTGAGAGGGAGTTACATGGCGTCCACCAAGATGTAAGCTTAAGATTCTGCATTTTACTGCATGTTCATTGTGCCTTAATTTAAGAAACAATTATCTGGTGAGACCCATTAAATATCAGCCTAACCTCACACTTACAGGAAAGAACCGAACCCTGAGAACTGAGTAACTCGGATTCGAACTTGGAAGTTGGGTGGAACTGCAAGCTGGCCTGTCTGGCTGGAGGCACGAGCGGCCCCCAGCAGGCACAGGTTAACAAAGCTCAGTTCTGCCCGTTGAGGGGAAGGCCTTCCTCCCAATGCCACAGCGGCGAGCTCAGGGCACTGGACGCTAGCTCTGGAGGAAGAGAAAAAGGAAGGGTGGTTCCTGGGCACGTGCCCCAGGTTCCTTCGGTGGCACTCTCAACTCCCTGTCTTTGTGGGCACCTCGGGACCAGGAAGTGCCCTCCGGGACCAGGGGTGGCCCCTGGCTGAGCTGCCTTCCCGCTGCTCTTCCTCTGGCAGCATCAGGAAGGCGTGTCCTGGCCCAAAGCTGGCCTCTCCGCCCAGTCCCCTTGGGACATAGGAGCCGGCACAGGAGGCCCCTTCCTTTGCCTGAACACACACGTGAGGTCCTCCCCCTCCTTCCCCATTGTTCTCCTACACCCTCCGGGCTTCCTTCTCCTCCTTCTGGATGCGGGGTTCCTTCCCTTTATTTTGTAAATATAGACCTTCTGCTGTTCCCAGCTCCTCATTCTATGGAAATGCACCTGTTGCAGCTTTTCAGCTCCCCATTCTATGGAAATACACCTTCTGCTGCTCTGCAGCCCTGTGCTTCCTCCATGGTCCCCTTCATTTCTAAACTTTCCTAAACCTGTCTTTTTCACCCCCCAAATTTCCTGTTTCAGTGGTACCATTAATGAAAACAGTGAATGAAGGAGGAAGAGTAAGTTTCCCTGAATATGAATTTAATTTTTAACCCATTCAATCTGAAATGCCAGATAAGCATGTAGCTTAGGAGACTGGTATGTGTTGAGAAAATTTGTCATAAATATATGAAATTTAGAGCAATGAAAGAAGACGGCAAGAAAAAGTGAACAAAGTGAGAATGAACGTAGGCCTCTAAAAACTTTCCAACATCTAAATTAAAGGTTTTTTCATTTCAATGCTCACAAACCCCACTGACACTCTGCAGGCAGCCACGTCTTCACGTCTGTCAAAGCCACACCTGCACATTTGCACGCAATTTAGAGGAGAGCACAGGCCTCGTGATGCCCTTCGGTGTAAGGCCTCCTGGGTTAAGAGAGGAGGGCAGAGCAGGACACCCTGAGGGCAATGGCCACGGAGATGAGAGAACCACCAAATAGCGCTGCTGCGGAGGAGGGCATCAGAGAACGTTGGAGCCAGCTGAGCCCAGACCAGACAGGGCCCTATGCCTCCGGCTGGGAACTTGGCTTAGTCCTAAGGGCCATGAACAGGGAGTGAGGTTTTAGACGACATTGTCTATAACACTTCATTTGATGTCATGAAAAGGAACCCCAGGCCAAAACCGGTTTGGCTCAGTGGATAGAGCATCGGCCTGCGGACTGGAGGGTCCCAGGTTCGATTCCGGTCAAGGGCATGTACCTGGGTTGCGGGCACATCCCCAGTAGGAGATGTGCAGGAGGCAGCTCATCAGTGTTTCTAACTCTCTATCTCTCTCCCTTCCTTTCTGTAAAAAATCAATAAAATATGTTTAAAAAAATAAATAAAATAAAAAAAAAAAAAAAAGAAAAGGAACCCCAGGACCAACTACATCAATGATGCTAAAATGAATCACTGTCTTTCTCCCTCATGAGAAAAGGTGATGTATCCGTGCTCTTTGTATTTCCTCTGAGAGGAGGAAAACCGTGATCCATTCATAAAAAGGTTCCCTGACATTCAAGTGAACCCCTAGGCCAGCGTTTTCTGAGGTGGGTTCCTGAAGGCCAGAGCGGGCGGGAGAGCTGGCCAAGTGGCTTGTTTCCCAGAGAAAAGCGGGAAACGGCAAAGGACAGCGTACACTGCCCCCCGGAAGCGCAGGAGCACATCACACAGGCCAGATAAACAAGGTGTACGTTTACGTGGTCGCAAAAGACCAAAAGCTTCCATTTTCATAGAAAGGTAGGTTTATTTCAATAGAGACATGCTAAATACAAAGGGCTGAAATAAATGAGTCATCATTAACATAAAATAATAGAACATTTTAATAAAAATTAATATTTTATCTTGGACATTAACTTAACTAGACACTGAATAATTGCACAGATTAATAAGTGTAATGCAAATAAACCCATTTTTCTGGTTCTCCGAAAGCAAAATGTTTCCTGTTGCGCACACCAAACAAGTCAGTACAAGACTAATGAGCCCTAACTGGTTTGGCTCAATGGATAGAGCATTGGCCTGCGGACTCAAGGGTCCCAGGTTCGATTCCGGTAAAAGGGCATGTACCTTGGTTGCGGGCACATCCCCAGCAGGGAATGTGCAGGAGGCAGCTGATCAATGTTTCTCTCTCATCGATATTTCTAACTCTTTATCCCTCTCCCTTCCTCTCTGTAAATAATCAATAAAATATATATTTAAAAAAAGACTAATGACATCACAATCAGCTGCTAAAATATTTGCTGCGAATATTAGTGGAGAGAAATGGTGCGCCTGCGTGTGAGGCTCATACAGGAAATGAATACAGCATAATTATAGTAACCAGTCATTAGTGAATGCTGTAGTTCATTATTAATAATCTATACTAATCAAAGGGTAATATGCTAAGTAGACCAGATATCTTCTGGACATCCTTCTGGACAAAGCCACAGTGGCAGGGGCCAAGGCAGAAGCGGTTAGGGGCTATCAGGCCATCAGGGGGGCAGTTAGGGAGTGATCAGGCAGGCAGGCAGGTGAGCGGTTAGGAGCCAGCGGTCCCAGATTGTGAGAGGGATGTCCAACTGCCAGTTTAGGACCAATCCCCCAGGACCTAAACTGGCACTCAGACATCCACCGAGAGGTCCGGGGTTGGAGAGGGTGCAGGCCCAGCTGAGGGACTCCACCTTGTGCCCGAATTTAGTGCACCAGGCCTCTAGTCCTATATAATAAAAGGCTAATATGCAAATAGACTAAAAGGCAGAACAACAGAACAACTGGTTGCTATGATGTGCGCTGACCACCAGGGGGCATGCGCCGAACATGGCAGGCACTGGCTGCATCAGGATGGTGGAGCTGGTGAGTGGAGGCGCCAGACCAAGACAGGCCACTAGTGGCAGTCATCTGGGCGAGCCTCTGGTGGTTACTGAAAATTCTTTGCTCCTGTGCACCACAGTCACCTGCTGTGGGCCTCCAGCGCCAGCCTGATCGCTCCGTGCCGTCATGGGGTGCGAGCAGGCAGCGACTGCCTGCCCGATCGCCCCTGAGGGCTTCTTCACCTCCCCCCACTGAAAGGCGATCAGGCCTGGCAGCCACTGGTCGCAGGCGCTGCTAGTGCTGGCTGCGGGTGCGAGCAGGGCCAGTGCCATCAGTGGGTGTGAGAGGTGGGGCCGGAGCAGGGCTGCGGCAGACAGGGGACCTGGGCTGCAGCAGGAGGGGCCGGCCGGGTTTACGGAGGAGGGGCCGAGACCCGCCCCTGTGCCCACCGCAGCCTCGTGGCCCACAGTTGCTTTCAAGGTGCACAGATTCGTTATGTATAACAGGATATTGTAAAAATTAAGTTATTAAATTTTTATTAAAACCTTTCTACATACCATTATATTGGCTGGGCCACAAAAATATTTGTTGTGGGCTGCATGCAGTCCACAGGCTGTGAGTTTGACATGCTTGCTTAAATGAATCAGACAGCATGGAGCAATCAGGAGAGAAATCGCTTTCTATGGTCTCTCTGACCATTTTTAATTATTGAAGCTAAAAATATGAATGAATTCTCTATTGCAGCTGTTCTCAACCTGTGGGTCGCGACCCCTTTGGGGGTCGAAGGACCCTTTCACAGGGGTCGCCTAAGACCATCGGAAAACACATATTGAATATATAATTACATATTGTTTTTGTGATTAATCACTATGCTTTAATTATGTTCAATTTGTAACAATGAAAATACACCCTGCATATCCGATATTTACATTACGATTCATAACAGTAGCAAAATTACAGTTATGAAGTAGCAACAAAAATAATTTTATGGTTGGGAGTCACCACAACGTGAGGAACTGTATTAAAGGGTCGCGGCATTAGGAAGGTTGAGAACCACTGCTTTATTGCATAAGCATGAACCAAAGTTAACCAACCCTACCACTCCTTTATATTATACTAGTGACCCAGTGCACAAATTCCTACACATTGAAAAAAAATCTACTTATATAAAAACCATAGGTGGTGTTCGTCACATACAGACGAACAGTGACCGAGCAGAAGGAAGTCAGTCCTACAGGGGTTGTCTTGGCAATGGCTGCACCCTCCCCCAAGCTGTTTCTGGGAGCTGTTTCCTGTAAAGGTGGAGTTTGAGGCAGGAACCCGCCCTGGGAGTGTGGAGGCAGATCTTTCTAAAGTGTGCTGCGCCAGCACGGGATGAACCCGAGTGGGGTGGCTTAGAGCCTTAGAAAAGACAGACAAGAGAATGAAAGCTGGGTCTCGGTGGGACACTGCTTCTCTGAGAGACAGTGACCAGGCCCACAGCTGTGCCTTTAGTTTACAGCAGATGCTACGAGGCAAAGTAAGGGTGTGACCAAGATGTTTACAAACATTCTCCTGGGTTTCAATCCTACTCAACTACATGCACCTGAGCTCTATCAAGCCCACATCACTCAGGCACGTGGGGCCATGTGTTCGGATCATAGGTTCAAGCTTACAACTACAGCTCTTGGCTATAATTGTGCTGGGAGGGCCCTGCCCTCCAAGCTGGGACTTGCACGTGGCAATGAGAGGATTGTGCCCTCTCACCAGTCCAAGGCTTGAACCTGTCCAAAACACTGTAGCGGCTCCCCACAATAAAGTTTTAATTCTGTTTCTTTGTTACTAATGTTGTGGCCCTACCCCATAACAAAGAAACAAAGAAAAATTTCCCCATTGAGTTTCTGAATAGTATTACTCCTTCGGGAATGCCATGTCATAAATTAAAATTGAAAGTGGGTGCAATCATCATGCTATTGAGAAATCTCAATAGTAAATGGGGTCTTTGTAATGGTACCAGATTTATTATCAAAAGATTACGACCTAACATTATCAAAGCTGAAGTATTTACAGGATCTGCAGAGGGAGAGGCTGTTCTGATTCCAAGAATTAATTTGTCCCCATCTGACACTGGCCTTCCATTTAAATTGATTCGACGACAGTTTCCCGTGATGCCAGCATTTGTGATGACTATTAATAAATCACAAGGACAAACTCTAGACAGAGTAGGCATGTTCCTACCTGAACCCGTTTTTGCACATGGTCAGTTATATGTTGCTTTCTCTCGAGTTTGTGATGTTACAGTTAAAGTTCTAAGTACTTCATCACAAGGGAAATTAGTCAAGCCCTCTGAAAGTGTTTTCACTCTTAATGTGGTGTACAGGGAGATATTAGAATAAGTTTAATCACTTTATCAGTCATTGTTTGCATCACTGTTGTTTTTATGTCATGTTTTTGTTGTTTTTATATCATGCCTCTGTTGTTGTTATATCCTTTTGTTACTGTTTATTTATTAATAAATTTATATATTATTTTCATATACATTTTACTAATTTCCTTTCATCTCTCACACTTCTATTATAGAGAAAGGGCAAATAGCAATGTTAAAATATCTCTGCTAATTAATTCCCTTTAAAAAATATATTTTATTGATTTTTTACAGAGAGGAAGGGAGAGGAATAGAGAGTTAGAAACATCGATGAGAGAGAAACATTGATCAGCTGCCTCCTGCACACCCCCCACTGGGGATGTGCCCACAACCAAGGTACATGCCCTTTTACCGGAATCGAACCTGAGACCCTTGAGTCTGCAGGCCAATGCTCTATCCACTGAGCCAAACCAGTTAGGGCAATTAATTCCCTTTTAATGTGCACGAATTTCGTGCACCGGGCTACTAGTTAATTAGAAGAGATATTTTAATATTGCTATTCGCCTTTCTCTATAATAGAAGTATCAACCAAATTCACGATGGACAATGACAGATGGAAACATACACATGTGACTGGCACCAGTGAGAGCTTTGTATGTACCACGCATGCGCGAGTCAACTTAGCCTTTTATAGATATAGAATAAACTTGCTTAGTTAGACCTACTTTCTGATGTAGCTAAACTTTTTTCCAGGCCAGTGAAGCACCCCAACTTCTCTTTCAGGTAATTGTCAGCAACACAGCAGTAAATATCAACACAAAGCAGGTTATATTTTGGATCACAAAGGGAGAACAAAGGGTAAAATATTTAACTGCAGCAGTGTCTGACTATATTCTGTGCAGTGAGAAAACCTGAAGTCATTTTCAAGGTCCACCATTTCTTCTCTTCAGTTGGGTCAAGTTTCTAAGCTTTCTAAATCTCCATTTTCTGGCTAATGAAAAGAAAATAGGATTCCACCGAGTCTCCTATCTACCTATTCCAGGACTTCTGTGAGGATCAAATGAGATGAGGCATGGGAAAACGCTCCACAGACATTTGGTTAAAGTGTGAAATGTTTCCACTTGGCTATGAAGCAAGTTGTCATACTGACTGGACCAGTGGTCACTTAGCATATTAGCCTTTTATATAGATAGACTAGAGGCCTGGTGCATGAAATTCATGCAGGGCGGGGGGGGGGGGGGGGGCGGGGTCCCTCAGCCCGGCCTGCACTCTCTCCAATCCAGGAACCCTCTCACAATCTGGAACCACTGGCTCCTAACTGCTCCCCTGCTGGCCTGATTGCCCTAACTGCTCTCCTCTCCTGGCCTGATCCCCCTGACTGCCTAACTGCTCTCCCCTCCTGGCCTGATCCCCCTGATTGCCCAAACTGCTCTCCCCTCCTGGCCTGATCCCCCTAACTGCCTAACTGCTCTCCCCTCCTGGCCTGATCCCCCTAACTGCCTAACTGCTCTCCCCTCCTGGCCTGATCCCCCTGACTGCCTAACTGCTCTCCCCTCCTGGCCTGATTCCCCTGACTGCCTAACTGCTCTCCCCTCCTGGCCTGATCCCCCTGATTGCCTAACTGCTCTCCCCTCCTGGTCTGATCCCCCTGATTGCCCTAACTGCTCTCCCCTCCTGGCCTGATCCCCCTGACTGCCTAACTGCTCTCCCCTCCTGGCCTGATCCCCCTGATTGCCCTAACTGCTCTCCCCTCCTGACCTGATCCCCCTGACTGCCTAACTGCTCTCCCCTCCTGGCCTGATCCCCCTGACTGCCTAACTGCTCTCCCCTCCTGGCCTGATCCCCCTGACTGCCTAACTGCTCTCCCCTCCTGGCCTGATCCCCCTGATTGCCCTAACTGCTCTCCCCTCCTGGCCTGATCCCCCTGACTGCCTAACTGCTGCCTTCTCCCTTCTGCCTTCCCCTGCAGTACCTTCTCTCATGGCCTCTGCAAAAGGGACCTCGGTGCTGGACCGGCCCTCACAGCTGCTGTGGCTTTGTCTAGAAGAATGTCCCAAAGGACGTCCAATCTAATTAGCATATTACCCTTTTATTAGTATAGATTGCTTGAACTTATTCATATGTTAACAGCAATGATAATTCAGACTGGAAAGGAGACTTCTCACTTGTATTTAACTATGAATTCTGCCTGAATAAAGCTACAAATAGGAGGAGCAGACAACACTCTGAGGAGGCCACCACTCACATCAGTGCTCAGCGACCTGGAAAGAGAAGATCAGAAAACGAGATCCAGCGAACTTACAGAGCCTGTGAGGTGCCCTGAGAGGCCACAGAGGACGGGTGGGTGAGAAAGCTCAGGGGACAAAGCCAAGAGTCAGAGAACCAAGACCTGGATTTCAGGCCTCCCCGGTGCTCAGAATACAGCTCCCTGCGCACAAGGGCCTCACTGTGCCCTGGGGAGTATGACCTGTCACTTCACTTGTCATTCAATGGCAGCAGGACGATGAGCTGATGTCTATGAAGGGAATGTAAGTATTGAGAGGAAAGGGATTACCCAAACAAAAAATGGTCAAAGTTCATAAAAATATTATTTACGCTGTTCTTCTCAGGAGTCCTGGGAGGTTGGAAAAGTCAGTTCACTGAAGCTCAGAACAAGCAATGTAACGAGCACTTTGAGAAGAACATGGCCAGCACCTCGCTGTTGTTCTGCATGGAGCCCTAGAAACCAGAGCTTGGTAACTGAAAGGACAGAACAGGCCTGATGGCTGTGTCCTTAACCCCTCTTCCAGCAAAAGCCGCAGAATGTATCAGTTACTCAGCCTGCCCTTATCTCGGCCAATGGGAAAGTGGGGGAAACTAGCCCAAGGCCAAAAGTATGCTAGCCACCCCCTTGTCTTTGTGTAACCAGACCCTAGCTACACCCTGCCCTTGAGTCACTAGCCCCCAGCCCTCACTCAACCAACTGGAATTGGCCAAATCAGTGGTCAGAGTGTGCCCCGCCCTCCCCCCCCCCCCCCCGCCCCCAAGCCCTATAAATTCTTTGTTCTCTTGGAACTCCGGGCTCTCTCTTGCATCCAGTAATGGAGGCAAGCGGGGGACCAAGTACCAGGCTTGAATAAAAGACTTTATGCTTTTGCATCAGATTTGGTGCTCCCTGGTGGATCTTTGGGGGGTCTTGAAATCTGGGCATAACAGGAACGTGACCTGCTCTCACTGGGCTCTGTGAGGTAGAGGAGCATGCTGCTTCCACAGGCCACTGGCGGCTTCCTCGACCTGGAGGTCTGTGAACAATGCCCTGGACATTCTTACTCTTGAATGTATGATTTGCTCATTTGGATGAGCCCAATGTGACTGCATTTACCCAGCACAAATATCCAGCCTTTCCCTTCTCTCTCTGCAGGTTGTGAGTGTTCAGATTAACTTCAGTACACGGCATGTAACATACAATATACATTTAATAATTTGTTCCATCTACATATCCTCTTTCCATCTTCTGTTATAATTTGAAATGAAAAGTTTCTTTCAAAAGTTCTGTACAATACAATCCTACCTAGAAAAAAGGCCAAATCCATTCACTTGAAGACAGACAGGTACTGAGTGCTTTACTCGTGCTGGGAAATGGAAAGCACCAAAAGGTGACAAACAAGGCTCCTTCCCCCAGGAAGGGTGCAGCCAGCAGTGAACCAGACAGGAAGGTCCTGCTGCCCCGAGTGAGTCAATGTGAAGAGACAGGCTGAATCTTTGTGGTGTTTTACTCACATGGCCCATGATCCGAGAGGAGCAGGCGTAATACCCTGAAAGAAAGCGCTCTGACATTTCATTTCAAACCAGCCCTTACCATAGGGTTAGAGGGTGCGAAAAGTCTAACACTAGTGATTCCCAGGGTCTGTTTTTTACCATCCTCCTTGCAAAGATGGGCCCAGGAACCTGCAAAGATGAGCCCAGAATGTGGTCTCCCTTGAGATAGGCCCTGCCTTTGACCTGCATTTAAAATGTATCTTCTTCTCTGAGTAATGGCCCCACCTGGGCTCATGGCCACTTTATCTTTTCAGCCCTGCTTGTCTTTTTTGCAGCACGTCCTCCAGTGCCCCAGGGTCTGCAAGAACAATCCCTTTTCTACAGCTAATATAGTGAATTCGTGGCCCGGTGCACAGATTCCTGAACATTGAAAGGAAATTAATTAGAAGGTGGCTGGCAGGGCGGGACTGGGTGAGATGGGATGGACACACCCTGGAGCCAACCTCCCATGGTCCCTCCCTGGCTGGCGCACTTGGGGTGGCACCGCAGCTCAAAGGGTGTCTATGGTCACCGTAGCTGGGCGGTAAACCAGATTCGGGGCTGACAGTGCCCCAGCAACAACATAATCCATGGCCGAAGGTGGAATTGCATGGCACTGCGAGGGATCGGGCTCCCTCCTCTCTGGTTCCGGGGTATGTCACCTGAGAACCACCGCTGCCAAGTCACTGCAGCTCCCGCGTTGAGTGTCTTCCACCAGGTGGTCAGTGCGCATCATGGCTACTGCTGGTTGGATGGTTGCTTAGCCATTTATATACATAGATAGCTTATTAAACAACTGAGATTCCATTCTTATAGCTGCCCTTCCCCTAACAGCTAGAACTGTAGCATGGGCCCAGGTGAACTGTATTTCAAACAAATTGGTGATCCAGACAGTGGTAGCTGAAGCAACTTCCCCATTTATTATTATGTAAATCCTTGCTGATGGGCCTTGCCTGTTGCCCAGGTTGCCTGCTTAAGGGCTATGCTATGGGGGTATCCCAGATCAATAAAAGCTTGGTGAGGCCTGAGCACCGGTGGAAGTCCTTCCTCCTGAGTTGGACTTACTCGCCTGGTCCCCCAATATTCCCAAATTATCTCGTGTCTCTTCTCTTTCATTGTGTGAGGCTCCCCTTCCAGGTCCTGAACCCTGAACCACGTGGGACGTGGGAAGGAAACACTCAGCAAACCTTGGAAACGGTTTGACAGCAAATAGGCTTCACCTCCCATAACAGAAGGGAAGACAGTGACATCATTCTGACATTGCTTTTTTAAAATTGTAACATTTGACAAATAAATAAATCCATTTCAATTCGGAATGAATAAAAAAAGAGAGAGAGAGGACCCAAATAAATAAAATCAGAAACAAAGGTAGTGAAGTAACAACTGACACCACAGAAATACAAAGGATTGTAAGGAAATACTATGAG
Organism: Myotis nattereri; assembly: GCF_964212035.1. NCBI lineage: Eukaryota > Metazoa > Chordata > Mammalia > Chiroptera > Vespertilionidae > Myotis > Myotis nattereri. Next base: position 504,505 of record NC_138083.1, read on the forward strand.
CAACTATATGCCAACAAACTGGACAATGTGGATGAAATGGACAAATTCCTAGAAAAATACAATTATCCAAAACTAAATCAGGAAGATTCAGAAGACCTGATTAGGCCATTAACAATTAGTGAAATTGAAGCAGTAATGAAAAAAACTCCCATCAAACAAAAGCCCTGGTCTGGACAGCTTCACGGACAGTTTAACTAAACATTCAAAGAAGAACTAATACCTATACTCCTCAAACTATTCCAAAAAATCCAAGAAAAAGGAACACTTTCAAAGTCTTTTTATGAGGCCAGCATTATTCCAACTCTAAAATCAGATAAAGACACTATAAAGAAAGAGAATTACAGGCCAATATCCCTGAACAACATGGATACTAAAATCCTCAACAAAATATTAGCAAATCGGATCCAGAAATATATTAAAAAGATCATACACTATGAGCAAGTGGGATTTATTTCAGGAAGGCAAGGCTGGTATAATATTCGCAAATCAATAAACACGATACATCACATAAACAAATTGAAAGACAAAATTACATGATCATATCACTAGATGCAAAAAAAGCATTCGACAAAATCAACAACTTTTTTTTTTTTTGTAAATACTCATCTGAGGATATTTTTGCATTGGTTTTCAGAGAGAGTGGAAGAAATGGGGAAAGACACAGAGAAATATCAATGGGAGAGAAACACATGGAATGGTTGCCTCCTGCACACACACCGACCAGGGCCTGGGCCTCGGAGGAGCCTGCAACCAAGGTACATGCCCTTGACCAGAATCAAATCTGGGACCCTTTGGTCCAATGCTCTATCTGCTGAGCCAAACTGGCAAGGGCCCCAAAACCCTTTTTTTGATTAAAAAAAACTCTCAGCAAAATGGGAACAGAGGGAGCGGAAAAAAAAACAGCAACAACAAAAAAACAAATTGGTGATACCAGACTGTGAGCAGGAATTGCTCCCAGGGTCTCATCTCCCTGGAGGGAGATTCACATGGGCTGCCCCCAGCCTTCTGCTCTCCCCTTATGTCAGCTACACTGCTCCCTGTGGTGCCACTCTGATTGGTTCCTGGCCTTTTTTGCAACATTTTGTCACTTGCAAGAAAATGTTTGTCACTTGCAAGAAAAGCATCCTTGCTTCAAAACACCCTGTTTCTGCTACCCCTCATGTTTTCCTGCCATCCTGTTGCCTGCAAAACACATTTTCGGTTTGTTTCAGCCCATTCCTCCTCTCCCACCCTCCCCTATCCACCCAATTCTGCTCTAACTCCTTTCACTCTGATGCTCACTTCATGGGCTAAGAGCTGCACTGGGTCAGAGAGACACGGGGGTTTTGGACTGGAACATGCAGTGTCCCTCTGGGAAGGATGGTCCCTGGGTTCTTTGTCCTTTGGAGTCCATCAATGATTCCACGAAAGGAAGGTGGTATAGAAAAGGGTGGAAATGTATTGAGGAACAAATGCAGACTCCCATGAGGGAGAGGGGAAGAATCTCACAACACAGACCCCCGCGTGGGGAAGGGGATAGACTCTCACAGCACAGACTCCCGCGTGGGGAGGGATAGACTCTCTCAGCACAGACTCCCGCGTGGGGAGGGGATAGACTCTCACAAAACAGACTCACCCGTGGGGAGGGACAGACTCTCACAGCACAGACTCCCGCGTGGAGAGGGGACAGACTCTCACAAAACAGACTCACCCGTGGGGAGGGACAGACTCTCACAGCACAGACTCCGGCGTTGGGGAGGGACAGACTCTCACAGCACAGACTCCCCCGTGGTGAGGGACAGACTCTCACAGCACAGACCCCCGCGCGGGGAGGGATAGACTCTCACAGCACAGACTCCCGCGTGGGGAGGGGATAGACTCTCACAGCACAGACTCCCGCGTGGGGAGGGGATAGACTCTCACAGCACAGACTCCCCCGTGGTGAGGGACAGACTCTCACAGCACAGACCCCCGCGCGGGGAGGGATAGACTCTCACAGCACAGACTCCCGCGTGGGGAGGGGATAGACTCTCACAGCACAGACTCCCGCGTGGGGAGGGGATAGACTCTCACAGCACAGACTCCCGCGTGGGGAGGGGAAGAATCTCACAGCACAGACTCCCCTGTGGGGAGGGACAGACTCTCACAGCACAGACTCCCCTGTGGGGAGGGACAGACTCTCACAGCACAGACTCCCGCGTGGGGAGGGACAGACTCTCACAGCACAGACTCCCCTGTGGGGAGGGACAGACTCTCACAGCACAGACTCCCGCGTGGAGAGGGAAAGACTCTCACAGCAGAGACTCCCGCGTGGGGAGGGAAAGACTCTCACAGCAGAGACTCCCCCGTGGGGAGGGACAGACTCTCACAGCACAGACCCCCGCGCGGGGAGGGATAGACTCTCACAGCACAGACTCCCGCGTGGGGAGGGGATAGACTCTCACAGCACAGACTCCCGCGTGGGGAGGGGATAGACTCTCACAGCACAGACTCCCGCGTGGGGAGGGGAAGAATCTCACAGCACAGACTCCCCCGTGGTGAGGGACAGACTCTCACAGCACAGACCCCGCATGGTGAGGGACAGACTCTCACAGCACAGACCCCCGCGCGGGGAGGGATAGACTCTCACAGCACAGACTCCCCTGTGGGGAGGGACAGACTCTCACAGCACAGACTCCCCCGTGGAGAGGGGACAGACTCTCACAGCAGACTCCCCCGTGGAGAGGGGACAGACTCACAGCACAGACTCCCCTGTGGGGAGGGACAGACTCTCACAGCACAGACTCCCGCGTGGGGAGGGACAGACTCTCACAGCACAGACTCCCCTGTGGGGAGGGACAGACTCTCACAGCACAGACTCCCGCGTGGAGAGGGAAAGACTCTCACAGCACAGACTCCCGCGTGGGGAGGGAAAGACTCTCACAGCAGAGACTCCCCCGTGGGGAGGGACAGACTCTCACAGCACAGACCCCCGCGTGGGGAGGGACAGACTCTCTCAGCACAGACTCCAGTGTGGGGAGTGGCAGATCCTGGTTCTTTGATGTCCCCTCACTCCCATTGGTCACTTCAGTAACTTCTGAGCTCAAAGGTCACACCTCACAGGGGACACCTGAGATCCTCCCTCCTCCTTCTCTATTGTTTTCCTACTCCCTCTGGACTTTCTTCTGCTCCTTCTGGATGAGGGGCTTCCTTCTCTTTATTTTGTAAATATAAACCTTCAGCTGTACCCAGCTCCTCATTCTATGGAAATGCAGCTGATGCAGCTTTTCAGCTCCCCATTCTATGGAAATTTAGCGTCTGCTACTTTGCAGCTCTGTATTTTTGTCATGGTCCCCCTTAACTTTTAAAGTTTCTGAAAGTTCCTAAACCTGTCTGTTTGAAGCCTACAAATCCCCATTTCAATATTTTCAATAGAGAAGAAAAAGCCCCATGGGAAGGAGCCACAGAAACAGGAGGAAACCAGGGAGTGACCCGGGGCCTCTCCCCCAGCCCCGCCCTGGCCCCTACTGCTGCCCTGTCCACCCGCAGGTCCTCCCCCAGCCCCGCCCTGGCCCCTACTGCTGCCCCGTCCGCCCGCAGGTCCTCCCCGCAGCCCGCCCTGGCCCCTACTGCTGCCCTGTCCGCCCACAGGTCCTCCCCGCAGCCCCGCCCTGGCCCCTACTGCTGCCCCGTCCGCCCGCAGCCCTCCCTGGCCCCGCCTTGGCCCCTACTGCTGCCCCGCCCGCCCGCAGGTCCTCCCCGCAGCCCGCCCTGGCCCCTACTGCTGCCCCGTCCGCCCGCAGGTCCTCCCCGCAGCCCGCCCTGGCCCCTACTGCTGCCCCGTCCGCCCGCAGCCCGCCCTGGCCCCGCCTTGGCCCCTACTGCTGCCCTGTCCGCCCGCAGGTCCTCCCCCAGCCCCGCCCTGGCCCCTACTGCTGCCCCGTCCGCCCGCAGGTCCTCCCCCAGCCCCGCCCTGGCCCCTACTGCTGCCCCGTCCGCCCGCAGGTCCTCCCCGCAGCCCGCCCTGGCCCCTACTGCTGCCCCGTCCGCCCGCAGGTCCTCCCCCAGCCCCGCCCTGGCCCCTACTGCTGCCCCGTCCGCCCGCAGGTCCTCTCCCCATCACGCAGTGCAGGCTGCCTCCCTAACCAGTTACAGGCCACCTTGAAACAAACCTGGCTTGAACTGAGCAAGTCCATGTAGACCCAGCTTTTTACACAATGTCTTCTCTTCCTTATGATTTCCTTAACCCTTCGTACGCCATCAGCGTCTACAGACGCAGTGGGGATGGTTTCCGTTTGGACGCGTGGCTGATACCTGGTCAATAACATGTTCTCTCTAACTCACTTTGTAAAAAATATATTGTATTAATTTTTGTTTTTGTTTTTTACAGAGAGGAAGGGCGAGGGATAGAGAGTTAGAAACATCGATGAGAGAGAAACATTGATCAGCTGCCTCCTGCACACCCCCTACTGGGGATGTGCCCGCAACCCAGGTACATGCCCTTGACCAGAATTGAACCTGGGACCTTTCAGTCCGCAGGCCGACGCTCTAGCCACTGAGCCAAACCGGTTACGACTCTAACTCACTTTATTGGAAGAACATAGTCTATAACATGTAACACACAAAATGCCTGCCACTTGACTGTTATTGGCAAGGCTCCGGTCACCAGCAGGCGGCTGGGAGTTGGCTTGGGGGGATCAGAAGTCAACGCAGGTGTTTGACTGTGAGGGGGTTGGCGCCCCTGACCTTGCGTTGTTTAAGGGTCAACTGTGTTTCTAAAACCTCACAAGGTCACATCCTTCAGAGGTTCGAGAAGGCCCAGCGACCCTTCAAGACCTGGGAGTAATTCTTCAACAGCAAAGCCCAAGGGGGGGGGGGGGGATAGGGACATTCAGAAGAGAGGGGAGCAGATCTCTCTCTTATCCCCCCCACCCCCACCTCTAGAGCCAAGTGGTAGGTCTCTTTCCATAACAGTCACTAGTTAATTCTAAAAGGATAAAACATGCCACTCATGCTCTTATAAAGTTAAGGAGCTGTGGCTAATACCTTGAATTAGAGAAAAAGTCCAAAATAAGAGGAAAAATATATGTTACTTTGAAGCATCCATTTTTCCCTCTGAGCGGTAGGCGGCTCCAGGTTCTCAGGCAGATTCCCTAGAAGCAGAGACTGAGGTCAGGGCTCCTGGCACCGCGATGGCAGAGGCAGGAGGAAGCATGACGAGGGTGGGAGGGTCACAGGGAGTGCGGTTCAGGGAAACAGCCGGTGCGGAGGGGGTGGGGGCAGGCGCCGAGGCTGTTCTGCCTGAGCCTGCGCCCCGTGTGGGGAGCGATGGGGCCCATTTCACTCCCTGGGGCGCCCTGAGCAGAGGGGCAGGAGGCGGGGGGCTGAGCCTGAGCTGTGGCACCTGCAGCCGCGGGGCTGGGCCTGCGTCCACCAGGAAGCACCCCCAGGGCTTGGGCCGGACCGTCCACCAGGAAGCACCCCCAGGGCTTGGGCCGGACCGTCCACCAGGAAGCACCCCCAGGGCTTGGGCCGGACCGTCCACCAGGAAGCACCCCCAGGGCTTGGGCCTGACCGTCCACCAGGAAGCACCCCCAGGGCTTGGGCCGGGACTGCACCTGCCAAGACTAGGCGTTTCCAGAGAAACAAAAGGGTAAGAAAAACCCGCCAACAGAGAAGGAAAAGCTCATGAGTAAACAGGAAAAGAAACGGGAGGGACGCTCCACGCTGCCCGGGTCCCAGTTCCACCCACAACAAAGCGTGTGCAAGGGGTGGGCGCTCTGGGGGGGGGGGGGGGGCAGACGAGCTGGGCGGCTCACGTGGTGTCGCCCGAGATCACAAAGGTGGACGTCCTCACCTTTCAACCCTGCGCTGCCTGAACCCTGAGCTGACCTTGATCACCACGGATTGCAGGAGGCCCTCTCACCTGCAGGAAACTCTGACCATTGTCCTACTTCTCAGGTCTCCCACTAGCCCTCCCTCCGCTCGTCTCCTGTGGGCACAGCCCGCAGCGCGGTCCCTGCACTCACTTCCCAGGCTGCACAGCTCCACAGGGAGTTCACGCTCCACATGCGAGGAGCTGGGAGCATGTTATTGTGTTTCAGTAAAAGTTCCAAAGGCACCATGTATAGCGCCGGATCCCTACACCCAAAGGACGGCTAATGAGAAGTCCCCAGGGTTGGTTAGAACCCAGGCTGGGCCCAGGAGTCAAGGCAAAAAGAGAAATCGCTTTCACTAACTTTTGAACAAAGAGGAATTCCAGTCCATTGAGAGAAGTAAAGCTTTTAGGTTCATTTTTGTCTTGCTTTTCTCCCTAATTCTTTTATATTTTGGGTAATCCTCACCCAAGGATATTTTCCCCCCTTGATTTTTAGAGGGTGGAAGGCAGGTGAGAGACAGAGGGAAACACTGATGTGAGAGACACTTTGATTGGCTGCCTCCTGCACTTGCCCTGACTGCGGAGGATCGAGCCTGCAATGGAGGTAAGTACCCTTGGCTGGAGCTGAACCCGAGACCCCTCGGCCTGCAGCCGATGCTCTAACCCCGAGTGAAATGGGTGGGCCCATGTCTGCCTGGTTTGTGTTGCTATTGTCTCGGATGGAACACTCAGAGGCCACACACAGGCACTAAGAGAACCTTCTTGCCAGTTTTCCGCCTTCTCACTAGTAGCTTTAGGGACCATTCTCACAACAGACTGACAATTTCTTTCTGTATTTTTGCTTCACTGCCCAGGAGAGAACCTGAACGCCCCCCACCCAGCCCACCCCCCACCCACGGCATCCAATCAGCTGTGTGGTCAGAGCGGAGATGGCACCCAGAGGCTCAACTGCCAGGGTGGCAGGGCTATAGCCAGAGTACACAGAGGGGCTCAGGAAAGCCAACGTGTGCACAGGCTCAGCTCTGCCGTCAGATGAAAGAAGCCACCAAGTGATTTCCAGGCTGGGCAGAGCCTTGCCCAGGTTCAATATGTAATTAAATTAAGCGATTAATTAATTAATCCTGGTAACCTCCCACCTTGAAGGGGTAGACTAGCACTCCACAATAGGTATAATCAGCCACTATCATTTTAGAGAAATTAGTTCTCCTTTTAATGCCAAAATATTACCTGGTTGATAAATTTATTTTTTTAAAAAAATTAGGCCCATGCAGTGTGGCTCAGTGGTTGAGTGTTGGGGGTCACGGTTCAATTCTCGGTCAGGGCACATGCCTGGTGTGGGAACCATTCCAGGTCCCTGGATAGTCAAGGCCAGTGGAAGCACAGAGGCCTTGTCATCAATACACCAGAGTGGCCAAGGGCGCGCTGGGCATCTGCCTCAACGGGATGTTCAGGACTCTGAGCCTGGGAATCCCAATCAGGCCAAGGTACCGTGAGCGGGTGCAAGGCCACGCGGTACACTGTGCCCTTCTGTGGCCAGTATGATTGATGTCACCGTTGGCACGAAGCCTTCTTTGTGTAAATGGTGTAAAAGTAGGTACTGGCCAGCTAGTTGGCTGGAGTCGGCTGGAGTGAGAAGAAGTCTGCTGGAGAGCGCAGCAGGGATGGAGGGAGAAGAAGTCTGCTGGAGAGCCCAGCTGGGATGGAGGGAGAAGTGTGCTGGACAGAGCAGCTGCGATGGAGGGAGAAGAAGTCTGCTGGAGAGCGCAGCTGGGATGGAGGGAGAAGTGTGCTGGACAGAGCAGCTGCGATGGAGGGAGAAGAAGTCTGCTGGACAGAGCAGCTGGGATGGAGGGAGAAGAAGTCTGCTGGACAGTGCAGCTGGGATGGAGGGAGAAGTCTGCTGGAGAGAGCAGCTGGGATGGAGGGAGAAGAAGTCTGCTGGAGAGAGCAGCTGGGATGGAGGGAGAAGAAGTCTGCTGGACAGTGCAGCTGGGATGGAGGGAGAAGTCTGCTGGAGAGAGCAGCTGGGATGGAGGGAGAAGAAGTCTGCTGGAGAGAGCAGCTGGGATGGAGGGAGAAGAAGTCTGCTGGAGAGCGCAGCTGGGATGGAGGGAGAAGAAGTCTGCTGGAGAGAGCAGCTGGGATGGAGGGAGAAGAAGTGTGCTGGAGAGAGCAGCTGGGATGGAGGGAGAAGAAGTGTGCTGGAGAGAGCAGCTGGGATGGAGGGAGAAGAAGTCTGCTGGACAGAGCAGCTGGGATGGAGGGAGAAGAAGTGTGCCTGAGAGAGCAGCTGGGATGGAGGGAGAAGAAGTGTGCTGGACAGAGCAGCTGGGATGGAGGGAGAAGAAGTCTGTTGGAGAGAGCAGCTGAGATGGATGGAGAAGAAGTCTGCTGGAGAGAGCAGCTGGGATGGAGAGATGGAGAAGCTGCTGAGCTGGAGCTCAGGTGCGGCTACGTAGTGAGGTGGTGAGTCTGAGGCAGCGTGTGGCAGCTCAGCTGAAGCTGTGGGTACAGCGACAGATGCTGCTTTATGGAGAAGAGGTATGTTCACCCGCTGTTGTCTGCTGCCTGCCTGCATGGACTTGGCTGTAGGGGCTGTTCTGTCTGACGGCTATGTGGCCACTGGCTCCTGCAATAAGGACTCATCCTTATACACCCACAGCCTCTCGTGGCTTCTTCGTCTCCCAAGACCCCCTGCCAGCTCTGCCCAGACCAGTGCCAGTCAGACCGCGAGTCTGTGGTGCTTGTGCCGGGCTCCCGCGGGGCTGTGCTCTGACACCCAGGTTGTAGGCCGTACCCCTAGTGTGAGGCATGCAGGAGGCAGCCAACCAGGGATCCTCATCATTGATGTTTTTCTCTCTCTCCCTCTCCCTTCCGCTCTGAAATCAGTAAAAAATATTTTTTAAAAATTGGGAAAGGCCAGTAGGACTGGTCACAAACACATTGCAGGCAAATGGTACTCTTTACAAAAGATAACGGAGCATGAAAAGTTGGGTCTGAGATGCTACCCTGTCTACCTTCCTTGGATTTCATTTCGTTCCACACCTATCGTGCGTCTGGTCCCGTCTGGCTTTGTCTGGGATACGGCATGGTCTGGTTGGCCTGAGGTCACAGGTTCCAGGGAACAGAGTCTGACAATGACATGTTCTCCCTGAGACACAGTCACAGCCTGCTCTCACTTCCCAGGGAGAGCGACATTACGGTCCTTCTCTGTGGTGAATGACTGAGCTCTTTGCAAAATCTAATCACAAATCTGAACAGGCAGTAAATTTGTTCCTGCTTCTATTTATAGAATTTCAAACTTTAAGCTAAAATGGGCACAGAAGCTGCTCTCAGAGAACCCAAACCATAAGCACCAAACGCTCCTGAAAGAGTCGGTTCCACTCAGGTCTACGCTGGGGGGTCACGTGCGCCAGGAAGTGGACCAGAACCCTCCAGGGGACAGCAGACCAGCAGCACATGCAGAACCTCCCTCTGGCAGGTGGGCTGCGAGGGTCCCCCCCACATTCTGTTCTCGTCTCTGAGCCACACCTGGAAAGTGCTGCGACCTGCTTGTGCCAGGGCTCCACTGGCTGGGGCTGGAGCGGGTCCGAGGCTGCTAGGCCAGGGGTGCCGAGAGGCAGGTCAAACAGTGAGAGGACACTAGCCCAAGATGACACTTTTGATATTGAGGCACAAGTGACATTGTGGATGCAGAGCTGGAGGGGGCAACTGGACACAGTCCCTGCCCTTCAGCGGCTTGGGGCAGGGACAGAGAACAGAGAACTGTAAGTCTGTTCTCACTTTCATGTCCTCTCTGACCACTGGGCTTCATGATGGGCAGCATAAGTACTTCCAGGTTTATGAAGCCCAACATGGGAACTAAAGTTTTGGGCACCAGGTCCCATGTTACTAAGGACTATGTCAACATACACTTGGAATTGCAGCACACACTCTCACACAGTTTGTTTTTAAAACATTAGGAGAGGGACATAGAAGGCAGTGCTCTGACCTCTCCCCAGAAAGAAACAAATGTGTCTTCTCAGGGGTTCGGGTCTGTTTCACATCTTCATGATTCCCACCAGGAGGTGCAATACTATGCAGCTGTAAAAAAGAACTCTTACCATTTGCAGCAGCATGGAGGAGCCTGGAGAGCATTATGCGAAGTGAAATAAGTCAGTCAGAGAAAGGCAAGTATTACACGATCTCACTCATATGTGGACTCTAATGAACAAAATAAACTGATGGACAAAATAGATCCAGAGACATGGAAGCACAGAACAGACCCTCAAACCTCAGAGGGAAGGTGGGATGGGGTGATTGGGTAATGATATTATATGCATACTAGTGTCCCAGTGCACGAATTCATGCACATTGAAAGGAAATTAATTAGAAGAAATATTTTAATGTCGCTGTTCACCCTTTCTCTATAATAGAAGTATCAACCAAATTCACGATCAACAATGACAGATAGAAACACACATGTGATTGGTGCCGGCGAGAACTTTGTATGTACCGAGCATGCACAAGTCAACTTAGCCTTTTATAGACATAGAATAAACTTGCTTCATTAGACCTGCTTTCTGATGTAGCTAAACTTTTCCAGCCCAGTAAAGCACCCCAACTTCTCTTTCAGGTAATTGTCAGCAACACAACAAATATCAACATGGAGCAGATTATTATTGTAGATCATGCAGGGAGAACAAAGGGTAAAATATTTAACTGCAGCAGTGTTTGACTATATTCTGCGCAGTGAGAAAACCTGAAGTCATTTTCAAGGTCCGCCATTTCTTACTTCTTTTTAGTTGGGTCAAGTTTCTAAACTTTCTAAATTTCCATTTTCTGGCTCATGAAAAGAAAATAGGATTCCACTGAGTCTCCTATGTACCTATTCCAGGACTTCTGTGAGGATCAAATGAGATTAGGCACGGGAAAACGCTTCACAGACATTTGGTTTAACTGTGAAATGTTTGCACCTGGCTATAAAGGAAGTCGTGTTCCTGGGCTGAAGAAACTGCAAGGAGGCTAGTCGCTAGGGAGAGGAGCCAGGCGTTGCTATGCGACGTTGTTACCTGGCACCCACAGTGGCTGTTTCCTGGCTGAGCTGGGCTGGGCCGCATTTTGTGCTATGGGGTCTTGGCAGCATTGGCTGAGATTTGGTGGGGTGTTCCTCCGGGGTGGTGGCAGGGCCTATGTCCCACTTGGCGGAAGCCGAGTGTTGGTTTGTCAGCGCCAGGTCTGTGGTGCCATTTATCTTTAAGCTAGTAGCCTGGTGCACAAAATTTATGCACATTAAAAGGGAATTAATTAGTGGAAATATTTTAATATTGCTATTTGCCCTTTCTATATAATAGAAGTATGAGAGATGAAAGGAAATTAATAAATGTATATGAAAATAATATATAAATTTATTAATAAACAGTAGCAAAAGGATATAACAACAGCAGAGGCATGATATAAAAACGACAAAAACATGATATGAAAACAACAAAAACGACATAAAAACAACAAAAACAAGATATAAAAACAACAGTGATGCAAACAATGACTGATAAAGTGATTAAACTTATTCTAATATCTCCTTGTACACCACATTAAGAGTGAAAACACTTTCAGAGTGCTTGACTAATTTCCCTTGTGCTGAAGTATTTAGAACTTTAACTTTAATGTCACATGCTCTTCGAACTCAAGAGAAAGCAACATATAACTGACCATGTGCAAAAACAGTTTCAGGTAGGAACATGCCTACTCTGTCTAGAGTTTGTCCTTGTGATTTATTAATAGTCATCACAAATGCTGGCATCACGGGAACTGTCGTCGAATCAGTTTAAATGGGAGGCCAGTGTCAGATGGGGACAAATCAATTCTTGGAATCAGAACAACCTCTCCCTCTGCAGATCCTGTTAATACTTCAGCTTTGATAATGTTAGGTTGTAATCTTTTGATAATAAATCTGGTACCATTACAAAGACCCCATTTACTATTAAGATTTCTCAATAGCATGATGATTGCACCCACTTTCAATTTTAATTTATGACATGGCATTCCTGAAGGAGTAATACTATTAAGAAATTCGATGGGAAAATTTTCCTTTACAGCATCATCTGTGGAATCAATGGAATCATTACTCAAATATGTGTGAAAATCTCCATTGAGCATATCCAAAATTTCTTCATTTACTTTTTGAATGTGCTCATTTTTTGAACAAAGAATTGCACATTTAGATATAGTTTTAATATTATCTATAGATATAGTATTTCCAAAGGTAGCTTCAATAATAGATCCATTACAAATCATTTCAAAGAGGATTTCAATAATATCCATTCCTAAATGAAAACTGCTATCAAGTTTGCCATCTCCAAGTTTTACTAACCATTCACTATAAGCAGAATCCTCTGATCTCATATTTATTGTAAGAGACAACTTTCTGAAACAGCCCCAAACATTGCAGTACTTTAAACTCGTTTGTACTATGGCCAATCACATAGCATTCGGTACAATACTGAGACATTGCCGAAAATCCTCTCCAACAAGGAGAACATTCCCACCAAACACAACATTCAAATTTCTCTTAGTTATCTGTCTATGGCGTTTATAGCATGACTGGATGCCATGGAGCATTCATCAATAATGAGAAGTTGGGCCTTTTTAATAGTTTCAGCAACCTCACTGTTTATATCAAGTCTAGAAATTGAAGTTTCATTTAGTGGAATGGGTAATTTATATTGGGAATGAAAGGTGCTTCCACCGAGAAGTAAATTTGCAGCAATTCTTGTAGATGCTGTGGGTAAAACAGTACTACCATCACCTCTAATATAATGTATTAAAACTTTATAAAGATATGCCTCCATGCTCTGAGGGCTGGTTCCTGCCTCAAACCTCGCCCTCCCTGGAAACAACTCGGGGAGGGTGCAGGTGTTGCTAAGAGGACCCAGGACTCAGTGTGGCCACACTCTGAGGGCAGTTTCCTGCCTCAAACCTCACCGCCCTGCGGGAAACAGCTTGGAGAGGGTGCAGCCGTTTCCAAGACGACCCCTGCAGGACTGACTTCCTTCAGGTTGGTCGAGCCTCAGTTGTGATGTTACACCCAGGGTTTTTATATAAATAGATGGGCAGTGTGCGTCATGGCAGCTCCTGTGTGGAGCATCTGCCCCTAGTGGTCAGTGCGTGTCACAGCTACTGGTTGGATGGATGGTCACTTAGCCTTTTATGTATACAGGTATGCATAGCCCACGGACACAGGCCATAGAGTGGTGACGGCCTGGGAAGGGCAGGTGTGGGGTAGAGAGGATCCACAGCTAAAAAACAATAAAAGGGAAATCTACAATACTTTCTACAATAAAGATAAATTAAAAAAAGAAAAGCTAAAGCAAATATCATATGATCTCACTCATACGTGGTATATTTTTAAAAAGAAAACCAAAAATAAACAAGCAAATAAACAAACTCATAGAGGCAGACAACAGATCAGGGGCTGGGGCTGGGGCTAGGACTTGAGGCAGAGAGAGGGTGAAACATGTAAAGGGCCAAGTGTCCGGTGACAAGCGGCAGCTAGATTTGGAGTGAGTGCAGTGCAGCCGGATTGTATAATGTTTCACGACTGACCCGTGTGGACTGCAGTGAGTGAGGGCCACATCCTCTCACACACACGCCGGATCGGGCTCCTCGAAGGGCAGGAGGTGGGACCCGCTCAGGGACCTGGGTTCAGGGAGGCCGCTCAGCGAGGGCATGGCGGGAAGACATTAGAGCAGTGAGAGGGAAGCCAAAGAGCTTAACGTGCGCCACCTGCAGAGCCAAGGAGCGCACCAGGAGAGACCGTGGTGTCTGCCACCCCGGAGGGAGCTGGTGCCCAGCAGGCACGGCCTTGGGGCTGCCCCGTGAGAGGCCGCGGGTGAGGCTTAGCCTGGGTACAGGGAGGCCTCTGCATGAAGGTCCTCATGGGAGCTTGTGAAGATTTGGGGAGAAGGATTTAAGCAAGAATGGGACTTCCTGACTTCTGGGGACAGATGGATTCTGAGAGCCCTCGAGGGTTGCTGGGGCACCAACAGCAACCCCGACGCCAACCAGGGTCCTAATTCCATTCAGTCGGCACTGACCACCTGCCGTGTGCAGACCCCACATAAGGACAGTGGCTCACAGGCGGAGGTGCCAGCCAGCCAGCCCCAGGCTCACCTGCACCGGAGACCAGCCAGCTCTCCATGCGGGAGTTCCCGTGACCCCTCGTTCACTAACCCACTAGCAGGGCTCGCAGGGCTCACGGAAAGCACCATGCTCACAGCTTTACCGTGAGGATGGGGTCGGGAGCAGTCTAGTGGGAGAGGTGCGTAGTTCCAGGGCTGGGGAGAGGGGCAGAGAGCCTCCAGGCCCTTTCCCGTGACATCTGGGCCTGTCGCCCCCGCAGAACATCACGTGCTCACCACCCACTGGAAGCTTCAGTGGCCAGAGCTTTCTTGGGGCCTTAGCCAGTCTCCCCTCCCTGCAGGTTGGGGATGGGCCTGAAAAAGTTCCCACCCGCTAGCCATGCGCTTCTTCCTGGTGTGGCCAGCCCGCTGGCTGGGAGACTATCCCAGGGCCCCTGGCCCCTCATTAGCATCCGCCCCGGGTGTGGTGGGAAGGGACTTCTCATGAATAACCAAGGGCACTCCCACCACAGGCACTTCCAAAGGGTCGGAGCTCTGAGCCAGGAAGAGACACAGGAGCAGAGCGATGTCTGTCCTCTTGTATCACAGGACCACAGGGAAGGTGGGTGGTGGCCATCGCACTGAGCAGGTGAAAGGTCAATGGAGAGGGACCGGCCCATGGAGAGCTGGTCGCCAGGAGGAGGGGCCCGGAGGGAGGAGGAAAGCGGCTCCCCCAGGAGCCAGGCTGCTCCCGGGAGAGGAGCCGGCGCAGACCAGCCCGAGGCTGTGCGGAAACGAGCCCACAGCCGCCTCTGGCCTGAGCCCCAAGGAGGAAGCAGGTGGGCTGAGGCCTAACACAACCCCCTGTCACTCCCTTTGCTTTTGAGACAACCTGTGTAAGAGCCGCGAAGAGACGCCTGTTGGCAGGAGCGCGACTGCCTCCAGCAGGAAGGAGCCTCCTCTCAGGAGCCGGTTTGTTTCATTCTGTAAACCCAGAGCGGAGCCTGTCGGCTTCTGGGCCGGGAGGGTCCCATCCGGACCGTGTGGGTCACAGCCACAGGCCTGCCCTCCGGCCGCCAGGGAAGTGGCTCGCTGCTGCCATGTCACCCCGCAGGCAGGTCCTCTCCCACCTGCACTCGGCGTAGACCTCCCAGGAGAGACAGCTAAAGCGCCTGCCTTATTCCATGAACACAGGTGACACGTGAGAGCTGGCCCTGACCCTTGTGGCACTGATGCCGAGGGCAGGGCCAGCAGCACCCAGCGCTCGGATCGGCGGGGCCCGGGGCGCTGCAGTCGGGGGAGGGCCGAGGCCAGGAAGAGCCTGAGTGCAAAGTCCCAAACCACAGGCCGGGCTCGGGGCAGGGCCAGCAGGCCGCGGCGCAGGCTCCCAGGGGGGCTGAGGGCAGAGGCTGCCTGTAGGTGTCAGACCACAGCTCTGTGCTGGGAGCCCGCAGTCTGTGGGAACAGCACTGACTCCCGACACCAATGGCCTTGAGCAGAACGGAGCTGAAATGTGATGGGACAGAGCGCATGACTGGACTATGTGAAGGGAATCCTTCAACCCACGTCCACCTGCGACAGCTGGGACCAGATCTGGGACTTCCAGGCCAGGCCCGACGACCTGCTCATCTGCACCTACCCTAAAGCAGGTGGGGTGGGCGGGGGAGCGGGGGAGGGGGCGGGAAATGCCTTAATAATGAAATAAAGAGATGACCGGGTTTGAGTGGAGGGCTGTTGGCCAGGCAGAGTGAGGGCCACAGCAAATCGCCGTGGAAACTGAAACTAAAATGACCTACAAGTTTTCAGCGTTTAATTCTTCCAGCCACGCCCATTTCTTTTTACTTCCTCAGAGGAGCGTGAATAAAACAGCAAAGAACAAAAGGGCTCTAGACTTGTTGACAGATTTGTTCCCCAGGCGGGCCTTCCTGTGGGCCTGGCTCAAAGCCGCTCTGTGTGAGTGAGCAGGAAAGGGACCAGGCTGATTTGGGGACGAGGACGAGGAGGGGAGCAGTGGTTCTGCACTGCTGACCCGCTCAGCAGCCCTCAGATCTGCAGGTCAGGAGCGGAGAGCTGTTCTTCCTAAGTGTCCCAATTCTGCCCCAATTAATTAATGATCTGTCTAGATTTAGCGGGACATATGCAGGTGACCAGGGGTCAGCAATAACGGCCTGTCGCCTGGTACTTCACACCTAGACAGTTGAGCTGAACCGGAACACATGAACACACAGACAGAATTAGTATGCAATCACACAAGGTTTATTTACGTATTTCTAGTGGCTCCTAGGCTCCAGCAAAGGCCACCCGGCGTTGCACACTGAAAGACGGACGACGAAGACAGAGACAGACAGGCGGCCGCAGTTGGGTCAGGCTCACACAGCACAGCAGTCAGGCAGGGGCTCATCTCACAGAGTGACGTGGAGTCCGCCTCTCATCAGGCAGGAGATGTCCTCTGAAGAAAATCTGGTCTTATATAGCCAGTGGTAAACAACTTGTGTCTTATTGGTGTGGGCCAGACAGTGTGTCTTATGCTAGGAGCAGGGTGTTTACACTTTAAGGGCTTAGGGTATTCACATCAGGATAGTGGGGCGTTCACCACATTTTGGAAGTTACAGAGTATTGGGTTCTTCACACAGCAAACATTTCACACATTAATTATTTCCACACATTAGAGGGGTTTCCTTATGACCATAACATTATTATAACATTCTACCTGGTGGTTCCCCAAGGACATATAGGGAGGGGGATCACAGGAGGCCAAAAATTAATTTTGTTAATTTTTTTTTTGCAGAGTAGGAATCTAATGAAGAGGGAGAGGAGGTAGATAATGGCTAAGAGAAATAAAATGGTTTTTGCTAAGCAGAGGTGACGGAGTTCCATCCTTTTTGGATGTAATAGAGGGGGTTAAAGAGATTCCAGTGTGGGGTGCAAGGTACAGTCCTCCAGAGAGAAACAATGGTGGTCTCGAAGTCGCAGTGTTTGTCAGGCCGGCCAGGTCTGCAGCTGTGCTGAGGGTCATGCTGTTGGGGGTCAGGAGTAGGTGGTCGGTGGCTTTCGATGTTGCTCCAAGTTTCTCGATGGTGTCATCAGTGTTTCTGGAGCTCTTTTAACTTAGAAATGGTGTTATTAATGGAAACAGGTTGGTGTAGTGCTTCAGGGAGATAGAGAATTGGATAGGTACAGAGGGATGAAAATATAGGGAAGTTCTTTCAATAAAGGAGGAATATTGGGTGTCATTAAGATATGTAATATTCATAGGGTGAGAAAGAAGGGTGCAGTTATTAGAAGAATCAAGAGGAAGGTCAGAATTAGAGGTATGATCATAATAGGTAATATTCACAAAGCGGGTAAGGAAGTAAAAATGGCCTAAGTTATGTATAAGGGGTTCCGGGGTGTGGGGCTGCATGGGGGCTGAGAAGAGGGACAGGTGAGTGGGCTGGCAGCAATGTAGACATTAGGTGAGAATCCAACAAGGGGTTTCGGGGGAAGAAGTGCGGTTCAGCATAAAGCAGGTCAGAATCGGGTTTAGCCCAGGTCCCGTCAGGTAAGAATGCAGGGAGATTTAGGGCAGAATATCCAACCAGGTGTTCGCCACCTATTGTAGGAAGAATAGTTAGTTGGAAAGAGAATAAATCGCAGCCAACAGGTTTAGAGAAATCAACCATAGCGGCTGAATCACTCCAGGTTGGGGTGAAGCCATGCCCCAGAAGCATAAGGGTATGAATGTCTTTAAGAGCACAGTGAGGAAGTTTTGGGTTTGTTGGCAGGAATAAAGTAGTTGGGAGTCTGAGAACCTGGTACTGAGATCCTGAAGGTCTACGTGAAGCTGGCGGATGTTGTCATCCATGGTTTTTGCTGCGGCTGAGAGTCGTTTCAGTTGCTGTTGGGTTTGGATTGCTAATTCATAGGCTGAGTGGAAATTTCTAGATATAAGGTGTAAGCGTTCATTATATTTAGAGTTTTGAAGTTTGGTCTATTTTTGTAGGTCTAAAGATATTTCCGCAATTTTGACAGTGTTAGCTGAAGAGACGGTGAGAGAAAGAGCTGCAACAGCGAGTCCAAGTTGAAGCAACTGTCTGCGGTTGGCTTGTCCAATAGATGGCAGTGATGGAAGGTTAACTTGGAGTTTATTTCTGAGGGGTGCGCATTGGGGAATGATAGTAGTTACTAGAAAATCTTGTTTTGTAAAGATAATAGTTGTAGAGTGGATTATAGGTCTGTAGATAATTCTGATTGGGTTGTTTGTTTGGGTTATAATTGGTGGTGGTGGAGATGTAGAAGGTTGAGGGTTGGTGATGCCATAGAGAATAGTGGTTGGTAGTGGTATGTTCTAAGGCATACTGTGCTGTTATAACATCCTCTATGAATAATGCAAGGTTGAAGAGGGTTTTTTTGTAAAGCAATCCGCAAAAGAGAGTTGTGTGTAGTAAAAATCCGTGATGGGTAATACAGTGTGGTTTGTAATGGGTGAGTAAGAGTGTAGGTATAATTTGTTCCATGCACCATCCATATAGTGGAGCATGTATTGTTAGTATCCTTGTGATAGGGTTCCTGAAAGTCTGTGTGTGTTTGTTGGATTAATGTTTGCTCCAAAATTGTAGAACCATGCAATAGGTTTCAGACCATATGAGATGTTATATGTAAGGTTTACAAGGTCGTCCTGAATATTTAAAAATGAATGGTGTCTTAGGTCAGGATTAGAGGTGATATTAAGTCTGATTACAGTTTTAGGGTATTAATAAATGTATGTGGTGGGGTCGCTGGGTGAATTGGCAGTGTCTACGCTATTGCCAGTGGTGAATTTGAAAGGAATAGAAAAGTTAGTCCAGGAGGTAATGGGGAATGGGCCATAAGAATATGGATTGGTGCGAAGAGAATTGAAGGAAGAAGCATAGGTTTGATGTGTCTGGAGGAGGTAGGGTAGTTTGAATCCCACGAATTGGAGGTGAGAGACACAGCCACCTGTAAGGTTATACATGGGCGTAGTCCTTTTAAGGAGCAAGACTGGGAATTTGTAGTTTCCTTTCGACCATGAAACGTTTGCCCATGTGTAAGGGTCTCCATCAAGGGTGTAGTAGAGAGTGTCTGTGAGGGTACTGTAGATATTGTTGTGTGTTTTATTAGGAAGTTTCACAATGGGGAGTTTAGGGTATGTTGCATGAAAGTTGGGAGATAGGGGTATGTTAGTGAGATTTGCAGGAATACATGCTCTGTGTCTGGTTGCTGTAGTGTTACAGAGGTGAGATCCATTGAAGGAGTAAACAGGTTTATCTTCAAGTGATGTGTGTGTATTGGATAGGACTCCTGGGAAATGAGGTGTTGTGAAGTTTGTTTTCCAAAATCCCCAAAATTCGGGTTGGGATACTTTCCATTTAAAGGATTCATGTTGTCTGACAGTGTGTGCCTGGAGAAGCCATAAGACTTGAGGAGAGACTTTCTCCGTGGCATTGAAGCAATTGAGAACAGTAAGAAGTTCAATGTATGCTCCAAGAACTAAATCAGCGTCATCATTTTTTTTCTGTTTAAAGAAATTTTCTATATTGGACTGGGTGTCATTCGGGATAAATGCAATTAAGCATATGCAAGCTATTTTACCAAATTTAGGATTGTTATTAATTTGGAGTAAAGGATTGATGAAATTTTCAAATACAAGTGGTGTAATGAGATCTGTAAGAACTTGTGGAATATGTATGGCCAGAAATTTTGGTCTGAGGTTAAAAATTCCTGAGGGGTTATGGCGTCCTCTTGTGGTGTTGTAAGAGGTGATATTAGTGTTGGTGACATGAGTCAATGCAGAAGTTGCCGAAGATTGGAAAGTTAGGAAAGCCTGTGAGATAGTATTGATAATATGTAATACCGTTTTCTGTGATTATATGGGTCATATTAAAATGTTCCATTTCATTGAATCCTAGTGGGAGAGTTGGGTTGTTAGTAGGTGGTGAAAAGAATGGATGTCTGTTAAAGATAGGTGTTCCTGTAGGTGTCGCTGTAGGTGTGGATGTTGTAATTGTGTCATTTGTGGATTCATCATAACCCGAATCCTCATAATCCTCACAATTGTCTCCCTCTACACCCATGAACCAGAAATGCATTAGTCTTTCCATAAAGGGAGTGACAGTGAGATTTGCTCTTTGCACACAGAGTAACAAAGGGATCTGTGTTTGGATGGGTTGAGAATAAGAGGATTTGTTAATGATTTTATATGTTGTAGTTGATGGTTCACAAGGCCGTGTGTCTATGATTGATATTGATCTAGTGGTGAGTGCATCTGGAAACCATTGAAGTGGTGTGCAGGTTTTCAGTTGGGTGTGGTAATGAGCTCTAAGAGTCGTTTGCTCAGAATTTAGTGCAAGGGTTTGGCAAGAGTGTGCACGAAGGTACGCAGGGCAGAGTTTATAGGTGCTATGGTAGTAGATAGAGGTATTAAAATCAAAATGTCCTATAGAGTATGAGAATAAGGAATTATTATTTGTCACTATGTGTACAGTTGGGTACACATAGTGTTTTCCCGATTTTTTTCAGTTTAGGTATATGGGTAGGATGTGTGAGAAAGATAAGTGAAGGGATTGTTGTTGTGGTAGTAGAGGGAGCAGTGGTAGGGTTCGAGATAGAAGTAGTGATTATAGAAATATGGGTTGTGGCATTGGAGATATCAATAGTAGCGGTAGCATTAGCAAAGGCAGCAGTAATAAGGGAGAGCACAAAGACTAGCGGTAGCAGAAAATATCTAATTCCATGTCTCCCTGTTCTAAATCCTGAATGATGTCTTGTGCTAACAGTGCATGGCGATTTCTTCCTGAGTGAGACTGGGTATGCATTCCCATATTGGCAGCATGAGGGGAAATGGTGGGGATTGATAGTGGAGCATAAGAAGCAACGAAGGGGGTTACTAAAGAGAGTAGTTGGGATAGGATCTAGGTCTCTATTAGGAGAGTTGATGGCTGCCTCCACCAAGCGAGTGTAGTGCTGTAAGAGGTGGAGGTAATTAATAGTAATTTGCCCTGGGAGATATTCAGCAAATGCTTGAATATCATCCAGCAGGTTATGGAGACTTTGTCTTACTGGGCCTGTGAGGCTAGTCTGTAGGTTTGCTGGGTATTCAGAATAAGAGTTGGGTTGGCGTATCCAGCAGTACCAAGAATCATTACATATCAGGGGGTGAAGTCGTATGCGATAATTGTCAAGAGCAATACCAGGTTAAGGAGGAATTGTTGGGGATGGGGCTCGTTCTGAAGGAGGGTTAATTGGAAGTGGGGCGGGAACAATAGGGTAAGTGGGGGATTGGTTTGGTGCGGATTGTGGGGGTACTGGGACTGCTGAGATCTCTTCTAGAAATTCATCTAGTTGTTCCAGGTTTCCAGTGTCTGATCACTGAAAAAGAGATGGGTATTATTTGTTTAGGATGCAGAGGGTATAGTTATAGAGAGCGGAGTAGGGTTTTTTTAAGATCTCTAGGGTCACGTGGACGGTGGTGGTGGGCTTGGTGGTGGTGGTATTGTCACATGAACGATCCGACACCACATCCAATGGAGTCTCAGTGGGGTTGCTAAGAGTGCTATAAGGAGGGGGAATCCAAAGAGGGAGATGCAGGCAGTCCTCAAGCACATCGTTAAGGAGGCATTGGAGGGTCAGCACTAGAACTAGTGTGGGAAGGACTGAGAAGGGAGTGAGAGGAGTGTGCAGCGATCAGTATAGAAGTTTGTGGGTGAGCAGTTGGGTCCTGCCAGCGGGTAGAGGTCTGTAGTTTGGTTTGTTGTAGGTGTCCTAGACTGTTTACAGTCCAGAAGAGCGATGATCCAGAGTGGGCAATTATTTCCTGTGGGGATAAGGAGCCATCCTTAGCGGGTTTGGTTAAGGTTTTATAGGGTAATTTTTTGGTGATATTGAGGGGTGGTTCATGACCTGCAATGGGATTATTTAGAATGTGTGGTTGGAGTAATTCTTCTATTGGGGAAAGTCTATTTGCCCTGGGTGTGGAGTTTAGTTGTAGACATGCTTTGTCTAGTAATTCTTGGAGTGTCTTGAATGACCTGTCCATGAATAGTGTTTGCAGTTTGTGTTTGAGGAGGCCATTGTGTCTCTCTATTTGTCCAGCTGCTTGTGGGTTACAAGGCAGGTGGAGATTCCAATCGATGTCTAAGTCTTGTGCTTGTTGTTGGACTGATGATGCTGTGAAGTGTGTGCCTTGGTCTGATTCAAAGATGTGCAGTGGTCCATAGAATGAGAACCATGTTGAGAGTCCTTGAATAGTGGTTTCTGCATTTGGATGTCTTGAGGAGTAAGCATAAAGTATTCCAGTTGCTGTGTCAACAATAGTGCATGCATATTTGTCTGCAAAGAGTACCTGAAGTGGTCCAATAAAATCAATTTGTAAGACTTGATTAGGCACAAATGCATTAGTCAGTCTGGGTGTTATAATAGATTTAAACGTGTGAGTACCTTTGCCTTGTTCACAGGAATTGATTGCTTGCTTGATGAGTTTAATGGGTGCCTTTAGGTTCCTCTTAGCAGGGGTCCTCAAACTACAGCCAGCGGGCCACATGCAATACAAATATTGTATTTGTTCCCGTTTTGTTTTTTTACTTCAAAATAAGAAATGTGCAGTGTGCATAGGAATTTGTTCATAGTATTTTTTTAAACTATAGTCCGGCCCTCCAACTGTCTGAGGGACAGTGAACTGGCCCCCTGTTTAAAAAGTTTGAGGACCCCTGCATCCTAAGGAACCAAGGGGCAAGAGAAGAATGTCCTAGGTGTCCTAATGTTGTATGTATCTGTTGTATAAATTGTGGTGGAAAGGTGAGTTCTGATGTAGATGGGAGCAATTTGTATTTGCCATTTTCTTTCCTAAACTTAAGTTTAGGAAGAGGGGTGATGGACTAGTCATTATTTTCATTTCTTACTAATTTTAGATTAATTGCTAATGATTTTGATTTGTCCACAATAGTGATGTTGTCTTCAGGTGTGACGCCTTTTGCTAATGTATCTGCTATTGGGTTGTGGAGAATGTGGGTGTTTTGTCTGTGGCGTGAGCGTTGACGTGTGTATATTTTAATTTGTTTGGAGAGACCGTAGAGTTTTATCCAATAGTCTTGTGACCATAAAGGTTTGCCATTAATTAACCAGCCTGATTGTTGCCATTTGCCTGAACATTCAGTGATTCCTTTACAGACTGCCCATGAGTCGGAAAAGATGTAAATTTTGGGCTTATGATGGTCAATTGAGTCCTTAATGGCTGAGCATGTAGCTATGAGTTTGGCATGTTGAGCATATTTGGACCTACAGTCGCCGTTAGCGCTTGTGATGTCGCTGGATTGAAGGCTGCTGCTCTCCATGCGCACTGGTCACCGGTTCCGGAAACGGATCTGTCAGTAAACCAGGCGTTGTTAAGTTCAGGGCTATACTGTGGCCCTTTCACACCGATCGGATCGGGTGGTCTTACAAACTTGTTGGCACAGGTAGGTGGTTCCACCTCAAGTTTGTTGACCTCCTCGGTGAGGAGGGCTGGTTCACTGGCGCCAGCGGTTTCTCGAGTGTTAATGTACCACTTGCACGCGAGAACCTTCTCGTCCATTTGGGAACCTGCCAATTCAGCTGACATTTTGAGCCGCGCCTTAAGGGGCAATGTGCTGCGCACGGTCATTGGGTTAAGTCCAGTCAGGGGCTCCACGTGCAAAATGCCACCTATAGTGTCCAGAGTAGTTTCTCAAAATGAGAGAATTTGTGGTAAGAGTCAGGGAATCTCAGTCCAGAATCCTACAGGCATTAGTTTTTCGTCTTCTGTTCCTCTTTTGTCTAGTCCCCAACTAGTTTCATGTTCTGCCATGAAACTAATGCCTGGTACTATTTTGTCTCCTGGTCTGATACTTTGTAGGGATTGAAGGTGGTGTATGTAGTCCTTTAATTGTTTAAATGCCTGTTCCTGTTCTTGGGCCCATATGAAAGATACTGCTTTCCTGGTGACTGTATATGGGTTTTGCAATGTCTGCCAGGTATGGTATGTGTTGTCTCCAGTACATGAAAAGTCCCATTAATTGTTGTGCTTCTTTTTTGTTGGTTGGGCTTTTTAGGTTTAGCAATTTCTCTATTACTTTGTTCGGTATGTTTCCGCCTGCAGACCTCCAGTGGATGCCTAAAAATGTTGTTTTGGTGTCTGGGGGCTGGATTTTGTCAGGATTAATTGTCCAGCCTAGTGATCTCAAATGAGATACGAGTGCATTTAAGTCAGTTTGAAGGGTATCCTTGTCATTGTTGTAGAGTAGGATGTCGTCTATGTATTGTACAATTGTAGATTTACATTTGGTGGGGTCGATGTTATTGGCAAGTAAATTGTGTGCAACTGTAGGTGAATTTTTGTATGCTTTTGTAGTCTTTTGAATTGAGATTGCTTACCTTGCCATGTAGATGTGGTAATAGGTCTGGATTCCTTAGCTATTGGGATGGCGGAAAACATGTCTGATAGGTCAGTTGCTGCCATGCGTTTCGGGTCGGCTTTTTGGGTCACGTTGATTACTTCTGGTGCATCGGGCAGGCAGCCATCTGTCTGTGGTGAGGCCTTATTCAGGTGGCGATAGTCTATTGTGATCCTGTAGGTGCCGTTAGGCTTTTTTCAAGCCCAGATTGGGCTGTGATAAATGTGTGACCTGCCCGGTTCTATTTTATACTCTTCCAGAAGTTTTTTAAGTGCTTTGGTTCCATCATCATGTCCTCCTTTTAGAGGGCACTGAGGTGTGAATGAATGTGTATTTAGTTCTGGTAATGTTAATGGTTCTATTTGTAGTGCTGTTAAGAATGTCTGTATTTTATGTAATGTAGGTTTATGTATGATGTGACTAAAGAGTTGTGGGATGAAGTCCATACCTATAATGTTTTGAATTTCTGGGACTATCAAAAAGGTTGCTGGGATTTTCTTTCCTTTATATGTGTCCAGGAGTGGGCGCTGTTCGGATTACGTTGCCCATTACTCCTTCTGTGACTACTTTGTTGTGTGTTACTGTGCCTTTTAGTAAAGAGACTTGTGATCCTGTATCTACTAAAAATGAGTGGTTTTGAAAATGACTTCCATGTAGTGATACTTGTAGTGTTATGTGTGGTCTATTATCATGTTCCATGCGAAATGTTTCTGTAATATTTATGTCGGGGAGGGTTGCAAGGGGTAGGGTGGGTAAATTTGTTTGTGCCCCTCTACTGCTGAACTTGCTGTGGTCGGCGGGAGCCCTGCCAGTTTCCCTGATTTGGTTTGAGTTTTGTTTAAAGAGGTTAGTGCCTTGTCCATTTTGGAAGGGGTTGGGATTTCATTTAAAGTTTCAATTTCTAAATAAGTCATTGTTTCCGAAAGGGTCATTTTGTCTGAATGGGTTTTGTGGCTGGGGGGGTTGATTATTCCTGAATGGATCATTATTTCTAAATGGATTACTATTGTCTCTGACTGAGTTGTTATTATTACTTCTGAATGGATTATTGTTCTTGAAGAACGGATTGTTCCTTCTCCAGTAATTAGCTTGTCCTTGTCTGTCCTGGTCATTCTGCCTGTTTTCATTGGTTTGGCTGTTTGTCAGGGCTTTAGAGGTCCTCTGTACTGTTGCATGGGGAATGACTATTTCTTTGATTCCTCTCCCTTGAAGGCGAATTTCTTTTCTGCTAACAGGTCTTGGTGCAGTTGGGTTTTCTTTTTAATATCCTCTGCAGTGCTGGACCCTGCGATAAGGTTCTGAAGCTGCATTTTGTAGCCATCTGGGCGTTTCTTATTAGTACGTTGACTATCCCTTCTACCTCTGAATTTTCCCAGGGTGAGCTCCAGTCTGGTTTAGAGAGGCTCGTTAGAATCACCCATTTCCTTAACTGGGTCTGTAATTGTGTAAGAGACCCCAGTGTTCTGACAACTGTCCTGAAGACAGGTCCACTGCTGGGAATGCTCTTCTCCACGCATCTCCTATCCAGCCCCGTAATGATCTTACTATTTGAGTGTTCTTCTGCAATTGCAATTTCCTTTAGTGCTGTTTTTAATTTGGCTAATTGTATTGCATCTATTACTACTGTGAGTTCCTCTGCACTTAACATAGACGTGTCGCCTCCAAGTTCATATATTTTTACAAGCCACTCTACGTCCGTTAATTCTCCTTTAATCAATCGTTTTCTGAGTTCTGCTAATTCTGCCTTGAAAAGGAGGTACATTCTACTGATTGCTTCATTTTCCAATTTGATTACCTTCTTTTTTACTACTACTGGCTTGCTGGAGTATTTTGCAACTACCTTCTGTGCTAGTGATCTTCCCTTGTCAGTGTCCTCCTGCAGGTGAGGATTGTCTGGAGTAATATTCCTACTACTTCCTGTGGTGGCGCTCTTTCTATTATTGCAGTGGTTCTCAACCTTCTGGCCCTTTCAATACAGTTCCTCATGTGGTGACCCCCAACCATAAAATTATTTTTGTTGCTACTTCATAACTGTCATGTTGCTACTGTTCTGAATCGTAATGTAAATATCTGATATGCGGGATGGTCTTAGGCGACCCCTGTGAAAGGGTCGTTCGACCACCAAAGGGGTCGCGACCCACAGGTTGAGAACCGCCGTCTTATTGGCATCAGATTGTGAGGATCTACTGTGTTTTGCTGGGCCAGGGGCTGTCTGGGTTTTATATCTGGCCCTCAGGGCGCCCTCTGCCGGCCTCCGTTTGCTTTCTGAGGGCATGTTAGGCTCGGCAGGGTTGTTTCTTTTGAAGCTGGTGAGAAGCCTTTAACCTCCTGCACGGTGTTGAGTGAGGCGGAGTCTTGGTCCGTGCCCGCCAAACCCACAGAATCCTGTGTATGCGGTGTGTTCCTATTGCAGTATGTGGTTTCTAGATGGAGAGTTGTTAGTTTTCTTAGAAAATTAGGGAGAGTTTTAACTAGTTTCTTCAAAATTTTGTTCATAAATTCGGCTCTGCTGTAAATATATTCTTCAAAAAAATTCATTTTCCTTTTATTTTCAGTTTCCTTTAATTTAATTCCCTTAACCTGAAGGGGAGTTTTGATTTTGGACTGACCCTGGGCGACCCGGTTACGCTCCGGTGTCGAGTCTCCGGATTGGGAATAGGTTGGCTGCTGTAATCCGCCAACTCGGCTCCGCCTGGACAGAGAGGCTGCTGCGACCTCAGGCCTCAGCCAGTCGGGAGTCGGACTCTCCTGGGCATGCCCTTGCGGGGGGCGACCACTGACCCCTGTCCTTAGAGACTAGTTCGCTTTCAGTTGGTGCCATATTAATCCCCTTTACACTCGGTGGTTGTTTCCTTAATAATCTGACCGAAACCTGAGTGGTTTTTTTTGTTTGTTTTGTTTTTTTTGAGCAATGGTTCTCAACCATCTGGCCCTTTATTTTATTTATTTCTTTTAATTTTGTTTTATTGCTTAAAGTATTACAAAGAGTAGTACATATGTCTCCTTTTTCCCCCTTGCTTGACATTTCCCTGGCCTTCCCTACCCCCCAGTGTCTTGTGCCCATTGGTTATACTTATATGTATGCATACCAAGTCCTTCGGTTGATCTCTTACCCCCCCTCCCGCCCCCCAACCCTCCCCAGCCTTCCTGCTGTAGTTTGACAGTCTGTTCGATGCTGCTCTGCCTCTGTATCTCTTTTTGTTCATCAGTTTATAATGGTCTTTATTATCCATAAATGAGTGAGATCATGTGGTATTTTTCCTTCATTGACTGGCTTATTTCACTTAGCATAATGCTCTCCAGTTCCATCCATGCTGTTGCAAATGGTAAGAATTCCTTCTTTTTTACAGCAGCATAGTATTCCATCGTGTAGATGTACCACAGTTTTCTAATCCATTCATCTGCTGATGGGCACTTAGGCTGTTTCCAGATCTTCGCTATGGTGAATTGTGCTGCTATGAACATATGGGTGCATATATCCTTTCTGATTGGTGTTTCTGGTTTCTTGGGATATATTCCTAGAAGTGGGATCACTGGGTAAAATGGGAGTTCCATTTTTAACTTTTTGAGGAAACTCCATACTGTCTTCCATAGTGGCTGCACCAATCTGCATTCCCACCAGCAGTGCACAAGTGTTCCCTTTTCTCCACATCCTCTCCAGCACTTGTCCTTTGTTGATTTGTTGATGATAGCCATTCTGACAGGTGTGAAATGGTACCTCATTGTTGTTTTGATTTGTATCTCTCCGATGATTAGTGACTTTGAGCATGTTTTCATATGTCTCTTGGCTTTCTGAATGTCCTCTTTTGAAAGGTGTCTATTTAGGTCCTTTGTCCATTTTTTGATTGGGCTGTTTATCTTCCTTTAGTTAAGTTGTGTGAGTTCCCTATAAATGTTGGAGATTAAACCCTTATCGGAGATAACATTGGCAAATATATTCTCCCATGCAGTGGACTTTCTTGTTGTTTTGTTGATGGTTTCTTTTGCTGTGTAGAAGCTTTTTATTTTGATGTAGTACCATTTGTTTATTTTCTCTTTAGTTTCCAATGCCCTAGGAGCTGTATCAGTGAAGAAATTGCTTCGGCATATGTATGAGATTTTGTTGCCTTTGGATTCCTCTAATATTTTTATGGTTTCACGTCTTACATTTAAGTCCTTTATTCATTTTGAGTTTATTTTTGTGTATGGTGTAAGTTGGTGGTCTAGTTTCATTATTTGCTTGTATCTGTCCAATTTTCCCAACACTGCTGGGGTCCAACCCCAGCAGGTCCAGGGGTTCCCAAAGGTGTGGACGGAGTCGGCGAAGAAGGAATGACACGGAGACAGCGTTTAGTTGATCAGCAGCCTAGCCAGAATCTCCAGCCAAGTTCTGTCTTTTATTGTCTTACTACATCTGTATTTATACCAGTTTATTTTAATCCTATCAATTTCTATTCCAAAGGTTAGGGCGTTTCTTATCTCCATTCCAGGGAGTAAAGATTATGTAGCTTAAGCGTGATTGTTCGTAGTTAAAGTGATTAACTACCCGCCTGGCACTTAGTTAAGGGGTTTTATTCCCTCCCTAACTTCAGGAAAAAATCCCTACCTGGAGAAACAACCTTTCTCGGAGAGGTGACCTTGGTTAAAACACATAGTGCCAAGAAAGGGAGCAAACATATTAAGAACAGTATGCCATATACGCCAGGTCCCTTGAAACATATGCTGTGCAGATGTTTCTTCCCTGCAGCAACTGTGTCAAGCAGCAAGAATGGACCGGCTTCCCGCACAACACCATTTATTGAAGAGACTGTCTTGACTCCATTGTATGTTCTTGCCTCCTTTGTCAAATATTAATTGAGCATATTGGTTCTGGTCGATTTCTGGGTTCTCTATTCTTTTCCATTGATCTATATGTCTGTTCTTGTGCCAGTACCAGGCAGTTTTGAGAACAGTGGCTTTGTAATACAGCTTGATATCTGGTATTGAGATCCCACCTACTTTGTTCTTTCTCAGGATTGCTGCAGCTATTCGGGGTCTTTTTTTTTTATTATTCCAGATGAATTTTTGGAGAGTTCATTCTAGGTCTGTGAAATATGCCATTGGTATTTTAATGAGTAGTGTGTTGAATTTATAGATTGCTTTGGGTAGTATGGACATTTTGATGATGTTGATTCTACCAATCCATGAACACGGTATGCTCTTCCATCTGTTTATGTCTTCCTCTATCTCTTTTTTCAACGTCCTGTAGTTTTCTGAGTAGAGGTCTTTTACCTCTTTAGTTAATTCCTAGGTATCTTAATTTTTTTCGTGTGATGGTAAATGGGATTTTTTTTAGTCTCTCTTTCTGAAAGTTCACTATTGGTGTATAGAAATGCCATAGATTTCTTGGCATTAATTTTGTATCCTGTTACATTGCTGAATTCATTTATTAAGTCGAATAGTTTTTTGATGGAGTCTTTAGGGTTTTTTATGTACAATATCATGTCATCTGCGAATAAGGACAGTTTTACTTCTTCTTTTCCAATTTGGATGTCTTTTATTTCTTCTTCTTGTCTAATTGCAATGGCTAGTACTTCCAGCACTATGTCAAACAGGAGTGGTGAGAGTGGGCATTCCTGTCTTGTTCCTGTTCTTAGGGAAAATGGTTTTAGTTTTTGCCCATTGAGTATGATGTTGGCTGTGGGTTTGTCATCTATGGCTTTTATTATGTTGAGGTATGATCCTTCTATTCCCACCTCGCTGAAAGTTTTTATCAAAAATGGGTGTTGGATTTTTTCAAAAGCTTTTTCTGCATCAATTGAAATGACTATGTGGTTTTTTTCTCTCAATTTGTTTATGTGATGTATCATGTTTCTTGATTTGTGGATATTGTTCTGTCCTTGCATCCCTGGGATAAATCCTACTTGGTCATGATGTATGATCTTTCTGAGGTACTGCTGGATCCGATTTGCTAGGATTTTGTTGAGGATTTTGGCATCTATGTTCATTAGGGATATTGGCCTGTAATTTTCTTTCATTGTGTTGTCTTTATCTGGTTTTGGTATGAGGGTGATGCTGGCTTCATAGAATGAGCTTGGAAGTGTTCCTTCCTCTTGAATTCTTTGTAGTAGTCTGAGGAGGATAGGTTTTAGTTCTTCTTTGAATATTTGGTAAAACTCCCCTGTGAAGCTGTCTGGTCATGGGCTTTTGTTTGATGGAAGCTTTTTGATGACTGCTTCAATTTCTTCCATAGTTATTGGCCTGTTGAGATTTTTAGATTCTTCCTGATTGAGTTTTGGAATGTTGTATTTTTCCAGGAATTTGTCCGTTTCCTCCAGGTTGTCTAGTTTGTTGGAGTAGAGCTGTCCATAGTATTTTTTAACAATCATTTGTATTTCTGTGGGGTCTGTTGTTATTTCGCCTCTATCGTTTCTGATTTTGTTTATTTGGGTCCTCTCTCTTTGCTTCTTGGTGAGTCTGGCTAGAGGTTTGTCAATCTTGTTTATCCTTTCAAAGATCCAGCTCTTGGTTTCATTGATTTTCTGTATTGCTTTTTTGGTCTCTATGTCATTTATTTCTGCTCTAATCTTTATTATCTCCTTCCTTCTGCTCACTCTGGGCTTTTCTTGTTGCTCTCTTTCTAATTCTTTGAGTTGTAGAGTTAGATGATTTACTACCATTTTTTCTTGTTTTTTTGAGATAGGCCTGTAGAGCTATAAACTTCCCTCTCAGGACTGCTTTCATTGTGTCCCATAGGTTTTGGATTGTTGTGTTTTCATTGTCATTATTTTCCAGGATATTTTTTATTTCTTCTTTGATCTCATTGGTAACCCAATCAATATTTAATAACATGCTATTCAGCTTCCAGGTGTTTGAGTATTTTGGGTTGTTTTTATTGTAGTTTATTTCTAATATTATGCCATCATGGTCTGAGAAGATGGTTTTTATGATTTCAATCTTCTTGAATTTGGGGATACTTTGCTTGTGACCCAATATATGGTCTATTTTTGAATATGTCTTATGAGCACTTGAGTAGAATGTATATTCCGTGGCTTTGGGGTGAAGTGTTCTGAAGAGGTCTATTAAGTCCATCTGATCTAGTGAGTCATTTAGGATTGCTGTTTCTTTGCTGATTGTTTGTCTAGAGGACTTATCCAGTGATGTCAGTGGTGTATTAAAGTCCCCTACTATGATCGTATTGTTGTCAGTCTCTCCTTTGATATATAAATATAATCAGTATACTCGTCAATTCACAGCTGTTTCAAGCTGAGTTTTCAGTTTGAATACTGCCCCACAGACATTAAAGCTCTTTTTACATGTACTCGCAGCATTTCAAATGCATTCCTATACAAATCCAGGTTCTATTATTTTGAATTCTAAGAGTTATCGAAACTCACATAATGTTCTGAGCTCAATAGACTTGAATCCTTAAGGGATTAAAGCAGGTTACTTTTAAAACCCCAACTTATTGAACTGGCAATATAAATGTAGTCAGTATACTGGTCATTTCAGAGCTCTTTGTAAGTTAGATTTAAGTCTTTGAACACTGCCCCACAGACATTAGAACTCTATGTACACGTATTCCTAGCATTTCATATGCAATTCCTATTAAATTACGGGTTCTATCATTTTGACTTCTAAGAGTTTCAATCAAACTCACATAGTGTTCTATGCTTTATAGACTTGAATCTTTAAGGGTTTAAAGCACGTTACTTTAAAAACGCCAACTTATTGATCAGAATTATAAATGTTAACAGTATACTTGTCATATCACAGTTGTTTGAAAGTGAGTTTTAAATTTTTGAATACTGCCCCACAGACATGAAGGCTCTATTTACAAGTAATCCTAGTGTATCATACACATTCCTATATAATTCCAGGTTCTATCATTTTGAATTCAGAGTTTTAAATATACTCAAATCGTGTTCTGAGCTCTAAAGACTTGAATACTTAAGGGTTTTAAGCAGGTTCCTTTAAAAATGCCAAGTTATTGAACTGGAAATATATATATATATAATCAGTATACTCGTCATTTAATAGCTGTTTCGAAGTGAGATTTCTGTTTCAATACTGACTCACAGACATTAAGGCTCTTTGTACATGTATTCCTAGCATTTCATACATATTCTTATACAATTACAGGTTCTATCCTTTTGACTACTAAGAGTTTCAATCAAACTCACATAGTGTTCTGAGCCCTATAGACTTGAATTGTTAAGGGTTTCCAGAAGGTTCCTTTAAATATGCTGAGTCATTAAACCAGAAACATAAATGTAATCAGTATTCTCTTCATTTCAGAGCTGTTTCAAACTGAATTTTTAATTTGAACACTGCCCCACAGACATTAAGGCTCTATGTACATGTATTCCTAGGGTTTCATATACATTCCTATATAATTCCAGATGTTATCATTATGAATTCTAAGAGTTTTAATCAAATTAACATAGTGTTCTGAACTCTATTGACTTGAATTATTAAGGGTTTTAACCAGGTTCCTTTAAAAACGCCAAGTCATTGATCAGAAATGGAAATGGAATCAGTATCCTTGTCACTTCACAGCTGTTTCAACATGAGTTTTCTGTATTTGTACACGGCCCCACAGATAGTAAGGCTCTATTTACATGTATTTCTAGGGTTTCAGATACATTTCTATACTATTCCAGGTTCTATCATTTTGACTTCTAAGAGTTTCAATGTAACAAACATAGTGTTCTGAGGTCTATAGACTTGAATTCTTATGGGTTTTATACAAGTTCATATAAAAATGCCAACTCATTGAAATGGAATTATAAATGTAAGCAGAATATGTGTCATTTCACAGCTGTTTGAAAGTGAGTTTTCAGTGTTTTCACACAGCCCCACAGATAATAAGGGTCTATATACATGTATTCCTAGCGTTTCAGATAAAATCTCATACAATTCCAGGTTCTATCATTTTGACTTTTAAGAGTTTTAATCTAACTAACATTGTATTCTGAGCTCTACAGAATTGAAATTTTAAGGCTTGAAAGTTGGCGTTTTTTAAAAAATGCCAACTGCTTAACCCGCAAATAGAAATATAATCAGTATCCTGGTGATTTCACAGCTGTTTCTATGAGAGCTTTCAGTTTTTGAACTCGGCCCCACAGAGAGTAAGGCTTATTTACATGTATTGCTAGCGATTAAGATACATTCCAATATAATTCCAGATTCTATTCAATTTGATTTCTAAGAGTTTTAATCTAATTGATATAGTGTTCTGAGGTGTATACACTTCAATTCTTAATGCTTTTATGCAGGATTGGTTAAAAACACCAACTAGAAACAGAAATAGAAATGTAATCAATATCGTCGTCACTTTACAGCTGTTTCAATGTGAGATTTCAGTGTTTGAATTCGGACCCACAGCCAGTAAGGTTTTATTTACATGTAGTCCTAGCATTTCAGATTTGTTTCTATACAATTCCAGGTTCTATCATTTTGACTTCTAAGAGTTTCAGTCTAACTAACATAGTGTTGTGAGGTCTATAGACTTAAATTTTTAAGGGTTTTAAGTAGGGTCCTTTAAATAAGCCAACTTTTTGAACTGGAATGATAAATGTAAACAGTGTACGCATCATTTCACAGCTGTTTGAAAGTCTTTATTCAGAGTTGGAACATGGCCCCACAGACAGAAAGGCTCTATTTACAAGTATTCCTAGCATTTCAGATACATTCCCATACAATTACAGGTTCAATCATTTTGACTTCTATGAGTTTTAATCTAACTAACATACTGTTCTGAGCTTCATAAATTTGAATTTTACGGCTTTTATGCCTGGTCTTATAAAAACGTCAACTCCTTGAACCAGAAATTTAAATGTAATCAGTATCCTTTGACTTCTCAGCTGTTTCTAATAGAGCTTTCAGTGTTTGAACATGGCCCCACTGAGAGTAAGGCTCTATTTAAATGTATTTCTAGTGTCTCAGATATGTTCCTATGCAATTCCGGGTTCTATTATTTGGCCTCTAAGAGTTTTAATCTAATGTAGTGTTCAGAGCTCTATAGACTGGAAATTTTGAGGCTTTTATGCCAGGTTTTTAAAAAAAGCCAACTTCTTTAACTGGAATTAGAAATGTAATCAGTATTCTCATGACTTCAAAGCTGTTTCTATGAGAGCTTTCAGTGTTTGAACATGGCCCCACAGAGAGTAAGGCTCTATTTACATGTATTCCTAGCGTTTCAGATAGGTTCCTATACCATTGCGGATTCTATCATTTTGATTTCTAAGAGTTACAGTCTAACTAACATAGTGTTCTGAGGTCTATAGACTTGCATTCTTTGGGTTTTAAACATGTGCCTATAAAAATGCCAACACATTGAAATGGAATTATAAATGTATATAGTATAATCGTCATTTCACAGCTGTTTGAAAGTCAGATTTCAGTGTTTGAACACGGCCCCACATACAGCAAGGCTGTATTTACATGTATTCTTAGCGTTTCAGATGCATTCCTATACAATTCCAGGTTCTATCATTTTGACTTCTAAGAGTTTTAATGTTACTAACATAGTGTTCTGAGCTCTATAAACTTGTATTTTTAAAGCCTTTATGCTGGGTTTTTAAAAAACGCCAACTTCTTGAACCAGAAATAGAAATGTAATCAGTATCCTCATGACTTACCGCTGTTTTAATGTGAGATTTCAGTGTTTGAACTCGGTGCCACAGACAGTAAGGTTGTACTTACATCTATTCCTAGCTTTTCATATTTGTTCCTATACAATTCCGGGTTCTGTCATTTTGATTTCTCAGAGTTTCAGTCTAACTAATGCACGGTTCTCAGGTCTTTAGAATAGAATTCTTATGGTTTTTAAACAAGTTCCTATAAAAATGCCAACTCATTGAATTGGAATTATAAATGTAAAGAGTACACTCGTCAATTTTCAGCTGTTTGAAAGTCATTATTCAGTGTTTGAACATGGCCCCATCGACAGTAAAGCTGTATTTACAAGTATTCCTAGCATTCCAGATACCTTCCTATACCATTCCGGGTACTATCATTTTGATTTCTTAGAGGTTCACTCTAACTCACATAGTGTTTTGAGGTCTATAGATTTGAATTTTAAAAGGTTGTAACCAGGTTTCTTTTAAAAAGCGAATTGATTTAACCGGAATTATAAATGTAACCAGAATATTCGTCAATTCACAACTGTTTGAAAGTCAGCTTTCAGTGTCTGAACATGGCCCCGCAGACATGAAGGCTGTATTTCCAGGTTTCCTAGCACTTCAGATACATTCCTATACAGTTCAAGGTTCTATCATTTTGATTTCTAAGAGTTTTAATCTAACTAACATAGGGTTCTGAGCTCTATAGACTTGAATATTTAAGGCTTTTATGCCAGGTTTTGTAAAAAGGCCAACTCCCCGAACTGGAAATAGAAATGTAATCAGTACAGTCGTGACTTCACAGATGTTTCTATGAGAGCTTTCAGTGTTTGAACACGGCCCCACAGAGAGTAAGGCCCTAATTCCATGAATTCCTAGCATTTCAGATCCATTCCTATTCAGTACCGGGTTCTATCATTTAAACTTCTAAGAGTTTCATTCCAATTAAAATTGGGATTGGGTTATCAGGTCTATAGACTTGAATTCTGATTTGTTTTAAACAACTTTTTATAAAAATGCCAACTCTTTGAACTGGTATTATAAATGGAAACAGGATACTCGTCATTTCACACCTGTTTGAAAGTCGTTTTCAGTGTTTGAACGCGGCCCCTGGGACAGTAAGGCTGCATTTACATGTATTCCCATTGTTTCAGATACACTCCCATAAATTCTAGGTCCTGTCATTTTGATTTCTAAGAGTTTTAATCTAGCTAACATAGTGTTCTGAGCTATATAGACTTGAATTTTTACAGCTTTTCTGCCGTGTATTTTAAGAATGCCAAGTTCTTGTACCGGAAATGGAAATGTGATCAGTATTCTCGTGACGCAACAGCTGTTTCTATGAGTGGTATCAGTGTTTGAACACAGCCTCACCTAGAATAAGGCTCTATTTACATGTATTCCAGCATTTCAGATACCTTACTATTCAGGTCCAAGTACTACAGTTTTGATTTCTTTGAGGTTCAGTCTATCTCCCATCTTATTCCGAGGTCTATAGATGTGAATTTTAAATGATTGTAACCAGGTTTGTTTAAAAAAGCGAACGGATTGAACCGGAATTATAAATGTAAACAGAAGAGTCGTCATTTCATAGCTGTTTGAAAGTCAGCTTTCAGTGTCTGAACACGGCCCCACAGACAGGAAGGCTGTATTTTCTGGTTTCCTAGCATTTCAGATACATTCCCATACAACTCTAGGTCCTCTCCTTTTGATTTCTAAGAGTTTTAATATAAGTAACTTCATGTTCTGAGTTTTATAGACTTGAATTTTTATGGTTTTATGCCAGGTATTTTAAAAACGCCAAGTTCTTGTACCGGAAATAGAGATGTAATGAGTATCCTCATGCCCCAACAGCTGTTTCTATGACTGGTGTCAGTGTTTGAACACGGGCCGCCAGAGAGTAAGTCTCTAATTACATGTATTCTAGCATTACAGATACCTTCCTATACAATTCAAAGTACTACGGTTTTGATTTCTTAGAAGTTCAGTCTCACTCCCATCGTATTCCGCGGTCTATAGATGTGAATTTTAAGTGATTGTAACCAGATTTATTTAAAAAGAGAATGGATTGAACCGGAATTATGAATGTAAACAGAATAGTCGTCATTTCACAGCTGTTGTAAAGTCAGCTTTCAGTGTCTGAAAACGGCCCCTCAGACAGGTAAGTTGTATTTACTGGTTTCATAGAGTTTCAGATACATTCCCATACAAATCTAGGTACTCTCATTTTGATTTCTAAGCGTTTTAATCTAAGTGAAAATGCCACTTTCACAGCTTTCCTCTGGTCATCTCTGTGATTGAACACGGCAGTAAATGTAGTAAGAATCTATTTACTTGTATTTCAAGTGTTTCTTACTTGTTCTTTTTTTTTAATATATTTTATTGATTTTTTACAGAGAGGAAGGGAGACAGATAGAGAGTTAGAAACATCGATGAGAGAGAAACATCGATCAGCTGCCTCCTGCACATCTCCTACTGGGGATATGCCCGCAACCCAGGTACATGCCCCTGACCGGACTCAAACCTGGGACCCTTCAGTCCGCAGGCCGACGCTCTATCCACTGAGCCAAACCGGTTTCGGCAGTTGTTCTTAATAATTTCTATAAAGTATCCTTGTGTCTTTTAAGAGTTTTACCACAATTAGACAGTTTTTTTTATAAGTATATTCTTGAATTGTCATCATATTAACTGATTCATACAAAAAATGCCAAAACAATTGAGCATCAATTGTAAATATAAACTGTGTTCTCCTCATTTAAAGGCTTCATACACAAATTCTGAGCTCTTTAAACATGAATTCCTAATGTCTGAAAGCACATTCTTTTGAAAACGCCACCTGAAGTAGCCGGAGTTGTAAATATTATCAGTATTTTAGTCATTTCACAGTTTTCCACTGGTAACCTCGGTGACTGAGCACGGCAGTAAATGTAGTAAGAATGTATTTAGTTGTATTTCAAGTGTTTCTTACACGTTCTTAATCATTTCTGGAAACTATCCTTCTGTTTTTTAAGAGTTTTACCAGAATTAGACAGTTTTCTTAGAAGTATATACTTGAATCGTCAACATTTTAATTGATTCACACAAAAAAGGCCAGAGCAAATCAGCCTCAATTGTAAACATAAACAGTTTTCTCCTCATTTAAAGGCTTCAACACAAATTCTGGGCTCTATAAACATGAATTCCTAATGTTTGAAAGCACATTCTTGTGAAAACGCCACCTTAAGGAGCCGGAGTTGTAAATATTTACAGTATTTTTGTCATTTCACCGTATTCCACTGGTAACCTCGGTGACTGAACACAGTAGTAAATGTAGTAAGAATCTATGTACGTGTATTTCAAGTGTTTCTTACAAGTTCTTAATCATTTCTATAAACTATCGTTGTGTCTTTTAAGAGTTTTACCACAATTAGACAGTTTTCTTAGAAGTATACACTTGAATCGTCAGCATTTTAACTGATTCCCACAAAAAATGCCAGAACAAATCAGCCTCAATTGTAAACATAAACAGTTTTTTCCTCATTTAAGGCTTCATACACAAATTCTGACCTCTATAAACATGAATTCGTAATGGTTGAGAGCACATTCTTTTTATTTTATTTTATTTTTTTTAAATTAAATCTTTATTGGTCAGATTATTACATCCCCCCCCCATAACTCCCCTCCTCCCAGTTCCCGCCCCACCCTCCGCCCTCACTCCCCACCCACTGTCCTCATCCATAGGTGTACGATTTTTGTCCAGTCTCTTCCCGCATCTCCCACACCCCTTTCCCCCCCAAGAATAGTCAGTCCATTCCCTTTCTATGTCCCTGATTCTATTATGATCACCAGATTATTTGTTCACTTGATTCTTAGATTCACTTGTTGATAGATGCATGTTTGTTGTTCATAATTTGTATCTTTACCTTTTTCTTCTTCTTCCTCTTCTTAAAGGATACCTTTCAGCATTTCATATAATACTGGTT
Source organism: Myotis nattereri (assembly GCF_964212035.1). NCBI lineage: Eukaryota > Metazoa > Chordata > Mammalia > Chiroptera > Vespertilionidae > Myotis > Myotis nattereri. The sequence continues at coordinate 543,391 of NC_138083.1, forward strand.
TGGTGGTGATGAACTCCTTTAGCTTTTCCTTATCTGTGAAGCTCTTTATCTGACCTTCAATTCTGAATGATAGCTTTGCTAGATAAAGTAATCTTGGTTGTAGGTTCTTGGTATTCATCACTTTGAATATTTCTTGCAATTCCCTTCCTGCCTGCAAAGTTTCTGTTGAGAAATCAGCTGACAGTCGTATGGGTATTCCCTTGTAGGTAACTTAGTTTCTTTCTCTTGCTGCTTTTAGGATTTTCTCTTTGTCTTTTGCTCTTGGCATTTTAATTATGATGTGTCTTGGTGTGGTCCTCTTTGGATTCCTTTTGTTTGGGGTTCTCTGCGCTTCCTGGACCTGTAAGCCTATTTCTTTCACCAGGTGGGGGAAGTTTTCTGTCATTATTTCTTCAAATAGGTTTTCAATATCTTGCTCTCTCTCATCTTCTGGCACCCCTATAATTCTGATGTTGGTACGCTTGAAGCTGTCCCAGAGGGTCCTTACAGTTTCTTCGTATTTTCGGATTCTTTTTTCATTTTGCTTTTCCAGTTGGGTGTTTTTTGCTTCTTCGCATTTCAAATCTTTGACTTCATTCTTGTGCTCCTCTGGTCTGCTGTCGGGAGTCTGTATAGTATTTATTTCAGTCAGTGTATGCTTAATTTCTAGTTGGTTCTTTATCATAACATCGAGGGTCTCATTAGATTTCTTGTAGATCTCATTAAGTTTATAAGCAGCTTCTAGACAGTTCTTGAGAGACCTAAAAAGTGTGGTTCTGAACTCTATATCTTCCATTGACAATTTTGTCCTGTTTCTTTGTCTCCGCATTTTTTTATGCTTTCTTGGTGCACCCCCTAGTGGTCTTTGTGCGCAGTCTTGTTGTAGTTAAGCCTTGATTGTTGTAGTTAATACTGGGGGGATTTGACCTCCAGGGCAACTGGCTGTGAGAGTCAGCTGTGTCTGCAGTGGGAAAACTTCTGTCCTCTGGGGAGGTGCTAATCTAGTCTTTGCCTGAGGCTATCTGGCAAATGGCTCTGTGTAGGGCTTGGGCGGGGCGGGTCGCACGGTATCAAACGGCGGGTGGAGCGAGCAGTTATGGGTGCTCTCAGTTCCGTCCCTAGGGGCTCTGCCTCACAGAGTCCCAGCAACAGCTGCAAACCTTGGAGAGAAAGCTGCCTTCCAGTTCTGACCAAAGCCAGACAGTCCCGCTTCTTCCGTTTTAGTCTGGGTCCCTAGAGACTCACCCGGATCTGGAGCTCAGAGTCTGAATCTCCCTCCCGATTGAAAACAGCAACCGCGCCCTCCGCCGCCAGCCCGCTACGCGCGCACTCCGCACCTCAGTATTTCACTTCAGCACTGCGCCTCCTCTGAGTCTGGGTATGATATTCTCTTTCCTCCTAGTTGTAGAATTTCCACTCAGCCAGCCTTCCTGTGGTTCTGGATGATGTCCGTTCCGTCTTTTAGGTGTACCCTTGAATTGGTTGTTTGAGGCAGCAATCTCCAGCGTTAACCTATGCCGCCACCTTGGTTGCCTCTACCGAGAGCACATTCTTGTGAAAACGCCACCTGAAGTAGCTGGAGTTGTAAATATTAACAGCATTTTCGCCATTTCACAGCTTTCCTCTGGTAACCTCAGTGATTGAACATGGCAGTAAATGTAGTAAGAATCTATGTACGTGTATTTGAAGTGCTTCTTACACGTTCTTAATCATTTCTAGAAACTATCATTGTGTATTTTAAGAGTTTTACCACAATTAGACAGTTTTCTCAGAAGTATATACTTGAATCGTCAGCATTTTAACTGATTCCCACAAAAAACACAAGAGCAAATCAGCCTCAGTTGTAAACATAAACAGTATTCTCCTCACTTAAAGGCTTCATACACAAATTCTGAGCTCTTTAAACATGAATACCTGATGTTTGAAAGCACATTGTTGTGAAAAAGCCACCTGAAGTAGCCGGAGTTGTAAATATTATCAGTATTTTCATCATTTCACAACTTTCCACTGGTAACCTCGGTTATTGAACATGGCAGTAAATGTAGTAAGAATGTATTTAGTTGTATTTCTAGAGTTTCTTACATGTTCTTAATAATTTCTGGAAACTATTGTGTCTTTTAAGAGTTTTACCACATTAGACAGTTTTCTTAGAAGTATATACTTGAATCGTCAGCATTTTAACTGATTCACAGAAAAAATGCCAGAGCAGATCAGCCTCAATTGTAAACATAAATGGTATTATCCTCATTTAAAGGCGCCATACACAAATGCTGAGCTCTATAGACATGAATACCTAATGTGTGAAAGCACACTGTTGTGAAAAAGCCACCTGAAGTAGCCGGAGCTGTACATATTATCAGTATTTTCGTCATTTCAAAGCTTTCCACTGGTAACCTCGGTGATTGAACACGGCAGTAAATGTAGCAAGAATCTATTTACGTTTATTTGAAGTGTTTCTTACACGTTCTTAATCATTTCTGGAAACTATCGTTGTGTCTTTTAAGAGTTTTACCACAATTAGACAGTTTTCTTAGAAGTATATACTTGAATAGTCAGCATTTTAAGTGATTTAGACAAAAAACGCCAGAGCAAATAAGCCTCAATTGTAAACATAAACAGTATTCTCCTCATTTAAAGGCTTCATACACAAACTCTAAGCTCTATAGACATGAATTCCTACATTTTGAAAGCATATTCTTGTGAAAATGACACCTGCAGTAGCCTGTTTTATGAATATTATCAGTATTTTTCTCATTTCACAGTACTCCACTGGCAAGCTCCGTGATTGAAAACAGCCGGAAAGGTAGTAAGAATCTATTTACTTTTATTTCAGGCATTTCTTACAAGTTTTTAATCATTTCTAGAAACTATAATTGCGTATTTTAAGAGTTATGCCAGAATTAGACAGTTTTTTTTAGAGGCATATACTTGAATCGTCAGCATTTTAACTGATTCACACACAAAAACCAGAGAAATTAGGCCTCAATTGTAAACATAAACAGTATAGCCCTCACATACAGCATATCTACACAAATTTTGCGCTCTATAACAAGAATTCCTAATATTTGAAAGCAAATTCTTATGAAAACGCTCCCTAAAGTAGCCAGAGTTGAAAATATAATTAGTTTTCTGGTCATTTCCCAGCTTGCCACTGGTAATCTCCATGACTGAAAACGGCAGGAAAGGTAGTAAGAATCTATTTACTCTTATTTCAAGTGTTCCTTACAAATTTGTAATCATTTCTGGAAACTATAATTGCGTATTTTAAGAGTTTTACTGCAATTAAACAGTTTTTTTAAAAGTATGTACTTGAATCGTCGCATTTTAAGTGATTCACACAAAAAAAGCAGAGAAATTCGGCATCAGTTGTAAACATAAACAGTAAGTCCTCACATACAGTATTTCTAAATAAATTTTGAGCTCTATAAACATGAATTCCTAATATTTGAAGGCAAATTCTTGTGAAAACGCTCCCTAAAGAAGCCTAAGTTTTAAATATTATAATTTTTCTGGTCATTTACCACCTTTCCACTGGTAGTCTCCCTGATTGAAAATTGCAGGAAAGGTAGTAAGAATCTATTTACTTTTATTTCAAGTGTTTCTTACAAGTTTTTAATCATTTCTGGAAACTATAATTGCGTATTTTAAGAGTTTTACCACAATTAGACAGTGTTTTCAGAAGTATGTTCTTGAATCGACAGCATTTTAACTGATTCACACAAAAAAAGCCAGAGAAATTCGGCATCAGTTGTAAACATAAACAGTATAGTCCTCACATACAGTCTTTCTACAGAAATTTTGCGTTCTATAAACATGAATTCCTAATATTTGACAGCAAATTGTTGTGGAAACGCTCCCAAAGTAGCCTGAGTTGTAAATATTATCAGGTTTCTGTTCATTTCCCAGGTCTCCACTGGTAGTCTCCGTGATTGAAAACGGCAGGAAATGTAGTAGGAATCTATTTATTTTCAATTCAAGTGTTTCTTAAAAGAATTAATCATTTTTGGAAACTATAGTTGCGTATTTTCAGAGTTTTACCACAATTAGAGAGTTTCCTAAGTATGTACTGGAACCGTCAGGATATTAACTGATTCACACAAAAGACGCCAGAGAAATTTGGCATCAATTGTAAGCATAAGCAGTATAGTCCTCACTTACAGTCTTTCTACACAAATTTTGAGCTGTATAAACATGAATTCCTAATATTTAAAAGCAAACTCAAGTGAAAACGATCTCTAAAGTGGCCGGAGTTGTAAATATTATCAGTTTTCTTGTCATTTCCCAGCTTTCCACTGTTAACCTCCCTAATTGAAAATGGCAGGAAATGTAGTAAGAACCTATTTATTTCTATTTCAAGTGTTTCTCACAATTTTGAATCATTTCTGGAAACTCTAATTGCGTACTTTAAGAGTTTTACCACAACTAGAGAGCTTTCTCACAAGTATGTACTGGAACTGTCAGGATATTAACTGATTGACACGAAAGACGCCAGAGAAATTCGGCCCCAATTGTAAACATAAGCAGTATAGTGCTCGCTTACCGTCTTTCTACACAAATTTTGAGGTGTATAAACATGAATTCCTAATATTTGGAAGCAAATACAAGTGAAAACGCTCCCTGAAGTAGCCTGAGTTGTAAATATTATCACTTTTCCTGTCATTTCCCAGCCTGCACTGGTAGTCTCCTTGATTGAACACAGCAGTAAAAGTAGTAAGAATCTATTTACTTTTCTATCAACTGTTTCTTACAAGTTTTTCATCATTTCTGGAAACTATAATTGCGTATTTTATGTGTTTTACCACAATAAGACAGTATTTTTAGAAGTATGTACTTGAATAGTCAGCATTTTAACTGATTCACACACTAAAAGCCAGAGAAATTCGGCCTCAACTGTAAACCTAAACAGTACAGTCATCACATACAGTCTTTCTACACAAATTCTGTGCTGTATAAACATGAATTCCTAATATTTGAAAGCAAATTCTAGTGAAAACGCTCCCTAAAGTAGCCGGAGTAGTAAATGTTATCAGTTTTCTGGTCATTTCCCATCTTTCCACTGGTAGTCTCCATGATTGAACACGGAAGGAAAGGTAAATAAGAATCTATTTACTTTACTTTCAAGTGTTTCTTACAAGTTTTTAGTCATTTCTGGAAAGTACAATTGGGTATTTTAAGAGTTTTTCCACAATTACTCAGTGTTTTTAGAAGTATGTACTTGAATAGTGAGCATTTTAGCTGATTCACACACAAGAAGCCAGAGAAATTCTCCCTCTATTGTAAACATAAACAGTATAGTCCTCACATACAGTATTTCTACACAAATTTTGTGCTCTATTAACATGAACTTCTAATATTTGAAAGCAAATTCTTGTGAAAACACTGCCTGAAGTAGCCTGAGTTGTAAATATTATCAGTTTTCTGGTCATTTCCCAGATTTCCACTGGTAGTCTCCGTGATTTAAAAGGGCAGGAAAGGTAGTAAGAATCTATTTACTTTTCTTTCAAGTGTATCTTACAAGTTTTTAATCATTTCTGGAAAGTATAATTGCGAATTTTAAGAGTTTTACCACAATTAGACAGTGTTTTTAGAAGTATGTACTTGAATAGTCAGCATTTTAACTGATTCATATACAAAAAGCCAGAGAAATTCGACCTCAATTGTAAACATAAACAGTATAGTCCTCACATACAGTCTTTCTACACAGATATTGCACTCTATAAACATGAACTCCTAATATTTGAAAGCAAATTCTTGTGAAAACGCTTCCTTAAGTAGCCTGAGTTGTAAATATTATCAGTTTTCTGGTCATTTCCCAGCTTTCCACTGGTAGTCTCCTTGATTGAACACAGCAGTAAAAGTAGTAAGAATCTATTTACTTTTATTTCATGTGTTTCTTACAACTTTTTAATCATTTCTGGAAACTATAGTTGCGTATTTTAAGAGTTTTACTACAATTACTCAGTGTTTTTAGAAGTATGTACTTGAAGAGTCAGCATTTTAACTGATTCACACACAAAAAGCAGAGAAATTCGACCTCAACTGTAAACATAAACAGTGTAGTCCTCACATACTGTCTTTCTACACAAATTTTGCGCTCTATAAACATGATTTCCTAATATTTGAAAGCAAATTCTTGTTAAAACGCACCCTAAAGTAGCCGGATTTGTAAATATTATCAGTTTTCTGGTCATTTCCCAGCTTTCCACTGGTAGTCTCCGTGATTGAAAATGACAGGAAAGGTAATAAGAATGTATTTACTTTTCTTTCAAGTGTTTCTTAAAAGTTTTTAATCATTTCTGGAAACTATAATTGCGTATTTTATGATTTTTAACACAATTACTCAGTGTTTTTTCAAGCGTGTTCTTGAATAGTCAGCATTTTAACAGATTCACATACAAAAACCCAGAGATATTCGACCTCAATTTTAAACATAAACAGTATAGTCCTCACATACAGTGTTTCTACACAAACTTTGCGCTCTATAGACATGAATTCCTAATATTTGAAAACAAATTCTTGTGAAAATGCTCCCTAGAGTAGCCGGATACGTAAATATTATCAGTTTCATGGTCATTTCAGAGCTTTCCACTGGCAGTCTCCCTGACTGAAAAAGGCAGGAAAGGTAGTAAGAATCTATTTACTTTCCTATCAAGTGTTTCTTACAAGTTTTTAATCATTTCTGTAAAGTATAATTGCGAATTTTAAGAGTTTTACCACAATTAGACAGTGTTTTTAGAAGTATTTACTTGAAGAGTCAGCATTTTCACTGATTCACACACAAAAAGCAGAGAAATTCGACCTCAACTGTAAACATAAACAGTGTAGTCCTCACATACTTTCTTCACAAATTTTGCACTCCATAAACATGATTTCCTAATATTTGAAAGCAAATTCTTGTGAAAATGCTCCCTAAAGTAGCCGGATTTGTAAATATTATCAGTTGTCTGGTCATTTCCCAGCTTTCCACTGGTAGTCTCCGTGATTGAAAATGACAGGAAAGGTAATAAGAATGTATTTACTTTTCTTTCAAGTGTTTCTTAAAAGTTTTTAATCATTTCTGGAAACTATAATTGCGTATTTTATGATTTTTAACACAATTACTCAGTGTTTTTACAAGTATGTACTTGAAGAGTCAGCATTTTAACTGATTCACACACAAAAAGCAGAGAAATTCGACCTCAACTGTAAACATAAACAGTGTAGTCCTCACATACTGTCTTTCTACACAATTTTGCGCTCAATAAACATGATTTCCTAATATTTGAAAGCAAATTCTTGTTAAAACGCACCCTAAAGTAGCCGGAGTAGTAAATATTATCAGTTTTCTGGTCATTTCCCAGCTTTCCTCTGGTAGTCTCCGTGATTTACCACGGAAGGAAAGGTAATAAGAATCTATTTACTTTTCTTTCAAGTGTTTCTGAGAAGTTTTTAATCATTTCTGGAATGTATAATTAGGTATTTTAAGATTTTTTCCACAATTACTCAGTTTTTTTTAGAAGTATGTACTTGAATAGTGAGCATTTTAGCTGATTCACACACAAGAAGCCAGAGAAATTCTTCCTCTATTGTAAACATAAACAGTATAGTCCTCACATACAGTATTTCTACACAAATTTTGTGCTCTATTAACATGAACTTCTAATATTTGAAAGCAAATTCTTGTGAAAACACTGCCTGAAGTAGCCTGAGTTGTAAGTATTATCAGTTTTCTGGTCATTTCCCAGATTTCCACTGGTAGTCTCCGTGATTTAAAAGGGCAGGAAAGGTAGTAAGAATCTATTTACTTTTCTTTCAAGTGTATCTTACAAGTTTTTAATCATTTCTGGAAAGTATAATTGCGAATTTTAAGAGTTTTACCACAATTAGACAGTGTTTTTAGAAGTATGTACTTGAATAGTCAGCATTTTAACTGATTCATATACAAAAAGCCAGAGAAATTCGACCTCAATTGTAAACATAAACAGTATAGTCCTCACATACAGTCTTTCTACACAAATTTTGCACTCTATAAACATGAATTCCTAATATTTGAAAGCAAATTCTTGTGAAAACGCTTCCTTAAGTAGCCTGAGTTGTAAATATTGTCAGTTTTCTGGTCATTTCCCAGCTTTCCACTGGTAGTCTCCTTGATTGAACACAGCAGTAAAAGTAGTAAGAATCTATTTACTTTTATTTCATGTGTTTCTTACAACTTTTAAACCATTTCTGGAAACTATAATTGCGTAGTTTAAGAGTTTTACAATTAGACAGTGTTTTTAGAAGTGTGTACTTGAATAGTCAGCATTTTAACTGATTCACCCACGAAAAGCCAGAGTAATTCGGCCTCAATTGAAAACATAAACAGTATCGTTCTCACGTACAGTTTTCTACACAAATTTTGCACCGTATAAACAGGAATTCCTTATATTTGAAAACAAATTCTTGTGAAAACGCTCCCTAAAATAGCCGGTTTTGTAAATATCATCAGTTTTCTGGTCATTTCAGAGCTTTCCACTGGTAGTCTCCCTGACTGAAAACGGAAGGAAAGGCAGTCAGAATCTATTTACTTTCCTATCAAGTGTTTGTTACAAGTTTTTAATCATTACTGGAAACAATAGTTGCGTATTTTAAGAGTTTTACTACAATTACTCAGTGCTTTTAGAAGTATGTACTTGAAGAGTCAGCATTTTAACTGATTCACACACAAAAAGCAGAGAAATTCGACCTCAATTGCAAACATAAACAGTGTAGTCCTCACATACTGTCTTTCTTCACAAATTTTGCACTCCATAAACATGAATTCCTAATATTTGAAAGAAAATTCTTGAGAAAACGCTCCCTAAAATAGCCGGTTTTGTAAATATTATCAGTTTTCTGGTCATTTCTCAGCTTTCCACTGGTAGTCTCCATGATTTCAAACAGCAGTAAAGGAAGTAAGAATCTATTTACTTTCATTTCAAGTGTATCTTACAAGTTTTTAATCATTTCTGTAAAGTATAATTGTGAATTTTAAGAGTTTTACCACAATTAGACAGTGTTTTTAGAAGTATGTACTTGAAGAGTCAGCATTTTAACTGAATCACAAACAAAGAGCCAGAAAAATTCGGCCTCAATTGTAAACATAAACAGTGTAGTCCTCACATACTGTCTTTCTTCACAAATTTAGCACTCCATAAACATGAATTCCTAATATTTGAAAGCAAATTCTTGTGAGAACACTCCCTAAAATCGCCCCTTTTGTAAATATTATCAGTTTTCTGGTCATTTCCCAGCTTGCCACTGGTAGTCTCCCTGACTTAAAACGGAAGGAAAGGTAGTAAGAATCTATTAACTTTTCTATCAAGTGTTTCTTACAACTTTTTAATCATTTCTGGAAACTATCATTGCGTATTTTAAGAGTTTCACCACGATAAGACAGTGTTTTTAGATGTATGGACTTGAATAGTCAGCATTTTAACTGATTCACACACAAAAACCAGAGAAATTCGGCCTCAATTTTAAACCTAAACAGTACAGTCCTCACATACTGTCTTTCTACAGAAATTTTGTGCTGTATAAACATGAATTCCTAATATTTGAAAGCAATTTCTTGTGAAAATGCTCTCTGAAGTAGCCTGAGTTTTAAATATTTTCATTTTTCTGGTCATTTCCTGCTTTCAACGGGTAGTCTCCGTGATTGAACACGGTAGGAAAAGTACTAAGAATGTATTTACTTTTATTTCAAGTGTATCTTACAAGGTTTTAATCATTTCTGGAAAGTATAATTGCGAATTTTAAGAGTTTTACCACAATAAGACAGTATTTTTAGAAGTATGTACTTGAATATTCAGCATTTTAACTGATTAACACACAAAAAGCCAGAGAAATTTGGCCTTAACTGTAAACCTAAAGAGTACAGTCATCACATACAGTCTTTCTACACAAATTTTGTGCTATATACATATGAATTCCTAATATTTGAAAGAAAATTCTTGTGAAAATGCTCGCTGAAGTAGCCTGAGTTGTAAATATTTTCAGTTTTCTGGTCATTTCCCAGGTTTCCACTGGTCGTCTCCATGATTTAAAACAGCAGTAAAGGTAGTAAGAATCTATTTCCTTTTATTTCATTTGTTTCTCTTTCTTTCAAGTTTTTAATCATTTCTGGAAACTATAATTGCGTAGTTTAAGAGTTTTACCACAATTAGACAGTGTTTTTAGAAGTGTGTACTTGAATAGTCAGCATTTTAACTGATTCACCCACAAAAAGCCAGAGAAATTCGGCCTCAATTGTAAACATAAACAGTACAGTCCTCACATACAGTTTTCTACACACATTTTGCACGGTATAAACAGGAATTCCTTATATTTGAAAGCAGATTCTTGTGAAAACGCTCCCTAAAATAGCCGGCTTTGTAAATATCATCCGGTTTGTGGTCATTTCAGAGCTTTCCACTGGTAGTCTCCCTGACTGAAAACAGAAGGAAAGGTAGTAAGAATCTATTTACTTTTCTATCAAGTGTTTGTTACAAGTTTTTAATCATTTCTGGAAACAATAATTGCGTATTTTAAGAGTTTTACTACAATTACTCAGTGCTTTTAGAAGTATGTACTTGAAGAGTCAGCATTTTAACTGATTCACACACAAAAAGTAGAGAAATTCGACCTCAATTGTAAACATAAACAGTGTAGTCCTCACATACTGTCTTTCTACACAAATTTTGCGCTCTATAAACATGAATTCCTAATATTTGAAAGCAAATTCTTGTGAAAATGCTCCCTACACTTGCCGGAGTAGTAAATATTATCAGTTTTCTGGTCATTTCCCATCTTTCCACTGGTAGTCTCCAGGATTGAACACCGAAGGAAAGGTAATAAGAATCTATTTACTTTTCTTTCAAGTGTTTCTTACAAGTTTTTAATCATTTCTGGAAAGTATAATTGGGTATTTTAAGAGTTTTTCCACAATTACTCAGTGTTTTTAGAAGTATGTACTTGAATAGTCAGCATTTTAGCTGATTCACAAACAAGAAGCCTGAGAAATTCTCTCTCTATTGTAAACACAAACAGTATAGTCCTCACGTACAGTCTTTCTACACAAATTTTGCACTCTATAAACATGAACTCCTAGCATTTGAAAGAAATTCTTGTGAAAACACTCCCTGAAGTAGCCTGAGTTGTAAATATTATCAGTTTTCTGGTCATTTCCCAGTTTTCCACTGGTAGTCTCCGTGGTGATTTAATAGTGCAGGAAAGGTAGTCAGAATCTCTTTACTTTTCCTTCAAGTGTATCTTACAAGTTTTAAATCATTTCTGGAAAGTATAATTGCGAATTTTAAGAGTTTTACCACAATTAGACAGTGTTTTTAGAAGTATGTACTTGAATAGTCAGCATTTTAACTGATTCACACAAAAAAAGCCAGAGAAATTCGACCTCAATTGTAAACATAAACAGTATAGTCCTCACATACAGTCTTTCTACACAAATTTTGCACTCTATAAACATGAATTCCTAATATTTGAAAGCAAATGCTTGTGAAAACGCTTCCTTAAGTAGCCTGAGTTGTAAATATTATCAGTTTTCTGTTCATTTCCCAGCATTCCACTGGCAGTCTCCTTGATTGAACACAGCAGTAAAAGTAGTAAGAATCTATTTACTTTTATTTCATGTGTTACTTACAAGTTTCTCATCATTTCTGGAATCCATAATTGTGTAGTTTAAGAGTTTTACCACAATTATACATTATTTTTAGAAGAATGTACTTGAATAGTCAGCATTTTAACTGATTCACGCACAAAAGGCCAGAGAAATTCGGCCTCAATTGTAAACATAAACAGTACAGTCCTCACATACAGTTTTCTACACACATTTTCCACTGTATAAACATGAATTCGTAATATTTGAAAGAAAATTCTTTTGAAAATGCTCCCTAAAATAGCCGCTTTTGTAAACATTATCAGTTTTCTGGTCATTTCCCAGCTTTCCAATGGTAGTGTCCGTGATTGAAAATGGCAGGAAAGGTAGTAAGAATCTATTTACTTTTATTTCAAGTGTTCCTCACATTTTTTTAATCATTTCTGGAAACTATAATTGCGTATTTTAAGAGTTTACCACAATTAGAGAGTTTTCTTACAAGTATGTACTGGAACCGTCAGGATATTAACTGATTCACCAAAAAGACGCAAGAGAAATTCGGCCACAATTGTAAACATAAGCAGTGTAGTCCTCACTTACAGTCTTTCTATACAAATTTTGAACTGTATAAACATGAACTCCTAATATTTGAAAGGAAAATCAATTAAAAACGCTCCCTACAGTGCCCGTAGTTTTAAATATTATCAGTTTTCTGGTCGTTTCCCTGCTTTCCACGGGTAATGTCAGTGATTGAAAACGGCAGGGTATGTAGTAAGAACCTACTTACTTTTATTTCAAGTGCTTATTACAAGTTTTAAATCATTTCTGGAAACTCTAAATGCGTATTTTAAGAGTTATACCACAATTAGACAGTTTTCTTACAAGTATGTCCTGGAACGGTCAGGATATTAACTGATTCACCAAAAAGCGCTAGAGAAATTGGGACTCAATTGTAAACATAAGCAGTAAAGTCCTCACTTACAGTCTTCCTACACTAATTTTGAGCTGCATAAACATGGATTCAAATATTTCAAAGCAAATTCAAGTGAAAACGCTCGGAAAAGTGGCCGGAGTTGTAAATATTATCAGTTTTCTGGTCATTTCCCTGCTTTCCACGGGTAATGTCAGTGATTGAAAACAGCAGGGTATGTAGTAAGAACCTACTTACTTTTATTTCAAGTGCTTATTACAAGTTTTAAATCATTTCTGGAAACTCGAAATGCATATTTTAAGAGTTATACCACAATTAGAGAGTTTTCTTACAAGTATGTACTGGAACTGTCAGGATATTTACTGATTCACCAAAAAGATTCTAGAGAAATTCGGCCTCAATTGTAAACATAAGGAGTATAGTCCTCACTTACGGTCTTTCTACACTAATTTTGAGCTGTATAAACATGGATTCAAATATTTCAAAGCAAATTCAAGTGAATGCGCTCGCTAAAGTGGCCGGAGTTGTAAATATTATCAGTTTTCTGGTCATTTCCCTGCTTTCCACGGTTAATGTCAGTGTTTGAAAATGGCAGGGTATGTAGTAAGAACCGACTTACTTTTATTTCAAGTGTTTATTACAAGTTTTTAATCGTTTCTGGAAACTCTAAATGCGTATTTTAAGGGTTTTACATCAATTAGAGAGTTTAATTACAAGTATGTACAGGAACCATCAGGATATTAACTGATTCACCAAAAAGACGCTAGAGAAATTCGGCCTCAATTGTAAACATAAGCAGTATAGTCCTCACTTACAGTCTTTCTACACTAATTTTGAGCTGTATAAACATGAATTCCTAATATTTCAAAGCAAATTCAAATGAAAACGCTCGTGAAAGTGACCGAAGTTGTATATATTTTCAGTTTTCTAGTCATTTCCCTGCTTTCCACGGTTAATGTCAGTGTTTGAAAATGGCAGGGTATGTAGTAAGAACCTACTTACTTTTATTTCAAGTACTTATTACAAGTTTTAAATCATTTCTGGAAACTCTAAATGCGTATTTTAAGAGTTATACCACAATTAGACAGTTTTCTTACAAGTATGTACTGGAACCCTCAGGATATTTACTGATTCACCAAAAAGACGGTAGAGAAATTCAGCTTCAATTGTAAACATAAGCAGTATAGTCCTCACTTACAGTCTTTCTACACTAATTTTGAGCTCTATAAACATGAATTCCTAGTATTTGAAAGCAAATTCAAGTGAAAACGCTCCCTAAAGTGCCATGAGTTGTAAATATTTTCAGTTTTCTGGTCATTTCCCTGCTTTCCACGGGTAATGTCAGTCATTGAAAACGGCAGGATATGTAGTAATACTCTACTTACTTTTATTTCAAGTGCTTATTACAAGTTTTAAATCATTTCTGGAAACTCTAAATGCGTATTTTAAGAGTTATACCACAATTAGACAGTTTTCTTACAAGTATGTACTGGAACCCTCAGGATATTAACTGATTCACCAAAAAGACGCTAGAGAAATTCGGCCTCAATTGTAAACATAAGCAGTATAGTCCTCACTTACAGTCTGTCTACACTAATTTTGAGCTGTATAAACATGAATTCCTAAATTTGAAAGCAAATTCAAGTGAAAACGCTCGCTATAGTGGACGGATTTGAAAATATTATCAGTTTTCTGGTCATTTCCCTGCTTTCCACGGGTCATGTCAGTCATTGAAAACGGCAGGGTATGTTGTAATACTCTACTTACTTTTATTTCAAGTGCTTATTACAAGTTTTAAATCATTTCTGGAAACTCTAAAGGCGTATTTTAAGAGTTATACCACAATTAGACAGTTTTTTTACAAGTATGTACTGGAACCGTCAGGATATTAACTGATTCACCAAAAAGACTCTAGAGAAATTTGGCCTCAATTGTAAACATAAGCAGTATAGTCCTCACTTACAGTCTTTCTTTACTAATTTTGAGCTGCATAAACATGGATTCAAATATTTCAAAGCAAATTCAAGTGAAAACGCTCGGAAAAGTGGCCGGAGTTGTAAATATTATCAGTTTTCTCGTCATTTCCCTGCTTTCCACGGGTAATGTCAGTGATTGAAAACGGCAGGGTATGTAGTAAGAACCTACTTACTTTTATTTCCAGTGCTTATTACAAGTTTTAAATCATTTCTGGAAACTCGAAATGCATATTTTGAGAGTTATACCACAATTAGACAGTTTTCTTACAAGTATGTACTGGAACTGTCAGGATATTTACTGATTCACCAAAAAGATGCTAGAGAAATTCGGCCTCAATTGTAAACATAAGCAGTATAGTCCTCACTTATGGTCTTTCTACACTAATTTTTAGCTGTATAAACATGGATTCAAATATTTCAAAGCAAATTCAAGTGAATGCGCTCGCTAAAGTGGCCGGAGTTGTAAATATTATCAGTTTTCTGGTCATTTCCCTGCTTTCCACGGGTAATGTCATTGATTGAAAAAGGCAGGGTATGTAGTAAGAACCGACTTACTTTTATTTCAAGGTCTTATTACAAGTTTTAAATCATTTCTGGAAACTCTAAATGCGTATTTTAAGAGTTATTCGACAATTAGACAGTTTTCTTACAAGTATGTCCTGGAACCGTCAGGAAATTTACTGATTCACGATAAAGACGATAGAGAAATTCGGCCTCAATTGTAAACATAAGCAGTATAGTCCTCACTTACAGTCTTTCTACACTAATTTTGAGCTGTATAAACATGGATTCAAATATTTGAAAGCAAATTCAAGTGAAAACGCTCCCTAAAGTGGCCGGAGTTATAAATATTATCAGTTTTCTGGTCATTTCCCTGCTTTCCACGGGTAATGTCAGTGATTGAAAACGGCAGGGTATGTAGTAAAAACCTACTTACTTTTATTTCAAGTTTTTATTACAAGTTTTTAATCATTTCTGGAAACTCTAAATGCGTATTTTAAGAGTTATTCGACAATTAGAGAGTTTTCTTACAAGTATGTCCTGGAACCGTCAGGAAATTTACTGATTCACGATAAAGACGATATAGAAATTCGGCCTCAATTGTAAACATAAACAGTATAGTCCTCACTTACAGTCTTTCTACACTAATTTTGAGCTGTATAAACATGGATTCAAATATTTGAAAGCAAATTCAAGTGAAAACGCTCGCTAAAGTGGCCGGAGTTATAAATATTATCAGTTTTCTGGTCATTTCCCTGCTTTCCACGGGTAATGTCAGTGATTGAAAACGGCAGGGTATGTAGTAAGAACCTACTTACTTTTATTTCAAGTTTTTATTACAAGTTTTTAATCGTTTCTGGAAACTCTAAATGCGTTTTTTAAGGGTTTTACAGCAATTAGAGAGTTTAATTACAAGTATGTACAGGAACCATCAGGATATTAACTGATTCACCAAAAAGACGCTAGAGAAATTCGGCCTCAATTGTAAACATAAGCAGTATAGTCCTCACTTACAGTCTTTCTACACTAATTTTGAGCTGTATAAACATGAATTCCTAATATTTCAAAGCAAATTCAAATGAAAACGCTCGTGAAAGTGACCGGAGTTGTATATATTTTCAGTTTTCTAGTCATTTCCCTGCTTTCCACGGGTAATGTCAGTGTTTGAAAATGGCAGGGTATGTAGTAAGAACCTACTTACTTTTATTTCAAGAGCTTATTACAAGTTTTAAATCATTTCTGGACACTCTAAATGCGTATTTTAAGAGTTATACCACAATTAGACAGTTTCCTAACAAGTATGTACTGGAACCCTCAGGATATTAACTGATTCACCAAAAAGACGCTAGAGAAATTCAGCTTCAATTGTAAACATAAGCAGTATAGTCCTCACTTACAGTCTTTCTACACTAATTTTGAGCTCTATAAACATGAATTCCTAGTATTTGAAAGCAAATTCAAGTGAAAACGCTCCCTAAAGTGCCATGAGTTGTAAATATTTTCAGTTTTCTGGTCATTTCCCTGCTTTCCACGGGTAATGTCAGTCATTCAAAGCGGCAGGATATGTAGTAATACTCTACTTACTTTTATTTCAAGTGCTTATTACAAGTTTTAAATCATTTCTGGAAACTCTAAATGCGTATTTTAAGAGTTATACCACAATTAGACAGTTTTCTTACAAGTATGTACTGGAACCCTCAGGATATTAACTGATTCACCAAAAAGACGCTAGAGAAATTCGGCCTCAATTGTAAATATAAGCAGTATAGTCCTCACTTACAGTCTGTCTACACTAATTTTGAACTGTATAAACATGAGTTCCTAGTATTTGAAAGCAAATTCAAGTGAAAACGCTCCCTAAAGTGCCATGAGTTGTAAATATTTTCAGTTTTCTGGTCATTTCCCTGCTTTCCACGGGTAATGTCAGTCATTGAAAACGGCAGGATATGTAGTAATAATCTACTTACTTTTATTTCAAGTGTTTATTACAAGTTTTTAATCGTTTCTGGAAACTCTTAATGCGTATTTTAAGGGTTTTACCGTAATTAGAGAGTTCAATTACAAGTGTGTACTGGAACCATAAGGATATTACCTGATTCACTAAAAAGACCCTAGAGAAATTCGGCCTCAATTGTAAACATAAGCAGTATAGTCCTCCATTACAGTCTTTCTACACTAATTTTGAGCTGTATAAACGTGAATTCCTAGTATTTGAAAGCAATTTCTTGTGAAAATGCTCTCTGAAGTAGCCTGAGTTGTAAATATTTTCAGTTTTCTGGTCATTTCCCTGCTTTCAACAGGTAGTCTCCGTGATTGAACACGGTAGGAAAAGTACTAAGAATGTATTTACTTTTATTTCAAGTGTATCTTACAAGGTTTTAATCATTTCTGGAAACTATAATTGCGAATTTTAAGAGTTTTACCATCATAAGACAGTATTTTTAGAAGTATGTACTTGAATATTCAGCATTTTAACTGATTCACACACAAAAAGCCAGAGAAATTCGGCCTTAACTGTAAACCTAAAGAGTACAGTCATCACATACAGTCTTTCTTCACAAATTTTGTGCTATATACATATGAATTCCTAATATTTGAAAGAAAATTCTTGTGAAAATGCTCGCTGAAGTAGCCTGAGTTGTAAATATTTTCAGTTTTCTGGTCATTTCCCAGGTTTCCACTGGTCGTCTCCATGATTTAAAACAGCAGTAAAGGTAGTAAGAATCTATTTTCTTTTATTTGATTTGTTTCTCTTTCTTTCAAGTTTTTAATCATTTCTGGAAACTATAATTGCGTAGTTTAAGAGTTTTACCACAATTAGACAGTGTTTTTAGAAGTGTGTACTTGAATAGTCAGCATTTTAACTGATTCACCCACAAAAAGCCAGAGAAATTCGGCCTCAATTGTAAACATAAACAGTACAGTCCTCACATACAGTTTTCTACACACATTTTGCACGGTATAAAAAGGAATTCCTTATATTTGAAAGCAAATTCTTGTGAAAACGCTCCCTAAAATAGCCGGCTTTTTAAATATCATCCGTTTTCTGGTCATTTCAGAGCTTTCCACTGGTAGTCTCCCTGACTGAAAACAGAAGGAAAGGTAGTAAGAATCTATTTACTTTTCTATCAAGTGTATCTTACAAGTTTTTAATCAATTCTGGAAACAATAATTGCGTATTTTAAGAGTTTTACTACAATTACTCAGTGTTTTTAGAAGTATGTACTTGAAGAGTCAGATTATTAACTGATTCACACACAAAAAGTAGAGAAATTCGACCTCTATTGTAAACATAAACAGTGTAGTCCTCACTTACAGTCTGTCTACACTAATTTTGAGCTGTATAAACATGAATTCCTAAATTTGAAACCAAATTCAAGTGAAAACGCTCGCTAAAGTGGACGGATTTGAAAAAATTATCAGTTTTCTGGTCATTTCCCTGCTTTCCACGGGTAATGTCAGTGATTGAAAACGGCAGGGTATGTAGTAAGAACCTACTTACTTTTCTTTCAAGTGTTTATTACAAGTTTTTAATCATTTCTGGAAACTCTAAATGCGTATTTTAAGGGTTTTACCACAATTAGAGAGTTTAATTACAAGTATGTACTGGAACCCTCAGGATATTAACTGATTCACCAAAAAGACGCTAGAGACATTCGGCCTCAATTGTAAACATAAGCAGTAGAGTCCTCACTTACAGTCTTTCTACACTAATTTTGAGCTGTATAAACATGGATTCAAATATTTGAAAGCAAATTCAAGTGAAAACGCTCGGTAAAGTGGCCGGAGTTGTAAATATTATCAGTTTTCTGGTCATTTCCCTGCTTTCCACGTGCAATGTCAGTGATTGAAAACGGCAGGGTATGTAGTAAGAACCTACTTACTTTTATTTCAAGTGCTTATTACCAGTTTTAAAAAAATTCTGGAAACTGTAAATGCGTATTTTATGAGTTATACCACAATTAGACAGTTTTCTTACAAGTATGTACTGGAACCGTCAGGATATTACCTGATTCACCAAAAAGATGGTAGAGAAATTCGGCCTCAATTTTAAACATCGGCAGTATAGTCCTCATTTACAGTAATTCTACACTAATTTTGAGCTGTATAAACATGAATGCCTAATATTTGAAAGCAAATTCAAGTGAAAACGCTCCCTAAAGTACCATGAGTTGTAAATATTAACAGTTATCTGGTCACTTCCCTGCTTTCCACGGGTCATGTCAGTCATTGAAAACGGCAGGATATGTAGTAATACTCTACTTACTTTTATTTCAAGAGCTTATTACAAGTTTTAAATCATTTCTGGAAACTCTAAATGCGTATTTTAATAGTTATACCACAATTAGACAGTTTTCTTACAAGTATGTACTGGAACCCTCAGGATATTAACTGAATCACCAAAAAGACGCTAGAGAAATTCGTCCTCAATTGTAAACATAAGTAGTATAGTCCTCACTTACATCTTTCTACAATAATTTTGAGCTGTATGAACATGGATTCAAATATTTCAAAGCAAATTCAAGTGAAAAAGCTCGCTAAAGTGGCCAGAGTTGTAAATATTATCAGTTTTCTGGTCATTTCCCTGCTTTCCACGGGTAATGTCAGTGATTGAAAACGGCAGGGTATGTAGTAAGAACCTACTTACTTTTATTTCAAGTGCTTATTACCAGTTTTAAATCATTTCTGGAAACTGTAAATGCGTATTTTATGAGTTATACCACAATTAGACAGTTTTCTTACAAGTATGTACTGGAACCGTCAGGATATTACCTGATTCACCAAAAAGATGCTAGAGAAATTCGGCCTCAATTGTAAACATAGGCAGTATAGTCCTCATTTACAGTATTTCTACACTAATTTTGAGCTGTATAAACATGAATGCCTAGTATTTGAAAGCAAATTCAAGTGAAAACGCTCCCTAAGGTGCCATGAGTTGTAAATATTTTCAGTTTTCTGGTCATTTCCCTGCTTTCCACGGGTCATGTCAGTCATTGCAAATGGCAGGATATGTAGTAATAATTTGCTTACTTTCATTTCAAGTGCTTATTACAAGTTTTAAATCATTTCTGGAAACTCTAAATGCGTATTTTAAGAGTTATACCACAATTAGACAGTTTTCTAACAAGTATGTACTGGAACCCTCAGGATATTTACTGATTCACCAAAAAGACGTTAGAGAAATTCGGCCTCAATTGTAAACCTAAGCAGTATAGTCCTCACTTACAGTCTTTCTACACTAATTTAGAGCTGTATAAACATGGATTCCTAATATTTCAAAGAAAATTCAAGTGAAAACGCTCGGTAAAGTGGCCGCAGATGTAAATATTATCAGTTTTCTGGTCAATTCCCTGATTTCCACGGATAATGTCAGTGATTAAAAATGGCAGGGTATGTGGTAAGAACCTACTTACTTTTATTTCAAGAGCTCATTACAAGTTTTAAATCATTTCTGGAAACTCTAAATGCGTATTTTAAGAGTTATACCACAATTAGACAGTTTTCTTACAAGTATGTACTGGAACCCTCAGGATATTAACTGATTCACCAAAAAGACGCTAGAGAAATTCGGTCTCAATTGTAAAAATATGCAGTATAGTCCTCACTTAGTCTTTCTACACTAATTTTGAGCTGTATAAACATGGATTCCTAATATTTGAAAGCAAATTCAAGTGAAAACGCTCGGTAAAGTGGCCGGAGTTGTAAATATTATCAGTTTTCTGGTCATTTCCCTGCTTTCCACCTGTAATGTCAGTGATTGAAAACGGCAGGGTATATATTAAGAACCTACTTACGTTTATTTCTAGTGCTTATTACAAGTTTTAAATCATTTCTGGAAACTCGCAATGCGTATTTTAAGAGTTATACCACAATTAGACAGTTTTCTTACAAGTATGTACTGGAACCGTTCAGGATAATAACTGATTCACCAAAAGACGCTAGAGAAATTCGGCCTCAATTGTAAACATAAGCAGTATAGTCCTCACTTCCAGTCTTTCTACACTAATTTTGAGCTGTATAAACAAGAATTCCTAATATTTAAAAGCAAATTCAAGTGAAAACGCTCGCTAAAGTGGCCGGAGTTGTAAATATTATCCTTTTTCTGTTCACTTCCCTACTTTCCACGGGTAATGTCAGTGATTGAAAACGGCAGGGTATGTAGTAGGAACCTACTTCCTTTTATTTCAAGTACTTATTACAAGTTTTAAATCATTTCTGGAAACTCTAATTGCGTATTTTAAGATTTATACCACAATTAGAGAGTTTTCTTACAAGTATGTACTGGAAACGTCAGGATATTAACTGATTCACCAAAAAGACTCTTGAGAAATTCGGCCTCAATTGTAAACATAAGCAGTATAGTCCTCTCTTACAGTCTTTCTACACTAATTTTGAGCTGTATAAACATGGATTCAAATATTTGAAAGCAAATTCAAGTGAAAACGCTCGGTAAAGTGGCCGGAGTTGTAAATATTATCAGTTTTCTGGTCATTTCCCTGCTTTCCACGTGCAATGTCAGTGATTGAAAACGGCAGGGTATGTAATAAGAACCTACTTACTTTTATTTCAAGTGCTTATTACCAGTTTTAAAAAATTTCTGGAAACTGTAAATGCGTATTTTATGAGTTATACCACAATTAGACAGTTTTCTTACAAGTATGTACTGGAACCGTCAGGATATTACCTGATTCACCAAAAAGATGGTAGAGAAATTCGGCCTCAATTTTAAACATAGGCAGTATAGTCCTCATTTACAGTAATTCTACACTAATTTTGAGCTGTATAAACATGAATGCCTAATATTTGAAAGCAAATTCAAGTGAAAACGCTCCCTAAAGTACCATGAGTTGTAAATATTAACAGTTATCTGGTCACTTCCCTGCTTTCCACGGGTCATGTCAGTCATTGAAAACGGCAGGATATGTAGTAATAATTTGCTTACTTTCATTTCAAGTGCTTATTACAAGTTTTAAATCATTTCTGGAAACTCTAAATGCGTATTTTAAGAGTTATACCACAATTAGACAGTTTTCTAACAAGTATGTACTGGAACCCTCAGGATATTTACTGATTCACCAAAAAGACGTTAGAGAAATTCGGCCTCAATTGTAAACCTAAGCAGTATAGTCCTCACTTACAGTCTTTCTACACTAATTTTGAGCTGTATAAACATGGATTCCTAATATTTCAAAGAAAATTCAAGTGAAAACGCTCGGTAAAGTGGCCGCAGATGTAAATATTATCAGTTTTCTGGTCAATTCCCTGATTTCCACGGATAATGTCAGTGATTAAAAACGGCAGGGTATGTGGTAAGAACCTACTTACTTTTATTTCAAGAGCTCATTACAAGTTTTAAATCATTTCTGAAAACTCTAAATGCGTATTTTAAGAGTTATACCACAATTAGACAGTTTTCTTACAAGTATGTACTGGAACCCTCAGGATATTAACTGATTCACCAAAAAGACGCTAGAGAAATTCGGCCTCAATTGTAAAAATAAGCAGTATAGTCCTCACTTAGTCTTTCTACACTAATTTTGAGCTGTATAAACATGGATTCCTAATATTTGAAAGCAAATTCAAGTGAAAACGCTCGCTAAAGTGGCCAGAGTTGAAAATATTATCAGTTTTCTGGTCATTTCCCTGCTTTCCACGGGTAATGTCAGTGATAGAAAACGGCAGGGTATGTAGTAAGAACCTACTTACTTTTATTTCAAGTGTTTATTACAAGTTTTTAATCATTTCTGGAAACTCTAAATGCGTATTTTAAGGGTTTTACCACAATTAGAGAGTTTAATTACAAGTATGTACTGGAACCCTCAGGATATTAACTGATTCACCAAAAAGACGCTAGAGACATTCGGCCTCAATTGTAAACATAAGCAGTATAGTCCTCACTTACAGTCTTTCTACACTAATTTTGAGCTGTATAAACATGGTTTCAAATATTTGAAAGCAAATTCAAGTGAAAACGCTCGGTAAAGTGGCCGGAGTTGTAAATATTATCAGTTTTCTGGTCATTTCCCTGCTTTCCACGTGCAATGTCAGTGATTGAAAAGGGCAGGGTATGTAGTAAGAACCTACTTACTTTTATTTCAAGTGCTTATTACCAGTTTTAAAAAATTTCTGGAAACTGTAAATGTGTATTTTATGAGTTATACCACAATTAGACAGTTTTCTTACAAGTATGTACTGGAACCGTCAGGATATTACCTGATTCACCAAAAAGATGGTAGAGAAATTCGGCCTCAATTTTAAACATAGGCAGTATAGTCCTCATTTACAGTAATTCTACACTAATTTTGAGCTGTATAAACATGAATGCCTAATATATGAAAGCAAATTCAAGTGAAAACGCTCCCTAAAGTACCATGAGTTGTAAATATTAACAGTTATCTGGTCACTTCCCTGCTTTCCACGGGTCATGTCAGTCATTGAAAACGGCAGGATATATAGTAATACTCTACTTACTTTTATTTCAAGAGCTTATTACAAGTTTTAAATCATTTCTGGAAACTCCAAATGCGTATTTTAAGAGTTATACCACAATTAGACAGTTTTCTTACAAGTATGTACTGGAACCCTCAGGATATTAACTGAATCACCAAAAAGACGCTAGAGAAATTCGTCCTCAATTGTAAACATAAGTAGTACAGTCCTCACTTACATCTTTCTACACTAATTTTGAGCAGTATAAACATGGATTCAAATATTTCAAAGCAAATTCAAGTGAAAAAGCTCGCTAAAGTGGCCAGAGTTGTAAATATTATCAGTTTTCTGGTCATTTCCCTGCTTTCCACGGGTAATGTCAGTGATTCAAAACGGCAGGGTATGTAGTAAGAACCTACTTACTTTTATTTCAAGTGCTTATTACCAGTTTTAAATCATTTCTGGAAACTGTAAATGCGTATTTTATGAGTTATACCACAATTAGACAGTTTTCTTACAAGTATGTACTGGAACCGTCAGGATATTACCTGATTCACAAAAAAGATGCTAGAGAAATTCGGCCTCAATTGTAAACATAGGCAGTATAGTCCTCATTTACAGTATTTCTACACTAATTTTGAGCTGTATAAACATGAATGCCTAGTATTTGAAAGCAAATTCAAGTGAAAACGCTCCCTAAGGTGCCATGAGTTGTAAATATTTTCAGTTTTCTGGTCATTTCCCTGCTTTCCACGGGTCATGTCAGTCATTGCAAATGGCAGGATATGTAGTAATAATTTGCTTACTTTCATTTCAAGTGCTTATTACAAGTTTTAAATCATTTCTGGAAACTCTAAATGCGTATTTTAAGAGTTATACCACAATTAGACAGTTTTCTAACAAGTATGTACTGGAACCCTCAGGATATTTACTGATTCACCAAAAAGACGTTAGAGAAATTCGGCCTCAATTGTAAACCTAAGCAGTATAGTCCTCACTTACAGTCTTTCTACACTAATTTAGAGCTGTATAAACATGGATTCCTAATATTTCAAAGAAAATTCAAGTGAAAACGCTCGGTAAAGTGGCCGCAGATGTAAATATTATCAGTTTTCTGGTCAATTCCCTGATTTCCACGGATAATGTCAGTGATTAAAAACGGCAGGGTATGTGGTAAGAACCTACTTACTTTTATTTCAAGAGCTCATTACAAGTTTTAAATCATTTCTGGAAACTCTAAATGCGTATTTTAAGAGTTATACCACAATTAGACAGTTTTCTTACAAGTATGTACTGGAACCCTCAGGATATTAACTGATTCACCAAAAAGACGCTAGAGAAATTCGGCCTCAATTGTAAAAATAAGCAGTATAGTCCTCACTTAGTCTTTCTACACTAATTTTGAGCTGTATAAACATGGATTCCTAATATTTGAAAGCAAATTCAAGTGAAAACGCTCGCTAAAGTGGCCAGAGTTGTAAATATTATCAGTTTTCTGGTCATTTCCCTACTTTCCATGGGTAATGTCAGTGATTGAAAAAGGCAGGGAATGTAGTTAGAACCTACTTACTTTTATTTCAAGGGCTTATTACAAGTTTTAAATCATTTCTGGAAACTCTAAATGCGTATTTTAAGAGTTATACCACAATTAGACAGTTTTCTTACAAGTATGTACTGGAACCCTCAGGATATTAACTGATTCACCAAAAAGACGCTAGAGAAATTCGGCCTGAATTGTAAACATAAGCAGTATAGTCCTCACTTACAGTCTTTCGACACTAATTTTGAGCTGTATAAACGAATTCCTAAATTTGAAAGCAAATTCAAGTGAAAACGCTCGCTAAAGTGGCCGGAGTTGTAAATATTATCAGTTTTCTGGTCATTTCCCTGCTTTCCACGGGTAATGTCAGTGATTGAAAACGGCAGGGTATGTATTAAGAACCTACTTACTTTTATTTCAAGTGTTTATTACAAGTTTTTAATCGTTTCTGGAAAGTCTAAATGTGTATTTTAAGGGTTTTACCGCAATTAGAGAGTTTAATTACAAGTATGTACTGGAACCCTCAGGATATTAACTGATTCACTAAAAAGACGCTAGAACAATTCGGCCTAAATTGTAAACATAAACAGTATAGTCCTCACTTACAGTCTTTCTACACTAATTTTGAGCTGTATAAACATGAATTCCTAGTATTTGAAAGCAAATTCAAGTGAAAACGTTCCCTAAAGTGCCATGAGTTGTAAATATTTTCAGTTTTCTGGTCATATCCCTGCTTTCCACGGGTAATGTCAGTGATTGAAAACGGCAGGATATGTAGTAATAATCTACTTACTTTTATTTCAAGTGTTTATTAAAAGTTTTTAATCGTTTCTGGAAACTCTTAATGCCTATTTTAAGGGTTTTACTGTAATTAGAGAGTTTAATTACAAGTGTGTACTGGAACCGTAAGGATATTAGCTGATTCACTAAAAAGACGCTAGAGAAATTCGGCCTCAATTGTAAACATAAGCAGTATAGTCCTCACTTACAGTCTTTCTACACTAATTTTGAGCTGTATAAACATGAATTCCTAGTATTTGAAAGAAATTTCTTGTGAAAATGCTCTCTGAAGTAGCCTGAGTTGTAAATATTTTCAGTTTTGTGGTCATTTCCCTACTTTCAACGGGTAGTCTCCGTGATTGAACACGGTAGGAAAAGTACTCAGAATGTATTTACTTTTATTTCAAGTGTATCTTACAAGGTTTTAATCATTTCTGGAAACTATAATTGCGAATTTTAAGAGTTTTACCATCATAAGACAGTATTTTTAGAAGTATGTACTTGAATATTCAGCATTTTAACTGATTCACACACAAAAAGCCAGAGAAATTCAGCCTTAACTGTAAACCTAAAGAGTACAGTCATCACATACAGTCTTTCTACACAAATTTTGTGCTATATACATATGAATTCCTAATATTTGAAAGAAAATTCTTGTGAAAATGCTCGCTGAAGTAGCCTGAGTTGTAAATATTTTCAGTTTTCTGGTCATTTCCCAGGTTTCCACTGGTAGTCTCCATGATTTAAAACAGCAGTAAAGGTAGTAAGAATCTATTTCCTTTTATTTCATTTGTTTCTCTTTCTTTCAAGTTTTTAATCATTTCTGGAAACTATAATTGCGTAGTTTAAGAGTTTTACCACAATTAGACAGTGTTTTTAGAAGTGTGTACTTGAATAGTCAGCATTTTAACTGATTCACCCACAAAAAGCCAGAGAAATTCGGCCTCAATTGTAAACATAAACAGTACAGTCCTCACATACAGTTTTCTACACACATTTTGCACGGTATAAACAGGAATTCCTTATATGTGAAAGCAGATTCTTGTGAAAACGCTCCCTAAAATAGCCGGCTTTGTAAATATCATCCGTTTTCTGGTCATTTCAGAGCTTTCCACTGGTAGTCTCCCTGACTGAAAACAGAAGGAAAGGTAGTAAGAATCTATTTACTTTTCTATCAAGTGTTTCTTACAAGTTTTTAATCAATTCTGGAAAAAATAATTGCGTATTTTAAGAGTTTTACTACAATTACTAAGTGTTTTTAGAAGTATGTACTTGAAGAGTCAGCTTTTTAACTGATTCACACACAAAAAGTAGAGAAATTCGACCTCTATTTTAAACATAAACAGTGTAGTCCTCACTAACAGTCTGTCTACACTAATTTTGAGCTGTATAAATATGAATTCCTAAATTTGAAAGCAAATTCAAGTGAAAACGCTCTCTAAAGTGGCCGGATTTGAAAATATTATCAGTTTTCTGGTCATTTCCCTGCTTTCCACGGGTAATGTCAGTGATTGAAAAGGGCAGGGTATGTAGTAAGAACCTACTTACTTTTATTTCAAGTGTTTATTACAAGTTTTTAACCATTTCTGGAAACTCTAAATGCGTATTTTAAGGCTTTTATCACAATTAGAGAGTTTAATTACAAGTGTGTACTGGAACCGTCAGGATATTAACCGATTCACCAAAAGACGCTAGAGAAATTCAGCCTCAATTGTAAACATAAGCAGTAGAGTCCTCACTTACAGTCTTTCTACACTAATTTTGAGCTGTATAAACATGGATTCAAATATTTGAAAGCAAATTCAAGTGAAAACGCTCGGTAAAGTGGCCGGAGTTGTAAATATTATCAGTTTTCTGGTCATTTCCCTGCTTTCCACGTGTAATGTCAGTGATTGAAAACGGCAGGGTACGTAGTAAGAACCTACATACTTTTATTTCAAGTGCTTGTTACCAGTTTTAAATCATTTCTGGAAACTCTAAATGCGTATTTTAAGAGTTATACCACAATTAGACAGTTTTCTTACAAGTATGTACTGGAACCGTCAAGATATTAACTGATTCACCAAAAAGACGCTAGAGAAATTCGGCCTCAATTGTAATCATAGGCAGTATAGTCCTCATTTACAGTATTTCTAGACTAATTTTGAGCTGTATAAACATGAATGCCTAGTATTTGAAAGCAAATTCAAGTGAAAACGCTCCCTAAAGTGCCATGAGTTGTAAATATTGTCAGTTTTCTGGTCATTTCCCTGCTTTCCACGGGTCATGTCAGTCATTGAAAATGGCAGGATATGTGGTCATAAACTGCTTACATTCATTTCAAGTGCTTATTACAAGTTATAAATCATTTCTGGAAACACTAAATGCGTATTTCAAGAGTTATACCACAATTAGACAGTTTTCTTACAAGTATGTACTGGAACTGTCAGGATATTTACTGATTCACTAAAAAGACGCTAGAGAAATTCGGCCTCAATTGTAAACATAAGCAGTATAGTCCTCTCTTACAGTCTTTCTACACTAATTTTGAGCTGTATAAACATGAATTCCTAATATTTGAAAGCAAATTCAAGTGAAAACGCTCGGTAAAGTGGCCGGAGTTGTAAATATTATCAGTTTTCTGGTCATTTCCCTGCTTTCCACCTGTAATGTCAGTGATTGAAAACGGCAGGGTATATATTAAGAACCTACTTACGTTTATTTCTAGTGCTTATTACAAGTTTTAAATCATTTCTGGAAACTCGCAATGCGTATTTTAAGAGTTATACCACAATTAGAGAGTTTTCTTACAAGTATGTACTGGAACCGTTCAGGATAATAACTGATTCACCAAAAGACGCTAGAGAAATTCGGCCTCAATTGTAAACATAAGCAGTATAGTCCTCACTTCCAGTCTTTCTACACTAATTTTGAGCTGTATAAACAAGAATTCCTAATATTTAAAAGCAAATTCAAGTGAAAACGCTCGCTAAAGTGGCCGGAGTTGTAAATATTATCCGTTTTCTGTTCACTTCCCTACTTTCCACGGGTAATGTCAGTGATTGAAAACGGCAGGGTATGTAGTAGGAACCTACTTACTTTTATTTCAAGTACTTATTACAAGTTTTAAATCATTTCTGGAAACTCTAATTGCGTATTTTAAGATTTATACCACAATTAGAGAGTTTTCTTACAAGTATGTACTGGAAACGTCAGGATATTAACTGATTCACCAAAAAGACTCTTGAGAAATTCGGCCTCAATTGTAAACATAAGCAGTATAGTCCTCTCTTACAGTCTTTATACACTAATTTTGAGCTGTATAAACATGAATTCCTAATATTTGAAAGCAAATTCAAGTGAAAACGCTTGGTAAAGTGGCCGGAGTTGTAAATATTATCAGTTATCTGGTCACTTCCCTGTTTTCCACGGGTAATGGCAGTGACTGAAAACGGCAGGGTATGTAGTAAGAACCTACTTACTTTTATTTCAAGAGCTTATTACAAGTTTTAAATCATTTCTGGAAACTCTAATTGCGTATTTTAAGATTTATACCACAATTAGAGAGTTTTCTTACAAGTATGTACTGGAAACGTCAGGATATTAACTGATTCACCAAAAAGACTCTCGAGAAATTCGGCCTCAATTGTAAACATAAGCAGTATAGTCCTCTCTTACAGTCTTTATACACTAATGGTGAGCTGTATAAACATGAATTCCTAATATTTGAAAGAAAATTCAAGTGAAAATGCTCGCTAAAGTGGCCGGAGTTGTAAATATTATCAGTGTTCTGGTCATTTCCCTGCATTCCACGGGTAATGTCAGTGATTGAAAACGGCAGGGTACGTAGTAAGAACCTACATACTTTTATTTCAAGTGCTTGTTACCAGTTTTAAATCATTTCTGGAAACTCTAAATGCGTATTTTAAGAGTTATACCACAATTAGACAGTTTTCTTACAAGTATGTACTAGAACCGTCAAGATATTAACTGATTCACCAAAAAGACGCTAGAGAAATTCGGCCTCAATTGTAATCATAGGCAGTATAGTCCTCATTTACAGTATTTCTAGACTAATTTTGAGCTGTATAAACATGAATGCCTAGTATTTGAAAGCAAATTCAAGTGAAAACGCTCCCTAAAGTGCCATGAGTTGTAAATATTGTCAGTTTTCTGGTCATTTCCCTGCTTTCCACGGGTCATGTCAGTCATTGAAAATGGCAGGATATGTGGTCATAAACTGCTTACATTCATTTCAAGTGCTTATTACAAGTTATAAATCATTTCTGGAAACACTAAATGCGTATTTCAAGAGTTATACCACAATTAGACAGTTTTCTTACAAGTATGTACTGGAACTGTCAGGATATTTACTGATTCACTAAAAAGACGCTAGAGAAATTCGGCCTCAATTGTAAACATAAGCAGTATAGTCCTCTCTTACAGTCTTTCTACACTAATTTTGAGCTATATAAACATGAATTCCTAATATTTGAAAGCAAATTCAAGTGAAAACGCTCGGTAAAGTGGCCGGAGTTGTAAATATTATCAGTTTTCTGGTCATTTCCCTGCTTTCCACCTGTAATGTCAGTGATTGAAAACGGCAGGGTATATATTAAGAACCTACTTACGTTTATTTCTAGTGCTTATTACAAGTTTTAAATCATTTCTGGAAACTCGCAATGCGTATTTCAAGAGTTATACCACAATTAGACAGTTTTCTTACAAGTATGTACTGGAACCGTTCAGGATAATAACTGATTCACCAAAAGACGCTAGAGAAATTCGGCCTCAATTGTAAACATAAGCAGTATAGTCCTCACTTCCAGTCTTTCTACACTAATTTTGAGCTGTATAAACAAGAATTCCTAATATTTAAAAGCAAATTCAAGTGAAAACGCTCGCTAAAGTGGCCGGAGTTGTAAATATTATCCGTTTTCTGTTCACTTCCCTACTTTCCACGGGTAATGTCAGTGATTGAAAACGGCAGGGTATGTAGTAGGAACCTACTTACTTTTATTTCAAGTACTTATTACAAGTTTTAAATCATTTCTGGAAACTCTAATTGCGTATTTTAAGATTTATACCACAATTAGAGAGTTTTCTTACAAGTATGTACTGGAAACGTCAGGATATTAACTGATTCACCAAAAAGACTCTTGAGAAATTCGGCCTCAATTGTAAACATAAGCAGTATAGTCCTCTCTTACAGTCTTTATACACTAATTTTGAGCTGTATAAACATGAATTCCTAATATTTGAAAGCAAATTCAAGTGAAAACGCTTGGTAAAGTGGCCGGAGTTGTAAATATTATCAGTTATCTGGTCACTTCCCTGTTTTCCACGGGTAATGGCAGTGACTGAAAACGGCAGGGTATGTAGTAAGAACCTACTTACTTTTATTTCAAGAGCTTATTACAAGTTTTAAATCATTTCTGGAAACTCTAATTGCGTATTTTAAGATTTATACCACAATTAGAGAGTTTTCTTACAAGTATGTACTGGAAACGTCAGGATATTAACTGATTCACCAAAAAGACTCTGGAGAAATTCGGCCTCAATTGTAAACATAAGCAGTATAGTCCTCTCTTACAGTCTTTATACACTAATGGTGAGCTGTATAAACATGAATTCCTAATATTTGAAAGAAAATTCAAGTGAAAATGCTCGCTAAAGTGGCCGGAGTTGTAAATATTATCAGTGTTCTGGTCATTTCCCTGCATTCCACGGGTAATGTCAGTGATTGAAAACGGCAGGGTATGTAGTTAGAACCTACTTACTTTTATTTCAAGGGCTTATTACAAGTTTTATATCATTTCTGGAAATACTAAATGCGTATTTTAAGAGTTATACCACAATTAGACAGTTTTCTTACAAGTATGTAATGGAACCGTTCAGGATTATAACTGATTCACCAAAAGACGCTAGAGAAATTCGGCCTCAATTGTAAACATAAGCAGTATAGTCCTCACTTCCAGTCTTTCTACACTAATTTTGAGCTGTATAAACAAGAATTCCTAATATTTAAAAGCAAATTCAAGTGAAAACGCTCGCTAAAGTGGCCGGAGTTGTAAATATTATCCGTTTTCTGGTCACTTCCCTACTTTCCACGGGTAATGTCAGTTTTTGAAAACGGCAGGGTATGTAGTAAGAACCTACTTACTTTTATTTCAAGTACTTATTACAAGTTTTAAATCATTTCTGGAAACTCTAATTGCGTATTTTAAGATTTATACCACAATTAGAGAGTTTTCTTACAAGTATGTACTGGAAACGTCAGGATATTAACTGATTCACCAAAAAGACTCTCGAGAAATTCGGCCTCAATTGTAAACATAAGCAGTATAGTCCTCACTTACATTCCATCTACACTAATTTTGAGCTGTATAAACATGAATTCCTAATGTTTGAAAGCAAATTCAAGTGAAAACGATTGGTAAAGTGGCCGGAGTTGTAAATATTATCAGTGTTCTGGTCATTTCCCTGCATTCCACGGGTAATGTGAGTGATTGCAAACGGCAGGGTATGTAGTTAGAACCTACTTACTTTTATTTCAAGGGCTTATTACAAGTTTTATATCATTTCTAAAAATACTAAATGCGTATTTTAAGAGTTATACCACAATTAGACTGTTTTCTTACAAGTATATACTGGACCATTCAGGATAATAACTGATTCACCAAAAGACGCTATAGAAATTCTGCCTCAATTGTAAACATAAGCAGTATAGTCCTCTCTTACAGTCTTTCTATACTAAGTTTTAGCTGTATAAACATGAATTCCTAATATTTGAAAGCAAATTCAAGTGAAAACGCTCGGTAAAGTGGCCGGAGTTGTAAATATTATCAGTTTTCTGGTCATTTCCCTGCTTTCCACCTGTAATGTCAGTGATTGAAAACGGCAGGGTATATATTAAGAACCTACTTACTTTTATTTCTAGTGCTTATTACAAGTTTTAAATCATTTCTGGAAACTCGCAATGCGTATTTTAAGAGTTATACCACAACTAGACAGTTTTCTTACAAGTATGTACTGGAACCGTCAGGATATTTAATGATTCGCCAAAAAGATGCCAGAGAAATTCGGCCTCAATTGTAAACATAAGCAGTATAGTCCTCACTTACAGTCTTTCTACACTAATTTTGAGCTGTATAAACATGAATTCCTAATATTTGAAAGCAAATTTAAGTGAAAACGCTCGCTAAAGTGGCCGGAGTTGTAAATATTATCAGTTTTCTGGTCACTTCCCTGTTTTCCACGGGTAATGGCAGTGATTGAAAACGGCAGGGTATGTAGTAAGAACCTACTTACTTTTATTTCAAGTACTTATTACAAGTTTTAAATCATTTCTGGGAACTCTAATTGCGTATTTTAAGATTTATACCACAATTAGAGAGTTTTCTTACAAGTGTGTACTGGAACCGTAAGGATATTAGCTGATTCACTAAAAAGACGCTAGAGAAATTCGGCCTCAATTGTAAACATAAGCAGTATAGTCCTCACTTACAGTCTTTCTACACTAATTTTGAGCTGTATAAACGTGAATTCCTAGTATTTGAAAGAAATTTCTTGTGAAAATGCTCTCTGAAGTAGCCTGAGTTGTAAATATTTTCAGTTTTGTGGTCATTTCCCTACTTTCAACGGGTAGTCTCCGTGATTGAACACGGTAGGAAAAGTACTCAGAATGTATTTACTTTTATTTCAAGTGTATCTTACAAGGTTTTAATCATTTCTGGAAACTATAATTGCGAATTTTAAGAGTTTTACCATCATAAGACAGTATTTTTAGAAGTATGTACTTGAATATTCAGCATTTTAACTGATTCACACACAAAAAGCCAGAGAAATTCAGCCTTAACTGTAAACCTAAAGAGTACAGTCATCACATACAGTCTTTCTACACAAATTTTGTGCTATATACATATGAATTCCTAATATTTGAAAGAAAATTCTTGTGAAAATGCTCGCTGAAGTAGCCTGAGTTGTAAATATTTTCAGTTTTCTGGTCATTTCCCAGGTTTCCACTGGTAGTTTCCATGATTTAAAACAGCAGTAAAGGTAGTAAGAATCTATTTCCTTTTATTTCATTTGTTTCTCTTTCTTTCAAGTTTTTAATCATTTCTGGAAACTATAATTGCGTAGTTTAAGAGTTTTACCACAATTAGACAGTGTTTTTAGAAGTGTGTACTTGAATAGTCAGCATTTTAACTGATTCACCCACAAAAAGCCAGAGAAATTCGGCCTCAATTGTAAACATAAACAGTACAGTCCTCACATACAGTTTTCTACACACATTTTGCACAGTATAAACAGGAATTCCTTATATGTGAAAGCAGATTCTTGTGAAAACGCTCCCTAAAATAGCCGGCTTTGTAAATATCATCCGTTTTCTGGTCATTTCAGAGCTTTCCACTGGTAGTCTCCCTGACTGAAAACAGAAGGAAAGGTAGTAAGAATCTATTTACTTTTCTATCAAGTGTTTCTTACAAGTTTTTAATCAATTCTGGAAAAAATAATTGCGTATTTTAAGAGTTTTACTACAATTACTCAGTGTTTTTAGAAGTATGTACTTGAAGAGTCAGCTTTTTAACTGATTCACACACAAAAAGTAGAGAAATTCGACCTCTATTGTAAACATAAACAGTGTAGTCCTCACTAACAGTCTGTCTACACTAATTTTGAGCTGTATAAATATGAATTCCTAAATTTGAAAGCAAATTCAAGTGAAAACGCTCTCTAAAGTGGCCGGATTTGAAAATATTATCAGTTTTCTGGTCATTCTCCTGCTTTCCACGGGTAATGTCAGTGATTGAAAAGGGCAGGGTATGTAGTAAGAACCTACTTACTTTTATTTCAAGTGTTTATTACAAGTTTTTAACCATTTCTGGAAACTCTAAATGCGTATTTTAAGGCTTTTACCACAATTAGAGAGTTTAATTACAAGTGTGTACTGGAACCGTCAGGATATTAACCGATTCACCAAAAGACGCTAGAGAAATTCAGCCTCAATTGTAAACATAAGCAGTAGAGTCCTCACTTACAGTCTTTCTACACTAATTTTGAGCTGTATAAACATGGATTCAAATATTTGAAAGCAAATTCAAGTGAAAACGCTCGGTAAAGTGGCCGGAGTTGTAAATATTATCAGTTTTCTGGTCATTTCCCTGCTTTCCACGTGTAATGTCAGTGATTGAAAACGGCAGGGTATGTAGTAAGAACCTACATACTTTTATTTCAAGTGCTTGTTACCAGTTTTAAATCATTTCTGGAAACTCTAAATGCGTATTTTAAGAGTTATACCACAATTAGACAGTTTTCTTACAAGTATGTACTGGAACCGTCAAGATATTAACTGATTCACCAAAAAGACGCTAGAGAAATTCGGCCTCAATTGTAAACATAGGCAGTATAGTCCTCATTTACAGTCTTTCTACACTAATTTTGAGCTGTATAAACGTGAATTCCTAGTATTTGAAAGCAATTTCTTGTGAAAATGCTCTCTGAAGTAGCCTGAGTTGTAAATATTTTCAGTTTTCTGGTCATTTCCCTGCTTTCAACAGGTAGTCTCCGTGATTGAACACGGTAGGAAAAGTACTAAGAATGTATTTACTTTTATTTCAAGTGTATCTTACAAGGTTTTAATCATTTCTGGAAACTATAATTGTGAATTTTAAGAGTTTTACCACAATAAGACAGTATTTTTAGAAGTATGTACTTGAATATTCAGCATTTTAACTGATTCACACACAAAAAGCCAGAGAAATTCGGCCTTAACTGTAAACCTAAAGAGTACAGTCATCACATACAGTCTTTCTTCACAAATTTTGTGCTATATACATATGAATTCCTAATATTTGAAAGAAAATTCTTGTGAAAATGCTCGCTGAAGTAGCCTGAGTTGTAAATATTTTCAGTTTTCTGGTCATTTCCCAGGTTTCCACTGGTCGTCTCCATGATTTAAAACAGCAGTAAAGGTAGTAAGAATCTATTTTCTTTTATTTTATTTGTTTCTCTTTCTTTCAAGTTTTTAATCATTTCTGGAAACTATAATTGCGTAGTTTAAGAGTTTTACCACAATTAGACAGTGTTTTTAGAAGTGTGTACTTGAATAGTCAGCATTTTAACTGATTCACCCACAAAAAGCCAGAGAAATTCGGCCTCAATTGTAAACATAAACAGTACAGTCCTCACATACAGTTTTCTACACACATTTTGCACGGTATAAAAAGGAATTCCTTATATTTGAAAGCAAATTCTTGTGAAAACGCTCCCTAAAATAGCCGGCTTTGTAAATATCATCCGTTTTCTGGTCATTTCAGAGCTTTCCACTGGTAGTCTCCCTGACTGAAAACAGAAGGAAAGGTAGTAAGAATCTATTTACTTTTCTATCAAGTGTATCTTACAAGTTTTTAATCAATTCTGGAAACAATAATTGCGTATTTTAAAAGTTTTACTACAATTACTCAGTGTTTTTAGAAGTATGTACTTGAAGAGTCGGTTTTTAACTGATCACACACAAAAAGTAGAGAAATTCGACCTCTATTGTAAACATAAACAGTGTAGTCCTCACTTACAGTCTGTCTACACTAATTTTGAGCTGTATAAACATGAATTCCTAAATTTGAAACCAAATTCAAGTGAAAACGCTCGCTAAAGTGGACGGATTTGAAAAAATTATCAGTTTTCTGGTCATTTCCCTGCTTTCCACGGGTAATGTCAGTGATTGAAAACGGCAGGGTATGTAGGAAGAACCTACTTACTTTTATTTCAAGTGTTTATTACAAGTTTTTAATCATTTCTGGAAACTCTAAATGGGTATTTTAAGGGTTTTACCACAATTAGAGAGTTTAATTACAAGTATGTACTGGAACCCTCAGAATATTAACTGATTCACCAAAAAGACGCTAGAGACATTCGGCCTCAATTGTAAACATAAGCAGTATAGTCCTCACTTACAGTCTTTCTACACTAATTTTGAGCTGTATAAACATGGATTCAAATATTTGAAAGCAAATTCAAGTGAAAACGCTCGGTAAAGTGGCCGGAGTTGTAAATATTATCAGTTTTCTGGTCATTTCCCTGCTTTCCACGTGCAATGTCAGTGATTGAAAACGGCAGGGTATGTAGTAAGAACCTACTTACTTTTATTTCAAGTGCTTATTACCAGTTTTAAAAAATTTCTGGAAACTGTAAATGCGTATTTTATGAGTTATACCGCAATTAGACAGTTTTCTTACAAGTATGTACTGGAACCGTCAGGATATTACCTGATTCACCAAAAAGATGGTAGAGAAATTCGGCCTCAATTTTAAACATAGGCAGTATAGTCCTCATTTACAGTAATTCTACACTAATTTTGAGCTGTATAAACATGAATGCCTAATATTTGAAAGCAAATTCAAGTGAAAATGCTCCCTAAAGTACCATGAGTTGTAAATATTAACAGTTATCTGGTCACTTCCCTGCTTTCCACGGGTCATGTAGGTCATTGAAAACGGCAGGATATGTAGTAATACTCTACTTACTTTTATTTCAAGAGCTTATTACAAGTTTTAAATCATTTCTGGAAACTCTAAATGCGTATTTTAAGAGTTATACCACAATTAGACAGTTTTCTTACAAGTATGTACTGGAACCCTCAGGATATTAACTGAATCACCAAAAAGACGCTAGAGAAATTCGTCCTCAATTGTAAACATAAGTAGTTCAGTCCTCACTTACATCTTTCTACACTAATTTTGAGCTGTATAAACATGGATTCAAATATTTCAAAGCAAATTCAAGTGAAAAAGCTCGCTAAAGTGGCCAGAGTTGTAAATATTATCAGTTTTCTGGTCATTTCCCTGCTTTCCACGGGTAATGTCAGTGATTGAAAACGGCAGGGTATGTAGTAAGAACCTGCTTACTTTTATTTCAAGTGCCTATTACCAGTTTTAAATCATTTCTGGAAACTGTAAATGCGTATTTTATGAGTTATACCACAATTAGACAGTTTTCTTACAAGTATGTACTAGAACCGTCAGGATATTACCTGATTCACCAAAAAGATGCTAGAGAAATTCGGCCTCAATTGTAAACGTAGGCAGTATAGTCCTCATTTACAGTATTTCTACACTAATTTTGAGCTGTATAAACATGAATGCCTAGTATTTGAAAGCAAATTCAAGTGAAAACGCTCCCTAAGGTGCCATGAGTTGTAAATATTTTCAGTTTTCTGGTCATTTCCCTGGTTTCCACGGGTCATGTCAGTCATTGCAAATGGCAGGATATGTAGTAATAATTTGCTTACTTTCATTTCAAGTGCTTATTACAAGTTTTAAATCATTTCTGGAAACTCTAAATGCGTATTTTAAGAGTTATACCACAATTAGACAGTTTTCTAACAAGTATGTACTGGAACCCTCAGGATATTTACTGATTCACCAAAAAGACGTTAGAGAAATTCGGCCTCAATTGTAAACCTAAGCAGTATAGTCCTCACTTACAGTCTTTCTACACTAATTTTGAGCTGTATAAACATGGATTCCTAATATTTCAAAGAAAATTCAAGTGAAAACGCTCGGTAAAGTGGCCGCAGATGTAAATATTATCAGTTTTCTCGTCAATTCCCTGATTTCCACGGATAATGTCAGTGATTAAAAACGGCAGGGTATGTGGTAAGAACCTACTTACTTTTATTTCAAGTACTTATTACAAGTTTTAAATCATTTCTGAAAACTCTAAATGCGTATTTTAAGAGTTATACCACAATTAGACAGTTTTCTTACAAGTATGTACTGGAACCCTCAGGATATTAACTGATTCACCAAAAAGACGCTAGAGAAATTCGGCCTCAATTGTAAAAATAAGCAGTATAGTCCTCACTTAGTCTTTCTACACTAATTTTGAGCTGTATAAACATGGATTCCTAATATTTGAAAGCAAATTCAAGTGAAAACGCTCGCTAAAGTGGCCAGAGTTGTAAATATTATCAGTTTTCTGGTCATTTCCCTGCTTTCCACTGGTAATGTCAGTGATTGAAAACGGCAGGGTATGTAGTAAGAACCTACTTACTTTTATTTCAAGTGTTTATTACAAGTTTTTAATCATTTATGGAAACTCTAAATGCGTATTTTAAGGGTTTTACCACAATTAGAGAGTTTAATTACAATTATGTACTGGAACCCTCAGGATATTAACTGATTCACCAAAAAGACGCTAGAGACATTCGGCCTCAATTGTAAACATAAGCAGTATAGTCCTCACTTACAGTCTTTCTACACTAATTTTTGAGCTGTATAAACATGGATTCAAATATTTGAAAGCAAATTCAAGTGAAAACGCTCGGTAAAGTGGCCGGAGTTGTAAATATTATCAGTTTTCTGGTCATTTCCCTGCTTTCCACCTGCAATGTCAGTGATTGAAAAGGGCAGGGTATGTAGTAAGAACCTACTTACTTTTATTTCAAGTGCTTATTACCAGTTTTAAAAAATTTCTGGAAACTGTAAATGTGTATTTTATGAGTTATACCACAATTAGACAGTTTTCTTACAAGTATGTACTGCAACCGTCAGGATATTACCTGATTCACCAAAAAGATGGTAGAGAAATTCGGCCTCAATTTTAAACATAGGCAGTATAGTCCTCATTTACAGTAATTCTACACTAATTTTGAGCTGTATAAACATGAATGCCTAATATTTGAAAGCAAATTCAAGTGAAAACGCTCCCTAAAGTACCATGAGTTGTAAATATTAACAGTTATCTGGTCACTTCCCTGCTTTCCACGGGTCATGTCAGTCATTGAAAACGGCAGGATATGTAGTAATACTCTACTTACTTGATTTCAAGAGCTTATTACAAGTTTTAAATCATTTCTGGAAACTCTAAATGCGTATTTTAAGAGTTATACCACAATTAGACAGTTTTCTTACAAGTATGTACTGGAACCCTCAGGATATTAACTGAATCCCCAAAAGACGCTAGAGAAATTCGTCCTCAATTGTAAACATAAGTAGTATAGTCCTCACTTACATCTTTCTACACTAATTTTGAGCTGTATAAACATGGATTCAAATATTTCAAAGCAAATTAAAGTGAAAAAGCTCGCTAAAGTGGCCAGAGTTGTAAATATTATCAGTTTTCTGGTCATTTCCCTGCTTTCCACGGGTAATGTCAGTGATTGAAAACGGCAGGGTATGTATTAAGAACCTACTTACTTTTATTTCAAGTGTTTATTACAAGTTTTTAATCGTTTCTGGAAAGTCTAAATGTGTATTTTAAGGGTTTTACCGCAATTAGAGAGTTTAATTACAAGTATGTACTGGAACCGTAAGGATATTAACTGATTCACTAAAAAGACGCTAGAACAATTCGGCCTAAATTGTAAACATAAACAGTATAGTCCTCACTTACAGTCTTTCTACACTAATTTTGAGCTGTATAAACATGAATTCCTAGTATTTGAAAGCAAATTCAAGTGAAAACGCTCCCTAAAGTGTCATGAGTTGTAAATATTTTCAGTTTTCTGGTCATATCCCTGCTTTCCACGGGTAATGTCAGTGATTGAAAACGGCAGGATATGTAGTAATAATCTACTTACTTTTATTTCAAGTGTTTATTAAAAGTTTTTAATCGTTTCTGGAAACTCTTAATGCCTATTTTAAGGGTTTTACTGTAATTAGAGAGTTTAATTACAAGTGTGTACTGGAACCATAAGGATATTAGCTGATTCACTAAAAAGACGCTAGAGAAATTCGGCCTCAATTGTAAACATAAGCAGTATAGTCCTCACTTACAGTCTTTCTACACTAATTTTGAGCTGTATAAACGTGAATTCCTAGTATTTGAAAGAAATTTCTTGTGAAAATGCTCTCTGAAGTAGCCTGAGTTGTAAATATTTTCAGTTTTGTGGTCATTTCCCTACTTTCAACGGGTAGTCTCCGTGATTGAACACGGTAGGAAAAGTACTCAGAATGTATTTACTTTTATTTCAAGTGTATCTTACAAGGTTTTAATCATTTCTGGAAACTATAATTGCGAATTTTAAGAGTTTTACCATCATAAGACAGTATTTTTAGAAGTATGTACTTGAATATTCAGCATTTTAACTGATTCACACACAAAAAGCCAGAGAAATTCAGC
This sequence comes from Myotis nattereri, assembly GCF_964212035.1. NCBI lineage: Eukaryota > Metazoa > Chordata > Mammalia > Chiroptera > Vespertilionidae > Myotis > Myotis nattereri. Next base: position 584,220 of record NC_138083.1, read on the forward strand.
CTTAACTGTAAACCTAAAGAGTACAGTCATCACATACAGTCTTTCTACACAAATTTTGTGCTATATACATATGAATTCCTAATATTTGAAAGAAAATTCTTGTGAAAATGCTCGCTGAAGTAGCCTGAGTTGTAAATATTTTCAGTTTTCTGGTCATTTCCCAGGTTTCCACTGGTAGTCTCCATGATTTAAAACAGCAGTAAAGGTAGTAAGAATCTATTTCCTTTTATTTCATTTGTTTCTCTTTCTTTCAAGTTTTTAATCATTTCTGGAAACTATAATTGCGTAGTTTAAGAGTTTTACCACAATTAGACAGTGTTTTTAGAAGTGTGTACTTGAATAGTCAGCATTTTAACTGATTCACCCACAAAAAGCCAGAGAAATTCGGCCTCAATTGTAAACATAAACAGTACAGTCCTCACATACAGTTTTCTACACACATTTTGCACGGTATAAACAGGAATTCCTTATATGTGAAAGCAGATTCTTGTGAAAACGCTCCCTAAAATAGCCGGCTTTGTAAATATCATCCGTTTTCTGGTCATTTCAGAGCTTTCCACTGGTAGTCTCCCTGACTGAAAACAGAAGGAAAGGTAGTAAGAATCTATTTACTTTTCTATCAAGTGTTTCTTACAAGTTTTTAATCAATTCTGGAAAAAATAATTGCGTATTTTAAGAGTTTTACTACAATTACTCAGTGTTTTTAGAAGTATGTACTTGAAGAGTCAGCTTTTTAACTGATTCACACACAAAAAGTAGAGAAATTCGACCTCTATTGTAAACATAAACAGTGTAGTCCTCACTAACAGTCTGTCTACACTAATTTTGAGCTGTATAAATATGAATTCCTAAATTTGAAAGCAAATTCAAGTGAAAACGCTCTCTAAAGTGGCCGGATTTGAAAATATTATCAGTTTTCTGGTCATTTTCCTGCTTTCCACGGGTAATGTCAGTGATTGAAAAGGGCAGGGTATGTAGTAAGAACGTACTTACTTTTATTTCAAGTACTTATTACAAGTTTTAAATCATTTCTGGAAACTCTAATTGCGTATTTTAAGATTTATACCACAATTAGAGAGTTTTCTTACAAGTATGTACTGGAAACGTCAGGATATTAACTGATTCACCAAAAAGACTCTTGAGAAATTCGGCCTCAATTGTAAACATAAGCAGTATAGTCCTCTCTTACAGTCTTTATACACTAATTTTGAGCTGTATAAACATGAATTCCTAATATTTGAAAGCAAATTCAAGTGAAAACGCTTGGTAAAGTGGCCGGAGTTGTAAATATTATCAGTTATCTGGTCACTTCCCTGTTTTCCACGGGTAATGGCAGTGACTGAAAACGGCAGGGTATGTAGTAAGAACCTACTTACTTTTATTTCAAGAGCTTATTACAAGTTTTAAATCATTTCTGGAAACTCTAATTGCGTATTTTAAGATTTATACCACAATTAGAGAGTTTTCTTACAAGTATGTACTGGAAACGTCAGGATATTAACTGATTCACCAAAAAGACTCTCGAGAAATTCGGCCTCAATTGTAAACATAAGCAGTATAGTCCTCTCTTACAGTCTTTATACACTAATTTTGAGCTGTATAAACATGAATTCCTAATATTTGAAAGAAAATTCAAGTTAAAATGCTCGCTAAAGTGGCCGGAGTTGTAAATATTATCAGTGTTCTGGTCATTTCCCTGCATTCCACGGGTAATGTCAGTGATTGAAAACGGCAGGGTATGTAGTTAGAACCTACTTACTTTCATTTCAAGGGCTTATTACAAGTTTTATATCATTTCTGGAAATACTAAATGCGTATTTTAAGAGTTATACCACAATTAGACAGTTTTCTTACAAGTATATACTGGACCATTCAGGATAATAACTGATTCACCAAAAGACGCTATAGAAATTCGGCCTCAATTGTAAACATAAGCAGTATAGTCCTCTCTTACAGTCTTTCTATACTAATTTTTAGCTGTATAAACATGAATTCCTAATATTTGAAAGCAAATTCAAGTGAAAACGCTCGGTAAAGTGGCCGGAGTTGTAAATATTATCAGTTTTCTGGTCACTTCCCTGTTTTCCACGGGTAATGTCAGTGATTGAAAACGGCAGGGTATGTAGTAAGAACCTACTTACTTTTATTTCAAGAGCTTATTACAAGTTTTAAATCATTTCTGGAAACTCTAATTGCGTATTTTAAGATTTATACCACAATTAGAGAGTTTTCTTACAAGTATGTACTGGAAACGTCAGGATATTAACTGATTCACCAAAAAGACTCTCGAGAAATTCGGCCTCAATTGTAAACATAAGCAGTATAGTCCTCTCTTACAGTCTTTATACACTAATTTTGAGCTGTATAAACATGAATTCCTAATATTTGAAAGAAAATTAAAGTGAAAATGCTCGCTAAAGTGGCTGGAGTTGTAAATATTATCAGTGTTCTGGTCATTTCCCTGCATTCCACGGGTAATGTCAGTGATTGAAAACGGCAGGGTATGTAGTTAGAACCTACTTACTTTTATTTCAAGGGCTTATTACAAGTTTTATATCATTTCTGGAAATACTAAATGCGTATTTTAAGAGTTATACCACAATTAGACAGTTTTCTTACAAGTATGTAATGGAACCGTTCAGGATTATAACTGATTCACCAAAAGACGCTAGAGAAATTCGGCCTCAATTTAAACATAAGCAGTATAGTCCTCACTTCCAGTCTTTCTACACTAATTTTGAGCTGTATAAACATGAATTCCTAATGTTTGAAAGCAAATTCAAGTGAAAACGCTTGGTAAAGTGGCCGGAGTTGTAAATATTATCAGTGTTCTGGTCATTTCCCTGCATTCCACGGGTAATGTGAGTGATTGCAAACGGCAGGGTATGTAGTTAGAACCTACTTACTTTTATTTCAAGGGCTTATTACAAGTTTTATATCATTTCTAAAAATACTAAATGCGTATTTTAAGAGTTGTACCACTATTAGACTGTTTTCTTACAAGTATATACTGGACCATTCAGGATATTAACTGATTCACCAAAAGACGCTATAGAAATTCGGCCTCAATTGTAAACATAAGCAGTATAGTCCTCTCTTACAGTCTTTCTATACTAAGTTTTAGCTGTATAAACATGAATTCCTAATATTTGAAAGCAAATTCAAGTGAAAACGCTCGGTAAAGTGGCCGGAGTTATAAATATTATCAGTTTTCTGGTCATTTCCCTGCTTTCCACCTGTAATGTCAGTGATTGAAAACGGCAGGGTATATATTAAGAACCTACTTACTTTTATTTCTAGTGCTTATTACAAGTTTTAAATCATTTCTGGAAACTCGCAATGCGTATTTTAAGAGTTATACCACAACTAGACAGTTTTCTTACAAGTATGTACTGGAACCGTCAGGATATTTAATGATTCGCCAAAAAGATGCCAGAGAAATTCGGCCTCAATTGTAAACATAAGCAGTATAGTCCTCACTTCCAGTCTTTCTACACTAATTTTGAGCTGTATAAACATGAATTCCTAATATTTGAAAGCAAATTTAAGTGAAAACGCTCGCTAAAGTGGCCGGAGTTGTAAATATTATCAGTTTTCTGGTCACTTCCCTGTTTTCCACGGGTAATGGCAGTGATTGAAAACGGCAGGGTATGTAGTAAGAACCTACTTACTTTTATTTCAAGTACTTATTACAAGTTTTAAATCATTTCTGGGAACTCTAATTGCGTATTTTAAGATTTATACCACAATTAGAGAGTTTTCTTACAAGTGTGTACTGGAACCGTAAGGATATTAGCTGATTCACTAAAAAGACGCTAGAGAAATTCGGCCTCAATTGTAAACATAAGCAGTATAGTCCTCTCTTACAGTCTTTCTACACTAATTTTGAGCTGTATAAACATGAATTCCTAATGTTTGAAAGCAAATTCAAGTGCAAATGCTCGGTAAAGTGGCCGGAGTTGTAAATATTATCAGTTTTCTGGTCATTTCCCTGCTTTCCACCTGTAATGTCAGTGATTGAAAACGGCAGGGTATATATTAAGAACCTACTAACGTTTATTTCTAGTGCTTATTACAAGTTTTAAATCATTTCTGGAAACTCGCAATGCGTATTTTAAGAGTTTTACCACAACTAGACAGTTTTCTTACAAGTATGTACTGGTACCGTTCAGGATAATAACTGATTCACCAAAAGACGCTGGAGAAATTCGGCCTCAATTGTAAACATAAGCAGTATAGTCCTCACTTCCAGTCTTTCTACACTAATTTTGAGCTGTATAAACATGAATTCCTAATATTTGAAAGCAAATTCAAGTGAAAACGCTCGGTAAAGTGGCCGGAGTTGTAAATATTATCAGTTTTCTGGTCACTTCCCTGCTTTCCACGGGTAATGTCAGTGATTGAAAACGGCAGGGTATGTAGTAAGAACCTACTTACTTTTATTTCAAGTACTTATTACAAGTTTTAAATCATTTCTGGAAACTCTAATTGCGTATTTTAAGATTTATACCACAATTAGAGAGATTTCTTAAAAGTATGTACTGGAACCATCAGGATATTAACTGATTCACCAAAAAGACTCTCGAGAAATTCGGCCTCAATTGCAAACATAAGCAGTATAGTCCTCACTTACATTCCTTCTACACTAATTTTGAGCTGTAAAAACATGAATTCCTAATGTTTGAAAGCAAATTCAAGTGAAAACGCTTGGTAAAGTGGCCGGAGTTGTAAATATTATCAGTGTTCTGGTCATTTCCCTGCATTCCACGGGTAATGTCAGTGATTGCAAACGGCAGGGTATGTAGTTAGAACCTACTTACTTTTATTTCAAGTGCTTATTACAAGTTTTATATCATTTCTGAAAATACTAAATGCGTATTTTAAGAGTTATACCACAATTAGACTGTTTTCTTACAAGTATATACTGGACTATTCAGGATAATAACTGATTCACCAAAAGACGCTATAGAAATTCGGCCTCAATTGTAAACATAAGCAGTATAGTCCTCTCTTACAGTCTTTCTACACTAATTTTTAGCTGTATAAACATGAATTCCTAATATTTGAAAGCAAATTCAAGTGAAAACGCTCGGTAAAGTGGCCGGAGTTGTAAATATTATCAGTTTTCTGGTCATTTCCCTGCTTTCCACCTGTAATGTCAGTGATTGAAAACGGCAGGGTATATATTAAGAACCTACTTATGTTTATTTCTAGTGCTTATTACAAGTTTTAAATCATTTCTGGAAACTCGCAATGCGTATTGTAAGAGTTATACCACAACTAGACAGTTTTCTTACAAGTATGTACTGGAACCGTCAGGATATTTACTGATTCACCAAAAAGATGCTAGAGAAATTCCGCCTCAATTGTAAACATAAGCAGTATAGTCCTCACTTACAGTCTTTCTACACTAATTTTGAGCTGTATAAACATGAATTCCTAATATTTGAAAGCAAATTTAAGTGAAAACGCTCGCTAAAGTGGCCGGAGTTGTAAATATTATCAGTTATCTGGTCACTTCCCTGTTTTCCACGGGTAATGGCAGTGACTGAAAACGGCAGGGTATGTAGTAAGAACCTACTTACTTTTATTTCAAGTACTTATTACAAGTTTTAAATCATTTCTGGAAACTCTAATTGCGTATTTTAAGATTTATACCACAATTAGAGAGTTTTCTTACAAGTATGTACTGGAAACGTCAGGATATTAACTGATTAACCAAAAAGACTCTCGAGAAATTCGGCCTCAATTGTAAACATAAGCAGTATAGTCCTCTCTTACAGTCTTTATACACTAATTTTGAGCTGTATAAACATGAATTCCTAATATTTGAAAGAAAATTCAAGTGAAAATGCTCGCTAAAGTGGCTGGAGTTGTAAATATTATCAGTTTTCTGGTAATTTCCCTGTTTTCCACGGGTAATGTCAGTGATTGAAAACGGCAGGGTATGTAGTTAGAACCTACTTACTTTTATTTCAAGGGCTTCTTACAAGTTTTATATCATTTCTGGAAATACTAAATGCGTATTTTAAGAGTTATACCACAATTAGACAGTTTTCTTACAAGTATGTCCTGGAACCGTTCAGGATAATAACTGATTCACCAAAAGACGCTAGAGAAATTCGGCCTCAATTGTAAACATAAGCAGTATAGGCCTCACTTCCAGTCTTTCTACACTAATTTTGAGCTGTATAAACATGAATTCCTAATATTTGAAAGCAAATTCAAGTGAAAACGCTCGGTAAAGTGGCCAAAGTTGTAAATATTATCAGTTATCTGGTCACTTCCCTGTTTTCCACGGGTAATGTCAGTGATTGCAAACGGCAGGGTACATATTAAGAACCTACTTACTTTTATTTCAAGTGCTTATTACAAGTTTTATATCATTTCTGAAAATACTAAATGCGTATTTTAAGAGTTATACCACAATTAGACTGTTTTCTTACAAGTATATACTGGACCATTCAGGGTAATAACTGATTCATCAAAAGACGCTATAGAAATTCGGCCTCAATTGTAAACATAAGCAGTATAGTCCTCTCTTACAGTCTTTCTATACTAATTTTTAGCTGTATAAACATGAATTCCTAATATTTGAAAGCAAATTCCAGTGAAAACGCTCGGTGAAGTGGCCAGAGTTGTAAATATTATCAGTTTTCTGGTCATTTCCCTGCTTTCCACCTGTAATGTCAGTGATTGAAAACGGCAGGGTATATATTAAGAACCTACTTACTTTTATTTCTAGTGCTTATTACAAGTTTTAAATCATTTCTGGAAACTCGCAATGCGTATTTTAAGAGTTATACCACAACTAGACAGTTTTCTTACAAGTATGTACTGGAACCGTCAGGATATTTACTGATTCACCAAAAAGATGCTAGAGAAATTCGGCCTCAATTGTAAACATAAGTAGTATACTCCTCACTTACAGTCTTTCTACACTAATTTTGAGCTGTATAAACATGAATTCCTAATATTTGAAAGCAAATTTAAGTGAAAACGCTCGCTAAAGTGGCCGGAGTTGTAAATATTATCAGTTATCTGGTCACTTCCCTGTTTTCCACGGGTAATGTCAGTAATTGAAAATGGCAGGGTATGTAGTAAGAACCTACTTACTTTTATTTCAAGTACTTATTACAAGTTTTAAATCATTTCTGGAAACTCTAATTGCGTAATTTAAGATTTATACCACAATTAGAGAGTTTTCTTACAAGTATGTACTGGAACCGTCAGGATATTTACTGATTCACCAAAAAGATGCTAGAGAAATTCGGCCTCAATTGTAAACATAAGCAGTATAGTCCTCACTTACATTCTTTCTACACTAATTTTGAGCTGTATAAACATGAATTCCTAATGTTTGAAAGCAAATTCAAGTGAAAACGCTTGGTAAAGTGGCCGGAGTTGTAAATATTATCAGTGTTCTGGTCATTTCCCTGCTTTCCACGGGTAATGTCAGTGACTGCAAACGGCAGGGTACGTATTAAGAACCTACTTACTTTTATTTCAAGTGCTTATTACAAGTTTTATATCATTTCTGAAAATACTAAATGCGTATTTTAAGAGTTATACCACAATTAGACAGTTTTCTTACAAGTATGTACTGGAACCATTCAGGATAATAACTGATTCACCAAAAGACGCTAGAGAAATTCGGCCTCAATTGTAAACATAAGCAGTATAGTCCTCACTTCCAGTCTTTCTACACTAATTTTGAGCTGTGTAAACATGAATTCCTAATATTTGAAAGCAAATTCAAGTGAAAACGCTCGGTAAAGTGGCCGGAGTTGTAAATATTATCAGTTTTCTGGTCACTTCCCTGCTTTCCACGGGTAATGTCAGTGATTGAAAACGGCAGGGTATGTAGTAATAATCTACTTACTTTTCTTTCAAGTACTTATTACAAGTTTTAAATCATTTCTGGAAACTCTAATTGCGTATTTTAAGAGTTTTACCACAATTAGAGAGTTTTCTTACAAGTATGTACTGGAACCGTCAGGATATTAACTGATTCACCAAAAAGACTCTCGAGAAATTCGGCCTCAATTGTAAACATAAGTAGTATAGTCCTCACTTACATTCCTTCTACACTAATTTTGAGCTGTATAAACATGAATTCCTAATGTTTGAAAGCAAATTCAAGTGAAAACGCTCGGTAAAGTGGCCGGTGTTGTAAATATTATCAGTTTTCTGCTCATTTCCCTGCTTTCCACCTGTAATGTCAGTGATTGAAAACGGCAGGGTATATATTAAGAACCTACTTACTTTTATTTCTAGTGCTTATTACAAGTTTTAAATCATTTCTGGAAAGTCGCAATGCGTATTTTAAGAGTTATACCACAACTAGACAGTTTTCTTACAAGTATGTACTGGAACCGTCAGGATATTTACTGATTCACCAAAAAGATGCTAGAGAAATTCGGCCTCAATTGTAAACATAAGCAGTATAGTTCTCACTTACAGTCTTTCTACACTAATTTTGAGCTGTATAAACATGAATTCCTAATATTTGAAAGCAAATTTAAGTTGAAACGCTCGGTAAATTGGCCGGAGTTGTAAATATTATCAGTTTTCTGGTCACTTCCCTGCTTTCCACGGGTAATGTCAGTGATTGAAAACGGCAGGGTATGTAGTAATAATCTACTCACTTTTATTTCAAGTACTTATTACAAGTTTTAAAGCATTTCTGGAAACTCTAATTGCGTATTTTAAGAGTTTTACCACAATTAGAGAGTTTTCTTACAAGTATGTAATGGAACTGGCAGGATATTAACTGATTCACCAAAAAGACTCTCGAGAAATTCGGCCTCAATTGTAAACATAAGCAGTATAGTCCTCACTTACATTCCTTCTACACTAATTTTGAGCTGTATAAACTTGAATTCATAATGTTTGAAAGCAAATTCAAGTGAAAACGCTTGGTAAAGTGGCCGGAGTTGTAAATATTATCAGTGTTCTGGTCATTTCCCTGCATTCCACGGGTAATGTCAGTGATTGCAAACGGCAGGGTATGTAGTTAGAACCTACTTACTTTTATTTCAAGGGCTTATTACAAGTTTTATATCATTTCTGGAAAGTCGCAATGCGTATTTTAAGAGTTATACCCAAATTAGACAGTTTTCTTACAAGTATGTACTGGAACCGTTCAGGATAATAACTGATTCACCAAAAGACGCTAGAGAAATTCGGCCTCAATGGTAAACATAAGCAGTATAGTCCTCACTTCCAGTCTTTCTACACTAATTTTGAGCTGTATAAACATGAATTCCTAATATTTGAAAGCAAATTCAAGTGAAAACGCTCGGTAAATTGGCCGGAGTTGTAAATATTATCAGTTTTCTGGTTACTTCCCTGCTTTCCACGGGTAATGTCAGTGATTGAAAACGGCAGGGTATGTAGTAATAATCTACTTACTTTTATTTCAAGTACTTATTACAAGTTTTAAATCATTTCTGGAAACTCTAATTGCGTATTTTAAGAGTTATACCACAATTAGACAGTTTTCTTACAAGTATGTACTGGAACCATTTAGGATAATAACTGATTCACCAAAAGACGCTAGAGAAATTCGGCCTCAATTGTAAACATAAGCAGTATAGTCCTCACTTCCAGTCTTTCTACACTAATTTTGAGCTGTATAAACATGAATTCCTAATATTTGAAAGAAAATTCAAGTGAAAACGCTCGGTAAAGTGGCCGGAGTTGTAAATATTATCAGTTTTCTGGTTACTTCCCTGCTTTCCACGGGTAATGTCAGTGATTGAAATCGGCAGGGTATGTAGTAATAATCTACTTACTTTTATTTCAAGTACTTATTACAAGTTTTAAATCATTTCTGGAAACTCTAATTGCGTATTTTAAGAGTTTTACCACAATTAGAGAGTTTTCTTACAAGTATGTACTGGAACCGTCAGGATATTAACTGATTCACCAAAAAGACTCTCGAGAAATTCGGCCTCAATTGTAAACATAAGCAGTATAGTCCTCACTTACATTCCTTCTACACTAATTTTGAGCTGTATAAACATGAATTCCTAATGTTTGAACGCAAATTCAAGTGAAAACGCTTGGTAAAGTGGCCGGAGTTGTAAATATTATCAGTGTTCTGGTCATTTTCCTGCATTCCACGGGTAATGTCAGTGATTGCAAACGGCAGGGTATGTAGTTAGAACCTACTTACTTTTATTTCAAGGGCTTATTACAAGTTTTATATCATTTCTGGAAATACTAAATGCTTATTTTAAGAGTTATACCACAATTAGACAGTTTTCTTACAAGTATGTACTGGAACCGTTCAGGATAATAACTGATTCACCAAAAGACGCTGGAGAAATTCGGCCTCAATTGTAAACATAAGCAGTATAGTCCTCACTTACATTCCTTCTACACTAATTTTGAGCTGTATAAACATGAATTCCTAATGTTTGAAAGCAAATTCAAGTGAAAACGCTCGGTAAAGTGGCCGGTGTTGTAAATATTATCAGTTTTCTGCTCATTTCCCTGCTTTCCACCTGTAATGTCAGTGATTGAAAACGGCAGGGTATATATTAAGAACCTACTTACTTTTATTTCTAGTGCTTATTACAAGTTTTAAATCATTTCTGGAAAGTCGCAATGCGTATTTTAAGAGTTATACCACAACTAGACAGTTTTCTTACAAGTATGTACTGGAACCGTCAGGATATTTACTGATTCACCAAAAAGATGCTAGAGAAATTCGGCCTCAATTGTAAACATAAGCAGTATAGTCCTCTCTTACAGTCTTTCTATACTAATTTTTAGCTGTATAAACATGAATTCCTAATATTTGAAAGCAAATTCAAGTGAAAACGCTCGGTAAAGTGGCCGGAGTTGTAAATATTATCAGTTATCTGGTCACTTCCCTGTTTTCCACGGGTAATGTCAGTGATTGAAAACGGCAGGGTATATATTAAGAACCTACTTACTTTTATTTCTAGTGCTTATTACAAGTTTTAAATCATTTCTGGAAACTCACAATGCGTATTTTAAGAGTTATACCACAATTTGAGAGTTTTCTTACAAGTATGTACTGGAAACGTCAGGATATTAACTGATTCACCAAAAAGACTCTCGAGAAATTCGGCCTCAATTGTAAACATAAGCAGTATAGTCCTCTCTTACAGTTTTTCTACACTAATTTTGAGCTGTATAAACATGAATTCCTAATATTTGAAAGCAAATTTAAGTGAAAACGCTCGGTAAAGTGGCCGGAGTTGTAAATATTATCAGTTTTCTGGTAATTTCCCTATTTTCCAGGGGTAATGTCAGTGATTGAAAATGGCAGGGTATGTAGTTAGAACCTACTTACTTTTATTTCAAGGGCTTATTACAAGTTTTATATCATTTCTGGAAATACTAAATGCGTATTTTAAGAGTTATACCACAATTAGACAGTTTTCTTACAAGTATGTACTGGAACCGTTCAGGATAATAACTGATTCACCAGAAGACGCTATAGAAATTCGGCCTCAATTGTAAACATAAGCAGTATAGTCCTCTCTTACAGTCTTTCTATACTAATTTTTAGCTTATAAACATGAATTCCTAATATTTGAAAGCAAATTCAAGTGAAAACGCTCGGTAAAGTGGCCGGAGTTGTAAATATTATCAGTTATCTGGTCACTTCCCTGTTTTCCACGGGTAATGTCAGTGATTGAAAACGGCAGGGTATATATTAAGAACCTACTTACTTTTATTTCTAGTGCTTATTACAAGTTTTAAATCATTTCTGGAAACTCACAATGCGTATTTTAAGAGTTATACCACAACTAGACAGTTTTCTTACAAGTATGTACTGGAACCGTCAGGATATTTACTGATTCACCAAAAAGATGCTAGAGAAATTGGGCCTCAATTGTAAACATAAGCAGTATAGTCCTCACTTACAGTCTTTCTACACTAATTTTGAGCTGTATAAACATGAATTCCTAATATTTGAAAGCAAATTTAAGTGAAAACGCTCGCTAAAGTGGCCGGAGTTGTAAATATTATCAGTTATCTGCTCACTTCCCTGTTTTCCATGGGTAATGGCAGTGATTGAAAATGGCAGGGTATGTAGTAAGAACCTACTTACTTTTATTTCAAGTACTTATTACAAGTTTTAAATCATTTCTGGAAACTCTAATTGCGTATTTTAAGATTTATACCACAATTTGAGAGTTTTCTTACAAGTATGTACTGGAAACGTCAGGATATTAACTGATTCACCAAAAAGACGCTGGAGAAATTCGGCCTCAATTGTAAACATAAGCAGTATAGTCCTCTCTTACAGTTTTTCTACACTAATTTTGAGCTTTATAAACATGAATTCCTAATATTTGAAAGCAAATTTAAGTGAAAACGCTCGGTAAAGTGGCCGGAGTTGTAAATATTATCAGTTTTCTGGTAATTTCCCTGTTTTCCACGGGTAATGTCAGTGATTGAAAATGGCAGGGTATGTAGTTAGAACCTACTTACTTTTATTTCAAGGGCTTATTACAAGTTTTATATCATTTCTGGAAATACTAAATGCGTATTTTAAGAGTTATACCACAATTAGACAGTTTTCTTACAAGTATGTACTGGAACCGTTCAGGATAATAACTGATTCACCAAAAGACGCTAGAGAAATTCGGCCTCAATTGTAAACATAAGCAGTATAGTCCTCTCTTACAGTCTTTCTACACTAATTTTGAGCTGTATAAACATGAATTCCTAATATTTGAAAGGAAATTCAAGTGAAAACGCTCGGTCAGGTGGCCGCAGTTTTAAATATTATCAGTTTTCTGGTCATTTCCTCTCTTTCCAAGGGTAATGTCTGCGATTGAAAACAGCAGGAAATGTAGAAAGAATATACTTACTTTTATTTCAAGTGTTTAATACAACTTTTTAATCGTTTCTGGAAATTCTAAATGCGCATTTTAGGGTTTTACCATCATTAGAGAGTTTAATTACAAGTACGTACTGGAACCTTAGGATATTACCTGATACACCAAAAAGTCGCTAGAGAAATTCGGCCTCAATTGTAAACATAAGCAGTATAGTCCTCACTTACAGTCTTTCTACACTAACTTTGAGCGGTATAAACATGAATTCCTAGTATTTGAAAGCAAATTCAAGTGAAAACGCTAGCTAAAGTGGCTGGAGTTGTAAATATTATCAGTATTCTGGTCATTTCCCTGCTTTCAACGGGTAATGTCAGTGATTGAAAACGGCAGGGTATGTAGTAATAACCAACTTACATTTATTTCAAGTGTTTATTACAAGATTTTAATCATTCCTGGAAACTCTAAATGCGTATTTTAAGAGTTATACCACAATTAGAGAGTTTTTTAGTAGCATGTGATGGAACCGTCAGGATATTAACTGATTCAACAAAAAGACGCTAGAGAATTTCGGCCTCAATTGTAAACATAAGGAGTATAGTCCTCACTTACAGTCTTTCTACACTAATCTTGAGCTGTATAAATATGAATTCCTAATATTTGAAAGCAAATTCAAGTGAAAATGCTCGGTAAAGTGGCCGGAGTTGTAAATATTATCAGTTTTCTGGTCATTTCCCTGCTTTCCACTGGTAATGTCAGTGATTGAAAACGGCAAGATATGAAGTAATAATCTACTTACTTTTTTCAAGTGCTTATTTCAAGTTTTCAATCATTTCTGGAAACTCTAAATGCGTATTTTAAGAGTTATATTACAATTAGACAGTTTTCTTACAAGTACATACTGGAACCGTCAGGATATTAACTGATTCACCAAAAAGACGCTAGAGAATTTCGGCCTCAATTGTAAACATAAGCAGTATAGTCCTCACTTACAGTCTTTCTACACTAATTTTGAGCAGTATAAACATGAATTCCTAATATTTGAAAGCAAATTCAAGTGAAAACGCTCCCTAAAGTGGCCGGAGTTGTAAATATTATCAGTTTTCTGGTCATTTCCCTGCTTTCCACGGGTAATGTCAGTGATTGAAAACGGCAGGGTACGTAGTTAGAACCTACTTACTTTTATTTCAAGTGCTTATTACAAGTTTTAAATCATTTGTGGAAACTCTAATTATGTATTTTAAGAGTTATACCACAAATAGACTTTTTTCTTACAAGTATGTACTGGAACTGTCAGGATATTAACTGATTGACCAAAAAGACTCTAGAGATATTCGGCCTCAGTTGTAAACATAAGCAGTATAGTCCTCACTTACAGTCTTTCTACACTAATTTTGAGCTGAGTAAACATGAATTCCTAATATTTGAAAGCAAATTCAAGTGAAAACGCTCGGTAAAGTGGCCGGAGTTGTAAATATTATCAGTTTTCTGGTCATTTCCCTGCTTTCCACGGGTAATGTCAGTGATTGAAATGGCAGGGTTTGTAGTAATAATCTACTTACTTTTCTTTCCAGTGCTTATTACAAGTATTAAACCATTTCTGGAAACACTAATTGCGTATTTTAAGAGTTTTACCACAATTAGACTGTTTTCTTACAAGTATGTACTGGATCCGTAGGATATTACCTGATTCAACAAAAAGGCGCTCGAGAGTCTCGGACTCAATTGTAAACATAAGCAGTATAGTCCTCACTTACAGTCTTTCTACACTAATTTTGAGCTGTATAAACATGAATTCCTAGTATTTGAAAGCAAATTCAAGTGAAAACGCTCCCTAAAGTGCCCGGAGTTGTAAATATTATCAGTTTTCTGGTCATTTCCCTGCTTTCCACCTGTAATGTCAGTGATTGAAAACGGCAGGGTATATATTAAAAACCTACTTACGTTTATTTCTAGTGCTTATTACAAGTTTTAAATCATTTCTGGAAAGTCGCAATGCGTATTTTAAGAGTTATACCACAACTAGACAGTTTTCTTACAAGTATGTACTGGAACCGTCAGGATATTTACTGATTCACCAAAAAGATGCTAGAGAAATTCGGCCTCAATTGTAAACATAAGCAGTATAGTCCTCACTTACATTCCTTCTACACTAATTTTGAGCTGTATAAACATGAATTCCTAATGTTTGAAAGCAAATTCAAGTGAAAACGCTTGGTAAAGTGGCCGGAGTTGTAAATATTATCAGTGTTCTGGTCATTTCCCTGCATTCCACGGGTAATGTCAGTGATTGCAAATGGCAGGGTATGTAGTTAGAACCTACTTACTTTTATTTCAAGTGCTTATTACAAGTTTTATATCATTTCTGAAAATACTAAATGCGTATTTTAAGAGTTATACCACAATTAGACTGTTTTCTTACAAGTATATACTGGACCATTCAGGATAATAACTGATTCACCAAAAGAGGCTAGAGAAATTCGGCCTCAATTTTAAACATAAGCAGTATAGTCCTCTCTTACAGTCTTTCTATACTAATTTTTAGCTGTAGAAACATGAATTCCTAATATTTGAAAGCAAATTCAAGTGAAAACGCTCGGTAAAGTGGCCAGAGTTGTAAATATTACCAGTTTTCTGGTCATTTCCCTGCTTTCCATCTGTAATGTCAGTGATTGAAAACGGCAGGGTATATATTAAGAACCTACTTACTTTTATTTCTAGTGCTTATTACAAGTTTTAAATCATTTCTGGAAACTCGCAATGCGTATTTTAAGAGTTATACCACAACTAGACAGTTTTCTTACAAGTATGTACTGGAACGGTCAGGATATTTACTGATTCACCAAAAAGATGCTAGAGAAATTGGGCCTCAATTGTAAACATAAGCAGTATAGTCCTCACTTACAGTCTTTCTACACTAATTTTGAGCTGTATAAACATGAATTCCTAATATTTGAAAGCAAATTTAAGTGAAAACGCTCGGTAAAGTGGCCGGAGTTGTAAATATTATCAGTTATCTGGTCACTTCCCTGTTTTCCACGGGTAATGGCAGTGATTGAAAACGGCAGGGTATGTAGTAAGAACCTACTTACTTTTATTTCAAGTACTTATTACAAGTTTTAAATCATTTCTGGAAACTCTAATTGCGTAATTTAAGATTTATACCACAATTAGAGAGTTTTCTTACAAGTATGTACTGGAACCGTCAGGATATTAACTGATTCACCAAAAAGACTCTTGAGAAATTCGGCCTCAATTGTAAACATAAGCAGTATAGTCCTCTCTTACAGTCTTTATACACTAATTTTGAGCTGTATAAACATGAATTCCTAATATTTGAAAGCAAATTCAAGTGAAAACGCTTGGTAAAGTGGCCGGAGTAGTAAATATTATCATTGTTCTGGTCATTTCCCTGCTTTCCACGGGTAATGTCAGTGATTGCAAACGGCAGGGTACGTATTAAGAACCTACTTACTTTTATTTCAAGTGCTTATTACAAGTTTTATATCATTTCTGAAAATACTAAATGGGTATTTTAAGAGTTATACCACAATTAGACTGTTTTCTTACAAGTATATACTGGACCATTCAGGATAATAACTGATTCACCAAAAGACGCTATAGAAATTCGGCCTCAATTGTAAACATAAGATGTATAGTCCTCTCTTACAGTCTTTCTATAGTAATTTTTAGCTGTATAAACATGAATTCCTAATATTTGAAAGCAAATTCAAGTGAAAACGCTCGGTAAAGTGGCCTGAGTTGTAAATATTATCAGTTTTCTGGTCATTTCCCTGCTTTCCACCTGTAATATCAGGGAATGAAAACGGCAGGGTATATATTAAGAACCTACTTACTTTTATTCCTAGTGCTTATTACAAGTTTTAAATCATTTCTGGAAAGTCGCAATGCGTATTTTAAGAGTTATACCACAACTAGACAGTTTTCTTACAAGTATGTACTGGAACCGTCAGGATATTTACTGATTCACCAAAAAGATGCTAGAGAAATTCGGCCTCAATTGTAAACATAAGCAGTATAGTCCTCACTTACAGTCTTTCTACAAAAAATTTTGAGCTGTATAAACATGAATTCCTAATATTTGAAAGCAAATTCAAGTGAAAACGCTCGGTAAATTGGCCGGAGTTGTAAATATTATCAGTTTTCTGGTCACTTCCCTGCTTTCCACGGGTAATGTCAGTGATTGAAAACGGCAGGGTATGTAGTAATAATCTACTTACTTTTATTTCAAGTACTTATTACAAGTTTTAAATCATTTCTGGAAACTCTAATTGCGTATTTTAAGAGTTTTACCACAATTAGAGAGTTTTCTTACAAGTATGTAATGGAACCGGCAGGATATTAACTGATTCACCAAAAAGACTCTCGAGAAATTCGGCCTCAATTGTAAACATAAGCAGTATAGTCCTCACTTACATTCCTTCAACACTAATTTTGAGCTGTATAAACTTGAATTCATAATGTGTGAAAGCAAATTCAAGTGAAAACGCTTGGTAAAGTGGCCGGAGTTGTAAATATTATCAGTGTTCTGGTCATTTCCCTGCATTCCACGGGTAATGTCAGTGATTGCAAACGGCAGGGTATGTAGTTAGAACCTACTTACTTATATTTCAAGGGCTTATTACAAGTTTTATATCATTTCTGGAAATACTAAATGCGTATTTTAAGAGTTATACCACAATTAGACAGTTTTCTTACAAGTATGTACTGGAACCGTTCAGGATAATAACTGATTCACCAAAAGACGCTAGAGAAATTCGGCCTCAATTGTAAACATAAGCAGTATAGTCCTCACTTCCAGTCTTTCTACACTAATTTTGAGCTGTATAAACATGAATTCCTAATATTTGAAAGCAAATTCAAGTGAAAACGCTCGGTAAATTGGCCGGAGTTGTAAATATTATCAGTTTTCTGGTCACTTCCCTGCTTTCCACGGGTAATGTCAGTGATTGAAAACGGCAGGGTATGTAGTAATAATATACTTACTTTTATTTCAAGTACTTATTACAAGTTTTAAATCATTTCTGGAAACTCTAATTGCGTATTTTAAGAGTTTTACCACAATTAGAGAGTTTTCTTACAAGTATGTACTGGAACCGTCAGGATATTAACTGATTCACCAAAAAGACTCTCGAGAAATTCGGCCTCAATTGTAAACATAAGCAGTATAGTCCTCAATTACATTCCTTCTACACTAATTTTGAGCTGTATAAACATGAATTCCGAATGTTTGAAAGCAAATTCAAGTGAAAACGCTCGGTAAAGTGGCCGGAGTTGTAAATATTATCAGTTTTCTGGTCATTTCCCTGCTTTCCACGGGTAATGTCAGTGATTGAAAACGGCAGGGTACGTAGTTAGAACCTACTAACTTTTATTTCAAGTGCTTATTACAAGTTTTAAATCATTTGTGGAAACTCTAATTATGTATTTTAGGAGTTATACCACAAATAGACTTTTTTCTTACAAGTATGTACTGGAACTGTCAGGATATTAACTGATTGACCAAAAAGGCTCTAGAGATATTCGGCCTCAGTTGTAAACATAAGCAGTATAGTCCTCACTTACAGTCTTTCTACACTAATTTTGAGCTGAGTAAACATGAATTCCTAATATTTGAAAGCAAATTCAAGTGAAAACGCTCTGTAAAGTGGCCGGAGTTGTAAATATTATCAGTTTTCTGGTCATTTCCCTGCTTTCCACGGGTAATGTCAGTGATTGAAATGGCAGGGTTTGTAGTAATAATCTACTTACTTTTCTTTCCAGTGCTTATTACAAGTATTAAACCATTTCTGGAAACACTAATTGCGTATTTTAAGAGTTTTACCACAATTAGAGAGTTTTCTTACAAGTATGTAATGGAACCGGCAGGATATTAACTGATTCACCAAAAAGACTCTCGAGAAATTCGGCCTCAATTGTAAACATAAGCAGTATAGTCCTCACTTACATTCCTTCAACACTAATTTTGAGCTGTATAAACTTGAATTCATAATGTGTGAAAGCAAATTCAAGTGAAAACGCTTGGTAAAGTGGCCGGAGTTGTAAATATTATCAGTGTTCTGGTCATTTCCCTGCATTCCACGGGTAATGTCAGTGATTGCAAACGGCAGGGTATGTAGTTAGAACCTACTTACTTATATTTCAAGGGCTTATTACAAGTTTTATATCATTTCTGGAAATACTAAATGCGTATTTTAAGAGTTATACCACAATTAGACAGTTTTCTTACAAGTATGTACTGGAACCGTTCAGGATAATAACTGATTCACCAAAAGACGCTAGAGAAATTCGGCCTCAATTGTAAACATAAGCAGTATAGTCCTCACTTCCAGTCTTTCTACACTAATTTTGAGCTGTATAAACATGAATTCCTAATATTTGAAAGCAAATTCAATTGAAAACGCTCGGTAAATTGGCCGGAGTTGTAAATATTATCAGTTTTCTGGTCACTTCCCTGCTTTCCACGGGTAATGTCAGTGATTGAAAACGGCAGGGTATGTAGTAATAATCTACTTACTTTTATTTCAAGTACTTATTACAAGTTTTAAATCATTTCTGGAAACTCTAATTGCGTATTTTATGAGTTTTACCACAATTAGAGAGTTTTCTTACAAGTATGTACTGGAACCGTCAGGATATTAACTGATTCACCAAAAAGACTCTCGAGAAATTCGGCCTCAATTGTAAACATAAGCAGTATAGTCCTCAATTACATTCCTTCTACACTAATTTTGAGCTGTATAAACATGAATTCCTAATGTTTGAAAGCAAATTCAAGTGAAAACGCTCGGTAAAGTGGCCGGAGTTGTAAATATTATCAGTTTTCTGGTCATTTCCCTGCTTTCCACGGGTAATGTCAGTGATTGAAAACGGCAGGGTACTTAGTTAGAACCTACTTACTTTTATTTCAAGTGCTTATTACAAGTTTTAAATCATTTGTGGAAACTCTAATTATGTATTTTAAGAGTTATACCACAAATAGACTTTTTTCTTACAAGTATGTACTGGAACTGTCAGGATATTAACTGATTGACCAAAAAGACTCTAGAGATATTCGGCCTCAGTTGTAAACATAAGCAGTATAGTCCTCACTTACAGTCTTTCTACACTAATTTTGAGCTGAGTAAACATGAATTCCTAATATTTGAAAGCAAATTCAAGTGAAAACGCTCGGTAAAGTGGCCGGAGTTGTAAATATTATCAGTTTTCTGGTCATTTCCCTGCTTTCCACGGGTAATGTCAGTGATTGAAATGGCAGGGTTTGTAGTAATAATCTACTTACTTTTCTTTCCAGTGCTTATTACAAGTATTAAACCATTTCTGGAAACACTAATTGCGTAATTTAAGAGTTTTACCACAATTAGAGAGTTTTCTTACAAGTATGTAATGGAACCGGCAGGATATTAACTGATTCACCAAAAAGACTCTCGAGAAATTCGGCCTCAATTGTAAACATAAGGAGTATAGTCCTCACTTACATTCCTTCAACACTAATTTTGAGCTGTATAAACTTGAATTCATAATGTGTGAAAGCAAATTCAAGTGAAAACGCTTGGTAAAGTGGCCGGAGTTGTAAATATTATCAGTGTTCTGGTCATTTCCCTGCATTCCACGGGTAATGTCAGTGATTGCAAACGGCAGGGTATGTAGTTAGAACCTACTTACTTATATTTCAAGGGCTTATTACAAGTTTTATATCATTTCTGGAAATACTAAATGCGTATTTTAAGAGTTATACCACAATTAGACAGTTTTCTTACAAGTATGTACTGGAACCGTTCAGGATAATAACTGATTCACCAAAAGACGCTAGAGAAATTCGGCCTCAATTGTAAACATAAGCAGTATAGTCCTCACTTCCAGTCTTTCTACACTAATTTTGAGCTGTATAAACATGAATTCCTAATATTTGAAAGCAAATTCAAGTGAAAACGCTCGGTAAATTGGCCGGAGTTGTAAATATTATCAGTTTTCTGGTCACTTCCCTGCTTTCCACGGGTAATGTCAGTGATTGAAAACGGCAGGGTATGTAGTAATAATCTACTTACTTTTATTTCAAGTACTTATTACAAGTTTTAAATCATTTCTGGAAACTCTAATTGCGTATTTTAAGAGTTTTACCACAATTAGAGAGTTTTCTTACAAGTATGTACTGGAACCGTCAGGATATTAACTGATTCACCAAAAAGACTCTCGAGAAATTCGGCCTCAATTGTAAACATAAGCAGTATAGTCCTCAATTACATTCCTTCTACACTAATTTTGAGCTGTATAAACATGAATTCCTAATGTTTGAAAGCAAATTCAAGTGAAAACGCTCGGTAAAGTGGCCGGAGTTGTAAATATTATCAGTTTTCTGGTCATTTCCCTGCTTTCCACGGGTAATGTCAGTGATTGAAAACGGCAGGGTACGTAGTTAGAACCTACTTACTTTTATTTCAAGTGCTTATTACAAGTTTTAAATCATTTGTGGAAACTCTAATTATGTATTTTAAGAGTTATACCACAAATAGACTTTTTTCTTACAAGTATGTACTGGAACTGTCAGGATATTAACTGATTGACCAAAAAGACTCTAGAGATATTCGGCCTCAGTTGTAAACATAAGCAGTATAGTCCTCACTTACAGTCTTTCTACACTAATTTTGAGCTGAGTAAACATGAATTCCTAATATTTGAAAGCAAATTCAAGTGAAAACGCTCGGTAAAGTGGCCGGAGTTGTAAATATTATCAGTTTTCTGGTCATTTCCCTGCTTTCCACGGGTAATGTCAGTGATTGAAATGGCAGGGTTTGTAGTAATAATCTACTTACTTTTCTTTCCAGTGCTTATTACAAGTATTAAACCATTTCTGGAAACACTAATTGCGTATTTTAAGAGTTTTACCACAATTAGACTGTTTTCTTACAAGTATGTACTGGATCCGTAGGATATTACCTGATTCAACAAAAAGGCGCTCGAGAGTCTCGGACTCAATTGTAAACATAAGCAGTATAGTCCTCACTTACAGTCTTTCTACACTAATTTTGAGCTGTATAAACATGAATTCCTAGTATTTGAAAGCAAATTCAAGTGAAAACGCTCCCTAAAGTGCCCGGAGTTGTAAATATTATCAGTTTTCTTGTCATTTCCCTGCTTTCCACCTGTAATGTCAGTGATTGAAAACGGCAGGGTATATATTAAAAACCTACTTACGTTTATTTCTAGTGCTTATTACAAGTTTTAAATCATTTCTGGAAAGTCGCAATGCGTATTTTAAGAGTTATACCACAACTAGACAGTTTTCTTACAAGTATGTACTGGAACCGTCAGGATATTTACTGATTCACCAAAAAGATGCTAGAGAAATTCGGCCTCAATTGTAAACATAAGCAGTATAGTCCTCACTTACATTCCTTCTACACTAATTTTGAGCTGTATAAACATGAATTCCTAATGTTTGAAAGCAAATTCAAGTGAAAACGCTTGGTAAAGTGGCCGGAGTTGTAAATATTATGAGTGTTCTGGTCATTTCCCTGCATTCCACGGGTAATGTCAGTGATTGCAAACGGCAGGGTATGTAGTTAGAACCTACTTACTTTTATTTCAAGTGCTTATTACAAGTTTTATATCATTTCTGAAAATACTAAATGCGTATTTTAAGAGTTATACCACAATTAGACTGTTTTCTTACAAGTATATACTGGACCATTCAGGAAAATAACTGATTCACCAAAAGACGCTAGAGAAATTCGGCCTCAATTTTAAACATAAGCAGTATAGTCCTCTCTTACAGTCTTTCTATACTAATTTTTAGCTGTAGAAACATGAATTCCTAATATTTGAAAGCAAATTCAAGTGATAACGCTCGGTAAAGTGGCCAGAGTTGTAAATATTATCAGTTTTCTGGTCATTTCCCTGCTTTCCATCTGTAATGTCAGTGATTGAAAACGGCAGGGTATATATTAAGAACCTACTTACTTTTATTTCTAGTGCTTATTACAAGTTTTAAATCATTTCTGGAAACTCGCAATGCGTATTTTAAGAGTTATACCACAACTAGACAGTTTTCTTACAAGTATGTACTGGAACGGTCAGGATATTTACTGATTCACCAAAAAGATGCTAGAGAAATTGGGCCTCAATTGTAAACATAAGCAGTATAGTCCTCACTTACAGTCTTTCTACACTAATTTTGAGCTCTATAAACATGAATTCCTAATATTTGAAAGCAAATTTAAGTGAAAACGCTCGCTAAAGTGGCCGGAGTTGTAAATATTATCAGTTATCTGGTCACTTCCCTGTTTTCCACGGGTAATGGCAGTGATTGAAAACGGCAGGGTATGTAGTAAGAACCTACTTACTTTTATTTCAAGTACTTATTACAAGTTTTAAATCATTTCTGGAAACTCTAATTGCGTAATTTAAGATTTATACCACAATTAGAGAGTTTTCTTACAAGTATGTACTGGAACCGTCAGGATATTAACTGATTCACCAAAAAGACTCTTGAGAAATTCGGCCTCAATTGTAAACATAAGCAGTATAGTCCTCTCTTACAGTCTTTATACACTAATTTTGAGCTGTATAAACATGAATTCCTAATATTTGAAAGCAAATTCAAGTGAAAACGCTTGGTAAAGTGGCCGGATTAGTAAATATTATCATTGTTCTGGTCATTTCCCTGCTTTCCACGGGTAATGTCAGTGATTGCAAACGGCAGGGTACGTATTAAGAACCTACTTACTTTTATTTCAAGTGCTTATTACAAGTTTTATATCATTTCTGAAAATACTAAATGGGTATTTTAAGAGTTATACCACAATTAGACTGTTTTCTTACAAGTATATACAGGACCATTCAGGATAATAACTGATTCACCAAAAAGACTCTCGAGAAATTCGGCCTCAATTGTAAACATAAGATGTATAGTCCTCTCTTACAGTCTTTCTATACTAATTTTTAGCTGTATAAACATGAATTCCTAATATTTGAAAGCAAATTCAAGTGAAAACGCTCGGTAAAGTGGCCTGAGTTGTAAATATTATCAGTTTTCTGGTCATTTCCCTGCTTTCCACCTGTAATGTCAGTGAATGAAAACGGCAGGGTATATATTAAGAACCTACTTACTTTTATTCCTAGTGCTTATTACAAGTTTTAAATCATTTCTGGAAAGTCGCAATGCGTATTTTAAGAGTTATACCACAACTAGACAGTTTTCTTACAAGTATGTACTGGAACCGTCAGGATATTTACTGATTCACCAAAAAGATGCTAGAGAAATTCGGCCTCAATTGTAAACATAAGCAGTATAGTCCTCACTTACAGTCTTTCTACAAAAAATTTTGAACTGTATAAACATGAATTCCTAATATTTGAAAGCAAATTTAAGTGAAAACGCTCGGTAAATTGGCCGGAGTTGTAAATATTATCAGTTTTCTGGTCATTTCCCTGCTTTCCACCTGTAATGTCAGTGATTGAAAACGGCAGGGTATATATTAAGAACCTACTTACTTTTATTTCTAGTGCTTATTACAAGTTTTAAATCATTTCTGGAAACTCTAATTGCGTATTTTAAGAGTTATACCACAACTAGACAGTTTTCTTACAAGTATGTACTGGAACCGTCAGGATATTTACTGATTCACCAAAAAGATGCTAGAGAAATTCGGCCTCAATTGTAAACATAAGCAGTATAGTTCTCACTTACAGTCTTTCTACACTAATTTTGAGCTGTATAAACATGAATTCCTAATATTTGAAAGCAAATTCAAGTTGAAACGCTCGGTAAATTGGCCGGAGTTGTAAATATTATCAGTTTTCTGGTCACTTCCCTGCTTTCCACGGGTAATGTCAGTGATTGAAAACGGCAGGGTATGTAGTAATAATCTACTCACTTTTATTTCAAGTACTTATTACAAGTTTTAAAGCATTTCTGGAAACTCTAATTGCGTATTTTAAGAGTTTTACCACAATTAGAGAGTTTTCTTACAAGTATGTAATGGAACTGGCAGGATATTAACTGATTCACCAAAAAGACTCTCGAGAAATTCGGCCTCAATTGTAAACATAAGCAGTATAGTCCTCACTTACATTCCTTCTACACTAATTTTGAGCTGTATAAACTTGAATTCATAATGTTTGAAAGCAAATTCAAGTGAAAACGCTTGGTAAAGTGGCCGGAGTTGTAAATATTATCAGTGTTCTGGTCATTTCCCTGCATTCCACGGGTAATGTCAGTGATTGCAAACGGCAGGGTATGTAGTTAGAACCTACTTACTTTTATTTCAAGGGCTTATTACAAGTTTTATATCATTTCTGGAAAGTCGCAATGCGTATTTTAAGAGTTATACCCAAATTAGACAGTTTTCTTACAAGTATGTACTGGAACCGTTCAGGATAATAACTGATTCACCAAAAGACGCTAGAGAAATTCGGCCTCAATGGTAAACATAAGCAGTATAGTCCTCACTTCCAGTCTTTCTACACTAATTTTGAGCTGTATAAACATGAATTCCTAATATTTGAAAGCAAATTCAAGTGAAAACGCTCGGTAAATTGGCCGGAGTTGTAAATATTATCAGTTTTCTGGTTACTTCCCTGCTTTCCACGGGTAATGTCAGTGATTGAAAACGGCAGGGTATGTAGTAATAATCTACTTACTTTTATTTCAAGTACTTATTACAAGTTTTAAATCATTTCTGGAAACTCTAATTGCGTATTTTAAGAGTTATACCACAATTAGACAGTTTTCTTACAAGTATGTACTGGAACCATTTAGGATAATAACTGATTCACCAAAAGACGCTAGAGAAATTCGGCCTCAATTGTAAACATAAGCAGTATAGTCCTCACTTCCAGTCTTTCTACACTAATTTTGAGCTGTATAAACATGAATTCCTAATATTTGAAAGCAAATTCAAGTGAAAACGCTCGGTAAAGTGGCCGGAGTTGTAAATATTATCATTGTTCTGGTCATTTCCCTGCTTTCCACGGGTAATGTCAGTGATTGAAATCGGCAGGGTATGTAGTAATAATCTACTTACTTTTATTTCAAGTACTTATTACAAGTTTTAAATCATTTCTGGAAACTCTAATTGCGTATTTTAAGATTTATACCACAATTTGAGAGTTTTCTTACAAGTATGTACTGGAAACGTCAGGATATTTACTGATTCACCAAAAAGACTCTCGAGAAATTCGGCCTCAATTGTAAACATAAGCAGTATAGTCCTCTCTTACAGTTTTTCTACACTAATTTTGAGCTGTATAAACATGAATTCCTAATATTTGAAAGCAAATTTAAGTGAAAACGCTCGGTAAAGTGGCCGGAGTTGTAAATATTATCAGTTTTCTGGTAATTTCCCTGTTTTCCACGGGTAATGTCAGTGATTGAAAATGGCAGGGTATGTAGTTAGAACCTACTTACTTTTATTTCAAGGGCTTATTACAAGTTTTATATCATTTCTGGAAATACTAAATGCGTATTTTAAGAGTTATACCACAATTAGACAGTTTTCTTACAAGTATGTACTGGAACCGTTCAGGATAATAACTGATTCACCAAAAGACGCTAGAGAAATTCGGCCTCAATTGTAAACATAAGCAGTATAGTCCTCACTTCCAGTCTTTCTACACTAATTTTGAGCTGTATAAACATGAATTCCTAATATTTGAAAGGAAATTCAAGTGAAAACGCTCGGTCAGGTGGCCGCAGTTGTAAATATTATCAGTTTTCTGGTCATTTCCTTTCTTTCCAAGGGTAATGTCTGCGATTGAAAACAGCAGGAAATGTAGAAAGAATATACTTACTTTTATTTCAAGTGTTTAATACAACTTTTTAATCGTTTCTGGAAATTCTAAATGCGTATTTTAGGGTTTTACCATCATTAGAGAGTTTAATTACAAGTACGTACTGGAACCTTAGGATATTACCTGATACACCAAAAAGTCGCTAGAGAAATTCGGCCTCAATTGTAAACATAAGCAGTATAGTCCTCACTTACAGTCTTTCTACACTAACTTTGAGCGGTATAAACATGAATTCCTAGTATTTGAAAGCAAATTCAAGTGAAAACGCTAGCTAAAGTGGCTGGAGTTGTAAATATTATCAGTATTCTGGTCATTTCCCTGCTTTCAACGGGTAATGTCAGTGATTGAAAACGGCAGGGTATGTAGTAATAACCAACATACATTTATTTCAAGTGTTTATTACAAGATTTTAATCATTCCTGGAAACTCTAAATGCGTACTTTAAGAGTTATACCACAATTAGAGAGTTTTTTAGTAGTATGTGATGGAACCGTCAGGATATTAACTGATTCACCAAAAAGACGCTAGAGAATTTCGGCCTCAATTGTAAACATAAGGAGTATAGTCCTCACTTACAGTCTTTATACACTAATCTTGAGCTGTATAAATATGAATTCCTAATATTTGAAAGCAAATTCAAGTGAAAATGCTCGGTAAAGTGCCCGGAGTTGTAAATATTATCAGTTTTCTGGTCATTTCCCTGCTTTCCACGAGTGATGTCAGTGATTGAAAACGGCAGGGTACGTAGTTAGAACCTACTTACTTTTATTTCAAGTGCTTATTACAAGTTTTAAACCATTTCTGGAAACTCTAATTGCGTATTTTAAGAGTTATACCACAAGTAGACTGTTTTCTTACAAGTATGTACTGGAACCGTCAGTATATTAACTGATTCACCAAAAAGACGCTCGAGAAATTCCGCCTCAATTGTAAACATAAGCAGTGTAGTAATCACTTACAGTTTTTCTACACTAATTCTGAGCTGTATAAACGTGAATTCCTAATATTTGAAAGCAAATTCAAGTGAAAACGCTCGCTAAAGTGGCTGGAGTTGTAAATATTATCAGTTTTCTGGTAATTTTCCTGCTTTCCACGGGTGATGTCAGTGATAGAAAACGGCAGGGTATGTAGTTAGAACCTACTTACTTTTATTTCAAGGGCTTATTACAAGTTTTAAATTATTTCTCGAAATACTAAATGCGTATTTTAAGAGTTTTACCACAATTACTGAGTTTTCTTTCAGGTATGTACTGGAACCGTCAGGATATTAACTGATTCACCAAAAAACGCTAGAGAAATTCGGCCTCAATTACAAACCTAAGCAGTATAGTCCTTACTTACAGTCTTTCTACACTAATTTTGAGCTGTAAAAACATGAATTCCTAGTATTTAAAAGCAAATTCAAGTGACAACGCTCGCTAAAGTGGCCGGAGTTGTAAATATTAGCAGTTTTCTGTTCATTTCCCTGCTTTTCACGTGTAATGTCCGCGATTGAAAACAGCAGGAAATGTAGTAAGAATCTACTAACTTTTATTTCAAGGGTTTCTTATAAGTTTTTAATCATTTCTGGAAACTCTAATTGCGTATTTTAAGAGTTTTACCACAATTAGACAGTTTTCTTACAAGTATGTCCTGGAACAGTGAGGATATTAACTGATTCACCAAAAAGACGCTAGAGAAATTCGGCCTCAATTGTAAACATTAGCAGTAGAGTCCTCACTTACAGTCTTTCCACACTAATTTTGAGCTGTATAGACATGAATTCCTAATTATTGAAAGCAAATTCAAGTGAAAACCCTCGCTAAAGTGGCCGGAGTTGTAAATATTAGCAGTTTTCTGGTCATTTCCCTGCTTTTCACGGGTTATGTCC
Source organism: Myotis nattereri (assembly GCF_964212035.1). Classification (NCBI taxonomy): domain Eukaryota; kingdom Metazoa; phylum Chordata; class Mammalia; order Chiroptera; family Vespertilionidae; genus Myotis; species Myotis nattereri. The sequence goes on from NC_138083.1 coordinate 612,726, forward strand.
GTGATTGAAAACAGCAGGAAATGTAGTAAGAATCTACTAACTTTTATTTCAAGGGTTTCTTATAAGTATTTAATCATTTCTGAAAACTCTACTTGCGTATTTTAAGGGTTTTACCACAGTTAGACAATTTTCTTATAACTATGTAATGGAACAGTCAGGATATTAACTGATTCACCAAGAAGACTCTAGAGATATTCGGCCTCAGTTGTAAACCTAAGCAGTATAGTCCTCACTTACAGTCTTTCTACACTAATTTTGAGCTGAGTAAACATGAATTCCTAATATTTGAAAGCAAATTCAAGTGAAAACGCTCGGTAAAGTGGCCGGAGTTGAAAATATCATCAGTTTTCTGGTCATTTCCCTGTTTTCCACGGGTAATGTCAGTGATTGAAATGGCAGGGTTTGTAGTAATAATATACTTACTTTTCTTTCCAGTGCTTATTACAAGTTTTAAACCATTTCTGGAAACACTAATTGCGTATTTTAAGAGTTTTACCACAATTAGACTGTTTTCTTACAAGTATGTACTGGATCCTTAGGATATTACCTGATTCACCAAAAAGGCGCTCGAGAGACTCGGCCTCAATTGTAAACATTAGCAGTATAGTCCTCACTTACAGTCTTTCTACACTAATTGTGAGCTGTGTAAGCATGAATTCCTAATATTTGAAAGCGAATTCAAGTGAAAACGCTCGCTAAAGTGGCCGGAGTTGTAAATATTAGCAGTTTTCTGGTCATTTCCCTGCTTTCCCCGAGTAATGTCAGTGATTGAAAACGGCAGGGTATGTAGTGAGAACTACCTACTTTTATTTCAAGTGCTTATTACAAGTTTTATATCATTTCTGGAAATACTAAATGCGTATTTTAAGAGTTATACCACAATTAGACAGTTTTCTTACAAGTATATTGGAACCTTCAGGATAATAACTGATTCACCAAAAAGACGCCAGAGAAATTCGGCCTCAATTACAAACCTAAGCAGTATAGTCCTCACTTACAGTCTTTCTACACTAATTTTGAGCTGTATAAACATGAATTCCTAATATTTGAAAGCAAATTCAAGTGAAAACGCTCGGTAAAGTGGCCGCAGTTGTAAATATTATCAGTTTTCTGGTCATTTCCCTGCTTTCCACGGGTAATGTTATTGATTGAAAACGGCAGGGTATGTAGTTAGAACCTACTTACTTTAATTTCAAGTGCTTATTACAAGTTTTAAATCATTTCTGGAAACTCTAATTTTGTATTTTAAGAGTTTTACCACAATTAGAGAGTTTTCTTACAAGTATGTACTGGAACCGTCAGTATATTAACTGATTCACCAAAAAGACGCTCAAGAAATTCCGCCTCAATTGTAAACATAAGCAGTGTAGTAATCACTTACAGTCTTTCTACACTAATTCTGAGCTGTATAAACGTGAATTCCTAATATTTGAAAGCAAATTCAAGTGAAAACGCTCGTGAAAGTGGCTGGAGTTGTAAATATTATCAGTTTTCTGGTAATTTTCCTGCTTTCCACGGGTGATGTCAGTGATTGAAAACGGCAGGGTATGTAGTTAGAACCTACTTACTTTTATTTCAAGGGCTTATTACAAGTTTTATATTATTTCTTGAAATACTAAATGCGTATTTTAAGAGTTTTACCACAATTACTGAGTTTTCTTTCAGGTATGTACTGGAACCATCAAGAAACTAACTAATTCACCAAAAAGATGCTAGAGAAATTCGGCCTCCATTGTCAACATTAGCAGTATAGTCCTCACTTACAGTCTTTCTACACTAATTTTGAGCTGTATAAACAAGAATTCCTAATATTTGAAAGGAAATTCAAGTGAAAACACTCGGTAAGGTGGCCGCAGTTGTAAATATTATCAGTTTTCTGGTCATTTCCTTTCTTTCCAAGGGTAATGTCTGCGATTGAAATCAGCAGGAAATGTAGAAAGAATATACTTACTTTTATTTCAAGTGTTTAATACAACTTTTTAATCGTTTCTGGAAATTCTAAATGCGTATTTTAGGGTTTTACCATCATTAGGGAGTTTAATTACAAGTACGTACTGGAACCTGAGGATATTACCTGATACACCAAAAAGTCGCTAGAGAAATTGGGCCTCAATTGTAAACATAAGCAGTATAGTCCTCACAGTCTTTCTACAATAACTTTGAGCGGTATAAACATGAATTCCTATTATTTGAAAGCAAATTCAAGTGAAAACGCTAGCTAAAGTGGCTGGAGTTGTAAATATTATCAGTATTCTGGTCATTTCCCTGCTTTCAACGGGTAATGTCAGTTTTTGAAAACGGCAGGGTATGTAGTAATAACCAACTTACATTTATTTCAAGTGTTTATTACAAGATTTTAATCATTCCTGGAAACTCTAAATGCGTATTTTAAGAGTTATACCAAAATTAGAGAGTTTTTTAGTAGTATGTGATGGAATCGTCAGGATATTAACTGATTCACCAAGAAGACTCTAGAGATATTCGGCCTCAGTTGTAAACCTAAGCAGTATAGTCCTCACTTACAGTCTTTCTACACTAATTTTGAGCTGAGTAAACATGAATTCCTAATATTTGAAAGCAAATTCAAGTGAAAACGCTCGGTAAAGTGGCCGGAGTTGAAAATATCATCAGTTTTCTGGTCATTTCCCTGTTTTCCACGGGTAATGTCAGTGATTGAAATGGCAGGGTTTGTAGTAATAATATACTTACTTTTCTTTCCAGTGCTTATTACAAGTTTTAAACCATTTCTGGAAACACTAATTGCGTATTTTAAGAGTTTTACCACAATTAGACTGTTTTCTTACAAGTATGTACTGGATCCTTAGGATATTACCTGATTCACCAAAAAGGCGCTCGAGAGACTCGGCCTCAATTGTAAACATTAGCAGTATAGTCCTCACTTACAGTCTTTCTACACTAATTGTGAGCTGTGTAAGCATGAATTCCTAATATTTGAAAGCGAATTCAAGTGAAAACGCTCGCTAAATTGGCCGGAGTTGTAAATATTAGCAGTTTTCTGGTCATTTCCCTGCTTTCCCCGAGTAATGTCAGTGATTGAAAACGGCAGGGTATGTAGTGAGAACTACCTACTTTTATTTCAAGTGCTTATTACAAGTTTTATATCATTTCTGGAAATACTAAATCCGTATTTTAAGAGTTATACCACAATTAGACAGTTTTCTTACAAGTATATTGGAACCTTCAGGATAATAACTGATTCACTAAAAAGACGCTAGAGAAATTCGGCCTCAATTGTAAACATTAGCAGTATAGTCCTCACTTACAGTCTTAATACAGTACTTGTGAGCTGTGTAAACATGAATTCCTAGTATTTGAAAGCAAATTCAAGTGAAAACGCTTGCTAAAGTGGCCGGAGTTATAAATATTAGCAGTTTCCTGGTCATTTCCCTGCTTTTCAAGGGTAATGTCCGTGATTGAAAACAGCTGGAAATGTAGTAAGAATCTACTAACTTTTATTTCAAGGGTTTCTTGTAAGTTTTTAATCATTTCTGGAAACTCTAATTGCGTATTTTAAGAGTTTTACCACAATTACTGAGTTTTCTTTCAGGTATGTACTGGAACCGTCAGGATATTAACTGATTCACCAAAAAGACGCCGGAGAAATTCGGCCTCAATTACAAACCTAAGCAGTATAGTCCTCACTTACAGTCTTTCTACACTAATTTTGAGCTGTAAAAACATGAATTCCTAGTATTTGAAAGGAAATTGAAGTGAAAACGCTCGCTAAAGTGGCCGGAGTTGTAAATATTAGCAGTTTTCTGTTCATTTCCCTGCTTTTCACGTGTAATGTCCGCGATTGAAAACAGCAGGAAATGTAGTAAGAATCTACTAACTTTTATTTCAAGGGTTTCTTATAAGTTTTTAATCATTTCTGGAAACTCTAATTGCGTATTTTAAGAGTTTTACCACAATTAGACAGTTTTCTTACAAGTATGTCCTGGAACAGTGAGGATATTAACTGATTCACCAAAAGGACGCTAGAGAAATTCGGCCTCAATTGTAAACATTAGCAGTAGAGTCCTCACTTACAGTCTTTCCACACTAATTTTGAGCTGTATAGACATGAATTCCTAATTATTGAAAGCAAATTCAAGTGAAAACCCTCGCTAAAGTGGCCGGAGTTGTAAATATTAGCAGTTTTCTGGTCATTTCCCTGCTTTTCACGGGTTATGTCCGTGATTGAAAACAGCAGGAAATGTAGTAAGAATCTACTAACTTTTATTTCAAGGGTTTCTTATAAGTATTTAATCATGTCTGAAAACTCTACTTGCGTATTTTAAGGGTTTTACCACAGTTAGACAATTTTCTTATAAGTATGTAATGGAACAGTCAGGATATTAACTGATTCACCAAGAAGACTCTAGAGATATTCGGCCTCAGTTGTAAACCTAAGCAGTATAGTCATCACTTACAGTCTTTCTACACTAATTTTGAGCTGAGTAAACATGAATTCCTAATATTTGAAAGCAAATTCAAGTGAAAACGCTCGGTAAAGTGGCCGGAGTTGAAAATATCATCAGTTTTCTGGTCATTTCCCTGTTTTCCACGGGTAATGTCAGTGATTGAAATGGCAGGGTTTGTAGTAATAATCTACTTACTTTTCTTTCCAGTGCTTATTACAAGTTTTAAACCATTTCTGGAAACACTAATTGCGTATTTTAAGAGTTTTACCACAATTAGACTGTTTTCTTACAAGTATGTACTGGATCCTTAGGATATTACCTGATTCACCAAAAAGGCGCTCGAGAGACTCGGCCTCAATTGTAAACATTAGCAGTATAGTCCTCACTTACAGTCTTTCTACACTAATTGTGAGCTGTGTAAGCATGAATTCCTAATATTTGAAAGCGAATTCAAGTGAAAACGCTCGCTAAAGTGGCCGGAGTTGTAAATATTAGCAGTTTTCTGGTCATTTCCCTGCTTTCCCCGAGTAATGTCAGTGATTGAAAACGGCAGGGTATGTAGTGAGAACTACCTACTTTTATTTCAAGTGCTTATTACAAGTTTTATATCATTTCTGGAAATACTAAATGCGTATTTTAAGAGTTATACCACAATTAGACAGTTTTCTTACAAGTATATTGGAACCTTCAGGATAATAACTGATTCACTAAAAAGACGCTAGAGAAATTCGGCCTCAATTGTAAACATTAGCAGTATAGTCCTCACTTACAGTCTTAATACAGTACTTGTGAGCTGTGTAAACATGAATTCCTAGTATTTGAAAGCAAATTCAAGTGAAAACGCTTGCTAAAGTGGCCGGAGTTATAAATATTAGCAGTTTCCTGGTCATTTCCCTGCTTTTCAAGGGTAATGTCCGTGATTGAAAACAGCTGGAAATGTAGTAAGAATCTACTAACTTTTATTTCAAGGGTTTCTTGTAAGTTTTTAATCATTTCTGGAAACTCTAATTGCGTATTTTAAGAGTTTTACCACAATTACTGAGTTTTCTTTCAGGTATGTACTGGAACCGTCAGGATATTAACTGATTCACCAAAAAGACGCCGGAGAAATTCGGCCTCAATTACAAACCTAAGCAGTATAGTCCTCACTTACAGTCTTTCTACACTAATTTTGAGCTGTAAAAACATGAATTCCTAGTATTTGAAAGGAAATTGAAGTGAAAACGCTCGCTAAAGTGGCCGGAGTTGTAAATATTAGCAGTTTTCTGTTCATTTCCCTGCTTTTCACGTGTAATGTCCGCGATTGAAAACAGCAGGAAATGTAGTAAGAATCTACTAACTTTTATTTCAAGGGTTTCTTATAAGTTTTTAATCATTTCTGGAAACTCTAATTGCGTATTTTAAGAGTTTTACCACAATTAGACAGTTTTCTTACAAGTATGTCCTGGAACAGTGAGGATATTAACTGATTCACCAAAAAGACGCTAGAGAAATTCGGCCTCAATTGTAAACATTAGCAGTAGAGTCCTCACTTACAGTCTTTCCACACTAATTTTGAGCTGTATAGACATGAATTCCTAATTATTGAAAGCAAATTCAAGTGAAAACCCTCGCTAAAGTGGCCGGAGTTGTAAATATTCGCAGTTTTCTGGTCATTTCCGTGCTTTTCACGGGTTATGTCCGTGATTGAAAACAGCAGGAAATGTAGTAAGAATCTACTAACTTTTATTTCAAGGGTTTCTTATAAGTATTTAATCATTTCTGAAAACTCTACTTGCGTATTTTAAGAGTTTTACCACAGTTAGACAATTTTCTTACAAGTATGTAATGGAACAGTCAGGATATTAACTGATTCACCAAGAAGACTCTAGAGATATTCGGCCTCAGTTGTAAACCTAAGCAGTATAGTCCTCACTTACAGTCTTTCTATACTAATTTTGAGCTGAGTAAACATGAATTCCTAATATTTGAAAGCAAATTCAAGTGAAAACGCTCGGTAAAGTGGCCGGAGTTGAAAATATCATCAGTTTTCTGGTCATTTCCCTGTTTTCCACGGGTAATGTCAGTGATTGAAATCGCAGGGTTTGTAGTAATAATCTACTTACTTTTCTTTCCAGTGCTTATTACAAGTTTTAAACCATTTCTGGAAACACTAATTGCGTATTTTAAGAGTTTTACCACAATTAGACTGTTTTCTTACAAGTATGTACTGGATCCTTAGGATATTACCTGATTCACCAAAAAGGCGGTCGAGAGACTCGGCCTCAATTGTAAACATTAGCAGTATAGTCCTCACTTACAGTCTTTCTACACTAATTGTGAGCTGTGTAAACATGAATTCCTAATATTTGAAAGCGAATTCAAGTGAAAACGCTCGCTAAAGTGGCCGGAGTTGTAAATATTATCAGTTTTCTGGTCATTTCCCTGCTTTCCCCGAGTAATGTCAGTGATTGAAAACGGCAGGGTATGTAGTGAGAACCTACCTACTTTTATTTCAAGTGCTTATTACAAGTTTTATATCATTTGGAAATACTAAATGCGTATTTTAAGAGTTATACCACAATTAGACAGTGTTCTTACAAGTATATTGGAACCTTCAGGATAATAACTGATTCACCAAAAAGACGCTAGAGAAATTCGGCCTCAATTGTAAACAAAAGCAGTATAGTCCTCACTTACAGTCTTTCTACACTAATTTTGAGCTGTATAAACATGAATTCCTAATATTTGAAAGCAAATTCAAGTGAAAATGCTCGGTAAAGTGCCCGGAGTTGTAAATATTATCAGTTTTCTGGTCATTTCCCTGCTTTCCACGAGTAATGTCAGTGATTGAAAACGGCAGGGTACGTAGTTAGAACCTACTTACTTTTATTTCAAGTGCTTATTACAAGTTTTAAACCATTTCTGGAAACTCTAATTGCGTATTTTAAGAGTTATACCACAAATAGACTGTTTTCTTACAAGTATGTACTGGAACTGTCAGGATATTAACTGATTCACCAAAAAGACTCTGGAGATATTCGGCCTCAGTTGTAAACCTAAGCAGTATAGTCCTCACTTACAGTCTTTCTACACTAATTTTGAGCTGAGTAAACATGAATTCCTAATATTTGAAAGCAAATTCAAGTGAAAACGCTCGGTAAAGTGGCCGGAGTTGAAAATATCATCAGTTTTCTGGTCATTTCCCTGTTTTCCACGGGTAATGTCAGTGATTGAAATGGCAGGGTTTGTAGTAATAATCTACTTACTTTTCTTTCCAGTGCTTATTACAAGTTTTAAACCATTTCTGGAAACACAAATTGCGTATTTTAAGAGTTTTACCACAATTAGACTGTTTTCTTACAAGTATGTACTGGATCCTTAGGATATTACCTGATTCACCAAAAAGGCGCTCGAGAGACTCGGCCTCAATTGTAAACATAAGCAGTATAGTCCTCACTTACAGTCTTTCTACACTAATTTTGAGCTGTATAAACATGAATTCCTAATATTTGAAAGCAAATTTAAGTGAAAACGCTCGGTAAAGTGCCCGGAGTTGTAAATATTAGCAGTTTTCTGGTCATTTCCCTGGTTTCCCCGAGTAATGTCAGTGATTGAAAACGGCAGGGTATGTAGTGAGAACCTACCTACTTTTATTTCAAGTGCTTATTACAAGTTTTATATCATTTCTGGAAATACTAAATACGTATTTTAAGAGTTATACCACAATTAGACAGTTTTCTTACAAGTATATTGGAACCTTCAGGATAATAACTGATTCACCAAAAAGACGCTAGAGAAATTCGGCCTCAATTGTAAACAAAAGCAGTATAGTCCTCACTTCCAGTCTTTCTACACTAATTTTGAGCTGTATAAACATGAATTCCTAATATTTGAAAGGAAATTCAAGTGAAAACGCTCGGTCAGGTGGCCGCAGTTGTAAATATTATCAGTTTTCTGGTCATTTCCCTGCTTTCCACGGGTATTGTTATTGATTGAAAACGGCAGGGTATGTAGTTAGAACCTACTTACTTTTATTTCAAGTGCTTATTACAAGTTTTAAATCATTTCTGGAAACTCTAATTTTGTATTTTAAGAGTTTTACCACAAGTAGACTGTTTTCTTACAAGTATGTACTGGAACCGTCAGTATATTAACTGATTCACCAAAAAGACGCTCGAGAAATTCCGCCTCAATTGTAAACATAAGCAGTGTAGTAATCACTTACAGTTTTTCTACACTAATTCTGAGCTGTATAAACGTGAATTCCTAATATTTGAAAGCAAATTCAAGTGAAAACGCTCGCTAAAGTGGCTGGAGTTGTAAATATTATCAGTTTTCTGGTAATTTCCCTGCTTTCCACGGGTGATGTCAGTGATAGAAAACGGCAGGGTATGTAGTTAGAACCTACTTACTTTTATTTCAAGGGCTTATTACAAGTTTTAAATTATTTCTCGAAATACTAAATGCGTATTTTAAGAGTTTTACCACAATTACTGAGTTTTCTTTCAGGTATGTACTGGAACCGTCAGGATATTAACTGATTCACCAAAAAACGCTAGAGAAATTCGGCCTCAATTACAAACCTAAGCAGTATAGTCCTTACTTACAGTCTTTCTACACTAATTTTGAGCTGTAAAAACATGAATTCCTAGTATTTAAAAGCAAATTCAAGTGACAACGCTCGCTAAAGTGGCCGGAGTTGTAAATATTAGCAGTTTTCTGTTCATTTCCCTGCTTTTCACGTGTAATGTCCGCGATTGAAAACAGCAGGAAATGTAGTAAGAATCTACTAACTTTTATTTCAAGGGTTTCTTATAAGTTTTTAATCATTTCTGGAAACTCTAATTGCGTATTTTAAGAGTTTTACCACAATTAGACAGTTTTCTTACAAGTATGTCCTGGAACAGTGAGGATATTAACTGATTCACCAAAAAGACGCTAGAGAAATTCGGCCTCAATTGTAAACATTAGCAGTAGAGTCCTCACTTACAGTCTTTCCACACTAATTTTGAGCTGTATAGACATGAATTCCTAATTATTGAAAGCAAATTCAAGTGAAAACCCTCGCTAAAGTGGCCGGAGTTGTAAATATTAGCAGTTTTCTGGTCATTTCCCTGCTTTTCACGGGTTATGTCCGTGATTGAAAACAGCAGGAAATGTAGTAAGAATCTACTAACTTTTATTTCAAGGGTTTCTTATAAGTATTTAATCATTTCTGAAAACTCTACTTGCGTATTTTAAGGGTTTTACCACAGTTAGACAATTTTCTTATAACTATGTAATGGAACAGTCAGGATATTAACTGATTCACCAAGAAGACTCTAGAGATATTCGGCCTCAGTTGTAAACCTAAGCAGTATAGTCCTCACTTACAGTCTTTCTACACTAATTTTGAGCTGAGTAAACATGAATTCCTAATATTTGAAAGCAAATTCAAGTGAAAACGCTCGGTAAAGTGGCCGGAGTTGAAAATATCATCAGTTTTCTGGTCATTTCCCTGTTTTCCACGGGTAATGTCAGTGATTGAAATGGCAGGGTTTGTAGTAATAATCTACTTACTTTTCTTTCCAGTGCTTATTACAAGTTTTAAACCATTTCTGGAAACACTAATTGCGTATTTTAAGAGTTTTACCACAATTAGACTGTTTTCTTACAAGTATGTACTGGATCCTTAGGATATTACCTGATTCACCAAAAAGGCGCTCGAGAGACTCGGCCTCAATTGTAAACATTAGCAGTATAGTCCTCACTTACAGTCTTTCTACACTAATTGTGAGCTGTGTAAGCATGAATTCCTAATATTTGAAAGCGAATTCAAGTGAAAACGCTCGCTAAAGTGGCCGGAGTTGTAAATATTAGCAGTTTTCTGGTCATTTCCCTGCTTTCCCCGAGTAATGTCAGTGATTGAAAACGGCAGGGTATGTAGTGAGAACTACCTACTTTTATTTCAAGTGCTTATTACAAGTTTTATATCATTTCTGGAAATACTAAATGCGTATTTTAAGAGTTATACCACAATTAGACAGTTTTCTTACAAGTATATTGGAACCTTCAGGATAATAACTGATTCACTAAAAAGACGCTAGAGAATTTCGGCCTCAATTGTAAACATTAGCAGTATAGTCCTCACTTACAGTCTTAATACAGTACTTGTGAGCTGTGTAAACATGAATTCCTAGTATTTGAAAGCAAATTCAAGTGAAAACGCTTGCTAAAGTGGCCGGAGTTATAAATATTAGCAGTTTCCTGGTCATTTCCCTGCTTTTCAAGGGTAATGTCCGTGATTGAAAACAGCTGGAAATGTAGTAAGAATCTACTAACTTTTATTTCAAGGGTTTCTTGTAAGTTTTTAATCATTTCTGGAAACTCTAATTGCGTATTTTAAGAGTTTTACCACAATTACTGAGTTTTCTTTCAGGTATGTACTGGAACCGTCAGGATATTAACTGATTCACCAAAAAGACGCCGGAGAAATTCGGCCTCAATTACAAACCTAAGCAGTATAGTCCTCACTTACAGTCTTTCTACACTAATTTTGAGCTGTAAAAACATGAATTCCTAGTATTTGAAAGGAAATTGAAGTGAAAACGCTCGCTAAAGTGGCCGGAGTTGTAAATATTAGCAGTTTTCTGTTCATTTCCCTGCTTTTCACGTGTAATGTCCGCGATTGAAAACAGCAGGAAATGTAGTAAGAATCTACTAACTTTTATTTCAAGGGTTTCTTATAAGTTTTTAATCATTTCTGGAAACTCTAATTGCGTATTTTAAGAGTTTTACCACAATTAGACAGTTTTCTTACAAGTATGTCCTGGAACAGTGAGGATATTAACTGATTCACCAAAAAGACGCTAGAGAAATTCGGCCTCAATTGTAAACATTAGCAGTAGAGTCCTCACTTACAGTCTTTCCACACTAATTTTGAGCTGTATAGACATGAATTCCTAATTATTGAAAGCAAATTCAAGTGAAAACCCTCGCTAAAGTGGCCGGAGTTGTAAATATTCGCAGTTTTCTGGTCATTTCCGTGCTTTTCACGGGTTATGTCCGTGATTGAAAACAGCAGGAAATGTAGTAAGAATCTACTAACTTTTATTTCAAGGGTTTCTTATAAGTATTTAATCATTTCTGAAAACTCTACTTGCGTATTTTAAGAGTTTTACCACAGTTAGACAATTTTCTTACAAGTATGTAATGGAACAGTCAGGATATTAACTGATTCACCAAGAAGACTCTAGAGATATTCGGCCTCAGTTGTAAACCTAAGCAGTATAGTCCTCACTTACAGTCTTTCTATACTAATTTTGAGCTGAGTAAACATGAATTCCTAATATTTGAAAGCAAATTCAAGTGAAAACGCTCGGTAAAGTGGCCGGAGTTGAAAATATCATCAGTTTTCTGGTCATTTCCCTGTTTTCCACGGGTAATGTCAGTGATTGAAATGGCAGGGTTTGTAGTAATAATCTACTTACTTTTCTTTCCAGTGCTTATTACAAGTTTTAAACCATTTCTGGAAACACTAATTGCGTATTTTAAGAGTTTTACCACAATTAGACTGTTTTCTTACAAGTATGTACTGGATCCTTAGGATATTACCTGATTCACCAAAAAGGCGGTCGAGAGACTCGGCCTCAATTGTAAACATTAGCAGTATAGTCCTCACTTACAGTCTTTCTACACTAATTGTGAGCTGTGTAAACATGAATTCCTAATATTTGAAAGCGAATTCAAGTGAAAACGCTCGCTAAAGTGGCCGGAGTTGTAAATATTATCAGTTTTCTGGTCATTTCCCTGCTTTCCCCGAGTAATGTCAGTGATTGAAAACGGCAGGGTATGTAGTGAGAACCTACCTACTTTTATTTCAAGTGCTTATTACAAGTTTTATATCATTTGGAAATACTAAATGCGTATTTTAAGAGTTATACCACAATTAGACAGTTTTCTTACAAGTATATTGGAACCTTCAGGATAATAACTGATTCACCAAAAAGACGCTAGAGAAATTCGGCCTCAATTGTAAACAAAAGCAGTATAGTCCTCACTTACAGTCTTTCTACACTAATTTTGAGCTGTATAAACATGAATTCCTAATATTTGAAAGCAAATTCAAGTGAAAATGCTCGGTAAAGTGCCCGGAGTTGTAAATATTATCAGTTTTCTGGTCATTTCCCTGCTTTCCACGAGTAATGTCAGTGATTGAAAACGGCAGGGTACGTAGTTAGAACCTACTTACTTTTATTTCAAGTGCTTATTACAAGTTTTAAACCATTTCTGGAAACTCTAATTGCGTATTTTAAGAGTTATACCACAAATAGACTGTTTTCTTACAAGTATGTACTGGAACTGTCAGGATATTAACTGATTCACCAAAAAGACTCTGGAGATATTCGGCCTCAGTTGTAAACCTAAGCAGTATAGTCCTCACTTACAGTCTTTCTACACTAATTTTGAGCTGAGTAAACATGAATTCCTAATATTTGAAAGCAAATTCAAGTGAAAACGCTCGGTAAAGTGGCCGGAGTTGAAAATATCATCAGTTTTCTGGTCATTTCCCTGTTTTCAACGGGTAATGTCAGTGATTGAAATGGCAGGGTTTGTAGTAATAATCTACTTACTTTTCTTTCCAGTGCTTATTACAAGTTTTAAACCATTTCTGGAAACACAAATTGCGTATTTTAAGAGTTTTACCACAGTGAGACAGTTTTCTTACAAGTATGTACTGGATCCTTAGGATATTACCTGATTCACCAAAAAGGCGCTCGAGAGACTCGGCCTCAATTGTAAACATTAGCAGTATAGTCCTCACTTACAGTCTTTCTACACTAATTGTGAGCTGTGTAAGCATGAATTCCTAATATTTGAAAGCGAATTCAAGTGAAAACGCTCGCTAAAGTGGCCGGAGTTGTAAATATTAGCAGTTTTCTGGTCATTTCCCTGCTTTCCCCGAGTAATGTCAGTGATTGAAAACGGCAGGGTATGTAGTGAGAACTACCTACTTTTATTTCAAGTGCTTATTACAAGTTTTATATCATTTCTGGAAATACTAAATGCGTATTTTAAGAGTTATACCACAATTAGACAGTTTTCTTACAAGTATATTGGAACCTTCAGGATAATAACTGATTCACTAAAAAGACGCTAGAGAAATTCGGCCTCAATTGTAAACATTAGCAGTATAGTCCTCACTTACAGTCTTAATACAGTACTTGTGAGCTGTGTAAACATGAATTCCTAGTATTTGAAAGCAAATTCAAGTGAAAACGCTTGCTAAAGTGGCCGGAGTTATAAATATTAGCAGTTTCCTGGTCATTTCCCTGCTTTTCAAGGGTAATGTCCGTGATTGAAAACAGCTGGAAATGTAGTAAGAATCTACTAACTTTTATTTCAAGGGTTTCTTGTAAGTTTTTAATCATTTCTGGAAACTCTAATTGCGTATTTTAAGAGTTTTACCACAATTACTGAGTTTTCTTTCAGGTATGTACTGGAACCGTCAGGATATTAACTGATTCACCAAAAAGACGCCGGAGAAATTCGGCCTCAATTACAAACCTAAGCAGTATAGTCCTCACTTACAGTCTTTCTACACTAATTTTGAGCTGTAAAAACATGAATTCCTAGTATTTGAAAGGAAATTGAAGTGAAAACGCTCGCTAAAGTGGCCGGAGTTGTAAATATTAGCAGTTTTCTGTTCATTTCCCTGCTTTTCACGTGTAATGTCCGCGATTGAAAACAGCAGGAAATGTAGTAAGAATCTACTAACTTTTATTTCAAGGGTTTCTTATAAGTTTTTAATCATTTCTGGAAACTCTAATTGCGTATTTTAAGAGTTTTACCACAATTAGACAGTTTTCTTACAAGTATGTCCTGGAACAGTGAGGATATTAACTGATTCACCAAAAAGACGCTAGAGAAATTCGGCCTCAATTGTAAACATTAGCAGTAGAGTCCTCACTTACAGTCTTTCCACACTAATTTTGAGCTGTATAGACATGAATTCCTAATTATTGAAAGCAAATTCAAGTGAAAACCCTCGCTAAAGTGGCCGGAGTTGTAAATATTCGCAGTTTTCTGGTCATTTCCGTGCTTTTCACGGGTTATGTCCGTGATTGAAAACAGCAGGAAATGTAGTAAGAATCTACTAACTTTTATTTCAAGGGTTTCTTATAAGTATTTAATCATTTCTGAAAACTCTACTTGCGTATTTTAAGAGTTTTACCACAGTTAGACAATTTTCTTACAAGTATGTAATGGAACAGTCAGGATATTAACTGATTCACCAAGAAGACTCTAGAGATATTCGGCCTCAGTTGTAAACCTAAGCAGTATAGTCCTCACTTACAGTCTTTCTATACTAATTTTGAGCTGAGTAAACATGAATTCCTAATATTTGAAAGCAAATTCAAGTGAAAACGCTCGGTCAGGTGGCCGCAGTTGTAAATATTATCAGTTTTCTGGTCATTTCCCTGCTTTCCACGAGTAATGTCAGTGATTGAAAACGGCAGGGTACGTAGTTAGAACCTACTTACTTTTATTTCAAGTGCTTATTACAAGTTTTAAACCATTTCTGGAAACTCTAATTGCGTATTTTAAGAGTTATACCACAAATAGACTGTTTTCTTACAAGTATGTACTGGAACTGTCAGGATATTAACTGATTCACCAAAAAGACTCTGGAGATATTCGGCCTCAGTTGTAAACCTAAGCAGTATAGTCCTCACTTACAGTCTTTCTACACTAATTTTGAGCTGAGTAAACATGAATTCCTAATATTTGAAAGCAAATTCAAGTGAAAACGCTCGGTAAAGTGGCCGGAGTTGAAAATATCATCAGTTTTCTGGTCATTTCCCTGTTTTCCACGGGTAATGTCAGTGATTGAAATGGCAGGGTTTGTAGTAATAATCTACTTACTTTTCTTTCCAGTGCTTATTACAAGTTTTAAACCATTTCTGGAAACACTAATTGCGTATTTTAAGAGTTTTACCACAATTAGACTGTTTTCTTACAAGTATGTACTGGATCCTTAGGATATTACCTGATTCACCAAAAAGGCGCTCGAGAGACTCGGCCTCAATTGTAAACATTAGCAGTATAGTCCTCACTTACAGTCTTTCTACACTAATTGTGAGCTGTGTAAGCATGAATTCCTAATATTTGAAAGCGAATTCAAGTGAAAACGCTCGCTAAAGTGGCCGGAGTTGTAAATATTAGCAGTTTTCTGGTCATTTCCCTGCTTTCCCCGAGTAATGTCAGTGATTGAAAACGGCAGGGTATGTAGTGAGAACTACCTACTTTTATTTCAAGTGCTTATTACAAGTTTTATATCATTTCTGGAAATACTAAATGCGTATTTTAAGAGTTATACCACAATTAGACAGTTTTCTTACAAGTATATTGGAACCTTCAGGATAATAACTGATTCACTAAAAAGACGCTAGAGAAATTCGGCCTCAATTGTAAACATTAGCAGTATAGTCCTCACTTACAGTCTTAATACAGTACTTGTGAGCTGTGTAAACATGAATTCCTAGTATTTGAAAGCAAATTCAAGTGAAAACGCTTGCTAAAGTGGCCGGAGTTATAAATATTAGCAGTTTCCTGGTCATTTCCCTGCTTTTCAAGGGTAATGTCCGTGATTGAAAACAGCTGGAAACGTAGTAAGAATCTACTAACTTTTATTTCAAGGGTTTCTTGTAAGTTTTTAATCATTTCTGGAAACTCTAATTGCGTATTTTAAGAGTTTTACCACAATTACTGAGTTTTCTTTCAGGTATGTACTGGAACCGTCAGGATATTAACTGATTCACCAAAAAGACGCCGGAGAAATTCGGCTTCAATTACAAACCTAAGCAGTATAGTCCTCACTTACAGTCTTTCTACACTAATTTTGAGCTGTAAAAACATGAATTCCTAGTATTTGAAAGGAAATTGAAGTGAAAACGCTCGCTAAAGTGGCCGGAGTTGTAAATATTAGCAGTTTTCTGTTCATTTCCCTGCTTTTCACGTGTAATGTCCGCGATTGAAAACAGCAGGAAATGTAGTAAGAATCTACTAACTTTTATTTCAAGGGTTTCTTATAAGTTTTTAATCATTTCTGGAAACTCTAATTGCGTATTTTAAGAGTTTTACCACAATTAGACAGTTTTCTTACAAGTATGTCCTGGAACAGTGAGGATATTAACTGATTCACCAAAAAGACGCTAGAGAAATTCGGCCTCAATTGTAAACATTAGCAGTAGAGTCCTCACTTACAGTCTTTCCACACTAATTTTGAGCTGTATAGACATGAATTCCTAATTATTGAAAGCAAATTCAAGTGAAAACCCTCGCTAAAGTGGCCGGAGTTGTAAATATTCGCAGTTTTCTGGTCATTTCCGTGCTTTTCACGGGTTATGTCCGTGATTGAAAACAGCAGGAAATGTAGTAAGAATCTACTAACTTTTATTTCAAGGGTTTCTTATAAGTATTTAATCATTTCTGAAAACTCTACTTGCGTATTTTAAGAGTTTTACCACAGTTAGACAATTTTCTTACAAGTATGTAATGGAACAGTCAGGATATTAACTGATTCACCAAGAAGACTCTAGAGATATTCGGCCTCAGTTGTAAACCTAAGCAGTATAGTCCTCACTTACAGTCTTTCTATACTAATTTTGAGCTGAGTAAACATGAATTCCTAATATTTGAAAGCAAATTCAAGTGAAAACGCTCGGTAAAGTGGCCGGAGTTGAAAATATCATCAGTTTTCTGGTCATTTCCCTGTTTTCCACGGGTAATGTCAGTGATTGAAATGGCAGGGTTTGTAGTAATAATCTACTTACTTTTCTTTCCAGTGCTTATTACAAGTTTTAAACCATTTCTGGAAACACTAATTGCGTATTTTAAGAGTTTTACCACAATTAGACTGTTTTCTTACAAGTATGTACTGGATCCTTAGGATATTACCTGATTCACCAAAAAGGCGGTCGAGAGACTCGGCCTCAATTGTAAACATTAGCAGTATAGTCCTCACTTACAGTCTTTCTACACTAATTGTGAGCTGTGTAAACATGAATTCCTAATATTTGAAAGCGAATTCAAGTGAAAACGCTCGCTAAAGTGGCCGGAGTTGTAAATATTATCAGTTTTCTGGTCATTTCCCTGCTTTCCCCGAGTAATGTCAGTGATTGAAAACGGCAGGGTATGTAGTGAGAACCTACCTACTTTTATTTCAAGTGCTTATTACAAGTTTTATATCATTTGGAAATACTAAATGCGTATTTTAAGAGTTATACCACAATTAGACAGTTTTCTTACAAGTATATTGGAACCTTCAGGATAATAACTGATTCACCAAAAAGACGCTAGAGAAATTCGGCCTCAATTGTAAACAAAAGCAGTATAGTCCTCACTTACAGTCTTTCTACACTAATTTTGAGCTGTATAAACATGAATTCCTAATATTTGAAAGCAAATTCAAGTGAAAATGCTCGGTAAAGTGCCCGGAGTTGTAAATATTATCAGTTTTCTGGTCATTTCCCTGCTTTCCACGAGTAATGTCAGTGATTGAAAACGGCAGGGTACGTAGTTAGAACCTACTTACTTTTATTTCAAGTGCTTATTACAAGTTTTAAACCATTTCTGGAAACTCTAATTGCGTATTTTAAGAGTTATACCACAAATAGACTGTTTTCTTACAAGTATGTACTGGAACTGTCAGGATATTAACTGATTCACCAAAAAGACTCTGGAGATATTCGGCCTCAGTTGTAAACCTAAGCAGTATAGTCCTCACTTACAGTCTTTCTACACTAATTTTGAGCTGAGTAAACATGAATTCCTAATATTTGAAAGCAAATTCAAGTGAAAACGCTCGGTAAAGTGGCCGGAGTTGAAAATATCATCAGTTTTCTGGTCATTTCCCTGTTTTCCACGGGTAATGTCAGTGATTGAAATGGCAGGGTTTGTAGTAATAATCTACTTACTTTTCTTTCCAGTGCTTATTACAAGTTTTAAACCATTTCTGGAAACACAAATTGCGTATTTTAAGAGTTTTACCACAATTAGACTGTTTTCTTACAAGTATGTACTGGATCCTTAGGATATTACCTGATTCACCAAAAAGGCGCTCGAGAGACTCGGCCTCAATTGTAAACATAAGCAGTATAGTCCTCACTTACAGTCTTTCTACACTAATTT
This sequence comes from Myotis nattereri, assembly GCF_964212035.1. Classification (NCBI taxonomy): domain Eukaryota; kingdom Metazoa; phylum Chordata; class Mammalia; order Chiroptera; family Vespertilionidae; genus Myotis; species Myotis nattereri. The sequence goes on from NC_138083.1 coordinate 631,304, forward strand.
TGAGCTGTATAAACATGAATTCCTAATATTTGAAAGCAAATTTAAGTGAAAACGCTCGGTAAAGTGCCCGGAGTTGTAAATATTAGCAGTTTTCTGGTCATTTCCCTGGTTTCCCCGAGTAATGTCAGTGATTGAAAACGGCAGGGTATGTAGTGAGAACCTACCTACTTTTATTTCAAGTGCTTATTACAAGTTTTATATCATTTCTGGAAATACTAAATACGTATTTTAAGAGTTATACCACAATTAGACAGTTTTCTTACAAGTATATTGGAACCTTCAGGATAATAACTGATTCACCAAAAAGACGCTAGAGAAATTCGGCCTCAATTGTAAACAAAAGCAGTATAGTCCTCACTTCCAGTCTTTCTACACTAATTTTGAGCTGTATAAACATGAATTCCTAATATTTGAAAGGAAATTCAAGTGAAAACGCTCGGTCAGGTGGCCGCAGTTGTAAATATTATCAGTTTTCTGGTCATTTCCCTGCTTTCCACGGGTATTGTTATTGATTGAAAACGGCAGGGTATGTAGTTAGAACCTACTTACTTTTATTTCAAGTGCTTATTACAAGTTTTAAATCATTTCTGGAAACTCTAATTTTGTATTTTAAGAGTTTTACCACAAGTAGACTGTTTTCTTACAAGTATGTACTGGAACCGTCAGTATATTAACTGATTCACCAAAAAGACGCTCGAGAAATTCCGCCTCAATTGTAAACATAAGCAGTGTAGTAATCACTTACAGTTTTTCTACACTAATTCTGAGCTGTATAAACGTGAATTCCTAATATTTGAAAGCAAATTCAAGTGAAAACGCTCGCTAAAGTGGCTGGAGTTGTAAATATTATCAGTTTTCTGGTAATTTCCCTGCTTTCCACGGGTGATGTCAGTGATAGAAAACGGCAGGGTATGTAGTTAGAACCTACTTACTTTTATTTCAAGGGCTTATTACAAGTTTTAAATTATTTCTCGAAATACTAAATGCGTATTTTAAGAGTTTTACCACAATTACTGAGTTTTCTTTCAGGTATGTACTGGAACCGTCAGGATATTAACTGATTCACCAAAAAACGCTAGAGAAATTCGGCCTCAATTACAAACCTAAGCAGTATAGTCCTTACTTACAGTCTTTCTACACTAATTTTGAGCTGTAAAAACATGAATTTCTAGTATTTGAAAGGAAATTGAAGTGAAAACGCTCGCTAAAGTGGCCGGAGTTGTAAATATTAGCAGTTTTCTGTTCATTTCCCTGCTTTTCACGTGTAATGTCCGCGATTGAAAACAGCAGGAAATGTAGTAAGAATCTACTAACTTTTATTTCAAGGGTTTCTTATAAGTTTTTAATCATTTCTGGAAACTCTAATTGCGTATTTTAAGAGTTTTACCACAATTAGACAGTTTTCTTACAAGTATGTCCTGGAACAGTGAGGATATTAACTGATTCACCAAAAAGACGCTAGAGAAATTCGGCCTCAATTGTAAACATTAGCAGTAGAGTCCTCACTTACAGTCTTTCCACACTAATTTTGAGCTGTATAGACATGAATTCCTAATTATTGAAAGCAAATTCAAGTGAAAACCCTCGCTAAAGTGGCCGGAGTTGTAAGTATTAGCAGTTTTCTGGTCATTTCCCTGCTTTCCCCGAGTAATGTCAGTGATTGAAAACGGCAGGGTATGTAGTGAGAACTACCTACTTTTATTTCAAGTGCTTATTACAAGTTTTATATCATTTCTGGAAATACTAAATGCGTATTTTAAGAGTTATACCACAATTAGACAGTTTTCTTACAAGTATATTGGAACCTTCAGGATAATAACTGATTCACTAAAAAGACGCTAGAGAAATTCGGCCTCAATTGTAAACATTAGCAGTATAGTCCTCACTTACAGTCTTAATACAGTACTTGTGAGCTGTGTAAACATGAATTCCTAGTATTTGAAAGCAAATTCAAGTGAAAACGCTTGGTAAAGTGGCCGGAGTTATAAATATTAGCAGTTTCCTGGTCATTTCCCTGCTTTTCAAGGGTAATGTCCGTGATTGAAAACAGCTGGAAATGTAGTAAGAATCTACTAACTTTTATTTCAAGGGTTTCTTGTAAGTTTTTAATCATTTCTGGAAACTCTAATTGCGTATTTTAAGAGTTTTACCACAATTACTGAGTTTTCTTTCAGGTATGTACTGGAACCGTCAGGATATTAACTGATTCACCAAAAAGACGCCGGAGAAATTCGGCCTCAATTACAAACCTAAGCAGTATAGTCCTCACTTACAGTCTTTCTACACTAATTTTGAGCTGTAAAAACATGAATTCCTAGTATTTGAAAGGAAATTGAAGTGAAAACGCTCGCTAAAGTGGCCGGAGTTGTAAATATTAGCAGTTTTCTGTTCATTTCCCTGCTTTTCACGTGTAATGTCCGCGATTGAAAACAGCAGGAAATGTAGTAAGAATCTACTAACTTTTATTTCAAGGGTTTCTTATAAGTTTTTAATCATTTCTGGAAACTCTAATTGCGTATTTTAAGAGTTTTACCACAATTAGACAGTTTTCTTACAAGTATGTCCTGGAACAGTGAGGATATTAACTGATTCACCAAAAAGACGCTAGAGAAATTCGGCCTCAATTGTAAACATTAGCAGTAGAGTCCTCACTTACAGTCTTTCCACACTAATTTTGAGCTGTATAGACATGAATTCCTAATTATTGAAAGCAAATTCAAGTGAAAACCCTCGCTAAAGTGGCCGGAGTTGTAAATATTCGCAGTTTTCTGGTCATTTCCGTGCTTTTCACGGGTTATGTCCGTGATTGAAAACAGCAGGAAATGTAGTAAGAATCTACTAACTTTTATTTCAAGGGTTTCTTATAAGTATTTAATCATTTCTGAAAACTCTACTTGCGTATTTTAAGAGTTTTACCACAGTTAGACAATTTTCTTACAAGTATGTAATGGAACAGTCAGGATATTAACTGATTCACCAAGAAGACTCTAGAGATATTCGGCCTCAGTTGTAAACCTAAGCAGTATAGTCCTCACTTACAGTCTTTCTATACTAATTTTGAGCTGAGTAAACATGAATTCCTAATATTTGAAAGCAAATTCAAGTGAAAACACTCGGTAAAGTGGCCGGAGTTGAAAATATCATCAGTTTTCTGGTCATTTCCCTGTTTTCCACGGGTAATGTCAGTGATTGAAATGGCAGGGTTTGTAGTAATAATCTACTTACTTTTCTTTCCAGTGCTTATTACAAGTTTTAAACCATTTCTGGAAACACTAATTGCGTATTTTAAGAGTTTTACCACAATTAGACTGTTTTCTTACAAGTATGTACTGGATCCTTAGGATATTACCTGATTCACCAAAAAGGCGGTCGAGAGACTCGGCCTCAATTGTAAACATTAGCAGTATAGTCCTCACTTACAGTCTTTCTACACTAATTGTGAGCTGTGTAAACATGAATTCCTAATATTTGAAAGCGAATTCAAGTGAAAACGCTCGCTAAAGTGGCCGGAGTTGTAAATATTATCAGTTTTCTGGTCATTTCCCTGCTTTCCCCGAGTAATGTCAGTGATTGAAAACGGCAGGGTATGTAGTGAGAACCTACCTACTTTTATTTCAAGTGCTTATTACAAGTTTTATATCATTTGGAAATACTAAATGCGTATTTTAAGAGTTATACCACAATTAGACAGTTTTCTTACAAGTATATTGGAACCTTCAGGATAATAACTGATTCACCAAAAAGACGCTAGAGAAATTCGGCCTCAATTGTAAACAAAAGCAGTATAGTCCTCACTTACAGTCTTTCTACACTAATTTTGAGCTGTATAAACATGAATTCCTAATATTTGAAAGCAAATTCAAGTGAAAATGCTCGGTAAAGTGCCCGGAGTTGTAAATATTATCAGTTTTCTGGTCATTTCCCTGCTTTCCACGAGTAATGTCAGTGATTGAAAACGGCAGGGTACGTAGTTAGAACCTACTTACTTTTATTTCAAGTACTTATTACAAGTTTTAAACCATTTCTGGAAACTCTAATTGCGTATTTTAAGAGTTATACCACAAATAGACTGTTTTCTTACAAGTATGTACTGGAACTGTCAGGATATTAAATGATTCACCAAAAAGACTCTGGAGATATTCGGCCTCAGTTGTAAACCTAAGCAGTATAGTCCTCACTTACAGTCTTTCTACACTAATTTTGAGCTGAGTAAACATGAATTCCTAATATTTGAAAGCAAATTCAAGTGAAAACGCTCGGTAAAGTGGCCGGAGTTGAAAATATCATCAGTTTTCTGGTCATTTCCCTGTTTTCCACGGGTAATGTCAGTGATTGAAATGGCAGGGTTTGTAGTAATAATCTACTTACTTTTCTTTCCAGTGCTTATTACAAGTTTTAAACCATTTCTGGAAACACAAATTGCGTATTTTAAGAGTTTTACCACAATTAGACTGTTTTCTTACAAGTATGTACTGGATCCTTAGGATATTACCTGATTCACCAAAAAGGCGCTCGAGAGACTCGGCCTCAATTGTAAACATAAGCAGTATAGTCCTCACTTACAGTCTTTCTACACTAATTTTGAGCTGTATAAACATGAATTCCTAATATTTGAAAGCAAATTTAAGTGAAAACGCTCGGTAAAGTGCCCGGAGTTGTAAATATTAGCAGTTTTCTGGTCATTTCCCTGGTTTCCCCGAGTAATGTCAGTGATTGAAAACGGCAGGGTATGTAGTGAGAACCTACCTACTTTTATTTCAAGTGCTTATTACAAGTTTTATATCATTTCTGGAAATACTAAATACGTATTTTAAGAGTTATACCACAATTAGACAGTTTTCTTACAAGTATATTGGAACCTTCAGGATAATAACTGATTCACCAAAAAGACGCTAGAGAAATTCGGCCTCAATTGTAAACAAAAGCAGTATAGTCCTCACTTCCAGTCTTTCTACACTAATTTTGAGCTGTATAAACATGAATTCCTAATATTTGAAAGGAAATTCAAGTGAAAACGCTCGGTCAGGTGGCCGCAGTTGTAAATATTATCAGTTTTCTGGTCATTTCCCTGCTTTCCACGGGTATTGTTATTGATTGAAAACGGCAGGGTATGTAGTTAGAACCTACTTACTTTTATTTCAAGTGCTTATTACAAGTTTTAAATCATTTCTGGAAACTCTAATTTTGTATTTTAAGAGTTTTACCACAAGTAGACTGTTTTCTTACAAGTATGTACTGGAACCGTCAGTATATTAACTGATTCACCAAAAAGACGCTCGAGAAATTCCGCCTCAATTGTAAACATAAGCAGTGTAGTAATCACTTACAGTTTTTCTACACTAATTCTGAGCTGTATAAACGTGAATTCCTAATATTTGAAAGCAAATTCAAGTGAAAACGCTCGCTAAAGTGGCTGGAGTTGTAAATATTATCAGTTTTCTGGTAATTTCCCTGCTTTCCACGGGTGATGTCAGTGATAGAAAACGGCAGGGTATGTAGTTAGAACCTACTTACTTTTATTTCAAGGGCTTATTACAAGTTTTAAATTATTTCTCGAAATACTAAATGCGTATTTTAAGAGTTTTACCACAATTACTGAGTTTTCTTTCAGGTATGTACTGGAACCGTCAGGATATTAACTGATTCACCAAAAAACGCTAGAGAAATTCGGCCTCAATTACAAACCTAAGCAGTATAGTCCTTACTTACAGTCTTTCTACACTAATTTTGAGCTGTAAAAACATGAATTTCTAGTATTTGAAAGGAAATTGAAGTGAAAACGCTCGCTAAAGTGGCCGGAGTTGTAAATATTAGCAGTTTTCTGTTCATTTCCCTGCTTTTCACGTGTAATGTCCGCGATTGAAAACAGCAGGAAATGTAGTAAGAATCTACTAACTTTTATTTCAAGGGTTTCTTATAAGTTTTTAATCATTTCTGGAAACTCTAATTGCGTATTTTAAGAGTTTTACCACAATTAGACAGTTTTCTTACAAGTATGTCCTGGAACAGTGAGGATATTAACTGATTCACCAAAAAGACGCTAGAGAAATTCGGCCTCAATTGTAAACATTAGCAGTAGAGTCCTCACTTACAGTCTTTCCACACTAATTTTGAGCTGTATAGACATGAATTCCTAATTATTGAAAGCAAATTCAAGTGAAAACCCTCGCTAAAGTGGCCGGAGTTGTAAATATTAGCAGTTTTCTGGTCATTTCCCTGCTTTCCCCGAGTAATGTCAGTGATTGAAAACGGCAGGGTATGTAGTGAGAACTACCTACTTTTATTTCAAGTGCTTATTACAAGTTTTATATCATTTCTGGAAATACTAAATGCGTATTTTAAGAGTTATACCACAATTAGACAGTTTTCTTACAAGTATATTGGAACCTTCAGGATAATAACTGATTCACTAAAAAGACGCTAGAGAAATTCGGCCTCAATTGTAAACATTAGCAGTATAGTCCTCACTTACAGTCTTAATACAGTACTTGTGAGCTGTGTAAACATGAATTCCTAGTATTTGAAAGCAAATTCAAGTGAAAACGCTTGGTAAAGTGGCCGGAGTTATAAATATTAGCAGTTTCCTGGTCATTTCCCTGCTTTTCAAGGGTAATGTCCGTGATTGAAAACAGCTGGAAATGTAGTAAGAATCTACTAACTTTTATTTCAAGGGTTTCTTGTAAGTTTTTAATCATTTCTGGAAACTCTAATTGCGTATTTTAAGAGTTTTACCACAATTACTGAGTTTTCTTTCAGGTATGTACTGGAACCGTCAGGATATTAACTGATTCACCAAAAAGACGCCGGAGAAATTCGGCCTCAATTACAAACCTAAGCAGTATAGTCCTCACTTACAGTCTTTCTACACTAATTTTGAGCTGTAAAAACATGAATTCCTAGTATTTGAAAGGAAATTGAAGTGAAAACGCTCGCTAAAGTGGCCGGAGTTGTAAATATTAGCAGTTTTCTGTTCATTTCCCTGCTTTTCACGTGTAATGTCCGCGATTGAAAACAGCAGGAAATGTAGTAAGAATCTACTAACTTTTATTTCAAGGGTTTCTTATAAGTTTTTAATCATTTCTGGAAACTCTAATTGCGTATTTTAAGAGTTTTACCACAATTAGACAGTTTTCTTACAAGTATGTCCTGGAACAGTGAGGATATTAACTGATTCACCAAAAAGACGCTAGAGAAATTCGGCCTCAATTGTAAACATTAGCAGTAGAGTCCTCACTTACAGTCTTTCCACACTAATTTTGAGCTGTATAGACATGAATTCCTAATTATTGAAAGCAAATTCAAGTGAAAACCCTCGCTAAAGTGGCCGGAGTTGTAAATATTCGCAGTTTTCTGGTCATTTCCGTGCTTTTCACGGGTTATGTCCGTGATTGAAAACAGCAGGAAATGTAGTAAGAATCTACTAACTTTTATTTCAAGGGTTTCTTATAAGTATTTAATCATTTCTGAAAACTCTACTTGCGTATTTTAAGAGTTTTACCACAGTTAGACAATTTTCTTACAAGTATGTAATGGAACAGTCAGGATATTAACTGATTCACCAAGAAGACTCTAGAGATATTCGGCCTCAGTTGTAAACCTAAGCAGTATAGTCCTCACTTACAGTCTTTCTATACTAATTTTGAGCTGAGTAAACATGAATTCCTAATATTTGAAAGCAAATTCAAGTGAAAACGCTCGGTAAAGTGGCCGGAGTTGAAAATATCATCAGTTTTCTGGTCATTTCCCTGTTTTCCACGGGTAATGTCAGTGATTGAAATGGCAGGGTTTGTAGTAATAATCTACTTAGTTTTCTTTCCAGTGCTTATTACAAGTTTTAAACCATTTCTGGAAACACTAATTGCGTATTTTAAGAGTTTTACCACAATTAGACTGTTTTCTTACAAGTATGTACTGGATCCTTAGGATATTACCTGATTCACCAAAAAGGCGGTCGAGAGACTCGGCCTCAATTGTAAACATTAGCAGTATAGTCCTCACTTACAGTCTTTCTACACTAATTGTGAGCTGTGTAAACATGAATTCCTAATATTTGAAAGCGAATTCAAGTGAAAACGCTCGCTAAAGTGGCCGGAGTTGTAAATATTATCAGTTTTCTGGTCATTTCCCTGCTTTCCCCGAGTAATGTCAGTGATTGAAAACGGCAGGGTATGTAGTGAGAACCTACCTACTTTTATTTCAAGTGCTTATTACAAGTTTTATATCATTTGGAAATACTAAATGCGTATTTTAAGAGTTATACCACAATTAGACAGTTTTCTTACAAGTATATTGGAACCTTCAGGATAATAACTGATTCACCAAAAAGACGCTAGAGAAATTCGGCCTCAATTGTAAACAAAAGCAGTATAGTCCTCACTTACAGTCTTTCTACACTAATTTTGAGCTGTATAAACATGAATTCCTAATATTTGAAAGCAAATTCAAGTGAAAATGCTCGGTAAAGTGCCCGGAGTTGTAAATATTATCAGTTTTCTGGTCATTTCCCTGCTTTCCACGAGTAATGTCAGTGATTGAAAACGGCAGGGTACGTAGTTAGAACCTACTTACTTTTATTTCAAGTGCTTATTACAAGTTTTAAACCATTTCTGGAAACTCTAATTGCGTATTTTAAGAGTTATACCACAAATAGACTGTTTTCTTACAAGTATGTACTGGAACTGTCAGGATATTAACTGATTCACCAAAAAGACTCTGGAGATATTCGGCCTCAGTTGTAAACCTAAGCAGTATAGTCCTCACTTACAGTCTTTCTACACTAATTTTGAGCTGAGTAAACATGAATTCCTAATATTTGAAAGCAAATTCAAGTGAAAACGCTCGGTAAAGTGGCCGGAGTTGAAAATATCATCAGTTTTCTGGTCATTTCCCTGTTTTCCACGGGTAATGTCAGTGATTGAAATGGCAGGGTTTGTAGTAATAATCTACTTACTTTTCTTTCCAGTGCTTATTACAAGTTTTAAACCATTTCTGGAAACACAAATTGCGTATTTTAAGAGTTTTACCACAGTGAGACAGTTTTCTTACAAGTTTGTAATTGAACCGGCAGGATATTAACTGATTCACCAAAAAGACGCTAGAGAAATTCGGCCTCATTGTAAACATTAGCAGTATAGTCCTCACTTACAGTCTTTCTACACTACTTGTGAGGTGTGTAAACATGAATTCCTAATATTTGAAAGCAAATTCAAGTCAAAACGCTCGCTAAAGTGGCCGGAGTTGTAAATATTATCAGTTTTCTGTTCATTTCCCTGCTTTTCACGGGTAATGTCCGTGATTGAAAAGAGCAGGAAATGTAGTAAGAATCTACAAACTTTTATTGCAAGGGTTTCTTATAAGTTTTTAATCATTTCTGGAAACTCTAATTGCGTATTTTAAGAGTTTTACCACAATTAGACAGTTTTCTTACAAGTATGTAATGGAACCGGCAGGATAGTAACTGATTCACCAAAAAGACGCTAGAGAAATTCGGCCTCAATTGTAAACATTAGCAGTATAGTCCTCACTTACAGTCTTTCTACACTAATGGTGAGCTGTATCAACATGAATTCCTAATATTTGAAAGCAAATTCAAGTGAAAACGCTCGCTAAAGTGGCCGGAGTGGTAAATATTATCAGTTTTCTGGTCATATCCCTGCTTTTCACGGGTCATGTCCGTGATTGAAAACAGCAGGAAATGTAGTAAGAATCTACAAACTTTTATTTCAAGGGTTTCTTATAAGTTTTTAATCATTTCAGGAAACTCTAATTGCGTATTTTAAGAGTTTTACCACAATTAGATAGTTTTCTTACAAGTATGTAATGGAACCGGCAGGATATTAACTGATTCACCAAAAAGACGCTAGAGAAATTCGGCCTCAATTGTAAACATTAGCAGTATAGTCTTCTCTTGCAGTCTTTCTACACTAATGGTGAGCTGTATCAACATGAATTCCTAATATTTGAAAGCAAATTCAAGTCAAAACGCTCGCTAAAGTGGCCGGAGTTGTAAATATTAGCAGTTTTCTGGTCATTTCCCTGCTTTTCACGGGTCATGTCCGTGATTGAAAACAGCAGGAAATGTAGTAACAATCTACAAACTTTTATTTCAAGGGTTTCTTATAAGTTTTTAATCATTTCTGGAAACTCTAATTGCGTATTTTAAGAGTTTTACCATAGTTAGACAGTTTTCTTACAAGTTTGTAATTGAACCGGCAGGATATTAACTGATTCACCAAAAAGACGCTAGAGAAATTCGGCCTCATTGTAAACATTAGCAGTATAGTCCTCACTTACAGTCTTTCTACACTAATTGTGAGGTGTGTAAACATGAATTCCTAATATTTGAAAGCAAATTCAAGTCAAAACGCTCGCTAAAGTGGCCGGAGTTGTAAATATTAGCAGTTTTCTGTTCATTTCCCTGCTTTTCACGGGTAATGTCTGTGATTGAAAAGAGCAGGAAATGTAGTAAGAATCTACAAACTTTTATTGCAAGGGTTTCTTATAAGTTTTTAATCATTTCTGGAAACTCTAATTGCGTATTTTAAGAGTTTTACCACAATTAGACAGTTTTCTTACAAGTATGTAATGGAACCGGCAGGATAGTAACTGATTCACCAAAAAGACGCTAGAGAAATTCGGCCTCAATTGTAAACATTAGCAGTATAGTCCTCACTTACAGTCTTTCTACACTAATGGTGAGCTGTATAAACATGAATTCCTAATATTTGAAAGCAAATTCAAGTCAAAACGCTCGCTAAAGTGGCCGGAGTGGTAAATATTATCAGTTTTCTGGTCATTTCCCTGCTTTTCACGGGTCATGTCCGTGATTGAAAACAGCAGGAAATGTAGTAAGAATCTACAAACTTTTATTTCAAGGGTTTCTTATAAGATTTTAATCATTTCTGGAAACTCTAATTGTGTATTTTAAAAGTTTTACCACAATTAGACAGTTTTCTTACAAGTATGTAATGGAACCGGCAGGATATTAACTGATTCACCAAAAAGACGCCAGAGAAATTCGGCCTCAATTGTAAACATTAGCAGTATAGTCTTCTCTTACAGTCTTTCTACACTAATGGTGAGCTGTATAAACATGAATTCCTAATATTTGAAAGCAAATTCAAGTCAAAACGCTCGCTAAAGTGGCCGGAGTTGTAAATATTAGCAGTTTTCTGGTCATTTCCCTGCTTTTCACGGGTCATGTCCGTGATTGAAAACAGCAGGAAATGTAGTAAGAATCTACAAACTTTTATTTCAAGGGTTTCTTATAAGTTTTTAATCATTTCTGGAAACTCTAATTGCGTATTTTAAGAGTTTTACCACAGTGAGACAGTTTTCTTACAAGTTTGTAATTGAACCGGCAGGATATTAACTGATTCACCAAAAAGACGCTAGAGAAATTCGGCCTCATTGTAAACATTAGCAGTATAGTCCTCACTTACAGTCTTTCTACACTACTTGTGAGGTGTGTAAACATGAATTCCTAATATTTGAAAGCAAATTCAAGTCAAAACGCTCGCTAAAGTGGCCGGAGTTGTAAATATTAGCAGTTTTCTGGTCATTTCCCTGCTTTTCACGGGTCATGTCCGTGATTGAAAACAGCAGGAAATGTAGTAACAATCTACAAACTTTTATTTCAAGGGTTTCTTATAAGTTTTTAATCATTTCTGGAAACTCTAATTGCGTATTTTAAGAGTTTTACCATAGTTAGACAGTTTTCTTACAAGTTTGTAATTGAACCGGCAGGATATTAACTGATTCACCAAAAAGACGCTAGAGAAATTCGGCCTCATTGTAAACATTAGCAGTATAGTCCTCACTTACAGTCTTTCTACACTAATTGTGAGGTGTGTAAACATGAATTCCTAATATTTGAAAGCAAATTCAAGTCAAAACGCTCGCTAAAGTGGCCGGAGTTGTAAATATTCGCAGTTTTCTGTTCATTTCCCTGCTTTTCACGGGTAATGTCTGTGATTGAAAAGAGCAGGAAATGTAGTAAGAATCTACAAACTTTTATTGCAAGGGTTTCTTATAAGTTTTTAATCATTTCTGGAAACTCTAATTGCGTATTTTAAGAGTTTTACCACAATTAGACAGTTTTCTTACAAGTATGTAATGGAACCGGCAGGATAGTAACTGATTCACCAAAAAGACGCTAGAGAAATTCGGCCTCAATTGTAAACATTAGCAGTATAGTCCTCACTTACAGTCTTTCTACACTAATGGTGAGCTGTATAAACATGAATTCCTAATATTTGAAAGCAAATTCAAGTCAAAACGCTCGCTAAAGTGGCCGGAGTGGTAAATATTATCAGTTTTCTGGTCATTTCCCTGCTTTTCACGGGTCATGTCCGTGATTGAAAACAGCAGGAAATGTAGTAAGAATCTACAAACTTTTATTTCAAGGGTTTCTTATAAGTTTTTAATCATTTCTGGAAACTCTAATTGTGTATTTTAAAAGTTTTACCACAGTTAGACAGTTTTCTTACAAGTATGTAATGGAACCGGCAGGATATTAACTGATTCACCAAAAAGACGCCAGAGAAATTCGGCCTCAATTGTAAACATTAGCAGTATAGTCTTCTCTTACAGTCTTTCTACACTAATGGTGAGCTGTATAAACATGAATTCCTAATATTTGAAAGCAAATTCAAGTCAAAACGCTCGCTAAAGTGGCCGGAGTTGTAAATATTAGCAGTTTTCTGGTCATTTCCCTGCTTTTCACGGGTCATGTCCGTGATTGAAAACAGCAGGAAATGTAGTAAGAATCTACAAACTTTTATTTCAAGGGTTTCTTATAAGTTTTTAATCATTTCTGGAAACTCTAATTGCGTATTTTAAGAGTTTTACCACAGTGAGACAGTTTTCTTACAAGTTTGTAATTGAACCGGCAGGATATTAACTGATTCACCAAAAAGACGCTAGAGAAATTCGGCCTCATTGTAAACATTAGCAGTATAGTCCTCACTTACAGTCTTTCTACACTACTTGTGAGGTGTGTAAACATGAATTCCTAATATTTGAAAGCAAATTCAAGTCAAAACGCTCGCTAAAGTGGCCGGAGTTGTAAATATTATCAGTTTTCTGTTCATTTCCCTGCTTTTCACGGGTAATGTCCGTGATTGAAAAGAGCAGGAAATGTAGTCAGAATCTACAAACTTTTATTGCAAGGGTTTCTTATAAGTTTTTAATCATTTCTGGAAACTCTAATTGCGTATTTTAAGAGTTTTACCACAATTAGACAGTTTTCTTACAAGTATGTAATGGAACCGGCAGGATAGTAACTGATTCACCAAAAAGACGCTAGAGAAATTCGGCCTCAATTGTAAACATTAGCAGTATAGTCCTCACTTACAGTCTTTCTACACTAATGGTGAGCTGTATCAACATGAATTCCTAATATTTGAAAGCAAATTCAAGTGAAAACGCTCGCTAAAGTGGCCGGAGTGGTAAATATTATCAGTTTTCTGGTCTTATCCCTGCTTTTCACGGGTCATGTCCGTGATTGAAAACAGCAGGAAATGTAGTAAGAATCTACAAACTTTTATTTCAAGGGTTTCTTATAAGTTTTTAATCATTTCTGGAAACTCTAATTGCGTATTTTAAGAGTTTTACCATAGTTAGACAGTTTTCTTACAAGTTTGTAATTGAACCGGCAGGATATTAACTGATTCACCAAAAAGACGCTAGAGAAATTCGGCCTCATTGTAAACATTAGCAGTATAGTCCTCACTTACAGTCTTTCTACACTAATTGTGAGGTGTGTAAACATGAATTCCTAATATTTGAAAGCAAATTCAAGTCAAAACGCTCGCTAAAGTGGCCGGAGTTGTAAATATTAGCAGTTTTCTGTTCATTTCCCTGCTTTTCACGGGTAATGTCTGTGATTGAAAAGAGCAGGAAATGTAGTAAGAATCTACAAACTTTTATTGCAAGGGTTTCTTATAAGTTTTTAATCATTTCTGGAAACTCTAATTGCGTATTTTAAGAGTTTTACCACAATTAGACAGTTTTCTTACAAGTATGTAATGGAACCGGCAGGATAGTAACTGATTCACCAAAAAGACGCTAGAGAAATTCGGCCTCAATTGTAAACATTAGCAGTATAGTCCTCACTTACAGTCTTTCTACACTAATGGTGAGCTGTATAAACATGAATTCCTAATATTTGAAAGCAAATTCAAGTCAAAACGCTCGCTAAAGTGGCCGGAGTGGTAAATATTATCAGTTTTCTGGTCATTTCCCTGCTTTTCACGGGTCATGTCCGTGATTGAAAACAGCAGGAAATGTAGTAAGAATCTACAAACTTTTATTTCAAGGGTTTCTTATAAGATTTTAATCATTTCTTGAAACTCTAATTGTGTATTTTAAAAGTTTTACCACAATTAGACAGTTTTCTTACAAGTATGTAATGGAACCGGCAGGATAGTAACTGATTCACCAAAAAGACGCTAGAGAAATTCGGCCTCAATTGTAAACATTAGCAGTATAGTCTTCTCTTACAGTCTTTCTACACTAATGGTGAGCTGTATCAACATGAATTCCTAATATTTGAAAGCAAATTCAAGTCAAAACGCTCGCTAAAGTGGCCGGAGTTGTAAATATTAGCAGTTTTCTGGTCATTTCCCTGCTTTTCACGGGTCATGTCCGTGATTGAAAACAGCAGGAAATGTAGTAACAATCTACAAACTTTTATTTCAAGGGTTTCTTATAAGTTTTTAATCATTTCTGGAAACTCTAATTGCGTATTTTAAGAGTTTTACCATAGTTAGACAGTTTTCTTACAAGTTTGTAATTGAACCGGCAGGATATTAACTGATTCACCAAAAAGACGCTAGAGAAATTCGGCCTCATTGTAAACATTAGCAGTATAGTCCTCACTTACAGTCTTTCTACACTAATTGTGAGGTGTGTAAACATGAATTCCTAATATTTGAAAGCAAATTCAAGTCAAAACGCTCGCTAAAGTGGCCGGAGTTGTAAATATTAGCAGTTTTCTGTTCATTTCCCTGCTTTTCACGGGTAATGTCTGTGATTGAAAAGAGCAGGAAATGTAGTAAGAATCTACAAACTTTTATTGCAAGGGTTTCTTATAAGTTTTTAATCATTTCTGGAAACTCTAATTGCGTATTTTAAGAGTTTTACCACAATTAGACAGTTTTCTTACAAGTATGTAATGGAACCGGCAGGATAGTAACTGATTCACCAAAAAGACGCTAGAGAAATTCGGCCTCAATTGTAAACATTAGCAGTATAGTCCTCACTTACAGTCTTTCTACACTAATGGTGAGCTGTATAAACATGAATTCCTAATATTTGAAAGCAAATTCAAGTCAAAACGCTCGCTAAAGTGGCCGGAGTGGTAAATATTATCAGTTTTCTGGTCATTTCCCTGCTTTTCACGGGTCATGTCCGTGATTGAAAACAGCAGGAAATGTAGTAAGAATCTACAAACTTTTATTTCAAGGGTTTCTTATAAGATTTTAATCATTTCTGGAAACTCTAATTGTGTATTTTAAAAGTTTTACCACAATTAGACAGTTTTCTTACAAGTATGTAATGGAACCGGCAGGATATTAACTGATTCACGAAAAAGACGCCAGAGAAATTCGGCCTCAATTGTAAACATTAGCAGTATAGTCTTCTCTTACAGTCTTTCTACACTAATGGTGAGCTGTATAAACATGAATTCCTAATATTTGAAAGCAAATTCAAGTCAAAACGCTCGCTAAAGTGGCCGGAGTTGTAAATATTAGCAGTTTTCTGGTCATTTCCCTGCTTTTCACGGGTCATGTCCGTGATTGAAAACAGCAGGAAATGTAGTAAGAATCTACAAACTTTTATTTCAAGGGTTTCTTATAAGTTTTTAATCATTTCTGGAAACTCTAATTGCGTATTTTAAGAGTTTTACCACAGTGAGACAGTTTTCTTACAAGTTTGTAATTGAACCGGCAGGATATTAACTGATTCACCAAAAAGACGCTAGAGAAATTCGGCCTCATTGTAAACATTAGCAGTATAGTCCTCACTTACAGTCTTTCTACACTACTTGTGAGGTGTGTAAACATGAATTCCTAATATTTGAAAGCAAATTCAAGTCAAAACGCTCGCTAAAGTGGCCGGAGTTGTAAATATTATCAGTTTTCTGTTCATTTCCCTGCTTTTCACGGGTAATGTCCGTGATTGAAAAGAGCAGGAAATGTAGTAAGAATCTACAAACTTTTATTGCAAGGGTTTCTTATAAGTTTTTAATCATTTCTGGAAACTCTAATTGCGTATTTTAAGAGTTTTACCACAATTAGACAGTTTTCTTACAAGTATGTAATGGAAACGGCAGGATAGTAACTGATTCACCAAAAAGACGCTAGAGAAATTCGGCCTCAATTGTAAACATTAGCAGTATAGTCCTCACTTACAGTCTTTCTACACTAATGGTGAGCTGTATCAACATGAATTCCTAATATTTGAAAGAAAATTCAAGTGAAAACGCTCGCTAAAGTGGCCGGAGTGGTAAATATTATCAGTTTTCTGGTCATATCCCTGCTTTTCACGGGTCATGTCCGTGATTGAAAACAGCAGGAAATGTAGTAAGAATCTACAAACTTTTATTTCAAGGGTTTCTTATAAGTTTTTAATCATTTCTGGAAACTCTAATTGCGTATTTTAAGAGTTTTACCATAGTTAGACAGTTTTCTTACAAGTTTGTAATTGAACCGGCAGGATATTAACTGATTCACCAAAAAGACGCTAGAGAAATTCGGCCTCATTGTAAACATTAGCAGTATAGTCCTCACTTACAGTCTTTCTACACTAATTGTGAGGTGTGTAAACATGAATTCCTAATATTTGAAAGCAAATTCAAGTCAAAACGCTCGCTAAAGTGGCCGGAGTTGTAAATATTAGCAGTTTTCTGTTCATTTCCCTGCTTTTCACGGGTAATGTCTGTGATTGAAAAGAGCAGGAAATGTAGTAAGAATCTACAAACTTTTATTGCAAGGGTTTCTTATAAGTTTTTAATCATTTCTGGAAACTCTAATTGCGTATTTTAAGAGTTTTACCACAATTAGACAGTTTTCTTACAAGTATGTAATGGAACCGGCAGGATAGTAACTGATTCACCAAAAAGACGCTAGAGAAATTCGGCCTCAATTGTAAACATTAGCAGTATAGTCCTCACTTACAGTCTTTCTACACTAATGGTGAGCTGTATAAACATGAATTCCTAATATTTGAAAGCAAATTCAAGTCAAAACGCTCGCTAAAGTGGCCGGAGTGGTAAATATTATCAGTTTTCTGGTCATTTCCCTGCTTTTCACGGGTCATGTCCGTGATTGAAAACAGCAGGAAATGTAGTAAGAATCTACAAAATTTTATTTCAAGGGTTTCTTATAAGATTTTAATCATTTCTGGAAACTCTAATTGTGTATTTTAAAAGTTTTACCACAATTAGACAGTTTTCTTACAAGTATGTAATGGAACCGGCAGGATATTAACTGATTCACCAAAAAGACGCTAGAGAAATTCGGCCTCAATTGTAAACATTAGCAGTATAGTCCTCACTTACAGTCTTTCTACACTAATTGTGAGATGTGTAAACATGAATTCCTAATATTTGAAAGCAAATTCAAGTCAAAACGTTCGCTACAGTGGCCGGAGTTGTAAATATTATCAGTTTTCTGGTCATTTTTCTGCTTTCCACGGGTAATGTCCGTGATTGAAAACAGCAGGAACTGTAGTAAGAATCTACAAACTTTTATTTCAAGGGTTTCTATAAGTTTTAAATCATTTCTGGAAACTCTAATTGTGTATTTTAAAAGTTTTACCACAATTAGACAGTTTTCTTACAAGTATGTAATGGAACCGGCAGGATATTAACTGATTCACCAAAAAGACGCTAGAGAAATTCGGCCTCAATTGTAAACATTAGCAGTATAGTCCTCACTTACAGTCTTTCTACACTAATGGTGAGCTGTATAAACATGAATTCCTAATATTTGAAAACAAATTCAAGTCAAAATGCTCGCTGAAGTGGCCGGAGTTGTAAATATTATCAATTTTCTGGTCATTTTTCTGCTTTCCACGGGTTATGTCCGTGATTGAAAACAGCAGGAAATGTAGTAAGAATCTACAAACTTTTATTTCAAGGGTTTCTTATAAGTTTTTAATCATTTCTGGAAACTCTAATTGCGTATTTTAAGAGTTTTACCACAATTAGACAGTTTTCTTACAAGTATGTAATGGAACCGGCAAGATAGTAACTGATTCACCAAAAAGATGCTAGAGAACTTCGGCCTCAATTGTAAACATTAGCAGTATAGTCCTCACTTACAGTCTTTCTACACTAATGGTGAGCTGTATAAACATGAATTCCTAATATTTGAAAGCAAATTCAAGTCAAAACGCTCGCTAAAGTGGCCGGAGTGGTAAATATTATCAGTTTTCTGGTCATTTCCCTGCTTTTCACGGGTCATGTCCGTGATTGAAAACAGCAGGAAATGTAGTAAGAATCTACAAACTTTTATTTCAAGGGTTTCTTATAAGTTTTTAATCATTTCTGGAAACTCTAATTGCGTATTTTAAGAGTTTTACCACAATTAGATAGTTTTCTTACAAGTATGTAATGGAACCGGCAGGATAGTAATTGATTCACCAAAAAGACGCTAGAGAAATTCGACCTCAATTGTAAACATTAGCAGTATAGTCCTCACTTACAGTCTTTCTACACTAATGGTGAGCTGTATAAACATGAATTCCTAATATTTGAAAGCAAATTCAAGTCAAAACGCTCGCTAAAGTGGCCGGAGTTGTAAATATTATCAGTTTCTGGTCATTTCCCTGCTTTTCACGGGTAATGTCCGTGATTGAAAACAGCAGGAAATGTAGTAAGAATCTACAAACTTTTATTTCAAGGGTTTCTTATAAGTTTTTAATCATTTCTGGAAACTCTAATTGCGTATTTTAAGAGTTTTACCACAATTAGACAGTTTTCTTACAAGTATGTAATGGAACCGGCAGGATAGTAACTGATTCACCAAAAAGACGCTAGAGAAATTCGGCCTCAATTGTAAACATTAGCAGTATAGTCCTCACTTACAGTCTTTCTACACTAATGGTCAGCTGTATAAACATGAATTCCTAATATTTGAAAGCAAATTCAAGTCAAAACGCTCGCTAAAGTGGCCGGAGTTGAAAATATTAGCGGTTTTCTGTTCATTTCCCTGCTTTTCACGGGTAATGTCCGTGATTGAAAAGAGCAGGAAATGTAGTAAGAATCTACAAACTTTTATTGCAAGGGTTTCTTATAAGTTTTTAATCATTTCTGGAAACTATAATTGCGTATTTTAAGAGTTTTACCACAATTAGACAGTTTTCTTACACGTATGTAATGGAACCGGCAGGATAGTAAATGATTGACCAAAAAGACGCTAGAGAAATTCGGCCTCAATTGTAAACATTAGCAGTATAGTCCTCACTTACAGTCTTTCTACACTAATGGTGAGCTGTATAAACATGAATTCCTAATATTTGAAAGCAAATTCAAGTCAAAACGCTCGCTAAAGTGGCCGGAGTTGTAAATATTATCAGTTTTCTGGTCATTTCCCTGCTTTTCACGGGTCATGTCCATGATTGAAAACAGCAGGAAATGTAGTAAGAATCTACAAACTTTTATTTCAAGGGTTTTTTATAAGTTTTTAATCATTGCTGGAAACTCTAATTGCGTATTTTAAGAGTTTTACCACAATTAGATAGTTTTCTTACAAGTATGTAATGGAACCGGCAGGATATTAACTGATTCACCAAAAAGACGCTAGAGAAATTCGGCCTCAATTGTAAACATTAGCAGTATAGTCCTCACTTACAGTCTTTCTACACTAATTGTGAGCTGTGTAAACATGAATTCCTAATATTTGAAAGCAAATTCAAGTCAAAACGCTCGCTAAAGTGGCCGGAGTTGTAAATATTCGCAGTTTTCTGTTCATTTCCCTGCTTTTCACGGGTAATGTCCGTGATTGAAAACAGCAGGAAATGTAGTAAGAATCTACAAACTTTTATTGCAAGGGTTTCTTATAAGTTTTTAATCATTTCTGGAAACTCTAATTGCGTATTTTAAGAGTTTTACCACAATTCGACAGTTTTCTTACAAGTATGTAATGGAACCGGCAGGATAGTAACTGATTCACCAAAAAGACGCTAGAGAAATTCGGCCTCAATTGTAAACATTAGCAGTATAGTCCTCACTTACAGTCTTTCTACACTAATGGTGAGCTGTATAAACATGAATTCCTAATATTTGAAAGCAAATTCAAGTCAAAACGCTCGCTAAAGTGGCCGGAGTTGAAAATATTAGCGGTTTTCTGTTCATTTCCCTGCTTTTCACGGGTAATGTCCGTGATTGAAAAGAGCAGGAAATGTAGTAAGAATCTACAAACTTTTATTGCAAGGGTTTCTTATAAGTTTTTAATCATTTCTGGAAACTATAATTGCGTATTTTAAGAGTTTTACCACAATTAGACAGTTTTCTTACACGTATGTAATGGAACCGGCAGGATAGTAAATGATTCACCAAAAAGACGCTAGAGAAATTCGGCCTCAATTGTAAACATAAGCAGTATAGTCCTCACTTACAGTCTTTCTACACTAATTGTGAGCTGTGTAAACATGAATTCCTAATATTTGAAAGCAAATTCAAGTCAAAACGCTTGCTAAAGTGGCCGGAGTTGTAAATATTCGCAGTTTTCTGTTCATTTCCCTGCTTTTCACGGGTAATGTCCGTGATTGAAAACAGCAGGAAATGTAGTAAGAATCTACAAACTTTTATTGCAAGGGTTTCTTATAAGTTTTTAATCATTTCTGGAAACTCTAATTGCGTATTTTAAGAGTTTTACCACAATTAGACAGTTTTCTTACAAGTATGTAATGGAACCGGCAGGATAGTAACTGATTCACAAAAAAGACGCTAGAGAAATTCGGCCTCAATTGTAAACATTAGCAGTATAGTCCTCACTTACAGTCTTTCTACACTAATGGTGAGCTGTATAAACATGAATTCCTAATATTTGAACGCAAATTCAAGTCAAAACGCTCGCTAATGTGGCCGGAGTGGTAAATATTATCAGTTTTCTGGTCATATCCCTGCTTTTCACGGGTCATGTCCGTGATTGAAAACAGCAGGAAATGTAGTAAGAATCTACAAACTTTTATTTCAAGGGTTTCTTATAAGTTTTTAATCATTTCAGGAAACTCTAATTGCGTATTTTAAGAGTTTTACCACAATTAGACAGTTTTCTTACAAGTATGTAATGGAACCGGCAGGATAGTAACTGATTCACCAAAAAGACGCTAGAGAAATTCGGCCTCAATTGTAAACATTAGCAGTATAGTCCTCACTTACAGTCTTTCTACACTAATTGTGAGCTGTGTAAACATGAATTCCTAATATTTGAAAGCGAATTCAAGTGAAAACGCTCGCTAAAGTGGCTGGAGTTGTAAATATTCGCAGTTTTCTGGTCATTTCCCTGCTTTTCACGGGTCATGTCCATGATTGAAAACAGCAGGAAATGTAGTAAGAATCTACAAACTTTTATTTCAAGGGTTTCTTATAAGTTTTTAATCATTTCTGGAAACTCTAATTGTGTATTTTAAAAGTTTTACCACAATTAGACAGTTTTCTTATAAGTATGTAATGGAACCGGCAGGATAGTAACTGATTCACCAAAAAGACGCTAGAGAAATTCAGCCTCAATTGTAAACATTAGCAGTATAGTCCTCACTTACAGTCTTTCTACACTAATGGTGAGCTGTGTAAACATGAATTCCTAATATTTGAAAGCAAATTCAAGTCAAAACGCTCGCTAAAGTGGCCGGAGTTGTAAATATTATCAGTTTTCTGGTCATTTCCCTGCTTTTCACCGGTAATGTCCGTGATAGATAACAGCAGGAACTGTAGTAAGAATCTACAAACTTTTATTTCAAGGGTTTCTTATAAGTTTTTAATCATTTCTGGAAACTCTAATTGCGTATTTTAAGAGTTTTACCACAATTAGATAGTTTTCTTACAAGTATGTAAAGGAACCGGCAGGATATTAACTGATTCACCAAAAAGACGCTAGAGAAATTCGGCCTCAATTGTAAACATTAGCATTATAGTCCTCACTTACAGTCTTTCTACACTAATTGTGAGCTGTGTAAACATGAATTCCTAATATTTGAAAGCGAATTCAAGTGAAAACGCCCCTAAAGTGGCCGGAGTTGTAAATATTATCAGTTTTCTGGTCATTTCCCTGCTTTTCACGTGTAATGTCCGTGATTGAAAACAGCAGGAAATGTAGTAAGAATCTACAAACTTTTATTTCAAGGGTTTCTTATAAGTTTTTAATCATTTCTGGAAACTCTAATTGTGTATTTTAAAAGTTTTACCACAATTAGACAGTTTTCTTACAAGTATGTAATGGAACCGGCAGGATATTAACTGATTCACCAAAAAGACGCTAGAGAAATTCGGCCTCAATTGTAAACATAAGCAGTATAGTCCCCACTTACAGTCTTTCTACACTAATTGTGAGCTGTGTAAACATGAATTCCTAATATTTGAAAGCAAATTCAAGTCAAAACGCTCGCTAAAGTGGCCGGAGTTGTAAATATTATCAGTTTTCTGGTCATTTCCCTGCTTTTCACCAGTAATGTCCGTGATAGAAAACAGCAGGAACTGTAGTAAGAATCTACAAACTTTTATTTCAAGGGTTTCTTATAAGTTTTTAATCATTTCTGGAAACTCTAATTGTGTATTTTAAAAGTTTTACCACAATTAGACAGTTTTCTTACAAGTATGTAATGGAACCGTCAGGATAGTAATTGATTCACGAAAAAAAGCCGCTAGAGAAATTCGGCCTCAATTGTAAACATTAGCAGTATAGTCCTCACTTACAGTCTTAATACACTAATGGTGAGCTGTGTAAACATGAATTCCTAATATTTGAAAACAAATTCAAGTCAAAATGCTCGCTAAAGTGGCCGGAGTTGTAAATATTATCAGTTTTCTGGTCATTTTTCTGCTTTCCACGGGTAATGTCCGTGATTGAAAAGAGCAGGAAATGTAGTAAGAATCTACAAACTTTTATTTCAAGGGTTTCTTATAAGTTTTTAATCATTTCTGGAAACTCTAATTGCGTATTTTAAGAGTTTTACCACAGTTAGACAGTTTTCTTACAAGTTTGTAATGGAACCGGCAGGATATTAACTGATTCACCAAAAAGACGCTAGAGAAATTCGGCCTCATTGTAAACATTAGCAGTATAGTCCTCACTTACAGTCTTTCTACACTAATGGTGAGCTGTATAAACATGAATTCCTAATATTTGAAAGCAAATTCAAGTCAAAACGCTCGCTAAAGTGGCCGGAGTTGTAAATATTATCAGTTTTCTGGTCATTTCCCTGCTTTTCACGGGTCATGTCCGTGATTGAAAACAGCAGGAAATGTAGTAAGAATCTACTAACTTTTATTTCAAGGGTTTCTTATAAGTTTTTAATCATTTCTGGAAACTCTAATTGCGTATTTTAAGAGTTTTACCACAATTAGTTTTCTTACAAGTATGTAATGGAACCGGCAGGATAGTAACTGATTCACCAAAAAGACGCTAGAGAAATTCGGCCTCAATTGTAAACATTAGCAGTATAGTCCTCACTTACAGTCTGTCTACACTAATTGTGAGCTGTGTAAACATGAATTCCTAATATTTGAAAGCGAATTCAAGTGAAAACGCCTCTAAAGTGGCCGGAGTTGTAAATATTCGCAGTTTTCTGGTCATTTCCCTGCTTTTCACGTGTAATGTCCGTGATTGAAAACAGCAGGAAATGTAGTAAGAATCTACTAACTTTTATTTCAAGGGTTTCTTATAAGTTTTTAATCATTTCTGGAAACTCTAATTGCGTATTTTAAGAGTTTTACCACAATTAGATAGTTTTCTTACAAGTATGTAAAGGAACCGGCAGGATATTAACTGATTCACCAAAAAGACGCTAGAGAAATTCGGCCTCAATTGTAAACATTAGCATTATAGTCCTCACTTACAGTCTTTCTACACTAATTGTGAGCTGTGTAAACATGAATTCCTAATATTTGAAAGCGAATTCAAGTGAAAACGCCCCTAAAGTGGCCGGAGTTGTAAATATTCGCAGTTTTCTGGTCATTTCCCTGCTTTTCACGTGTAATGTCCGTGATTGAAAACAGCAGGAAATGTAGTAAGAATCTACAAACTTTTATTTCAAGGGTTTCTTATAAGTTTTTAATCATTTCTGGAAACTCTAATTGTGTATTTTAAAAGTTTTACCACAATTAGACAGTTTTCTTACAAGTATGTAATGGAACCGGCAGGATATTAACTGATTCACCAAAAAGACGCTAGAGAAATTCGGCCTCAATTGTAAACATAAGCAGTATAGTCCCCACTTACAGTCTTTCTACACTAATTGTGAGCTGTGTAAACATGAATTCCTAATATTTGAAAGCAAATTCAAGTCAAAACGCTCGCTAAAGTGGCCGGAGTTGTAAATATTATCAGTTTTCTGGTCATTTCCCTGCTTTTCACCAGTAATGTCCGTGATAGAAAACAGCAGGAACTGTAGTAAGAATCTACAAACTTTTATTTCAAGGGTTTCTTATAAGTTTTTAATCATTTCTGGAAACTCTAATTGTGTATTTAAAAAGTTTTACCACAATTAGACAGTTTTCTTACAAGTATGTAATGGAACCGTCAGGATAGTAATTGATTCACGAAAAAAAGCCGCTAGAGAAATTCGGCCTCAATTGTAAACATTAGCAGTATAGTCCTCACTTACAGTCTTAATACACTAATGGTGAGCTGTGTAAACATGAATTCCTAATATTTGAAAACAAATTCAAGTCAAAATGCTCGCTAAAGTGGCCGGAGTTGTAAATATTATCAGTTTTCTGGTCATTTTTCTGCTTTCCACGGGTAATGTCCGTGATTGAAAAGAGCAGGAAATGTAGTAAGAATCTACTAACTTTTATTTCAAGGGTTTCTTATAAGTTTTTAATCATTTCTGGAAACTCTAATTGCGTATTTTAAGAGTTTTACCACAGTTAGACAGTTTTCTTACAAGTTTGTAATGGAACCGGCAGGATATTAACTGATTCACCAAAAAGACGCTAGAGAAATTCGGCCTCATTGTAAACATTAGCAGTATAGTCCTCACTTACAGTCTTTCTACACTAATGGTGAGCTGTATAAACATGAATTCCTAATATTTGAAAGCAAATTCAAGTCAAAACGCTCGCTAAAGTGGCCGGAGTTGTAAATATTAGCAGTTTTCTGGTCATTTCCCTGCTTTTCACGGGTCATGTCCGTGATTGAAAACAGCAGGAAATGTAGTAAGAATCTACTAACTTTTATTTCAAGGGTTTCTTATAAGTTTTTAATCATTTCTGGAAACTCTAATTGCGTATTTTAAGAGTTTTACCACAATTAGATAGTTTTCTTACAAGTATGTAATGGAACCGGCAGGATAGTAACTGATTCACCAAAAAGACGCTAGAGAAATTCGGCCTCAATTGTAAACATTAGCAGTATAGTCCTCACTTACAGTCTGTATACACTAATTGTGAGCTGTGTAAACATGAATTCCTAATATTTGAAAGCGAATTCAAGTGAAAACGTTCGCTAAAGTGGCCGGAGTTGTAAATATTCGCAGTTTTCTGGTCATTTCCCTGCTTTTCACGGGTAATGTCCGTGATTGAAAACAGCAGGAAATGTAGTAAGAATCTACAAACTTTTATTTCAAGGGTTTCTTATAAGTTTTTAATCATTTCTGGAAACTCAAATTGTGTATTTTAAAAGTTTTACCACAATTAGACAGTTTTCTTACAAGTATGTAATGGAACCGGCAGGATAGTAACTGATTCACCAAAAAGACGCTAGAGAAACTCGGCCTCATTGTAAACATTAGCAGTATAGTCCTCACTTACAGTCTGTCTACACTAATTGTGAGCTGTATAAACATGAATTCCTAATATTTGAAAGCAAATTCAAGTCAAAACGCTCGCTAAAGTGGCCGGAGTTGTAAATATTAGCAGTTTTCTGGTCATTTCCCTGCTTTTCACGGGTCATGTCCGTGATTGAAAACAGCAGGAAATGTAGTAAGAATCTACTAACTTTTATTTCAAGGGTTTCTTATAAGTTTTTAATCATTTCTGGAAACTCTAATTGCGTATTTTAAGAGTTTTACCACAATTAGATAGTTTTCTTACAAGTATGTAATGGAACCGGCAGGATAGTAACTGATTCACCAAAAAGACGCTAGAGAAATTCGGCCTCAATTGTAAACATTAGCAGTATAGTCCTCACTTACAGTCTGTCTACACTAATTGTGATCTGTGTAAACATGAATTCCTAATATTTGAAAGCGAATTCAAGTGAAAACGTTCGCTAAAGTGGCCGGAGTTGTAAATATTCGCAGTTTTCTGGTCATTTCCCTTCTTTTCACCGGTAATGTCCGTGATTGAAAACAGCAGGAAATGTAGTAAGAATCTACAAACTTTTATTTCAAGGGTTTCTTATAAGTTTTTAATCATTTCTGGAAACTCTAATTGTGTATTTTAAAAGTTTTACCACAATTAGACAGTTTTCTTACAAGTATGTAATGGAACCGGCAGGATAGTAACTGATTCACCAAAAAGACGCTAGAGAAACTCGGCCTCATTGTAAACATTAGCAGTATAGTCCTCACTTACAGTCTTTCTACACTAATTGTGAGCTGTGTAAACATGAATTCCTAATATTTGAAAGCAAATTCAAGTCAAAACGCTCGCTAAAGTGGCCGGAGTTGTAAATATTAGCAGTTTTCTGGTCATTTCCCTGCTTTTCACGGGTCATGTCCGTGATTGAAAACAGCAGGAAATGTAGTAAGAATCTACTAACTTTTATTTCAAGGGTTTCTTATAAGTTTTTAATCATTTCTGGAAACTCTAATTGCGTATTTTAAGAGTTTTACCACAATTAGACAGTTTTCTTACAAGTATGTAATGGAACCGGCAGGATATTAACTGATTCACCAAAAAGACGCTAGAGAAATTCGGCCTCAATTGTAAACATAAGCAGTATAGTCCCCACTTACAGTCTTTCTACACTAATTGTGAGCTGTGTAAACATGAATTCCTAATATTTGAAAGCAAATTCAAGTCAAAACGCTCGCTAAAGTGGCCGGAGTTGTAAATATTATCAGTTTTCTGGTCATTTCCCTGCTTTTCACCAGTAATGTCCGTGATAGAAAACAGCAGGAACTGTAGTAAGAATCTACAAACTTTTATTTCAAGGGTTTCTTATAAGTTTTTAATCATTTCTGGAAACTCTAATTGTGTATTTAAAAAGTTTTACCACAATTAGACAGTTTTCTTACAAGTATGTAATGGAACCGTCAGGATAGTAATTGATTCACGAAAAAAAGCCGCTAGAGAAATTCGGCCTCAATTGTAAACATTAGCAGTATAGTCCTCACTTACAGTCTTAATACACTAATGGTGAGCTGTGTAAACATGAATTCCTAATATTTGAAAACAAATTCAAGTCAAAATGCTCGCTAAAGTGGCCGGAGTTGTAAATATTATCAGTTTTCTGGTCATTTTTCTGCTTTCCACGGGTAATGTCCGTGATTGAAAAGAGCAGGAAATGTAGTAAGAATCTACAAACTTTTATTTCAAGGGTTTCTTATAAGTTTTTAATCATTTCTGGAAACTCTAATTGCGTATTTTAAGAGTTTTACCACAGTTAGACAGTTTTCTTACAAGTTTGTAATGGAACCGGCAGGATATTAACTGATTCACCAAAAAGACGCTAGAGAAATTCGGCCTCATTGTAAACATTAGCAGTATAGTCCTCACTTACAGTCTTTCTACACTAATGGTGAGCTGTATAAACATGAATTCATAATATTTGAAAGCAAATTCAAGTCAAAACGCTCGCTAAAGTGGCCGGAGTTGTAAATATTATCAGTTTTCTGGTCATTTCCCTGCTTTTCACGGGTCATGTCCGTGATTGAAAACAGCAGGAAATGTAGTAAGAATCTACTAACTTTTATTTCAAGGGTTTCTTATAAGTTTTTAATCATTTCTGGAAACTCTAATTGCGTATTTTAAGAGTTTTACCACAATTAGTTTTCTTACAAGTATGTAATGGAACCGGCAGGATAGTAACTGATTCACCAAAAAGACGCTAGAGAAATTCGGCCTCAATTGTAAACATTAGCAGTATAGTCCTCACTTACAGTCTGTCTACACTAATTGTGAGCTGTGTAAACATGAATTCCTAATATTTGAAAGCGAATTCAAGTGAAAACGCCCCTAAAGTGGCCGGAGTTGTAAATATTCGCAGTTTTCTGGTCATTTCCCTGCTTTTCACGTGTAATGTCCGTGATTGAAAACAGCAGGAAATGTAGTAAGAATCTACAAACTTTTATTTCAAGGGTTTCTTATAAGTTTTTAATCATTTCTGGAAACTCTAATTGTGTATTTTAAAAGTTTTACCACAATTAGACAGTTTTCTTACAAGTATGTAATGGAACCGGCAGGATATTAACTGATTCACCAAAAAGACGCTAGAGAAATTCGGCCTCAATTGTAAACATAAGCAGTATAGTCCCCACTTACAGTCTTTCTACACTAATTGTGAGCTGTGTAAACATGAATTCCTAATATTTGAAAGCAAATTCAAGTCAAAACGCTCGCTAAAGTGGCCGGTGTTGTAAATATTATCAGTTTTCTGGTCATTTCCCTGCTTTTCACCAGTAATGTCCGTGATAGAAAACAGCAGGAACTGTAGTAAGAATCTACAAACTTTTATTTCAAGGGTTTCTTATAAGTTTTTAATCATTTCTGGAAACTCTAATTGTGTATTTAAAAAGTTTTACCACAATTAGACAGTTTTCTTACAAGTATGTAATGGAACCGTCAGGATAGTAATTGATTCACGAAAAAAAGCTGCTAGAGAAATTCGGCCTCAATTGTAAACATTAGCAGTATAGTCCTCACTTACAGTCTTAATACACTAATGGTGAGCTGTATAAACATGAATTCCTAATATTTGAAAACAAATTGAAGTCAAAATGCTCGCTAAAGTGGCCGGAGTTGTAAATATTATCAGTTTTCTGGTCATTTTTCTGCTTTCCACGGGTAATGTCCGTGATTGAAAAGAGCAGGAAATGTAGTAAGAATCTACTAACTTTTATTTCAAGGGTTTCTTATAAGTTTTTAATCATTTCTGGAAACTCTAATTGCGTATTTTAAGAGTTTTACCACAGTTAGACAGTTTTCTTACAAGTTTGTAAAGGAACCGGCAGGATATTAACTGATTCACCAAAAAGACGCTAGAGAAATTCGGCCTCATTGTAAACATTAGCAGTATAGTCCTCACTTACAGTCTTTCTACACTAATGGTGAGCTGTATAAACATGAATTCCTAATATTTGAAAGCAAATTCAAGTCAAAACGCTCGCTAAAGTGGCCGGAGTTGTAAATATTAGCAGTTTTCTGGTCATTTCCCTGCTTTTCACGGGTCATGTCCGTGATTGAAAACAGCAGGAAATGTAGTAAGAATCTACTAACTTTTATTTCAAGGGTTTCTTATAAGTTTTTAATCATTTCTGGAAACTCTAATTGCGTATTTTAAGAGTTTTACCACAATTAGTTTTCTTACAAGTATGTAATGGAACCGGCAGGATAGTAACTGATTCACCAAAAAGACGCTAGAGAAATTCGGCCTCAATTGTAAACATTAGCAGTATAGTCCTCACTTACAGTCTGTCTACACTAATTGTGAGCTGTGTAAACATGAATTCCTAATATTTGAAAGCGAATTCAAGTGAAAACGCCCCTAAAGTGGCCGGAGTTGTAAATATTCGCAGTTTTCTGGTCATTTCCCTGCTTTTCACGTGTAATGTCCGTGATTGAAAACAGCAGGAAATGTAGTAAGAATCTACAAACTTTTATTTCAAGGGTTTCTTATAAGTTTTTAATCATTTCTGGAAACTCTAATTGTGTATTTTAAAAGTTTTACCACAATTAGACAGTTTTCTTACAAGTATGTAATGGAACCGGCAGGATATTAACTGATTCACCAAAAAGACGCTAGAGAAATTCGGCCTCAATTGTAAACATAAGCAGTATAGTCCCCACTTACAGTCTTTCTACACTAATTGTGAGCTGTGTAAACATGAATTCCTAATATTTGAAAGCAAATTCAAGTCAAAACGCTCGCTAAAGTGGCCGGTGTTGTAAATATTATCAGTTTTCTGGTCATTTCCCTGCTTTTCACCAGTAATGTCCGTGATAGAAAACAGCAGGAACTGTAGTAAGAATCTACAAACTTTTATTTCAAGGGTTTCTTATAAGTTTTTAATCATTTCTGGAAACTCTAATTGTGTATTTAAAAAGTTTTACCACAATTAGACAGTTTTCTTACAAGTATGTAATGGAACCGTCAGGATAGTAATTGATTCACGAAAAAAAGCTGCTAGAGAAATTCGGCCTCAATTGTAAACATTAGCAGTATAGTCCTCACTTACAGTCTTAATACACTAATGGTGAGCTGTATAAACATGAATTCCTAATATTTGAAAACAAATTCAAGTCAAAATGCTCGCTAAAGTGGCCGGAGTTGTAAATATTATCAGTTTTCTGGTCATTTTTCTGCTTTCCACGGGTAATGTCCGTGATTGAAAAGAGCAGGAAATGTAGTAAGAATCTACTAACTTTTATTTCAAGGGTTTCTTATAAGTTTTTAATCATTTCTGGAAACTCTAATTGCGTATTTTAAGAGTTTTACCACAGTTAGACAGTTTTCTTACAAGTTTGTAATGGAACCGGCAGGATATTAACTGATTCACCAAAAAGACGCTAGAGAAATTCGGCCTCATTGTAAACATTAGCAGTATAGTCCTCACTTACAGTCTTTCTACACTAATGGTGAGCTGTATAAACATGAATTCCTAATATTTGAAAGCAAATTCAAGTCAAAACGCTCGCTAAAGTGGCCGAAGTTGTAAATATTAGCAGTTTTCTGGTCATTTCCCTGCTTTTCACGGGTCATGTCCGTGATTGAAAACAGCAGGAAATGTAGTAAGAATCTACTAACTTTTATTTCAAGGGTTTCTTATAAGTTTTTAATCATTTCTGGAAACTCTAATTGCGTATTTTAAGAGTTTTACCACAATTAGATAGTTTTCTTACAAGTATGTAATGGAACCGGCAGGATAGTAACTGATTCACCAAAAAGACGCTAGAGAAATTCGGCCTCAATTGTAAACATTAGCAGTATAGTCCTCACTTACAGTCTGTCTACACTAATTGTGATCTGTGTAAACATGAATTCCTAATATTTGAAAGCGAATTCAAGTGAAAACGTTCGCTAAAGTGGCCGGAGTTGTAAATATTCGCAGTTTTCTGGTCATTTCCCTGCTTTTCACCGGTAATGTCCGTGATTGAAAACAGCAGGAAATGTAGTAAGAATCTACAAACTTTTATTTCAAGGGTTTCTTATAAGTTTTTAATCATTTCTGGAAACTCTAATTGTGTATTTTAAAAGTTTTACCACAATTAGACAGTTTTCTTACAAGTATGTAATGGAACCGGCAGGATAGTAACTGATTCACCAAAAAGACGCTAGAGAAACTCGGCCTCATTGTAAACATTAGCAGTATAGTCCTCACTTACAGTCTTTCTACACTAATTGTGAGCTGTGTAAACATGAATTCCTAATATTTGAAAGCAAATTCAAGTCAAAACGCTCGCTAAAGTGGCCGGAGTTGTAAATATTAGCAGTTTTCTGGTCATTTCCCTGCTTTTCACGGGTCATGTCCGTGATTGAAAACAGCAGGAAATGTAGTAAGAATCTACTAACTTTTATTTCAAGGGTTTCTTATAAGTTTTTAATCATTTCTGGAAACTCTAATTGCGTATTTTAAGAGTTTTACCACAATTAGACAGTTTTCTTACAAGTATGTAATGGAACCGGCAGGATATTAACTGATTCACCAAAAAGACGCTAGAGAAATTCGGCCTCAATTGTAAACATAAGCAGTATAGTCCCCACTTACAGTCTTTCTACACTAATTGTGAGCTGTGTAAACATGAATTCCTAATATTTGAAAGCAAATTCAAGTCAAAACGCTCGCTAAAGTGGCCGGAGTTGTAAATATTATCAGTTTTCTGGTCATTTCCCTGCTTTTCACCAGTAATGTCCGTGATAGAAAACAGCAGGAACTGTAGTAAGAATCTACAAACTTTTATTTCAAGGGTTTCTTATAAGTTTTTAATCATTTCTGGAAACTCTAATTGTGTATTTAAAAAGTTTTACCACAATTAGACAGTTTTCTTACAAGTATGTAATGGAACCGTCAGGATAGTAATTGATTCACGAAAAAAAGCCGCTAGAGAAATTCGGCCTCAATTGTAAACATTAGCAGTATAGTCCTCACTTACAGTCTTAATACACTAATGGTGAGCTGTGTAAACATGAATTCCTAATATTTGAAAACAAATTCAAGTCAAAATGCTCGCTAAAGTGGCCGGAGTTGTAAATATTATCAGTTTTCTGGTCATTTTTCTGCTTTCCACGGGTAATGTCCGTGATTGAAAAGAGCAGGAAATGTAGTAAGAATCTACAAACTTTTATTTCAAGGGTTTCTTATAAGTTTTTAATCATTTCTGGAAACTCTAATTGCGTATTTTAAGAGTTTTACCACAGTTAGACAGTTTTCTTACAAGTTTGTAATGGAACCGGCAGGATATTAACTGATTCACCAAAAAGACGCTAGAGAAATTCGGCCTCATTGTAAACATTAGCAGTATAGTCCTCACTTACAGTCT
Organism: Myotis nattereri; assembly: GCF_964212035.1. Lineage (NCBI taxonomy): Eukaryota > Metazoa > Chordata > Mammalia > Chiroptera > Vespertilionidae > Myotis > Myotis nattereri. The sequence continues at coordinate 664,176 of NC_138083.1, forward strand.
TTCTACACTAATGGTGAGCTGTATAAACATGAATTCCTAATATTTGAAAGCAAATTCAAGTCAAAACGCTCGCTAAAGTGGCCGGAGTTGTAAATATTATCAGTTTTCTGGTCATTTCCCTGCTTTTCACGGGTCATGTCCGTGATTGAAAACAGCAGGAAATGTAGTAAGAATCTACTAACTTTTATTTCAAGGGTTTCTTATAAGTTTTTAATCATTTCTGGAAACTCTAATTGCGTATTTTAAGAGTTTTACCACAATTAGTTTTCTTACAAGTATGTAATGGAACCGGCAGGATAGTAACTGATTCACCAAAAAGACGCTAGAGAAATTCGGCCTCAATTGTAAACATTAGCAGTATAGTCCTCACTTACAGTCTGTCTACACTAATTGTGAGCTGTGTAAACATGAATTCCTAATATTTGAAAGCGAATTCAAGTGAAAACGCCCCTAAAGTGGCCGGAGTTGTAAATATTCGCAGTTTTCTGGTCATTTCCCTGCTTTTCACGTGTAATGTCCGTGATTGAAAACAGCAGGAAATGTAGTAAGAATCTACAAACTTTTATTTCAAGGGTTTCTTATAAGTTTTTAATCATTTCTGGAAACTCTAATTGTGTATTTTAAAAGTTTTACCACAATTAGACAGTTTTCTTACAAGTATGTAATGGAACCGGCAGGATATTAACTGATTCACCAAAAAGACGCTAGAGAAATTCGGCCTCAATTGTAAACATAAGCAGTATAGTCCCCACTTACAGTCTTTCTACACTAATTGTGAGCTGTGTAAACATGAATTCCTAATATTTGAAAGCAAATTCAAGTCAAAACGCTCGCTAAAGTGGCCGGTGTTGTAAATATTATCAGTTTTCTGGTCATTTCCCTGCTTTTCACCAGTAATGTCCGTGATAGAAAACAGCAGGAACTGTAGTAAGAATCTACAAACTTTTATTTCAAGGGTTTCTTATAAGTTTTTAATCATTTCTGGAAACTCTAATTGTGTATTTAAAAAGTTTTACCACAATTAGACAGTTTTCTTACAAGTATGTAATGGAACCGTCAGGATAGTAATTGATTCACGAAAAAAAGCTGCTAGAGAAATTCGGCCTCAATTGTAAACATTAGCAGTATAGTCCTCACTTACAGTCTTAATACACTAATGGTGAGCTGTATAAACATGAATTCCTAATATTTGAAAACAAATTCAAGTCAAAATGCTCGCTAAAGTGGCCGGAGTTGTAAATATTATCAGTTTTCTGGTCATTTTTCTGCTTTCCACGGGTAATGTCCGTGATTGAAAAGAGCAGGAAATGTAGTAAGAATCTACTAACTTTTATTTCAAGGGTTTCTTATAAGTTTTTAATCATTTCTGGAAACTCTAATTGCGTATTTTAAGAGTTTTACCACAGTTAGACAGTTTTCTTACAAGTTTGTAATGGAACCGGCAGGATATTAACTGATTCACCAAAAAGACGCTAGAGAAATTCGGCCTCATTGTAAACATTAGCAGTATAGTCCTCACTTACAGTCTTTCTACACTAATGGTGAGCTGTATAAACATGAATTCCTAATATTTGAAAGCAAATTCAAGTCAAAACGCTCGCTAAAGTGGCCGGAGTTGTAAATATTAGCAGTTTTCTGGTCATTTCCCTGCTTTTCACGGGTCATGTCCGTGATTGAAAACAGCAGGAAATGTAGTAAGAATCTACTAACTTTTATTTCAAGGGTTTCTTATAAGTTTTTAATCATTTCTGGAAACTCTAATTGCGTATTTTAAGAGTTTTACCACAATTAGATAGTTTTCTTACAAGTATGTAAAGGAACCGGCAGGATATTAACTGATTCACCAAAAAGACGCTAGAGAAATTCGGCCTCAATTGTAAACATTAGCATTATAGTCCTCACTTACAGTCTTTCTACACTAATTGTGAGCTGTGTAAACATGAATTCCTAATATTTGAAAGCGAATTCAAGTGAAAACGCCCCTAAAGTGGCCGGAGTTGTAAATATTCGCAGTTTTCTGGTCATTTCCCTGCTTTTCACGTGTAATGTCCGTGATTGAAAACAGCAGGAAATGTAGTAAGAATCTACAAACTTTTATTTCAAGGGTTTCTTATAAGTTTTTAATCATTTCTGGAAACTCTAATTGTGTATTTTAAAAGTTTTACCACAATTAGACAGTTTTCTTACAAGTATGTAATGGAACCGGCAGGATATTAACTGATTCACCAAAAAGACGCTAGAGAAATTCGGCCTCAATTGTAAACATAAGCAGTATAGTCCCCACTTACAGTCTTTCTACACTAATTGTGAGCTGTGTAAACATGAATTCCTAATATTTGAAAGCAAATTCAAGTCAAAACGCTCGCTAAAGTGGCCGGAGTTGTAAATATTATCAGTTTTCTGCTCATTTCCCTGCTTTTCACCAGTAATGTCCGTGATAGAAAACAGCAGGAACTGTAGTAAGAATCTACAAACTTTTATTTCAAGGGTTTCTTATAAGTTTTTAATCATTTCTGGAAACTCTAATTGTGTATATAAAAAGTTTTACCACAATTAGACAGTTTTCTTACAAGTATGTAATGGAACCGTCAGGATAGTAATTGATTCACGAAAAAAAGCCGCTAGAGAAATTCGGCCTCAATTGTAAACATTAGCAGTATAGTCCTCACTTACAGTCTTTCTACACTAATGGTGAGCTGTATAAACATGAATTCCTAATATTTGAAAGCAAATTCAAGTCAAAACGCTCGCTAAAGTGGCCGGAGTTGTAAATATTAGCAGTTTTCTGGTCATTTCCCTGCTTTTCACGGGTCATGTCCGTGATTGAAAACAGCAGGAAATGTAGTAAGAATCTACTAACTTTTATTTCAAGGGTTTCTTATAAGTTTTTAATCATTTCTGGAAACTCTAATTGCGTATTTTAAGAGTTTTACCACAATTAGATAGTTTTCTTACAAGTATGTAAAGGAACCGGCAGGATATTAACTGATTCACCAAAAAGACGCTAGAGAAATTCGGCCTCAATTGTAAACATTAGCATTATAGTCCTCACTTACAGTCTTTCTACACTAATTGTGAGCTGTGTAAACATGAATTCCTAATATTTGAAAGCGAATTCAAGTGAAAACGCCCCTAAAGTGGCCGGAGTTGTAAATATTCGCAGTTTTCTGGTCATTTCCCTGCTTTTCACGTGTAATGTCCGTGATTGAAAACAGCAGGAAATGTAGTAAGAATCTACAAACTTTTATTTCAAGGGTTTCTTATAAGTTTTTAATCATTTCTGGAAACTCTAATTGTGTATTTTAAAAGTTTTACCACAATTAGACAGTTTTCTTACAAGTATGTAATGGAACCGGCAGGATATTAACTGATTCACCAAAAAGACGCTAGAGAAATTCGGCCTCAATTGTAAACATAAGCAGTATAGTCCCCACTTACAGTCTTTCTACACTAATTGTGAGCTGTGTAAACATGAATTCCTAATATTTGAAAGCAAATTCAAGTCAAAACGCTCGCTAAAGTGGCCGGAGTTGTAAATATTATCAGTTTTCTGGTCATTTCCCTGCTTTTCACCAGTAATGTCCGTGATAGAAAACAGCAGGAACTGTAGTAAGAATCTACAAACTTTTATTTCAAGGGTTTCTTATAAGTTTTTAATCATTTCTGGAAACTCTAATTGTGTATTTAAAAAGTTTTACCACAATTAGACAGTTTTCTTACAAGTATGTAATGGAACCGTCAGGATAGTAATTGATTCACGAAAAAAAGCCGCTAGAGAAATTCGGCCTCAATTGTAAACATTAGCAGTATAGTCCTCACTTACAGTCTGTATACACTAATTGTGAGCTGTGTAAACATGAATTCCTAATATTTGAAAGCGAATTCAAGTGAAAACGTTCGCTAAAGTGGCCGGAGTTGTAAATATTCGCAGTTTTCTCGTCATTTCCCTGCTTTTCACGGGTAATGTCCGTGATTGAAAACAGCAGGAAATGTAGTAAGAATCTACAAACTTTTATTTCAAGGGTTTCTTATAAGTTTTTAATCATTTCTGGAAACTCAAATTGTGTATTTTAAAAGTTTTACCACAATTAGACAGTTTTCTTACAAGTATGTAATGGAACCGGCAGGATAGTAACTGATTCACCAAAAAGACGCTAGAGAAACTCGGCCTCATTGTAAACATTAGCAGTATAGTCCTCACTTACAGTCTGTCTACACTAATTGTGAGCTGTATAAACATGAATTCCTAATATTTGAAAGCAAATTCAAGTCAAAACGCTCGCTAAAGTGGCCGGAGTTGTAAATATTAGCAGTTTTCTGGTCATTTCCCTGCTTTTCACGGGTCATGTCCGTGATTGAAAACAGCAGGAAATGTAGTAAGAATCTACTAACTTTTATTTCAAGGGTTTCTTATAAGTTTTTAATCATTTCTGGAAACTCTAATTGCGTATTTTAAGAGTTTTACCACAATTAGATAGTTTTCTTACAAGTATGTAATGGAACCGGCAGGATAGTAACTGATTCACCAAAAAGACGCTAGAGAAATTCGGCCTCAATTGTAAACATTAGCAGTATAGTCCTCACTTACAGTCTGTCTACACTAATTGTGATCTGTGTAAACATGAATTCCTAATATTTGAAAGCGAATTCAAGTGAAAACGTTCGCTAAAGTGGCCGGAGTTGTAAATATTCGCAGTTTTCTGGTCATTTCCCTGCTTTTCACCGGTAATGTCCGTGATTGAAAACAGCAGGAAATGTAGTAAGAATCTACAAACTTTTATTTCAAGGGTTTCTTATAAGTTTTTAATCATTTCTGGAAACTCTAATTGTGTATTTTAAAAGTTTTACCACAATTAGACAGTTTTCTTACAAGTATGTAATGGAACCGGCAGGATAGTAACTGATTCACCAAAAAGACGCTAAAGAAACTCGGCCTCATTGTAAACATTAGCAGTATAGTCCTCACTTACAGTCTTTCTACACTAATTGTGAGCTGTGTAAACATGAATTCCTAATATTTGAAAGCAAATTCAAGTCAAAACGCTCGCTAAAGTGGCCGGAGTTGTAAATATTAGCAGTTTTCTGGTCATTTCCCTGCTTTTCACGGGTCATGTCCGTGATTGAAAACAGCAGGAAATGTAGTAAGAATCTACTAACTTTTATTTCAAGGGTTTCTTATAAGTTTTTAATCATTTCTGGAAACTCTAATTGCGTATTTTAAGAGTTTTACCACAATTAGACAGTTTTCTTACAAGTATGTAATGGAACCGGCAGGATATTAACTGATTCACCAAAAAGACGCTAGAGAAATTCGGCCTCAATTGTAAACATAAGCAGTATAGTCCCCACTTACAGTCTTTCTACACTAATTGTGAGCTGTGTAAACATGAATTCCTAATATTTGAAAGCAAATTCAAGTCAAAACGCTCGCTAAAGTGGCCGGAGTTGTAAATATTATCAGTTTTCTGGTCATTTCCCTGCTTTTCACCAGTAATGTCCGTGATAGAAAACAGCAGGAACTGTAGTAAGAATCTACAAACTTTTATTTCAAGGGTTTCTTATAAGTTTTTAATCATTTCTGGAAACTCTAATTGTGTATTTAAAAAGTTTTACCACAATTAGACAGTTTTCTTACAAGTATGTAATGGAACCGTCAGGATAGTAATTGATTCACGAAAAAAAGCCGCTAGAGAAATTCGGCCTCAATTGTAAACATTAGCAGTATAGTCCTCACTTACAGTCTTAATACACTAATGGTGAGCTGTGTAAACATGAATTCCTAATATTTGAAAACAAATTCAAGTCAAAATGCTCGCTAAAGTGGCCGGAGTTGTAAATATTATCAGTTTTCTGGTCATTTTTCTGCTTTCCACGGGTAATGTCCGTGATTGAAAAGAGCAGGAAATGTAGTAAGAATCTACTAACTTTTATTTCAAGGGTTTCTTATAAGTTTTTAATCATTTCTGGAAACTCTAATTGCGTATTTTAAGAGTTTTACCACAGTTAGACAGTTTTCTTACAAGTATGTAATGGAACCGGCAGGATAGTAACTGATTCACCAAAAAGACGCTAGAGAAATTCGGCCTCAATTGTAAACATTAGCACTATAGTCCTCACTTACAGTCTGTCTACACTAATTGTGATCTGTGTAAACATGAATTCCTAATATTTGAAAGCGAATTCAAGTGAAAACGTTCGCTAAAGTGGCCGGAGTTGTAAATATTCGCAGTTTTCTGGTCATTTCCCTGCTTTTCACGGGTAATGTCCGTGATTGAAAACAGCAGGAAATGTAGTAAGAATCTACAAACTTTTATTTCAAGGGTTTCTTATAAGTTTTTAATCATTTCTGGAAACTCTAATTGTGTATTTTAAAAGTTTTACCACAATTAGACAGTTTTCTTAGAAGTATGTAATGGAACCGGCAGGATATTAACTGATTCACCAAAAAGACGCTAGAGAAATTCGGCCTCAATTGTAAACATTAGCAGTATAGTCCCCACTTACAGTCTTTCTACACTAATTGTGAGCTGTGTAAACATGAATTCCTAATATTTGAAAGCAAATTCAAGTCAAAACGCTCGCTAAAGTGGCCAGAGTTGTAAATATTATCAGTTTTCTGGTCATTTCCCTGCTTTTCACCAGTAATGTCCGTGATAGAAAACAGCAGGAACTGTAGTAAGAATCTACAAACTTTTATTTCATGGGTTTCTTATAAGTTTTTAATCATTTCTGGAAACTCTAATTGTGTATTTAAAAAGTTTTACCACAATTAGACAGTTTTCTTACAAGTATGTAATGGAACCGTCAGGATAGTAATTGATTCACGAAAAAAAGCCGCTAGAGAAATTCGGCCTCAATTGTAAACATTAGCAGTATAGTCCTCACTTACAGTCTTAATACACTAATGGTGAGCTGTGTAAACATGAATTCCTAATATTTGAAAACAAATTCAAGTCAAAATGCTCGCTAAAGTGGCCGGAGTTGTAAATATTATCAGTTTTCTGGTCATTTTTCTGCTTTCCACGGGTAATGTCCGTGATTGAAAAGAGCAGGAAATGTAGTAAGAATCTACTAACTTTTATTTCAAGGGTTTCTTATAAGTTTTTAATCATTTCTGGAAACTCTAATTGCGTATTTTAAGAGTTTTACCACAGTTAGACAGTTTTCTTACAAGTTTGTAATGGAACCGGCAGGATATTAACTGATTCACCAAAAAGACGCTAGAGAAATTCGGCCTCATTGTAAACATTAGCAGTATAGTCCTCACTTACAGTCTTTCTACACTAATGGTGAGCTATATAAACATGAATTCCTAATATTTGAAAGCAAATTCAAGTCAAAACGCTCGCTAAAGTGGCCGGAGTTGTAAATATTAGCAGTTTTCTGGTCATTTCCCTGTTTTTCACGGGTCATGTCCGTGATTGAAAACAGCAGGAAATGTAGTAAGAATCTACTAACTTTTATTTCAAGGGTTTCTTATAAGTTTTTAATCATTTCTGGAAACTCTAATTGCGTATTTTAAGAGTTTTACCACAATTAGATAGTTTTCTTACAAGTATGTAATGGAACCGGCAGGATAGTAACTGATTCACCAAAAAGACGCTAGAGAAATTCGGCCTCAATTGTAAACATTAGCAGTATAGTCCTCACTTACAGTCTTTCTACACTAATGGTGAGCTGTGTAAACATGAATTCCTAATATTTGAAAGCGAATTCAAGTGAAAACGCCCCTAAAGTGGCCGGAGTTCTAAATATTCGCAGTTTTCTGGTCATTTCCCTGCTTTTCACGTGTAATGTCCGTGATTGAAAACAGCAGGAAATGTAGTAAGAATCTACAAACTTTTATTTCAAGGGTTTCTTATAAGTTTTTAATCATTTCTGGAAACTCTAATTGTGTATTTTAAAAGTTTTACCACAATTAGACAGTTTTCTTACAAGTATGTAATGGAACCGGCAGGATATTAACTGATTCACCAAAAAGACGCTAGAGAAATTCGGCCTCAATTGTAAACATTAGCAGTATAGTCCCCACTTACAGTCTTTCTACACTAATTGTGAGCTGTGTAAACATGAATTCCTAATATTTGAAAGCAAATTCAAGTCAAAACGCTCGCTAAAGTGGCCGGAGTTGTAAATATTATCAGTTTTCTGGTCATTTCCCTGCTTTTCACCAGTAATGTCCGTGATAGAAAACAGCAGGAACTGTAGTAAGAATCTACAAACTTTTATTTCAAGGATTTCTTGTAAGTTTTTAATCATTTCTGGAAACTCTAATTGCGTATTTTAAGAGTTTTACCACAATTAGACAGTTTTCTTACAAGTATGTAATGGAACCGGCAGGATAGTAACTGATTCACCAAAAAGACGCTAGAGAAATTCGGCCTCATTGTAAACATTAGCAGTATAGTCCTCACTTACAGTCTTTCTACACTAATGGTGAGCTGTATAAACATGAATTCCTAATATTTGAACGCAAATTCAAGTCAAAACGCTCGCGAATGTGGCCGGAGTGGTAAATATTATCAGTTTTCTGGTCATATCCCTGCTTTTCACGGGTCATGTCCGTGATTGAAAACACCAGGAAATGTAGTAAGAATCTACAAACTTTTATTTCAAGGGTTTCTTATAAGTTTTTAATCATTTCAGGAAACTCTAATTGCGTATTTTAAGAGTTTTACCACAATTAGACAGTTTTCTTACAAGTATGTAATGGAACCGGCAGGATAGTAACTGATTCACCAAAAAGACGCTAGAGAAATTCGGCCTCAATTGTAAACATTAGCAGTATAGTCCTCACTTACAGTCTTTCTACACTAATTGTGAGCTGTGTAAACATGAATTCCTAATATTTGAAAGCAAATTCAAGTCAAAACGCTCGCTAAAGTGGCCGGAGTTGTAAATATTCGCAGTTTTCTGGTCATTTCCCTGCTTTTCACGGGTCATGTCCATGATTGAAAACAGCAGGAAATGTAGTAAGAATCTACAAACTTTTATTTCAAGGGTTTCTTATAAGTTTTTAATCATTTCTGGAAACTCTAATTGTGTATTTTAAAAGTTTTACCACAATTAGACAGTTTTCTTATAAGTATGTAATGGAACCGGCAGGATAGTAACTGATTCACCAAAAAGACGCTAGAGAAATTCAGCCTCAATTGTAAACATTAGCAGTATAGTCCTCACTTACAGTCTTTCTACACTAATGGTGAGCTGTGTAAACATGAATTCCTAATATTTGAAAGCAAATTCAAGTCAAAACGCTCGCTAAAGTGGCCGGAGTTGTAAATATTATCAGTTTTCTGGTCATTTCCCTGCTTTTCACCGGTAATGTCCGTGATAGATAACAGCAGGAAGTGTAGTAAGAATCTACAAACTTTTATTTCAAGGGTTTCTTATAAGTTTTTAATCATTTCTGGAAACTCTAATTGCGTATTTTAAGAGTTTTACCACAATTAGATAGTTTTCTTACAAGTATGTAAAGGAACCGGCAGGATATTAACTGATTCACCAAAAAGACGCTAGAGAAATTCGGCCTCAATTGTAAACATTAGCATTATAGTCCTCACTTACAGTCTTTCTACACTAATTGTGAGCTGTGTAAACATGAATTCCTAATATTTGAAAGCGAATTCAAGTGAAAACGCCCCTAAAGTGGCCGGAGTTGTAAATATTCGCAGTTTTCTGGTCATTTCCCTGCTTTTCACGTGTAATGTCCGTGATTGAAAACAGCAGGAAATGTAGTAAGAATCTACAAACTTTTATTTCAAGGGTTTCTTATAAGTTTTTAATCATTTCTGGAAACTCTAATTGTGTATTTTAAAAGTTTTACCACAATTAGACAGTTTTCTTACAAGTATGTAATGGAACCGGCAGGATATTAACTGATTCACCAAAAAGACGCTAGAGAAATTCGGCCTCAATTGTAAACATTAGCAGTATAGTCCCCACTTACAGTCTTTCTACACTAATTGTGAGCTGTGTAAACATGAATTCCTAATATTTGAAAGCAAATTCAAGTCAAAACGCTCGCTAAAGTGGCCGGAGTTGTAAATATTATCAGTTTTCTGGTCATTTCCCTGCTTTGCACCGGTAATGTCCGTGATAGATAACAGCAGGAACTGTAGTAAGAATCTACAAACTTTTATTTCAAGGGTTTCTTATAAGTTTTTAATCATTTCTGGAAACTCTAATTGCGTATTTTAAGAGTTTTACCACAGTTAGACAGTTTTCTTACAAGTTTGTAATTGAACCGGCAGGATAGTAACTGATTCACCAAAAAGACGCTAGAGAAATTCGGCCTCATTGTAAACATTAGCAGTATAGTCCTCACTTACAGTCTTTCTACACTAATTGTGAGCTGTGTAAACGTGAATTCCTAATATTTGAAAGCAAATTCAAGTCAAAACGCTCGCTAAAGTGGCCGGAGTTGAAAATATTAGCGGTTTTCTGTTCATTTCCCTGCTTTTCACGGGTAATGTCCGTGATTGAAAAGAGCAGGAAATGTAGTAAGAATCTACAAACTTTTATTTCAAGGGTTTTTTATAAGTTTTTAATCATTTCTGGAAACTCTAATTGCGTATTTTAAGAGTTTTACCACAATTAGACAGTTTTCTTACAAGTATGTAATGGAACCGGCAGGATAGTAACTGATTCACCAAAAAGACGCTAGAGAAATTCGGCCTCAATTGTAAACATTAGCAGTATAGTCCTCACTTACAGTCTTTCTACACTAATTGTGAGCTGTGTAAACATGAATTCCTAATATTTGAAAGCAAATTCAAGTCAAAACGCTCGCTAAAGTGGCCGGAGTTGTAAATATTCGCAGTTTTCTGTTCATTTCCCTGCTTTTCACGGGTAATGTCCGTGATTGAAAACAGCAGGAAATGTAGTAAGAATCTACTAACTTTTATTTCAAGGGTTTCTTATAAGTTTTTAATCATTTCTGGAAACTCTAATTGCGTATTTTAAGAGTTTTACCACAATTAGACAGTTTTCTTACAAGTATGTAATGGAACCGGCAGGATAGTAACTGATTCACCAAAAAGACGCTAGAGAAATTCGGCCTCAATTGTAAACATTAGCAGTATAGTCCTCACTTACAGTCTTTCTACACTAATGGTGAGCTGTATAAACATGAATTCCTAATATTTGAACGCAAATTCAAGTCAAAACGCTCGCTAATGTGGCCGGAGTGGTAAATATTATCAGTTTTCTGGTCATATCCCTGCTTTTCACGGGTCATGTCCGTGATTGAAAACAGCAGGAAATGTAGTAAGAATCTACAAACTTTTATTTCAAGGGTTTCTTATAAGTTTTTAATCATTTCTGGAAACTCTAATTGCGTATTTTAAGAGTTTTACCACAATTAGATAGTTTTCTTACAAGTATGTAATGGAACCGGCAGGATAGTAACTGATTCACCAAAAAGACGCTAGAGAAATTCGGCCTCAATTGTAAACATTAGCAGTATAGTCCTCACTTACAGTCTTTCTACACTAATTGTGAGCTGTGTAAACATGAATTCCTAATATTTGAAAGTGAATTCAAGTGAAAACGCTCGCTAAAGTGGCTGGAGTTGTAAATATTCGCAGTTTTCTGGTCATTTCCCTGCTTTTCACGGGTCATGTCCATGATTGAAAACAGCAGGAAATGTAGTAAGAATCTACAAACTTTTATTTCAAGGGTTTCTTATAAGTTTTTAATCATTTCTGGAAACTCTAATTGTGTATTTTAAAAGTTTTACCACAATTAGACAGTTTTCTTATAAGTATGTAATGGAACCGGCAGGATAGTAACTGATTCACCAAAAAGACGCTAGAGAAATTCAGCCTCAATTGTAAACATTAGCAGTATAGTCCTCACTTACAGTCTTTCTACACTAATGGTGAGCTGTGTAAACATGAATTCCTAATATTTGAAAGCAAATTCAAGTCAAAACGCTCGCTAAAGTGGCCGGAGTTGTAAATATTATCAGTTTTCTGGTCATTTCCCTGCTTTTCACCGGTAATGTCCGTGATAGATAACAGCAGGAACTGTAGTAAGAATCTACAAACTTTTATTTCAAGGGTTTCTTATAAGTTTTTAATCATTTCTGGAAACTCTAATTGCGTATTTTAAGAGTTTTACCACAATTAGATAGTTTTCTTACAAGTATGTAAAGGAACCGGCAGGATATTAACTGATTCACCAAAAAGACGCTAGAGAAATTCGGCCTCAATTGTAAACATTAGCATTATAGTCCTCACTTACAGTCTTTCTACACTAATTGTGAGCTGTGTAAACATGAATTCCTAATATTTGAAAGCGAATTCAAGTGAAAACGCCCCTAAAGTGGCCGGAGTTGTAAATATTCGCAGTTTTCTGGTCATTTCCCTGCTTTTCACGTGTAATGTCCGTGATTGAAAACAGCAGGAAATGTAGTAAGAATCTACAAACTTTTATTTCAAGGCTTTCTTATAAGTTTTTAATCATTTCTGGAAACTCTAATTGTGTATTTTAAAAGTTTTACCACAATTAGACAGTTTTCTTACAAGTATGTAATGGAACCGGCAGGATATTAACTGATTCACCAAAAAGACGCTAGAGAAATTCGGCCTCAATTGTAAACATTAGCAGTATAGTCCCCACTTACAGTCTTTCTACACTAATTGTGAGCTGTGTAAACATGAATTCCTAATATTTGAAAGCAAATTCAAGTCAAAACGCTCGCTAAAGTGGCCGGAGTTGTAAATATTATCAGTTTTCTGGTCATTTCCCTGCTTTTCACCGGTAATGTCAGTGATAGAAAACAGCAGGAACTGTAGTAAGAATCTACAAACTTTTATTTCAAGGGTTTCTTATAAGTTTTTAATCATTTCTGGAAACTCTAATTGTGTATTTAAAAAGTTTTACCACAATTAGACAGTTTTCTTACAAGTATGTAATGGAACCGTCAGGATAGTAATTGATTCACGAAAAAAAGCCGCTAGAGAAATTCGGCCTCAATTGTAAACATTAGCAGTATAGTCCTCACTTACAGTCTTTCTACACTAATGGTGAGCTGTGTAAACATGAATTCCTAATATTTTAAAACAAATTCAAGTCAAAATGCTCGCTAAAGTGGCCGGAGTTGTAAATATTATCAGTTTTCTGGTCATTTTTCTGCTTTCCACGGGTAATGTCCGTGATTGAAAAGAGCAGGAAATGTAGTAAGAATCTACTAACTTTTATTTCAAGGGTTTCTTATAAGTTTTTAATCATTTCTGGAAACTCTAATTGCGTATTTTAAGAGTTTTATCACAATTAGATAGTTTTCTTACAAGTATGTAATGGAACCGGCATGATAGTAACTGATTCACCAAAAAGACGCTAGAGAAATTCGGCCTCAATTGTAAACATTAGCAGTATAGTCCTCACTTACAGTCTGTCTACACTAATTGTGAGCTGTGTAAACATGAATTCCTAATATTTGAAAGCGAATTCAAGTGAAAACGTTCGCTAAAGTGGCCGGAGTTGTAAATATTCGCAGTTTTCTGGTCATTTCCCTGCTTTTCACCGGTAATGTCCGTGATTGAAAACAGCAGGAAATGTAGTAAGAATCTACAAACTTTTATTTCAAGGGTTTCTTATAAGTTTTTAATCATTTCTGGAATCTCTAATTGTGTATTTTAAAAGTTTTACCACAATTAGACAGTTTTCTTACAAGTATGTAATGGAACCGGCAGGATAGTAACTGATTCACCAAAAAGACGCTAGAGAAATTCGGCCTCATTGTAAACATTAGCAGTATAGTCCTCACTTACAGTCTTTCTACACTAATTGTGAGCTGTGTAAACATGAATTCCTAATATTTGAAAGCAAATTCAAGTCAAAACGCTCGCTAAAGTGGCCGGAGTTGTAAATATTATCAGTTTTCTGTTCATTTCCCTGCTTTTCACGGGTAATGTCCGTGATTGAAAACAGCAGGAAATGTAGTAAGAATCTACAAACTTTTATTTCAAGGGTTTCTTATAAGTTTTTAATCATTTCTGGAAACTCTAATTGCGTATTTTAAGAGTTTTACCACAGTTAGACAGTTTTCTTACAAGTTTGTAATTGAACCGGCAGGATATTAACTGATTCACCAAAAAGACGCTAGAGAAATTCGGCCTCATTGTAAACATTAGCAGTATAGTCCTCACTTACAGTCTTTCTACACTAATTGTGAGCTGTGTAAACATGAATTCCTAATATTTGAAAGCGAATTCAAGTGAAAACGCTCGCTAAAGTGGCTGGAGTTGTAAATATTCGCAGTTTTCTGGTCATTTCCCTGCTTTTCACGGGTCATGTCCATGATTGAAAACAGCAGGAAATGTAGTAAGAATCTACAAACTTTTATTTCAAGGGTTTCTTATAAGTTTTTAATCATTTCTGGAAACTCTAATTGTGTATTTAAAAAGTTTTACCACAATTAGACAGTTTTCTTACAAGTATGTAATGGAACCGGCATGATATTAACTGATTCACCAAAAAGTCGCTAGAGAAATTCGGCCTCAATTGTAAACATTAGCAGTATAGTCCTCACTTACAGTCTTTCTACACCAATGGTGAGCTGTGTAAACATGAATTCCTAATATTTGAAAACAAATTCAAGTCAAAATGCTCGCTAAAGTGGCCGGAGTTGTAAATATTATCAGTTTTCTGGTCATTTTTCTGCTTTCCACGCGTAATGTCCGTGATTGAAAAGAGCAGGAAATGTAGTAAGAATCTACTAACTTTTATTTCAAGGGTTTCTTATAAGTTTTTAATCATTTCTGGAAACTCTAATTGCGTATTTTAAGAGTTTTACCACAGTTAGACAGTTTTCTTACAAGTTTGTAATGGAACCGGCAGGATATTAACTGATTCACCAAAAAGACGCTAGAGAAATTCGGCCTCATTGTAAACATTAGCAGTATAGTCCTCACTTACAGTCTTTCTACACTAATTGTGAGCTGTGTAAACATGAATTCCTAATATTTGAAAGCGAATTCAAGTCAAAACGCTCGCTAAAGTGGCCGGAGTTGTAAATATTATCAGTTTTCTGGTCATTTTTCTGCTTTCCACGGGTAATGTCCGTGATAGAAAACAGCAGGAACTGTAGTAAGAATCTACAAACTTTTATTTCAAGGGTTTCTTATAAGTTTTTAATCATCTCTGGAAACTCTAATTGTGTATTTAAAAAGTTTTACCACAATTAGACAGTTTTCTTACAAGTATGTAATGGAACCGGCAGGATAGTAACTGATTCACCAAAAAGACGCTAGAGAAATTCGGCCTCAATTGTAAACATTAGCAGTATAGTCCTCACTTACAGTCTTTCTACACTAATGGTGAGCTGTGTAAACATGAATTCCTAATATTTGAAAACAAATTCAAGTCAAAATGCTCGCTAAAGTGGCCGGAGTTGTAAATATTATCAGTTTTCTGGTCATTTTTCTGCTTTCCACGGGTAATGTCGGTGATTGAAAAGAGCAGGAAATGTAGTAAGAATCTACTAACTTTTATTTCAAGGGTTTCTTATAAGTTTTTAATCATTTCTGGAAACTCTAATTGCGTATTTTAAGAGTTTTACCACAGTTAGACAGTTTTCTTACAAGTTTGTAATTGAACCGGCAGGATATTAACTGATTCACCAAAAAGACGCTAGAGAAATTCGGCCTCATTGTAAACATTAGCAGTATAGTCCTCACTTACAGTCTTTCTACACTAATTGTGAGCTGTGTAAACATGAATTCCTAATATTTGAAAGCAAATTCAAGTCAAAACGCTCGCTAAAGTGGCCGGAGTTGTAAATATTAGCAGTTTTCTGTTCATTTCCCTGCTTTTCACGGGTAATGTCCGTGATAGAAAACAGCAGGAAATGTAGTAAGAATCTACAAACTTTTATTTCAAGGCTTTCTTATAAGTTTTTAATCATTTCTGGAAACTCAAATTGTGTATTTTAAAAGTTTTACCACAATTAGACAGTTTTCTTACAAGTATGTAATGGAACTGGCAGGATATTAACTGATTCACCAAAAAGACGCTAGAGAAATTCGGCCTCAATTGTAAACATTAGCAGTATAGTCCTCACTTACAGTCTTTCTACACTAATGGTGAGCTGTGTAAACATGAATTCCTAATATTTGAAAGCAAATTCAAGTCAAAACGCTCGCTAAAGTGGCCGGAGTTGTAAATATTATCAGTTTTCTGGTCATTTCCCTGCTTTTCACCGGTAATGTCCGTGATAGAAAACAGCAGGAACTGTAGTAAGAATCTACAAACTTTTATTTCAAGGGTTTCTTATAAGTTTTTAATCATTTCTGGAAACTCTAATTGTGTATTTAAAAAGTTTTACCACAATTAGACAGTTTTCTTACAAGTATGTAATGGAACCGGCAGGATAGTAACTGATTCACCAAAAAGTCGCTAGAGAAATTCGGCCTCAATTGTAAACATTAGCAGTATAGTCCTCACTTACAGTCTTTCTACACCAATGGTGAGCTGTGTAAACATGAATTCCTAATATTTGAAAACAAATTCAAGTCAAAATGCTCGCTAAAGTGGCCGGAGTTGTAAATATTATCAGTTTTCTGGTCATTTTTCTGCTTTCCACGGGTAATGTCCGTGATTGAAAAGAGCAGGAAATGTAGTAAGAATCTACTAACTTTTATTTCAAGGGTTTCTTATAAGTTTTTAATCATTTCTGGAAACTCTAATTGCGTATTTTAAGAGTTTTACCACAGTTAGACAGTTTTCTTACAAGTTTGTAATGGAACCGGCAGGATATTAACTGATTCACCAAAAAGACGCTAGAGAAATTCGGCCTCATTGTAAACATTAGCAGTATAGTCCTCACTTACAGTCTTTCTACACTAATTGTGAGCTGTGTAAACATGAATTCCTAATATTTGAAAGCGAATTCAAGTCAAAACGCTCGCTAAAGTGGCCGGAGTTGTAAATATTATCAGTTTTCTGGTCATTTTTCTGCTTTCCACGGGTAATGTCCGTGATTGAAAAGAGCAGGAAATGTAGTAAGAATCTACAAACTTTTATTTCAAGGGTTTCTTATAAGTTTTTAATCATTTCTGGAAACTCTAATTGTGTACTTAAAAAGTTTTACCACAATTAGACAGTTTTCTTACAAGTATGTAATGGAACCGGCAGGATATTAACTGATTCACCAAAAAGACGCTAGAGAAATTCGGCCTCAATTGTAAACATTAGCAGTATAGTCCTCACTTACAGTCTTATTACACAAATGGTGAGCTGTGTAAACATGAATTCCTAATATTTGAAAACAAATTCAAGTCAAAATGCTCGCTAAAGTGGCCGGAGTTGTAAATATTATCAGTTTTCTGGTCATTTTTCTGCTTTCCACGGGTAATGTCCGTGATTGAAAAGAGCAGGAAATGTAGTAAGAATCTACTAACTTTTATTTCAAGGGTTTCTTATAAGTTTTTAATCATTTCTGGAAACTCTAATTGCGTATTTTAAGAGTTTTACCACAATTAGATAGTTTTCTTACAAGTATGTAATGGAACCGGCAGGATATTAACTGATTCATCAAAAAGACGCTAGAGAAATTCGGCCTCAATTGTAAACATTAGCAGTATAGTCCTCACTTACAGTCTTTCTACACTAATTGTGAGCTGTGTAAACATGAATTCCTAATATTTGAAAGCGAATTCAAGTCAAAACGCTCGCTAAAGTGGCCGGAGTTGTAAATATTATCAGTTTTCTGGTCATTTTTCTGCTTTCCACGGGTAATGTCCGTGATAGAAAACAGCAGGAACTGTAGTAAGAATCTACAAACTTTTATTTCAAGGGTTTCTTATAAGTTTTTAATCATCTCTGGAAACTCTAATTGTGTATTTAAAAAGTTTTACCACAATTAGACAGTTTTCTTACAAGTATGTAATGGAACCGGCAGGATAGTAACTGATTCACCAAAAAGACGCTAGAGAAATTCGGCCTCAATTGTAAACATTAGCAGTATAGTCCTCACTTACAGTCTTTCTACACTAATGGTGAGCTGTGTAAACATGAATTCCTAATATTTGAAAACAAATTTAAGTCAAAATGCTCGCTAAAGTGGCCGGAGTTGTAAATATTATCAGTTTTCTGGTCATTTTTCTGCTTTCCACGGGTAATGTCCGTGATTGAAAAGAGCAGGAAATGTAGTAAGAATCTACTAACTTTTATTTCAAGGGTTTCTTATAAGTTTTTAATCATTTCTGGAACCTCAAATTGTGTATTTTAAAAGTTTTACCACAATTAGACAGTTTTCTTACAAGTATGTAATGGAACTGGCAGGATATTAACTGATTCACCAAAAAGACGCTAGAGAAATTCGGCCTCAATTGTAAACATTAGCAGTATAGTCCCCACTTACAGTCTTTCTACACTAATGGTGAGCTGTGTAAACATGAATTCCTAATATTTGAAAGCAAATTCAAGTCAAAACGCTCGCTAAAGTGGCCGGAGTTGTAAATATTATCAGTTTTCTGGTCATTTCCCTGCTTTTCACCGGTAATGTCCGTGATAGAAAACAGCAGGAACTGTAGTAAGAATCTACAAACTTTTATTTCAAGGGTTTCTTATAAGTTTTTAATCATTTCTGGAAACTCTAATTGTGTATTTAAAAAGTTTTACCACAATTAGACAGTTTTCTTACAAGTATGTAATGGAACCGGCAGGATATTAACTGATTCACCAAAAAGTCGCTAGAGAAATTCGGCCTCAATTGTAAACATTAGCAGTATAGTCCTCACTTACAGTCTTTCTACACCAATGGTGAGCTGTGTAAACATGAATTCCTAATATTTGAAAACAAATTCAAGTCAAAATGCTCGCTAAAGTGGCCGGAGTTGTAAATATTATCAGTTTTCTGGTCATTTTTCTGCTTTCCACGGGTAATGTCCGTGATTGAAAAGATCAGGAAATGTAGTAAGAATCTACTAACTTTTATTTCAAGGGTTTCTTATAAGTTTTTAATCATTTCTGGAAACTCTAATTGCGTATTTTAAGAGTTTTACCACAGTTAGACAGTTTTCTTACAAGTTTGTAATGGAACCGGCAGGATATTAACTGATTCACCAAAAAGACGCTAGAGAAATTCGGCCTCATTGTAAACATTAGCAGTATACTCCTCACTTACAGTCTTTCTACACTAATTGTGAGCTGTGTAAACATGAATTCCTAATATTTGAAAGCAAATTCAAGTCAAAACGCTCGCTAAAGTGGCCGGAGTGGTAAATATTATCAGTTTTCTGGTCATATCCCTGCTTTTCACGGGTCATGTCCGTGATTGAAAACAGCAGGAAATGTAATAAGAATCTACAAACTTTTATTTCAAGGGTTTCTTATAAGTTTTTAATCATTTCTGGAAACTCTAATTGCGTATTTTAAGAGTTTTACCACAATTAGATAGTTTTCTTACAAGTATGTAATGGAACCGGCAGGATAGTAACGGATTCACCAAAAAGACGCTAGAGAAATTTGGCCTCAATTGTAAACATTAGCAGTGTAGTCCTCACTTACAGTCTTTCTACACTAATGGTGAGCTGTATAAACATGAATTCCTAATATTTGAAAGCAAATTCAAGTCAAAACGCTCGCTAAAGTGGCCGGAGTTGTAAATATTATCAGTTTTCTGGTCATTTCCCTGCTTTTCACGGGTCAGGTCCGTGATTGAAAACAGCAGGAAATGTAGTAAGAATCTACTAACTTTTATTTCAAGGGTTTCTTATAAGTTTTTAATCATTTCTGGAAACTCTAATTGCGTATTTTAAGAGTTTTACCACAATTAGATAGTTTTCTTACAAGTATGTAATGGAACAGGCAGGATATTAACTGATTCACCAAAAAGACGCTAGAGAAATTCGGCCTCAATTGTAAACATTAGCAGTATACTCCTCACTTACAGTCTTTCTACACTAATTGTGAGCTGTGTAAACATGAATTCCTAATATTTGAAAGCGAATTCAAGTCAAAACGCTCGCTAAAGTGGCCGGAGTTGTAAATATTATCAGTTTTCTGGTCATTTTTCTGCTTTCCACGGGTAATGTCCGTGATAGAAAACAGCAGGAACTGTAGTAAGAATCTACAAACTTTTATTTCAAGGGTTTCTTATAAGTTTTTAATCATCTCTGGAAACTCTAATTGTGTATTTAAAAAGTTTTACCACAATTAGACAGTTTTCTTACAAGTATGTAATGGAACCGGCAGGATAGTAACTGATTCACCAAAAAGACGCTAGAGAAATTCGGCCTCAATTGTAAACATTAGCAGTATAGTCCTCACTTACAGTCTTTCTACACTAATGGTGAGCTGTGTAAACATGAATTCCTAATATTTGAAAACAAATTTAAGTCAAAATGCTCGCTAAAGTGGCCGGAGTTGTAAATATTATCAGTTTTCTGGTCATTTTTCTGCTTTCCACGGGTAATGTCCGTGATTGAAAAGAGCAGGAAATGTAGTAAGAATCTACTAACTTTTATTTCAAGGGTTTCTTATAAGTTTTTAATCATTTCTGGTAACTCTAATTGCGTATTTTAAGAGTTTTACCACAATTAGATAGTTTTCTTACAAGTATGTAATGGAACCGGCAGGATATTAACTGATTCACCAAAAAGACGCTAGAGAAATTTGGCCTCAATTGTAAACATTAGCAGTGTAGTCCTCACTTACAGTCTTTCTACACTAATGGTGAGCTGTATAAACATGAATTCCTAATATTTGAAAGCAAATTCAAGTCAAAACGCTCGCTAAAGTGGCCGGAGTTGTAAATATTATCAGTTTTCTGGTCATTTCCCTGCTTTTCACGGGTGAGGTCCGTGATTGAAAAAAGCAGGAAATGTAGTAAGAATCTACTAACTTTTATTTCAAGGGTTTCTTATAAGTTTTTAATCATTTCTGGAAACTCTAATTGCGTATTTTAAGAGTTTTACCACAATTAGATAGTTTTCTTACAAGTATGTAATGGAACAGGCAGGATATTAACTGATTCACCAAAAAGACGCTAGAGAAATTCGGCCTCAATTGTAAACATTAGCAGTATACTCCTCACTTACAGTCTTTCTACACTAATTGTGAGCTGTGTAAACATGAATTCCTAATATTTGAAAGCGAATTCAAGTCAAAACGCTCGCTAAAGTGGCCGGAGTTGTAAATATTATCAGTTTTCTGGTCATTTTTCTGCTTTCCACGGGTAATGTCCGTGATAGAAAACAGCAGGAACTGTAGTAAGAATCTACAAACTTTTATTTCAAGGGTTTCTTATAAGTTTTTAATCATCTCTGGAAACTCTAATTGTGTATTTAAAAAGTTTTACCACAATTAGACAGTTTTCTTACAAGTATGTAATGGAACCGGCAGGATAGTAACTGATTCACCAAAAAGACGCTAGAGAAATTCGGCCTCAATTGTAAACATTAGCAGTATAGTCCCCACTTACAGTCTTTCTACACTAATGGTGAGCTGTGTAAACATGAATTCCTAATATTTGAAAACAAATTTAAGTCAAAATGCTCGCTAAAGTGGCCGGAGTTGTAAATATTCGCAGTTTTCTGGTCATTTCCCTGCTTTTCACGGGTCATGTCCGTGATTGAAAACAGCAGGAAATGTAGTAAGAATCTACAAACTTTTATTTCAAGGCTTTCTTATAAGTTTTTAATCATTTCTGGAAACTCTAATTGTGTATTTTAAAAGTTTTACCACAATTAGACAGTTTTCTTACAAGTATGTAATGGAACTGGCAGGATATTAACTGATTCACCAAAAAGACGCTAGAGAAATTCGGCCTCAATTGTAAACATTAGCAGTATAGTCCCCACTTACAGTCTTTCTACACTAATGGTGAGCTGTGTAAACATGAATTCCTAATATTTGAAAGCAAATTCAAGTCAAAACGCTCGCTAAAGTGGCCGGAGTTGTAAATATTATCAGTTTTCTGGTCATTTCCCTGCTTTTCACCGGTAATGTCCGTGATAGAAAACAGCAGGAACTATAGTAAGAATCTACAAACTTTTATTTCAAGGGTTTCTTATAAGTTTTTAATCATTTCTGGAAACTCTAATTGTGTACTTAAAAAGTTTTACCACAATTAGACAGTTTTCTTACAAGTATGTAATGGAACCGGCAGGATAGTAACTGATTCACCAAAAAGACGCTAGAGAAATTCGGCCTCAATTGTAAACATTAGCAGTATAGTCCTCACTTACAGTCTTTCTACACTAATGGTGAGCTGTGTAAACATGAATTCCTAATATTTGAAAACAAATTTAAGTCAAAATGCTCGCTAAAGTGGCCGGAGTTGTAAATATTATCAGTTTTCTGGTCATTTTTCTGCTTTCCACGGGTAATGTCCGTGATTGAAAAGAGCAGGAAATGTAGTAAGAATCTACTAACTTTTATTTCAAGGGTTTCTTATAAGTTTTTAATCATTTCTGGAAACTCAAATTGTGTATTTTAAAAGTTTTACCACAATTAGACAGTTTTCTTACAAGTATGTAATGGAACTGGCAGGATATTAACTGATTCACCAAAAAGACGCTAGAGAAATTCGGCCTCAATTGTAAACATTAGCAGTATAGTCCCCACTTACAGTCTTTCTACACTAATGGTGAGCTGTGTAAACATGAATTCCTAATATTTGAAAGCAAATTCAAGTCAAAACGCTCGCTAAAGTGGCCGGAGTTGTAAATATTATCAGTTTTCTGGTCATTTCCCTGCTTTTCACCGGTAATGTCCGTGATAGAAAACAGCAGGAACTGTAGTAAGAATCTACAAACTTTTATTTCAAGGGTTTCTTATAAGTTTTTAATCATTTCTGGAAACTCTAATTGTGTATTTAAAAAGTTTTACCACAATTAGACAGTTTTCTTACAAGTATGTAATGGAACCGGCAGGATATTAACTGATTCACCAAAAAGTCGCTAGAGAAATTCGGCCTCAATTGTAAACATTAGCAGTATAGTCCTCACTTACAGTCTTTCTACACCAATGGTGAGCTGTGTAAACATGAATTCCTAATATTTGAAAACAAATTCAAGTCAAAATGCTCGCTAAAGTGGCCGGAGTTGTAAATATTATCAGTTTTCTGGTCATTTTTCTGCTTTCCACGGGTAATGTCCGTGATTGAAAAGAGCAGGAAATGTAGTAAGAATCTACTAACTTTTATTTCAAGGGTTTCTTATAAGTTTTTAATCATTTCTGGAAACTCTAATTGCGTATTTTAAGAGTTTTACCACAGTTAGACAGTTTTCTTACAAGTTTGTAATGGAACCGGCAGGATATTAACTGATTCACCAAAAAGACGCTAGAGAAATTCGGCCTCATTGTAAACATTAGCAGTATACTCCTCACTTACAGTCTTTCTACACTAATTGTGAGCTGTGTAAACATGAATTCCTAATATTTGAAAGCAAATTCAAGTCAAAACGCTCGCTAAAGTGGCCGGAGTGGTAAATATTATCAGTTTTCTGGTCATATCCCTGCTTTTCACGGGTCATGTCCGTGATTGAAAACAGCAGGAAATGTAATAAGAATCTACAAACTTTTATTTCAAGGGTTTCTTATAAGTTTTTAATCATTTCTGGAAACTCTAATTGCGTATTTTAAGAGTTTTACCACAATTAGATAGTTTTCTTACAAGTATGTAATGGAACCGGCAGGATAGTAACTGATTCACCAAAAAGACGCTAGAGAAATTTGGCCTCAATTGTAAACATTAGCAGTATAGTCCTCACTTACAGTCTTTCTACACTAATGGTGAGCTGTATAAACATGAATTCCTAATATTTGAAAGCAAATTCAAGTCAAAACGCTCGCTAAAGTGGCCGGAGTTGTAAACATTATCAGTTTTCTGGTCATTTCCCTGCTTTTCACGGGTCATGTCCGTGATTGAAAACAGCAGGAAATGTAGTAAGAATCTACAAACTTTTATTTCAAGGCTTTCTTATAAGTTTTTAATCATTTCTGGAAACTCTAATTGTGTATTTTAAAAGTTTTACCACAATTAGACAGTTTTCTTACAAGTATGTAATGGAACTGGCAGGATATTAACTGATTCACCAAAAAGTCGCTAGAGAAATTCGGCCTCAATTGTAAACATTAGCAGTATAGTCCCCACTTACAGTCTTTCTACACTAATGGTGAGCTGTGTAAACATGAATTCCTAATATTTGAAAGCAAATTCAAGTCAAAACGCTCGCTAAAGTGGCCGGAGTTGTAAATATTATCAGTTTTCTGGTCATTTCCCTGCTTTTCACCGGTAATGTCCGTGATAGAAAACAGCAGGAACTATAGTAAGAATCTACAAACTTTTATTTCAAGGGTTTCTTATAAGTTTTTAATCATTTCTGGAAACTCTAATTGTGTACTTAAAAAGTTTTACCACAATTAGACAGTTTTCTTACAAGTATGTAATGGAACCGGCAGGATAGTAACTGATTCACCAAAAAGACGCTAGAGAAATTCGGCCTCAATTGTAAACATTAGCAGTATAGTCCTCACTTACAGTCTTTCTACACTAATGGTGAGCTGTGTAAACATGAATTCCTAATATTTGAAAACAAATTTAAGTCAAAATGCTCGCTAAAGTGGCCGGAGTTGTAAATATTATCAGTTTTCTGGTCATTTTTCTGCTTTCCACGGGTAATGTCCGTGATTGAAAAGAGCAGGAAATGTAGTAAGAATCTACTAACTTTTATTTCAAGGGTTTCTTATAAGTTTTTAATCATTTCTGGAAACTCAAATTGTGTATTTTAAAAGTTTTACCACAATTAGACAGTTTTCTTACAAGTATGTAATGGAACTGGCAGGATATTAACTGATTCACCAAAAAGACGCTAGAGAAATTCGGCCTCAATTGTAAACATTAGCAGTATAGTCCCCACTTACAGTCTTTCTACACTAATGGTGAGCTGTGTAAACATGAATTCCTAATATTTGAAAGCAAATTCAAGTCAAAACGCTCGCTAAAGTGGCCGGAGTTGTAAATATTATCAGTTTTCTGGTCATTTCCCTGCTTTTCACCGGTAATGTCCGTGATAGAAAACAGCAGGAACTGTAGTAAGAATCTACAAACTTTTATTTCAAGGGTTTCTTATAAGTTTTTAATCATTTCTGGAAACTCTAATTGTGTATTTAAAAAGTTTTACCACAATTAGACAGTTTTCTTACAAGTATGTAATGGAACCGGCAGGATATTAACTGATTCACCAAAAAGTCGCTAGAGAAATTCGGCCTCAATTGTAAACATTAGCAGTATAGTCCTCACTTACAGTCTTTCTACACCAATGGTGAGCTGTGTAAACATGAATTCCTAATATTTGAAAACAAATTCAAGTCAAAATGCTCGCTAAAGTGGCCGGAGTTGTAAATATTATCAGTTTTCTGGTCATTTTTCTGCTTTCCACGGGTAATGTCCGTGATTGAAAAGAGCAGGAAATGTAGTAAGAATCTACTAACTTTTATTTCAAGGGTTTCTTATAAGTTTTTAATCATTTCTGGAAACTCTAATTGCGTATTTTAAGAGTTTTACCACAGTTAGACAGTTTTCTTACAAGTTTGTAATGGAACCGGCAGGATATTAACTGATTCACCAAAAAGACGCTAGAGAAATTCGGCCTCATTGTAAACATTAGCAGTATACTCCTCACTTACAGTCTTTCTACACTAATTGTGAGCTGTGTAAACATGAATTCCTAATATTTGAAAGCAAATTCAAGTCAAAACGCTCGCTAAAGTGGCCGGAGTGGTAAATATTATCAGTTTTCTGGTCATATCCCTGCTTTTCACGGGTCATGTCCGTGATTGAAAACAGCAGGAAATGTAATAAGAATCTACAAACTTTTATTTCAAGGGTTTCTTATAAGTTTTTAATCATTTCTGGAAACTCTAATTGCGTATTTTAAGAGTTTTACCACAATTAGATAGTTTTCTTACAAGTATGTAATGGAACCGGCAGGATAGTAACTGATTCACCAAAAAGACGCTAGAGAAATTTGGCCTCAATTGTAAACATTAGCAGTATAGTCCTCACTTACAGTCTTTCTACACTAATGGTGAGCTGTATAAACATGAATTCCTAATATTTGAAAGCAAATTCAAGTCAAAACGCTCGCTAAAGTGGCCGGAGTTGTAAACATTATCAGTTTTCTGGTCATTTCCCTGCTTTTCACGGGTCAGGTCCGTGATTGAAAACAGCAGGAAATGTAGTAAGAATCTACTAACTTTTATTTCAAGGGTTTCTTATAAGTTTTTAATCATTTCTGGAAACTCTAATTGCGTATTTTAAGAGTTTTACCACAATTAGATAGTTTTCTTACAAGTATGTAATGGAACAGGCAGGATATTAACTGATTCACCAAAAAGACGCTAGAGAAATTCGGCCTCAATTGTAAACATTAGCAGTATAGTCCTCACTTACAGTCTTTCTACACTAATTGTGAGCTGTGTAAACATGAATTCCTAATATTTGAAAGCGAATTCAAGTCAAAACGCTCGCTAAAGTGGCCGGAGTTGTAAATATTATCAGTTTTCTGGTCATTTTTCTGCTTTCCACGGGTAATGTCCGTGATAGAAAACAGCAGGAACTGTAGTAAGAATCTACAAACTTTTATTTCAAGGGTTTCTTATAAGTTTTTAATCATCTCTGGAAACTCTAATTGTGTATTTAAAAAGTTTTACCACAATTAGACAGTTTTCTTACAAGTATGTAATGGAACCGGCAGGATAGTAACTGATTCACCAAAAAGACGCTAGAGAAATTCGGCCTCAATTGTAAACATTAGCAGTATAGTCCTCACTTACAGTCTTTCTACACTAATGGTGAGCTGTGTAAACATGAATTCCTAATATTTGAAAACAAATTTAAGTCAAAATGCTCGCTAAAGTGGCCGGAGTTGTAAATATTATCAGTTTTCTGGTCATTTTTCTGCTTTCCACGGGTAATGTCCGTGATTGAAAAGAGCAGGAAATGTAGTAAGAATCTACTAACTTTTATTTCAAGGGTTTCTTATAAGTTTTTAATCATTTCTGGAAACTCTAATTGCGTATTTTAAGAGTTTTACCACAATTAGATAGTTTTCTTACAAGTATGTAATGGAACCGGCAGGATATTAACTGATTCACCAAAAAGACGCTAAAGAAATTCGGCCTCAATTGTAAACATTAGCAGTATAGTCCTCACTTACAGTCTTTCTACACTAATTGTGAGCTGTGTAAACATGAATTCCTAATATTTGAAAGCGAATTCAAGTCAAAACGCTCGCTAAAGTGGCCAGAGTTGTAAATATTCGCAGTTTTCTGGTCATTTCCCTGCTTTTCACGGGTCATGTCCGTGATTGAAAACAGCAGGAAATGTAGTAAGAATCTACAAACTTTTATTTCAAGGCTTTCTTATAAGTTTTTAATCATTTCTGGAACCTCAAATTGTGTATTTTAAAAGTTTTACCACAATTAGACAGTTTTCTTACAAGTATGTAATGGAACTGGCAGGATATTAACTGATTCACCAAAAAGACGCTAGAGAAATTCGGCCTCAATTGTAAACATTAGCAGTATAGTCCCCACTTACAGTCTTTCTACACTAATGGTGAGCTGTGTAAACATGAATTCCTAATATTTGAAAGCAAATTCAAGTCAAAATGCTCGCTAAAGTGGCCGGAGTTGTAAATATTATCAGTTTTCTGGTCATTTTTCTGCTTTCCACGGGTAATGTCCGTGATTGAAAAGAGCAGGAAATGTAGTAAGAATCTACTAACTTTTATTTCAAGGGTTTCTTATAAGTTTTTAATCATTTCTGGAAACTCTAATTGCGTATTTTAAGAGTTTTACCACAATTAGATAGTTTTCTTACAAGTATGTAATGGAACCGGCAGGATATTAACTGATTCACCAAAAAGACGTTGGAGAAATTCGGCCTCAATTGTAAACATTAGCAGTATAGTCCTCACTTACAGTCTTTCTACACTAATTGTGAGCTGTGTAAACATGAATTCCTAATATTTGAAAGCGAATTCAAGTCAAAACGCTCGCTAAAGTGGCCGGAGTTGTAAATATTCGCAGTTTTCTGGTCATTTCCCTGCTTTTCACGGGTCATGTCCGTGATTGAAAACAGCAGGAAATGTAGTAAGAATCTACAAACTTTTATTTCAAGGCTTTCTTATAAGTTTTTAATCATTTCTGGAAACTCAAATTGTGTATTTTAAAAGTTTTACCACAATTAGACAGTTTTCTTACAAGTATGTAATGGAACTGGCAGGATATTAACTGATTCACCAAAAAGACGCTAGAGAAATTCGGCCTCAATTGTAAACATTAGCAGTATAGTCCCCACTTACAGTCTTTCTACACTAATGGTGAGCTGTGTAAACATGAATTCCTAATATTTGAAAGCAAATTCAAGTCAAAACGCTCGCTAAAGTGGCCGGAGTTGTAAATATTATCAGTTTTCTGGTCATTTCCCTGCTTTTCACCGGTAATGTCCGTGATAGAAAACAGCAGGAACTGTAGTAAGAATCTACAAACTTTTATTTCAAGGGTTTCTTATAAGTTTTTAATCATTTCTGGAAACTCTAATTGTGTATTTAAAAAGTTTTACCACAATTAGACAGTTTTCTTACAAGTATGTAATGGAACCGGCAGGATATTAACTGATTCACCAAAAAGTCGCTAGAGAAATTCGGCCTCAATTGTAAACATTAGCAGTATAGTCCTCACTTACAGTCTTTCTACACCAATGGTGAGCTGTGTAAACATGAATTCCTAATATTTGAAAACAAATTCAAGTCAAAATGCTCGCTAAAGTGGCCGGAGTTGTAAATATTATCAGTTTTCTGGTCATTTTTCTGCTTTCCACGGGTAATGTCCGTGATTGAAAAGAGCAGGAAATGTAGTAAGAATCTACTAACTTTTATTTCAAGGGTTTCTTATAAGTTTTTAATCATTTCTGGAAACTCTAATTGCGTATTTTAAGAGTTTTACCACAGTTAGACAGTTTTCTTACAAGTTTGTAATGGAACCGGCAGGATATTAACTGATTCACCAAAAAGACGCTAGAGAAATTCGGCCTCATTGTAAACATTAGCAGTATAGTCCTCACTTACAGTCTTTCTACACTAATTGTGAGCTGTGTAAACATGAATTCCTAATATTTGAAAGCGAATTCAAGTCAAAACGCTCGCTAAAGTGGCCGGAGTTGTAATTATTATCAGTTTTCTGGTCATTTTTCTGCTTTCCACGGGTAATGTCCGTGATAGAAAACAGCAGGAACTGTAGTAAGAATCTACAAACTTTTATTTCAAGGGTTTCTTATAAGTTTTTAATCATTTCTGGAAACTCTAATTGTGTACTTAAAAAGTTTTACCACAATTAGACAGTTTTCTTACAAGTATGTAATGGAACCGGCAGGATATTAACTGATTCACCAAAAAGACGCTAGAGAAATTCGGCCTCAATTGTAAACATTAGCAGTATCGTCCTCACTTACAGTCTTATTACACAAATGGTGAGCTGTGTAAACATGAATTCCTAATATTTGAAAACAAATTCAAGTCAAAATGCTCGCTAAAGTGGCCGGAGTTGTAAATATTATCAGTTTTCTGGTCATTTTTCTGCTTTCCACGGGTAATGTCCGTGATTGAAAAGAGCAGGAAATGTAGTAAGAATCTACTAACTTTTATTTCAAGGGTTTCTTATAAGTTTTTAATCATTTCTGGAAACTCTAATTGCGTATTTTAAGAGTTTTACCACAATTAGATAGTTTTCTTACAAGTATGTAATGGAACCGGCAGGATAGTAACTGATTCACCAAAAAGACGCTAGAGAAATTCGGCCTCAATTGTAAACATTAGCAGTATAGTCCTCACTTACAGTCTTTCTACACTAATTGTGAGCTGTGTAAACATGAATTCCTAATATTTGAAAGCGAATTCAAGTCAAAACGCTCGCTAAAGTGGCCGGAGTTGTAAATATTATCAGTTTTCTGGTCATTTTTCTGCTTTCCACGGGTAATGTCCGTGATTGAAAAGAGCAGGAAATGTAGTAAGAATCTACTAACTTTTAATTCAAGGGTTTCTTATAAGTTTTTAATCATTTCTGGAAACTCTAATTGCGTATTTTAAGAGTTTTACCACAATTAGATAGTTTTCTTACAAGTATTAAATGGAACCGGCAGGATAGTAACTGATTCACCAAAAAGACGCTAGAGAAATTCGGCCTCAATTGTAAACATTAGCAGTATAGTCCTCACTTACACTCTTTCTACACTAATGGTGAGCTGTATAAACATGAATTCCTAATATTTGAAAGCAAATTCAAGTCAAAACGCTCGCTAAAGTGGCCGGAGTTGTAAATATTATCAGTTTTCTGGTCATTTCCCTGCTTTTCACGGGTCAGGTCCGTGATTGAAAACAGCAGGAAATGTAGTAAGAATCTACTAACTTTTATTTCAAGGGTTTCTTATAAGTTTTTAATCATTTCTGGAAACTCTAATTGCGTATTTTAAGAGTTTTACCACAATTAGATAGTTTTCTTACAAGTATGTAATGGAACCGGCAGGATATTAAGTGATTCACCAAAAAGACGCTAGAGAAATTCGGCCTCAATTGTAAACATTAGCAGTATAGTCCTCACTTACAGTCTTTCTACACTAATTGTGAGCTGTGTAAACATGAATTCCTAATATTTGAAAGCGAATTCAAGTGAAAACGCTCGCTAAAGTGGCCGGAGTTGTAAATATTCACAGTTTTCTGGTCATTTCCCTGCTTTTCAAGGGTCATGTCCGTGATTGAAAACAGCAGGAAATGTAGTAAGAATCTACAAACTTTTATTTCAAGGGTTTCTTATAAGTTTTTAATCATTTCTGGAAACTCTAATTGTGTATTTTAAAAGTTTTACCACAATTAGACAGTTTTCTTACAAGTATGTAATGGAACCGGCAGGTTTTAACTGATTCACCAAAAACACGCTAGAGAAATTCGGCCTCAATTGTAAACATTAGCAGTATAGTCCCCACTTACAGTCTTTCTACACTAATTGTGAGCTGTGTAAACATGAATTCCTAATATTTGAAAGCAAATTCAAGTCAAAATGCTCGCTAAAGTGGCCGGAGTTGTAAATATTATCAGATTTCTGGTCATTTCCCTGCTTTTCACCGGTAATGTCCGTGATAGAAAACAGCAGGAACTGTAGTAAGAATCTACAAACTTTTATTTCAAGGGTTTCTTATAAGTTTTTAATCATTTCTGGAAACTCTAATTGCGTATTTTAAGAGTTTTACCACAATTAGATAGTTTTCTTACAAGTATGTAATGGAACCGGCAGGATAGTAACTGATTCACCAAAAAGACGCTAGAGAAATTCGGCCTCAATTGTAAACATTAGCAGTATAGTCCTCACTTACAGTCTTTCTACACTAATGGTGAGCTGTGTAAACATGAATTCCTAATATTTGAAAGCAAATTCAAGTCAAAACGCTCGCTAAAGTGGCCGGAGTTGTAAATATTATCAGTTTTCTGGTCATTTCCCTGCTTTTCACGGGTCAGGTCCGTGATTGAAAACAGCAGGAAATGTAGTAAGAATCTACAAACTTTTATTTCAAGGGTTTCTTATGAGTTTTTAATCATTTCTGGAAACTCTAATTGCGTATTTTAAGAGTTTTACCACAATTAGATAGTTTTCTTACAAGTATGTAATGGAACCGGCAGGATAGTAACTGATTCACCAAAAAGACGCTAGAGAAATTGGGACTCAATTGTAAACATTAGCAGTATAGTCCTCACTTACAGTCTTTCTACACTAATGGTGAGCTGTGTAAACATGAATTCCTAATATTTGAATACAAATTCAAGTCAAAATGCTCGCTAAAGTGGCCGGAGTTGTAAATATTATCAGTTTTCTGGTCATTTTTCTGCTTCCCACGGGTAATGTCCGTGATTGAAAAGAGCAGGAAATGTAGTAAGAATCTACTAACTTTTATTTCAAGGGTTTCTTATAAGTTTTTAATCATTTCTGGAAACTCTAATTGCGTATTTTAAGAGTTTTACCACAGTTAGACAGTTTTCTTACAAGTTTGTAATTGAACCGGCAGGATATTAACTGATTCACCAAAAAGACGCTAGAGAAATTCGGCCTCATTGTAAACATTAGCAGTATAGTCCTCACTTACAGTCTTTCTACACTAATGGTGAGCTGTATAAACATGAATTCCTAATATTTGAAAGCAAATTCAAGTCAAAACGCTCGCTAAAGTGGCCGGAGTTGTAAATATTATCAGTTTTCTGGTCATTTCCCTGCTTTTCACGGGTCAGGTCCGTGATTGAAAACAGCAGGAAATGTAGTAAGAATCTACTAACTTTTATTTCAAGGGTTTCTTTTAAGTTTTTAATCATTTCTGGAAACTCTAATTGCGTATTTTAAGAGTTTTACCACAATTAGATAGTTTTCTTACAAGTATGTAATGGAACCGGCAGGATATAAACTGATTCACCTAAAAGACCCTAGAGAAATTCGGCCTCAATTGTAAACATTAGCAGTATAGTCCTCACTTACAGTCTTTCTACACTAATTGTGAGCTGTGTAAACATGAATTCCTAATATTTGAAAGCGAATTCAAGTCAAAACGCTCGCTAAAGTGGCCGGAGTTGTAAATATTATCAGTTTTCTGGTCATTTTTCTGCTTTCCACGGGTAATGTCCGTGATAGAAAACAGCAGGAACTGTAGTAAGAATCTACAAACTTTTATTTCAAGGGTTTCTTATAAGTTTTTAATCATCTCTGGAAACTCTAATTGTGTATTTAAAAAGTTTTACCACAATTAGACAGTTTTCTTACAAGTATGTAATGGAACCGGCAGGATAGTAACTGATTCACCAAAAAGACGCTAGAGAAATTCGGCCTCAATTGTAAACATTAGCAGTATAGTCCTCACTTACAGTCTTTCTACACTAATGGTGAGCTGTGTAAACATGAATTCCTAATATTTGAAAGCAAATTCAAGTCAAAACGCTCGCTAAAGTGGCCGGAGTTGTAAATATTAGCAGTTTTCTGTTCATTTCCCTGCTTTTCACGGGTAATGTCCGTGATTGAAAACAGCAGGAAATGTAATAAGAATCTACAAACTTTTATTTCAAGGGTTTCTTATAAGTTTTTAATCATTTCTGGAAACTCTAATTGCGTATTTTAAGAGTTTTACCACAATTGGACAGTTTTCTTACAAGTATGTAATGGAACCGGCAGGATAGTAACTGATTCACCAAAAAGACGCTAGAGAAATTCGGCCTCAATTGTAAACATTAGCAGTATAGTCCTAACTTACAGTCTTTCTACACTAATGGTGAGCTGTATAAACATGAATTCCTAATATTTGAAAGCAAATTCAAGTCAAAACGCTCGCTAAAGTGGCCGGAGTGGTAAATATTATCAGTTTTCTGGTCATATCCCTGCTTTTCACGGGTCATGTCCGTGATTGAAAACAGCAGGAAATGTAATAAGAATCTACAACTTTTATTTCAAGGGTTTCTTATAAGTTTTTAATCATTTCTGGAAACTCTAATTGCGTATTTTAAGATTTTTACCACAAATAGATAGTTTTCTTACAAGTATGTAATGGAACCGGCAGGATAGTAACTGATTCACCAAAAAGACGCTAGAGAAATTCGGCCTCAATTGTAAACATTAGCAGTATAGTCCTCACTTACAGTCTTTCTACACTAATGGTGAGCTGTATAAACATGAATTCCTAATATTTGAAAGCAAATTCAAGTCAAAACGCTCGCTAAAGTGGCCGGAGTTGTAAATATTATCAGTTTTCTGGTCATTTCCCTGCTTTTCACGGGTCAGGTCCGTGATTGAAAACAGCAGGAAATGTAGTAAGAATCTACTAACTTTTATTTCAAGGGTTTCTTATAAGTTTTTAATCATTTCTGGAAACTCTAATTGCGTATTTTAAGAGTTTTACCACAATTAGATAGTTTTCTTACAAGTATGTAATGGAACCGGCAGGATATTAAGTGATTCACCAAAAAGACGCTAGAGAAATTCGGCCTCAGTTGTAAACATTAGCAGTATAGTCCTCACTTACAGTCTTTCTACACTAATTGTGAGCTGTGTAAACATGAATTCCTAATATTTGAAAGCTAATTCAAGTGAAAACGCTCGCTAAAGTGGCCGGAGTTGTAAATATTCACAGTTTTCTGGTCATTTCCTTGCTTTTCACGGGTCATGTCCGTGATTGAAAACAGCAGGAAATGTAGTAAGAATCTACAAACTTTTATTTCAAGGGTTTCTTATAAGTTTTTAATCATTTCTGGAAACTCTAATTGTGTATTTTAAAAGTTTTACCACAATTAGACAGTTTTCTTTCAAGTATGTAATGGAACCGGCAGGATATTAACTGATTCACCAAAAACACGCTAGAGAAATTCGGCCTCAATTGTAAACATTAGCAGTATAGTCCCCACTTACAGTCTTTCTACACTAATTGTGAGCTGTGTAAACATGAATTCCTAATATTTGAAAGCAAATTCAAGTCAAAACGCTCGCTAAAGTGGCCGGAGTTGTAAATATTATCAGATTTCTGGTCATTTCCCTGCTTTTCACCGGTAATGTCCGTGATAGAAAACAGCAGGAACTGTAGTAAGAATCTACAAACTTTTATTTCAAGGGTTTCTTATAAGTTTTTAATCATTTCTGGAAACTCTAATTGCGTATTTTAAGAGTTTTACCACAATTAGATAGTTTTCTTACAAGTATGTAATGGAACCGGCAGGATAGTAACTGATTCACCAAAAAGACGCTAGAGAAATTCGGCCTCAATTGTAAACATTAGCAGTATAGTCCTCACTTACAGTCTTTCTACACTAATGGTGAGCTGTGTAAACATGAATTCCTAATATTTGAAAACAAATTCAAGTCAAAATGCTCGCTAAAGTGGCCGGAGTTGTAAATATTATCAGTTTTCTGGTCATTTTTCTGCTTTCCACGGGTAATGTCCGTGATTGAAAAGAGCAGGAAATGTAGTAAGAATCTACTAACTTTTATTTCAAGGGTTTCTTATAAGTTTTTAATCATTTCTGGAAACTCTAATTGCGTATTTTAAGAGTTTTACCACAGTTAGACAGTTTTCTTACAAGTTTGTAATTGAACCGGCAGGATATTAACCGATTCACCAAAAAGAGGCTAGAGAAATTCGGCCTCATTGTAAACATTAGCAGTATAGTCCTCACTTACAGTCTTTCTACACTAATTGTGAGCTGTGTAAACATGAATTCCTAATATTTGAAAGCAAATTCAAGTCAAAACGCTCGCTAAAGTGGCCGGAGTTGTAAATATTAGGAGTTTTCTGTTCTTTTCCCTGCTTTTCACGGGTAATGTCCGTGATTGAAAACAGCAGGAAATGTAATAAGAATCTACAAACTTTTATTTCAAGGGTTTCTTATAAGTTTTTAATCATTTCTGGAAACTCTAATTGCGTATTTTAAGAGTTTTACCACAATTGGACAGTTTTCTTACAAGTATGTAATGGAACCGGCAGGATAGTAACTGATTCACCAAAAAGACGCTAGAGAAATTCGGCCTCAATTGTAAACATTAGCAGTATAGTCCTCACTTACAGTCTTTCTACACTAATGGTGAGCTGTATAAACATGAATTCCTAATATTTGAAAGCAAATTCAAGTCAAAACGCTCGCTAAAGTGGCCGGAGTGGTAAATATTATCAGTTTTCTGGTCATATCCCTGCTTTTCACGGGTCATGTCCGTGATTGAAAACAGCAGGAAATGTAATAAGAATCTACAAACTTTTATTTCAAGGGTTTCTTATAAGTTTTTAATCATTTCTGGAAACTCTAATTGCGTATTTTAAGAGTTTTACCACAATTAGATAGTTTTCTTACAAGTATTAAATGGAACCGGCAGGATAGTAACTGATTCACCAAAAAGACGCTAGAGAAATTCGGCCTCAATTGTAAACATTAGCAGTATAGTCCTCACTTACAGTCTTTCTACACTAATGGTGAGCTGTATAAACATGAATTCCTAATATTTGAAAGCAAATTCAAGTCAAAACGCTCGCTAAAGTGGCCGGAGTTGTAAATATTATCAGTTTTCTGGTCATTTCCCTGCTTTTCACGGGTCAGGTCCGTGATTGAAAACAGCAGGAAATGTAGTAAGAATCTACTAACTTTTATTTCAAGGGTTTCTTATAAGTTTTTAATCATTTCTGGAAACTCTAATTGCGTATTTTAAGAGTTTTACCACAATTAGATAGTTTTCTTACAAGTATGTAATGGAACCGGCAGGATATTAAGTGATTCACCAAAAAGACGCTAGAGAAATTCGGCCTCAATTGTAAACATTAGCAGTATAGTCCTCACTTACAGTCTTTCTACACTAATTGTGAGCTGTGTAAACATGAATTCCTAATATTTGAAAGCGAATTCAAGTCAAAACGCTCGCTAAAGTGGCCGGAGTTGTAAATATTATCAGTTTTCTGGTCATTTCCCTGCTTTTCACGGGTCAGGTCCGTGATAGAAAACAGCAGGAAATGTAGTAAGAATCTACTAACTTTTATTTCAAGGGTTTCTTTTAAGTTTTTAATCATTTCTGGAAACTCTAATTGCGTATTTTAAGAGTTTTACCACAATTAGATAGTTTTCTTACAAGTATGTAATGGAACCGGCAGGATAGTAACTGATTCACCAAAAAGACGCTAGAGAAATTCGGCCTCAATTGTAAACATTAGCAGTATAGTCCTCACTTACAGTCTTTCTACACTAATGGTGAGCTGTGTAAACATGAATTCCTAATATTTGAAAGCAAATTCAAGTCAAAACGCTCGCTAAAGTGGCCGGAGTTGTAAATATTATCAGTTTTCTGGTCATTTCCCTGCTTTTCACGGGTCAGGTCCGTGATTGAAAACAGCAGGAAATGTAGTAAGAATCTACAAACTTTTATTTCAAGGGTTTCTTATGAGTTTTTAATCATTTCTGGAAACTCTAATTGCGTATTTTAAGAGTTTTACCACAATTAGATAGTTTTCTTACAAGTATGTAATGGAACCGGCAGGATAGTAACTGATTCACCAAAAAGACGCTAGAGAAATTGGGACTCAATTGTAAACATTAGCAGTATAGTCCTCACTTACAGTCTTTCTACACTAATGGTGAGCTGTGTAAACATGAATTCCTAATATTTGAATACAAATTCAAGTCAAAATGCTCGCTAAAGTGGCCGGAGTTGTAAATATTATCAGTTTTCTGGTCATTTTTCTGCTTCCCACGGGTAATGTCCGTGATTGAAAAGAGCAGGAAATGTAGTAAGAATCTACTAACTTTTATTTCAAGGGTTTCTTATAAGTTTTTAATCATTTCTGGAAACTCTAATTGCGTATTTTAAGAGTTTTACCACAGTTAGACAGTTTTCTTACAAGTTTGTAATTGAACCGGCAGGATATTAACTGATTCACCAAAAAGACGCTAGAGAAATTCGGCCTCATTGTAAACATTAGCAGTATAGTCCTCACTTACAGTCTTTCTACACTAATGGTGAGCTGTATAAACATGAATTCCTAATATTTGAAAGCAAATTCAAGTCAAAACGCTCGCTAAAGTGGCCGGAGTTGTAAATATTATCAGTTTTCTGGTCATTTCCCTGCTTTTCACGGGTCAGGTCCGTGATTGAAAACAGCAGGAAATGTAGTAAGAATCTACTAACTTTTATTTCAAGGGTTTCTTTTAAGTTTTTAATCATTTCTGGAAACTCTAATTGCGTATTTTAAGAGTTTTACCACAATTAGATAGTTTTCTTACAAGTATGTAATGGAACCGGCAGGATATAAACTGATTCACCTAAAAGACCCTAGAGAAATTCGGCCTCAATTGTAAACATTAGCAGTATAGTCCTCACTTACAGTCTTTCTACACTAATTGTGAGCTGTGTAAACATGAATTCCTAATATTTGAAAGCGAATTCAAGTCAAAACGCTCGCTAAAGTGGCCGGAGTTGTAAATATTATCAGTTTTCTGGTCATTTTTCTGCTTTCCACGGGTAATGTCCGTGATAGAAAACAGCAGGAACTGTAGTAAGAATCTACAAACTTTTATTTCAAGGGTTTCTTATAAGTTTTTAATCATCTCTGGAAACTCTAATTGTGTATTTAAAAAGTTTTACCACAATTAGACAGTTTTCTTACAAGTATGTAATGGAACCGGCAGGATAGTAACTGATTCACCAAAAAGACGCTAGAGAAATTCGGCCTCAATTGTAAACATTAGCAGTATAGTCCTCACTTACAGTCTTTCTACACTAATGGTGAGCTGTGTAAACATGAATTCCTAATATTTGAAAGCAAATTCAAGTCAAAACGCTCGCTAAAGTGGCCGGAGTTGTAAATATTAGCAGTTTTCTGTTCATTTCCCTGCTTTTCACGGGTAATGTCCGTGATTGAAAACAGCAGGAAATGTAATAAGAATCTACAAACTTTTATTTCAAGGGTTTCTTATAAGTTTTTAATCATTTCTGGAAACTCTAATTGCGTATTTTAAGAGTTTTACCACAATTGGACAGTTTTCTTACAAGTATGTAATGGAACCGGCAGGATAGTAACTGATTCACCAAAAAGACGCTAGAGAAATTCGGCCTCAATTGTAAACATTAGCAGTATAGTCCTAACTTACAGTCTTTCTACACTAATGGTGAGCTGTATAAACATGAATTCCTAATATTTGAAAGCAAATTCAAGTCAAAACGCTCGCTAAAGTGGCCGGAGTGGTAAATATTATCAGTTTTCTGGTCATATCCCTGCTTTTCACGGGTCATGTCCGTGATTGAAAACAGCAGGAAATGTAATAAGAATCTACAACTTTTATTTCAAGGGTTTCTTATAAGTTTTTAATCATTTCTGGAAACTCTAATTGCGTATTTTAAGATTTTTACCACAAATAGATAGTTTTCTTACAAGTATGTAATGGAACCGGCAGGATAGTAACTGATTCACCAAAAAGACGCTAGAGAAATTCGGCCTCAATTGTAAACATTAGCAGTATAGTCCTCACTTACAGTCTTTCTACACTAATGGTGAGCTGTATAAACATGAATTCCTAATATTTGAAAGCAAATTCAAGTCAAAACGCTCGCTAAAGTGGCCGGAGTTGTAAATATTATCAGTTTTCTGGTCATTTCCCTGCTTTTCACGGGTCAGGTCCGTGATTGAAAACAGCAGGAAATGTAGTAAGAATCTACTAACTTTTATTTCAAGGGTTTCTTATAAGTTTTTAATCATTTCTGGAAACTCTAATTGCGTATTTTAAGAGTTTTACCACAATTAGATAGTTTTCTTACAAGTATGTAATGGAACCGGCAGGATATTAAGTGATTCACCAAAAAGACGCTAGAGAAATTCGGCCTCAGTTGTAAACATTAGCAGTATAGTCCTCACTTACAGTCTTTCTACACTAATTGTGAGCTGTGTAAACATGAATTCCTAATATTTGAAAGCTAATTCAAGTGAAAACGCTCGCTAAAGTGGCCGGAGTTGTAAATATTCACAGTTTTCTGGTCATTTCCTTGCTTTTCACGGGTCATGTCCGTGATTGAAAACAGCAGGAAATGTAGTAAGAATCTACAAACTTTTATTTCAAGGCTTTCTTATAAGTTTTTAATCATTTCTGGAACCTCAAATTGTGTATTTTAAAAGTTTTACCACAATTAGACAGTTTTCTTACAAGTATGTAATGGAACTGGCAGGATATTAACTGATTCACCAAAAAGACGCTAGAGAAATTCGGCCTCAATTGTAAACATTAGCAGTATAGTCCCCACTTACAGTCTTTCTACACTAATGGTGAGCTGTGTAAACATGAATTCCTAATATTTGAAAGCAAATTCAAGTCAAAATGCTCGCTAAAGTGGCCGGAGTTGTAAATATTATCAGTTTTCTGGTCATTTTTCTGCTTTCCACGGGTAATGTCCGTGATTGAAAAGAGCAGGAAATGTAGTAAGAATCTACTAACTTTTATTTCAAGGGTTTCTTATAAGTTTTTAATCATTTCTGGAAACTCTAATTGCGTATTTTAAGAGTTTTACCACAATTAGATAGTTTTCTTACAAGTATGTAATGGAACCGGCAGGATATTAACTGATTCACCAAAAAGACGTTGGAGAAATTCGGCCTCAATTGTAAACATTAGCAGTATAGTCCTCACTTACAGTCTTTCTACACTAATTGTGAGCTGTGTAAACATGAATTCCTAATATTTGAAAGCGAATTCAAGTCAAAACGCTCGCTAAAGTGGCCGGAGTTGTAAATATTCGCAGTTTTCTGGTCATTTCCCTGCTTTTCACGGGTCATGTCCGTGATTGAAAACAGCAGGAAATGTAGTAAGAATCTACAAACTTTTATTTCAAGGCTTTCTTATAAGTTTTTAATCATTTCTGGAAACTCAAATTGTGTATTTTAAAAGTTTTACCACAATTAGACAGTTTTCTTACAAGTATGTAATGGAACTGGCAGGATATTAACTGATTCACCAAAAAGACGCTAGAGAAATTCGGCCTCAATTGTAAACATTAGCAGTATAGTCCCCACTTACAGTCTTTCTACACTAATGGTGAGCTGTGTAAACATGAATTCCTAATATTTGAAAGCAAATTCAAGTCAAAACGCTCGCTAAAGTGGCCGGAGTTGTAAATATTATCAGTTTTCTGGTCATTTCCCTGCTTTTCACCGGTAATGTCCGTGATAGAAAACAGCAGGAACTGTAGTAAGAATCTACAAACTTTTATTTCAAGGGTTTCTTATAAGTTTTTAATCATTTCTGGAAACTCTAATTGTGTATTTAAAAAGTTTTACCACAATTAGACAGTTTTCTTACAAGTATGTAATGGAACCGGCAGGATATTAACTGATTCACCAAAAAGTCGCTAGAGAAATTCGGCCTCAATTGTAAACATTAGCAGTATAGTCCTCACTTACAGTCTTTCTACACCAATGGTGAGCTGTGTAAACATGAATTCCTAATATTTGAAAACAAATTCAAGTCAAAATGCTCGCTAAAGTGGCCGGAGTTGTAAATATTATCAGTTTTCTGGTCATTTTTCTGCTTTCCACGGGTAATGTCCGTGATTGAAAAGAGCAGGAAATGTAGTAAGAATCTACTAACTTTTATTTCAAGGGTTTCTTATAAGTTTTTAATCATTTCTGGAAACTCTAATTGCGTATTTTAAGAGTTTTACCACAGTTAGACAGTTTTCTTACAAGTTTGTAATGGAACCGGCAGGATATTAACTGATTCACCAAAAAGACGCTAGAGAAATTCGGCCTCATTGTAAACATTAGCAGTATAGTCCTCACTTACAGTCTTTCTACACTAATTGTGAGCTGTGTAAACATGAATTCCTAATATTTGAAAGCGAATTCAAGTCAAAACGCTCGCTAAAGTGGCCGGAGTTGTAAATATTATCAGTTTTCTGGTCATTTCCCTGCTTTTCACGGGTCAGGTCCGTGATTGAAAACAGCAGGAAATGTAGTAAGAATCTACTAACTTTTATTTCAAGGGTTTCTTATAAGTTTTTAATCATTTCTGGAAACTCTAATTGCGTATTTTAAGAGTTTTACCACAATTAGATAGTTTTCTTACAAGTATGTAATGGAACCGGCAGGATATTAAGTGATTCACCAAAAAGACGCTAGAGAAATTCGGCCTCAATTGTAAACATTAGCAGTATAGTCCTCACTTACAGTCTTTCTACACTAATTGTGAGCTGTGTAAACATGAATTCCTAATATTTGAAAGCGAATTCAAGTCAAAACGCTCGCTAAAGTGGCCGGAGTTGTAAATATTATCAGTTTTCTGGTCATTTCCCTGCTTTTCACGGGTCAGGTCCGTGATAGAAAACAGCAGGAAATGTAGTAAGAATCTACTAACTTTTATTTCAAGGGTTTCTTTTAAGTTTTTAATCATTTCTGGAAACTCTAATTGCGTATTTTAAGAGTTTTACCACAATTAGATAGTTTTCTTACAAGTATGTAATGGAACCGGCAGGATATTAACTGATTCACCTAAAAGACCCTAGAGAAATTCGGCCTCAATTGTAAACATTAGCAGTATAGTCCTCACTTACAGTCTTTCTACACTAATTGTGAGCTGTGTAAACATGAATTCCTAATATTTGAAAGCGAATTCAAGTGAAAACGCTCGCTAAAGTGGCCGGAGTTGTAAATATTCGCAGTTTTCTGGTCATTTCCGTGCTTTTCACGTGTAATGTCCGTTATTGAAAACAGCAGGAAATGTAGTAAGAATCTACAAACGTTTATTTCAAGGGTTTCTTATGAGTTTTTAATCATTTCTGGAAACTCTAATTGCGTATTTTAAGAGTTTTACCACAATTAGATAGTTTTCTTACAAGTATGTAATGGAACCGGCAGGATAGTAACTAATTCACCAAAAAGACGCTAGAGGAATTCGGCCTCAATTGTAAACATTAGCAGTATAGTCCTCACTTACAGTCTTTCTACACTAATTGTGAGCTGTGTAAACATGAATTCCTAATATTTGAAAGCAAATTCAAGTCAAAACGCTCGCTAAAGTGGCAGGAATTGTAAATATTCGCAGTTTTCTGTTCATTTCCCTGCTTTTCACGGGTAATGTCCGTGATTGAAAACAGCAGGAAATGTAGTAAGAATCTACTAACTTTTATTTCAAGGGTTTCTTATAAGTTTTTAATCATTTCTGGAAACACTAATTGCGTATTTTAAGAGTTTTACCACAATTAGATAGTTTTCTTACAAGTATGTAATGGAACCGGCAGGATATTAACTGATTCACCAAAAAGACGCTAGAGAAATTCGGCCTCAATTGTAAACATTAGCAGTATAGTCCTCACTTACAGTCTTTCTACACTAATTGTGAGCTGTGTAAACATGAATTCCTAATATTTGAAAGCGAATTCAAGTGAAAACGCTCGCTAAAGTGGCCGGAGTTGTAAATATTATCAGTTTTCTGGTCATTTCCCTGCTTTTCACCGGTAATGTCCGTGATAGAAAACAGCAGGAACTGTAGTAAGAATCTACAAACTTTTATTTCAAGGGTTTCTTATAAGTTTTTAATCATTTCTGGAAACTCTAATTGTGTACTTAAAAAGTTTTACCACAATTAGACAGTTTTCTCACAAGTATGTAATGGAACCGGCAGGATATTAACTGATTCACCAAAAAGACGCTAGAGAAATTCGGCCTCAATTGTAAACATTAGCAGTATAGTCCTCACTTACAGTCTTTCTACACTAATGGTGAGCTGTGTAAACATGAATTCCTAATATTTGAAAACAAATTCAAGTCAAAATGCTCGCTAAAGTGGCCGGAGTTGTAAATATTATCAGTTTTCTGGTCATTTTTCTGCTTTCCACGGGTAATGTCCGT
Organism: Myotis nattereri; assembly: GCF_964212035.1. Taxonomy (NCBI): domain Eukaryota; kingdom Metazoa; phylum Chordata; class Mammalia; order Chiroptera; family Vespertilionidae; genus Myotis; species Myotis nattereri. The sequence goes on from NC_138083.1 coordinate 707,578, forward strand.
GATTGAAAAGAGCAGGAAATGTAGTAAGAATCTACTAACTTTTATTTCAAGGGTTTCTTATGAGTTTTTAATCATTTCTGGAAACTCTAATTGCGTATTTTAAGAGTTTTACCACAATTAGATAGTTTTCTTACAAGTATGTAATGGAACCGGCAGGATAGTAACTGATTCACCAAAAAGACGCTAGAGAAATTCGGCCTCAATTGTAAACATTAGCAGTATAGTCCTCATTTACAGTCTTTCTACACTAATTGTGAGCTGTGTAAACATGAATTCGTAATATTTGAAAGCGAATTCAAGTGAAAACGCTCGCTAAAGTGGCCAGAGTTGTAAATATTATCAGTTTTCTGGTCATTTCCCTGCTTTTCACGTGTAATGTCCGTGATTGAAAACAGCAGGAAATGTAGTAAGAATCTACAAACTTTTATTTCAAGGGTTTCTTATAAGTTTTTAATCATTTCTGGAAACTCTAATTGTGTATTTTAAAAGTTTTACCACAATTAGACAGTTTTCTTACAAGTATGTAATGGAACCGGCAGGATATTAACTGATTCACCAAAAAGACGCTAGAGAAATTCGGCCTCAATTGTAAACATTAGCAGTATAGTCCCCACTTACAGTCTTTCTACACTAATTGTGAGCTGTGTAAACATGAATTCCTAATATTTGAAAGCGAATTCAAGTCAAAACGCTCGCTAAAGTGGCCGGAGTTGTAAATATTAGCAGTTTTCTGGTCATTTCCCTGCTTTTCACGGGTCATGTCCGTGATTGAAAACAGCAGGAAATGTAGTAAGAATCTACAAACTTTTATTTCAAGGGTTTCTTATGAGTTTTTAATCATTTCTGGAAACTCTAATTGCGTATTTTAAGAGTTTTACCACAATTAGATAGTTTTCTTACAAGTATGTAATGGAACCGGCAGGATAGTAACTGATTCACCAAAAAGACGCTAGAGAAATTCGGCCTCAATTGTAAATATTAGCAGTATAGTCCTCACTTACAGTCTTTCTACACTAATGGTGAGCTGTGTAAACATGAATTCCTAATATTTGAATACAAATTCAAGTCAAAATGCTCGCTAAAGTGGCCGGAGTTGTAAATATTATCAGTTTTCTGATCATTTTTCTGCTTTCCACGGGTAATGTCCGTGATTGAAAACAGCAGGAAATGTAGTAAGAATCTACTAACTTTTATTTCAAGGATTTCTTATAAGTTTTTAATCATTTCTGGAAACTCTAATTGCGTATTTTAAGAGTTTTACCACAATTAGATAGTTTTCTTACAAGTATGTAATGGAACCGGCAGGATATTAACTAATTCACCAAAAAGACGCTAGAGAAATTCGGCCTCAATTGTAAACATTAGCAGTATAGTCCTCACTTACAGTCTTTCTACACTAATTGTGAGCTGTGTAAACATGAATTCCTAATATTTGAAAGCGAATTCAAGTGAAAACGCTCGCTAAAGTGGCCGGAGTTGTAAATATTATCAGTTTTCTGGTCATTTCCCTGCTTTTCACCGGTAATGTCCGTGATAGAAAACAGCAGGAACTGTAGTAAGAATCTACAAACTTTTATTTCAAGGGTTTCTTATAAGTTTTTAATCATTTCTGGAAACTATAATTGTGTACTTAAAAAGTTTTACCACAATTAGACAGTTTTCTTACAAGTATGTAATGGAACCGGCAGGATATTAACTGATTCACCAAAAAGACGCTAGAGAAATTCGGCCTCAATTGTAAACATTAGCAGTATAGTCCTCACTTACAGTCTTATTACACAAATGGTGAGCTGTGTAAACATGAATTCCTAATATTTGAAAACAAATTCAAGTCAAAATGCTCGCTAAAGTGGCCGGAGTTGTAAATATTATCAGTTTTCTGGTCATTTTTCTGCTTTCCACGGGTAATGTCCGTGATTGAAAAGAGCAGGAAATGTAGTAAGAATCTACTAACTTTTATTTCAAGGGTTTCTTATAAGTTTTTAATCATTTCTGGAAACTCTAATTGCGTATTTTAAGAGTTTTACCACAGTTAGACAGTTTTCTTACAAGTTTGTAATGGAACCGGCAGGATATTAACTGATTCACCAAAAAGACGCTAGAGAAATTCGGCCTCATTGTAAACATTAGCAGTATACTCCTCACTTACAGTCTTTCTACACTAATTGTGAGCTGTGTAAACATGAATTCCTAATATTTGAAAGCAAATTCAAGTCAAAACGCTCGCTAAAGTGGCCGGAGTTGTAAATATTATCAGTTTTCTGTTCATTTCCCTGCTTTTCACGGGTCATGTCCGTGATTTAAAACAGCAGGAAATGTAGTAAGAATCTACACACTTTTATTTCAAGGGTTTCTTATGAGTTTTTAATCATTTCTGGAAACTCTAATTGCGTATTTTAAGAGTTTTACCACAATTAGATAGTTTTCTTTCAAGTATGTAATGGAACCGGCAGGATAGTAACTGATTCACCAAAAAGACGCTAGAGAAATTCGGCCTCAATTGTAAACATTAGCAGTATAGTCCTCACTTACAGTCTTTCTACACTAATGGTGAGCTGTGTAAACATGAATTCCTAATATTTGAAAGCGAATTCAAGTCAAAATGCTCGCTAAAGTGGCCGGAGTTGTAAATATTATCAGTTTTCTGGTCATTCTTCTGCTTTCCACGGGTAATGTCCGTGATTGAAAAGAGCAGGAAATGTAGTAAGAATCTACTAACTTGCCAAAACCGGTTTGGCTCAGTGGATAGAGCATTGGCCTGCAGACTGAAAGGTCCCAGGTTCGATTCCGGTCAAGGGCATGTACCTGGGTTGCGGGCACATCCCCAGTGGGAGATGTGCAGGAGGCAGCTGATCGATGTTTCTCTCTCATCGATGTTTCTAACTCTCTATCTCTCTCCCTTCCTCTCTGTAAAAAATCAATAAAATATATTTAAAAAAAAAAAAAAAACGAATCTACTAACTTTTTTTTCAAGGGTTTCTTATAAGTTTTTAATCATTTCTGGAAACTATAATTGCGTATTTTAAGAGTTTTACCACAATTAGACAGTTTTCTTACAAGTATGTAATGGAACCGGCAGGATAGTAACTGATTCACCAAAAAGACGCTAGAGAAATTCGGCCTCAATTGTAAACATTAGCAGTATAGTCCTCACTTACAGTCTTTCTACACTAATGGTGAACTGTATAAACATGAATTCCTAATATTTGAAAGCAAATTCAAGTCAAAACGCTCGCTAAAGTGGCCGGAGTTGTAAATATTATCAGTTATCTGGTCATTTCCCTGCTTTTCACGGGTCATGTCCGTGATTGAAAACAGCAGGAAATGTAGTTAGAATCTACAAACTTTTATTTCAAGGGTTTCTTATAAGTTTTTAATCATTTCTGTAAACTCTAATTGCGTATTTTAAGAGTTTTACCACAATTAGATAGTTTTCTTACAAGTATGTAATGGAACCGGCAGGATATTAACTGATTCACCAAAAAGACGCTAGAGAAATTAGGCCTCAATTGTAAACATTAGCAGTATAGTCCTCACTTACAGTCTTTCTACACTAATTGTGAGCTGTGTAAACATGAATTCCTAATATTTGAAAGCGAATTCAAGTGAAAACGCTCGCTAAAGTGGCCGGAGTTGTAAATATTATCAGTTTTCTGGTCATTTCCCTGCTTTTCACGTGTAATGTCCGTGATTGAAAACAGCAGGAAATGTAGTAAGAATCTACAAACTTTTATTTCAAGGGTTTCTTATAAGTTTTTAATCATTTCTGGAAACTCTAATTGTGTATTTTATAAGTTTTAACACAATTAGACAGTTTTCTTACAAGTATGTAATGGAACCGGCAGGATATTGACTGATTCACCAAAAAGACGCTAGAGAAACTCGGCCTCAATTGTAAACATTAGCAGTATAGTCCCCACTTACAGTCTTTCTACACTAATTGTGAGCTGTGTAAACATGAATTCCTAATATTTGAAAGCGAATTCAAGTCAAAAAGCTCGCTAAAGTGGCCGGAGTTTTAAATATTATCAGTTTTCTGGTCATTTCCCTGCTTTTCACGGGTCATGTCCGTGATTGAAAAGAGCAGGAAATGTAGTAAGAATCTACTAACTTGCCAAAACCGGTTTGGCTCAGTGGATAGAGCATTGGCCTGCAGACTGAAAGGTCCCAGGTTCGATTCCGGTCAAGGGCATGTACCTGGGTTGCGGGCACATCCGCAGTGGGAGATGTGCAGGAGGCAGCTGATCGATGTTTCTCTCTCATCGATGTTTCTAACTTTCTATCTCTCTCCCTTCCTCTCTGTAAAAAATCAATAAAATATATTTAAAAAAAAAAAAAAAAAAAGAATCTACTAACTTTTTTTTCAAGGGTTTCTTATAAGTTTTTAATCATTTCTGGAAACTATAATTGCGTATTTTAAGAGTTTTACCACAATTAGACAGTTTTCTTACAAGTATGTAATGGAACCGGAAGGATAGTAAGTGATTCACCAAAAAGACGCTAGAGAAATTCGGCCTCAATTGTAAACATTAGCAGTATAGTCCCCACTTACAGTCTTTCTACACTAATTGTGAGCTGTGTAAACATGAATTCCTAATATTTGAAAGCGAATTCAAGTCAAAACGCTCGCTAAAGTGGCCGGAGTTGTAAATATTATCAGTTTTCTGGTCATTTCCCTGCTTTTCACGGGTCATGTCCGTGATTGAAAACAGCAGGAAATGTAGTAAGAATCTACAAACTTTTATTTCAAGGGTTTCTTATTAGTTTTTAATCATTTCTGGAAACTCTAATTGCGTATTTTAAGAGTTTTACCACAATTAGATAGTTTTCTTACAAGTATGTAATGGAACCGGCAGGATAGTAACTGATTCACCAAAAAGACGCTAGAGAAATTCGGCCTCAATTGTAAATATTAGCAGTATAGTCCTCACTTACAGTCTTTCTACACTAATGGTGAACTGTATAAACATGAATTCCTAATATTTGAAAGCAAATTCAAGTCAAAACGCTCGCTAAAGTGGCCGGAGTTGTAAATATTATCAGTTTTCTGGTCATTTCCCTGCTTTTCACGGGTCATGTCCGTGATTGAAAACAGCAGGAAATGTAGTTAGAATCTACAAACTTTTATTTCAAGGGTTTCTTATAAGTTTTTAATCATTTCTGTAAACTCTAATTGCGTATTTTAAGAGTTTTACCACAATTAGATAGTTTTCTTACAAGTATGTAATGGAACCGGCAGGATATTAACTGATTCACCAAAAAGACGCTAGAGAAATTAGGCCTCAATTGTAAACATTAGCAGTATAGTCCTCACTTACAGTCTTTCTACACTAATTGTGAGCTGTGTAAACATGAATTCCTAATATTTGAAAGCGAATTCAAGTGAAAACGCTCGCTAAAGTGGCCGGAGTTGTAAATATTATCAGTTTTCTGGTCATTTCCCTGCTTTTCACGTGTAATGTCCGTGATTGAAAACAGCAGGAAATGTAGTAAGAATCTACAAACTTTTATTTCAAGGGTTTCTTATAAGTTTTTAATCATTTCTGGAAACTCTAATTGTGTATTTTATAAGTTTTAACACAATTAGACAGTTTTCTTACAAGTATGTAATGGAACCGGCAGGATATTGACTGATTCACCAAAAAGACGCTAGAGAAACTCGGCCTCAATTGTAAACATTAGCAGTATAGTCCCCACTTACAGTCTTTCTACACTAATTGTGAGCTGTGTAAACATGAATTCCTAATATTTGAAAGCGAATTCAAGTCAAAAAGCTCGCTAAAGTGGCCGGAGTTTTAAATATTATCAGTTTTCTGGTCATTTCCCTGCTTTTCACGGGTCATGTCCGTGATTGAAAAGAGCAGGAAATGTAGTAAGAATCTACTAACTTGCCAAAACCGGTTTGGCTCAGTGGATAGAGCATTGGCCTGCAGACTGAAAGGTCCCAGGTTCGATTCCGGTCAAGGGCATGTACCTGGGTTGCGGGCACATCCGCAGTGGGAGATGTGCAGGAGGCAGCTGATCGATGTTTCTCTCTCATCGATGTTTCTAACTTTCTATCTCTCTCCCTTCCTCTCTGTAAAAAATCAATAAAATATATTTAAAAAAAAAAAAAAAAAAAGAATCTACTAACTTTTTTTTCAAGGGTTTCTTATAAGTTTTTAATCATTTCTGGAAACTATAATTGCGTATTTTAAGAGTTTTACCACAATTAGACAGTTTTCTTACAAGTATGTAATGGAACCGGAAGGATAGTAAGTGATTCACCAAAAAGACGCTAGAGAAATTCGGCCTCAATTGTAAACATTAGCAGTATAGTCCCCACTTACAGTCTTTCTACACTAATTGTGAGCTGTGTAAACATGAATTCCTAATATTTGAAAGCGAATTCAAGTCAAAACGCTCGCTAAAGTGGCCGGAGTTGTAAATATTATCAGTTTTCTGGTCATTTCCCTGCTTTTCACGGGTCATGTCCGTGATTGAAAACAGCAGGAAATGTAGTAAGAATCTACAAACTTTTATTTCAAGGGTTTCTTATTAGTTTTTAATCATTTCTGGAAACTCTAATTGCGTATTTTAAGAGTTTTACCACAATTAGATAGTTTTCTTACAAGTATGTAATGGAACCGGCAGGATAGTAACTGATTCACCAAAAAGACGCTAGAGAAATTCGGCCTCAATTGTAAATATTAGCAGTATAGTCCTCACTTACAGTCTTTCTACACTAATGGTGAGCTGTGTAAACATGAATTCCTAATATTTGAATACAAATTCAAGTCAAAATGCTCGCTAAAGTGGCCGGAGTTGTAAATATTATCAGTTTTCTGATCATTTTTCTGCTTTCCACGGGTAATGTCCGTGATTGAAAACAGCAGGAAATGTAGTAAGAATCTACTAACTTTTATTTCAAGGATTTCTTATAAGTTTTTAATCATTTCTGGAAACTCTAATTGCGTATTTTAAGAGTTTTACCACAATTAGATAGTTTTCTTACAAGTATGTAATGGAACCGGCAGGATATTAACTGATTCACCAAAAAGACGCTAGAGAAATTCGGCCTCAATTGTAAACATTAGCAGTATAGTCCTCACTTACAGTCTTTCTACACTAATTGTGAGCTGTGTAAACATGAATTCCTAATATTTGAAAGCGAATTCAAGTGAAAACGCTCGCTAAAGTGGCCGGAGTTGTAAATATTATCAGTTTTCTGGTCATTTCCCTGCTTTTCACCGGTAATGTCCGTGATAGAAAACAGCAGGAACTGTAGTAAGAATCTACAAACTTTTATTTCAAGGGTTTCTTATAAGTTTTTAATCATTTCTGGAAACTCTAATTGTGTACTTAAAAAGTTTTACCACAATTAGACAGTTTTCTTACAAGTATGTAATGGAACCGGCAGGATATTAACTGATTCACCAAAAAGACGCTAGAGAAATTCGGCCTCAATTGTAAACATTAGCAGTATAGTCCTCACTTACAGTCTTATTACACAAATGGTGAGCTGTGTAAACATGAATTCCTAATATTTGAAAACAAATTCAAGTCAAAATGCTCGCTAAAGTGGCCGGAGTTGTAAATATTATCAGTTTTCTGGTCATTTTTCTGCTTTCCACGGGTAATGTCCGTGATTGAAAAGAGCAGGAAATGTAGTAAGAATCTACTAACTTTTATTTCAAGGGTTTCTTATAAGTTTTTAATCATTTCTGGAAACTCTAATTGCGTATTTTAAGAGTTTTACCACAGTTAGACAGTTTTCTTACAAGTTTGTAATGGAACCGGCAGGATATTAACTGATTCACCAAAAAGACGCTAGAGAAATTCGGCCTCATTGTAAACATTAGCAGTATAGTCCTCACTTACAGTCTTTCTACACTAATTGTGAGCTGTGTAAACATGAATTCCTAATATTTGAAAGCAAATTCAAGTCAAAACGCTCGCTAAAGTGGCCGGAGTTGTAAATATTATCAGTTTTCTGTTCATTTCCCTGCTTTTCACGTGTAATGTCCGTGATTGAAAACAGCAGGAAATGTAGTAAGAATCTACAAACTTTTATTTCAAGGGTTTCTTATAAGTTTTTAATCATTTCTGGAAACTCTAATTGTGTATTTTATAAGTTTTACCACAATTAGACAGTTTTCTTACAAGTATGTAATGGAACCGGCAGGATATTAACTGATTCACCAAAAAGACGCTAGAGAAACTCGGCCTCAATTGTAAACATTAGCAGTATAGTCCCCACTTACAGTCTTTCTACACTAATTGTGAGCTGTGTAAACATGAATTCCTAATATTTGAAAGCGAATTCAAGTCAAAACGCTCGCTAAAGTGGCCGGAGTTTTAAATATTATCAGTTTTCTGGTCATTTCCCTGCTTTTCACGGGTCATGTCCGTGATTGAAAAGAGCAGGAAATGTAGTAAGAATCTACTAACTTGCCAAAACCGGTTTGGCTCAGTGGATAGAGCATTGGCCTGCAGACTGAAAGGTCCCAGGTTCGATTCCGGTCAAGGGCATGTACCTGGGTTGCGGGCACATCCGCAGTGGGAGATGTGCAGGAGGCAGCTGATCGATGTTTCTCTCTCATCGATGTTTCTAACTCTCTATCTCTCTCCCTTCCTCTCTGTAAAAAATCAATAAAATATATTTAAAAAAAAAAAAAAAAAGAATCTACTAACTTTTTTTTCAAGGGTTTCTTATAAGTTTTTAATCATTTCTGGAAACTATAATTGCGTATTTTAAGAGTTTTACCACAATTAGACAGTTTTCTTACAAGTATGTAATGGAACCGGAAGGATAGTAAGTGATTCACCAAAAAGACGCTAGAGAAATTCGGCCTCAATTGTAAACATTAGCAGTATAGTCCTCACTTACAGTCTTTCTACACTAATGGTGAGCTGTATAAACATGAATTCCTAATATTTGAAAGCAAATTCAAGTCAAAACGCTCGCTAAAGTGGACGGAGTTGTAAATATTATCAGTTTTCTGGTCATTTCCCTGCTTTCCACGGGTCATGTCCGTGATTGAAAACAGCAGGAAAAGTAGTTAGAATCTACAAACTTTTATTTCAAGGGTTTCTTATAAGTTTTTAATCATTTCTGTAAACTCTAATTGCGTATTTTAAGAGTTTTACCACAATTAGATAGTTTTCTTACAAGTATGTAATGGAACCGGCAGGATAGTAACTGATTCACCAAAAAGACGCTAGAGAAATTCGGCCTCAATTGTAAACATTAGCAGTATAGTCCTCATTTACAGTCTTTCTACACTAATTGTGAGCTGTGTAAACATGAATTCATAATATTTGAAAGCGAATTCAAGTGAAAACGCTCGCTAAAGTGGCCAGAGTTGTAAATATTATCAGTTTTCTGGTCATTTCCCTGCTTTTCACGTGTAATGTCCGTGATTGAAAACAGCAGGAAATGTAGTAAGAATCTACAAACTTTTATTTCAAGGGTTTCTTATAAGTTTTTAATCATTTCTGGAAACTCTAATTGTGTATTTTAAAAGTTTTACCACAATTAGACAGTTTTCTTACAAGTATGTAATGGAACCGGCAGGATATTAACTGATTCACCAAAAAGACGCTAGAGAAATTCGGCCTCAATTGTAAACATTAGCAGTATAGTCCCCACTTACAGTCTTTCTACACTAATTGTGAGCTGTGTAAACATGAATTCCTAATATTTGAAAGCGAATTCAAGTCAAAACGCTCGCTAAAGTGGCCGGAGTTGTAAATATTATCAGTTTTCTGGTCATTTCCCTGCTTTTCACGGGTCATGTCCGTGATTGAAAACAGCAGGAAATGTAGTAAGAATCTACAAACTTTTATTTCAAGGGTTTCTTATGAGTTTTTAATCATTTCTGGAAACTCTAATTGCGTATTTTAAGAGTTTTACCACAATTAGATAGTTTTCTTACAAGTATGTAATGGAACCGGCAGGATAGTAACTGATTCACCAAAAAGACGCTAGAGAAATTCGGCCTCAATTGTAAATATTAGCAGTATAGTCCTCACTTACAGTCTTTCTACACTAATGGTGAGCTGTGTAAACATGAATTCCTAATATTTGAATACAAATTCAAGTCAAAATGCTCGCTAAAGTGGCCGGAGTTGTAAATATTATCAGTTTTCTGATCATTTTTCTGCTTTCCACGGGTAATGTCCGTGATTGAAAACAGCAGGAAATGTAGTAAGAATCTACTAACTTTTATTTCAAGGATTTCTTATAAGTTTTTAATCATTTCTGGAAACTCTAATTGCGTATTTTAAGAGTTTTACCACAATTAGATAGTTTTCTTACAAGTATGTAATGGAACCGGCAGGATATTAACTGATTCACCAAAAAGACGCTAGAGAAATTCGGCCTCAATTGTAAACATTAGCAGTATAGTCCTCACTTACAGTCTTTCTACACTAATTGTGAGCTGTGTAAACATGAATTCCTAATATTTGAAAGCGAATTCAAGTGAAAACGCTCGCTAAAGTGGCCGGAGTTGTAAATATTATCAGTTTTCTGGTCATTTCCCTGCTTTTCACCGGTAATGTCCGTGATAGAAAACAGCAGGAACTGTAGTAAGAATCTACAAACTTTTATTTCAAGGGTTTCTTATAAGTTTTTAATCATTTCTGGAAACTCTAATTGTGTACTTAAAAAGTTTTACCACAATTAGACAGTTTTCTTACAAGTATGTAATGGAACCGGCAGGATATTAACTGATTCACCAAAAAGACGCTAGAGAAATTCGGCCTCAATTGTAAACATTAGCAGTATAGTCCTCACTTACAATCTTATTACACAAATGGTGAGCTGTGTAAACATGAATTCCTAATATTTGAAAACAAATTCAAGTCAAAATGCTCGCTAAAGTGGCCGGAGTTGTAAATATTATCAGTTTTCTGGTCATTTTTCTGCTTTCCACGGGTAATGTCCGTGATTGAAAAGAGCAGGAAATGTAGTAAGAATCTACTAACTTTTATTTCAAGGGTTTCTTATAAGTTTTTAATCATTTCTGGAAACTCTAATTGCGTATTTTAAGAGTTTTACCACAGTTAGACAGTTTTCTTACAAGTTTGTAATGGAACCGGCAGGATATTAACTGATTCACCAAAAAGACGCTAGAGAAATTCGGCCTCATTGTAAACATTAGCAGTATAGTCCTCACTTACAGTCTTTCTACACTAATTGTGAGCTGTGTAAACATGAATTCCTAATATTTGAAAGCAAATTCAAGTCAAAACGCTCGCTAAAGTGGCCGGAGTTGTAAATATTATCAGTTTACTGTTCATTTCCCTGCTTTTCACGTGTAATGTCCGTGATTGAAAACAGCAGGAAATGTAGTAAGAATCTACAAACTTTTATTTCAAGGGTTTCTTATAAGTTTTTAATCATTTCTGGAAACTCTAATTGTGTATTTTATAAGTTTTACCACAATTAGACAGTTTTCTTACAAGTATGTAATGGAACCGGCAGGATATTAACTGATTCACCAAAAAGACGCTAGAGAAACTCGGCCTCAATTGTAAACATTAGCAGTATAGTCCCCACTTACAGTCTTTCTACACTAATTGTGAGCTGTGTAAACATGAATTCCTAATATTTGAAAGCGAATTCAAGTCAAAACGCTCGCTAAAGTGGCCGGAGTTTTAAATATTATCAGTTTTCTGGTCATTTCCCTGCTTTTCACGGGTCATGTCCGTGATTGAAAAGAGCAGGAAATGTAGTAAGAATCTACTAACTTGCCAAAACCGGTTTGGCTCAGTGGATAGAGCATTGGCCTGCAGACTGAAAGGTCCCAGGTTCGATTCCGGTCAAGGGCATGTACCTGGGTTGCGGGCACATCCGCAGTGGGAGATGTGCAGGAGGCAGCTGATCGATGTTTCTCTCTCATCGATGTTTCTAACTCTCTATCTCTCTCCCTTCCTCTCTGTAAAAAATCAATAAAATATATTTAAAAAAAAAAAAAAAAGAATCTACTAACTTTTTTTTCAAGGGTTTCTTATAAGTTTTTAATCATTTCTGGAAACTATAATTGCGTATTTTAAGAGTTTTACCACAATTAGACAGTTTTCTTACAAGTATGTAATGGAACCGGCAGGATATTAACTGATTCACCAAAAAGACGCTAGAGAAATTCGGCCTCAATTGTAAACATTAGCAGTATAGTCCTCACTTACAGTCTTTCTACACTAATGGTGAGCTGTATAAACATGAATTCCTAATATTTGAAAGCAAATTCAAGTCAAAACGCTCGCTAAAGTGGCCGGAGTTGTAAATATTATCAGTTTTCTGGTCATTTCCCTGCTTTTCACGGGTCATGTCCGTGATTGAAAACAGCAGGAAATGTAGTTAGAATCTACAAACTTTTATTTCAAGTGTTTCTTATAAGTTTTTAATCATTTCTGTAAACTCTAATTGCGTATTTTAAGAGTTTTACCACAATTAGATAGTTTTCTTACAAGTATGTAATGGAACCGGCAGGATAGTAACTGATTCACCAAAAAGACGCTAGAGAAATTCGGCCTCAATTGTAAACATTAGCAGTATTTTCCTCATTTACAGTCTTTCTACACTAATTGTGAGCTGTGTAAACATGAATTCGTAATATTTGAAAGCGAATTCAAGTGAAAACGCTCGCTAAAGTGGCCAGAGTTGTAAATATTATCAGTTTTCTGGTCATTTCCCTGCTTTTCACGTGTAATGTCCGTGATTGAAAACAGCAGGAAATGTAGTAAGAATCTACAAACTTTTATTTCAAGGGTTTCTTATAAGTTTTTAATCATTTCTGGAAAATCTAATTGTGTATTTTAAAAGTTTTACCACAATTAGACAGTTTTCTTACAAGTATGTAATGGAACCGGCAGGATATTAACTGATTCACCAAAAAGACGCTAGAGAAATTCGGCCTCAATTGTAAACATTAGCAGTATAGTCCCCACTTACAGTCTTTCTACACTAATTGTGAGCTGTGTAAACATGAATTCCTAATATTTGAAAGCGAATTCAAGTCAAAACGCTCGCTAAAGTGGCCGGAGTTGTAAATATTATCAGTTTTCTGGTCATTTCCCTGCTTTTCACGGGTCATGTCCGTGATTGAAAACAGCAGGAAATGTAGTAAGAATCTACAAACTTTTATTTCAAGGGTTTCTTATGAGTTTTTAATCATTTCTGGAAACTCTAATTGCGTATTTTAAGAGTTTTACCACAATTAGATAGTTTTCTTACAAGTATGTAATGGAACCGGCAGGATAGTAACTGATTCACCAAAAAGACGCTAGAGAAATTCGGCCTCAATTGTAAATATTAGCAGTATAGTCCTCACTTACAGTCTTTCTACACTAATGGTGAGCTGTGTAAACATGAATTCCTAATATTTGAATACAAATTCAAGTCAAAATGCTCGCTAAAGTGGCCGGAGTTGTAAATATTATCAGTTTTCTGATCATTTTTCTGCTTTCCACGGGTAATGTCCGTGATTGAAAAGAGCAGGAAATGTAGTAAGAATCTACTAACTTTTATTTCAAGGGTTTCTTATAAGTTTTTAATCATTTCTGGAAACTCTAATTGCGTATTTTAAGAGTTTTACCACAGTTAGACAGTTTTCTTACAAGTTTGTAATGGAACCGGCAGGATATTAACTGATTCACCAAAAAGACGCTAGAGAAATTCGGCCTCATTGTAAACATTAGCAGTATAGTCCTCACTTACAGTCTTTCTACACTAATTGTGAGCTGTGTAAACATGAATTCCTAATATTTGAAAGCAAATTCAAGTCAAAACGCTCGCTAAAGTGGCCGGAGTTGTAAATATTATCAGTTTACTGTTCATTTCCCTGCTTTTCACGTGTAATGTCCGTGATTGAAAACAGCAGGAAATGTAGTAAGAATCTACAAACTTTTATTTCAAGGGTTTCTTATAAGTTTTTAATCATTTCTGGAAACTCTAATTGTGTATTTTATAAGTTTTACCACAATTAGACAGTTTTCTTACAAGTATGTAATGGAACCGGCAGGATATTAACTGATTCACCAAAAAGACGCTAGAGAAACTCGGCCTCAATTGTAAACATTAGCAGTATAGTCCCCACTTACAGTCTTTCTACACTAATTGTGAGCTGTGTAAACATGAATTCCTAATATTTGAAAGCGAATTCAAGTCAAAACGCTCGCTAAAGTGGCCGGAGTTTTAAATATTATCAGTTTTCTGGTCATTTCCCTGCTTTTCACGGGTCATGTCCGTGATTGAAAAGAGCAGGAAATGTAGTAAGAATCTACTAACTTGCCAAAACCGGTTTGGCTCAGTGGATAGAGCATTGGCCTGCAGACTGAAAGGTCCCAGGTTCGATTCCGGTCAAGGGCATGTACCTGGGTTGCGGGCACATCCGCAGTGGGAGATGTGCAGGAGGCAGCTGATCGATGTTTCTCTCTCATCGATGTTTCTAACTCTCTATCTCTCTCCCTTCCTCTCTGTAAAAAATCAATAAAATATATTTAAAAAAAAAAAAAAAAGAATCTACTAACTTTTTTTTCAAGGGTTTCTTATAAGTTTTTAATCATTTCTGGAAACTATAATTGCGTATTTTAAGAGTTTTACCACAATTAGACAGTTTTCTTACAAGTATGTAATGGAACCGGCAGGATATTAACTGATTCACCAAAAAGACGCTAGAGAAATTCGGCCTCAATTGTAAACATTAGCAGTATAGTCCTCACTTACAGTCTTTCTACACTAATGGTGAGCTGTATAAACATGAATTCCTAATATTTGAAAGCAAATTCAAGTCAAAACGCTCGCTAAAGTGGCCGGAGTTGTAAATATTATCAGTTTTCTGGTCATTTCCCTGCTTTTCACGGGTCATGTCCGTGATTGAAAACAGCAGGAAATGTAGTTAGAATCTACAAACTTTTATTTCAAGTGTTTCTTATAAGTTTTTAATCATTTCTGTAAACTCTAATTGCGTATTTTAAGAGTTTTACCACAATTAGATAGTTTTCTTACAAGTATGTAATGGAACCGGCAGGATAGTAACTGATTCACCAAAAAGACGCTAGAGAAATTCGGCCTCAATTGTAAACATTAGCAGTATTTTCCTCATTTACAGTCTTTCTACACTAATTGTGAGCTGTGTAAACATGAATTCGTAATATTTGAAAGCGAATTCAAGTGAAAACGCTCGCTAAAGTGGCCAGAGTTGTAAATATTATCAGTTTTCTGGTCATTTCCCTGCTTTTCACGTGTAATGTCCGTGATTGAAAACAGCAGGAAATGTAGTAAGAATCTACAAACTTTTATTTCAAGGGTTTCTTATAAGTTTTTAATCATTTCTGGAAACTCTAATTGCGTATTTTAAGAGTTTTACCACAATTAGATAGTTTTCTTACAAGTATGTAATGGAACCGGCAGGATATTAACTGATTCACCAAAAAGACGCTAGAGAAATTCGGCCTCAATTGTAAACATTAGCAGTATAGTCCCCACTTACAGTCTTTCTACACTAATTGTGAGCTGTGTAAACATGAATTCCTAATATTTGAAAGCGAATTCAAGTCAAAACGCTCGCTAAAGTGGCCGGAGTTGTAAATATTATCAGTTTTCTGGTCATTTCCCTGCTTTTCACGGGTCATGTCCGTGATTGAAAACAGCAGGAAATGTAGTAAGAATCTACAAACTTTTATTTCAAGGGTTTCTTATGAGTTTTTAATCATTTCTGGAAACTCTAATTGCGTATTTTAAGAGTTTTACCACAATTAGATAGTTTTCTTACAAGTATGTAATGGAACCGGCAGGATAGTAACTGATTCACCAAAAAGACGCTAGAGAAATTCGGCCTCAATTGTAAACATTAGCAGTATAGTCCTCACTTACAGTCTTTCTACACTAATGGTGAGCTGTGTAAACATGAATTCCTAATATTTGAAAGCGAATTCAAGTCAAAATGCTCGCTAAAGTGGCCGGAGTTGTAAATATTATCAGTTTTCTGGTCATTTTTCTGCTTTCCACGGGTAATGTCCGTGATTGAAAAGAGCAGGAAATGTAGTAAGAATCTACTAACTTGCCAAAACCGGTTTGGCTCAGTGGATAGAGCATTGGCCTGCAGACTGAAAGGTCCCAGGTTCGATTCCGGTCAAGGACATGTACCTGGGTTGCGGGCACATCCCCAGTGGGAGATGTGCAGGAGGCAGCTGATCGATGTTTCTCTCTCATCGATGTTTCTAACTCTCTATCTCTCTCCCTTCCTCTCTGTAAAAAATCAATAAAATATATTTAAAAAAAAAAAAAAAAGAATCTACTAACTTTTTTTTCAAGGGTTTCTTATAAGTTTTTAATCATTTCTGGAAACTATAATTGCGTATTTTAAGAGTTTTACCACAATTAGACAGTTTTCTTACAAGTATGTAATGGAACCGGCAGGATAGTAACTGATTCACCAAAAAGACGCTAGAGAAATTCGGCCTCAATTGTAAACATTAGCAGTATAGTCCTCACTTACAGTCTTTCTACACTAATGGTGAGCAGTATAAACATGAATTCCTAATATTTGAAAGCAAATTCAAGTCAAAACGCTCGCTAAAGTGGCCGGAGTTGTAAATATTATCAGTTTTCTGGTCATTTCCCTGCTTTTCACGGGTCATGTCCGTGATTGAAAACAGCAGGAAATGTAGTTAGAATCTACAAACTTTTATTTCAAGGGTTTCTTATAAGTTTTTAATCATTTCTGTAAACTCTAATTGCGTATTTTAAGAGTTTTACCACAATTACATAGTTTTCTTACAAGTATGTAATGGAACCGGCAGGATAGTAACTGATTCACCAAAAAGACGCTAGAGAAATTCGGCCTCAATTGTAAACATTAGCAGTATAGTCCTCATTTACAGTCTTTCTACACTAATTGTGAGCTGTGTAAACATGAATTCGTAATATTTGAAAGCGAATTCAAGTGAAAACGCTCGCTAAAGTGGCCAGAGTTGTAAATATTATCAGTTTTCTGGTCATTTCCCTGCTTTTCACGGGTCATGTCCGTGATTGAAAACAGCAGGAAATGTAGTAAGAATCTACAAACTTTTATTTCAAGGGTTTCTTATAAGTTTTTAATCATTTCTGGAAACTCTAATTGTGTATTTTAAAAGTTTTACCACAATTAGACAGTTTTCTTACAAGTATGTAATGGAACCGGCAGGATATTAACTGATTCACCAAAAAGACGCTAGAGAAATTCGGCCTCAATTGTAAACATTAGCAGTATAGTCCCCACTTACAGTCTTTCTACACTAATTGTGAGCTGTGTAAACATGAATTCCTAATATTTGAAAGCGAATTCAAGTCAAAACGCTCGCTAAAGTGGCCGGAGTTGTAAATATTATCAGTTTTCTGGTCATTTTTCTGCTTTCCACGGGTAATGTCCGTGATTGAAAAGAGCAGGAAATGTAGTTAGAATCTACTAACTTTTATTTCAAGGGTTTCTTATAAGTTTTTAATCATTTCTGGAAACTCTAATTGCGTATTTTAAGAGTTTTACCACAGTTAGACAGTTTTCTTACAAGTTTGTAATGGAACCGGCAGGATATTAACTGATTCACCAAAAAGACGCTAGAGAAATTCGGCCTCATTGTAAACATTAGCAGTATAGTCCTCACTTACAGTCTTTCTACACTAATTGTGAGCTGTGTAAACATGAATTCCTAATATTTGAAAGCAAATTCAAGTCAAAACGCTCGCTAAAGTGGCCGGAGTTGTAAATATTATCAGTTTTCTGTTCATTTCCCTGCTTTTCACGGGTCATGTCCGTGATTTAAAACAGCAGGAAATGTAGTAAGAATCTACACACTTTTATTTCAAGGGTTTCTTATGAGTTTTTAATCATTTCTGGAAACTCTAATTGCGTATTTTAAGAGTTTTACCACAATTAGATAGTTTTCTTTCAAGTATGTAATGGAACCGGCAGGATATTAACTGATTCACCAAAAAGACGCTAGAGAAATTCGGCCTCAATTGTAAACATTAGCAGTATAGTCCCCACTTACAGTCTTTCTACACTAATTGTGAGCTGTGTAAACATGAATTCCTAATATTTGAAAGCGAATTCAAGTCAAAACGCTCGCTAAAGTGGCCGGAGTTGTAAATATTATCAGTTTTCTGGTCATTTTTCTGCTTTCCACGGGTAATGTCCGTGATTGAAAAGAGCAGGAAATGTAGTAAGAATCTACTAACTTGCCAAAACCGGTTTGGCTCAGTGGATAGAGCATTGGCCTGCAGACTGAAAGGTCCCAGGTTCGATTCCGGTCAAGGACATGTACCTGGGTTGTGGGCACATCCCCAGTGGGAGATGTGCAGGAGGCAGCTGATCGATGTTTCTCTCTCATCGATGTTTCTAACTCTCTATCTCTCTCCCTTCCTCTCTGTAAAAAATCAATAAAATATATTTAAAAAAAAAAAAAAAAGAATCTACTAACTTTTTTTTCAAGGGTTTCTTATAAGTTTTTAATCATTTCTGGAAACTATAATTGCGTATTTTAAGAGTTTTACCACAATGAGACAGTTTTCTTACAAGTATGTAATGGAACCGGCAGGATAGTAACTGATTCACCAAAAAGACGCTAGAGAAATTCGGCCTCAATTGTAAACATTAGCAGTATAGTCCTCACTTACAGTCTTTCTACACTAATGGTGAGCTGTATAAACATGAATTCCTAATATTTGAAAGCAAATTCAAGTCAAAACGCTCGCTAAAGTGGCCGGAGTTGTAAATATTATCAGTTTTCTGGTCATTTCCCTGCTTTTCACGTGTAATGTCCGTGATTGAAAACAGCAGGAAATGTAGTAAGAATCTACAAACTTTTATTTCAAGGGTTTCTTATAAGTTTTTAATCATTTCTGGAAACTCTAATTGTGTATTTTAAAAGTTTTACCACAATTAGACAGTTTTCTTACAAGTATGTAATGGAACCGGCAGGATATTAACTGATTCACCAAAAAGACGCTAGAGAAATTCGGCCTCAATTGTAAACATTAGCAGTATAGTCCCCACTTACAGTCTTTCTACACTAATGGTGAGCTGTGTAAACATGAATTCCTAATATTTGAATACAAATTCAAGTCAAAATGCTCGCTAAAGTGGCCGGAGTTGTAAATATTATCAGTTTTCTGATCATTTTTCTGCTTTCCACGGGTAATGTCCGTGATTGAAAACAGCAGGAAATGTAGTAAGAATCTACTAACTTTTATTTCAAGGATTTCTTATAAGTTTTTAATCATTTCTGGAAACTCTAATTGCGTATTTTAAGAGTTTTACCACAATTAGATAGTTTTCTTACAAGTATGTAATGGAACCGGCAGGATATTAACTGATTCACCAAAAAGACGCTAGAGAAATTCGGCCTCAATTGTAAACATTAGCAGTATAGTCCTCACTTACAGTCTTTCTACACTAATTGTGAGCTGTGTAAACATGAATTCCTAATATTTGAAAGCGAATTCAAGTGAAAACGCTCGCTAAAGTGGCCGGAGTTGTAAATATTATCAGTTTTCTGGTCATTTCCCTGCTTTTCACCGGTAATGTCCGTGATAGAAAACAGCAGGAACTGTAGTAAGAATCTACAAACTTTTATTTCAAGGGTTTCTTATAAGTTTTTAATCATTTCTGGAAACTCTAATTGTGTACTTAAAAAGTTTTACCACAATTAGACAGTTTTCTTACAAGTATGTAATGGAACCGGCAGGATATTAACTGATTCACCAAAAAGACGCTAGAGAAATTCGGCCTCAATTGTAAACATTAGCAGTATAGTCCTCACTTACAGTCTTATTACACAAATGGTGAGCTGTGTAAACATGAATTCCTAATATTTGAAAACAAATTCAAGTCAAAATGCTCGCTAAAGTGGCCGGAGTTGTAAATATTATCAGTTTTCTGGTCATTTTTCTGCTTTCCACGGGTAATGTCCGTGATTGAAAAGAGCAGGAAATGTAGTAAGAATCTACTAACTTTTATTTCAAGGGTTTCTTATAAGTTTTTAATCATTTCTGGAAACTCTAATTGCGTATTTTAAGAGTTTTACCACAGTTAGACAGTTTTCTTACAAGTTTGTAATGGAACCGGCAGGATATTAACTGATTCACCAAAAAGACGCTAGAGAAATTCGGCCTCATTGTAAACATTAGCAGTATAGTCCTCACTTACAGTCTTTCTACACTAATTGTGAGCTGTGTAAACATGAATTCCTAATATTTGAAAGCAAATTCAAGTCAAAACGCTCGCTAAAGTGGCCGGAGTTGTAAATATTATCAGTTTTCTGGTCATTTCCCTGCTTTTCACGTGTAATGTCCGTGATTGAAAACAGCAGGAAATGTAGTAAGAATCTACAAACTTTTATTTCAAGGGTTTCTTATAAGTTTTTAATCATTTCTGGAAACTCTAATTGCGTATTTTAAAAGTTTTACCACAATTAGACAGTTTTCTTACAAGTATGTAATGGAACCGGCAGGATATTAACTGATTCACCAAAAAGACGCTAGAGAAATTCGGCCTCAATTGTAAACATTAGCAGTATAGTCCCCACTTACAGTCTTTCTACACTAATTGTGAGCTGTGTAAACATGAATTCCTAATATTTGAAAGCGAATTCAAGTCAAAACGCTCGCTAAAGTGGCCGGAGTTGTAAATATTATCAGTTTTCTGGTCATTTCCCTGCTTTTCACGGGTCAGGTCCGTGATTGAAAACAGCAGGAAATGTAGTAAGAATCTACAAACTTTTATTTCAAGGGTTTCTTATGAGTTTTTAATCATTTCTGGAAACTATAATTGCGTATTTTAAGAGTTTTACCACAATTAGATAGTTTTCTTACAAGTATGTAATGGAACCGGCAGGATAGTAACTGATTCACCAAAAAGACGCTAGAGAAATTCGGCCTCAATTGTAAATATTAGCAGTATAGTCCTCACTTACAGTCTTTCTACACTAATGGTGAGCTGTGTAAACATGAATTCCTAATATTTGAATACAAATTCAAGTCAAAATGCTCGCTAAAGTGGCCGGAGTTGTAAATATTATCAGTTTTCTGATCATTTTTCTGCTTTCCACGGGTAATGTCCGTGATTGAAAACAGCAGGAAATGTAGTAAGAATCTACTAACTTTTATTTCAAGGATTTCTTATAAGTTTTTAATCATTTCTGGAAACTCTAATTGCGTATTTTAAGAGTTTTACCACAATTAGATAGTTTTCTTACAAGTATGTAATGGAACCGGCAGGATAGTAACTGATTCACCAAAAAGACGCTAGAGAAATTCGGCCTCAATTGTAAACATTAGCAGTATAGTCCTCACTTACAGTCTTTCTACACTAATTGTGAGCTGTGTAAACATGAATTCCTAATATTTGAAAGCGAATTCAAGTGAAAACGCTCGCTAAAGTGGCCGGAGTTGTAAATATTATCAGTTTTCTGGTCATTTCCCTGCTTTTCACCGGTAATGTCCGTGATAGAAAACAGCAGGAAATGTAGTAAGAATCTACAAACTTTTATTTCAAGGGTTTCTTATAAGTTTTTAATCATTTCTGGAAACTCTAATTGTGTACTTAAAAAGTTTTACCACAATTAGACAGTTTTCTTACAAGTATGTAATGGAACCGGCAGGATATTAACTGATTCACCAAAAAGACGCTAGAGAAATTCGGCCTCAATTGTAAACATTAGCAGTATAGTCCTCACTTACAGTCTTATTACACAAATGGTAAGCTGTGTAACCATGAATTCCTAATATTTGAAAACAAATTCAAGTCAAAATGCTCGCTAAAGTGGCCGGAGTTGTAAATATTATCAGTTTTCTGGTCATTTTTCTGCTTTCCACGGGTAATGTCCGTGATTGAAAAGAGCAGGAAATGTAGTAAGAATCTACTAACTTTTATTTCAAGGGTTTCTTATAAGTTTTTAATCATTTCTGGAAACTCTAATTGCGTATTTTAAGAGTTTTACCACAGTTAGACAGTTTTCTTACAAGTTTGTAATGGAACCGGCAGGATATTAACTGATTCACCAAAAAGACGCTAGAGAAATTCGGCCTCATTGTAAACATTAGCAGTATAGTCCTCACTTACAGTCTTTCTACACTAATTGTGAGCTGTGTAAACATGAATTCCTAATATTTGAAAGCAAATTCAAGTCAAAACGCTCGCTAAAGTGGCCGGAGTTGTAAATATTATCAGTTTTCTGTTCATTTCCCTGCTTTTCACGTGTAATGTCCGTGATTGAAAACAGCAGGAAATGTAGTAAGAATCTACAAACTTTTATTTCAAGGGTTTCTCATAAGTTTTTAATCATTTCTGGAAACTCTAATTGTGTATTTTATAAGTTTTACCACAATTAGACAGTTTTCTTACAAGTATGTAATGGAACCGGCAGGATATTAACTGATTCACCAAAAAGACGCTAGAGAAATTCGGCCTCAATTGTAAACATTAGCAGTATAGTCCCCACTTACAGTCTTTCTACACTAATTGTGAGCTGTGTAAACATGAATTCCTAATATTTGAAAGCGAATTCAAGTCAAAACGCTCGCTAAAGTGGCCGGAGTTGTAAATATTATCAGTTTTCTGGTCATTTCCCTGCTTTTCACGGGTCATGTCCGTGATTGAAAACAGCAGGAAATGTAGTAAGAATCTACAAACTTTTATTTCAAGGGTTTCTTATGAGTTTTTAATCATTTCTGGAAACTCTAATTGCGTATTTTAAGAGTTTTACCACAATTAGATAGTTTTCTTACAAGTATGTAATGGAACCGGCAGGATAGTAACTGATTCACCAAAAAGACGCTAGAGAAATTCGGCCTCAATTGTAAACATTAGCAGTATAGTCCTCACTTACAGTCTTTCTACACTAATGGTGAGCTGTGTAAACATGAATTCCTAATATTTGAATACAAATTCAAGTCAAAATGCTCGCTAAAGTGGCCGGAGTTGTAAATATTATCAGTTTTCTGATCATTTTTCTGCTTTCCACGGGTAATGTCCGTGATTGAAAACAGCAGGAAATGTAGTAAGAATCTACTAACTTTTATTTCAAGGATTTCTTATAAGTTTTTAATCATTTCTGGAAACTCTAATTGCGTATTTTAAGAGTTTTACCACAATTAGATAGTTTTCTTACAAGTATGTAATGGAACCGGCAGGATATTAACTGATTCACCAAAAAGACGCTAGAGAAATTCGGCCTCAATTGTAAACATTAGCAGTATAGTCCTCACTTACAGTCTTTCTACACTAATGGTGAGCTGTGTAAACATGAATTCCTAATATTTGAAAGCGAATTCAAGTGAAAACGCTCGCTAAAGTGGCCGGAGTTGTAAATATTATCAGTTTTCTGGTCATTTCCCTGCTTTTCACCGGTAATGTCCGTGATAGAAAACAGCAGGAACTGTAGTAAGAATCTACAAACTTTTATTTCAAGGGTTTCTTATAAGTTTTTAATCATTTCTGGAAACTCTAATTGTGTACTTAAAAAGTTTTACCACAATTAGACAGTTTTCTTACAAGTATGTAATGGAACCGGCAGGATATTAACTGATTCACCAAAAAGACGCTAGAGAAATTCGGCCTCAATTGTAAACATTAGCAGTATAGTCCTCACTTACAGTCTTATTACACAAATGGTGAGATGTGTAAACATGAATTCCTAATATTTGAAAACAAATTCAAGTCAAAATGCTCGCTAAAGTGGCCGGAGTTGTAAATATTATCAGTTTTCTGGTCATTTTTCTGCTTTCCACGGGTAATGTCCGTGATTGAAAAGAGCAGGAAATGTAGTAAGAATCTACTAACTTTTAACTCAAGGGTTTCTTATAAGTTTTTAATCATTTCTGGAAACTCTAATTGCGAATTTTAAGAGTTTTACCACAGTTAGACAGTTTTCTTACAAGTTTGTAATGGAACCGGCAGGATATTAACTGATTCACCAAAAAGACGCTAGAGAAATTCGGCCTCATTGTAAACATTAGCAGTATAGTCCTCACTTACAGTCTTTCTACACTAATTGTGAGCTGTGTAAACATGAATTCCTAATATTTGAAAGCAAATTCAAGTCAAAACGCTCGCTAAAGTGGCCGGAGTTGTAAATATTATCAGTTTTCTGTTCATTTCCCTGCTTTTCACGGGTCATGTCCGTGATTTAAAACAGCAGGAAATGTAGTAAGAATCTACACACTTTTATTTCAAGGGTTTCTTATGAGTTTTTAATCATTTCTGGAAACTCTAATTGCGTATTTTAAGAGTTTTACCACAATTAGATAGTTTTCTTTCAAGTATGTAATGGAACCGGCAGGATATTAACTGATTCACCAAAAAGACGCTAGAGAAATTCGGCCTCAATTGTAAACATTAGCAGTATAGTCCTCACTTACAGTCTTTCTACACTAATGGTGAGCTGTGTAAACATGAATTCCTAATATTTGAAAGCGAATTCAAGTCAAAATGCTCGCTAAAGTGGCCGGAGTTGTAAATATTATCAGTTTTCTGGTCATTTTTCTGCTTTCCACGGGTAATGTCCGTGATTGAAAAGAGCAGGAAATGTAGTAAGAATCTACTAACTTGCCAAAACCGGTTTGGCTCAGTGGATAGAGCATTGGCCTGCAGACTGAAAGGTCCCAGGTTCGATTCCGGTCAAGGGCATGTACCTGGGTTGCGGGCACATCCCCAGTGGGAGATGTGCAGGAGGCAGCTGATCGATGTTTCTCTCTCATCGATGTTTCTAACTCTCTATCTCTCTCCCTTCCTCTCTGTAAAAAATCAATAAAATATATTAAAAAAAAAAAAAAAAAAGAATCTACTAACTTTTTTTTCAAGGGTTTCTTATAAGTTTTTAATCATTTCTGGAAACTATAATTGCGTATTTTAAGAGTTTTACCACAATTAGACAGTTTTCTTACAAGTATGTAATGGAACCGGCAGGATAGTAACTGATTCACCAAAAAGACGCTAGAGAAATTCGGCCTCAATTGTAAACATTAGCAGTATAGTCCTCACTTACAGTCTTTCTACACTAATGGTGAGCTGTATAAACATGAATTCCTAATATTTGAAAGCAAATTCAAGTCAAAACGCTCGCTAAAGTGGCCGGAGTTGTAAATATTATCAGTTTTCTGGTCATTTCCCTGCTTTTCACGGGTCATGTCCGTGATTGAAAACAGCAGGAAATGTAGTTAGAATCTACAAACTTTTATTTCAAGGGTTTCTTATAAGTTTTTAATCATTTCTGTAAACTCTAATTGCGTATTTTAAGAGTTTTACCACAATTAGATAGTTTTCTTACAAGTATGTAATGGAACCGGCAGGATAGTAACTGATTCACCAAAAAGACGCTAGAGAAATTCGGCCTCAATTGTAAACATTAGCAGTATAGTCCTCATTTACAGTCTTTCTACACTAATTGTGAGCTGTGTAAACATGAATTCGTAATATTTGAAAGCGAATTCAAGTGAAAACGCTCGCTAAAGTGGCCAGAGTTGTAAATATTATCAGTTTTCTGGTCATTTCCCTGCTTTTCACGTGTAATGTCCGTGATTGAAAACAGCAGGAAATGTAGTAAGAATCTACAAACTTTTATTTCAAGGGTTTCTTATAAGTTTTTAATCATTTCTGGAAACTCTAATTGTGTATTTTAAAAGTTTTACCACAATTAGACAGTTTTCTTACAAGTATGTAATGGAACCGGCAGGATATTAACTGATTCACCAAAAAGACGCTAGAGAAATTCGGCCTCAATTGTAAACATTAGCAGTATAGTCCCCACTTACAGTCTTTCTACACTAATTGTGAGCTGTGTAAACATGAATTCCTAATATTTGAAAGCGAATTCAAGTCAAAACGCTCGCTAAAGTGGCCGGAGTTGTAAATATTATCAGTTTTCTGGTCATTTCCCTGCTTTTCACGGGTCATGTCCGTGATTGAAAACAGCAGGAAATGTAGTAAGAATCTACAAACTTTTATTTCAAGGGTTTCTTATGAGTTTTTAATCATTTCTGGAAACTCTAATTGCGTATTTTAAGAGTTTTACCACAATTAGATAGTTTTCTTACAAGTATGTAATGGAACCGGCAGGATAGTAACTGATTCACCAAAAAGACGCTAGAGAAATTCGGCCTCAATTGTAAATATTAGCAGTATAGTCCTCACTTACAGTCTTTCTACACTAATGGTGAGCTGTGTAAACATGAATTCCTAATATTTGAATACAAATTCAAGTCAAAATGCTCGCTAAAGTGGCCGGAGTTGTAAATATTATCAGTTTTCTGATCATTTTTCTGCTTTCCACGGGTAATGTCCGTGATTGAAAACAGCAGGAAATGTAGTAAGAATCTACTAACTTTTATTTCAAGGATTTCTTATAAGTTTTTAATCATTTCTGGAAACTCTAATTGCGTATTTTAAGAGTTTTACCACAATTAGATAGTTTTCTTACAAGTATGTAATGGAACCGGCAGGATATTAACTGATTCACCAAAAAGACGCTAGAGAAATTCGGCCTCAATTGTAAACATTAGCAGTATAGTCCTCACTTACAGTCTTTCTACACTAATTGTGAGCTGTGTAAACATGAATTCCTAATATTTGAAAGCGAATTCAAGTGAAAACGCTCGCTAAAGTGGCCGGAGTTGTAAATATTATCAGTTTTCTGGTCATTTCCCTGCTTTTCACCGGTAATGTCCGTGATAGAAAACAGCAGGAACTGTAGTAAGAATCTACAAACTTTTATTTCAAGGGTTTCTTATAAGTTTTTAATCATTTCTGGAAACTCTAATTGTGTACTTAAAAAGTTTTACCACAATTAGACAGTTTTCTTACAAGTATGTAATGGAACCGGCAGGATATTAACTGATTCACCAAAAAGACGCTAGAGAAATTCGGCCTCAATTGTAAACATTAGCAGTATAGTCCTCACTTACAGTCTTATTACACAAATGGTGAGCTGTGTAAACATGAATTCCTAATATTTGAAAACAAATTCAAGTCAAAATGCTCGCTAAAGTGGCCGGAGTTGTAAATATTATCAGTTTTCTGGTCATTTTTCTGCTTTCCACGGGTAATGTCCGTGATTGAAAAGAGCAGGAAATGTAGTAAGAATCTACTAACTTGCCAAAACCGGTTTGGCTCAGTGGATAGAGCATTGGCCTGCAGACTGAAAGGTCCCAGGTTCGATTCCGGTCAAGGGCATGTACCTGGGTTGCGGGCACATCCCCAGTGGGAGATGTGCAGGAGGCAGCTGATCGATGTTTCTCTCTCATCGATGTTTCTAACTCTCTATCTCTCTCCCTTCCTCTCTGTAAAAAATCAATAAAATATATTTAAAAAAAAAAACAAAACGAATCTACTAACTTTTTTTTCAAGGGTTTCTTATAAGTTTTTAATCATTTCTGGAAACTATAATTGCGTATTTTAAGAGTTTTACCACAATTAGACAGTTTTCTTACAAGTATGTAATGGAACCGGCAGGATAGTAACTGATTCACCAAAAAGACGCTAGAGAAATTCGGCCTCAATTGTAAACATTAGCAGTATAGTCCTCACTTACAGTCTTTCTACACTAATGGTGAGCTGTATAAACATGAATTCCTAATATTTGAAAGCAAATTCAAGTGAAAACGCTCGCTAAAGTGGCCGGAGTTGTAAATATTATCAGTTTTCTGGTCATTTCCCTGCTTTTCACGGGTCATGTCCGTGATTGAAAACAGCAGGAAATGTAGTTAGAATCTACAAACTTTTATTTCAAGGGTTTCTTATAAGTTTTTAATCATTTCTGTAAACTCTAATTGCGTATTTTAAGAGTTTTACCACAATTAGATAGTTTTCTTACAAGTATGTAATGGAACCGGCAGGATATTAACTGATTCACCAAAAGACGCTAGAGAAATTAGGCCTCAATTGTAAACATTAGCAGTATAGTCCTCACTTACAGTCTTTCTACACTAATTGTGAGCTGTGTAAACATGAATTCCTAATATTTGAAAGCGAATTCAAGTGAAAACGCTCGCTAAAGTGGCCGGAGTTGTAAATATTATCAGTTTTCTGGTCATTTCCCTGCTTTTCACGTGTAATGTCCGTGATTGAAAACAGCAGGAAATGTAGTAAGAATCTACAAACTTTTATTTCAAGGGTTTCTTATAAGTTTTTAATCATTTCTGGAAACTCTAATTGTGTATTTTAAAAGTTTTACCACAATTAGACAGTTTTCTTACAAGTATGTAATGGAACCGGCAGGATATTAACTGATTCACCAAAAAGACGCTAGAGAAACTCGGCCTCAATTGTAAACATTAGCAGTATAGTCCCCACTTACAGTCTTTCTACACTAACTGTGAGCTGTGTAAACATGAATTCCTAATATTTGAAAGCGAATTCAAGTCAAAACGCTCGCTAAAGTGGCCAGAGTTGTAAATATTATCAGTTTTCTGGTCATTTCCCTGCTTTTCACGGGTCATGTCCGTGATTGAAAAGAGCAGGAAATGTAGTAAGAATCTACTAACTTGCCAAAACCGGTTTGGCTCAGTGGATAGAGCATTGGCCTGCAGACTGAAAGGTCCCAGGTTCGATTCCGGTCAAGGGCATGTACCTGGGTTGCGGGCACATCCGCAGTGGGAGATGTGCAGGAGGCAGCTGATCGATGTTTCTCTCTCATCGATGTTTCTAACTCTCTATCTCTCTCCCTTCCTCTCTGTAAAAAATCAATAAAATATATTTAAAAAAAAAAACAAAACGAATCTACTAACTTTTTTTTCAAGGGTTTCTTATAAGTTTTTAATCATTTCTGGAAACTCTCATTGCGTATTTTAAGAGTTTTACCACAATTAGACAGTTTTCTTACAAGTATGTAATGGAACCGGCAGGATAGTAACTGATTCACCAAAAAGACGCTAGAGAAATTCGGCCTCAATTGTAAACATTAGCAGTATAGTCCTCACTTACAGTCTTTCTACACTAATGGTGAGCTGTATAAACATGAATTCCTAATATTTGAAAGCAAATTCAAGTGAAAACGCTCGCTAAAGTGGCCGGAGTTGTAAATATTATCAGTTTTCTGGTCATTTCCCTGCTTTTCACGGGTCATGTCCGTGATTGAAAACAGCAGGAAATGTAGTTAGAATCTACAAACTTTTATTTCAAGGGTTTCTTATAAGTTTTTAATCATTTCTGGAAACTCTAATTGCGTATTTTAAGAGTTTTACCACAATTAGATAGTTTTCTTACAAGTATGTAATGGAACCGGCAGGATATTAACTGATTCACCAAAAAGACGCTAGAGAAATTAGGCCTCAATTGTAAACATTAGCAGTATAGTCCTCACTTACAGTCTTTCTACACTAATTGTGAGCTGTGTAAACATGAATTCCTAATATTTGAAAGCGAATTCAAGTGAAAACGCTCGCTAAAGTGGCCGGAGTTGTAAATATTATCAGTTTTCTGGTCATTTCCCTGCTTTTCACGTGTAATGTCCGTGATTGAAAACAGCAGGAAATGTAGTAAGAATCTACTAACTTTTATTTCAAGGGTTTCTTATAAGTTTTTAATCATTTCTGGAAACTCTAATTGTGTATTTTAAAAGTTTTACCACAATTAGAAAGTTTTCTTACAAGTATGTAATGGAACCGGCAGGATATTAACTGATTCACCAAAAAGACGCTAGAGAAATTCGGCCTCAATTGTAAACAGTAGCAGTATAGTCCCCACTTACAGTCTTTCTACACTAATTGTGAGCTGTGTAAACTTGAATTCCTAATATTTGAAAGCGAATTCAAGTGAAAACGCTCGCTAAAGTGGCCGGAGTTGTAAATATTATCAGTTTTCTGGTCATTTCCCTGCTTTTCACGTGTAATGTCCGTGATTGAAAACAGCAGGAAATGTAGTAAGAATCTACAAACTTTTGTTTCAAGGGTTTCCTATAAGTTTTTAATCATTTCTGGAAACTCTAATTGTGTATTTTAAAAGTTTTACCACAATTAGACAGTTTTCTTACAAGTATTTAATGGAACCGGCAGGATATTAACTGATTCACCAAAAAGACGCTAGAGAAATTCGGCCTCAATTGTAAACATTAGCAGTATAGTCCCCACTTACAGTCTTTCTACACTAATTGTGAGCTGTGTAAACATGAATTCCTAATATTTGAAAGCGAATTCAAGTCAAAACGCTCGCTAAAGTGGCCGGAGTTGTAAATATTATCAGTTTTCTGGTCATTTCCCTGCTTTTCACGGGTCATGTCCGTGATTGAAAACAGCAGGAAATGTAGTTAGAATCTACAAACTTTTATTTCAAGGGTTTCTTATAAGTTTTTAATCATTTCTGGAAACTCTAATTGTGTACTTAAAAAGTTTTACCACAATTAGACAGTTTTCTTACAAGTATGTAATGGAACCGGCAGGATATTAACTGATTCACCAAAAAGACGCTAGAGAAATTCGGCCTCAATTGTAAACATTAGCAGTATAGTCCCCACTTACAGTCTTTCTACACTAATTGTGAGCTGTGTAAACATGAATTCCTAATATTTGAAAGCGAATTCAAGTCAAAACGCTCGCTAAAGTGGCCGGAGTTGTAAATATTATCAGTTTTCTTGTCATTTCCCTGCTTTTCACGGGTCATGTCCGTGATTGAAAACAGCAGGAAATGTAGTTAGAATCTACAAACTTTTATTTCAAGGGTTTCTTATGAGTTTTTAATCATTTCTGGAAACTCTAATTGCGTATTTTAAGAGTTTTACCACAATTAGATAGTTTTCTTACAAGTATGTAATGGAACCGGCAGGATAGTAACTGATTCACCAAAAAGACGCTAGAGAAATTCGGCCTCAATTGTAAACATTAGCAGTATAGTCCTCACTTACAGTCTTTCTACACTAATGGTGAGCTGTGTAAACATGAATTCCTAATATTTGAAAGCGAATTCAAGTGAAAACGCTCGCTAAAGTGGCCGGAGTTGTAAATATTATCAGTTTTCTGGTCATTTTTCTGCTTTCCACGGGTAATGTCCGTGAATGAAAAGAGCAGGAAATGTAGTAAGAATCTACTAACTTTTATTTCAAGGGTTTCTTATAAGTTTTTAATCATTTCTGGAAACTCTAATTGCGTATTTTAAGAGTTTTACCACAGTTAGACAGTTTTCTTACAAGTTTGTAATTGAACCGGCAGGATATTAACTGATTCACCAAAAAGACGCTAGAGAAATTCGGCCTCAATTGTAAACATTAGCAGTATAGTCCCCACTTACAGTCTTTCTACACTAATTGTGAGCTGTGTAAACATGAATTCCTAATATTTGAAAGCAAATTCAAGTCAAAACGCTCGCTAAAGTGGCCGGAGTTGTAAATATTAGCAGTTTTCTGTTCATTTCCCTGCTTTTCACGGGTAATGTCCGTGATTGAAAACAGCAGGAAATGTAGTAAGAATCTACAAACTTTTATTTCAAGGGTTTCTTATAAGTTTTTAATCATTTCTGGAAACTCTAATTGCGTATTTTAAGAGTTTTACCACAATTAGATAGTTTTCTAACAAGTATGTAATGGAACCGGCAGGATATTAACTGATTCACCAAAAAGACGCTAGAGAAATTCGGCCTCAATTGTAAACATTAGCAGTATAGTCCTCACTTACAGTCTTTCTACACTAATGGTGAGCTGTGTAAACATGAATTCCTAATATTTGAATACAAATTCAAGTCAAAATGCTCGCTAAAGTGGCCGGAGTTGTAAATATTATCAGTTTTCTGGTCATTTTTCTGCTTCCCACGGGTAATGTCCGTGATTGAAAAGAGCAGGAAATGTAGTAAGAATCTACTAACTTTTATTTCAAGGGTTTCTTATAAGTTTTTAATCATTTCTGGAAACTCTAATTGCGTATTTTAAGAGTTTTACCACAGTTAGACAGTTTTCTTACAAGTTTGTAATTGAACCGGCAGGATATTAACTGATTCACCAAAAAGACGCTAGAGAAATTCGGCATCAATTGTAAACATTAGCAGTATAGTCCTCACTTACAGTCTTTCTACACTAATGGTGAGCTGTATAAACATGAATTCCTAATATTTGAAAGCAAATTCAAGTCAAAACGCTCGCTAAAGTGGCCGGAGTTGTAAATATTATCAGTTTTCTGGTCATTTCCCTGCTTTTCACGAGTCAGGTCCGTGATTGAAAACAGCAGGATATGTAGTAAGAACCTACTAACTTTTATTTCAAGGGTTTCTTATAAGTTTTTAATCATTTCTGGAAACTCTAATTGCGTATTTTAAGAGTTTTACCACAATTAGATAGTTTTCTTACAAGTATGTAATGGAACTGGCAGGATATTAACTGATTCACCAAAAAGACGCTAGAGAAATTCGGCCTCAATTGTAAACATTAGCAGTATAGTCCTCACTTACAGTCTTTCTACACTAATTGTGAGCTGTGTAAACATGAATTCCTAATATTTGAAAGCGAATTCAAGTGAAAACGCTCGCTAAAGTGGCCGGAGTTGTAAATATTCGCAGTTTTCTGGTCATTTCCCTGCTTTTCACGGGTCATGTCCGTGATTGAAAACAGCAGGAAATGTAGTAAGAATCTACAAACTTTTATTTCAAGGGTTTCTTATAAGTTTTTAATCATTTCTGGAAACTCCAATTGTGTATTTTAAAAGTTTTACCACAATTAGACAGTTTTCTTACAAGTATGTAATGGAATCGGCAGGATATTAACTGATTCACCAAAAAGACGCTAGAGAAATTCGGCCTCAATTGTAAACATTAGCAGTATAGTCCCCACTTACAGTCTTTCTACACTAATTGTGAGCTGTGTAAACATGAATTCCTAATATTTGAAAGCAAATTCAAGTCAAAACGCTCGCTAAAGTGGCCGGAGTTGTAAATATTAGCAGTTTTCTGGTCATTTCCCTGCTTTTCACGGGTAATGTCCGTGATTGAAAACAGCAGGAAATGTAGTAAGAATCTACAAACTTTTATTTCAAGGGTTTCTTATAAGTTTTTAATCATTTCTGGAAACTCTAATTGCGTATTTTAAGAGTTTTACCACAATTAGATAGTTTTCTTACAAGTATGTAATGGAACCGGCAGGATAGTAACTGATTCACCAAAAAGACGCTAGAGAAATTCGGCCTCAATTGTAAACATTAGAAGTATAGTCCCCACTTACAGTCTTTCTACACTAATTGTGAGCTGTGTAAACATGAATTCCTAATATTTGAAAGCAAATTCAAGTCAAAACGCTCGCTAAAGTGGCCGGAGTTGTAAATATTATCAGTTTTCTGGTCATTTTTCTGCTTTCCACGGGTAATGTCCGTGATAGAAAACAGCAGGAACTGTAGTAAGAATCTACAAACTTTTATTTCAAGGGTTTCTTATAAGTTTTTAATCATTTCTGGAAACTCTAATTGTGTATTTAAAAAGTTTTACCACAATTAGAGAGTTTTCTTACAAGTATGTAATGGAACTGGCAGGATATTAACTGATTCACCAAAAAGACGCTAGAGAAATTCGGCCTCAATTGTAAACATTAGCAGTATAGTCCTCACTTACAGTCTTTCTACACTAATGGTGAGCTGTGTAAACATGAATTCCTAATATTTTAAAACAAATTCAAGTCAAAATGCTCGCTAAAGTGGCCGGAGTTGTAAATATTATCAGTTTTCTGGTCATTTTTCTGCTTTCCACGGGTAATGTCCGTGATTGAAAAGAGCAGGAAATGTAGTAAGAATCTACTAACTTTTATTTCAAGGGTTTCTTATAAGTTTTTAATCATTTCTGGAAACTCTAATTGCGTATTTTAAGAGTTTTACCACAGTTAGACAGTTTTCTTACAAGTTTGTAATTGAACCGGCAGGATATTAACTGATTCACCAAAAAGACGCTAGAGAAATTCGGCCTCATTGTAAACATTAGCAGTATAGTCCTCACTTACAGTCTTTCTACACTAATTGTGAGCTGTGTAAACATGAATTCCTAATATTTGAAAGCGAATTCAAGTGAAAACGCTCGCTAAAGTGGCCGGAGTTGTAAATATTCGCAGTTTTCTGGTCATTTCCCTGCTTTTCACGGGTCATGTCCGTGATTTAAAACAGCAGGAAATGTAGTAAGAATCTACACACTTTTATTTCAAGGGTTTCTTATGAGTTTTTAATCATTTCTGGAAACTCTAATTGCGTATTTTAAGAGTTTTACCACAATTAGATAGTTTTCTTTCAAGTATGTAATGGAACCGGCAGGATAGTAACTGATTCACCAAAAAGACGCTAGAGAAATTCGGACTCAATTGTAAACATTAGCAGTATAGTCCTCACTTACAGTCTTTCTACACTAATGGTGAGCTGTGTAAACATGAATTCCTAATATTTGAAAGCGAATTCAAGTCAAAATGCTCGCTAAAGTGGCCGGAGTTGTAAATATTATCAGTTTTCTGGTCATTTTTCTGCTTTCCACGGGTAATGTCCGTGATTGAAAAGAGCAGGAAATGTAGTAAGAATCTACTAACTTGCCAAAACCGGTTTGGCTCAGTGGATAGAGCATTGGCCTGCAGACTGAAAGGTCCCAGGTTCGATTCCGGTCAAGGGCATGTACCTGGGTTGCGGGCACATCCCCAGTGGGAGATGTGCAGGAGGCAGCTGATCGATGTTTCTCTCTCATCGATGTTTCTAACTCTCTATCTCTCTCCCTTCCTCTCTGTAAAAAATCAATAAAATATATTTAAAAAAAAAAACAAAACGAATCTACTAACTTTTTTTTCAAGGGTTTCTTATAAGTTTTTAATCATTTCTGGAAACTATAATTGCGTATTTTAAGAGTTTTACCACAATTAGACAGTTTTCTTACAAGTATGTAATGGAACCGGCAGGATAGTAACTGATTCACCAAAAAGACGCTAGAGAAATTCGGCCTCAATTGTAAACATTAGCAGTATAGTCCTCACTTACAGTCTTTCTACACTAATGGTGAGCTGTATAAACATGAATTCCTAATATTTGAAAGCAAATTCAAGTGAAAACGCTCGCTAAAGTGGCCGGAGTTGTAAATATTATCAGTTTTCTGGTCATTTCCCTGCTTTTCACGGGTCATGTCCGTGATTGAAAACAGCAGGAAATGTAGTTAGAATCTACAAACTTTTATTTCAAGGGTTTCTTATAAGTTTTTAATCATTTCTGTAAACTCTAATTGCGTATTTTAAGAGTTTTACCACAATTAGATAGTTTTCTTACAAGTATGTAATGGAACCGGCAGGATATTAACTGATTCACCAAAAGACGCTAGAGAAATTAGGCCTCAATTGTAAACATTAGCAGTATAGTCCTCACTTACAGTCTTTCTACACTAATTGTGAGCTGTGTAAACATGAATTCCTAATATTTGAAAGCGAATTCAAGTGAAAACGCTCGCTAAAGTGGCCGGAGTTGTAAATATTATCAGTTTTCTGGTCATTTCCCTGCTTTTCACGTGTAATGTCCGTGATTGAAAACAGCAGGAAATGTAGTAAGAATCTACAAACTTTTATTTCAAGGGTTTCTTATAAGTTTTTAATCATTTCTGGAAACTCTAATTGTGTATTTTAAAAGTTTTACCACAATTAGACAGTTTTCTTACAAGTATGTAATGGAACCGGCAGGATATTAACTGATTCACCAAAAAGACGCTAGAGAAACTCGGCCTCAATTGTAAACATTAGCAGTATAGTCCCCACTTACAGTCTTTCTACACTAATTGTGAGCTGTGTAAACATGAATTCCTAATATTTGAAAGCGAATTCAAGTCAAAACGCTCGCTAAAGTGGCCAGAGTTGTAAATATTATCAGTTTTCTGGTCATTTCCCTGCTTTTCACGGGTCATGTCCGTGATTGAAAAGAGCAGGAAATGTAGTAAGAATCTACTAACTTGCCAAAACCGGTTTGGCTCAGTGGATAGAGCATTGGCCTGCAGACTGAAAGGTCCCAGGTTCGATTCCGGTCAAGGGCATGTACCTGGGTTGCGGGCACATCCGCAGTGGGAGATGTGCAGGAGGCAGCTGATCGATGTTTCTCTCTCATCGATGTTTCTAACTCTCTATCTCTCTCCCTTCCTCTCTGTAAAAAATCAATAAAATATATTTAAAAAAAAAAAAAAAGAATCTACTAACTTTTTTTTCAAGGGTTTCTTATAAGTTTTTAATCATTTCTGGAAACTCTCATTGCGTATTTTAAGAGTTTTACCACAATTAGACAGTTTTCTTACAAGTATGTAATGGAACCGGCAGGATAGTAACTGATTCACCAAAAAGACGCTAGAGAAATTCGGCCTCAATTGTAAACATTAGCAGTATAGTCCTCACTTACAGTCTTTCTACACTAATGGTGAGCTGTATAAACATGAATTCCTAATATTTGAAAGCAAATTCAAGTGAAAACGCTCGCTAAAGTGGCCGGAGTTGTAAATATTATCAGTTTTCTGGTCATTTCCCTGCTTTTCACGGGTCATGTCCGTGATTGAAAACAGCAGGAAATGTAGTTAGAATCTACAAACTTTTATTTCAAGGGTTTCTTATAAGTTTTTAATCATTTCTGGAAACTCTAATTGCGTATTTTAAGAGTTTTACCACAATTAGATAGTTTTCTTACAAGTATGTAATGGAACCGGCAGGATATTAACTGATTCACCAAAAAGACGCTAGAGAAATTAGGCCTCAATTGTAAACATTAGCAGTATAGTCCTCACTTACAGTCTTTCTACACTAATTGTGAGCTGTGTAAACATGAATTCCTAATATTTGAAAGCGAATTCAAGTGAAAACGCTCGCTAAAGTGGCCGGAGTTGTAAATATTATCAGTTTTCTGGTCATTTCCCTGCTTTTCACGTGTAATGTCCGTGATTGAAAACAGCAGGAAATGTAGTAAGAATCTACTAACTTTTATTTCAAGGGTTTCTTATAAGTTTTTAATCATTTCTGGAAACTCTAATTGTGTATTTTAAAAGTTTTACCACAATTAGAAAGTTTTCTTACAAGTATGTAATGGAACCGGCAGGATATTAACTGATTCACCAAAAAGACGCTAGAGAAATTCGGCCTCAATTGTAAACAGTAGCAGTATAGTCCCCACTTACAGTCTTTCTACACTAATTGTGAGCTGTGTAAACTTGAATTCCTAATATTTGAAAGCGAATTCAAGTGAAAACGCTCGCTAAAGTGGCCGGAGTTGTAAATATTATCAGTTTTCTGGTCATTTCCCTGCTTTTCACGTGTAATGTCCGTGATTGAAAACAGCAGGAAATGTAGTAAGAATCTACAAACTTTTATTTCAAGGGTTTCCTATAAGTTTTTAATCATTTCTGGAAACTCTAATTGTGTATTTTAAAAGTTTTACCACAATTAGACAGTTTTCTTACAAGTATTTAATGGAACCGGCAGGATATTAACTGATTCACCAAAAAGACGCTAGAGAAATTCGGCCTCAATTGTAAACATTAGCAGTATAGTCCCCACTTACAGTCTTTCTACACTAATTGTGAGCTGTGTAAACATGAATTCCTAATATTTGAAAGCGAATTCAAGTCAAAACGCTCGCTAAAGTGGCCGGAGTTGTAAATATTATCAGTTTTCTGGTCATTTCCCTGCTTTTCACGGGTCATGTCCGTGATTGAAAACAGCAGGAAATGTAGTTAGAATCTACAAACTTTTATTTCAAGGGTTTCTTATAAGTTTTTAATCATTTCTGGAAACTCTAATTGTGTACTTAAAAAGTTTTACCACAATTAGACAGTTTTCTTACAAGTATGTAATGGAACCGGCAGGATATTAACTGATTCACCAAAAAGACGCTAGAGAAATTCGGCCTCAATTGTAAACATTAGCAGTATAGTCCCCACTTACAGTCTTTCTACACTAATTGTGAGCTGTGTAAACATGAATTCCTAATATTTGAAAGCGAATTCAAGTCAAAACGCTCGCTAAAGTGGCCGGAGTTGTAAATATTATCAGTTTTCTTGTCATTTCCCTGCTTTTCACGGGTCATGTCCGTGATTGAAAACAGCAGGAAATGTAGTTAGAATCTACAAACTTTTATTTCAAGGGTTTCTTATGAGTTTTTAATCATTTCTGGAAACTCTAATTGCGTATTTTAAGAGTTTTACCACAATTAGATAGTTTTCTTACAAGTATGTAATGGAACCGGCAGGATAGTAACTGATTCACCAAAAAGACGCTAGAGAAATTCGGCCTCAATTGTAAACATTAGCAGTATAGTCCTCACTTACAGTCTTTCTACACTAATGGTGAGCTGTGTAAACATGAATTCCTAATATTTGAAAGCGAATTCAAGTGAAAACGCTCGCTAAAGTGGCCGGAGTTGTAAATATTATCAGTTTTCTGGTCATTTTTCTGCTTTCCACGGGTAATGTCCGTGAATGAAAAGAGCAGGAAATGTAGTAAGAATCTACTAACTTTTATTTCAAGGGTTTCTTATAAGTTTTTAATCATTTCTGGAAACTCTAATTGCGTATTTTAAGAGTTTTACCACAGTTAGACAGTTTTCTTACAAGTTTGTAATTGAACCGGCAGGATATTAACTGATTCACCAAAAAGACGCTAGAGAAATTCGGCCTCAATTGTAAACATTAGCAGTATAGTCCCCACTTACAGTCTTTCTACACTAATTGTGAGCTGTGTAAACATGAATTCCTAATATTTGAAAGCAAATTCAAGTCAAAACGCTCGCTAAAGTGGCCGGAGTTGTAAATATTAGCAGTTTTCTGTTCATTTCCCTGCTTTTCACGGGTAATGTCCGTGATTGAAAACAGCAGGAAATGTAGTAAGAATCTACAAACTTTTATTTCAAGGGTTTCTTATAAGTTTTTAATCATTTCTGGAAACTCTAATTGCGTATTTTAAGAGTTTTACCACAATTAGATAGTTTTCTAACAAGTATGTAATGGAACCGGCAGGATATTAACTGATTCACCAAAAAGACGCTAGAGAAATTCGGCCTCAATTGTAAACATTAGCAGTATAGTCCTCACTTACAGTCTTTCTACACTAATGGTGAGCTGTGTAAACATGAATTCCTAATATTTGAATACAAATTCAAGTCAAAATGCTCGCTAAAGTGGCCGGAGTTGTAAATATTATCAGTTTTCTGGTCATTTTTCTGCTTCCCACGGGTAATGTCCGTGATTGAAAAGAGCAGGAAATGTAGTAAGAATCTACTAACTTTTATTTCAAGGGTTTCTTATAAGTTTTTAATCATTTCTGGAAACTCTAATTGCGTATTTTAAGAGTTTTACCACAGTTAGACAGTTTTCTTACAAGTTTGTAATTGAACCGGCAGGATATTAACTGATTCACCAAAAAGACGCTAGAGAAATTCGGCATCAATTGTAAACATTAGCAGTATAGTCCTCACTTACAGTCTTTCTACACTAATGGTGAGCTGTATAAACATGAATTCCTAATATTTGAAAGCAAATTCAAGTCAAAACGCTCGCTAAAGTGGCCGGAGTTGTAAATATTATCAGTTTTCTGGTCATTTCCCTGCTTTTCACGAGTCAGGTCCGTGATTGAAAACAGCAGGATATGTAGTAAGAACCTACTAACTTTTATTTCAAGGGTTTCTTATAAGTTTTTAATCATTTCTGGAAACTCTAATTGCGTATTTTAAGAGTTTTACCACAATTAGATAGTTTTCTTACAAGTATGTAATGGAACTGGCAGGATATTAACTGATTCACCAAAAAGACGCTAGAGAAATTCGGCCTCAATTGTAAACATTAGCAGTATAGTCCTCACTTACAGTCTTTCTACACTAATTGTGAGCTGTGTAAACATGAATTCCTAATATTTGAAAGCGAATTCAAGTGAAAACGCTCGCTAAAGTGGCCGGAGTTGTAAATATTCGCAGTTTTCTGGTCATTTCCCTGCTTTTCACGGGTCATGTCCGTGATTGAAAACAGCAGGAAATGTAGTAAGAATCTACAAACTTTTATTTCAAGGGTTTCTTATAAGTTTTTAATCATTTCTGGAAACTCCAATTGTGTATTTTAAAAGTTTTACCACAATTAGACAGTTTTCTTACAAGTATGTAATGGAATCGGCAGGATATTAACTGATTCACCAAAAAGACGCTAGAGAAATTCGGCCTCAATTGTAAACATTAGCAGTATAGTCCCCACTTACAGTCTTTCTACACTAATTGTGAGCTGTGTAAACATGAATTCCTAATATTTGAAAGCAAATTCAAGTCAAAACGCTCGCTAAAGTGGCCGGAGTTGTAAATATTAGCAGTTTTCTGGTCATTTCCCTGCTTTTCACGGGTAATGTCCGTGATTGAAAACAGCAGGAAATGTAGTAAGAATCTACAAACTTTTATTTCAAGGGTTTCTTATAAGTTTTTAATCATTTCTGGAAACTCTAATTGCGTATTTTAAGAGTTTTACCACAATTAGATAGTTTTCTTACAAGTATGTAATGGAACCGGCAGGATAGTAACTGATTCACCAAAAAGACGCTAGAGAAATTCGGCCTCAATTGTAAACATTAGAAGTATAGTCCCCACTTACAGTCTTTCTACACTAATTGTGAGCTGTGTAAACATGAATTCCTAATATTTGAAAGCAAATTCAAGTCAAAACGCTCGCTAAAGTGGCCGGAGTTGTAAATATTATCAGTTTTGTGGTCATTTTTCTGCTTTCCACGGGTAATGTCCGTGATAGAAAACAGCAGGAACTGTAGTAAGAATCTACAAACTTTTATTTCAAGGGTTTCTTATAAGTTTTTAATCATTTCTGGAAACTCTAATTGTGTATTTAAAAAGTTTTACCACAATTAGAGAGTTTTCTTACAAGTATGTAATGGAACTGGCAGGATATTAACTGATTCACCAAAAAGACGCTAGAGAAATTCGGCCTCAATTGTAAACATTAGCAGTATAGTCCTCACTTACAGTCTTTCTACACTAATGGTGAGCTGTGTAAACATGAATTCCTAATATTTTAAAACAAATTCAAGTCAAAATGCTCGCTAAAGTGGCCGGAGTTGTAAATATTATCAGTTTTCTGGTCATTTTTCTGCTTTCCACGGGTAATGTCCGTGATTGAAAAGAGCAGGAAATGTAGTAAGAATCTACTAACTTTTATTTCAAGGGTTTCTTATAAGTTTTTAATCATTTCTGGAAACTCTAATTGCGTATTTTAAGAGTTTTACCACAGTTAGACAGTTTTCTTACAAGTTTGTAATTGAACCGGCAGGATATTAACTGATTCACCAAAAAGACGCTAGAGAAATTCGGCCTCATTGTAAACATTAGCAGTATAGTCCTCACTTACAGTCTTTCTACACTAATTGTGAGCTGTGTAAACATGAATTCCTAATATTTGAAAGCGAATTCAAGTGAAAACGCTCGCTAAAGTGGCCGGAGTTGTAAATATTCGCAGTTTTCTGGTCATTTCCCTGCTTTTCACGGGTCATGTCCGTGATTGAAAACAGCAGGAAATGTAGTAAGAATCTACAAAGTTTTATTTCAAGGGTTTCTAATAAGTTTTTAATCATTTCTGGAAACTCTAATTGCGTATTTTAAGAGTTTTACCACAATTAGACAGTTTTCTTACAAGTATGTAATGGAACCGGCAGGATAGTAACTGATTCACCAAAAAGACGCTAGAGAAATTCGGCCTCAATTGTAAACATTAGCAGTATAGTCCTCACTTACAGTCTTTCTACACTAATTGTGAGCTGTGTAAACATGAATTCCTAATATTTGAAAGCGAATTCAAGTGAAAACGCTCGCTAAAGTGGCCGGAGTTGTAAATATTCGCAGTTTTCTGGTCATTTCCCTGCTTTTCACGGGTCATGTCCGTGATTGAAAACAGCAGGAAATGTAGTAAAAATCTACAAACTTTTATTTCAAGGGTTTTTTATAAGTTTTTAATCATTTCTGGAAACTCTAATCGTGTATTTAAAAAGTTTTACCACAATTAGACAGTTTTCTTACAAGTATGTAATGGAACCGGCAGGATATTAACTGATTCACCAAAAAGACGCTAGAGAAATTCGGCCTCAATTGTAAACATTAGCAGTATAGTCCTCACTTACAGTCTTTCTACACTAATGGTGAGCTGTGTAAACATGAATTCCTAATATTTGAAAACAAATTCAAGTCAAAATGCTCGCTAAAGTGGCCGGAGTTGTAAATATTATCAGTTTTCTGGTCATTTTTCTGCTTTCCACGGGTAATGTCTGTGATTGAAAAGAGCAGGAAATGTAGTAAGAATCTACTAACTTTTATTTCAAGGGTTTCTTATAAGTTTTTAATCATTTCTGGAAACTCTAATTGCGTATTTTAAGAGTTTTACCACAGTTAGACAGTTTTCTTACAAGTTTGTAATTGAACCGGCAGGATATTAACTGATTCACCAAAAAGACGCTAGAGAAATTCGGCCTCATTGTAAACATTAGCAGTATAGTCCTCACTTACAGTCTTTCTACACTAATTGTGAGCTGTGTAAACATGAATTCCTAATATTTGAAAGCAAATTCAAGTCAAAACGCTCGCTAAAGTGGCCGGAGTTGTAAATATTAGCAGTTTTCTGTTCATTTCCCTGCTTTTCACGGGTAATGTCCGTGATTGAAAACAGCAGGAAATGTAGTAAGAATCTACAAACTTTTATTTCAAGGGTTTCTTATAAGTTTTTAATCATTTCTGGAAACTCTAATTGCGTATTTTAAGAGTTTTACCACAATTAGATAGTTTTCTTACAAGTATGTAATGGAACCGGCAGGATAGTAACTGATTCACCAAAAAGACGCTAGAGAAATTCGGCCTCAATTGTAAACATTAGCAGTATAGTCCTCACTTACAGTCTTTCTACACTAATGGTGAGCTGTATAAACATGAATTCCTAATATTTGAAAGCAAATTCAAGTCAAAACGCTCGCTAAAGTGGCCGGAGTTGTAAATATTATCAGTTTTCTGGTCATTTCCCTGCTTTTCACGGGTCAGGTCCGTGATTGAAAACAGCAGGAAATGTAGTAAGAATCTACTAACTTTTATTTCAAAGGTTTCTTATAAGTTTTTAATCATTTCTGGAAACTCTAATTGCGTATTTTAAGAGTTTTACCACAATTAGATAGTTTTCTTACAAGTATGTAATGGAACTGGCAGGATATTAACTGATTCACCAAAAAGACGCTAGAGAAATTCGGCCTCAATTGTAAACATTAGCAGTATAGTCCTCACTTACAGTCTTTCTACACTAATGGTGAGCTGTGTAAACATGAATTCCTAATATTTGAAAGCGAATTCAAGTGAAAACGCTCGCTAAAGTGGCCGGAGTTGTAAATATTCGCAGTTTTCTGGTCATTTCCCTGCTTTACACGGGTCATGTCCGTGATTGAAAACAGCAGGAAATGTAGTAAGAATCTACAAACTTTTATTTCAAGGGTTTCTTATAAGTTTTTAATCATTTCTGGAAACTCCAATTGTGTATTTTAAAAGTTTTACCACAATTAGACAGTTTTCTTACAAGTATGTAATGGAACCGGCAGGATATTAACTGATTCACCAAAAAGACGCTAGAGAAATTCGGCCTCAATTGTAAACATTAGCAGTATAGTCCCCACTTACAGTCTTTCTACACTAATTGTGAGCTGTGTAAACATGAATTCCTAATATTTGAAAGCAAATTCAAGTCAAAACGCTCGCTAAAGTGGCCGGAGTTGTAAATATTAGCAGTTTTCTGTTCATTTCCCTGCTTTTCACGGGTAATGTCCGTGATTGAAAACAGCAGGAAATGTAGTAAGAATCTACAAACTTTTATTTCAAGGGTTTCTTATAAGTTTTTAATCATTTCTGGAAACTCTAATTGCGTATTTTAAGAGTTTTACCACAATTAGATAGTTTTCTAACAAGTATGTAATGGAACCGGCAGGATATTAACTGATTCACCAAAAAGACGCTAGAGAAATTCGGCCTCAATTGTAAACATTAGCAGTATAGTCCTCACTTACAGTCTTTCTACACTAATGGTGAGCTGTGTAAACATGAATTCCTAATATTTGAAAACAAATTCAAGTCAAAATGCTCGCTAAATTGGCCGGAGTTGTAAATATTATCAGTTTTCTGGTCATTTTTCTGCTTTCCACGGGTAATGTCCGTGATTGAAAAGAGCAGGAAATGTAGTAAGAATCTACTAACTTTTATTTCAAGGGTTTCTTATAAGTTTTTAATCATTTCTGGAAACTCTAATTGCGTATTTTAAGAGTTTTACCACAGTTAGACAGTTTTCTTACAAGTTTGTAATTGAACCGGCAGGATATTAACTGATTCACCAAAAAGACACTAGAGAAATTCGGCCTCATTGTAAACATTAGCAGTATAGTCCTCACTTACAGTCTTTCTACACTAATTGTGAGCTGTGTAAACATGAATTCCTAACATTTGAAAGCAAATTCAAGTCAAAACGCTCGCTAAAGTGGCCGGAGTTGTAAATATTAGCAGTTTTCTCTTCATTTCCCTGCTTTTCACGGGTAATGTCCGTGATTGAAAACAGCAGGAAATGTAGTAAGAATCTACAAACTTTTATTTCAAGGGTTTCTTATAAGTTTTTAATCATTTCTGGAAACTCTAATTGCGTATTTTAAGAGTTTTACCACAATTAGATAGTTTTCTTACAAGTATGTAATGGAACCGGCAGGATAG
Organism: Myotis nattereri; assembly: GCF_964212035.1. Lineage (NCBI taxonomy): Eukaryota > Metazoa > Chordata > Mammalia > Chiroptera > Vespertilionidae > Myotis > Myotis nattereri. The sequence continues at coordinate 752,246 of NC_138083.1, forward strand.
TAACTGATTCACCAAAAAGACGCTAGAGAAATTCGGCCTCAATTGTAAACATTAGCAGTATAGTCCTCACTTACAGTCTTTCTACACTAATGGTGAGCTGTATAAACATGAATTCCTAATATTTGAAAGCAAATTCAAGTCAAAACGCTCGCTAAAGTGGCCGGAGTTGTAAATATTATCAGTTTTCTGGTCATTTCCCTGCTTTTCACGAGTCAGGTCCGTGATTGAAAACAGCAGGAAATGTAGTAAGAACCTACAAACTTTTATTTCAAGGGTTTCTTATAAGTTTTTAATCATTTCTGGAAACTCCAATTGTGTATTTTAAAAGTTTTACCACAATTAGACAGTTTTCTTACAAGTATGTAATGGAACCGGCAGGATATTAACTGATTCACCAAAAAGACGCTAGAGAAATTCGGCCTCAATTGTAAACATTAGCAGTATAGTCCCCACTTACAGTCTTTCTACACTAATTGTGAGCTGTGTAAACATGAATTCCTAATATTTGAAAGGAAATTCAAGTCAAAACGCTCGCTAAAGTGGCCGGAGTTGTAAATATTAGCAGTTTTCTGGTCATTTCCCTGCTTTTCACGGGTAATGTCCGTGATTGAAAACAGCAGGAAATGTAGTAAGAATCTACAAACTTTTATTTCAAGGGTTTCTTATAAGTTTTTAATCATTTCTGGAAACTCTAATTGCGTATTTTAAGAGTTTTACCACAATTAGATAGTTTTCTTACAAGTATGTAATGGAACCGGCAGGATAGTAACTGATTCACCAAAAAGACGCTAGAGAAATTCGGCCTCAATTGTAAACATTAGCAGTATAGTCCTCACTTACAGTCTTTCTACACTAATGGTGAGCTGTATAAACATGAATTCCTAATATTTGAAAGCGAATTCAAGTGAAAACGCTCGCTAAAGTGGCCGGAGTTGTAAATATTATCAGTTTTCTGGTCATTTTTCTGCTTTCCACGGGTAATGTCCGTGATTGAAAAGAGCAGGAAATGTAGTAAGAATCTACTAACTTTTATTTCAAGGGTTTCTTATAAGTTTTTAATCATTTCTGGAAACTCTAATTGCGTATTTTAAGAGTTTTACCACAGTTAGACAGTTTTCTTACAAGTTTGTAATTGAACCGGCAGGATATTAACTGATTCACCAAAAAGACGCTAGAGAAATTCGGCCTCATTGTAAACATTAGCAGTATAGTCCTCACTTACAGTCTTTCTACACTAATTGTGAGCTGTGTAAACATGAATTCCTAATATTTGAAAGCAAATTCAAGTCAAAACGCTCGCTAAAGTGGCCGGAGTTGTAAATATTAGCAGTTTTCTGTTCATTTCCCTGCTTTTCACGGGTAATGTCCGTGATTGAAAACAGCAGGAAATGTAGTAAGAATCTACAAACTTTTATTTCAAGGGTTTCTTATAAGTTTTTAATCATTTCTGGAAACTCTAATTGCGTATTTTAAGAGTTTTACCACAATTAGATAGTTTTCTTACAAGTATGTAATGGAACCGGCAGGATAGTAACTGATTCACCAAAAAGACGCTAGAGAAATTCGGCCTCAATTGTAAACATTAGCAGTATAGTCCTCACTTACAGTCTTTCTACACTAATGGTGAGCTGTGTAAACATGAATTCCTAATATTTGAAAGCGAATTCAAGTGAAAACGCTCGCTAAAGTGGCCGGAGTTGTAAATATTCGCAGTTTTCTGGTCATTTCCCTGCTTTACACGGGTCATGTCCGTGATTGAAAACAGCAGGAAATGTAGTAAGAATCTACAAACTTTTATTTCAAGGGTTTCTTATAAGTTTTTAATCATTTCTGGAAACTCCAATTGTGTATTTTAAAAGTTTTACCACAATTAGACAGTTTTCTTACAAGTATGTAATGGAACCGGCAGGATATTAACTGATTCACCAAAAAGACGCTAGAGAAATTCGGCCTCAATTGTAAACATTAGCAGTATAGTCCCCACTTACAGTCTTTCTACACTAATTGTGAGCTGTGTAAACATGAATTCCTAATATTTGAAAGCAAATTCAAGTCAAAACGCTCGCTAAAGTGGCCGGAGTTGTAAATATTAGCAGTTTTCTGTTCATTTCCCTGCTTTTCACGGGTAATGTCCGTGATTGAAAACAGCAGGAAATGTAGTAAGAATCTACAAACTTTTATTTCAAGGGTTTCTTATAAGTTTTTAATCATTTCTGGAAACTCTAATTGCGTATTTTAAGAGTTTTACCACAATTAGATAGTTTTCTAACAAGTATGTAATGGAACCGGCAGGATATTAACTGATTCACCAAAAAGACGCTAGAGAAATTCGGCCTCAATTGTAAACATTAGCAGTATAGTCCTCACTTACAGTCTTTCTACACTAATGGTGAGCTGTGTAAACATGAATTCCTAATATTTGAAAACAAATTCAAGTCAAAATGCTCGCTAAATTGGCCGGAGTTGTAAATATTATCAGTTTTCTGGTCATTTTTCTGCTTTCCACGGGTAATGTCCGTGATTGAAAAGAGCAGGAAATGTAGTAAGAATCTACTAACTTTTATTTCAAGGGTTTCTTATAAGTTTTTAATCATTTCTGGAAACTCTAATTGCGTATTTTAAGAGTTTTACCACAGTTAGACAGTTTTCTTACAAGTTTGTAATTGAACCGGCAGGATATTAACTGATTCACCAAAAAGACGCTAGAGAAATTCGGCCTCATTGTAAACATTAGCAGTATAGTCCTCACTTACAGTCTTTCTACACTAATTGTGAGCTGTGTAAACATGAATTCCTAACATTTGAAAGCAAATTCAAGTCAAAACGCTCGCTAAAGTGGCCGGAGTTGTAAATATTAGCAGTTTTCTCTTCATTTCCCTGCTTTTCACGGGTAATGTCCGTGATTGAAAACAGCAGGAAATGTAGTAAGAATCTACAAACTTTTATTTCAAGGGTTTCTTATAAGTTTTTAATCATTTCTGGAAACTCTAATTGCGTATTTTAAGAGTTTTACCACAATTAGATAGTTTTCTTACAAGTATGTAATGGAACCGGCAGGATAGTAACTGATTCACCAAAAAGACGCTAGAGAAATTCGGCATCAATTGTAAACATTAGCAGTATAGTCCTCACTTACAGTCTTTCTACACTAATGGTGAGCTGTATAAACATGAATTCCTAATATTTGAAAGCAAATTCAAGTCAAAACGCTCGCTAAAGTGGCCGGAGTTGTAAATATTATCAGTTTTCTGGTCATTTCCCTGCTTTTCACGAGTCAGGTCCGTGATTGAAAACAGCAGGAAATGTAGTAAGAACCTACTAACTTTTATTTCAAGGGTTTCTTATAAGTTTTTAATCATTTCTGGAAACTCTAATTGCGTATTTTAAGAGTTTTACCACAATTAGATAGTTTTCTTACAAGTATGTAATGGAACTGGCAGGATATTAACTGATTCACCAAAAAGACGCTAGAGAAATTCGGCCTCAATTGTAAACATTAGCAGTATAGTCCTCACTTACAGTCTTTCTACACTAATTGTGAGCTGTGTAAACATGAATTCCAAATATTTGAAAGCGAATTCAAGTGAAAACGCTCGCTAAAGTGGCCGGAGTTGTAAATATTCGCAGTTTTCTGGTCATTTCCCTGCTTTTCACGGGTCATGTCCGTGATTGAAAACAGCAGGAAATGTAGTAAGAATCTACAAACTTATATTTCAAGGGTTTCTTATAAGTTTTTAATCATTTCTGGAAACTCCAATTGTGTATTTTAAAAGTTTTACCACAATTAGATAGTTTTCTTACAAGTATGTAATGGAACCGGCAGGATATTAACTGATTCACCAAAAAGACGCTAGAGAAATTCGGCCTCAATTGTAAACATTAGCAGTATAGTCCCCACTTACAGTCTTTCTACACTAATTGTGAGCTGTGTAAACATGAATTCCTAATATTTGAAAGCAAATTCAAGTCAAAACGCTCGCTAAAGTGGCCGGAGTTGTAAATATTAGCAGTTTTCTGGTCATTTCCCTGCTTTTCACGGGTAATGTCCGTGATTGAAAACAGCAGGAAATGTAGTAAGAATCTACAAACTTTTATTTCAAGGGTTTCTTATAAGTTTTTAATCATTTCTGGAAACTCTAATTGCGTATTTTAAGAGTTTTACCACAATTAGATAGTTTTCTTACAAGTATGTAATGGAACCGGCAGGATAGTAACTGATTCACCAAAAAGACGCTAGAGAAATTCGGCCTCAATTGTAAACATTAGCAGTATAGTCCTCACTTACAGTCTTTCTACACTAATGGTGAGCTGTATAAACATGAATTCCTAATATTTGAAAGCGAATTCAAGTGAAAACGCTCGCTAAAGTGGCCGGAGTTGTAAATATTATCAGTTTTCTGGTCATTTTTCTGCTTTCCACGGGTAATGTCCGTGATTGAAAAGAGCAGGAAATGTAGTAAGAATCTACTAACTTTTATTTCAAGGGTTTCTTATAAGTTTTTAATCATTTCTGGAAACTCTAATTGCGTATTTTAAGAGTTTTACCACAGTTAGACAGTTTTCTTACAAGTTTGTAATTGAACCGGCAGGATATTAACTGATTCACCAAAAAGACGCTAGAGAAATTCGGCCTCATTGTAAACATTAGCAGTATAGTCCTCACTTACAGTCTTTCTACACTAATTGTGAGCTGTGTAAACATGAATTCCTAATATTTGAAAGCAAATTCAAGTCAAAACGCTCGCTAAAGTGGCCGGAGTTGTAAATATTAGCAGTTTTCTGTTCATTTCCCTGCTTTTCACGGGTAATGTCCGTGATTGAAAACAGCAGGAAATGTAGTAAGAATCTACAAACTTTTATTTCAAGGGTTTCTTATAAGTTTTTAATCATTTCTGGAAACTCTAATTGCGTATTTTAAGAGTTTTACCACAATTAGATAGTTTTCTTACAAGTATGTAATGGAACCGGCAGGATAGTAACTGATTCACCAAAAAGACGCTAGAGAAATTCGGCCTCAATTGTAAACATTAGCAGTATAGTCCTCACTTACAGTCTTTCTACACTAATGGTGAGCTGTATAAACATGAATTCCTAATATTTGAAAGCAAATTCAAGTCAAAACGCTCGCTAAAGTGGCCGGAGTTGTAAATATTATCAGTTTTCTGGTCATTTCCCTGCTTTTCACGGGTCAGGTCCGTGATTGAAAACAGCAGGAAATGTAGTAAGAATCTACTAACTTTTATTTCAAGGGTTTCTTATAAGTTTTTAATCATTTCTGGAAACTCTAATTGCGTATTTTAAGAGTTTTACCACAATTAGATAGTTTTCTTACAAGTATGTAATGGAACTGGCAGGATATTAACTGATTCACCAAAAAGACGCTAGAGAAATTCGGCCTCAATTGTAAACATTAGCAGTATAGTCCTCACTTACAGTCTTTCTACACTAATTGTGAGCTGTGTAAACATGAATTCCTAATATTTGAAAGCGAATTCAAGTGAAAACGATCGCTAAAGTGGCCGGAGTTGTAAATATTCGCAGTTTTCTGGTCATTTCCCTGCTTTTCACGGGTCATGTCCGTGATTGAAAACAGCAGGAAATGTAGTAAGAATCTACAAACTTTTATTTCAAGGGTTTCTTATAAGTTTTTAAAAATTTCTGGAAACTCCAATTGTGTATTTTAAAAGTTTTACCACAATTAGACAGTTTTCTTACAAGTATGTAATGGAACCGGCAGGATATTAACTGATTCACCAAAAAGACGCTAGAGAAATTCGGCCTCAATTGTAAACATTAGCAGTATAGTCCCCACTTACAGTCTTTCTACACTAATTGTGAGCTGTGTAAACATGAATTCCTAATATTTGAAAGCAAATTCAAGTCAAAACGCTCGCTAAAGTGGCCGGAGTTGTAAATATTAGCAGTTTTCTGGTCATTTCCCTGCTTTTCACGGGTAATGTCCGTGATTGAAAACAGCAGGAAATGTAGTAAGAATCTACAAACTTTTATTTCAAGGGTTTCTTATAAGTTTTTAATCATTTCTGGAAACTCTAATTGCGTATTTTAAGAGTTTTACCACAATTAGATAGTTTTCTAACAAGTATGTAATGGAACCGGCAGGATATTAACTGATTCACCAAAAAGACGCTAGAGAAATTCGGCCTCAATTGTAAACATTAGCAGTATAGTCCTCACTTACAGTCTTTCTACACTAATGGTGAGCTGTGTAAACATGAATTCCTAATATTTGAAAACAAATTCAAGTCAAAATGCTCGCTAAAGTGGCCGGAGTTGTAAATATTATCAGTTTTCTGGTCATTTTTCTGCTTTCCACGGGTAATGTCCGTGATTGAAAAGAGCAGGAAATGTAGTAAGAATCTACTAACTTTTATTTCAAGGGTTTCTTATGAGTTTTTAATCATTTCTGGAAACTCTAATTGCGTATTTTAAGAGTTTTACCACAGTTAGACAGTTTTCTTACAAGTTTGTAATTGAACCGGCAGGATATTAACTGATTCACCAAAAAGACGCTAGAGAAATTCGGCCTCAATTGTAAACATTAGCAGTATAGTCCTCACTTACAGTCTTTCTACACTAATGGTGAGCTGTATAAACATGAATTCCTAATATTTGAAAGCAAATTCAAGTCAAAACGCTCGCTAAAGTGGCCGGAGTTGTAAATATTATCAGTTTTCTGGTCATTTCCCTGCTTTTCACGGGTCAGGTCCGTGATTGAAAACAGCAGGAAATGTAGTAAGAACCTACTAACTTTTATTTCAAGGGTTTCTTATAAGTTTTTAATCATTTCTGGAAACTCTAATTGCGTATTTTAAGAGTTTTACCACAATTAGATAGTTTTCTTACAAGTATGTAATGGAACCGGCAGGATAGTAACTGATTCACCAAAAAGACGCTAGAGAAATTCGGCCTCAATTGTAAACATTAGCAGTATAGTCCTCACTTACAGTCTTTCTACACTAATGGTGAGCTGTATAAACATGAATTCCTAATATTTGAAAGCGAATTCAAGTGAAAACGCTCGCTAAAGTGGCCGGAGTTGTAAATATTATCAGTTTTCTGGTCATTTTTCTGCTTTCCACGGGTAATGTCTGTGATTGAAAAGAGCAGGAAATGTAGTAAGAATCTACTAACTTTTATTTCAAGGGTTTCTTATAAGTTTTTAATCATTTCTGGAAACTCTAATTGCGTATTTTAAGAGTTTTACCACAGTTAGACAGTTTTCTTACAAGTTTGTAATGGAACCGGCAGGATATTAACTGATTCACCAAAAAGACGCTAGAGAAATTCGGCCTCATTGTAAACATTAGCAGTATAGTCCTCACTTACAGTCTTTCTATACTAATTGGGAGCTGTGTAAACATGAATTCCTAATATTTGAAAGCGAATTCAAGTCAAAACGCTCGCTAAAGTGGCCGGAGTTGTAAATATTATCAGTTTTCTGGTCATTTCCCTGCTTTTCACGGGTCAGGTCCGTGATTGAAAACAGCAGGAAATGTAGTAAGAATCTACTAACTTTTATTTCAAGGGTTTCTTATAAGTTTTTAATCATTTCTGGAAACTCTAATTGCGTATTTTAAGAGTTTTACCACAATTAGATAGTTTTCTTACAAGTATGTAATGGAACTGGCAGGATATTAACTGATTCACCAAAAAGACGCTAGAGAAATTCGGCCTCAATTGTAAACATTAGCAGTATAGTCCTCACTTACAGTCTTTCTACACTAATTGTGAGCTGTGTAAACATGAATTCCTAATATTTGAAAGCGAATTCAAGTGAAAACGCTCGCTAAAGTGGCCGGAGTTGTAAATATTCGCAGTTTTCTGGTCATTTCCCTGCTTTTCACGGGTCATGTCCGTGATTGAAAACAGCAGGAAATGTAGTAAGAATCTACAAACTTTTATTTCAAGGGTTTCTTATAAGTTTTTAATCATTTCTGGAAACTCCAATTGTGTATTTTAAAAGTTTTACCACAATTAGACAGTTTTCTTACAAGTATGTAATGGAACCGGCAGGATATTAACTGATTCACCAAAAAGACGCTAGAGAAATTCGGCCTCAATTATAAACATTAGCAGTATAGTCCCCACTTACAGTCTTTCTACACTAATTGTGAGCTGTGTAAACATGAATTCCTAATATTTGAAAGCAAATTCAAGTCAAAACGCTCGCTAAAGTGGCCGGAGTTGTAAATATTAGCAGTTTTCTGTTCATTTCCCTGCTTTTCACGGGTAATGTCCGTGATTGAAAACAGCAGGAAATGTAGTAAGAATCTACAAACTTTTATTTCAAGGGTTTCTTATAAGTTTTTAATCATTTCTGGAAACTCTAATTGCGTATTTTAAGAGTTTTACCACAATTAGATAGTTTTCTTACAAGTATGTAATGGAACTGGCAGGATATTAACTGATTCACCAAAAAGACGCTAGAGAAATTCGGCCTCAATTGTAAACATTAGCAGTATAGTCCTCACTTACAGTCTTTCTACACTAATTGTGAGCTGTGTAAACATGAATTCCTAATATTTGAAAGCGAATTCAAGTGAAAACGCTCGCTAAAGTGGCCGGAGTTGTAAATATTCGCAGTTTTCTGGTCATTTCCCTGCTTTTCACGGGTCATGTCCGTGATTGAAAACAGCAGGAAATGTAGTAAGAATCTACAAACTTTTATTTCAAGGGTTTCTTATAAGTTTTTAATCATTTCTGGAAACTCCAATTGTGTATTTTAAAAGTTTTACCACAATTAGACAGTTTTCTTACAAGTATGTAATGGAACCGGCAGGATATTAACTGATTCACCAAAAAGACGCTAGAGAAATTCGGCCTCAATTGTAAACATTAGCAGTATAGTCCCCACTTACAGTCTTTCTACACTAATTGTGAGCTGTGTAAACATGAATTCCTAATATTTGAAAGCAAATTCAAGTCAAAACGCTCGCTAAAGTGGCCGGAGTTGTAAATATTAGCAGTTTTCTGTTCATTTCCCTGCTTTTCACGGGTAATGTCCGTGATTGAAAACAGCAGGAAATGTAGTAAGAATCTACAAACTTTTATTTCAAGGGTTTCTTATAAGTTTTTAATCATTTCTGGAAACTCTAATTGCGTATTTTAATTGTTTTACCACAATTAGATAGTTTTCTAACAAGTATGTAATGGAACCGGCAGGATATTAACTGATTCACCAAAAAGACGCTAGAGAAATTCGGCCTCAATTGTAAACATTAGCAGTATAGTCCTCACTTACAGTCTTTCTACACTAATGGTGAGCTGTGTAAACATGAATTCCTAATATTTGAAAACAAATTCAAGTTTAAATGCTCGCTAAAGTGGCCGGAGTTGTAAATATTATCAGTTTTCTGGTCATTTTTCTGCTTTCCACGGGTAATGTCCGTGATTGAAAAGAGCAGGAAATGTAGTAAGAATCTACTAACTTTTATTTCAAGGGTTTCTTATGAGTTTTTAATCATTTCTGGAAACTCTAATTGCGTATTTTAAGAGTTTTACCACAATTAGACAGTTTTCTAACAAGATGTAATTGAACCGGCAGGATATTAACTGATTCACCAAAAAGACGCTAGAGAAATTCGGCCTCATTGTAAACATTAGCAGTATAGTCCTCACTTACAGTCTTTCTACACTAATTGTGAGCTGTGTAAACATGAATTCCTAACATTTGAAAGCAAATTCAAGTCAAAACGCTCGCTAAAGTGGCCGGAGTTGTAAATATTAGCAGTTTTCTGTTCATTTCCCTGCTTTTCACGGGTAATGTCCGTGATTGAAAACAGCAGGAAATGTAGTAAGAATCTACAAACTTTTATTTCAAGGGTTTCTTATAAGTTTTTAATCATTTCTGGAAACTCTAATTGCGTATTTTAAGAGTTTTACCACAATTAGATAGTTTTCTTACAAGTATGTAATGGAACCGGCAGGATAGTAACTGATTCACCAAAAAGACGCTAGAGAAATTCGGCCTCAATTGTAAACATTAGCAGTATAGTCCTCACTTACAGTCTTTCTACACTAATGGTGAGCTGTATAAACATGAATTCCTAATATTTGAAAGCAAATTCAAGTCAAAACGCTCGCTAAAGTGGCCGGAGTTGTAAATATTATCAGTTTTCTGGTCATTTCCCTGCTTTTCACGGGTCAGGTCCGTGATTGAAAACAGCAGGAAATGTAGTAAGAATCTACTAACTTTTATTTCAAGGGTTTCTTATAAGTTTTTAATGATTTCTGGAAACTCTAATTGCGTATTTTAAGAGTTTTACCACAATTAGATAGTTTTCTTACAAGTATGTAATGGAACCGGCAGGATAGTAACTGATTCACCAAAAAGACGCTAGAGAAATTCGGCCTCAATTGTAAACATTAGCAGTATAGTCCTCACTTACAGTCTTTCTACACTAATGGTGAGCTGTATAAACATGAATTCCTAATATTTGAAAGCGAATTCAAGTGAAAACGCTCGCTAAAGTGGCCGGAGTTGTAAATATTATCAGTTTTCTGGTCATTTTTCTGCTTTCCACGGGTAATGTCTGTGATTGAAAAGAGCAGGAAATGTAGTAAGAATCTACTAACTTTTATTTCAAGGGTTTCTTATAAGTTTTTAATCATTTCTGGAAACTCTAATTGCGTATTTTAAGAGTTTTACCACAGTTAGACAGTTTTCTTACAAGTTTGTAATTGAACCGGCAGGATATTAACTGATTCACCAAAAAGACGCTAGAGAAATTCGGCCTCATTGTAAACATTAGCAGTATAGTCCTCACTTACAGTCTTTCTATACTAATTGGGAGCTGTGTAAACATGAATTCCTAATATTTGAAAGCGAATTCAAGTCAAAACGCTCGCTAAAGTGGCCGGAGTTGTAAATATTATCAGTTTTCTGGTCATTTCCCTGCTTTTCACGGGTCAGGTCCGTGATTGAAAACAGCAGGAAATGTAGTAAGAATCTACTAACTTTTATTTCAAGGGTTTCTTATAAGTTTTTAATCATTTCTGGAAACTCTAATTGCGTATTTTAAGAGTTTTACCACAATTAGATAGTTTTCTTACAATATGTAATGGAACTGGCAGGATATTAACTGATTTACCAAAAAGACGCTAGAGAAATTCGGCCTCAATTGTAAACATTAGCAGTATAGTCCTCACTTACAGTCTTTCTACACTAATTGTGAGCTGTGTAAACATGAATTCCTAATATTTGAAAGCGAATTCAAGTGAAAACGCTCGCTAAAGTGGCCGGAGTTGTAAATATTCGCAGTTTTCTGGTCATTTCCCTGCTTTTCACGGGTCATGTCCGTGATTGAAAACAGCAGGAAATGTAGTAAGAATCTACAAACTTTTATTTCAAGGGTTTCTTATAAGTTTTTAATCATTTCTGGAAACTCCAATTGTGTATTTTAAAAGTTTTACCACAATTAGACAGTTTTCTTACAAGTATGTAATGGAACCGGCAGGATATTAACTGATTCACCAAAAAGACGCTAGAGAAATTCGGCCTCAATTATAAACATTAGCAGTATAGTCCCCACTTACAGTCTTTCTACACTAATTGTGAGCTGTGTAAACATGAATTCCTAATATTTGAAAGCAAATTCAAGTCAAAACGCTCGCTAAAGTGGCCGGAGTTGTAAATATTAGCAGTTTTCTGTTCATTTCCCTGCTTTTCACGGGTAATGTCCGTGATTGAAAACAGCAGGAAATGTAGTAAGAATCTACAAACTTTTATTTCAAGGGTTTCTTATAAGTTTTTAATCATTTCTGGAAACTCTAATTGCGTATTTTAAGAGTTTTACCACAATTAGATAGTTTTCTTACAAGTATGTAATGGAACCGGCAGGATAGTAACTGATTCTACAAAAAGACGCTAGAGAAATTCGGCCTCAATTGTAAACATTAGCAGTATAGTCCTCACTTACAGTCTTTCTACACTAATGGTGAGCTGTATAAACATGAATTCCTAATATTTGAAAGCGAATTCAAGTGAAAACGCTCGCTAAAGTGGCCGGAGTTGTAAATATTATCAGTTTTCTGGTCATTTTTCTGCTTTCGACGGGTAATGTCTGTGATTGAAAAGAGCAGGAAATGTAGTAAGAATCTACTAACTTTTATTTCAAGGGTTTCTTATAAGTTTTTAATCATTTCTGGAAACTCTAATTGCGTATTTTAAGAGTTTTACCACAATTAGATAGTTTTCTTACAAGTATGTAATGGAACCGGCAGGATAGTAACTGATTCACCAAAAAGACGCTAGAGAAATTCGGCCTCATTGTAAACATTAGCAGTATAGTCCTCACTTACAGTCTTTCTATACTAATTGGGAGCTGTGTAAACATGAATTCCTGATATTTGAAAGCGAATTCAAGTCAAAACGCTCGCTAAAGTGGCCGGAGTTGTAAATATTATCAGTTTTCTGGTCATTTCCCTGCTTTTCACGGGTCAGGTCCGTGATTGAAAACAGCAGGAAATGTAGTAAGAATCTACTAACTTTTATTTCAAGGGTTTCTTATAAGTTTTTAATCATTTCTGGAAACTCTAATTGCGTATTTTAAGAGTTTTACCACAATTAGATAGTTTTCTTACAAGTATGTAATGGAACTGGCAGGATATTAACTGATTCACCAAAAAGACGGTAGAGAAATTCGGCCTCAATTGTAAACATTAGCAGTATAGTCCCCACTTACAGTCTTTCTACACTAATTGTGAGCTGTGTAAACATGAATTCCTAATATTTGAAAGCAAATTCAAGTCAAAACGCTCGCTAAAGTGGCCGGAGTTGTAAATATTAGCAGTTTTCTGGTCATTTCCCTGCTTTTCACGGGTAATGTCCGTGATTGAAAACAGCAGGAAATGTAGTAAGAATCTACAAACTTTTATTTCAAGGGTTTCTTATAAGTTTTTAATCATTTCTGGAAACTCTAATTGCGTATTTTAAGAGTTTTACCACAATTAGATAGTTTTCTAACAAGTATGTAATGGAACCGGCAGGATATTAACTGATTCACCAAAAAGACGCTAGAGAAATTCGGCCTCAATTGTAAACATTAGCAGTATAGTCCTCACTTACAGTCTTTCTACACTAATGGTGAGCTGTGTAAACATGAATTCCTAATATTTGAAAACAAATTCAAGTCAAAATGCTCGCTAAAGTGGCCGGAGTTGTAAATATTATCAGTTTTCTGGTCATTTTTCTGCTTTCCACGGGTAATGTCCGTGATTGAAAAGAGCAGGAAATGTAGTAAGAATCTACTAACTTTTATTTCAAGGGTTTCTTATGAGTTTTTAATCATTTCTGGAAACTCTAATTGCGTATTTTAAGAGTTTTACCACAGTTAGACAGTTTTCTTACAAGTTTGTAATTGAACCGGCAGGATATTAACTGATTCACCAAAAAGAAGCTAGAGAAATTCGGCCTCAATTGTAAACATTAGCAGTATAGTCCTCACTTACAGTCTTTCTACACTAATGGTGAGCTGTATAAACATGAATTCCTAATATTTGAAAGCAAATTCAAGTCAAAACGCTCGCTAAAGTGGCCGGAGTTGTAAATATTATCAGTTTTCTGGTCATTTCCCTGCTTTTCACGGGTCAGGTCCGTGATTGAAAACAGCAGGAAATGTAGTAAGAACCTACTAACTTTTATTTCAAGGGTTTCTTATAAGTTTTTAATCATTTCTGGAAACTCTAATTGCGTATTTTAAGAGTTTTACCACAATTAGATAGTTTTCTTACAAGTATGTAATGGAACCGGCAGGATAGTAACTGATTCACCAAAAAGACGCTAGAGAAATTCGGCCTCAATTGTAAACATTAGCAGTATAGTCCTCACTTACAGTCTTTCTACACTAATGGTGAGCTGTATAAACATGAATTCCTAATATTTGAAAGCGAATTCAAGTGAAAACGCTCGCTAAAGTGGCCGGAGTTGTAAATATTATCAGTTTTCTGGTCATTTTTCTGCTTTCCACGGGTAATGTCTGTGATTGAAAAGAGCAGGAAATGTAGTAAGAATCTACTAACTTTTATTTCAAGGGTTTCTTATAAGTTTTTAATCATTTCTGGAAACTCTAATTGCGTATTTTAAGAGTTTTACCACAGTTAGACAGTTTTCTTACAAGTTTGTAATGGAACCGGCAGGATATTAACTGATTCACCAAAAAGACGCTAGAGAAATTCGGCCTCATTGTAAACATTAGCAGTATAGTCCTCACTTACAGTCTTTCTATACTAATTGGGAGCTGTGTAAACATGAATTCCTAATATTTGAAAGCGAATTCAAGTCAAAACGCTCGCTAAAGTGGCCGGAGTTGTAAATATTATCAGTTTTCTGGTCATTTCCCTGCTTTTCACGGGTCAGGTCCGTGATTGAAAACAGCAGGAAATGTAGTAAGAATCTACTAACTTTTATTTCAAGGGTTTCTTATAAGTTTTTAATCATTTCTGGAAACTCTAATTGCGTATTTTAAGAGTTTTACCACAATTAGATAGTTTTCTTACAAGTATGTAATGGAACTGGCAGGATATTAACTGATTCACCAAAAAGACGCTAGAGAAATTCGGCCTCAATTGTAAACATTAGCAGTATAGTCCTCACTTACAGTCTTTCTACACTAATTGTGAGCTGTGTAAACATGAATTCCTAATATTTGAAAGCGAATTCAAGTGAAAACGCTCGCTAAAGTGGCCGGAGTTGTAAATATTCGCAGTTTTCTGGTCATTTCCCTGCTTTTCACGGGTCATGTCCGTGATTGAAAACAGCAGGAAATGTAGTAAGAATCTACAAACTTTTATTTCAAGGGTTTCTTATAAGTTTTTAATCATTTCTGGAAACTCCAATTGTGTATTTTAAAAGTTTTACCACAATTAGACAGTTTTCTTACAAGTATGTAATGGAACCGGCAGGATATTAACTGATTCACCAAAAAGACGCTAGAGAAATTCGGCCTCAATTATAAACATTAGCAGTATAGTCCCCACTTACAGTCTTTCTACACTAATTGTGAGCTGTGTAAACATGAATTCCTAATATTTGAAAGCAAATTCAAGTCAAAACGCTCGCTAAAGTGGCCGGAGTTGTAAATATTAGCAGTTTTCTGTTCATTTCCCTGCTTTTCACGGGTAATGTCCGTGATTGAAAACAGCAGGAAATGTAGTAAGAATCTACAAACTTTTATTTCAAGGGTTTCTTATAAGTTTTTAATCATTTCTGGAAACTCTAATTGCGTATTTTAAGAGTTTTACCACAATTAGATAGTTTTCTTACAAGTATGTAATGGAACTGGCAGGATATTAACTGATTCACCAAAAAGACGCTAGAGAAATTCGGCCTCAATTGTAAACATTAGCAGTATAGTCCTCACTTACAGTCTTTCTACACTAATTGTGAGCTGTGTAAACATGAATTCCTAATATTTGAAAGCGAATTCAAGTGAAAACGCTCGCTAAAGTGGCCGGAGTTGTAAATATTCGCAGTTTTCTGGTCATTTCCCTGCTTTTCACGGGTCATGTCCGTGATTGAAAACAGCAGGAAATGTAGTAAGAATCTACAAACTTTTATTTCAAGGGTTTCTTATAAGTTTTTAATCATTTCTGGAAACTCCAATTGTGTATTTTAAAAGTTTTACCACAATTAGACAGTTTTCTTACAAGTATGTAATGGAACCGGCAGGATATTAACTGATTCACCAAAAAGACGCTAGAGAAATTCGGCCTCAATTGTAAACATTAGCAGTATAGTCCCCACTTACAGTCTTTCTACACTAATTGTGAGCTGTGTAAACATGAATTCCTAATATTTGAAAGCAAATTCAAGTCAAAACGCTCGCTAAAGTGGCCGGAGTTGTAAATATTAGCAGTTTTCTGTTCATTTCCCTGCTTTTCACGGGTAATGTCCGTGATTGAAAACAGCAGGAAATGTAGTAAGAATCTACTAACTTTTATTTCAAGGGTTTCTTATAAGTTTTTAATCATTTCTGGAAACTCTAATTGCGTATTTTAATTGTTTTACCACAATTAGATAGTTTTCTAACAAGTATGTAATGGAACCGGCAGGATATTAACTGATTCACCAAAAAGACGCTAGAGAAATTCGGCCTCAATTGTAAACATTAGCAGTATAGTCCTCACTTACAGTCTTTCTACACTAATGGTGAGCTGTGTAAACATGAATTCCTAATATTTGAAAACAAATTCAAGTTTAAATGCTCGCTAAAGTGGCCGGAGTTGTAAATATTATCAGTTTTCTGGTCATTTTTCTGCTTTCCACGGGTAATGTCCGTGATTGAAAAGAGCAGGAAATGTAGTAAGAATCTACTAACTTTTATTTCAAGGGTTTCTTATGAGTTTTTAATCATTTCTGGAAACTCTAATTGCGTATTTTAAGAGTTTTACCACAATTAGACAGTTTTCTAACAAGATGTAATTGAACCGGCAGGATATTAACTGATTCACCAAAAAGACGCTAGAGAAATTCGGCCTCATTGTAAACATTAGCAGTATAGTCCTCACTTACAGTCTTTCTACACTAATTGTGAGCTGTGTAAACATGAATTCCTAACATTTGAAAGCAAATTCAAGTCAAAACGCTCGCTAAAGTGGCCGGAGTTGTAAATATTAGCAGTTTTCTGTTCATTTCCCTGCTTTTCACGGGTAATGTCCGTGATTGAAAACAGCAGGAAATGTAGTAAGAATCTACAAACTTTTATTTCAAGGGTTTCTTATAAGTTTTTAATCATTTCTGGAAACTCTAATTGCGTATTTTAAGAGTTTTACCACAATTAGATAGTTTTCTTACAAGTATGTAATGGAACCGGCAGGATAGTAACTGATTCACCAAAAAGACGCTAGAGAAATTCGGCCTCAATTGTAAACATTAGCAGTATAGTCCTCACTTACAGTCTTTCTACACTAATGGTGAGCTGTATAAACATGAATTCCTAATATTTGAAAGCAAATTCAAGTCAAAACGCTCGCTAAAGTGGCCGGAGTTGTAAATATTATCAGTTTTCTGGTCATTTCCCTGCTTTTCACGGGTCAGGTCCGTGATTGAAAACAGCAGGAAATGTAGTAAGAATCTACTAACTTTTATTTCAAGGGTTTCTTATAAGTTTTTAATGATTTCTGGAAACTCTAATTGCGTATTTTAAGAGTTTTACCACAATTAGATAGTTTTCTTACAAGTATGTAATGGAACCGGCAGGATAGTAACTGATTCACCAAAAAGACGCTAGAGAAATTCGGCCTCAATTGTAAACATTAGCAGTATAGTCCTCACTTACAGTCTTTCTACACTAATGGTGAGCTGTATAAACATGAATTCCTAATATTTGAAAGCGAATTCAAGTGAAAACGCTCGCTAAAGTGGCCGGAGTTGTAAATATTATCAGTTTTCTGGTCATTTTTCTGCTTTCCACGGGTAATGTCTGTGATTGAAAAGAGCAGGAAATGTAGTAAGAATCTACTAACTTTTATTTCAAGGGTTTCTTATAAGTTTTTAATCATTTCTGGAAACTCTAATTGCGTATTTTAAGAGTTTTACCACAGTTAGACAGTTTTCTTACAAGTTTGTAATTGAACCGGCAGGATATTAACTGATTCACCAAAAAGACGCTAGAGAAATTCGGCCTCATTGTAAACATTAGCAGTATAGTCCTCACTTACAGTCTTTCTATACTAATTGGGAGCTGTGTAAACATGAATTCCTAATATTTGAAAGCGAATTCAAGTCAAAACGCTCGCTAAAGTGGCCGGAGTTGTAAATATTATCAGTTTTCTGGTCATTTCCCTGCTTTTCACGGGTCAGGTCCGTGATTGAAAACAGCAGGAAATGTAGTAAGAATCTACTAACTTTTATTTCAAGGGTTTCTTATAAGTTTTTAATCATTTCTGGAAACTCTAATTGCGTATTTTAAGAGTTTTACCACAATTAGATAGTTTTCTTACAATATGTAATGGAACTGGCAGGATATTAACTGATTTACCAAAAAGACGCTAGAGAAATTCGGCCTCAATTGTAAACATTAGCAGTATAGTCCTCACTTACAGTCTTTCTACACTAATTGTGAGCTGTGTAAACATGAATTCCTAATATTTGAAAGCGAATTCAAGTGAAAACGCTCGCTAAAGTGGCCGGAGTTGTAAATATTCGCAGTTTTCTGGTCATTTCCCTGCTTTTCACGGGTCATGTCCGTGATTGAAAACAGCAGGAAATGTAGTAAGAATCTACAAACTTTTATTTCAAGGGTTTCTTATAAGTTTTTAATCATTTCTGGAAACTCCAATTGTGTATTTTAAAAGTTTTACCACAATTAGACAGTTTTCTTACAAGTATGTAATGGAACCGGCAGGATATTAACTGATTCACCAAAAAGACGCTAGAGAAATTCGGCCTCAATTATAAACATTAGCAGTATAGTCCCCACTTACAGTCTTTCTACACTAATTGTGAGCTGTGTAAACATGAATTCCTAATATTTGAAAGCAAATTCAAGTCAAAACGCTCGCTAAAGTGGCCGGAGTTGTAAATATTAGCAGTTTTCTGTTCATTTCCCTGCTTTTCACGGGTAATGTCCGTGATTGAAAACAGCAGGAAATGTAGTAAGAATCTACAAACTTTTATTTCAAGGGTTTCTTATAAGTTTTTAATCATTTCTGGAAACTCTAATTGCGTATTTTAAGAGTTTTACCACAATTAGATAGTTTTCTTACAAGTATGTAATGGAACCGGCAGGATAGTAACTGATTCTACAAAAAGACGCTAGAGAAATTCGGCCTCAATTGTAAACATTAGCAGTATAGTCCTCACTTACAGTCTTTCTACACTAATGGTGAGCTGTATAAACATGAATTCCTAATATTTGAAAGCGAATTCAAGTGAAAACGCTCGCTAAAGTGGCCGGAGTTGTAAATATTATCAGTTTTCTGGTCATTTTTCTGCTTTCGACGGGTAATGTCTGTGATTGAAAAGAGCAGGAAATGTAGTAAGAATCTACTAACTTTTATTTCAAGGGTTTCTTATAAGTTTTTAATCATTTCTGGAAACTCTAATTGCGTATTTTAAGAGTTTTACCACAGTTAGACAGTTTTCTTACAAGTTTGTAATGGAACCGGCAGGATATTAACTGATTCACCAAAAAGACGCTAGAGAAATTCGGCCTCATTGTAAACATTAGCAGTATAGTCCTCACTTACAGTCTTTCTATACTAATTGGGAGCTGTGTAAACATGAATTCCTGATATTTGAAAGCGAATTCAAGTCAAAACGCTCGCTAAAGTGGCCGGAGTTGTAAATATTATCAGTTTTCTGGTCATTTCCCTGCTTTTCACGGGTCAGGTCCGTGATTGAAAACAGCAGGAAATGTAGTAAGAATCTACTAACTTTTATTTCAAGGGTTTCTTATAAGTTTTTAATCATTTCTGGAAACTCTAATTGCGTATTTTAAGAGTTTTACCACAATTAGATAGTTTTCTTACAAGTATGTAATGGAACTGGCAGGATATTAACTGATTCACCAAAAAGACGGTAGAGAAATTCGGCCTCAATTGTAAACATTAGCAGTATAGTCCTCACTTACAGTCTTTCTACACTAATTGTGAGCTGTGTAAACATGAATTCCTAATATTTGAAAGCGAATTCAAGTGAAAACGCTCGCTAAAGTGGCCGGAGTTGTAAATATTCGCAGTTTTCTGGTCATTTCCCTGCTTTTCACGGGTCATGTCCGTGATTGAAAACAGCAGGAAATGTAGTAAGAATCTACAAACTTTTATTTCAAGGGTTTCTTATAAGTTTTTAATCATTTCTGGAAACTCCAATTGTGTATTTTAAAAGTTTTACCACAATTAGACAGTTTTCTTACAAGTATGTAATGGAACCGGCAGGATATTAACTGATTCACCAAAAAGACGCTAGAGAAATTCGGCCTCAATTATAAACATTAGCAGTATAGTCCCCACTTACAGTCTTTCTACACTAATTGTGAGCTGTGTAAACATGAATTCCTAATATTTGAAAGCAAATTCAAGTCAAAACGCTCGCTAAAGTGGCCGGAGTTGTAAATATTAGCAGTTTTCTGTTCATTTCCCTGCTTTTCACGGGTAATGTCCGTGATTGAAAACAGCAGGAAATGTAGTAAGAATCTACAAACTTTTATTTCAAGGGTTTCTTATAAGTTTTTAATCATTTCTGGAAACTCTAATTGCGTATTTTAAGAGTTTTACCACAATTAGATAGTTTTCTTACAAGTATGTAATGGAACTGGCAGGATATTAACTGATTCACCAAAAAGACGCTAGAGAAATTCGGCCTCAATTGTAAACATTAGCAGTATAGTCCTCACTTACAGTCTTTCTACACTAATTGTGAGCTGTGTAAACATGAATTCCTAATATTTGAAAGCGAATTCAAGTGAAAACGCTCGCTAAAGTGGCCGGAGTTGTAAATATTCGCAGTTTTCTGGTCATTTCCCTGCTTTTCACGGGTCATGTCCGTGATTGAAAACAGCAGGAAATGTAGTAAGAATCTACAAACTTTTATTTCAAGGGTTTCTTATAAGTTTTTAATCATTTCTGGAAACTCCAATTGTGTATTTTAAAAGTTTTACCACAATTAGACAGTTTTCTTACAAGTATGTAATGGAACCGGCAGGATATTAACTGATTCACCAAAAAGACGCTAGAGAAATTCGGCCTCAATTGTAAACATTAGCAGTATAGTCCCCACTTACAGTCTTTCTACACTAATTGTGAGCTGTGTAAACATGAATTCCTAATATTTGAAAGCAAATTCAAGTCAAAACGCTCGCTAAAGTGGCCGGAGTTGTAAATATTAGCAGTTTTCTGTTCATTTCCCTGCTTTTCACGGGTAATGTCCGTGATTGAAAACAGCAGGAAATGTAGTAAGAATCTACAAACTTTTATTTCAAGGGTTTCTTATAAGTTTTTAATCATTTCTGGAAACTCTAATTGCGTATTTTAAGAGTTTTACCACAATTAGATAGTTTTCTAACAAGTATGTAATGGAACCGGCAGGATATTAACTGATTCACCAAAAAGACGCTAGAGAAATTCGGCCTCAATTGTAAACATTAGCAGTATAGTCCTCACTTACAGTCTTTCTACACTAATGGTGAGCTGTGTAAACATGAATTCCTAATATTTGAAAACAAATTCAAGTTTAAATGCTCGCTAAAGTGGCCGGAGTTGTAAATATTATCAGTTTTCTGGTCATTTTTCTGCTTTCCACGGGTAATGTCCGTGATTGAAAAGAGCAGGAAATGTAGTAAGAATCTACTAACTTTTATTTCAAGGGTTTCTTATGAGTTTTTAATCATTTCTGGAAACTCTAATTGCGTATTTTAAGAGTTTTACCACAGTTAGACAGTTTTCTAACAAGATGTAATTGAACCGGCAGGATATTAACTGATTCACCAAAAAGACGCTAGAGAAATTCGGCCTCATTGTAAACATTAGCAGTATAGTCCTCACTTACAGTCTTTCTACACTAATTGTGAGCTGTGTAAACATGAATTCCTAACATTTGAAAGCAAATTCAAGTCAAAACGCTCGCTAAAGTGGCCGGAGTTGTAAATATTAGCAGTTTTCTGTTCATTTCCCTGCTTTTCACGGGTAATGTCCGTGATTGAAAACAGCAGGAAATGTAGTAAGAATCTACAAACTTTTATTTCAAGGGTTTCTTATAAGTTTTTAATCATTTCTGGAAACTCTAATTGCGTATTTTAAGAGTTTTACCACAATTAGATAGTTTTCTTACAAGTATGTAATGGAACCGGCAGGATAGTAACTGATTCACCAAAAAGACGCTAGAGAAATTCGGCCTCAATTGTAAACATTAGCAGTATAGTCCTCACTTACAGTCTTTCTACACTAATGGTGAGCTGTATAAACATGAATTCCTAATATTTGAAAGCAAATTCAAGTCAAAACGCTCGCTAAAGTGGCCGGAGTTGTAAATATTATCAGTTTTCTGGTCATTTCCCTGCTTTTCACGGGTCAGGTCCGTGATTGAAAACAGCAGGAAATGTAGTAAGAATCTACTAACTTTTATTTCAAGGGTTTCTTATAAGTTTTTAATGATTTCTGGAAACTCTAATTGCGTATTTTAAGAGTTTTACCACAATTAGATAGTTTTCTTACAAGTATGTAATGGAACCGGCAGGATAGTAACTGATTCACCAAAAAGACGCTAGAGAAATTCGGCCTCAATTGTAAACATTAGCAGTATAGTCCTCACTTACAGTCTTTCTACACTAATGGTGAGCTGTATAAACATGAATTCCTAATATTTGAAAGCGAATTCAAGTGAAAACGCTCGCTAAAGTGGCCGGAGTTGTAAATATTATCAGTTTTCTGGTCATTTTTCTGCTTTCCACGGGTAATGTCTGTGATTGAAAAGAGCAGGAAATGTAGTAAGAATCTACTAACTTTTATTTCAAGGGTTTCTTATAAGTTTTTAATCATTTCTGGAAACTCTAATTGCGTATTTTAAGAGTTTTACCACAGTTAGACAGTTTTCTTACAAGTTTGTAATTGAACCGGCAGGATATTAACTGATTCACCAAAAAGACGCTAGAGAAATTCGGCCTCATTGTAAACATTAGCAGTATAGTCCTCACTTACAGTCTTTCTATACTAATTGGGAGCTGTGTAAACATGAATTCCTAATATTTGAAAGCGAATTCAAGTCAAAACGCTCGCTAAAGTGGCCGGAGTTGTAAATATTATCAGTTTTCTGGTCATTTCCCTGCTTTTCACGGGTCAGGTCCGTGATTGAAAACAGCAGGAAATGTAGTAAGAATCTACTAACTTTTATTTCAAGGGTTTCTTATAAGTTTTTAATCATTTCTGGAAACTCTAATTGCGTATTTTAAGAGTTTTACCACAATTAGATAGTTTTCTTACAATATGTAATGGAACTGGCAGGATATTAACTGATTTACCAAAAAGACGCTAGAGAAATTCGGCCTCAATTGTAAACATTAGCAGTATAGTCCTCACTTACAGTCTTTCTACACTAATTGTGAGCTGTGTAAACATGAATTCCTAATATTTGAAAGCGAATTCAAGTGAAAACGCTCGCTAAAGTGGCCGGAGTTGTAAATATTCGCAGTTTTCTGGTCATTTCCCTGCTTTTCACGGGTCATGTCCGTGATTGAAAACAGCAGGAAATGTAGTAAGAATCTACAAACTTTTATTTCAAGGGTTTCTTATAAGTTTTTAATCATTTCTGGAAACTCCAATTGTGTATTTTAAAAGTTTTACCACAATTAGACAGTTTTCTTACAAGTATGTAATGGAACCGGCAGGATATTAACTGATTCACCAAAAAGACGCTAGAGAAATTCGGCCTCAATTGTAAACATTAGCAGTATAGTCCCCACTTACAGTCTTTCTACACTAATTGTGAGCTGTGTAAACATGAATTCCTAATATTTGAAAGCAAATTCAAGTCAAAACGCTCGCTAAAGTGGCCGGAGTTGTAAATATTAGCAGTTTTCTGTTCATTTCCCTGCTTTTCACGGGTAATGTCCGTGATTGAAAACAGCAGGAAATGTAGTAAGAATCTACAAACTTTTATTTCAAGGGTTTCTTATAAGTTTTTAATCATTTCTGGAAACTCTAATTGCGTATTTTAAGAGTTTTACCACAATTAGATAGTTTTCTTACAAGTATGTAATGGAACCGGCAGGATATTAACTGATTCACCAAAAAGACGCTAGAGAAATTCGGCCTCAATTGTAAACATTAGCAGTATAGTCCTCACTTACAGTCTTTCTACACTAATGGTGAGCTGTGTAAACATGAATTCCTAATATTTGAAAACAAATTCAAGTCAAAATGCTCGCTAAAGTGGCCGGAGTTGTAAATATTATCAGTTTTCTGGTCATTTTTCTGCTTTCCACGGGTAATGTCCGTGACAGAAAACAGCAGGAACGGTAGTAAGAATCTACAGACTTTTATTTCAAGGGTTTCTTATAAGTTTTTAATCATTTCTGGAAACTCTAATCGTGTATTTAAAAAGTTTTACCACAATTAGACAGTTTTCTTACAAGTTTGTAATTGAACCGGCAGGATATTAACTGATTCACCAAAAAGACGCTAGAGAAATTCGGCCTCAATTGTAAACATTAGCAGTATAGTCCTCACTTACAGTCTTTCTACACTAATGGTGAGCTGTGTAAACATGAATTCCTAATATTTGAAAACAAATTCAAGTCAAAATGCTCGCTAAAGTGGCCGGAGTTGTAAATATTATCAGTTTTCTGGTCATTTTTCTGCTTTCCACGGGTAATGTCCGTGATTGAAAAGAGCAGGAAATGTAGTAAGAATCTACTAACTTTTATTTCAAGGGTTTCTTATAAGTTTTTAATCATTTCTGGAAACTCTAATTGCGTATTTTAAGAGTTTTACCACAGTTAGACAGTTTTCTTACAAGTTTGTAATTGAACCGGCAGGATATTAACTGATTCACCAAAAAGACGCTAGAGAAATTCGGCCTCATTGTAAACATTAGCAGTATAGTCCTCACTTACAGTCTTTCTACACTAATTGTGAGCTGTGTAAACATGAATTCCTAACATTTGAAAGCAAATTCAAGTCAAAACGCTCGCTAAAGTGGCCGGAGTTGTAAATATTAGCAGTTTTCTGTTCATTTCCCTGCTTTTCACGGGTAATGTCCGTGATTGAAAAGAGCAGGAAATGTAGTAAGAATCTACAAACTTTTATTTCAAGGGTTTCTTATAAGTTTTTAATCATTTCTGGAAACTCTAATTGCGTATTTTAAGAGTTTTACCACAATTAGATAGTTTTCTTACAAGTATGTAATGGAACCGGCAGGATAGTAACTGATTCACCAAAAAGACGCTAGAGAAATTCGGCCTCAATTGTAAACATTAGCAGTATAGTCCTCACTTACAGTCTTTCTACACTAATGGTGAGCTGTATAAACATGAATTCCTAATATTTGAAAGCGAATTCAAGTGAAAACGCTCGCTAAAGTGGCCGGAGTTGTAAATATTATCAGTTTTCTGGTCATTTTTCTGCTTTCCACGGGTAATGTCTGTGATTGAAAAGAGCAGGAAATGTAGTAAGAATCTACTAACTTTTATTTCAAGGGTTTCTTATAAGTTTTTAATCATTTCTGGAAACTCTAATTGCGTATTTTAAGAGTTTTACCACAGTTAGACAGTTTTCTTACAAGTTTGTAATGGAACCGGCAGGATATTAACTGATTCACCAAAAAGACGCTAGAGAAATTCGGCCTCATTGTAAACATTAGCAGTATAGTCCTCACTTACAGTCTTTCTATACTAATTGTGAGCTGTGTAAACATGAATTCCTAATATTTGAAAGCGAATTCAAGTCAAAACGCTCGCTAAAGTGGCCGGAGTTGTAAATATTCGCAGTTTTCTGGTCATTTCCCTGCTTTTCACGGGTCATGTCCGTGATTGAAAACAGCAGGAAATGTAGTAAGAATCTACAAACTTTTATTTCAAGGGTTTCTTATAAGTTTTTAATCATTTCTGGAAACTCCAATTGTGTATTTTAAAAGTTTTACCACAATTAGACAGTTTTCTTACAAGTATGTAATGGAACCGGCAGGATATTAACTGATTCACCAAAAAGACGCTAGAGAAATTCGGCCTCAATTATAAACATTAGCAGTATAGTCCCCACTTACAGTCTTTCTACACTAATTGTGAGCTGTGTAAACATGAATTCCTAATATTTGAAAGCAAATTCAAGTCAAAACGCTCGCTAAAGTGGCCGGAGTTGTAAATATTAGCAGTTTTCTGTTCATTTCCCTGCTTTTCACGGGTAATGTCCGTGATTGAAAACAGCAGGAAATGTAGTAAGAATCTACAAACTTTTATTTCAAGGGTTTCTTATAAGTTTTTAATCATTTCTGGAAACTCTAATTGCGTATTTTAAGAGTTTTACCACAATTAGATAGTTTTCTTACAAGTATGTAATGGAACTGGCAGGATATTAACTGATTCACCAAAAAGACGCTAGAGAAATTCGGCCTCAATTGTAAACATTAGCAGTATAGTCCTCACTTACAGTCTTTCTACACTAATTGTGAGCTGTGTAAACATGAATTCCTAATATTTGAAAGCGAATTCAAGTGAAAACGCTCGCTAAAGTGGCCGGAGTTGTAAATATTCGCAGTTTTCTGGTCATTTCCCTGCTTTTCACGGGTCATGTCCGTGATTGAAAACAGCAGGAAATGTAGTAAGAATCTACAAACTTTTATTTCAAGGGTTTCTTATAAGTTTTTAATCATTTCTGGAAACTCCAATTGTGTATTTTAAAAGTTTTACCACAATTAGACAGTTTTCTTACAAGTATGTAATGGAACCGGCAGGATATTAACTGATTCACCAAAAAGACGCTAGAGAAATTCGGCCTCAATTGTAAACATTAGCAGTATAGTCCCCACTTACAGTCTTTCTACACTAATTGTGAGCTGTGTAAACATGAATTCCTAATATTTGAAAGCAAATTCAAGTCAAAACGCTCGCTAAAGTGGCCGGAGTTGTAAATATTAGCAGTTTTCTGTTCATTTCCCTGCTTTTCACGGGTAATGTCCGTGATTGAAAAGAGCAGGAAATGTAGTAAGAATCTACTAACTTTTATTTCAAGGGTTTCTTATAAGTTTTTAATCATTTCTGGAAACTCTAATTGCGTATTTTAAGAGTTTTACCACAGTTAGACAGTTTTCTTACAAGTTTGTAATTGAACCGGCAGGATATTAACTGATTCACCAAAAAGACGCTAGAGAAATTCGGCCTCATTGTAAACATTAGCAGTATAGTCCTCACTTACAGTCTTTCTACACTAATTGTGAGCTGTGTAAACATGAATTCCTAACATTTGAAAGCAAATTCAAGTCAAAACGCTCGCTAAAGTGGCCGGAGTTGTAAATATTAGCAGTTTTCTGTTCATTTCCCTGCTTTTCACGGGTAATGTCCGTGATTGAAAAGAGCAGGAAATGTAGTAAGAATCTACAAACTTTTATTTCAAGGGTTTCTTATAAGTTTTTAATCATTTCTGGAAACTCTAATTGCGTATTTTAAGAGTTTTACCACAATTAGATAGTTTTCTTACAAGTATGTAATGGAACCGGCAGGATAGTAACTGATTCACCAAAAAGACGCTAGAGAAATTCGGCCTCAATTGTAAACATTAGCAGTATAGTCCTCACTTACAGTCTTTCTACACTAATGGTGAGCTGTATAAACATGAATTCCTAATATTTGAAAGCGAATTCAAGTGAAAACGCTCGCTAAAGTGGCCGGAGTTGTAAATATTATCAGTTTTCTGGTCATTTTTCTGCTTTCCACGGGTAATGTCTGTGATTGAAAAGAGCAGGAAATGTAGTAAGAATCTACTAACTTTTATTTCAAGGGTTTCTTATAAGTTTTTAATCATTTCTGGAAACTCTAATTGCGTATTTTAAGAGTTTTACCACAGTTAGACAGTTTTCTTACAAGTTTGTAATGGAACCGGCAGGATATTAACTGATTCACCAAAAAGACGCTAGAGAAATTCGGCCTCATTGTAAACATTAGCAGTATAGTCCTCACTTACAGTCTTTCTATACTAATTGTGAGCTGTGTAAACATGAATTCCTAATATTTGAAAGCGAATTCAAGTCAAAACGCTCGCTAAAGTGGCCGGAGTTGTAAATATTCGCAGTTTTCTGGTCATTTCCCTGCTTTTCACGGGTCATGTCCGTGATTGAAAACAGCAGGAAATGTAGTAAGAATCTACAAACTTTTATTTCAAGGGTTTCTTATAAGTTTTTAATCATTTCTGGAAACTCCAATTGTGTATTTTAAAAGTTTTACCACAATTAGACAGTTTTCTTACAAGTATGTAATGGAACCGGCAGGATATTAACTGATTCACCAAAAAGACGCTAGAGAAATTCGGCCTCAATTATAAACATTAGCAGTATAGTCCCCACTTACAGTCTTTCTACACTAATTGTGAGCTGTGTAAACATGAATTCCTAATATTTGAAAGCAAATTCAAGTCAAAACGCTCGCTAAAGTGGCCGGAGTTGTAAATATTAGCAGTTTTCTGTTCATTTCCCTGCTTTTCACGGGTAATGTCCGTGATTGAAAACAGCAGGAAATGTAGTAAGAATCTACAAACTTTTATTTCAAGGGTTTCTTATAAGTTTTTAATCATTTCTGGAAACTCTAATTGCGTATTTTAAGAGTTTTACCACAATTAGATAGTTTTCTTACAAGTATGTAATGGAACTGGCAGGATATTAACTGATTCACCAAAAAGACGCTAGAGAAATTCGGCCTCAATTGTAAACATTAGCAGTATAGTCCTCACTTACAGTCTTTCTACACTAATTGTGAGCTGTGTAAACATGAATTCCTAATATTTGAAAGCGAATTCAAGTGAAAACGCTCGCTAAAGTGGCCGGAGTTGTAAATATTCGCAGTTTTCTGGTCATTTCCCTGCTTTTCACGGGTCATGTCCGTGATTGAAAACAGCAGGAAATGTAGTAAGAATCTACAAACTTTTATTTCAAGGGTTTCTTATAAGTTTTTAATCATTTCTGGAAACTCCAATTGTGTATTTTAAAAGTTTTACCACAATTAGATAGTTTTCTAACAAGTATGTAATGGAACCGGCAGGATATTAACTGATTCACCAAAAAGACGCTAGAGAAATTCGGCCTCAATTGTAAACATTAGCAGTATAGTCCTCACTTACAGTCTTTCTACACTAATGGTGAGCTGTGTAAACATGAATTCCTAATATTTGAAAACAAATTCAAGTCAAAATGCTCGCTAAAGTGGCCGGAGTTGTAAATATTATCAGTTTTCTGGTCATTTTTCTGCTTTCCACGGGTAATGTCCGTGATTGAAAAGAGCAGGAAATGTAGTAAGAATCTACTAACTTTTATTTCAAGGGTTTCTTATGAGTTTTTAATCATTTCTGGAAACTCTAATTGCGTATTTTAAGAGTTTTACCACAGTTAGACAGTTTTCTAACAAGATGTAATTGAACCGGCAGGATATTAACTGATTCACCAAAAAGACGCTAGAGAAATTCGGCCTCATTGTAAACATTAGCAGTATAGTCCTCACTTACAGTCTTTCTACACTAATTGTGAGCTGTGTAAACATGAATTCCTAACATTTGAAAGCAAATTCAAGTCAAAACGCTCGCTAAAGTGGCCGGAGTTGTAAATATTAGCAGTTTTCTGTTCATTTCCCTGCTTTTCACGGGTAATGTCCGTGATTGAAAACAGCAGGAAATGTAGTAAGAATCTACAAACTTTTATTTCAAGGGTTTCTTATAAGTTTTTAATCATTTCTGGAAACTCCAATTGTGTATTTTAAAAGTTTTACCACAATTAGACAGTTTTCTTACAAGTATGTAATGGAA
Organism: Myotis nattereri; assembly: GCF_964212035.1. Taxonomy (NCBI): domain Eukaryota; kingdom Metazoa; phylum Chordata; class Mammalia; order Chiroptera; family Vespertilionidae; genus Myotis; species Myotis nattereri. Next base: position 781,700 of record NC_138083.1, read on the forward strand.
CCGGCAGGATATTAACTGATTCACCAAAAAGACGCTAGAGAAATTCGGCCTCAATTATAAACATTAGCAGTATAGTCCCCACTTACAGTCTTTCTACACTAATTGTGAGCTGTGTAAACATGAATTCCTAATATTTGAAAGCAAATTCAAGTCAAAACGCTCGCTAAAGTGGCCGGAGTTGTAAATATTAGCAGTTTTCTGTTCATTTCCCTGCTTTTCACGGGTAATGTCCGTGATTGAAAACAGCAGGAAATGTAGTAAGAATCTACAAACTTTTATTTCAAGGGTTTCTTATAAGTTTTTAATCATTTCTGGAAACTCTAATTGCGTATTTTAAGAGTTTTACCACAATTAGATAGTTTTCTTACAAGTATGTAATGGAACCGGCAGGATAGTAACTGATTCTACAAAAAGACGCTAGAGAAATTCGGCCTCAATTGTAAACATTAGCAGTATAGTCCTCACTTACAGTCTTTCTACACTAATGGTGAGCTGTATAAACATGAATTCCTAATATTTGAAAGCGAATTCAAGTGAAAACGCTCGCTAAAGTGGCCGGAGTTGTAAATATTATCAGTTTTCTGGTCATTTTTCTGCTTTCGACGGGTAATGTCTGTGATTGAAAAGAGCAGGAAATGTAGTAAGAATCTACTAACTTTTATTTCAAGGGTTTCTTATAAGTTTTTAATCATTTCTGGAAACTCTAATTGCGTATTTTAAGAGTTTTACCACAGTTAGACAGTTTTCTTACAAGTTTGTAATGGAACCGGCAGGATATTAACTGATTCACCAAAAAGACGCTAGAGAAATTCGGCCTCATTGTAAACATTAGCAGTATAGTCCTCACTTACAGTCTTTCTATACTAATTGGGAGCTGTGTAAACATGAATTCCTGATATTTGAAAGCGAATTCAAGTCAAAACGCTCGCTAAAGTGGCCGGAGTTGTAAATATTATCAGTTTTCTGGTCATTTCCCTGCTTTTCACGGGTCAGGTCCGTGATTGAAAACAGCAGGAAATGTAGTAAGAATCTACTAACTTTTATTTCAAGGGTTTCTTATAAGTTTTTAATCATTTCTGGAAACTCTAATTGCGTATTTTAAGAGTTTTACCACAATTAGATAGTTTTCTTACAAGTATGTAATGGAACTGGCAGGATATTAACTGATTCACCAAAAAGACGGTAGAGAAATTCGGCCTCAATTGTAAACATTAGCAGTATAGTCCTCACTTACAGTCTTTCTACACTAATTGTGAGCTGTGTAAACATGAATTCCTAATATTTGAAAGCGAATTCAAGTGAAAACGCTCGCTAAAGTGGCCGGAGTTGTAAATATTCGCAGTTTTCTGGTCATTTCCCTGCTTTTCACGGGTCATGTCCGTGATTGAAAACAGCAGGAAATGTAGTAAGAATCTACAAACTTTTATTTCAAGGGTTTCTTATAAGTTTTTAATCATTTCTGGAAACTCCAATTGTGTATTTTAAAAGTTTTACCACAATTAGACAGTTTTCTTACAAGTATGTAATGGAACCGGCAGGATATTAACTGATTCACCAAAAAGACGCTAGAGAAATTCGGCCTCAATTGTAAACATTAGCAGTATAGTCCCCACTTACAGTCTTTCTACACTAATTGTGAGCTGTGTAAACATGAATTCCTAATATTTGAAAGCAAATTCAAGTCAAAACGCTCGCTAAAGTGGCCGGAGTTGTAAATATTAGCAGTTTTCTGTTCATTTCCCTGCTTTTCACGGGTAATGTCCGTGATTGAAAACAGCAGGAAATGTAGTAAGAATCTACAAACTTTTATTTCAAGGGTTTCTTATAAGTTTTTAATCATTTCTGGAAACTCTAATTGCGTATTTTAAGAGTTTTACCACAATTAGATAGTTTTCTTACAAGTATGTAATGGAACCGGCAGGATATTAACTGATTCACCAAAAAGACGCTAGAGAAATTCGGCCTCAATTGTAAACATTAGCAGTATAGTCCTCACTTACAGTCTTTCTACACTAATGGTGAGCTGTGTAAACATGAATTCCTAATATTTGAAAACAAATTCAAGTCAAAATGCTCGCTAAAGTGGCCGGAGTTGTAAATATTATCAGTTTTCTGGTCATTTTTCTGCTTTCCACGGGTAATGTCCGTGATAGAAAACAGCAGGAACTGTAGTAAGAATCTACAAATTTTATTTCAAGGGTTTCTTATAAGTTTTTAATCATTTCTGGAAACTCTAATCGTGTATTTAAAAAGTTTTACCACAATTAGACAGTTTTCTTACAAGTTTGTAATTGAACCGGCAGGATATTAACTGATTCACCAAAAAGACGCTAGAGAAATTCGGCCTCAATTGTAAACATTAGCAGTATAGTCCTCACTTACAGTCTTTCTACACTAATGGTGAGCTGTGTAAACATGAATTCCTAATATTTGAAAACAAATTCAAGTCAAAATGCTCGCTAAAGTGGCCGGAGTTGTAAATATTATCAGTTTTCTGGTCATTTTTCTGCTTTCCACGGGTAATGTCCGTGATTGAAAAGAGCAGGAAATGTAGTAAGAATCTACTAACTTTTATTTCAAGGGTTTCTTATAAGTTTTTAATCATTTCTGGAAACTCTAATTGCGTATTTTAAGAGTTTTACCACAGTTAGACAGTTTTCTTACAAGTTTGTAATTGAACCGGCAGGATATTAACTGATTCACCAAAAAGACGCTAGAGAAATTCGGCCTCATTGTAAACATTAGCAGTATAGTCCTCACTTACAGTCTTTCTACACTAATTGTGAGCTGTGTAAACATGAATTCCTAACATTTGAAAGCAAATTCAAGTCAAAACGCTCGCTAAAGTGGCCGGAGTTGTAAATATTAGCAGTTTTCTGTTCATTTCCCTGCTTTTCACGGGTAATGTCCGTGATTGAAAAGAGCAGGAAATGTAGTAAGAATCTACAAACTTTTATTTCAAGGGTTTCTTATAAGTTTTTAATCATTTCTGGAAACTCTAATTGCGTATTTTAAGAGTTTTACCACAATTAGATAGTTTTCTTACAAGTATGTAATGGAACCGGCAGGATAGTAACTGATTCACCAAAAAGACGCTAGAGAAATTCGGCCTCAATTGTAAACATTAGCAGTATAGTCCTCACTTACAGTCTTTCTACACTAATGGTGAGCTGTATAAACATGAATTCCTAATATTTGAAAGCGAATTCAAGTGAAAACGCTCGCTAAAGTGGCCGGAGTTGTAAATATTATCAGTTTTCTGGTCATTTTTCTGCTTTCCACGGGTAATGTCTGTGATTGAAAAGAGCAGGAAATGTAGTAAGAATCTACTAACTTTTATTTCAAGGGTTTCTTATAAGTTTTTAATCATTTCTGGAAACTCTAATTGCGTATTTTAAGAGTTTTACCACAGTTAGACAGTTTTCTTACAAGTTTGTAATGGAACCGGCAGGATATTAACTGATTCACCAAAAAGACGCTAGAGAAATTCGGCCTCATTGTAAACATTAGCAGTATAGTCCTCACTTACAGTCTTTCTATACTAATTGTGAGCTGTGTAAACATGAATTCCTAATATTTGAAAGCGAATTCAAGTCAAAACGCTCGCTAAAGTGGCCGGAGTTGTAAATATTATCAGTTTTCTGGTCATTTTTCTGCTTTCCACGGGTAATGTCCATGATAGAAAACAGCAGGAACTGTAGTAAGAATCTACAAACTTTTATTTCAAGGGTTTCTTATAAGTTTTTAATCATTTCTGGAAACTCTAATTGTGTATTTAAAAAGTTTTACCACAATTAGACAGTTTTCTTACAAGTATGTAATGGAACTGGCAGGATATTAACTGATTCACCAAAAAGACGCTAGAGAAATTCGGCCTCAATTGTAAACATTAGCAGTATAGTCCTCACTTACAGTCTTTCTACACTAATGGTGAGCTGTGTAAACATGAATTCCTAATATTTGAAAACAAATTCAAGTCAAAACGCTCGCTAAAGTGGCCGGAGTTGTAAATATTATCAGTTTTCTGGTCATTTTTCTGCTTTCCACGGGTAATGTCCGTGATTGAAAAGAGCAGGAAATGTAGTAAGAATCTACTAACTTTTATTTCAAGGGTTTCTTATAAGTTTTTAATCATTTCTGGAAACTCTAATTGCGTATTTTAAGAGTTTTACCACAGTTAGACAGTTTTCTTACAAGTTTGTAATTGAACCGGCAGGATATTAACTGATTCACCAAAAAGACGCTAGAGAAATTCGGCCTCATTGTAAACATTAGCAGTATAGTCCTCACTTACAGTCTTTCTACACTAATTGTGAGGTGTGTAAACATGAATTCCTAATATTTGAAAGCAAATTCAAGTCAAAACGCTAGCTAAAGTGGCCGGAGTTGTAAATATTAGCAGTTTTCTGTTCATTTCCCTGCTTTTCACGGGTCATGTCCGTGATTGAAAACAGCAGGAAATGTAATAAGAATCTACAAACTTTTATTTCAAGGGTTTCTTATAAGTTTTTAATCATTTCTGGAAACTCTAATTGCGTATTTTAAGAGTTTTACCACAATTAGACAGTTTTCTTACAAGTATGTAATGGAACCGGCAGGATAGTAACTGATTCACCAAAAAGACTCTAGAGAAATTCGGCCTCAATTGTAAACATTAGCAGTATAGTCCTCACTTACAGTCTTTCTACACTAATGGTGAGCTGTAAAAACATGAATTCCTAATATTTGAAAGCAAATTCAAGTCAAAACGCTCGCTAAAGTGGCCGGAGTTGTAAATATTATCAGTTTTCTGGTCATTTCCCTGCTTTCCACGGGTAATGTCCGTGATTGAAAACAGCAGGAAATGTAGTAAGAATCTACAAACTTTTATTTCAAGGGTTTCTTATAAGTTTTTAATCATTTCTGGAAACTCTAATTGCGTATTTTAAGAGTTTTCCACAATTAGACAGTTTTCTTACAAGTATGTAATGGAACCGGCAGGATAGTAACTGATTCACCAAAAGACGCTAGAGAAATTCGGCCTCAATTGTAAACATTAGCAGTATAGTCCTCACTTACAGTCTTTCTACACTAATGGTGAGCTGTATAAACATGAATTCCTAATATTTGAAAGCAAATTCAAGTCAAAACGCTCGCTAAAATGGCCGGAGTTGTAAATATTATCAGTTTTCTGGTCATTTCCCTGCTTTTCACGGGTCATGTCCGTGATTGATAACAGCAGGAAATGTAGTAAGAATCTACTAACTTTTATTTCAAGGGTTTCTTATAAGTTTTTAATCATTTCTGGAAACTCTAATTGCGTATTTTAAGAGTTTTACCACAATTAGATAGTTTTCTTACAAGTATGTAATGGAACCGGCAGGATATTAACTGATTCACCAAAAAGACGCTAGAGAAATTCGGCCTCATTGTAAACATTAGCAGTATAGTCCTCACTTACAGTCTTTCTACACTAATTGTGAGCTGTGTAAACATGAATTCCTAATATTTGAAAGCAAATTCAAGTGAAAACGCTCGCTAAAGTGGCCAGAGTTGTAAATATTCGCAGTTTTCTGGTCATTTCCCTGCTTTTCACTGGTAATGTCCGTGATTGAAAACAGCAGGAAATGTAGTAAGAATCTACAAACTTTTATTTCAAGGGTTTCTTATGAGTTTTTAATCATTTCTGGAAACTCTAATTGTGTATTTTAAAAGTCTTACCACAATTAGACAGTTTTCTTACAAGTATGTAATGGAACCGGCAGGATATTAACTGATTCACCAAAAAGACGCTAGAGAAATTCGGCCTCAATTGTAAACATTAGCAGTATAGTCCTCACTTACAGTCTTTCTACACTAATTGTGAGCTGTGTAAACATGAATTCCTAATATTTGAAAGCAAATTCAAGTCAAAACGCTCGCCAAAGTGGCCGGAGTTGTAAATATTATCAGTTTTCTGGTCATTTTTCTGCTTTCCACGGGTAATGTCCGTGATTGAAAAGAGCAGGAAATGTAGTAAGAATCTACTAACTTTTATTTCAAGGGTTTCTTATAAGTTTTTAATTATTTCTGGAAACTCTAATTGCGTATTTTAAGAGTTTTACCACAGTTAGACAGTTTTCTTACAAGTTTGTAATTGAACCGGCAGGATATTAACTGATTCACCAAAAAGACGCTAGAGAAATTCGGCCTCATTGTAAACATTAGCAGTATAGTCCTCACTTACAGTCTTTCTACACTAATTGTGAGCTGTGTAAACATGAATTCCTAATATTTGAAAGCAAATTCAAGTCAAAACGCTCGCTAAAGTGGCCGGAGTTGTAAATATTATCAGTTTTCTGTTCATTTCCCTGCTTTTCACGGGTAATGTCCGTGATTGAAAAGAGCAGGAAATGTAGTAAGAATCTACTAACTTTTATTTCAAGGGTTTCTTATAAGTTTTTAATCATTTCTGGAAACTCTAATTGCGTATTTTAAGAGTTTTACCACAATTAGACAGTATTCTTACAAGTGTGTAATGGAACCGGCAGGATAGTAACTGATTCACCAAAAAGACGCTAGAGAAATTCGGCCTCATTGTAAACATTAGCAGTATAGTCCTCACTTACAGTCTTTCTACACTAATTGTGAGCTGTGTAAACATGAATTCCTAATATTTGAAAGCGAATTCAAGTCAAAACGCTCGCTAAAGTGGCCGGAGTTGTAAATATTAGCAGTTTTCTGTTCATTTCCCTGCTTTTCACGGGTAATGTCCGTGATTGAAAACAGCAGGAAATGTAGTAAGAATCTACTAACTTTTATTTCAAGGGTTTCTTATAAGTTTTTAATCATTTCTGGAAACTCTAATTGAGTATTTTAAGAGTTTTACCACAATTAGACAGTTTTCTTACAAGTTTGTAATGGAACCGGCAGGATAGTAACTGATTCACCAAAAAGACGCTAGAGAAATTCGGCCTCAATGTAAACATTAGCAGTATAGTCCTCACTTACAGTCTTTCTACACTAATGGTGAGCTGTATAAACATGAATTCCTAATATTTGAAAGCAAAATCAAGTCAAAACGCTCGCTAAAGTGGCCGGAGTTGTAAATATTATCAGTTTTCTGGTCATTTCCCTGCTTTTCACGGGTCATGTCCGTGATTGAAAACAGCAGGAAATGTAGTAAGAATCTACAAACTTTTATTTCAAGGGTTTCTTATAAGTTTTTAATCATTTCTGGAAACTCTAATTGTGTATTTTAAAAGTTTTACCACAATTAGACAGTTTTCTTACAAGTATGTAATGGAACCGGCAGGATATTAACTGATTCACCAAAAAGACGCTAGAGAAATTCGGCCTCAATTGTAAACATTAGCAGTATAGTCCTCACTTACAGTCTTTCTACACTAATTGTGAGCTGTGTAAACATGAATTCCTAATATTTGAAAGCAAATTCAAGTCAAAACGCTCGCTAAACTGGCCGGAGTTGTAAATATTATCAGTTTTCTGGTCATTTCCCTGCTTTTCAACGGTAATGTCCGTGATAGAAAACAGCAGGAACTGTAGTAAGATTCTACAAACTTTAATTTCAAGGGTTTCTTATAAGTTTTTAATCATTTCTGGAAACTCTAATTGTGTATTTAAAAAGTTTTACCACAATTAGACAGTTTTCTTACAAGTATGTAATGGAACCAGCAGGATATTAACTGATTCACCAAAAAGACGCTAGAGAAATTCGGCCTCAATTGTAAACATTAGCAGTATAGTCCTCACTTACAGTCTTTCTACACTAATGGTGAGCTGTGTAAACATGAATTCCTAATATTTGAAAACAAATTCAAGTCAAAATGCTCGCTAAAGTGGCCGGAGTTGTAAATATCATCAGTTTTCAGGTCATTTTTCTGCTTTCCACGGGTAATGTCCGTGATTGAAAAATGCAGGAAATGTAGTAAGAATCTACTAACTTTTATTTCAAGGGTTTCTTATAAGTTTTTAATCATTTCCGGAAACTCTAATTGCGTATTTTAAGAGTTTTACCACAGTTAGACAGTTTTCTTACAAGTATGTAATGGATCCGGCAGGATAGTAACTGATTCACCAAAAAGTCGCTAGAGAAATTCGGCCTCAATTGTAAACATTAGCAGTATAGTCCTCACTTACAGTCTTTCTACACTAATTGTGAGCTGTATAAACATGAATTCCTAATATTTGAAAGCAAATTCAAGTCAAAACGCTCGCTAAAATGGCCGGAGTTGTAAATATTATCAGTTTTCTGGTCATTTCCCTGCTTTTCACGGGTCATGTCCGTGATTGAAAACAGCAGGAAATGTAGTAAGAATCTACTCACTTTTATTTCAAGGGTTTCTTATAAGTTTTTAATCATTTCTGGAAACTCTAATTGTGTATTTAAAAAGTTTTACCACAATTAGACAGTTTTCTTACAAGTATGTAATGGAACTGGCAGGATATTAACTGATTCACCAAAAAGACGCTAGAGAAATTCGGCCTCAATTGTAAACATTAGCAGTATAGTCCTCACTTACAGTCTTTCTACACTAATGGTGAGCTGTGTAAACATGAATTCCTAATATTTGAAAGCAAATTCAAGTCAAAACGCTAGCTAAAGTGGCCGGAGTTGTAAATATTAGCAGTTTTCTGTTCATTTCCCTGCTTTTCACGGGTCATGTCCGTGATTGAAAACAGCAGGAAATGTAATAAGAATCTACAAACTTTTATTTCAAGGGTTTCTTATAAGTTTTTAATCATTTCTGGAAACTCTAATTGCGTATTTTAAGAGTTTTACCACAGTTAGACAGTTTTCTTACAAGTATGTAATGGATCCGGCAGGATAGTAACTGATTCACCAAAAAGACGCTAGAGAAATTCGGCCTCAATTGTAAACATTAGCAGTATAGTCCTCACTTACAGTCTTTCTACACTAATTGTGAGCTGTGTAAACATGAATTCCTAATATTTGAAAGCGAATTCAAGTGAAAACGCTCGCTAAAGTGGCCAGAGCTGTAAATATTCGCAGTTTTCTGGTCATTTTTCTGCTTTTCACGGGTAATGTCCGTGATTGAAAAGAGCAGGAAATGTAGTAAGAATCTACAAACTTTAATTCAAGGGTTTCTTATAAGTTTTTAATCATTTCTGGAAACTCTAATTGCGTATTTTAAGAGTTTTACCACAATTAGACAGTTTTCTTACAAGTATGTAATGGAACCGGCAGGATAGTAACTGATTCACCAAAAAGACTCTAGAGAAATTCGGCCTCAATTGTAAACATTAGCAGTATAGTCCTCACTTACAGTCTTTCTACACTAATGGTGAGCTGTAAAAACATGAATTCCTAATATTTGAAAGCAAATTCAAGTCAAAACGCTCGCTAAAGTGGCCGGAGTTGTAAATATTATCAGTTTTCTGGTCATTTCCCTGCTTTCCACGGGTAATGTCCGTGATTGAAAACAGCAGGAAATGTAGTAAGAATCTACAAACTTTTATTTCAAGGGTTTCTTATAAGTTTTTAATCATTTCTGGAAACTCTAATTGCGTATTTTAAGAGTTTTCCACAATTAGACAGTTTTCTTACAAGTATGTAATGGAACCGGCAGGATAGTAACTGATTCACCAAAAGACGCTAGAGAAATTCGGCCTCAATTGTAAACATTAGCAGTATAGTCCTCACTTACAGTCTTTCTACACTAATGGTGAGCTGTATAAACATGAATTCCTAATATTTGAAAGCAAATTCAAGTCAAAACGCTCGCTAAAATGGCCGGAGTTGTAAATATTATCAGTTTTCTGGTCATTTCCCTGCTTTTCACGGGTCATGTCCGTGATTGATAACAGCAGGAAATGTAGTAAGAATCTACTAACTTTTATTTCAAGGGTTTCTTATAAGTTTTTAATCATTTCTGGAAACTCTAATTGCGTATTTTAAGAGTTTTACCACAATTAGATAGTTTTCTTACAAGTATGTAATGGAACCGGCAGGATATTAACTGATTCACCAAAAAGACGCTAGAGAAATTCGGCCTCATTGTAAACATTAGCAGTATAGTCCTCACTTACAGTCTTTCTACACTAATTGTGAGCTGTGTAAACATGAATTCCTAATATTTGAAAGCAAATTCAAGTGAAAACGCTCGCTAAAGTGGCCAGAGTTGTAAATATTCGCAGTTTTCTGGTCATTTCCCTGCTTTTCACTGGTAATGTCCGTGATTGAAAACAGCAGGAAATGTAGTAAGAATCTACAAACTTTTATTTCAAGGGTTTCTTATGAGTTTTTAATCATTTCTGGAAACTCTAATTGTGTATTTTAAAAGTCTTACCACAATTAGACAGTTTTCTTACAAGTATGTAATGGAACCGGCAGGATATTAACTGATTCACCAAAAAGACGCTAGAGAAATTCGGCCTCAATTGTAAACATTAGCAGTATAGTCCTCACTTACAGTCTTTCTACACTAATTGTGAGCTGTGTAAACATGAATTCCTAATATTTGAAAGCAAATTCAAGTCAAAACGCTCGCCAAAGTGGCCGGAGTTGTAAATATTATCAGTTTTCTGGTCATTTTTCTGCTTTCCACGGGTAATGTCCGTGATTGAAAAGAGCAGGAAATGTAGTAAGAATCTACTAACTTTTATTTCAAGGGTTTCTTATAAGTTTTTAATTATTTCTGGAAACTCTAATTGCGTATTTTAAGAGTTTTACCACAGTTAGACAGTTTTCTTACAAGTTTGTAATTGAACCGGCAGGATATTAACTGATTCACCAAAAAGACGCTAGAGAAATTCGGCCTCATTGTAAACATTAGCAGTATAGTCCTCACTTACAGTCTTTCTACACTAATTGTGAGCTGTGTAAACATGAATTCCTAATATTTGAAAGCAAATTCAAGTCAAAACGCTCGCTAAAGTGGCCGGAGTTGTAAATATTATCAGTTTTCTGTTCATTTCCCTGCTTTTCACGGGTAATGTCCGTGATTGAAAAGAGCAGGAAATGTAGTAAGAATCTACTAACTTTTATTTCAAGGGTTTCTTATAAGTTTTTAATCATTTCTGGAAACTCTAATTGCGTATTTTAAGAGTTTTACCACAATTAGACAGTATTCTTACAAGTGTGTAATGGAACCGGCAGGATAGTAACTGATTCACCAAAAAGACGCTAGAGAAATTCGGCCTCATTGTAAACATTAGCAGTATAGTCCTCACTTACAGTCTTTCTACACTAATTGTGAGCTGTGTAAACATGAATTCCTAATATTTGAAAGCGAATTCAAGTCAAAACGCTCGCTAAAGTGGCCAGAGTTGTAAATATTAGCAGTTTTCTGTTCATTTCCCTGCTTTTCACGGGTAATGTCCGTGATTGAAAACAGCAGGAAATGTAGTAAGAATCTACTAACTTTTATTTCAAGGGTTTCTTATAAGTTTTTAATCATTTCTGGAAACTCTAATTGAGTATTTTAAGAGTTTTACCACAATTAGACAGTTTTCTTACAAGTTTGTAATGGAACCGGCAGGATAGTAACTGATTCACCAAAAAGACGCTAGAGAAATTCGGCCTCAATGTAAACATTAGCAGTATAGTCCTCACTTACAGTCTTTCTACACTAATGGTGAGCTGTATAAACATGAATTCCTAATATTTGAAAGCAAAATCAAGTCAAAACGCTCGCTAAAGTGGCCGGAGTTGTAAATATTATCAGTTTTCTGGTCATTTCCCTGCTTTTCACGGGTCATGTCCGTGATTGAAAACAGCAGGAAATGTAGTAAGAATCTACAAACTTTTATTTCAAGGGTTTCTTATAAGTTTTTAATCATTTCTGGAAACTCTAATTGTGTATTTTAAAAGTTTTACCACAATTAGACAGTTTTCTTACAAGTATGTAATGGAACCGGCAGGATATTAACTGATTCACCAAAAAGACGCTAGAGAAATTCGGCCTCAATTGTAAACATTAGCAGTATAGTCCTCACTTACAGTCTTTCTACACTAATTGTGAGCTGTGTAAACATGAATTCCTAATATTTGAAAGCAAATTCAAGTCAAAACGCTCGCTAAACTGGCCGGAGTTGTAAATATTATCAGTTTTCTGGTCATTTCCCTGCTTTTCAACGGTAATGTCCGTGATAGAAAACAGCAGGAACTGTAGTAAGATTCTACAAACTTTAATTTCAAGGGTTTCTTATAAGTTTTTAATCATTTCTGGAAACTCTAATTGTGTATTTAAAAAGTTTTACCACAATTAGACAGTTTTCTTACAAGTATGTAATGGAACCAGCAGGATATTAACTGATTCACCAAAAAGACGCTAGAGAAATTCGGCCTCAATTGTAAACATTAGCAGTATAGTCCTCACTTACAGTCTTTCTACACTAATGGTGAGCTGTGTAAACATGAATTCCTAATATTTGAAAACAAATTCAAGTCAAAATGCTCGCTAAAGTGGCCGGAGTTGTAAATATCATCAGTTTTCTGGTCATTTTTCTGCTTTCCACGGGTAATGTCCGTGATTGAAAAAAGCAGGAAATGTAGTAAGAATCTACTAACTTTTATTTCAAGGGTTTCTTATAAGTTTTTAATCATTTCCGGAAACTCTAATTGCGTATTTTAAGAGTTTTACCACAGTTAGACAGTTTTCTTACAAGTATGTAATGGATCCGGCAGGATAGTAACTGATTCACCAAAAAGTCGCTAGAGAAATTCGGCCTCAATTGTAAACATTAGCAGTATAGTCCTCACTTACAGTCTTTCTACACTAATTGTGAGCTGTATAAACATGAATTCCTAATATTTGAAAGCAAATTCAAGTCAAAACGCTCGCTAAAATGGCCGGAGTTGTAAATATTATCAGTTTTCTGGTCATTTCCCTGCTTTTCACGGGTCATGTCCGTGATTGAAAACAGCAGGAAATGTAGTAAGAATCTACTCACTTTTATTTCAAGGGTTTCTTATAAGTTTTTAATCATTTCTGGAAACTCTAATTGTGTATTTAAAAAGTTTTACCACAATTAGACAGTTTTCTTACAAGTATGTAATGGAACTGGCAGGATATTAACTGATTCACCAAAAAGACGCTAGAGAAATTCGGCCTCAATTGTAAACATTAGCAGTATAGTCCTCACTTACAGTCTTTCTACACTAATGGTGAGCTGTGTAAACATGAATTCCTAATATTTGAAAACAAATTCAAGTCAAAACGCTCGCTAAAGTGGCCGGAGTTGTAAATATTATCAGTTTTCTGGTCATTTTTCTGCTTTCCACGGGTAATGTCCGTGATTGAAAAGAGCATGAAATGTAGTAAGAATCTACTAACTTTTATTTCAAGGGTTTCTTATAAGTTTTTAATCATTTCTGGAAACTCTAATTGCGTATTTTAAGAGTTTTACCACAGTTAGACAGTTTTCTTACAAGTTTGTAATTGAACCGGCAGGATATTAACTGATTCACCAAAAAGACGCTAGAGAAATTCGGCCTCATTGTAAACATTAGCAGTATAGTCCTCACTTACAGTCTTTCTACACTAATTGTGAGGTGTGTAAACATGAATTCCTAATATTTGAAAGCAAATTCAAGTCAAAACGCTAGCTAAAGTGGCCGGAGTTGTAAATATTAGCAGTTTTCTGTTCATTTCCCTGCTTTTCACGGGTCATGTCCGTGATTGAAAACAGCAGGAAATGTAATAAGAATCTACAAACTTTTATTTCAAGGGTTTCTTATAAGTTTTTAATCATTTCTGGAAACTCTAATTGCGTATTTTAAGAGTTTTACCATAGTTAGACAGTTTTCTTACAAGTATGTAATGGATCCGGCAGGATAGTAACTGATTCACCAAAAAGACGCTAGAGAAATTCGGCCTCAATTGTAAACATTAGCAGTATAGTCCTCACTTACAGTCTTTCTACACTAATTGTGAGCTGTGTAAACATGAATTCCTAATATTTGAAAGCGAATTCAAGTGAAAACGCTCGCTAAAGTGGCCAGAGCTGTAAATATTCGCAGTTTTCTGGTCATTTTTCTGCTTTTCACGGGTAATGTCCGTGATTGAAAAGAGCAGGAAATGTAGTAAGAATCTACAAACTTTAATTCAAGGGTTTCTTATAAGTTTTTAATCATTTCTGGAAACTCTAATTGCGTATTTTAAGAGTTTTACCACAATTAGACAGTTTTCTTACAAGTATGTAATGGAACCGGCAGGATAGTAACTGATTCACCAAAAAGACTCTAGAGAAATTCGGCCTCAATTGTAAACATTAGCAGTATAGTCCTCACTTACAGTCTTTCTACACTAATGGTGAGCTGTAAAAACATGAATTCCTAATATTTGAAAGCAAATTCAAGTCAAAACGCTCGCTAAAGTGGCCGGAGTTGTAAATATTATCAGTTTTCTGGTCATTTCCCTGCTTTCCACGGGTAATGTCCGTGATTGAAAACAGCAGGAAATGTAGTAAGAATCTACAAACTTTTATTTCAAGGGTTTCTTATAAGTTTTTAATCATTTCTGGAAACTCTAATTGCGTATTTTAAGAGTTTTCCACAATTAGACAGTTTTCTTACAAGTATGTAATGGAACCGGCAGGATAGTAACTGATTCACCAAAAGACGCTAGAGAAATTCGGCCTCAATTGTAAACATTAGCAGTATAGTCCTCACTTACAGTCTTTCTACACTAATGGTGAGCTGTATAAACATGAATTCCTAATATTTGAAAGCAAATTCAAGTCAAAACGCTCGCTAAAATGGCCGGAGTTGTAAATATTATCAGTTTTCTGGTCATTTCCCTGCTTTTCACGGGTCATGTCCGTGATTGATAACAGCAGGAAATGTAGTAAGAATCTACTAACTTTTATTTCAAGGGTTTCTTATAAGTTTTTAATCATTTCTGGAAACTCTAATTGCGTATTTTAAGAGTTTTACCACAATTAGATAGTTTTCTTACAAGTATGTAATGGAACCGGCAGGATATTAACTGATTCACCAAAAAGACGCTAGAGAAATTCGGCCTCATTGTAAACATTAGCAGTATAGTCCTCACTTACAGTCTTTCTACACTAATTGTGAGCTGTGTAAACATGAATTCCTAATATTTGAAAGCAAATTCAAGTGAAAACGCTCGCTAAAGTGGCCAGAGTTGTAAATATTCGCAGTTTTCTGGTCATTTCCCTGCTTTTCACTGGTAATGTCCGTGATTGAAAACAGCAGGAAATGTAGTAAGAATCTACAAACTTTTATTTCAAGGGTTTCTTATGAGTTTTTAATCATTTCTGGAAACTCTAATTGTGTATTTTAAAAGTCTTACCACAATTAGACAGTTTTCTTACAAGTATGTAATGGAACCGGCAGGATATTAACTGATTCACCAAAAAGACGCTAGAGAAATTCGGCCTCAATTGTAAACATTAGCAGTATAGTCCTCACTTACAGTCTTTCTACACTAATTGTGAGCTGTGTAAACATGAATTCCTAATATTTGAAAGCAAATTCAAGTCAAAACGCTCGCCAAAGTGGCCGGAGTTGTAAATATTATCAGTTTTCTGGTCATTTTTCTGCTTTCCACGGGTAATGTCCGTGATTGAAAAGAGCAGGAAATGTAGTAAGAATCTACTAACTTTTATTACAAAAATTTCTTATAAGTTTTTAATCATTTCTGGAAACTCTAATTGTGTATTTAAAAAGTTTTACCACAATTAGACAGTTTTCTTACAAGTATGTAATGGAACCGGCAGGATGTTAACTGATTCACCAAAAAGACGCTAGAGAAATTCGGCCTCAATTGTAAACATTAGCAGTATAGTCCTCACTTACAGTCTTTCTACACTCATTGTGAGCTGTGTAAACATGAATTCCTAATATTTGAAAGCGAATTCAAGTGAAAACGCTCGCTAAAGTGGCCAGAGTTGTAAATATTATCAGTTTTCTGGTCATTTTTCTGCTTTTCACGGGTAATGTCCGTGATTCAAAACAGCAGGAAATGTAGTAAGAATCTACTAACTTTTATTTCAAGGGTTTCTTATAAGTTTTTAATCATTTCTGGAAACTCTAATTGCGTATTTTAAGAGTTTTACCACAATTAGATAGTTTTCTTACAAGTATGTAATGGAACCGGCAGGATATTAACTGATTCACCAAAAAGACGCTAGAGAAATTCGGCCTCATTGTAAACATTAGCAGTATAGTCCTCACTTACAGTCTTTCTACACTAATTGTGAGCTGTGTAAACATGAATTCCTAATATTTGAAAGCAAATTCAAGTGAAAACGCTCGCTAAAGTGGCCAGAGTTGTAAATATTCGCAGTTTTCTGGTCATTTCCCTGCTTTTCACTGGTAATGTCCGTGATTGAAAACAGCAGGAAATGTAGTAAGAATCTACAAACTTTTATTTCAAGGGTTTCTTATGAGTTTTTAATCATTTCTGGAAACTCTACTTGTGTATTTTAAAAGTCTTACCACAATTAGACAGTTTTCTTACAAGTATGTAATGGAACCGGCAGGATATTAACTGATTCACCAAAAAGACGCTAGAGAAATTCGGCCTCAATTGTAAACATTAGCAGTATAGTCCTCACTTACAGTCTTTCTACACTAATTGTGAGCTGTGTAAACATGAATTCCTAATATTTGAAAGCAAATTCAAGTCAAAACGCTCGCCAAAGTGGCCGGAGTTGTAAATATTATCAGTTTTCTGGTCATTTTTCTGCTTTCCACGGGTAATGTCCGTGATTGAAAAGAGCAGGAAATGTAGTAAGAATCTACTAACTTTTATTTCAAGGGTTTCTTATAAGTTTTTAATCATTTCTGGAAACTCTAATTGCGTATTTTAAGAGTTTTACCACAGTTAGACAGTTTTCTTACAAGTTTGTAATTGAACCGGCAGGATATTAACTGATTCACCAAAAAGACGCTAGAGAAATTCGGCCTCATTGTAAACATTAGCAGTATAGTCCTCACTTACAGTCTTTCTACACTAATTGTGAGCTGTGTAAACATGAATTCCTAATATTTGAAAGCAAATTCAAGTCAAAACGCTCGCTAAAGTGGCCAGAGCTGTAAATATTCGCAGTTTTCTGGTCATTTTTCTGCTTTTCACGGGTAATGTCCGTGATTGAAAAGAGCAGGAAATGTAGTAAGAATCTACAAACTTTAATTCAAGGGTTTCTTATAAGTTTTTAATCATTTCTGGAAACTCTAATTGCGTATTTTAAGAGTTTTACCACAATTAGACAGTTTTCTTACAAGTATGTAATGGAACCGGCAGGATAGTAACTGATTCACCAAAAAGACTCTAGAGAAATTCGGCCTCAATTGTAAACATTAGCAGTATAGTCCTCACTTACAGTCTTTCTACACTAATGGTGAGCTGTAAAAACATGAATTCCTAATATTTGAAAGCAAATTCAAGTCAAAACGCTCGCTAAAGTGGCCGGAGTTGTAAATATTATCAGTTTTCTGGTCATTTCCCTGCTTTCCACGGGTAATGTCCGTGATTGAAAACAGCAGGAAATGTAGTAAGAATCTACAAACTTTTATTTCAAGGGTTTCTTATAAGTTTTTAATCATTTCTGGAAACTCTAATTGCGTATTTTAAGAGTTTTCCACAATTAGACAGTTTTCTTACAAGTATGTAATGGAACCGGCAGGATAGTAACTGATTCACCAAAAGACGCTAGAGAAATTCGGCCTCAATTGTAAACATTAGCAGTATAGTCCTCACTTACAGTCTTTCTACACTAATGGTGAGCTGTATAAACATGAATTCCTAATATTTGAAAGCAAATTCAAGTCAAAACGCTCGCTAAAATGGCCGGAGTTGTAAATATTATCAGTTTTCTGGTCATTTCCCTGCTTTTCACGGGTCATGTCCGTGATTGATAACAGCAGGAAATGTAGTAAGAATCTACTAACTTTTATTTCAAGGGTTTCTTATAAGTTTTTAATCATTTCTGGAAACTCTAATTGCGTATTTTAAGAGTTTTACCACAATTAGATAGTTTTCTTACAAGTATGTAATGGAACCGGCAGGATATTAACTGATTCACCAAAAAGACGCTAGAGAAATTCGGCCTCATTGTAAACATTAGCAGTATAGTCCTCACTTACAGTCTTTCTACACTAATTGTGAGCTGTGTAAACATGAATTCCTAATATTTGAAAGCAAATTCAAGTGAAAACGCTCGCTAAAGTGGCCAGAGTTGTAAATATTCGCAGTTTTCTGGTCATTTCCCTGCTTTTCACTGGTAATGTCCGTGATTGAAAACAGCAGGAAATGTAGTAAGAATCTACAAACTTTTATTTCAAGGGTTTCTTATGAGTTTTTAATCATTTCTGGAAACTCTAATTGTGTATTTTAAAAGTCTTACCACAATTAGACAGTTTTCTTACAAGTATGTAATGGAACCGGCAGGATATTAACTGATTCACCAAAAAGACGCTAGAGAAATTCGGCCTCAATTGTAAACATTAGCAGTATAGTCCTCACTTACAGTCTTTCTACACTAATTGTGAGCTGTGTAAACATGAATTCCTAATATTTGAAAGCAAATTCAAGTCAAAACGCTCGCCAAAGTGGCCGGAGTTGTAAATATTATCAGTTTTCTGGTCATTTTTCTGCTTTCCACGGGTAATGTCCGTGATTGAAAAGAGCAGGAAATGTAGTAAGAATCTACTAACTTTTATTACAAAAATTTCTTATAAGTTTTTAATCATTTCTGGAAACTCTAATTGTGTATTTAAAAAGTTTTACCACAATTAGACAGTTTTCTTACAAGTATGTAATGGAACCGGCAGGATGTTAACTGATTCACCAAAAAGACGCTAGAGAAATTCGGCCTCAATTGTAAACATTAGCAGTATAGTCCTCACTTACAGTCTTTCTACACTCATTGTGAGCTGTGTAAACATGAATTCCTAATATTTGAAAGCGAATTCAAGTGAAAACGCTCGCTAAAGTGGCCAGAGTTGTAAATATTATCAGTTTTCTGGTCATTTTTCTGCTTTTCACGGGTAATGTCCGTGATTGAAAACAGCAGGAAATGTAGTAAGAATCTACTAACTTTTATTTCAAGGGTTTCTTATAAGTTTTTAATCATTTCTGGAAACTCTAATTGCGTATTTTAAGAGTTTTACCACAATTAGATAGTTTTCTTACAAGTATGTAATGGAACCGGCAGGATATTAACTGATTCACCAAAAAGACGCTAGAGAAATTCGGCCTCATTGTAAACATTAGCAGTATAGTCCTCACTTACAGTCTTTCTACACTAATTGTGAGCTGTGTAAACATGAATTCCTAATATTTGAAAGCAAATTCAAGTGAAAACGCTCGCTAAAGTGGCCAGAGTTGTAAATATTCGCAGTTTTCTGGTCATTTCCCTGCTTTTCACTGGTAATGTCCGTGATTGAAAACAGCAGGAAATGTAGTAAGAATCTACAAACTTTTATTTCAAGGGTTTCTTATGAGTTTTTAATCATTTCTGGAAACTCTACTTGTGTATTTTAAAAGTCTTACCACAATTAGACAGTTTTCTTACAAGTATGTAATGGAACCGGCAGGATATTAACTGATTCACCAAAAAGACGCTAGAGAAATTCGGCCTCAATTGTAAACATTAGCAGTATAGTCCTCACTTACAGTCTTTCTACACTAATTGTGAGCTGTGTAAACATGAATTCCTAATATTTGAAAGCAAATTCAAGTCAAAACGCTCGCCAAAGTGGCCGGAGTTGTAAATATTATCAGTTTTCTGGTCATTTTTCTGCTTTCCACGGGTAATGTCCGTGATTGAAAAGAGCAGGAAATGTAGTAAGAATCTACTAACTTTTATTTCAAGGGTTTCTTATAAGTTTTTAATCATTTCTGGAAACTCTAATTGCGTATTTTAAGAGTTTTACCACAGTTAGACAGTTTTCTTACAAGTTTGTAATTGAACCGGCAGGATATTAACTGATTCACCAAAAAGACGCTAGAGAAATTCGGCCTCATTGTAAACATTAGCAGTATAGTCCTCACTTACAGTCTTTCTACACTAATTGTGAGCTGTGTAAACATGAATTCCTAATATTTGAAAGCAAATTCAAGTCAAAACGCTCGCTAAAGTGGCCGGAGTTGTAAATATTATCAGTTTTCTGTTCATTTCCCTGCTTTTCACGGGTAATGTCCGTGATTGAAAAGAGCAGGAAATGTAGTAAGAATCTACTAACTTTTATTTCAAGGGTTTCTTATAAGTTTTTAATCATTTCTGGAAACTCTAATTGCGTATTTTAAGAGTTTTACCACAATTAGACAGTATTCTTACAAGTGTGTAATGGAACCGGCAGGATAGTAACTGATTCACCAAAAAGACGCTAGAGAAATTCGGCCTCATTGTAAACATTAGCAGTATAGTCCTCACTTACAGTCTTTCTACACTAATTGTGAGCTGTGTAAACATGAATTCCTAATATTTGAAAGCGAATTCAAGTCAAAACGCTCGCTAAAGTGGCCGGAGTTGTAAATATTAGCAGTTTTCTGTTCATTTCCCTGCTTTTCACGGGTCATGTCCGTGATTGAAAACAGCAGGAAATGTAATAAGAATCTACAAACTTTTATTTCAAGGGTTTCTTATAAGTTTTTAATCATTTCTGGAAACTCTAATTGCGTATTTTAAGAGTTTTACCATAGTTAGACAGTTTTCTTACAAGTATGTAATGGATCCGGCAGGATAGTAACTGATTCACCAAAAAGACGCTAGAGAAATTCGGCCTCAATTGTAAACATTAGCAGTATAGTCCTCACTTACAGTCTTTCTACACTAATTGTGAGCTGTGTAAACATGAATTCCTAATATTTGAAAGCGAATTCAAGTGAAAACGCTCGCTAAAGTGGCCAGAGCTGTAAATATTCGCAGTTTTCTGGTCATTTTTCTGCTTTTCACGGGTAATGTCCGTGATTGAAAAGAGCAGGAAATGTAGTAAGAATCTACAAACTTTAATTCAAGGGTTTCTTATAAGTTTTTAATCATTTCTGGAAACTCTAATTGCGTATTTTAAGAGTTTTACCACAATTAGACAGTTTTCTTACAAGTATGTAATGGAACCGGCAGGATAGTAACTGATTCACCAAAAAGACTCTAGAGAAATTCGGCCTCAATTGTAAACATTAGCAGTATAGTCCTCACTTACAGTCTTTCTACACTAATGGTGAGCTGTAAAAACATGAATTCCTAATATTTGAAAGCAAATTCAAGTCAAAACGCTCGCTAAAGTGGCCGGAGTTGTAAATATTATCAGTTTTCTGGTCATTTCCCTGCTTTCCACGGGTAATGTCCGTGATTGAAAACAGCAGGAAATGTAGTAAGAATCTACAAACTTTTATTTCAAGGGTTTCTTATAAGTTTTTAATCATTTCTGGAAACTCTAATTGCGTATTTTAAGAGTTTTCCACAATTAGACAGTTTTCTTACAAGTATGTAATGGAACCGGCAGGATAGTAACTGATTCACCAAAAGACGCTAGAGAAATTCGGCCTCAATTGTAAACATTAGCAGTATAGTCCTCACTTACAGTCTTTCTACACTAATGGTGAGCTGTATAAACATGAATTCCTAATATTTGAAAGCAAATTCAAGTCAAAACGCTCGCTAAAATGGCCGGAGTTGTAAATATTATCAGTTTTCTGGTCATTTCCCTGCTTTTCACGGGTCATGTCCGTGATTGATAACAGCAGGAAATGTAGTAAGAATCTACTAACTTTTATTTCAAGGGTTTCTTATAAGTTTTTAATCATTTCTGGAAACTCTAATTGCGTATTTTAAGAGTTTTACCACAATTAGATAGTTTTCTTACAAGTATGTAATGGAACCGGCAGGATATTAACTGATTCACCAAAAAGACGCTAGAGAAATTCGGCCTCATTGTAAACATTAGCAGTATAGTCCTCACTTACAGTCTTTCTACACTAATTGTGAGCTGTGTAAACATGAATTCCTAATATTTGAAAGCAAATTCAAGTGAAAACGCTCGCTAAAGTGGCCAGAGTTGTAAATATTCGCAGTTTTCTGGTCATTTCCCTGCTTTTCACTGGTAATGTCCGTGATTGAAAACAGCAGGAAATGTAGTAAGAATCTACAAACTTTTATTTCAAGGGTTTCTTATGAGTTTTTAATCATTTCTGGAAACTCTAATTGTGTATTTTAAAAGTCTTACCACAATTAGACAGTTTTCTTACAAGTATGTAATGGAACCGGCAGGATATTAACTGATTCACCAAAAAGACGCTAGAGAAATTCGGCCTCAATTGTAAACATTAGCAGTATAGTCCTCACTTACAGTCTTTCTACACTAATTGTGAGCTGTGTAAACATGAATTCCTAATATTTGAAAGCAAATTCAAGTCAAAACGCTCGCCAAAGTGGCCGGAGTTGTAAATATTATCAGTTTTCTGGTCATTTTTCTGCTTTCCACGGGTAATGTCCGTGATTGAAAAGAGCAGGAAATGTAGTAAGAATCTACTAACTTTTATTACAAAAATTTCTTATAAGTTTTTAATCATTTCTGGAAACTCTAATTGTGTATTTAAAAAGTTTTACCACAATTAGACAGTTTTCTTACAAGTATGTAATGGAACCGGCAGGATGTTAACTGATTCACCAAAAAGACGCTAGAGAAATTCGGCCTCAATTGTAAACATTAGCAGTATAGTCCTCACTTACAGTCTTTCTACACTCATTGTGAGCTGTGTAAACATGAATTCCTAATATTTGAAAGCGAATTCAAGTGAAAACGCTCGCTAAAGTGGCCAGAGTTGTAAATATTATCAGTTTTCTGGTCATTTTTCTGCTTTTCACGGGTAATGTCCGTGATTGAAAACAGCAGGAAATGTAGTAAGAATCTACTAACTTTTATTTCAAGGGTTTCTTATAAGTTTTTAATCATTTCTGGAAACTCTAATTGCGTATTTTAAGAGTTTTACCACAATTAGATAGTTTTCTTACAAGTATGTAATGGAACCGGCAGGATATTAACTGATTCACCAAAAAGACGCTAGAGAAATTCGGCCTCATTGTAAACATTAGCAGTATAGTCCTCACTTACAGTCTTTCTACACTAATTGTGAGCTGTGTAAACATGAATTCCTAATATTTGAAAGCAAATTCAAGTGAAAACGCTCGCTAAAGTGGCCAGAGTTGTAAATATTCGCAGTTTTCTGGTCATTTCCCTGCTTTTCACTGGTAATGTCCGTGATTGAAAACAGCAGGAAATGTAGTAAGAATCTACAAACTTTTATTTCAAGGGTTTCTTATGAGTTTTTAATCATTTCTGGAAACTCTACTTGTGTATTTTAAAAGTCTTACCACAATTAGACAGTTTTCTTACAAGTATGTAATGGAACCGGCAGGATATTAACTGATTCACCAAAAAGACGCTAGAGAAATTCGGCCTCAATTGTAAACATTAGCAGTATAGTCCTCACTTACAGTCTTTCTACACTAATTGTGAGCTGTGTAAACATGAATTCCTAATATTTGAAAGCAAATTCAAGTCAAAACGCTCGCCAAAGTGGCCGGAGTTGTAAATATTATCAGTTTTCTGGTCATTTTTCTGCTTTCCACGGGTAATGTCCGTGATTGAAAAGAGCAGGAAATGTAGTAAGAATCTACTAACTTTTATTTCAAGGGTTTCTTATAAGTTTTTAATCATTTCTGGAAACTCTAATTGCGTATTTTAAGAGTTTTACCACAGTTAGACAGTTTTCTTACAAGTTTGTAATTGAACCGGCAGGATATTAACTGATTCACCAAAAAGACGCTAGAGAAATTCGGCCTCATTGTAAACATTAGCAGTATAGTCCTCACTTACAGTCTTTCTACACTAATTGTGAGCTGTGTAAACATGAATTCCTAATATTTGAAAGCAAATTCAAGTCAAAACGCTCGCTAAAGTGGCCGGAGTTGTAAATATTATCAGTTTTCTGTTCATTTCCCTGCTTTTCACGGGTAATGTCCGTGATTGAAAAGAGCAGGAAATGTAGTAAGAATCTACTAACTTTTATTTCAAGGGTTTCTTATAAGTTTTTAATCATTTCTGGAAACTCTAATTGCGTATTTTAAGAGTTTTACCACAATTAGACAGTATTCTTACAAGTGTGTAATGGAACCGGCAGGATAGTAACTGATTCACCAAAAAGACGCTAGAGAAATTCGGCCTCATTGTAAACATTAGCAGTATAGTCCTCACTTACAGTCTTTCTACACTAATTGTGAGCTGTGTAAACATGAATTCCTAATATTTGAAAGCGAATTCAAGTCAAAACGCTCGCTAAAGTGGCCGGAGTTGTAAATATTAGCAGTTTTCTGTTCATTTCCCTGCTTTTCACGGGTCATGTCCGTGATTGAAAACAGCAGGAAATGTAATAAGAATCTACAAACTTTTATTTCAAGGGTTTCTTATAAGTTTTTAATCATTTCTGGAAACTCTAATTGCGTATTTTAAGAGTTTTACCATAGTTAGACAGTTTTCTTACAAGTATGTAATGGATCCGGCAGGATAGTAACTGATTCACCAAAAAGACGCTAGAGAAATTCGGCCTCAATTGTAAACATTAGCAGTATAGTCCTCACTTACAGTCTTTCTACACTAATTGTGAGCTGTGTAAACATGAATTCCTAATATTTGAAAGCGAATTCAAGTGAAAACGCTCGCTAAAGTGGCCAGAGCTGTAAATATTCGCAGTTTTCTGGTCATTTTTCTGCTTTTCACGGGTAATGTCCGTGATTGAAAAGAGCAGGAAATGTAGTAAGAATCTACAAACTTTAATTCAAGGGTTTCTTATAAGTTTTTAATCATTTCTGGAAACTCTAATTGCGTATTTTAAGAGTTTTACCACAATTAGACAGTTTTCTTACAAGTATGTAATGGAACCGGCAGGATAGTAACTGATTCACCAAAAAGACTCTAGAGAAATTCGGCCTCAATTGTAAACATTAGCAGTATAGTCCTCACTTACAGTCTTTCTACACTAATGGTGAGCTGTAAAAACATGAATTCCTAATATTTGAAAGCAAATTCAAGTCAAAACGCTCGCTAAAGTGGCCGGAGTTGTAAATATTATCAGTTTTCTGGTCATTTCCCTGCTTTCCACGGGTAATGTCCGTGATTGAAAACAGCAGGAAATGTAGTAAGAATCTACAAACTTTTATTTCAAGGGTTTCTTATAAGTTTTTAATCATTTCTGGAAACTCTAATTGCGTATTTTAAGAGTTTTCCACAATTAGACAGTTTTCTTACAAGTATGTAATGGAACCGGCAGGATAGTAACTGATTCACCAAAAGACGCTAGAGAAATTCGGCCTCAATTGTAAACATTAGCAGTATAGTCCTCACTTACAGTCTTTCTACACTAATGGTGAGCTGTATAAACATGAATTCCTAATATTTGAAAGCAAATTCAAGTCAAAACGCTCGCTAAAATGGCCGGAGTTGTAAATATTATCAGTTTTCTGGTCATTTCCCTGCTTTTCACGGGTCATGTCCGTGATTGATAACAGCAGGAAATGTAGTAAGAATCTACTAACTTTTATTTCAAGGGTTTCTTATAAGTTTTTAATCATTTCTGGAAACTCTAATTGCGTATTTTAAGAGTTTTACCACAATTAGATAGTTTTCTTACAAGTATGTAATGGAACCGGCAGGATATTAACTGATTCACCAAAAAGACGCTAGAGAAATTCGGCCTCATTGTAAACATTAGCAGTATAGTCCTCACTTACAGTCTTTCTACACTAATTGTGAGCTGTGTAAACATGAATTCCTAATATTTGAAAGCAAATTCAAGTGAAAACGCTCGCTAAAGTGGCCAGAGTTGTAAATATTCGCAGTTTTCTGGTCATTTCCCTGCTTTTCACTGGTAATGTCCGTGATTGAAAACAGCAGGAAATGTAGTAAGAATCTACAAACTTTTATTTCAAGGGTTTCTTATGAGTTTTTAATCATTTCTGGAAACTCTAATTGTGTATTTTAAAAGTCTTACCACAATTAGACAGTTTTCTTACAAGTATGTAATGGAACCGGCAGGATATTAACTGATTCACCAAAAAGACGCTAGAGAAATTCGGCCTCAATTGTAAACATTAGCAGTATAGTCCTCACTTACAGTCTTTCTACACTAATTGTGAGCTGTGTAAACATGAATTCCTAATATTTGAAAGCAAATTCAAGTCAAAACGCTCGCCAAAGTGGCCGGAGTTGTAAATATTATCAGTTTTCTGGTCATTTTTCTGCTTTCCACGGGTAATGTCCGTGATTGAAAAGAGCAGGAAATGTAGTAAGAATCTACTAACTTTTATTACAAAAATTTCTTATAAGTTTTTAATCATTTCTGGAAACTCTAATTGTGTATTTAAAAAGTTTTACCACAATTAGACAGTTTTCTTACAAGTATGTAATGGAACCGGCAGGATGTTAACTGATTCACCAAAAAGACGCTAGAGAAATTCGGCCTCAATTGTAAACATTAGCAGTATAGTCCTCACTTACAGTCTTTCTACACTAATGGTGAGCTGTATAAACATGAATTCCTAATATTTGAAAGCAAATTCAAGTCAAAACGCTCGCTAAAATGGCCGGAGTTGTAAATATTATCAGTTTTCTGGTCATTTCCCTGCTTTTCACGGGTCATGTCCGTGATTGAAAACAGCAGGAAATGTAGTAAGAATCTACAAACTTTTATTTCAAGGGTTTCTTATGAGTTTTTAATCATTTCTGGAAACTCTAATTGTGTATTTTAAAAGTCTTACCACAATTAGACAGTTTTCTTACAAGTATGTAATGGAACCGGCAGGATATTAACTGATTCACCAAAAAGACGCTAGAGAAATTCGGCCTCAATTGTAAACATTAGCAGTATAGTCCTCACTTACAGTCTTTCTACACTAATTGTGAGCTGTGTAAACATGAATTCCTAATATTTGAAAGCAAATTCAAGTCAAAACGCTCGCCAAAGTGGCCGGAGTTGTAAATATTATCAGTTTTCTGGTCATTTTTCTGCTTTCCACGGGTAATGTCCGTGATTGAAAAGAGCAGGAAATGTAGTAAGAATCTACTAACTTTTATTACAAAAATTTCTTATAAGTTTTTAATCATTTCTGGAAACTCTAATTGTGTATTTAAAAAGTTTTACCACAATTAGACAGTTTTCTTACAAGTATGTAATGGAACCGGCAGGATGTTAACTGATTCACCAAAAAGACGCTAGAGAAATTCGGCCTCAATTGTAAACATTAGCAGTATAGTCCTCACTTACAGTCTTTCTACACTCATTGTGAGCTGTGTAAACATGAATTCCTAATATTTGAAAGCGAATTCAAGTGAAAACGCTCGCTAAAGTGGCCAGAGTTGTAAATATTATCAGTTTTCTGGTCATTTTTCTGCTTTTCACGGGTAATGTCCGTGATTGAAAACAGCAGGAAATGTAGTAAGAATCTACTAACTTTTATTTCAAGGGTTTCTTATAAGTTTTTAATCATTTCTGGAAACTCTAATTGCGTATTTTAAGAGTTTTACCACAATTAGATAGTTTTCTTACAAGTATGTAATGGAACCGGCAGGATATTAACTGATTCACCAAAAAGACGCTAGAGAAATTCGGCCTCATTGTAAACATTAGCAGTATAGTCCTCACTTACAGTCTTTCTACACTAATTGTGAGCTGTGTAAACATGAATTCCTAATATTTGAAAGCAAATTCAAGTGAAAACGCTCGCTAAAGTGGCCAGAGTTGTAAATATTCGCAGTTTTCTGGTCATTTCCCTGCTTTTCACTGGTAATGTCCGTGATTGAAAACAGCAGGAAATGTAGTAAGAATCTACAAACTTTTATTTCAAGGGTTTCTTATGAGTTTTTAATCATTTCTGGAAACTCTACTTGTGTATTTTAAAAGTCTTACCACAATTAGACAGTTTTCTTACAAGTATGTAATGGAACCGGCAGGATATTAACTGATTCACCAAAAAGACGCTAGAGAAATTCGGCCTCAATTGTAAACATTAGCAGTATAGTCCTCACTTACAGTCTTTCTACACTAATTGTGAGCTGTGTAAACATGAATTCCTAATATTTGAAAGCAAATTCAAGTCAAAACGCTCGCCAAAGTGGCCGGAGTTGTAAATATTATCAGTTTTCTGGTCATTTTTCTGCTTTCCACGGGTAATGTCCGTGATTGAAAAGAGCAGGAAATGTAGTAAGAATCTACTAACTTTTATTTCAAGGGTTTCTTATAAGTTTTTAATCATTTCTGGAAACTCTAATTGCGTATTTTAAGAGTTTTACCACAGTTAGACAGTTTTCTTACAAGTTTGTAATTGAACCGGCAGGATATTAACTGATTCACCAAAAAGACGCTAGAGAAATTCGGCCTCATTGTAAACATTAGCAGTATAGTCCTCACTTACAGTCTTTCTACACTAATTGTGAGCTGTGTAAACATGAATTCCTAATATTTGAAAGCAAATTCAAGTCAAAACGCTCGCTAAAGTGGCCGGAGTTGTAAATATTATCAGTTTTCTGTTCATTTCCCTGCTTTTCACGGGTAATGTCCGTGATTGAAAAGAGCAGGAAATGTAGTAAGAATCTACTAACTTTTATTTCAAGGGTTTCTTATAAGTTTTTAATCATTTCTGGAAACTCTAATTGCGTATTTTAAGAGTTTTACCACAATTAGACAGTATTCTTACAAGTGTGTAATGGAACCGGCAGGATAGTAACTGATTCACCAAAAAGACGCTAGAGAAATTCGGCCTCATTGTAAACATTAGCAGTATAGTCCTCACTTACAGTCTTTCTACACTAATTGTGAGCTGTGTAAACATGAATTCCTAATATTTGAAAGCGAATTCAAGTCAAAACGCTCGCTAAAGTGGCCGGAGTTGTAAATATTAGCAGTTTTCTGTTCATTTCCCTGCTTTTCACGGGTCATGTCCGTGATTGAAAACAGCAGGAAATGTAATAAGAATCTACAAACTTTTATTTCAAGGGTTTCTTATAAGTTTTTAATCATTTCTGGAAACTCTAATTGCGTATTTTAAGAGTTTTACCATAGTTAGACAGTTTTCTTACAAGTATGTAATGGATCCGGCAGGATAGTAACTGATTCACCAAAAAGACGCTAGAGAAATTCGGCCTCAATTGTAAACATTAGCAGTATAGTCCTCACTTACAGTCTTTCTACACTAATTGTGAGCTGTGTAAACATGAATTCCTAATATTTGAAAGCAAATTCAAGTCAAAACGCTCGCTAAAGTGGCCGGAGTTGTAAATATTATCAGTTTTCTGTTCATTTCCCTGCTTTTCACGGGTAATGTCCGTGATTGAAAAGAGCAGGAAATGTAGTAAGAATCTACTAACTTTTATTTCAAGGGTTTCTTATAAGTTTTTAATCATTTCTGGAAACTCTAATTGCGTATTTTAAGAGTTTTACCACAATTAGACAGTATTCTTACAAGTGTGTAATGGAACCGGCAGGATAGTAACTGATTCACCAAAAAGACGCTAGAGAAATTCGGCCTCATTGTAAACATTAGCAGTATAGTCCTCACTTACAGTCTTTCTACACTAATTGTGAGCTGTGTAAACATGAATTCCTAATATTTGAAAGCGAATTCAAGTCAAAACGCTCGCTAAAGTGGCCGGAGTTGTAAATATTAGCAGTTTTCTGTTCATTTCCCTGCTTTTCACGGGTCATGTCCGTGATTGAAAACAGCAGGAAATGTAATAAGAATCTACAAACTTTTATTTCAAGGGTTTCTTATAAGTTTTTAATCATTTCTGGAAACTCTAATTGCGTATTTTAAGAGTTTTACCATAGTTAGACAGTTTTCTTACAAGTATGTAATGGATCCGGCAGGATAGTAACTGATTCACCAAAAAGACGCTAGAGAAATTCGGCCTCAATTGTAAACATTAGCAGTATAGTCCTCACTTACAGTCTTTCTACACTAATTGTGAGCTGTGTAAACATGAATTCCTAATATTTGAAAGCGAATTCAAGTGAAAACGCTCGCTAAAGTGGCCAGAGCTGTAAATATTCGCAGTTTTCTGGTCATTTTTCTGCTTTTCACGGGTAATGTCCGTGATTGAAAAGAGCAGGAAATGTAGTAAGAATCTACAAACTTTAATTCAAGGGTTTCTTATAAGTTTTTAATCATTTCTGGAAACTCTAATTGCGTATTTTAAGAGTTTTACCACAATTAGACAGTTTTCTTACAAGTATGTAATGGAACCGGCAGGATAGTAACTGATTCACCAAAAAGACTCTAGAGAAATTCGGCCTCAATTGTAAACATTAGCAGTATAGTCCTCACTTACAGTCTTTCTACACTAATGGTGAGCTGTAAAAACATGAATTCCTAATATTTGAAAGCAAATTCAAGTCAAAACGCTCGCTAAAGTGGCCGGAGTTGTAAATATTATCAGTTTTCTGGTCATTTCCCTGCTTTCCACGGGTAATGTCCGTGATTGAAAACAGCAGGAAATGTAGTAAGAATCTACAAACTTTTATTTCAAGGGTTTCTTATAAGTTTTTAATCATTTCTGGAAACTCTAATTGCGTATTTTAAGAGTTTTCCACAATTAGACAGTTTTCTTACAAGTATGTAATGGAACCGGCAGGATAGTAACTGATTCACCAAAAGACGCTAGAGAAATTCGGCCTCAATTGTAAACATTAGCAGTATAGTCCTCACTTACAGTCTTTCTACACTAATGGTGAGCTGTATAAACATGAATTCCTAATATTTGAAAGCAAATTCAAGTCAAAACGCTCGCTAAAATGGCCGGAGTTGTAAATATTATCAGTTTTCTGGTCATTTCCCTGCTTTTCACGGGTCATGTCCGTGATTGATAACAGCAGGAAATGTAGTAAGAATCTACTAACTTTTATTTCAAGGGTTTCTTATAAGTTTTTAATCATTTCTGGAAACTCTAATTGCGTATTTTAAGAGTTTTACCACAATTAGACAGTTTTCTTACAAGTATGTAATGGAACCGGCAGGATGTTAACTGATTCACCAAAAAGACGCTAGAGAAATTCGGCCTCAATTGTAAACATTAGCAGTATAGTCCTCACTTACAGTCTTTCTACACTAATGGTGAGCTGTATAAACATGAATTCCTAATATTTGAAAGCAAATTCAAGTCAAAACGCTCGCTAAAATGGCCGGAGTTGTAAATATTATCAGTTTTCTGGTCATTTCCCTGCTTTTCACGGGTCATGTCCGTGATTGAAAACAGCAGGAAATGTAGTAAGAATCTACAAACTTTTATTTCAAGGGTTTCTTATGAGTTTTTAATCATTTCTGGAAACTCTAATTGTGTATTTTAAAAGTCTTACCACAATTAGACAGTTTTCTTACAAGTATGTAATGGAACCGGCAGGATATTAACTGATTCACCAAAAAGACGCTAGAGAAATTCGGCCTCAATTGTAAACATTAGCAGTATAGTCCTCACTTACAGTCTTTCTACACTAATTGTGAGCTGTGTAAACATGAATTCCTAATATTTGAAAGCAAATTCAAGTCAAAACGCTCGCCAAAGTGGCCGGAGTTGTAAATATTATCAGTTTTCTGGTCATTTTTCTGCTTTCCACGGGTAATGTCCGTGATTGAAAAGAGCAGGAAATGTAGTAAGAATCTACTAACTTTTATTACAAAAATTTCTTATAAGTTTTTAATCATTTCTGGAAACTCTAATTGTGTATTTAAAAAGTTTTACCACAATTAGACAGTTTTCTTACAAGTATGTAATGGAACCGGCAGGATGTTAACTGATTCACCAAAAAGACGCTAGAGAAATTCGGCCTCAATTGTAAACATTAGCAGTATAGTCCTCACTTACAGTCTTTCTACACTCATTGTGAGCTGTGTAAACATGAATTCCTAATATTTGAAAGCGAATTCAAGTGAAAACGCTCGCTAAAGTGGCCAGAGTTGTAAATATTATCAGTTTTCTGGTCATTTTTCTGCTTTTCACGGGTAATGTCCGTGATTGAAAACAGCAGGAAATGTAGTAAGAATCTACTAACTTTTATTTCAAGGGTTTCTTATAAGTTTTTAATCATTTCTGGAAACTCTAATTGCGTATTTTAAGAGTTTTACCACAATTAGATAGTTTTCTTACAAGTATGTAATGGAACCGGCAGGATATTAACTGATTCACCAAAAAGACGCTAGAGAAATTCGGCCTCATTGTAAACATTAGCAGTATAGTCCTCACTTACAGTCTTTCTACACTAATTGTGAGCTGTGTAAACATGAATTCCTAATATTTGAAAGCAAATTCAAGTGAAAACGCTCGCTAAAGTGGCCAGAGTTGTAAATATTCGCAGTTTTCTGGTCATTTCCCTGCTTTTCACTGGTAATGTCCGTGATTGAAAACAGCAGGAAATGTAGTAAGAATCTACAAACTTTTATTTCAAGGGTTTCTTATGAGTTTTTAATCATTTCTGGAAACTCTACTTGTGTATTTTAAAAGTCTTACCACAATTAGACAGTTTTCTTACAAGTTTGTAATTGAACCGGCAGGATATTAACTGATTCACCAAAAAGACGCTAGAGAAATTCGGCCTCATTGTAAACATTAGCAGTATAGTCCTCACTTACAGTCTTTCTACACTAATTGTGAGCTGTGTAAACATGAATTCCTAATATTTGAAAGCAAATTCAAGTCAAAACGCTCGCTAAAGTGGCCGGAGTTGTAAATATTATCAGTTTTCTGTTCATTTCCCTGCTTTTCACGGGTAATGTCCGTGATTGAAAAGAGCAGGAAATGTAGTAAGAATCTACTAACTTTTATTTCAAGGGTTTCTTATAAGTTTTTAATCATTTCTGGAAACTCTAATTGCGTATTTTAAGAGTTTTACCACAATTAGACAGTATTCTTACAAGTGTGTAATGGAACCGGCAGGATAGTAACTGATTCACCAAAAAGACGCTAGAGAAATTCGGCCTCATTGTAAACATTAGCAGTATAGTCCTCACTTACAGTCTTTCTACACTAATTGTGAGCTGTGTAAACATGAATTCCTAATATTTGAAAGCGAATTCAAGTCAAAACGCTCGCTAAAGTGGCCGGAGTTGTAAATATTAGCAGTTTTCTGTTCATTTCCCTGCTTTTCACGGGTCATGTCCGTGATTGAAAACAGCAGGAAATGTAATAAGAATCTACAAACTTTTATTTCAAGGGTTTCTTATAAGTTTTTAATCATTTCTGGAAACTCTAATTGCGTATTTTAAGAGTTTTACCATAGTTAGACAGTTTTCTTACAAGTATGTAATGGATCCGGCAGGATAGTAACTGATTCACCAAAAAGACGCTAGAGAAATTCGGCCTCAATTGTAAACATTAGCAGTATAGTCCTCACTTACAGTCTTTCTACACTAATTGTGAGCTGTGTAAACATGAATTCCTAATATTTGAAAGCGAATTCAAGTGAAAACGCTCGCTAAAGTGGCCAGAGCTGTAAATATTCGCAGTTTTCTGGTCATTTTTCTGCTTTTCACGGGTAATGTCCGTGATTGAAAAGAGCAGGAAATGTAGTAAGAATCTACAAACTTTAATTCAAGGGTTTCTTATAAGTTTTTAATCATTTCTGGAAACTCTAATTGCGTATTTTAAGAGTTTTACCACAATTAGACAGTTTTCTTACAAGTATGTAATGGAACCGGCAGGATAGTAACTGATTCACCAAAAAGACTCTAGAGAAATTCGGCCTCAATTGTAAACATTAGCAGTATAGTCCTCACTTACAGTCTTTCTACACTAATGGTGAGCTGTAAAAACATGAATTCCTAATATTTGAAAGCAAATTCAAGTCAAAACGCTCGCTAAAGTGGCCGGAGTTGTAAATATTATCAGTTTTCTGGTCATTTCCCTGCTTTCCACGGGTAATGTCCGTGATTGAAAACAGCAGGAAATGTAGTAAGAATCTACAAACTTTTATTTCAAGGGTTTCTTATAAGTTTTTAATCATTTCTGGAAACTCTAATTGCGTATTTTAAGAGTTTTCCACAATTAGACAGTTTTCTTACAAGTATGTAATGGAACCGGCAGGATAGTAACTGATTCACCAAAAGACGCTAGAGAAATTCGGCCTCAATTGTAAACATTAGCAGTATAGTCCTCACTTACAGTCTTTCTACACTAATGGTGAGCTGTATAAACATGAATTCCTAATATTTGAAAGCAAATTCAAGTCAAAACGCTCGCTAAAATGGCCGGAGTTGTAAATATTATCAGTTTTCTGGTCATTTCCCTGCTTTTCACGGGTCATGTCCGTGATTGATAACAGCAGGAAATGTAGTAAGAATCTACTAACTTTTATTTCAAGGGTTTCTTATAAGTTTTTAATCATTTCTGGAAACTCTAATTGCGTATTTTAAGAGTTTTACCACAATTAGACAGTTTTCTTACAAGTATGTAATGGAACCGGCAGGATGTTAACTGATTCACCAAAAAGACGCTAGAGAAATTCGGCCTCAATTGTAAACATTAGCAGTATAGTCCTCACTTACAGTCTTTCTACACTAATGGTGAGCTGTATAAACATGAATTCCTAATATTTGAAAGCAAATTCAAGTCAAAACGCTCGCTAAAATGGCCGGAGTTGTAAATATTATCAGTTTTCTGGTCATTTCCCTGCTTTTCACGGGTCATGTCCGTGATTGAAAACAGCAGGAAATGTAGTAAGAATCTACAAACTTTTATTTCAAGGGTTTCTTATGAGTTTTTAATCATTTCTGGAAACTCTAATTGTGTATTTTAAAAGTCTTACCACAATTAGACAGTTTTCTTACAAGTATGTAATGGAACCGGCAGGATATTAACTGATT
This sequence comes from Myotis nattereri, assembly GCF_964212035.1. Taxonomy (NCBI): domain Eukaryota; kingdom Metazoa; phylum Chordata; class Mammalia; order Chiroptera; family Vespertilionidae; genus Myotis; species Myotis nattereri. The sequence goes on from NC_138083.1 coordinate 816,518, forward strand.
CACCAAAAAGACGCTAGAGAAATTCGGCCTCAATTGTAAACATTAGCAGTATAGTCCTCACTTACAGTCTTTCTACACTAATTGTGAGCTGTGTAAACATGAATTCCTAATATTTGAAAGCAAATTCAAGTCAAAACGCTCGCCAAAGTGGCCGGAGTTGTAAATATTATCAGTTTTCTGGTCATTTTTCTGCTTTCCACGGGTAATGTCCGTGATTGAAAAGAGCAGGAAATGTAGTAAGAATCTACTAACTTTTATTACAAAAATTTCTTATAAGTTTTTAATCATTTCTGGAAACTCTAATTGTGTATTTAAAAAGTTTTACCACAATTAGACAGTTTTCTTACAAGTATGTAATGGAACCGGCAGGATGTTAACTGATTCACCAAAAAGACGCTAGAGAAATTCGGCCTCAATTGTAAACATTAGCAGTATAGTCCTCACTTACAGTCTTTCTACACTCATTGTGAGCTGTGTAAACATGAATTCCTAATATTTGAAAGCGAATTCAAGTGAAAACGCTCGCTAAAGTGGCCAGAGTTGTAAATATTATCAGTTTTCTGGTCATTTTTCTGCTTTTCACGGGTAATGTCCGTGATTGAAAACAGCAGGAAATGTAGTAAGAATCTACTAACTTTTATTTCAAGGGTTTCTTATAAGTTTTTAATCATTTCTGGAAACTCTAATTGCGTATTTTAAGAGTTTTACCACAATTAGATAGTTTTCTTACAAGTATGTAATGGAACCGGCAGGATATTAACTGATTCACCAAAAAGACGCTAGAGAAATTCGGCCTCATTGTAAACATTAGCAGTATAGTCCTCACTTACAGTCTTTCTACACTAATTGTGAGCTGTGTAAACATGAATTCCTAATATTTGAAAGCAAATTCAAGTGAAAACGCTCGCTAAAGTGGCCAGAGTTGTAAATATTCGCAGTTTTCTGGTCATTTCCCTGCTTTTCACTGGTAATGTCCGTGATTGAAAACAGCAGGAAATGTAGTAAGAATCTACAAACTTTTATTTCAAGGGTTTCTTATGAGTTTTTAATCATTTCTGGAAACTCTACTTGTGTATTTTAAAAGTCTTACCACAATTAGACAGTTTTCTTACAAGTATGTAATGGAACCGGCAGGATATTAACTGATTCACCAAAAAGACGCTAGAGAAATTCGGCCTCAATTGTAAACATTAGCAGTATAGTCCTCACTTACAGTCTTTCTACACTAATTGTGAGCTGTGTAAACATGAATTCCTAATATTTGAAAGCAAATTCAAGTCAAAACGCTCGCCAAAGTGGCCGGAGTTGTAAATATTATCAGTTTTCTGGTCATTTTTCTGCTTTCCACGGGTAATGTCCGTGATTGAAAAGAGCAGGAAATGTAGTAAGAATCTACTAACTTTTATTTCAAGGGTTTCTTATAAGTTTTTAATCATTTCTGGAAACTCTAATTGCGTATTTTAAGAGTTTTACCACAGTTAGACAGTTTTCTTACAAGTTTGTAATTGAACCGGCAGGATATTAACTGATTCACCAAAAAGACGCTAGAGAAATTCGGCCTCATTGTAAACATTAGCAGTATAGTCCTCACTTACAGTCTTTCTACACTAATTGTGAGCTGTGTAAACATGAATTCCTAATATTTGAAAGCAAATTCAAGTCAAAACGCTCGCTAAAGTGGCCGGAGTTGTAAATATTATCAGTTTTCTGTTCATTTCCCTGCTTTTCACGGGTAATGTCCGTGATTGAAAAGAGCAGGAAATGTAGTAAGAATCTACTAACTTTTATTTCAAGGGTTTCTTATAAGTTTTTAATCATTTCTGGAAACTCTAATTGCGTATTTTAAGAGTTTTACCACAATTAGACAGTATTCTTACAAGTGTGTAATGGAACCGGCAGGATAGTAACTGATTCACCAAAAAGACGCTAGAGAAATTCGGCCTCATTGTAAACATTAGCAGTATAGTCCTCACTTACAGTCTTTCTACACTAATTGTGAGCTGTGTAAACATGAATTCCTAATATTTGAAAGCGAATTCAAGTCAAAACGCTCGCTAAAGTGGCCGGAGTTGTAAATATTAGCAGTTTTCTGTTCATTTCCCTGCTTTTCACGGGTCATGTCCGTGATTGAAAACAGCAGGAAATGTAATAAGAATCTACAAACTTTTATTTCAAGGGTTTCTTATAAGTTTTTAATCATTTCTGGAAACTCTAATTGCGTATTTTAAGAGTTTTACCATAGTTAGACAGTTTTCTTACAAGTATGTAATGGATCCGGCAGGATAGTAACTGATTCACCAAAAAGACGCTAGAGAAATTCGGCCTCAATTGTAAACATTAGCAGTATAGTCCTCACTTACAGTCTTTCTACACTAATTGTGAGCTGTGTAAACATGAATTCCTAATATTTGAAAGCAAATTCAAGTCAAAACGCTCGCTAAAGTGGCCGGAGTTGTAAATATTATCAGTTTTCTGTTCATTTCCCTGCTTTTCACGGGTAATGTCCGTGATTGAAAAGAGCAGGAAATGTAGTAAGAATCTACTAACTTTTATTTCAAGGGTTTCTTATAAGTTTTTAATCATTTCTGGAAACTCTAATTGCGTATTTTAAGAGTTTTACCACAATTAGACAGTATTCTTACAAGTGTGTAATGGAACCGGCAGGATAGTAACTGATTCACCAAAAAGACGCTAGAGAAATTCGGCCTCATTGTAAACATTAGCAGTATAGTCCTCACTTACAGTCTTTCTACACTAATTGTGAGCTGTGTAAACATGAATTCCTAATATTTGAAAGCGAATTCAAGTCAAAACGCTCGCTAAAGTGGCCGGAGTTGTAAATATTAGCAGTTTTCTGTTCATTTCCCTGCTTTTCACGGGTCATGTCCGTGATTGAAAACAGCAGGAAATGTAATAAGAATCTACAAACTTTTATTTCAAGGGTTTCTTATAAGTTTTTAATCATTTCTGGAAACTCTAATTGCGTATTTTAAGAGTTTTACCATAGTTAGACAGTTTTCTTACAAGTATGTAATGGATCCGGCAGGATAGTAACTGATTCACCAAAAAGACGCTAGAGAAATTCGGCCTCAATTGTAAACATTAGCAGTATAGTCCTCACTTACAGTCTTTCTACACTAATTGTGAGCTGTGTAAACATGAATTCCTAATATTTGAAAGCGAATTCAAGTGAAAACGCTCGCTAAAGTGGCCAGAGCTGTAAATATTCGCAGTTTTCTGGTCATTTTTCTGCTTTTCACGGGTAATGTCCGTGATTGAAAAGAGCAGGAAATGTAGTAAGAATCTACAAACTTTAATTCAAGGGTTTCTTATAAGTTTTTAATCATTTCTGGAAACTCTAATTGCGTATTTTAAGAGTTTTACCACAATTAGACAGTTTTCTTACAAGTATGTAATGGAACCGGCAGGATAGTAACTGATTCACCAAAAAGACTCTAGAGAAATTCGGCCTCAATTGTAAACATTAGCAGTATAGTCCTCACTTACAGTCTTTCTACACTAATGGTGAGCTGTAAAAACATGAATTCCTAATATTTGAAAGCAAATTCAAGTCAAAACGCTCGCTAAAGTGGCCGGAGTTGTAAATATTATCAGTTTTCTGGTCATTTCCCTGCTTTCCACGGGTAATGTCCGTGATTGAAAACAGCAGGAAATGTAGTAAGAATCTACAAACTTTTATTTCAAGGGTTTCTTATAAGTTTTTAATCATTTCTGGAAACTCTAATTGCGTATTTTAAGAGTTTTCCACAATTAGACAGTTTTCTTACAAGTATGTAATGGAACCGGCAGGATAGTAACTGATTCACCAAAAGACGCTAGAGAAATTCGGCCTCAATTGTAAACATTAGCAGTATAGTCCTCACTTACAGTCTTTCTACACTAATGGTGAGCTGTATAAACATGAATTCCTAATATTTGAAAGCAAATTCAAGTCAAAACGCTCGCTAAAATGGCCGGAGTTGTAAATATTATCAGTTTTCTGGTCATTTCCCTGCTTTTCACGGGTCATGTCCGTGATTGATAACAGCAGGAAATGTAGTAAGAATCTACTAACTTTTATTTCAAGGGTTTCTTATAAGTTTTTAATCATTTCTGGAAACTCTAATTGCGTATTTTAAGAGTTTTACCACAATTAGATAGTTTTCTTACAAGTATGTAATGGAACCGGCAGGATATTAACTGATTCACCAAAAAGACGCTAGAGAAATTCGGCCTCATTGTAAACATTAGCAGTATAGTCCTCACTTACAGTCTTTCTACACTAATTGTGAGCTGTGTAAACATGAATTCCTAATATTTGAAAGCAAATTCAAGTGAAAACGCTCGCTAAAGTGGCCAGAGTTGTAAATATTCGCAGTTTTCTGGTCATTTCCCTGCTTTTCACTGGTAATGTCCGTGATTGAAAACAGCAGGAAATGTAGTAAGAATCTACAAACTTTTATTTCAAGGGTTTCTTATGAGTTTTTAATCATTTCTGGAAACTCTAATTGTGTATTTTAAAAGTCTTACCACAATTAGACAGTTTTCTTACAAGTATGTAATGGAACCGGCAGGATATTAACTGATTCACCAAAAAGACGCTAGAGAAATTCGGCCTCAATTGTAAACATTAGCAGTATAGTCCTCACTTACAGTCTTTCTACACTAATTGTGAGCTGTGTAAACATGAATTCCTAATATTTGAAAGCAAATTCAAGTCAAAACGCTCGCCAAAGTGGCCGGAGTTGTAAATATTATCAGTTTTCTGGTCATTTTTCTGCTTTCCACGGGTAATGTCCGTGATTGAAAAGAGCAGGAAATGTAGTAAGAATCTACTAACTTTTATTACAAAAATTTCTTATAAGTTTTTAATCATTTCTGGAAACTCTAATTGTGTATTTAAAAAGTTTTACCACAATTAGACAGTTTTCTTACAAGTATGTAATGGAACCGGCAGGATGTTAACTGATTCACCAAAAAGACGCTAGAGAAATTCGGCCTCAATTGTAAACATTAGCAGTATAGTCCTCACTTACAGTCTTTCTACACTAATGGTGAGCTGTATAAACATGAATTCCTAATATTTGAAAGCAAATTCAAGTCAAAACGCTCGCTAAAATGGCCGGAGTTGTAAATATTATCAGTTTTCTGGTCATTTCCCTGCTTTTCACGGGTCATGTCCGTGATTGAAAACAGCAGGAAATGTAGTAAGAATCTACAAACTTTTATTTCAAGGGTTTCTTATGAGTTTTTAATCATTTCTGGAAACTCTAATTGTGTATTTTAAAAGTCTTACCACAATTAGACAGTTTTCTTACAAGTATGTAATGGAACCGGCAGGATATTAACTGATTCACCAAAAAGACGCTAGAGAAATTCGGCCTCAATTGTAAACATTAGCAGTATAGTCCTCACTTACAGTCTTTCTACACTAATTGTGAGCTGTGTAAACATGAATTCCTAATATTTGAAAGCAAATTCAAGTCAAAACGCTCGCCAAAGTGGCCGGAGTTGTAAATATTATCAGTTTTCTGGTCATTTTTCTGCTTTCCACGGGTAATGTCCGTGATTGAAAAGAGCAGGAAATGTAGTAAGAATCTACTAACTTTTATTACAAAAATTTCTTATAAGTTTTTAATCATTTCTGGAAACTCTAATTGTGTATTTAAAAAGTTTTACCACAATTAGACAGTTTTCTTACAAGTATGTAATGGAACCGGCAGGATGTTAACTGATTCACCAAAAAGACGCTAGAGAAATTCGGCCTCAATTGTAAACATTAGCAGTATAGTCCTCACTTACAGTCTTTCTACACTCATTGTGAGCTGTGTAAACATGAATTCCTAATATTTGAAAGCGAATTCAAGTGAAAACGCTCGCTAAAGTGGCCAGAGTTGTAAATATTATCAGTTTTCTGGTCATTTTTCTGCTTTTCACGGGTAATGTCCGTGATTGAAAACAGCAGGAAATGTAGTAAGAATCTACTAACTTTTATTTCAAGGGTTTCTTATAAGTTTTTAATCATTTCTGGAAACTCTAATTGCGTATTTTAAGAGTTTTACCACAATTAGATAGTTTTCTTACAAGTATGTAATGGAACCGGCAGGATATTAACTGATTCACCAAAAAGACGCTAGAGAAATTCGGCCTCATTGTAAACATTAGCAGTATAGTCCTCACTTACAGTCTTTCTACACTAATTGTGAGCTGTGTAAACATGAATTCCTAATATTTGAAAGCAAATTCAAGTCAAAACGCTCGCCAAAGTGGCCGGAGTTGTAAATATTATCAGTTTTCTGGTCATTTTTCTGCTTTCCACGGGTAATGTCCGTGATTGAAAAGAGCAGGAAATGTAGTAAGAATCTACTAACTTTTATTACAAAAATTTCTTATAAGTTTTTAATCATTTCTGGAAACTCTAATTGTGTATTTAAAAAGTTTTACCACAATTAGACAGTTTTCTTACAAGTATGTAATGGAACCGGCAGGATGTTAACTGATTCACCAAAAAGACGCTAGAGAAATTCGGCCTCAATTGTAAACATTAGCAGTATAGTCCTCACTTACAGTCTTTCTACACTCATTGTGAGCTGTGTAAACATGAATTCCTAATATTTGAAAGCGAATTCAAGTGAAAACGCTCGCTAAAGTGGCCAGAGTTGTAAATATTATCAGTTTTCTGGTCATTTTTCTGCTTTTCACGGGTAATGTCCGTGATTGAAAACAGCAGGAAATGTAGTAAGAATCTACTAACTTTTATTTCAAGGGTTTCTTATAAGTTTTTAATCATTTCTGGAAACTCTAATTGCGTATTTTAAGAGTTTTACCACAATTAGATAGTTTTCTTACAAGTATGTAATGGAACCGGCAGGATATTAACTGATTCACCAAAAAGACGCTAGAGAAATTCGGCCTCATTGTAAACATTAGCAGTATAGTCCTCACTTACAGTCTTTCTACACTAATTGTGAGCTGTGTAAACATGAATTCCTAATATTTGAAAGCAAATTCAAGTGAAAACGCTCGCTAAAGTGGCCAGAGTTGTAAATATTCGCAGTTTTCTGGTCATTTCCCTGCTTTTCACTGGTAATGTCCGTGATTGAAAACAGCAGGAAATGTAGTAAGAATCTACAAACTTTTATTTCAAGGGTTTCTTATGAGTTTTTAATCATTTCTGGAAACTCTAATTGTGTATTTTAAAAGTCTTACCACAATTAGACAGTTTTCTTACAAGTATGTAATGGAACCGGCAGGATATTAACTGATTCACCAAAAAGACGCTAGAGAAATTCGGCCTCAATTGTAAACATTAGCAGTATAGTCCTCACTTACAGTCTTTCTACACTAATTGTGAGCTGTGTAAACATGAATTCCTAATATTTGAAAGCAAATTCAAGTCAAAACGCTCGCCAAAGTGGCCGGAGTTGTAAATATTATCAGTTTTCTGGTCATTTTTCTGCTTTCCACGGGTAATGTCCGTGATTGAAAAGAGCAGGAAATGTAGTAAGAATCTACTAACTTTTATTACAAAAATTTCTTATAAGTTTTTAATCATTTCTGGAAACTCTAATTGTGTATTTAAAAAGTTTTACCACAATTAGACAGTTTTCTTACAAGTATGTAATGGAACCGGCAGGATGTTAACTGATTCACCAAAAAGACGCTAGAGAAATTCGGCCTCAATTGTAAACATTAGCAGTATAGTCCTCACTTACAGTCTTTCTACACTCATTGTGAGCTGTGTAAACATGAATTCCTAATATTTGAAAGCGAATTCAAGTGAAAACGCTCGCTAAAGTGGCCAGAGTTGTAAATATTATCAGTTTTCTGGTCATTTTTCTGCTTTTCACGGGTAATGTCCGTGATTGAAAACAGCAGGAAATGTAGTAAGAATCTACTAACTTTTATTTCAAGGGTTTCTTATAAGTTTTTAATCATTTCTGGAAACTCTAATTGCGTATTTTAAGAGTTTTACCACAATTAGATAGTTTTCTTACAAGTATGTAATGGAACCGGCAGGATATTAACTGATTCACCAAAAAGACGCTAGAGAAATTCGGCCTCATTGTAAACATTAGCAGTATAGTCCTCACTTACAGTCTTTCTACACTAATTGTGAGCTGTGTAAACATGAATTCCTAATATTTGAAAGCAAATTCAAGTGAAAACGCTCGCTAAAGTGGCCAGAGTTGTAAATATTCGCAGTTTTCTGGTCATTTCCCTGCTTTTCACTGGTAATGTCCGTGATTGAAAACAGCAGGAAATGTAGTAAGAATCTACAAACTTTTATTTCAAGGGTTTCTTATGAGTTTTTAATCATTTCTGGAAACTCTAATTGTGTATTTTAAAAGTCTTACCACAATTAGACAGTTTTCTTACAAGTATGTAATGGAACCGGCAGGATATTAACTGATTCACCAAAAAGACGCTAGAGAAATTCGGCCTCAATTGTAAACATTAGCAGTATAGTCCTCACTTACAGTCTTTCTACACTAATTGTGAGCTGTGTAAACATGAATTCCTAATATTTGAAAGCAAATTCAAGTCAAAACGCTCGCCAAAGTGGCCGGAGTTGTAAATATTATCAGTTTTCTGGTCATTTTTCTGCTTTCCACGGGTAATGTCCGTGATTGAAAAGAGCAGGAAATGTAGTAAGAATCTACTAACTTTTATTACAAAAATTTCTTATAAGTTTTTAATCATTTCTGGAAACTCTAATTGTGTATTTAAAAAGTTTTACCACAATTAGACAGTTTTCTTACAAGTATGTAATGGAACCGGCAGGATGTTAACTGATTCACCAAAAAGACGCTAGAGAAATTCGGCCTCAATTGTAAACATTAGCAGTATAGTCCTCACTTACAGTCTTTCTACACTCATTGTGAGCTGTGTAAACATGAATTCCTAATATTTGAAAGCGAATTCAAGTGAAAACGCTCGCTAAAGTGGCCAGAGTTGTAAATATTATCAGTTTTCTGGTCATTTTTCTGCTTTTCACGGGTAATGTCCGTGATTGAAAACAGCAGGAAATGTAGTAAGAATCTACTAACTTTTATTTCAAGGGTTTCTTATAAGTTTTTAATCATTTCTGGAAACTCTAATTGCGTATTTTAAGAGTTTTACCACAATTAGATAGTTTTCTTACAAGTATGTAATGGAACCGGCAGGATATTAACTGATTCACCAAAAAGACGCTAGAGAAATTCGGCCTCATTGTAAACATTAGCAGTATAGTCCTCACTTACAGTCTTTCTACACTAATTGTGAGCTGTGTAAACATGAATTCCTAATATTTGAAAGCAAATTCAAGTGAAAACGCTCGCTAAAGTGGCCAGAGTTGTAAATATTCGCAGTTTTCTGGTCATTTCCCTGCTTTTCACTGGTAATGTCCGTGATTGAAAACAGCAGGAAATGTAGTAAGAATCTACAAACTTTTATTTCAAGGGTTTCTTATGAGTTTTTAATCATTTCTGGAAACTCTAATTGTGTATTTTAAAAGTCTTACCACAATTAGACAGTTTTCTTACAAGTATGTAATGGAACCGGCAGGATGTTAACTGATTCACCAAAAAGACGCTAGAGAAATTCGGCCTCAATTGTAAACATTAGCAGTATAGTCCTCACTTACAGTCTTTCTACACTCATTGTGAGCTGTGTAAACATGAATTCCTAATATTTGAAAGCGAATTCAAGTGAAAACGCTCGCTAAAGTGGCCAGAGTTGTAAATATTATCAGTTTTCTGGTCATTTTTCTGCTTTTCACGGGTAATGTCCGTGATTGAAAACAGCAGGAAATGTAGTAAGAATCTACTAACTTTTATTTCAAGGGTTTCTTATAAGTTTTTAATCATTTCTGGAAACTCTAATTGCGTATTTTAAGAGTTTTACCACAATTAGATAGTTTTCTTACAAGTATGTAATGGAACCGGCAGGATATTAACTGATTCACCAAAAAGACGCTAGAGAAATTCGGCCTCATTGTAAACATTAGCAGTATAGTCCTCACTTACAGTCTTTCTACACTAATTGTGAGCTGTGTAAACATGAATTCCTAATATTTGAAAGCAAATTCAAGTGAAAACGCTCGCTAAAGTGGCCAGAGTTGTAAATATTCGCAGTTTTCTGGTCATTTCCCTGCTTTTCACTGGTAATGTCCGTGATTGAAAACAGCAGGAAATGTAGTAAGAATCTACAAACTTTTATTTCAAGGGTTTCTTATGAGTTTTTAATCATTTCTGGAAACTCTAATTGTGTATTTTAAAAGTCTTACCACAATTAGACAGTTTTCTTACAAGTATGTAATGGAACCGGCAGGATATTAACTGATTCACCAAAAAGACGCTAGAGAAATTCGGCCTCAATTGTAAACATTAGCAGTATAGTCCTCACTTACAGTCTTTCTACACTAATTGTGAGCTGTGTAAACATGAATTCCTAATATTTGAAAGCAAATTCAAGTCAAAACGCTCGCCAAAGTGGCCGGAGTTGTAAATATTATCAGTTTTCTGGTCATTTTTCTGCTTTCCACGGGTAATGTCCGTGATTGAAAAGAGCAGGAAATGTAGTAAGAATCTACTAACTTTTATTACAAAAATTTCTTATAAGTTTTTAATCATTTCTGGAAACTCTAATTGTGTATTTAAAAAGTTTTACCACAATTAGACAGTTTTCTTACAAGTATGTAATGGAACCGGCAGGATGTTAACTGATTCACCAAAAAGACGCTAGAGAAATTCGGCCTCAATTGTAAACATTAGCAGTATAGTCCTCACTTACAGTCTTTCTACACTCATTGTGAGCTGTGTAAACATGAATTCCTAATATTTGAAAGCGAATTCAAGTGAAAACGCTCGCTAAAGTGGCCAGAGTTGTAAATATTATCAGTTTTCTGGTCATTTTTCTGCTTTTCACGGGTAATGTCCGTGATTGAAAACAGCAGGAAATGTAGTAAGAATCTACTAACTTTTATTTCAAGGGTTTCTTATAAGTTTTTAATCATTTCTGGAAACTCTAATTGCGTATTTTAAGAGTTTTACCACAATTAGATAGTTTTCTTACAAGTATGTAATGGAACCGGCAGGATATTAACTGATTCACCAAAAAGACGCTAGAGAAATTCGGCCTCATTGTAAACATTAGCAGTATAGTCCTCACTTACAGTCTTTCTACACTAATTGTGAGCTGTGTAAACATGAATTCCTAATATTTGAAAGCAAATTCAAGTGAAAACGCTCGCTAAAGTGGCCAGAGTTGTAAATATTCGCAGTTTTCTGGTCATTTCCCTGCTTTTCACTGGTAATGTCCGTGATTGAAAACAGCAGGAAATGTAGTAAGAATCTACAAACTTTTATTTCAAGGGTTTCTTATGAGTTTTTAATCATTTCTGGAAACTCTACTTGTGTATTTTAAAAGTCTTACCACAATTAGACAGTTTTCTTACAAGTATGTAATGGAACCGGCAGGATATTAACTGATTCACCAAAAAGACGCTAGAGAAATTCGGCCTCAATTGTAAACATTAGCAGTATAGTCCTCACTTACAGTCTTTCTACACTAATTGTGAGCTGTGTAAACATGAATTCCTAATATTTGAAAGCAAATTCAAGTCAAAACGCTCGCCAAAGTGGCCGGAGTTGTAAATATTATCAGTTTTCTGGTCATTTTTCTGCTTTCCACGGGTAATGTCCGTGATTGAAAAGAGCAGGAAATGTAGTAAGAATCTACTAACTTTTATTTCAAGGGTTTCTTATAAGTTTTTAATCATTTCTGGAAACTCTAATTGCGTATTTTAAGAGTTTTACCACAGTTAGACAGTTTTCTTACAAGTTTGTAATTGAACCGGCAGGATATTAACTGATTCACCAAAAAGACGCTAGAGAAATTCGGCCTCATTGTAAACATTAGCAGTATAGTCCTCACTTACAGTCTTTCTACACTAATTGTGAGCTGTGTAAACATGAATTCCTAATATTTGAAAGCAAATTCAAGTCAAAACGCTCGCTAAAGTGGCCGGAGTTGTAAATATTATCAGTTTTCTGTTCATTTCCCTGCTTTTCACGGGTAATGTCCGTGATTGAAAAGAGCAGGAAATGTAGTAAGAATCTACTAACTTTTATTTCAAGGGTTTCTTATAAGTTTTTAATCATTTCTGGAAACTCTAATTGCGTATTTTAAGAGTTTTACCACAATTAGACAGTATTCTTACAAGTGTGTAATGGAACCGGCAGGATAGTAACTGATTCACCAAAAAGACGCTAGAGAAATTCGGCCTCATTGTAAACATTAGCAGTATAGTCCTCACTTACAGTCTTTCTACACTAATTGTGAGCTGTGTAAACATGAATTCCTAATATTTGAAAGCGAATTCAAGTCAAAACGCTCGCTAAAGTGGCCGGAGTTGTAAATATTAGCAGTTTTCTGTTCATTTCCCTGCTTTTCACGGGTAATGTACGTGATTGAAAACAGCAGGAAATGTAGTAAGAATCTACTAACTTTTATTTCAAGGGTTTCTTATAAGTTTTTAATCATTTCTGGAAACTCTAATTGAGTATTTTAAGAGTTTTACCACAATTAGACAGTTTTCTTACAAGTTTGTAATGGAACCGGCAGGATAGTAACTGATTCACCAAAAAGACGCTAGAGAAATTCGGCCTCAATGTAAACATTAGCAGTATAGTCCTCACTTACAGTCTTTCTACACTAATGGTGAGCTGTATAAACATGAATTCCTAATATTTGAAAGCAAAATCAAGTCAAAACGCTCGCTAAAGTGGCCGGAGTTGTAAATATTATCAGTTTTCTGGTCATTTCCCTGCTTTTCACGGGTCATGTCCGTGATTGAAAACAGCAGGAAATGTAGTAAGAATCTACAAACTTTTATTTCAAGGGTTTCTTATAAGTTTTTAATCATTTCTGGAAACTCTAATTGTGTATTTTAAAAGTTTTACCACAATTAGACAGTTTTCTTACAAGTATGTAATGGAACCGGCAGGATATTAACTGATTCACCAAAAAGACGCTAGAGAAATTCGGCCTCAATTGTAAACATTAGCAGTATAGTCCTCACTTACAGTCTTTCTACACTAATTGTGAGCTGTGTAAACATGAATTCCTAATATTTGAAAGCAAATTCAAGTCAAAACGCTCGCTAAACTGGCCGGAGTTGTAAATATTATCAGTTTTCTGGTCATTTCCCTGCTTTTCAACGGTAATGTCCGTGATAGAAAACAGCAGGAACTGTAGTAAGAATCTACTAACTTTTATTACAAAAATTTCTTATAAGTTTTTAATCATTTCTGGAAACTCTAATTGTGTATTTAAAAAGTTTTACCACAATTAGACAGTTTTCTTACAAGTATGTAATGGAACCAGCAGGATGTTAACTGATTCACCAAAAAGACGCTAGAGAAATTCGGCCTCAATTGTAAACATTAGCAGTATAGTCCTCACTTACAGTCTTTCTACACTAATGGTGAGCTGTGTAAACATGAATTCCTAATATTTGAAAACAAATTCAAGTCAAAATGCTCGCTAAAGTGGCCGGAGTTGTAAATATCATCAGTTTTCTGGTCATTTTTCTGCTTTCCACGGGTAATGTCCGTGATTGAAAAAAGCAGGAAATGTAGTAAGAATCTACTAACTTTTATTTCAAGGGTTTCTTATAAGTTTTTAATCATTTCCGGAAACTCTAATTGCGTATTTTAAGAGTTTTACCACAGTTAGACAGTTTTCTTACAAGTATGTAATGGATCCGGCAGGATAGTAACTGATTCACCAAAAAGTCGCTAGAGAAATTCGGCCTCAATTGTAAACATTAGCAGTATAGTCCTCACTTACAGTCTTTCTACACTAATTGTGAGCTGTGTAAACATGAATTCCTAATATTTGAAAGCGAATTCAAGTGAAAACGCTCACTAAAGTGGCCAGAGCTGTAAATATTCGCAGTTTTCTGGTCATTTTTCTGCTTTTCACGGGTAATGTCCGTGATTGAAAACAGCAGGAAATGTAGTAAGAATCTACAAACTTTAATTCAAGGGTTTCTTATAAGTTTTTAATCATTTCTGGAAACTCTAATTGCGTATTTTAAAAGTTTTACCACAATTAGACAGTTTTCTTACAAGTATGTAATGGAACCGGCAGGATAGTAACTGATTCACCAAAAAGACTCTAGAGAAATTCGGCCTCAATTGTAAACATTAGCAGTATAGTCCTCACTTACAGTCTTTCTACACTAATGGTGAGCTGTATAAACATGAATTCCTAATATTTGAAAGCAAATTCAAGTCAAAACGCTCGCTAAAGTGGCCGGAGTTGTAAATATTATCAGTTTTCTGGTCATTTTTCTGCTTTCCACGGGTAATGTCCGTGATTGAAAACAGCAGGAAATGTAGTAAGAATCTACAAACTTTTATTTCAAGGGTTTCTTATAAGTTTTTAATCATTTCTGGAAACTCTAATTGCGTATTTTAAGAGTTTTCCACAATTAGACAGTTTTCTTACAAGTATGTAATGGAACCGGCAGGATAGTAACTGATTCACCAAAAGACGCTAGAGAAATTCGGCCTCAATTGTAAACATTAGCAGTATAGTCCTCACTTACAGTCTTTCTACACTAATGGTGAGCTGTATAAACATGAATTCCTAATATTTGAAAGCAAATTCAAGTCAAAACGCTCGCTAAAATGGCCGGAGTTGTAAATATTATCAGTTTTCTGGTCATTTCCCTGCTTTTCACGGGTCATGTCCGTGATTGATAACAGCAGGAAATGTAGTAAGAATCTACTCACTTTTATTTCAAGGGTTTCTTATAAGTTTTTAATCATTTCTGGAAACTCTAATTGCGTATTTTAAGAGTTTTACCACAATTAGATAGTTTTCTTACAAGTATGTAATGGAACCGGCAGGATATTAACTGATTCACCAAAAAGAAGCTAGAGAATTTCGGCCTCATTGTAAACATTAGCAGTATAGTCCTCACTTACAGTCTTTCTACACTAATTGTGAGCTGTGTAAACATGAATTCCTAATATTTGAAAGCGAATTCAAGTGAAAACGCTCGCTAAAGTGGCCAGAGTTGTAAATATTCGCAGTTTTCTGGTCATTTCCCTGCTTTTCACGGGTCATGTCCGTGATTGAAAACAGCAGGAAATGTAGTAAGAATCTACAAACTTTTATTTCAAGGGTTTCTTATGAGTTTTTAATCATTTCTGGAAACTCTAATTGTGTATTTTAAAAGTTTTACCACAATTAGACTGTTTTCTTACAAGTATGTAATGGAACCGGCAGGATATTAACTGATTCACCAATAAGACGCTAGAGAAATTCGGCCTCAATTGTAAACATTAGCAGTATAGTCCTCACTTACAGTCTTTCTACACTAATTGTGAGCTGTGTAAACATGAATTCCTAATATTTGAAAGCAAATTCAAGTCAAAACGCTCGCCAAATTGGCCGGAGTTGTAAATATTATCAGTTTTCTGGTCATTTTTCTGCTTTCCACGGGTAATGTCCGTGATTGAAAGGAGCAGGAAATGTAGTAAGAATCTACTAACTTTTATTTCAAGGGTTTCTTATAAGTTTTTAATCATTTCTGGAAACTCTAATTGCGTATTTTAAGAGTTTTACCACAGTTAGACAGTTTTCTTACAAGTATGTAATGGAACCGGCAGGATAGTAACTGATTCACCAAAAAGACGCTAGAGAAATTCGGCCTCAATTGTAAACATTAGCAGTATAGTCCTCACTTACAGTCTTTCTACACTAATGGTGAGCTGTATAAACATGAATTCCTAATATTTGAAAGCAAATTCAAGTCAAAACGCTCGCTAAAGTGGCCGGAGTTGTAAATATTATCAGTTTTTTGGTCATTTCCCTGCTTTTCACGGGTAATGTCCGTTATTGAAAACAGCAGGAAATGTAGTAAGAATCTACTAACTTTTATTTCAAGGGTTTCTTATGAGTTTTTAATCATTTCTGGAAACTCTAATTGTGTATTTTAAAAGTTTTACCACAATTAGACTGTTTTCTTACAAGTATATAATGGAACCGGCAGGATATTAACTGATTCACCAAAAAGACGCTAGAGAAATTCGGCCTCAATTGTAAACATTAGCAGTATAGTCCTCACTTACAGTCTTTCTACACTAATTGTGAGCTGTGTAAACATGAATTCCTAATATTTGAAAGCAAATTCAAGTCAAAACGCTCGCCAAAGTGGCCGGAGTTGTAAATATTATCAGTTTTCTGGTCATTTTTCTGCTTTCCACGGGTAATGTCCGTGATTGAAAAGAGCAGGAAATGTAGTAAGAATCTACTAACTTTTATTTCAAGGGTTTCTTATAAGTTTTTAATCATTTCTGGAAACTCTAATTGCGTATTTTAAGAGTTTTACCACAGTTAGACAGTTTTCTTACAAGTATGTAATGGAACCCGCAGGATAGTAACTGATTCACCAAAAAGACGCTAGAGAAATTCGGCCTCAATTGTAAACATTAGCAGTATAGTCCTCACTTACAGTCTTTCTACACTAATGGTGAGCTGTATAAACATGAATTCCTAATATTTGAAAGCAAATTCAAGTCAAAACGCTCGCTAAAGTGGCCGGAGTTGTAAATATTATCAGTTTTCTGGTCATTTCCCTGCTTTTCACGGGTAATGTCCGTGATTGAAAACAGCAGGAAATGTAGTAAGAATCTACTAACTTTTATTTCAAGGGTTTCTTATAAGTTTTTAATCATTTCTGGAAACTCTAATTGCGTATTTTAAGAGTTTTACCACAATTAGACAGTTTTCTTACAAGTATGTAATGGAACCGGCAAGATAGTAACTGATTCACCAAAAAGAGGCTAGAGAAATTCGGCCTCAATTGTAAACATTAGCAGTATAGTCCTCACTTACAGTCTTTCTACACTAATGGTGAGCTGTATAAACATGAATTCCTAATATTTGAAAGCAAATTCAAGTCAAAACGCTCGCTATAGTGGCCGGAGTTGTAAATATTATCAGTTTTCTGGTCATTTTTCTGCTTTCCACGGGTAATGTCCGTGATTGAAAACAGCAGGAACTGTAGTAAGAATCTACAAACTTTTATTAAAAAAATTTCTTATAAGTTTTTAATCATTTCTGGAACCTCTAATTGTGTATTTAAAAAGTTTTACCACAATTAGACAGTTTTCTTACAAGTATGTAATGGAACCGGCAGGATATTAACTGATTCACCAAAAAGACGCTAGAGAAATTCGGCCTCAATTGTAAACATTAGCAGTATAGTCCTCACTTACAGTCTTTCTACACTAATTGTGAGCTGTGTAAACATGAATTCCTAATATTTGAAAGCAAATTCAAGTCAAAACGCTCGCTAAAGTGGCCGGAGTTGTAAATATTAGCAGTTTTCTGGTCATTTCCCTGCTTTTCACGCGTCATGTCCGTGATTGAAAACAGCAGGAAATGTAGTAAGAATCTACTAACTTTTATTTCAAGGGTTTCTTATAAGTTTTTAATCATTTCTGGAAACTCTAATTGCGTATTTTAAGAGTTTTACCACAATTAGATAGTTTTCTTACAAGTATGTAATGGAAACGGCAGGATATTAACTGATTCACCAAAAAGACGCTAGAGAAATTCGGCCTCAATTGTAAACATTAGCAGTATAGTCCTCACTTACAGTCTTTCTACACTAATTGTGAGCTGTGTAAACATGAATTCCTAATATTTGAAAGCGAATTCAAGTGAAAACGCTCGCTAAAATGGCCAGAGTTGTAAATATTCGCAGTTTTCTGGTCATTTCCCTGCTTTTCACTGGTAATGTCCGTGATTGAAAACAGCAGGAAATGTAGTAAGAATCTACTAACTTTTATTTCAAGGGTTTCTTATGAGTTTTTAATCATTTCTGGAAACTCTAATTGTGTATTTTAAACGTTTTACCACAATTAGACAGTTTTCTTACAAGTATGTAATGGAACCGGCAGGATATTAACTGATTCACCAAAAAGACGCTAGAGAAATTCGGCCTCATTGTAAACATTAGCAGTATAGTCCTCACTTACAGTCTTTCTACACTAATTGTGAGCTGTGTAAACATGAATTCCTAATATTTGAAAGCAAATTCAAGTCAAAACGCTCGCTAAAGTGGCCGGAGTTGTAAATATTATCAGTTTTCTGGTCATTTCCCTGCTTTTCACGGGTAATGTCCGTTATTGAAAACAGCAGGAAATGTAGTAAGAATCTACTAACTTTTATTTCAAGGGTTTCTTATAAGTTTTTAATCATTTCTGGAAACTCTAATTGCGTATTTTAAGAGTTTTACCACAATTAGACAGTTTTCTTACAAGTATGTAATGGAACCGGCAGGATATTAACTGATTCACCAAAAAGACGCTAGAGAAATTCGGCCTCAATTGTAAACATTAGCAGTATAGTCCTCACTTACAGTCTTTCTACACTAATTGTGAGCTGTGTAAACATGAATTCCTAATATTTGAAAGCAAATTCAAGTCAAAACGCTCGCCAAAGTGGCCGGAGTTGTAAATATTATCAGTTTTCTGGTCATTTTTCTGCTTTCCACGGGTAATGTCCGTGATTGAAAAGAGCAGGAAATGTAGTAAGAATCTACTAACTTTTATTACAAAAATTTCTTATAAGTTTTTAATCATTTCTGGAAACTCTAATTGTGTATTTAAAAAGTTTTACCACAATTAGACAGTTTTCTTACAAGTATGTAATGGAACCGGCAGGATGTTAACTGATTCACCAAAAAGACGCTAGAGAAATTCGGCCTCAATTGTAAACATTAGCAGTATAGTCCTCACTTACAGTCTTTCTACACTCATTGTGAGCTGTGTAAACATGAATTCCTAATATTTGAAAGCGAATTCAAGTGAAAACGCTCGCTAAAGTGGCCAGAGTTGTAAATATTATCAGTTTTCTGGTCATTTTTCTGCTTTTCACGGGTAATGTCCGTGATTGAAAACAGCAGGAAATGTAGTAAGAATCTACAAACTTTTATTGCAAGGGTTTCTTATAAGTTTTTAATCATTTCTGGAAACTCTAATTGCGTATTTTAAGAGTTTTACCACAATTAGACAGTTTTCTTACAAGTATGTAATGGAACCGGCAGGATAGTAACTGATTCACCAAAAAGACGCTAGAGAAATTCGGCCTCATTGTAAACATTAGCAGTATAGTCCTCACTTACAGTCTTTCTACACTAATTGTGAGGTGTGTAAACATGAATTCCTAATATTTGAAAGCCAATTCAAGTCAAAACGCTCGCTAAAGTGGCCGGAGTTGTAAATATTAGCAGTTTTCTGTTCATTTCCCTGCTTTTCACGGGTAATGTCCGTGATTGAAAAGAGCAGGAAATGTAGTAAGAATCTACAAACTTTTATTGCAAGGGTTTCTTATAAGTTTTTAATCATTTCTGGAAACTCTAATTGCGTATTTTAAGAGATTTACCACAATTAGACAGTTTTCTTACAAGTATGTAATGGAACCGGCAGGATAGTAACTGATTCACCAAAAAGACGCTAGAGAAATTCGGCCTCAATTGTAAACATTAGCAGTATAGTCCTCACTTACAGTCTTTCTACACTAATGGTGAGCTGTATAAACATGAATTCCTAATATTTGAAAGCAAATTCAAGTCAAAACGCTCGCTAAAGTGGCCGGAGTGGTAAATATTATCAGTTTTCTGGTCATTTCCCTGCTTTTTACGGGTCATGTCCGTGATTGAAAACAGCAGGAAATGTAGTAAGAATCTACAAACTTTTATTTCAAGGGTTTCTTATAAGTTTTTAATCATTTCTGGAAACTCTAATTGCGTATTTTAAGAGTTTTACCACAATTAGATAGTTTTCTTACAAGTATGTAATGGAACCGGCAGGATAGTAACTGATTCACCAAAAAGACGCTAGAGAAATTCGGCCTCAATTGTAAACATTAGCAGTATAGTCCTCACTTACAGTCTTTCTACACTAATGGTGAGCTGTATAAACATGAATTCCTAATATTTGAAAGCGAATTCAAGTGAAAACGTTCGCTAAAGTGGCCGGAGTTGTAAATATTCGCAGTTTTCTGGTCATTTCCCTGCTTTTCACGGGTAATGTCCGTGATTGAAAACAGCAGGAACTGTAGTAAGAATCTACAAACTTTTATTAAAAAAATTTCTTATAAGTTTTTAATCATTTCTGGAACCTCTAATTGTGTATTTAAAAAGTTTTACCACAATTAGACAGTTTTCTTACAAGTATGTAATGGAACCGGCAGGATATTAACTGATTCACCAAAAAGACGCTAGAGAAATTCGGCCTCAATTGTAAACATTAGCAGTATAGTCCTCACTTACAGTCTTTCTACACTAATTGTGAGCTGTGTAAACATGAATTCCTAATATTTGAAAGCAAATTCAAGTCAAAACGCTCGCTAAAGTGGCCGGAGTTGTAAATATTAGCAGTTTTCTGGTCATTTCCCTGCTTTTCACGCGTCATGTCCGTGATTGAAAACAGCAGGAAATGTAGTAAGAATCTACTAACTTTTATTTCAAGGGTTTCTTATAAGTTTTTAATCATTTCTGGAAACTCTAATTGCGTATTTTAAGAGTTTTACCACAATTAGATAGTTTTCTTACAAGTATGTAATGGAAACGGCAGGATATTAACTGATTCACCAAGAAGACTCTAGAGATATTCGGCCTCAGTTGTAAACCTAAGCAGTATAGTCCTCACTTACAGTCTTTCTATACTAATTTTGAGCTGAGTAAACATGAATTCCTAATATTTGAAAGCAAATTCAAGTGAAAACGCTCGGTAAAGTGGCCGGAGTTGAAAATATCATCAGTTTTCTGGTCATTTCCCTGTTCTCCACGTGTAATGTCAGTGATTTAAATGGCAGGGTTTGTAGTAATAATCTACTTACTTTTCTTTCCAGTGCTTATTACAAGTTTTAAACCATTTCTGGAAACACTAATTGCGTATTTTAAGAGTTTTACCACAATTAGACTGTTTTCTTACAAGTATGTACTGGATCCTTAGGATATTACCTGATTCACCAAAAAGGCGCTCGAGAGACTCGGCCTCAATTGTAAACATTAGCAGTATAGTCCTCACTTACAGTCTTTCTACACTAATTGTGAGCTGTGTAAACATGAATTCCTAATATTTGAAAGCGAATTCAAGTGAAAACGCTCGCTAATTTGGCCGGAGTTGTAAATATTATCAGTTTTCTGGTCATTTCCCTGCTTTCCCCGAGTGATGTCAGTGATTGAAAACGGCAGGGTATGTAGTGAGAACCTACCTACTTTTATTTCAAGTGCTTATTACAAGTTTTATATCATTTGGAAATACTAAATGCGTATTTTAAGAGTTATACCACAATTAGACAGTTTTCTTACAAGTATATTGGAACCTTCAGGATAATAACTGATTCACCAAAAAGACGCTAGAGAAATTCGGCCTCAATTGTAAACAAAAGCAGTATAGTCCTCACTTACAGTCTTTCTACACTAATTTTGAGCTGTATAAACATGAATTCCTAATATTTGAAAGCAAATTCAAGTGAAAACGCTCGGTAAAGTTGCCGCAGTTGTAAATATTATCAGTTTTCTGGTCATTTCCCTGCTTTCCACGGGTAATGTTATTGATTGAAAACGGCAGGGTATGTAGTTAGAACCTACTTACTTTAATTTCAAGTGCTTATTACAAGTTTTAAATCATTTCTGGAAACTCTAATTTTGTATTTTAAGAGTTTTACCACAATTAGAGAGTTTTCTTACAAGTATGTACTGGAACCGTCAGTATATTAACTGATTCACCAAAAAGACGCTCGAGAAATTCCGCCTCAATTGTAAACATAAGCAGTGTAGTAATCACTTACAGTCTTTCTACACTAATTCTGAGCTGTATAAACGTGAATTCCTAATATTTGAAAGCAAATTCAAGTGAAAACGCTCGCTAAAGTGGCTGGAGTTGTAAATATTATCAGTTTTCTGGTAATTTCCCTGCTTTCCACGGGTGATGTCAGTGATTGAAAACGGCAGGGTATGTAGTTAGAACCTACTTACTTTTATTTCAAGGGTTTATTACAAGTTTTATATTATTTCTTGAAATACTAAATGCGTATTTTAAGAGTTTTACCACAATTACTGAGTTTTCATTCAGGTATGTACTGGAACCATCAGGAAACTAACTAATTCACCAAAAAGACGCTAGAGAAATTCGGCCTCCATTGTCAACATTAGCAGTATAGTCCTCACTTACAGTCTTTCTACACTAATTGTGAGCTGTGTAAACATGAATTCCTAATATTTGAAAGCAAATTCAAGTCAAAACGCTCGCTAAAGTGGCCGGAGTTGTAAATATTATCAGTTTTCTGGTCATTTTTCTGCTTTCCACGGGTAATGTCCGTGATTGAAAACAGCAGGAACTGTAGTAAGAATCTACAAACTTTTATTTCAAGGGTTTCTTATAAGTTTTTAATCATTTCTGGAAACTCTAATTGTGTATTTAAAAAGTTTTACCACAGTTAGACAGTTTTCTTACAAGTTTGTAATTGAACCAGCAGGATATTAACTGATTCACCAAAAAGACGCTAGAGAAATTCGGCCTCAATTGTAAACATTAGCAGTATAGTCCTCACTTACAGTCTTTCTACACTAATTGTGAGCTGTGTAAACATGAATTCCTAATATTTGAAAGCGAATTCAAGTCAAAACGCTCGCTAAAGTGGCCGGAGTTGTAAATATTAGCAGTTTTCTGTTCATTTCCCTGCTTTTCACGGGTAATGTCCGTGATTGAAAACAGCAGGAAATGTAGTAAGAATCTACTAACTTTTATTTCAAGGGTTTCTTATAAGTTTTTAATCATTTCTGGAAACTCTAATTGAGTATTTTAAGAGTTTTACCACAATTAGACAGTTTTCTTACAAGTTTGTAATGGAACCGGCAGGATAGTAACTGATTCACCAAAAAGACGCTAGAGAAATTCGGCCTCAATGTAAACATTAGCAGTATAGTCCTCACTTACAGTCTTTCTACACTAATGGTGAGCTGTATAAACATGAATTCCTAATATTTGAAAGCAAAATCAAGTCAAAACGCTCGCTAAAGTGGCCGGAGTTGTAAATATTATCAGTTTTCTGGTCATTTCCCTGCTTTTCACGGGTCATGTCCGTGATTGAAAACAGCAGGAAATGTAGTAAGAATCTACAAACTTTAATTTCAAGGGTTTCTTATAAGTTTTTAATCATTTCTGGAAACTCTAATTGTGTATTTAAAAAGTTTTACCACAATTAGACAGTTTTCTTACAAGTATGTAATGGAACCAGCAGGATATTAACTGATTCACCAAAAAGACGCTAGAGAAATTCGGCCTCAATTGTAAACATTAGCAGTATAGTCCTCACTTACAGTCTTTCTACACTAATGGTGAGCTGTGTAAACATGAATTCCTAATATTTGAAAACAAATTCAAGTCAAAATGCTCGCTAAAGTGGCCGGAGTTGTAAATATTATCAGTTTTCTGGTCATTTTTCTGCTTTCCACGGGTAATGTCCGTGATTGAAAAGAGCAGGAAATGTAGTAAGAATCTACTAACTTTTATTTCAAGGGTTTCTTATAAGTTTTTAATCATTTCTGGAAACTCTAATTGCGTATTTTAAGAGTTTTACCACAGTTAGACAGTTTTCTTACAAGTATGTAATGGATCCGGCAGGATAGTAACTGATTCACCAAAAAGACGCTAGAGAAATTCGGCCTCAATTGTAAACATTAGCAGTATAGTCCTCACTTACAGTCTTTCTACACTAATTGTGAGCTGTGTAAACATGAATTCCTAATATTTGAAAGCGAATTCAAGTGAAAACGCTCGCTAAAGTGGCCAGAGCTGTAAATATTCGCAGTTTTCTGGTCATTTTTCTGCTTTTCACGGGTAATGTCCGTGATTGAAAAGAGCAGGAAATGTAGTAAGAATCTACAAACTTTAATTCAAGGGTTTCTTATAAGTTTTTAATCATTTCTGGAAACTCTAATTGCGTATTTTAAAAGTTTTACCACAATTAGACAGTTTTCTTACAAGTATGTAATGGAACCGGCAGGATAGTAACTGATTCACCAAAAAGACTCTAGAGAAATTCGGCCTCAATTGTAAACATTAGCAGTATAGTCCTCACTTACAGTCTTTCTACACTAATGGTGAGCTGTAAAAACATGAATTCCTAATATTTGAAAGCAAATTCAAGTCAAAACGCTCGCTAAAGTGGCCGGAGTTGTAAATATTATCAGTTTTCTGGTCATTTCCCTGCTTTCCACGGGTAATGTCCGTGATTGAAAACAGCAGGAAATGTAGTAAGAATCTACAAACTTTTATTTCAAGGGTTTCTTATAAGTTTTTAATCATTTCTGGAAACTCTAATTGCGTATTTTAAGAGTTTTCCACAATTAGACAGTTTTCTTACAAGTATGTAATGGAACCGGCAGGATAGTAACTGATTCACCAAAAGACGCTAGAGAAATTCGGCCTCAATTGTAAACATTAGCAGTATAGTCCTCACTTACAGTCTTTCTACACTAATGGTGAGCTGTATAAACATGAATTCCTAATATTTGAAAGCAAATTCAAGTCAAAACGCTCGCTAAAATGGCCGGAGTTGTAAATATTATCAGTTTTCTGGTCATTTCCCTGCTTTTCACGGGTCATGTCCGTGATTGATAACAGCAGGAAATGTAGTAAGAATCTACTAACTTTTATTTCAAGGGTTTCTTATAAGTTTTTAATCATTTCTGGAAACTCTAATTGCGTATTTTAAGAGTTTTACCACAATTAGACAGTTTTCTTACAAGTATGTAATGGAACCGGCAGGATATTAACTGATTCACCAAAAAGACGCTAGAGAAATTCGGCCTCATTGTAAACATTAGCAGTATAGTCCTCACTTACAGTCTTTCTACACTAATTGTGAGCTGTGTAAACATGAATTCCTAATATTTGAAAGCAAATTCAAGTGAAAACGCTCGCTAAAGTGGCCAGAGTTGTAAATATTCGCAGTTTTCTGGTCATTTCCCTGCTTTTCACTGGAAATGTCCGTGATTGAAAACAGCAGGAAATGTAGTAAGAATCTACAAACTTTTATTTCAAGGGTTTCTTATGAGTTTTTAATCATTTCTGGAAACTCTAATTGTGTATTTTAAAAGTCTTACCACAATTAGACAGTTTTCTTACAAGTATGTAATGGAACCGGCAGGATATTAACTGATTCACCAAAAAGACGCTAGAGAAATTCGGCCTCAATTGTAAACATTAGCAGTATAGTCCTCACTTACAGTCTTTCTACACTAATTGTGAGCTGTGTAAACATGAATTCCTAATATTTGAAAGCAAATTCAAGTCAAAACGCTCGCCAAAGTGGCCGGAGTTGTAAATATTATCAGTTTTCTGGTCATTTTTCTGCTTTCCACGGGTAATGTCCGTGATTGAAAAGAGCAGGAAATGTAGTAAGAATCTACTAACTTTTATTTCAAGGGTTTCTTATAAGTTTTTAATCATTTCTGGAAACTCTAATTGCGTATTTTAAGAGTTTTACCACAGTTAGACAGTTTTCTTACAAGTTTGTAATTGAACCGGCAGGATATTAACTGATTCACCAAAAAGACGCTAGAGAAATTCGGCCTCATTGTAAACATTAGCAGTATAGTCCTCACTTACAGTCTTTCTACACTAATTGTGAGCTGTGTAAACATGAATTCCTAATATTTGAAAGCAAATTCAAGTCAAAACGCTCGCTAAAGTGGCCGGAGTTGTAAATATTATCAGTTTTCTGTTCATTTCCCTGCTTTTCACGGGTAATGTCCTTGATTGAAAAGAGCAGGAAATGTAGTAAGAATCTACTAACTTTTATTTCAAGGGTTTCTTCTAAGTTTTTAATCATTTCTGGAAACTCTAATTGCGTATTTTAAGAGTTTTACCACAATTAGACAGTATTCTTACAAGTGTGTAATGGAACCGGCAGGATAGTAACTGATTCACCAAAAAGACGCTAGAGAAATTCGGCCTCATTGTAAACATTAGCAGTATAGTCCTCACTTACAGTCTTTCTACACTAATTGTGAGCTGTGTAAACATGAATTCCTAATATTTGAAAGCGAATTCAAGTCAAAACGCTCGCTAAAGTGGCCGGAGTTGTAAATATTAGCAGTTTTCTGTTCATTTCCCTGCTTTTCACGGGTAATGTCCGTGATTGAAAACAGCAGGAAATGTAGTAAGAATCTACTAACTTTTATTTCAAGGGTTTCTTATAAGTTTTTAATCATTTCTGGAAACTCTAATTGAGTATTTTAAGAGTTTTACCACAATTAGACAGTTTTCTTACAAGTTTGTAATGGAACCGGCAGGATAGTAACTGATTCACCAAAAAGACGCTAGAGAAATTCGGCCTCAATGTAAACATTAGCAGTATAGTCCTCACTTACAGTCTTTCTACACTAATGGTGAGCTGTATAAACATGAATTCCTAATATTTGAAAGCAAAATCATGTCAAAACGCTCGCTAAAGTGGCCGGAGTTGTAAATATTATCAGTTTTCTGGTCATTTCCCTGCTTTTCACGGGTCATGTCCGTGATTGAAAACAGCAGGAAATGTAGTAAGAATCTACAAACTTTTATTTCAAGGGTTTCTTATAAGTTTTTAATCATTTCTGGAAACTCTAATTGTGTATTTTAAAAGTTTTACCACAATTAGACAGTTTTCTTACAAGTATGTAATGGAACCGGCAGGATATTAACTGATTCACCAAAAAGACGCTAGAGAAATTCGGCCTCAATTGTAAACATTAGCAGTATAGTCCTCACTTACAGTCTTTCTACACTAATTGTGAGCTGTGTAAACATGAATTCCTAATATTTGAAAGCAAATTCAAGTCAAAACGCTCGCTAAACTGGCCGGAGTTGTAAATATTATCAGTTTTCTGGTCATTTCCCTGCTTTTCAACGGTAATGTCCGTGATAGAAAACAGCAGGAACTGTAGTAAGATTCTACAAACTTTAATTTCAAGGGTTTCGTATAAGTTTTTAATCATTTCTGGAAACTCTAATTGTGTATTTAAAAAGTTTTACCACAATTAGACAGTTTTCTTACAAGTATGTAATGGAACCAGCAGGATATTAACTGATTCACCAAAAAGACGCTAGAGAAATTCGGCCTCAATTGTAAACATTAGCAGTATAGTCCTCACTTACAGTCTTTCTACACTAATGGTGAGCTGTGTAAACATGAATTCCTAATATTTGAAAACAAATTCAAGTCAAAATGCTCGCTAAAGTGGCCGGAGGTGTAAATATCATCAGTTTTCTGGTCATTTTTCTGCTTTCCACGGGTAATGTCCGTGATTGAAAAAAGCAGGAAATGTAGTAAGAATCTACTAACTTTTATTTCAAGGGTTTCTTATAAGTTTTTAATCATTTCCGGAAACTCTAATTGCGTATTTTAAGAGTTTTACCACAGTTAGACAGTTTTCTTACAAGTATGTAATGGATCCGGCAGGATAGTAACTGATTCACCAAAAAGTCGCTAGAGAAATTCGGCCTCAATTGTAAACATTAGCAGTATAGTCCTCACTTACAGTCTTTCTACACTAATTGTGAGCTGTGTAAACATGAATTCCTAATATTTGAAAGCGAATTCAAGTGAAAACGCTCACTAAAGTGGCCAGAGCTGTAAATATTCGCAGTTTTCTGGTCATTTTTCTGCTTTTCACGGGTAATGTCCGTGATTGAAAACAGCAGGAAATGTAGTAAGAATCTACAAACTTTAATTCAAGGGTTTCTTATAAGTTTTTAATCATTTCTGGAAACTCTAATTGCGTATTTTAAAAGTTTTACCACAATTAGACAGTTTTCTTACAAGTATGTAATGGAACCGGCAGGATAGTAACTGATTCACCAAAAAGACTCTAGAGAAATTCGGCCTCAATTGTAAACATTAGCAGTATAGTCCTCACTTACAGTCTTTCTACACTAATGGTGAGCTGTATAAACATGAATTCCTAATATTTGAAAGCAAATTCAAGTCAAAACGCTCGCTAAAGTGGCCGGAGTTGTAAATATTATCAGTTTTCTGGTCATTTCCCTGCTTTCCACGGGTAATGTCCGTGATTGAAAACAGCAGGAAATGTAGTAAGAATCTACAAACTTTTATTTCAAGGGTTTCTTATAAGTTTTTAATCATTTCTGGAAACTCTAATTGCGTATTTTAAGAGTTTTCCACAATTAGACAGTTTTCTTACAAGTATGTAATGGAACCGGCAGGATAGTAACTGATTCACCAAAAGACGCTAGAGAAATTCGGCCTCAATTGTAAACATTAGCAGTATAGTCCTCACTTACAGTCTTTCTACACTAATGGTGAGCTGTATAAACATGAATTCCTAATATTTGAAAGCAAATTCAAGTCAAAACGCTCGCTAAAATGGCCGGAGTTGTAAATATTATCAGTTTTCTGGTCATTTCCCTGCTTTTCACGGGTCATGTCCGTGATTGATAACAGCAGGAAATGTAGTAAGAATCTACTCACTTTTATTTCAAGGGTTTCTTATAAGTTTTTAATCATTTCTGGAAACTCTAATTGCGTATTTTAAGAGTTTTACCACAATTAGATAGTTTTCTTACAAGTATGTAATGGAACCGGCAGGATATTAACTGATTCACCAAAAAGACGCTAGAGAATTTCGGCCTCATTGTAAACATTAGCAGTATAGTCCTCACTTACAGTCTTTCTACACTAATTGTGAGCTGTGTAAACATGAATTCCTAATATTTGAAAGCGAATTCAAGTGAAAACGCTCGCTAAAGTGGCCAGAGTTGTAAATATTCGCAGTTTTCTGGTCATTTCCCTGCTTTTCACGGGTCATGTCCGTGATTGAAAACAGCAGGAAATGTAGTAAGAATCTACAAACTTTTATTTCAAGGGTTTCTTATGAGTTTTTAATCATTTCTGGAAACTCTAATTGTGTATTTTAAAAGTTTTACCACAATTAGACTGTTTTCTTACAAGTATGTAATGGAACCGGCAGGATATTAACTGATTCACCAAAAAGACGCTAGAGAAATTCGGCCTCAATTGTAAACATTAGCAGTATAGTCCTCACTTACAGTCTTTCTACACTAATTGTGAGCTGTGTAAACATGAATTCCTAATATTTGAAAGCAAATTCAAGTCAAAACGCTCGCCAAATTGGCCGGAGTTGTAAATATTATCAGTTTTCTGGTCATTTTTCTGCTTTCCACGGGTAATGTCCGTGATTGAAAGGAGCAGGAAATGTAGTAAGAATCTACTAACTTTTATTTCAAGGGTTTCTTATAAGTTTTTAATCATTTCTGGAA
The DNA here is from genome assembly GCF_964212035.1 of Myotis nattereri. Classification (NCBI taxonomy): domain Eukaryota; kingdom Metazoa; phylum Chordata; class Mammalia; order Chiroptera; family Vespertilionidae; genus Myotis; species Myotis nattereri. The sequence continues at coordinate 845,881 of NC_138083.1, forward strand.
ACTCTAATTGCGTATTTTAAGAGTTTTACCACAGTTAGACAGTTTTCTTACAAGTATGTAATGGAACCGGCAGGATAGTAACTGATTCACCAAAAAGACGCTAGAGAAATTCGGCCTCAATTGTAAACATTAGCAGTATAGTCCTCACTTACAGTCTTTCTACACTAATGGTGAGCTGTATAAACATGAATTCCTAATATTTGAAAGCAAATTCAAGTCAAAACGCTCGCTAAAGTGGCCGGAGTTGTAAATGTTATCAGTTTTTTGGTCATTTCCCTGCTTTTCACGGGTAATGTCCGTTATTGAAAACAGCAGGAAATGTAGTAAGAATCTACTAACTTTTATTTCAAGGGTTTCTTATGAGTTTTTAATCATTTCTGGAAACTCTAATTGTGTATTTTAAAAGTTTTACCACAATTAGACTGTTTTCTTACAAGTATATAATGGAACCGGCAGGATAGTAACTGATTCACCAAAAAGACGCTAGAGAAATTCGGCCTCAATTGTAAACATTAGCAGTATAGTCCTCACTTACAGTCTTTCTACACTAATTGTGAGCTGTGTAAACATGAATTCCTAATATTTGAAAGCAAATTCAAGTCAAAACGCTCGCCAAAGTGGCCGGAGTTGTAAATATTATCAGTTTTCTGGTCATTTTTCTGCTTTCCACGGGTAATGTCCGTGATTGAAAAGAGCAGGAAATGTAGTAAGAATCTACTAACTTTTATTTCAAGGGTTTCTTATAAGTTTTTAATCATTTCTGGAAACTCTAATTGCGTATTTTAAGAGTTTTACCACAGTTAGACAGTTTTCTTACAAGTATGTAATGGAACCCGCAGGATAGTAACTGATTCACCAAAAAGACGCTAGAGAAATTCGGCCTCAATTGTAAACATTAGCAGTATAGTCCTCACTTACAGTCTTTCTACACTAATGGTGAGCTGTATAAACATGAATTCCTAATATTTGAAAGCAAATTCAAGTCAAAACGCTCGCTAAAGTGGCCGGAGTTGTAAATATTATCAGTTTTCTGGTCATTTCCCTGCTTTTCACGGGTAATGTCCGTTATTGAAAACAGCAGGAAATATAGTAAGAATCTACTAACTTTTATTTCAAGGGTTTCTTATAAGTTTTTAATCATTTCTGGAAACTCTAATTGCGTATTTTAAGAGTTTTACCACAATTAGATAGTTTTCTGACAAGTATGTAATGGAACCGGCAGGATATTAACTGATTCACCAAAAAGACGCTAGAGAAATTCGGCCTCAATTGTAAACATTAGCAGTATAGTCCTCACTTACAGTCTTTCTACACTAATTGTGAGCTGTGTAAACATGAATTCCTAATATTTGAAAGCAAATTCAAGTCAAAACGCTCGCCAAAGTGGCCGGAGTTGTAAATATTATCAGTTTTCTGGTCATTTTTCTGCTTTCCATGGGTAATGTCCGTGATTGAAAAGAGCAGGAAATGTAGTAAGAATCTACTAACTTTTATTACAAAAATTTCTTATAAGTTTTTAATCATTTCTGGAAACTCTAATTGTGTATTTAAAAAGTTTTACCACAATTAGACAGTTTTCTTACAAGTATGTAATGGAACCGGCAGGATGTTAACTGATTCACCAAAAAGACGCTAGAGAAATTCGGCCTCAATTGTAAACATTAGCAGTATAGTCCTCACTTACAGTCTTTCTACACTCATTGTGAGCTGTGTAAACATGAATTCCTAATATTTGAAAGCGAATTCAAGTGAAAACGCTCGCTAAAGTGGCCAGAGTTGTAAATATTATCAGTTTTCTGGTCATTTTTCTGCTTTTCACGGGTAATGTCCGTGATTGAAAACAGCAGGAAATGTAGTAAGAATCTACAAACTTTTATTGCAAGGGTTTCTTATAAGTTTTTAATCATTTCTGGAAACTCTAATTGCGTATTTTAAGAGTTTTACCACAATTAGACAGTTTTCTTACAAGTATGTAATGGAACCGGCAGGATAGTAACTGATTCACCAAAAAGACGCTAGAGAAATTCGGCCTCATTGTAAACATTAGCAGTATAGTCCTCACTTACAGTCTTTCTACACTAATGGTGAGCTGTATAAACATGAATTCCTAATATTTGAAAGCAAATTCAAGTCAAAACGCTCGCTAAAGTGGCCGGAGTGGTAAATATTATCAGTTTTCTGGTCATTTCCCTGCTTTTTACGGGTCATGTCCGTGATTGAAAACAGCAGGAAATGTAGTAAGAATCTACAAACTTTTATTTCAAGGGTTTCTTATAAGTTTTTAATCATTTCTGGAAACTCTAATTGCGTATTTTAAGAGTTTTACCACAATTAGATAGTTTTCTTACAAGTATGTAATGGAACCGGCAGGATAGTAACTGATTCACCAAAAAGACGCTAGAGAAATTCGGCCTCAATTGTAAACATTAGCAGTATAGTCCTCACTTACAGTCTTTCTACACTAATGGTGAGCTGTATAAACATGAATTCCTAATATTTGAAAGCGAATTCAAGTGAAAACGTTCGCTAAAGTGGCCGGAGTTGTAAATATTCGCAGTTTTCTGGTCATTTCCCTGCTTTTCACGGGTAATGTCCGTGATTGAAAACAGCAGGAACTGTAGTAAGAATCTACAAACTTTTATTAAAAAAATTTCTTATAAGTTTTTAATCATTTCTGGAACCTCTAATTGTGTATTTAAAAAGTTTTACCACAATTAGACAGTTTTCTTACAAGTATGTAATGGAACCGGCAGGATATTAACTGATTCACCAAAAAGACGCTAGAGAAATTCGGCCTCAATTGTAAACATTAGCAGTATAGTCCTCACTTACAGTCTTTCTACACTAATTGTGAGCTGTGTAAACATGAATTCCTAATATTTGAAAGCAAATTCAAGTCAAAACGCTCGCTAAAGTGGCCGGAGTTGTAAATATTAGCAGTTTTCTGGTCATTTCCCTGCTTTTCACGCGTCATGTCCGTGATTGAAAACAGCAGGAAATGTAGTAAGAATCTACTAACTTTTATTTCAAGGGTTTCTTATAAGTTTTTAATCATTTCTGGAAACTCTAATTGCGTATTTTAAGAGTTTTACCACAATTAGATAGTTTTCTTACAAGTATGTAATGGAAACGGCAGGATATTAACTGATTCACCAAAAAGACGCTAGAGAAATTCGGCCTCAATTGTAAACATTAGCAGTATAGTCCTCACTTACAGTCTTTCTACACTAATTGTGAGCTGTGTAAACATGAATTCCTAATATTTGAAAGCGAATTCAAGTGAAAACGCTCGCTAAAATGGCCAGAGTTGTAAATATTCGCAGTTTTCTGGTCATTTCCCTGCTTTTCACTGGTAATGTCCGTGATTGAAAACAGCAGGAAATGTAGTAAGAATCTACTAACTTTTATTTCAAGGGTTTCTTATGAGTTTTTAATCATTTCTGGAAACTCTAATTGTGTATTTTAAACGTTTTACCACAATTAGACAGTTTTCTTACAAGTATGTAATGGAACCGGCAGGATATTAACTGATTCACCAAAAAGACGCTAGAGAAATTCGGCCTCATTGTAAACATTAGCAGTATAGTCCTCACTTACAGTCTTTCTACACTAATTGTGAGCTGTGTAAACATGAATTCCTAATATTTGAAAGCAAATTCAAGTCAAAACGCTCGCTAAAGTGGCCGGAGTGGTAAATATTATCAGTTTTCTGGTCATTTCCCTGCTTTTCACGGGTAATGTCCGTTATTGAAAACAGCAGGAAATGTAGTAAGAATCTACTAACTTTTATTTCAAGGGTTTCTTATAAGTTTTTAATCATTTCTGGAAACTCTAATTGCGTATTTTAAGAGTTTTACCACAATTAGACAGTTTTCTTACAAGTATGTAATGGAACCGGCAGGATATTAACTGATTCACCAAAAAGACGCTAGAGAAATTCGGCCTCAATTGTAAACATTAGCAGTATAGTCCTCACTTACAGTCTTTCTACACTAATTGTGAGCTGTGTAAACATGAATTCCTAATATTTGAAAGCAAATTCAAGTCAAAACGCTCGCCAAAGTGGCCGGAGTTGTAAATATTATCAGTTTTCTGGTCATTTTTCTGCTTTCCACGGGTAATGTCCGTGATTGAAAAGAGCAGGAAATGTAGTAAGAATCTACTAACTTTTATTACAAAAATTTCTTATAAGTTTTTAATCATTTCTGGAAACTCTAATTGTGTATTTAAAAAGTTTAACCACAATTAGACAGTTTTCTTACAAGTATGTAATGGAACCGGCAGGATGTTAACTGATTCACCAAAAAGACGCTAGAGAAATTCGGCCTCAATTGTAAACATTAGCAGTATAGTCCTCACTTACAGTCTTTCTACACTCATTGTGAGCTGTGTAAACATGAATTCCTAATATTTGAAAGCGAATTCAAGTGAAAACGCTCGCTAAAGTGGCCAGAGTTGTAAATATTATCAGTTTTCTGGTCATTTTTCTGCTTTTCACGGGTAATGTCCGTGATTGAAAACCGCAGGAAATGTAGTAAGAATCTACAAACTTTTATTGCAAGGGTTTCTTATAAGTTTTTAATCATTTCTGGAAACTCTAATTGCGTATTTTAAGAGTTTTACCACAATTAGACAGTTTTCTTACAAGTATGTAATGGAACCGGCAGGATAGTAACTGATTCACCAAAAAGACGCTAGAGAAATTCGGCCTCATTGTAAACATTAGCAGTATAGTCCTCACTTACAGTCTTTCTACACTAATTGTGAGGTGTGTAAACATGAATTCCTAATATTTGAAAGCAAATTCAAGTCAAAACGCTCGCTAAAGTGGCCGGAGTTGTAAATATTAGCAGTTTTGTGTTCATTTCCCTGCTTTTCACGGGTAATGTCCGTGATTGAAAAGAGCAGGAAATGTAGTAAGAATCTACAAACTTTTATTGCAAGGGTTTCTTATAAGTTTTTAATCATTTCTGGAAACTCTAATTGCGTATTTTAAGAGATTTACCACAATTAGACAGTTTTCTTACAAGTATGTAATGGAACCGGCAGGATAGTAACTGATTCACCAAAAAGACGCTAGAGAAATTCGGCCTCAATTGTAAACATTAGCAGTATAGTCCTCACTTACAGTCTTTCTACACTAATGGTGAGCTGTATAAACATGAATTCCTAATATTTGAAAGCAAATTCAAGTCAAAACGCTCGCTAAAGTGGCCGGAGTGGTAAATATTATCAGTTTTCTGGTCATTTCCCTGCTTTTCACGGGTCATGTCCGTGATTGAAAACAGCAGGAAATGTAGTAAGAATCTACAAACTTTTATTTCAAGGGTTTCTTATAAGTTTTTAATCATTTCTGGAAACTCTAATTGCGTATTTTAAGAGTTTTACCACAATTAGATAGTTTTCTTACAAGTATGTAATGGAACCGGCAGGATAGTAACTGATTCACCAAAAAGACGCTAGAGAAATTCGGCCTCAATTGTAAACATTAGCAGTATAGTCCTCACTTACAGTCTTTCTACACTAATTGTGAGCTGTGTAAACATGAATTCCTAATATTTGAAAGCAAATTCAAGTCAAAACGCTCGCCAAAGTGGCCGGAGTTGTAAATATTATCAGTTTTCTGGTCATTTTTCTGCTTTCCACGGGTAATGTCCGTGATTGAAAAGAGCAGGAAATGTAGTAAGAATCTACTAACTTTTATTACAAAAATTTCTTATAAGTTTTTAATCATTTCTGGAAACTCTAATTGTGTATTTAAAAAGTTTTACCACAATTAGACAGTTTTCTTACAAGTATGTAATGGAACCGGCAGGATGTTAACTGATTCACCAAAAAGACGCTAGAGAAATTCGGCCTCAATTGTAAACATTAGCAGTATAGTCCTCACTTACAGTCTTTCTACACTCATTGTGAGCTGTGTAAACATGAATTCCTAATATTTGAAAGCGAATTCAAGTGAAAACGCTCGCTAAAGTGGCCAGAGTTGTAAATATTATCAGTTTTCTGGTCATTTTTCTGCTTTTCACGGGTAATGTCCGTGATTGAAAACAGCAGGAAATGTAGTAAGAATCTACAAACTTTTATTTCAAGGGTTTCTTATAAGTTTTTAATCATTTCTGGAAACTCTAATTGCGTATTTTAAGAGTTTTACCACAATTAGATAGTTTTCTTACAAGTATGTAATGGAACCGGCAGGATAGTAACTGATTCACCAAAAAGACGCTAGAGAAATTCGGCCTCAATTGTAAACATTAGCAGTATAGTCCTCACTTACAGTCTTTCTACACTAATGGTGAGCTGTATAAACATGAATTCCTAATATTTGAAAGCGAATTCAAGTGAAAACGTTCGCTAAAGTGGCCGGAGTTGTAAATATTCGCAGTTTTCTGGTCATTTCCCTGCTTTTCACGGGTAATGTCCGTGATTGAAAACAGCAGGAAATGTAGTAAGAATCTACAAACTTTTATTTCAAGGGTTTCTTATAAGTTTTTAATCATTTCTGGAAACTCTAATTGTGTATTTTAAAAGTTTTACCACAATTAGACAGTTTTCTTACAAGTATGTAATGGAACAGGCAGGATATTTACTGATTCACCAAAAAGACGCTAGAGAAATTCGGCCTCATTGTAAACATTAGCAGTATAGTCGTCACTTACAGTCTTTCTACACTAATGGTGAGCTGTATAAACATGAATTCCTAATATTTGAACGCAAATTCAAGTCAAAACGCTCGCTAATGTGGCCGGAGTGGTAAATATTATCAGTTTTCTGGTCATATCCCTGCTTTTCACGGGTCATGTCCGTGATTGAAAACAGCAGGAAATGTAGTAAGAATCTACAAACTTTTATTTCAAGGGTTTCTTATAAGTTTTTAATCATTTCTGGAAACTCTAATTGCGTATTTTAAGAGTTTTACCACAATTAGATAGTTTTCTTACAAGTATGTAATGGAACCGGCAGGATAGTAACTGATTCACCAAAAAGACGCTAGAGAAATTCGGCCTCAATTGTAAACATTAGCAGTATAGTCCTCACTTACAGTCTTTCTACACTAATGGTGAGCTGTATAAACATGAATTCCTAATATTTGAAAGCAAATTCAAGTCAAAATGCTCGCTAAAGTGGCCGGAGTTGTAAATATTATCAGTTTTCTGGTCATTTCCCTGCTTTTCACGGGTCATGTCCGTGATTGAAAACAGCAGGAAATGTAGTAAGAATCTACAAACTTTTATTTCAAGGGTTTCTTATAAGTTTTTAATCATTTCTGGAAACTCTAATTGTGTATTTTAAAAGTTTTACCACAATTAGACAGTTTTCTTACAAGTATGTAATGGAACCGGCAGGATAGTAACTGATTCACCAAAAAGACGCTAGAGAAATTCAGCCTCAATTGTAAACATTAGCAGTATAGTCCTCACTTACAGTCTTTCTACACTAATGGTGAGCTGTGTAAACATGAATTCCTAATATTTGAAAGCAAATTCAAGTCAAAACGCTCGCTAAAGTGGCCGGAGTTGTAAATATTATCAGTTTTCTGGTCATTTCCCTGCTTTTCACCGTTAATGTCCGTGATAGATAACAGCAGGAACTGTAGTAAGAATCTACAAACTTTTATTTCAAGGGTTTCTTATAAGTTTTTAATCATTTCTGGAAACTCTAATTGTGTATTTAAAAAGTTTAACCACAATTAGACAGTTTTCTTACAAGTATGTAATGGAACCGGCAGGATGTTAACTGATTCACCAAAAAGACGCTAGAGAAATTCGGCCTCAATTGTAAACATTAGCAGTATAGTCCTCACTTACAGTCTTTCTACACTCATTGTGAGCTGTGTAAACATGAATTCCTAATATTTGAAAGCGAATTCAAGTGAAAACGCTCGCTAAAGTGGCCAGAGTTGTAAATATTATCAGTTTTCTGGTCATTTTTCTGCTTTTCACGGGTAATGTCCGTGATTGAAAACAGCAGGAAATGTAGTAAGAATCTACAAACTTTTATTGCAAGGGTTTCTTATAAGTTTTTAATCATTTCTGGAAACTCTAATTGCGTATTTTAAGAGTTTTACCACAATTAGACAGTTTTCTTACAAGTATGTAATGGAACCGGCAGGATAGTAACTGATTCACCAAAAAGACGCTAGAGAAATTCGGCCTCATTGTAAACATTAGCAGTATAGTCCTCACTTACAGTCTTTCTACACTAATTGTGAGGTGTGTAAACATGAATTCCTAATATTTGAAAGCAAATTCAAGTCAAAACGCTCGCTAAAGTGGCCGGAGTTGTAAATATTAGCAGTTTTGTGTTCATTTCCCTGCTTTTCACGGGTAATGTCCGTGATTGAAAAGAGCAGGAAATGTAGTAAGAATCTACAAACTTTTATTGCAAGGGTTTCTTATAAGTTTTTAATCATTTCTGGAAACTCTAATTGCGTATTTTAAGAGATTTACCACAATTAGACAGTTTTCTTACAAGTATGTAATGGAACCGGCAGGATAGTAACTGATTCACCAAAAAGACGCTAGAGAAATTCGGCCTCAATTGTAAACATTAGCAGTATAGTCCTCACTTACAGTCTTTCTACACTAATGGTGAGCTGTATAAACATGAATTCCTAATATTTGAAAGCAAATTCAAGTCAAAACGCTCGCTAAAGTGGCCGGAGTGGTAAATATTATCAGTTTTCTGGTCATTTCCCTGCTTTTTACGGGTCATGTCCGTGATTGAAAACAGCAGGAAATGTAGTAAGAATCTACAAACTTTTATTTCAAGGGTTTCTTATAAGTTTTTAATCATTTCTGGAAACTCTAATTGCGTATTTTAAGAGTTTTACCACAATTAGATAGTTTTCTTACAAGTATGTAATGGAACCGGCAGGATAGTAACTGATTCACCAAAAAGACGCTAGAGAAATTCGGCCTCAATTGTAAACATTAGCAGTATAGTCCTCACTTACAGTCTTTCTACACTAATGGTGAGCTGTATAAACATGAATTCCTAATATTTGAAAGCGAATTCAAGTGAAAACGTTCGCTAAAGTGGCCGGAGTTGTAAATATTCGCAGTTTTCTGGTCATTTCCCTGCTTTTCACGGGTAATGTCCGTGATTGAAAACAGCAGGAACTGTAGTAAGAATCTACAAACTTTTATTAAAAAAATTTCTTATAAGTTTTTAATCATTTCTGGAACCTCTAATTGTGTATTTAAAAAGTTTTACCACAATTAGACAGTTTTCTTACAAGTATGTAATGGAACCGGCAGGATATTAAGTGATTCACCAAAAAGACGCTAGAGAAATTCGGCCTCAATTGTAAACATTAGCAGTATAGTCCTCACTTACAGTCTTTCTACACTAATTGTGAGCTGTGTAAACATGAATTCCTAATATTTGAAAGCAAATTCAAGTCAAAACGCTCGCTAAAGTGGCCGGAGTTGTAAATATTAGCAGTTTTCTGGTCATTTCCCTGCTTTTCACGCGTCATGTCCGTGATTGAAAACAGCAGGAAATGTAGTAAGAATCTACTAACTTTTATTTCAAGGGTTTCTTATAAGTTTTTAATCATTTCTGGAAACTCTAATTGCGTATTTTAAGAGTTTTACCACAATTAGATAGTTTTCTTACAAGTATGTAATGGAAACGGCAGGATATTAACTGATTCACCAAAAAGACGCTAGAGAAATTCGGCCTCAATTGTAAACATTAGCAGTATAGTCCTCACTTACAGTCTTTCTACACTAATTGTGAGCTGTGTAAACATGAATTCCTAATATTTGAAAGCGAATTCAAGTGAAAACGCTCGCTAAAATGGCCAGAGTTGTAAATATTCGCAGTTTTCTGGTCATTTCCCTGCTTTTCACTGGTAATGTCCGTGATTGAAAACAGCAGGAACTGTAGTAAGAATCTACAAACTTTTATTAAAAAAATTTCTTATAAGTTTTTAATCATTTCTGGAACCTCTAATTGTGTATTTAAAAAGTTTTACCACAATTAGACAGTTTTCTTACAAGTATGTAATGGAACCGGCAGGATATTAACTGATTCACCAAAAAGACGCTAGAGAAATTCGGCCTCAATTGTAAACATTAGCAGTATAGTCCTCACTTACAGTCTTTCTACACTAATTGTGAGCTGTGTAAACATGAATTCCTAATATTTGAAAGCAAATTCAAGTCAAAACGCTCGCTAAAGTGGCCGGAGTTGTAAATATTAGCAGTTTTCTGGTCATTTCCCTGCTTTTCACGCGTCATGTCCGTGATTGAAAACAGCAGGAAATGTAGTAAGAATCTACTAACTTTTATTTCAAGGGTTTCTTATAAGTTTTTAATCATTTCTGGAAACTCTAATTGCGTATTTTAAGAGTTTTACCACAATTAGATAGTTTTCTTACAAGTATGTAATGGAAACGGCAGGATATTAACTGATTCACCAAAAAGACGCTAGAGAAATTCGGCCTCAATTGTAAACATTAGCAGTATAGTCCTCACTTACAGTCTTTCTACACTAATTGTGAGCTGTGTAAACATGAATTCCTAATATTTGAAAGCGAATTCAAGTGAAAACGCTCGCTAAAATGGCCAGAGTTGTAAATATTCGCAGTTTTCTGGTCATTTCCCTGCTTTTCACTGGTAATGTCCGTGATTGAAAACAGCAGGAAATGTAGTAAGAATCTACTAACTTTTATTTCAAGGGTTTCTTATGAGTTTTTAATCATTTCTGGAAACTCTAATTGTGTATTTTAAACGTTTTACCACAATTAGACAGTTTTCTTACAAGTATGTAATGGAACCGGCAGGATATTAACTGATTCACCAAAAAGACGCTAGAGAAATTCGGCCTCATTGTAAACATTAGCAGTATAGTCCTCACTTACAGTCTTTCTACACTAATTGTGAGCTGTGTAAACATGAATTCCTAATATTTGAAAGCAAATTCAAGTCAAAACGCTCGCTAAAGTGGCCGGAGTGGTAAATATTATCAGTTTTCTGGTCATTTCCCTGCTTTTCACGGGTAATGTCCGTTATTGAAAACAGCAGGAAATGTAGTAAGAATCTACTAACTTTTATTTCAAGGGTTTCTTATAAGTTTTTAATCATTTCTGGAAACTCTAATTGCGTATTTTAAGAGTTTTACCACAATTAGACAGTTTTCTTACAAGTATGTAATGGAACCGGCAGGATATTAACTGATTCACCAAAAAGACGCTAGAGAAATTCGGCCTCAATTGTAAACATTAGCAGTATAGTCCTCACTTACAGTCTTTCTACACTAATTGTGAGCTGTGTAAACATGAATTCCTAATATTTGAAAGCAAATTCAAGTCAAAACGCTCGCCAAAGTGGCCGGAGTTGTAAATATTATCAGTTTTCTGGTCATTTTTCTGCTTTCCACGGGTAATGTCCGTGATTGAAAAGAGCAGGAAATGTAGTAAGAATCTACTAACTTTTATTACAAAAATTTCTTATAAGTTTTTAATCATTTCTGGAAACTCTAATTGTGTATTTAAAAAGTTTTACCACAATTAGACAGTTTTCTTACAAGTATGTAATGGAACCGGCAGGATGTTAACTGATTCACCAAAAAGACGCTAGAGAAATTCGGCCTCAATTGTAAACATTAGCAGTATAGTCCTCACTTACAGTCTTTCTACACTCATTGTGAGCTGTGTAAACATGAATTCCTAATATTTGAAAGCGAATTCAAGTGAAAACGCTCGCTAAAGTGGCCAGAGTTGTAAATATTATCAGTTTTCTGGTCATTTTTCTGCTTTTCACGGGTAATGTCCGTGATTGAAAACAGCAGGAAATGTAGTAAGAATCTACAAACTTTTATTGCAAGGGTTTCTTATAAGTTTTTAATCATTTCTGGAAACTCTAATTGCGTATTTTAAGAGTTTTACCACAATTAGACAGTTTTCTTACAAGTATGTAATGGAACCGGCAGGATAGTAACTGATTCACCAAAAAGACGCTAGAGAAATTCGGCCTCATTGTAAACATTAGCAGTATAGTCCTCACTTACAGTCTTTCTACACTAATTGTGAGGTGTGTAAACATGAATTCCTAATATTTGAAAGCAAATTCAAGTCAAAACGCTCGCTAAAGTGGCCGGAGTTGTAAATATTAGCAGTTTTGTGTTCATTTCCCTGCTTTTCACGGGTAATGTCCGTGATTGAAAAGAGCAGGAAATGTAGTAAGAATCTACAAACTTTTATTGCAAGGGTTTCTTATAAGTTTTTAATCATTTCTGGAAACTCTAATTGCGTATTTTAAGAGATTTACCACAATTAGACAGTTTTCTTACAAGTATGTAATGGAACCGGCAGGATAGTAACTGATTCACCAAAAAGACGCTAGAGAAATTCGGCCTCAATTGTAAACATTAGCAGTATAGTCCTCACTTACAGTCTTTCTACACTAATGGTGAGCTGTATAAACATGAATTCCTAATATTTGAAAGCAAATTCAAGTCAAAACGCTCGCTAAAGTGGCCGGAGTGGTAAATATTATCAGTTTTCTGGTCATTTCCCTGCTTTTCACGGGTCATGTCCGTGATTGAAAACAGCAGGAAATGTAGTAAGAATCTACAAACTTTTATTTCAAGGGTTTCTTATAAGTTTTTAATCATTTCTGGAAACTCTAATTGCGTATTTTAAGAGTTTTACCACAATTAGATAGTTTTCTTACAAGTATGTAATGGAACCGGCAGGATAGTAACTGATTCACCAAAAAGACGCTAGAGAAATTCGGCCTCAATTGTAAACATTAGCAGTATAGTCCTCACTTACAGTCTTTCTACACTAATTGTGAGCTGTGTAAACATGAATTCCTAATATTTGAAAGCAAATTCAAGTCAAAACGCTCGCCAAAGTGGCCGGAGTTGTAAATATTATCAGTTTTCTGGTCATTTTTCTGCTTTCCACGGGTAATGTCCGTGATTGAAAAGAGCAGGAAATGTAGTAAGAATCTACTAACTTTTATTACAAAAATTTCTTATAAGTTTTTAATCATTTCTGGAAACTCTAATTGTGTATTTAAAAAGTTTTACCACAATTAGACAGTTTTCTTACAAGTATGTAATGGAACCGGCAGGATGTTAACTGATTCACCAAAAAGACGCTAGAGAAATTCGGCCTCAATTGTAAACATTAGCAGTATAGTCCTCACTTACAGTCTTTCTACACTCATTGTGAGCTGTGTAAACATGAATTCCTAATATTTGAAAGCGAATTCAAGTGAAAACGCTCGCTAAAGTGGCCAGAGTTGTAAATATTATCAGTTTTCTGGTCATTTTTCTGCTTTTCACGGGTAATGTCCGTGATTGAAAACAGCAGGAAATGTAGTAAGAATCTACAAACTTTTATTTCAAGGGTTTCTTATAAGTTTTTAATCATTTCTGGAAACTCTAATTGCGTATTTTAAGAGTTTTACCACAATTAGATAGTTTTCTTACAAGTATGTAATGGAACCGGCAGGATAGTAACTGATTCACCAAAAAGACGCTAGAGAAATTCGGCCTCAATTGTAAACATTAGCAGTATAGTCCTCACTTACAGTCTTTCTACACTAATGGTGAGCTGTATAAACATGAATTCCTAATATTTGAAAGCGAATTCAAGTGAAAACGTTCGCTAAAGTGGCCGGAGTTGTAAATATTCGCAGTTTTCTGGTCATTTCCCTGCTTTTCACGGGTAATGTCCGTGATTGAAAACAGCAGGAAATGTAGTAAGAATCTACAAACTTTTATTTCAAGGGTTTCTTATAAGTTTTTAATCATTTCTGGAAACTCTAATTGTGTATTTAAAAAGTTTTACCACAATTAGACAGTTTTCTTACAAGTATGTAATGGAACCGGCAGGATATTAACTGATTCACGAAAAAGACGCTAGAGAAATTCGGCCTCATTGTAAACATTAGCAGTATAGTCCTCACTTACAGTCTTTCTACACTAATTGTGAGCTGTGTAAACATGAATTCCTAATATTTGAAAGCAAATTCAAGTCAAAACGCTCGCTAAAGTGGCAGGAGTTGTAAATATTCGCAGTTTTCTTTTCATTTCCCTGCTTTTCACGGGTAATGTCCGTGATTGAAAAGAGCAGGAAATGTAGTAAGAATCTACAAACTTTTATTTCAAGGGTTTCTTATAAGTTTTTAATCATTTCTGGAAACTCTAATTGTGTATTTTAAAAGTTTTACCACAATTAGACAGTTTTCTTACAAGTATGTAATGGAACAGGCAGGATATTTACTGATTCACCAAAAAGACGCTAGAGAAATTCGGCCTCATTGTAAACATTAGCAGTATAGTCGTCACTTACAGTCTTTCTACACTAATGGTGAGCTGTATAAACATGAATTCCTAATATTTGAACGCAAATTCAAGTCAAAACGCTCGCTAATGTGGCCGGAGTGGTAAATATTATCAGTTTTCTGGTCATATCCCTGCTTTTCACGGGTCATGTCCGTGATTGAAAACAGCAGGAAATGTAGTAAGAATCTACAAACTTTTATTTCAAGGGTTTCTTATAAGTTTTTAATCATTTCTGGAAACTCTAATTGCGTATTTTAAGAGTTTTACCACAATTAGATAGTTTTCTTACAAGTATGTAATGGAACCGGCAGGATAGTAACTGATTCACCAAAAAGACGCTAGAGAAATTCGGCCTCAATTGTAAACATTAGCAGTATAGTCCTCACTTACAGTCTTTCTACACTAATGGTGAGCTGTATAAACATGAATTCCTAATATTTGAAAGCAAATTCAAGTCAAAATGCTCGCTAAAGTGGCCGGAGTTGTAAATATTATCAGTTTTCTGGTCATTTCCCTGCTTTTCACGGGTCATGTCCGTGATTGAAAACAGCAGGAAATGTAGTAAGAATCTACAAACTTTTATTTCAAGGGTTTCTTTTAAGTTTTTAATCATTTCTGGAAACTCTAATTGTGTATTTTAAAAGTTTTACCACAATTAGACAGTTTTCTTACAAGTATGTAATGGAACCGGCAGGATAGTAACTGATTCACCAAAAAGACGCTAGAGAAATTCAGCCTCAATTGTAAACATTAGCAGTATAGTCCTCACTTACAGTCTTTCTACACTAATGGTGAGCTGTGTAAACATGAATTCCTAATATTTGAAAGCAAATTCAAGTCAAAACGCTCGCTAAAGTGGCCGGAGTTGTAAATATTATCAGTTTTCTGGTCATTTCCCTGCTTTTCACCGTTAATGTCCGTGATAGATAACAGCAGGAACTGTAGTAAGAATCTACAAACTTTTATTTCAAGGGTTTCTTATAAGTTTTTAATCATTTCTGGAAACTCTAATTGTGTATTTAAAAAGTTTAACCACAATTAGACAGTTTTCTTACAAGTATGTAATGGAACCGGCAGGATATTAACTGATTCACCAAAAAGACGCCAGAGAAATTCGGCCTCAATTGTAAACATTAGCAGTATAGTCTTCTCTTACAGTCTTTCTACACTAATGGTGAGCTGTATAAACATGAATTCCTAATATTTGAAAGCAAATTCAAGTCAAAACGCTCGCTAAAGTGGCCGGAGTTGTAAATATTATCAGTTTTCTGTTCATTTCCCTGCTTTTCACGGGTAAAGTCCGTGATTGAAAAGAGCAGGAAATGTAGTAAGAATCTACAAACTTTTATTGCAAGGGTTTCTTATAAGTTTTTAATCATTTCTGGAAACTCTAATTATGTATTTTAAGAGTTCTACCACAATTAGACAGTTTTCTTACAAGTATGTATTGGAACCGGCAGGATAGTAATGATTCACCAAAAAGACGCTTGAGAAATTCGGCCTAAATTGTAAACATTAGCAGTATAGTCCACACTTACAGTCTTTCTACACTAATGGTGAGCTGTATAAACATGAATTCCTAATATTTGAAAGCAAATTCAAGTCAAAACGCTCGCTAAAGTGGCCGGAGTTGTAAATATTAGCAGTTTTCTGGTCATTTCCCTGCTTTTCACGCGTCATGTCCGTGATTGAAAACAGCAGGAAATGTAGTAAGAATCTACTAAATTTTATTTCAAGGGTTTCTTATAAGTTTTTAATCATTTCTGGAAACTCTAATTGCGTATTTTAAGAGTTTTACCACAATTAGATAGTTTTCTTACAAGTATGTAATGGAAACGGCAGGATATTAACTGATTCACCAAAAAGACGCTAGAGAAATTCGGCCACAATTGTAAACATTAGCAGTATAGTCCTCACTTACAGTCTTTCTACACTAATGGTGAGCTGTATAAACATGAATTCCTAATATTTGAAAGCAAATTCAAGTCAAAACGCTCGCTAAAGTGGCCGGAGTGGTAAATATTATCAGTTTTCTGGTCATTTCCCTGCTTTTCACGGGTCATGTCCGTGATTGAAAACAGCAGGAAATGTAGTAAGAATCTACAAACTTTTATTTCAAGGGTTTCTTATAAGTTTTTAATCATTTCTGGAAACTCTAATTGCGTATTTTAAGAGTTTTACCACAATTAGATAGTTTTCTTACAAGTATGTAATGGAACCGGCAGGATAGTAACTGATTCACCAAAAAGACGCTAGAGAAATTCGGCCTCAATTGTAAACATTAGCAGTATAGTCCTCACTTACAGTCTTTCTACACTAATTGTGAGCTGTGTAAACATGAATTCCTAATATTTGAAAGCAAATTCAAGTCAAAACGCTCGCCAAAGTGGCCGGAGTTGTAAATATTATCAGTTTTCTGGTCATTTTTCTGCTTTCCACGGGTAATGTCCGTGATTGAAAACAGCAGGAAATGTAGTAAGAATCTACAAACTTTTATTGCAAGGGTTTCTTATAAGTTTTTAATCATTTCTGGAAACTCTAATTGCGTATTTTAAGAGTTTTACCACAATTAGACAGTTTTCTTACAAGTATGTAATGGAACCGGCAGGATAGTAACTGATTCACCAAAAAGACGCTAGAGAAATTCGGCCTCATTGTAAACATTAGCAGTATAGTCCTCACTTACAGTCTTTCTACACTAATTGTGAGGTGTGTAAACATGAATTCCTAATATTTGAAAGCAAATTCAAGTCAAAACGCTCGCTAAAGTGGCCGGAGTTGTAAATATTAGCAGTTTTGTGTTCATTTCCCTGCTTTTCACGGGTAATGTCCGTGATTGAAAAGAGCAGGAAATGTAGTAAGAATCTACAAACTTTTATTGCAAGGGTTTCTTATAAGTTTTTAATCATTTCTGGAAACTCTAATTGCGTATTTTAAGAGATTTACCACAATTAGACAGTTTTCTTACAAGTATGTAATGGAACCGGCAGGATAGTAACTGATTCACCAAAAAGACGCTAGAGAAATTCGGCCTCAATTGTAAACATTAGCAGTATAGTCCTCACTTACAGTCTTTCTACACTAATGGTGAGCTGTATAAACATGAATTCCTAATATTTGAAAGCAAATTCAAGTCAAAACGCTCGCTAAAGTGGCCGGAGTGGTAAATATTATCAGTTTTCTGGTCATTTCCCTGCTTTTCACGGGTCATGTCCGTGATTGAAAACAGCAGGAAATGTAGTAAGAATCTACAAACTTTTATTTCAAGGGTTTCTTATAAGTTTTTAATCATTTCTGGAAACTCTAATTGCGTATTTTAAGAGTTTTACCACAATTAGATAGTTTTCTTACAAGTATGTAATGGAACCGGCAGGATAGTAACTGATTCACCAAAAAGACGCTAGAGAAATTCGGCCTCAATTGTAAACATTAGCAGTATAGTCCTCACTTACAGTCTTTCTACACTAATTGTGAGCTGTGTAAACATGAATTCCTAATATTTGAAAGCAAATTCAAGTCAAAACGCTCGCCAAAGTGGCCGGAGTTGTAAATATTATCAGTTTTCTGGTCATTTTTCTGCTTTCCACGGGTAATGTCCGTGATTGAAAAGAGCAGGAAATGTAGTAAGAATCTACTAACTTTTATTACAAAAATTTCTTATAAGTTTTTAATCATTTCTGGAAACTCTAATTGTGTATTTAAAAAGTTTTACCACAATTAGACAGTTTTCTTACAAGTATGTAATGGAACCGGCAGGATGTTAACTGATTCACCAAAAAGACGCTAGAGAAATTCGGCCTCAATTGTAAACATTAGCAGTATAGTCCTCACTTACAGTCTTTCTACACTCATTGTGAGCTGTGTAAACATGAATTCCTAATATTTGAAAGCGAATTCAAGTGAAAACGCTCGCTAAAGTGGCCAGAGTTGTAAATATTATCAGTTTTCTGGTCATTTTTCTGCTTTTCACGGGTCATGTCCGTGATTGAAAACAGCAGGAAATGTAGTAAGAATCTACAAACTTTTATTTCAAGGGTTTCTTATAAGTTTTTAATCATTTCTGGAAACTCTAATTGCGTATTTTAAGAGTTTTACCACAATTAGATAGTTTTCTTACAAGTATGTAATGGAACCGGCAGGATAGTAACTGATTCACCAAAAAGACGCTAGAGAAATTCGGCCTCAATTGTAAACATTAGCAGTATAGTCCTCACTTACAGTCTTTCTACACTAATGGTGAGCTGTATAAACATGAATTCCTAATATTTGAAAGCGAATTCAAGTGAAAACGTTCGCTAAAGTGGCCGGAGTTGTAAATATTCGCAGTTTTCTGGTCATTTCCCTGCTTTTCACGGGTAATGTCCGTGATTGAAAACAGCAGGAAATGTAGTAAGAATCTACAAACTTTTATTTCAAGGGTTTCTTATAAGTTTTTAATCATTTCTGGAAACTCTAATTGTGTATTTAAAAAGTTTTACCACAATTAGACAGTTTTCTTACAAGTATGTAATGGAACCGGCAGGATATTAACTGATTCACGAAAAAGACGCTAGAGAAATTCGGCCTCATTGTAAACATTAGCAGTATAGTCCTCACTTACAGTCTTTCTACACTAATTGTGAGCTGTGTAAACATGAATTCCTAATATTTGAAAGCAAATTCAAGTCAAAACGCTCGCTAAAGTGGCAGGAGTTGTAAATATTCGCAGTTTTCTTTTCATTTCCCTGCTTTTCACGGGTAATGTCCGTGATTGAAAAGAGCAGGAAATGTAGTAAGAATCTACAAACTTTTATTTCAAGGGTTTCTTATAAGTTTTTAATCATTTCTGGAAACTCTAATTGTGTATTTTAAAAGTTTTACCACAATTAGACAGTTTTCTTACAAGTATGTAATGGAACAGGCAGGATATTTACTGATTCACCAAAAAGACGCTAGAGAAATTCGGCCTCATTGTAAACATTAGCAGTATAGTCGTCACTTACAGTCTTTCTACACTAATGGTGAGCTGTATAAACATGAATTCCTAATATTTGAACGCAAATTCAAGTCAAAACGCTCGCTAATGTGGCCGGAGTGGTAAATATTATCAGTTTTCTGGTCATATCCCTGCTTTTCACGGGTCATGTCCGTGATTGAAAACAGCAGGAAATGTAGTAAGAATCTACAAACTTTTATTTCAAGGGTTTCTTATAAGTTTTTAATCATTTCTGGAAACTCTAATTGCGTATTTTAAGAGTTTTACCACAATTAGATAGTTTTCTTACAAGTATGTAATGGAACCGGCAGGATAGTAACTGATTCACCAAAAAGACGCTAGAGAAATTCGGCCTCAATTGTAAACATTAGCAGTATAGTCCTCACTTACAGACTTTCTACACTAATGGTGAGCTGTATAAACATGAATTCCTAATATTTGAAAGCAAATTCAAGTCAAAATGCTCGCTAAAGTGGCCGGAGTTGTAAATATTATCAGTTTTCTGGTCATTTCCCTGCTTTTCACGGGTCATGTCCGTGATTGAAAACAGCAGGAAATGTAGTAAGAATCTACAAACTTTTATTTCAAGGGTTTCTTATAAGTTTTTAATCATTTCTGGAAACTCTAATTGTGTATTTTAAAAGTTTTACCACAATTAGACAGTTTTCTTACAAGTATGTAATGGAACCGGCAGGATAGTAACTGATTCACCAAAAAGACGCTAGAGAAACTCAGCCTCAATTGTAAACATTAGCAGTATAGTCCTCACTTACAGTCTTTCTACACTAATGGTGAGCTGTGTAAACATGAATTCCTAATATTTGAAAGCAAATTCAAGTCAAAACGCTCGCTAAAGTGGCCGGAGTTGTAAATATTATCAGTTTTCTGGTCATTTCCCTGCTTTTCACCGTTAATGTCCGTGATAGATAACAGCAGGAACTGTAGTAAGAATCTACAAACTTTTATTTCAAGGGTTTCTTATAAGTTTTTAATCATTTCTGGAAACTCTAATTGTGTATTTAAAAAGTTTAACCACAATTAGACAGTTTTCTTACAAGTATGTAATGGAACCGGCAGGATATTAACTGATTCACCAAAAAGACGCCAGAGAAATTCGGCCTCAATTGTAAACATTAGCAGTATAGTCTTCTCTTACAGTCTTTCTACACTAATGGTGAGCTGTATAAACATGAATTCCTAATATTTGAAAGCAAATTCAAGTCAAAACGCTCGCTAAAGTGGCCGGAGTTGTAAATATTATCAGTTTTCTGTTCATTTCCCTGCTTTTCACGGGTAAAGTCCGTGATTGAAAAGAGCAGGAAATGTAGTAAGAATCTACAAACTTTTATTGCAAGGGTTTCTTATAAGTTTTTAATCATTTCTGGAAACTCTAATTATGTATTTTAAGAGTTCTACCACAATTAGACAGTTTTCTTACAAGTATGTATTGGAACCGGCAGGATAGTAATGATTCACCAAAAAGACGCTTGAGAAATTCGGCCTAAATTGTAAACATTAGCAGTATAGTCCACACTTACAGTCTTTCTACACTAATGGTGAGCTGTATAAACATGAATTCCTAATATTTGAAAGCAAATTCAAGTCAAAACGCTCGCTAAAGTGGCCGGAGTTGTAAATATTAGCAGTTTTCTGGTCATTTCCCTGCTTTTCACGCGTCATGTCCGTGATTGAAAACAGCAGGAAATGTAGTAAGAATCTACTAAATTTTATTTCAAGGGTTTCTTATAAGTTTTTAATCATTTCTGGAAACTCTAATTGCGTATTTTAAGAGTTTTACCACAATTAGATAGTTTTCTTACAAGTATGTAATGGAAACGGCAGGATATTAACTGATTCACCAAAAAGACGCTAGAGAAATTCGGCCACAATTGTAAACATTAGCAGTATAGTCCTCACTTACAGTCTTTCTACACTAATGGTGAGCTGTATAAACATGAATTCCTAATATTTGAAAGCAAATTCAAGTCAAAACGCTCGCTAAAGTGGCCGGAGTGGTAAATATTATCAGTTTTCTGGTCATTTCCCTGCTTTTCACGGGTCATGTCCGTGATTGAAAACAGCAGGAAATGTAGTAAGAATCTACAAACTTTTATTTCAAGGGTTTCTTATAAGTTTTTAATCATTTCTGGAAACTCTAATTGCGTATTTTAAGAGTTTTACCACAATTAGATAGTTTTCTTACAAGTATGTAATGGAACCGGCAGGATAGTAACTGATTCACCAAAAAGACGCTAGAGAAATTCGGCCTCAATTGTAAACATTAGCAGTATAGTCCTCACTTACAGTCTTTCTACACTAATTGTGAGCTGTGTAAACATGAATTCCTAATATTTGAAAGCAAATTCAAGTCAAAACGCTCGCCAAAGTGGCCGGAGTTGTAAATATTATCAGTTTTCTGGTCATTTTTCTGCTTTCCACGGGTAATGTCCGTGATTGAAAAGAGCAGGAAATGTAGTAAGAATCTACTAACTTTTATTACAAAAATTTCTTATAAGTTTTTAATCATTTCTGGAAACTCTAATTGTGTATTTAAAAAGTTTTACCACAATTAGACAGTTTTCTTACAAGTATGTAAAGGAACCGGCAGGATGTTAACTGATTCACCAAAAAGACGCTAGAGAAATTCGGCCTCAATTGTAAACATTAGCAGTATAGTCCTCACTTACAGTCTTTCTACACTCATTGTGAGCTGTGTAAACATGAATTCCTAATATTTGAAAGCGAATTCAAGTGAAAACGCTCGCTAAAGTGGCCAGAGTTGTAAATATTATCAGTTTTCTGGTCATTTTTCTGCTTTTCACGGGTCATGTCCGTGATTGAAAACAGCAGGAAATGTAGTAAGAATCTACAAACTTTTATTTCAAGGGTTTCTTATAAGTTTTTAATCATTTCTGGAAACTCTAATTGCGTATTTTAAGAGTTTTACCACAATTAGACAGTTTTCTTACAAGTATGTACTGGAACCGGCAGGATAGTAACTGATTCACCAAAAAGACGCTAGAGAAATTCGGCCTCAATTGTAAACATTAGCAGTATAGTCCTCACTTACAGTCTTTCTACACTAATGGTGAGCTGTATAAACATGAATTCCTAATATTTGAAAGCAAATTCAAGTCAAAACACTCGCTAAAGTGGCCGGAGTTGTAAATATTATCAGTTTTCTGGTCATTTCCCTGCTTTTCACGGGTCATGTCGGTGATTGAAAACAGCAGGAAATGTAGTTAGAATCTACAAACTTTTATTTCAAGGGTTTCTTATAAGTTTTTAATCATTTCTGGAAACTCTAATTGCGTATTTTAAGAGTTTTACCACAATTAGACAGTTTTCTTACAAGTATGTAATGGAACCGGCAGGATAGTAACTGATTCACCAAAAAGACGCTAGAGAAATTCGGCCTCAATTGTAAACATTAGCAGTATAGTCCTCACTTACAGTCTTTCTACACTAATGGTGAGCTGTATAAACATGAATTCCTAATATTTGAAAGCAAATTCAAGTCAAAACGCTCGCTAAAGTGGCCGGAGGTGTAAATATTATCAGTTTTCTGGTCATTTCCCTGCTTTTCACGGGTCATGTCCGTGATTGAAAACAGCAGGAAATGTAGTTAGAATCTACAAACTTTTATTTCAAGGGTTTCTTATAAGTTTTTAATAATTTCTGGAAACTCTAATTGCATATTTTAAGAGTTTTACCACAATTAGACAGTTTTCTTACAAGTATATAATGGAACCGGCAGGATAGTAACTGATTCACCAAAAAGACGCTAGAGAAATTCGGCCTCAATTGTAAACATTAGCAGTATAGTCCTCACTTACAGTCTTTCTACACTAATGGTGAGCTGTATAAACATGAATTCCTAATATTTGAAAGCAAATTCAAGTCAAAACGCTCGCTAAAGTGGCCGGAGTTGTAAATATTAGCAGTTTTCTGGTCATTTTTCTGCTTTCCACGGGTAATGTCCGTGATTGAAAACAGCAGGAAATGTAGTAAGAATCTACAAACTTTTATTTCAAGGGTTTCTTATAAGTTTTTAATCATTTCTGGAAACTCTAATTGTGTATTTTAAAAGTTTTACCACAATTAGACAGTTTTCTTACAAGTATGTAATGGAACCGGCAGGATATTAACTGATTCACCAAAAAGACGCTAGAGAAATTCGGCCTCAATTGTAAACATTAGCAGTATAGTCCTCACTTACAGTCTTTCTACACTAATGGTGAGCTGTATAAACATGAATTCCTAATATTTGAAAGCAAATTCAAGTCAAAACGCTCGCTAAAGTGGCCGGAGTTGTAAATATTATCAGTTTTCTGGTCATTTTTCTGCTTTCCACGGGTAATGTCCGTGATTGAAAACAGCAGGAAATGTAGTAAGAATCTACAAACTTTTATTTCAAGTGTTTCTTATAAGTTTTTAATCATTTCTGGAAACTCTAATTGCGTATTTTAAGAGTTTTACCACAATTAGACAGTTTTCTTACAAGTATGTAATGGAACCGGCAGGATAGTAACTGATTCACCAAAAAGACGCTAGAGAAATTCGGCCTCAATTGTAAACATTAGCAGTATAGTCCTCACTTACAGTCTTTCTACACTAATGGTGAGCTGTGTAAACATGAATTCCTAATATTTGAAAGCAAATTCAAGTCAAAACGCTCGCTAAAGTGGCCGGAGTTGTAAATATTATCAGTTTTCTGGTCATTTCCCTGCTTTTCACCGTTAATGTCCGTGATAGATAACAGCAGGAACTGTAGTAAGAATCTACAAACTTTTATTTCAAGGGTTTCTTATAAGTTTTTAATCATTTCTGGAAACTCTAATTGTGTATTTAAAAAGTTTAACCACAATTAGACAGTTTTCTTACAAGTATGTAATGGAACCGGCAGGATATTAACTGATTCACCAAAAAGACGCCAGAGAAATTCGGCCTCAATTGTAAACATTAGCAGTATAGTCTTCTCTTACAGTCTTTCTACACTAATGGTGAGCTGTATAAACATGAATTCCTAATATTTGAAAGCAAATTCAAGTCAAAACGCTCGCTAAAGTGGCCGGAGTTGTAAATATTATCAGTTTTCTGTTCATTTCCCTGCTTTTCACGGGTAAAGTCCGTGATTGAAAAGAGCAGGAAATGTAGTAAGAATCTACAAACTTTTATTGCAAGGGTTTCTTATAAGTTTTTAATCATTTCTGGAAACTCTAATTATGTATTTTAAGAGTTCTACCACAATTAGACAGTTTTCTTACAAGTATGTATTGGAACCGGCAGGATAGTAATGATTCACCAAAAAGACGCTTGAGAAATTCGGCCTAAATTGTAAACATTAGCAGTATAGTCCACACTTACAGTCTTTCTACACTAATGGTGAGCTGTATAAACATGAATTCCTAATATTTGAAAGCAAATTCAAGTCAAAACGCTCGCTAAAGTGGCCGGAGTTGTAAATATTAGCAGTTTTCTGGTCATTTCCCTGCTTTTCACGCGTCATGTCCGTGATTGAAAACAGCAGGAAATGTAGTAAGAATCTACTAAATTTTATTTCAAGGGTTTCTTATAAGTTTTTAATCATTTCTGGAAACTCTAATTGCGTATTTTAAGAGTTTTACCACAATTAGATAGTTTTCTTACAAGTATGTAATGGAAACGGCAGGATATTAACTGATTCACCAAAAAGACGCTAGAGAAATTCGGCCACAATTGTAAACATTAGCAGTATAGTCCTCACTTACAGTCTTTCTACACTAATGGTGAGCTGTATAAACATGAATTCCTAATATTTGAAAGCAAATTCAAGTCAAAACGCTCGCTAAAGTGGCCGGAGTGGTAAATATTATCAGTTTTCTGGTCATTTCCCTGCTTTTCACGGGTCATGTCCGTGATTGAAAACAGCAGGAAATGTAGTAAGAATCTACAAACTTTTATTTCAAGGGTTTCTTATAAGTTTTTAATCATTTCTGGAAACTCTAATTGCGTATTTTAAGAGTTTTACCACAATTAGATAGTTTTCTTACAAGTATGTAATGGAACCGGCAGGATAGTAACTGATTCACCAAAAAGACGCTAGAGAAATTCGGCCTCAATTGTAAACATTAGCAGTATAGTCCTCACTTACAGTCTTTCTACACTAATTGTGAGCTGTGTAAACATGAATTCCTAATATTTGAAAGCAAATTCAAGTCAAAACGCTCGCCAAAGTGGCCGGAGTTGTAAATATTATCAGTTTTCTGGTCATTTTTCTGCTTTCCACGGGTAATGTCCGTGATTGAAAACAGCAGGAAATGTAGTAAGAATCTACAAACTTTTATTGCAAGGGTTTCTTATAAGTTTTTAATCATTTCTGGAAACTCTAATTGCGTATTTTAAGAGTTTTACCACAATTAGACAGTTTTCTTACAAGTATGTAATGGAACCGGCAGGATAGTAACTGATTCACCAAAAAGACGCTAGAGAAATTCGGCCTCATTGTAAACATTAGCAGTATAGTCCTCACTTACAGTCTTTCTACACTAATTGTGAGGTGTGTAAACATGAATTCCTAATATTTGAAAGCAAATTCAAGTCAAAACGCTCGCTAAAGTGGCCGGAGTTGTAAATATTAGCAGTTTTGTGTTCATTTCCCTGCTTTTCACGGGTAATGTCCGTGATTGAAAAGAGCAGGAAATGTAGTAAGAATCTACAAACTTTTATTGCAAGGGTTTCTTATAAGTTTTTAATCATTTCTGGAAACTCTAATTGCGTATTTTAAGAGATTTACCACAATTAGACAGTTTTCTTACAAGTATGTAATGGAACCGGCAGGATAGTAACTGATTCACCAAAAAGACGCTAGAGAAATTCGGCCTCAATTGTAAACATTAGCAGTATAGTCCTCACTTACAGTCTTTCTACACTAATGGTGAGCTGTATAAACATGAATTCCTAATATTTGAAAGCAAATTCAAGTCAAAACGCTCGCTAAAGTGGCCGGAGTGGTAAATATTATCAGTTTTCTGGTCATTTCCCTGCTTTTCACGGGTCATGTCCGTGATTGAAAACAGCAGGAAATGTAGTAAGAATCTACAAACTTTTATTTCAAGGGTTTCTTATAAGTTTTTAATCATTTCTGGAAACTCTAATTGCGTATTTTAAGAGTTTTACCACAATTAGATAGTTTTCTTACAAGTATGTAATGGAACCGGCAGGATAGTAACTGATTCACCAAAAAGACGCTAGAGAAATTCGGCCTCAATTGTAAACATTAGCAGTATAGTCCTCACTTACAGTCTTTCTACACTAATTGTGAGCTGTGTAAACATGAATTCCTAATATTTGAAAGCAAATTCAAGTCAAAACGCTCGCCAAAGTGGCCGGAGTTGTAAATATTATCAGTTTTCTGGTCATTTTTCTGCTTTCCACGGGTAATGTCCGTGATTGAAAAGAGCAGGAAATGTAGTAAGAATCTACTAACTTTTATTACAAAAATTTCTTATAAGTTTTTAATCATTTCTGGAAACTCTAATTGTGTATTTAAAAAGTTTTACCACAATTAGACAGTTTTCTTACAAGTATGTAATGGAACCGGCAGGATGTTAACTGATTCACCAAAAAGACGCTAGAGAAATTCGGCCTCAATTGTAAACATTAGCAGTATAGTCCTCACTTACAGTCTTTCTACACTCATTGTGAGCTGTGTAAACATGAATTCCTAATATTTGAAAGCGAATTCAAGTGAAAACGCTCGCTAAAGTGGCCAGAGTTGTAAATATTATCAGTTTTCTGGTCATTTTTCTGCTTTTCACGGGTAATGTCCGTGATTGAAAACAGCAGGAAATGTAGTAAGAATCTACAAACTTTTATTTCAAGGGTTTCTTATAAGTTTTTAATCATTTCTGGAAACTCTAATTGCGTATTTTAAGAGTTTTACCACAATTAGATAGTTTTCTTACAAGTATGTAATGGAACCGGCAGGATAGTAACTGATTCACCAAAAAGACGCTAGAGAAATTCGGCCTCAATTGTAAACATTAGCAGTATAGTCCTCACTTACAGTCTTTCTACACTAATGGTGAGCTGTATAAACATGAATTCCTAATATTTGAAAGCGAATTCAAGTGAAAACGTTCGCTAAAGTGGCCGGAGTTGTAAATATTCGCAGTTTTCTGGTCATTTCCCTGCTTTTCACGGGTAATGTCCGTGATTGAAAACAGCAGGAAATGTAGTAAGAATCTACAAACTTTTATTTCAAGGGTTTCTTATAAGTTTTTAATCATTTCTGGAAACTCTAATTGTGTATTTAAAAAGTTTTACCACAATTAGACAGTTTTCTTACAAGTATGTAATGGAACCGGCAGGATATTAACTGATTCACGAAAAAGACGCTAGAGAAATTCGGCCTCATTGTAAACATTAGCAGTATAGTCCTCACTTACAGTCTTTCTACACTAATTGTGAGCTGTGTAAACATGAATTCCTAATATTTGAAAGCAAATTCAAGTCAAAACGCTCGCTAAAGTGGCAGGAGTTGTAAATATTCGCAGTTTTCTTTTCATTTCCCTGCTTTTCACGGGTAATGTCCGTGATTGAAAAGAGCAGGAAATGTAGTAAGAATCTACAAACTTTTATTTCAAGGGTTTCTTATAAGTTTTTAATCATTTCTGGAAACTCTAATTGTGTATTTTAAAAGTTTTACCACAATTAGACAGTTTTCTTACAAGTATGTAATGGAACAGGCAGGATATTTACTGATTCACCAAAAAGACGCTAGAGAAATTCGGCCTCATTGTAAACATTAGCAGTATAGTCGTCACTTACAGTCTTTCTACACTAATGGTGAGCTGTATAAACATGAATTCCTAATATTTGAACGCAAATTCAAGTCAAAACGCTCGCTAATGTGGCCGGAGTGGTAAATATTATCAGTTTTCTGGTCATATCCCTGCTTTTCACGGGTCATGTCCGTGATTGAAAACAGCAGGAAATGTAGTAAGAATCTACAAACTTTTATTTCAAGGGTTTCTTATAAGTTTTTAATCATTTCTGGAAACTCTAATTGCGTATTTTAAGAGTTTTACCACAATTAGATAGTTTTCTTACAAGTATGTAATGGAACCGGCAGGATAGTAACTGATTCACCAAAAAGACGCTAGAGAAATTCGGCCTCAATTGTAAACATTAGCAGTATAGTCCTCACTTACAGTCTTTCTACACTAATGGTGAGCTGTATAAACATGAATTCCTAATATTTGAAAGCAAATTCAAGTCAAAATGCTCGCTAAAGTGGCCGGAGTTGTAAATATTATCAGTTTTCTGGTCATTTCCCTGCTTTTCACGGGTCATGTCCGTGATTGAAAACAGCAGGAAATGTAGTAAGAATCTACAAACTTTTATTTCAAGGGTTTCTTATAAGTTTTTAATCATTTCTGGAAACTCTAATTGTGTATTTTAAAAGTTTTACCACAATTAGACAGTTTTCTTACAAGTATGTAATGGAACCGGCAGGATAGTAACTGATTCACCAAAAAGACGCTAGAGAAATTCAGCCTCAATTGTAAACATTAGCAGTATAGTCCTCACTTACAGTCTTTCTACACTAATGGTGAGCTGTGTAAACATGAATTCCTAATATTTGAAAGCAAATTCAAGTCAAAACGCTCGCTAAAGTGGCCGGAGTTGTAAATATTATCAGTTTTCTGGTCATTTCCCTGCTTTTCACCGTTAATGTCCGTGATAGATAACAGCAGGAACTGTAGTAAGAATCTACAAACTTTTATTTCAAGGGTTTCTTATAAGTTTTTAATCATTTCTGGAAACTCTAATTGTGTATTTAAAAAGTTTAACCACAATTAGACAGTTTTCTTACAAGTATGTAATGGAACCGGCAGGATATTAACTGATTCACCAAAAAGACGCCAGAGAAATTCGGCCTCAATTGTAAACATTAGCAGTATAGTCTTCTCTTACAGTCTTTCTACACTAATGGTGAGCTGTATAAACATGAATTCCTAATATTTGAAAGCAAATTCAAGTCAAAACGCTCGCTAAAGTGGCCGGAGTTGTAAATATTATCAGTTTTCTGTTCATTTCCCTGCTTTTCACGGGTAAAGTCCGTGATTGAAAAGAGCAGGAAATGTAGTAAGAATCTACAAACTTTTATTGCAAGGGTTTCTTATAAGTTTTTAATCATTTCTGGAAACTCTAATTATGTATTTTAAGAGTTCTACCACAATTAGACAGTTTTCTTACAAGTATGTATTGGAACCGGCAGGATAGTAATGATTCACCAAAAAGACGCTTGAGAAATTCGGCCTAAATTGTAAACATTAGCAGTATAGTCCACACTTACAGTCTTTCTACACTAATGGTGAGCTGTATAAACATGAATTCCTAATATTTGAAAGCAAATTCAAGTCAAAACGCTCGCTAAAGTGGCCGGAGTTGTAAATATTAGCAGTTTTCTGGTCATTTCCCTGCTTTTCACGCGTCATGTCCGTGATTGAAAACAGCAGGAAATGTAGTAAGAATCTACTAAATTTTATTTCAAGGGTTTCTTATAAGTTTTTAATCATTTCTGGAAACTCTAATTGCGTATTTTAAGAGTTTTACCACAATTAGATAGTTTTCTTACAAGTATGTAATGGAAACGGCAGGATATTAACTGATTCACCAAAAAGACGCTAGAGAAATTCGGCCACAATTGTAAACATTAGCAGTATAGTCCTCACTTACAGTCTTTCTACACTAATGGTGAGCTGTATAAACATGAATTCCTAATATTTGAAAGCAAATTCAAGTCAAAACGCTCGCTAAAGTGGCCGGAGTGGTAAATATTATCAGTTTTCTGGTCATTTCCCTGCTTTTCACGGGTCATGTCCGTGATTGAAAACAGCAGGAAATGTAGTAAGAATCTACAAACTTTTATTTCAAGGGTTTCTTATAAGTTTTTAATCATTTCTGGAAACTCTAATTGCGTATTTTAAGAGTTTTACCACAATTAGATAGTTTTCTTACAAGTATGTAATGGAACCGGCAGGATAGTAACTGATTCACCAAAAAGACGCTAGAGAAATTCGGCCTCAATTGTAAACATTAGCAGTATAGTCCTCACTTACAGTCTTTCTACACTAATTGTGAGCTGTGTAAACATGAATTCCTAATATTTGAAAGCAAATTCAAGTCAAAACGCTCGCCAAAGTGGCCGGAGTTGTAAATATTATCAGTTTTCTGGTCATTTTTCTGCTTTCCACGGGTAATGTCCGTGATTGAAAAGAGCAGGAAATGTAGTAAGAATCTACTAACTTTTATTACAAAAATTTCTTATAAGTTTTTAATCATTTCTGGAAACTCTAATTGTGTATTTAAAAAGTTTTACCACAATTAGACAGTTTTCTTACAAGTATGTAAAGGAACCGGCAGGATGTTAACTGATTCACCAAAAAGACGCTAGAGAAATTCGGCCTCAATTGTAAACATTAGCAGTATAGTCCTCACTTACAGTCTTTCTACACTCATTGTGAGCTGTGTAAACATGAATTCCTAATATTTGAAAGCGAATTCAAGTGAAAACGCTCGCTAAAGTGGCCAGAGTTGTAAATATTATCAGTTTTCTGGTCATTTTTCTGCTTTTCACGGGTCATGTCCGTGATTGAAAACAGCAGGAAATGTAGTAAGAATCTACAAACTTTTATTTCAAGGGTTTCTTATAAGTTTTTAATCATTTCTGGAAACTCTAATTGCGTATTTTAAGAGTTTTACCACAATTAGACAGTTTTCTTACAAGTATGTACTGGAACCGGCAGGATAGTAACTGATTCACCAAAAAGACGCTAGAGAAATTCGGCCTCAATTGTAAACATTAGCAGTATAGTCCTCACTTACAGTCTTTCTACACTAATGGTGAGCTGTATAAACATGAATTCCTAATATTTGAAAGCAAATTCAAGTCAAAACACTCGCTAAAGTGGCCGGAGTTGTAAATATTATCAGTTTTCTGGTCATTTCCCTGCTTTTCACGGGTCATGTCGGTGATTGAAAACAGCAGGAAATGTAGTTAGAATCTACAAACTTTTATTTCAAGGGTTTCTTATAAGTTTTTAATCATTTCTGGAAACTCTAATTGCGTATTTTAAGAGTTTTACCACAATTAGACAGTTTTCTTACAAGTATGTAATGGAACCGGCAGGATAGTAACTGATTCACCAAAAAGACGCTAGAGAAATTCGGCCTCAATTGTAAACATTAGCAGTATAGTCCTCACTTACAGTCTTTCTACACTAATGGTGAGCTGTATAAACATGAATTCCTAATATTTGAAAGCAAATTCAAGTCAAAACGCTCGCTAAAGTGGCCGGAGGTGTAAATATTATCAGTTTTCTGGTCATTTCCCTGCTTTTCACGGGTCATGTCCGTGATTGAAAACAGCAGGAAATGTAGTTAGAATCTACAAACTTTTATTTCAAGGGTTTCTTATAAGTTTTTAATAATTTCTGGAAACTCTAATTGCATATTTTAAGAGTTTTACCACAATTAGACAGTTTTCTTACAAGTATATAATGGAACCGGCAGGATAGTAACTGATTCACCAAAAAGACGCTAGAGAAATTCGGCCTCAATTGTAAACATTAGCAGTATAGTCCTCACTTACAGTCTTTCTACACTAATGGTGAGCTGTATAAACATGAATTCCTAATATTTGAAAGCAAATTCAAGTCAAAACGCTCGCTAAAGTGGCCGGAGTTGTAAATATTAGCAGTTTTCTGGTCATTTTTCTGCTTTCCACGGGTAATGTCCGTGATTGAAAACAGCAGGAAATGTAGTAAGAATCTACAAACTTTTATTTCAAGGGTTTCTTATAAGTTTTTAATCATTTCTGGAAACTCTAATTGTGTATTTTAAAAGTTTTACCACAATTAGACAGTTTTCTTACAAGTATGTAATGGAACCGGCAGGATATTAACTGATTCACCAAAAAGACGCTAGAGAAATTCGGCCTCAATTGTAAACATTAGCAGTATAGTCCTCACTTACAGTCTTTCTACACTAATGGTGAGCTGTATAAACATGAATTCCTAATATTTGAAAGCAAATTCAAGTCAAAACGCTCGCTAAAGTGGCCGGAGTTGTAAATATTATCAGTTTTCTGGTCATTTTTCTGCTTTCCACGGGTAATGTCCGTGATTGAAAACAGCAGGAAATGTAGTAAGAATCTACAAACTTTTATTTCAAGTGTTTCTTATAAGTTTTTAATCATTTCTGGAAACTCTAATTGCGTATTTTAAGAGTTTTACCACAATTAGACAGTTTTCTTACAAGTATGTAATGGAACCGGCAGGATAGTAACTGATTCACCAAAAAGACGCTAGAGAAATTCGGCCTCAATTGTAAACATTAGCAGTATAGTCCTCACTTACAGTCTTTCTACATTAATTGTGAGCTGTGTAAACATGAATTCCTAATATTTGAAAGCGAATTCAAGTGAAAACGCTCGCTAAAGTGGCCGGAGTTGTAAATATTATCAGTTTTCTGGTCATTTCCCTGTTTTTCACGGGTCATGTCCGTGATTGAAAACAGCAGGAAATGTAGTAAGAATCTACAAACTTTTATTTCAAGGGTTTCTTATAAGTTTTTAATCATTTCTGGAAACTCTAATTGTGTATTTTAAAAGTTTTACCACAATTAGACAGTTTTCTGACAAGTATGTAATGGAACCGGCAGGATAGTAACTGATTCACCAAAAAGACGCTAGAGAAATTCGGCCTCAATTGTAAACATTAGCAGTATAGTCCTCACTTACAGTCTTTCTACACTAATGGTGAGCTGTATAAACATGAATTCCTAATATTTGAAAGCAAATTCAAGTCAAAACGCTCGCTAAAGTGGCCGGAGTTGTAAATATTATCAGTTTTCTGGTCATTTCCCTGCTTTTCACGGGTCATGTCCGTGATTGAAAACAGCAGGAAATGTAGTAAGAATCTACAAACTTTTATTTCAAGGGTTTCTTATAAGTTTTTAATCATTTCTGGAAACTCTAATTGTGTATTTTAAAAGTTTTACCACAATTAGACAGTTTTCTTACAAGTATGTAATGGAACCGGCAGGATATTAACTGATTCACCAAAAAGACGCTAGAGAAATTCGGCCTCAATTGTAAACATTAGCAGTATAGTCCTCACTTACAGTCTTTCTACACTAATGGTGAGCTGTATAAACATGAATTCCTAATATTTGAAAGCAAATTCAAGTCAAAACGCTCGCTAAAGTGGCCGGAGTTGTAAATATTATCAGTTTTCTGGTCATTTCCCTGCTTTTCACGGGTCATGTCCGTGATTGAAAACAGCAGGAAATGTAGTAAGAATCTACAAACTTTTATTTCAAGGGTTTCTTATAAGTTTTTAATCATTTCTGGAAACTCTAATTGCGTATTTTAAAAGTTTTACCACAATTAGACAGTTTTCTTACAAGTATGTAATAGAACCGGCAGGATAGTAACTGATTCACCAAAAAGACGCTAGAGAAATTCGGCCTCAATTGTAAACATTAGCAGTATAGTCCTCACTTACAGTCTTTCTACACTAATGGTGAGCTGTATAAACATGAATTCCTAATATTTGAAAGCAAATTCAAGTCAAAACGCTCGCTAAAGTGGCCGGAGTTGTAAATATTATCAGTTTTCTGGTCATTTCCCTGCTTTTCACGGGTCATGTCCGTGATTGAAAACAGCAGGAAATGTAGTAAGAATCTACAAACTTTTATTTCAAGGGTTTCTTATAAGTTTTTAATCATTTCTGGAAACTCTAATTGCGTATTTTAAGAGTTTTACCACAATTAGACAGTTTTCTTACAAGTATGTAATGGAACCGGCAGGATATTAACTGATTCACCAAAAAGACGCTAGAGAAATTCGGCCTCAATTGTAAACATTAGCAGTATAGTCCTCACTTACAGTTTTTCTACACTAATGGTGAGCTGTATAAACATGAATTCCGAATATTTGAAAGCAAATTCAAGTCAAAACGCTCGCTAAAGTGGCCGGAGTTGTAAATATTATCAGTTTTCTGGTCATTTCCCTGCTTTTCACGGGTCATGTCGTGATTGAAAATAGCAGGAAATGTAGTTAGAATCTACAAACTTTTATTTCAAGGGTTTCTTATAAGTTTTTAATCATTTCTGGAAACTCTAATTGCGTATTTTAAGAGTTTTACCACAATTAGACAGTTTTCTTACAAGTATGTAATGGAACCGGCAGGATAGTAACTGATTCACCAAAAAGACGCTAGAGAAATTCGGCCTCAATTGTAAACATTAGCAGTATAGTCCTCACTTACAGTCTTTCTACACTAATGGTGAGCTGTATAAACATTAATTCCTAATATTTGAAAGCAAATTCAAGTCAAAACGCTCGCTAAAGTGGCCGGAGTTGTAAATATTATCAGTTTTCTGGTCATTTCCCTGCTTTTCACGGGTCATGTCCGTGATTGAAAACAGCAGGAAATGTAGTAAGAATCTACAAACTTTTATTTCAAGGGTTTCTTATAAGTTTTTAATCATTTCTGGAAACTCTAATTGCGTATTTTAAGAGTTTTACCACAATTAGACAGTTTTCTTACAAGTATGTAATGGAACCGGCAGGATATTAACTGATTCACCAAAAAGACGCTAGAGAAATTCGGCCTCAATTGTAAACATTAGCAGTATAGTCCTCACTTACAGTCTTTCTACACTAATGGTGAGCTGTATAAACATGAATTCCTAATATTTGAAAGCAAATTCAAGTCAAAACGCTCGCTAAAGTGGCCGGAGTTGTAAATATTATCAGTTTTCTGGTCATTTCCCTGCTTTTCACGGGTCATGTCCGTGATTGAAAATAGCAGGAAATGTAGTTAGAATTTACAAACTTTTATTTCAAGGGTTTCTTATAAGTTTTTAATCATTTCTGGAAACTCTAATTGCGTATTTTAAGAGTTTTACCACAATTAGACAGTTTTCTTACAAGTATGTAATGGAACCGGCAGGATAGTAACTGATTCACCAAAAAGACGCTAGAGAAATTCGGCCTCAATTGTAAACATTAGCAGTATAGTCCTCACTTACAGTTTTTCTACACTAATGGTGAGCTGTATAAACATGAATTCCGAATATTTGAAAGCAAATTCAAGTCAAAACGCTCGCTAAAGTGGCCGGAGTTGTAAATATTATCAGTTTTCTGGTCATTTCCCTGCTTTTCACGGGTCATGTCGTGATTGAAAATAGCAGGAAATGTAGTTAGAATCTACAAACTTTTATTTCAAGGGTTTCTTATAAGTTTTTAATCATTTCTGGAAACTCTAATTGCGTATTTTAAGAGTTTTACCACAATTAGACAGTTTTCTTACAAGTATGTAATGGAACCGGCAGGATAGTAACTGATTCACCAAAAAGACGCTAGAGAAATTCGGCCTCAATTGTAAACATTAGCAGTATAGTCCTCACTTACAGTCTTTCTACACTAATGGTGAGCTGTATAAACATTAATTCCTAATATTTGAAAGCAAATTCAAGTCAAAACGCTCGCTAAAGTGGCCGGAGTTGTAAATATTATCAGTTTTCTGGTCATTTCCCTGCTTTTCACGGGTCATGTCCGTGATTGAAAACAGCAGGAAATGTAGTAAGAATCTACAAACTTTTATTTCAAGGGTTTCTTAT
The DNA here is from genome assembly GCF_964212035.1 of Myotis nattereri. NCBI lineage: Eukaryota > Metazoa > Chordata > Mammalia > Chiroptera > Vespertilionidae > Myotis > Myotis nattereri. The sequence goes on from NC_138083.1 coordinate 881,840, forward strand.
AAGTTTTTAATCATTTCTGGAAACTCTAATTGCGTATTTTAAGAGTTTTACCACAATTAGACAGTTTTCTTACAAGTATGTAATGGAACCGGCAGGATATTAACTGATTCACCAAAAAGACGCTAGAGAAATTCGGCCTCAATTGTAAACATTAGCAGTATAGTCCCCACTTAGAGTCTTTCTACACTAATTGTGAGCTGTGTAAACATGAATTCCTAATATTTGAAAGCAAATTCAAGTCAAAACGCTCGCTAAAGTGGCCGGAGTTGTAAATATTAGCAGTTTTCTGGTCATTTTTCTGCTTTCCACGGGTAATGTCCGTGATTGAAAACAGCAGGAAATGTAGTAAGAATCTACAAACTTTTATTTCAAGAGTTTCTTATAAGTTTTTAATCATTTCTGGAAACTCTAATTGTGTATTTTAAAAGTTTTACTACAATTAGACAGTTTTCTTACAAGTATGTAATGGAACCGGCAGGATATTAACTAATTCACCAAAAAGACGCTAGAGAAATTCGGCCTCAATTGTAAACATTAGCAGTATAGTCCCCACTTACAGTCTTTCTACACTAATTGTGAGCTGTGTAAACATGAATTCCTAATATTTGAAAGCAAATTCAAGTCAAAACGCTCGCTAAAGTGGCCGGAGTTGTAAATATTATCAGTTTTCTGGTCATTTTTCTGCTTTCCACGGGTAATGTCCGTGATTGAAAACAGCAGGAAATGTAGTAAGAATCTACAAACTTTTATTTCAAGTGTTTCTTATAAGTTTTTAATCATTTCTGGAAACTCTAATTGCGTATTTTAAGAGTTTTACCACAATTAGACAGTTTTCTTACAAGTATGTAATGGAACCGGCAGGATAGTAACTGATTCACCAAAAAGACGCTAGAGAAATTCGGCCTCAATTGTAAACATTAGCAGTATAGTCCTCACTTACAGTCTTTCTACATTAATTGTGAGCTGTGTAAACATGAATTCCTAATATTTGAAAGCGAATTCAAGTGAAAACGCTCGCTAAAGTGGCCGGAGTTGTAAATATTATCAGTTTTCTGGTCATTTCCCTGTTTTTCACGGGTCATGTCCGTGATTGAAAACAGCAGGAAATGTAGTAAGAATCTACAAACTTTTATTTCAAGGGTTTCTTATAAGTTTTTAATCATTTCTGGAAACTCTAATTGTGTATTTTAAAAGTTTTACCACAATTAGACAGTTTTCTGACAAGTATGTAATGGAACCGGCAGGATATTAACTGATTCACCAAAAAGACGCTAGAGAAATTCGGCCTCAATTGTAAACATTAGCAGTATAGTCCTCACTTACAGTCTTTCTACACTAATGGTGAGCTGTATAAACATGAATTCCTAATATTTGAAAGCAAATTCAAGTCAAAACGCTCGCTAAAGTGGCCGGAGTTGTAAATATTATCAGTTTTCTGGTCATTTCCCTGCTTTTCACGGGTCATGTCCGTGATTGAAAATAGCAGGAAATGTAGTTAGAATTTACAAACTTTTATTTCAAGGGTTTCTTATAAGTTTTTAATCATTTCTGGAAACTCTAATTGCGTATTTTAAGAGTTTTACCACAATTAGACAGTTTTCTTACAAGTATGTAATGGAACCGGCAGGATAGTAACTGATTCACCAAAAAGACGCTAGAGAAATTCGGCCTCAATTGTAAACATTAGCAGTATAGTCCTCACTTACAGTCTTTCTACACTAATGGTGAGCTGTATAAACATGAATTCCTAATATTTGAAAGCAAATTCAAGTCAAAACGCTCGCTAAAGTGGCCGGAGTTGTAAATATTATCAGTTTTCTGGTCATTTCCCTGCTTTTCACGGGTCATGTCCGTGATTGAAAACAGCAGGAAATGTAGTAAGAATCTACAAACTTTTATTTCAAGGGTTTCTTATAAGTTTTTAATCATTTCTGGAAACTCTAATTGTGTATTTTAAAAGTTTTACCACAATTAGACAGTTTTCTTACAAGTATGTAATGGAACCGGCAGGATATTAACTAATTCACCAAAAAGACGCTAGAGAAATTCGGCCTCAATTGTAAACATTAGCAGTATAGTCCTCACTTACAGTCTTTCTACACTAATTGTGAGCTGTGTAAACATGAATTCCTAATATTTGAAAGCAAATTCAAGTCAAAACGCTCGCTAAAGTGGCCGGAGTTGTAAATATGAGCAGTTTTCTGGTCATTTTTCTGCTTTCCACGGGTAATGTCCGTGATTGAAAACAGCAGGAAATGTAGTAAGAATCTACAAACTTTTATTTCAAGGGTTTCTTATAAGTTTTTAATCATTTCTGGAAACTCTAATTGCGTATTTTAAGAGTTTTACCACAATTAGACAGTTTTCTTACAAGTATGTAATGGAACCGGCAGGATAGTAACTGATTCACCAAAAAGACGCTAGAGAAATTCGGCCTCAATTGTAAACATTAGCAGTATAGTCCTCACTTACAGTCTTTCTACACTAATGGTGAGCTGTATAAACATGAATTCCTAATATTTGAAAGAAAATTCAAGTCAAAAAGCTCGCTAAAGTGGCCGGAGTTGTAAATATTATCAGTTTTCTGGTCATTTCCCTGCTTTTCACGGGTCATGTCCGTGATTGAAAACAGCAGGAAATGTAGTTAGAATCTACAAACTTTTATTTCAAGGGTTTCTTATAAGTTTTTAATCATTTCTGGAAACTCTAATTGCGTATTTTAAGAGTTTTACCACAATTAGACAGTTTTCTTACAAGTATGTAATGGAACCGGCAGGATAGTAACTGATTCACCAAAAAGACGCTAGAGAAATTCGGCCTCAATTGTAAACATTAGCAGTATAGTCCTCACTTACAGTCTTTCTACACTAATGGTGAGCTGTATAAACATGAATTCCTAATATTTGAAAGCAAATTCAAGTCAAAACGCTCGCTAAAGTGGCCGGAGTTGTAAATATTATCAGTTTTCTGGTCATTTCCCTGCTTTTCACGGGTCATGTCCGTGATTGAAAATAGCAGGAAATGTAGTTAGAATTTACAAACTTTTATTTCAAGGGTTTCTTATAAGTTTTTAATCATTTCTGGAAACTCTAATTGCGTATTTTAAGAGTTTTACCACAATTAGACAGTTTTCTTACAAGTATGTAATGGAACCGGCAGGATAGTAACTGATTCACCAAAAAGACGCTAGAGAAATTCGGCCTCAATTGTAAACATTAGCAGTATAGTCCTCACTTACAGTCTTTCTACACTAATGGTGAGCTGTATAAACATGAATTCCTAATATTTGAAAGCAAATTCAAGTCAAAACGCTCGCTAAAGTGGCCGGAGTTGTAAATATTATCAGTTTTCTGGTCATTTCCCTGCTTTTCACGGGTCATGTCCGTGATTGAAAACAGCAGGAAATGTAGTAAGAATCTACAAACTTTTATTTCAAGGGTTTCTTATAAGTTTTTAATCATTTCTGGAAACTCTAATTGTGTATTTTAAAAGTTTTACCACAATTAGACAGTTTTCTTACAAGTATGTAATGGAACCGGCAGGATATTAACTAATTCACCAAAAAGACGCTAGAGAAATTCGGCCTCAATTGTAAACATTAGCAGTATAGTCCTCACTTACAGTCTTTCTACACTAATTGTGAGCTGTGTAAACATGAATTCCTAATATTTGAAAGCAAATTCAAGTCAAAACGCTCGCTAAAGTGGCCGGAGTTGTAAATATGAGCAGTTTTCTGGTCATTTTTCTGCTTTCCACGGGTAATGTCCGTGATTGAAAACAGCAGGAAATGTAGTAAGAATCTACAAACTTTTATTTCAAGGGTTTCTTATAAGTTTTTAATCATTTCTGGAAACTCTAATTGCGTATTTTAAGAGTTTTACCACAATTAGACAGTTTTCTTACAAGTATGTAATGGAACCGGCAGGATAGTAACTGATTCACCAAAAAGACGCTAGAGAAATTCGGCCTCAATTGTAAACATTAGCAGTATAGTCCTCACTTACAGTCTTTCTACACTAATGGTGAGCTGTATAAACATGAATTCCTAATATTTGAAAGAAAATTCAAGTCAAAAAGCTCGCTAAAGTGGCCGGAGTTGTAAATATTATCAGTTTTCTGGTCATTTCCCTGCTTTTCACGGGTCATGTCCGTGATTGAAAACAGCAGGAAATGTAGTTAGAATCTACAAACTTTTATTTCAAGGGTTTCTTATAAGTTTTTAATCATTTCTGGAAACTCTAATTGCGTATTTTAAGAGTTTTACCACAATTAGACAGTTTTCTTACAAGTATGTAATGGAACCGGCAGGATAGTAACTGATTCACCAAAAAGACGCTAGAGAAATTCGGCCTCAATTGTAAACATTAGCAGTATAGTCCTCACTTACAGTCTTTCTACACTAATGGTGAGCTGTATAAACATGAATTCCTAATATTTGAAAGCAAATTCAAGTCAAAACGCTCGCTAAAGTGGCCGGAGTTGTAAATATTATCAGTTTTCTGGTCATTTCCCTGCTTTTCACGATTCATGTCCGTGATTGAAAACAGCAGGAAATGTAGTAAGAATCTACAAACTTTTATTTCAAGGGTTTCTTATAAGTTTTTAATCATTTCTGGAAACTCTAATTGTGTATTTTAAAAGTTTTACCACAATTAGACAGTTTTCTTACAAGTATGTAATGGAACCGGCAGGATATTAACTAATTCACCAAAAAGACGCTAGAGAAATTCGGCCTCAATTGTAAACATTAGCAGTATAGTCCTCACTTACAGTCTTTCTACACTAATTGTGAGCTGTGTAAACATGAATTCCTAATATTTGAAAGCAAATTCAAGTCAAAACGCTCGCTAAAGTGGCCGGAGTTGTAAATATGAGCAGTTTTCTGGTCATTTTTCTGCTTTCCACGGGTAATGTCCGTGATTGAAAACAGCAGGAAATGTAGTAAGAATCTACAAACTTTTATTTCAAGGGTTTCTTATAAGTTTTTAATCATTTCTGGAAACTCTAATTGCGTATTTTAAGAGTTTTACCACAATTAGATAGTTTTCTTACAAGTATGTAATGGAACCGGCAGGATATTAACTGATTCACCAAAAAGACGCTAGAGAAATTAGGCCTCAATTGTAAACATTAGCAGTATAGTCCTCACTTACAGTCTTTCTACACTAATTGTGAGCTGTGTAAACATGAATTCCTAATATTTGAAAGCGAATTCAAGTGAAAACGCTCGCTAAAGTGGCCGGAGTTGTAAATATTATCAGTTTTCTGGTCATTTCCCTGTTTTTCACGTGTAATGTCCGTGATTGAAAACAGCAGGAAATGTAGTAAGAATCTACAAACTTTTATTTCAAGGGTTTCTTATAAGTTTTTAATCATTTCTGGAAACTCTAATTGCGTATTTTAAGAGTTTTACCACAATTAGACAGTTTTCTTACAAGTATGTAATGGAACCGGCAGGATAGTAACTGATTCACCAAAAAGACGCTAGAGAAATTCGGCCTCAATTGTAAACATTAGCAGTATAGTCCTCACTTACAGTCTTTCTACACTAATGGTGAGCTGTATAAACATGAATTCCTAATATTTGAAAGCAAATTCAAGTCAAAAAGCTCGCTAAAGTGGCCGGAGTTGTAAATATTATCAGTTTTCTGGTCATTTCCCTGCTTTTCACGGGTCATGTCCGTGATTGAAAACAGCAGGAAATGTAGTAAGAATCTACAAACTTTTATTTCAAGGGTTTCTTATAAGTTTTGAATCATTTCTGGAAACTCTAATTGCGTATTTTAAGAGTTTTACCACACTTAGACAGTTTTCTTACAAGTATGTAATGGAACCGGCAGGATAGTAACTGATTCACCAAAAAGACGCTAGAGAAATTCGGCCTCAATTGTAAACATTAGCAGTATAGTCCTCACTTACAGTCTTTCTACACAAATGGTGAGCTGTATAAACATGAATTCCTAATATTTGAAAGAAAATTCAAGTCAAAAAGCTCGCTAAAGTGGCCGGAGTTGTAAATATTATCAGTTTTCTGGTCATTTCCCTGCTTTTCACGGGTCATGTCCGTGATTGAAAACAGCAGGAAATGTAGTAAGAATCTACAAACTTTTATTTCAAGGGTTTCTTATAAGTTTTTAATCATTTCTGGAAACTCTAATTGCGTATTTTAAGAGTTTTACCACAATTAGACAGTTTTCTTACAAGTATGTAATGGAACCGGCAGGATAGTAACTGATTCACCAAAACGACGCTAGAGAAATTCAGCCTCAATTGTAAACATTAGCAGTATAGTCCTCACTTACAGTCTTTCTACACTAATGGTGAGCTGTATAAACATGAATTCCTAATATTTGAAAGCAAATTCAAGTCAAAACGCTCGCTAAAGTGGCCGGAGTTGTAAATATTATCAGTTTTCTGGTCATTTCCCTGCTTTTCACGGGTCATGTCCGTGATTGAAAACAGCAGGAAATGTAGTTAGAATCTACAAACTTTTATTTCAAGGGTTTCTTATAAGTTTTTAATCATTTCTGGAAACTCTAATTGCGTATTTTAAGAGTTTTACCACAATTAGATAGTTTTCTTACAAGTATGTAATGGAACCGGCAGGATATTAACTGATTCACCAAAAAGACGCTAGAGAAATTAGGCCTCAATTGTAAACATTAGCAGTATAGTCCTCACTTACAGTCTTTCTACACTAATTGTGAGCTGTGTAAACATGAATTCCTAATATTTGAAAGCGAATTCAAGTGAAAACGCTCGCTAAAGTGGCCGGAGTTGTAAATATTATCAGTTTTCTGGTCATTTCCCTGTTTTTCACGTGTAATGTCCGTGATTGAAAACAGCAGGAAATGTAGTAAGAATCTACAAACTTTTATTTCAAGGGTTTCTTATAAGTTTTTAATCATTTCTGGAAACTCTAATTGTGTATTTTAAAAGTTTTACCACAATTAGACAGTTTTCTTACAAGTATGTAATGGAACCGGCAGGATATTAACTGATTCACCAAAAAGACGCTAGAGAAATTCGGCCTCAATTGTAAACATTAGCAGTATAGTCCTCACTTACAGTCTTTCTACACTAATGGTGAGCTGTATAAAAATGAATTCCTAATATTTGAAAGCAAATTCAAGTCAAAACGCTCGCTAAAGTAGCCGGAGTTGTAAATATTATCAGTTTTCTGGTCATTTTTCTGCTTTCCACGGGTCATGTCCGTGATTGAAAACAGCAGGAAATGTAGTAAGAATCTACAAACTTTTATTTCAAGGGTTTCTTATAAGTTTTTAATCATTTCTGGAAACTCTAATTGCGTATTTTAAGAGTTTTACCACAATTAGACAGTTTTCTTACAAGTATGTAATGGAACCGGCAAGATAGTAACTGATTCACCAAAAAGACGCTAGAGAAATTCGGCCTCAATTGTAAACATTAGCAGTATAGTCCTCACTTACAGTCTTTCTACACTAATGGTGAGCTGTATAAACATGAATTCCTAATATTTGAAAGCGAATTCAAGTGAAAACGCTAGCTAAAGTGGCCGGAGTTGTAAATATTATCAGTTTTCTGGTCATTTCCCTGCTTTTCACGGGTCATGTCCGTGATTGAAAACAGCAGGAAATGTAGTAAGAATCTACAAACTTTTATTTCAAGGGTTTCTTATAAGTTTTTAATCATTTCTGGAAACTCTAATTGTGTATTTTAAAAGTTTTACCACAATTAGACAGTTTTCTTACAAGTATGTAATGGAACCGGCAGGATATTAACTAATTCACCAAAAAGACGCTAGAGAAATTCGGCCTCAATTGTAAACATTAGCAGTATAGTCCTCACTTACAGTTTTTCTACACTAATGGTGAGCTGTATAAACATGAATTCCGAATATTTGAAAGCAAATTCAAGTCAAAACGCTCGCTAAAGTGGCCGGAGTTGTAAATATTATCAGTTTTCTGGTCATTTCCCTGCTTTTCACGGGTCATGTCGTGATTGAAAATAGCAGGAAATGTAGTTAGAATCTACAAACTTTTATTTCAAGGGTTTCTTATAAGTTTTTAATCATTTCTGGAAACTCTAATTGCGTATTTTAAGAGTTTTACCACAATTAGACAGTTTTCTTACAAGTATGTAATGGAACCGGCAGGATAGTAACTGATTCACCAAAAAGACGCTAGAGAAATTCGGCCTCAATTGTAAACATTAGCAGTATAGTCCTCACTTACAGTCTTTCTACACTAATGGTGAGCTGTATAAACATTAATTCCTAATATTTGAAAGCAAATTCAAGTCAAAACGCTCGCTAAAGTGGCCGGAGTTGTAAATATTATCAGTTTTCTGGTCATTTCCCTGCTTTTCACGGGTCATGTCCGTGATTGAAAACAGCAGGAAATGTAGTAAGAATCTACAAACTTTTATTTCAAGGGTTTCTTATAAGTTTTTAATCATTTCTGGAAACTCTAATTGCGTATTTTAAGAGTTTTACCACAATTAGACAGTTTTCTTACAAGTATGTAATGGAACCGGCAGGATATTAACTAATTCACCAAAAAGACGCTAGAGAAATTCGGCCTCAATTGTAAACATTAGCAGTATAGTCCCCACTTACAGTCTTTCTACACTAATTGTGAGCTGTGTAAACATGAATTCCTAATATTTGAAAGCAAATTCAAGTCAAAACGCTCGCTAAAGTGGCCGGAGTTGTAAATATTAGCAGTTTTCTGGTCATTTTTCTGCTTTCCACGGGTAATGTCCGTGATTGAAAACAGCAGGAAATGTAGTAAGAATCTACAAACTTTTATTTCAAGGGTTTCTTATAAGTTTTTAATCATTTCTGGAAACTCTAATTGTGTATTTTAAAAGTTTTACTACAATTAGACAGTTTTCTTACAAGTATGTAATGGAACCGGCAGGATATTAACTAATTCACCAAAAAGACGCTAGAGAAATTCGGCCTCAATTGTAAACATTAGCAGTATAGTCCCCACTTACAGTCTTTCTACACTAATTGTGAGCTGTGTAAACATGAATTCCTAATATTTGAAAGCAAATTCAAGTCAAAACGCTCGCTAAAGTGGCCGGAGTTGTAAATATTATCAGTTTTCTGGTCATTTTTCTGCTTTCCACGGGTAATGTCCGTGATTGAAAACAGCAGGAAATGTAGTAAGAATCTACGAACTTTTATTTCAAGTGTTTCTTATAAGTTTTTAATCATTTCTGGAAACTCTAATTGCGTATTTTAAGAGTTTTACCACAATTAGACAGTTTTCTTACAAGTATGTAATGGAACCGGCAGGATAGTAACTGATTCACCAAAAAGACGCTAGAGAAATTCGGCCTCAATTGTAAACATTAGCAGTATAGTCCTCACTTACAGTCTTTCTACATTAATTGTGAGCTGTGTAAACATGAATTCCTAATATTTGAAAGCGAATTCAAGTGAAAAAGCTCGCTAAAGTGGCCGGAGTTGTAAATATTATCAGTTTTCTGGTCATTTCCCTGTTTTTCACGGGTCATGTCCGTGATTGAAAACAGCAGGAAATGTAGTAAGAATCTACAAACTTTTATTTCAAGGGTTTCTTATAAGTTTTTAATCATTTCTGGAAACTCTAATTGTGTATTTTAAAAGTTTTACCACAATTAGACAGTTTTCTGACAAGTATGTAATGGAACCGGCAGGATATTAACTGATTCACCAAAAAGACGCTAGAGAAATTCGGCCTCAATTGTAAACATTAGCAGTATAGTCCTCACTTACAGTCTTTCTACACTAATGGTGAGCTGTATAAACATGAATTCCTAATATTTGAAAGCAAATTCAAGTCAAAACGCTCGCTAAAGTGGCCGGAGTTGTAAATATTATCAGTTTTCTGGTCATTTCCCTGCTTTTCACGGGTCATGTCCGTGATTGAAAATAGCAGGAAATGTAGTTAGAATTTACAAACTTTTATTTCAAGGGTTTCTTATAAGTTTTTAATCATTTCTGGAAACTCTAATTGCGTATTTTAAGAGTTTTACCACAATTAGACAGTTTTCTTACAAGTATGTAATGGAACCGGCAGGATAGTAACTGATTCACCAAAAAGACGCTAGAGAAATTCGGCCTCAATTGTAAACATTAGCAGTATAGTCCTCACTTACAGTTTTTCTACACTAATGGTGAGCTGTATAAACATGAATTCCGAATATTTGAAAGCAAATTCAAGTCAAAACGCTCGCTAAAGTGGCCGGAGTTGTAAATATTATCAGTTTTCTGGTCATTTCCCTGCTTTTCACGGGTCATGTCGTGATTGAAAATAGCAGGAAATGTAGTTAGAATCTACAAACTTTTATTTCAAGGGTTTCTTATAAGTTTTTAATCATTTCTGGAAACTCTAATTGCGTATTTTAAGAGTTTTACCACAATTAGACAGTTTTCTTACAAGTATGTAATGGAACCGGCAGGATAGTAACTGATTCACCAAAAAGACGCTAGAGAAATTCGGCCTCAATTGTAAACATTAGCAGTATAGTCCTCACTTACAGTCTTTCTACACTAATGGTGAGCTGTATAAACATTAATTCCTAATATTTGAAAGCAAATTCAAGTCAAAACGCTCGCTAAAGTGGCCGGAGTTGTAAATATTATCAGTTTTCTGGTCATTTCCCTGCTTTTCACGGGTCATGTCCGTGATTGAAAACAGCAGGAAATGTAGTAAGAATCTACAAACTTTTATTTCAAGGGTTTCTTATAAGTTTTTAATCATTTCTGGAAACTCTAATTGCGTATTTTAAGAGTTTTACCACAATTAGACAGTTTTCTTACAAGTATGTAATGGAACCGGCAGGATATTAACTAATTCACCAAAAAGACGCTAGAGAAATTCGGCCTCAATTGTAAACATTAGCAGTATAGTCCCCACTTAGAGTCTTTCTACACTAATTGTGAGCTGTGTAAACATGAATTCCTAATATTTGAAAGCAAATTCAAGTCAAAACGCTCGCTAAAGTGGCCGGAGTTGTAAATATTAGCAGTTTTCTGGTCATTTTTCTGCTTTCCACGGGTAATGTCCGTGATTGAAAACAGCAGGAAATGTAGTAAGAATCTACAAACTTTTATTTCAAGGGTTTCTTATAAGTTTTTAATCATTTCTGGAAACTCTAATTGTGTATTTTAAAAGTTTTACTACAATTAGACAGTTTTCTTACAAGTATGTAATGGAACCGGCAGGATATTAACTAATTCACCAAAAAGACGCTAGAGAAATTCGGCCTCAATTGTAAACATTAGCAGTATAGTCCCCACTTACAGTCTTTCTACACTAATTGTGAGCTGTGTAAACATGAATTCCTAATATTTGAAAGCAAATTCAAGTCAAAACGCTCGCTAAAGTGGCCGGAGTTGTAAATATTATCAGTTTTCTGGTCATTTTTCTGCTTTCCACGGGTAATGTCCGTGATTGAAAACAGCAGGAAATGTAGTAAGAATCTACAAACTTTTATTTCAAGTGTTTCTTATAAGTTTTTAATCATTTCTGGAAACTCTAATTGCGTATTTTAAGAGTTTTACCACAATTAGACAGTTTTCTTACAAGTATGTAATGGAACCGGCAGGATAGTAACTGATTCACCAAAAAGACGCTAGAGAAATTCGGCCTCAATTGTAAACATTAGCAGTATAGTCCTCACTTACAGTCTTTCTACATTAATTGTGAGCTGTGTAAACATGAATTCCTAATATTTGAAAGCGAATTCAAGTGAAAACGCTCGCTAAAGTGGCCGGAGTTGTAAATATTATCAGTTTTCTGGTCATTTCCCTGTTTTTCACGGGTCATGTCCGTGATTGAAAACAGCAGGAAATGTAGTAAGAATCTACAAACTTTTATTTCAAGGGTTTCTTATAAGTTTTTAATCATTTCTGGAAACTCTAATTGTGTATTTTAAAAGTTTTACCACAATTAGACAGTTTTCTGACAAGTATGTAATGGAACCGGCAGGATATTAACTGATTCACCAAAAAGACGCTAGAGAAATTCGGCCTCAATTGTAAACATTAGCAGTATAGTCCTCACTTACAGTCTTTCTACACTAATGGTGAGCTGTATAAACATGAATTCCTAATATTTGAAAGCAAATTCAAGTCAAAACGCTCGCTAAAGTGGCCGGAGTTGTAAATATTATCAGTTTTCTGGTCATTTCCCTGCTTTTCACGGGTCATGTCCGTGATTGAAAACAGCAGGAAATGTAGTAAGAATCTACAAACTTTTATTTCAAGGGTTTCTTATAAGTTTTTAATCATTTCTGGAAACTCTAATTGTGTATTTTAAAAGTTTTACCACAATTAGACAGTTTTCTTACAAGTATGTAATGGAACCGGCAGGATATTAACTAATTCACCAAAAAGACGCTAGAGAAATTCGGCCTCAATTGTAAACATTAGCAGTATAGTCCTCACTTACAGTCTTTCTACACTAATTGTGAGCTGTGTAAACATGAATTCCTAATATTTGAAAGCAAATTCAAGTCAAAACGCTCGCTAAAGTGGCCGGAGTTGTAAATATGAGCAGTTTTCTGGTCATTTTTCTGCTTTCCACGGGTAATGTCCGTGATTGAAAACAGCAGGAAATGTAGTAAGAATCTACAAACTTTTATTTCAAGGGTTTCTTATAAGTTTTTAATCATTTCTGGAAACTCTAATTGCGTATTTTAAGAGTTTTACCACAATTAGACAGTTTTCTTACAAGTATGTAATGGAACCGGCAGGATAGTAACTGATTCACCAAAAAGACGCTAGAGAAATTCGGCCTCAATTGTAAACATTAGCAGTATAGTCCTCACTTACAGTCTTTCTACACTAATGGTGAGCTGTATAAACATGAATTCCTAATATTTGAAAGAAAATTCAAGTCAAAAAGCTCGCTAAAGTGGCCGGAGTTGTAAATATTATCAGTTTTCTGGTCATTTCCCTGCTTTTCACGGGTCATGTCCGTGATTGAAAACAGCAGGAAATGTAGTTAGAATCTACAAACTTTTATTTCAAGGGTTTCTTATAAGTTTTTAATCATTTCTGGAAACTCTAATTGCGTATTTTAAGAGTTTTACCACAATTAGACAGTTTTCTTACAAGTATGTAATGGAACCGGCAGGATAGTAACTGATTCACCAAAAAGACGCTAGAGAAATTCGGCCTCAATTGTAAACATTAGCAGTATAGTCCTCACTTACAGTCTTTCTACACTAATGGTGAGCTGTATAAACATGAATTCCTAATATTTGAAAGCAAATTCAAGTCAAAACGCTCGCTAAAGTGGCCGGAGTTGTAAATATTATCAGTTTTCTGGTCATTTCCCTGCTTTTCACGGGTCATGTCCGTGATTGAAAATAGCAGGAAATGTAGTTAGAATTTACAAACTTTTATTTCAAGGGTTTCTTATAAGTTTTTAATCATTTCTGGAAACTCTAATTGCGTATTTTAAGAGTTTTACCACAATTAGACAGTTTTCTTACAAGTATGTAATGGAACCGGCAGGATAGTAACTGATTCACCAAAAAGACGCTAGAGAAATTCGGCCTCAATTGTAAACATTAGCAGTATAGTCCTCACTTACAGTCTTTCTACACTAATGGTGAGCTGTATAAACATGAATTCCTAATATTTGAAAGAAAATTCAAGTCAAAACGCTCGCTAAAGTGGCCGGAGTTGTAAATATTATCAGTTTTCTGGTCATTTCCCTGCTTTTCACGGGTAATGTCCGTGATTGAAAACAGCAGGAAATGTAGTAAGAATCTACAAACTTTTATTTCAAGGGTTTCTTATAAGTTTTTAATCATTTCTGGAAACTCTAATTGTGTATTTTAAAAGTTTTACTACAATTAGACAGTTTTCTTACAAGTATGTAATGGAACCGGCAGGATATTAACTAATTCACCAAAAAGACGCTAGAGAAATTCGGCCTCAATTGTAAACATTAGCAGTATAGTCCCCACTTACAGTCTTTCTACACTAATTGTGAGCTGTGTAAACATGAATTCCTAATATTTGAAAGCAAATTCAAGTCAAAACGCTCGCTAAAGTGGCCGGAGTTGTAAATATTATCAGTTTTCTGGTCATTTTTCTGCTTTCCACGGGTAATGTCCGTGATTGAAAACAGCAGGAAATGTAGTAAGAATCTACGAACTTTTATTTCAAGTGTTTCTTATAAGTTTTTAATCATTTCTGGAAACTCTAATTGCGTATTTTAAGAGTTTTACCACAATTAGACAGTTTTCTTACAAGTATGTAATGGAACCGGCAGGATAGTAACTGATTCACCAAAAAGACGCTAGAGAAATTCGGCCTCAATTGTAAACATTAGCAGTATAGTCCTCACTTACAGTCTTTCTACATTAATTGTGAGCTGTGTAAACATGAATTCCTAATATTTGAAAGCGAATTCAAGTGAAAAAGCTCGCTAAAGTGGCCGGAGTTGTAAATATTATCAGTTTTCTGGTCATTTCCCTGTTTTTCACGGGTCATGTCCGTGATTGAAAACAGCAGGAAATGTAGTAAGAATCTACAAACTTTTATTTCAAGGGTTTCTTATAAGTTTTTAATCATTTCTGGAAACTCTAATTGTGTATTTTAAAAGTTTTACCACAATTAGACAGTTTTCTGACAAGTATGTAATGGAACCGGCAGGATATTAACTGATTCACCAAAAAGACGCTAGAGAAATTCGGCCTCAATTGTAAACATTAGCAGTATAGTCCTCACTTACAGTCTTTCTACACTAATGGTGAGCTGTATAAACATGAATTCCTAATATTTGAAAGCAAATTCAAGTCAAAACGCTCGCTAAAGTGGCCGGAGTTGTAAATATTATCAGTTTTCTGGTCATTTCCCTGCTTTTCACGGGTCATGTCCGTGATTGAAAATAGCAGGAAATGTAGTTAGAATTTACAAACTTTTATTTCAAGGGTTTCTTATAAGTTTTTAATCATTTCTGGAAACTCTAATTGCGTATTTTAAGAGTTTTACCACAATTAGACAGTTTTCTTACAAGTATGTAATGGAACCGGCAGGATAGTAACTGATTCACCAAAAAGACGCTAGAGAAATTCGGCCTCAATTGTAAACATTAGCAGTATAGTCCTCACTTACAGTTTTTCTACACTAATGGTGAGCTGTATAAACATGAATTCCGAATATTTGAAAGCAAATTCAAGTCAAAACGCTCGCTAAAGTGGCCGGAGTTGTAAATATTATCAGTTTTCTGGTCATTTCCCTGCTTTTCACGGGTCATGTCGTGATTGAAAATAGCAGGAAATGTAGTTAGAATCTACAAACTTTTATTTCAAGGGTTTCTTATAAGTTTTTAATCATTTCTGGAAACTCTAATTGCGTATTTTAAGAGTTTTACCACAATTAGACAGTTTTCTTACAAGTATGTAATGGAACCGGCAGGATAGTAACTGATTCACCAAAAAGACGCTAGAGAAATTCGGCCTCAATTGTAAACATTAGCAGTATAGTCCTCACTTACAGTCTTTCTACACTAATGGTGAGCTGTATAAACATTAATTCCTAATATTTGAAAGCAAATTCAAGTCAAAACGCTCGCTAAAGTGGCCGGAGTTGTAAATATTATCAGTTTTCTGGTCATTTCCCTGCTTTTCACGGGTCATGTCCGTGATTGAAAACAGCAGGAAATGTAGTAAGAATCTACAAACTTTTATTTCAAGGGTTTCTTATAAGTTTTTAATCATTTCTGGAAACTCTAATTGCGTATTTTAAGAGTTTTACCACAATTAGACAGTTTTCTTACAAGTATGTAATGGAACCGGCAGGATATTAACTAATTCACCAAAAAGACGCTAGAGAAATTCGGCCTCAATTGTAAACATTAGCAGTATAGTCCCCACTTAGAGTCTTTCTACACTAATTGTGAGCTGTGTAAACATGAATTCCTAATATTTGAAAGCAAATTCAAGTCAAAACGCTCGCTAAAGTGGCCGGAGTTGTAAATATTAGCAGTTTTCTGGTCATTTTTCTGCTTTCCACGGGTAATGTCCGTGATTGAAAACAGCAGGAAATGTAGTAAGAATCTACAAACTTTTATTTCAAGGGTTTCTTATAAGTTTTTAATCATTTCTGGAAACTCTAATTGTGTATTTTAAAAGTTTTACTACAATTAGACAGTTTTCTTACAAGTATGTAATGGAACCGGCAGGATATTAACTAATTCACCAAAAAGACGCTAGAGAAATTCGGCCTCAATTGTAAACATTAGCAGTATAGTCCCCACTTACAGTCTTTCTACACTAATTGTGAGCTGTGTAAACATGAATTCCTAATATTTGAAAGCAAATTCAAGTCAAAACGCTCGCTAAAGTGGCCGGAGTTGTAAATATTATCAGTTTTCTGGTCATTTTTCTGCTTTCCACGGGTAATGTCCGTGATTGAAAACAGCAGGAAATGTAGTAAGAATCTACAAACTTTTATTTCAAGTGTTTCTTATAAGTTTTTAATCATTTCTGGAAACTCTAATTGCGTATTTTAAGAGTTTTACCACAATTAGACAGTTTTCTTACAAGTATGTAATGGAACCGGCAGGATAGTAACTGATTCACCAAAAAGACGCTAGAGAAATTCGGCCTCAATTGTAAACATTAGCAGTATAGTCCTCACTTACAGTCTTTCTACATTAATTGTGAGCTGTGTAAACATGAATTCCTAATATTTGAAAGCGAATTCAAGTGAAAACGCTCGCTAAAGTGGCCGGAGTTGTAAATATTATCAGTTTTCTGGTCATTTCCCTGTTTTTCACGGGTCATGTCCGTGATTGAAAACAGCAGGAAATGTAGTAAGAATCTACAAACTTTTATTTCAAGGGTTTCTTATAAGTTTTTAATCATTTCTGGAAACTCTAATTGTGTATTTTAAAAGTTTTACCACAATTAGACAGTTTTCTGACAAGTATGTAATGGAACCGGCAGGATATTAACTGATTCACCAAAAAGACGCTAGAGAAATTCGGCCTCAATTGTAAACATTAGCAGTATAGTCCTCACTTACAGTCTTTCTACACTAATGGTGAGCTGTATAAACATGAATTCCTAATATTTGAAAGCAAATTCAAGTCAAAACGCTCGCTAAAGTGGCCGGAGTTGTAAATATTATCAGTTTTCTGGTCATTTCCCTGCTTTTCACGGGTCATGTCCGTGATTGAAAATAGCAGGAAATGTAGTTAGAATTTACAAACTTTTATTTCAAGGGTTTCTTATAAGTTTTTAATCATTTCTGGAAACTCTAATTGCGTATTTTAAGAGTTTTACCACAATTAGACAGTTTTCTTACAAGTATGTAATGGAACCGGCAGGATAGTAACTGATTCACCAAAAAGACGCTAGAGAAATTCGGCCTCAATTGTAAACATTAGCAGTATAGTCCTCACTTACAGTCTTTCTACACTAATGGTGAGCTGTATAAACATGAATTCCTAATATTTGAAAGAAAATTCAAGTCAAAACGCTCGCTAAAGTGGCCGGAGTTGTAAATATTATCAGTTTTCTGGTCATTTCCCTGCTTTTCACGGGTCATGTCCGTGATTGAAAACAGCAGGAAATGTAGTAAGAATCTACAAACTTTTATTTCAAGGGTTTCTTATAAGTTTTTAATCATTTCTGGAAACTCTAATTGTGTATTTTAAAAGTTTTACCACAATTAGACAGTTTTCTTACAAGTATGTAATGGAACCGGCAGGATATTAACTAATTCACCAAAAAGACGCTAGAGAAATTCGGCCTCAATTGTAAACATTAGCAGTATAGTCCTCACTTACAGTCTTTCTACACTAATTGTGAGCTGTGTAAACATGAATTCCTAATATTTGAAAGCAAATTCAAGTCAAAACGCTCGCTAAAGTGGCCGGAGTTGTAAATATGAGCAGTTTTCTGGTCATTTTTCTGCTTTCCACGGGTAATGTCCGTGATTGAAAACAGCAGGAAATGTAGTAAGAATCTACAAACTTTTATTTCAAGGGTTTCTTATAAGTTTTTAATCATTTCTGGAAACTCTAATTGCGTATTTTAAGAGTTTTACCACAATTAGACAGTTTTCTTACAAGTATGTAATGGAACCGGCAGGATAGTAACTGATTCACCAAAAAGACGCTAGAGAAATTCGGCCTCAATTGTAAACATTAGCAGTATAGTCCTCACTTACAGTCTTTCTACACTAATGGTGAGCTGTATAAACATGAATTCCTAATATTTGAAAGAAAATTCAAGTCAAAAAGCTCGCTAAAGTGGCCGGAGTTGTAAATATTATCAGTTTTCTGGTCATTTCCCTGCTTTTCACGGGTCATGTCCGTGATTGAAAACAGCAGGAAATGTAGTTAGAATCTACAAACTTTTATTTCAAGGGTTTCTTATAAGTTTTTAATCATTTCTGGAAACTCTAATTGCGTATTTTAAGAGTTTTACCACAATTAGACAGTTTTCTTACAAGTATGTAATGGAACCGGCAGGATAGTAACTGATTCACCAAAAAGACGCTAGAGAAATTCGGCCTCAATTGTAAACATTAGCAGTATAGTCCTCACTTACAGTCTTTCTACACTAATGGTGAGCTGTATAAACATGAATTCCTAATATTTGAAAGCAAATTCAAGTCAAAACGCTCGCTAAAGTGGCCGGAGTTGTAAATATTATCAGTTTTCTGGTCATTTCCCTGCTTTTCACGGGTCATGTCCGTGATTGAAAATAGCAGGAAATGTAGTTAGAATTTACAAACTTTTATTTCAAGGGTTTCTTATAAGTTTTTAATCATTTCTGGAAACTCTAATTGCGTATTTTAAGAGTTTTACCACAATTAGACAGTTTTCTTACAAGTATGTAATGGAACCGGCAGGATAGTAACTGATTCACCAAAAAGACGCTAGAGAAATTCGGCCTCAATTGTAAACATTAGCAGTATAGTCCTCACTTACAGTCTTTCTACACTAATGGTGAGCTGTATAAACATGAATTCCTAATATTTGAAAGCAAATTCAAGTCAAAACGCTCGCTAAAGTGGCCGGAGTTGTAAATATTATCAGTTTTCTGGTCATTTCCCTGCTTTTCACGGGTCATGTCCGTGATTGAAAACAGCAGGAAATGTAGTAAGAATCTACAAACTTTTATTTCAAGGGTTTCTTATAAGTTTTGAATCATTTCTGGAAACTCTAATTGTGTATTTTAAAAGTTTTACCACAATTAGACAGTTTTCTTACAAGTATGTAATGGAACCGGCAGGATATTAACTAATTCACCAAAAAGACGCTAGAGAAATTCGGCCTCAATTGTAAACATTAGCAGTATAGTCCTCACTTACAGTCTTTCTACACTAATTGTGAGCTGTGTAAACATGAATTCCTAATATTTGAAAGCAAATTCAAGTCAAAACGCTCGCTAAAGTGGCCGGAGTTGTAAATATGAGCAGTTTTCTGGTCATTTTTCTGCTTTCCACGGGTAATGTCCGTGATTGAAAACAGCAGGAAATGTAGTAAGAATCTACAAACTTTTATTTCAAGGGTTTCTTATAAGTTTTTAATCATTTCTGGAAACTCTAATTGCGTATTTTAAGAGTTTTACCACAATTAGACAGTTTTCTTACAAGTATGTAATGGAACCGGCAGGATAGTAACTGATTCACCAAAAAGACGCTAGAGAAATTCGGCCTCAATTGTAAACATTAGCAGTATAGTCCTCACTTACAGTCTTTCTACACTAATGGTGAGCTGTATAAACATGAATTCCTAATATTTGAAAGAAAATTCAAGTCAAAAAGCTCGCTAAAGTGGCCGGAGTTGTAAATATTATCAGTTTTCTGGTCATTTCCCTGCTTTTCACGGGTCATGTCCGTGATTGAAAACAGCAGGAAATGTAGTTAGAATCTACAAACTTTTATTTCAAGGGTTTCTTATAAGTTTTTAATCATTTCTGGAAACTCTAATTGCGTATTTTAAGAGTTTTACCACAATTAGACAGTTTTCTTACAAGTATGTAATGGAACCGGCAGGATAGTAACTGATTCACCAAAAAGACGCTAGAGAAATTCGGCCTCAATTGTAAACATTAGCAGTATAGTCCTCACTTACAGTCTTTCTACACTAATGGTGAGCTGTATAAACATGAATTCCTAATATTTGAAAGCAAATTCAAGTCAAAACGCTCGCTAAAGTGGCCGGAGTTGTAAATATTATCAGTTTTCTGGTCATTTCCCTGCTTTTCACGGGTCATGTCCGTGATTGAAAACAGCAGGAAATGTAGTAAGAATCTACAAACTTTTATTTCAAGGGTTTCTTATAAGTTTTTAATCATTTCTGGAAACTCTAATTGTGTATTTTAAAAGTTTTACCACAATTAGACAGTTTTCTTACAAGTATGTAATGGAACCGGCAGGATATTAACTAATTCACCAAAAAGACGCTAGAGAAATTCGGCCTCAATTGTAAACATTAGCAGTATAGTCCTCACTTACAGTCTTTCTACACTAATTGTGAGCTGTGTAAACATGAATTCCTAATATTTGAAAGCAAATTCAAGTCAAAACGCTCGCTAAAGTGGCCGGAGTTGTAAATATGAGCAGTTTTCTGGTCATTTTTCTGCTTTCCACGGGTAATGTCCGTGATTGAAAACAGCAGGAAATGTAGTAAGAATCTACAAACTTTTATTTCAAGGGTTTCTTATAAGTTTTTAATCATTTCTGGAAACTCTAATTGCGTATTTTAAGAGTTTTACCACAATTAGACAGTTTTCTTACAAGTATGTAATGGAACCGGCAGGATAGTAACTGATTCACCAAAAAGACGCTAGAGAAATTCGGCCTCAATTGTAAACATTAGCAGTATAGTCCTCACTTACAGTCTTTCTACACTAATGGTGAGCTGTATAAACATGAATTCCTAATATTTGAAAGAAAATTCAAGTCAAAAAGCTCGCTAAAGTGGCCGGAGTTGTAAATATTATCAGTTTTCTGGTCATTTCCCTGCTTTTCACGGGTCATGTCCGTGATTGAAAACAGCAGGAAATGTAGTTAGAATCTACAAACTTTTATTTCAAGGGTTTCTTATAAGTTTTTAATCATTTCTGGAAACTCTAATTGCGTATTTTAAGAGTTTTACCACAATTAGATAGTTTTCTTACAAGTATGTAATGGAACCGGCAGGATATTAACTGATTCACCAAAAAGACGCTAGAGAAATTAGGCCTCAATTGTAAACATTAGCAGTATAGTCCTCACTTACAGTCTTTCTACACTAATTGTGAGCTGTGTAAACATGAATTCCTAATATTTGAAAGCGAATTCAAGTGAAAACGCTCGCTAAAGTGGCCGGAGTTGTAAATATTATCAGTTTTCTGGTCATTTCCCTGTTTTTCACGTGTAATGTCCGTGATTGAAAACAGCAGGAAATGTAGTAAGAATCTACAAACTTTTATTTCAAGGGTTTCTTATAAGTTTTTAATCATTTCTGGAAACTCTAATTGTGTATTTTAAAAGTTTTACCACAATTAGACAGTTTTCTTACAAGTATGTAATGGAACCGGCAGGATAGTAACTGATTCACCAAAAAGACGCTAGAGAAATTCGGCCTCAATTGTAAACATTAGCAGTATAGTCCTCACTTACAGTCTTTCTACACTAATGGTGAGCTGTATAAACATGAATTCCTAATATTTGAAAGCAAATTCAAGTCAAAAAGCTCGCTAAAGTGGCCGGAGTTGTAAATATTATCAGTTTTCTGGTCATTTTTCTGCTTTCCACGGGTAATGTCCGTGATTGAAAACAGCAGGAAATGTAGTAAGAATCTACAAACTTTTATTTCAAGGGTTTCTTATAAGTTTTTAATCATTTCTGGAAACTCTAATTGCGTATTTTAAGAGTTTTACCACAATTAGACAGTTTTCTTACAAGTATGTAATGGAACCGGCAGGATAGTAACTGATTCACCAAAAAGACGCTAGAGAAATTCGGCCTCAATTGTAAACATTAGCAGTATAGTCCTCACTTACAGTCTTTCTACACTAATGGTGAGCTGTATAAACATGAATTCCTAATATTTGAAAGCAAATTCAAGTCAAAAAGCTCGCTAAAGTGGCCGGAGTTGTAAATATTATCAGTTTTCTGGTCATTTCCCTGCTTTTCACGGGTCATGTCCGTGATTGAAAACAGCAGGAAATGTAGTAAGAATCTACAAACTTTTATTTCAAGGGTTTCTTATAAGTTTTGAATCATTTCTGGAAACTCTAATTGCGTATTTTAAGAGTTTTACCACACTTAGACAGTTTTCTTACAAGTATGTAATGGAACCGGCAGGATAGTAACTGATTCACCAAAAAGACGCTAGAGAAATTCGGCCTCAATTGTAAACATTAGCAGTATAGTCCTCACTTACAGTCTTTCTACACAAATGGTGAGCTGTATAAACATGAATTCCTAATATTTGAAAGAAAATTCAAGTCAAAAAGCTCGCTAAAGTGGCCGGAGTTGTAAATATTATCAGTTTTCTGGTCATTTCCCTGCTTTTCACGGGTCATGTCCGTGATTGAAAACAGCAGGAAATGTAGTAAGAATCTACAAACTTTTATTTCAAGGGTTTCTTATAAGTTTTTAATCATTTCTGGAAACTCTAATTGCGTATTTTAAGAGTTTTACCACAATTAGACAGTTTTCTTACAAGTATGTAATGGAACCGGCAGGATAGTAACTGATTCACCAAAACGACGCTAGAGAAATTCAGCCTCAATTGTAAACATTAGCAGTATAGTCCTCACTTACAGTCTTTCTACACTAATGGTGAGCTGTATAAACATGAATTCCTAATATTTGAAAGCAAATTCAAGTCAAAACGCTCGCTAAAGTGGCCGGAGTTGTAAATATTATCAGTTTTCTGGTCATTTCCCTGCTTTTCACGGGTCATGTCCGTGATTGAAAACAGCAGGAAATGTAGTTAGAATCTACAAACTTTTATTTCAAGGGTTTCTTATAAGTTTTTAATCATTTCTGGAAACTCTAATTGCGTATTTTAAGAGTTTTACCACAATTAGACAGTTTTCTTACAAGTATGTAATGGAACCGGCAGGATATTAACTGATTCACCAAAAAGACGCTAGAGAAATTAGGCCTCAATTGTAAACATTAGCAGTATAGTCCTCACTTACAGTCTTTCTACACTAATTGTGAGCTGTGTAAACATGAATTCCTAATATTTGAAAGCGAATTCAAGTGAAAACGCTCGCTAAAGTGGCCGGAGTTGTAAATATTATCAGTTTTCTGGTCATTTCCCTGTTTTTCACGTGTAATGTCCGTGATTGAAAACAGCAGGAAATGTAGTAAGAATCTACAAACTTTTATTTCAAGGGTTTCTTATAAGTTTTTAATCATTTCTGGAAACTCTAATTGTGTATTTTAAAAGTTTTACCACAATTAGACAGTTTTCTTACAAGTATGTAATGGAACCGGCAGGATAGTAACTGATTCACCAAAAAGACGCTAGAGAAATTCGGCCTCAATTGTAAACATTAGCAGTATAGTCCTCACTTACAGTCTTTCTACACTAATGGTGAGCTGTATAAACATGAATTCCTAATATTTGAAAGCAAATTCAAGTCAAAAAGCTCGCTAAAGTGGCCGGAGTTGTAAATATTATCAGTTTTCTGGTCATTTTTCTGCTTTCCACGGGTAATGTCCGTGATTGAAAACAGCAGGAAATGTAGTAAGAATCTACAAACTTTTATTTCAAGGGTTTCTTATAAGTTTTTAATCATTTCTGGAAACTCTAATTGCGTATTTTAAGAGTTTTACCACAATTAGACAGTTTTCTTACAAGTATGTAATGGAACCGGCAGGATAGTAACTGATTCACCAAAAAGACGCTAGAGAAATTCGGCCTCAATTGTAAACATTAGCAGTATAGTCCTCACTTACAGTCTTTCTACACTAATGGTGAGCTGTATAAACATGAATTCCTAATATTTGAAAGCAAATTCAAGTCAAAAAGCTCGCTAAAGTGGCCGGAGTTGTAAATATTATCAGTTTTCTGGTCATTTCCCTGCTTTTCACGGGTCATGTCCGTGATTGAAAACAGCAGGAAATGTAGTAAGAATCTACAAACTTTTATTTCAAGGGTTTCTTATAAGTTTTGAATCATTTCTGGAAACTCTAATTGCGTATTTTAAGAGTTTTACCACACTTAGACAGTTTTCTTACAAGTATGTAATGGAACCGGCAGGATAGTAACTGATTCACCAAAAAGACGCTAGAGAAATTCGGCCTCAATTGTAAACATTAGCAGTATAGTCCTCACTTACAGTCTTTCTACACAAATGGTGAGCTGTATAAACATGAATTCCTAATATTTGAAAGAAAATTCAAGTCAAAAAGCTCGCTAAAGTGGCCGGAGTTGTAAATATTATCAGTTTTCTGGTCATTTCCCTGCTTTTCACGGGTCATGTCCGTGATTGAAAACAGCAGGAAATGTAGTAAGAATCTACAAACTTTTATTTCAAGGGTTTCTTATAAGTTTTTAATCATTTCTGGAAACTCTAATTGCGTATTTTAAGAGTTTTACCACAATTAGACAGTTTTCTTACAAGTATGTAATGGAACCGGCAGGATAGTAACTGATTCACCAAAACGACGCTAGAGAAATTCAGCCTCAATTGTAAACATTAGCAGTATAGTCCTCACTTACAGTCTTTCTACACTAATGGTGAGCTGTATAAACATGAATTCCTAATATTTGAAAGCAAATTCAAGTCAAAACGCTCGCTAAAGTGGCCGGAGTTGTAAATATTATCAGTTTTCTGGTCATTTCCCTGCTTTTCACGGGTCATGTCCGTGATTGAAAACAGCAGGAAATGTAGTTAGAATCTACAAACTTTTATTTCAAGGGTTTCTTATAAGTTTTTAATCATTTCTGGAAACTCTAATTGCGTATTTTAAGAGTTTTACCACAATTAGATAGTTTTCTTACAAGTATGTAATGGAACCGGCAGGATATTAACTGATTCACCAAAACGACGCTAGAGAAATTCAGCCTCAATTGTAAACATTAGCAGTATAGTCCTCACTTACAGTCTTTCTACACTAATGGTGAGCTGTATAAACATGAATTCCTAATATTTGAAAGCAAATTCAAGTCAAAACGCTCGCTAAAGTGGCCGGAGTTGTAAATATTATCAGTTTTCTGGTCATTTCCCTGCTTTTCACGGGTCATGTCCGTGATTGAAAACAGCAGGAAATGTAGTTAGAATCTACAAACTTTTATTTCAAGGGTTTCTTATAAGTTTTTAATCATTTCTGGAAACTCTAATTGCGTATTTTAAGAGTTTTACCACAATTAGATAGTTTTCTTACAAGTATGTAATGGAACCGGCAGGATATTAACTGATTCACCAAAAAGACGCTAGAGAAATTAGGCCTCAATTGTAAACATTAGCAGTATAGTCCTCACTTACAGTCTTTCTACACTAATTGTGAGCTGTGTAAACATGAATTCCTAATATTTGAAAGCGAATTCAAGTGAAAACGCTCGCTAAAGTGGCCGGAGTTGTAAATATTATCAGTTTTCTGGTCATTTCCCTGTTTTTCACGTGTAATGTCCGTGATTGAAAACAGCAGGAAATGTAGTAAGAATCTACAAACTTTTATTTCAAGGGTTTCTTATAAGTTTTTAATCATTTCTGGAAACTCTAATTGTGTATTTTAAAAGTTTTACCACAATTAGACAGTTTTCTTACAAGTATGTAATGGAACCGGCAGGATATTAACTGATTCACCAAAAAGACGCAAGAGAAATTCGGCCTCAATTGTAAACATTAGCAGTATAGTCCTCACTTACAGTCTTTCTACACTAATGGTGAGCTGTTAAAAATGAATTCCTAATATTTGAAAGCAAATTCAAGTCAAAACGCTCGCTAAAGTAGCCGGAGTTGTAAATATTATCAGTTTTCTGGTCATTTTTCTGCTTTCCACGGGTCATGTCCGTGATTGAAAACAGCAGGAAATGTAGTAAGAATCTACAAACTTTTATTTCAAGGGTTTCTTATAAGTTTTTAATCATTTCTGGAAACTCTAATTGCGTATTTTAAGAGTTTTACCACAATTAGACAGTTTTCTTACAAGTATGTAATGGAACCGGCAAGATAGTAACTGATTCACCAAAAAGACGCTAGAGAAATTCGGCCTCAATTGTAAACATTAGCAGTATAGTCCTCACTTACAGTCTTTCTACACTAATGGTGAGCTGTATAAACATGAATTCCTAATATTTGAAAGCGAATTCAAGTGAAAACGCTCGCTAAAGTGGCCGGAGTTGTAAATATTATCAGTTTTCTGGTCATTTCCCTGCTTTTCACGGGTCATGTCCGTGATTGAAAACAGCAGGAAATGTAGTAAGAATCTACAAACTTTTATTTCAAGGGTTTCTTATAAGTTTTTAATCATTTCTGGAAACTCTAATTGTGTATTTTAAAAGTTTTACCACAATTAGACAGTTTTCTTACAAGTATGTAATGGAACCGGCAGGATATTAACTAATTCACCAAAAAGACGCTAGAGAAATTCGGCCTCAATTGTAAACATTAGCAGTATAGTCCTCACTTACAGTCTTTCTACACTAATTGTGAGCTGTGTAAACATGAATTCCTAATATTTGAAAGCAAATTCAAGTCAAAACGCTCGCTAAAGTGGCCGGAGTTGTAAATATTAGCAGTTTTCTGGTCATTTTTCTGCTTTCCACGGGTAATGTCCGTGATTGAAAACAGCAGGAAATGTAGTAAGAATCTACAAACTTTTATTTCAAGGGTTTCTTATAAGTTTTTAATCATTTCTGGAAACTCTAATTGCGTATTTTAAGAGTTTTACCACAATTAGACAGTTTTCTTACAAGTATGTAATGGAACCGGCAGGATAGTAACTGATTCACCAAAAAGACGCTAGAGAAATTCGGCCTCAATTGTAAACATTAGCAGTATAGTCCTCACTTACAGTCTTTCTACACTAATGGTGAGCTGTATAAACATGAATTCCTAATATTTGAAAGCAAATTCAAGTCAAAAAGCTCGCTAAAGTGGCCGGAGTTGTAAATATTATCAGTTTTCTGGTCATTTCCCTGCTTTTCACGGGTCATGTCCGTGATTGAAAACAGCAGGAAATGTAGTAAGAATCTACAAACTTTTATTTCAAGGGTTTCTTATAAGTTTTGAATCATTTCTGGAAACTCTAATTGCGTATTTTAAGAGTTTTACCACACTTAGACAGTTTTCTTACAAGTATGTAATGGAACCGGCAGGATAGTAACTGATTCACCAAAAAGACGCTAGAGAAATTCGGCCTCAATTGTAAACATTAGCAGTATAGTCCTCACTTACAGTCTTTCTACACTAATGGTGAGCTGTATAAACATGAATTCCTAATATTTGAAAGAAAATTCAAGTCAAAAAGCTCGCTAAAGTGGCCGGAGTTGTAAATATTATCAGTTTTCTGGTCATTTCCCTGCTTTTCACGGGTCATGTCCGTGATTGAAAACAGCAGGAAATGTAGTAAGAATCTACAAACTTTTATTTCAAGGGTTTCTTATAAGTTTTTAATCATTTCTGGAAACTCTAATTGCGTATTTTAAGAGTTTTACCACAATTAGACAGTTTTCTTACAAGTATGTACTGGAACCGGCAGGATAGTAACTGATTCACCAAAAAGACGCTAGAGAAATTCGGCCTCAATTGTAAACATTAGCAGTATAGTCCTCACTTACAGTCTTTCTACACTAATGGTGAGCTGTATAAACATGAATTCCTAATATTTGAAAGCAAATTCAAGTCAAAACACTCGCTAAAGTGGCCGGAGTTGTAAATATTATCAGTTTTCTGGTCATTTCCCTGCTTTTCACGGGTCATGTCGGTGATTGAAAACAGCAGGAAATGTAGTTAGAATCTACAAACTTTTATTTCAAGGGTTTCTTATAAGTTTTTAATCATTTCTGGAAACTCTAATTGCGTATTTTAAGAGTTTTACCACAATTAGACAGTTTTCTTACAAGTATGTAATGGAACCGGCAGGATAGTAACTGATTCACCAAAAAGACGCTAGAGAAATTCGGCCTCAATTGTAAACATTAGCAGTATAGTCCTCACTTACAGTCTTTCTACACTAATGGTGAGCTGTATAAACATGAATTCCTAATATTTGAAAGCAAATTCAAGTCAAAACGCTCGCTAAAGTGGCCGGAGGTGTAAATATTATCAGTTTTCTGGTCATTTCCCTGCTTTTCACGGGTCATGTCCGTGATTGAAAACAGCAGGAAATGTAGTTAGAATCTACAAACTTTTATTTCAAGGGTTTCTTATAAGTTTTTAATCATTTCTGGAAACTCTAATTGCATATTTTAAGAGTTTTACCACAATTAGACAGTTTTCTTACAAGTATGTAATGGAACCGGCAGGATAGTAACTGATTCACCAAAAAGACGCTAGAGAAATTCGGCCTCAATTGTAAACATTAGCAGTATAGTCCTCACTTACAGTCTTTCTACACTAATGGTGAGCTGTATAAACATGAATTCCTAATATTTGAAAGCAAATTCAAGTCAAAACGCTCGCTAAAGTGGCCGGAGTTGTAAATATTAGCAGTTTTCTGGTCATTTTTCTGCTTTCCACGGGTAATGTCCGTGATTGAAAACAGCAGGAAATGTAGTAAGAATCTACAAACTTTTATTTCAAGGGTTTCTTATAAGTTTTTAATCATTTCTGGAAACTCTAATTGTGTATTTTAAAAGTTTTACCACAATTAGACAGTTTTCTTACAAGTATGTAATGGAACCGGCAGGATATTAACTGATTCACCAAAAAGACGCTAGAGAAATTCGGCCTCAATTGTAAACATTAGCAGTATAGTCCTCACTTACAGTCTTTCTACACTAATGGTGAGCTGTATAAACATGAATTCCTAATATTTGAAAGCAAATTCAAGTCAAAACGCTCGCTAAAGTGGCCGGAGTTGTAAATATTATCAGTTTTCTGGTCATTTTTCTGCTTTCCACGGGTAATGTCCCTGATTGAAAACAGCAGGAAATGTAGTAAGAATCTACAAACTTTTATTTCAAGTGTTTCTTATAAGTTTTTAATCATTTCTGGAAACTCTAATTGCGTATTTTAAGAGTTTTACCACAATTAGACAGTTTTCTTACAAGTATGTAATGGAACCGGCAGGATAGTAACTGATTCACCAAAAAGACGCTAGAGAAATTCGGCCTCAATTGTAAACATTAGCAGTATAGTCCTCACTTACAGTCTTTCTACATTAATTGTGAGCTGTGTAAACATGAATTCCTAATATTTGAAAGCGAATTCAAGTGAAAACGCTCGCTAAAGTGGCCGGAGTTGTAAATATTATCAGTTTTCTGGTCATTTCCCTGTTTTTCACGGGTCATGTCCGTGATTGAAAACAGCAGGAAATGTAGTAAGAATCTACAAACTTTTATTTCAAGGGTTTCTTATAAGTTTTTAATCATTTCTGGAAACTCTAATTGTGTATTTTAAAAGTTTTACCACAATTAGACAGTTTTCTGACAAGTATGTAATGGAACCGGCAGGATAGTAACTGATTCACCAAAAAGACGCTAGAGAAATTCGGCCTCAATTGTAAACATTAGCAGTATAGTCCTCACTTACAGTCTTTCTACACTAATGGTGAGCTGTATAAACATGAATTCCTAATATTTGAAAGCAAATTCAAGTCAAAACGCACGCTAAAGTGGCCGGAGTTGTAAATATTATCAGTTTTCTGGTCATTTCCCTGCTTTTCACGGGTCATGTCCGTGATTGAAAACAGCAGGAAATGTAGTAAGAATCTACAAACTTTTATTTCAAGGGTTTCTTATAAGTTTTTAATCATTTCTGGAAACTCTAATTGTGTATTTTAAAAGTTTTACCACAATTAGACAGTTTTCTTACAAGTATGTAATGGAACCGGCAGGATATTAACTGATTCACCAAAAAGACGCTAGAGAAATTCGGCCTCAATTGTAAACATTAGCAGTATAGTCCTCACTTACAGTCTTTCTACACTAATGGTGAGCTGTATAAACATGAATTCCTAATATTTGAAAGCAAATTCAAGTCAAAACGCTCGCTAAAGTGGCCGGAGTTGTAAATATTATCAGATTTCTGGTCATTTCCCTGCTTTTCACGGGTCATGTCCGTGATTGAAAACAGCAGGAAATGTAGTAAGAATCTACAAACTTTTATTTCAAGGGTTTCTTATAAGTTTTTAATCATTTCTGGAAACTCTAATTGCGTATTTTAAAAGTTTTACCACAATTAGACAGTTTTCTTACAAGTATGTAATGGAACCGGCAGGATAGTAACTGATTCACCAAAAAGACGCTAGAGAAATTCGGCCTCAATTGTAAACATTAGCAGTATAGTCCTCACTTACAGTCTTTCTACACTAATGGTGAGCTGTATAAACATGAATTCCTAATATTTGAAAGCAAATTCAAGTCAAAACGCTCGCTAAAGTGGCCGGAGTTGTAAATATTATCAGTTTTCTGGTCATTTCCCTGCTTTTCACGGGTCATGTCCGTGATTGAAAACAGCAGGAAATGTAGTAAGAATCTACAAACTTTTATTTCAAGGGTTTCTTATAAGTTTTTAATCATTTCTGGAAACTCTAATTGCGTATTTTAAGAGTTTTACCACAATTAGACAGTTTTCTTACAAGTATGTAATGGAACCGGCAGGATATTAACTGATTCACCAAAAAGACGCTAGAGAAATTCGGCCTCAATTGTAAACATTAGCAGTATAGTCCTCACTTACAGTTTTTCTACACTAATGGTGAGCTGTATAAACATGAATTCCGAATATTTGAAAGCAAATTCAAGTCAAAACGCTCGCTAAAGTGGCCGGAGTTGTAAATATTATCAGTTTTCTGGTCATTTCCCTGCTTTTCACGGGTCATGTCGTGATTGAAAATAGCAGGAAATGTAGTTAGAATCTACAAACTTTTATTTCAAGGGTTTCTTATAAGTTTTTAATCATTTCTGGAAACTCTAATTGCGTATTTTAAGAGTTTTACCACAATTAGACAGTTTTCTTACAAGTATGTAATGGAACCGGCAGGATAGTAACTGATTCACCAAAAAGACGCTAGAGAAATTCGGCCTCAATTGTAAACATTAGCAGTATAGTCCTCACTTACAGTCTTTCTACACTAATGGTGAGCTGTATAAACATTAATTCCTAATATTTGAAAGCAAATTCAAGTCAAAACGCTCGCTAAAGTGGCCGGAGTTGTAAATATTATCAGTTTTCTGGTCATTTCCCTGCTTTTCACGGGTCATGTCCGTGATTGAAAACAGCAGGAAATGTAGTAAGAATCTACAAACTTTTATTTCAAGGGTTTCTTATAAGTTTTTAATCATTTCTGGAAACTCTAATTGCGTATTTTAAGAGTTTTACCACAATTAGACAGTTTTCTTACAAGTATGTAATGGAACCGGCAGGATATTAACTAATTCACCAAAAAGACGCTAGAGAAATTCGGCCTCAATTGTAAACATTAGCAGTATAGTCCCCACTTACAGTCTTTCTACACTAATTGTGAGCTGTGTAAACATGAATTCCTAATATTTGAAAGCAAATTCAAGTCAAAACGCTCGCTAAAGTGGCCGGAGTTGTAAATATTAGCAGTTTTCTGGTCATTTCCCTGCTTTTCACGGGTCATGTCCGTGATTGAAAACAGCAGGAAATGTAGTAAGAATCTACAAACTTTTATTTCAAGGGTTTCTTATAAGTTTTTAATCATTTCTGGAAACTCTAATTGCGTATTTTAAGAGTTTTACCACAATTAGACAGTTTTCTTACAAGTATGTAATGGAACCGGCAGGATATTAACTAATTCACCAAAAAGACGCTAGAGAAATTCGGCCTCAATTGTAAACATTAGCAGTATAGTCCCCACTTACAGTCTTTCTACACTAATTGTGAGCTGTGTAAACATGAATTCCTAATATTTGAAAGCAAATTCAAGTCAAAACGCTCGCTAAAGTGGCCGGAGTTGTAAATATGAGCAGTTTTCTGGTCATTTTTCTGCTTTCCACGGGTAATGTCCGTGATTGAAAACAGCAGGAAATGTAGTAAGAATCTACAAACTTTTATTTCAAGGGTTTCTTATAAGTTTTTAATCATTTCTGGAAACTCTAATTGTGTATTTTAAAAGTTTTACTACAATTAGACAGTTTTCTTACAAGTATGTAATGGAACCGGCAGGATATTAACTAATTCACCAAAAAGACGCTAGAGAAATTCGGCTTCAATTGTAAACATTAGCAGTATAGTCCCCACTTACAGTCTTTCTACACTAATTGTGAGCTGTGTAAACATGAATTCCTAATATTTGAAAGCAAATTCAAGTCAAAACGCTCGCTAAAGTGGCCGGAGTTGTAAATATTATCAGTTTTCTGGTCATTTTTCTGCTTTCCACGGGTAATGTCCGTGATTGAAAACAGCAGGAAATGTAGTAAGAATCTACAAACTTTTATTTCAAGTGTTTCTTATAAGTTTTTAATCATTTCTGGAAACTCTAATTGCGTATTTTAAGAGTTTTACCACAATTAGACAGTTTTCTTACAAGTATGTAATGGAACCGGCAGGATATTAACTGATTCACCAAAAAGACGCTAGAGAAATTCGGCCTCAATTGTAAACATTAGCAGTATAGTCCTCACTTACAGTCTTTCTACATTAATTGTGAGCTGTGTAAACATGAATTCCTAATATTTGAAAGCGAATTCAAGTGAAAACGCTCGCTAAAGTGGCCGGAGTTGTAAATATTATCAGTTTTCTGGTCATTTCCCTGCTTTTCACGGGTCATGTCCGTGATTGAAAACAGCAGGAAATGTAGTAAGAATCTACAAACTTTTATTTCAAGGGTTTCTTATAAGTTTTTAATCATTTCTGGAAACTCTAATTGTGTATTTTAAAAGTTTTACCACAATTAGACAGTTTTCTGACAAGTATGTAATGGAACCGGCAGGATATTAACTGATTCACCAAAAAGACGCTAGAGAAATTCGGCCTCAATTGTAAACATTAGCAGTATAGTCCTCACTTACAGTCTTTCTACACTAATGGTGAGCTGTATAAACATGAATTCCTAATATTTGAAAGCAAATTCAAGTCAAAACGCTCGCTAAAGTGGCCGGAGTTGTAAATATTATCAGTTTTCTGGTCATTTCCCTGCTTTTCACGGGTCATGTCCGTGATTGAAAATAGCAGGAAATGTAGTTAGAATTTACAAACTTTTATTTCAAGGGTTTCTTATAAGTTTTTAATCATTTCTGGAAACTCTAATTGCGTATTTTAAGAGTTTTACCACAATTAGACAGTTTTCTTACAAGTATGTAATGGAACCGGCAGGATAGTAACTGATTCACCAAAAAGACGCTAGAGAAATTCGGCCTCAATTGTAAACATTAGCAGTATAGTCCTCACTTACAGTCTTTCTACACTAATGGTGAGCTGTATAAACATGAATTCCTAATATTTGAAAGCAAATTCAAGTCAAAACGCTCGCTAAAGTGGCCGGAGTTGTAAATATTATCAGTTTTCTGGTCATTTCCCTGCTTTTCACGGGTCATGTCCGTGATTGAAAACAGCAGGAAATGTAGTAAGAATCTACAAACTTTTATTTCAAGGGTTTCTTATAAGTTTTTAATCATTTCTGGAAACTCTAATTGTGTATTTTAAAAGTTTTACCACAATTAGACAGTTTTCTTACAAGTATGTAATGGAACCGGCAGGATATTAACTAATTCACCAAAAAGACGCTAGAGAAATTCGGCCTCAATTGTAAACATTAGCAGTATAGTCCTCACTTACAGTCTTTCTACACTAATTGTGAGCTGTGTAAACATGAATTCCTAATATTTGAAAGCAAATTCAAGTCAAAACGCTCGCTAAAGTGGCCGGAGTTGTAAATATGAGCAGTTTTCTGGTCATTTTTCTGCTTTCCACGGGTAATGTCCGTGATTGAAAACAGCAGGAAATGTAGTAAGAATCTACAAACTTTTATTTCAAGGGTTTCTTATAAGTTTTTAATCATTTCTGGAAACTCTAATTGCGTATTTTAAGAGTTTTACCACAATTAGACAGTTTTCTTACAAGTATGTAATGGAACCGGCAGGATAGTAACTGATTCACCAAAAAGACGCTAGAGAAATTCGGCCTCAATTGTAAACATTAGCAGTATAGTCCTCACTTACAGTCTTTCTACACTAATGGTGAGCTGTATAAACATGAATTCCTAATATTTGAAAGAAAATTCAAGTCAAAAAGCTCGCTAAAGTGGCCGGAGTTGTAAATATTATCAGTTTTCTGGTCATTTCCCTGCTTTTCACGGGTCATGTCCGTGATTGAAAACAGCAGGAAATGTAGTTAGAATCTACAAACTTTTATTTCAAGGGTTTCTTATAAGTTTTTAATCATTTCTGGAAACTCTAATTGCGTATTTTAAGAGTTTTACCACAATTAGATAGTTTTCTTACAAGTATGTAATGGAACCGGCAGGATATTAACTGATTCACCAAAAAGACGCTAGAGAAATTAGGCCTCAATTGTAAACATTAGCAGTATAGTCCTCACTTACAGTCTTTCTACACTAATTGTGAGCTGTGTAAACATGAATTCCTAATATTTGAAAACGAATTCAAGTGAAAACGCTCGCTAAAGTGGCCGGAGTTGTAAATATTATCAGTTTTCTGGTCATTTCCCTGTTTTTCACGTGTAATGTCCGTGATTGAAAACAGCAGGAAATGTAGTAAGAATCTACAAACTTTTATTTCAAGGGTTTCTTATAAGTTTTTAATCATTTCTGGAAACTCTAATTGTGTATTTTAAAAGTTTTACCACAATTAGACAGTTTTCTTACAAGTATGTAATGGAACCGGTAGGATAGTAACTGATTCACCAAAAAGACGCTAGAGAAATTCGGCCTCAATTGTAAACATTAGCAGTATAGTCCTCACTTACAGTCTTTCTACACTAATGGTGAGCTGTATAAACATGAATTCCTAATATTTGAAAGCAAATTCAAGTCAAAAAGCTCGCTAAAGTGGCCGGAGTTGTAAATATTATCAGTTTTCTGGTCATTTTTCTGCTTTCCACGGGTAATGTCCGTGATTGAAAACAGCAGGAAATGTAGTAAGAATCTACAAACTTTTATTTCAAGGGTTTCTTATAAGTTTTTAATCATTTCTGGAAACTCTAATTGCGTATTTTAAGAGTTTTACCACAATTAGACAGTTTTCTTACAAGTATGTAATGGAACCGGCAGGATAGTAACTGATTCACCAAAAAGACGCTAGAGAAATTCGGCCTCAATTGTAAACATTAGCAGTATAGTCCTCACTTACAGTCTTTCTACACTAATGGTGAGCTGTATAAACATGAATTCCTAATATTTGAAAGCAAATTCAAGTCAAAAAGCTCGCTAAAGTGGCCGGAGTTGTAAATATTATCAGTTTTCTGGTCATTTCCCTGCTTTTCACGGGTCATGTCCGTGATTGAAAACAGCAGGAAATGTAGTAAGAATCTACAAACTTTTATTTCAAGGGTTTCTTATAAGTTTTGAATCATTTCTGGAAACTCTAATTGCGTATTTTAAGAGTTTTACCACACTTAGACAGTTTTCTTACAAGTATGTAATGGAACCGGCAGGATAGTAACTGATTCACCAAAAAGACGCTAGAGAAATTCGGCCTCAATTGTAAACATTAGCAGTATAGTCCTCACTTACAGTCTTTCTACACAAATGGTGAGCTGTATAAACATGAATTCCTAATATTTGAAAGAAAATTCAAGTCAAAAAGCTCGCTAAAGTGGCCGGAGTTGTAAATATTATCAGTTTTCTGGTCATTTCCCTGCTTTTCACGGGTCATGTCCGTGATTGAAAACAGCAGGAAATGTAGTAAGAATCTACAAACTTTTATTTCAAGGGTTTCTTATAAGTTTTTAATCATTTCTGGAAACTCTAATTGCGTATTTTAAGAGTTTTACCACAATTAGACAGTTTTCTTAGAAGTATGTAATGGAACCGGCAGGATAGTAACTGATTCACCAAAACGACGCTAGAGAAATTCAGCCTCAATTGTAAACATTAGCAGTATAGTCCTCACTTACAGTCTTTCTACACTAATGGTGAGCTGTATAAACATGAATTCCTAATATTTGAAAGCAAATTCAAGTCAAAACGCTCGCTAAAGTGGCCGGAGTTGTAAATATTATCAGTTTTCTGGTCATTTCCCTGCTTTTCACGGGTCATGTCCGTGATTGAAAACAGCAGGAAATGTAGTTAGAATCTACAAACTTTTATTTCAAGGGTTTCTTATAAGTTTTTAATCATTTCTGGAAACTCTAATTGCGTATTTTAAGAGTTTTACCACAATTAGATAGTTTTCTTACAAGTATGTAATGGAACCGGCAGGATATTAACTGATTCACCAAAAAGACGCTAGAGAAATTAGGCCTCAATTGTAAACATTAGCAGTATAGTCCTCACTTACAGTCTTTCTACACTAATTGTGAGCTGTGTAAACATGAATTCCTAATATTTGAAAGCGAATTCAAGTGAAAACGCTCGCTAAAGTGGCCGGAGTTGTAAATATTATCAGTTTTCTGGTCATTTCCCTGTTTTTCACGTGTAATGTCCGTGATTGAAAACAGCAGGAAATGTAGTAAGAATCTACAAACTTTTATTTCAAGGGTTTCTTATAAGTTTTTAATCATTTCTGGAAACTCTAATTGTGTATTTTAAAAGTTTTACCACAATTAGACAGTTTTCTTACAAGTATGTAATGGAACCGGCAGGATATTAACTGATTCACCAAAAAGACGCTAGAGAAATTCGGCCTCAATTGTAAACATTAGCAGTATAGTCCTCACTTACAGTCTTTCTACACTAATGGTGAGCTGTATAAAAATGAATTCCTAATATTTGAAAGCAAATTCAAGTCAAAACGCTCGCTAAAGTAGCCGGAGTTGTAAATATTATCAGTTTTCTGGTCATTTTTCTGCTTTCCACGGGTCATGTCCGTGATTGAAAACAGCAGGAAATGTAGTAATAATCTACAAACTTTTATTTCAAGGGTTTCTTATAAGTTTTTAATCATTTCTGGAAACTCTAATTGCGTATTTTAAGAGTTTTACCACAATTAGACAGTTTTCTTACAAGTATGTAATGGAACCGGCAAGATAGTAACTGATTCACCAAAACGACGCTAGAGAAATTCAGCCTCAATTGTAAACATTAGCAGTATAGTCCTCACTTACAGTCTTTCTACACTAATGGTGAGCTGTATAAACATGAATTCCTAATATTTGAAAGCAAATTCAAGTCAAAACGCTCGCTAAAGTGGCCGGAGTTGTAAATATTATCAGTTTTCTGGTCATTTCCCTGCTTTTCACGGGTCATGTCCGTGATTGAAAACAGCAGGAAATGTAGTTAGAATCTACAAACTTTTATTTCAAGGGTTTCTTATAAGTTTTTAATCATTTCTGGAAACTCTAATTGCGTATTTTAAGAGTTTTACCACAATTAGATAGTTTTCTTACAAGTATGTAATGGAACCGGCAGGATATTAACTGATTCACCAAAAAGACGCTAGAGAAATTAGGCCTCAATTGTAAACATTAGCAGTATAGTCCTCACTTACAGTCTTTCTACACTAATTGTGAGCTGTGTAAACATGAATTCCTAATATTTGAAAGCGAATTCAAGTGAAAACGCTCGCTAAAGTGGCCGGAGTTGTAAATATTATCAGTTTTCTGGTCATTTCCCTGTTTTTCACGTGTAATGTCCGTGATTGAAAACAGCAGGAAATGTAGTAAGAATCTACAAACTTTTATTTCAAGGGTTTCTTATAAGTTTTTAATCATTTCTGGAAACTCTAATTGTGTATTTTAAAAGTTTTACCACAATTAGACAGTTTTCTTACAAGTATGTAATGGAACCGGCAGGATATTAACTGATTCACCAAAAAGACGCTAGAGAAATTCGGCCTCAATTGTAAACATTAGCAGTATAGTCCTCACTTACAGTCTTTCTACACTAATGGTGAGCTGTATAAAAATGAATTCCTAATATTTGAAAGCAAATTCAAGTCAAAACGCTCGCTAAAGTAGCCGGAGTTGTAAATATTATCAGTTTTCTGGTCATTTTTCTGCTTTCCACGGGTCATGTCCGTGATTGAAAACAGCAGGAAATGTAGTAATAATCTACAAACTTTTATTTCAAGGGTTTCTTATAAGTTTTTAATCATTTCTGGAAACTCTAATTGCGTATTTTAAGAGTTTTACCACAATTAGACAGTTTTCTTACAAGTATGTAATGGAACCGGCAAGATAGTAACTGATTCACCAAAAAGACGCTAGAGAAATTCGGCCTCAATTGTAAACATTAGCAGTATAGTCCTCACTTACAGTCTTTCTACACTAATGGTGAGCTGTATAAACATGAATTCCTAATATTTGAAAGCGAATTCAAGTGAAAACGCTCGCTAAAGTGGCCGGAGTTGTAAATATTATCAGTTTTCTGGTCATTTCCCTGCTTTTCACGGGTCATGTCCGTGATTGAAAACAGCAGGAAATGTAGTAAGAATCTACAAACTTTTATTTCAAGGGTTTCTTATAAGTTTTTAATCATTTCTGGAAACTCTAATTGTGTATTTTAAAAGTTTTACCACAATTAGACAGTTTTCTTACAAGTATGTAATGGAACCGGCAGGATATTAACTAATTCACCAAAAAGACGCTAGAGAAATTCGGCCTCAATTGTAAACATTAGCAGTATAGTCCTCACTTACAGTCTTTCTACACTAATTGTGAGCTGTGTAAACATGAATTCCTAATATTTGAAAGCAAATTCAAGTCAAAACGCTCGCTAAAGTGGCCGGAGTTGTAAATATTAGCAGTTTTCTGGTCATTTTTCTGCTTTCCACGGGTAATGTCCGTGATTGAAAACAGCAGGAAATGTAGTAAGAATCTACAAACTTTTATTTCAAGGGTTTCTTATAAGTTTTTAATCATTTCTGGAAACTCTAATTGCGTATTTTAAGAGTTTTACCACAATTAGACAGTTTTCTTACAAGTATGTAATGGAACCGGCAGGATAGTAACTGATTCACCAAAAAGACGCTAGAGAAATTCGGCCTCAATTGTAAACATTAGCAGTATAGTCCTCACAGTCTTTCTACACTAATGGTGAGCTGTATAAACATGAATTCCTAATATTTGAAAGCAAATTCAAGTCAAAAAGCTCGCTAAAGTGGCCGGAGTTGTAAATATTATCAGTTTTCTGGTCATTTCCCTGCTTTTCACGGGTCATGTCCGTGATTGAAAACAGCAGGAAATGTAGTAAGAATCTACAAACTTTTATTTCAAGGGTTTCTTATAAGTTTTGAATCATTTCTGGAAACTCTAATTGCGTATTTTAAGAGTTTTACCACACTTAGACAGTTTTCTTACAAGTATGTAATGGAACCGGCAGGATAGTAACTGATTCACCAAAAAGACGCTAGAGAAATTAGGCCTCAATTGTAAACATTAGCAGTATAGTCCTCACTTACAGTCTTTCTACACTAATTGTGAGCTGTGTAAACATGAATTCCTAATATTTGAAAGAAAATTCAAGTCAAAAAGCTCGCTAAAGTGGCCGGAGTTGTAAATATTATCAGTTTTCTGGTCATTTCCCTGCTTTTCACGGGTCATGTCCGTGATTGAAAACAGCAGGAAATGTAGTAAGAATCTACAAACTTTTATTTCAAGGGTTTCTTATAAGTTTTTAATCATTTCTGGAAACTCTAATTGCGTATTTTAAGAGTTTTACCACAATTAGACAGTTTTCTTACAAGTATGTACTGGAACCGGCAGGATAGTAACTGATTCACCAAAAAGACGCTAGAGAAATTCGGCCTCAATTGTAAACATTAGCAGTATAGTCCTCACTTACAGTCTTTCTACACTAATGGTGAGCTGTATAAACATGAATTCCTAATATTTGAAAGCAAATTCAAGTCAAAACACTCGCTAAAGTGGCCGGAGTTGTAAATATTATCAGTTTTCTGGTCATTTCCCTGCTTTTCACGGGTCATGTCGGTGATTGAAAACAGCAGGAAATGTAGTTAGAATCTACAAACTTTTATTTCAAGGGTTTCTTATAAGTTTTTAATCATTTCTGGAAACTCTAATTGCGTATTTTAAGAGTTTTACCACAATTAGACAGTTTTCTTACAAGTATGTAATGGAACCGGCAGGATAGTAACTGATTCACCAAAAAGACGCTAGAGAAATTCGGCCTCAATTGTAAACATTAGCAGTATAGTCCTCACTTACAGTCTTTCTACACTAATGGTGAGCTGTATAAACATGAATTCCTAATATTTGAAAGCAAATTCAAGTCAAAACGCTCGCTAAAGTGGCCGGAGGTGTAAATATTATCAGTTTTCTGGTCATTTCCCTGCTTTTCACGGGTCATGTCCGTGATTGAAAACAGCAGGAAATGTAGTTAGAATCTACAAACTTTTATTTCAAGGGTTTCTTATAAGTTTTTAATCATTTCTGGAAACTCTAATTGCATATTTTAAGAGTTTTACCACAATTAGACAGTTTTCTTACAAGTATGTAATGGAACCGGCAGGATAGTAACTGATTCACCAAAAAGACGCTAGAGAAATTCGGCCTCAATTGTAAACATTAGCAGTATAGTCCTCACTTACAGTCTTTCTACACTAATGGTGAGCTGTATAAATATGAATTCCTAATATTTGAAAGCAAATTCAAGTCAAAACGCTCGCTAAAGTGGCCGGAGTTGTAAATATTAGCAGTTTTCTGGTCATTTTTCTGCTTTCCACGGGTAATGTCCGTGATTGAAAACAGCAGGAAATGTAGTAAGAATCTACAAACTTTTATTTCAAGGGTTTCTTATAAGTTTTTAATCATTTCTGGAAACTCTAATTGTGTATTTTAAAAGTTTTACCACAATTAGACAGTTTTCTTACAAGTATGTAATGGAACCGGCAGGATATTAACTGATTCACCAAAAAGACGCTAGAGAAATTCGGCCTCAATTGTAAACATTAGCAGTATAGTCCTCACTTACAGTCTTTCTACACTAATGGTGAGCTGTATAAACATGAATTCCTAATATTTGAAAGCAAATTCAAGTCAAAACGCTCGCTAAAGTGGCCGGAGTTGTAAATATTATCAGTTTTCTGGTCATTTCCCTGCTTTCCACGGGTAATGTCCGTGATTGAAAACAGCAGGAAATGTAGTAAGAATCTACAAACTTTTATTTCAAGTGTTTCTTATAAGTTTTTAATCATTTCTGGAAACTCTAATTGCGTATTTTAAGAGTTTTACCACAATTAGACAGTTTTCTTACAAGTATGTAATGGAACCGGCAGGATAGTAACTGATTCACCAAAAAGACGCTAGAGAAATTCGGCCTCAATTGTAAACATTAGCAGTATAGTCCTCACTTACAGTCTTTCTACATTAATTGTGAGCTGTGTAAACATGAATTCCTAATATTTGAAAGCGAATTCAAGTGAAAACGCTCGCTAAAGTGGCCGGAGTTGTAAATATTATCAGTTTTCTGGTCATTTCCCTGTTTTTCACGGGTCATGTCCGTGATTGAAAACAGCAGGAAATGTAGTAAGAATCTACAAACTTTTATTTCAAGGGTTTCTTATAAGTTTTTAATCATTTCTGGAAACTCTAATTGTGTATTTTAAAAGTTTTACCACAATTAGACAGTTTTCTGACAAGTATGTAATGGAACCGGCAGGATAGTAACTGATTCACCAAAAAGACGCTAGAGAAATTCGGCCTCAATTGTAAACATTAGCAGTATAGTCCTCACTTACAGTCTTTCTACACTAATGGTGAGCTGTATAAACATGAATTCCTAATATTTGAAAGCAAATTCAAGTCAAAACGCTCGCTAAAGTGGCCGGAGTTGTAAATATTATCAGTTTTCTGGTCATTTCCCTGCTTTTCACGGGTCATGTCCGTGATTGAAAACAGCAGGAAATGTAGTAAGAATCTACAAACTTTTATTTCAAGGGTTTCTTATAAGTTTTTAATCATTTCTGGAAACTCTAATTGTGTATTTTAAAAGTTTAACCACAATTAGACAGTTTTCTTACAAGTATGTAATGGAACCGGCAGGATATTAACTGATTCACCAAAAAGACGCTAGAGAAATTCGGCCTCAATTGTAAACATTAGCAGTATAGTCCTCACTTACAGTCTTTCTACACTAATGGTGAGCTGTATAAACATGAATTCCTAATATTTGAAAGCAAATTCAAGTCAAAACGCTCGCTAAAGTGGCCGGAGTTGTAAATATTATCAGATTTCTGGTCATTTCCCTGCTTTTCACGGGTCATGTCCGTGATTGAAAACAGCAGGAAATGTAGTAAGAATCTACAAACTTTTATTTCAAGGGTTTCTTATAAGTTTTTAATCATTTCTGGAAACTCTAATTGCGTATTTTAAGAGTTTTACCACAATTAGACAGTTTTCTTACAAGTATGTAATGGAACCGGCAGGATAGTAACTGATTCACCAAAAAGACGCTAGAGAAATTCGGCCTCAATTGTAAACATTAGCAGTATAGTCCTCACTTACAGTCTTTCTACACTAATGGTGAGCTGTATAAACATGAATTCCTAATATTTGAAAGCAAATTCAAGTCAAAACGCTCGCTAAAGTGGCCGGAGTTGTAAATATTATCAGTTTTCTGGTCATTTCCCTGCTTTTCACGGGTCATGTCCGTGATTGAAAACAGCAGGAAATGTAGTAAGAATCTACAAACTTTTATTTCAAGGGTTTCTTATAAGTTTTTAATCATTTCTGGAAACTCTAATTGCGTATTTTAAGAGTTTTACCACAATTAGACAGTTTTCTTACAAGTATGTAATGGAACCGGCAGGATATTAACTGATTCACCAAAAAGACGCTAGAGAAATTCGGCCTCAATTGTAAACATTAGCAGTATAGTCCTCACTTACAGTTTTTCTACACTAATGGTGAGCTGTATAAACATGAATTCCGAATATTTGAAAGCAAATTCAAGTCAAAACGCTCGCTAAAGTGGCCGGAGTTGTAAATATTATCAGTTTTCTGGTCATTTCCCTGCTTTTCACGGGTCATGTCGTGATTGAAAATAGCAGGAAATGTAGTTAGAATCTACAAACTTTTATTTCAAGGGTTTCTTATAAGTTTTTAATCATTTCTGGAAACTCTAATT
Organism: Myotis nattereri; assembly: GCF_964212035.1. Taxonomy (NCBI): domain Eukaryota; kingdom Metazoa; phylum Chordata; class Mammalia; order Chiroptera; family Vespertilionidae; genus Myotis; species Myotis nattereri. The sequence goes on from NC_138083.1 coordinate 925,140, forward strand.
GCGTATTTTAAGAGTTTTACCACAATTAGACAGTTTTCTTACAAGTATGTAATGGAACCGGCAGGATAGTAACTGATTCACCAAAAAGACGCTAGAGAAATTCGGCCTCAATTGTAAACATTAGCAGTATAGTCCTCACTTACAGTCTTTCTACACTAATGGTGAGCTGTATAAACATTAATTCCTAATATTTGAAAGCAAATTCAAGTCAAAACGCTCGCTAAAGTGGCCGGAGTTGTAAATATTATCAGTTTTCTGGTCATTTCCCTGCTTTTCACGGGTCATGTCCGTGATTGAAAACAGCAGGAAATGTAGTAAGAATCTACAAACTTTTATTTCAAGGGTTTCTTATAAGTTTTTAATCATTTCTGGAAACTCTAATTGCGTATTTTAAGAGTTTTACCACAATTAGACAGTTTTCTTACAAGTATGTAATGGAACCGGCAGGATATTAACTAATTCACCAAAAAGACGCTAGAGAAATTCGGCCTCAATTGTAAACATTAGCAGTATAGTCCCCACTTACAGTCTTTCTACACTAATTGTGAGCTGTGTAAACATGAATTCCTAATATTTGAAAGCAAATTCAAGTCAAAACGCTCGCTAAAGTGGCCGGAGTTGTAAATATTAGCAGTTTTCTGGTCATTTTTCTGCTTTCCACGGGTAATGTCCGTGATTGAAAACAGCAGGAAATGTAGTAAGAATCTACAAACTTTTATTTCAAGGGTTTCTTATAAGTTTTTAATCATTTCTGGAAACTCTAATTGTGTATTTTAAAAGTTTTACTACAATTAGACAGTTTTCTTACAAGTATGTAATGGAACCGGCAGGATATTAACTAATTCACCAAAAAGACGCTAGAGAAATTCGGCCTCAATTGTAAACATTAGCAGTATAGTCCCCACTTACAGTCTTTCTACACTAATTGTGAGCTGTGTAAACATGAATTCCTAATATTTGAAAGCAAATTCAAGTCAAAACGCTCGCTAAAGTGGCCGGAGTTGTAAATATTATCAGTTTTCTGGTCATTTTTCTGCTTTCCACGGGTAATGTCCGTGATTGAAAACAGCAGGAAATGTAGTAAGAATCTACAAACTTTTATTTCAAGTGTTTCTTATAAGTTTTTAATCATTTCTGGAAACTCTAATTGCGTATTTTAAGAGTTTTACCACAATTAGACAGTTTTCTTACAAGTATGTAATGGAACCGGCAGGATAGTAACTGATTCACCAAAAAGACGCTAGAGAAATTCGGCCTCAATTGTAAACATTAGCAGTATAGTCCTCACTTACAGTCTTTCTACATTAATTGTGAGCTGTGTAAACATGAATTCCTAATATTTGAAAGCGAATTCAAGTGAAAACGCTCGCTAAAGTGGCCGGAGTTGTAAATATTATCAGTTTTCTGGTCATTTCCCTGTTTTTCACGGGTCATGTCCGTGATTGAAAACAGCAGGAAATGTAGTAAGAATCTACAAACTTTTATTTCAAGGGTTTCTTATAAGTTTTTAATCATTTCTGGAAACTCTAATTGTGTATTTTAAAAGTTTTACCACAATTAGACAGTTTTCTGACAAGTATGTAATGGAACCGGCAGGATATTAACTGATTCACCAAAAAGACGCTAGAGAAATTCGGCCTCAATTGTAAACATTAGCAGTATAGTCCTCACTTACAGTCTTTCTACACTAATGGTGAGCTGTATAAACATGAATTCCTAATATTTGAAAGCAAATTCAAGTCAAAACGCTCGCTAAAGTGGCCGGAGTTGTAAATATTATCAGTTTTCTGGTCATTTCCCTGCTTTTCACGGGTCATGTCCGTGATTGAAAATAGCAGGAAATGTAGTTAGAATTTACAAACTTTTATTTCAAGGGTTTCTTATAAGTTTTTAATCATTTCTGGAAACTCTAATTGCGTATTTTAAGAGTTTTACCACAATTAGACAGTTTTCTTACAAGTATGTAATGGAACCGGCAGGATAGTAACTGATTCACCAAAAAGACGCTAGAGAAATTCGGCCTCAATTGTAAACATTAGCAGTATAGTCCTCACTTACAGTCTTTCTACACTAATGGTGAGCTGTATGAACATGAATTCCTAATATTTGAAAGCAAATTCAAGTCAAAACGCTCGCTAAAGTGGCCGGAGTTGTAAATATTATCAGTTTTCTGGTCATTTCCCTGCTTTTCACGGGTCATGTCCGTGATTGAAAACAGCAGGAAATGTAGTAAGAATCTACAAACTTTTATTTCAAGGGTTTCTTATAAGTTTTTAATCATTTCTGGAAACTCTAATTGTGTATTTTAAAAGTTTTACCACAATTAGACAGTTTTCTTACAAGTATGTAATGGAACCGGCAGGATATTAACTAATTCACCAAAAAGACGCTAGAGAAATTCGGCCTCAATTGTAAACATTAGCAGTATAGTCCTCACTTACAGTCTTTCTACACTAATTGTGAGCTGTGTAAACATGAATTCCTAATATTTGAAAGCAAATTCAAGTCAAAACGCTCGCTAAAGTGGCCGGAGTTGTAAATATGAGCAGTTTTCTGGTCATTTTTCTGCTTTCCACGGGTAATGTCCGTGATTGTAAACAGCAGGAAATGTAGTAAGAATCTACAAACTTTTATTTCAAGGGTTTCTGATAAGTTTTTAATCATTTCTGGAAACTCTAATTGCGTATTTTAAGAGTTTTACCACAATTAGACAGTTTTCTTACAAGTATGTAATGGAACCGGCAGGATAGTAACTGATTCACCAAAAAGACGCTAGAGAAATTCGGCCTCAATTGTAAACATTAGCAGTATAGTCCTCACTTACAGTCTTTCTACACTAATGGTGAGCTGTATAAACATGAATTCCTAATATTTGAAAGAAAATTCAAGTCAAAAAGCTCGCTAAAGTGGCCGGAGTTGTAAATATTATCAGTTTTCTGGTCATTTCCCTGCTTTTCACGGGTCATGTCCGTGATTGAAAACAGCAGGAAATGTAGTTAGAATCTACAAACTTTTATTTCAAGGGTTTCTTATAAGTTTTTAATCATTTCTGGAAACTCTAATTGCGTATTTTAAGAGTTTTACCACAATTAGATAGTTTTCTTACAAGTATGTAATGGAACCGGCAGGATATTAACTGATTCACCAAAAAGACGCTAGAGAAATTAGGCCTCAATTGTAAACATTAGCAGTATAGTCCTCACTTACAGTCTTTCTACACTAATTGTGAGCTGTGTAAACATGAATTCCTAATATTTGAAAGCGAATTCAAGTGAAAACGCTCGCTAAAGTGGCCGGAGTTGTAAATATTATCAGTTTTCTGGTCATTTCCCTGTTTTTCACGTGTAATGTCCGTGATTGAAAACAGCAGGAAATGTAGTAAGAATCTACAAACTTTTATTTCAAGGGTTTCTTATAAGTTTTTAATCATTTCTGGAAACTCTAATTGTGTATTTTAAAAGTTTTACCACAATTAGACAGTTTTCTTACAAGTATGTAATGGAACCGGCAGGATATTAACTGATTCACCAAAAAGACGCTAGAGAAATTCGGCCTCAATTGTAAACATTAGCAGTATAGTCCTCACTTACAGTCTTTCTACACTAATGGTGAGCTGTATAAACATGAATTCCTAATATTTGAAAGCAAATTCAAGTCAAAAAGCTCGCTAAAGTGGCCGGAGTTGTAAATATTATCAGTTTTCTGGTCATTTTTCTGCTTTCCACGGGTAATGTCCGTGATTGAAAACAGCAGGAAATGTAGTAAGAATCTACAAACTTTTATTTCAAGGGTTTCTTATAAGTTTTTAATCATTTCTGGAAACTCTAATTGCGTATTTTAAGAGTTTTACCACAATTAGACAGTTTTCTTACAAGTATGTAATGGAACCGGCAGGATATTAACTAATTCACCAAAAAGACGCTAGAGAAATTCGGCCTCAATTGTAAACATTAGCAGTATAGTCCCCACTTACAGTCTTTCTACACTAATTGTGAGCTGTGTAAACATGAATTCCTAATATTTGAAAGCAAATTCAAGTCAAAACGCTCGCTAAAGTGGCCGGAGTTGTAAATATTAGCAGTTTTCTGGTCATTTTTCTGCTTTCCACGGGTAATGTCCGTGATTGAAAACAGCAGGAAATGTAGTAAGAATCTACAAACTTTTATTTCAAGGGTTTCTTATAAGTTTTTAATCATTTCTGGAAACTCTAATTGTGTATTTTAAAAGTTTTACTACAATTAGACAGTTTTCTTACAAGTATGTAATGGAACCGGCAGGATATTAACTAATTCACCAAAAAGACGCTAGAGAAATTCGGCCTCAATTGTAAACATTAGCAGTATAGTCCCCACTTACAGTCTTTCTACACTAATTGTGAGCTGTGTAAACATGAATTCCTAATATTTGAAAGCAAATTCAAGTCAAAACGCTCGCTAAAGTGGCCGGAGTTGTAAATATTATCAGTTTTCTGGTCATTTTTCTGCTTTCCACGGGTAATGTCCGTGATTGAAAACAGCAGGAAATGTAGTAAGAATCTACAAACTTTTATTTCAAGTGTTTCTTATAAGTTTTTAATCATTTCTGGAAACTCTAATTGCGTATTTTAAGAGTTTTACCACAATTAGACAGTTTTCTTACAAGTATGTAATGGAACCGGCAGGATAGTAACTGATTCACCAAAAAGACGCTAGAGAAATTCGGCCTCAATTGTAAACATTAGCAGTATAGTCCTCACTTACAGTCTTTCTACATTAATTGTGAGCTGTGTAAACATGAATTCCTAATATTTGAAAGCGAATTCAAGTGAAAACGCTCGCTAAAGTGGCCGGAGTTGTAAATATTATCAGTTTTCTGGTCATTTCCCTGTTTTTCACGGGTCATGTCCGTGATTGAAAACAGCAGGAAATGTAGTAAGAATCTACAAACTTTTATTTCAAGGGTTTCTTATAAGTTTTTAATCATTTCTGGAAACTCTAATTGTGTATTTTAAAAGTTTTACCACAATTAGACAGTTTTCTGACAAGTATGTAATGGAACCGGCAGGATATTAACTGATTCACCAAAAAGACGCTAGAGAAATTCGGCCTCAATTGTAAACATTAGCAGTATAGTCCTCACTTACAGTCTTTCTACACTAATGGTGAGCTGTATAAACATGAATTCCTAATATTTGAAAGCAAATTCAAGTCAAAACGCTCGCTAAAGTGGCCGGAGTTGTAAATATTATCAGTTTTCTGGTCATTTCCCTGCTTTTCACGGGTCATGTCCGTGATTGAAAATAGCAGGAAATGTAGTTAGAATTTACAAACTTTTATTTCAAGGGTTTCTTATAAGTTTTTAATCATTTCTGGAAACTCTAATTGCGTATTTTAAGAGTTTTACCACAATTAGACAGTTTTCTTACAAGTATGTAATGGAACCGGCAGGATAGTAACTGATTCACCAAAAAGACGCTAGAGAAATTCGGCCTCAATTGTAAACATTAGCAGTATAGTCCTCACTTACAGTCTTTCTACACTAATGGTGAGCTGTATGAACATGAATTCCTAATATTTGAAAGCAAATTCAAGTCAAAACGCTCGCTAAAGTGGCCGGAGTTGTAAATATTATCAGTTTTCTGGTCATTTCCCTGCTTTTCACGGGTCATGTCCGTGATTGAAAACAGCAGGAAATGTAGTAAGAATCTACAAACTTTTATTTCAAGGGTTTCTTATAAGTTTTTAATCATTTCTGGAAACTCTAATTGTGTATTTTAAAAGTTTTACCACAATTAGACAGTTTTCTTACAAGTATGTAATGGAACCGGCAGGATATTAACTAATTCACCAAAAAGACGCTAGAGAAATTCGGCCTCAATTGTAAACATTAGCAGTATAGTCCTCACTTACAGTCTTTCTACACTAATTGTGAGCTGTGTAAACATGAATTCCTAATATTTGAAAGCAAATTCAAGTCAAAACGCTCGCTAAAGTGGCCGGAGTTGTAAATATGAGCAGTTTTCTGGTCATTTTTCTGCTTTCCACGGGTAATGTCCGTGATTGTAAACAGCAGGAAATGTAGTAAGAATCTACAAACTTTTATTTCAAGGGTTTCTGATAAGTTTTTAATCATTTCTGGAAACTCTAATTGCGTATTTTAAGAGTTTTACCACAATTAGACAGTTTTCTTACAAGTATGTAATGGAACCGGCAGGATAGTAACTGATTCACCAAAAAGACGCTAGAGAAATTCGGCCTCAATTGTAAACATTAGCAGTATAGTCCTCACTTACAGTCTTTCTACACTAATGGTGAGCTGTATAAACATGAATTCCTAATATTTGAAAGAAAATTCAAGTCAAAAAGCTCGCTAAAGTGGCCGGAGTTGTAAATATTATCAGTTTTCTGGTCATTTCCCTGCTTTTCACGGGTCATGTCCGTGATTGAAAACAGCAGGAAATGTAGTTAGAATCTACAAACTTTTATTTCAAGGGTTTCTTATAAGTTTTTAATCATTTCTGGAAACTCTAATTGCGTATTTTAAGAGTTTTACCACAATTAGATAGTTTTCTTACAAGTATGTAATGGAACCGGCAGGATATTAACTGATTCACCAAAAAGACGCTAGAGAAATTAGGCCTCAATTGTAAACATTAGCAGTATAGTCCTCACTTACAGTCTTTCTACACTAATTGTGAGCTGTGTAAACATGAATTCCTAATATTTGAAAGCGAATTCAAGTGAAAACGCTCGCTAAAGTGGCCGGAGTTGTAAATATTATCAGTTTTCTGGTCATTTCCCTGTTTTTCACGTGTAATGTCCGTGATTGAAAACAGCAGGAAATGTAGTAAGAATCTACAAACTTTTATTTCAAGGGTTTCTTATAAGTTTTTAATCATTTCTGGAAACTCTAATTGTGTATTTTAAAAGTTTTACCACAATTAGACAGTTTTCTTACAAGTATGTAATGGAACCGGCAGGATATTAACTGATTCACCAAAAAGACGCTAGAGAAATTCGGCCTCAATTGTAAACATTAGCAGTATAGTCCTCACTTACAGTCTTTCTACACTAATGGTGAGCTGTATAAACATGAATTCCTAATATTTGAAAGCAAATTCAAGTCAAAAAGCTCGCTAAAGTGGCCGGAGTTGTAAATATTATCAGTTTTCTGGTCATTTTTCTGCTTTCCACGGGTAATGTCCGTGATTGAAAACAGCAGGAAATGTAGTAAGAATCTACAAACTTTTATTTCAAGGGTTTCTTATAAGTTTTTAATCATTTCTGGAAACTCTAATTGCGTATTTTAAAAGTTTTACCACAATTAGACAGTTTTCTTACAAGTATGTAATGGAACCGGCAGGATAGTAACTGATTCACCAAAAAGACGCTAGAGAAATTCGGCCTCAATTGTAAACATTAGCAGTATAGTCCTCACTTACAGTCTTTCTACACTAATGGTGAGCTGTATAAACATGAATTCCTAATATTTGAAAGCAAATTCAAGTCAAAACGCTCGCTAAAGTGGCCGGAGTTGTAAATATTATCAGTTTTCTGGTCATTTCCCTGCTTTTCACGGGTCATGTCCGTGATTGAAAACAGCAGGAAATGTAGTAAGAATCTACAAACTTTTATTTCAAGGGTTTCTTATAAGTTTTTAATCATTTCTGGAAACTCTAATTGCGTATTTTAAGAGTTTTACCACAATTAGACAGTTTTCTTACAAGTATGTAATGGAACCGGCAGGATATTAACTGATTCACCAAAAAGACGCTAGAGAAATTCGGCCTCAATTGTAAACATTAGCAGTATAGTCCTCACTTACAGTTTTTCTACACTAATGGTGAGCTGTATAAACATGAATTCCGAATATTTGAAAGCAAATTCAAGTCAAAACGCTCGCTAAAGTGGCCGGAGTTGTAAATATTATCAGTTTTCTGGTCATTTCCCTGCTTTTCACGGGTCATGTCGTGATTGAAAATAGCAGGAAATGTAGTTAGAATCTACAAACTTTTATTTCAAGGGTTTCTTATAAGTTTTTAATCATTTCTGGAAACTCTAATTGCGTATTTTAAGAGTTTTACCACAATTAGACAGTTTTCTTACAAGTATGTAATGGAACCGGCAGGATAGTAACTGATTCACCAAAAAGACGCTAGAGAAATTCGGCCTCAATTGTAAACATTAGCAGTATAGTCCTCACTTACAGTCTTTCTACACTAATGGTGAGCTGTATAAACATTAATTCCTAATATTTGAAAGCAAATTCAAGTCAAAACGCTCGCTAAAGTGGCCGGAGTTGTAAATATTATCAGTTTTCTGGTCATTTCCCTGCTTTTCACGGGTCATGTCCGTGATTGAAAACAGCAGGAAATGTAGTAAGAATCTACAAACTTTTATTTCAAGGGTTTCTTATAAGTTTTTAATCATTTCTGGAAACTCTAATTGCGTATTTTAAGAGTTTTACCACAATTAGACAGTTTTCTTACAAGTATGTAATGGAACCGGCAGGATATTAACTAATTCACCAAAAAGACGCTAGAGAAATTCGGCCTCAATTGTAAACATTAGCAGTATAGTCCCCACTTACAGTCTTTCTACACTAATTGTGAGCTGTGTAAACATGAATTCCTAATATTTGAAAGCAAATTCAAGTCAAAACGCTCGCTAAAGTGGCCGGAGTTGTAAATATTAGCAGTTTTCTGGTCATTTTTCTGCTTTCCACGGGTAATGTCCGTGATTGAAAACAGCAGGAAATGTAGTAAGAATCTACAAACTTTTATTTCAAGGGTTTCTTATAAGTTTTTAATCATTTCTGGAAACTCTAATTGTGTATTTTAAAAGTTTTACTACAATTAGACAGTTTTCTTACAAGTATGTAATGGAACCGGCAGGATATTAACTAATTCACCAAAAAGACGCTAGAGAAATTCGGCCTCAATTGTAAACATTAGCAGTATAGTCCCCACTTACAGTCTTTCTACACTAATTGTGAGCTGTGTAAACATGAATTCCTAATATTTGAAAGCAAATTCAAGTCAAAACGCTCGCTAAAGTGGCCGGAGTTGTAAATATTATCAGTTTTCTGGTCATTTTTCTGCTTTCCACGGGTAATGTCCGTGATTGAAAACAGCAGGAAATGTAGTAAGAATCTACAAACTTTTATTTCAAGTGTTTCTTATAAGTTTTTAATCATTTCTGGAAACTCTAATTGCGTATTTTAAGAGTTTTACCACAATTAGACAGTTTTCTTACAAGTATGTAATGGAACCGGCAGGATAGTAACTGATTCACCAAAAAGACGCTAGAGAAATTCGGCCTCAATTGTAAACATTAGCAGTATAGTCCTCACTTACAGTCTTTCTACATTAATTGTGAGCTGTGTAAACATGAATTCCTAATATTTGAAAGCGAATTCAAGTGAAAACGCTCGCTAAAGTGGCCGGAGTTGTAAATATTATCAGTTTTCTGGTCATTTCCCTGTTTTTCACGGGTCATGTCCGTGATTGAAAACAGCAGGAAATGTAGTAAGAATCTACAAACTTTTATTTCAAGGGTTTCTTATAAGTTTTTAATCATTTCTGGAAACTCTAATTGTGTATTTTAAAAGTTTTACCACAATTAGACAGTTTTCTGACAAGTATGTAATGGAACCGGCAGGATATTAACTGATTCACCAAAAAGACGCTAGAGAAATTCGGCCTCAATTGTAAACATTAGCAGTATAGTCCTCACTTACAGTCTTTCTACACTAATGGTGAGCTGTATAAACATGAATTCCTAATATTTGAAAGCAAATTCAAGTCAAAACGCTCGCTAAAGTGGCCGGAGTTGTAAATATTATCAGTTTTCTGGTCATTTCCCTGCTTTTCACGGGTCATGTCCGTGATTGAAAATAGCAGGAAATGTAGTTAGAATTTACAAACTTTTATTTCAAGGGTTTCTTATAAGTTTTTAATCATTTCTGGAAACTCTAATTGCGTATTTTAAGAGTTTTACCACAATTAGACAGTTTTCTTACAAGTATGTAATGGAACCGGCAGGATAGTAACTGATTCACCAAAAAGACGCTAGAGAAATTCGGCCTCAATTGTAAACATTAGCAGTATAGTCCTCACTTACAGTCTTTCTACACTAATGGTGAGCTGTATAAACATGAATTCCTAATATTTGAAAGCAAATTCAAGTCAAAACGCTCGCTAAAGTGGCCGGAGTTGTAAATATTATCAGTTTTCTGGTCATTTCCCTGCTTTTCACGGGTCATGTCCGTGATTGAAAACAGCAGGAAATGTAGTAAGAATCTACAAACTTTTATTTCAAGGGTTTCTTATAAGTTTTTAATCATTTCTGGAAACTCTAATTGTGTATTTTAAAAGTTTTACCACAATTAGACAGTTTTCTTACAAGTATGTAATGGAACCGGCAGGATATTAACTAATTCACCAAAAAGACGCTAGAGAAATTCGGCCTCAATTGTAAACATTAGCAGTATAGTCCTCACTTACAGTCTTTCTACACTAATTGTGAGCTGTGTAAACATGAATTCCTAATATTTGAAAGCAAATTCAAGTCAAAACGCTCGCTAAAGTGGCCGGAGTTGTAAATATGAGCAGTTTTCTGGTCATTTTTCTGCTTTCCACGGGTAATGTCCGTGATTGTAAACAGCAGGAAATGTAGTAAGAATCTACAAACTTTTATTTCAAGGGTTTCTTATAAGTTTTTAATCATTTCTGGAAACTCTAATTGCGTATTTTAAGAGTTTTACCACAATTAGACAGTTTTCTTACAAGTATGTAATGGAACCGGCAGGATAGTAACTGATTCACCAAAAAGACGCTAGAGAAATTCGGCCTCAATTGTAAACATTAGCAGTATAGTCCTCACTTACAGTCTTTCTACACTAATGGTGAGCTGTATAAACATGAATTCCTAATATTTGAAAGAAAATTCAAGTCAAAAAGCTCGCTAAAGTGGCCGGAGTTGTAAATATTATCAGTTTTCTGGTCATTTCCCTGCTTTTCACGGGTCATGTCCGTGATTGAAAACAGCAGGAAATGTAGTTAGAATCTACAAACTTTTATTTCAAGGGTTTCTTATAAGTTTTTAATCATTTCTGGAAACTCTAATTGCGTATTTTAAGAGTTTTACCACAATTAGATAGTTTTCTTACAAGTATGTAATGGAACCGGCAAGATAGTAACTGATTCACCAAAAAGACGCTAGAGAAATTCGGCCTCAATTGTAAACATTAGCAGTATAGTCCTCACTTACAGTCTTTCTACACTAATTGTGAGCTGTGTAAACATGAATTCCTAATATTTGAAAGCGAATTCAAGTGAAAACGCTCGCTAAAGTGGCCGGAGTTGTAAATATTATCAGTTTTCTGGTCATTTCCCTGTTTTTCACGTGTAATGTCCGTGATTGAAAACAGCAGGAAATGTAGTAAGAATCTACAAACTTTTATTTCAAGGGTTTCTTATAAGTTTTTAATCATTTCTGGAAACTCTAATTGTGTATTTTAAAAGTTTTACCACAATTAGACAGTTTTCTTACAAGTATGTAATGGAACCGGCAGGATATTAACTGATTCACCAAAAAGACGCTAGAGAAATTCGGCCTCAATTGTAAACATTAGCAGTATAGTCCTCACTTACAGTCTTTCTACACTAATGGTGAGCTGTATAAACATGAATTCCTAATATTTGAAAGCAAATTCAAGTCAAAAAGCTCGCTAAAGTGGCCGGAGTTGTAAATATTATCAGTTTTCTGGTCATTTCCCTGCTTTTCACGGGTCATGTCCGTGATTGAAAACAGCAGGAAATGTAGTAAGAATCTACAAACTTTTATTTCAAGGGTTTCTTATAAGTTTTGAATCATTTCTGGAAACTCTAATTGCGTATTTTAAGAGTTTTACCACACTTAGACAGTTTTCTTACAAGTATGTAATGGAACCGGCAGGATAGTAACTGATTCACCAAAAAGACGCTAGAGAAATTCGGCCTCAATTGTAAACATTAGCAGTATAGTCCTCACTTACAGTCTTTCTACACAAATGGTGAGCTGTATAAACATGAATTCCTAATATTTGAAAGAAAATTCAAGTCAAAAAGCTCGCTAAAGTGGCCGGAGTTGTAAATATTATCAGTTTTCTGGTCATTTCCCTGCTTTTCACGGGTCATGTCCGTGATTGAAAACAGCAGGAAATGTAGTAAGAATCTACAAACTTTTATTTCAAGGGTTTCTTATAAGTTTTTAATCATTTCTGGAAACTCTAATTGCGTATTTTAAGAGTTTTACCACAATTAGACAGTTTTCTTACAAGTATGTAATGGAACCGGCAGGATAGTAACTGATTCACCAAAACGACGCTAGAGAAATTCAGCCTCAATTGTAAACATTAGCAGTATAGTCCTCACTTACAGTCTTTCTACACTAATGGTGAGCTGTATAAACATGAATTCCTAATATTTGAAAGCAAATTCAAGTCAAAACGCTCGCTAAAGTGGCCGGAGTTGTAAATATTATCAGTTTTCTGGTCATTTCCCTGCTTTTCACGGGTCATGTCCGTGATTGAAAACAGCAGGAAATGTAGTTAGAATCTACAAACTTTTATTTCAAGGGTTTCTTATAAGTTTTTAATCATTTCTGGAAACTCTAATTGCGTATTTTAAGAGTTTTACCACAATTAGATAGTTTTCTTACAAGTATGTAATGGAACCGGCAGGATATTAACTGATTCACCAAAAAGACGCTAGAGAAATTAGGCCTCAATTGTAAACATTAGCAGTATAGTCCTCACTTACAGTCTTTCTACACTAATTGTGAGCTGTGTAAACATGAATTCCTAATATTTGAAAGCGAATTCAAGTGAAAACGCTCGCTAAAGTGGCCGGAGTTGTAAATATTATCAGTTTTCTGGTCATTTCCCTGTTTTTCACGTGTAATGTCCGTGATTGAAAACAGCAGGAAATGTAGTAAGAATCTACAAACTTTTATTTCAAGGGTTTCTTATAAGTTTTTAATCATTTCTGGAAACTCTAATTGTGTATTTTAAAAGTTTTACCACAATTAGACAGTTTTCTTACAAGTATGTAATGGAACCGGCAGGATATTAACTGATTCACCAAAAAGACGCTAGAGAAATTCGGCCTCAATTGTAAACATTAGCAGTATAGTCCTCACTTACAGTCTTTCTACACTAATGGTGAGCTGTATAAAAATGAATTCCTAATATTTGAAAGCAAATTCAAGTCAAAACGCTCGCTAAAGTAGCCGGAGTTGTAAATATTATCAGTTTTCTGGTCATTTTTCTGCTTTCCACGGGTCATGTCCGTGATTGAAAACAGCAGGAAATGTAGTAAGAATCTACAAACTTTTATTTCAAGGGTTTCTTATAAGTTTTTAATCATTTCTGGAAACTCTAATTGCGTATTTTAAGAGTTTTACCACAATTAGACAGTTTTCTTACAAGTATGTAATGGAACCGGCAAGATAGTAACTGATTCACCAAAAAGACGCTAGAGAAATTCGGCCTCAATTGTAAACATTAGCAGTATAGTCCTCACTTACAGTCTTTCTACACTAATTGTGAGCTGTGTAAACATGAATTCCTAATATTTGAAAGCGAATTCAAGTGAAAACGCTCGCTAAAGTGGCCGGAGTTGTAAATATTATCAGTTTTCTGGTCATTTCCCTGTTTTTCACGTGTAATGTCCGTGATTGAAAACAGCAGGAAATGTAGTAAGAATCTACAAACTTTTATTTCAAGGGTTTCTTATAAGTTTTTAATCATTTCTGGAAACTCTAATTGTGTATTTTAAAAGTTTTACCACAATTAGACAGTTTTCTTACAAGTATGTAATGGAACCGGCAGGATATTAACTGATTCACCAAAAAGACGCTAGAGAAATTCGGCCTCAATTGTAAACATTAGCAGTATAGTCCTCACTTACAGTCTTTCTACACTAATGGTGAGCTGTATAAAAATGAATTCCTAATATTTGAAAGCAAATTCAAGTCAAAACGCTCGCTAAAGTAGCCGGAGTTGTAAATATTATCAGTTTTCTGGTCATTTTTCTGCTTTCCACGGGTCATGTCCGTGATTGAAAACAGCAGGAAATGTAGTAAGAATCTACAAACTTTTATTTCAAGGGTTTCTTATAAGTTTTTAATCATTTCTGGAAACTCTAATTGCGTATTTTAAGAGTTTTACCACAATTAGACAGTTTTCTTACAAGTATGTAATGGAACCGGCAAGATAGTAACTGATTCACCAAAAAGACGCTAGAGAAATTCGGCCTCAATTGTAAACATTAGCAGTATAGTCCTAACTTACAGTCTTTCTACACTAATGGTGAGCTGTATAAACATGAATTCCTAATATTTGAAAGCGAATTCAAGTGAAAACGCTCGCTAAAGTGGCCGGAGTTGTAAATATTATCAGTTTTCTGGTCATTTCCCTGCTTTTCACGGGTCATGTCCGTGATTGAAAACAGCAGGAAATGTAGTAAGAATCTACAAACTTTTATTTTAAGGGTTTCTTATAAGTTTTTAATCATTTCTGGAAACTCTAATTGTGTATTTTAAAAGTTTTACCACAATTAGACAGTTTTCTTACAAGTATGTAATGGAACCGGCAGGATATTAACTAATTCACCAAAAAGACGCTAGAGAAATTCGGCCTCAATTGTAAACATTAGCAGTATAGTCCTCACTTACAGTCTTTCTACACTAATTGTGAGCTGTGAAAACATGAATTCCTAATATTTGAAAGCAAATTCAAGTCAAAACGCTCGCTAAAGTGGCCGGAGTTGTAAATATTATCAGTTTTCTGGTCATTTCCCTGCTTTTCACGGGTCATGTCCGTGATTGAAAACAGCAGGAAATGTAGTTAGAATCTACAAACTTTTATTTCAAGGGTTTCTTATAAGTTTTTAATCATTTCTGGAAACTCTAATTGCGTATTTTAAGAGTTTTACCACAATTAGATAGTTTTCTTACAAGTATGTAATGGAACCGGCAGGATATTAACTGATTCACCAAAAAGACGCTAGAGAAATTAGGCCTCAATTGTAAACATTAGCAGTATAGTCCTCACTTACAGTCTTTCTACACTAATTGTGAGCTGTGTAAACATGAATTCCTAATATTTGAAAGCGAATTCAAGTGAAAACGCTCGCTAAAGTGGCCGGAGTTGTAAATATTATCAGTTTTCTGGTCATTTCCCTGTTTTTCACGTGTAATGTCCGTGATTGAAAACAGCAGGAAATGTAGTAAGAATCTACAAACTTTTATTTCAAGGGTTTCTTATAAGTTTTTAATCATTTCTGGAAACTCTAATTGTGTATTTTAAAAGTTTTACCACAATTAGACAGTTTTCTTACAAGTATGTAATGGAACCGGCAGGATATTAACTGATTCACCAAAAAGACGCTAGAGAAATTCGGCCTCAATTGTAAACATTAGCAGTATAGTCCTCACTTACAGTCTTTCTACACTAATGGTGAGCTGTATAAAAATGAATTCCTAATATTTGAAAGCAAATTCAAGTCAAAACGCTCGCTAAAGTAGCCGGAGTTGTAAATATTATCAGTTTTCTGGTCATTTTTCTGCTTTCCACGGGTCATGTCCGTGATTGAAAACAGCAGGAAATGTAGTAAGAATCTACAAACTATTATTTCAAGGGTTTCTTATAAGTTTTTAATCATTTCTGGAAACTCTAATTGCGTATTTTAAGAGTTTTACCACAATTAGACAGTTTTCTTACAAGTATGTAATGGAACCGGCAAGATAGTAACTGATTCACCAAAAAGACGCTAGAGAAATTCGGCCTCAATTGTAAACATTAGCAGTATAGTCCTCACTTACAGTCTTTCTACACTAATTGTGAGCTGTGTAAACATGAATTCCTAATATTTGAAAGCGAATTCAAGTGAAAACGCTCGCTAAAGTGGCCGGAGTTGTAAATATTATCAGTTTTCTGGTCATTTCCCTGTTTTTCACGTGTAATGTCCGTGATTGAAAACAGCAGGAAATGTAGTAAGAATCTACAAACTTTTATTTCAAGGGTTTCTTATAAGTTTTTAATCATTTCTGGAAACTCTAATTGTGTATTTTAAAAGTTTTACCACAATTAGACAGTTTTCTTACAAGTATGTAATGGAACCGGCAGGATATTAACTGATTCACCAAAAAGACGCTAGAGAAATTCGGCCTCAATTGTAAACATTAGCAGTATAGTCCTCACTTACAGTCTTTCTACACTAATGGTGAGCTGTATAAAAATGAATTCCTAATATTTGAAAGCAAATTCAAGTCAAAACGCTCGCTAAAGTAGCCGGAGTTGTAAATATTATCAGTTTTCTGGTCATTTTTCTGCTTTCCACGGGTCATGTCCGTGATTGAAAACAGCAGGAAATGTAGTAAGAATCTACAAACTTTTATTTCAAGGGTTTCTTATAAGTTTTTAATCATTTCTGGAAACTCTAATTGCGTATTTTAAGAGTTTTACCACAATTAGACAGTTTTCTTACAAGTATGTAATGGAACCGGCAAGATAGTAACTGATTCACCAAAAAGACGCTAGAGAAATTCGGCCTCAATTGTAAACATTAGCAGTATAGTCCTAACTTACAGTCTTTCTACACTAATGGTGAGCTGTATAAACATGAATTCCTAATATTTGAAAGCGAATTCAAGTGAAAACGCTCGCTAAAGTGGCCGGAGTTGTAAATATTATCAGTTTTCTGGTCATTTCCCTGCTTTTCACGGGTCATGTCCGTGATTGAAAACAGCAGGAAATGTAGTAAGAATCTACAAACTTTTATTTTAAGGGTTTCTTATAAGTTTTTAATCATTTCTGGAAACTCTAATTGTGTATTTTAAAAGTTTTACCACAATTAGACAGTTTTCTTACAAGTATGTAATGGAACCGGCAGGATATTAACTAATTCACCAAAAAGACGCTAGAGAAATTCGGCCTCAATTGTAAACATTAGCAGTATAGTCCTCACTTACAGTCTTTCTACACTAATTGTGAGCTGTGTAAACATGAATTCCTAATATTTGAAAGCAAATTCAAGTCAAAACGCTCGCTAAAGTGGCCGGAGTTGTAAATATTAGCAGTTTTCTGGTCATTTTTCTGCTTTCCACGGGTAATGTCCGTGATTGAAAACAGCAGGAAATGTAGTAAGAATCTACAAACTTTTATTTCAAGGGTTTCTTATAAGTTTTTAATCATTTCTGGAAACTCTAATTGCGTATTTTAAGAGTTTTACCACAATTAGACAGTTTTCTTACAAGTATGTAATGGAACCGGCAGGATAGTAACTGATTCACCAAAAAGACGCTAGAGAAATTCGGCCTCAATTGTAAACATTATCAGTATAGTCCTCACTTACAGTCTTTCTACACTAATGGTGAGCTGTATAAACATGAATTCCTAATATTTGAAAGAAAATTCAAGTCAAAAAGCTCGCTAAAGTGGCCGGAGTTGTAAATATTATCAGTTTTCTGGTCATTTCCCTGCTTTTCACGGGTCATGTCCGTGATTGAAAACAGCAGGAAATGTAGTTAGAATCTACAAACTTTTATTTCAAGGGTTTCTTATAAGTTTTTAATCATTTCTGGAAACTCTAATTGCGTATTTTAAGAGTTTTACCACAATTAGATAGTTTTCTTACAAGTATGTAATGGAACCGGCAGGATATTAACTGATTCACCAAAAAGAAGCTAGAGAAATTAGGCCTCAATTGTAAACATTAGCAGTATAGTCCTCACTTACAGTCTTTCTACACTAATTGTGAGCTGTGTAAACATGAATTCCTAATATTTGAAAGCGAATTCAAGTCAAAACGCTCGCTAAAGTGGCCGGAGTTGTAAATATTATCAGTTTTCTGGTCATTTCCCTGTTTTTCACGTGTAATGTCCGTGATTGAAAACAGCAGGAAATGTAGTAAGAATCTACAAACTTTTATTTCAAGGGTTTCTTATAAGTTTTTAATCATTTCTGGAAACTCTAATTGTGTATTTTAAAAGTTTTACCACAATTAGACAGTTTTCTTACAAGTATGTAATGGAACCGGCAGGATATTAACTGATTCACCAAAAAGACGCTAGAGAAATTCGGCCTCAATTGTAAACATTAGCAGTATAGTCCTCACTTACAGTCTTTCTACACTAATGGTGAGCTGTATAAACATGAATTCCTAATATTTGAAAGCAAATTCAAGTCAAAACGCTCGCTAAAGTGGCCGGAGTTGTAAATATTATCAGTTTTCTGGTCATTTTTCTGCTTTCCACGGGTAATGTCCGTGATTGAAAACAGCAGGAAATGTAGTAAGAATCTACAAACTTTTATTTCAAGGGTTTCTTATAAGTTTTTAATCATTTCTGGAAACTCTAATTGCGTATTTTAAGAGTTTTACCACAATTAGACAGTTTTCTTACAAGTATGTAATGGAACCGGCAGCATAGTAACTGATTCACCAAAAAGACGCTAGAGAAATTCGGCCTCAATTGTAAACATTAGCAGTATAGTCCTCACTTACAGTCTTTCTACACTAATGGTGAGCTGTATAAACATGAATTCCTAATATTTGAAAGCAAATTCAAGTCAAAAAGCTCGCTAAAGTGGCCAGAGTTGTAAATATTATCAGTTTTCTGGTCATTTCCCTGCTTTTCACGGGTCATGTCCGTGATTGAAAACAGCAGGAAATGTAGTAAGAATCTACAAACTTTTATTTCAAGGGTTTCTTATAAGTTTTGAATCATTTCTGGAAACTCTAATTGCGTATTTTAAGAGTTTTACCACACTTAGACAGTTTTCTTACAAGTATGTAATGGAACCGGCAGGATAGTAACTGATTCACCAAAAAGACGCTAGAGAAATTCGGCCTCAATTGTAAACATTAGCAGTATAGTCCTCACTTACAGTCTTTCTACACTAATGGTGAGCTGTATAAACATGAATTCCTAATATTTGAAAGAAAATTCAAGTCAAAAAGCTCGCTAAAGTGGCCGGAGTTGTAAATATTATCAGTTTTCTGGTCATTTCCCTGCTTTTCACGGGTCATGTCCGTGATTGAAAACAGCAGGAAATGTAGTAAGAATCTACAAACTTTTATTTCAAGGGTTTCTTATAAGTTTTTAATCATTTCTGGAAACTCTAATTGCGTATTTTAAGAGTTTTACCACAATTAGACAGTTTTCTTACAAGTATGTAATGGAACCGGCAGGATAGTAACTGATTCACCAAAACGACGCTAGAGAAATTCAGCCTCAATTGTAAACATTAGCAGTATAGTCCTCACTTACAGTCTTTCTACACTAATGGTGAGCTGTATAAACATGAATTCCTAATATTTGAAAGCAAATTCAAGTCAAAACGCTCGCTAAAGTGGCCGGAGTTGTAAATATTATCAGTTTTCTGGTCATTTCCCTGCTTTTCACGGGTCATGTCCGTGATTGAAAACAGCAGGAAATGTAGTAAGAATCTACAAACTTTTATTTCAAGGGTTTCTTATAAGTTTTTAATCATTTCTGGAAACTCTAATTGTGTATTTTAAAAGTTTTACCACAATTAGACAGTTTTCTTACAAGTATGTAATGGAACCGGCAGGATATTAACTGATTCACCAAAAAGACGCTAGAGAAATTCGGCCTCAATTGTAAACATTAGCAGTATAGTCCTCACTTACAGTCTTTCTACACTAATGGTGAGCTGTATAAAAATGAATTCCTAATATTTGAAAGCAAATTCAAGTCAAAACGCTCGCTAAAGTAGCCGGAGTTGTAAATATTATCAGTTTTCTGGTCATTTTTCTGCTTTCCACGGGTCATGTCCGTGATTGAAAACAGCAGGAAATGTAGTAAGAATCTACAAACTTTTATTTCAAGGGTTTCTTATAAGTTTTTAATCATTTCTGGAAACTCTAATTGCGTATTTTAAGAGTTTTACCACAATTAGACAGTTTTCTTACAAGTATGTAATGGAACCGGCAAGATAGTAACTGATTCACCAAAAAGACGCTAGAGAAATTCGGCCTCAATTGTAAACATTAGCAGTATAGTCCTCACTTACAGTCTTTCTACACTAATGGTGAGCTGTATAAACATGAATTCCTAATATTTGAAAGCGAATTCAAGTGAAAACGCTCGCTAAAGTGGCCGGAGTTGTAATTATATCAGTTTTCTGGTCATTTCCCTGCTTTTCACGGGTCATGTCCGTGATTGAAAACAGCAGGAAATGTAGTAAGAATCTACAAACTTTTATTTCAAGGGTTTCTTATAAGTTTTTAATCATTTCTGGAAACTCTAATTGTGTATTTTAAAAGTTTTACCACAATTAGACAGTTTTCTTACAAGTATGTAATGGAACCGGCAGGATATTAACTAATTCACCAAAAAGACGCTAGAGAAATTCGGCCTCAATTGTAAACATTAGCAGTATAGTCCTCACTTACAGTCTTTCTACACTAATTGTGAGCTGTGTAAACATGAATTCCTAATATTTGAAAGCAAATTCAAGTCAAAACGCTCGCTAAAGTGGCCGGAGTTGTAAATATTAGCAGTTTTCTGGTCATTTTTCTGCTTTCCACGGGTAATGTCCGTGATTGAAAACAGCAGGAAATGTAGTAAGAATCTACAAACTTTTATTTCAAGGGTTTCTTATAAGTTTTTAATCATTTCTGGAAACTCTAATTGCGTATTTTAAGAGTTTTACCACAATTAGACAGTTTTCTTACAAGTATGTAATGGAACCGGCAGGATAGTAACTGATTCACCAAAAAGACGCTAGAGAAATTCGGCCTCAATTGTAAACATTAGCAGTATAGTCCTCACTTACAGTCTTTCTACACTAATGGTGAGCTGTATAAACATGAATTCCTAATATTTGAAAGAAAATTCAAGTCAAAAAGCTCGCTAAAGTGGCCGGAGTTGTAAATATTATCAGTTTTCTGGTCATTTCCCTGCTTTTCACGGGTCATGTCCGTGATTGAAAACAGCAGGAAATGTAGTTAGAATCTACAAACTTTTATTTCAAGGGTTTCTTATAAGTTTTTAATCATTTCTGGAAACTCTAATTGCGTATTTTAAGAGTTTTACCACAATTAGATAGTTTACTTACAAGTATGTAATGGAACCGGCAGGATATTAACTGATTCACCAAAAAGAAGCTAGAGAAATTAGGCCTCAATTGTAAACATTAGCAGTATAGTCCTCACTTACAGTCTTTCTACACTAATTGTGAGCTGTGTAAACATGAATTCCTAATATTTGAAAGCGAATTCAAGTGAAAACGCTCGCTAAAGTGGCCGGAGTTGTAAATATTATCAGTTTTCTGGTCATTTCCCTGTTTTTCACGTGTAATGTCCGTGATTGAAAACAGCAGGAAATGTAGTAAGAATCTACAAACTTTTATTTCAAGGGTTTCTTATAAGTTTTTAATCATTTCTGGAAACTCTAATTGTGTATTTTAAAAGTTTTACCACAATTAGACAGTTTTCTTACAAGTATGTAATGGAACCGGCAGGATATTAACTGATTCACCAAAAAGACGCTAGAGAAATTCGGCCTCAATTGTAAACATTAGCAGTATAGTCCTCACTTACAGTCTTTCTACACTAATGGTGAGCTGTATAAACATGAATTCCTAATATTTGAAAGCGAATTCAAGTGAAAACGCTCGCTAAAGTGGCCGGAGTTGTAAATATTATCAGTTTTCTGGTCATTTCCCTGCTTTTCACGGGTCATGTCCGTGATTGAAAACAGCAGGAAATGTAGTAAGAATCTACAAACTTTTATTTCAAGGGTTTCTTATAAGTTTTTAATCATTTCTGGAAACTCTAATTGTGTATTTTAAAAGTTTTACCACAATTAGACAGTTTTCTTACAAGTATGTAATGGAACCGGCAGGATATTAACTAATTCACCAAAAAGACGCTAGAGAAATTCGGCCTCAATTGTAAACATTAGCAGTATAGTCCTCACTTACAGTCTTTCTACACTAATTGTGAGCTGTGTAAACATGAATTCCTAATATTTGAAAGCAAATTCAAGTCAAAACGCTCGCTAAAGTGGCCGGAGTTGTAAATATTAGCAGTTTTCTGGTCATTTTTCTGCTTTCCACGGGTAATGTCCGTGATTGAAAACAGCAGGAAATGTAGTAAGAATCTACAAACTTTTATTTCAAGGGTTTCTTATAAGTTTTTAATCATTTCTGGAAACTCTAATTGCGTATTTTAAGAGTTTTACCACAATTAGACAGTTTTCTTACAAGTATGTAATGGAACCGGCAGGATAGTAACTGATTCACCAAAAAGACGCTAGAGAAATTCGGCCTCAATTGTAAACATTAGCAGTATAGTCCTCACTTACAGTCTTTCTACACTAATGGTGAGCTGTATAAACATGAATTCCTAATATTTGAAAGAAAATTCAAGTCAAAAAGCTCGCTAAAGTGGCCGGAGTTGTAAATATTATCAGTTTTCTGGTCATTTCCCTGCTTTTCACGGGTCATGTCCGTGATTGAAAACAGCAGGAAATGTAGTTAGAATCTACAAACTTTTATTTCAAGGGTTTCTTATAAGTTTTTAATCATTTCTGGAAACTCTAATTGCGTATTTTAAGAGTTTTACCACAATTAGATAGTTTTCTTACAAGTATGTAATGGAACCGGCAGGATATTAACTGATTCACCAAAAAGAAGCTAGAGAAATTAGGCCTCAATTGTAAACATTAGCAGTATAGTCCTCACTTACAGTCTTTCTACACTAATTGTGAGCTGTGTAAACATGAATTCCTAATATTTGAAAGCGAATTCAAGTGAAAACGCTCGCTAAAGTGGCCGGAGTTGTAAATATTATCAGTTTTCTGGTCATTTCCCTGTTTTTCACGTGTAATGTCCGTGATTGAAAACAGCAGGAAATGTAGTAAGAATCTACAAACTTTTATTTCAAGGGTTTCTTATAAGTTTTTAATCATTTCTGGAAACTCTAATTGTGTATTTTAAAAGTTTTACCACAATTAGACAGTTTTCTTACAAGTATGTAATGGAACCGGCAGGATATTAACTGATTCACCAAAAAGACGCTAGAGAAATTCGGCCTCAATTGTAAACATTAGCAGTATAGTCCTCACTTACAGTCTTTCTACACTAATGGTGAGCTGTATAAACATGAATTCCTAATATTTGAAAGCAAATTCAAGTCAAAACGCTCGCTAAAGTGGCCGGAGTTGTAAATATTATCAGTTTTCTGGTCATTTTTCTGCTTTCCACGGGTAATGTCCGTGATTGAAAACAGCAGGAAATGTAGTAAGAATCTACAAACTTTTATTTCAAGGGTTTCTTATAAGTTTTTAATCATTTCTGGAAACTCTAATTGCGTATTTTAAGAGTTTTACCACAATTAGACAGTTTTCTTACAAGTATGTAATGGAACCGGCAGCATAGTAACTGATTCACCAAAAAGACGCTAGAGAAATTCGGCCTCAATTGTAAACATTAGCAGTATAGTCCTCACTTACAGTCTTTCTACACTAATGGTGAGCTGTATAAACATGAATTCCTAATATTTGAAAGCAAATTCAAGTCAAAACGCTCGCTAAAGTGGCCGGAGTTGTAAATATTATCAGTTTTCTGGTCATTTCCCTGCTTTTCACGGGTCATGTTCGTGATTGAAAACAGCAGGAAATGTAGTTAGAATCTACAAACTTTTATTTCAAGGGTTTCTTATAAGTTTTTAATCATATCTGGAAACTCTAATTGCGTATTTTAAGAGTTTTACCACACTTAGACAGTTTTCTTACAAGTATGTAATGGAACCGGCAGGATAGTAACTGATTCACCAAAAAGACGCTAGAGAAATTCGGCCTCAATTGTAAACATTAGCAGTATAGTCCTCACTTACAGTCTTTCTACACTAATGGTGAGCTGTATAAACATGAATTCCTAATATTTGAAAGAAAATTCAAGTCAAAAAGCTCGCTAAAGTGGCCGGAGTTGTAAATATTATCAGTTTTCTGGTCATTTCCCTGCTTTTCACGGGTCATGTCCGTGATTGAAAACAGCAGGAAATGTAGTAAGAATCTACAAACTTTTATTTCAAGGGTTTCTTATAAGTTTTTAATCATTTCTGGAAACTCTAATTGCGTATTTTAAGAGTTTTACCACAATTAGACAGTTTTCTTACAAGTATGTAATGGAACCGGCAGGATAGTAACTGATTCACCAAAACGACGCTAGAGAAATTCAGCCTCAATTGTAAACATTAGCAGTATAGTCCTCACTTACAGTCTTTCTACACTAATGGTGAGCTGTATAAACATGAATTCCTAATATTTGAAAGCAAATTCAAGTCAAAACGCTCGCTAAAGTGGCCGGAGTTGTAAATATTATCAGTTTTCTGGTCATTTCCCTGCTTTTCACGGGTCATGTCCGTGATTGAAAACAGCAGGAAATGTAGTTAGAATCTACAAACTTTTATTTCAAGGGTTTCTTATAAGTTTTTAATCATTTCTGGAAACTCTAATTGCGTATTTTAAGAGTTTTACCACAATTAGATAGTTTTCTTACAAGTATGTAATGGAACCGGCAGGATATTAACTGATTCACCAAAAAGACGCTAGAGAAATTAGGCCTCAATTGTAAACATTAGCAGTATAGTCCTCACTTACAGTCTTTCTACACTAATTGTGAGCTGTGTAAACATGAATTCCTAATATTTGAAAGCGAATTCAAGTGAAAACGCTCGCTAAAGTGGCCGGAGTTGTAAATATTATCAGTTTTCTGGTCATTTCCCTGTTTTTCACGTGTAATGTCCGTGATTGAAAACAGCAGGAAATGTAGTAAGAATCTACAAACTTTTATTTCAAGGGTTTCTTATAAGTTTTTAATCATTTCTGGAAACTCTAATTGTGTATTTTAAAAGTTTTACCACAATTAGACAGTTTTCTTACAAGTATGTAATGGAACCGGCAGGATATTAACTGATTCACCAAAAAGACGCTAGAGAAATTCGGCCTCAATTGTAAACATTAGCAGTATAGTCCTCACTTACAGTCTTTCTACACTAATGGTGAGCTGTATAAAAATGAATTCCTAATATTTGAAAGCAAATTCAAGTCAAAACGCTCGCTAAAGTGGCCGGAGTTGTAAATATTATCAGTTTTCTGGTCATTTTTCTGCTTTCCACGGGTCATGTCCGTGATTGAAAACAGCAGGAAATGTAGTAAGAATCTACAAACTTTTATTTCAAGGGTTTCTTATAAGTTTTTAATCATTTCTGGAAACTCTAATTGCGTATTTTAAGAGTTTTACCACAATTAGACAGTTTTCTTACAAGTATGTAATGGAACCGGCAGGATAGTAACTGATTCACCAAAAAGACGCTAGAGAAATTCGGCCTCAATTGTAAACATTAGCAGTATAGTCCTCACTTACAGTCTTTCTACACTAATGGTGAGCTGTATAAACATGAATTCCTAATATTTGAAAGCAAATTCAAGTCAAAAAGCTCGCTAAAGTGGCCGGAGTTGTAAATATTATCAGTTTTCTGGTCATTTCCCTGCTTTTCACGGGTCATGTCCGTGATTGAAAACAGCAGGAAATGTAGTAAGAATCTACAAACTTTTATTTCAAGGGTTTCTTATAAGTTTTTAATCATTTCTGGAAACTCTAATTGTGTATTTTAAAAGTTTTACCACAATTATACAGTTTTCTTACAAGTATGTAATGGAACCGGCAGGATATTAACTGATTCACCAAAAAGACGTTAGAGAAATTCGGCCTCAATTGTAAACATTAGCAGTATAGTCCTCACTTACAGTCTTTCTACACTAATGGTGAGCTGTATAAACATGAATTCCTAATATTTGAAAGCAAATTCAAGTCAAAACGCTCGCTAAAGTGGCCGGAGTTGTAAATATTATCAGTTTTCTGGTCATTTCCCTGCTTTTCACGGGTCATGTCCGTGATTGATAACAGCAGGAAATGTAGTTAGAATCTACAAACTTTTATTTCAAGGGTTTCTTATAAGTTTTTAATCATTTCTGGAAACTCTAATTGCGTATTTTAAGAGTTTTACCACAATTAGACAGTTTTCTTACAAGTATGTAATGGAACCGGCAGGATAGTAACTGATTCACCAAAAAGACGCTAGAGAAATTCGGCCTCAATTGTAAACATTAGCAGTATAGTCCTCACTTACAGTCTTTCTACACTAATGGTGAGCTGTATAAACATGAATTCCTAATATTTGAAAGCAAATTCAAGTCAAAACGCTCGCTAAAGTGGCCGGAGTTGTAAATATTATCAGTTTTCAGATCATTTCCCTGCTTTTCACGGGTCATGTCCGTGATTGAAAACAGCAGGAAATGTAGTAAGAATCTACAAACTTTTATTTCAAGGGTTTCTTATAAGTTTTTAATCATTTCTGGAAACTCTAATTGCGTATTTTAAGAGTTTTACCACAATTAGACAGTTTTCTTACAAGTATGTAATGGAACCGGCAGGATAGTAACTGATTCACCAAAAAGACGCTAGAGAAATTCGGCCTCAATTGTAAACATTAGCAGTATAGTCCTCACTTACAGTCTTTCTACACTAATGGTGAGCTGTATAAACATGAATTCCGAATATTTGAAAGCAAATTCAAGTCAAAACGCTCGCTAAAGTGGCCGGAGTTGTAAATATTATCAGTTTTCTGGTCATTTCCCTGCTTTTCACGGGTCATGTCGTTGATTGAAAATAGCAGGAAATGTAGTAAGAATCTACAAACTTTTATTTCAAGGGTTTCTTATAAGTTTTTAATCATTTCTGGAAACTCTAATTGCGTATTTTAAGAGTTTTACCACAATTAGACAGTTTTCTTACAAGTATGTAATGGAACCGGCAGGATAGTAACTGATTCACCAAAAAGACGCTAGAGAAATTCGGCCTCAATTGTAAACATTAGCAGTATAGTCCTCACTTACAGTCTTTCTACACTAATGGTGAGCTGTATAAAAATGAATTCCTAATATTTGAAAGCAAATTCAAGTCAAAACGCTCGCTAAAGTGGCCGGAGTTGTAAATATTATCAGTTTTCTGGTCATTTTTCTGCTTTCCACGGGTCATGTCCGTGATTGAAAACAGCAGGAAATGTAGTAAGAATCTACAAACTTTTATTTCAAGGGTTTCTTATAAGTTTTTAATCATTTCTGGAAACTCTAATTGCGTATTTTAAGAGTTTTACCACAATTAGACAGTTTTCTTACAAGTATGTAATGGAACCGGCAGGATAGTAACTGATTCACCAAAAAGACGCTAGAGAAATTCGGCCTCAATTGTAAACATTAGCAGTATAGTCCTCACTTACAGTCTTTCTACACTAATGGTGAGCTGTATAAACATGAATTCCTAATATTTGAAAGCAAATTCAAGTCAAAAAGCTCGCTAAAGTGGCCGGAGTTGTAAATATTATCAGTTTTCTGGTCATTTCCCTGCTTTTCACGGGTCATGTCCGTGATTGAAAACAGCAGGAAATGTAGTAAGAATCTACAAACTTTTATTTCAAGGGTTTCTTATAAGTTTTTAATCATTTCTGGAAACTCTAATTGTGTATTTTAAAAGTTTTACCACAATTATACAGTTTTCTTACAAGTATGTAATGGAACCGGCAGGATATTAACTGATTCACCAAAAAGACGTTAGAGAAATTCGGCCTCAATTGTAAACATTAGCAGTATAGTCCTCACTTACAGTCTTTCTACACTAATGGTGAGCTGTATAAACATGAATTCCTAATATTTGAAAGCAAATTCAAGTCAAAACGCTCGCTAAAGTGGCCGGAGTTGTAAATATTATCAGTTTTCTGGTCATTTCCCTGCTTTTCACGGGTCATGTCCGTGATTGATAACAGCAGGAAATGTAGTTAGAATCTACAAACTTTTATTTCAAGGGTTTCTTATAAGTTTTTAATCATTTCTGGAAACTCTAATTGCGTATTTTAAGAGTTTTACCACAATTAGACAGTTTTCTTACAAGTATGTAATGGAACCGGCAGGATAGTAACTGATTCACCAAAAAGACGCTAGAGAAATTCGGCCTCAATTGTAAACATTAGCAGTATAGTCCTCACTTACAGTCTTTCTACACTAATGGTGAGCTGTATAAACATGAATTCCTAATATTTGAAAGCAAATTCAAGTCAAAACGCTCGCTAAAGTGGCCGGAGTTGTAAATATTATCAGTTTTCTGATCATTTCCCTGCTTTTCACGGGTCATGTCCGTGATTGAAAACAGCAGGAAATGTAGTAAGAATCTACAAACTTTTATTTCAAGGGTTTCTTATAAGTTTTTAATCATTTCTGGAAACTCTAATTGCGTATTTTAAGAGTTTTACCACAATTAGACAGTTTTCTTACAAGTATGTAATGGAACCGGCAGGATAGTAACTGATTCACCAAAAAGACGCTAGAGAAATTCGGCCTCAATTGTAAACATTAGCAGTATAGTCCTCACTTACAGTCTTTCTACACTAATGGTGAGCTGTATAAACATGAATTCCGAATATTTGAAAGCAAATTCAAGTCAAAACGCTCGCTAAAGTGGCCGGAGTTGTAAATATTATCAGTTTTCTGGTCATTTCCCTGCTTTTCACGGGTCATGTCGTTGATTGAAAATAGCAGGAAATGTAGTAAGAATCTACAAACTTTTATTTCAAGGGTTTCTTATAAGTTTTTAATCATTTCTGGAAACTCTAATTGCGTATTTTAAGAGTTTTACCACAATTAGACAGTTTTCTTACAAGTATGTAATGGAACCGTCAGGATAGTAACTGATTCACCAAAAAGACGCTAGAGAAATTCGGCCTCAATTGTAAAGATTAGCAGTATAGTCCTCACTTACAGTCTTTCTACACTAATGGTGAGCTGTATAAAAATGAATTCCTAATATTTGAAAGCAAATTCAAGTCAAAACGCTCGCTAAAGTGGCCGGAGTTGTAAATATTATCAGTTTTCTGGTCATTTTTCTGCTTTCCACGGGTCATGTCCGTGATTGAAAACAGCAGGAAATGTAGTAAGAATCTACAAACTTTTATTTCAAGGGTTTCTTATAAGTTTTTAATCATTTCTGGAAACTCTAATTGCGTATTTTAAGAGTTTTACCACAATTAGACAGTTTTCTTACAAGTATGTAATGGAACCGGCAGGATAGTAACTGATTCACCAAAAAGACGCTAGAGAAATTCGGCCTCAATTGTAAACATTAGCAGTATAGTCCTCACTTACAGTCTTTCTACACTAATGGTGAGCTGTATAAACATGAATTCCTAATATTTGAAAGCAAATTCAAGTCAAAAAGCTCGCTAAAGTGGCCGGAGTTGTAAATATTATCAGTTTTCTGGTCATTTCCCTGCTTTTCACGGGTCATGTCCGTGATTGAAAACAGCAGGAAATGTAGTAAGAATCTACAAACTTTTATTTCAAGGGTTTCTTATAAGTTTTTAATCATTTCTGGAAACTCTAATTGTGTATTTTAAAAGTTTTACCACAATTATACAGTTTTCTTACAAGTATGTAATGGAACCGGCAGGATATTAACTGATTCACCAAAAAGACGTTAGAGAAATTCGGCCTCAATTGTAAACATTAGCAGTATAGTCCTCACTTACAGTCTTTCTACACTAATGGTGAGCTGTATAAACATGAATTCCTAATATTTGAAAGCAAATTCAAGTCAAAACGCTCGCTAAAGTGGCCGGAGTTGTAAACATTATCAGTTTTCTGGTCATTTCCCTGCTTTTCACGGGTCATGTCCGTGATTGAAAACAGCAGGAAATGTAGTTAGAATCTACAAACTTTTATTTCAAGGGTTTCTTATAAGTTTTTAATCATTTCTGGAATCTCTAATTGCGTATTTTAAGAGTTTTACCACAATTAGACAGTTTTCTTACAAGTATGTAATGGAACCGGCAGGATAGTAACTGATTCACCAAAAAGACGGTATAGAAATTCGGCCTCAATTGTAAACATTAGCAGTATAGTCCTCACTTACAGTCTTTCTACACTAATGGTGAGCTGTATAAAGATGAATTCCTAATATTTGAAAGCAAATTCAAGTCAAAACGCTCGCTAAAGTGGCCGGAGTTGTAAATATTATCAGTTTTCTGATCATTTCCCTGCTTTTCACGGGTCATGTCCGTGATTGAAAACAGCAGGAAATGTAGTAAGAATCTACAAACTTTTATTTCAAGGGTTTCTTATAAGTTTTTAATCATTTCTGGAAACTCTAATTGCGTATTTTAAGAGTTTTACCACAATTAGACAGTTTTCTTACAAGTATGTAATGGAACCGGCAGGATAGTAACTGATTCACCAAAAAGACGCTAGAGAAATTCGGCCTCAATTGTAAACATTAGCAGTATAGTCCTCACTTACAGTCTTTCTACACTAATGGTGAGCTGTATAAACATGAATTCCGAATATTTGAAAGCAAATTCAAGTCAAAACGCTCGCTAAAGTGGCCGGAGTTGTAAATATTATCAGTTTTCTGGTCATTTCCCTGCTTTTCACGGGTCATGTCGTTGATTGAAAATAGCAGGAAATGTAGTAAGAATCTACAAACTTTTATTTCAAGGGTTTCTTATAAGTTTTTAATCATTTCTGGAAACTCTAATTGCGTATTTTAAGAGTTTTACCACAATTAGACAGTTTTCTTACAAGTATGTAATGGAACCGGCAGGATAGTAACTGATTCACCAAAAAGACGCTAGAGAAATTCGGCCTCAATTGTAAACATTAGCAGTATAGTCCTCACTTACAGTCTTTCTACACTCATGGTGAGCTGTATAAACATGAATTCCTAATATTTGAAAGCAAATTCAAGTCAAAACGCTCGCTAAAGTGGCCGGAGTTGTAAATATTATCAGTTTTCTGGTCATTTCCCTGCTTTTCACGGGTCATGTCCGTGATTGAAAACAGCAGGAAATGTAGTTAGAATCTACAAACTTTTATTTCAAGGGTTTCTTATAAGTTTTTAATCATTTCTGGAAACTCTAATTGCGTATTTTAAGAGTTTTACCACAATTAGACAGTTTTCTTACAAGTATGTAATGGAACCGGCAGGATAGTAACTGATTCATCAAAAAGACGCTAGAGAAATTCGGCCTCAATTGTAAACATTAGCAGTATAGTCCTCACTTACAGTCTTTCTACACTAATGGTGAGCTGTATAAACATGAATTCCTAATATTTGAAAGCAAATTCAAGTCAAAACGCTCGCTAAAGTGGCCGGAGTTGTAAATATTATCAGTTTTCTGGTCATTTCCCTGCTTTTCACGGGTCAAGTCCGTGATTGAAAACAGCAGGAAATGTAGTAAGAATCTACAAACTTTTATTTCAAGGGTTTCTTATAAGTTTTTAATCATTTCTGGAAACTCTAATTGTGTATTTTAAAAGTTTTACCACAATTAGACAGTTTTCTTACAAGTATGTAATGGAACCGGCAGGATAGTAACTGATTCACCAAAAAGACGCTAGAGATATTCGGCCTCAATTGTAAACATTAGCAGTATAGTCCCCACTTACAGTCTTTCTACACTAATTGTGAGCTGTGTAAACATGAATTCTTAATATTTGAAAGCAAATTCAAGTCAAAACGCTCGCTAAAGTGGCCGGAGTTGTAAATATTATCAGTTTTCTGTTCATTTCCCTGCTTTTCACGGGTAATGTCCGTGATTGAAAACAGCAGGAAATGTAGTAAGAATCTACAAACTTTTATTTCAAGGGTTTCTTATAAGTTTTTAATCATTTCTGGAAACTCTAATTGCGTATTTTAAGAGTTTTACCACAATTAGACAGTTTTCTTACAAGTATGTAATGGAACCGGCAGGATAGTAACTGATTCACCAAAAAGACGCTAGAGAAATTCGGCCTCAATTGTAAACATTAGCAGTATAGTCCTCACTTACAGTCTTTCTACACTAATGGTGAGCTGTATAAACATGAATTCCTAATATTTGAAAGCAAATTCAAGTCAAAACGCTCGCTAAAGTGGCCGGAGTTGTAAATATTATCAGTTTTCTGGTCATTTCCCTGCTTTTCACGGGTCAAGTCCGTGATTGAAAACAGCAGGAAATGTAGTAAGAATCTACAAACTTTTATTTCAAGGGTTTCTTATAAGTTTTTAATCATTTCTGGAAACTCTAATTGTGTATTTTAAAAGTTTTACCACAATTAGACAGTTTTCTTACAAGTATGTAATGGAACCGGCAGGATATTAACTGATTCACCAAAAAGACGCTAGAGAAATTCGGCCTCAATTGTAAACATTAGCAGTATAGTCCTCACTTACAGTCTTTCTACACTAATTGTGAGCTGTGTAAACATGAATTCCTAATATTTGAAAGCAAATTCAAGTCAAAACGCTCGCTAAAGTGGCCGGAGTTGTAAATATTAGCAGTTTTCTGGTCATTTTTCTGCTTTCCACGGGTAATGTCCGTGATTGAAAACAGCAGGAAATGTAGTAAGAATCTACTAACTTTTATTTCAAGGGTTTCTTATAAGTTTTTAATCATTTCTGGAAACTCTAATTGCGTATTTTAAGAGTTTTACCACAATTAGACAGTTTTCTTACAAGTATGTAATGGAACCGGCAGGATAGTAACTGATTCACCAAAAAGACGCTAGAGAAATTCGGCCTCAATTGTAAACATTAGCAGTATAGTCCTCACTTACAGTCTTTCTACACTAATGGTGAGCTGTATAAACATGAATTCCTAATATTTGAAAGCAAATTCAAGTCAAAACGCTCGCTAAAGTGGCCGGAGTTGTAAATATTATCAGTTTTCTGGTCATTTCCCTGCTTTTCACGGGTCATGTCCGTGATTGAAAACAGCAGGAAATGTAGTAAGAATCTACAAACTTTTATTTCAAGGGTTTCTTATAAGTTTTTAATCATTTCTGGAAACTCTAATTGCGTATTTTAAGAGTTTTACCACAATTAGACAGTTTTCTTACAAGTATGTAATGGAACCGGCAGGATAGTAACTGATTCACCAAAAAGACGCTAGAGAAATTCGGCCTCAATTGTAAACATTAGCAGTATAGTCCCCACTTACAGTCTTTCTACACTAATTGTGAGCTGTGTAAACATGAATTCCTAATATTTGAAAGCAAATTCAAGTCAAAACGCTCGCTAAAGTGGCCGGAGTTGTAAATATTAGCAGTTTTCTGTTCATTTCCCTGCTTTTCACGGGTAATGTCCGTGATTGAAAACAGCAGGAAATGTAGTAAGAATCTACAAACTTTTATTTCAAGGGTTTCTTATAAGTTTTTAATCATTTCTGGAAACTCTAATTGCGTATGTTAAGAGTTTTACCACAATTAGACAGTTTTCTTACAAGTATGTAATGGAACCGGCAGGATAGTAACTGATTCACCAAAAAGACGGTATAGAAATTCGGCCTCAATTGTAAACATTAGCAGTATAGTCCTCACTTACAGTCTTTCTACACTAATGGTGAGCTGTATAAAGATGAATTCCTAATATTTGAAAGCAAATTCAAGTCAAAACGCTCGCTAAAGTGACCGGAGTTGTAAATATTATCAGTTTTCTGGTCATTTCCCTGCTTTTCACGGGTCATGTCCGTGATTGAAAACAGCAGGAAATGTAGTAAGAATCTACAAACTTTTATTTCAAGGGTTTCTTATAAGTTTTTAATCATTTCTGGAAACTCTAATTGCGTATTTTAAGAGTTTTACCACAATTAGACAGTTTTCTTACAAGTATGTAATGGAACCGGCAGGATAGTAACTGATTCACCAAAAAGACGCTAGAGAAATTCGGCCTCAATTGTAAACATTAGCAGTATAGTCCCCACTTACAGTCTTTCTACACTAATTGTGAGCTGTGTAAACATGAATTCCTAATATTTGAAAGCAAATTCAAGTCAAAACGCTCGCTAAAGTGGCCGGAGTTGTAAATATTATCAGTTTTCTGGTCATTTCCCTGCTTTTCACGGGTCATGTCCGTGATTGAAAACAGCAGGAAATGTAGTAAGAATCTACAAACTTTTATTTCAAGGGTTTCTTATAAGTTTTTAATCATTTCTGGAAACTCTAATTGCGTATTTTAAGAGTTTTACCACAATTAGACAGTTTTCTTACAAGTATGTAATGGAACCGGCAGGATATTAACTGATTCACCAAAAAGACGCTAGAGAAATTCGGCCTCAATTGTAAACATTAGCAGTATAGTCCCCACTTACAGTCTTTCTACACTAATTGTGAGCTGTGTAAACATGAATTCCTAATATTTGAAAGCAAATTCAAGTCAAAACGCTCGCTAAAGTGGCCGGAGTTGTAAATATTATCAGTTTTCTGGTCATTTCCCTGCTTTTCACGGGTCATGTCCGCGATTGAAAACAGCAGGAAATGTAGTAAGAATCTACAAACTTTTATTTCAAGGGTTTCTTATAAGTTTTTAATCATTTCTGGAAACTCTAATTGCGTATTTTAAGAGTTTTACCACAATTAGACAGTTTTCTTACAAGTATGTAATGGAACCAGCAGGATAGTAACTGATTCACCAAAAAGACGCTAGAGAAATTCGGCCTCAATTGTAAACATTAGCAGTATAGTCCTCACAGTCTTTCTACACTAATGGTGAGCTGTATAAACATGAATTCCTAATATTTGAAAGCAAATTCAAGTCAAAACGCTCGCTAAAGTGGCCGGAGTTGTAAATATTATCAGTTTTCTGGTCATTTCCCTGCTTTTCACGGGTCATGTCCATGATTGAAAACAGCAGGAAATGTAGTAAGAATCTACAAACTTTTATTTCAAGGGTTTCTTATAAGTTTTTAATCATTTCTGGAAACTCTAATTGTGTATTTTAAAAGTTTTACCACAATTAGACAGTTTTCTTACAAGTATGTAATGGAACCGGCAGGATATTAACTGATTCACCAAAAAGACGCTAGAGAAATTCGGCCTCAATTGTAAATATTAGCAGTATAGTCCCCACTTACAGTCTTTCTACACTAATTGTGAGCTGTGTAAACATGAATTCCTAATATTTGAAAGCAAATTCAAGTCAAAACGCTCGCTAAAGTGCCCGGAGTTGTAAATATTATCAGTTTTCTGGTCATTTTTCTGCTTTCCACGGGTAATGTCCGTGATTGAAAACAGCAGGAAATGTAGTAAGAATCTACAAACTTTTATTTCAAGGGTTTCTTATAAGTTTTTAATCATTTCTGGAAACTCTAATTGCGTATTTTAAGAGTTTTACCACAATTAGACAGTTTTCTTACAAGTATGTAATGGAACCGGCAGGATAGTAACTGATTCACCAAAAAGACGCTAGAGAAATTCGGCCTCAATTGTAAACTTTAGCAGTATAGTCCTCACTTACAGTCTTTCTACACTAATGGTGAGCTGTATAAACATGAATTCCTAATATTTGAAAGCAAATTCAAGTCAAAAAGCTCGCTAAAGTGGCCGGAGTTGTGAATATTATCAGTTTTCTGGTCATTTTTCTGCTTTCCACGGGTAATGTCCGTGATTGAAAACAGCCGGAAATGTAGTA
This sequence comes from Myotis nattereri, assembly GCF_964212035.1. Lineage (NCBI taxonomy): Eukaryota > Metazoa > Chordata > Mammalia > Chiroptera > Vespertilionidae > Myotis > Myotis nattereri. The sequence goes on from NC_138083.1 coordinate 960,687, forward strand.
AGAATCTACTAACTTTTATTTCAAGGGTTTCTTATAAGTTTTTAATCATTTCTGGAAACTCTAATTGTGTATTTTAAGAGTTTTACCACAGTTAGACAGTTTTCTTACAAGTTTGTAATTGAACCGGCAGGATATTAACTGATTCACCAAAAAGACGCTAGAGAAATTCGGCCTCATTGTAAACATTAGCAGTATAGTCCTCACTTACAGTCTTTCTACACTAATGGTGAGCTGTATAAACATGAATTCCTAATATTTGAAAGCAAATTCAAGTCAAAACGCTCGCTAAAGTGGCCGGAGTTGTAAATATTATCAGTTTTCTGGTCATTTCCCTGCTTTTCACGGGTCATGTCCGTGATTGAAAACAGCAGGAAATGTAGTTAGAATCTACAAACTTTTATTTCAAGGGTTTCTTATAAGTTTTTAATCATTTCTGGAAACTCTAATTGCGTATTTTAAGAGTTTTACCACAATTAGACAGTTTTCTTACAAGTATGTAATGGAACCGGCAGGATATTAACTGATTCACCAAAAAGACGCTAGAGAAATTCGGCCTCAATTGTAAACATTAGCGGTATAGTCCTCACTTACAGTCTTTCTACACTAATTGTGAGCTGTGTAAACATGAATTCCTAATATTTGAAAGCAAATTCAAGTCAAAACGCTCGCTAAAGTGGCCGGAGTTGTAAATATTAGCAGTTTTCTGTTCATTTCCCTGCTTTTCACGGGTAATGTCCGTGATTGAAAACAGCAGGAAATGTAGAAAGACTCTAATAACTTTTATTTCAAGGGTTTCTTATGAGTTTTTAATCATTTCTGGAAACTCTAATTGCGTACTTTAAGAGTTTTACCACAATTAGACAGTTTTCTTACAAGTATGTAATGGAACCGGCAGGATAGTAACTGATTCACCAAAAAGACGCTAGAGAAATTCGGCCTCAATTGTAAACATTAGCAGTATAGTCCTCACTTACAGTCTTTCTACACTAATGGTGAGCTGTGTAAACATGAATTTCTAATATTTGAAAACAAATTCAAGTCAAAATGCTCGCTAAAGTGGCCGGAGTTGTAAATATTATCAGTTTTCTGGTCATTTTTCTGCTTTCCACGGGTAATGTCCGTGATTGAAAACAGCAGGAAATGTAGTAAGAATCTACTAACTTTTATTTCAAGGGTTTCTTATAAGTTTTTAATCATTTCTGGAAACTCTAATTGTGTATTTTAAGAGTTTTACCACAGTTAGACAGTTTTCTTACAAGTTTGTAATTGAACCGGCAGGATATTAACTGATTCACCAAAAAGACGCTAGAGAAATTCGGCCTCATTGTAAACATTAGCAGTATAGTCCTCACTTACAGTCTTTCTACACTAATGGTGAGCTGTGTAAACATGAATTCCTAATATTTAAAAGCAAATTCAAGTCAAAACGCTCGCTAAAGTGGCCGGAGTTGTAAATATTATCAGTTTTCTGGTCATTTCCCTGCTTTTCACGGGTCATGTCCGTGATTGAAAACAGCAGGAAATGTAGTTAGAATCTACAAACTTTTATTTCAAGGGTTTCTTATAAGTTTTTAATCATTTCTGGAAACTCTAATTGCGTATTTTAAGAGTTTTACCACAATTAGATAGTTTTCTTACAAGTATGTAATGGAACCGGCAGGATATTAACTGATTCACCAAAAAGATGCTAGAGAAATTAGGCCTCAATTGTAAACATTAGCAGTATTGTCCTCACTTACAGTCTTTCTACACTAATTGTGAGCTGTGTAAACATGAATTCCTAATATTTGAAAGCGAATTCAAGTGAAAACGCTCGCTAAAGTGGCCGGAGTTGTAAATATTATCAGTTTTCTGGTCATTTCCCTGCTTTTCACGTGTAATGTCCGTGATTGAAAACAGCAGGAAATGTAGTAAGAATCTACAAACTTTTATTTCAAGGGTTTCTTATAAGTTTTTAATCATTTCTGGAAACTCTAATTGTGTATTTTAAAAGTTTTACCACAATTAGACAGTTTTCTTACAAGTATGTAATGGAACCGGCAGGATAGTAACTGATTCACCAAAAAGACGCTAGAGAAATTCGGCCTCAATTGTAAACATTAGCAGTATAGTCCTCACTTACAGTCTTTCTACACTAATGGTGAGCTGTATAAACATGAATTCCTAATATTTGAAAGCAAATTCAAGTCAAAACGCTCGCTAAAGTGGCCGGAGTTGTAAATATTATCAGTTTTCTGGTCATTTCCCTGCTTTTCACGGGTCATGTTCGTGATTGAAAACAGCAGGAAATGTAGTTAGAATCTACAAACTTTTATTTCAAGGGTTTCTTATAAGTTTTTAATCATATCTGGAAACTCTAATTGCGTATTTTAAGAGTTTTACCACAATTAGACAGTTTTCTTACAAGTATGTAATGGAACCTGCAGGATATTAACTGATTCACCAAAAAGACGCTAGAGAAATTCGGCCTCAATTGTAAACATTAGCGGTATAGTCCCCACTTACAGTCTTTCTACACTAATTGTGAGCTGTGTAAACATGAATTCCTAATATTTGAAAGCAAATTCAAGTCAAAACGCTCGCTAAAGTGGCCGGAGTTGTAAATATTAGCAGTTTTCTGTTAATTTCCCTGCTTTTCATGGGTAATGTCCGTGATTGAAAACAGCAGGAAATGTAGTAAGAATCTACTAACTTTTATTTCAAGGGTTTCTTATAAGTTTTTAATCATTTCTGGAAACTCTAATTGCGTATTTTAAGAGTTTTACCACAATTAGACAGTTTTCTTACAAGTATGTAATGGAACCGGCAGGATAGTAACTGATTCACCAAAAAGACGCTAGAGAAATTCGGCCTCAATTGTAAACATAAGCAGTATAGTCCTCACTTACAGTCTTTCTACACTAATGGTGAGCTGTATAAACATGAATTCCTAATATTTGAAAGCAAATTCAAGTCAAAAAGCCCGCTAAAGTGGCTGGAGTTGTAAATATTATCAGTTTTCTGGTCATTTCCCTGCTTTTCACGGGTCATGTCCGTGATTGAAAACAGCAGGAAATGTAGTAAGAATCTACAAACTTTTATTTCAAGGGTTTCTTATAAGTTTTTAATCATTTCTGGAAACTCTAATTGCGTATTTTAAGAGTTTTACCACAATTAGACAGTTTTCTTACAAGTATGTAATGGAACCGGCAGGATAGTAACTGATTCACCAAAAAACGCTAGAGAAATTCGGCCTCAATTGTAAACATTAGCAGTATAGTCCTCACTTACAGTCTTTCTACACTAATTGTGAGCTGTGTAAACATGAATTCCTAATATTTGAAAGCGAATTCAAGTGAAAACGCTCGCTAAAGTGGCCGGAGTTGTAAATATTATCAGTTTTCTGGTCATTTCCCTGCTTTTCACGGGTCATGTCCGTGATTGAAAACAGCTGGAAATGTAGTAAGAATCTACAAACTTTTATTTCAAGGGTTTCTTATAAGTTTTTAATCATTTCTGGAAACTCTAATTGTGTATTTTAAAAGTTTTACCACAATTAGACAGTTTTCTTACAAGTATGTAATGGAACCGGCAGGATATGAACTGATTCACCAAAAAGACGCTAGAGAAATTCGGCCTCAATTGTAAACATTAGCAGTATAGTCCTCACTTACAGTCTTTCTACACTAATGGTGAGCTGTATAAACATGAATTCCTAATATTTGAAAGCAAATTCAAGTCAAAACGCTCGCTAAAGTGGCCGGAGTTGTAAATATTATCAGTTTTCTGGTCATTTCCCTGCTTTTCACGGGTCATGTCCGTGATTGAAAACAGCAGGAAATGTAGTAAGAATCTACAAACTTTTATTTCAAGGGTTTCTTATAAGTTTTTAATCATTTCTGGAAACTCTAATTGCGTATTTTAAGAGTTTTACCACAATTAGACAGTTTTCTTACAAGTATGTAATGGAACCGGCAGGATAGTAACTGATTCACCAAAAAGACGCTAGAGAAATTCGGCCTCAATTGTAAACATTAGCAGTATAGTCCTCACTTACAGTCTTTCTACACTAATGGTGAGCTGTATAAACATGAATTCCTAATATTTGAAAGCAAATTCAAGTCAAAACGCCCGCTAAAGTGGCCGGAGTTGTAAATATTATCAGTTTTCTGGTCATTTCCCTGCTTTTCACGGGTCATGTCCGTGATTGAAAACAGCAGGAAATGTAGTTAGAATCTACAAACTTTTATTTCAAGGGTTTCTTATAAGTTTTTAATCATTTCTGGAAACTCTAATTGCGTATTTTAAGAGTTTTACCACAATTAGACAGTTTTCTTACAAGTATGTAATGGAACCGGCAGGATATTAACTGATTCATCAAAAAGACGCTAGAGAAATTCGGCCTCAATTGTAAACATTAGCAGTATAGTCCCCACTTACAGTCTTTCTACACTAATTGTGAGCTGTGTAAACATGAATTCCTAATATTTGAAAGCAAATTCAAGTCAAAACGCTCGCTAAAGTGGCCGGAGTTGTGAATATTATCAGTTTTCTGGTCATTTTTCTGCTTTCCACGGGTAATGTCCGTGATTGAAAACAGCCGGAAATGTAGTAAGAATCTACTAACTTTTATTTCAAGGGTTTCTTATAAGTTTTTAATCATTTCTGGAAACTCTAATTGTGTATTTTAAGAGTTTTACCACAGTTAGACAGTTTTCTTACAAGTTTGTAATTGAACCGGCAGGATATTAACTGATTCACCAAAAAGACGCTAGAGAAATTCGGCCTCATTGTAAACATTAGCAGTATAGTCCTCACTTACAGTCTTTCTACACTAATGGTGAGCTGTATAAACATGAATTCCTAATATTTGAAAGCAAATTCAAGTCAAAACGCTCGCTAAAGTGGCCGGAGTTGTAAATATTATCAGTTTTCTGGTCATTTCCCTGCTTTTCACGGGTCATGTCCGTGATTGAAAACAGCAGGAAATGTAGTTAGAATCTACAAACTTTTATTTCAAGGGTTTCTTATAAGTTTTTAATCATTTCTGGAAACTCTAATTGCGTATTTTAAGAGTTTTACCACAATTAGACAGTTTTCTTACAAGTATGTAATGGAACCGGCAGGATATTAACTGATTCACCAAAAAGACGCTAGAGAAATTCGGCCTCAATTGTAAACATTAGCGGTATAGTCCTCACTTACAGTCTTTCTACACTAATTGTGAGCTGTGTAAACATGAATTCCTAATATTTGAAAGCAAATTCAAGTCAAAACGCTCGCTAAAGTGGCCGGAGTTGTAAATATTAGCAGTTTTCTGTTCATTTCCCTGCTTTTCACGGGTAATGTCCGTGATTGAAAACAGCAGGAAATGTAGAAAGACTCTAATAACTTTTATTTCAAGGGTTTCTTATGAGTTTTTAATCATTTCTGGAAACTCTAATTGCGTACTTTAAGAGTTTTACCACAATTAGACAGTTTTCTTACAAGTATGTAATGGAACCGGCAGGATAGTAACTGATTCACCAAAAAGACGCTAGAGAAATTCGGCCTCAATTGTAAACATTAGCAGTATAGTCCTCACTTACAGTCTTTCTACACTAATGGTGAGCTGTGTAAACATGAATTTCTAATATTTGAAAACAAATTCAAGTCAAAATGCTCGCTAAAGTGGCCGGAGTTGTAAATATTATCAGTTTTCTGGTCATTTTTCTGCTTTCCACGGGTAATGTCCGTGATTGAAAACAGCAGGAAATGTAGTAAGAATCTACTAACTTTTATTTCAAGGGTTTCTTATAAGTTTTTAATCATTTCTGGAAACTCTAATTGTGTATTTTAAGAGTTTTACCACAGTTAGACAGTTTTCTTACAAGTTTGTAATTGAACCGGCAGGATATTAACTGATTCACCAAAAAGACGCTAGAGAAATTCGGCCTCATTGTAAACATTAGCAGTATAGTCCTCACTTACAGTCTTTCTACACTAATGGTGAGCTGTGTAAACATGAATTCCTAATATTTGAAAGCGAATTCAAGTGAAAACGCTCGCTAAAGTGGCCGGAGTTGTAAATATTATCAGTTTTCTGGTCATTTCCCTGCTTTTCACGTGTAATGTCCGTGATTGAAAACAGCAGGAAATGTAGTAAGAATCTACAAACTTTTATTTCAAGGGTTTCTTATAAGTTTTTAATCATTTCTGGAAACTCTAATTGTGTATTTTAAAAGTTTTACCACAATTAGACAGTTTTCTTACAAGTATGTAATGGAACCGGCAGGATAGTAACTGATTCACCAAAAAGACGCTAGAGAAATTCGGCCTCAATTGTAAACATTAGCAGTATAGTCCTCACTTACAGTCTTTCTACACTAATGGTGAGCTGTATAAACATGAATTCCTAATATTTGAAAGCAAATTCAAGTCAAAACGCTCGCTAAAGTGGCCGGAGTTGTAAATATTATCAGTTTTCTGGTCATTTCCCTGCTTTTCACGGGTCATGTTCGTGATTGAAAACAGCAGGAAATGTAGTTAGAATCTACAAACTTTTATTTCAAGGGTTTCTTATAAGTTTTTAATCATATCTGGAAACTCTAATTGCGTATTTTAAGAGTTTTACCACAATTAGACAGTTTTCTTACAAGTATGTAATGGAACCTGCAGGATATTAACTGATTCACCAAAAAGACGCTAGAGAAATCCGGCCTCAATTGTAAACATTAGCGGTATAGTCCCCACTAACAGTCTTTCTACACTAATTGTGAGCTGTGTAAACATGAATTCCTAATATTTGAAAGCAAATTCAAGTCAAAACGCTCGCTAAAGTGGCCGGAGTTGTAAATATTAGCAGTTTTCTGTTCATTTCCCTGCTTTTCATGGGTAATGTCCGTGATTGAAAACAGCAGGAAATGTAGTAAGAATCTACTAACTTTTATTTCAAGGGTTTCTTATAAGTTTTTAATCATTTCTGGAAACTCTAATTGCGTATTTTAAGAGTTTTACCACAATTAGACAGTTTTCTTACAAGTATGTAATGGAACCGGCAGGATAGTAACTGATTCACCAAAAAGACGCTAGAGAAATTCGGCCTCAATTGTAAACATTAGCAGTATAGTCCTCACTTACAGTCTTTCTACACTAATGGTGAGCTGTGTAAACATGAATTTCTAATATTTGAAAACAAATTCAAGTCAAAATGCTCGCTAAAGTGGCCGGAGTTGTAAATATTATCAGTTTTCTGGTCATTTTTCTGCTTTCCACGGGTAATGTCCGTGATTGAAAACAGCAGGAAATGTAGTAAGAATCTACTAACTTTTATTTCAAGGGTTTCTTATAAGTTTTTAATCATTTCTGGAAACTCTAATTTCGTATTTTAAGAGTTTTACCACAATTAGATAGTTTTCTTACAAGTATGTAATGGAACCGGCAGGATAGTAACTGATTCACCAAAAAGACGCTAGAGAAATTCGGCGTCAATTGTAAACATTAGCAGTATAGTCCCCACTTACAGTCTTTCTACACTAATTGTGAGCTGTGTAAACATGAATTCCTAATATTTGAAAGCAAATTCAAGTCAAAACGCTCGCTAAAGTGGCCGGAGTTGTGAATATTATCAGTTTTCTGGTCATTTTTCTGCTTTCCACGGGTAATGTCCGTGATTGAAAACAGCAGGAAATGTAGTAAGAATCTACTAACTTTTATTTCAAGGGTTTCTTATAAGTTTTTAATCATTTCTGGAAACTCTAATTGTGTATTTTAAGAGTTTTACCACAGTTAGACAGTTTTCTTACAAGTTTGTAATTGAACCGGCAGGATATTAACTGATTCACCAAAAAGACGCTAGAGAAATTCGGCCTCATTGTAAACATTAGCAGTATAGTCCTCACTTACAGTCTTTCTACACTAATGGTGAGCTGTATAAACATGAATTCCTAATATTTGAAAGCAAATTCAAGTCAAAACGCTCGCTAAAGTGGCCGGAGTTGTAAATATTATCAGTTTTCTGGTCATTTCCCTGCTTTTCACGGGTCATGTCCGTGATTGAAAACAGCAGGAAATGTAGTTAGAATCTACAAACTTTTATTTCAAGGGTTTCTTATAAGTTTTTAATCATTTCTGGAAACTCTAATTGCGTATTTTAAGAGTTTTACCACAATTAGACAGTTTTCTTACAAGTATGTAATGGAACCGGCAGGATAGTAACTGATTCACCAAAAAGACGCTAGAGAAATTCGGCCTCAATTGTAAACATTAGCAGTATAGTCCTCACTTACAGTCTTTCTACACTAATGGTGAGCTGTGTAAACATGAATTTCTAATATTTGAAAACAAATTCAAGTCAAAATGCTCGCTAAAGTGGCCGGAGTTGTAAATATTATCAGTTTTCTGGTCATTTTTCTGCTTTCCACGGGTAATGTCCGTGATTGAAAACAGCAGGAAATGTAGTAAGAATCTACTAACTTTTATTTCAAGGGTTTCTTATAAGTTTTTAATCATTTCTGGAAACTCTAATTTCGTATTTTAAGAGTTTTACCACAATTAGATAGTTTTCTTACAAGTATGTAATGGAACCGGCAGGATAGTAACTGATTCACCAAAAAGACGCTAGAGAAATTCGGCCTCAATTGTAAACATTAGCAGTATAGTCCCCACTTACAGTCTTTCTACACTAATTGTGAGCTGTGTAAACATGAATTCCTAATATTTGAAAGCAAATTCAAGTCAAAACGCTCGGTAAAGTGGCCGGAGTTGTGAATATTATCAGTTTTCTGGTCATTTTTCTGCTTTCCACGGGTAATGTCCGTGATTGAAAACAGCAGGAAATGTAGTAAGAATCTACTAACTTTTATTTCAAGGGTTTCTTATAAGTTTTTAATCATTTCTGGAAACTCTAATTGTGTATTTTAAGAGTTTTACCACAGTTAGACAGTTTTCTTACAAGTTTGTAATTGAACCGGCAGGATATTAACTGATTCACCAAAAAGACGCTAGAGAAATTCGGCCTCATTGTAAACATTAGCAGTATAGTCCTCACTTACAGTCTTTCTACACTAATGGTGAGCTGTATAAACATGAATTCCTAATATTTGAAAGCAAATTCAAGTCAAAACGCTCGCTAAAGTGGCCGGAGTTGTAAATATTATCAGTTTTCTGGTCATTTCCCTGCTTTTCACGGGTCATGTTCGTGATTGAAAACAGCAGGAAATGTAGTTAGAATCTACAAACTTTTATTTCAAGGGTTTCTTATAAGTTTTTAATCATTTCTGGAAACTCTAATTGCGTATTTTAAGAGTTTTACCACAATTAGACAGTTTTCTTACAAGTATGTAATGGAACCGGCAGGATAGTAACTGATTCACCAAAAAGACGCTAGAGAAATTCGGCCTCAATTGTAAACATTAGCAGTATAGTCCCCACTTACAGTCTTTCTACACTAATTGTGAGCTGTGTAAACATGAATTCCTAATATTTGAAAGCAAATTCACGTCAAAACGCTCGCTAAAGTGGCCGGAGTTGTAAATATTAGCAGTTTTCTGTTCATTTCCCTGCTTTTCACGGGTAATGTCCGTGATTGAAAACAGCAGGAAATGTAGAAAGACTCTAATAACTTTTATTTCAAGGGTTTCTTATGAGTTTTTAATCATTTCTGGAAACTCTAATTGCGTACTTTAAGAGTTTTACCACAATTAGACAGTTTTCTTACAAGTATGTAATGGAACCGGCAGGATAGTAACTGATTCACCAAAAAGACGCTAGAGAAATTCGGCCTCAATTGTAAACATTAGCAGTATAGTCCTCACTTACAGTCTTTCTACACTAATGGTGAGCTGTGTAAACATGAATTTCTAATATTTGAAAACAAATTCAAGTCAAAATGCTCGCTAAAGTGGCCGGAGTTGTAAATATTATCAGTTTTCTGGTCATTTTTCTGCGTTCCACGGGTAATGTCCGTGATTGAAAACAGCAGGAAATGTAGTAAGAATCTACTAACTTTTATTTCAAGGGTTTCTTATAAGTTTTTAATCATTTCTGGAAACTCTAATTGTGTATTTTAAGAGTTTTACCACAGTTAGACAGTTTTCTTACAAGTTTGTAATTGAACCGGCAGGATATTAACTGATTCACCAAAAAGACGCTAGAGAAATTCGGCCTCATTGTAAACATTAGCAGTATAGTCCTCACTTACAGTCTTTCTACACTAATGGTGAGCTGTATAAACATGAATTCCTAATATTTGAAAGCAAACTCAAGTCAAAACGCTCGCTAAAGTGGCCGGAGTTGTAAATATTATCAGTTTTCTGTTCATTTCCCTGCTTTTCACGGGTCATGTCCGTGATTGAAAACAGCAGGAAATGTAGTAAGAATCTACAAACTTTTATTTCAAGGGTTTCTTATAAGTTTTTAATCATTTCTGGAAACTCTAATTGCGTATTTTAAGAGTTTTACCACAATTAGACAGTTTTCTTACAAGTATGTAATGGAACCGGCAGGATAGTAACTGATTCACCAAAAAGACGCTAGAGAAATTCGGCCTCAATTGTAAACATTAGCAGTATAGTCCTCACTTACAGTCTTTCTACACTAATGGTGAGCTGTATAAACATGAATTCCTAATATTTGAAAGCAAATTCAAGTCAAAACGCCCGCTAAAGTGGCCGGAGTTGTAAATATTATCAGTTTTCTGGTCATTTCCCTGCTTTTCACGGGTCATGTCCGTGATTGAAAACAGCAGGAAATGTAGTTAGAATCTACAAACTTTTATTTCAAGGGTTTCTTATAAGTTTTTAATCATTTCTGGAAACTCTAATTGCGTATTTTAAGAGTTTTACCACAATTAGACAGTTTTCTTACAAGTATGTAATGGAACCGGCAGGATAGTAACTGATTCACCAAAAAGACGCTAGAGAAATTCGGCCTCAATTGTAAACATTAGCAGTATAGTCCCCACTTACAGTCTTTCTACACTAATTGTGAGCTGTGTAAACATGAATTCCTAATATTTGAAAGCAAATTCAAGTCAAAACGCTCGCTAAAGTGGCCGGAGTTGTGAATATTATCAGTATTCTGGTCATTTTTCTGCTTTCCACGGGTAATGTCCGTGATTGAAAACAGCCGGAAATGTAGTAAGAATCTACTAACTTTTATTTCAAGGGTTTCTTATAAGTTTTTAATCATTTCTGGAAACTCTAATTGTGTATTTTAAGAGTTGTACCACAGTTAGACAGTTTTCTTACAAGTTTGTAATTGAACCGGCAGGATATTAACTGATTCACCAAAAAGATGCCAGAGAAATTCGGCCTCATTGTAAACATTAGCAGTATAGTCCTCACTTACAGTCTTTCTACACTAATGGTGAGCTGTGTAAACATGAATTCCTAATATTTGAAAGCAAATTCAAGTCAAAACGCTCGCTAAAGTGGCCGGAGTTGTAAATATTATCAGTTTTCTGGTCATTTCCCTGCTTTTCACGGGTCATGTCCGTGATTGAAAACAGCAGGAAATGTAGTTAGAATCTACAAACTTTTATTTCAAGGGTTTCTTATAAGTTTTTAATCATTTCTGGAAACTCTAATTGCGTATTTTAAGAGTTTTACCACAATTAGATAGTTTTCTTACAAGTATGTAATGGAACCGGCAGGATATTAACTGATTCACCAAAAAGATGCTAGAGAAATTAGGCCTCAATTGTAAACATTAGCAGTATTGTCCTCACTTACAGTCTTTCTACACTAATTGTGAGCTGTGTAAACATGAATTCCTAATATTTGAAAGCGAATTCAAGTGAAAACGCTCGCTAAAGTGGCCGGAGTTGTAAATATTATCAGTTTTCTGGTCATTTCCCTGCTTTTCACGTGTAATGTCCGTGATTGAAAACAGCAGGAAATGTAGTAAGAATCTACAAACTTTTATTTCAAGGGTTTCTTATAAGTTTTTAATCATTTCTGGAAACTCTAATTGTGTATTTTAAAAGTTTTACCACAATTAGACAGTTTTCTTACAAGTATGTAATGGAACCGGCAGGATATTAACTGATTCACCAAAAAGACGCTAGAGAAATTCGGCCTCAATTGTAAACATTAGCAGTATAGTCCTCACTTACAGTCTTTCTACACTAATGGTGAGCTGTATAAACATGAATTCCTAATATTTGAAAGCAAATTCAAGTCAAAACGCTCGCTAAAGTGGCCGGAGTTGTAAATATTATCAGTTTTCTGGTCATTTCCCTGCTTTTCACGGGTCATGTTCGTGATTGAAAACAGCAGGAAATGTAGTTAGAATCTACAAACTTTTATTTCAAGGGTTTCTTATAAGTTTTTAATCATTTCTGGAAACTCTAATTGCGTATTTTAAGAGTTTTACCACAATTAGACAGTTTTCTTACAAGTATGTAATGGAACCGGCAGGATATTAACTGATTCACCAAAAAGACGCTAGAGAAATTCGGCCTCAATTGTAAACATTAGCGGTATAGTCCCCACTTACAGTCTTTCTACACTAATTGTGAGCTGTGTAAACATGAATTCCTAATATTTGAAAGCAAATTCAAGTCAAAACGCTCGCTAAAGTGGCCGGAGTTGTAAATATTAGCAGTTTTCTGTTCATTTCCCTGCTTTTCACGGGTAATGTCCGTGATTGAAAACAGCAGGAAATGTAGTAAGAATCTACTAACTTTTATTTCAAGGGTTTCTTATAAGTTTTTAATCATTTCTGGAAACTCTAATTGCGTATTTTAAGAGTTTTACCACAATGAGACAGTTTTCTTCCAAGTATGTAATGGAACCGGCAGGATAGTAACTGATTCACCAAAAAGACGCTAGAGAAATTCGGCCTCAATTGTAAACATTAGCAGTATAGTCCCCACTTACAGTCTTTCTACACTAATTGTGAGCTGTGTAAACATGAATTCCTAATATTTGAAAGCACATTCAAGTCAAAACGCTCGCTAAAGTGGCCGGAGTTGTGAATATTATCAGTTTTCTGGTCATTTTTCTGCTTTCCACGGGTAATGTCCGTGATTGAAAACAGCAGGAAATGTAGTAAGAATCTACTAACTTTTATTTCAAGGGTTTCTTATAAGTTTTTAATCATTTCTGGAAACTCTAATTGTGTATTTTAAGAGTTTTACCACAGTTAGACAGTTTTCTTACAAGTTTGTAATTGAACCGGCAGGATATTAACTGATTCACCAAAAAGACGCTAGAGAAATTCGGCCTCATTGTAAACATTAGCAGTATAGTCCTCACTTACAGTCTTTCTACACTAATGGTGAGCTGTATAAACATGAATTCCTAATATTTGAAAGCAAATTCAAGTCAAAACGCTCGCTAAAGTGGCCGGAGTTGTAAATATTATCAGTTTTCTGGTCATTTCCCTGCTTTTCACGGGTCATGTCCGTGATTGAAAACAGCAGGAAATGTAGTTAGAATCTACAAACTTTTATTTCAAGGGTTTCTTATAAGTTTTTAATCATTTCTGGAAACTCTAATTGCGTATTTTAAGAGTTTTACCACAATTAGACAGTTTTCTTACAAGTATGTAATGGAACCGGCAGGATAGTAACTGATTCACCAAAAAGACGCTAGAGAAATTCGGCCTCAATTGTAAACATTAGCGGTATAGTCCCCACTTACAGTCTTTCTACACTAATTGTGAGCTGTGTAAACATGAATTCCTAATATTTGAAAGCAAATTCAAGTCAAAACGCTCGCTAAAGTGGCCGGAGTTGTAAATATTAGCAGTTTTCTGTTCATTTCCCTGCTTTTCACGGGTAATGTCCGTGATTGAAAACAGCAGGAAATGTAGTAAGAATCTACTAACTTTTATTTCAAGGGTTTCTTATAAGTTTTTAATCATTTCTGGAAACTCTAATTGCGTATTTTAAGAGTTTTACCACAATTAGACAGTTTTCTTACAAGTATGTAATGGAACCGGCAGGATAGTAACTGATTCACCAAAAAGACGCTAGAGAAATTCGGCCTCAATTGTAAACATTAGCAGTATAGTCCTCACTTACAGTCTTTCTACACTAATGGTGAGCTGTGTAAACATGAATTTCTAATATTTGAAAACAAATTCAAGTCAAAATGCTCGCTAAAGTGGCCGGAGTTGTAAATATTATCAGTTTTCTGGTCATTTTTCTGCTTTCCACGGGTAATGTCCGTGATTGAAAACAGCAGGAAATGTAGTAAGAATCTACTAACTTTTATTTCAAGGGTTTCTTATAAGTTTTTAATCATTTCTGGAAACTCTAATTTCGTATTTTAAGAGTTTTACCACAATTAGATAGTTTTCTTACAAGTATGTAATGGAACCGGCAGGATAGTAACTGATTCACCAAAAAGACGCTAGAGAAATTCGGCCTCAATTGTAAACATTAGCAGTATAGTCCCCACTTACAGTCTTTCTACACTAATTGTGAGCTGTGTAAACATGAATTCCTAATATTTGAAAGCAAATTCAAGTCAAAACGCTCGCTAAAGTGGCCGGAGTTGTGAATATTATCAGTTTTCTGGTCATTTTTCTGCTTTCCACGGGTAATGTCCGTGATTGAAAACAGCAGGAAATGTAGTAAGAATCTACTAACTTTTATTTCAAGGGTTTCTTATAAGTTTTTAATCATTTCTGGAAACTCTAATTGTGTATTTTAAGAGTTTTACCACAGTTAGACAGTTTTCTTACAAGTTTGTAATTGAACCGGCAGGATATTAACTGATTCACCAAAAAGACGCTAGAGAAATTCGGCCTCATTGTAAACATTAGCAGTATAGTCCTCACTTACAGTCTTTCTACACTAATGGTGAGCTGTATAAACATGAATTCCTAATATTTGAAAGCAAATTCAAGTCAAAACGCTCGCTAAAGTGGCCGGAGTTGTAAATATTATCAGTTTTCTGGTCATTTCCCTGCTTTTCACGGGTCATGTCCGTGATTGAAAACAGCAGGAAATGTAGTTAGAATCTACAAACTTTTATTTCAAGGGTTTCTTATAAGTTTTTAATCATTTCTGGAAACTCTAATTGCGTATTTTAAGAGTTTTACCACGATTAGACAGTTTTCTTACAAGTATGTAATGGAACCGGCAGGATAGTAACTGATTCACCAAAAAGACGCTAGAGAAATTCGGCCTCAATTGTAAACATTAGCAGTATAGTCCCCACTTACAGTCTTTCTACACTAATTGTGAGCTGTGTAAATATGAATTCCTAATATTTGAAAGCAAATTCAAGTCAAAACGCTCGCTAAAGTGGCCGGAGTTGTAAATATTAGCAGTTTTCTGTTCATTTCCCTGCTTTTCACGGGTAATGTCCGTGATTGAAAACAGCAGGAAATGTAGAAAGACTCTAATAACTTTTATTTCAAGGGTTTCTTATGAGTTTTTAATCATTTCTGGAAACTCTAATTGCGTACTTTAAGAGTTTTACCACAATTAGACAGTTTTCTTACAAGTATGTAATGGAACCGGCAGGATAGTAACTGATTCACCAAAAAGACGCTAGAGAAATTCGGCCTCAATTGTAAACATTAGCAGTATAGTCCTCACTTACAGTCTTTCTACACTAATGGTGAGCTGTATAAACATGAATTCCTAATATTTGAAAGCAAATTCAAGTCAAAACGCTCGCTAAAGTGGCCGGAGTTGTAAATATTATCAGTTTTCTGGTCATTTCCCTGCTTTTCACGGGTCATGTTCGTGATTGAAAACAGCAGGAAATGTAGTTAGAATCTACAAACTTTTATTTCAAGGGTTTCTTATAAGTTTTTAATCATTTCTGGAAACTCTAATTGCGTATTTTAAGAGTTTTACCACAATTAGACAGTTTTCTTACAAGTATGTAATGGAACCGGCAGGATAGTAACTGATTCACCAAAAAGACGCTAGAGAAATTCGGCCTCAATTGTAAACATTAGCAGTATAGTCCTCACTTACAGTCTTTCTACACTAATGGTGAGCTGTGTAAACATGAATTTCTAATATTTGAAAACAAATTCAAGTCAAAATGCTCGCTAAAGTGGCCGGAGTTGTAAATATTATCAGTTTTCTGGTCATTTTTCTGCTTTCCACGGGTAATGTCCGTGATTGAAAACAGCAGGAAATGTAGTAAGAATCTACTAACTTTTATTTCAAGGGTTTCTTATATGTTTTTAATCATTTCTGGAAACTCTAATTTCGTATTTTAAGAGTTTTACCACAATTAGATAGTTTTCTTACAAGTATGTAATGGAACCGGCAGGATAGTAACTGATTCACCAAAAAGACGCTAGAGAAATTCGGCCTCAATTGTAAACATTAGCAGTATAGTCCCCACTTACAGTCTTTCTACACTAATTGTGAGCTGTGTAAACATGAATTCCTAATATTTGAAAGCAAATTCAAGTCAAAACGCTCGCTAAAGTGGCCGGAGTTGTGAATATTATCAGTTTTCTGGTCATTTTTCTGCTTTCCACGGGTAATGTCCGTGATTGAAAACAGCAGGAAATGTAGTAAGAATCTACTAACTTTTATTTCAAGGGTTTCTTATAAGTTTTTAATCATTTCTGGAAACTCTAATTGTGTATTTTAAGAGTTTTACCACAGTTAGACAGTTTTCTTACAAGTTTGTAATTGAACCGGCAGGATATTAACTGATTCACCAAAAAGACGCTAGAGAAATTCGGCCTCATTGTAAACATTAGCAGTATAGTCCTCACTTACAGTCTTTCTACACTAATGGTGAGCTGTATAAACATGAATTCCTAATATTTGAAAGCAAATTCAAGTCAAAACGCTCGCTAAAGTGGCCGGAGTTGTAAATATTATCAGTTTTCTGGTCATTTCCCTGCTTTTCACGGGTCATGTCCGTGATTGAAAACAGCAGGAAATGTAGTTAGAATCTACAAACTTTTATTTCAAGGGTTTCTTATAAGTTTTTAATCATTTCTGGAAACTCTAATTGCGTATTTTAAGAGTTTTACCACGATTAGACAGTTTTCTTACAAGTATGTAATGGAACCGGCAGGATAGTAACTGATTCACCAAAAAGACGCTAGAGAAATTCGGCCTCAATTGTAAACATTAGCAGTATAGTCCCCACTTACAGTCTTTCTACACTAATTGTGAGCTGTGTAAATATGAATTCCTAATATTTGAAAGCAAATTCAAGTCAAAACGCTCGCTAAAGTGGCCGGAGTTGTAAATATTAGCAGTTTTCTGTTCATTTCCCTGCTTTTCACGGGTAATGTCCGTGATTGAAAACAGCAGGAAATGTAGAAAGACTCTAATAACTTTTATTTCAAGGGTTTCTTATGAGTTTTTAATCATTTCTGGAAACTCTAATTGCGTACTTTAAGAGTTTTACCACAATTAGACAGTTTTCTTACAAGTATGTAATGGAACCGGCAGGATAGTAACTGATTCACCAAAAAGACGCTAGAGAAATTCGGCCTCAATTGTAAACATTAGCAGTATAGTCCTCACTTACAGTCTTTCTACACTAATGGTGAGCTGTATAAACATGAATTCCTAATATTTGAAAGCAAATTCAAGTCAAAACGCTCGCTAAAGTGGCCGGAGTTGTAAATATTATCAGTTTTCTGGTCATTTCCCTGCTTTTCACGGGTCATGTTCGTGATTGAAAACAGCAGGAAATGTAGTTAGAATCTACAAACTTTTATTTCAAGGGTTTCTTATAAGTTTTTAATCATTTCTGGAAACTCTAATTGCGTATTTTAAGAGTTTTACCACAATTAGACAGTTTTCTTACAAGAATGTAATGGAACCGGCAGGATAGTAACTGATTCACCAAAAAGACGCTAGAGAAATTCGGCCTCAATTGTAAACATTAGCAGTATAGTCCTCACTTACAGTCTTTCTACACTAATGGTGAACTGTGTAAACATGAATTTCTAATATTTGAAAACAAATTCAAGTCAAAATGCTCGCTAAAGTGGCCGGAGTTGTAAATATTATCAGTTTTCTGGTCATTTTTCTGCTTTCCACGGGTAATGTCCGTGATTGAAAACAGCAGGAAATGTTGTAAGAATCTACTAACTTTTATTTCAAGGGTTTCTTATAAGTTTTTAATCATTTCTGGAAACTCTAATTGTGTATTTTAAGAGTTTTACCACAGTTAGACAGTTTTCTTACAAGTTTGTAATTGAACCGGCAGGATATTAACTGATTCACCAAAAAGACGCTAGAGAAATTCGGCCTCATTGTAAACATTAGCAGTATAGTCCTCACTTACAGTCTTTCTACACTAATGGTGAGCTGTATAAACATGAATTCCTAATATTTGAAAGCAAATTCAAGTCAAAACGCTCGCTAAAGTGGCCGGAGTTGTAAATATTATCAGTTTTCTGGTCATTTCCCTGCTTTTCACGGGTCATGTCCATGATTGAAAACAGCAGGAAATGTAGTTAGAATCTACAAACTTTTATTTCAAGGGTTTCTTATAAGTTTTTAATCATTTCTGGAAACTCTAATTGCGTATTTTAAGAGTTTTACCACAATTAGACAGTTTTCTTACAAGTATGTAATGGAACCGGCAGGATAGTAACTGATTCACCAAAAAGACGCTAGAGAAATTCGGCCTCAATTGTAAACATTGGCAGTATAGTCCCCACTTACAGTCTTTCTACACTAATTGTGAGCTGTGTAAATATGAATTCCTAATATTTGAAAGCAAATTCAAGTCAAAACGCTCGCTAAAGTGGCCGGAGTTGTAAATATTAGCAGTTTTCTGTTCATTTCCCTGCTTTTCACGGGTAATGTCCGTGATTGAAAACAGCAGGAAATGTAGAAAGACTCTAATAACTTTTATTTCAAGGGTTTCTTATGAGTTTTTAATCATTTCTGGAAACTCTAATTGCGTACTTTAAGAGTTTTACCACAATTAGACAGTTTTCTTACAAGTATGTAATGGAACCGGCAGGATAGTAACTGATTCACCAAAAAGACGCTAGAGAAATTCGGCCTCAATTGTAAACATTAGCAGTATAGTCCTCACTTACAGTCTTTCTACACTAATGGTGAGCTGTGTAAACATGAATTTCTAATATTTGAAAACAAATTCAAGTCAAAATGCTCGCTAAAGTGGCCGGAGTTGTAAATATTATCAGTTTTCTGGTCATTTTTCTGCGTTCCACGGGTAATGTCCGTGATTGAAAACAGCAGGAAATGTAGTAAGAATCTACTAACTTTTATTTCAAGGGTTTCTTATAAGTTTTTAATCATTTCTGGAAACTCTAATTGTGTATTTTAAGAGTTTTACCACAGTTAGACAGTTTTCTTACAAGTTTGTAATTGAACCGGCAGGATATTAACTGATTCACCAAAAAGATGCTAGAGAAATTAGGCCTCAATTGTAAACATTAGCAGTATTGTCCTCACTTACAGTCTTTCTACACTAATTGTGAGCTGTGTAAACATGAATTCCTAATATTTGAAAGCAAATTCAAGTCAAAACGCTCGCTAAAGTGGCCGGAGTTGTAAATATTATCAGTTTTCTGGTCATTTCCCTGCTTTTCACGTGTAATGTCCGTGATTGAAAACAGCAGGAAATGTAGTAAGAATCTACAAACTTTTATTGCAAGGGTTTCTTATAAGTTTTTAATCATTTCTGGAAACTCTAATTGTGTATTTTAAAAGTTTTACCACAATTAGACAGTTTTCTTACAAGTATGTAATGGAACCGGCAGGATAGTAACTGATTCACCAAAAAGACGCTAGAGAAATTCGGCCTCAATTGTAAACATTAGCAGTATAGTCCTCACTTACAGTCTTTCTACACTAATGGTGAGCTGTATAAACATGAATTCCTAATATTTGAAAGCAAATTCAAGTCAAAACGCTCGCTAAAGTGGCCGGAGTTGTAAATATTATCAGTTTTCTGGTCATTTCCCTGCTTTTCACGGGTCATGTTCGTGATTGAAAACAGCAGGAAATGTACTTAGAATCTACAAACTTTTATTTCAAGGGTTTCTTATAAGTTTTTAATCATTTCTGGAAACTCTAATTGCGTATTTTAAGAGTTTTACCACAATTAGACAGTTTTCTTACAAGTATGTAATGGAACCGGCAGTATAGTAACTGATTCACCAAAAAGACGCTAGAGAAATTCGGCCTCAATTGTAAACATTAGCAGTATAGTCCTCACTTACAGTCTTTCTACACTAATGGTGAGCTGTGTAAACATGAATTTCTAATATTTGAAAACAAATTCAAGTCAAAACGCTCGCTAAAGTGGCCGGAGTTGTAAATATTTTCAGTTTTCTGGTCATTTTTCTGCTTTCCACGGGTAATGTCCGTGATTGAAAACAGCAGGAAATGTAGTAAGAATCTACTAACTTTTATTTCAAGGGTTTCTTATAAGTTTTTAATCATTTCTGGAAACTCTAATTTCGTATTTTAAGAGTTTTACCACAATTAGATAGTTTTCTTACAAGTATGTAATGGAACCGGCAGGATAGTAACTGATTCACCAAAAAGATGCTAGAGAAATTCGGCCTCAATTGTAAACATTAGCAGTATAGTCCTCACTTACAGTCTTTCTACACTAATGGTGAGCTGTATAAACATGAATTCCTAATATTTGAAAGCGAATTCAAGTGAAAACGCTTGCTAAAGTGGCCGGAGTTGTAAATATTATCAGTTTTCTGGTCATTTCCCTGCTTTTCACGTGTAATGTCCGTGATTGAAAACAGCAGGAAATGTAGTAAGAATCTACAAACTTTTATTTCAAGGGTTTCTTATAAGTTTTTAATCATTTCTGGAAACTCTAATTGTGTATTTTAAAAGTTTTACCACAATTAGACAGTTTTCTTACAAGTATGTAATGGAACCGGCAGGATAGTAACTGATTCACCAAAAAGACGCTAGAGAAATTCGGCCTCAATTGTAAACATTAGCAGTATAGTCCCCACTTACAGTCTTTCTACACTAATTGTGAGCTGTGTAAACATGAATTCCTAATATTTGAAAGCAAATTCAAGTCAAAACGCTCGCTAAAGTGGCCGGAGTTGTAAATATTAGCAGTTTTCTGGTCATTTTTCTGCTTTCCACGGGTAATGTCCGTGATTGAAAACAGCAGGAAATGTAGTAAGAATCTACTAACTTTTATTTCAAGGGTTTCTTATAAGTTTTTAATCATTTCTGGAAACTCTAATTGTGTATTTTAAGAGTTTTACCACAGTTAGACAGTTTTCTTACAAGTTTGTAATTGAACCGGCAGGATATTAACTGATTCACCAAAAAGACGCTAGAGAAATTCGGCCTCATTGTAAACATTAGCAGTATAGTCCTCACTTACAGTCTTTCTACAGTAATGGTGAGCTGTGTAAACATGAATTCCTAATATTTGAAAGCAAATTCAAGTCAAAACGCTCGCTAAAGTGGCCGGAGTTGTAAATATTATCAGTTTTCTGGTCATTTCCCTGCTTTTCACGTGTAATGTCCGTGATTGAAAACAGCAGGAAATGTAGTAAGAATCTACAAACTTTTATTGCAAGGGTTTCTTATAAGTTTTTAATCATTTCTGGAAACTCTAATTGTGTATTTTAAAAGTTTTACCACAATTAGACAGTTTTCTTACAAGTATGTAATGGAACCGGCAGGATAGTAACTGATTCACCAAAAAGACGCTAGAGAAATTCGGCCTCAATTGTAAACATTAGCAGTATAGTCCTCACTTACAGTCTTTCTACACTAATGGTGAGCTGTATAAACATGAATTCCTAATATTTGAAAGCAAATTCAAGTCAAAACGCTCGCTAAAGTGGCCGGAGTTGTAAATATTATCAGTTTTCTGGTCATTTCCCTGCTTTTCACGGGTCATGTTCGTGATTGAAAACAGCAGGAAATGTACTTAGAATCTACAAACTTTTAT
The DNA here is from genome assembly GCF_964212035.1 of Myotis nattereri. Classification (NCBI taxonomy): domain Eukaryota; kingdom Metazoa; phylum Chordata; class Mammalia; order Chiroptera; family Vespertilionidae; genus Myotis; species Myotis nattereri. The sequence goes on from NC_138083.1 coordinate 982,523, forward strand.
TTCAAGGGTTTCTTATAAGTTTTTAATCATTTCTGGAAACTCTAATTGCGTATTTTAAGAGTTTTACCACAATTAGACAGTTTTCTTACAAGTATGTAATGGAACCGGCAGTATAGTAACTGATTCACCAAAAAGACGCTAGAGAAATTCGGCCTCAATTGTAAACATTAGCAGTATAGTCCTCACTTACAGTCTTTCTACACTAATGGTGAGCTGTGTAAACATGAATTTCTAATATTTGAAAACAAATTCAAGTCAAAACGCTCGCTAAAGTGGCCGGAGTTGTAAATATTTTCAGTTTTCTGGTCATTTTTCTGCTTTCCACGGGTAATGTCCGTGATTGAAAACAGCAGGAAATGTAGTAAGAATCTACTAACTTTTATTTCAAGGGTTTCTTATAAGTTTTTAATCATTTCTGGAAACTCTAATTTCGTATTTTAAGAGTTTTACCACAATTAGATAGTTTTCTTACAAGTATGTAATGGAACCGGCAGGATAGTAACTGATTCACCAAAAAGATGCTAGAGAAATTCGGCCTCAATTGTAAACATTAGCAGTATAGTCCTCACTTACAGTCTTTCTACACTAATGGTGAGCTGTATAAACATGAATTCCTAATATTTGAAAGCGAATTCAAGTGAAAACGCTTGCTAAAGTGGCCGGAGTTGTAAATATTATCAGTTTTCTGGTCATTTCCCTGCTTTTCACGTGTAATGTCCGTGATTGAAAACAGCAGGAAATGTAGTAAGAATCTACAAACTTTTATTTCAAGGGTTTCTTATAAGTTTTTAATCATTTCTGGAAACTCTAATTGTGTATTTTAAAAGTTTTACCACAATTAGACAGTTTTCTTACAAGTATGTAATGGAACCGGCAGGATAGTAACTGATTCACCAAAAAGACGCTAGAGAAATTCGGCCTCAATTGTAAACATTAGCAGTATAGTCCCCACTTACAGTCTTTCTACACTAATTGTGAGCTGTGTAAACATGAATTCCTAATATTTGAAAGCAAATTCAAGTCAAAACGCTCGCTAAAGTGGCCGGAGTTGTAAATATTAGCAGTTTTCTGGTCATTTTTCTGCTTTCCACGGGTAATGTCCGTGATTGAAAACAGCAGGAAATGTAGTAAGAATCTACTAACTTTTATTTCAAGGGTTTCTTATAAGTTTTTAATCATTTCTGGAAACTCTAATTGTGTATTTTAAGAGTTTTACCACAGTTAGACAGTTTTCTTACAAGTTTGTAATTGAACCGGCAGGATATTAACTGATTCACCAAAAAGACGCTAGAGAAATTCGGCCTCATTGTAAACATTAGCAGTATAGTCCTCACTTACAGTCTTTCTACAGTAATGGTGAGCTGTGTAAACATGAATTCCTAATATTTGAAAGCAAATTCAAGTCAAAACGCTCGCTAAAGTGGCCTGAGTTGTAAATATTATCAGTTTTCTGGTCATTTCCCTGCTTTTCACGGGTCATGTCCGTGATTGAAAACAGCAGGAAATGTAGTTAGAATCTACAGACTTTTATTTCAAGGGTTTCTTATAAGTTTTTAATCATTTCTGGAAACTCTATTTGCGTATTTTAAGAGTTTTACCACAATTAGATAGTTTTCTTACAAGTATGTAATGGAACCGGCAGGATATTAACTGATTCACCAAAAAGATGCTAGAGAAATTAGGCCTCAATTGTAAACATTAGCAGTATTGTCCTCACTTACAGTCTTTCTACACTAATTGTGAGCTGTGTAAACATGAATTCCTAATATTTGAAAGCGAATTCAAGTGAAAACGCTCGCTAAAGTGGCCGGAGTTGTAAATATTATCAGTTTTCTGGTCATTTCCCTGCTTTTCACGTGTAATGTCCGTGATTGAAAACAGCAGGAAATGTAGTAAGAATCTACAAACTTTTATTTCAAGGGTTTCTTATCAGTTTTTCAATCATTTCTGGAAACTCTAATTGTGTATTTTAAAAGTTTTACAACAATTAGACAGTTTTCTTACAAGTATGTAATGGAACCGGCAGGATATTAACTGATTCACCAAAAAGACGCTAGAGAAATTCGGCCTCAATTGTAAACATTAGCAGTATAGTCCCCAGTTACAGTCTTTCTACACTAATTGTGAGCTGTGTAAACATGAATTCCTAATATTTGAAAGCAAATTCAAGTCAAAACGCTCGCTAAAGTGGCCGGAGTTGTAAATATTAGCAGTTTTCTGTTCATTTCCCTGCTTTTCACGGGTAATGTCCGTGATTGAAAACAGCAGGAAATGTAGTAAGAATCTACTAACTTTTATTTCAAGGGTTTCTTATAAGTTTTTAATCATTTCTGGAAACTCTAATTTCGTATTTTAAGAGTTTTACCACAATTAGATAGTTTTCTTACAAGTATGTAATGGAACCGGCAGGATAGTAACTGATTCACCAAAAAGACGCTAGAGAAATTCGGCCTCAATTGTAAACATTAGCAGTATAGTCCCCACTTACAGTCTTTCTACACTAATTGTGAGCTGTGTAAACATGAATTCCTAATATTTGAAAGCAAATTCAAGTCAAAACGCTCGCTAAAGTGGCCGGAGTTGTGAATATTATCAGTTTTCTGGTCATTTTTCTGCTTTCCACGGGTAATGTCCGTGATTGAAAACAGCAGGAAATGTAGTAAGAATCTACTAACTTTTATTTCAAGGGTTTCTTATAAGTTTTTAATCATTTCTGGAAACTCTAATTGTGTATTTTAAGAGTTTTACCACAGTTAGACAGTTTTCTTACAAGTTTGTAATTGAACCGGCAGGATATTAACTGATTCACCAAAAAGACGCTAGAGAAATTCGGCCTCATTGTAAACATTAGCAGTATAGTCCTCACTTACAGTCTTTCTACACTAATGGTGAGCTGTATAAACATGAATTCCTAATATTTGAAAGCAAATTCAAGTCAAAACGCTCGCTAAAGTGGCCGGAGTTGTAAATATTATCAGTTTTCTGGTCATTTCCCTGCTTTTCACGGGTCATGTCCGTGATTGAAAACAGCAGGAAATGTAGTTAGAATCTACAAACTTTTATTTCAAGGGTTTCTTATAAGTTTTTAATCATTTCTGGAAACTCTAATTGCGTATTTTAAGAGTTTTACCACAATTAGACAGTTTTCTTACAAGTATGTAATGGAACCGGCAGGATAGTAACTGATTCACCAAAAAGACGCTAGAGAAATTCGGCCTCAATTGTAAACATTAGCAGTATAGTCCTCACTTACAGTCTTTCTACACTAATGGTGAGCTGTATAAACATGAATTCCTAATATTTGAAAGCAAATTCAAGTCAAAACGCTCGCTAAAGTGGCCGGAGTTGTAAATATTATCAGTTTTCTGGTCATTTCCCTGCTTTTCACGGGTCATGTTCGTGATTGAAAACAGCAGGAAATGTAGTTAGAATCTACAAACTTTTATTTCAAGGGTTTCTTATAAGTTTTTAATCATTTCTGGAAACTCTAATTGCGTATTTTAAGAGTTTTACCACAATTAGACAGTTTTCTTACAAGTATGTAATGGAACCGGCAGGATAGTAACTGATTCACCAAAAAGACGCTAGAGAAATTCGGCCTCAATTGTAAACATTAGCAGTATAGTCCTCACTTACAGTCTTTCTACACTAATGGTGAGCTGTGTAAACATGAATTTCTAATATTTGAAAACAAATTCAAGTCAAAATGCTCGCTAAAGTGGCCGGAGTTGTAAATATTATCAGTTTTCTGGTCATTTTTCTGCTTTCCACGGGTAATGTCCGTGATTGAAAACAGCAGGAAATGTAGTAAGAATCTACTAACTTTTATTTCAAGGGTTTCTTATATGTTTTTAATCATTTCTGGAAACTCTAATTTCGTATTTTAAGAGTTTTACCACAATTAGATAGTTTTCTTACAAGTATGTAATGGAACCGGCAGGATAGTAACTGATTCACCAAAAAGACGCTAGAGAAATTCGGCCTCAATTGTAAACATTAGCAGTATAGTCCCCACTTACAGTCTTTCTACACTAATTGTGAGCTGTGTAAACATGAATTCCTAATATTTGAAAGCAAATTCAAGTCAAAACGCTCGCTAAAGTGGCCGGAGTTGTGAATATTATCAGTTTTCTGGTCATTTTTCTGCTTTCCACGGGTAATGTCCGTGATTGAAAACAGCAGGAAATGTAGTAAGAATCTACTAACTTTTATTTCAAGGGTTTCTTATAAGTTTTTAATCATTTCTGGAAACTCTAATTGTGTATTTTAAGAGTTTTACCACAGTTAGACAGTTTTCTTACAAGTTTGTAATTGAACCGGCAGGATATTAACTGATTCACCAAAAAGACGCTAGAGAAATTCGGCCTCATTGTAAACATTAGCAGTATAGTCCTCACTTACAGTCTTTCTACACTAATGGTGAGCTGTATAAACATGAATTCCTAATATTTGAAAGCAAATTCAAGTCAAAACGCTCGCTAAAGTGGCCGGAGTTGTAAATATTATCAGTTTTCTGGTCATTTCCCTGCTTTTCACGGGTCATGTCCGTGATTGAAAACAGCAGGAAATGTAGTTAGAATCTACAAACTTTTATTTCAAGGGTTTCTTATAAGTTTTTAATCATTTCTGGAAACTCTAATTGCGTATTTTAAGAGTTTTACCACGATTAGACAGTTTTCTTACAAGTATGTAATGGAACCGGCAGGATAGTAACTGATTCACCAAAAAGACGCTAGAGAAATTCGGCCTCAATTGTAAACATTAGCAGTATAGTCCCCACTTACAGTCTTTCTACACTAATTGTGAGCTGTGTAAATATGAATTCCTAATATTTGAAAGCAAATTCAAGTCAAAACGCTCGCTAAAGTGGCCGGAGTTGTAAATATTAGCAGTTTTCTGTTCATTTCCCTGCTTTTCACGGGTAATGTCCGTGATTGAAAACAGCAGGAAATGTAGAAAGACTCTAATAACTTTTATTTCAAGGGTTTCTTATGAGTTTTTAATCATTTCTGGAAACTCTAATTGCGTACTTTAAGAGTTTTACCACAATTAGACAGTTTTCTTACAAGTATGTAATGGAACCGGCAGGATAGTAACTGATTCACCAAAAAGACGCTAGAGAAATTCGGCCTCAATTGTAAACATTAGCAGTATAGTCCTCACTTACAGTCTTTCTACACTAATGGTGAGCTGTATAAACATGAATTCCTAATATTTGAAAGCAAATTCAAGTCAAAACGCTCGCTAAAGTGGCCGGAGTTGTAAATATTATCAGTTTTCTGGTCATTTCCCTGCTTTTCACGGGTCATGTTCGTGATTGAAAACAGCAGGAAATGTAGTTAGAATCTACAAACTTTTATTTCAAGGGTTTCTTATAAGTTTTTAATCATTTCTGGAAACTCTAATTGCGTATTTTAAGAGTTTTACCACAATTAGACAGTTTTCTTACAAGAATGTAATGGAACCGGCAGGATAGTAACTGATTCACCAAAAAGACGCTAGAGAAATTCGGCCTCAATTGTAAACATTAGCAGTATAGTCCTCACTTACAGTCTTTCTACACTAATGGTGAACTGTGTAAACATGAATTTCTAATATTTGAAAACAAATTCAAGTCAAAATGCTCGCTAAAGTGGCCGGAGTTGTAAATATTATCAGTTTTCTGGTCATTTTTCTGCTTTCCACGGGTAATGTCCGTGATTGAAAACAGCAGGAAATGTAGTAAGAATCTACTAACTTTTATTTCAAGGGTTTCTTATAAGTTTTTAATCATTTCTGGAAACTCTAATTGTGTATTTTAAGAGTTTTACCACAGTTAGACAGTTTTCTTACAAGTTTGTAATTGAACCGGCAGGATATTAACTGATTCACCAAAAAGACGCTAGAGAAATTCGGCCTCATTGTAAACATTAGCAGTATAGTCCTCACTTACAGTCTTTCTACACTAATGGTGAGCTGTATAAACATGAATTCCTAATATTTGAAAGCAAATTCAAGTCAAAACGCTCGCTAAAGTGGCCGGAGTTGTAAATATTATCAGTTTTCTGGTCATTTCCCTGCTTTTCACGGGTCATGTCCATGATTGAAAACAGCAGGAAATGTAGTTAGAATCTACAAACTTTTATTTCAAGGGTTTCTTATAAGTTTTTAATCATTTCTGGAAACTCTAATTGCGTATTTTAAGAGTTTTACCACAATTAGACAGTTTTCTTACAAGTATGTAATGGAACCGGCAGGATAGTAACTGATTCACCAAAAAGACGCTAGAGAAATTCGGCCTCAATTGTAAACATTGGCAGTATAGTCCCCACTTACAGTCTTTCTACACTAATTGTGAGCTGTGTAAATATGAATTCCTAATATTTGAAAGCAAATTCAAGTCAAAACGCTCGCTAAAGTGGCCGGAGTTGTAAATATTAGCAGTTTTCTGTTCATTTCCCTGCTTTTCACGGGTAATGTCCGTGATTGAAAACAGCAGGAAATGTAGAAAGACTCTAATAACTTTTATTTCAAGGGTTTCTTATGAGTTTTTAATCATTTCTGGAAACTCTAATTGCGTACTTTAAGAGTTTTACCACAATTAGACAGTTTTCTTACAAGTATGTAATGGAACCGGCAGGATAGTAACTGATTCACCAAAAAGACGCTAGAGAAATTCGGCCTCAATTGTAAACATTAGCAGTATAGTCCTCACTTACAGTCTTTCTACACTAATGGTGAGCTGTGTAAACATGAATTTCTAATATTTGAAAACAAATTCAAGTCAAAATGCTCGCTAAAGTGGCCGGAGTTGTAAATATTATCAGTTTTCTGGTCATTTTTCTGCGTTCCACGGGTAATGTCCGTGATTGAAAACAGCAGGAAATGTAGTAAGAATCTACTAACTTTTATTTCAAGGGTTTCTTATAAGTTTTTAATCATTTCTGGAAACTCTAATTGTGTATTTTAAGAGTTTTACCACAGTTAGACAGTTTTCTTACAAGTTTGTAATTGAACCGGCAGGATATTAACTGATTCACCAAAAAGATGCTAGAGAAATTAGGCCTCAATTGTAAACATTAGCAGTATTGTCCTCACTTACAGTCTTTCTACACTAATTGTGAGCTGTGTAAACATGAATTCCTAATATTTGAAAGCAAATTCAAGTCAAAACGCTCGCTAAAGTGGCCGGAGTTGTAAATATTATCAGTTTTCTGGTCATTTCCCTGCTTTTCACGTGTAATGTCCGTGATTGAAAACAGCAGGAAATGTAGTAAGAATCTACAAACTTTTATTGCAAGGGTTTCTTATAAGTTTTTAATCATTTCTGGAAACTCTAATTGTGTATTTTAAAAGTTTTACCACAATTAGACAGTTTTCTTACAAGTATGTAATGGAACCGGCAGGATAGTAACTGATTCACCAAAAAGACGCTAGAGAAATTCGGCCTCAATTGTAAACATTAGCAGTATAGTCCTCACTTACAGTCTTTCTACACTAATGGTGAGCTGTATAAACATGAATTCCTAATATTTGAAAGCAAATTCAAGTCAAAACGCTCGCTAAAGTGGCCGGAGTTGTAAATATTATCAGTTTTCTGGTCATTTCCCTGCTTTTCACGGGTCATGTTCGTGATTGAAAACAGCAGGAAATGTACTTAGAATCTACAAACTTTTATTTCAAGGGTTTCTTATAAGTTTTTAATCATTTCTGGAAACTCTAATTGCGTATTTTAAGAGTTTTACCACAATTAGACAGTTTTCTTACAAGTATGTAATGGAACCGGCAGTATAGTAACTGATTCACCAAAAAGACGCTAGAGAAATTCGGCCTCAATTGTAAACATTAGCAGTATAGTCCTCACTTACAGTCTTTCTACACTAATGGTGAGCTGTGTAAACATGAATTTCTAATATTTGAAAACAAATTCAAGTCAAAACGCTCGCTAAAGTGGCCGGAGTTGTAAATATTTTCAGTTTTCTGGTCATTTTTCTGCTTTCCACGGGTAATGTCCGTGATTGAAAACAGCAGGAAATGTAGTAAGAATCTACTAACTTTTATTTCAAGGGTTTCTTATAAGTTTTTAATCATTTCTGGAAACTCTAATTTCGTATTTTAAGAGTTTTACCACAATTAGATAGTTTTCTTACAAGTATGTAATGGAACCGGCAGGATAGTAACTGATTCACCAAAAAGATGCTAGAGAAATTCGGCCTCAATTGTAAACATTAGCAGTATAGTCCTCACTTACAGTCTTTCTACACTAATGGTGAGCTGTATAAACATGAATTCCTAATATTTGAAAGCGAATTCAAGTGAAAACGCTTGCTAAAGTGGCCGGAGTTGTAAATATTATCAGTTTTCTGGTCATTTCCCTGCTTTTCACGTGTAATGTCCGTGATTGAAAACAGCAGGAAATGTAGTAAGAATCTACAAACTTTTATTTCAAGGGTTTCTTATAAGTTTTTAATCATTTCTGGAAACTCTAATTGTGTATTTTAAAAGTTTTACCACAATTAGACAGTTTTCTTACAAGTATGTAATGGAACCGGCAGGATAGTAACTGATTCACCAAAAAGACGCTAGAGAAATTCGGCCTCAATTGTAAACATTAGCAGTATAGTCCCCACTTACAGTCTTTCTACACTAATTGTGAGCTGTGTAAACATGAATTCCTAATATTTGAAAGCAAATTCAAGTCAAAACGCTCGCTAAAGTGGCCGGAGTTGTAAATATTAGCAGTTTTCTGGTCATTTTTCTGCTTTCCACGGGTAATGTCCGTGATTGAAAACAGCAGGAAATGTAGTAAGAATCTACTAACTTTTATTTCAAGGGTTTCTTATAAGTTTTTAATCATTTCTGGAAACTCTAATTGTGTATTTTAAGAGTTTTACCACAGTTAGACAGTTTTCTTACAAGTTTGTAATTGAACCGGCAGGATATTAACTGATTCACCAAAAAGACGCTAGAGAAATTCGGCCTCATTGTAAACATTAGCAGTATAGTCCTCACTTACAGTCTTTCTACAGTAATGGTGAGCTGTGTAAACATGAATTCCTAATATTTGAAAGCAAATTCAAGTCAAAACGCTCGCTAAAGTGGCCGGAGTTGTAAATATTATCAGTTTTCTGGTCATTTCCCTGCTTTTCACGTGTAATGTCCGTGATTGAAAACAGCAGGAAATGTAGTAAGAATCTACAAACTTTTATTGCAAGGGTTTCTTATAAGTTTTTAATCATTTCTGGAAACTCTAATTGTGTATTTTAAAAGTTTTACCACAATTAGACAGTTTTCTTACAAGTATGTAATGGAACCGGCAGGATAGTAACTGATTCACCAAAAAGACGCTAGAGAAATTCGGCCTCAATTGTAAACATTAGCAGTATAGTCCTCACTTACAGTCTTTCTACACTAATGGTGAGCTGTATAAACATGAATTCCTAATATTTGAAAGCAAATTCAAGTCAAAACGCTCGCTAAAGTGGCCGGAGTTGTAAATATTATCAGTTTTCTGGTCATTTCCCTGCTTTTCACGGGTCATGTTCGTGATTGAAAACAGCAGGAAATGTACTTAGAATCTACAAACTTTTATTTCAAGGGTTTCTTATAAGTTTTTAATCATTTCTGGAAACTCTAATTGCGTATTTTAAGAGTTTTACCACAATTAGACAGTTTTCTTACAAGTATGTAATGGAACCGGCAGTATAGTAACTGATTCACCAAAAAGACGCTAGAGAAATTCGGCCTCAATTGTAAACATTAGCAGTATAGTCCTCACTTACAGTCTTTCTACACTAATGGTGAGCTGTGTAAACATGAATTTCTAATATTTGAAAACAAATTCAAGTCAAAACGCTCGCTAAAGTGGCCGGAGTTGTAAATATTTTCAGTTTTCTGGTCATTTTTCTGCTTTCCACGGGTAATGTCCGTGATTGAAAACAGCAGGAAATGTAGTAAGAATCTACTAACTTTTATTTCAAGGGTTTCTTATAAGTTTTTAATCATTTCTGGAAACTCTAATTTCGTATTTTAAGAGTTTTACCACAATTAGATAGTTTTCTTACAAGTATGTAATGGAACCGGCAGGATAGTAACTGATTCACCAAAAAGATGCTAGAGAAATTCGGCCTCAATTGTAAACATTAGCAGTATAGTCCTCACTTACAGTCTTTCTACACTAATGGTGAGCTGTATAAACATGAATTCCTAATATTTGAAAGCGAATTCAAGTGAAAACGCTTGCTAAAGTGGCCGGAGTTGTAAATATTATCAGTTTTCTGGTCATTTCCCTGCTTTTCACGTGTAATGTCCGTGATTGAAAACAGCAGGAAATGTAGTAAGAATCTACAAACTTTTATTTCAAGGGTTTCTTATAAGTTTTTAATCATTTCTGGAAACTCTAATTGTGTATTTTAAAAGTTTTACCACAATTAGACAGTTTTCTTACAAGTATGTAATGGAACCGGCAGGATAGTAACTGATTCACCAAAAAGACGCTAGAGAAATTCGGCCTCAATTGTAAACATTAGCAGTATAGTCCCCACTTACAGTCTTTCTACACTAATTGTGAGCTGTGTAAACATGAATTCCTAATATTTGAAAGCAAATTCAAGTCAAAACGCTCGCTAAAGTGGCCGGAGTTGTAAATATTAGCAGTTTTCTGGTCATTTTTCTGCTTTCCACGGGTAATGTCCGTGATTGAAAACAGCAGGAAATGTAGTAAGAATCTACTAACTTTTATTTCAAGGGTTTCTTATAAGTTTTTAATCATTTCTGGAAACTCTAATTGTGTATTTTAAGAGTTTTACCACAGTTAGACAGTTTTCTTACAAGTTTGTAATTGAACCGGCAGGATATTAACTGATTCACCAAAAAGACGCTAGAGAAATTCGGCCTCATTGTAAACATTAGCAGTATAGTCCTCACTTACAGTCTTTCTACAGTAATGGTGAGCTGTGTAAACATGAATTCCTAATATTTGAAAGCAAATTCAAGTCAAAACGCTCGCTAAAGTGGCCTGAGTTGTAAATATTATCAGTTTTCTGGTCATTTCCCTGCTTTTCACGGGTCATGTCCGTGATTGAAAACAGCAGGAAATGTAGTTAGAATCTACAGACTTTTATTTCAAGGGTTTCTTATAAGTTTTTAATCATTTCTGGAAACTCTATTTGCGTATTTTAAGAGTTTTACCACAATTAGATAGTTTTCTTACAAGTATGTAATGGAACCGGCAGGATATTAACTGATTCACCAAAAAGATGCTAGAGAAATTAGGCCTCAATTGTAAACATTAGCAGTATTGTCCTCACTTACAGTCTTTCTACACTAATTGTGAGCTGTGTAAACATGAATTCCTAATATTTGAAAGCGAATTCAAGTGAAAACGCTCGCTAAAGTGGCCGGAGTTGTAAATATTATCAGTTTTCTGGTCATTTCCCTGCTTTTCACGTGTAATGTCCGTGATTGAAAACAGCAGGAAATGTAGTAAGAATCTACAAACTTTTATTTCAAGGGTTTCTTATCAGTTTTTCAATCATTTCTGGAAACTCTAATTGTGTATTTTAAAAGTTTTACAACAATTAGACAGTTTTCTTACAAGTATGTAATGGAACCGGCAGGATATTAACTGATTCACCAAAAAGACGCTAGAGAAATTCGGCCTCAATTGTAAACATTAGCAGTATAGTCCCCAGTTACAGTCTTTCTACACTAATTGTGAGCTGTGTAAACATGAATTCCTAATATTTGAAAGCAAATTCAAGTCAAAACGCTCGCTAAAGTGGCCGGAGTTGTAAATATTAGCAGTTTTCTGTTCATTTCCCTGCTTTTCACGGGTAATGTCCGTGATTGAAAACAGCAGGAAATGTAGTAAGAATCTACTAACTTTTATTTCAAGGGTTTCTTATAAGTTTTTAATCATTTCTGGAAACTCTAATTTCGTATTTTAAGAGTTTTACCACAATTAGATAGTTTTCTTACAAGTATGTAATGGAACCGGCAGGATAGTAACTGATTCACCAAAAAGACGCTAGAGAAATTCGGCCTCAATTGTAAACATTAGCAGTATAGTCCCCACTTACAGTCTTTCTACACTAATTGTGAGCTGTGTAAACATGAATTCCTAATATTTGAAAGCAAATTCAAGTCAAAACGCTCGCTAAAGTGGCCGGAGTTGTGAATATTATCAGTTTTCTGGTCATTTTTCTGCTTTCCACGGGTAATGTCCGTGATTGAAAACAGCAGGAAATGTAGTAAGAATCTACTAACTTTTATTTCAAGGGTTTCTTATAAGTTTTTAATCATTTCTGGAAACTCTAATTGTGTATTTTAAGAGTTTTACCACAGTTAGACAGTTTTCTTACAAGTTTGTAATTGAACCGGCAGGATATTAACTGATTCACCAAAAAGACGCTAGAGAAATTCGGCCTCATTGTAAACATTAGCAGTATAGTCCTCACTTACAGTCTTTCTACACTAATGGTGAGCTGTATAAACATGAATTCCTAATATTTGAAAGCAAATTCAAGTCAAAACGCTCGCTAAAGTGGCCGGAGTTGTAAATATTATCAGTTTTCTGGTCATTTCCCTGCTTTTCACGGGTCATGTCCGTGATTGAAAACAGCAGGAAATGTAGTTAGAATCTACAAACTTTTATTTCAAGGGTTTCTTATAAGTTTTTAATCATTTCTGGAAACTCTAATTGCGTATTTTAAGAGTTTTACCACAATTAGACAGTTTTCTTACAAGTATGTAATGGAACCGGCAGGATAGTAACTGATTCACCAAAAAGACGCTAGAGAAATTCGGCCTCAATTGTAAACATTAGCAGTATAGTCCCCACTTACAGTCTTTCTACACTAATTGTGAGCTGTGTAAACATGAATTCCTAATATTTGAAAGCAAATTCAAGTCAAAACGCTCGCTAAAGTGGCCGGAGTTGTAAATATTAGCAGTTTTCTGTTCATTTACCTGCTTTTCACGGGTAATGTCCGTGATTGAAAACAGCAGGAAATGTAGAAAGACTCTAATAACTTTTATTTCAAGGGTTTCTTATGAGTTTTTAATCATTTCTGGAAACTCTAATTGCGTACTTTAAGAGTTTTACCACAATTAGACAGTTTTCTTACAAGTATGTAATGGAACCGGCAGGATAGTAACTGATTCACCAAAAAGACGCTAGAGAAATTCGGCCTCAATTGTAAACATTAGCAGTATAGTCCTCACTTACAGTCTTTCTACACTAATGGTGAGCTGTGTAAACATGAATTTCTAATATTTGAAAACAAATTCAAGTCAAAATGCTCGCTAAAGTGGCCGGAGTTGTAAATATTATCAGTTTTCTGGTCATTTTTCTGCGTTCCACGGGTAATGTCCGTGATTGAAAACAGCAGGAAATGTAGTAAGAATCTACTAACTTTTATTTCAAGGGTTTCTTATAAGTTTTTAATCATTTCTGGAAACTCTAATTGTGTATTTTAAGAGTTTTACCACAGTTAGACAGTTTTCTTACAAGTTTGTAATTGAACCGGCAGGATATTAACTGATTCACCAAAAAGACGCTAGAGAAATTCGGCCTCATTGTAAACATTAGCAGTATAGTCCTCACTTACAGTCTTTCTACACTAATGGTGAGCTGTATAAACATGAATTCCTAATATTTGAAAGCAAACTCAAGTCAAAACGCTCGCTAAAGTGGCCGGAGTTGTAAATATTATCAGTTTTCTGGTCATTTCCCTGCTTTTCACGGGTCATGTCCGTGATTGAAAACAGCAGGAAATGTAGTAAGAATCTACAAACTTTTATTTCAAGGGTTTCTTATAAGTTTTTAATCATTTCTGGAAACTCTAATTGCGTATTTTAAGAGTTTTACCACAATTAGACAGTTTTCTTACAAGTATGTAATGGAACCGGCAGGATAGTAACTGATTCACCAAAAAGACGCTAGAGAAATTCGGCCTCAATTGTAAACATTAGCAGTATAGTCCTCACTTACAGTCTTTCTACACTAATGGTGAGCTGTATAAACATGAATTCCTAATATTTGAAAGCAAATTCAAGTCAAAACGCCCGCTAAAGTGGCCGGAGTTGTAAATATTATCAGTTTTCTGGTCATTTCCCTGCTTTTCACGGGTCATGTCCGTGATTGAAAACAGCAGGAAATGTAGTTAGAATCTACAAACTTTTATTTCAAGGGTTTCTTATAAGTTTTTAATCATTTCTGGAAACTCTAATTGCGTATTTTAAGAGTTTTACCACAATTAGACAGTTTTCTTACAAGTATGTAATGGAACCGGCAGGATAGTAACTGATTCACCAAAAAGACGCTAGAGAAATTCGGCCTCAATTGTAAACATTAGCAGTATAGTCCCCACTTACAGTCTTTCTACACTAATTGTGAGCTGTGTAAACATGAATTCCTAATATTTGAAAGCAAATTCAAGTCAAAACGCTCGCTAAAGTGGCCGGAGTTGTGAATATTATCAGTATTCTGGTCATTTTTCTGCTTTCCACGGGTAATGTCCGTGATTGAAAACAGCCGGAAATGTAGTAAGAATCTACTAACTTTTATTTCAAGGGTTTCTTATAAGTTTTTAATCATTTCTGGAAACTCTAATTGTGTATTTTAAGAGTTGTACCACAGTTAGACAGTTTTCTTACAAGTTTGTAATTGAACCGGCAGGATATTAACTGATTCACCAAAAAGACGCCAGAGAAATTCGGCCTCATTGTAAACATTAGCAGTATAGTCCTCACTTACAGTCTTTCTACACTAATGGTGAGCTGTGTAAACATGAATTCCTAATATTTGAAAGCAAATTCAAGTGAAAACGCTCGCTAAAGTGGCCGGAGTTGTAAATATTATCAGTTTTCTGGTCATTTCCCTGCTTTTCACGTGTAATGTCCGTGATTGAAAACAGCAGGAAATGTAGTAAGAATCTACAAACTTTTATTTCAAGGGTTTCTTATAAGTTTTTAATCATTTCTGGAAACTCTAATTGTGTATTTTAAAAGTTTTACCACAATTAGACAGTTTTCTTACAAGTATGTAATGGAACCGGCAGGATATTAACTGATTCACCAAAAAGACGCTAGAGAAATTCGGCCTCAATTGTAAACATTAGCAGTATAGTCCTCACTTACAGTCTTTCTACACTAATGGTGAGCTGTATGAACATGAATTCCTAATATTTGAAAGCAAATTCAAGTCAAAACGCTCGCTAAAGTGGCCGGAGTTGTAAATATTATCAGTTTTCTGGTCATTTCCCTGCTTTTCACGGGTCATGTTCGTGATTGAAAACAGCAGGAAATGTAGTTAGAATCTACAAACTTTTATTTCAAGGGTTTCTTATAAGTTTTTAATCATTTCTGGAAACTCTAATTGCGTATTTTAAGAGTTTTACCACAATTAGACAGTTTTCTTACAAGTATGTAATGGAACCGGCAGGATATTAACTGATTCACCAAAAAGACGCTAGAGAAATTCGGCCTCAATTGTAAACATTAGCGGTATAGTCCCCACTTACAGTCTTTCTACACTAATTGTGAGCTGTGTAAACATGAATTCCTAATATTTGAAAGCAAATTCAAGTCAAAACGCTCGCTAAAGTGGCCGGAGTTGTAAATATTAGCAGTTTTCTGTTCATTTCCCTGCTTTTCACGGGTAATGTCCGTGATTGAAAACAGCAGGAAATGTAGTAAGAATCTACTAACTTTTATTTCAAGGGTTTCTTATAAGTTTTTAATCATTTCTGGAAACTCTAATTGCGTATTTTAAGAGTTTTACCACAATTAGACAGTTTTCTTACAAGTATGTAATGGAACTGGCAGGATAGTAACTGATTCACCAAAAAGACGCTAGAGAAATTCGGCCTCAATTGTAAACATTAGCAGTATAGTCCTCACTTACAGTCTTTCTACACTAATGGTGAGCTGTGTAAACATGAATTTCTAATATTTGAAAACAAATTCAAGTCAAAATGCTCGCTAAAGTGGCCGGAGTTGTAAATATTTTCAGTTTTCTGGTCATTTTTCTGCTTTCCACGGGTAATGTCCGTGATTGAAAACAGCAGGAATTGTAGTAAGAATCTACTCTCTTTTATTTCAAGGGTTTCTTATAAGTTTTTAATCATTTCTGGAAACTCTAATTTCGTATTTTAAGAGTTTTACCACAATTAGATAGTTTTCTTACAAGTATGTAATGGAACCGGCAGGATAGTAACTGATTCACCAAAAAGACGCTAGAGAAATTCGGCCTCAATTGTAAACATTAGCAGTATAGTCCCCACTTACAGTCTTTCTACACTAATTGTGAGCTGTGTAAACATGAATTCCTAATATTTGAAAGCAAATTCAAGTCAAAACGCTCGCTAAAGTGGCCGGAGTTGTGAATATTATCAGTATTCTGGTCATTTTTCTGCTTTCCACGGGTAATGTCCGTGATTGAAAACAGCCGGAAATGTAGTAAGAATCTACTAACTTTTATTTCAAGGGTTTCTTATAAGTTTTTAATCATTTCTGGAAACTCTAATTGTGTATTTTAAGAGTTGTACCACAGTTAGACAGTTTTCTTACAAGTTTGTAATTGAACCGGCAGGATATTAACTGATTCACCAAAAAGACGCCAGAGAAATTCGGCCTCATTGTAAACATTAGCAGTATAGTCCTCACTTACAGTCTTTCTACACTAATGGTGAGCTGTGTAAACATGAATTCCTAATATTTGAAAGCAAATTCAAGTGAAAACGCTCGCTAAAGTGGCCGGAGTTGTAAATATTATCAGTTTTCTGGTCATTTCCCTGCTTTTCACGTGTAATGTCCGTGATTGAAAACAGCAGGAAATGTAGTAAGAATCTACAAACTTTTATTTCAAGGGTTTCTTATAAGTTTTTAATCATTTCTGGAAACTCTAATTGTGTATTTTAAAAGTTTTACCACAATTAGACAGTTTTCTTACAAGTATGTAATGGAACCGGCAGGATATTAACTGATTCACCAAAAAGACGCTAGAGAAATTCGGCCTCAATTGTAAACATTAGCAGTATAGTCCTCACTTACAGTCTTTCTACACTAATGGTGAGCTGTATGAACATGAATTCCTAATATTTGAAAGCAAATTCAAGTCAAAACGCTCGCTAAAGTGGCCGGAGTTGTAAATATTATCAGTTTTCTGGTCATTTCCCTGCTTTTCACGGGTCATGTTCGTGATTGAAAACAGCAGGAAATGTAGTTAGAATCTACAAACTTTTATTTCAAGGGTTTCTTATAAGTTTTTAATCATTTCTGGAAACTCTAATTGCGTATTTTAAGAGTTTTACCACAATTAGACAGTTTTCTTACAAGTATGTAATGGAACCGGCAGGATATTAACTGATTCACCAAAAAGACGCTAGAGAAATTCGGCCTCAATTGTAAACATTAGCGGTATAGTCCCCACTTACAGTCTTTCTACACTAATTGTGAGCTGTGTAAACATGAATTCCTAATATTTGAAAGCAAATTCAAGTCAAAACGCTCGCTAAAGTGGCCGGAGTTGTAAATATTAGCAGTTTTCTGTTCATTTCCCTGCTTTTCACGGGTAATGTCCGTGATTGAAAACAGCAGGAAATGTAGTAAGAATCTACTAACTTTTATTTCAAGGGTTTCTTATAAGTTTTTAATCATTTCTGGAAACTCTAATTGCGTATTTTAAGAGTTTTACCACAATTAGACAGTTTTCTTACAAGTATGTAATGGAACTGGCAGGATAGTAACTGATTCACCAAAAAGACGCTAGAGAAATTCGGCCTCAATTGTAAACATTAGCAGTATAGTCCTCACTTACAGTCTTTCTACACTAATGGTGAGCTGTGTAAACATGAATTTCTAATATTTGAAAACAAATTCAAGTCAAAATGCTCGCTAAAGTGGCCGGAGTTGTAAATATTATCAGTTTTCTGGTCATTTTTCTGCTTTCCACGGGTAATGTCCGTGATTGAAAACAGCAGGAATTGTAGTAAGAATCTACTAACTTTTATTTCAAGGGTTTCTTATAAGTTTTTAATCATTTCTGGAAACTCTAATTTCGTATTTTAAGAGTTTTACCACAATTAGATAGTTTTCTTACAAGTATGTAATGGAACCGGCAGGATAGTAACTGATTCACCAAAAAGACGCTAGAGAAATTCGGCCTCAATTGTAAACATTAGCAGTATAGTCCCCACTTACAGTCTTTCTACACTAATTGTGAGCTGTGTAAACATGAATTCCTAATATTTGAAAGCAAATTCAAGTCAAAACGCTCGCTAAAGTGGCCGGAGTTGTGAATATTATCAGTTTTCTGGTCATTTTTCTGCTTTCCACGGGTAATGTCCGTGATTGAAAACAGCAGGAAATGTAGTAAGAATCTACTAACTTTTATTTCAAGGGTTTCTTATAAGTTTTTAATCATTTCTGGAAACTCTAATTGTGTATTTTAAGAGTTTTACCACAGTTAGACAGTTTTCTTACAAGTTTGTAATTGAACCGGCAGGATATTAACTGATTCACCAAAAAGACGCTAGAGAAATTCGGCCTCATTGTAAACATTAGCAGTATAGTCCTCACTTACAGTCTTTCTACACTAATGGTGAGCTGTATAAACATGAATTCCTAATATTTGAAAGCAAATTCAAGTCAAAACGCTCGCTAAAGTGGCCGGAGTTGTAAATATTATCAGTTTTCTGGTCATTTCCCTGCTTTTCACGGGTCATGTCCGTGATTGAAAACAGCAGGAAATGTAGTTAGAATCTACAAACTTTTATTTCAAGGGTTTCTTATAAGTTTTTAATCATTTCTGGAAACTCTAATTGCGTATTTTAAGAGTTTTACCACGATTAGACAGTTTTCTTACAAGTATGTAATGGAACCGGCAGGATAGTAACTGATTCACCAAAAAGACGCTAGAGAAATTCGGCCTCAATTGTAAACATTAGCAGTATAGTCCCCACTTACAGTCTTTCTACACTAATTGTGAGCTGTGTAAATATGAATTCCTAATATTTGAAAGCAAATTTAAGTCAAAACGCTCGCTAAAGTGGCCGGAGTTGTAAATATTAGCAGTTTTCTGTTCATTTCCCTGCTTTTCACGGGTAATGTCCGTGATTGAAAACAGCAGGAAATGTAGAAAGACTCTAATAACTTTTATTTCAAGGGTTTCTTATGAGTTTTTAATCATTTCTGGAAACTCTAATTGCGTACTTTAAGAGTTTTACCACAATTAGACAGTTTTCTTACAAGTATGTAATGGAACCGGCAGGATAGTAACTGATTCACCAAAAAGACGCTAGAGAAATTCGGCCTCAATTGTAAACATTAGCAGTATAGTCCTCACTTACAGTCTTTCTACACTAATGGTGAGCTGTATAAACATGAATTCCTAATATTTGAAAGCAAATTCAAGTCAAAACGCTCGCTAAAGTGGCCGGAGTTGTAAATATTATCAGTTTTCTGGTCATTTCCCTGCTTTTCACGGGTCATGTTCGTGATTGAAAACAGCAGGAAATGTAGTTAGAATCTACAAACTTTTATTTCAAGGGTTTCTTATAAGTTTTTAATCATTTCTGGAAACTCTAATTGCGTATTTTAAGAGTTTTACCACAATTAGACAGTTTTCTTACAAGTATGTAATGGAACCGGCAGGATATTAACTGATTCACCAAAAAGACGCTAGAGAAATTCGGCCTCAATTGTAAACATTAGCGGTATAGTCCCCACTTACAGTCTTTCTACACTAATTGTGAGCTGTGTAAACATGAATTCCTAATATTTGAAAGCAAATTCAAGTCAAAACGCTCGCTAAAGTGGCCGGAGTTGTAAATATTAGCCGTTTTCTGTTCATTTCCCTGCTTTTCACGGGTAATGTCCGTGATTGAAAACAGCAGGAAATGTAGTAAGAATCTACTAACTTTTATTTCAAGGGTTTCTTATAAGTTTTTAATCATTTCTGGAAACTCTAATTGCGTATTTTAAGAGTTTTACCACAATTAGACAGTTTTCTTACAAGTATGTAATGGAACCGGCAGGATAGTAACTGATTCACCAAAAAGACGCTAGAGAAATTCGGCCTCAATTGTAAACATTAGCAGTATAGTCCTCACTTACAGTCTTTCTACACTAATGGTGAGCTGTGTAAACATGAATTTCTAATATTTGAAAACAAATTCAAGTCAAAATGCTCGCTAAAGTGGCCGGAGTTGTAAATATTATCAGTTTTCTGGTCATTTTTCTGCTTTCCACGGGTAATGTCCGTGATTGAAAACAGCAGGAAATGTAGTAAGAATCTACTAACTTTTATTTCAAGGGTTTCTTATAAGTTTTTAATCATTTCTGGAAACTCTAATTTCGTATTTTAAGAGTTTTACCACAATTAGATAGTTTTCTTACAAGTATGTAATGGAACCGGCAGGATAGTAACTGATTCACCAAAAAGACGCTAGAGAAATTCGGCCTCAATTGTAAACATTAGCAGTATAGTCCTCACTTACAGTCTTTCTACACTAATGGTGAGCTGTATAAACATGAATTCCTAATATTTGAAAGCAAATTCAAGTCAAAACGCTCGCTAAAGTGGCCGGAGTTGTAAATATTATCAGTTTTCTGGTCATTTCCCTGCTTTTCACGGGTCATGTCCGTGATTGAAAACAGCAGGAAATGTAGTTAGAATCTACAAACTTTTATTTCAAGGGTTTCTTATAAGTTTTTAATCATTTCTGGAAACTCTAATTGCGTATTTTAAGAGTTTTACCACAATTAGACAGTTTTCTTACAAGTATGTAATGGAACCGGCAGGATAGTAACTGATTCACCAAAAAGACGCTAGAGAAATTCGGCCTCAATTGTAAACATTAGCAGTATAGTCCCCACTTACAGTCTTTCTACACTAATTGTGAGCTGTGTAAATATGAATTCCTAATATTTGAAAGCAAATTCAAGTCAAAACGCTCGCTAAAGTGGCCGGAGTTGTAAATATTAGCAGTTTTCTGTTCATTTCCCTGCTTTTCACGGGTAATGTCCGTGATTGAAAACAGCAGGAAATGTAGAAAGACTCTAATAACTTTTATTTCAAGGGTTTCTTATGAGTTTTTAATCATTTCTGGAAACTCTAATTGCGTACTTTAAGAGTTTTACCACAATTAGACAGTTTTCTTACAAGTATGTAATGGAACCGGCAGGATAGTAACTGATTCACCAAAAAGACGCTAGAGAAATTCGGCCTCAATTGTAAACATTAGCAGTATAGTCCTCACTTACAGTCTTTCTACACTAATGGTGAGCTGTATAAACATGAATTCCTAATATTTGAAAGCAAATTCAAGTCAAAACGCTCGCTAAAGTGGCCGGAGTTGTAAATATTATCAGTTTTCTGGTCATTTCCCTGCTTTTCACGGGTCATGTTCGTGATTGAAAACAGCAGGAAATGTAGTTAGAATCTACAAACTTTTATTTCAAGGGTTTCTTATAAGTTTTTAATCATTTCTGGAAACTCTAATTGCGTATTTTAAGAGTTTTACCACAATTAGACAGTTTTCTTACAAGTATGTAATGGAACCGGCAGGATATTAACTGATTCACCAAAAAGACGCTAGAGAAATTCGGCCTCAATTGTAAACATTAGCGGTATAGTCCCCACTTACAGTCTTTCTACACTAATTGTGAGCTGTGTAAACATGAATTCCTAATATTTGAAAGCAAATTCAAGTCAAAACGCTCGCTAAAGTGGCCGGAGTTGTAAATATTAGCAGTTTTCTGTTCATTTCCCTGCTTTTCACGGGTAATGTCCGTGATTGAAAACAGCAGGAAATGTAGTAAGAATCTACTAACTTTTATTTCAAGGGTTTCTTATAAGTTTTTAATCATTTCTGGAAACTCTAATTGCGTATTTTAAGAGTTTTACCACAATTAGACAGTTTTCTTACAAGTATGTAATGGAACCGGCAGGATAGTAACTGATTCACCAAAAAGACGCTAGAGAAATTCGGCCTCAATTGTAAACATTAGCAGTATAGTCCTCACTTACAGTCTTTCTACACTAATGGTGAGCTGTGTAAACATGAATTTCTAATATTTGAAAACAAATTCAAGTCAAAACGCTCGCTAAAGTGGCCGGAGTTGTAAATATTATCAGTTTTCTGGTCATTTTTCTGCTTTCCACGGGTAATGTCCGTGATTGAAAACAGCAGGAAATGTAGTAAGAATCTACTAACTTTTATTTCAAGGGTTTCTTATAAGTTTTTAATCATTTCTGGAAACTCTAATTTCGTATTTTAAGAGTTTTACCACAATTAGATAGTTTTCTTACAAGTATGTAATGGAACCGGCAGGATAGTAACTGATTCACCAAAAAGACGCTAGAGAAATTCGGCCTCAATTGTAAACATTAGCAGTATAGTCCCCACTTACAGTCTTTCTACACTAATTGTGAGCTGTGTAAACATGAATTCCTAATATTTGAAAGCAAATTCAAGTCAAAACGCTCGCTAAAGTGGCCGGAGTTGTGAATATTATCAGTTTTCTGGTCATTTTTCTGCTTTCCACGGGTAATGTCCGTGATTGAAAACAGCAGGAAATGTAGTAAGAATCTACTAACTTTTATTTCAAGGGTTTCTTATAAGTTTTTAATCATTTCTGGAAACTCTAATTGTGTATTTTAAGAGTTTTACCACAGTTAGACAGTTTTCTTACAAGTTTGTAATTGAACCGGCAGGATATTAACTGATTCACCAAAAAGACGCTAGAGAAATTCGGCCTCATTGTAAACATTAGCAGTATAGTCCTCACTTACAGTCTTTCTACACTAATGGTGAGCTGTATAAACATGAATTCCTAATATTTGAAAGCAAATTCAAGTCAAAACGCTCGCTAAAGTGGCCGGAGTTGTAAATATTATCAGTTTTCTGGTCATTTCCCTGCTTTTCACGGGTCATGTCCGTGATTGAAAACAGCAGGAAATGTAGTTAGAATCTACAAACTTTTATTTCAAGGGTTTCTTATAAGTTTTTAATCATTTCTGGAAACTCTAATTGCGTATTTTAAGAGTTTTACCACAGTTAGACAGTTTTCTTACAAGTATGTAATGGAACCGGCAGGATAGTAACTGATTCACCAAAAAGACGCTAGAGAAATTCGGCCTCAATTGTAAACATTAGCGGTATAGTCCCCACTTACAGTCTTTCTACACTAATTGTGAGCTGTGTAAACATGAATTCCTAATATTTGAAAGCAAATTCAAGTCAAAACGCTCGCTAAAGTGGCCGGAGTTGTAAATATTATCAGTTTTCTGGTCATTTCCCTGCTTTTCACGGGTCATGTCCGTGATTGAAAACAGCAGGAAATGTAGTTAGAATCTACAAACTTTTATTTCAAGGGTTTCTTATAAGTTTTTAATCATTTCTGGAAACTCTAATTGCGTATTTTAAGAGTTTTACCACAATTAGACAGTTTTCTTACAAGTATGTAATGGAACCGGCAGGATAGTAACTGATTCACCAAAAAGACGCTAGAGAAATTCGGCCTCAATTGTAAACATTAGCAGTATAGTCCTCACTTACAGTCTTTCTACACTAATGGTGAGCTGTGTAAACATGAATTTCTAATATTTGAAAACAAATTCAAGTCAAAATGCTCGCTAAAGTGGCCGGAGTTGTAAATATTATCAGTTTTCTGGTCATTTTTCTGCTTTCCACGGGTAATGTCCGTGATTGAAAACAGCAGGAAATGTAGTAAGAATCTACTAACTTTTATTTCAAGGGTTTCTTATAAGTTTTTAATCATTTCTGGAAACTCTAATTTCGTATTTTAAGAGTTTTACCACAATTAGATAGTTTTCTTACAAGTATGTAATGGAACCGGCAGGATAGTAACTGATTCACCAAAAAGACGCTAGAGAAATTCGGCCTCAATTGTAAACATTAGCAGTATAGTCCCCACTTACAGTCTTTCTACACTAATTGTGAGCTGTGTAAACATGAATTCCTAATATTTGAAAGCAAATTCAAGTCAAAACGCTCGCTAAAGTGGCCGGAGTTGTGAATATTATCAGTTTTCTGGTCATTTTTCTGCTTTCCACGGGTAATGTCCGTGATTGAAAACAGCAGGAAATGTAGTAAGAATCTACTAACTTTTATTTCAAGGGTTTCTTATAAGTTTTTAATCATTTCTGGAAACTCTAATTGTGTATTTTAAGAGTTTTACCACAGTTAGACAGTTTTCTTACAAGTTTGTAATTGAACCGGCAGGATATTAACTGATTCACCAAAAAGACGCTAGAGAAATTCGGCCTCATTGTAAACATTAGCAGTATAGTCCTCACTTACAGTCTTTCTACACTAATGGTGAGCTGTATAAACATGAATTCCTAATATTTGAAAGCAAATTCAAGTCAAAACGCTCGCTAAAGTGGCCGGAGTTGTAAATATTATCAGTTTTCTGGTCATTTCCCTGCTTTTCACGGGTCATGTCCGTGATTGAAAACAGCAGGAAATGTAGTTAGAATCTACAAACTTTTATTTCAAGGGTTTCTTATAAGTTTTTAATCATTTCTGGAAACTCTAATTGCGTATTTTAAGAGTTTTACCACAGTTAGACAGTTTTCTTACAAGTATGTAATGGAACCGGCAGGATAGTAACTGATTCACCAAAAAGACGCTAGAGAAATTCGGCCTCAATTGTAAACATTAGCGGTATAGTCCCCACTTACAGTCTTTCTACACTAATTGTGAGCTGTGTAAACATGAATTCCTAATATTTGAAAGCAAATTCAAGTCAAAACGCTCGCTAAAGTGGCCGGAGTTGTAAATATTAGCAGTTTTCTGTTCATTTCCCTGCTTTTCACGGGTAATGTCCGTGATTGAAAACAGCAGGAAATGTAGAAAGACTCTAATAACTTTTATTTCAAGGGTTTCTTATGAGTTTTTAATCATTTCTGGAAACTCTAATTGCGTACTTTAAGAGTTTTACCACAATTAGACAGTTTTCTTAGAAGTATGTAATGGAACCGGCAGGATAGTAACTGATTCACCAAAAAGACGCTAGAGAAATTCGGCCTCAATTGTAAACATTAGCAGTATAGTCCTCACTTACAGTCTTTCTACACTAATGGTGAGCTGTGTAAACATGAATTTCTAATATTTGAAAACAAATTCAAGTCAAAATGCTCGCTAAAGTGGCCGGAGTTGTAAATATTATCAGTTTTCTGGTCATTTTTCTGCTTTCCACGGGTAATGTCCGTGATTGAAAACAGCAGGAAATGTAGTAAGAATCTACTAACTTTTATTTCAAGGGTTTCTTATAAGTTTTTAATCATTTCTGGAAACTCTAATTTCGTATTTTAAGAGTTTTACCACAATTAGATAGTTTTCTTACAAGTATGTAATGGAACCGGCAGGATAGTAACTGATTCACCAAAAAGACGCTAGAGAAATTCGGCCTCAATTGTAAACATTAGCAGTATAGTCCCCACTTACAGTCTTTCTACACTAATTGTGAGCTGTGTAAACATGAATTCCTAATATTTGAAAGCAAATTCAAGTCAAAACGCTCGCTAAAGTGGCCGGAGTTGTGAATATTATCAGTTTTCTGGTCATTTTTCTGCTTTCCACGGGTAATGTCCGTGATTGAAAACAGCAGGAAATGTAGTAAGAATCTACTAACTTTTATTTCAAGGGTTTCTTATAAGTTTTTAATCATTTCTGGAAACTCTAATTGTGTATTTTAAGAGTTTTACCACAGTTAGACAGTTTTCTTACAAGTTTGTAATTGAACCGGCAGGATATTAACTGATTCACCAAAAAGACGCTAGAGAAATTCGGCCTCATTGTAAACATTAGCAGTATAGTCCTCACTTACAGTCTTTCTACACTAATGGTGAGCTGTATAAACATGAATTCCTAATATTTGAAAGCAAATTCAAGTCAAAACGCTCGCTAAAGTGGCCGGAGTTGTAAATATTATCAGTTTTCTGGTCATTTCCCTGCTTTTCACGGGTCATGTCCGTGATTGAAAACAGCAGGAAATGTAGTTAGAATCTACAAACTTTTATTTCAAGGGTTTCTTATAAGTTTTTAATCATTTCTGGAAACTCTAATTGCGTATTTTAAGAGTTTTACCACAATTAGACAGTTTTCTTACAAGTATGTAATGGAACCGGCAGGATAGTAACTGATTCACCAAAAAGACGCTAGAGAAATTCGGCCTCAATTGTAAACATTAGCAGTATAGTCCCCACTTACAGTCTTTCTACACTAATTGTGAGCTGTGTAAATATGAATTCCTAATATTTGAAAGCAAATTCAAGTCAAAACGCTCGCTAAAGTGGCCGGAGTTGTAAATATTAGCAGTTTTCTGTTCATTTCCCTGCTTTTCACGGGTAATGTCCGTGATTGAAAACAGCAGGAAATGTAGAAAGACTCTAATAACTTTTATTTCAAGGGTTTCTTATGAGTTTTTAATCATTTCTGGAAACTCTAATTGCGTACTTTAAGAGTTTTACCACAATTAGACAGTTTTCTTAGAAGTATGTAATGGAACCGGCAGGATAGTAACTGATTCACCAAAAAGACGCTAGAGAAATTCGGCCTCAATTGTAAACATTAGCAGTATAGTCCTCACTTACAGTCTTTCTACACTAATGGTGAGCTGTGTAAACATGAATTTCTAATATTTGAAAACAAATTCAAGTCAAAATGCTCGCTAAAGTGGCCGGAGTTGTAAATATTATCAGTTTTCTGGTCATTTTTCTGCGTTCCACGGGTAATGTCCGTGATTGAAAACAGCAGGAAATGTAGTAAGAATCTACAAACTTTTATTTCAAGGGTTTCTTATAAGTTTTTAATCATTTCTGGAAACTCTAATTGTGTATTTTAAGAGTTTTACCACAGTTAGACAGTTTTCTTACAAGTTTGTAATTGAACCGGCAGGATATTAACTGATTCACCAAAAAGATGCTAGAGAAATTAGGCCTCAATTGTAAACATTAGCAGTATTGTCCTCACTTACAGTCTTTCTACACTAATTGTGAGCTGTGTAAACATGAATTCCTAATATTTGAAAGCAAATTCAAGTCAAAACGCTCGCTAAAGTGGCCGGAGTTGTAAATATTATCAGTTTTCTGGTCATTTCCCTGCTTTTCACGTGTAATGTCCGTGATTGAAAACAGCAGGAAATGTAGTAAGAATCTACAAACTTTTATTGCAAGGGTTTCTTATAAGTTTTTAATCATTTCTGGAAACTCTAATTGTGTATTTTAAAAGTTTTACCACAATTAGACAGTTTTCTTACAAGTATGTAATGGAACCGGCAGGATAGTAACTGATTCACCAAAAAGACGCTAGAGAAATTCGGCCTCAATTGTAAACATTAGCAGTATAGTCCTCACTTACAGTCTTTCTACA
Organism: Myotis nattereri; assembly: GCF_964212035.1. Lineage (NCBI taxonomy): Eukaryota > Metazoa > Chordata > Mammalia > Chiroptera > Vespertilionidae > Myotis > Myotis nattereri. Next base: position 1,009,906 of record NC_138083.1, read on the forward strand.
CTAATGGTGAGCTGTATAAACATGAATTCCTAATATTTGAAAGCAAATTCAAGTCAAAACGCTCGCTAAAGTGGCCGGAGTTGTAAATATTATCAGTTTTCTGGTCATTTCCCTGCTTTTCACGGGTCATGTTCGTGATTGAAAACAGCAGGAAATGTAGTTAGAATCTACAAACTTTTATTTCAAGGGTTTCTTATAAGTTTTTAATCATTTCTGGAAACTCTAATTGCGTATTTTAAGAGTTTTACCACAATTAGACAGTTTTCTTACAAGTATGTAATGGAACCGGCAGGATATTAACTGATTCACCAAAAAGACGCTAGAGAAATTCGGCCTCAATTGTAAACATTAGCGGTATAGTCCCCACTTACAGTCTTTCTACACTAATTGTGAGCTGTGTAAACATGAATTCCTAATATTTGAAAGCAAATTCAAGTCAAAACGCTCGCTAAAGTGGCCGGAGTTGTAAATATTAGCAGTTTTCTGTTCATTTCCCTGCTTTTCACGGGTAATGTCCGTGATTGAAAACAGCAGGAAATGTAGTAAGAATCTACTAACTTTTATTTCAAGGGTTTCTTATAAGTTTTTAATCATTTCTGGAAACTCTAATTGCGTATTTTAAGAGTTTTACCACAATTAGACAGTTTTCTTACAAGTATGTAATGGAACCGGCAGGATAGTAACTGATTCACCAAAAAGACGCTAGAGAAATTCGGCCTCAATTGTAAACATTAGCAGTATAGTCCTCACTTACAGTCTTTCTACACTAATGGTGAGCTGTGTAAACATGAATTTCTAATATTTGAAAACAAATTCAAGTCAAAATGCTCGCTAAAGTGGCCGGAGTTGTAAATATTATCAGTTTTCTGGTCATTTTTCTGCTTTCCACGGGTAATGTCCGTGATTGAAAACAGCAGGAAATGTAGTAAGAATCTACTAACTTTTATTTCAAGGGTTTCTTATAAGTTTTTAATCATTTCTGGAAACTCTAATTTCGTATTTTAAGAGTTTTACCACAATTAGATAGTTTTCTTACAAGTATGTAATGGAACCGGCAGGATAGTAACTGATTCACCAAAAAGATGCTAGAGAAATTCGGCCTCAATTGTAAACATTAGCAGTATAGTCCTCACTTACAGTCTTTCTACACTAATGGTGAGCTGTATAAACATGAATTCCTAATATTTGAAAGCGAATTCAAGTGAAAACGCTTGCTAAAGTGGCCGGAGTTGTAAATATTATCAGTTTTCTGGTCATTTCCCTGCTTTTCACGTGTAATGTCCGTGATTGAAAACAGCAGGAAATGTAGTAAGAATCTACAAACTTTTATTTCAAGGGTTTCTTATAAGTTTTTAATCATTTCTGGAAACTCTAATTGTGTATTTTAAAAGTTTTACCACAATTAGACAGTTTTCTTACAAGTATGTAATGGAACCGGCAGGATAGTAACTGATTCACCAAAAAGACGCTAGAGAAATTCGGCCTCAATTGTAAACATTAGCAGTATAGTCCCCACTTACAGTCTTTCTACACTAATTGTGAGCTGTGTAAACATGAATTCCTAATATTTGAAAGCAAATTCAAGTCAAAACGCTCGCTAAAGTGGCCGGAGTTGTAAATATTAGCAGTTTTCTGGTCATTTTTCTGCTTTCCACGGGTAATGTCCGTGATTGAAAACAGCAGGAAATGTAGTAAGAATCTACTAACTTTTATTTCAAGGGTTTCTTATAAGTTTTTAATCATTTCTGGAAACTCTAATTGCGTATTTTAAGAGTTTTACCACAATTAGACAGTTTTCTTACAAGTATGTAATGGAACCGGCAGGATAGTAACTGATTCACCAAAAAGACGCTAGAGAAATTCGGCCTCAATTGTAAACATTAGCAGTATAGTCCTCACTTACAGTCTTTCTACACTAATGGTGAGCTGTGTAAACATGAATTTCTAATATTTGAAAACAAATTCAAGTCAAAATGCTCGCTAAAGTGGCCGGAGTTGTAAATATTATCAGTTTTCTGGTCATTTTTCTGCTTTCCACGGGTAATGTCCGTGATTGAAAACAGCAGGAAATGTAGTAAGAATCTACTAACTTTTATTTCAAGGGTTTCTTATAAGTTTTTAATCATTTCTGGAAACTCTAATTTCGTATTTTAAGAGTTTTACCACAATTAGATAGTTTTCTTACAAGTATGTAATGGAACCGGCAGGATAGTAACTGATTCACCAAAAAGACGCTAGAGAAATTCGGCCTCAATTGTAAACATTAGCAGTATAGTCCCCACTTACAGTCTTTCTACACTAATTGTGAGCTGTGTAAACATGAATTCCTAATATTTGAAAGCAAATTCAAGTCAAAACGCTCGCTAAAGTGGCCGGAGTTGTGAATATTATCAGTTTTCTGGTCATTTTTCTGCTTTCCACGGGTAATGTCCGTGATTGAAAACAGCAGGAAATGTAGTAAGAATCTACTAACTTTTATTTCAAGGGTTTCTTATGAGTTTTTAATCATTTCTGGAAACTCTAATTGCGTACTTTAAGAGTTTTACCACAATTAGACAGTTTTCTTAGAAGTATGTAATGGAACCGGCAGGATAGTAACTGATTCACCAAAAAGACGCTAGAGAAATTCGGCCTCAATTGTAAACATTAGCAGTATAGTCCTCACTTACAGTCTTTCTACACTAATGGTGAGCTGTGTAAACATGAATTTCTAATATTTGAAAACAAATTCAAGTCAAAATGCTCGCTAAAGTGGCCGGAGTTGTAAATATTATCAGTTTTCTGGTCATTTTTCTGCGTTCCACGGGTAATGTCCGTGATTGAAAACAGCAGGAAATGTAGTAAGAATCTACAAACTTTTATTTCAAGGGTTTCTTATAAGTTTTTAATCATTTCTGGAAACTCTAATTGTGTATTTTAAGAGTTTTACCACAGTTAGACAGTTTTCTTACAAGTTTGTAATTGAACCGGCAGGATATTAACTGATTCACCAAAAAGATGCTAGAGAAATTAGGCCTCAATTGTAAACATTAGCAGTATTGTCCTCACTTACAGTCTTTCTACACTAATTGTGAGCTGTGTAAACATGAATTCCTAATATTTGAAAGCAAATTCAAGTCAAAACGCTCGCTAAAGTGGCCGGAGTTGTAAATATTATCAGTTTTCTGGTCATTTCCCTGCTTTTCACGTGTAATGTCCGTGATTGAAAACAGCAGGAAATGTAGTAAGAATCTACAAACTTTTATTGCAAGGGTTTCTTATAAGTTTTTAATCATTTCTGGAAACTCTAATTGTGTATTTTAAAAGTTTTACCACAATTAGACAGTTTTCTTACAAGTATGTAATGGAACCGGCAGGATAGTAACTGATTCACCAAAAAGACGCTAGAGAAATTCGGCCTCAATTGTAAACATTAGCAGTATAGTCCTCACTTACAGTCTTTCTACACTAATGGTGAGCTGTATAAACATGAATTCCTAATATTTGAAAGCAAATTCAAGTCAAAACGCTCGCTAAAGTGGCCGGAGTTGTAAATATTATCAGTTTTCTGGTCATTTCCCTGCTTTTCACGGGTCATGTTCGTGATTGAAAACAGCAGGAAATGTAGTTAGAATCTACAAACTTTTATTTCAAGGGTTTCTTATAAGTTTTTAATCATTTCTGGAAACTCTAATTGCGTATTTTAAGAGTTTTACCACAATTAGACAGTTTTCTTACAAGTATGTAATGGAACCGGCAGGATATTAACTGATTCACCAAAAAGACGCTAGAGAAATTCGGCCTCAATTGTAAACATTAGCGGTATAGTCCCCACTTACAGTCTTTCTACACTAATTGTGAGCTGTGTAAACATGAATTCCTAATATTTGAAAGCAAATTCAAGTCAAAACGCTCGCTAAAGTGGCCGGAGTTGTAAATATTAGCAGTTTTCTGTTCATTTCCCTGCTTTTCACGGGTAATGTCCGTGATTGAAAACAGCAGGAAATGTAGTAAGAATCTACTAACTTTTATTTCAAGGGTTTCTTATAAGTTTTTAATCATTTCTGGAAACTCTAATTGCGTATTTTAAGAGTTTTACCACAATTAGACAGTTTTCTTACAAGTATGTAATGGAACCGGCAGGATAGTAACTGATTCACCAAAAAGACGCTAGAGAAATTCGGCCTCAATTGTAAACATTAGCAGTATAGTCCTCACTTACAGTCTTTCTACACTAATGGTGAGCTGTGTAAACATGAATTTCTAATATTTGAAAACAAATTCAAGTCAAAATGCTCGCTAAAGTGGCCGGAGTTGTAAATATTATCAGTTTTCTGGTCATTTTTCTGCTTTCCACGGGTAATGTCCGTGATTGAAAACAGCAGGAAATGTAGTAAGAATCTACTAACTTTTATTTCAAGGGTTTCTTATAAGTTTTTAATCATTTCTGGAAACTCTAATTTCGTATTTTAAGAGTTTTACCACAATTAGATAGTTTTCTTACAAGTATGTAATGGAACCGGCAGGATAGTAACTGATTCACCAAAAAGATGCTAGAGAAATTCGGCCTCAATTGTAAACATTAGCAGTATAGTCCTCACTTACAGTCTTTCTACACTAATGGTGAGCTGTATAAACATGAATTCCTAATATTTGAAAGCGAATTCAAGTGAAAACGCTTGCTAAAGTGGCCGGAGTTGTAAATATTATCAGTTTTCTGGTCATTTCCCTGCTTTTCACGTGTAATGTCCGTGATTGAAAACAGCAGGAAATGTAGTAAGAATCTACAAACTTTTATTTCAAGGGTTTCTTATAAGTTTTTAATCATTTCTGGAAACTCTAATTGTGTATTTTAAAAGTTTTACCACAATTAGACAGTTTTCTTACAAGTATGTAATGGAACCGGCAGGATAGTAACTGATTCACCAAAAAGACGCTAGAGAAATTCGGCCTCAATTGTAAACATTAGCAGTATAGTCCCCACTTACAGTCTTTCTACACTAATTGTGAGCTGTGTAAACATGAATTCCTAATATTTGAAAGCAAATTCAAGTCAAAACGCTCGCTAAAGTGGCCGGAGTTGTAAATATTAGCAGTTTTCTGGTCATTTTTCTGCTTTCCACGGGTAATGTCCGTGATTGAAAACAGCAGGAAATGTAGTAAGAATCTACTAACTTTTATTTCAAGGGTTTCTTATAAGTTTTTAATCATTTCTGGAAACTCTAATTGTGTATTTTAAGAGTTTTACCACAGTTAGACAGTTTTCTTACAAGTTTGTAATTGAACCGGCAGGATATTAACTGATTCACCAAAAAGACGCTAGAGAAATTCGGCCTCATTGTAAACATTAGCAGTATAGTCCTCACTTACAGTCTTTCTACAGTAATGGTGAGCTGTGTAAACATGAATTCCTAATATTTGAAAGCAAATTCAAGTCAAAACGCTCGCTAAAGTGGCCGGAGTTGTAAATATTATCAGTTTTCTGGTCATTTCCCTGCTTTTCACGGGTCATGTCCGTGATTGAAAACAGCAGGAAATGTAGTTAGAATCTACAGACTTTTATTTCAAGGGTTTCTTATAAGTTTTTAATCATTTCTGGAAACTCTATTTGCGTATTTTAAGAGTTTTACCACAATTAGATAGTTTTCTTACAAGTATGTAATGGAACCGGCAGGATATTAACTGATTCACCAAAAAGATGCTAGAGAAATTAGGCCTCAATTGTAAACATTAGCAGTATTGTCCTCACTTACAGTCTTTCTACACTAATTGTGAGCTGTGTAAACATGAATTCCTAATATTTGAAAGCGAATTCAAGTGAAAACGCTCGCTAAAGTGGCCGGAGTTGTAAATATTATCAGTTTTCTGGTCATTTCCCTGCTTTTCACGTGTAATGTCCGTGATTGAAAACAGCAGGAAATGTAGTAAGAATCTACAAACTTTTATTTCAAGGGTTTCTTATCAGTTTTTCAATCATTTCTGGAAACTCTAATTGTGTATTTTAAAAGTTTTACAACAATTAGACAGTTTTCTTACAAGTATGTAATGGAACCGGCAGGATATTAACTGATTCACCAAAAAGACGCTAGAGAAATTCGGCCTCAATTGTAAACATTAGCAGTATAGTCCCCAGTTACAGTCTTTCTACACTAATTGTGAGCTGTGTAAACATGAATTCCTAATATTTGAAAGCAAATTCAAGTCAAAACGCTCGCTAAAGTGGCCGGAGTTGTAAATATTAGCAGTTTTCTGTTCATTTCCCTGCTTTTCACGGGTAATGTCCGTGATTGAAAACAGCAGGAAATGTAGTAAGAATCTACTAACTTTTATTTCAAGGGTTTCTTATAAGTTTTTAATCATTTCTGGAAACTCTAATTGTGTATTTTAAGAGTTTTACCACAGTTAGACAGTTTTCTTACAAGTTTGTAATTGAACCGGCAGAATATTAACTGATTCACCAAAAAGATGCTAGAGAAATTAGGCCTCAATTGTAAACATTAGCAGTATTGTCCTCACTTACAGTCTTTCTACACTAATTGTGAGCTGTGTAAACATGAATTCCTAATATTTGAAAGCAAATTCAAGTCAAAACGCTCGCTAAAGTGGCCGGAGTTGTAAATATTAGCAGTTTTCTGTTCATTTCCCTGCTTTTCACGGGTAACGTCCGTGATTGAAAACAGCAGGAAATGTAGTAAGAATCTACTAACTTTTATTTCAAGGGTTTCTTATAAGTTTTTAATCATTTCTGGAAACTCTAATTGCGTATTTTAAGAGTTTTACCACAATTAGACAGTTTTCTTACAAGTATGTAATGGAACCGGCAGGATAGTAACTGATTCACCAAAAAGACGCTAGAGAAATTCGGCCTCAATTGTAAACATTAGCAGTATAGTCCCCACTTACAGTCTTTCTACACTAATGGTGAGCTGTATAAACATGAATTCCTAATATTTGAAAGCGAATTCAAGTGAAAACGCTTGCTAAATTGGCCGGAGTTGTAAATATTATCAGTTTTCTGGTCATTTCCCTGCTTTTCACGTGTAATGTCCGTGATTGAAAACAGCAGGAAATGTAGTAAGAATCTACAAACTTTTATTTCAAGGGTTTCTTATAAGTTTTTAATCATTTCTGGAAACTCTAATTGTGTATTTTAAAAGTTTTACCACAATTAGACAGTTTTCTTACAAGTATGTAATGGAACCGGCAGGATAGTAACTGATTCACCAAAAAGATGCTAGAGAAATTCGGCCTCAATTGTAAACATTAGCAGTATAGTCCTCACTTACAGTCTTTCTACACTAATGGTGAGCTGTATAAACATGAATTCCTAATATTTGAAAGCAAATTCAAGTCAAAAAGCTCGCTAAAGTGGCCGGAGTTGTAAATATTATCAGTTTTCTGGTCATTTCCCTGCTTTTCACGGGTCATGTCCGTGATTGAAAACAGCAGGAAATGTAGTAAGAATCTACAAACTTTTATTTCAAGGGTTTCTTATAAGTTTTTAATCATTTCTGGAAACTCTAATTGCGTATTTTAAGAGTTTTACCACAATTAGACAGTTTTCTTACAAGTATGTAATGGAACCGGCACGATAGTAACTGATTCACCAAAAAGACGCTAGAGAAATTCGGCCTCAATTGTAAACATTAGCAGTATAGTCCTCACTTACAGTCTTTCTACACTAATGGTGAGCTGTATAAACATGAATTCCTAATATTTGAAAGCAAATTCAAGTCAAAAAGCTCGCTAAAGTGGCCGGAGTTGTAAATATTATCAGTTTTCTGGTCATTTCCCTGCTTTTCACGGGTCATGTCCGTGATTGAAAACAGCAGGAAATGTAGTAAGAATCTACAAACTTTTATTTCAAGGGTTTCTTATAAGTTTTTAATCATTTCTGGAAACTCTAATTGTGTATTTTAAAAGTTTTACCACAATTAGACAGTTTTCTTACAAGTATGTAATGGAACCGGCAGGATAGTAACTGATTCACCAAAAAGACGCTAGAGAAATTCGCCCTCAATTGTAAACATTAGCAGTATAGTCCTCACTTACAGTCTTTCTACACTAAGGGTGAGCTGTATAAACATGAATTCCTAATATTTGAAAGCAAATTCAAGTCAAAACGCTCGCTAAAGTGGCCGGAGTTGTAAATATTATCAGTTTTCTGGTCATTTCCCTGCTTTTCACGGGTCATGTTCGTGATTGAAAACAGCAGGAAATGTAGTTAGAATCTACAAACTTTTATTTCAAGGGTTTCTTATAAGTTTTTAATCATTTCTGGAAACTCTAATTGCGTATTTTAAGAGTTTTACCACAATTAGACAGTTTTCTTACAAGTATGTAATGGAACCGGCAGGATATTAACTGATTCACCAAAAAGACGCTAGAGAAATTCGGCCTCAATTGTAAACATTAGCGGTATAGTCCCCACTTACAGTCTTTCTACACTAATTGTGAGCTGTGTAAACATGAATTCCTAATATTTGAAAGCAAATTCAAGTCAAAACGCTCGCTAAAGTGGCCGGAGTTGTAAATATTAGCAGTTTTCTGTTCATTTCCCTGCTTTTCACGGGTAATGTCCGTGATTGAAAACAGCAGGAAATGTAGTAAGAATCTACTAACTTTTATTTCAAGGGTTTCTTATAAGTTTTTAATCATTTCTGGAAACTCTAATTGCGTATTTTAAGAGTTTTACCACAATTAGACAGTTTTCTTACAAGTATGTAATGGAACCGGCAGGATAGTAACTGATTCACCAAAAAGACGCTAGAGAAATTCGGCCTCAATTGTAAACATTAGCAGTATAGTCCTCACTTACAGTCTTTCTACACTAATGGTGAGCTGTGTAAACATGAATTTCTAATATTTGAAAACAAATTCAAGTCAAAATGCTCGCTAAAGTGGCCGGAGTTGTAAATATTATCAGTTTTCTGGTCATTTTTCTGCTTTCCACGGGTAATGTCCGTGATTGAAAACAGCAGGAAATGTAGTAAGAATCTACTAACTTTTATTTCAAGGGTTTCTTATAAGTTTTTAATCATTTCTGGAAACTCTAATTTCGTATTTTAAGAGTTTTACCACAATTAGATAGTTTTCTTACAAGTATGTAATGGAACCAGCAGGATAGTAACTGATTCACCAAAAAGATGCTAGAGAAATTCGGCCTCAATTGTAAACATTAGCAGTATAGTCCTCACTTACAGTCTTTCTACACTAATGGTGAGCTGTATAAACATGAATTCCTAATATTTGAAAGCGAATTCAAGTGAAAACGCTTGCTAAAGTGGCCGGAGTTGTAAATATTATCAGTTTTCTGGTCATTTCCCTGCTTTTCACGTGTAATGTCCGTGATTGAAAACAGCAGGAAATGTAGTAAGAATCTACAAACTTTTATTTCAAGGGTTTCTTATAAGTTTTTAATCATTTCTGGAAACTCTAATTGTGTATTTTAAAAGTTTTACCACAATTAGACAGTTTTCTTACAAGTATGTAATGGAACCGGCAGGATAGTAACTGATTCACCAAAAAGACGCTAGAGAAATTCGGCCTCAATTGTAAACATTAGCAGTATAGTCCCCACTTACAGTCTTTCTACACTAATTGTGAGCTGTGTAAACATGAATTCCTAATATTTGAAAGCAAATTCAAGTCAAAACGCTCGCTAAAGTGGCCGGAGTTGTAAATATTAGCAGTTTTCTGGTCATTTTTCTGCTTTCCACGGGTAATGTCCGTGATTGAAAACAGCAGGAAATGTAGTAAGAATCTACTAACTTTTATTTCAAGGGTTTCTTATAAGTTTTTAATCATTTCTGGAAACTCTAATTGTGTATTTTAAGAGTTTTACCACAGTTAGACAGTTTTCTTACAAGTTTGTAATTGAACCGGCAGGATATTAACTGATTCACCAAAAAGACGCTAGAGAAATTCGGCCTCATTGTAAACATTAGCAGTATAGTCCTCACTTACAGTCTTTCTACAGTAATGGTGAGCTGTGTAAACATGAATTCCTAATATTTGAAAGCAAATTCAAGTCAAAACGCTCGCTAAAGTGGCCGGAGTTGTAAATATTATCAGTTTTCTGGTCATTTCCCTGCTTTTCACGGGTCATGTCCGTGATTGAAAACAGCAGGAAATGTAGTTAGAATCTACAGACTTTTATTTCAAGGGTTTCTTATAAGTTTTTAATCATTTCTGGAAACTCTATTTGCGTATTTTAAGAGTTTTACCACAATTAGATAGTTTTCTTACAAGTATGTAATGGAACCGGCAGGATATTAACTGATTCACCAAAAAGATGCTAGAGAAATTAGGCCTCAATTGTAAACATTAGCAGTATTGTCCTCACTTACAGTCTTTCTACACTAATTGTGAGCTGTGTAAACATGAATTCCTAATATTTGAAAGCGAATTCAAGTGAAAACGCTCGCTAAAGTGGCCGGAGTTGTAAATATTATCAGTTTTCTGGTCATTTCCCTGCTTTTCACGTGTAATGTCCGTGATTGAAAACAGCAGGAAATGTAGTAAGAATCTACAAACTTTTATTTCAAGGGTTTCTTATCAGTTTTTCAATCATTTCTGGAAACTCTAATTGTGTATTTTAAAAGTTTTACAACAATTAGACAGTTTTCTTACAAGTATGTAATGGAACCGGCAGGATATTAACTGATTCACCAAAAAGACGCTAGAGAAATTCGGCCTCAATTGTAAACATTAGCGGTATAGTCCCCACTTACAGTCTTTCTACACTAATTGTGAGCTGTGTAAACATGAATTCCTAATATTTGAAAGCAAATTCAAGTCAAAACGCTCGCTAAAGTGGCCGGAGTTGTAAATATTAGCAGTTTTCTGTTCATTTCCCTGCTTTTCACGGGTAATGTCCGTGATTGAAAACAGCAGGAAATGTAGTAAGAATCTACTAACTTTTATTTCAAGGGTTTCTTATAAGTTTTTAATCATTTCTGGAAACTCTAATTGCGTATTTTAAGAGTTTTACCACAATTAGACAGTTTTCTTACAAGTATGTAATGGAACCGGCAGGATAGTAACTGATTCACCAAAAAGACGCTAGAGAAATTCGGCCTCAATTGTAAACATTAGCAGTATAGTCCTCACTTACAGTCTTTCTACACTAATGGTGAGCTGTGTAAACATGAATTTCTAATATTTGAAAACAAATTCAAGTCAAAATGCTCGCTAAAGTGGCCGGAGTTGTAAATATTATCAGTTTTCTGGTCATTTTTCTGCTTTCCACGGGTAATGTCCGTGATTGAAAACAGCAGGAAATGTAGTAAGAATCTACTAACTTTTATTTCAAGGGTTTCTTATAAGTTTTTAATCATTTCTGGAAACTCTAATTTCGTATTTTAAGAGTTTTACCACAATTAGATAGTTTTCTTACAAGTATGTAATGGAACCGGCAGGATAGTAACTGATTCACCAAAAAGATGCTAGAGAAATTCGGCCTCAATTGTAAACATTAGCAGTATAGTCCTCACTTACAGTCTTTCTACACTAATGGTGAGCTGTATAAACATGAATTCCTAATATTTGAAAGCGAATTCAAGTGAAAACGCTTGCTAAAGTGGCCGGAGTTGTAAATATTATCAGTTTTCTGGTCATTTCCCTGCTTTTCACGTGTAATGTCCGTGATTGAAAACAGCAGGAAATGTAGTAAGAATCTACAAACTTTTATTTCAAGGGTTTCTTATAAGTTTTTAATCATTTCTGGAAACTCTAATTGTGTATTTTAAAAGTTTTACCACAATTAGACAGTTTTCTTACAAGTATGTAATGGAACCGGCAGGATAGTAACTGATTCACCAAAAAGACGCTAGAGAAATTCGGCCTCAATTGTAAACATTAGCAGTATAGTCCCCACTTACAGTCTTTCTACACTAATTGTGAGCTGTGTAAACATGAATTCCTAATATTTGAAAGCAAATTCAAGTCAAAACGCTCGCTAAAGTGGCCGGAGTTGTAAATATTAGCAGTTTTCTGGTCATTTTTCTGCTTTCCACGGGTAATGTCCGTGATTGAAAACAGCAGGAAATGTAGTAAGAATCTACTAACTTTTATTTCAAGGGTTTCTTATAAGTTTTTAATCATTTCTGGAAACTCTAATTGTGTATTTTAAGAGTTTTACCACAGTTAGACAGTTTTCTTACAAGTTTGTAATTGAACCGGCAGGATATTAACTGATTCACCAAAAAGACGCTAGAGAAATTCGGCCTCATTGTAAACATTAGCAGTATAGTCCTCACTTACAGTCTTTCTACAGTAATGGTGAGCTGTGTAAACATGAATTCCTAATATTTGAAAGCAAATTCAAGTCAAAACGCTCGCTAAAGTGGCCGGAGTTGTAAATATTATCAGTTTTCTGGTCATTTCCCTGCTTTTCACGGGTCATGTCCGTGATTGAAAACAGCAGGAAATGTAGTTAGAATCTACAGACTTTTATTTCAAGGGTTTCTTATAAGTTTTTAATCATTTCTGGAAACTCTATTTGCGTATTTTAAGAGTTTTACCACAATTAGATAGTTTTCTTACAAGTATGTAATGGAACCGGCAGGATATTAACTGATTCACCAAAAAGATGCTAGAGAAATTAGGCCTCAATTGTAAACATTAGCAGTATTGTCCTCACTTACAGTCTTTCTACACTAATTGTGAGCTGTGTAAACATGAATTCCTAATATTTGAAAGCGAATTCAAGTGAAAACGCTCGCTAAAGTGGCCGGAGTTGTAAATATTATCAGTTTTCTGGTCATTTCCCTGCTTTTCACGTGTAATGTCCGTGATTGAAAACAGCAGGAAATGTAGTAAGAATCTACAAACTTTTATTTCAAGGGTTTCTTATCAGTTTTTCAATCATTTCTGGAAACTCTAATTGTGTATTTTAAAAGTTTTACAACAATTAGACAGTTTTCTTACAAGTATGTAATGGAACCGGCAGGATATTAACTGATTCACCAAAAAGACGCTAGAGAAATTCGGCCTCAATTGTAAACATTAGCAGTATAGTCCCCAGTTACAGTCTTTCTACACTAATTGTGAGCTGTGTAAACATGAATTCCTAATATTTGAAAGCAAATTCAAGTCAAAACGCTCGCTAAAGTGGCCGGAGTTGTAAATATTAGCAGTTTTCTGTTCATTTCCCTGCTTTTCACGGGTAATGTCCGTGATTGAAAACAGCAGGAAATGTAGTAAGAATCTACTAACTTTTATTTCAAGGGTTTCTTATAAGTTTTTAATCATTTCTGGAAACTCTAATTGTGTATTTTAAGAGTTTTACCACAGTTAGACAGTTTTCTTACAAGTTTGTAATTGAACCGGCAGAATATTAACTGATTCACCAAAAAGATGCTAGAGAAATTAGGCCTCAATTGTAAACATTAGCAGTATTGTCCTCACTTACAGTCTTTCTACACTAATTGTGAGCTGTGTAAACATGAATTCCTAATATTTGAAAGCAAATTCAAGTCAAAACGCTCGCTAAAGTGGCCGGAGTTGTAAATATTAGCAGTTTTCTGTTCATTTCCCTGCTTTTCACGGGTAACGTCCGTGATTGAAAACAGCAGGAAATGTAGTAAGAATCTACTAACTTTTATTTCAAGGGTTTCTTATAAGTTTTTAATCATTTCTGGAAACTCTAATTGCGTATTTTAAGAGTTTTACCACAATTAGACAGTTTTCTTACAAGTATGTAATGGAACCGGCAGGATAGTAACTGATTCACCAAAAAGACGCTAGAGAAATTCGGCCTCAATTGTAAACATTAGCAGTATAGTCCCCACTTACAGTCTTTCTACACTAATGGTGAGCTGTATAAACATGAATTCCTAATATTTGAAAGCGAATTCAAGTGAAAACGCTTGCTAAATTGGCCGGAGTTGTAAATATTATCAGTTTTCTGGTCATTTCCCTGCTTTTCACGTGTAATGTCCGTGATTGAAAACAGCAGGAAATGTAGTAAGAATCTACAAACTTTTATTTCAAGGGTTTCTTATAAGTTTTTAATCATTTCTGGAAACTCTAATTGTGTATTTTAAAAGTTTTACCACAATTAGACAGTTTTCTTACAAGTATGTAATGGAACCGGCAGGATAGTAACTGATTCACCAAAAAGATGCTAGAGAAATTCGGCCTCAATTGTAAACATTAGCAGTATAGTCCTCACTTACAGTCTTTCTACACTAATGGTGAGCTGTATAAACATGAATTCCTAATATTTGAAAGCAAATTCAAGTCAAAAAGCTCGCTAAAGTGGCCGGAGTTGTAAATATTATCAGTTTTCTGGTCATTTCCCTGCTTTTCACGGGTCATGTCCGTGATTGAAAACAGCAGGAAATGTAGTAAGAATCTACAAACTTTTATTTCAAGGGTTTCTTATAAGTTTTTAATCATTTCTGGAAACTCTAATTGCGTATTTTAAGAGTTTTACCACAATTAGACAGTTTTCTTACAAGTATGTAATGGAACCGGCACGATAGTAACTGATTCACCAAAAAGACGCTAGAGAAATTCGGCCTCAATTGTAAACATTAGCAGTATAGTCCTCACTTACAGTCTTTCTACACTAATGGTGAGCTGTATAAACATGAATTCCTAATATTTGAAAGCAAATTCAAGTCAAAAAGCTCGCTAAAGTGGCCGGAGTTGTAAATATTATCAGTTTTCTGGTCATTTCCCTGCTTTTCACGGGTCATGTCCGTGATTGAAAACAGCAGGAAATGTAGTAAGAATCTACAAACTTTTATTTCAAGGGTTTCTTATAAGTTTTTAATCATTTCTGGAAACTCTAATTGTGTATTTTAAAAGTTTTACCACAATTAGACAGTTTTCTTACAAGTATGTAATGGAACCGGCAGGATAGTAACTGATTCACCAAAAAGACGCTAGAGAAATTCGCCCTCAATTGTAAACATTAGCAGTATAGTCCTCACTTACAGTCTTTCTACACTAAGGGTGAGCTGTATAAACATGAATTCCTAATATTTGAAAGCAAATTCAAGTCAAAACGCTCGCTAAAGTGGCCGGAGTTGTAAATATTATCAGTTTTCTGGTCATTTCCCTGCTTTTCACGGGTCATGTTCGTGATTGAAAACAGCAGGAAATGTAGTTAGAATCTACAAACTTTTATTTCAAGGGTTTCTTATAAGTTTTTAATCATTTCTGGAAACTCTAATTGCGTATTTTAAGAGTTTTACCACAATTAGACAGTTTTCTTACAAGTATGTAATGGAACCGGCAGGATATTAACTGATTCACCAAAAAGACGCTAGAGAAATTCGGCCTCAATTGTAAACATTAGCGGTATAGTCCCCACTTACAGTCTTTCTACACTAATTGTGAGCTGTGTAAACATGAATTCCTAATATTTGAAAGCAAATTCAAGTCAAAACGCTCGCTAAAGTGGCCGGAGTTGTAAATATTAGCAGTTTTCTGTTCATTTCCCTGCTTTTCACGGGTAATGTCCGTGATTGAAAACAGCAGGAAATGTAGTAAGAATCTACTAACTTTTATTTCAAGGGTTTCTTATAAGTTTTTAATCATTTCTGGAAACTCTAATTGCGTATTTTAAGAGTTTTACCACAATTAGACAGTTTTCTTACAAGTATGTAATGGAACCGGCAGGATAGTAACTGATTCACCAAAAAGACGCTAGAGAAATTCGGCCTCAATTGTAAACATTAGCAGTATAGTCCTCACTTACAGTCTTTCTACACTAATGGTGAGCTGTGTAAACATGAATTTCTAATATTTGAAAACAAATTCAAGTCAAAATGCTCGCTAAAGTGGCCGGAGTTGTAAATATTATCAGTTTTCTGGTCATTTTTCTGCTTTCCACGGGTAATGTCCGTGATTGAAAACAGCAGGAAATGTAGTAAGAATCTACTAACTTTTATTTCAAGGGTTTCTTATAAGTTTTTAATCATTTCTGGAAACTCTAATTTCGTATTTTAAGAGTTTTACCACAATTAGATAGTTTTCTTACAAGTATGTAATGGAACCAGCAGGATAGTAACTGATTCACCAAAAAGATGCTAGAGAAATTCGGCCTCAATTGTAAACATTAGCAGTATAGTCCTCACTTACAGTCTTTCTACACTAATGGTGAGCTGTATAAACATGAATTCCTAATATTTGAAAGCGAATTCAAGTGAAAACGCTTGCTAAAGTGGCCGGAGTTGTAAATATTATCAGTTTTCTGGTCATTTCCCTGCTTTTCACGTGTAATGTCCGTGATTGAAAACAGCAGGAAATGTAGTAAGAATCTACAAACTTTTATTTCAAGGGTTTCTTATAAGTTTTTAATCATTTCTGGAAACTCTAATTGTGTATTTTAAAAGTTTTACCACAATTAGACAGTTTTCTTACAAGTATGTAATGGAACCGGCAGGATAGTAACTGATTCACCAAAAAGACGCTAGAGAAATTCGGCCTCAATTGTAAACATTAGCAGTATAGTCCCCACTTACAGTCTTTCTACACTAATTGTGAGCTGTGTAAACATGAATTCCTAATATTTGAAAGCAAATTCAAGTCAAAACGCTCGCTAAAGTGGCCGGAGTTGTAAATATTAGCAGTTTTCTGGTCATTTTTCTGCTTTCCACGGGTAATGTCCGTGATTGAAAACAGCAGGAAATGTAGTAAGAATCTACTAACTTTTATTTCAAGGGTTTCTTATAAGTTTTTAATCATTTCTGGAAACTCTAATTGTGTATTTTAAGAGTTTTACCACAGTTAGACAGTTTTCTTACAAGTTTGTAATTGAACCGGCAGGATATTAACTGATTCACCAAAAAGACGCTAGAGAAATTCGGCCTCATTGTAAACATTAGCAGTATAGTCCTCACTTACAGTCTTTCTACAGTAATGGTGAGCTGTGTAAACATGAATTCCTAATATTTGAAAGCAAATTCAAGTCAAAACGCTCGCTAAAGTGGCCGGAGTTGTAAATATTATCAGTTTTCTGGTCATTTCCCTGCTTTTCACGGGTCATGTCCGTGATTGAAAACAGCAGGAAATGTAGTTAGAATCTACAGACTTTTATTTCAAGGGTTTCTTATAAGTTTTTAATCATTTCTGGAAACTCTATTTGCGTATTTTAAGAGTTTTACCACAATTAGATAGTTTTCTTACAAGTATGTAATGGAACCGGCAGGATATTAACTGATTCACCAAAAAGATGCTAGAGAAATTAGGCCTCAATTGTAAACATTAGCAGTATTGTCCTCACTTACAGTCTATCTACACTAATTGTGAGCTGTGTAAACATGAATTCCTAATATTTGAAAGCGAATTCAAGTGAAAACGCTCGCTAAAGTGGCCGGAGTTGTAAATATTATCAGTTTTCTGGTCATTTCCCTGCTTTTCACGTGTAATGTCCGTGATTGAAAACAGCAGGAAATGTAGTAAGAATCTACAAACTTTTATTTCAAGGGTTTCTTATCAGTTTTTCAATCATTTCTGGAAACTCTAATTGTGTATTTTAAAAGTTTTACAACAATTAGACAGTTTTCTAACAAGTATGTAATGGAACCGGCAGGATATTAACTGATTCACCAAAAAGACGCTAGAGAAATTCGGCCTCAATTGTAAACATTAGCAGTATAGTCCCCAGTTACAGTCTTTCTACACTAATTGTGAGCTGTGTAAACATGAATTCCTAATATTTGAAAGCAAATTCAAGTCAAAACGCTCGCTAAAGTGGCCGGAGTTGTAAATATTAGCAGTTTTCTGTTCATTTCCCTGCTTTTCACGGGTAATGTCCGTGATTGAAAACAGCAGGAAATGTAGTAAGAATCTACTAACTTTTATTTCAAGGGTTTCTTATAAGTTTTTAATCATTTCTGGAAACTCTAATTGTGTATTTTAAGAGTTTTACCACAGTTAGACAGTTTTCTTACAAGTTTGTAATTGAACCGGCAGAATATTAACTGATTCACCAAAAAGATGCTAGAGAAATTAGGCCTCAATTGTAAACATTAGCAGTATTGTCCTCACTTACAGTCTTTCTACACTAATTGTGAGCTGTGTAAACATGAATTCCTAATATTTGAAAGCAAATTCAAGTCAAAACGCTCGCTAAAGTGGCCGGAGTTGTAAATATTAGCAGTTTTCTGTTCATTTCCCTGCTTTTCACGGGTAACGTCCGTGATTGAAAACAGCAGGAAATGTAGTAAGAATCTACTAACTTTTATTTCAAGGGTTTCTTATAAGTTTTTAATCATTTCTGGAAACTCTAATTGCGTATTTTAAGAGTTTTACCACAATTAGACAGTTTTCTTACAAGTATGTAATGGAACCGGCAGGATAGTAACTGATTCACCAAAAAGACGCTAGAGAAATTCGGCCTCAATTGTAAACATTAGCAGTATAGTCCCCACTTACAGTCTTTCTACACTAATGGTGAGCTGTATAAACATGAATTCCTAATATTTGAAAGCGAATTCAAGTGAAAACGCTTGCTAAAGTGGCCGGAGTTGTAAATATTATCAGTTTTCTGGTCATTTCCCTGCTTTTCACGTGTAATGTCCGTGATTGAAAACAGCAGGAAATGTAGTAAGAATCTACAAACTTTTATTTCAAGGGTTTCTTATAAGTTTTTAATCATTTCTGGAAACTCTAATTGTGTATTTTAAAAGTTTTACCACAATTAGACAGTTTTCTTACAAGTATGTAATGGAACCGGCAGGATAGTAACTGATTCACCAAAAAGATGCTAGAGAAATTCGGCCTCAATTGTAAACATTAGCAGTATAGTCCTCACTTACAGTCTTTCTACACTAATGGTGAGCTGTATAAACATGAATTCCTAATATTTGAAAGCGAATTCAAGTGAAAACGCTTGCTAAAGTGGCCGGAGTTGTAAATATTATCAGTTTTCTGGTCATTTCCCTGCTTTTCACGTGTAATATCAGTGATTGAAAACAGCAGGAAATGTAGTAAGAATCTACAAACTTTTATTTCAAGGGTTTCTTATAAGTTTTTAATCATTTCTGGAAACTCTAATTGTGTATTTTAAAAGTTTTACCACAATTAGACAGTTTTCTTACAAGTATGTAATGGAACCGGCAGGATAGTAACTGATTCACCAAAAAGACGCTAGAGAAATTCGGCCTCAATTGTAAACATTAGCAGTATAGTCCCCACTTACAGTCTTTCTACACTAATTGTGAGCTGTGTAAACATGAATTCCTAATATTTGAAAGCAAATTCAAGTCAAAACGCTCGCTAAAGTGGCCGGAGTTGTAAATATTAGCAGTTTTCTGGTCATTTTTCTGCTTTCCACGGGTAATGTCCGTGATTGAAAACAGCAGGAAATGTAGTAAGAATCTACTAACTTTTATTTCAAGGGTTTCTTATAAGTTTTTAATCATTTCTGGAAACTCTAATTGTGTATTTTAAGAGTTTTACCACAGTTAGACAGTTTTCTTACAAGTTTGTAATTGAACCGGCAGGATATTAACTGATTCACCAAAAAGACGCTAGAGAAATTCGGCCTCATTGTAAACATTAGCAGTATAGTCCTCACTTACAGTCTTTCTACAGTAATGGTGAGCTGTGTAAACATGAATTCCTAATATTTGAAAGCAAATTCAAGTCAAAACGCTCGCTAAAGTGGCCGGAGTTGTAAATATTATCAGTTTTCTGGTCATTTCCCTGCTTTTCACGGGTCATGTCCGTGATTGAAAACAGCAGGAAATGTAGTAAGAATCTACAAAATTTTATTTCAAGGGTTTCTTATAAGTTTTTAATCATTTCTGGAAACTCTAATTGCGTATTTTAAGAGTTTTACCACAATTAGACAGTTTTCTTACAAGTATGTAATGGAACCGGCACGATAGTAACTGATTCACCAAAAAGACGCTAGAGAAATTCGGCCTCAATTGTAAACATTAGCAGTATAGTCCTCACTTACAGTCTTTCTACACTAATGGTGAGCTGTATAAACATGAATTCCTAATATTTGAAAGCAAATTCAAGTCAAAAAGCTCGCTAAAGTGGCCGGAGTTGTAAATATTATCAGTTTTCTGGTCATTTCCCTGCTTTTCACGGGTCATGTCCGTGATTGAAAACAGCAGGAAATGTAGTAAGAATCTACAAACTTTTATTTCAAGGGTTTCTTATAAGTTTTTAATCATTTCTGGAAACTCTAATTGCGTATTTTAAGAGTTTTACCACAATTAGACAGTTTTCTTACAAGTATGTAATGGAACCGGCACGATAGTAACTGATTCACCAAAAAGACGCTAGAGAAATTCGGCCTCAATTGTAAACATTAGCAGTATAGTCCTCACTTACAGTCTTTCTACACTAATGGTGAGCTGTATAAACATGAATTCCTAATATTTGAAAGCAAATTCAAGTCAAAAAGCTCGCTAAAGTGGCCGGAGTTGTAAATATTATCAGTTTTCTGGTCATTTCCCTGCTTTTCACGGGTCATGTCCGTGATTGAAAACAGCAGGAAATGTAGTAAGAATCTACAAACTTTTATTTCAAGGGTTTCTTATAAGTTTTTAATCATTTCTGGAAACTCTAATTGTGTATTTTAAAAGTTTTACCACAATTAGACAGTTTTCTTACAAGTATGTAATGGAACCGGCAGGATATTAACTGATTCACCAAAAAGACGCTAGAGAAATTCGCCCTCAATTGTAAACATTAGCAGTATAGTCCTCACTTACAGTCTTTCTACACTAAGGGTGAGCTGTATAAACATGAATTCCTAATATTTGAAAGCAAATTCAAGTCAAAACGCTCGCTAAAGTGGCCGGAGTTGTAAATATTATCAGTTTTCTGGTCATTTCCCTGCTTTTCACGGGTCATGTCCGTGATTGAAAACAGCAGGAAATGTAGTTAGAATCTACAAACTTTTATTTCAAGGGTTTCTTATAAGTTTTTAATCATTTCTGGAAACTCTAATTGCGTATTTTAAGAGTTTTACCACAATTAGACAGTTTTCTTACAAGTATGTAATGGAACCGGCAGGATAGTAACTGATTCACCAAAAAGACGCTAGAGAAATTCGGCCTCAATTGTAAACATTAGCAGTATAGTCCTCACTTACAGTCTTTCTACACTAAGGGTGAGCTGTATAAACATGAATTCCTAATATTTGAAAGCAAATTCAAGTCAAAACGCTCGCTAAAGTGGCCGGAGTTGTAAATATTATCAGTTTTCTGGTCATTTCCCTGCTTTTCACGGGTCAAGTCCGTGATTGAAAACAGCAGGAAATGTAGTAAGAATCTACAAACTTTTATTTCAAGGGTTTCTTATAAGTTTTTAATCATTTCTGGAAACTCTAATTGTGTATTTTAAAAGTTTTACCACAATTAGACAGTTTTCTTACAAGTATGTAATGGAACCGGCAGGATATTAACTGATTCACCAAAAAGACGCTAGAGAAATTCGGCCTCAATTGTAAACATTAGCAGTATAGTCCTCACTTACAGTCTTTCTACACTAATGGTGAGCTGTATAAACATGAATTCCTAATATTTGAAAGCAAATTCAAGTCAAAACGCTCGCTAAAGTGGCCGGAGTTGTAAATATTATCAGTTTTCTGGTCATTTCCCTGCTTTTCACGGGTCATGTCCGTGATTGAAAACAGCAGGAAATGTAGTTAGAATCTACAAACTTTTATTTCAAGGGTTTCTTATAAGTTTTTAATCATTTCTGGAAACTCTAATTGCGTATTTTAAGAGTTTTACCACAATTAGACAGTTTTCTTACAAGTATGTAATGGAACCGGCAGGATAGTAACTGATTCACCAAAAAGACGCTAGAGAAATTCGGCCTCAATTGTAAACATTAGCAGTATAGTCCTCACTTACAGTCTTTCTACACTAATGGTGAGCTGTATAAACATGAATTCCTAATATTTGAAAGCAAATTCAAGTCAAAACGCTCGCTAAAGTGGCCGGAGTTGTAAATATTATCAGTTTTCTGGTCATTTCCCTGCTTTTCACGGGTCATGTCCGTGATTGAAAACAGCAGGAAATGTAGTTAGAATCTACAAACTTTTATTTCAAGGGTTTCTTATAAGTTTTTAATCATTTCTGGAAACTCTAATTGCGTATTTTAAGAGTTTTACCACAATTAGACTGTTTTCTTACAAGTATGTAATGGAACCGGCAGGATAGTAACTGATTCACCAAAAAGACGCTAGAGAAATTAGGCCTCAATTGTAAACATTAGCAGTATAGTCCTCACTTACAGTCTTTCTACACTAATGGTGAGCTGTATAAACATGAATTCCTAATATTTGAAAGCAAATTCAAGTCAAAACGCTCGCTAAAGTGGCCGGAGTTGTAAATATTATCAGTTTTCTGGTCATTTCCCTGCTTTTCACGGGTCATGTCCGTGATTGAAAACAGCAGGAAATGTAGTAAGAATCTACAAACTTTTATTTCAAGGGTTTCTTATAAGTTTTTAATCATTTCTGGAAACTCTAATTGCGTATTTTAAGAGTTTTACCACAATTAGGCAGTTTTCTTACAAGTATGTAATGGAACCGGCACGATAGTAACTGATTCACCAAAAAGACGCTAGAGAAATTCGGCCTCAATTGTAAACATTAGCAGTATAGTCCTCACTTACAGTCTTTCTACACTAATGGTGAGCTGTATAAACATGAATTCCTAATATTTGAAAGCAAATTCAAGTCAAAAAGCTCGCTAAAGTGGCCGGAGTTGTAAATATTATCAGTTTTCTGGTCATTTCCCTGCTTTTCACGGGTCATGTCCGTGATTGAAAACAGCAGGAAATGTAGTAAGAATCTACAAACTTAATTTCAAGGGTTTCTTATAAGTTTTTAATCATTTCTGGAAACTCTAATTGTGTATTTTAAAAGTTTTACCACAATTAGACAGTTTTCTTACAAGTATGTAATGGAACCGGCAGGATATTAACTGATTCACCAAAAAGACGCTAGAGAAATTCGGCCTCAATTGTAAACATTAGCAGTATAGTCCTCACTTACAGTCTTTCTACACTAAGGGTGAGCTGTATAAACATGAATTCCTAATATTTGAAAGCAAATTCAAGTCAAAACGCTCGCTAAAGTGGCCGGAGTTGTAAATATTATCAGTTTTCTGGTCATTTCCCTGCTTTTCACGGGTCATGTCCGTGATTGAAAACAGCAGGAAATGTAGTTAGAATCTACAAACTTTTATTTCAAGGGTTTCTTATAAGTTTTTAATCATTTCTGGAAACTCTAATTGCGTATTTTAAGAGTTTTACCACAATTAGACAGTTTTCTTACAAGTATGTAATGGAACCGGCAGGATAGTAACTGATTCACCAAAAAGACGCTAGAGAAATTCGGCCTCAATTGTAAACATTAGCAGTATAGTCCTCACTTACAGTCTTTCTACACTAAGGGTGAGCTGTATAAACATGAATTCCTAATATTTGAAAGCAAATTCAAGTCAAAACGCTCGCTAAAGTGGCCGGAGTTGTAAATATTATCAGTTTTCTGGTCATTTCCCTGCTTTTCACGGGTCAAGTCCGTGATTGAAAACAGCAGGAAATGTAGTAAGAATCTACAAACTTTTATTTCAAGGGTTTCTTATAAGTTTTTAATCATTTCTGGAAACTCTAATTGTGTATTTTAAAAGTTATACCACAATTAGACAGTTTTCTTACAAGTATGTAATGGAACCGGCAGGATATTAACTGATTCACCAAAAAGACGCTAGAGAAATTCGGCCTCAATTGTAAACGTTAGCAGTATAGTCCTCACTTACAGTCTTTCTACACTAATGGTGAGCTGTATAAACATGAATTCCTAATATTTGAAAGCAAATTCAAGTCAAAACGCTCGCTAAAGTGGCCGGAGTTGTAAATATTATCAGTTTTCTGGTCATTTCCCTGCTTTTCACGGG
The DNA here is from genome assembly GCF_964212035.1 of Myotis nattereri. NCBI lineage: Eukaryota > Metazoa > Chordata > Mammalia > Chiroptera > Vespertilionidae > Myotis > Myotis nattereri. Next base: position 1,033,776 of record NC_138083.1, read on the forward strand.
TCATGTCCGTGATTGAAAACAGCAGGAAATGTAGTTAGAATCTACAAACTTTTATTTCAAGGGTTTCTTATAAGTTTTTAATCATTTCTGGAAACTCTAATTGCGTATTTTAAGAGTTTTACCACAATTAGACAGTTTTCTTACAAGTATGTAATGGAACCGGCAGGATAGTAACTGATTCACCAAAAAGACGCTAGAGAAATTCGGCCTCAATTGTAAACATTAGCAGTATAGTCCTCACTTACAGTCTTTCTACACTAATGGTGAGCTGTATAAACATGAATTCCTAATATTTGAAAGCAAATTCAAGTCAAAAAGCTCGCTAAAGTGGCCGGAGTTGTAAATATTATCAGTTTTCTGGTCATTTCCCTGCTTTTCACGGGTCATGTCCGTGATTGAAAACAGCAGGAAATGTAGTAAGAATCTACAAACTTAATTTCAAGGGTTTCTTATAAGTTTTTAATCATTTCTGGAAACTCTAATTGTGTATTTTAAAAGTTTTACCACAATTAGACAGTTTTCTTACAAGTATGTAATGGAACCGGCAGGATATTAACTGATTCACCAAAAAGACGCTAGAGAAATTCGGCCTCAATTGTAAACATTAGCAGTATAGTCCTCACTTACAGTCTTTCTACACTAAGGGTGAGCTGTATAAACATGAATTCCTAATATTTGAAAGCAAATTCAAGTCAAAACGCTCGCTAAAGTGGCCGGAGTTGTAAATATTATCAGTTTTCTGGTCATTTCCCTGCTTTTCACGGGTCATGTCCGTGATTGAAAACAGCAGGAAATGTAGTAAGAATCTACAAACTTTTATTTCAAGGGTTTCTTATAAGTTTTTAATCATTTCTGGAAACTCTAATTGCGTATTTTAAGAGTTTTACCACAATTAGACAGTTTTCTTACAAGTATGTAATGGAACCGGCAGGATAGTAACTGATTCACCAAAAAGACGCTAGAGAAATTCGGCCTCAATTGTAAACATTAGCAGTATAGTCCTCACTTACAGTCTTTCTACACTAATGGTGAGCTGTATAAACATGAATTCCTAATATTTGAAAGCAAATTCAAGTCAAAACGCCCGCTAAAGTGGCCGGAGTTGTAAATATTATCAGTTTTCTGGTCATTTCCCTGCTTTTCACGGGTCATGTCCGTGATTGAAAACAGCAGGAAATGTAGTAAGAATCTACAAACTTTTATTTCAAGGGTTTCTTATAAGTTTTTAATCATTTCTGGAAACTCTAATTGCGTATTTTAAGAGTTTTACCACAGTTAGACAGTTTTCTTACAAGTTTGTAATTGAACCGGCAGGATATTAACTGATTCACCAAAAAGACACTAGAGAAATTCGGCCTCATTGTAAACATTAGCAGTATAGTCCTCACTTACAGTCTTTCTACACTAATGGTGAGCTGTGTAAACATGAATTCCTAATATTTGAAAGCAAATTCAAGTCAAAACGCTCGCTAAAGTGGCCGGAGTTGTAAATATTATCAGTTTTCTGGTCATTTCCCTGCTTTTCACGGGTCATGTCCGTGATTGAAAACAGCAGGAAATGTAGTAAGAATCTACAAACTTTTATTTCAAGGGTTTCTTATAAGTTCTTAATCATTTCTGGAAACTCTAATTGCGTATTTTAAGAGTTTTACCACAATTAGACAGTTTTCTTACAAGTATGTAATGGAACCGGCAGGATAGTAACTGAATCACCAAAAAGACGCTAGAGAAATTCGGCCTCAATTGTAAACATTAGCAGTATAGTCCTCACTTACAGTCTTTCTACACTAATGGTGAGCTGTATAAACATGAATTCCTAATATTTGAAAGCAAATTCAAGTCAAAACGCTCGCTAAAGTGGCCGGAGTTGTAAATATTATCAGTTTTCTGGTCATTTCCCTGCTTTTCACGGGTCATGTCCGTGATTGAAAACAGCAGGAAATGTAGTAAGAATCTACAAACTTTTATTTCAAGGGTTTCTTATAAGTTTTTAATCATTTCTGCAAACTCTAATTGCGTATTTTAAGAGTTTTACCACAATTAGACAGTTTTCTTACAAGTATGTAATGGAACCGGCAGGATAGTAACTGATTCACCAAAAAGACGCTAGAGAAATTCGGCCTCAATTGTAAACATTAGCAGTATAGTCCTCACTTACAGTCTTTCTACACTAATGGTGAGCTGTATAAACATGAATTCCTAATATTTGAAAGCAAATTCAAGTCAAAACGCTCGCTAAAGTGGCCGGAGTTGTAAATATTATCAGTTTTCTGGTCATTTCCCTGCTTTTCACGGGTCATGTCCGTGATTGAAAACAGCAGGAAATGTAGTAAGAATCTACAAACTTTTATTTCAAGGGTTTCTTATAAGTTTTTAATCATTTCTGCAAACTCTAATTGCGTATTTTAAGAGTTTTACCACAATTAGACAGTTTTCTTACAAGTATGTAATGGAACCGGCAGGATAGTAACTGATTCACCAAAAAGACGCTAGAGAAATTCGGCCTCAATTGTAAACATTAGCAGTATAGTCCTCACTTACAGTCTTTCTACACTAATGGTGAGCTGTATAAACATGAATTCCTAATATTTGAAAGCAAATTCAAGTCAAAACGCCCGCTAAAGTGGCCGGAGTTGTAAATATTATCAGTTTTCTGGTCATTTCCCTGCTTTTCACGGGTCATGTCCGTGATTGAAAACAGCAGGAAATGTAGTAAGAATCTACAAACTTTTATTTCAAGGGTTTCTTATAAGTTTTTAATCATTTCTGGAAACTCTAATTGCGTATTTTAAGAGTTTTACCACAATTAGACAGTTTTCTTACAAGTATGTAATGGAACCGGCAGGATAGTAACTGATTCACCAAAAAGACGCTAGAGAAATTCGGCCTCAATTGTAAACATTAGCAGTATAGTCCTCACTTACAGTCTTTCTACACTAATGGTGAGCTGTATAAACATGAATTCCTAATATTTGAAAGCAAATTCAAGTCAAAACGCCCGCTAAAGTGGCCGGAGTTGTAAATATTATCAGTTTTCTGGTCATTTCCCTGCTTTTCACGGGTCATGTCCGTGATTGAAAACAGCAGGAAATGTAGTTAGAATCTACAAACTTTTATTTCAAGGGTTTCTTATAAGTTTTTAATCATTTCTGGAAACTCTAATTGCGTATTTTAAGAGTTTTACCACAATTAGACAGTTTTCTTACAAGTATGTAATGGAACCGGCAGGATAGTAACTGATTCACCAAAAAGACGCTAGAGAAATTCGGCCTCAATTGTAAACATTAGCAGTATAGTCCTCACTTACAGTCTTTCTACACTAATGGTGAGCTGTATAAACATGAATTCCTAATATTTGAAAGCAAATTCAAGTCAAAAAGCTCGCTAAAGTGGCCGGAGTTGTAAATATTATCAGTTTTCTGGTCATTTCCCTGCTTTTCACGGGTCATGTCCGTGATTGAAAACAGCAGGAAATGTAGTAAGAATCTACAAACTTAATTTCAAGGGTTTCTTATAAGTTTTTAATCATTTCTGGAAACTCTAATTGTGTATTTTAAAAGTTTTACCACAATTAGACAGTTTTCTTACAAGTATGTAATGGAACCGGCAGGATATTAACTGATTCACCAAAAAGACGCTAGAGAAATTCGGCCTCAATTGTAAACATTAGCAGTATAGTCCTCACTTACAGTCTTTCTACACTAAGGGTGAGCTGTATAAACATGAATTCCTAATATTTGAAAGCAAATTCAAGTCAAAACGCTCGCTAAAGTGGCCGGAGTTGTAAATATTATCAGTTTTCTGGTCATTTCCCTGCTTTTCACGGGTCATGTCCGTGATTGAAAACAGCAGGAAATGTAGTAAGAATCTACAAACTTTTATTTCAAGGGTTTCTTATAAGTTTTTAATCATTTCTGGAAACTCTAATTGCGTATTTTAAGAGTTTTACCACAATTAGACAGTTTTCTTACAAGTATGTAATGGAACCGGCAGGATAGTAACTGATTCACCAAAAAGACGCTAGAGAAATTCGGCCTCAATTGTAAACATTAGCAGTATAGTCCTCACTTACAGTCTTTCTACACTAATGGTGAGCTGTATAAACATGAATTCCTAATATTTGAAAGCAAATTCAAGTCAAAACGCCCGCTAAAGTGGCCGGAGTTGTAAATATTATCAGTTTTCTGGTCATTTCCCTGCTTTTCACGGGTCATGTCCGTGATTGAAAACAGCAGGAAATGTAGTAAGAATCTACAAACTTTTATTTCAAGGGTTTCTTATAAGTTTTTAATCATTTCTGGAAACTCTAATTGCGTATTTTAAGAGTTTTACCACAGTTAGACAGTTTTCTTACAAGTTTGTAATTGAACCGGCAGGATATTAACTGATTCACCAAAAAGACACTAGAGAAATTCGGCCTCATTGTAAACATTAGCAGTATAGTCCTCACTTACAGTCTTTCTACACTAATGGTGAGCTGTGTAAACATGAATTCCTAATATTTGAAAGCAAATTCAAGTCAAAACGCTCGCTAAAGTGGCCGGAGTTGTAAATATTATCAGTTTTCTGGTCATTTCCCTGCTTTTCACGGGTCATGTCCGTGATTGAAAACAGCAGGAAATGTAGTAAGAATCTACAAACTTTTATTTCAAGGGTTTCTTATAAGTTCTTAATCATTTCTGGAAACTCTAATTGCGTATTTTAAGAGTTTTACCACAATTAGACAGTTTTCTTACAAGTATGTAATGGAACCGGCAGGATAGTAACTGAATCACCAAAAAGACGCTAGAGAAATTCGGCCTCAATTGTAAACATTAGCAGTATAGTCCTCACTTACAGTCTTTCTACACTAATGGTGAGCTGTATAAACATGAATTCCTAATATTTGAAAGCAAATTCAAGTCAAAACGCTCGCTAAAGTGGCCGGAGTTGTAAATATTATCAGTTTTCTGGTCATTTCCCTGCTTTTCACGGGTCATGTCCGTGATTGAAAACAGCAGGAAATGTAGTAAGAATCTACAAACTTTTATTTCAAGGGTTTCTTATAAGTTTTTAATCATTTCTGCAAACTCTAATTGCGTATTTTAAGAGTTTTACCACAATTAGACAGTTTTCTTACAAGTATGTAATGGAACCGGCAGGATAGTAACTGATTCACCAAAAAGACGCTAGAGAAATTCGGCCTCAATTGTAAACATTAGCAGTATAGTCCTCACTTACAGTCTTTCTACACTAATGGTGAGCTGTATAAACATGAATTCCTAATATTTGAAAGCAAATTCAAGTCAAAACGCTCGCTAAAGTGGCCGGAGTTGTAAATATTATCAGTTTTCTGGTCATTTCCCTGCTTTTCACGGGTCATGTCCGTGATTGAAAACAGCAGGAAATGTAGTAAGAATCTACAAACTTTTATTTCAAGGGTTTCTTATAAGTTTTTAATCATTTCTGCAAACTCTAATTGCGTATTTTAAGAGTTTTACCACAATTAGACAGTTTTCTTACAAGTATGTAATGGAACCGGCAGGATAGTAACTGATTCACCAAAAAGACGCTAGAGAAATTCGGCCTCAATTGTAAACATTAGCAGTATAGTCCTCACTTACAGTCTTTCTACACTAATGGTGAGCTGTATAAACATGAATTCCTAATATTTGAAAGCAAATTCAAGTCAAAACGCCCGCTAAAGTGGCCGGAGTTGTAAATATTATCAGTTTTCTGGTCATTTCCCTGCTTTTCACGGGTCATGTCCGTGATTGAAAACAGCAGGAAATGTAGTAAGAATCTACAAACTTTTATTTCAAGGGTTTCTTATAAGTTTTTAATCATTTCTGGAAACTCTAATTGCGTATTTTAAGAGTTTTACCACAATTAGACAGTTTTCTTACAAGTATGTAATGGAACCGGCAGGATAGTAACTGATTCACCAAAAAGACGCTAGAGAAATTCGGCCTCAATTGTAAACATTAGCAGTATAGTCCTCACTTACAGTCTTTCTACACTAAGGGTGAGCTGTATAAACATGAATTCCTAATATTTGAAAGCAAATTCAAGTCAAAACGCTCGCTAAAGTGGCCGGAGTTGTAAATATTATCAGTTTTCTGGTCATTTCCCTGCTTTTCACGGGTCATGTCCGTGATTGAAAACAGCAGGAAATGTAGTAAGAATCTACAAACTTTTATTTCAAGGGTTTCTTATAAGTTTTTAATCATTTCTGGAAACTCTAATTGCGTATTTTAAGAGTTTTACCACAATTAGACAGTTTTCTTACAAGTATGTAATGGAACCGGCAGGATAGTAACTGATTCACCAAAAAGACGCTAGAGAAATTCGGCCTCAATTGTAAACATTAGCAGTATAGTCCTCACTTACAGTCTTTCTACACTAATGGTGAGCTGTATAAACATGAATTCCTAATATTTGAAAGCAAATTCAAGTCAAAACGCTCGCTAAAGTGGCCGGAGTTGTAAATATTATCAGTTTTCTGGTCATTTCCCTGCTTTTCACGGGTCAAGTCCGTGATTGAAAACAGCAGGAAATGTAGTAAGAATCTACAAACTTTTATTTCAAGGGTTTCTTATAAGTTTTTAATCATTTCTGGAAACTCTAATTGTGTATTTCAAAAGTTTTACCACAATTAGACAGTTTTCTTACAAGTATGTAATGGAACCGGCAGGATATTAACTGATTCACCAAAAAGACGCTAGAGAAATTCGGCCTCAATTGTAAACATTAGCAGTATAGTCCTCACTTACAGTCTTTCTACACTAATGGTGAGCTGTATAAACATGAATTCCTAATATTTGAAAGCAAATTCAAGTCAAAACGCTCGCTAAAGTGGCCGGAGTTGTAAATATTATCAGATTTCTGGTCATTTCCCTGCTTTTCACGGGTCATGTCCGTGATTGAAAACAGCAGGAAATGTAGTTAGAATCTACAAACTTTTATTTCAAGGGTTTCTTATAAGTTTTTAATCATTTCTGGAAACTCTAATTGCGTATTTTAAGAGTTTTACCACAATTAGACAGTTTTTTACAAGTATGTAATGGAACCGGCAGGATAGTAACTGATTCACCAAAAAGACGCTAGAGAAATTCGGCCTCAATTGTAAACATTAGCAGTATAGTCCTCACTTAGAGTCTTTCTACACTAATGGTGAGCTGTATAAACATGAATTCCTAATATTTGAAAGCAAATTCAAGTCAAAACGCTCGCTAAAGTGGCCGGAGTTGTAAATATTATCAGTTTTCTGGTCATTTCCCTGCTTTTCACGGGTCAAGTCCGTGATTGAAAACAGCAGGAAATGTAGTAAGAATCTACAAACTTTTATTTCAAGGGTTTCTTATAAGTTTTTAATCATTTCTGGAAACTCTAATTGTGTATTTTAAAAGTTTTACCACAATTAGACAGTTTTCTTATAAGTATGTAATGGAACCGGCAGGATATTAACTGATTCACCAAAAAGACGCTAGAGAAATTCGGCCTCAATTGTAAACATTCGCAGTATAGTCCCCACTTACAGTCTTTCTACACTAATTGTGAGCTGTGTAAACATGAATTCCTAATATTTGAAAGCAAATTCAAGTCAAAACGCTCGCTAAAGTGGCCGGAGTTCTAAATATTAGCAGTTTTCTCTTCATTTCCCTGCTTTTCACGGGTAATGTCCGTGATTGAAAACAGCAGGAAATGTAGTAAGAATCTACTAACTTTTATTTCAAGGGTTTCTTATAAGTTTTTAATCATTTCTGGAAACTCTAATTGCGTATTTTAAGAGTTTTACCACAATTAGACAGTTTTCTTACAAGTATGTAATGGAACCGGCAGGATAGTAACTGATTCACCAAAAAGACGCTAGAGAAATTCGGCCTCAATTGTAAACATTAGCAGTATAGTCCTCACAGTCTTTCTACACTAATGGTGAGCTGTATAAACATGAATTCCTAATATTTGAAAGCAAATTCAAGTCAAAACGCTCGCTATAGTGGCCGGAGTTGTAAATATTATCAGTTTTCTGGTCATTTTTCTGCGTTCCACGGGTAATGTCCGTGATTGAAAACAGCAGGAAATGTAGTAAGAATCTACTAACTTTTATTTCAAGGGTTTCTTATAAGTTTTTAATCATTTCTGGAAACTCTAATTGCGTAGTTTAAGAGTTTTACCACAGTTAGACAGTTTTCTTACAAGTTTGTAATTGAACCGGCAGGATATTAACTGATTCACCAAAAAGACACTAGAGAAATTCGGCCTCATTTTAAACATTAGCAGTATAGTCCTCACTTACAGTCTTTCTACACTAATGGTGAGCTGTGTAAACATGAATTCCTAATATTTGAAAGCAAATTCAAGTCAAAACGCTCGCTAAAGTGGCCGGAGTTGTAAATATTATCAGTATTCTGGTCATTTCCCTGCTTTTCACGGGTCATGTCCATGATTGAAAACAGGAGGAAATGTAGTAAGAATCTACAAACTTTTATTTCAAGGGTTTCTTATAAGTTTTTAATCATTTCTGGAAAATCTAATTGCGTATTTTAAGAGTTTTACCACAATTAGACAGTTTTCTTACAAGTATGTAATGGAACCGGCAGGATAGTAACTGAATCACCAAAAAGACGCTAGAGAAATTCGGCCTCAATTGTAAACATTAGCAGTATAGTCCTCACTTACAGTCTTTCTACACTAATGGTGAGCTGTATAAACATGAATTCCTAATATTTGAAAGCAAATTCAAGTCAAAACGCTCGCTAAAGTGGCCGGAGTTGTAAATATTATCAGTTTTCTGGTCATTTCCCTGCTTTTCACGGGTCATGTCCGTGATTGAAAACAGCAGGAAATGTAGTAAGAATCTACAAACTTTTATTTCAAGGGTTTCTTATAAGTTTTTAATCATTTCTGGAAACTCTAATTGCGTATTTTAAGAGTTTTACCACAATTAGACAGTTTTCTTACAAGTATGTAATGGAACCGGCAGGATATTAACTGTTTCACCAAAAAGACGCTAGAGAAATTCGGCCTCAATTGTAAACATTAGCAGTATAGTCCTCACTTACAGTCTTTCTACACTAATGGTGAGCTGTATAAACATGAATTCCTAATATTTGAAAGCAAATTCAAGTCAAAACGCTCGCTAAAGTGGCCGGAGTTGTAAATATTATCAGATTTCTGGTCATTTCCCTGCTTTTCACGGGTCATGTCCGTGATTGAAAACAGCAGGAAATGTAGTTAGAATCTACAAACTTTTATTTCAAGGGTTTCTTATAAGTTTTTAATCATTTCTGGAAACTCTAATTGCGTATTTTAAGAGTTTTACCACAATTAGACAGTTTTTTACAAGTATGTAATGGAACCGGCAGGATAGTAACTGATTCACCAAAAAGACGCTAGAGAAATTCGGCCTCAATTGTAAACATTAGCAGTATAGTCCTCACTTACAGTCTTTCTACACTAATGGTGAGCTGTATAAACATGAATTCCTAATATTTGAAAGCAAATTCAAGTCAAAACGCTCGCTAAAGTGGCCGGAGTTGTAAATATTATCAGTTTTCTGGTCATTTCCCTGCTTTTCACGGGTCAAGTCCGTGATTGAAAACAGCAGGAAATGTAGTAAGAATCTACAAACTTTTATTTCAAGGGTTTCTTATAAGTTTTTAATCATTTCTGGAAACTCTAATTGTGTATTTTAAAAGTTTTACCACAATTAGACAGTTTTCTTACAAGTATGTAATGGAACCGGCAGGATAGTAACTGATTCACCAAAAAGACGCTAGAGAAATTCGGCCTCAATTGTAAACATTCGCAGTATAGTCCCCACTTACAGTCTTTCTACACTAATTGTGAGCTGTTTAAACATGAATTCCTAATATTTGAAAGCAAATTCAAGTCAAAACGCTCGCTAAAGTGGCCGGAGTTGTAAATATTATCAGTTTTCTGGTCATTTCCCTGCTTTTCACGGGTAATGTCCGTGATTGAAAACAGCAGGAAATGTAGTAAGAATCTACTAACTTTTATTTCAAGGGTTTCTTATAAGTTTTTAATCATTTCTGCAAACTCTAATTGCGTATTTTAAGAGTTTTACCACAATTAGACAGTTTTCTTACAATTATGTAATGGAACCGGCAGGATAGTAACTGATTCACCAAAAAGACACTAGAGAAATTCGGCCTCAATTGTAAACATTAGCAGTATAGTCCTCACAGTCTTTCTACACTAATGGTGAGCTGTATAAACATGAATTCCTAATATTTGAAAGCAAATTCAAGTCAAAACGCTCGCTAAAGTGGCCGGAGTTGTAAATATTATCAGTTTTCTGGTCATTTTTCTGCTTTCCACGGGTAATGTCCGTGATTGAAAAGAGCAGGAAATGTAGTAAGAATCTACAAACTTTTATTTCAAGGGTTTCTTATAAGTTTTTAATCATTTCTGGAAACTCTAATTGCGTATTTTAATAGTTTTACCACAGTTAGACAGTTTTCTTACAAGTTTGTAATTGAACCGGCAGGATATTAACTGATTCACCAAAAAGACACTAGAGAAATTCGGCCTCATTGTAAACATTAGCAGTATAGTCCTCACTTACAGTGTTTCTACACTAATGGTGAGCTGTGTAAACATGAATTCCTAATATTTGAAAGCAAATTCAAGTCAAAACGCTCGCTAAAGTGGCCGGAGTTGTAAATATTATCAGTTTTCTGGTCATTTCCCTGCTTTTCACGGGTCATGTCCGTGATTGAAAACAGCAGGAAATGTAGTAAGAATCTACAAACTTTTATTTCAAGGGTTTCTTATAAGTTTTTAATCATTTCTGGAAACTCTAATTGCGTATTTTAAGAGTTTTACCACAATTAGACAGTTTTCTTACAAGTATGTAATGGAACCGGCAGGATAGTAACTGAATCACCAAAAAGACGCTAGAGAAATTCGGCCTCAATTGTAAACATTAGCAGTATAGTCCTCACTTACAGTCTTTCTACACTAATGGTGAGCTGTATAAACATGAATTCCTAATATTTGAAAGCAAATTCAAGTCAAAACGCTCGCTAAATTGGCCGGAGTTGTAAATATTATCAGTTTTCTGGTCATTTCCCTGCTTTTCACGGGTCATGTCCGTGATTGAAAACAGCAGGAAATGTAGTAAGAATCTACAAACTTTTATTTCAAGGGTTTCTTATAAGTTTTTAATCATTTCTGGAAACTCTAATTGCGTATTTTAAGAGTTTTACCACAATTAGACAGTTTTCTTACAAGTATGTAATGGAACCGGCAGGATAGTAACTGATTCACCAAAAAGACGCTAGAGAAATTCGGCCTCAATTGTAAACATTAGCAGTATAGTCCTCACTTACAGTCTTTCTACACTAATGGTGAGCTGTATAAACATGAATTCCTAATATTTGAAAGCAAATTCAAGTCAAAACGCCCGCTAAAGTGCCCGGAGTTGTAAATATTATCAGTTTTCTGGTCATTTCCCTGCTTTTCACGGGTCATGTCCGTGATTGAAAACAGCAGGAAATGTAGTAAGAATCTACAAACTTTTATTTCAAGGGTTTCTTATAAGTTTTTAATCATTTCTGGAAACTCTAATTGCGTATTTTAAGAGTTTTACCACAGTTAGACAGTTTTCTTACAAGTTTGTAATTGAACCGGCAGGATATTAACTGATTCACCAAAAAGACACTAGAGAAATTCGGCCTCATTGTAAACATTAGCAGTATAGTCCTCACTTACAGTCTTTCTACACTAATGGTGAGCTGTGTAAACATGAATTCCTAATATTTGAAAGCAAATTCAAGTCAAAACGCTCGCTAAAGTGGCCGGAGTTGTAAATATTATCAGTTTTCTGGTCATTTCCCTGCTTTTCACGGGTCATGTCCGTGATTGAAAACAGCAGGAAATGTAGTAAGAATCTACAAACTTTTATTTCAAGGGTTTCTTATAAGTTTTTAATCATTTCTGGAAACTCTAATTGCGTATTTTAAGAGTTTTACCACAATTAGACAGTTTTCTTACAAGTATGTAATGGAACCGGCAGGATAGTAACTGAATCACCAAAAAGACGCTAGAGAAATTCGGACTCAATTGTAAACATTAGCAGTATAGTCCTCACTTACAGTCTTTCTACACTAATGGTGAGCTGTATAAACATGAATTCCTAATATTTGAAAGCAAATTCAAGTCAAAACGCTCGCTAAAGTGGCCGGAGTTGTAAATATTATCAGTTTTCTGGTCATTTCCCTGCTTTTCACGGGTCATGTCCGTGATTGAAAACAGCAGGAAATGTAGTAAGAATCTACAAACTTTTATTTCAAGGGTTTCTTATAAGTTTTTAATCATTTCTGGAAACTCTAATTGCGTATTTTAAGAGTTTTACCACAATTAGACAGTTTTCTTACAAGTATGTAATGGAACCGGCAGGATAGTAACTGATTCACCAAAAAGACGCTAGAGAAATTCGGCCTCAATTGTAAACATTAGCAGTATAGTCCTCACTTACAGTCTTTCTACACTAATGGTGAGCTGTATAAACATGAATTCCTAATATTTGAAAGCAAATTCAAGTCAAAAAGCTCGCTAAAGTGCCCGGAGTTGTAAATATTATCAGTTTTCTGGTCATTTCCCTGCTATTCACGGGTCATGTCCGTGATTGAAAACAGCAGGAAATGTAGTTACAATCTACAAACTTTTATTTCAAGGGTTTCTTATAAGTTTTTAATCATTTCTGGAAACTCTAATTGCGTATTTTAAGAGTTTTACCACAATTAGACAGTTTTCTTACAAGTATGTAATGGAACCGGCAGGATAGTAACTGAATCACCAAAAAGACGCTAGAGAAATTCGGCCTCAATTGTAAACATTAGCAGTATAGTCCTCACTTACAGTCTTTCTACACTAATGGTGAGCTGTATAAACATGAATTCCTAATATTTGAAAGCAAATTCAAGTCAAAACGCTCGCTAAAGTGGCCGGAGTTGTAAATATTATCAGTTTTCTGGTCATTTCCCTGCTTTTCACGGGTCATGTCCGTGATTGAAAACAGCAGGAAATGTAGTAAGAATCTACAAACTTTTATTTCAAGGGTTTCTTATAAGTTTTTAATCATTTCTGGAAACTCTAATTGCGTATTTTAAGAGTTTTACCACAATTAGACAGTTTTCTTACAAGTATGTAATGGAACCGGCACGATAGTAACTGATTCACCAAAAAGACGCTAGAGAAATTCGGCCTCAATTGTAAACATTAGCAGTATAGTCCTCACTTACAGTCTTTCTACACTAATGGTGAGCTGTATAAACATGAATTCCTAATATTTGAAAGCATATTCAAGTCAAAAATCCCGCTAAAGTGGCCGGAGTTGTAAATATTATCAGTTTTCTGGTCATTTCCCTGCTTTTCACGGGTCATGTCCGTGATTGAAAACAGCAGGAAATGTAGTAAGAATCTACAAACTTTTATTTCAAGGGTTTCTTATAAGTTTTTAATCATTTCTGGAAACTCTAATTGCGTATTTTAAGAGTTTTACCACAATTAGACAGTTTTCTTACAAGTTTGTAATTGAACCGGCAGGATATTAACTGATTCACCAAAAAGACACTAGAGAAATTCGGCCTCATTGTAAACATTAGCAGTATAGTCCTCACTTACAATCTTTCTACACTAATGGTGAGCTGTGTAAACATGAATTCCTAATATTTGAAAGCAAATTCAAGTCAAAACGCTCGCTAAAGTGGCCGGAGTTGTAAATATTATCAGTTTTCTTGTCATTTCCCTGCTTTTCACGGGTCATGTCCGTGATTGAAAACAGCAGGAAATGTAGTAAGAATCTACAAACTTTTATTTCAAGGGTTTCTTATAAGTTTTTAATCATTTCTGGAAACTCTAATTGCGTATTTTAAGAGTTTTACCACAATTAGACAGTTTTCTTACAAGTATGTAATGGAACCGGCAGGATAGTAACTGATTCACCAAAAAGACGCTAGAGAAATTCGGCCTCAATTGTAAACATTAGCAGTATAGTCCTCACTTACAGTCTTTCTACACTAATGGTGAGCTGTATAAACATGAATTCCTAATATTTGAAAGCAAATTCAAGTCAAAACGCTCGCTAAAGTGGCCGGAGTTGTAAATATTATCAGTTTTCTGGTCATTTCCCTGCTTTTCACGGGTCATGTCCGTGATTGAAAACAGCAGGAAATGTAGTAAGAATCTACAAACTTTTATTTCAAGGGTTTCTTATAAGTTTTTAATCATTTCTGGAAACTCTAATTGCGTATTTTAAGAGTTTTACCACAATTAGACAGTTTTCTTACAAGTATGTAATGGAACCGGCAGGATAGTAACTGATTCACCAAAAAGACGCTAGAGAAATTCGGCCTCAATTGTAAACATTAGCAGTATAGTCCTCACTTACAGTCTTTCTACACTAATGGTGAGCTGTATAAACATGAATTCCTAATATTTGAAAGCAAATTCAAGTCAAAACGCCCGCTAAAGTGGCCGGAGTTGTAAATATTATCAGTTTTCTGGTCATTTCCCTGCTTTTCACGGGTCATGTCCGTGATTGAAAACAGCAGGAAATGTAGTAAGAATCTACAAACTTTTATTTCAAGGGTTTCTTATAAGTTTTTAATCATTTCTGGAAACTCTAATTGCGTATTTTAAGAGTTTTACCACAGTTAGACAGTTTTCTTACAAGTTTGTAATTGAACCGGCAGGATATTAACTGATTCACCAAAAAGACACTAGAGAAATTCGGCCTCATTGTAAACATTAGCAGTATAGTCCTCACTTACAGTCTTTCTACACTAATGGTGAGCTGTGTAAACATGAATTCCTAATATTTGAAAGCAAATTCAAGTCAAAACGCTCGCTAAAGTGGCCGGAGTTGTAAATATTATCAGTTTTCTGGTCATTTCCCTGCTTTTCACGGGTCATGTCCGTGATTGAAAACAGCAGGAAATGTAGTAAGAATCTACAAACTTTTATTTCAAGGGTTTCTTATAAGTTTTTAATCATTTCTGGAAACTCTAATTGCGTATTTTAAGAGTTTTACCACAATTAGACAGTTTTCTTACAAGTATGTAATGGAACCGGCAGGATAGTAACTGATTCACCAAAAAGACGCTAGAGAAATTCGGCCTCAATTGTAAACATTAGCAGTATAGTCCTCACTTACAGTCTTTCTACACTAATGGTGAGCTGTATAAACATGAATTCCTAATATTTGAAAGCAAATTCAAGTCAAAACGCCCGCTAAAGTGGCCGGAGTTGTAAATATTATCAGTTTTCTGGTCATTTCCCTGCTTTTCACGGGTCATGTCCGTGATTGAAAACAGCAGGAAATGTAGTAAGAATCTACATACTTTTATTTCAAGGGTTTCTTATAAGTTTTTAATCATTTCTGGAAACTCTAATTGCGTATTTTAAGAGTTTTACCACAATTAGACAGTTTTCTTACAAGTATGTAATGGAACCGGCAGGATAGTAACTGATTCACCAAAAAAAGCTAGAGAAATTCGGCCTCAATTGTAAACATTAGCAGTATAGTCCTCACTTACAGTCTTTCTACACTAATGGTGAGCTGTATAAACATGAATTCCTAATATTTGAAAGCAAATTCAAGTCAAAAAGCTCGCTAAAGTGCCCGGAGTTGTAAATATTATCAGTTTTCTGGTCATTTCCCTGCTATTCACGGGTCATGTCCGTGATTGAAAACAGCAGGAAATGTAGTTACAATCTACAAACTTTTATTTCAAGGGTTTCTTATAAGTTTTTAATCATTTCTGGAAACTCTAATTGCGTATTTTAAGAGTTTTACCACAATTAGACAGTTTTCTTACAAGTATGTAATGGAACCGGCAGGATAGTAACTGAATCACCAAAAAGACGCTAGAGAAATTCGGCCTCAATTGTAAACATTAGCAGTATAGTCCTCACTTACAGTCTTTCTACACTAATGGTGAGCTGTATAAACATGAATTCCTAATATTTGAAAGCAAATTCAAGTCAAAACGCTCGCTAAAGTGGCCGGAGTTGTAAATATTATCAGTTTTCTGGTCATTTCCCTGCTTTTCACGGGTCATGTCCGTGATTGAAAACAGCAGGAAATGTAGTAAGAATCTACAAACTTTTATTTCAAGGGTTTCTTATAAGTTTTTAATCATTTCTGGAAACTCTAATTGCGTATTTTAAGAGTTTTACCACAATTAGACAGTTTTCTTACAAGTATGTAATGGAACCGGCACGATAGTAACTGATTCACCAAAAAGACGCTAGAGAAATTCGGCCTCAATTGTAAACATTAGCAGTATAGTCCTCACTTACAGTCTTTCTACACTAATGGTGAGCTGTATAAACATGAATTCCTAATATTTGAAAGCATATTCAAGTCAAAACTCCCGCTAAAGTGGCCGGAGTTGTAAATATTATCAGTTTTCTGGTCATTTCCCTGCTTTTCACGGGTCATGTCCGTGATTGAAAACAGCAGGAAATGTAGTAAGAATCTACAAACTTTTATTTCAAGGGTTTCTTATAAGTTTTTAATCATTTCTGGAAACTCTAATTGCGTATTTTAAGAGTTTTACCACAATTAGACAGTTTTCTTACAAGTTTGTAATTGAACCGGCAGGATATTAACTGATTCACCAAAAAGACACTAGAGAAATTCGGCCTCATTGTAAACATTAGCAGTATAGTCCTCACTTACAATCTTTCTACACTAATGGTGAGCTGTGTAAACATGAATTCCTAATATTTGAAAGCAAATTCAAGTCAAAACGCTCGCTAAAGTGGCCGGAGTTGTAAATATTATCAGTTTTCTTGTCATTTCCCTGCTTTTCACGGGTCATGTCCGTGATTGAAAACAGCAGGAAATGTAGTAAGAATCTACAAACTTTTATTTCAAGGGTTTCTTATAAGTTTTTAATCATTTCTGGAAACTCTAATTGCGTATTTTAAGAGTTTTACCACAATTAGACAGTTTTCTTACAAGTATGTAATGGAACCGGCAGGATAGTAACTGATTCACCAAAAAGACGCTAGAGAAATTCGGCCTCAATTGTAAACATTAGCAGTATAGTCCTCACTTACAGTCTTCTACACTAATGGTGAGCTGTATAAACATGAATTCCTAATATTTGAAAGCAAATTCAAGTCAAAACGCCCGCTAAAGTGGCCGGAGTTGTAAATATTATCAGTTTTCTGGTCATTTCCCTGCTTTTCACGGGTCATGTCCGTGATTGAAAACAGCAGGAAATGTAGTAAGAATCTACATACTTTTATTTCAAGGGTTTCTTATAAGTTTTTAATCATTTCTGGAAACTCTAATTGCGTATTTTAAGAGTTTTACCACAATTAGACAGTTTTCTTACAAGTATGTAATGGAACCGGCAGGATATTAACTGATTCACCAAAAAGACGCTAGAGAAATTCGGCCTCAATTGTAAACATTCGCAGTATAGTCCCCACTTACAGTCTTTCTACACTAATTGTGAGCTGTGTAAACATGAATTCCTAATATTTGAAAGCAAATTCAAGTCAAAACGCTCGCTAAAGTGGCCGGAGTTCTAAATATTAGCAGTTTTCTCTTCATTTCCCTGCTTTTCACGGGTAATGTCCGTGATTGAAAACAGCAGGAAATGTAGTAAGAATCTACTAACTTTTATTTCAAGGGTTTCTTATAAGTTTTTAATCATTTCTGGAAACTCTAATTGCGTATTTTAAGAGTTTTACCACAATTAGACAGTTTTCTTACAAGTATGTAATGGAACCGGCAGGATAGTAACTGATTCACCAAAAAGACGCTAGAGAAATTCGGCCTCAATTGTAAACATTAGCAGTATAGTCCTCACAGTCTTTCTACACTAATGGTGAGCTGTATAAACATGAATTCCTAATATTTGAAAGCAAATTCAAGTCAAAACGCCCGCTAAAGTGGCCGGAGTTGTAAATATTATCAGTTTTCTGGTCATTTCCCTGCTTTTCACGGGTCATGTCCGTGATTGAAAACAGCAGGAAATGTAGTAAGAATCTACAAACTTTTATTTCAAGGGTTTCTTATAAGTTTTTAATCATTTCTGGAAACTCTAATTGCGTATTTTAAGAGTTTTACCACAGTTAGACAGTTTTCTTACAAGTTTGTAATTGAACCGGCAGGATATTAACTGATTCACCAAAAAGACACTAGAGAAATTCGGCCTCATTGTAAACATTAGCAGTATAGTCCTCACTTACAGTCTTTCTACACTAATGGTGAGCTGTGTAAACATGAATTCCTAATATTTGAAAGCAAATTCAAGTCAAAACGCTCGCTAAAGTGGCCGGAGTTGTAAATATTATCAGTTTTCTGGTCATTTCCCTGCTTTTCACGGGTCATGTCCGTGATTGAAAACAGCAGGAAATGTAGTAAGAATCTACAAACTTTTATTTCAAGGGTTTCTTATAAGTTTTTAATCATTTCTGGAAACTCTAATTGCGTATTTTAAGAGTTTTACCACAATTAGACAGTTTTCTTACAAGTATGTAATGGAACCGGCAGGATAGTAACTGATTCACCAAAAAGACGCTAGAGAAATTCGGCCTCAATTGTAAACATTAGCAGTATAGTCCTCACTTACAGTCTTTCTACACTAATGGTGAGCTGTATAAACATGAATTCCTAATATTTGAAAGCAAATTCAAGTCAAAACGCCCGCTAAAGTGGCCGGAGTTGTAAATATTATCAGTTTTCTGGTCATTTCCCTGCTTTTCACGGGTCATGTCCGTGATTGAAAACAGCAGGAAATGTAGTAAGAATCTACATACTTTTATTTCAAGGGTTTCTTATAAGTTTTTAATCATTTCTGGAAACTCTAATTGCGTATTTTAAGAGTTTTACCACAATTAGACAGTTTTCTTACAAGTATGTAATGGAACCGGCAGGATAGTAACTGATTCACCAAAAAAAGCTAGAGAAATTCGGCCTCAATTGTAAACATTAGCAGTATAGTCCTCACTTACAGTCTTTCTACACTAATGGTGAGCTGTATAAACATGAATTCCTAATATTTGAAAGCAAATTCAAGTCAAAAAGCTCGCTAAAGTGCCCGGAGTTGTAAATATTATCAGTTTTCTGGTCATTTCCCTGCTATTCACGGGTCATGTCCGTGATTGAAAACAGCAGGAAATGTAGTTACAATCTACAAACTTTTATTTCAAGGGTTTCTTATAAGTTTTTAATCATTTCTGGAAACTCTAATTGCGTATTTTAAGAGTTTTACCACAATTAGACAGTTTTCTTACAAGTATGTAATGGAACCGGCAGGATAGTAACTGAATCACCAAAAAGACGCTAGAGAAATTCGGCCTCAATTGTAAACATTAGCAGTATAGTCCTCACTTACAGTCTTTCTACACTAATGGTGAGCTGTATAAACATGAATTCCTAATATTTGAAAGCAAATTCAAGTCAAAACGCTCGCTAAAGTGGCCGGAGTTGTAAATATTATCAGTTTTCTGGTCATTTCCCTGCTTTTCACGGGTCATGTCCGTGATTGAAAACAGCAGGAAATGTAGTAAGAATCTACAAACTTTTATTTCAAGGGTTTCTTATAAGTTTTTAATCATTTCTGGAAACTCTAATTGTGTATTTTAAGAGTTTTACCACAATTAGACAGTTTTCTTAAAAGTATGTAATGGAACCGGCACGATAGTAACTGATTCACCAAAAAGACGCTAGAGAAATTCGGCCTCAATTGTAAACATTAGCAGTATAGTCCTCACTTACAGTCTTTCTACACTAATGGTGAGCTGTATAAACATGAATTCCTAATATTTGAAAGCAAATTCAAGTCAAAACGCCCGCTAAAGTGGCCGGAGTTGTAAATATTATCAGTTTTCTGGTCATTTCCCTGCTTTTCACGGGTCATGTCCGTGATTGAAAACAGCAGGAAATGTAGTAAGAATCTACAAACTTTTATTTCAAGGGTTTCTTATAAGTTTTTAATCATTTCTGGAAACTCTAATTGCGTATTTTAAGAGTTTTACCACAATTAGACAGTTTTCTTACAAGTTTGTAATTGAACCGGCAGGATATTAACTGATTCACCAAAAAGACACTAGAGAAATTCGGCCTCATTGTAAACATTAGCAGTATAGTCCTCACTTACAATCTTTCTACACTAATGGTGAGCTGTGTAAACATGAATTCCTAATATTTGAAAGCAAATTCAAGTCAAAACGCTCGCTAAAGTGGCCGGAGTTGTAAATATTATCAGTTTTCTGGTCATTTCCCTGCTTTTCACGGGTCATGTCCGTGATTGAAAACAGCAGGAAATGTAGTAAGAATCTACAAACTTTTATTTCAAGGGTTTCTTATAAGTTTTTAATCATTTCTGGAAACTCTAATTGCGTATTTTAAGAGTTTTACCACAATTAGACAGTTTTCTTACAAGTATGTAATGGAACCGGCACGATAGTAACTGATTCACCAAAAAGACGCTAGAGAAATTCGGCCTCAATTGTAAACATTAGCAGTATAGTCCTCACTTACAGTCTTTCTACACTAAGGGTGAGCTGTATAAACATGAATTCCTAATATTTGAAAGCAAATTCAAGTCAAAACGCTCGCTAAAGTGGCCGGAGTTGTAAATATTATCAGTTTTCTGGTCATTTCCCTGCTTTTCACGGGTCATGTCCGTGATTGAAAACAGCAGGAAATGTAGTAAGAATCTACAAACTTTTATTTCAAGGGTTTCTTATAAGTTTTTAATCATTTCTGGAAACTCTAATTGCGTATTTTAAGAGTTTTACCACAATTAGACAGTTTTCTTACAAGTATGTAATGGAACCGGCAGGATAGTAACTGATTCACCAAAAAGACGCTAGAGAAATTCGGCCTCAATTGTAAACATTAGCAGTATAGTCCTCACTTACAGTCTTTCTACACTAATGGTGAGCTGTATAAACATGAATTCCTAATATTTGAAAGCAAATTCAAGTCAAAACGCTCGCTAAAGTGGCCGGAGTTGTAAATATTATCAGTTTTCTGGTCATTTCCCTGCTTTTCACGGGTCAAGTCCGTGATTGAAAACAGCAGGAAATGTAGTAAGAATCTACAAACTTTTATTTCAAGGGTTTCTTATAAGTTTTTAATCATTTCTGGAAACTCTAATTGTGTATTTCAAAAGTTTTACCACAATTAGACAGTTTTCTTACAAGTATGTAATGGAACCGGCAGGATATTAACTGATTCACCAAAAAGACGCTAGAGAAATTCGGCCTCAATTGTAAACATTAGCAGTATAGTCCTCACTTACAGTCTTTCTACACTAATGGTGAGCTGTATAAACATGAATTCCTAATATTTGAAAGCAAATTCAAGTCAAAACGCTCGCTAAAGTGGCCGGAGTTGTAAATATTATCAGATTTCTGGTCATTTCCCTGCTTTTCACGGGTCATGTCCGTGATTGAAAACAGCAGGAAATGTAGTTAGAATCTACAAACTTTTATTTCAAGGGTTTCTTATAAGTTTTTAATCATTTCTGGAAACTCTAATTGCGTATTTTAAGAGTTTTACCACAATTAGACAGTTTTTTACAAGTATGTAATGGAACCGGCAGGATAGTAACTGATTCACCAAAAAGACGCTAGAGAAATTCGGCCTCAATTGTAAACATTAGCAGTATAGTCCTCACTTAGAGTCTTTCTACACTAATGGTGAGCTGTATAAACATGAATTCCTAATATTTGAAAGCAAATTCAAGTCAAAACGCTCGCTAAAGTGGCCGGAGTTGTAAATATTATCAGTTTTCTGGTCATTTCCCTGCTTTTCACGGGTCAAGTCCGTGATTGAAAACAGCAGGAAATGTAGTAAGAATCTACAAACTTTTATTGCAAGGGTTTCTTATAAGTTTTTAATCATTTCTGGAAACTCTAATTGTGTATTTTAAAAGTTTTACCACAATTAGACAGTTTTCTTATAAGTATGTAATGGAACCGGCAGGATATTAACTGATTCACCAAAAAGACGCTAGAGAAATTCGGCCTCAATTGTAAACATTCGCAGTATAGTCCCCACTTACAGTCTTTCTACACTAATTGTGAGCTGTGTAAACATGAATTCCTAATATTTGAAAGCAAATTCAAGTCAAAACGCTCGCTAAAGTGGCCGGAGTTCTAAATATTAGCAGTTTTCTCTTCATTTCCCTGCTTTTCACGGGTAATGTCCGTGATTGAAAACAGCAGGAAATGTAGTAAGAATCTACTAACTTTTATTTCAAGGGTTTCTTATAAGTTTTTAATCATTTCTGGAAACTCTAATTGCGTATTTTAAGAGTTTTACCACAATTAGACAGTTTTCTTACAAGTATGTAATGGAACCGGCAGGATAGTAACTGATTCACCAAAAAGACGCTAGAGAAATTCGGCCTCAATTGTAAACATTAGCAGTATAGTCCTCACAGTCTTTCTACACTAATGGTGAGCTGTATAAACATGAATTCCTAATATTTGAAAGCAAATTCAAGTCAAAACGCTCGCTATAGTGGCCGGAGTTGTAAATATTATCAGTTTTCTGGTCATTTTTCTGCGTTCCACGGGTAATGTCCGTGATTGAAAACAGCAGGAAATGTAGTAAGAATCTACTAACTTTTATTTCAAGGGTTTCTTATAAGTTTTTAATCATTTCTGGAAACTCTAATTGCGTAGTTTAAGAGTTTTACCACAGTTAGACAGTTTTCTTACAAGTTTGTAATTGAACCGGCAGGATATTAACTGATTCACCAAAAAGACACTAGAGAAATTCGGCCTCATTTTAAACATTAGCAGTATAGTCCTCACTTACAGTCTTTCTACACTAATGGTGAGCTGTGTAAACATGAATTCCTAATATTTGAAAGCAAATTCAAGTCAAAACGCTCGCTAAAGTGGCCGGAGTTGTAAATATTATCAGTATTCTGGTCATTTCCCTGCTTTTCACGGGTCATGTCCATGATTGAAAACAGGAGGAAATGTAGTAAGAATCTACAAACTTTTATTTCAAGGGTTTCTTATAAGTTTTTAATCATTTCTGGAAAATCTAATTGCGTATTTTAAGAGTTTTACCACAATTAGACAGTTTTCTTACAAGTATGTAATGGAACCGGCAGGATAGTAACTGAATCACCAAAAAGACGCTAGAGAAATTCGGCCTCAATTGTAAACATTAGCAGTATAGTCCTCACTTACAGTCTTTCTACACTAATGGTGAGCTGTATAAACATGAATTCCTAATATTTGAAAGCAAATTCAAGTCAAAACGCTCGCTAAAGTGGCCGGAGTTGTAAATATTATCAGTTTTCTGGTCATTTCCCTGCTTTTCACGGGTCATGTCCGTGATTGAAAACAGCAGGAAATGTAGTAAGAATCTACAAACTTTTATTTCAAGGGTTTCTTATAAGTTTTTAATCATTTCTGGAAACTCTAATTGCGTATTTTAAGAGTTTTACCACAATTAGACAGTTTTCTTACAAGTATGTAATGGAACCGGCAGGATATTAACTGTTTCACCAAAAAGACGCTAGAGAAATTCGGCCTCAATTGTAAACATTAGCAGTATAGTCCTCACTTACAGTCTTTCTACACTAATGGTGAGCTGTATAAACATGAATTCCTAATATTTGAAAGCAAATTCAAGTCAAAACGCTCGCTAAAGTGGCCGGAGTTGTAAATATTATCAGATTTCTGGTCATTTCCCTGCTTTTCACGGGTCATGTCCGTGATTGAAAACAGCAGGAAATGTAGTTAGAATCTACAAACTTTTATTTCAAGGGTTTCTTATAAGTTTTTAATCATTTCTGGAAACTCTAATTGCGTATTTTAAGAGTTTTACCACAATTAGACAGTTTTTTACAAGTATGTAATGGAACCGGCAGGATAGTAACTGATTCACCAAAAAGACGCTAGAGAAATTCGGCCTCAATTGTAAACATTAGCAGTATAGTCCTCACTTACAGTCTTTCTACACTAATGGTGAGCTGTATAAACATGAATTCCTAATATTTGAAAGCAAATTCAAGTCAAAACGCTCGCTAAAGTGGCCGGAGTTGTAAATATTATCAGTTTTCTGGTCATTTCCCTGCTTTTCACGGGTCAAGTCCGTGATTGAAAACAGCAGGAAATGTAGTAAGAATCTACAAACTTTTATTTCAAGGGTTTCTTATAAGTTTTTAATCATTTCTGGAAACTCTAATTGTGTATTTTAAAAGTTTTACCACAATTAGACAGTTTTCTTACAAGTATGTAATGGAACCGGCAGGATAGTAACTGATTCACCAAAAAGACGCTAGAGAAATTCGGCCTCAATTGTAAACATTCGCAGTATAGTCCCCACTTACAGTCTTTCTACACTAATTGTGAGCTGTTTAAACATGAATTCCTAATATTTGAAAGCAAATTCAAGTCAAAACGCTCGCTAAAGTGGCCGGAGTTGTAAATATTATCAGTTTTCTGGTCATTTCCCTGCTTTTCACGGGTAATGTCCGTGATTGAAAACAGCAGGAAATGTAGTAAGAATCTACTAACTTTTATTTCAAGGGTTTCTTATAAGTTTTTAATCATTTCTGCAAACTCTAATTGCGTATTTTAAGAGTTTTACCACAATTAGACAGTTTTCTTACAATTATGTAATGGAACCGGCAGGATAGTAACTGATTCACCAAAAAGACACTAGAGAAATTCGGCCTCAATTGTAAACATTAGCAGTATAGTCCTCACAGTCTTTCTACACTAATGGTGAGCTGTATAAACATGAATTCCTAATATTTGAAAGCAAATTCAAGTCAAAACGCTCGCTAAAGTGGCCGGAGTTGTAAATATTATCAGTTTTCTGGTCATTTTTCTGCTTTCCACGGGTAATGTCCGTGATTGAAAAGAGCAGGAAATGTAGTAAGAATCTACAAACTTTTATTTCAAGGGTTTCTTATAAGTTTTTAATCATTTCTGGAAACTCTAATTGCGTATTTTAATAGTTTTACCACAGTTAGACAGTTTTCTTACAAGTTTGTAATTGAACCGGCAGGATATTAACTGATTCACCAAAAAGACACTAGAGAAATTCGGCCTCATTGTAAACATTAGCAGTATAGTCCTCACTTACAGTCTTTCTACACTAATGGTGAGCTGTGTAAACATGAATTCCTAATATTTGAAAGCAAATTCAAGTCAAAACGCTCGCTAAAGTGGCCGGAGTTGTAAATATTATCAGTTTTCTGGTCATTTCCCTGCTTTTCACGGGTCATGTCCGTGATTGAAAACAGCAGGAAATGTAGTAAGAATCTACAAACTTTTATTTCAAGGGTTTCTTATAAGTTTTTAATCATTTCTGGAAACTCTAATTGCGTATTTTAAGAGTTTTACCACAATTAGACAGTTTTCTTACAAGTATGTAATGGAACCGGCAGGATAGTAACTGAATCACCAAAAAGACGCTAGAGAAATTCGGCCTCAATTGTAAACATTAGCAGTATAGTCCTCACTTACAGTCTTTCTACACTAATGGTGAGCTGTATAAACATGAATTCCTAATATTTGAAAGCAAATTCAAGTCAAAACGCTCGCTAAATTGGCCGGAGTTGTAAATATTATCAGTTTTCTGGTCATTTCCCTGCTTTTCACGGGTCATGTCCGTGATTGAAAACAGCAGGAAATGTAGTAAGAATCTACAAACTTTTATTTCAAGGGTTTCTTATAAGTTTTTAATCATTTCTGGAAACTCTAATTGCGTATTTTAAGAGTTTTACCACAATTAGACAGTTTTCTTACAAGTATGTAATGGAACCGGCAGGATAGTAACTGATTCACCAAAAAGACGCTAGAGAAATTCGGCCTCAATTGTAAACATTAGCAGTATAGTCCTCACTTACAGTCTTTCTACACTAATGGTGAGCTGTATAAACATGAATTCCTAATATTTGAAAGCAAATTCAAGTCAAAACGCCCGCTAAAGTGCCCGGAGTTGTAAATATTATCAGTTTTCTGGTCATTTCCCTGCTTTTCACGGGTCATGTCCGTGATTGAAAACAGCAGGAAATGTAGTAAGAATCTACAAACTTTTATTTCAAGGGTTTCTTATAAGTTTTTAATCATTTCTGGAAACTCTAATTGCGTATTTTAAGAGTTTTACCACAGTTAGACAGTTTTCTTACAAGTTTGTAATTGAACCGGCAGGATATTAACTGATTCACCAAAAAGACACTAGAGAAATTCGGCCTCATTGTAAACATTAGCAGTATAGTCCTCACTTACAGTCTTTCTACACTAATGGTGAGCTGTGTAAACATGAATTCCTAATATTTGAAAGCAAATTCAAGTCAAAACGCTCGCTAAAGTGGCCGGAGTTGTAAATATTATCAGTTTTCTGGTCATTTCCCTGCTTTTCACGGGTCATGTCCGTGATTGAAAACAGCAGGAAATGTAGTAAGAATCTACAAACTTTTATTTCAAGGGTTTCTTATAAGTTTTTAATCATTTCTGGAAACTCTAATTGCGTATTTTAAGAGTTTTACCACAATTAGACAGTTTTCTTACAAGTATGTAATGGAACCGGCAGGATAGTAACTGAATCACCAAAAAGACGCTAGAGAAATTCGGACTCAATTGTAAACATTAGCAGTATAGTCCTCACTTACAGTCTTTCTACACTAATGGTGAGCTGTATAAACATGAATTCCTAATATTTGAAAGCAAATTCAAGTCAAAACGCTCGCTAAAGTGGCCGGAGTTGTAAATATTATCAGTTTTCTGGTCATTTCCCTGCTTTTCACGGGTCATGTCCGTGATTGAAAACAGCAGGAAATGTAGTAAGAATCTACAAACTTTTATTTCAAGGGTTTCTTATAAGTTTTTAATCATTTCTGGAAACTCTAATTGCGTATTTTAAGAGTTTTACCACAATTAGACAGTTTTCTTACAAGTATGTAATGGAACCGGCAGGATAGTAACTGATTCACCAAAAAGACGCTAGAGAAATTCGGCCTCAATTGTAAACATTAGCAGTATAGTCCTCACTTACAGTCTTTCTACACTAATGGTGAGCTGTATAAACATGAATTCCTAATATTTGAAAGCAAATTCAAGTCAAAAAGCTCGCTAAAGTGCCCGGAGTTGTAAATATTATCAGTTTTCTGGTCATTTCCCTGCTATTCACGGGTCATGTCCGTGATTGAAAACAGCAGGAAATGTAGTTACAATCTACAAACTTTTATTTCAAGGGTTTCTTATAAGTTTTTAATCATTTCTGGAAACTCTAATTGCGTATTTTAAGAGTTTTACCACAATTAGACAGTTTTCTTACAAGTATGTAATGGAACCGGCAGGATAGTAACTGAATCACCAAAAAGACGCTAGAGAAATTCGGCCTCAATTGTAAACATTAGCAGTATAGTCCTCACTTACAGTCTTTCTACACTAATGGTGAGCTGTATAAACATGAATTCCTAATATTTGAAAGCAAATTCAAGTCAAAACGCTCGCTAAAGTGGCCGGAGTTGTAAATATTATCAGTTTTCTGGTCATTTCCCTGCTTTTCACGGGTCATGTCCGTGATTGAAAACAGCAGGAAATGTAGTAAGAATCTACAAACTTTTATTTCAAGGGTTTCTTATAAGTTTTTAATCATTTCTGGAAACTCTAATTGCGTATTTTAAGAGTTTTACCACAATTAGACAGTTTTCTTACAAGTATGTAATGGAACCGGCACGATAGTAACTGATTCACCAAAAAGACGCTAGAGAAATTCGGCCTCAATTGTAAACATTAGCAGTATAGTCCTCACTTACAGTCTTTCTACACTAATGGTGAGCTGTATAAACATGAATTCCTAATATTTGAAAGCATATTCAAGTCAAAAATCCCGCTAAAGTGGCCGGAGTTGTAAATATTATCAGTTTTCTGGTCATTTCCCTGCTTTTCACGGGTCATGTCCGTGATTGAAAACAGCAGGAAATGTAGTAAGAATCTACAAACTTTTATTTCAAGGGTTTCTTATAAGTTTTTAATCATTTCTGGAAACTCTAATTGCGTATTTTAAGAGTTTTACCACAATTAGACAGTTTTCTTACAAGTTTGTAATTGAACCGGCAGGATATTAACTGATTCACCAAAAAGACACTAGAGAAATTCGGCCTCATTGTAAACATTAGCAGTATAGTCCTCACTTACAATCTTTCTACACTAATGGTGAGCTGTGTAAACATGAATTCCTAATATTTGAAAGCAAATTCAAGTCAAAACGCTCGCTAAAGTGGCCGGAGTTGTAAATATTATCAGTTTTCTTGTCATTTCCCTGCTTTTCACGGGTCATGTCCGTGATTGAAAACAGCAGGAAATGTAGTAAGAATCTACAAACTTTTATTTCAAGGGTTTCTTATAAGTTTTTAATCATTTCTGGAAACTCTAATTGCGTATTTTAAGAGTTTTACCACAATTAGACAGTTTTCTTACAAGTATGTAATGGAACCGGCAGGATAGTAACTGATTCACCAAAAAGACGCTAGAGAAATTCGGCCTCAATTGTAAACATTAGCAGTATAGTCCTCACTTACAGTCTTTCTACACTAATGGTGAGCTGTATAAACATGAATTCCTAATATTTGAAAGCAAATTCAAGTCAAAACGCTCGCTAAAGTGGCCGGAGTTGTAAATATTATCAGTTTTCTGGTCATTTCCCTGCTTTTCACGGGTCATGTCCGTGATTGAAAACAGCAGGAAATGTAGTAAGAATCTACAAACTTTTATTTCAAGGGTTTCTTATAAGTTTTTAATCATTTCTGGAAACTCTAATTGCGTATTTTAAGAGTTTTACCACAATTAGACAGTTTTCTTACAAGTATGTAATGGAACCGGCAGGATAGTAACTGATTCACCAAAAAGACGCTAGAGAAATTCGGCCTCAATTGTAAACATTAGCAGTATAGTCCTCACTTACAGTCTTTCTACACTAATGGTGAGCTGTATAAACATGAATTCCTAATATTTGAAAGCAAATTCAAGTCAAAACGCCCGCTAAAGTGGCCGGAGTTGTAAATATTATCAGTTTTCTGGTCATTTCCCTGCTTTTCACGGGTCATGTCCGTGATTGAAAACAGCAGGAAATGTAGTAAGAATCTACAAACTTTTATTTCAAGGGTTTCTTATAAGTTTTTAATCATTTCTGGAAACTCTAATTGCGTATTTTAAGAGTTTTACCACAGTTAGACAGTTTTCTTACAAGTTTGTAATTGAACCGGCAGGATATTAACTGATTCACCAAAAAGACACTAGAGAAATTCGGCCTCATTGTAAACATTAGCAGTATAGTCCTCACTTACAGTCTTTCTACACTAATGGTGAGCTGTGTAAACATGAATTCCTAATATTTGAAAGCAAATTCAAGTCAAAACGCTCGCTAAAGTGGCCGGAGTTGTAAATATTATCAGTTTTCTGGTCATTTCCCTGCTTTTCACGGGTCATGTCCGTGATTGAAAACAGCAGGAAATGTAGTAAGAATCTACAAACTTTTATTTCAAGGGTTTCTTATAAGTTTTTAATCATTTCTGGAAACTCTAATTGCGTATTTTAAGAGTTTTACCACAATTAGACAGTTTTCTTACAAGTATGTAATGGAACCGGCAGGATAGTAACTGATTCACCAAAAAGACGCTAGAGAAATTCGGCCTCAATTGTAAACATTAGCAGTATAGTCCTCACTTACAGTCTTTCTACACTAATGGTGAGCTGTATAAACATGAATTCCTAATATTTGAAAGCAAATTCAAGTCAAAACGCCCGCTAAAGTGGCCGGAGTTGTAAATATTATCAGTTTTCTGGTCATTTCCCTGCTTTTCACGGGTCATGTCCGTGATTGAAAACAGCAGGAAATGTAGTAAGAATCTACATACTTTTATTTCAAGGGTTTCTTATAAGTTTTTAATCATTTCTGGAAACTCTAATTGCGTATTTTAAGAGTTTTACCACAATTAGACAGTTTTCTTACAAGTATGTAATGGAACCGGCAGGATAGTAACTGATTCACCAAAAAAAGCTAGAGAAATTCGGCCTCAATTGTAAACATTAGCAGTATAGTCCTCACTTACAGTCTTTCTACACTAATGGTGAGCTGTATAAACATGAATTCCTAATATTTGAAAGCAAATTCAAGTCAAAAAGCTCGCTAAAGTGCCCGGAGTTGTAAATATTATCAGTTTTCTGGTCATTTCCCTGCTATTCACGGGTCATGTCCGTGATTGAAAACAGCAGGAAATGTAGTTACAATCTACAAACTTTTATTTCAAGGGTTTCTTATAAGTTTTTAATCATTTCTGGAAACTCTAATTGCGTATTTTAAGAGTTTTACCACAATTAGACAGTTTTCTTACAAGTATGTAATGGAACCGGCAGGATAGTAACTGAATCACCAAAAAGACGCTAGAGAAATTCGGCCTCAATTGTAAACATTAGCAGTATAGTCCTCACTTACAGTCTTTCTACACTAATGGTGAGCTGTATAAACATGAATTCCTAATATTTGAAAGCAAATTCAAGTCAAAACGCTCGCTAAAGTGGCCGGAGTTGTAAATATTATCAGTTTTCTGGTCATTTCCCTGCTTTTCACGGGTCATGTCCGTGATTGAAAACAGCAGGAAATGTAGTAAGAATCTACAAACTTTTATTTCAAGGGTTTCTTATAAGTTTTTAATCATTTCTGGAAACTCTAATTGCGTATTTTAAGAGTTTTACCACAATTAGACAGTTTTCTTACAAGTATGTAATGGAACCGGCACGATAGTAACTGATTCACCAAAAAGACGCTAGAGAAATTCGGCCTCAATTGTAAACATTAGCAGTATAGTCCTCACTTACAGTCTTTCTACACTAATGGTGAGCTGTATAAACATGAATTCCTAATATTTGAAAGCATATTCAAGTCAAAACTCCCGCTAAAGTGGCCGGAGTTGTAAATATTATCAGTTTTCTGGTCATTTCCCTGCTTTTCACGGGTCATGTCCGTGATTGAAAACAGCAGGAAATGTAGTAAGAATCTACAAACTTTTATTTCAAGGGTTTCTTAAAAGTTTTTAATCATTTCTGGAAACTCTAATTGCGTATTTTAAGAGTTTTACCACAATTAGACAGTTTTCTTACAAGTTTGTAATTGAACCGGCAGGATATTAACTGATTCACCAAAAAGACACTAGAGAAATTCGGCCTCATTGTAAACATTAGCAGTATAGTCCTCACTTACAATCTTTCTACACTAATGGTGAGCTGTGTAAACATGAATTCCTAATATTTGAAAGCAAATTCAAGTCAAAACGCTCGCTAAAGTGGCCGGAGTTGTAAATATTATCAGTTTTCTTGTCATTTCCCTGCTTTTCACGGGTCATGTCCGTGATTGAAAACAGCAGGAAATGTAGTAAGAATCTACAAACTTTTATTTCAAGGGTTTCTTATAAGTTTTTAATCATTTCTGGAAACTCTAATTGCGTATTTTAAGAGTTTTACCACAATTAGACAGTTTTCTTACAAGTATGTAATGGAACCGGCAGGATAGTAACTGATTCACCAAAAAGACGCTAGAGAAATTCGGCCTCAATTGTAAACATTAGCAGTATAGTCCTCACTTACAGTCTTCTACACTAATGGTGAGCTGTATAAACATGAATTCCTAATATTTGAAAGCAAATTCAAGTCAAAACGCCCGCTAAAGTGGCCGGAGTTGTAAATATTATCAGTTTTCTGGTCATTTCCCTGCTTTTCACGGGTCATGTCCGTGATTGAAAACAGCAGGAAATGTAGTAAGAATCTACATACTTTTATTTCAAGGGTTTCTTATAAGTTTTTAATCATTTCTGGAAACTCTAATTGCGTATTTTAAGAGTTTTACCACAATTAGACAGTTTTCTTACAAGTATGTAATGGAACCGGCAGGATATTAACTGATTCACCAAAAAGACGCTAGAGAAATTCGGCCTCAATTGTAAACATTCGCAGTATAGTCCCCACTTACAGTCTTTCTACACTAATTGTGAGCTGTGTAAACATGAATTCCTAATATTTGAAAGCAAATTCAAGTCAAAACGCTCGCTAAAGTGGCCGGAGTTCTAAATATTAGCAGTTTTCTCTTCATTTCCCTGATTTTCACGGGTAATGTCCGTGATTGAAAACAGCAGGAAATGTAGTAAGAATCTACTAACTTTTATTTCAAGGGTTTCTTATAAGTTTTTAATCATTTCTGGAAACTCTAATTGCGTATTTTAAGAGTTTTACCACAATTAGACAGTTTTCTTACAAGTATGTAATGGAACCGGCAGGATAGTAACTGATTCACCAAAAAGACGCTAGAGAAATTCGGCCTCAATTGTAAACATTAGCAGTATAGTCCTCACAGTCTTTCTACACTAATGGTGAGCTGTATAAACATGAATTCCTAATATTTGAAAGCAAATTCAAGTCAAAACGCCCGCTAAAGTGGCCGGAGTTGTAAATATTATCAGTTTTCTGGTCATTTCCCTGCTTTTCACGGGTCATGTCCGTGATTGAAAACAGCAGGAAATGTAGTAAGAATCTACAAACTTTTATTTCAAGGGTTTCTTATAAGTTTTTAATCATTTCTGGAAACTCTAATTGCGTATTTTAAGAGTTTTACCACAGTTAGACAGTTTTCTTACAAGTTTGTAATTGAACCGGCAGGATATTAACTGATTCACCAAAAAGACACTAGAGAAATTCGGCCTCATTGTAAACATTAGCAGTATAGTCCTCACTTACAGTCTTTCTACACTAATGGTGAGCTGTGTAAACATGAATTCCTAATATTTGAAAGCAAATTCAAGTCAAAACGCTCGCTAAAGTGGCCGGAGTTGTAAATATTATCAGTTTTCTGGTCATTTCCCTGCTTTTCACGGGTCATGTCCGTGATTGAAAACAGCAGGAAATGTAGTAAGAATCTACAAACTTTTATTTCAAGGGTTTCTTATAAGTTTTTAATCATTTCTGGAAACTCTAATTGCGTATTTTAAGAGTTTTACCACAATTAGACAGTTTTCTTACAAGTATGTAATGGAACCGGCAGGATAGTAACTGATTCACCAAAAAGACGCTAGAGAAATTCGGCCTCAATTGTAAACATTAGCAGTATAGTCCTCACTTACAGTCTTTCTACACTAATGGTGAGCTGTATAAACATGAATTCCTAATATTTGAAAGCAAATTCAAGTCAAAACGCCCGCTAAAGTGGCGGAGTTGTAAATATTATCAGTTTTCTGGTCATTTCCCTGCTTTTCACGGGTCATGTCCGTGATTGAAAACAGCAGGAAATGTAGTAAGAATCTACATACTTTTATTTCAAGGGTTTCTTATAAGTTTTTAATCATTTCTGGAAACTCTAATTGCGTATTTTAAGAGTTTTACCACAATTAGACAGTTTTCTTACAAGTATGTAATGGAACCGGCAGGATAGTAACTGATTCACCAAAAAAAGCTAGAGAAATTCGGCCTCAATTGTAAACATTAGCAGTATAGTCCTCACTTACAGTCTTTCTACACTAATGGTGAGCTGTATAAACATGAATTCCTAATATTTGAAAGCAAATTCAAGTCAAAAAGCTCGCTAAAGTGCCCGGAGTTGTAAATATTATCAGTTTTCTGGTCATTTCCCTGCTATTCACGGGTCATGTCCGTGATTGAAAACAGCAGGAAATGTAGTTACAATCTACAAACTTTTATTTCAAGGGTTTCTTATAAGTTTTTAATCATTTCTGGAAACTCTAATTGCGTATTTTAAGAGTTTTACCACAATTAGACAGTTTTCTTACAAGTATGTAATGGAACCGGCAGGATAGTAACTGAATCACCAAAAAGACGCTAGAGAAATTCGGCCTCAATTGTAAACATTAGCAGTATAGTCCTCACTTACAGTCTTTCTACACTAATGGTGAGCTGTATAAACATGAATTCCTAATATTTGAAAGCAAATTCAAGTCAAAACGCTCGCTAAAGTGGCCGGAGTTGTAAATATTATCAGTTTTCTGGTCATTTCCCTGCTTTTCACGGGTCATGTCCGTGATTGAAAACAGCAGGAAATGTAGTAAGAATCTACAAACTTTTATTTCAAGGGTTTCTTATAAGTTTTTAATCATTTCTGGAAACTCTAATTGTGTATTTTAAGAGTTTTACCACAATTAGACAGTTTTCTTAAAAGTATGTAATGGAACCGGCACGATAGTAACTGATTCACCAAAAAGACGCTAGAGAAATTCGGCCTCAATTGTAAACATTAGCAGTATAGTCCTCACTTACAGTCTTTCTACACTAATGGTGAGCTGTATAAACATGAATTCCTAATATTTGAAAGCAAATTCAAGTCAAAACGCCCGCTAAAGTGGCCGGAGTTGTAAATATTATCAGTTTTCTGGTCATTTCCCTGCTTTTCACGGGTCATGTCCGTGATTGAAAACAGCAGGAAATGTAGTAAGAATCTACAAACTTTTATTTCAAGGGTTTCTTATAAGTTTTTAATCATTTCTGGAAACTCTAATTGCGTATTTTAAGAGTTTTACCACAATTAGACAGTTTTCTTACAAGTTTGTAATTGAACCGGCAGGATATTAACTGATTCACCAAAAAGACACTAGAGAAATTCGGCCTCATTGTAAACATTAGCAGTATAGTCCTCACTTACAATCTTTCTACACTAATGGTGAGCTGTGTAAACATGAATTCCTAATATTTGAAAGCAAATTCAAGTCAAAACGCTCGCTAAAGTGGCCGGAGTTGTAAATATTATCAGTTTTCTGGTCATTTCCCTGCTTTTCACGGGTCATGTCCGTGATTGAAAACAGCAGGAAATGTAGTAAGAATCTACAAACTTTTATTTCAAGGGTTTCTTATAAGTTTTTAATCATTTCTGGAAACTCTAATTGCGTATTTTAAGAGTTTTACCACAATTAGACAGTTTTCTTACAAGTATGTAATGGAACCGGCACGATAGTAACTGATTCACCAAAAAGACGCTAGAGAAATTCGGCCTCAATTGTAAACATTAGCAGTATAGTCCTCACTTACAGTCTTTCTACACTAATGGTGAGCTGTATAAACATGAATTCCTAATATTTGAAAGCATATTCAAGTCAAAACTCCCGCTAAAGTGGCCGGAGTTGTAAATATTATCAGTTTTCTGGTCATTTCCCTGCTTTTCACGGGTCATGTCCGTGATTGAAAACAGCAGGAAATGTAGTAAGAATCTACAAACTTTTATTTCAAGGGTTTCTTATAAGTTTTTAATCATTTCTGGAAACTCTAATTGCGTATTTTAAGAGTTTTACCACAATTAGACAGTTTTCTTACAAGTTTGTAATTGAACCGGCAGGATATTAACTGATTCACCAAAAAGACACTAGAGAAATTCGGCCTCATTGTAAACATTAGCAGTATAGTCCTCACTTACAATCTTTCTACACTAATGGTGAGCTGTGTAAACATGAATTCCTAATATTTGAAAGCAAATTCAAGTCAAAACGCTCGCTAAAGTGGCCGGAGTTGTAAATATTATCAGTTTTCTTGTCATTTCCCTGCTTTTCACGGGTCATGTCCGTGATTGAAAACAGCAGGAAATGTAGTAAGAATCTACAAACTTTTATTTCAAGGGTTTCTTATAAGTTTTTAATCATTTCTGGAAACTCTAATTGCGTATTTTAAGAGTTTTACCACAATTAGACAGTTTTCTTACAAGTATGTAATGGAACCGGCAGGATAGTAACTGATTCACCAAAAAGACGCTAGAGAAATTCGGCCTCAATTGTAAACATTAGCAGTATAGTCCTCACTTACAGTCTTCTACACTAATGGTGAGCTGTATAAACATGAATTCCTAATATTTGAAAGCAAATTCAAGTCAAAACGCCCGCTAAAGTGGCCGGAGTTGTAAATATTATCAGTTTTCTGGTCATTTCCCTGCTTTTCACGGGTCATGTCCGTGATTGAAAACAGCAGGAAATGTAGTAAGAATCTACATACTTTTATTTCAAGGGTTTCTTATAAGTTTTTAATCATTTCTGGAAACTCTAATTGCGTATTTTAAGAGTTTTACCACAATTAGACAGTTTTCTTACAAGTATGTAATGGAACCGGCAGGATATTAACTGATTCACCAAAAAGACGCTAGAGAAATTCGGCCTCAATTGTAAACATTCGCAGTATAGTCCCCACTTACAGTCTTTCTACACTAATTGTGAGCTGTGTAAACATGAATTCCTAATATTTGAAAGCAAATTCAAGTCAAAACGCTCGCTAAAGTGGCCGGAGTTCTAAATATTAGCAGTTTTCTCTTCATTTCCCTGCTTTTCACGGGTAATGTCCGTGATTGAAAACAGCAGGAAATGTAGTAAGAATCTACTAACTTTTATTTCAAGGGTTTCTTATAAGTTTTTAATCATTTCTGGAAACTCTAATTGCGTATTTTAAGAGTTTTACCACAATTAGACAGTTTTCTTACAAGTATGTAATGGAACCGGCAGGATAGTAACTGATTCACCAAAAAGACGCTAGAGAAATTCGGCCTCAATTGTAAACATTAGCAGTATAGTCCTCACAGTCTTTCTACACTAATGGTGAGCTGTATAAACATGAATTCCTAATATTTGAAAGCAAATTCAAGTCAAAACGCCCGCTAAAGTGGCCGGAGTTGTAAATATTATCAGTTTTCTGGTCATTTCCCTGCTTTTCACGGGTCATGTCCGTGATTGAAAACAGCAGGAAATGTAGTAAGAATCTACAAACTTTTATTTCAAGGGTTTCTTATAAGTTTTTAATCATTTCTGGAAACTCTAATTGCGTATTTTAAGAGTTTTACCACAGTTAGACAGTTTTCTTACAAGTTTGTAATTGAACCGGCAGGATATTAACTGATTCACCTAAAAGACACTAGAGAAATTCGGCCTCATTGTAAACATTAGCAGTATAGTCCTCACTTACAGTCTTTCTACACTAATGGTGAGCTGTGTAAACATGAATTCCTAATATTTGAAAGCAAATTCAAGTCAAAACGCTCGCTAAAGTGGCCGGAGTTGTAAATATTATCAGTTTTCTGGTCATTTCCCTGCTTTTCACGGGTCATGTCCGTGATTGAAAACAGCAGGAAATGTAGTAAGAATCTACAAACTTTTATTTCAAGGGTTTCTTATAAGTTTTTAATCATTTCTGGAAACTCTAATTGCGTATTTTAAGAGTTTTACCACAATTAGACAGTTTTCTTACAAGTATGTAATGGAACCGGCAGGATAGTAACTGATTCACCAAAAAGACGCTAGAGAAATTCGGCCTCAATTGTAAACATTAGCAGTATAGTCCTCACTTACAGTCTTTCTACACTAATGGTGAGCTGTATAAACATGAATTCCTAATATTTGAAAGCAAATTCAAGTCAAAACGCCCGCTAAAGTGGCCGGAGTTGTAAATATTATCAGTTTTCTGGTCATTTCCCTGCTTTTCACGGGTCATGTCCGTGATTGAAAACAGCAGGAAATGTAGTAAGAATCTACATACTTTTATTTCAAGGGTTTCTTATAAGTTTTTAATCATTTCTGGAAACTCTAATTGCGTATTTTAAGAGTTTTACCACAATTAGACAGTTTTCTTACAAGTATGTAATGGAACCGGCAGGATAGTAACTGATTCACCAAAAAAAGCTAGAGAAATTCGGCCTCAATTGTAAACATTAGCAGTATAGTCCTCACTTACAGTCTTTCTACACTAATGGTGAGCTGTATAAACATGAATTCCTAATATTTGAAAGCAAATTCAAGTCAAAAAGCTCGCTAAAGTGCCCGGAGTTGTAAATATTATCAGTTTTCTGGTCATTTCCCTGCTATTCACGGGTCATGTCCGTGATTGAAAACAGCAGGAAATGTAGTTACAATCTACAAACTTTTATTTCAAGGGTTTCTTATAAGTTTTTAATCATTTCTGGAAACTCTAATTGCGTATTTTAAGAGTTTTACCACAATTAGACAGTTTTCTTACAAGTATGTAATGGAACCGGCAGGATAGTAACTGAATCACCAAAAAGACGCTAGAGAAATTCGGCCTCAATTGTAAACATTAGCAGTATAGTCCTCACTTACAGTCTTTCTACACTAATGGTGAGCTGTATAAACATGAATTCCTAATATTTGAAAGCAAATTCAAGTCAAAACGCTCGCTAAAGTGGCCGGAGTTGTAAATATTATCAGTTTTCTGGTCATTTCCCTGCTTTTCACGGGTCATGTCCGTGATTGAAAACAGCAGGAAATGTAGTAAGAATCTACAAACTTTTATTTCAAGGGTTTCTTATAAGTTTTTAATCATTTCTGGAAACTCTAATTGTGTATTTTAAGAGTTTTACCACAATTAGACAGTTTTCTTAAAAGTATGTAATGGAACCGGCACGATAGTAACTGATTCACCAAAAAGACGCTAGAGAAATTCGGCCTCAATTGTAAACATTAGCAGTATAGTCCTCACTTACAGTCTTTCTACACTAATGGTGAGCTGTATAAACATGAATTCCTAATATTTGAAAGCAAATTCAAGTCAAAACGCCCGCTAAAGTGGCCGGAGTTGTAAATATTATCAGTTTTCTGGTCATTTCCCTGCTTTTCACGGGTCATGTCCGTGATTGAAAACAGCAGGAAATGTAGTAAGAATCTACAAACTTTTATTTCAAGGGTTTCTTATAAGTTTTTAATCATTTCTGGAAACTCTAATTGCGTATTTTAAGAGTTTTACCACAATTAGACAGTTTTCTTACAAGTTTGTAATTGAACCGGCAGGATATTAACTGATTCACCAAAAAGACACTAGAGAAATTCGGCCTCATTGTAAACATTAGCAGTATAGTCCTCACTTACAATCTTTCTACACTAATGGTGAGCTGTGTAAACATGAATTCCTAATATTTGAAAGCAAATTCAAGTCAAAACGCTCGCTAAAGTGGCCGGAGTTGTAAATATTATCAGTTTTCTGGTCATTTCCCTGCTTTTCACGGGTCATGTCCGTGATTGAAAACAGCAGGAAATGTAGTAAGAATCTACAAACTTTTATTTCAAGGGTTTCTTATAAGTTTTTAATCATTTCTGGAAACTCTAATTGCGTATTTTAAGAGTTTTACCACAATTAGACAGTTTTCTTACAAGTATGTAATGGAACCGGCACGATAGTAACTGATTCACCAAAAAGACGCTAGAGAAATTCGGCCTCAATTGTAAACATTAGCAGTATAGTCCTCACTTACAGTCTTTCTACACTAATGGTGAGCTGTATAAACATGAATTCCTAATATTTGAAAGCATATTCAAGTCAAAACTCCCGCTAAAGTGGCCGGAGTTGTAAATATTATCAGTTTTCTGGTCATTTCCCTGCTTTTCACGGGTCATGTCCGTGATTGAAAACAGCAGGAAATGTAGTAAGAATCTACAAACTTTTATTTCAAGGGTTTCTTATAAGTTTTTAATCATTTCTGGAAACTCTAATTGCGTATTTTAAGAGTTTTACCACAATTAGACAGTTTTCTTACAAGTTTGTAATTGAACCGGCAGGATATTAACTGATTCACCAAAAAGACACTAGAGAAATTCGGCCTCATTGTAAACATTAGCAGTATAGTCCTCACTTACAATCTTTCTACACTAATGGTGAGCTGTGTAAACATGAATTCCTAATATTTGAAAGCAAATTCAAGTCAAAACGCTCGCTAAAGTGGCCGGAGTTGTAAATATTATCAGTTTTCTTGTCATTTCCCTGCTTTTCACGGGTCATGTCCGTGATTGAAAACAGCAGGAAATGTAGTAAGAATCTACAAACTTTTATTTCAAGGGTTTCTTATAAGTTTTTAATCATTTCTGGAAACTCTAATTGCGTATTTTAAGAGTTTTACCACAATTAGACAGTTTTCTTACAAGTATGTAATGGAACCGGCAGGATAGTAACTGATTCACCAAAAAGACGCTAGAGAAATTCGGCCTCAATTGTAAACATTAGCAGTATAGTCCTCACTTACAGTCTTCTACACTAATGGTGAGCTGTATAAACATGAATTCCTAATATTTGAAAGCAAATTCAAGTCAAAACGCCCGCTAAAGTGGCCGGAGTTGTAAATATTATCAGTTTTCTGGTCATTTCCCTGCTTTTCACGGGTCATGTCCGTGATTGAAAACAGCAGGAAATGTAGTAAGAATCTACATACTTTTATTTCAAGGGTTTCTTATAAGTTTTTAATCATTTCTGGAAACTCTAATTGCGTATTTTAAGAGTTTTACCACAATTAGACAGTTTTCTTACAAGTATGTAATGGAACCGGCAGGATATTAACTGATTCACCAAAAAGACGCTAGAGAAATTCGGCCTCAATTGTAAACATTCGCAGTATAGTCCCCACTTACAGTCTTTCTACACTAATTGTGAGCTGTGTAAACATGAATTCCTAATATTTGAAAGCAAATTCAAGTCAAAACGCTCGCTAAAGTGGCCGGAGTTCTAAATATTAGCAGTTTTCTCTTCATTTCCCTGCTTTTCACGGGTAATGTCCGTGATTGAAAACAGCAGGAAATGTAGTAAGAATCTACTAACTTTTATTTCAAGGGTTTCTTATAAGTTTTTAATCATTTCTGGAAACTCTAATTGCGTATTTTAAGAGTTTTACCACAATTAGACAGTTTTCTTACAAGTATGTAATGGAACCGGCAGGATAGTAACTGATTCACCAAAAAGACGCTAGAGAAATTCGGCCTCAATTGTAAACATTAGCAGTATAGTCCTCACAGTCTTTCTACACTAATGGTGAGCTGTATAAACATGAATTCCTAATATTTGAAAGCAAATTCAAGTCAAAACGCCCGCTAAAGTGGCCGGAGTTGTAAATATTATCAGTTTTCTGGTCATTTCCCTGCTTTTCACGGGTCATGTCCGTGATTGAAAACAGCAGGAAATGTAGTAAGAATCTACAAACTTTTATTTCAAGGGTTTCTTATAAGTTTTTAATCATTTCTGGAAACTCTAATTGCGTATTTTAAGAGTTTTACCACAGTTAGACAGTTTTCTTACAAGTTTGTAATTGAACCGGCAGGATATTAACTGATTCACCAAAAAGACACTAGAGAAATTCGGCCTCATTGTAAACATTAGCAGTATAGTCCTCACTTACAGTCTTTCTACACTAATGGTGAGCTGTGTAAACATGAATTCCTAATATTTGAAAGCAAATTCAAGTCAAAACGCCCGCTAAAGTGGCCGGAGTTGTAAATATTATCAGTTTTCTGGTCATTTCCCTGCTTTTCACGGGTCATGTCCGTGATTGAAAACAGCAGGAAATGTAGTAAGAATCTACAAACTTTTATTTCAAGGGTTTCTTATAAGTTTTTAATCATTTCTGGAAACTCTAATTGCGTATTTTAAGAGTTTTACCACAATTAGACAGTTTTCTTACAAGTATGTAATGGAACCGGCACGATAGTAACTGATTCACCAAAAAGACGCTAGAGAAATTCGGCCTCAATTGTAAACATTAGCAGTATAGTCCTCACTTACAGTCTTTCTACACTAATGGTGAGCTGTATAAACATGAATTCCTAATATTTGAAAGCATATTCAAGTCAAAACTCCCGCTAAAGTGGCCGGAGTTGTAAATATTATCAGTTTTCTGGTCATTTCCCTGCTTTTCACGGGTCATGTCCGTGATTGAAAACAGCAGGAAATGTAGTAAGAATCTACAAACTTTTATTTCAAGGGTTTCTTATAAGTTTTTAATCATTTCTGGAAACTCTAATTGCGTATTTTAAGAGTTTTACCACAATTAGACAGTTTTCTTACAAGTTTGTAATTGAACCGGCAGGATATTAACTGATTCACCAAAAAGACACTAGAGAAATTCGGCCTCATTGTAAACATTAGCAGTATAGTCCTCACTTACAATCTTTCTACACTAATGGTGAGCTGTGTAAACATGAATTCCTAATATTTGAAAGCAAATTCAAGTCAAAACGCTCGCTAAAGTGGCCGGAGTTGTAAATATTATCAGTTTTCTTGTCATTTCCCTGCTTTTCACGGGTCATGTCCGTGATTGAAAACAGCAGGAAATGTAGTAAGAATCTACAAACTTTTATTTCAAGGGTTTCTTATAAGTTTTTAATCATTTCTGGAAACTCTAATTGCGTATTTTAAGAGTTTTACCACAATTAGACAGTTTTCTTACAAGTATGTAATGGAACCGGCAGGATAGTAACTGATTCACCAAAAAGACGCTAGAGAAATTCGGCCTCAATTGTAAACATTAGCAGTATAGTCCTCACTTACAGTCTTCTACACTAATGGTGAGCTGTATAAACATGAATTCCTAATATTTGAAAGCAAATTCAAGTCAAAACGCTCGCTAAAGTGGCCGGAGTTGTAAATATTATCAGTTTTCTGGTCATTTCCCTGCTTTTCACGGGTCATGTCCGTGATTGAAAACAGCAGGAAATGTAGTAAGAATCTACATACTTTTATTTCAAGGGTTTCTTATAAGTTTTTAATCATTTCTGGAAACTCTAATTGCGTATTTTAAGAGTTTTACCACAATTAGACAGTTTTCTTACAAGTATGTAATGGAACCGGCAGGATATTAACTGATTCACCAAAAAGACGCTAGAGAAATTCGGCCTCAATTGTAAACATTCGCAGTATAGTCCCCACTTACAGTCTTTCTACACTAATTGTGAGCTGTGTAAACATGAATTCCTAATATTTGAAAGCAAATTCAAGTCAAAACGCTCGCTAAAGTGGCCGGAGTTCTAAATATTAGCAGTTTTCTCTTCATTTCCCTGCTTTTCACGGGTAATGTCCGTGATTGAAAACAGCAGGAAATGTAGTAAGAATCTACTAACTTTTATTTCAAGGGTTTCTTATAAGTTTTTAATCATTTCTGGAAACTCTAATTGCGTATTTTAAGAGTTTTACCACAATTAGACAGTTTTCTTACAAGTATGTAATGGAACCGGCAGGATAGTAACTGATTCACCAAAAAGACGCTAGAGAAATTCGGCCTCATTGTAAACATTAGCAGTATAGTCCTCACAGTCTTTCTACACTAATGGTGAGCTGTATAAACATGAATTCCTAATATTTGAAAGCAAATTCAAGTCAAAACGCCCGCTAAAGTGGCCGGAGTTGTAAATATTATCAGTTTTCTGGTCATTTCCCTGCTTTTCACGGGTCATGTCCGTGATTGAAAACAGCAGGAAATGTAGTAAGAATCTACAAACTTTTATTTCAAGGGTTTCTTATAAGTTTTTAATCATTTCTGGAAACTCTAATTGCGTATTTTAAGAGTTTTACCATAGTTAGACAGTTTTCTTACAAGTTTGTAATTGAACCGGCAGGATATTAACTGATTCACCAAAAAGACACTAGAGAAATTCGGCCTCATTGTAAACATTAGCAGTATAGTCCTCACTTACAGTCTTTCTACACTAATGGTGAGCTGTGTAAACATGAATTCCTAATATTTGAAAGCAAATTCAAGTCAAAACGCTCGCTAAAGTGGCCGGAGTTGTAAATATTATCAGTTTTCTGGTCATTTCCCTGCTTTTCACGGGTCATGTCCGTGATTGAAAACAGCAGGAAATGTAGTAAGAATCTACAAACTTTTA
This sequence comes from Myotis nattereri, assembly GCF_964212035.1. NCBI lineage: Eukaryota > Metazoa > Chordata > Mammalia > Chiroptera > Vespertilionidae > Myotis > Myotis nattereri. The sequence goes on from NC_138083.1 coordinate 1,077,413, forward strand.
TTTCAAGGGTTTCTTATAAGTTTTTAATCATTTCTGGAAACTCTAATTGCGTATTTTAAGAGTTTTACCACAATTAGACAGTTTTCTTACAAGTATGTAATGGAACCGGCAGGATAGTAACTGATTCACCAAAAAGACGCTAGAGAAATTCGGCCTCAATTGTAAACATTAGCAGTATAGTCCTCACTTACAGTCTTTCTACACTAATGGTGAGCTGTATAAACATGAATTCCTAATATTTGAAAGCAAATTCAAGTCAAAACGCCCGCTAAAGTGGCCGGAGTTGTAAATATTATCAGTTTTCTGGTCATTTCCCTGCTTTTCACGGGTCATGTCCGTGATTGAAAACAGCAGGAAATGTAGTAAGAATCTACATACTTTTATTTCAAGGGTTTCTTATAAGTTTTTAATCATTTCTGGAAACTCTAATTGCGTATTTTAAGAGTTTTACCACAATTAGACAGTTTTCTTACAAGTATGTAATGGAACCGGCAGGATAGTAACTGATTCACCAAAAAAAGCTAGAGAAATTCGGCCTCAATTGTAAACATTAGCAGTATAGTCCTCACTTACAGTCTTTCTACACTAATGGTGAGCTGTATAAACATGAATTCCTAATATTTGAAAGCAAATTCAAGTCAAAAAGCTCGCTAAAGTGCCCGGAGTTGTAAATATTATCAGTTTTCTGGTCATTTCCCTGCTATTCACGGGTCATGTCCGTGATTGAAAACAGCAGGAAATGTAGTTACAATCTACAAACTTTTATTTCAAGGGTTTCTTATAAGTTTTTAATCATTTCTGGAAACTCTAATTGCGTATTTTAAGAGTTTTACCACAATTAGACAGTTTTCTTACAAGTATGTAATGGAACCGGCAGGATAGTAACTGAATCACCAAAAAGACGCTAGAGAAATTCGGCCTCAATTGTAAACATTAGCAGTATAGTCCTCACTTACAGTCTTTCTACACTAATGGTGAGCTGTATAAACATGAATTCCTAATATTTGAAAGCAAATTCAAGTCAAAACGCTCGCTAAAGTGGCCGGAGTTGTAAATATTATCAGTTTTCTGGTCATTTCCCTGCTTTTCACGGGTCATGTCCGTGATTGAAAACAGCAGGAAATGTAGTAAGAATCTACAAACTTTTATTTCAAGGGTTTCTTATAAGTTTTTAATCATTTCTGGAAACTCTAATTGTGTATTTTAAGAGTTTTACCACAATTAGACAGTTTTCTTAAAAGTATGTAATGGAACCGGCACGATAGTAACTGATTCACCAAAAAGACGCTAGAGAAATTCGGCCTCAATTGTAAACATTAGCAGTATAGTCCTCACTTACAGTCTTTCTACACTAATGGTGAGCTGTATAAACATGAATTCCTAATATTTGAAAGCAAATTCAAGTCAAAACGCCCGCTAAAGTGGCCGGAGTTGTAAATATTATCAGTTTTCTGGTCATTTCCCTGCTTTTCACGGGTCATGTCCGTGATTGAAAACAGCAGGAAATGTAGTAAGAATCTACAAACTTTTATTTCAAGGGTTTCTTATAAGTTTTTAATCATTTCTGGAAACTCTAATTGCGTATTTTAAGAGTTTTACCACAATTAGACAGTTTTCTTACAAGTTTGTAATTGAACCGGCAGGATATTAACTGATTCACCAAAAAGACACTAGAGAAATCGGCCTCATTGTAAACATTAGCAGTATAGTCCTCACTTACAATCTTTCTACACTAATGGTGAGCTGTGTAAACATGAATTCCTAATATTTGAAAGCAAATTCAAGTCAAAACGCTCGCTAAAGTGGCCGGAGTTGTAAATATTATCAGTTTTCTGGTCATTTCCCTGCTTTTCACGGGTCATGTCCGTGATTGAAAACAGCAGGAAATGTAGTAAGAATCTACAAACTTTTATTTCAAGGGTTTCTTATAAGTTTTTAATCATTTCTGGAAACTCTAATTGCGTATTTTAAGAGTTTTACCACAATTAGACAGTTTTCTTACAAGTATGTAATGGAACCGGCACGATAGTAACTGATTCACCAAAAAGACGCTAGAGTAATTCGGCCTCAATTGTAAACATTAGCAGTATAGTCCTCACTTACAGTCTTTCTACACTAATGGTGAGCTGTATAAACATGAATTCCTAATATTTGAAAGCATATTCAAGTCAAAACTCCCGCTAAAGTGGCCGGAGTTGTAAATATTATCAGTTTTCTGGTCATTTCCCTGCTTTTCACGGGTCATGTCCGTGATTGAAAACAGCAGGAAATGTAGTAAGAATCTACAAACTTTTATTTCAAGGGTTTCTTATAAGTTTTTAATCATTTCTGGAAACTCTAATTGCGTATTTTAAGAGTTTTACCACAATTAGACAGTTTTCTTACAAGTTTGTAATTGAACCGGCAGGATATTAACTGATTCACCAAAAAGACACTAGAGAAATTCGGCCTCATTGTAAACATTAGCAGTATAGTCCTCACTTACAATCTTTCTACACTAATGGTGAGCTGTGTAAACATGAATTCCTAATATTTGAAAGCAAATTCAAGTCAAAACGCTCGCTAAAGTGGCCGGAGTTGTAAATATTATCAGTTTTCTTGTCATTTCCCTGCTTTTCACGGGTCATGTCCGTGATTGAAAACAGCAGGAAATGTAGTAAGAATCTACAAACTTTTATTTCAAGGGTTTCTTATAAGTTTTTAATCATTTCTGGAAACTCTAATTGCGTATTTTAAGAGTTTTACCACAATTAGACAGTTTTCTTACAAGTATGTAATGGAACCGGCAGGATAGTAACTGATTCACCAAAAAGACGCTAGAGAAATTCGGCCTCAATTGTAAACATTAGCAGTATAGTCCTCACTTACAGTCTTCTACACTAATGGTGAGCTGTATAAACATGAATTCCTAATATTTGAAAGCAAATTCAAGTCAAAACGCCCGCTAAAGTGGCCGGAGTTGTAAATATTATCAGTTTTCTGGTCATTTCCCTGCTTTTCACGGGTCATGTCCGTGATTGAAAACAGCAGGAAATGTAGTAAGAATCTACATACTTTTATTTCAAGGGTTTCTTATAAGTTTTTAATCATTTCTGGAAACTCTAATTGCGTATTTTAAGAGTTTTACCACAATTAGACAGTTTTCTTACAAGTATGTAATGGAACCGGCAGGATATTAACTGATTCACCAAAAAGACGCTAGAGAAATTCGGCCTCAATTGTAAACATTCGCAGTATAGTCCCCACTTACAGTCTTTCTACACTAATTGTGAGCTGTGTAAACATGAATTCCTAATATTTGAAAGCAAATTCAAGTCAAAACGCTCGCTAAAGTGGCCGGAGTTCTAAATATTAGCAGTTTTCTCTTCATTTCCCTGCTTTTCACGGGTAATGTCCGTGATTGAAAACAGCAGGAAATGTAGTAAGAATCTACTAACTTTTATTTCAAGGGTTTCTTATAAGTTTTTAATCATTTCTGGAAACTCTAATTGCGTATTTTAAGAGTTTTACCACAATTAGACAGTTTTCTTACAAGTATGTAATGGAACCGGCAGGATAGTAACTGATTCACCAAAAAGACGCTAGAGAAATTCGGCCTCAATTGTAAACATTAGCAGTATAGTCCTCACAGTCTTTCTACACTAATGGTGAGCTGTATAAACATGAATTCCTAATATTTGAAAGCAAATTCAAGTCAAAACGCCCGCTAAAGTGGCCGGAGTTGTAAATATTATCAGTTTTCTGGTCATTTCCCTGCTTTTCACGGGTCATGTCCGTGATTGAAAACAGCAGGAAATGTAGTAAGAATCTACAAACTTTTATTTCAAGGGTTTCTTATAAGTTTTTAATCATTTCTGGAAACTCTAATTGCGTATTTTAAGAGTTTTACCACAGTTAGACAGTTTTCTTACAAGTTTGTAATTGAACCGGCAGGATATTAACTGATTCACCAAAAAGACACTAGAGAAATTCGGCCTCATTGTAAACATTAGCAGTATAGTCCTCACTTACAGTCTTTCTACACTAATGGTGAGCTGTGTAAACATGAATTCCTAATATTTGAAAGCAAATTCAAGTCAAAACGCTCGCTAAAGTGGCCGGAGTTGTAAATATTATCAGTTTTCTGGTCATTTCCCTGCTTTTCACGGGTCATGTCCGTGATTGAAAACAGCAGGAAATGTAGTAAGAATCTACAAACTTTTATTTCAAGGGTTTCTTATAAGTTTTTAATCATTTCTGGAAACTCTAATTGCGTATTTTAAGAGTTTTACCACAATTAGACAGTTTTCTTACAAGTATGTAATGGAACCGGCAGGATAGTAACTGATTCACCAAAAAGACGCTAGAGAAATTCGGCCTCAATTGTAAACATTAGCAGTATAGTCCTCACTTACAGTCTTTCTACACTAATGGTGAGCTGTATAAACATGAATTCCTAATATTTGAAAGCAAATTCAAGTCAAAACGCCCGCTAAAGTGGCCGGAGTTGTAAATATTATCAGTTTTCTGGTCATTTCCCTGCTTTTCACGGGTCATGTCCGTGATTGAAAACAGCAGGAAATGTAGTAAGAATCTACATACTTTTATTTCAAGGGTTTCTTATAAGTTTTTAATCATTTCTGGAAACTCTAATTGCGTATTTTAAGAGTTTTACCACAATTAGACAGTTTTCTTACAAGTATGTAATGGAACCGGCAGGATAGTAACTGATTCACCAAAAAAAGCTAGAGAAATTCGGCCTCAATTGTAAACATTAGCAGTATAGTCCTCACTTACAGTCTTTCTACACTAATGGTGAGCTGTATAAACATGAATTCCTAATATTTGAAAGCAAATTCAAGTCAAAAAGCTCGCTAAAGTGCCCGGAGTTGTAAATATTATCAGTTTTCTGGTCATTTCCCTGCTATTCACGGGTCATGTCCGTGATTGAAAACAGCAGGAAATGTAGTTACAATCTACAAACTTTTATTTCAAGGGTTTCTTATAAGTTTTTAATCATTTCTGGAAACTCTAATTGCGTATTTTAAGAGTTTTACCACAATTAGACAGTTTTCTTACAAGTATGTAATGGAACCGGCAGGATAGTAACTGAATCACCAAAAAGACGCTAGAGAAATTCGGCCTCAATTGTAAACATTAGCAGTATAGTCCTCACTTACAGTCTTTCTACACTAATGGTGAGCTGTATAAACATGAATTCCTAATATTTGAAAGCAAATTCAAGTCAAAACGCTCGCTAAAGTGGCCGGAGTTGTAAATATTATCAGTTTTCTGGTCATTTCCCTGCTTTTCACGGGTCATGTCCGTGATTGAAAACAGCAGGAAATGTAGTAAGAATCTACAAACTTTTATTTCAAGGGTTTCTTATAAGTTTTTAATCATTTCTGGAAACTCTAATTGTGTATTTTAAGAGTTTTACCACAATTAGACAGTTTTCTTAAAAGTATGTAATGGAACCGGCACGATATAACTGATTCACCAAAAAGACGCTAGAGAAATTCGGCCTCAATTGTAAACATTAGCAGTATAGTCCTCACTTACAGTCTTTCTACACTAATGGTGAGCTGTATAAACATGAATTCCTAATATTTGAAAGCAAATTCAAGTCAAAACGCCCGCTAAAGTGGCCGGAGTTGTAAATATTATCAGTTTTCTGGTCATTTCCCTGCTTTTCACGGGTCATGTCCGTGATTGAAAACAGCAGGAAATGTAGTAAGAATCTACAAACTTTTATTTCAAGGGTTTCTTATAAGTTTTTAATCATTTCTGGAAACTCTAATTGCGTATTTTAAGAGTTTTACCACAATTAGACAGTTTTCTTACAAGTATGTAATGGAACCGGCACGATAGTAACTGATTCACCAAAAAGACGCTAGAGAAATTCGGCCTCAATTGTAAACATTAGCAGTATAGTCCTCACTTACAGTCTTTCTACACTAATGGTGAGCTGTATAAACATGAATTCCTAATATTTGAAAGCATATTCAAGTCAAAACTCCCGCTAAAGTGGCCGGAGTTGTAAATATTATCAGTTTTCTGGTCATTTCCCTGCTTTTCACGGGTCATGTCCGTGATTGAAAACAGCAGGAAATGTAGTAAGAATCTACAAACTTTTATTTCAAGGGTTTCTTATAAGTTTTTAATCATTTCTGGAAACTCTAATTGCGTATTTTAAGAGTTTTACCACAATTAGACAGTTTTCTTACAAGTTTGTAATTGAACCGGCAGGATATTAACTGATTCACCAAAAAGACACTAGAGAAATTCGGCCTCATTGTAAACATTAGCAGTATAGTCCTCACTTACAATCTTTCTACACTAATGGTGAGCTGTGTAAACATGAATTCCTAATATTTGAAAGCAAATTCAAGTCAAAACGCTCGCTAAAGTGGCCGGAGTTGTAAATATTATCAGTTTTCTTGTCATTTCCCTGCTTTTCACGGGTCATGTCCGTGATTGAAAACAGCAGGAAATGTAGTAAGAATCTACAAACTTTTATTTCAAGGGTTTCTTATAAGTTTTTAATCATTTCTGGAAACTCTAATTGCGTATTTTAAGAGTTTTACCACAATTAGACAGTTTTCTTACAAGTATGTAATGGAACCGGCAGGATAGTAACTGATTCACCAAAAAGACGCTAGAGAAATTCGGCCTCAATTGTAAACATTAGCAGTATAGTCCTCACTTACAGTCTTCTACACTAATGGTGAGCTGTATAAACATGAATTCCTAATATTTGAAAGCAAATTCAAGTCAAAACGCCCGCTAAAGTGGCCGGAGTTGTAAATATTATCAGTTTTCTGGTCATTTCCCTGCTTTTCACGGGTCATGTCCGTGATTGAAAACAGCAGGAAATGTAGTAAGAATCTACATACTTTTATTTCAAGGGTTTCTTATAAGTTTTTAATCATTTCTGGAAACTCTAATTGCGTATTTTAAGAGTTTTACCACAATTAGACAGTTTTCTTACAAGTATGTAATGGAACCGGCAGGATATTAACTGATTCACCAAAAAGACACTAGAGAAATTCGGCCTCAATTGTAAACATTCGCAGTATAGTCCCCACTTACAGTCTTTCTACACTAATTGTGAGCTGTGTAAACATGAATTCCTAATATTTGAAAGCAAATTCAAGTCAAAACGCTCGCTAAAGTGGCCAGAGTTCTAAATATTAGCAGTTTTCTCTTCATTTCCCTGCTTTTCACGGGTAATGTCCGTGATTGAAAACAGCAGGAAATGTAGTAAGAATCTACTAACTTTTATTTCAAGGGTTTCTTATAAGTTTTTAATCATTTCTGGAAACTCTAATTGCGTATTTTAAGAGTTTTACCACAATTAGACAGTTTTCTTACAAGTATGTAATGGAACCGGCAGGATAGTAACTGATTCACCAAAAAGACGCTAGAGAAATTCGGCCTCAATTGTAAACATTAGCAGTATAGTCCTCACAGTCTTTCTACACTAATGGTGAGCTGTATAAACATGAATTCCTAATATTTGAAAGCAAATTCAAGTCAAAACGCCCGCTAAAGTGGCCGGAGTTGTAAATATTATCAGTTTTCTGGTCATTTCCCTGCTTTTCACGGGTCATGTCCGTGATTGAAAACAGCAGGAAATGTAGTAAGAATCTACAAACTTTTATTTCAAGGGTTTCTTATAAGTTTTTAATCATTTCTGGAAACTCTAATTGCGTATTTTAAGAGTTTTACCACAGTTAGACAGTTTTCTTACAAGTTTGTAATTGAACCGGCAGGATATTAACTGATTCACCAAAAAGACACTAGAGAAATTCGGCCTCATTGTAAACATTAGCAGTATAGTCCTCACTTACAGTCTTTCTACACTAATGGTGAGCTGTGTAAACATGAATTCCTAATATTTGAAAGCAAATTCAAGTCAAAACGCTCGCTAAAGTGGCCGGAGTTGTAAATATTATCAGTTTTCTGGTCATTTCCCTGCTTTTCACGGGTCATGTCCGTGATTGAAAACAGCAGGAAATGTAGTAAGAATCTACAAACTTTTATTTCAAGGGTTTCTTATAAGTTTTTAATCATTTCTGGAAACTCTAATTGCGTATTTTAAGAGTTTTACCACAATTAGACAGTTTTCTTACAAGTATGTAATGGAACCGGCACGATAGTAACTGATTCACCAAAAAGACGCTAGAGAAATTCGGCCTCAATTGTAAACATTAGCAGTATAGTCCTCACTTACAGTCTTTCTACACTAATGGTGAGCTGTATAAACATGAATTCCTAATATTTGAAAGCATATTCAAGTCAAAACTCCCGCTAAAGTGGCCGGAGTTGTAAATATTATCAGTTTTCTGGTCATTTCCCTGCTTTTCACGGGTCATGTCCATGATTGAAAACAGCAGGAAATGTAGTAAGAATCTACAAACTTTTATTTCAAGGGTTTCTTATAAGTTTTTAATCATTTCTGGAAACTCTAATTGCGTATTTTAAGAGTTTTACCACAATTAGACAGTTTTCTTACAAGTTTGTAATTGAACCGGCAGGATATTAACTGATTCACCAAAAAGACACTAGAGAAATTCGGCCTCATTGTAAACATTAGCAGTATAGTCCTCACTTACAATCTTTCTACACTAATGGTGAGCTGTGTAAACATGAATTCCTAATATTTGAAAGCAAATTCAAGTCAAAACGCTCGCTAAAGTGGCCGGAGTTGTAAATATTATCAGTTTTCTTGTCATTTCCCTGCTTTTCACGGGTCATGTCCGTGATTGAAAACAGCAGGAAATGTAGTAAGAATCTACAAACTTTTATTTCAAGGGTTTCTTATAAGTTTTTAATCATTTCTGGAAACTCTAATTGCGTATTTTAAGAGTTTTACCACAATTAGACAGTTTTCTTACAAGTATGTAATGGAACCGGCAGGATAGTAACTGATTCACCAAAAAGACGCTAGAGAAATTCGGCCTCAATTGTAAACATTAGCAGTATAGTCCTCACTTACAGTCTTCTACAGTAATGGTGAGCTGTATAAACATGAATTCCTAATATTTGAAAGCAAATTCAAGTCAAAACGCCCGCTAAAGTGGCCGGAGTTGTAAATATTATCAGTTTTCTGGTCATTTCCCTGCTTTTCACGGGTCATGTCCGTGATTGAAAACAGCAGGAAATGTAGTAAGAATCTACATACTTTTATTTCAAGGGTTTCTTATAAGTTTTTAATCATTTCTGGAAACTCTAATTGCGTATTTTAAGAGTTTTACCACAATTAGACAGTTTTCTTACAAGTATGTAATGGAACCGGCAGGATATTAACTGATTCACCAAAAAGACGCTAGAGAAATTCGGCCTCAATTGTAAACATTCGCAGTATAGTCCCCACTTACAGTCTTTCTACACTAATTGTGAGCTGTGTAAACATGAATTCCTAATATTTGAAAGCAAATTCAAGTCAAAACGCTCGCTAAAGTGGCCGGAGTTCTAAATATTATCAGTTTTCTGGTTATTTCCCTGCTTTTCACGGGTAATGTCCGTGATTGAAAACAGCAGGAAATGTAGTAAGAATCTACTAACTTTTATTTCAAGGGTTTCTTATAAGTTTTTAATCATTTCTGGAAACTCTAATTGCGTATTTTAAGAGTTTTACCACAATTAGACAGTTTTCTTACAAGTATGTAATGGAACCGGCAGGATAGTAACTGATTCACCAAAAAGACGCTAGAGAAATTCGGCCTCAATTGTAAACATTAGCAGTATAGTCCTCACAGTCTTTCTACACTAATGGTGAGCTGTATAAACATGAATTCCTAATATTTGAAAGCAAATTCAAGTCAAAACGCCCGCTAAAGTGGCCGGAGTTGTAAATATTATCAGTTTTCTGGTCATTTCCCTGCTTTTCACGGGTCATGTCCGTGATTGAAAACAGCAGGAAATGTAGTAAGAATCTACAAACTTTTATTTCAAGGGTTTCTTATAAGTTTTTAATCATTTCTGGAAACTCTAATTGCGTATTTTAAGAGTTTTACCACAATTAGACAGTTTTCTTACAAGTATGTAATGGAACCGGCAGGATAGTAACTGAATCACCAAAAAGACGCTAGAGAAATTCGGCCTCAATTGTAAACATTAGCAGTATAGTCCTCACTTACAGTCTTTCTACAGTAATGGTGAGCTGTATAAACATGAATTCCTAATATTTGAAAGCAAATTCAAGTCAAAACGCTCGCTAAAGTGGCCGGAGTTGTAAATATTATCAGTTTTCTGGTCATTTCCCTGCTTTTCACGGGTCATGTCCGTGATTGAAAACAGCAGGAAATGTAGTAAGAATCTACAAACTTTTATTTCAAGGGTTTCTTATAAGTTTTTAATCATTTCTGGAAACTCTAATTGCGTATTTTAAGAGTTTTACCACAATTAGACAGTTTTCTTACAAGTATGTAATGGAACCGGCAGGATAGTAACTGATTCACCAAAAAGACGCTAGAGAAATTAGGCCTCAATTGTAAACATTAGCAGTATAGTCCTCACTTACAGTCTTTCTACACTAATTGTGAGCTGTGTAAACATGAATTCCTAATATTTGAAAGCGAATTCAAGTGAAAACGCTCGCTAAAGTGGCCGGAGTTGTAAATATTATCAGTTTTCTGGTCATTTCCCTGCTTTTCACGGGTCATGTCCGTGATTGAAAACAGCAGGAAATGTAGTAAGAATCTACAAACTTTTATTTCAAGGGTTTCTTATAAGTTTTTAATCATTTTTGGAAACTCTAATTGTGTATTTTAAAAGTTTTACCACAATTAGACAGTTTTCTTACAAGTATGTAATGGAACCGGCAGGATATTAACTGATTCACCAAAAAGACGCTAGAGAAATTCGGCCTCAATTGTAAACATTAGCAGTATAGTCCTCACTTACAGTCTTTCTACACTAATGGTGAGCTGTATAAACATGAATTCCTAATATTTGAAAGCAAATTCAAGTCAAAACGCTCGCTAAAGTGGCCGGAGTTGTAAATATTATCAGTTTTCTGGTCATTTCCCTGCTTTTCACGGGTCATGTCCGTGATTGAAAACAGCAGGAAATGTAGTTAGAATCTACAAACTTTTATTTCAAGGGTTTCTTATAAGTTTTTAATCATTTCTGGAAACTCTAATTGCGTATTTTAAGAGTTTTACCACAATTAGATAGTTTTCTTACAAGTATGTAATGGAACCGGCAGGATAGTAACTGATTCACCAAAAAGACGCTAGAGAAATTCGGCCTCAATTGTAAACATTAGCAGTATAGTCCTCACTTACAGTCTTTCTAGACTAATGATGAGCTGTATAAACATGAATTCCTAATATTTGAAAGCAAATTCAAGTCAAAAAGCTCGCTAAAGTGGCCGGAGTTGTAAATATTATCAGTTTTCTGGTCATTTCCCTGCTTTTCACGGGTCATGTCCGTGATTGAAAACAGCAGGAAATGTAGTAACAATCTACAAACTTTTATTTCAAGGGTTTCTTATAAGTTTTTAATCATTTCTGCAAACTCTAATTGCGTATTTTAAGAGTTTTACCACAATTAGACAGTTTTCTTACAAGTATGTAATGGAACCGGCAGGATAGTAACTGATTCACCAAAAAGACGCTAGAGAAATTCGGCCTCAATTGTAAACATTAGCAGTATAGTCCTCACTTACAGTCTTTCTACACTAATGGTGAGCTGTATAAACATGAATTCCTAATATTTGAAAGCAAATTCAAGTCAAAACGCTCGCTAAAGTGGCCGGAGTTGTAAATATTATCAGTTTTCTGGTCATTTCCCTGCTTTTCACGGGTCATGTCCGTGATTGAAAACAGCAGGAAATGTAGTAAGAATCTACAAACTTTTATTTCAAGGGTTTCTTATAAGTTTTTAATCATTTCTGCAAACTCTAATTGCGTATTTTAAGAGTTTTACCACAATTAGACAGTTTTCTTACAAGTATGTAATGGAACCGGCAGGATAGTAACTGATTCACCAAAAAGACGCTAGAGAAATTCGGCCTCAATTGTAAACATTAGCAGTATAGTCCTCACTTACAGTCTTTCTACACTAATGGTGAGCTGTATAAACATGAATTCCTAATATTTGAAAGCAAATTCAAGTCAAAACGCTCGCTAAAGTGGCCGGAGTTGTAAATATTATCAGTTTTCTGGTTATTTCCCTGCTTTTCACGGGTCATGTCCGTGATTGAAAACAGCAGGAAATGTAGTAAGAATCTACAAACTTTTATTTAAAGGGTTTCTTATAAGTTTTTAATCATTTCTGCAAACTCTAATTGCGTATTTTAAGAGTTTTACCACAATTAGACAGTTTTCTTACAAGTATGTAATGGAACCGGTAGGATAGTAACTGATTCACCAAAAAGACGCTAGAGAAATTAGGCCTCAATTATAAACATTAGCAGTATAGTCCTCACTTACAGTCTTTCTACACTAATTGTGAGCTGTGTAAACATGAATTCCTAATATTTGAAAGCGAATTCAAGTGAAAACGCTCGCTAAAGTGGCCGGAGTTGTAAATATTATCAGTTTTCTGGTCATTTCCCTGCTTTTCACGGGTCATGTCCGTGATTGAAAACAGCAGGAAATGTAGTAAGAATCTACAAACTTTTATTTCAAGGGTTTCTTATAAGTTTTTAATCATTTCTGGAAACTCTAACTGTGTATTTTAAAAGTTTTACCACAATTAGACAGTTTTCTTACAAGTATGTAATGGAACCGGCAGGATATTAACTGATTCACCAAAAAGACGCTAGAGAAATTCGGCCTCAATTGTAAACATTAGCAGTATAGTCCTCACTTACAGTCTTTCTACACTAATGGTGAGCTGTATAAACATGAATTCCTAATATTTGAAAGCAAATTCAAGTCAAAACGCTCGCTAAAGTGGCCGGAGTTGTAAATATTATCAGTTTTCTGGTCATTTCCCTGCTTTTCACGGGTCATGTCCGTGATTGAAAACAGCAGGAAATGTAGTTAGAATCTACAAACTTTTATTTCAAGGGTTTCTTATAAGTTTTTAATCATTTCTGGAAACTCTAATTGCGTATTTTAAGAGTTTTACCACAATTAGATAGTTTTCTTACAAGTATGTAATGGAACCGGCAGGATAGTAACTGATTCACCAAAAAGACGCTAGAGAAATTCGGCCTCAATTGTAAACATTAGCAGTATAGTCCTCACTTACAGTCTTTCTACACTAATGGTGAGCTGTATAAACATGAATTCCTAATATTTGAAAGCAAATTCAAGTCAAAACGCTCGCTAAAGTGGCCGGAGTTGTAAATATTATCAGTTTTCTGGTCATTTCCCTGCTTTTCACGGGTCATGTCCGTGATTGAAAACAGCAGGAAATGTAGTAAGAATCTACAAACTTTTATTTCAAGGGTTTCTTATAAGTTTTTAATCATTTCTGGAAACTCTAATTGCGTATTTTAAGAGTTTTACCACAATTAGACAGTTTTCTTACAAGTATGTAATGGAACCGGCAGGATAGTAACTGATTCACCAAAAAGACGCTAGAGAAATTCGGCCTCAATTGTAAACATTAGCAGTATAGTCCTCACTTACAGTCTTTCTACACTAATGGTGAGCTGTATAAACATGAATTCCTAATATTTGAAAGCAAATTCAAGTCAAAACGCTCGCTAAAGTGGCCGGTGTTGTAAATATTATCAGTTTTCTGGTTATTTCCCTGCTTTTCACGGGTCATGTCCGTGATTGAAAACAGCAGGAAATGTAGTAAGAATCTACAAACTTTTATTTAAAGGGTTTCTTATAAGTTTTTAATCATTTCTGCAAACTCTAATTGCGTATTTTAAGAGTTTTACCACAATTAGACAGTTTTCTTACAAGTATGTAATGGAACCGGTAGGATAGTAACTGATTCACCAAAAAGACGCTAGAGAAATACGGCCTCAATTTTAAACATTAGCAGTATAGTCCTCACTTACAGTCTTTCTACACTAATGGTGAGCTGTGTAAACATGAATTCCTAATATTTGAAAGCAAATTCAAGTCAAAACGCTCGCTAAAGTGGCCGGAGTTGTAAATATTATCAGTTTTCTGGTCATTTCCCTGCTTTTCACGGGTCATGTCCGTGATTGAAAACAGCAGGAAATGTAGTAAGAATCTACTAACTTTTATTTCAAGGGTTTCTTATAAGTTTTTAATCATTTCTGGAAACTCTAATTGCGTATTTTAAGAGTTTTACCACAATTAGACAGTTTTCTTACAAGTATGTAATGGAACCGGCACGATAGTAACTGATTCACCAAAAAGACGCTAGAGAAATTCGGCCTCAATTGTAAACATTAGCAGTATAGTCCTCACTTACAGTCTTTCTACACTAATGGTGAGCTGTGTAAACATGAATTTCTAATATTTGAAAGCAAATTCAAGTCAAAACGCTCGCTAAAGTGGCCGGAGTTGTAAATATTATCAGTTTTCTGGTCATTTCCCTGCTTTTCACGGGTCATGTCCGTGATTGAAAACAGCAGGAAATGTAGTAAGAATCTACAAACTTTTATTTCAAGGGTTTCTTATAAGTTCTTAATCATTTCTGGAAACTCTAATTGCGTATTTTAAGAGTTTTACCACAATTAGACAGTTTTCTTACAAGTATGTAATGGAACCGGCAGGATAGTAACTGATTCACCAAAAAGACGCTAGAGAAATTCGGCCTCAATTGTAAACATTAGCAGTATAGTCCTCACTTACAGTCTTTCTACACTAATGGTGAGCTGTATAAACATGAATTCCTAATATTTGAAAGCAAATTCAAGTCAAAAAGCTCGCTAAAGTGGCCGGAGTTGTAAATATTATCAGTTTTCTGGTCATTTCCCTGCTTTTCACGGGTCATGTCCGTGATTCAAAACAGCAGGAAATGTAGTTAGAATCTACAAACTTTTATTTCAAGGGTTTCTTATAAGTTTTTAATCATTTCTGGAAACTCTAATTGCGTATTTTAAGAGTTTTACCACAATTAGACAGTTTTCTTACAAGTATGTAATGGAACCGGCAGGATATTAACTGATTCACCAAAAAGACGCTAGAGAAATTAGGCCTCAATTGTAAACATTAGCAGTATAGTCCTCACTTACAGTCTTTCTACACTAATGGTGAGCTGTGTAAACATGAATTCCTAATATTTGAAAGCAAATTCAAGTCAAAACGCTCGCTAAAGTGGCCGGAGTTGTAAATATTATCAGTTTTCTGGTCATTTCCCTGCTTTTCACGGGTCATGTCCGTGATTGAAAACAGCAGGAAATGTAGTAAGAATCTACAAACTTTTATTTCAAGGGTTTCTTATAAGTTCTTAATCATTTCTGGAAACTCTAATTGCGTATTTTAAGAGTTTTACCACAATTAGACAGTTTTCTTACAAGTATGTAATGGAACCGGCAGGATAGTAACTGATTCACCAAAAAGACGCTAGAGGAATTCGGCCTCAATTGTAAACATTAGCAGTATAGTCCTCACTTACAGTCTTTCTACACTAATGGTGAGCTGTATAAACATGAATTCCTAATATTTGAAAGCAAATTCAAGTCAAAACGCTCGCTAAAGTGGCCGGAGTTGTAAATATTATCAGTTTTCTGGTCATTTCCCTGCTTTTCACGGGTCATGTCCGTGATTGAAAACAGCAGGAAATGTAGTTAGAATCTACAACCTTTTATTTCAAGGGTTTCTTATAAGTTTTTAATCATTTCTGGAAACTCTAATTGCGTATTTTAAGAGTTTTACCACAATTAGATAGTTTTCTTACAAGTATGTAATGGAACCGGCAGGATAGTAACTGATTCACCAAAAAGACGCTAGAGAAATTCGGCCTCAATTGTAAACATTAGCAGTATAGTCCTCACTTACAGTCTTTCTACACTAATGGTGAGCTGTATAAACATGAATTCCTAATATTTGAAAGCAAATTCAAGTCAAAACGCTCGCTAAAGTGGCCAGAGTTGTAAATATTATCAGTTTTCTGGTCATTTCCCTGCTTTTCACGGGTCATGTCCGTGATTGAAAACAGCAGGAAATGTAGTAACAATCTACAAACTTTTATTTCAAGGGTTTCTTATAAGTTTTTAATCATTTCTGCAAACTCTAATTGCGTATTTTAAGAGTTTTACCACAATTAGACAGTTTTCTTACAAGTATGTAATGGAACCCGCAGGATAGTAACTGATTCACCAAAAAGACGCTAGAGAAATTCGGCCTCAATTGTAAACATTAGCAGTATAGTCCTCACTTACAGTCTTTCTACACTAATGGTGAGCTGTATAAACATGAATTCCTAATATTTGAAAGCAAATTCAAGTCAAAACGCTCGCTAAAGTGGCCGGAGTTGTAAATATTATCAGTTTTCTGGTCATTTCCCTGCTTTTCACGGGTCATGTCCGTGATTGAAAACAGCAGGAAATGTAGTAAGAATCTACAAACTTTTATTTCAAGGGTTTCTTATAAGTTTTTAATCATTTCTGGAAACTCTAATTGCGTATTTTAAGAGTTTTACCACAATTAGACAGTTTTCTTACAAGTATGTAATGGAACCGGCAGGATAGTAACTGATTCACCAAAAAGACGCTAGAGAAATTCGGCCTCAATTGTAAACATTAGCAGTATAGTCCTCACTTACAGTCTTTCTACACTAATGGTGAGCTGTATAAACATGAATTCCTAATATTTGAAAGCAAATTCAAGTCAAAACGCTCGCTAAAGTGGCCGGAGTTGTAAATATTATCAGTTTTCTGGTTATTTCCCTGCTTTTCACGGGTCATGTCCGTGATTGAAAACAGCAGGAAATGTAGTAAGAATCTACAAACTTTTATTTAAAGGGTTTCTTATAAGTTTTTAATCATTTCTGCAAACTCTAATTGCGTATTTTAAGAGTTTTACCACAATTAGACAGTTTTCTTACAAGTATGTAATGGAACCGGTAGGATAGTAACTGATTCACCAAAAAGACGCTAGAGAAATTAGGCCTCAATTGTAAACATTAGCAGTATAGTCCTCACTTACAGTCTTTCTACACTAATTGTGAGCTGTGTAAACATGAATTCCTAATATTTGAAAGCGAATTCAAGTGAAAACGCTCGCTAAAGTGGCCGGAGTTGTAAATATTATCAGTTTTCTGGTCATTTCCCTGCTTTTCACGGGTCATGTCCGTGATTGAAAACAGCAGGAAATGTAGTAAGAATCTACTAACTTTTATTTCAAGGGTTTCTTATAAGTTTTTAATCATTTCTGGAAACTCTAATTGCGTATTTTAAGAGTTTTACCACAATTAGACAGTTTTCTTACAAGTATGTAATGGAACCGGCACGATAGTAACTGATTCACCAAAAAGACGCTAGAGAAATTCGGCCTCAATTGTAAACATTAGCAGTATAGTCCTCACTTACAGTCTTTCTACACTAATGGTGAGCTGTGTAAACATGAATTTCTAATATTTGAAAGCAAATTCAAGTCAAAACGCTCGCTAAAGTGGCCGGAGTTGTAAATATTATCAGTTTTCTGGTCATTTCCCTGCTTTTCACGGGTCATGTCCGTGATTGAAAACAGCAGGAAATGTAGTAAGAATCTACAAACTTTTATTTCAAGGGTTTCTTATAAGTTCTTAATCATTTCTGGAAACTCTAATTGCGTATTTTAAGAGTTTTACCACAATTAGACAGTTTTCTTACAAGTATGTAATGGAACCGGCAGGATAGTAACTGATTCACCAAAAAGACGCTAGAGAAATTCGGCCTCAATTGTAAACATTAGCAGTATAGTCCTCACTTACAGTCTTTCTACACTAATGGTGAGCTGTATAAACATGAATTCCTAATATTTGAAAGCAAATTCAAGTCAAAAAGCTCGCTAAAGTGGCCGGAGTTGTAAATATTATCAGTTTTCTGGTCATTTCCCTGCTTTTCACGGGTCATGTCCGTGATTCAAAACAGCAGGAAATGTAGTTAGAATCTACAAACTTTTATTTCAAGGGTTTCTTATAAGTTTTTAATCATTTCTGGAAACTCTAATTGCGTATTTTAAGAGTTTTACCACAATTAGACAGTTTTCTTACAAGTATGTAATGGAACCGGCAGGATATTAACTGATTCACCAAAAAGACGCTAGAGAAATTAGGCCTCAATTGTAAACATTAGCAGTATAGTCCTCACTTACAGTCTTTCTACACTAATGGTGAGCTGTGTAAACATGAATTCCTAATATTTGAAAGCAAATTCAAGTCAAAACGCTCGCTAAAGTGGCCGGAGTTGTAAATATTATCAGTTTTCTGGTCATTTCCCTGCTTTTCACGGGTCATGTCCGTGATTGAAAACAGCAGGAAATGTAGTAAGAATCTACAAACTTTTATTTCAAGGGTTTCTTATAAGTTCTTAATCATTTCTGGAAACTCTAATTGCGTATTTTAAGAGTTTTACCACAATTAGACAGTTTTCTTACAAGTATGTAATGGAACCGGCAGGATAGTAACTGATTCACCAAAAAGACGCTAGAGGAATTCGGCCTCAATTGTAAACATTAGCAGTATAGTCCTCACTTACAGTCTTTCTACACTAATGGTGAGCTGTATAAACATGAATTCCTAATATTTGAAAGCAAATTCAAGTCAAAACGCTCGCTAAAGTGGCCGGAGTTGTAAATATTATCAGTTTTCTGGTCATTTCCCTGCTTTTCACGGGTCATGTCCGTGATTGAAAACAGCAGGAAATGTAGTTAGAATCTACAACCTTTTATTTCAAGGGTTTCTTATAAGTTTTTAATCATTTCTGGAAACTCTAATTGCGTATTTTAAGAGTTTTACCACAATTAGATAGTTTTCTTACAAGTATGTAATGGAACCGGCAGGATAGTAACTGATTCACCAAAAAGACGCTAGAGAAATTCGGCCTCAATTGTAAACATTAGCAGTATAGTCCTCACTTACAGTCTTTCTACACTAATGGTGAGCTGTATAAACATGAATTCCTAATATTTGAAAGCAAATTCAAGTCAAAACGCTCGCTAAAGTGGCCAGAGTTGTAAATATTATCAGTTTTCTGGTCATTTCCCTGCTTTTCACGGGTCATGTCCGTGATTGAAAACAGCAGGAAATGTAGTAACAATCTACAAACTTTTATTTCAAGGGTTTCTTATAAGTTTTTAATCATTTCTGCAAACTCTAATTGCGTATTTTAAGAGTTTTACCACAATTAGACAGTTTTCTTACAAGTATGTAATGGAACCCGCAGGATAGTAACTGATTCACCAAAAAGACGCTAGAGAAATTCGGCCTCAATTGTAAACATTAGCAGTATAGTCCTCACTTACAGTCTTTCTACACTAATGGTGAGCTGTATAAACATGAATTCCTAATATTTGAAAGCAAATTCAAGTCAAAACGCTCGCTAAAGTGGCCGGAGTTGTAAATATTATCAGTTTTCTGGTCATTTCCCTGCTTTTCACGGGTCATGTCCGTGATTGAAAACAGCAGGAAATGTAGTAAGAATCTACAAACTTTTATTTCAAGGGTTTCTTATAAGTTTTTAATCATTTCTGGAAACTCTAATTGCGTATTTTAAGAGTTTTACCACAATTAGACAGTTTTCTTACAAGTATGTAATGGAACCGGCAGGATAGTAACTGATTCACCAAAAAGACGCTAGAGAAATTCGGCCTCAATTGTAAACATTAGCAGTATAGTCCTCACTTACAGTCTTTCTACACTAATGGTGAGCTGTATAAACATGAATTCCTAATATTTGAAAGCAAATTCAAGTCAAAACGCTCGCTAAAGTGGCCGGAGTTGTAAATATTATCAGTTTTCTGGTTATTTCCCTGCTTTTCACGGGTCATGTCCGTGATTGAAAACAGCAGGAAATGTAGTAAGAATCTACAAACTTTTATTTAAAGGGTTTCTTATAAGTTTTTAATCATTTCTGCAAACTCTAATTGCGTATTTTAAGAGTTTTACCACAATTAGACAGTTTTCTTACAAGTATGTAATGGAACCGGTAGGATAGTAACTGATTCACCAAAAAGACGCTAGAGAAATTAGGCCTCAATTGTAAACATTAGCAGTATAGTCCTCACTTACAGTCTTTCTACACTAATTGTGAGCTGTGTAAACATGAATTCCTAATATTTGAAAGCGAATTCAAGTGAAAACGCTCGCTAAAGTGGCCGGAGTTGTAAATATTATCAGTTTTCTGGTCATTTCCCTGCTTTTCACGGGTCATGTCCGTGATTGAAAACAGCAGGAAATGTAGTAAGAATCTACAAACTTTTATTTCAAGGGTTTCTTATAAGTTTTTAATCATTTCTGGAAACTCTAATTGTGTATTTTAAAAGTTTTACCACAATTAGACAGTTTTCTTACAAGTATGTAATGGAACCGGCAGGATATTAACTGATTCACCAAAAAGACGCTAGAGAAATTCGGCCTCAATTGTAAACATTAGCAGTATAGTCCTCACTTACAGTCTTTCTACACTAATGGTGAGCTGTATAAACATGAATTCCTAATATTTGAAAGCAAATTCAAGTCAAAACGCTCGCTAAAGTGGCCGGAGTTGTAAATATTATCAGTTTTCTGGTCATTTCGCTGCTTTTCACGGGTCATGTCCGTGATTGAAAACAGCAGGAAATGTAGTTAGAATCTACAAACTTTTATTTCAAGGGTTTCTTATAAGTTTTTAATCATTTCTGGAAACTCTAATTGCGTATTTTAAGAGTTTTACCACAATTAGATAGTTTTCTTACAAGTATGTAATGGAACCGGCAGGATAGTAACTGATTCACCAAAAAGACGCTAGAGAAATTCGGCCTCAATTGTAAACATTAGCAGTATAGTCCTCACTTACAGTCTTTCTACACTAATGGTGAGCTGTATAAACATGAATTCCTAATATTTGAAAGCAAATTCAAGTCAAAACGCTCGCTAAAGTGGCCGGAGTTGTAAATATTATCAGTTTTCTGGTCATTTCCCTGCTTTTCACGGGTCATGTCCGTGATTGAAAACAGCAGGAAATGTAGTAAGAATCTACAAACTTTTATTTCAAGGGTTTCTTATAAGTTTTTAATCATTTCTGGAAACTCTAATTGCGTATTTTAAGAGTTTTACCACAATTAGACAGTTTTCTTACAAGTATGTAATGGAACCGGCAGGATAGTAACTGATTCACCAAAAAGACGCTAGAGAAATTCGGCCTCAATTGTAAACATTAGCAGTATAGTCCTCACTTACAGTCTTTCTACACTAATGGTGAGCTGTGTAAACATGAATTCCTAATATTTGAAAGCAAATTCAAGTCAAAACGCTCGCTAAAGTGGCCGGAGTTGTAAATATTATCAGTTTTCTGGTCATTTCCCTGCTTTTCACGGGTCATGTCCGTGATTGAAAACAGCAGGAAATGTAGTAAGAATCTACAAACTTTTATTTCAAGGGTTTCTTATAAGTTCTTAATCATTTCTGGAAACTCTAATTGCGTATTTTAAGAGTTTTACCACAATTAGACAGTTTTCTTACAAGTATGTAATGGAACCGGCAGGATAGTAACTGATTCACCAAAAAGACGCTAGAGGAATTCGGCCTCAATTGTAAACATTAGCAGTATAGTCCTCACTTACAGTCTTTCTACACTAATGGTGAGCTGTATAAACATGAATTCCTAATATTTGAAAGCAAATTCAAGTCAAAACGCTCGCTAAAGTGGCCGGAGTTGTAAATATTATCAGTTTTCTGGTCATTTCCCTGCTTTTCACGGGTCATGTCCGTGATTGAAAACAGCAGGAAATGTAGTTAGAATCTACAACCTTTTATTTCAAGGGTTTCTTATAAGTTTTTAATCATTTCTGGAAACTCTAATTGCGTATTTTAAGAGTTTTACCACAATTAGATAGTTTTCTTACAAGTATGTAATGGAACCGGCAGGATAGTAACTGATTCACCAAAAAGACGCTAGAGAAATTCGGCCTCAATTGTAAACATTAGCAGTATAGTCCTCACTTACAGTCTTTCTACACTAATGGTGAGCTGTATAAACATGAATTCCTAATATTTGAAAGCAAATTCAAGTCAAAACGCTCGCTAAAGTGGCCAGAGTTGTAAATATTATCAGTTTTCTGGTCATTTCCCTGCTTTTCACGGGTCATGTCCGTGATTGAAAACAGCAGGAAATGTAGTAACAATCTACAAACTTTTATTTCAAGGGTTTCTTATAAGTTTTTAATCATTTCTGCAAACTCTAATTGCGTATTTTAAGAGTTTTACCACAATTAGACAGTTTTCTTACAAGTATGTAATGGAACCCGCAGGATAGTAACTGATTCACCAAAAAGACGCTAGAGAAATTCGGCCTCAATTGTAAACATTAGCAGTATAGTCCTCACTTACAGTCTTTCTACACTAATGGTGAGCTGTATAAACATGAATTCCTAATATTTGAAAGCAAATTCAAGTCAAAACGCTCGCTAAAGTGGCCGGAGTTGTAAATATTATCAGTTTTCTGGTCATTTCCCTGCTTTTCACGGGTCATGTCCGTGATTGAAAACAGCAGGAAATGTAGTAAGAATCTACAAACTTTTATTTCAAGGGTTTCTTATAAGTTTTTAATCATTTCTGGAAACTCTAATTGCGTATTTTAAGAGTTTTACCACAATTAGACAGTTTTCTTACAAGTATGTAATGGAACCGGCAGGATAGTAACTGATTCACCAAAAAGACGCTAGAGAAATTCGGCCTCAATTGTAAACATTAGCAGTATAGTCCTCACTTACAGTCTTTCTACACTAATGGTGAGCTGTATAAACATGAATTCCTAATATTTGAAAGCAAATTCAAGTCAAAACGCTCGCTAAAGTGGCCGGAGTTGTAAATATTATCAGTTTTCTGGTTATTTCCCTGCTTTTCACGGGTCATGTCCGTGATTGAAAACAGCAGGAAATGTAGTAAGAATCTACAAACTTTTATTTAAAGGGTTTCTTATAAGTTTTTAATCATTTCTGCAAACTCTAATTGCGTATTTTAAGAGTTTTACCACAATTAGACAGTTTTCTTACAAGTATGTAATGGAACCGGTAGGATAGTAACTGATTCACCAAAAAGACGCTAGAGAAATTAGGCCTCAATTGTAAACATTAGCAGTATAGTCCTCACTTACAGTCTTTCTACACTAATTGTGAGCTGTGTAAACATGAATTCCTAATATTTGAAAGCGAATTCAAGTGAAAACGCTCGCTAAAGTGGCCGGAGTTGTAAATATTATCAGTTTTCTGGTCATTTCCCTGCTTTTCACGGGTCATGTCCGTGATTGAAAACAGCAGGAAATGTAGTAAGAATCTACAAACTTTTATTTCAAGGGTTTCTTATAAGTTTTTAATCATTTCTGGAAACTCTAATTGTGTATTTTAAAAGTTTTACCACAATTAGACAGTTTTCTTACAAGTATGTAATGGAACCGGCAGGATATTAACTGATTCACCAAAAAGACGCTAGAGAAATTCGGCCTCAATTGTAAACATTAGCAGTATAGTCCTCACTTACAGTCTTTCTACACTAATGGTGAGCTGTATAAACATGAATTCCTAATATTTGAAAGCAAATTCAAGTCAAAACGCTCGCTAAAGTGGCCGGAGTTGTAAATATTATCAGTTTTCTGGTCATTTCGCTGCTTTTCACGGGTCATGTCCGTGATTGAAAACAGCAGGAAATGTAGTTAGAATCTACAAACTTTTATTTCAAGGGTTTCTTATAAGTTTTTAATCATTTCTGGAAACTCTAATTGCGTATTTTAAGAGTTTTACCACAATTAGATAGTTTTCTTACAAGTATGTAATGGAACCGGCAGGATAGTAACTGATTCACCAAAAAGACGCTAGAGAAATTCGGCCTCAATTGTAAACATTAGCAGTATAGTCCTCACTTACAGTCTTTCTACACTAATGGTGAGCTGTATAAACATGAATTCCTAATATTTGAAAGCAAATTCAAGTCAAAACGCTCGCTAAAGTGGCCGGAGTTGTAAATATTATCAGTTTTCTGGTTATTTCCCTGCTTTTCACGGGTCATGTCCGTGATTGAAAACAGCAGGAAATGTAGTAAGAATCTACAAACTTTTATTTAAAGGGTTTCTTATAAGTTTTTAATCATTTCTGCAAACTCTAATTGCGTATTTTAAGAGTTTTACCACAATTAGACAGTTTTCTTACAAGTATGTAATGGAACCGGTAGGATAGTAACTGATTCACCAAAAAGACGCTAGAGAAATTCGGCCTCAATTTTAAACATTAGCAGTATAGTCCTCACTTACAGTCTTTCTACACTAATGGTGAGCTGTGTAAACATGAATTCCTAATATTTGAAAGCAAATTCAAGTCAAAACGCTCGCTAAAGTGGCCGGAGTTGTAAATATTATCAGTTTTCTGGTCATTTCCCTGCTTTTCACGGGTCATGTCCGTGATTGAAAACAGCAGGAAATGTAGTAAGAATCTACTAACTTTTATTTCAAGGGTTTCTTATAAGTTTTTAATCATTTCTGGAAACTCTAATTGCGTATTTTAAGAGTTTTACCACAATTAGACAGTTTTCTTACAAGTATGTAATGGAACCGGCACGATAGTAACTGATTCACCAAAAAGACGCTAGAGAAATTCGGCCTCAGTTGTAAACATTAGCAGTATAGTCCTCACTTACAGTCTTTCTACACTAATGGTGAGCTGTGTAAACATGAATTTCTAATATTTGAAAGCAAATTCAAGTCAAAACGCTCGCTAAAGTGGCCGGAGTTGTAAATATTATCAGTTTTCTGGTCATTTCCCTGCTTTTCACGGGTCATGTCCGTGATTGAAAACAGCAGGAAATGTAGTAAGAATCTACAAACTTTTATTTCAAGGGTTTCTTATAAGTTCTTAATCATTTCTGGAAACTCTAATTGCGTATTTTAAGAGTTTTACCACAATTAGACAGTTTTCTTACAAGTATGTAATGGAACCGGCAGGATAGTAACTGATTCACCAAAAAGACGCTAGAGAAATTCGGCCTCAATTGTAAACATTAGCAGTATAGTCCTCACTTACAGTCTTTCTACACTAATGGTGAGCTGTATAAACATGAATTCCTAATATTTGAAAGCAAATTCAAGTCAAAAAGCTCGCTAAAGTGGCCGGAGTTGTAAATATTATCAGTTTTCTGGTCATTTCCCTGCTTTTCACGGGTCATGTCCGTGATTGAAAACAGCAGGAAATGTAGTTAGAATCTACAAACTTTTATTTCAAGGGTTTCTTATAAGTTTTTAATCATTTCTGGAAACTCTAATTGCGTATTTTAAGAGTTTTACCACAATTAGACAGTTTTCTTACAAGTATGTAATGGAACCGGCAGGATATTAACTGATTCACCAAAAAGACGCTAGAGAAATTAGGCCTCAATTGTAAACATTAGCAGTATAGTCCTCACTTACAGTCTTTCTACACTAATGGTGAGCTGTGTAAACATGAATTCCTAATATTTGAAAGCAAATTCAAGTCAAAACGCTCGCTAAAGTGGCCGGAGTTGTAAATATTATCAGTTTTCTGGTCATTTCCCTGCTTTTCACGGGTCATGTCCGTGATTGAAAACAGCAGGAAATGTAGTAAGAATCTACAAACTTTTATTTCAAGGGTTTCTTATAAGTTCTTAATCATTTCTGGAAACTCTAATTGCGTATTTTAAGAGTTTTACCACAATTAGACAGTTTTCTTACAAGTATGTAATGGAACCGGCAGGATAGTAACTGATTCACCAAAAAGACGCTAGAGGAATTCGGCCTCAATTGTAAACATTAGCAGTATAGTCCTCACTTACAGTCTTTCTACACTAATGGTGAGCTGTATAAACATGAATTCCTAATATTTGAAAGCAAATTCAAGTCAAAAAGCTCGCTAAAGTGGCCGGAGTTGTAAATATTATCAGTTTTCTGGTCATTTCCCTGCTTTTCACGGGTCATGTCCGTGATTGAAAACAGCAGGAAATGTAGTAAGAATCTACAAACTTTTATTTCAAGGGTTTCTTATAAGTTTTTAATCATTTCTGCAAACTCTAATTGCGTATTTTAAGAGTTTTACCACAATTAGATAGTTTTCTTACAAGTATGTAATGGAACCGGCAGGATATTAACTGATTCACCAAAAAGACGCTAGAGAAATTAGGCCTCAATTGTAAACATTAGCAGTATAGTCCTCACTTACAGTCTTTCTACACTAATGGTGAGCTGTGTAAACATGAATTCCTAATATTTGAAAGCGAATTCAAGTGAAAACGCTCGCTAAAGTGGCCGGAGTTGTAAATATTATCAGTTTTCTGGTCATTTCCCTGCTTTTCACGGGTCATGTCCGTGATTGAAAACAGCAGGAAATGTAGTAAGAATCTACAAACTTTTATTTCAAGGGTTTCTTATAAGTTTTTAATCATTTCTGGAAACTCTAATTGTGTATTTTAAAAGTTTTACCACAATTAGACAGTTTTCTTACAAGTATGTAATGGAACCGGCAGGATAGTAACTGATTCACCAAAAAGACGCTAGAGAAATTCGGCCTCAATTGTAAACATTAGCAGTATAGTCCTCACTTACAGTCTTTCTACACTAATGGTGAGCTGTATAAACATGAATTCCTAATATTTGAAAGCAAATTCAAGTCAAAACGCTCGCTAAAGTGGCCGGAGTTGTAAATATTATCAGTTTTATGGTCATTTCCCTGCTTTTCACGGGTCATGTCCGTGATTGAAAACAGCAGGAAATGTAGTTAGAATCTACAAGCTTTTATTTCAAGGGTTTCTTATAAGTTTTTAATCATTTCTGGAAACTCTAATTGCGTATTTTAAGAGTTTTACCACAATTAGATAGTTTTCTTACAAGTATGTAATGGAACCGGCAGGATAGTAACTGATTCACCAAAAAGACGCTAGAGAAATTCGGCCTCAATTGTAAACATTAGCAGTATAGTCCTCACTTACAGTCTTTCTACACTAATGGTGAGCTGTATAAACATGAATTCCTAATATTTGAAAGCAAATTCAAGTCAAAACGCTCGCTAAAGTGGCCAGAGTTGTAAATATTATCAGTTTTCTGGTCATTTCCCTGCTTTTCACGGGTCATGTCCGTGATTGAAAACAGCAGGAAATGTAGTAACAATCTACAAACTTTTATTTCAAGGGTTTCTTATAAGTTTTTAATCATTTCTGCAAACTCTAATTGCGTATTTTAAGAGTTTTACCAGAATTAGACAGTTTTCTTACAAGTATGTAATGGAACCGGCAGGATAGTAACTGATTCACCAAAAAGACGCTAGAGAAATTCGGCCTCAATTGTAAACATTAGCAGTATAGTCCTCACTTACAGTCTTTCTACACTAATGGTGAGCTGTATAAACATGAATTCCTAATATTTGAAAGCAAATTCAAGTCAAAACGCTCGCTAAAGTGGCCGGAGTTGTAAATATTATCAGTTTTCTGGTCATTTCCCTGCTTTTCACGGGTCATGTCCGTGATTGAAAACAGCAGGAAATGTAGTAAGAATCTACAAACTTTTATTTCAAGGGTTTCTTATAAGTTTTTAATCATTTCTGGAAACTCTAATTGCGTATTTTAAGAGTTTTACCACAATTAGACAGTTTTCTTACAAGTATGTAATGGAACCGGCAGGATAGTAACTGATTCACCAAAAAGACGCTAGAGAAATTCGGCCTCAATTGTAAACATTAGCAGTATAGTCCTCACTTACAGTCTTTCTACACTAATGGTGAGCTGTATAAACATGAATTCCTAATATTTGAAAGCAAATTCAAGTCAAAACGCTCGCTAAAGTGGCCGGAGTTGTAAATATTATCAGTTTTCTGGTTATTTCCCTGCTTTTCACGGGTCATGTCCGTGATTGAAAACAGCAGGAAATGTAGTAAGAATCTACAAACTTTTATTTCAAGGGTTTCTTATAAGTTTTTAATCATTTCTGCAAACTCTAATTGCGTATTTTAAGAGTTTTACCACAATTAGACAGTTTTCTTACAAGTATGTAATGGAACCGGTAGGATAGTAACTGATTCACCAAAAAGACGCTAGAGAAATTAGGCCTCAATTGTAAACATTAGCAGTATAGTCCTCACTTACAGTCTTTCTACACTAATGGTGAGCTGTGTAAACATGAATTCCTAATATTTGAAAGCGAATTCAAGTGAAAACGCTCGCTAAAGTGGCCGGAGTTGTAAATATTATCAGTTTTCTGGTCATTTCCCTGCTTTTCACGGGTCATGTCCGTGATTGAAAACAGCAGGAAATGTAGTAAGAATCTACAAACTTTTATTTCAAGGGTTTCTTATAAGTTTTTAATCATTTCTGGAAACTCTAATTGTGTATTTTAAAAGTTTTACCACAATTAGACAGTTTTCTTACAAGTATGTAATGGAACCGGCAGGATATTAACTGATTCACCAAAAAGACGCTAGAGAAATTCGGCCTCAATTGTAAACATTAGCAGTATAGTCCTCACTTACAGTCTTTCTACACTAATGGTGAGCTGTATAAACATGAATTCCTAATATTTGAAAGCAAATTCAAGTCAAAACGCTCGCTAAAGTGGCCGGAGTTGTAAATATTATCAGTTTTCTGGTCATTTCCCTGCTTTTCACGGGTCATGTCCGTGATTGAAAACAGCAGGAAATGTAGTTAGAATCTACAAACTTTTATTTCAAGGGTTTCTTATAAGTTTTTAATCATTTCTGGAAACTCTAATTGCGTATTTTAAGAGTTTTACCACAATTAGATAGTTTTCTTACAAGTATGTAATGGAACCGGCAGGATAGTAACTGATTCACCAAAAAGACGCTAGAGAAATTCGGCCTCAATTGTAAACATTAGCAGTATAGTCCTCACTTACAGTCTTTCTACACTAATGGTGAGCTGTATAAACATGAATTCCTAATATTTGAAAGCAAATTCAAGTCAAAACGCTCGCTAAAGTGGCCAGAGTTGTAAATATTATCAGTTTTCTGGTCATTTCCCTGCTTTTCACGGGTCATGTCCGTGATTGAAAACAGCAGGAAATGTAGTAACAATCTACAAACTTTTATTTCAAGGGTTTCTTATAAGTTTTTAATCATTTCTGCAAACTCTAATTGCGTATTTTAAGAGTTTTACCACAATTAGACAGTTTTCTTACAAGTATGTAATGGAACCGGCAGGATAGTAACTGATTCACCAAAAAGACGCTAGAGAAATTCGGCCTCAATTGTAAATATTAGCAGTATAGTCCTCACTTACAGTCTTTCTACACTAATGGTGAGCTGTATAAACATGAATTCCTAATATTAGAAAGCAAATTCAAGTCAAAACGCTCGCTAAAGTGGCCGGAGTTGTAAATATTATCAGTTTTCTGGTCATTTCCCTGCTTTTCACGGGTCATGTCCGTGATTGAAAACAGCAGGAAATGTAGTAAGAATCTACAAACTTTTATTTCAAGGGTTTCTTATAAGTTTTTAATCATTTCTGGAAACTCTAATTGCGTATTTTAAGAGTTTTACCACAATTAGACAGTTTTCTTACAAGTATGTAATGGAACCGGCAGGATAGTAACTGATTCACCAAAAAGACGCTAGAGGAATTCGGCCTCAATTGTAAACATTAGCAGTATAGTCCTCACTTACAGTCTTTCTACACTAATGGTGAGCTGTATAAACATGAATTCCTAATATTTGAAAGCAAATTCAAGTCAAAACGCTCGCTAAAGTGGCCGGAGTTGTAAATATTATCAGTTTTCTGGTCATTTCCCTGCTTTTCACGGGTCATGTCCGTGATTGAAAACAGCAGGAAATGTAGTTAGAATCTACAACCTTTTATTTCAAGGGTTTCTTATAAGTTTTTAATCATTTCTGGAAACTCTAATTGCGTATTTTAAGAGTTTTACCACAATTAGATAGTTTTCTTACAAGTATGTAATGGAACCGGCAGGATAGTAACTGATTCACCAAAAAGACGCTAGAGAAATTCGGCCTCAATTGTAAACATTAGCAGTATAGTCCTCACTTACAGTCTTTCTACACTAATGGTGAGCTGTATAAACATGAATTCCTAATATTTGAAAGCAAATTCAAGTCAAAACGCTCGCTAAAGTGGCCAGAGTTGTAAATATTATCAGTTTTCTGGTCATTTCCCTGCTTTTCACGGGTCATGTCCGTGATTG
The DNA here is from genome assembly GCF_964212035.1 of Myotis nattereri. Classification (NCBI taxonomy): domain Eukaryota; kingdom Metazoa; phylum Chordata; class Mammalia; order Chiroptera; family Vespertilionidae; genus Myotis; species Myotis nattereri. The sequence goes on from NC_138083.1 coordinate 1,107,606, forward strand.
AAAACAGCAGGAAATGTAGTAACAATCTACAAACTTTTATTTCAAGGGTTTCTTATAAGTTTTTAATCATTTCTGCAAACTCTAATTGCGTATTTTAAGAGTTTTACCACAATTAGACAGTTTTCTTACAAGTATGTAATGGAACCCGCAGGATAGTAACTGATTCACCAAAAAGACGCTAGAGAAATTCGGCCTCAATTGTAAACATTAGCAGTATAGTCCTCACTTACAGTCTTTCTACACTAATGGTGAGCTGTATAAACATGAATTCCTAATATTTGAAAGCAAATTCAAGTCAAAACGCTCGCTAAAGTGGCCGGAGTTGTAAATATTATCAGTTTTCTGGTCATTTCCCTGCTTTTCACGGGTCATGTCCGTGATTGAAAACAGCAGGAAATGTAGTAAGAATCTACAAACTTTTATTTCAAGGGTTTCTTATAAGTTTTTAATCATTTCTGGAAACTCTAATTGCGTATTTTAAGAGTTTTACCACAATTAGACAGTTTTCTTACAAGTATGTAATGGAACCGGCAGGATAGTAACTGATTCACCAAAAAGACGCTAGAGAAATTCGGCCTCAATTGTAAACATTAGCAGTATAGTCCTCACTTACAGTCTTTCTACACTAATGGTGAGCTGTATAAACATGAATTCCTAATATTTGAAAGCAAATTCAAGTCAAAACGCTCGCTAAAGTGGCCGGAGTTGTAAATATTATCAGTTTTCTGGTTATTTCCCTGCTTTTCACGGGTCATGTCCGTGATTGAAAACAGCAGGAAATGTAGTAAGAATCTACAAACTTTTATTTAAAGGGTTTCTTATAAGTTTTTAATCATTTCTGCAAACTCTAATTGCGTATTTTAAGAGTTTTACCACAATTAGACAGTTTTCTTACAAGTATGTAATGGAACCGGTAGGATAGTAACTGATTCACCAAAAAGACGCTAGAGAAATTAGGCCTCAATTGTAAACATTAGCAGTATAGTCCTCACTTACAGTCTTTCTACACTAATTGTGAGCTGTGTAAACATGAATTCCTAATATTTGAAAGCGAATTCAAGTGAAAACGCTCGCTAAAGTGGCCGGAGTTGTAAATATTATCAGTTTTCTGGTCATTTCCCTGCTTTTCACGGGTCATGTCCGTGATTGAAAACAGCAGGAAATGTAGTAAGAATCTACAAACTTTTATTTCAAGGGTTTCTTATAAGTTTTTAATCATTTCTGGAAACTCTAATTGTGTATTTTAAAAGTTTTACCACAATTAGACAGTTTTCTTACAAGTATGTAATGGAACCGGCAGGATATTAACTGATTCACCAAAAAGACGCTAGAGAAATTCGGCCTCAATTGTAAACATTAGCAGTATAGTCCTCACTTACAGTCTTTCTACACTAATGGTGAGCTGTATAAACATGAATTCCTAATATTTGAAAGCAAATTCAAGTCAAAACGCTCGCTAAAGTGGCCGGAGTTGTAAATATTATCAGTTTTCTGGTCATTTCGCTGCTTTTCACGGGTCATGTCCGTGATTGAAAACAGCAGGAAATGTAGTTAGAATCTACAAACTTTTATTTCAAGGGTTTCTTATAAGTTTTTAATCATTTCTGGAAACTCTAATTGCGTATTTTAAGAGTTTTACCACAATTAGATAGTTTTCTTACAAGTATGTAATGGAACCGGCAGGATAGTAACTGATTCACCAAAAAGACGCTAGAGAAATTCGGCCTCAATTGTAAACATTAGCAGTATAGTCCTCACTTACAGTCTTTCTACACTAATGGTGAGCTGTATAAACATGAATTCCTAATATTTGAAAGCAAATTCAAGTCAAAACGCTCGCTAAAGTGGCCGGAGTTGTAAATATTATCAGTTTTCTGGTTATTTCCCTGCTTTTCACGGGTCATGTCCGTGATTGAAAACAGCAGGAAATGTAGTAAGAATCTACAAACTTTTATTTAAAGGGTTTCTTATAAGTTTTTAATCATTTCTGCAAACTCTAATTGCGTATTTTAAGAGTTTTACCACAATTAGACAGTTTTCTTACAAGTATGTAATGGAACCGGTAGGATAGTAACTGATTCACCAAAAAGACGCTAGAGAAATTCGGCCTCAATTTTAAACATTAGCAGTATAGTCCTCACTTACAGTCTTTCTACACTAATGGTGAGCTGTGTAAACATGAATTCCTAATATTTGAAAGCAAATTCAAGTCAAAACGCTCGCTAAAGTGGCCGGAGTTGTAAATATTATCAGTTTTCTGGTCATTTCCCTGCTTTTCACGGGTCATGTCCGTGATTGAAAACAGCAGGAAATGTAGTAAGAATCTACTAACTTTTATTTCAAGGGTTTCTTATAAGTTTTTAATCATTTCTGGAAACTCTAATTGCGTATTTTAAGAGTTTTACCACAATTAGACAGTTTTCTTACAAGTATGTAATGGAACCGGCACGATAGTAACTGATTCACCAAAAAGACGCTAGAGAAATTCGGCCTCAGTTGTAAACATTAGCAGTATAGTCCTCACTTACAGTCTTTCTACACTAATGGTGAGCTGTGTAAACATGAATTTCTAATATTTGAAAGCAAATTCAAGTCAAAACGCTCGCTAAAGTGGCCGGAGTTGTAAATATTATCAGTTTTCTGGTCATTTCCCTGCTTTTCACGGGTCATGTCCGTGATTGAAAACAGCAGGAAATGTAGTAAGAATCTACAAACTTTTATTTCAAGGGTTTCTTATAAGTTCTTAATCATTTCTGGAAACTCTAATTGCGTATTTTAAGAGTTTTACCACAATTAGACAGTTTTCTTACAAGTATGTAATGGAACCGGCAGGATAGTAACTGATTCACCAAAAAGACGCTAGAGAAATTCGGCCTCAATTGTAAACATTAGCAGTATAGTCCTCACTTACAGTCTTTCTACACTAATGGTGAGCTGTATAAACATGAATTCCTAATATTTGAAAGCAAATTCAAGTCAAAAAGCTCGCTAAAGTGGCCGGAGTTGTAAATATTATCAGTTTTCTGGTCATTTCCCTGCTTTTCACGGGTCATGTCCGTGATTGAAAACAGCAGGAAATGTAGTTAGAATCTACAAACTTTTATTTCAAGGGTTTCTTATAAGTTTTTAATCATTTCTGGAAACTCTAATTGCGTATTTTAAGAGTTTTACCACAATTAGACAGTTTTCTTACAAGTATGTAATGGAACCGGCAGGATATTAACTGATTCACCAAAAAGACGCTAGAGAAATTAGGCCTCAATTGTAAACATTAGCAGTATAGTCCTCACTTACAGTCTTTCTACACTAATGGTGAGCTGTGTAAACATGAATTCCTAATATTTGAAAGCAAATTCAAGTCAAAACGCTCGCTAAAGTGGCCGGAGTTGTAAATATTATCAGTTTTCTGGTCATTTCCCTGCTTTTCACGGGTCATGTCCGTGATTGAAAACAGCAGGAAATGTAGTAAGAATCTACAAACTTTTATTTCAAGGGTTTCTTATAAGTTCTTAATCATTTCTGGAAACTCTAATTGCGTATTTTAAGAGTTTTACCACAATTAGACAGTTTTCTTACAAGTATGTAATGGAACCGGCAGGATAGTAACTGATTCACCAAAAAGACGCTAGAGGAATTCGGCCTCAATTGTAAACATTAGCAGTATAGTCCTCACTTACAGTCTTTCTACACTAATGGTGAGCTGTATAAACATGAATTCCTAATATTTGAAAGCAAATTCAAGTCAAAAAGCTCGCTAAAGTGGCCGGAGTTGTAAATATTATCAGTTTTCTGGTCATTTCCCTGCTTTTCACGGGTCATGTCCGTGATTGAAAACAGCAGGAAATGTAGTAAGAATCTACAAACTTTTATTTCAAGGGTTTCTTATAAGTTTTTAATCATTTCTGCAAACTCTAATTGCGTATTTTAAGAGTTTTACCACAATTAGATAGTTTTCTTACAAGTATGTAATGGAACCGGCAGGATATTAACTGATTCACCAAAAAGACGCTAGAGAAATTAGGCCTCAATTGTAAACATTAGCAGTATAGTCCTCACTTACAGTCTTTCTACACTAATGGTGAGCTGTGTAAACATGAATTCCTAATATTTGAAAGCGAATTCAAGTGAAAACGCTCGCTAAAGTGGCCGGAGTTGTAAATATTATCAGTTTTCTGGTCATTTCCCTGCTTTTCACGGGTCATGTCCGTGATTGAAAACAGCAGGAAATGTAGTAAGAATCTACAAACTTTTATTTCAAGGGTTTCTTATAAGTTTTTAATCATTTCTGGAAACTCTAATTGTGTATTTTAAAAGTTTTACCACAATTAGACAGTTTTCTTACAAGTATGTAATGGAACCGGCAGGATAGTAACTGATTCACCAAAAAGACGCTAGAGAAATTCGGCCTCAATTGTAAACATTAGCAGTATAGTCCTCACTTACAGTCTTTCTACACTAATGGTGAGCTGTATAAACATGAATTCCTAATATTTGAAAGCAAATTCAAGTCAAAACGCTCGCTAAAGTGGCCGGAGTTGTAAATATTATCAGTTTTATGGTCATTTCCCTGCTTTTCACGGGTCATGTCCGTGATTGAAAACAGCAGGAAATGTAGTTAGAATCTACAAGCTTTTATTTCAAGGGTTTCTTATAAGTTTTTAATCATTTCTGGAAACTCTAATTGCGTATTTTAAGAGTTTTACCACAATTAGATAGTTTTCTTACAAGTATGTAATGGAACCGGCAGGATAGTAACTGATTCACCAAAAAGACGCTAGAGAAATTCGGCCTCAATTGTAAACATTAGCAGTATAGTCCTCACTTACAGTCTTTCTACACTAATGGTGAGCTGTATAAACATGAATTCCTAATATTTGAAAGCAAATTCAAGTCAAAACGCTCGCTAAAGTGGCCAGAGTTGTAAATATTATCAGTTTTCTGGTCATTTCCCTGCTTTTCACGGGTCATGTCCGTGATTGAAAACAGCAGGAAATGTAGTAACAATCTACAAACTTTTATTTCAAGGGTTTCTTATAAGTTTTTAATCATTTCTGCAAACTCTAATTGCGTATTTTAAGAGTTTTACCAGAATTAGACAGTTTTCTTACAAGTATGTAATGGAACCGGCAGGATAGTAACTGATTCACCAAAAAGACGCTAGAGAAATTCGGCCTCAATTGTAAACATTAGCAGTATAGTCCTCACTTACAGTCTTTCTACACTAATGGTGAGCTGTATAAACATGAATTCCTAATATTTGAAAGCAAATTCAAGTCAAAACGCTCGCTAAAGTGGCCGGAGTTGTAAATATTATCAGTTTTCTGGTCATTTCCCTGCTTTTCACGGGTCATGTCCGTGATTGAAAACAGCAGGAAATGTAGTAAGAATCTACAAACTTTTATTTCAAGGGTTTCTTATAAGTTTTTAATCATTTCTGGAAACTCTAATTGCGTATTTTAAGAGTTTTACCACAATTAGACAGTTTTCTTACAAGTATGTAATGGAACCGGCAGGATAGTAACTGATTCACCAAAAAGACGCTAGAGAAATTCGGCCTCAATTGTAAACATTAGCAGTATAGTCCTCACTTACAGTCTTTCTACACTAATGGTGAGCTGTATAAACATGAATTCCTAATATTTGAAAGCAAATTCAAGTCAAAACGCTCGCTAAAGTGGCCGGAGTTGTAAATATTATCAGTTTTCTGGTTATTTCCCTGCTTTTCACGGGTCATGTCCGTGATTGAAAACAGCAGGAAATGTAGTAAGAATCTACAAACTTTTATTTCAAGGGTTTCTTATAAGTTTTTAATCATTTCTGCAAACTCTAATTGCGTATTTTAAGAGTTTTACCACAATTAGACAGTTTTCTTACAAGTATGTAATGGAACCGGTAGGATAGTAACTGATTCACCAAAAAGACGCTAGAGAAATTAGGCCTCAATTGTAAACATTAGCAGTATAGTCCTCACTTACAGTCTTTCTACACTAATGGTGAGCTGTGTAAACATGAATTCCTAATATTTGAAAGCGAATTCAAGTGAAAACGCTCGCTAAAGTGGCCGGAGTTGTAAATATTATCAGTTTTCTGGTCATTTCCCTGCTTTTCACGGGTCATGTCCGTGATTGAAAACAGCAGGAAATGTAGTAAGAATCTACAAACTTTTATTTCAAGGGTTTCTTATAAGTTTTTAATCATTTCTGGAAACTCTAATTGTGTATTTTAAAAGTTTTACCACAATTAGACAGTTTTCTTACAAGTATGTAATGGAACCGGCAGGATATTAACTGATTCACCAAAAAGACGCTAGAGAAATTCGGCCTCAATTGTAAACATTAGCAGTATAGTCCTCACTTACAGTCTTTCTACACTAATGGTGAGCTGTATAAACATGAATTCCTAATATTTGAAAGCAAATTCAAGTCAAAACGCTCGCTAAAGTGGCCGGAGTTGTAAATATTATCAGTTTTCTGGTCATTTCCCTGCTTTTCACGGGTCATGTCCGTGATTGAAAACAGCAGGAAATGTAGTTAGAATCTACAAACTTTTATTTCAAGGGTTTCTTATAAGTTTTTAATCATTTCTGGAAACTCTAATTGCGTATTTTAAGAGTTTTACCACAATTAGATAGTTTTCTTACAAGTATGTAATGGAACCGGCAGGATAGTAACTGATTCACCAAAAAGACGCTAGAGAAATTCGGCCTCAATTGTAAACATTAGCAGTATAGTCCTCACTTACAGTCTTTCTACACTAATGGTGAGCTGTATAAACATGAATTCCTAATATTTGAAAGCAAATTCAAGTCAAAACGCTCGCTAAAGTGGCCAGAGTTGTAAATATTATCAGTTTTCTGGTCATTTCCCTGCTTTTCACGGGTCATGTCCGTGATTGAAAACAGCAGGAAATGTAGTAACAATCTACAAACTTTTATTTCAAGGGTTTCTTATAAGTTTTTAATCATTTCTGCAAACTCTAATTGCGTATTTTAAGAGTTTTACCACAATTAGACAGTTTTCTTACAAGTATGTAATGGAACCGGCAGGATAGTAACTGATTCACCAAAAAGACGCTAGAGAAATTCGGCCTCAATTGTAAATATTAGCAGTATAGTCCTCACTTACAGTCTTTCTACACTAATGGTGAGCTGTATAAACATGAATTCCTAATATTAGAAAGCAAATTCAAGTCAAAACGCTCGCTAAAGTGGCCGGAGTTGTAAATATTATCAGTTTTCTGGTCATTTCCCTGCTTTTCACGGGTCATGTCCGTGATTGAAAACAGCAGGAAATGTAGTAAGAATCTACAAACTTTTATTTCAAGGGTTTCTTATAAGTTTTTAATCATTTCTGGAAACTCTAATTGCGTATTTTAAGAGTTTTACCACAATTAGACAGTTTTCTTACAAGTATGTAATGGAACCGGCAGGATAGTAACTGATTCACCAAAAAGACGCTAGAGAAATTCGGCCTCAATTGTAAACATTAGCAGTATAGTCCTCACTTACAGTCTTTCTACACTAATGGTGAGCTGTATAAACATGAATTCCTAATATTTGAAAGCAAATTCAAGTCAAAACGCTCGCTAAAGTGGCCGGAGTTGTAAATATTATCAGTTTTCTGGTTATTTCCCTGCTTTTCACGGGTCATGTCCGTGATTGAAAACAGCAGGAAATGTAGTAAGAATCTACAAACTTTTATTTCAAGGGTTTCTTATAAGTTTTTAATCATTTCTGCAAACTCTAATTGCGTATTTTAAGAGTTTTACCACAATTAGACAGTTTTCTTACAAGTATGTAATGGAACCGGTAGGATAGTAACTGATTCACCAAAAAGACGCTAGAGAAATTCGGCCTCAATTTTAAACATTAGCAGTATAGTCCTCACTTACAGTCTTTCTACACTAATGGTGAGCTGTGTAAACATGAATTCCTAATATTTGAAAGCAAATTCAAGTCAAAACGCTCGCTAAAGTGGCCGGAGTTGTAAATATTATCAGTTTTCTGGTCATTTCCCTGCTTTTCACGGGTCATGTCCGTGATTGAAAACAGCAGGAAATGTAGTAAGAATCTACAAACTTTTATTTCAAGGGTTTCTTATAAGTTCTTAATCATTTCTGGAAACTCTAATTGCGTATTTTAAGAGTTTTACCACAATTAGACAGTTTTCTTACAAGTATGTAATGGAACCGGCAGGATAGTAACTGATTCACCAAAAAGACGCTAGAGAAATTCGGCCTCAATTGTAAACATTAGCAGTATAGTCCTCACTTACAGTCTTTCTACACTAATGGTGAGCTGTATAAACATGAATTCCTAATATTTGAAAGCAAATTCAAGTCAAAACGCTCGCTAAAGTGGCCGGAGTTGTAAATATTATCAGTTTTCTGGTCATTTCCCTGCTTTTCACGGGTCATGTCCGTGATTGAAAACAGCAGGAAATGTAGTTAGAATCTACAAACTTTTATTTCAAGGGTTTCTTATAAGTTTTTAATCATTTCTGGAAACTCTAATTGCGTATTTTAAGAGTTTTACCACAATTAGACAGTTTTCTTACAAGTATGTAATGGAACCGGCAGGATATTAACTGATTCACCAAAAAGACGCTAGAGAAATTAGGCCTCAATTGTAAACATTAGCAGTATAGTCCTCACTTACAGTCTTTCTACACTAATGGTGAGCTGTGTAAACATGAATTCCTAATATTTGAAAGCAAATTCAAGTCAAAACGCTCGCTAAAGTGGCCGGAGTTGTAAATATTATCAGTTTTCTGGTCATTTCCCTGCTTTTCACGGGTCATGTCCGTGATTGAAAACAGCAGGAAATGTAGTAAGAATCTACTAACTTTTATTTCAAGGGTTTCTTATAAGTTTTTAATCATTTCTGGAAACTCTAATTGCGTATTTTAAGAGTTTTACCACAATTAGACAGTTTTCTTACAAGTATGTAATGGAACCGGCAGGATAGTAACTGATTCACCAAAAAGACGCTAGAGAAATTCGGCCTCAATTGTAAACATTAGCAGTATAGTCCTCACTTACAGTCTTTCTACACTAATGGTGAGCTGTGTAAACATGAATTTCTAATATTTGAAAGCAAATTCAAGTCAAAACGCTCGCTAAAGTGGCCGGAGTTGTAAATATTATCAGTTTTCTGGTCATTTCCCTGCTTTTCACGGGTCATGTCCGTGATTGAAAACAGCAGGAAATGTAGTAAGAATCTACAAACTTTTATTTCAAGGGTTTCTTATAAGTTCTTAATCATTTCTGGAAACTCTAATTGCGTATTTTAAGAGTTTTACCACAATTAGACAGTTTTCTTACAAGTATGTAATGGAACCGGCAGGATAGTAACTGATTCACCAAAAAGACGCTAGAGAAATTCGGCCTCAATTGTAAACATTAGCAGTATAGTCCTCACTTACAGTCTTTCTACACTAATGGTGAGCTGTATAAACATGAATTCCTAATATTTGAAAGCAAATTCAAGTCAAAAAGCTCGCTAAAGTGGCCGGAGTTGTAAATATTATCAGTTTTCTGGTCATTTCCCTGCTTTTCACGGGTCATGTCCGTGATTGAAAACAGCAGGAAATGTAGTAAGAATCTACAACCTTTATTTCAAGGGTTTCTTATAAGTTTTTAATCATTTCTGCAAACTCTAATTGCGTATTTTAAGAGTTTTACCACAATTAGATAGTTTTCTTACAAGTATGTAATGGAACCGGCAGGATATTAACTGATTCACCAAAAAGACGCTAGAGAAATTAGGCCTCAATTGTAAACATTAGCAGTATAGTCCTCACTTACAGTCTTTCTACACTAATGGTGAGCTGTATAAACATGAATTCCTAATATTTGAAAGCAAATTCAAGTCAAAACGCTCGCTAAAGTGGCCGGAGTTGTAAATATTATCAGTTTTCTGGTCATTTCCCTGCTTTTCACGGGTCATGTCCGTGATTGAAAACAGCAGGAAATGTAGTTAGAATCTACAAACTTTTATTTCAAGGGTTTCTTATAAGTTCTTAATCATTTCTGGAAACTCTAATTGCGTATTTTAAGAGTTTTACCACAATTAGATAGTTTTCTTACAAGTATGTAATGGAACCGGCAGGATAGTAACTGATTCACCAAAAAGACGCTAGAGAAATTCGGCCTCAATTGTAAACATTAGCAGTATAGTCCTCACTTACAGTCTTTCTACACTAATGGTGAGCTGTATAAACATGAATTCCTAATATTTGAAAGCAAATTCAAGTCAAAAAGCTCGCTAAAGTGGCCGGAGTTGTAAATATTATCAGTTTTCTGGTCATTTCCCTGCTTTTCACGGGTCATGTCCGTGATTGAAAACAGCAGGAAATGTAGTAAGAATCTACAAACTTTTATTTCAAGGGTTTCTTATAAGTTTTTAATCATTTCTGCAAACTCTAATTGCGTATTTTAAGAGTTTTACCACAATTAGATAGTTTTCTTACAAGTATGTAATGGAACCGGCAGGATATTAACTGATTCACCAAAAAGACGCTAGAGAAATTAGGCCTCAATTGTAAACATTAGCAGTATAGTCCTCACTTACAGTCTTTCTACACTAATGGTGAGCTGTATAAACATGAATTCCTAATATTTGAAAGCAAATTCAAGTCAAAACGCTCGCTAAAGTGGCCGGAGTTGTAAATATTATCAGTTTTCTGGTCATTTCCCTGCTTTTCACGGGTCATGTCCGTGATTGAAAACAGCAGGAAATGTAGTAACAATCTACAAACTTTTATTTCAAGGGTTTCTTATAAGTTTTTAATCATTTCTGCAAACTCTAATTGCGTATTTTAAGAGTTTTACCACAATTAGACAGTTTTCTTACAAGTATGTAATGGAACCGGCAGGATAGTAACTGATTCACCAAAAAGACGCTAGAGAAATTCGGCCTCAATTGTAAACATTAGCAGTATAGTCCTCACTTACAGTCTTTCTACACTAATGGTGAGCTGTATAAACATGAATTCCTAATATTTGAAAGCAAATTCAAGTCAAAACGCTCGCTAAAGTGGCCGGAGTTGTAAATATTATCAGTTTTCTGGTCATTTCCCTGCTTTTCACGGGTCATGTCCGTGATTGAAAACAGCAGGAAATGTAGTAAGAATCTACAAACTTTTATTTCAAGGGTTTCTTATAAGTTTTTAATCATTTCTGGAAACTCTAATTGCGTATTTTAAGAGTTTTACCACAATTAGACAGTTTTCTTACAAGTATGTAATGGAACCGGCAGGATAGTAACTGAATCACCAAAAAGACGCTAGAGAAATTCGGCCTCAATTGTAAACATTAGCAGTATAGTCCTCACTTACAGTCTTTCTACACTAATGGTGAGCTGTATAAACATGAATTCCTAATATTTGAAAGCAAATTCAAGTCAAAACGCTCGCTAAAGTGGCCGGAGTTGTAAATATTATCAGTTTTCTGGTCATTTCCCTGCTTTTCACGGGTCATGTTCGTGATTGAAAACAGCAGGAAATGTAGTAAGAATCTACAAACTTTTATTTCAAGGGTTTCTTATAAGTTTTTAATCATTTCTGGAAACTCTAATTGCGTATTTTAAGAGTTTTACCACAATTAGACAGTTTTCTTACAAGTATGTAATGGAACCGGCAGGATAGTAACTGATTCACCAAAAAGACGCTAGAGAAATTCGGCCTCAATTGTAAACATTAGCAGTATAGTCCTCACTTACAGTCTTTCTACACTAATGGTGAGCTGTATAAACATGAATTCCTAATATTTGAAAGCAAATTCAAGTCAAAACGATCGCTAAAGTGGCCGGAGTTGTAAATATTATCAGTTTTCTGGTCATTTCCCTGCTTTTCACGGGTCAAGTCCGTGATTGAAAACAGCAGGAAATGTAGTAAGAATCTACAAACTTTTATTTCAAGGGTTTCTTATAAGTTTTTAATCATTTCTGGAAACTCTAATTGTGTATTTTAAAAGTTTTACCACAATTAGACAGTTTTCTTACAAGTATGTAATGGAACCGGCAGGATAGTAACTGATTCACCAAAAAGACGCTAGAGAAATTCGGCCTCAATTGTAAACATTAGCAGTATAGTCCTCACTTACAGTCTTTCTACACTAATGGTGAGCTGTATAAACATGAATTCCTAATATTTGAAAGCAAATTCAAGTCAAAACGCTCGCTAAAGTGGCCGGAGTTGTAAATATTATCAGATTTCTGGTCATTTCCCTGCTTTTCACGGGTCATGTCCGTGATTGAAAACAGCAGGAAATGTAGTTAGAATCTACAAACTTTTATTTCAAGGGTTTCTTATAAGTTTTTAATCATTTCTGGAAACTCTAATTGCGTATTTTAAGAGTTTTACCACAATTAGACAGTTTTTTACAAGTATGTAATGGAACCGGCAGGATAGTAACTGATTCACCAAAAAGACGCTAGAGAAATTCGGCCTCAATTGTAAACATTAGCAGTATAGTCCTCACTTACAGTCTTTCTACACTAATGGTGAGCTGTATAAACATGAATTCCTAATATTTGAAAGCAAATTCAAGTCAAAACGCTCGCTAAAGTGGCCGGAGTTGTAAATATTATCAGTTTTCTGGTCATTTCCCTGCTTTTCACGGGTCAAGTCCGTGATTGAAAACAGCAGGAAATGTAGTAAGAATCTACAAACTTTTATTTCAAGGGTTTCTTATAAGTTTTTAATCATTTCTGGAAACTCTAATTGTGTATTTTAAAAGTTTTACCACAATTAGACAGTTTTCTTACAAGTATGTAATGGAACCGGCAGGATATTAACTGATTCACCAAAAAGACGCTAGAGAAATTCGGCCTCAATTGTAAACATTCGCAGTATAGTCCCCACTTACAGTCTTTCTACACTAATGGTGAGCTGTGTAAACATGAATTCCTAATATTTGAAAGCAAATTCAAGTCAAAACGCTCGCTAAAGTGGCCGGAGTTCTAAATATTAGCAGTTTTCTCTTCATTTCCCTGCTTTTCACGGGTCATGTCCGTGATTGAAAACAGCAGGAAATGTAGTAAGAATCTACTAACTTTTATTTCAAGGGTTTCTTATAAGTTTTTAATCATTTCTGGAAACTCTAATTGCGTATTTTAAGAGTTTTACCACAATTAGACAGTTTTCTTACAAGTATGTAATGGAACCGGCAGGATAGTAACTGATTCACCAAAAAGACGCTAGAGAAATTCGGCCTCAATTGTAAACATTAGCAGTATAGTCCTCACAGTCTTTCTACACTAATGGTGAGCTGTATAAACATGAATTCCTAATATTTGAAAGCAAATTCAAGTCAAAACGCTCGCTATAGTGGCCGGAGTTGTAAATATTATCAGTTTTCTGGTCATTTTTCTGCTTTCCACGGGTAATGTCCGTGATTGAAAACAGCAGGAAATGTAGTAAGAATCTACTAACTTTTATTTCAAGGGTTTCTTATAAGTTTTTAATCATTTCTGGAAACTCTAATTGCGTATTTTAAGAGTTTTACCACAGTTAGACAGTTTTCTTACAAGTTTGTAATTGAACCGGCAGGATATTAACTGATTCACCAAAAAGACACTAGAGAAATTCGGCCTCATTGTAAACATTAGCAGTATAGTCCTCACTTACAGTCTTTCTACACTAATGGTGAGCTGTGTAAACATGAATTCCTAATATTTGAAAGCAAATTCAAGTCAAAACGCTCGCTAAAGTGGCCGGAGTTGTAAATATTATCAGTTTTCTGGTCATTTCCCTGCTTTTCACGGGTCATGTCCGTGATTGAAAACAGCAGGAAATGTAGTAAGAATCTACAAACTTTTATTTCAAGGGTTTCTTATAAGTTCTTAATCATTTCTGGAAACTCTAATTGCGTATTTTAAGAGTTTTACCACAATTAGACAGTTTTCTTACAAGTATGTAATGGAACCGGCAGGATAGTAACTGATTCACCAAAAAGACGCTAGAGAAATTCGGCCTCAATTGTAAACATTAGCAGTATAGTCCTCACTTACAGTCTTTCTACACTAATGGTGAGCTGTATAAACATGAATTCCTAATATTTGAAAGCAAATTCAAGTCAAAAAGCTCGCTAAAGTGGCCGGAGTTGTAAATATTATCAGTTTTCTGGTCATTTCCCTGCTTTTCACGGGTCATGTCCGTGATTGAAAACAGCAGGAAATGTAGTAACAATCTACAAACTTTTATTTCAAGGGTTTCTTATAAGTTTTTAATCATTTCTGCAAACTCTAATTGCGTATTTTAAGAGTTTTACCACAATTAGATAGTTTTCTTACAAGTATGTAATGGAACCGGCAGGATATTAACTGATTCACCAAAAAGACGCTAGAGAAATTAGGCCTCAATTGTAAACATTAGCAGTATAGTCCTCACTTACAGTCTTTCTACACTAATGGTGAGCTGTATAAACATGAATTCCTAATATTTGAAAGCAAATTCAAGTCAAAACGCTCGCTAAAGAGGCCGGAGTTGTAAATATTATCAGTTTTCTGGTCATTTCCCTGCTTTTCACGGGTCATGTCCGTGATTGAAAACAGCAGGAAATGTAGTTAGAATCTACAAACTTTTATTTCAAGGGTTTCTTATAAGTTTTTAATCATTTCTGGAAACTCTAATTGCGTATTTTAAGAGTTTTACCACAATTAGATAGTTTTCTTACAAGTATGTAATGGAACCGGCAGGATAGTAACTGATTCACCAAAAAGACGCTAGAGAAATTCGGCCTCAATTGTAAACATTAGCAGTATAGTCCTCACTTACAGTCTTTCTACACTAATGGTGAGCTGTATAAACATGAATTCCTAATATTTGAAAGCAAATTCAAGTCAAAAAGCACGCTAAAGTGGCCGGAGTTGTAAATATTATCAGTTTTCTGGTCATTTCCCTGCTTTTCACGGGTCATGTCCGTGATTGAAAACAGCAGGAAATGTAGTAACAATCTACAAACTTTTATTTCAAGGGTTTCTTATAAGTTTTTAATCATTTCTGCAAACTCTAATTGCGTATTTTAAGAGTTTTACCACAATTAGACAGTTTTCTTACAAGTATGTAATGGAACCGGCAGGATAGTAACTGATTCACCAAAAAGACGCTAGAGAAATTCGGCCTCAATTGTAAACATTAGCAGTATAGTCCTCACTTACAGTCTTTCTACACTAATGGTGAGCTGTATAAACATGAATTCCTAATATTTGAAAGCAAATTCAAGTCAAAACGCTCGCTAAAGTGGCCGGAGTTGTAAATATTATCAGTTTTCTGGTCATTTCCCTGCTTTTCACGGGTCATGTCCGTGATTGAAAACAGCAGGAAATGTAGTAAGAATCTACAAACTTTTATTTCAAGGGTTTCTTATAAGTTCTTAATCATTTCTGGAAACTCTAATTGCGTATTTTAAGAGTTTTACCACAATTAGACAGTTTTCTTACAAGTATGTAATGGAACCGGCAGGATAGTAACTGATTCACCAAAAAGACGCTAGAGAAATTCGGCCTCAATTGTAAACATTAGCAGTATAGTCCTCACTTACAGTCTTTCTACACTAATGGTGAGCTGTATAAACATGAATTCCTAATATTTGAAAGCAAATTCAAGTCAAAAAGCTCGCTAAAGTGGCCGGAGTTGTAAATATTATCAGTTTTCTGGTCATTTCCCTGCTTTTCACGGGTCATGTCCGTGATTGAAAACAGCAGGAAATGTAGTAACAATCTACAAACTTTTATTTCAAGGGTTTCTTATAAGTTTTTAATCATTTCTGCAAACTCTAATTGCGTATTTTAAGAGTTTTACCACAATTAGATAGTTTTCTTACAAGTATGTAATGGAACCGGCAGGATATTAACTGATTCACCAAAAAGACGCTAGAGAAATTAGGCCTCAATTGTAAACATTAGCAGTATAGTCCTCACTTACAGTCTTTCTACACTAATGGTGAGCTGTATAAACATGAATTCCTAATATTTGAAAGCAAATTCAAGTCAAAACGCTCGCTAAAGTGGCCGGAGTTGTAAATATTATCAGTTTTCTGGTCATTTCCCTGCTTTTCACGGGTCATGTCCGTGATTGAAAACAGCAGGAAATGTAGTTAGAATCTACAAACTTTTATTTCAAGGGTTTCTTATAAGTTTTTAATCATTTCTGGAAACTCTAATTGCGTATTTTAAGAGTTTTACCACAATTAGATAGTTTTCTTACAAGTATGTAATGGAACCGGCAGGATAGTAACTGATTCACCAAAAAGACGCTAGAGAAATTCGGCCTCAATTGTAAACATTAGCAGTATAGTCCTCACTTACAGTCTTTCTACACTAATGGTGAGCTGTATAAACATGAATTCCTAATATTTGAAAGCAAATTCAAGTCAAAAAGCACGCTAAAGTGGCCGGAGTTGTAAATATTATCAGTTTTCTGGTCATTTCCCTGCTTTTCACGGGTCATGTCCGTGATTGAAAACAGCAGGAAATGTAGTAACAATCTACAAACTTTTATTTCAAGGGTTTCTTATAAGTTTTTAATCATTTCTGCAAACTCTAATTGCGTATTTTAAGAGTTTTACCACAATTAGACAGTTTTCTTACAAGTATGTAATGGAACCGGCAGGATAGTAACTGATTCACCAAAAAGACGCTAGAGAAATTCGGCCTCAATTGTAAACATTAGCAGTATAGTCCTCACTTACAGTCTTTCTACACTAATGGTGAGCTGTATAAACATGAATTCCTAATATTTGAAAGCAAATTCAAGTCAAAACGCTCGCTAAAGTGGCCGGAGTTGTAAATATTATCAGTTTTCTGGTCATTTCCCTGCTTTTCACGGGTCATGTCCGTGATTGAAAACAGCAGGAAATGTAGTAAGAATCTACAAACTTTTATTTCAAGGGTTTCTTATAAGTTTTTAATCATTTCTGGAAACTCTAATTGCGTATTTTAAGAGTTTTACCACAATTAGACAGTTTTCTTACAAGTATGTAATGGAACCGGCAGGATAGTAACTGAATCACCAAAAAGACGCTAGAGAAATTCGGCCTCAATTGTAAACATTAGCAGTATAGTCCTCACTTACAGTCTTTCTACACTAATGGTGAGCTGTATAAACATGAATTCCTAATATTTGAAAGCAAATTCAAGTCAAAACGCTCGCTAAAGTGGCCGGAGTTGTAAATATTATCAGTTTTCTGGTCATTTCCCTGCTTTTCACGGGTCATGTTCGTGATTGAAAACAGCAGGAAATGTAGTAAGAATCTATAAACTTTTATTTCAAGGGTTTCTTATAAGTTTTTAATCATTTCTGGAAACTCTAATTGCGTATTTTAAGAGTTTTACCACAATTAGACAGTTTTCTTACAAGTATGTAATGGAACCGGCAGGATAGTAACTGATTCACCAAAAAGACGCTAGAGAAATTCGGCCTCAATTGTAAACATTAGCAGTATAGTCCTCACTTACAGTCTTTCTACACTAATGGTGAGCTGTATAAACATGAATTCCTAATATTTGAAAGCAAATTCAAGTCAAAACGCTCGCTAAAGTGGCCGGAGTTGTAAATATTATCAGTTTTCTGGTCATTTCCCTGCTTTTCACGGGTCAAGTCCGTGATTGAAAACAGCAGGAAATGTAGTAAGAATCTACAAACTTTTATTTCAAGGGTTTCTTATAAGTTTTTAATCATTTCTGGAAACTCTAATTGTGTATTTTAAAAGTTTTACCACAATTAGACAGTTTTCTTACAAGTATGTAATGGAACCGGCAGGATATTAACTGATTCACCAAAAAGACGCTAGAGAAATTCGGCCTCAATTGTAAACATTCGCAGTATAGTCCCCACTTACAGTCTTTCTACACTAATGGTGAGCTGTGTAAAGATGAATTCCTAATATTTGAAAGCAAATTCAAGTCAAAACGCTCGCTAAAGTGGCCGGAGTTCTAAATATTAGCAGTTTTCTCTTCATTTCCCTGCTTTTCACGGGTAATGTCCGTGATTGAAAACAGCAGGAAATGTAGTAAGAATCTACTAACTTTTATTTCAAGGGTTTCTTATAAGTTTTTAATCATTTCTGGAAACTCTAATTGCGTATTTTAAGAGTTTTACCACAATTAGACAGTTTTCTTACAAGTATGTAATGGAACCGGCAGGATAGTAACTGATTCACCAAAAAGACGCTAGAGAAATTCGGCCTCAATTGTAAACATTAGCAGTATAGTCCTCACAGTCTTTCTACACTAATGGTGAGCTGTATAAACATGAATTCCTAATATTTGAAAGCAAATTCAAGTCAAAACGCTCGCTATAGTGGCCGGAGTTGTAAATATTATCAGTTTTCTGGTCATTTTTCTGCTTTCCACGGGTAATGTCCGTGATTGAAAACAGCAGGAAATGTAGTAAGAATCTACTAACTTTTATTTCAAGGGTTTCTTATAAGTTTTTAATCATTTCTGGAAACTCTAATTGCGTATTTTAAGAGTTTTACCACAGTAAGACAGTTTTCTTACAAGTTTGTAATTAAACCGGCAGGATATTAACTGATTCACCAAAAAGACACTAGAGAAATTCGGCCTCATTGTAAACATTAGCAGTATAGTCCTCACTTACAGTCTTTCTACACTAATGGTGAGCTGTGTAAACATGAATTCCTAATATTTGAAAGCAAATTCAAGTCAAAACGCTCGCTAAAGTGGCCGGAGTTGTAAATATTATCAGTATTCTGGTCATTTCCCTGCTTTTCACGGGTCATGTCCATGATTGAAAACAGCAGGAAATGTAGTAAGAATCTACAAACTTTTATTTCAAGGGTTTCTTATAAGTTTTTAATCATTTCTGGAAACTCTAATTGCGTATTTTAAGAGTTTTACCACAATTAGACAGTTTTCTTACAAGTATGTAATGGAACCGGCAGGATAGTAACTGAATCACCAAAAAGACGCTAGAGAAATTCGGCCTCAATTGTAAACATTAGCAGTATAGTCCTCACTTACAGTCTTTCTACACTAATGGTGAGCTGTATAAACATGAATTCCTAATATTTGAAAGCAAATTCAAGTCAAAACGCTCGCTAAAGTGGCCGGAGTTGTAAATATTATCAGTTTTCTGGTCATTTCCCTGCTTTTCACGGGTCATGTCCGTGATTGAAAACAGCAGGAAATGTAGTAAGAATCTACAAACTTTTATTTCAAGGGTTTCTTATAAGTTTTTAATCATTTCTGGAAACTCTAATTGCGTATTTTAAGAGTTTTACCACAATTAGACAGTTTTCTTACAAGTATGTAATGGAACCGGCAGGATATTAACTGATTCACCAAAAAGACGCTAGAGAAATTCGGCCTCAATTGTAAACATTAGCAGTATAGTCCTCACTTACAGTCTTTCTACACTAATGGTGAGCTGTATAAACATGAATTCCTAATATTTGAAAGCAAATTCAAGTCAAAACGCTCGCTAAAGTGGCCGGAGTTGTAAATATTATCAGTTTTCTGGTCATTTCCCTGCTTTTCACGGGTCAATTCCGTGATTGAAAACAGCAGGAAATGTAGTAAGAATCCAGAAACTTTTATTTCAAGGGTTTCTTATAAGTTTTTAATCATTTCTGGAAACTCTAATTGTGTATTTTAAAAGTTTTACCACAATTAGACAGTTTTCTTACAAGTATGTAATGGAACCGGCAGGATATTAACTGATTCACCAAAAAGACGCTAGAGAAATTCGGCCTCAATTGTAAACATTAGCAGTATAGTCCTCACTTACAGTCTTTCTACACTAATGGTGAGCTGTGTAAACATGAATTCCTAATATTTGAAAGCAAATTCAAGTCAAAACGCTCGCTAAAGTGGCCGGAGTTGTAAATATTATCAGATTTCTTGTCATTTCCCTGCTTTTCACGGGTCATGTCCGTGATTGAAAACAGCAGGAAATGTAGTTAGAATCTACAAACTTTTATTTCAAGGGTTTCTTATAAGTTTTTAATCATTTCTGGAAACTCTAATTGCGTATTTTAAGAGTTTTACCACAATTAGACAGTTTTTTACAAGTATGTAATGGAACCGGCAGGATAGTAACTGATTCACCAAAAAGACGCTAGAGAAATTCGGCCTCAATTGTAAACATTAGCAGTATAGTCCTCACTTACAGTCTTTCTACACTAATGGTGAGCTGTATAAACATGAATTCCTAATATTTGAAAGCAAATTCAAGTCAAAACGCTCGCTAAAGTGGCCGGAGTTGTAAATATTATCAGTTTTCTGGTCATTTCCCTGCTTTTCACGGGTCAAGTCCGTGATTGAAAACAGCAGGAAATGTAGTAAGAATCTACAAACTTTTATTTCAAGGGTTTCTTATAAGTTTTTAATCATTTCTGGAAACTCTAATTGTGTATTTTAAAAGTTTTACCACAATTAGACAGTTTTCTTACAAGTATGTAATGGAACCGGCAGGATATTAACTGATCCACCAAAAAGACGCTAGAGAAATTCGGCCTCAATTGTAAACATTCGCAGTATAGTCCCCACTTACAGTCTTTCTACACTAATTGTGAGCTGTTTAAACATGAATTCCTAATATTTGAAAGCAAATTCAAGTCAAAACGCTCGCTAAAGTGGCCGGAGTTGTAAATATTATCAGTTTTCTGGTCATTTCCCTGCTTTTCACGGGTAATGTCCGTGATTGAAAACAGCAGGAAATGTAGTAAGAATCTACTAACTTTTATTTCAAGGGTTTCTTATAAGTTTTTAATCATTTCTGCAAACTCTAATTGCGTATTTTAAGAGTTTTACCACAATTAGACAGTTTTCTTACAATTATGTAATGGAACCGGCAGGATAGTAACTGATTCACCAAAAAGACGCTAGAGAAATTCGGCCTCAATTGTAAACATTAGCAGTATAGTCCTCACAGTCTTTCTACACTAATGGTGAGCTGTATAAACATGAATTCCTAATATTTGAAAGCAAATTCAAGTCAAAACGCTCGCTATAGTGGCCGGAGTTGTAAATATTATCAGTTTTCTGGTCATTTTTCTGCTTTCCACGGGTAATGTCCGTGATTGAAAACAGCAGGAAATGTAGTAAGAATCTACAAACTTTTATTTCAAGGGTTTCTTATAAGTTTTTAATCATTTCTGGAAACTCTAATTGCGTATTTTAAGAGTTTTACCACAGTTAGACAGTTTTCTTACAAGTTTGTAATTGAACCGGCAGGATATTAACTGATTCACCAAAAAGATACTAGAGAAATTCGGCCTCATTTTAAACATTAGCAGTATAGTCCTCACTTACAGTCTTTCTACACTAATGGTGAGCTGTGTAAACATGAATTCCTAATATTTGAAAGCAAATTCAAGTCAAAACGCTCGCTAAAGTGGCCGGAGTTGTAAATATTATCAGTTTTCTGGTCATTTCCCTGCTTTTCACGGGTCATGTCCGTGATTGAAAACAGCAGGAAATGTAGTAAGAATCTACAAACTTTTATTTCAAGGGTTTCTTATAAGTTTTTAATCATTTCTGGAAACTCTAATTGCGTATTTTAAGAGTTTTACCACAATTAGACAGTTTTCTTACAAGTATGTAATGGAACCGGCAGGATAGTAACTGAATCACCAAAAAGACGCTAGAGAAATTCGGCCTCAATTGTAAACATTAGCAGTATAGTCCTCACTTACAGTCTTTCTACACTAATGGTGAGCTGTATAAACATGAATTCCTAATATTTGAAAGCAAATTCAAGTCAAAACGCTCGCTAAAGTGGCCGGAGTTGTAAATATTATCAGTTTTCTGGTCATTTCCCTGCTTTTCACGGGTCATGTTCGTGATTGAAAACAGCAGGAAATGTAGTAAGAATCTATAAACTTTTATTTCAAGGGTTTCTTATAAGTTTTTAATCATTTCTGGAAACTCTAATTGCGTATTTTAAGAGTTTTACCACAATTAGACCGTTTTCTTACAAGTATGTAATGGAACCGGCAGGATAGTAACTGATTCACCAAAAAGACGCTAGAGAAATTCGGCCTCAATTGTAAACATTAGCAGTATAGTCCTCACTTACAGTCTTTCTACACTAATGGTGAGCTGTATAAACATGAATTCCTAAGATTTGAAAGCAAATTCAAGTCAAAACGATCGCTAAAGTGGCCGGAGTTGTAAATATTATCAGTTTTCTGGTCATTTCCCTGCTTTTCACGGGTCAAGTCCGTGATTGAAAACAGCAGGAAATGTAGTAAGAATCTACAAACTTTTATTTCAAGGGTTTCTTATAAGTTTTTAATCATTTCTGGAAACTCTAATTGTGTATTTTAAAAGTTTTACCACAATTAGACAGTTTTCTTACAAGTATGTAATGGAACCGGCAGGATATTAACTGATTCACCAAAAAGACGCTAGAGAAATTCGGCCTCAATTGTAAACATTAGCAGTATAGTCCTCACTTACAGTCTTTCTACACTAATGGTGAGCTGTATAAACATGAATTCCTAATATTTGAAAGCAAATTCAAGTCAAAACGCTCGCTAAAGTGGCCGGAGTTGTAAATATTATCAGATTTCTGGTCATTTCCCTGCTTTTCACGGGTCATGTCCGTGATTGAAAACAGCAGGAAATGTAGTTAGAATCTACAAACTTTTATTTCAAGGGTTTCTTATAAGTTTTTAATCATTTCTGGAAACTCTAATTGCGTATTTTAAGAGTTTTACCACAATTAGACAGTTTTTTACAAGTATGTAATGGAACCGGCAGGATAGTAACTGATTCACCAAAAAGACGCTAGAGAAATTCGGCCTCAATTGTAAACATTAGCAGTATAGTCCTCACTTACAGTCTTTCTACACTAATGGTGAGCTGTATAAACATGAATTCCTAATATTTGAAAGCAAATTCAAGTCAAAACGCTCGCTAAAGTGGCCGGAGTTGTAAATATTATCAGTTTTCTGGTCATTTCCCTGCTTTTCACGGGTCAAGTCCGTGATTGAAAACAGCAGGAAATGTAGTAAGAATCTACAAACTTTTATTTCAAGGGTTTCTTATAAGTTTTTAATCATTTCTGGAAACTCTAATTGTGTATTTTAAAAGTTTTACCACAATTAGACAGTTTTCTTACAAGTATGTAATGGAACCGGCAGGATATTAACTGATTCACCAAAAAGACGCTAGAGAAATTCGGCCTCAATTGTAAACATTCGCAGTATAGTCCCCACTTACAGTCTTTCTACACTAATGGTGAGCTGTGTAAAGATGAATTCCTAATATTTGAAAGCAAATTCAAGTCAAAACGCTCGCTAAAGTGGCCGGAGTTCTAAATATTAGCAGTTTTCTCTTCATTTCCCTGCTTTTCACGGGTAATGTCCGTGATTGAAAACAGCAGGAAATGTAGTAAGAATCTACTAACTTTTATTTCAAGGGTTTCTTATAAGTTTTTAATCATTTCTGGAAACTCTAATTGCGTATTTTAAGAGTTTTACCACAATTAGACAGTTTTCTTACAAGTATGTAATGGAACCGGCAGGATAGTAACTGATTCACCAAAAAGACGCTAGAGAAATTCGGCCTCAATTGTAAACATTAGCAGTATAGTCCTCACAGTCTTTCTACACTAATGGTGAGCTGTATAAACATGAATTCCTAATATTTGAAAGCAAATTCAAGTCAAAACGCTCGCTATAGTGGCCGGAGTTGTAAATATTATCAGTTTTCTGGTCATTTTTCTGCTTTCCACGGGTAATGTCCGTGATTGAAAACAGCAGGAAATGTAGTAAGAATCTACTAACTTTTATTTCAAGGGTTTCTTATAAGTTTTTAATCATTTCTGGAAACTCTAATTGCGTATTTTAAGAGTTTTACCACAGTAAGACAGTTTTCTTACAAGTTTGTAATTGAACCGGCAGGATATTAACTGATTCACCAAAAAGACACTAGAGAAATTCGGCCTCATTGTAAACATTAGCAGTATAGTCCTCACTTACAGTCTTTCTACACTAATGGTGAGCTGTGTAAACATGAATTCCTAATATTTGAAAGCAAATTCAAGTCAAAACGCTCGCTAAAGTGGCCGGAGTTGTAAATATTATCAGTATTCTGGTCATTTCCCTGCTTTTCACGGGTCATGTCCATGATTGAAAACAGCAGGAAATGTAGTAAGAATCTACAAACTTTTATTTCAAGGGTTTCTTATAAGTTTTTAATCATTTCTGGAAACTCTAATTGCGTATTTTAAGAGTTTTACCACAATTAGACAGTTTTCTTACAAGTATGTAATGGAACCGGCAGGATAGTAACTGAATCACCAAAAAGACGCTAGAGAAATTCGGCCTCAATTGTAAACATTAGCAGTATAGTCCTCACTTACAGTCTTTCTACACTAATGGTGAGCTGTATAAACATGAATTCCTAATATTTGAAAGCAAATTCAAGTCAAAACGCTCGCTAAAGTGGCCGGAGTTGTAAATATTATCAGTTTTCTGGTCATTTCCCTGCTTTTCACGGGTCATGTCCGTGATTGAAAACAGCAGGAAATGTAGTAAGAATCTACAAACTTTTATTTCAAGGGTTTCTTATAAGTTTTTAATCATTTCTGGAAACTCTAATTGCGTATTTTAAGAGTTTTACCACAATTAGACAGTTTTCTTACAAGTATGTAATGGAACCGGCAGGATATTAACTGATTCACCAAAAAGACGCTAGAGAAATTCGGCCTCAATTGTAAACATTAGCAGTATAGTCCTCACTTACAGTCTTTCTACACTAATGGTGAGCTGTATAAACATGAATTCCTAATATTTGAAAGCAAATTCAAGTCAAAACGCTCGCTAAAGTGGCCGGAGTTGTAAATATTATCAGTTTTCTGGTCATTTCCCTGCTTTTCACGGGTCAATTCCGTGATTGAAAACAGCAGGAAATGTAGTAAGAATCTACAAACTTTTATTTCAAGGGTTTCTTATAAGTTTTTAATCATTTCTGGAAACTCTAATTGTGTATTTTAAAAGTTTTACCACAATTAGACAGTTTTCTTACAAGTATGTAATGGAACCGGCAGGATATTAACTGATTCACCAAAAAGACGCTAGAGAAATTCGGCCTCAATTGTAAACATTAGCAGTATAGTCCTCACTTACAGTCTTTCTACACTAATGGTGAGCTGTGTAAACATGAATTCCTAATATTTGAAAGCAAATTCAAGTCAAAACGCTCGCTAAAGTGGCCGGAGTTGTAAATATTATCAGATTTCTTGTCATTTCCCTGCTTTTCACGGGTCATGTCCGTGATTGAAAACAGCAGGAAATGTAGTTAGAATCTACAAACTTTTATTTCAAGGGTTTCTTATAAGTTTTTAATCATTTCTGGAAACTCTAATTGCGTATTTTAAGAGTTTTACCACAATTAGACAGTTTTTTACAAGTATGTAATGGAACCGGCAGGATAGTAACTGATTCACCAAAAAGACGCTAGAGAAATTCGGCCTCAATTGTAAACATTAGCAGTATAGTCCTCACTTACAGTCTTTCTACACTAATGGTGAGCTGTATAAACATGAATTCCTAATATTTGAAAGCAAATTCAAGTCAAAACGCTCGCTAAAGTGGCCGGAGTTGTAAATATTATCAGTTTTCTGGTCATTTCCCTGCTTTTCACGGGTCAAGTCCGTGATTGAAAACAGCAGGAAATGTAGTAAGAATCTACAAACTTTTATTTCAAGGGTTTCTTATAAGTTTTTAATCATTTCTGGAAACTCTAATTGTGTATTTTAAAAGTTTTACCACAATTAGACAGTTTTCTTACAAGTATGTAATGGAACCGGCAGGATATTAACTGATCCACCAAAAAGACGCTAGAGAAATTCGGCCTCAATTGTAAACATTCGCAGTATAGTCCCCACTTACAGTCTTTCTACACTAATTGTGAGCTGTTTAAACATGAATTCCTAATATTTGAAAGCAAATTCAAGTCAAAACGCTCGCTAAAGTGGCCGGAGTTGTAAATATTATCAGTTTTCTGGTCATTTCCCTGCTTTTCACGGGTAATGTCCGTGATTGAAAACAGCAGGAAATGTAGTAAGAATCTACTAACTTTTATTTCAAGGGTTTCTTATAAGTTTTTAATCATTTCTGCAAACTCTAATTGCGTATTTTAAGAGTTTTACCACAATTAGACAGTTTTCTTACAATTATGTAATGGAACCGGCAGGATAGTAACTGATTCACCAAAAAGACGCTAGAGAAATTCGGCCTCAATTGTAAACATTAGCAGTATAGTCCTCACAGTCTTTCTACACTAATGGTGAGCTGTATAAACATGAATTCCTAATATTTGAAAGCAAATTCAAGTCAAAACGCTCGCTATAGTGGCCGGAGTTGTAAATATTATCAGTTTTCTGGTCATTTTTCTGCTTTCCACGGGTAATGTCCGTGATTGAAAACAGCAGGAAATGTAGTAAGAATCTACAAACTTTTATTTCAAGGGTTTCTTATAAGTTTTTAATCATTTCTGGAAACTCTAATTGCGTATTTTAAGAGTTTTACCACAGTTAGACAGTTTTCTTACAAGTTTGTAATTGAACCGGCAGGATATTAACTGATTCACCAAAAAGATACTAGAGAAATTCGGCCTCATTTTAAACATTAGCAGTATAGTCCTCACTTACAGTCTTTCTACACTAATGGTGAGCTGTGTAAACATGAATTCCTAATATTTGAAAGCAAATTCAAGTCAAAACGCTCGCTAAAGTGGCCGGAGTTGTAAATATTATCAGTTTTCTGGTCATTTCCCTGCTTTTCACGGGTCATGTCCATGATTGAAAACAGCAGGAAATGTAGTAAGAATCTACAAACTTTTATTTCAAGGGTTTCTTATAAGTTTTTAATCATTTCTGGAAACTCTAATTGCGTATTTTAAGAGTTTTACCACAATTAGACAGTTTTCTTACAAGTATGTAATGGAACCGGCAGGATAGTAACTGAATCACCAAAAAGACGCTAGAGAAATTCGGCCTCAATTGTAAACATTAGCAGTATAGTCCTCACTTACAGTCTTTCTACACTAATGGTGAGCTGTATAAACATGAATTCCTAATATTTGAAAGCAAATTCAAGTCAAAACGCTCGCTAAAGTGGCCGGAGTTGTAAATATTATCAGTTTTCTGGTCATTTCCCTGCTTTTCACGGGTCATGTCCGTGATTGAAAACAGCAGGAAATGTAGTAAGAATCTACAAACTTTTATTTCAAGGGTTTCTTATAAGTTTTTAATCATTTCTGGAAACTCTAATTGCGTATTTTAAGAGTTTTACCACAATTAGACAGTTTTCTTACAAGTATGTAATGGAACCGGCAGGATAGTAACTGATTCACCAAAAAGACGCTAGAGAAATTCGGCCTCAATTGTAAACATTAGCAGTATAGTCCTCACTTACAGTCTTTCTACACTAATGGTGAGCTGTATAAACATGAATTCCTAATATTTGAAAGCAAATTCAAGTCAAAACGCCCGCTAAAGTGGCCGGAGTTGTAAATATTATCAGTTTTCTGGTCATTTCCCTGCTTTTCACGGGTCATGTCCGTGATTGAAAACAGCAGGAAATGTAGTAAGAATCTACAAACTTTTATTTCAAGGGTTTCTTATAAGTTTTTAATCATTTCTGGAAACTCTAATTGCGTATTTTAAGAGTTTTACCACAGTTAGACAGTTTTCTTACAAGTTTGTAATTGAACCGGCAGGATATTAACTGATTCACCAAAAAGACACTAGAGAAATTCGGCCTCATTGTAAACATTAGCAGTATAGTCCTCACTTACAGTCTTTCTACACTAATGGTGAGCTGTGTAAACATGAATTCCTAATATTTGAAAGCAAATTCAAGGCAAAACGCTCGCTAAAGTGGCCGGAGTTGTAAATATTATCAGTTTTCTGGTCATTTCCCTGCTTTTCACGGGTCATGTCCGTGATTGAAAACAGCAGGAAATGTAGTAAGAATCTACAAACTTTTATTTCAAGGGTTTCTTATAAGTTTTTAATCATTTCTGGAAACTCTAATTGCGTATTTTAAGAGTTTTACCACAATTAGACAGTTTTCTTACAAGTATGTAATGGAACCGGCAGGATAGTAACTGATTTACCAAAAAGACGCTAGAGAAATTCGGCCTCAATTGTAAACATTAGCAGTATAGTCCTCACTTAGAGTCTTTCTACACTAATGGTGAGCTGTGTAAACATGAATTTCTAATATTTGAAAGCAAATTCAAGTCAAAACGCTCGCTAAAGTGGCCGGAGTTGTAAATATTATCAGTTTTCTGGTCATTTCCCTGCTTTTCACGGGTCATGTCCGTGATTGAAAACAGCAGGAAATGTAGTAAGAATCTACAAACTTTTATTTCAAGGGTTTCTTATAAGTTCTTAATCATTTCTGGAAACTCTAATTGCGTATTTTAAGAGTTTTACCACAATTAGACAGTTTTCTTACAAGTATGTAATGGAACCGGCAGGATAGTAACTGATTCACCAAAAAGACGCTAGAGAAATTCGGCCTCAATTGTAAACATTAGCAATATAGTCCTCACTTACAGTCTTTCTACACTAATGGTGAGCTGTATAAACATGAATTCCTAATATTTGAAAGCAAATTCAAGTCAAAAAGCTCGCTAAAGTGGCCGGAGTTGTAAATATTATCAGTTTTCTGGTCATTTCCCTGCTTTTCACGGGTCATGTCCGTGATTGAAAACAGCAGGAAATGTAGTAAGAATCTACAAACTTTTATTTCAAGGGTTTCTTATAAGTTTTTAATCATTTCTGGAAACTCTAATTGCGTATTTTAAGAGTTTTACCACAATTAGACAGTTTTCTTACAAGTATGTATTGGAACCTGCAGGATAGTAACTGATTCACCAAAAAGACGCTAGAGAAATTCGGCCTCAATTGTAAACATTAGCAGTATAGTCCTCACTTACAGTCTTTCTACACTAATGGTGAGCTGTATAAACATGAATTCCTAATATTTGAAAGCAAATTCAAGTCAAAACGCTCGCTAAAGTGGCCGGAGTTGTAAATATTATCAGTTTTCTGGTTATTTCCCTGCTTTTCGCGGGTCATGTCCGTGATTGAAAACAGCAGGAAATGTAGTAAGAATCTACAAACTTTTATTTCAAGGGTTTCTTATAAGTTTTTAATCATTTCTGCAAACTCTAATTGCGTATTTTAAGAGTTTTCCCACAATTAGACAGTTTTCTTACAAGTATGTAATGGAACCGGCAGGATAGTAACTGATTCACCAAAAAGACGCTAGAGAAATTCGGCCTCAATTGTAAACATTAGCAGTATAGTCCTCACTTACAGTCTTTCTACACTAATGGTGAGCTATGTAAACATGAATTCCTAATATTTGAAAGCAAATTCAAGTCAAAACGCTCGCTAAAGTGGCCGGAGTTGTAAATATTATCAGTTTTCTGGTCATTTCCCTGCTTTTCACGGGTCATGTCCGTGATTGAAAACAGCAGGAAATGTAGTAAGAATCTACAAACTTTTATTTCAAGGGTTTCTTATAAGTTTTTAATCATTTCTGCAAACTCTAATTGCGTATTTTAAGAGTTTTACCACAATTAGACAGTTTTCTTACAAGTATGTAATGGAACCGGCAGGATAGTAACTGATTCACCAAAAAGACGCTAGAGAAATTCGGCCTCAATTGTAAACATTAGCAGTATAGTCCTCACTTACAGTCTTTCTACACTAATGGTGAGCTGTATAAACATGAATTCCTAATATTTGAAAGCAAATTCAAGTCAAAACGCTCGCTAAGGTGGCCGGAGTTGTAAATATTACCAGTTTTCTGGTCATTTCCCTGCTTTTCACGGGTCAAGTCCGTGATTGAAAACAGCAGGAAATGTAGTAAGAATCTACAAACTTTTATTTAAAGGGTTTCTTATAAGTTTTTAATCATTTCTGGAAGCTCTAATTGCGTATTTTAAGAGTTTTACCACAATTAGACAGTTTTCTTACAAGTATGTAATGGAACCGGCAGGATATTAACTGATTCACCAAAAAGACGCTAGAGAAATTCGGCCTCAATTGTAAACATTAGCAGTATAGTCCCCACTTACAGTCTTTCTACACTAATTGTGAGCTGTGTAAACATGAATTCCTAATATTTGAAAGCAAATTCAAGTCAAAACGCTCGCTAAAGTGGCCGGAGTTCTAAATATTAGCAGTTTTCTCTTCATTTCCCTGCTTTTCACGGGTAATGTCCGTGATTTAAAACAGCAGGAAATGTAGTAAGAATCTACTAACTTTTATTTCAAGGGTTTCTTATAAGTTTTTAATCATTTCTGGAAGCTCTAATTGCGTATTTTAAGAGTTTTACCACAATTAGACAGTTTTCTTAAAAGTATGTAATGGAACCGGCAGGATAGTAACTGATTCACCAAAAAGACGCTAGAGAAATTCGGCCTCAATTGTAAACATTAGCAGTATAGTCCTCACAGTCTTTCTACACTAATGGTGAGCTGTATAAACATGAATTCCTAATATTTGAAAGCAAATTCAAGTCAAAACGCTCGCTATAGTGGCCGGAGTTGTAAATATTATCAGTTTTCTGGTCATTTTTCTGCTTTCCACGGGTAATGTCCGTGATTGAAAACAGCAGGAAATGTAGTAAGAATCTACTAACTTTTATTTCAAGGGTTTCTTATAAGTTTTTAATCATTTCTGGAAACTCTAATTGCGTATTTTAAGAGTTTTACCACAGTTAGACAGTTTTCTTACAAGTTTGTAATTGAACCGGCAGGATATTAACTGATTCACCAAAAAGACACTAGAGAAATTCGGCCTCATTGTAAACATTAGCAGTATAGTCCTCACTTACAGTCTTTCTACACTAATGGTGAGCTGTGTAAACATGAATTCCTAATATTTGAAAGCCAATTCAAGTCAAAACGCTCGCTAAAGTGGCCGGAGTTGTAAATATTATCAGTTTTCTGGTCATTTCCCTGCTTTTCACGGGTCATGTCCGTGATTGAAAACAGCAGGAAATGTAGTAAGAATCTACAAACTTTTATTTCAAGGGTTTCTAATAAGTTTTTAATCATTTCTGGAAACTCTAATTGCGTATTTTAAGAGTTTTACCACAATTAGACAGTTTTCTTACAAGTATGTAATGGAACCGGCAGGATAGTAACTGATTCACCAAAAAGACGCTAGAGAAATTCGGCCTCAATTGTAAACATTAGCAGTATAGTCCTCACTTACAGTCTTTCTACACTAATGGTGAGCTGTATAAACATGAATTCCTAATATTTGAAAGCAAATTCAAGTCAAAACGCTCGCTAAAGTGGCCGGAGTTGTAAATATTATCAGTTTTCTGGTCATTTCCCTGCTTTTCACGGGTCATGTCCGTGATTGAAAACAGCAGGAAATGTAGTAAGAATCTACAAACTTTTATTTCAAGGGTTTCTTATAAGTTTTTAATCATTTCTGGAAACTCTAATTGCGTATTTTAAGAGTTTTACCACAATTAGACAGTTTTCTTACAAGTATGTAATGGAACCGGCAGGATAGTAACTGATTCACCAAAAAGACGCTAGAGAAATTCGGCCTCAATTGTAAACATTAGCAGTATAGTCCTCACAGTCTTTCTACACTAATGGTGAGCTGTATAAACATGAATTCCTAATATTTGAAAGCAAATTCAAGTCAAAACGCTCGCTATAGTGGCCGGAGTTGTAAATATTATCAGTTTTCTGGTCATTTTTCTGCTTTCCACGGGTAATGTCCGTGATTGAAAACAGCAGGAAATGTAGTAAGAATCTACAAACTTTTATTTCAAGGGTTTCTTATAAGTTTTTAATCATTTCTGGAAACTCTAATTGCGTATTTTAAGAGTTTTACCACAGTTAGACAGTTTTCTTACAAGTTTGTAATTGAACCGGCAGGATATTAACTGATTCACCAAAAAGATACTAGAGAAATTCGGCCTCATTTTAAACATTAGCAGTATAGTCCTCACTTACAGTCTTTCTACACTAATGGTGAGCTGTGTAAACATGAATTCCTAATATTTGAAAGCAAATTCAAGTCAAAACGCTCGCTAAAGTGGCCGGAGTTGTAAATATTATCAGTTTTCTGGTCATTTCCCTGCTTTTCACGGGTCATGTCCATGATTGAAAACAGCAGGAAATGTAGTAAGAATCTACAAACTTTTATTTCAAGGGTTTCTTATAAGTTTTTAATCATTTCTGGAAACTCTAATTGCGTATTTTAAGAGTTTTACCACAATTAGACAGTTTTCTTACAAGTATGTAATGGAACCGGCAGGATAGTAACTGAATCACCAAAAAGACGCTAGAGAAATTCGGCCTCAATTGTAAACATTAGCAGTATAGTCCTCACTTACAGTCTTTCTACACTAATGGTGAGCTGTATAAACATGAATTCCTAATATTTGAAAGCAAATTCAAGTCAAAACGCTCGCTAAAGTGGCCGGAGTTGTAAATATTATCAGTTTTCTGGTCATTTCCCTGCTTTTCACGGGTCATGTCCGTGATTGAAAACAGCAGGAAATGTAGTAAGAATCTACAAACTTTTATTTCAAGGGTTTCTTATAAGTTTTTAATCATTTCTGGAAACTCTAATTGCGTATTTTAAGAGTTTTACCACAATTAGACAGTTTTCTTACAAGTATGTAATGGAACCGGCAGGATAGTAACTGATTCACCAAAAAGACGCTAGAGAAATTCGGCCTCAATTGTAAACATTAGCAGTATAGTCCTCACTTACAGTCTTTCTACACTAATGGTGAGCTGTATAAACATGAATTCCTAATATTTGAAAGCAAATTCAAGTCAAAACGCCCGCTAAAGTGGCCGGAGTTGTAAATATTATCAGTTTTCTGGTCATTTCCCTGCTTTTCACGGGTCATGTCCGTGATTGAAAACAGCAGGAAATGTAGTAAGAATCTACAAACTTTTATTTCAAGGGTTTCTTATAAGTTTTTAATCATTTCTGGAAACTCTAATTGCGTATTTTAAGAGTTTTACCACAGTTAGACAGTTTTCTTACAAGTTTGTAATTGAACCGGCAGGATATTAACTGATTCACCAAAAAGACACTAGAGAAATTCGGCCTCATTGTAAACATTAGCAGTATAGTCCTCACTTACAGTCTTTCTACACTAATGGTGAGCTGTGTAAACATGAATTCCTAATATTTGAAAGCAAATTCAAGGCAAAACGCTCGCTAAAGTGGCCGGAGTTGTAAATATTATCAGTTTTCTGGTCATTTCCCTGCTTTTCACGGGTCATGTCCGTGATTGAAAACAGCAGGAAATGTAGTAAGAATCTACAAACTTTTATTTCAAGGGTTTCTTATAAGTTTTTAATCATTTCTGGAAACTCTAATTGCGTATTTTAAGAGTTTTACCACAATTAGACAGTTTTCTTACAAGTATGTAATGGAACCGGCAGGATAGTAACTGATTTACCAAAAAGACGCTAGAGAAATTCGGCCTCAATTGTAAACATTAGCAGTATAGTCCTCACTTAGAGTCTTTCTACACTAATGGTGAGCTGTGTAAACATGAATTTCTAATATTTGAAAGCAAATTCAAGTCAAAACGCTCGCTAAAGTGGCCGGAGTTGTAAATATTATCAGTTTTCTGGTCATTTCCCTGCTTTTCACGGGTCATGTCCGTGATTGAAAACAGCAGGAAATGTAGTAAGAATCTACAAACTTTTATTTCAAGGGTTTCTTATAAGTTCTTAATCATTTCTGGAAACTCTAATTGCGTATTTTAAGAGTTTTACCACAATTAGACAGTTTTCTTACAAGTATGTAATGGAACCGGCAGGATAGTAACTGATTCACCAAAAAGACGCTAGAGAAATTCGGCCTCAATTGTAAACATTAGCAATATAGTCCTCACTTACAGTCTTTCTACACTAATGGTGAGCTGTATAAACATGAATTCCTAATATTTGAAAGCAAATTCAAGTCAAAAAGCTCGCTAAAGTGGCCGGAGTTGTAAATATTATCAGTTTTCTGGTCATTTCCCTGCTTTTCACGGGTCATGTCCGTGATTGAAAACAGCAGGAAATGTAGTAAGAATCTACAAACTTTTATTTCAAGGGTTTCTTATAAGTTTTTAATCATTTCTGGAAACTCTAATTGCGTATTTTAAGAGTTTTACCACAATTAGACAGTTTTCTTACAAGTATGTATTGGAACCTGCAGGATAGTAACTGATTCACCAAAAAGACGCTAGAGAAATTCGGCCTCAATTGTAAACATTAGCAGTATAGTCCTCACTTACAGTCTTTCTACACTAATGGTGAGCTGTATAAACATGAATTCCTAATATTTGAAAGCAAATTCAAGTCAAAACGCTCGCTAAAGTGGCCGGAGTTGTAAATATTATCAGTTTTCTGGTTATTTCCCTGCTTTTCGCGGGTCATGTCCGTGATTGAAAACAGCAGGAAATGTAGTAAGAATCTACAAACTTTTATTTCAAGGGTTTCTTATAAGTTTTTAATCATTTCTGCAAACTCTAATTGCGTATTTTAAGAGTTTTCCCACAATTAGACAGTTTTCTTACAAGTATGTAATGGAACCGGCAGGATAGTAACTGATTCACCAAAAAGACGCTAGAGAAATTCGGCCTCAATTGTAAACATTAGCAGTATAGTCCTCACTTACAGTCTTTCTACACTAATGGTGAGCTATGTAAACATGAATTCCTAATATTTGAAAGCAAATTCAAGTCAAAACGCTCGCTAAAGTGGCCGGAGTTGTAAATATTATCAGTTTTCTGGTCATTTCCCTGCTTTTCACGGGTCATGTCCGTGATTGAAAACAGCAGGAAATGTAGTAAGAATCTACAAACTTTTATTTCAAGGGTTTCTTATAAGTTTTTAATCATTTCTGCAAACTCTAATTGCGTATTTTAAGAGTTTTACCACAATTAGACAGTTTTCTTACAAGTATGTAATGGAACCGGCAGGATAGTAACTGATTCACCAAAAAGACGCTAGAGAAATTCGGCCTCAATTGTAAACATTAGCAGTATAGTCCTCACTTACAGTCTTTCTACACTAATGGTGAGCTGTATAAACATGAATTCCTAATATTTGAAAGCAAATTCAAGTCAAAACGCTCGCTAAGGTGGCCGGAGTTGTAAATATTATCAGTTTTCTGGTCATTTCCCTGCTTTTCACGGGTCAAGTCCGTGATTGAAAACAGCAGGAAATGTAGTAAGAATCTACAAACTTTTATTTAAAGGGTTTCTTATAAGTTTTTAATCATTTCTGGAAGCTCTAATTGCGTATTTTAAGAGTTTTACCACAATTAGACAGTTTTCTTACAAGTATGTAATGGAACCGGCAGGATATTAACTGATTCACCAAAAAGACGCTAGAGAAATTCGGCCTCAATTGTAAACATTAGCAGTATAGTCCCCACTTACAGTCTTTCTACACTAATTGTGAGCTGTGTAAACATGAATTCCTAATATTTGAAAGCAAATTCAAGTCAAAACGCTCGCTAAAGTGGCCGGAGTTCTAAATATTAGCAGTTTTCTCTTCATTTCCCTGCTTTTCACGGGTAATGTCCGTGATTTAAAACAGCAGGAAATGTAGTAAGAATCTACTAACTTTTATTTCAAGGGTTTCTTATAAGTTTTTAATCATTTCTGGAAGCTCTAATTGCGTATTTTAAGAGTTTTACCACAATTAGACAGTTTTCTTAAAAGTATGTAATGGAACCGGCAGGATAGTAACTGATTCACCAAAAAGACGCTAGAGAAATTCGGCCTCAATTGTAAACATTAGCAGTATAGTCCTCACAGTCTTTCTACACTAATGGTGAGCTGTATAAACATGAATTCCTAATATTTGAAAGCAAATTCAAGTCAAAACGCTCGCTATAGTGGCCGGAGTTGTAAATATTATCAGTTTTCTGGTCATTTTTCTGCTTTCCACGGGTAATGTCCGTGATTGAAAACAGCAGGAAATGTAGTAAGAATCTACTAACTTTTATTTCAAGGGTTTCTTATAAGTTTTTAATCATTTCTGGAAACTCTAATTGCGTATTTTAAGAGTTTTACCACAGTTAGACAGTTTTCTTACAAGTTTGTAATTGAACCGGCAGGATATTAACTGATTCACCAAAAAGACACTAGAGAAATTCGGCCTCATTGTAAACATTAGCAGTATAGTCCTCACTTACAGTCTTTCTACACTAATGGTGAGCTGTGTAAACATGAATTCCTAATATTTGAAAGCCAATTCAAGTCAAAACGCTCGCTAAAGTGGCCGGAGTTGTAAATATTATCAGTTTTCTGGTCATTTCCCTGCTTTTCACGGGTCATGTCCGTGATTGAAAACAGCAGGAAATGTAGTAAGAATCTACAAACTTTTATTTCAAGGGTTTCTAATAAGTTTTTAATCATTTCTGGAAACTCTAATTGCGTATTTTAAGAGTTTTACCACAATTAG
This sequence comes from Myotis nattereri, assembly GCF_964212035.1. Taxonomy (NCBI): domain Eukaryota; kingdom Metazoa; phylum Chordata; class Mammalia; order Chiroptera; family Vespertilionidae; genus Myotis; species Myotis nattereri. The sequence continues at coordinate 1,144,060 of NC_138083.1, forward strand.
ACAGTTTTCTTACAAGTATGTAATGGAACCGGCAGGATAGTAACTGATTCACCAAAAAGACGCTAGAGAAATTCGGCCTCAATTGTAAACATTAGCAGTATAGTCCTCACTTACAGTCTTTCTACACTAATGGTGAGCTGTATAAACATGAATTCCTAATATTTGAAAGCAAATTCAAGTCAAAACGCTCGCTAAAGTGGCCGGAGTTGTAAATATTATCAGTTTTCTGGTCATTTCCCTGCTTTTCACGGGTCATGTCCGTGATTGAAAACAGCAGGAAATGTAGTAAGAATCTACAAACTTTTATTTCAAGGGTTTCTTATAAGTTTTTAATCATTTCTGGAAACTCTAATTGCGTATTTTAAGAGTTTTACCACAATTAGACAGTTTTCTTACAAGTATGTAATGGAACCGGCAGGATAGTAACTGATTCACCAAAAAGACGCTAGAGAAATTCGGCCTCAATTGTAAACATTAGCAGTATAGTCCTCACTTACAGTCTTTCTACACTAATGGTGAGCTGTATAAACATGAATTCCTAATATTTGAAAGCAAATTCAAGTCAAAACGCCCGCTAAAGTGGCCGGAGTTGTAAATATTATCAGTTTTCTGGTCATTTCCCTGCTTTTCACGGGTCATGTCCGTGATTGAAAACAGCAGGAAATGTAGTAAGAATCTACAAACTTTTATTTCAAGGGTTTCTTATAAGTTTTTAATCATTTCTGGAAACTCTAATTGCGTATTTTAAGAGTTTTACCACAGTTAGACAGTTTTCTTACAAGTTTGTAATTGAACCGGCAGGATATTAACTGATTCACCAAAAAGACACTAGAGAAATTCGGCCTCATTGTAAACATTAGCAGTATAGTCCTCACTTACAGTCTTTCTACACTAATGGTGAGCTGTGTAAACATGAATTCCTAATATTTGAAAGCAAATTCAAGTCAAAATGCTCGCTAAAGTGGCCGGAGTTGTAAATATTATCAGTTTTCTGGTCATTTCCCTGCTTTTCACGGGTCATGTCCGTGATTGAAAACAGCAGGAAATGTAGTAAGAATCTACAAACTTTTATTTCAAGGGTTTCTTATAAGTTTTTAATCATTTCTGGAAACTCTAATTGCGTATTTTAAGAGTTTTACCACAATTAGACAGTTTTCTTACAAGTATGTAATGGAACCGGCAGGATAGTAACTGATTTACCAAAAAGACGCTAGAGAAATTCGGCCTCAATTGTAAACATTAGCAGTATAGTCCTCACTTAGAGTCTTTCTACACTAATGGTGAGCTGTGTAAACATGAATTTCTAATATTTGAAAGCAAATTCAAGTCAAAACGCTCGCTAAAGTGGCCGGAGTTGTAAATATTATCAGTTTTCTGGTCATTTCCCTGCTTTTCACGGGTCATGTCCGTGATTGAAAACAGCAGGAAATGTAGTAAGAATCTACAAACTTTTATTTCAAGGGTTTCTTATAAGTTCTTAATCATTTCTGGAAACTCTAATTGCGTATTTTAAGAGTTTTACCACAATTAGACAGTTTTCTTACAAGTATGTAATGGAACCGGCAGGATAGTAACTGATTCACCAAAAAGACGCTAGAGAAATTCGGCCTCAATTGTAAACATTAGCAATATAGTCCTCACTTACAGTCTTTCTACACTAATGGTGAGCTGTATAAACATGAATTCCTAATATTTGAAAGCAAATTCAAGTCAAAAAGCTCGCTAAAGTGGCCGGAGTTGTAAATATTATCAGTTTTCTGGTCATTTCCCTGCTTTTCACGGGTCATGTCCGTGATTGAAAACAGCAGGAAATGTAGTAAGAATCTACAAACTTTTATTTCAAGGGTTTCTTATAAGTTTTTAATCATTTCTGGAAACTCTAATTGCGTATTTTAAGAGTTTTACCACAATTAGACAGTTTTCTTACAAGTATGTATTGGAACCTGCAGGATAGTAACTGATTCACCAAAAAGACGCTAGAGAAATTCGGCCTCAATTGTAAACATTAGCAGTATAGTCCTCACTTACAGTCTTTCTACACTAATGGTGAGCTGTATAAACATGAATTCCTAATATTTGAAAGCAAATTGAAGTCAAAACGCTCGCTAAAGTGGCCGGAGTTGTAAATATTATCAGTTTTCTGGTTATTTCCCTGCTTTTCGCGGGTCATGTCCGTGATTGAAAACAGCAGGAAATGTAGTAAGAATCTACAAACTTTTATTTCAAGGGTTTCTTATAAGTTTTTAATCATTTCTGCAAACTCTAATTGCGTATTTTAAGAGTTTTCCCACAATTAGACAGTTTTCTTACAAGTATGTAATGGAACCGGCAGGATAGTAACTGATTCACCAAAAAGACGCTAGAGAAATTCGGCCTCAATTGTAAACATTAGCAGTATAGTCCTCACTTACAGTCTTTCTACACTAATGGTGAGCTATGTAAACATGAATTTCTAATATTTGAAAGCAAATTCAAGTCAAAACGCTCGCTAAAGTGGCCGGAGTTGTAAATATTATCAGTTTTCTGGTCATTTCCCTGCTTTTCACGGGTCATGTCCGTGATTGAAAACAGCAGGAAATGTAGTAAGAATCTACAAACTTTTATTTCAAGGGTTTCTTATAAGTTTTTAATCATTTCTGCAAACTCTAATTGCGTATTTTAAGAGTTTTACCACAATTAGACAGTTTTCTTACAAGTATGTAATGGAACCGGCAGGATAGTAACTGATTCAACAAAAAGACGCTAGAGAAATTCGGCCTCAATTGTAAACATTAGCAGTATAGTCCTCACTTACAGTCTTTCTACACTAATGGTGAGCTGTATAAACATGAATTCCTAATATTTGAAAGCAAATTCAAGTCAAAACGCTCGCTAAGGTGGCCGGAGTTGTAAATATTATCAGTTTTCTGGTCATTTCCCTGCTTTTCACGGGTCAAGTCCGTGATTGAAAACAGCAGGAAATGTAGTAAGAATCTACAAACTTTTATTTAAAGGGTTTCTTATAAGTTTTTAATCATTTCTGGAAACTCTAATTGTGTATTTTAAAAGTTTTACCACAATTAGACAGTTTTCTTACAAGTATGTAATGGAACCGGCAGGATATTAACTGATTCACCAAAAAGACGCTAGAGAAATTCGGCCTCAATTGTAAACATTCGCAGTATAGTCCCCACTTACAGTCTTTCTACACTAATTGTGAGCTGTGTAAACATGAATTCCTAATATTTGAAAGCAAATTCAAGTCAAAACGCTCGCTAAAGTGGCCGGAGTTCTAAATATTAGCAGTTTTCTCTTCATTTCCCTGCTTTTCACGGGTAATGTCCGTGATTTAAAACAGCAGGAAATGTAGTAAGAATCTACTAACTTTTATTTCAAGGGTTTCTTATAAGTTTTTAATCATTTCTGGAAGCTCTAATTGCGTATTTTAAGAGTTTTACCACAATTAGACAGTTTTCTTAAAAGTATGTAATGGAACCGGCAGGATAGTAACTGATTCACCAAAAAGACGCTAGAGAAATTCGGCCTCAATTGTAAACATTAGCAGTATAGTCCTCACAGTCTTTCTACACTAATGGTGAGCTGTATAAACATGAATTCCTAATATTTGAAAGCAAATTCAAGTCAAAACGCTCGCTATAGTGGCCGGAGTTGTAAATATTATCAGTTTTCTGGTCATTTTTCTGCTTTCCACGGGTAATGTCCGTGATTGAAAACAGCAGGAAATGTAGTAAGAATCTACTAACTTTTATTTCAAGGGTTTCTTATAAGTTTTTAATCATTTCTGGAAACTCTAATTGCGTATTTTAAGAGTTTTACCACAGTTAGACAGTTTTCTTACAAGTTTGTAATTGAACCGGCAGGATATTAACTGATTCACCAAAAAGACACTAGAGAAATTCGGCCTCATTGTAAACATTAGCAGTATAGTCCTCACTTACAGTCTTTCTACACTAATGGTGAGCTGTGTAAACATGAATTCCTAATATTTGAAAGCAAATTCAAGTCAAAACGCTCGCTAAAGTGGCCGGAGTTGTAAATATTATCAGTTTTCTGGTCATTTCCCTGCTTTTCAGGGTCATGTCCGTGATTGAAAACAGCAGGAAATGTAGTAAAAATCTACAAACTTTTATTTCAAGGGTTTCTAATAAGTTTTTAATCATTTCTGGAAACTCTAATTGCGTATTTTAAGAGTTTTACCACAATTAGACAGTTTTCTTACAAGTATGTAATGGAACCGGCAGGATAGTAACTGATTCACCAAAAAGACGCTAGAGAAATTCGGCCTCAATTGTAAACATTAGCAGTATAGTCCTCACTTACAGTCTTTCTACACTAATGGTGAGCTGTATAAACATGAATTCCTAATATTTGAAAGCAAATTCAAGTCAAAACGCTCGCTAAAGTGGCCGGAGTTGTAAATATTATCAGTTTTCTGGTCATTTCCCTGCTTTTCACGGGTCATGTCCGTGATTGAAAACAGCAGGAAATGTAGTAAGAATCTACAAACTTTTATTTCAAGGGTTTCTTATAAGTTTTTAATCATTTCTGGAAACTCTAATTGCGTATTTTAAGAGTTTTACCACAATTAGACAGTTTTCTTACAAGTATGTAATGGAACCGGCAGGATAGTAACTGATTCACCAAAAAGACGCTAGAGAAATTCGGCCTCAATTGTAAACATTAGCAGTATAGTCCTCACTTACAGTCTTTCTACACTAATGGTGAGCTGTATAAACATGAATTCCTAATATTTGAAAGCAAATTCAAGTCAAAACGCCCGCTAAAGTGGCCGGAGTTGTAAATATTATCAGTTTTCTGGTCATTTCCCTGCTTTTCACGGGTCATGTCCGTGATTGAAAACAGCAGGAAATGTAGTAAGAATCTACAAACTTTTATTTCAAGGGTTTCTTATAAGTTTTTAATCATTTCTGGAAACTCTAATTGCGTATTTTAAGAGTTTTACCACAGTTAGACAGTTTTCTTACAAGTTTGTAATTGAACCGAGAGGATATTAACTGATTCACCAAAAAGACACTAGAGAAATTCGGCCTCATTGTAAACATTAGCAGTATAGTCCTCACTTACAGTCTTTCTACACTAATGGTGAGCTGTGTAAACATGAATTCATAATATTTGAAAGCAAATTCAAGTCAAAACGCTCGCTAAAGTGGCCGGAGTTGTAAATATTATCAGTTTTCTGGTCATTTCCCTGCTTTTCACGGGTCATGTCCGTGATTGAAAACAGCAGGAAATGTAGTAAGAATCTACAAACTTTTATTTCAAGGGTTTCTTATAAGTTTTTAATCATTTCTGGAAACTCTAATTGCGTATTTTAAGAGTTTTACCACAATTAGACAGTTTTCTTACAAGTATGTAATGGAACCGGCAGGATATTAACTGAATCACCAAAAAGACGCTAGAGAAATTCGGCCTCAATTGTAAACATTAGCAGTATAGTCCTCACTTACAGTCTTTCTACACTAATGGTGAGCTGTATAAACATGAATTCCTAATATTTGAAAGCAAATTCAAGTCAAAACGCTCGCTAAAGTGGCCGGAGTTGTAAATATTATCAGTTTTCTGGTCATTTCCCTGCTTTTCACGGGTCATGTCCGTGATTGAAAACAGCAGGAAATGTAGTAAGAATCTACAAACTTTTATTTCAAGGGTTTCTTATAAGTTTTTAATCATTTCTGGAAACTCTAATTGCGTATTTTAAGAGTTTTACCACAATTAGACAGTTTTCTTACAAGTATGTAATGGAACCGGCAGGATATTAACTGATTCACCAAAAAGACGCTAGAGAAATTCGGCCTCAATTGTAAACATTCGCAGTATAGTCCCCACTTACAGTCTTTCTACACTAATTGTGAGCTGTGTAAACATGAATTCCTAATATTTGAAAGCAAATTCAAGTCAAAACGCTCGCTAAAGTGGCCGGAGTTCTAAATATTAGCAGTTTTCTCTTCATTTCCCTGCTTTTCACGGGTAATGTCCGTGATTTAAAACAGCAGGAAATGTAGTAAGAATCTACTAACTTTTATTTCAAGGGTTTCTTATAAGTTTTTAATCATTTCTGGAAGCTCTAATTGCGTATTTTAAGAGTTTTACCACAATTAGACAGTTTTCTTAAAAGTATGTAATGGAACCGGCAGGATAGTAACTGATTCACCAAAAAGACGCTAGAGAAATTCGGCCTCAATTGTAAACATTAGCAGTATAGTCCTCACAGTCTTTCTACACTAATGGTGAGCTGTATAAACATGAATTCCTAATATTTGAAAGCAAATTCAAGTCAAAACGCTCGCTATAGTGGCCGGAGTTGTAAATATTATCAGTTTTCTGGTCATTTTTCTGCTTTCCACGGGTAATGTCCGTGATTGAAAACAGCAGGAAATGTAGTAAGAATCTACTAACTTTTATTTCAAGGGTTTCTTATAAGTTTTTAATCATTTCTGGAAACTCTAATTGCGTATTTTAAGAGTTTTACCACAGTTAGACAGTTTTCTTACAAGTTTGTAATTGAACCGGCAGGATATTAACTGATTCACCAAAAAGACACTAGAGAAATTCGGCCTCATTGTAAACATTAGCAGTATAGTCCTCACTTACAGTCTTTCTACACTAATGGTGAGCTGTGTAAACATGAATTCCTAATATTTGAAAGCAAATTCAAGTCAAAATGCTCGCTAAAGTGGCCGGAGTTGTAAATATTATCAGTTTTCTGGTCATTTCCCTGCTTTTCACGGGTCATGTCCGTGATTGAAAACAGCAGGAAATGTAGTAAGAATCTACAAACTTTTATTTCAAGGGTTTCTTATAAGTTTTTAATCATTTCTGGAAACTCTAATTGCGTATTTTAAGAGTTTTACCACAATTAGACAGTTTTCTTACAAGTATGTAATGGAACCGGCAGGATAGTAACTGATTCACCAAAAAGACGCTAGAGAAATTCGGCCTCAATTGTAAACATTAGCAGTATAGTCCTCACTTACAGTCTTTCTACACTAATGGTGAGCTGTATAAACATGAATTCCTAATATTTGAAAGCAAATTCAAGTCAAAACGCCCGCTAAAGTGGCCGGAGTTGTAAATATTATCAGTTTTCTGGTCATTTCCCTGCTTTTCACGGGTCATGTCCGTGATTGAAAACAGCAGGAAATGTAGTAAGAATCTACAAACTTTTATTTCAAGGGTTTCTTATAAGTTTTTAATCATTTCTGGAAACTCTAATTGCGTATTTTAAGAGTTTTACCACAGTTAGACAGTTTTCTTACAAGTTTGTAATTGAACCGGCAGGATATTAACTGATTCACCAAAAAGACACTAGAGAAATTCGGCCTCATTGTAAACATTAGCAGTATAGTCCTCACTTACAGTCTTTCTACACTAATGGTGAGCTGTGTAAACATGAATTCCTAATATTTGAAAGCAAATTCAAGTCAAAATGCTCGCTAAAGTGGCCGGAGTTGTAAATATTATCAGTTTTCTGGTCATTTCCCTGCTTTTCACGGGTCATGTCCGTGATTGAAAACAGCAGGAAATGTAGTAAGAATCTACAAACTTTTATTTCAAGGGTTTCTTATAAGTTTTTAATCATTTCTGGAAACTCTAATTGCGTATTTTAAGAGTTTTACCACAATTAGACAGTTTTCTTACAAGTATGTAATGGAACCGGCAGGATATTAACTGAATCACCAAAAAGACGCTAGAGAAATTCGGCCTCAATTGTAAACATTAGCAGTATAGTCCTCACTTACAGTCTTTCTACACTAATGGTGAGGTGTATAAACATGAATTCGTAGTATTTGAAAGCAAATTCAAGTCAAAACGCTCGCTAAAGTGGCCGGATTTGTAAATATTATCAGTTTTCTGGTCATTTCCCTGCTTTTCACGGGTCATGTCCGTGATTGAAAACAGCAGGAAATGTAGTAAGAATCTACAAACTTTTATTTCAAGGGTTTCTTATAAGTTTTTAATCATTTCTGGAAACTCTAATTGCGTATTTTAAGAGTTTTACCACAGTTAGACAGTTTTCTTACAAGTTTGTAATTGAACCGGCAGGATATTAACTGATTCACCAAAAAGACACTAGAGAAATTCGGCCTCATTGTAAACATTAGCAGTATAGTCCTCACTTACAGTCTTTCTACACTAATGGTGAGCTGTGTAAACATGAATTCCTAATATTTGAAAGCAAATTCAAGTCAAAACGCTCGCTAAAGTGGCCGGAGTTGTAAATATTATCAGTTTTCTGGTCATTTCCCTGCTTTTCACGGGTCATGTCCATGATTGAAAACAGCAGGAAATGTAGTAAGAATCTACAAACTTTTATTTCAAGGGTTTCTTATAAGTTTTTAATCATTTCTGGAAACTCTAATTGCGTATTTTAAGAGTTTTACCACAATTAGACAGTTTTCTTACAAGTATGTAATGGAACCGGCAGGATAGTAACTGAATCACCAAAAAGACGCTAGAGAAATTCGGCCTCAATTGTAAACATTAGCAGTATAGTCCTCACTTACAGTCTTTCTACACTAATGGTGAGCTGTATAAACATGAATTCCTAATATTTGAAAGCAAATTCATGTCAAAACGCTCGCTAAAGTGGCCGGAGTTGTAAATATTATCAGTTTTCTGGTCATTTCCCTGCTTTTCACGGGTCATGTCCGTGATTGAAAACAGCAGGAAATGTAGTAAGAATCTACAAACTTTTATTTCAAGGGTTTCTTATAAGTTTTTAATCATTTCTGGAAACTCTAATTGCGTATTTTAAGAGTTTTACCACAATTAGACAGTTTTCTTACAAGTATGTAATGGAACCGGCAGGATAGTAACTGATTCACCAAAAAGACGCTAGAGAAATTCGGCCTCAATTGTAAACATTAGCAGTATAGTCCTCACTTACAGTCTTTCTACACTAATGGTGAGCTGTATAAACATGAATTCCTAATATTTGAAAGCAAATTCAAGTCAAAACGCTCGCTAAAGTGGCCGGAGTTGTAAATATTATCAGTTTTCTGGTCATTTCCCTGCTTTTCACGGGTCAAGTCCGTGATTGAAAACAGCAGGAAATGTAGTAAGAATCTACAAACTTTTATTTCAAGGGTTTCTTATAAGTTTTTAATCATTTCTGGAAACTCTAATTGTGTATTTTAAAAGTTTTACCACAATTAGACAGTTTTCTTACAAGTATGTAATGGAACCGGCAGGATAGTAACTGAATCACCAAAAAGACGCTAGAGAAATTCGGCCTCAATTTTAAACATTAGCAGTATAGTCCTCACTTACAGTCTTTCTACACTAATGGTGAGCTGTATCAACATGAATTCCTAATATTTGAAAGCAAATTCAAGTCAAAACGCTCGCTAAAGTGGCCGGAGTTGTAAATATTATCAGTTTTCTGGTCATTTCCCTGCTTTTCACGGGTCATGTCCGTGATTGAAAACAGCAGGAAATGTAGTAAGAATCTACAAACTTTTATTTCAAGGGTTTCTAATAAGTTTTTAATCATTTCTGGAAACTCTAATTGCGTATTTTAAGAGTTTTACCACAATTAGACAGTTTTCTTACAAGTATGTAATGGAACCGGCAGGATAGTAACTGATTCACCAAAAAGACGCTAGAGAAATTCGGCTTCAATTGTAAACATTAGCAGTATAGTCCTCACTTACAGTCTTTCTACACTAATGGTGAGCTGTATAAACATGAATTCCTAATATTTGAAAGCAAATTCAAGTCAAAACGCTCGCTAAAGTGGCCGGAGTTGTAAATATTATCAGTTTTCTGGTCATTTCCCTGCTTTTCACGGGTCATGTCCGTGATTGAAAACAGCAGGAAATGTAGTAAGAATCTACAAACTTTTATTTCAAGGGTTTCTTATAAGTTTTTAATCATTTCTGGAAACTCTAATTGCGTATTTTAAGAGTTTTACCACAATTAGACAGTTTTCTTACAAGTATGTAATGGAACCGGCAGGATAGTAACTGATTCACCAAAAAGACGCTAGAGAAATTCGGCCTCAATTGTAAACATTAGCAGTATAGTCCTCACTTACAGTCTTCTACAGTAATGGTGAGCTGTATAAACATGAATTCCTAATATTTGAAAGCAAATTCAAGTCAAAACGCCCGCTAAAGTGGCCGGAGTTGTAAATATTATCAGTTTTCTGGTCATTTCCCTGCTTTTCACGGGTCATGTCCGTGATTGAAAACAGCAGGAAATGTAGTAAGAATCTACAAACTTTTATTTCAAGGGTTTCTTATAAGTTTTTAATCATTTCTGGAAACTCTAATTGCGTATTTTAAGAGTTTTACCACAGTTAGACAGTTTTCTTACAAGTTTGTAATTGAACCGGCAGGATATTAACTGATTCACCAAAAAGACACTAGAGAAATTCGGCCTCATTGTAAACATTAGCAGTATAGTCCTCACAGTCTTTCTACACTAATGGTGAGCTGTGTAAACATGAATTCCTAATATTTGAAAGCAAATTCAAGTCAAAATGCTCGCTAAAGTGGCCGGAGTTGTAAATATTATCAGTTTTCTGGTCATTTCCCTGCTTTTCACGGGTCATGTCCGTGATTGAAAATAGCAGGAAATGTAGTAAGAATCTACAAACTTTTATTTCAAGGGTTTCTTATAAGTTTTTAATCATTTCTGGAAACTGTAATTGCGTATTTTAAGAGTTTTACCACAATTAGACAGTTTTCTTACAAGTATGTAATGGAACCGGCAGGATATTAACTGAATCACCAAAAAGACGCTAGAGAAATTCGGCCTCAATTGTAAACATTAGCAGTATAGTCCTCACTTACAGTCTTTCTACACTAATGGTGAGCTGTATAAACATGAATTCCTAATATTTGAAAGCAAATTCAAGTCAAAACGCTCGCTAAAGTGGCCGGAGTTGTAAATATTATCAGTTTTCTGGTCATTTCCCTGCTTTTCACGGGTCATGTCCGTGATTGAAAACAGCAGGAAATGTAGTAAGAATCTACAAACTTTTATTTCAAGGGTTTCTTATAAGTTTTTAATCATTTCTGCAAACTCTAATTGCGTATTTTAAGAGTTTTACCACAATTAGACAGTTTTCTTACAAGTATGTAATGGAACCGGCAGGATAGTAACTGATTCACCAAAAAGACGCTAGAGAAATTCGGCCTCAATTGTAAACATTAGCAGTATAGTCCTCACTTACAGTCTTTCTACACTAATGGTGAGCTGTATCAACATGAATTCCTAATATTTGAAAGCAAATTCAAGTCAAAACGCTCGCTAAAGTGGCCGGAGTTGTAAATATTATCAGATTTCTGGTCATTTCCCTGCTTTTCACGGGTCATGTCCGTGATTGAAAACAGCAGGAAATGTAGTTAGAATCTACAAACTTTTATTTCAAGGGTTTCTTATAAGTTTTTAATCATTTCTGGAAACTCTAATTGTGTATTTTAAAAGTTTTACCACAATTAGACAGTTTTCTTACAAGTATGTAATGGAACCGGCAGGATATTAACTGATTCACCAAAAATACGCTAGAGAAATTCGGCCTCAATTGTAAACATTCGCAGTATAGTCCCCACTTACAGTCTTTCTACACTAATTGTGAGCTGTGTAAACATGAATTCCTAATATTTGAAAGCAAATTCAAGTCAAAACGCTCGCTAAAGTGGCCGGAGTTCTAAATATTAGCAGTTTTCTCTTGATTTCCCTGCTTTTCACGGGTAATGTCCGTGATTGAAAACAGCAGGAAATATAGTAAGAATCTACTAACTTTTATTTCAAGGGTTTCTTATAAGTTTTTAATCATTTCTGGAAACTCTAATTGCGTATTTTAAGAGTTTTACCACAATTAGACAGTTTTCTTACAAGTATGTAATGGAACCGGCAGGATAGTAACTGATTCACCAAAAAGACGCTAGAGAAATTCGGCCTCAATTGTAAACATTAGCAGTATAGTCCTCACAGTCTTTCTACACTAATGGTGAGCTGTATAAACATGAATTCCTAATATTTGAAAGCAAATTCAAGTCAAAACGCTCGCTATAGTGGCCGGAGTTGTAAATATTATCAGTTTTCGGGTCATTTTTCTGCTTTCCACGGGTAATGTCCGTGATTGAAAACAGCAGGAAATGTAGTAAGAATCTACTAACTTTTATTTCAAGGGTTTCTTATAAGTTTTTAATCATTTCTGGAAACTCTAATTGCGTATTTTAAGAGTTTTACCACAGTTAGACAGTTTTCTTACAAGTTTGTAATTGAACCGGCAGGATATTAACTGATTCACCAAAAAGACACTAGAGAAATTCGGCCTCATTGTAAACATTAGCAGTATAGTCCTCACTTACAGTCTTTCTACACTAATGGTGAGCTGTGTAAACATGAATTCCTAATATTTGAAAGCAAATTCAAGTCAAAACGCTCGCTAAAGTGGCCGGAGTTGTAAATATTATCAGTTTTCTGGTCATTTCCCTGCTTTTCACGGGTAATGTCCATGATTGAAAACAACAGGAAATGTAGTAAGAATCTACAAACTTTTATTTCAAGGGTTTCTTATAAGTTTTTAATCATTTCTGGAAACTCTAATTGCGTATTTTAAGAGTTTTACCACAATTAGACAGTTTTCTTACAAGTATGTAATGGAACCGGCAGGATAGTAACTGAATCACCAAAAAGACGCTAGAGAAATTCGGCCTCAATTGTAAACATTAGCAGTATAGTCCTCACTTACAGTCTTTCTACACTAATGGTGAGCTGTATAAACATGAATTCCTAATATTTGAAAGCAAATTCAAGTCAAAACGCTCGCTAAATTGGCCGGAGTTGTAAATATTATCAGTTTTCTGGTCATTTCCCTGCTTTTCACGGGTCATGTCCGTGATTGAAAACAGCAGGAAATGTAGTAAGAATCTACAAACTTTTATTTCAAGGGTTTCTTATAAGTTTTTAATCATTTCTGGAAACTCTAATTGCGTATTTTAAGAGTTTTACCACAATTAGACAGTTTTCTTACAAGTATGTAATGGAACCGGCAGGATATTAACTGATTCACCAAAAAGACGCTAGAGAAATTCGGCCTCAATTGTAAACATTAGCAGTATAGTCCTCACTTACAGTCTTTCTACACTAATGGTGAGCTGTATAAACATGAATTCCTAATATTTGAAAGCAAATTCAAGTCAAAACGCTCGCTAAAGTGGCCGGAGTTGTAAATATTATCAGTTTTCTGGTCATTTCCCTGCTTTTCACGGGTCAAGTCCGTGATTGAAAACAGCAGGAAATGTAGTAAGAATCTACAAACTTTTATTTCAAGGGTTTCTTAGAAGTTTTTAATCATTTCTGGGAACTCTAATTGTGTATTTTAAAAGTTTTACCACAATTAGACAGTTTTCTTACAAGTATGTAATGGAACCGGCAGGATATTAACTGATTCACCAAAAAGACGCTAGAGAAATTCGGCCTCAATTGTAAACATTAGCAGTATAGTCCTCACTTACAGTCTTTCTACACTAATGGTGAGCTGGATAAACATGAATTCCTAATATTTGAAAGCAAATTCAAGTCAAAACGCTCGCTAAAGTGGCCGGAGTTGTAAATATTATCAGATTTCTGGTCATTTCCCTGCTTTTCACGGGTCATGTCCGTGATTGAAAACAGCAGGAAATGTAGTAAGAATCTACTAACTTTTATTTCAAGGGTTTCTTATAAGTTTTTAATCATTTCTGGAAACTCTAATTGCGTATTTTAAGAGTTTTACCACAATTAGACAGTTTTTTACGAGTATGTAATGGAACCGGCAGGATAGTAACTGATTCACCAAAAAGACGCTAGAGAAATTCGGCCTCAATTGTAAACATTAGCAGTATAGTCCTCACAGTCTTTCTACACTAATGGTGAGCTGTATAAACATGAATTCCTAATATTTGAAAGCAAATTCAAGTCAAAACGCTCGCTAAAGTGGCCGGAGTTGTAAATATTATCAGTTTTCTGGTCATTTCCCTGCTTTTCACGGGTCAAGTCCGTGATTGAAAACAGCAGGAAATGTAGTAAGAATCTACAAACTTTTATTTCAAGGGTTTCTTATAAGTTTTTAATCATTTCTGGAAACTCTAATTGTGTATTTTAAAAGTTTTACCACAATTAGACAGTTTTCTTACAAGTATGTAATGGAACCGGCAGGATATTAACTGATTCACCAAAAAGACGCTAGAGAAATTCGGCCTCAATTGTAAACATTCGCAGTATAGTCCCCACTTACAGTCTTTCTACACTAATTGTGAGCTGTTTAAACATGAATTCCTAATATTTGAAAGCAAATTCAAGTCAAAACGCTCGCTAAAGTGGCCGGAGTTCTAAATATTAGCAGTTTTCTCTTCATTTCCCTGCTTTTCACGGGTAATGTCCGTGATTGAAAACAGCAGGAAATGTAGTGAGAATCTACTAACGTTTATTTCAAGGGTTTCTTATAAGTTTTTAATCATTTCTGCAAACTCTAATTGCGTATTTTAAGAGTTTTACCACAATTAGACAGTTTTCTTACAATTATGTAATGGAACCGGCAGGATAGTAACTGATTCACCAAAAAGACGCTAGAGAAATTCGGCCTCAATTGTAAACATTAGCAGTATAGTCCTCACAGTCTTTCTACACTAATGGTGAGCTGTATAAACATGAATTCCTAATATTTGAAAGCAAATTCAAGTCAAAACGCTCGCTATAGTGGCCGGAGTTGTAAATATTATCAGTTTTCTGGTCATTTTTCTGCTTTCCACGGGTAATGTCCGTGATTGAAAACAGCAGGAAATGTAGTAAGAATCTACAAACTTTTATTTCAAGGGTTTCTTATAAGTTTTTAATCATTTCTGGAAACTCTAATTGCGTATTTTAAGAGTTTTACCACAGTTAGACAGTTTTCTTACAAGTTTGTAATTGAACCGGCAGGATATTAACTGATTCACCAAAAAGACACTAGAGAAATTCGGCCTCATTGTAAACATTAGCAGTATAGTCCTCACTTACAGTCTTTCTACACTAATGGTGAGCTGTGTAAACATGAATTCCTAATATTTGAAAGCAAATTCAAGTCAAAACGCTCGCTAAAGTGGCCGGAGTTGTAAATATTATCAGTTTTCTGGTCATTTCCCTGCTTTTCACGGGTCATTTCCATGATTGAAAACAGCAGGAAATGTAGTAAGAATCTACAAACTTTTATTTCAAGGGTTTCTTATAAGTTTTTAATCATTTCTGGAAACTCTAATTGCGTATTTTAAGAGTTTTACCACAATTAGACAGTTTTCTTACAAGTATGTAATGGAACCGGCAGGATAGTAACTGAATCACCAAAAAGACGCTAGAGAAATTCGGCCTCAATTGTAAACATTAGCAGTATAGTCCTCACTTACAGTCTTTCTACACTAATGGTGAGCTGTATAAACATGAATTCCTAATATTTGAAAGCAAATTCAAGTCAAAACGCTCGCTAAAGTGGCCGGAGTTGTAAATATTATCAGTTTTCTGGTCATTTCCCTGCTTTTCACGGGACATGTCCGTGATTGAAAACAGCAGGAAATGTAGTAAGAATCTACAAACTTTTATTTCAAGGGTTTCTTATAAGTTTTTAATCATTTCTGGAAACTCTAATTGCGTATTTTAAGAGTTTTACCACAATTAGACAGTTTTCTTACAAGTATGTAATGGAACCGGCAGGATAGTAACTGATTCTCCAAAAAGACGCTAGAGAAATTCGGCCTCAATTGTAAACATTAGCAGTATAGTCCTCACTTACAGTCTTTCTACACTAATGGTGAGCTGTATAAACATGAATTCCTAATATTTGAAAGCAAATTCAAGTCAAAACGCCCGCTAAAGTGGCCGGAGTTGTAAATATTATCAGTTTTCTGGTCATTTCCCTGCTTTTCACGGGTCATGTCAGTGATTGAAAACAGCAGGAAATGTAGTAAGAATCTACAAACTTTTATTTCAAGGGTTTCTTATAAGTTTTTAATCATTTCTGGAAACTCTAATTGCGTATTTTAAGAGTTTTACCACAGTTAGACAGTTTTCTTACAAGTTTGTAATTGAACCGGCAGGATATTAACTGATTCAACAAAAAGACACTAGAGAAATTCGGCCTCATTGTAAACATTAGCAGTATAGTCCTCACTTACAGTCTTTCTACACTAATGGTGAGCTGTGTAAACATGAATTCCTAATATTTGAAAGCAAATTCAAGTCAAAACGCTCGCTAAAGTGGCCGGAGTTGTAAATATTATCAGTTTTCTGGTCATTTCCCTGCTTTTCACGGGTCATGTCCGTGATTGAAAACAGCAGGAAATGTAGTAAGAATCTACAAACTTTTATTTCAAGGGTTTCTTATAAGTTTTTAATCATTTCTGGAAACTCTAATTGCGTATTTTAAGAGTTTTACCACAATTAGACAGTTTTCTTACAAGTATGTAATGGAACCAGCAGAATAGTAACTGAATCACCAAAAAGAAGCTAGAGAAATTCGGCCTCAATTGTAAACATTAGCAGTATAGTCCTCACTTACAGTCTTTCTACACTAATGGTGAGCTGTATAAACATGAATTCCTAATATTTGAAAGCAAATTCAAGTCAAAACGCTCGCTAAAGTGGCCGGAGTTGTAAATATTATCAGTTTTCTGGTCATTTCCCTGCTTTTCACGGGTCATGTCCGTGATTGAAAACAGCAGGAAATGTAGTAAGAATCTACAAACTTTTATTTCAAGGGTTTCTTATAAGTTTTTAATCATTTCTGGAAACTCTAATTGCGTATTTTAAGAGTTTTACCACAATGAGACAGTTTTCTTACAAGTATGTAATGGAACCGGCAGGATAGTAACTGATTCACCAAAAAGACGCTAGAGAAATTCGGCCTCAATTGTAAACATTAGCAGTATAGTCCTCACTTACAGTCTTTCTACACTAATGGTGAGCTGTATAAACATGAATTCCTAATATTTGAAAGCAAATTCAAGTCAAAACGCTCGCTAAAGTGGCCGGAGTTGTAAATATTATCAGTTTTCTGGTCATTTCCCTGCTTTTCACGGGTCATGTCCGTGATTGAAAACAGCAGGAAATGTAGTAAGAATCTACAAACTTTTATTTCAAGGGTTTCTTATAAGTTTTTAATCATTTCTGGAAACTCTAATTGCTTATTTTAAGAGTTTTACCACAATTAGACAGTTTTCTTACAAGTATGTAATGGAACCGGCAGGATAGTAACTGATTCACCAAAAAGACGCTAGAGAAATTCGGCCTCAATTGTAAACATTAGCAGTATAGTCCTCACTTACAGTCTTTCTACACTAATGGTGAGCTGTATAAACATGAATTCCTAA
Organism: Myotis nattereri; assembly: GCF_964212035.1. Lineage (NCBI taxonomy): Eukaryota > Metazoa > Chordata > Mammalia > Chiroptera > Vespertilionidae > Myotis > Myotis nattereri. Next base: position 1,161,417 of record NC_138083.1, read on the forward strand.
TATTTGAAAGCAAATTCAAGTCAAAACGCCCGCTAAAGTGGCCGGAGTTGTAAATATTATCAGTTTTCTGGTCATTTCCCTGCTTTTCACGGGTCATGTCCGTGATTGAAAACAGCAGGAAATGTAGTAAGAATCTACAAACTTTTATTTCAAGGGTTTCTTATAAGTTTTTAATCATTTCTGGAAACTCTAATTGCGTATTTTAAGAGTTTTACCACAATTAGACAGTTTTCTTACAAGTATGTAATGGAACCGGCAGGATAGTAACTGAATCACCAAAAAGACGCTAGAGAAATTCGGCCTCAATTGTAAACATTAGCAGTATAGTCCTCACTTACAGTCTTTCTACACTAATGGTGAGCTGTATAAACATGAATTCCTAATATTTGAAAGCAAATTCAAGTCAAAACGCTCGCTAAAGTGGCCGGAGTTGTAAATATTATCAGTTTTCTGGTCATTTCCCTGCTTTTCACGGGTCATGTCCGTGATTGAAAACAGCAGGAAATGTAGTAAGAATCTACAAACTTTTATTTCAAGGGTTTCTTATAAGTTTTTAATCATTTCTGGAAACTCTAATTGCGTATTTTAAGAGTTTTACCACAATTAGACAGTTTTCTTACAAGTATGTAATGGAACCGGCAGGATATTAACTGATTCACCAAAAAGACGCTAGAGAAATTCGGCCTCAATTGTAAACATTAGCAGTATAGTCCTCACTTACAGTCTTTCTACACTAATGGTGAGCTGTATAAACATGAATTCCTAATATTTGAAAGCAAATTCAAGTCAAAACGCTCGCTAAAGTGGCCGGAGTTGTAAATATTATCAGTTTTCTGGTCATTTCCCTGCTTTTCACGGGTCAAGTCCGTGATTGAAAACAGCAGGAAATGTAGTAAGAATCTACAAACTTTTATTTCAAGGGTTTCTTATAAGTTTTTAATCATTTCAGCAAACTCTAATTGCGTATTTTAAGAGTTTTACCACAATTAGACAGTTTTCTTACAAGTATGTAATGGAACCGGCAGGATAGTAACTGATTCACCAAAAAGACGCTAGAGAAATTCGGCCTCAATTGTAAACATTAGCAGTATAGTCCTCACTTACAGTCTTTCTACACTAATGGTGAGCTGTATAAACATGAATTCCTAATATTTGAAAGCAAATTCAAGTCAAAACGCTCGCTAAAGTGGCCGGAGTTGTAAATATTATCAGTTTTCTGGTCATTTCCCTGCTTTTCACGGGTCATGTCCGTGATTGAAAACAGCAGGAAATGTAGTAAGAATCTACAAACTTTTATTTCAAGGGTTTCTTATAAGTTTTTAATCATTTCTGGAAACTCTAATTGCGTATTTTAAGAGTTTTACCACAATTAGACAGTTTTCTTACAAGTATGTAATGGAACCGGCAGGATAGTAACTGATTCACCAAAAAACGCTAGAGAAATTCGGCCTCAATTGTAAACATTAGCAGTATAGTCCTCACTTACAGTCTTTCTACACTAATGGTGAGCTGTATAAACATGAATTCCTAATATTTGAAAGCAAATTCAAGTCAAAAAGCTCGCTAAAGTGCCCGGAGTTGTAAATATTATCAGTTTTCTGGTCATTTCCCTGCTTTTCACGGGTCATGTCCGTGATTGAAAACAGCAGGAAATGTAGTTAGAATCTACAAACTTTTATTACAAGGGTTTCTTATAAGTTTTTAATCATTTCTGGAAACTCTAATTGCGTATTTTAAGAGTTTTACCACAATTAGATAGTTTTCTTACAAGTATGTAATGGAACCGGCAGGATATTAACTGATTCACCAAAAAGACGCTAGAGAAATTAGGCCTCAATTGTAAACATTAGCAGTATAGTCCTCACTTACAGTCTTTCTACACTAATTGTGAGCTGTGTAAACATGAATTCCTAATATTTGAAAGCGAATTCAAGTGAAAACGCTCGCTAAAGTGGCCGGAGTTGTAAATATTATCAGTTTTCTGGTCATTTCCCTGCTTTTCACGGGTCATGTCCGTGATTGAAAACAGCAGGAAATGTAGTAAGAATCTACAAACTTTTATTTCAAGGGTTTCTTATAAGTTTTTAATCATTTCTGGAAACTCTAATTGTGTATTTTAAAAGTTTTACCACAATTAGACAGTTTTCTTACAAGTATGTAATGGAACCGGCAGGATAGTAACTGATTCACCAAAAAGACGCTAGAGAAATTCGGCCTCAATTGTAAACATTAGCAGTATAGTCCTCACTTACAGTCTTTCTACACTAATGGTGAGCTGTATAAACATGAATTCCTAATATTTGAAAGCAAATTCAAGTCAAAACGCTCGCTAAAGTGGCCGGAGTTGTAAATATTATCAGTTTTCTGGTCATTTCCCTGCTTTTCACGGGTCATGTCTGTGATTGAAAACAGCAGGAAATGTAGTTAGAATCTACAAACTTTTATTTCAAGGGTTTCTTATAGGTTTTTAATCATTTCTGGAAACTCTAATTGCGTATTTTAAGAGTTTTACCACAATTAGATAGTTTTCTTACAAGTATGTAATGGAACCGGCAGGATATTAACTGATTCACCAAAAAGACGCTAGAGAAATTCGGCCTCAATTGTAAACATTAGCAGTATAGTCCTCACTTACAGTCTTTCTACACTAATGGTGAGCTGTATAAACATGAATTCCTAATATTTGAAAGCAAATTCAAGTCAAAAAGCACGCTAAAGTGGCCGGAGTTGTAAATATTATCAGTTTTCTGGTCATTTCCCTGCTTTTCACGGGTCATGTCCGTGATTGAAAACAGCAGGAAATGTAGTAACAATCTACGAACTTTTATTTCAAGGGTTTCTTATAAGTTTTTAATCATTTCTGCAAACTCTAATTGCGTATTTTAAGAGTTTTACCACAATTAGACAGTTTTCTTACAAGAATGTAATGGAACCGGCAGGATAGTAACTGATTCACCAAAAAGACGCTAGAGAAATTCGGCCTCAATTGTAAACATTAGCAGTATAGTCCTCACTTACAGTCTTTCTACACTAATGGTGAGCTGTATAAACATGAATTCCTAATATTTGAAAGCAAATTCAAGTCAAAACGCTCGCTAAATTGGCCGGAGTTGTAAATATTATCAGTTTTCTGGTCATTTCCCTGCTTTTCACGGGTCATGTCCGTGATTGAAAACAGCAGGAAATGTAGTAAGAATCTACAAACTTTTATTTCAAGGGTTTCTTATAAGTTTTTAATCATTTCTGGAAACTCTAATTGCGTATTTTAAGAGTTTTACCACAATTAGACAGTTTTCTTACAAGTATGTAATGGAACCGGCAGGATAGTAACTGATTCACCAAAAAGACGCTAGAGAAATTCGGCCTCAATTGTAAACATTAGCAGTATAGTCCTCACTTACAGTCTTTCTACACTAATGGTGAGCTGTATAAACATGAATTCCTAATATTTGAAAGCAAATTCAAGTCAAAACGCTCGCTAAAGTGGCCGGAGTTGTAAATATTATCAGTTTTCTGGTTATTTCCCTGCTTTTCACGGGTCATGTCCGTGATTGAAAACAGCAGGAAATGTAGTAAGAATCTACAAACTTTTATTTCAAGGGTTTCTTATAAGTTTTTAATCATTTCTGCAAACTCTAATTGCGTATTTTAAGAGTTTTACCACAATTAGACAGTTTTCTTACAAGTATGTAATGGAACCGGCAGGATAGTAACTGATTCACCAAAAAGACGCTAGAGAAATTCGGCCTCAATTGTAAACATTAGCAGTATAGTCCTCACTTACAGTCTTTCTACACTAATGGTGAGCTGTGTAAACATGAATTCCTAATATTTGAAAGCAAATTCAAGTCAAAACGCTCGCTAAAGTGGCCGGAGTTGTAAATATTATCAGTTTTCTGGTCATTTCCCTGCTTTTCACGGGTCATGTCCGTGATTGAAAACAGCAGGAAATGTAGTAAGAATCTACTAACTTTTATTTCAAGGGTTTCTTATAAGTTTTTAATCATTTCTGGAAACTCTAATTGTGTATTTTAAGAGTTTTACCACAATTAGACAGTTTTCTTACAAGTATGTAATGGAACCGGCAGGATAGTAACTGATTCACCAAAAAGACGCTAGAGAAATTCGGCCTCAATTGTAAACATTAGCAGTATAGTCCTCACTTACAGTCTTTCTACACTAATGGTGAGCTGTGTAAACATGAATTCCTAATATTTGAAAGCAAATTCAAGTCAAAACGCTCGCTAAAGTGGCCGGAGTTGTAAATATTATCAGTTTTCTGGTCATTTCCCTGCTTTTCACGGGTCATGTCCGTGATTGAAAACAGCAGGAAATGTAGTAAGAATCTACTAACTTTTATTTCAAGGGTTTCTTATAAGTTTTTAATCATTTCTGGAAACTCTAATTGCGTATTTTAAGAGTTTTACCACAATTAGACAGTTTTCTTACAAGTATGTAATGGAACCGGCAGGATAGTAACTGATTCACCAAAAAGACGCTAGAGAAATTCGGCCTCAATTGTAAACATTAGCAGTATAGTCCTCACTTACAGTCTTTCTACACTAATTGTGAGCTGTGTAAACATGAATTCCTAATATTTGAAAGCGAATTCAAGTGAAAACGCTCGCTAAAGTGGCCGGAGTTGTAAATATTATCAGTTTTCTGGTCATTTCCCTGCTTTTCACGGGTCATGTCCGTGATTGAAAACAGCAGGAAATGTAGTAAGAATCTACAAACTTTTATTTCAAGGGTTTCTTATAAGTTTTTAATCATTTCTGCAAACTCTAATTGCGTATTTTAAGAGTTTTACCACAATTAGACAGTTTTCTTACAAGTATGTAATGGAACCGGCAGGATAGTAACTGATTCACCAAAAAGACGCTAGAGAAATTCGGCCTCAATTGTAAACATTAGCAGTATAGTCCTCACTTACAGTCTTTCTACACTAATGGTGAGCTGTATAAACATGAATTCCTAATATTTGAAAGCAAATTCAAGTCAAAACGCTCGCTAAGGTGGCCGGAGTTGTAAATATTATCAGTTTTCTGGTAATTTCCCTGCTTTTCACGGGTCATGTCCGTGATTGAAAACAGCAGGAAATGTAGTAAGAATCTACAAACTTTTATTTCAAGGGTTTCTTATAAGTTTTTAATCATTTCTGCAAACTCTAATTGCGTATTTTAAGAGTTTTACCACAATTAGACAGTTTTCTTACAAGTATGTAATGGAACCGGCAGGATAGTAACTGATTCACCAAAAAGACGCTAGAGAAATTCGGCCTCAATTGTAAACATTAGCAGTATAGTTCTCACTTACAGTCTTTCTACACTAATGGTGAGCTGTGTAAACATGAATTCCTAATATTTGAAAGCAAATTCAAGTCAAAACGCTCGCTAAATTGGCCGGAGTTGTAAATATTATCAGTTTTCTGGTCATTTCCCTGCTTTTCACGGGTCATGTCCGTGATTGAAAACAGCAGGAAATGTAGTAAGAATCTACTAACTTTTATTTCAAGGGTTTCTTATAAGTTTTTAATCATTTCTGGAAACTCTAATGGCGTATTTTAAGAGTTTTACCACAATTAGACAGTTTTCTTACAAGTATGTAATGGAACCGGCAGGATAGTAACTGATTCACCAAAAAGACGCTAGAGAAATTCGGCCTCAATTGTAAACATTAGCAGTATAGTCCTCACTTACAATCTTTCTACACTAATTGTGAGCTGTGTAAACATGAATTCCTAATATTTGAAAGCGAATTCAAGTGAAAACGCTCGCTAAAGTGGCCGGAGTTGTAAATATTATCAGTTTTCTGGTCATTTCCCTGCTTTTCACGGGTCATGTCCGTGATTGAAAACAGCAGGAAATGTAGTAAGAATCTACAAACTTTTATTTCAAGGGTTTCTTATAAGTTCTTAATCATTTCTGGAAACTCTAATTGCGTATTTTAAGAGTTTTACCACAATTAGACAGTTTTCTTACAAGTATGTAATGGAACCGGCAGGATAGTAACTGATTCACCAAAAAGACGCTAGAGAAATTCGGCCTCAATTGTAAACATTAGCAGTATAGTCCTCACTTACAGTCTTTCTACACTAATGGTGAGCTGTGTAAACATGAATTTCTAATATTTGAAAGCAAATTCAAGTCAAAACGCTCGGTAAAGTGGCCGGAGTTGTAAATATTATCAGTTTTCTGGTCATTTCCCTGCTTTTCACGGGTCATGTCCGTGATTGAAAACAGCAGGAAATGTAGTAAGAATCTACAAACTTTTATTTCAAGGGTTTCTTATAAGTTTTTAATCATTTCTGCAAACTCTAATTGCGTATTTTAAGAGTTTTACCACAATTAGACAGTTTTCTTACAAGTATGTAATGGAACCGGCAGGATAGTAACTGATTCACCAAAAAGACGCTAGAGAAATTCGGCCTCAATTGTAAACATTAGCAGTATAGTCCTCACTTACAGTCTTTCTACACTAATGGTGAGCTGTATAAACATGAATTCCTAATATTTGAAAGCAAATTCAAGTCAAAACGCTCGCTAAGGTGGACGGAGTTGTAAATATTATCAGTTTTCTGGTAATTTCCCTGCTTTTCACGGGTCATGTCCGTGATTGAAAACAGCAGGAAATGTAGTAAGAATCTACAAACTTTTATTTCAAGGGTTTCTTATAAGTTTTTAATCATTTCTGCAAACTCTAATTGCGTATTTTAAGAGTTTTACCACAATTAGACAGTTTTCTTACAAGTATGTAATGGAACCGGCAGGATAGTAACTGATTCACCAAAAAGACGCTAGAGAAATTCGGCCTCAATTGTAAACATTAGCAGTATAATCCTCACTTACAGTCTTTCTACACTAATGGTGAGCTGTGTAAACATGAATTCCTAATATTTGAAAGCAAATTCAAGTCAAAACGCTCGCTAAAGTGGCCGGAGTTGTAAATATTATCAGTTTTCTGGTCATTTCCCTGCTTTTCACGGGTCATGTCCGTGATTGAAAACAGCAGGAAATGTAGTAAGAATCTACAAACTTTTATTTCAAGGGTTTCTTATAAGTTTTTAATCATTTCTGCAAACTCTAATGGCGTATTTTAAGAGTTTTACCACAATTAGACAGTTTTCTTACAAGTATGTAATGGAACCGGCAGGATAGTAACTGATTCACCAAAAAGACGCTAGAGAAATTCGGCCTCAATTGTAAACATTAGCAGTATAGTCCTCACTTACAGTCTTTCTACACTAATGGTGAGCTGTATAAACATGAATTCCTAATATTTGAAAGCAAATTCAAGTCAAAACGCTCGCTAAAGTGGCCGGAGTTGTAAATATTTTCAGTTTTCTGGTCATTTCCCTGCTTTTCACGGGTCATGTCCGTGATTGAAAACAGCAGGAAATGTAGTAAGAATCTACAAACTTTTATTTCAAGGGTTTCTTATAAGTTTTTAATCATTTCTGCAAACTCTAATTGCGTATTTTAAGAGTTTTACCACAATTAGACAGTTTTCTTACAAGTATGTAATGGAACCGGCAGGATAGTAACTGATTCACCAAAAAGACGCTAGAGAAATTCGGCCTCAATTGTAAACATTAGCAGTATAGTCCTCACTTACAGTCTTTCTACACTAATGGTGAGCTGTATAAACATGAATTCCTAATATTTGAAAGCAAATTCAAGTCAAAAAGCTCGCTAAAGTGGCCGGAGTTGTAAATATTATCAGTTTTCTGGTCATTTCCCTGCTTTTCACGGGTCATGTCCGTGATTGAAAACAGCAGGAAATGTAGTAAGAATCTACAAACTTTTATTTCAAGGGTTTCTTATAAGTTTTTAATCATTTCTGCAAACTCTAATTGCGTATTTTAAGAGTTTTACCACAATTAGACAGTTTTCTTACAAGTATGTAATGGAACCGGCAGGATAGTAACTGATTCACCAAAAAGACGCTAGAGAAATTCGGCCTCAATTGTAAACATTAGCAGTATAGTCCTCACTTACAGTCTTTCTACACTAATGGTGAGCTGTATAAACATGAATTCCTAATATTTGAAAGCAAATTCAAGTCAAAACGCTCGCTAAAGTGGCCGGAGTTGTAAATATTATCAGTTTTCTGGTCATTTCCCTGCTTTTCACGGGTCATGTCCGTGATTGAAAACAGCAGGAAATGTAGTAAGAATCTACAAACTTTTATTTCAAGGGTTTCTTATAAGTTTTTAATCATTTCTGCAAACTCTAATTGCGTATTTTAAGAGTTTTACCACAATTAGACCGTTTTCTTACAAGTATGTAATGGAACCGGCAGGATAGTAACTGATTCACCAAAAAGACGCTAGAGAAATTCGGCCTCAATTGTAAACATTAGCAGTATAGTCCTCACTTACAGTCTTTCTACACTAATGGTGAGCTGTATAAACATGAATTCCTAATATTTGAAAGCAAATTCAAGTCAAAACGCTCGCTAAGGTGGCCGGAGTTGTAAATATTATCAGTTTTCTGGTAATTTCCCTGCTTTTCACGGGTCATGTCCGTGATTGAAAACAGCAGGAAATGTAGTAAGAATCTACAAACTTTTATTTCAAGGGTTTCTTATAAGTTTTTAATCATTTCTGCAAACTCTAATTGCGTATTTTAAGAGTTTTACCACAATTAGACAGTTTTCTTACAAGTATGTAATGGAACCAGCAGGATAGTAACTGATTCACCAAAAAGACGCTAGAGAAATTCGGCCTCAATTGTAAACATTAGCAGTATAGTTCTCACTTACAGTCTTTCTACACTAATGGTGAGCTGTGTAAACATGAATTCCTAATATTTGAAAGCAAATTCAAGTCAAAACGCTCGCTAAAGTGGCCGGAGTTGTAAATATTATCAGTTTTCTGGTCATTTCCCTGCTTTTCACGGGTCATGTCCGTGATTGAAAACAGCAGGAAATGTAGTAAGAATCTACAAACTTTTATTTCAAGGGTTTCTTATAAGTTTTTAATCATTTCTGGAAACTCTAATTGCGTATTTTAAGAGTTTTACCACAATTAGACAGTTTTCTTACAAGTATGTAATGGAACCGGCAGGATAGTAACTGATTCACCAAAAAGACGCTAGAGAAATTCGGCCTCAATTGTAAACATTAGCAGTATAGTCCTCACTTACAGTCTTTCTACACTAATGGTGAGCTGTATAAACATGAATTCCTAATATTTGAAAGCAAATTCAAGTCAAAACGCTCGCTAAAGTGGCCGGAGTTGTAAATATTATCAGTTTTCTGGTCATTTCCCTGCTTTTCACGGGTCATGTCCGTGATTGAAAACAGCAGGAAATGTAGTAAGAATCTACAAACTTTTATTTCAAGGGTTTCTTATAAGTTTTTAATCATTTCTGGAAACTCTAATTGCGTATTTTAAGAGTTTTACCACAATTAGACAGTTTTCTTACAAGTATGTAATGGAACCGGCAGGATAGTAACTGATTCACCAAAAAGACGCTAGAGAAATTCGGCCTCAATTGTAAACATTAGCAGTATAGTCCTCACTTACAGTCTTTCTACACTAATGGTGAGCTGTATAAACATGAATTCCTAATATTTGAAAGCAAATTCAAGTCAAAACGCTCGCTAAGGTGGCCGGAGTTGTAAATATTATCAGTTTTCTGGTAATTTCCCTGCTTTTCACGGGTCATGTCCGTGATTGAAAACAGCAGGAAATGTAGTAAGAATCTACAAACTTTTATTTCAAGGGTTTCTTATAAGTTTTTAATCATTTCTGCAAACTCTAATTGCGTATTTTAAGAGTTTTACCACAATTAGACAGTTTTCTTACAAGTATGTAATGGAACCGGCAGGATAGTAACTGATTCACCAAAAAGACGCTAGAGAAATTCGGCCTCAATTGTAAACATTAGCAGTATAGTTCTCACTTACAGTCTTTCTACACTAATGGTGAGCTGTGTAAACATGAATTCCTAATATTTGAAAGCAAATTCAAGTCAAAACGCTCGCTAAAGTGGCCGGAGTTGTAAATATTATCAGTTTTCTGGTCATTTCCCTGCTTTTCACGGGTCATGTCCGTGATTGAAAACAGCAGGAAATGTAGTAAGAATCTACTAACTTTTATTTCAAGGGTTTCTTATAAGTTTTTAATCATTTCTGGAAACTCTAATGGCGTATTTTAAGAGTTTTACCACAATTAGACAGTTTTCTTACAAGTATGTAATGGAACCGGCAGGATAGTAACTGATTCACCAAAAAGACGCTAGAGAAATTCGGCCTCAATTGTAAACATTAGCAGTATAGTCCTCACTTACAATCTTTCTACACTAATTGTGAGCTGTGTAAACATGAATTCCTAATATTTGAAAGCGAATTCAAGTGAAAACGCTCGCTAAAGTGGCCGGAGTTGTAAATATTATCAGTTTTCTGGTCATTTCCCTGCTTTTCACGGGTCATGTCCGTGATTGAAAACAGCAGGAAATGTAGTAAGAATCTACAAACTTTTATTTCAAGGGTTTCTTATAAGTTCTTAATCATTTCTGGAAACTCTAATTGCGTATTTTAAGAGTTTTACCACAATTAGACAGTTTTCTTACAAGTATGTAATGGAACCGGCAGGATAGTAACTGATTCACCAAAAAGACGCTAGAGAAATTCGGCCTCAATTGTAAACATTAGCAGTATAGTCCTCACTTACAGTCTTTCTACACTAATGGTGAGCTGTGTAAACATGAATTTCTAATATTTGAAAGCAAATTCAAGTCAAAACGCTCGGTAAAGTGGCCGGAGTTGTAAATATTATCAGTTTTCTGGTCATTTCCCTGCTTTTCACGGGTCATGTCCGTGATTGAAAACAGCAGGAAATGTAGTAAGAATCTACAAACTTTTATTTCAAGGGTTTCTTATAAGTTTTTAATCATTTCTGCAAACTCTAATTGCGTATTTTAAGAGTTTTACCACAATTAGACAGTTTTCTTACAAGTATGTAATGGAACCGGCAGGATAGTAACTGATTCACCAAAAAGACGCTAGAGAAATTCGGCCTCAATTGTAAACATTAGCAGTATAGTCCTCACTTACAGTCTTTCTACACTAATGGTGAGCTGTATAAACATGAATTCCTAATATTTGAAAGCAAATTCAAGTCAAAACGCTCGCTAAGGTGGCCGGAGTTGTAAATATTATCAGTTTTCTGGTCATTTCCCTGCTTTTCACGGGTCATGTCCGTGATTGAAAACAGCAGGAAATGTAGTAAGAATCTACAAACTTTTATTTCAAGGGTTTCTTATAAGTTTTTAATCATTTCTGCAAACTCTAATTGCGTATTTTAAGAGTTTTACCACAATTAGACAGTTTTCTTACAAGTATGTAATGGAACCGGCAGGATAGTAACTGATTCACCAAAAAGACGCTAGAGAAATTCGGCCTCAATTGTAAACATTAGCAGTATAGTCCTCACTTAGAGTCTTTCTACACTAATGGTGAGCTGTATAAACATGAATTCCTAATATTTGAAAGCAAATTCAAGTCAAAACGCTCGCTAAAGTGGCCGGAGTTGTAAATATTATCAGTTTTCTGGTCATTTCCCTGCTTTTCACGGGTCATGTCAGTGATTGAAAACAGCAGGAAATGTAGTAAGAATCTACAAACTTTTATTTCAAGGGTTTCTTATAAGTTTTTAATCATTTCTGCAAACTCTAATTGCGTATTTTAAGAGTTTTACCACAATTAGACAGTTTTCTTACAAGTATGTAATGGAACCGGCAGGATAGTAACTGATTCACCAAAAAGACGCTAGAGAAATTCGGCCTCAATTGTAAACATTAGCAGTATAGTCCTCACTTACAGTCTTTCTACACTAATGGTGAGCTGTGTAAACATGAATTCCTAATATTTGAAAGCAAATTCAAGTCAAAACGCTCGCTAAAGTGGCCGGAGTTGTAAATATTATCAGTTTTCTGGTCATTTCCCTGCTTTTCACGGGTCATGTCCGTGATTGAAAACAGCAGGAAATGTAGTAAGAATCTACTAACTTTTATTTCAAGGGTTTCTTATAAGTTTTTAATCATTTCTGGAAACTCTAATTGTGTATTTTAAGAGTTTTACCACAATTAGACAGTTTTCTTACAAGTATGTAATGGAACCGGCAGGATAGTAACTGATTCACCAAAAAGACGCTAGAGAAATTCGGCCTCAATTGTAAACATTAGCAGTATAGTCCTCACTTACAGTCTTTCTACACTAATGGTGAGCTGTGTAAACATGAATTCCTAATATTTGAAAGCAAATTCAAGTCAAAACGCTCGCTAAAGTGGCCGGAGTTGTAAATATTATCAGTTTTCTGGTCATTTCCCTGCTTTTCATGGGTCATGTCCGTGATTGAAAACAGCAGGAAATGTAGTAAGAATCTACTAACTTTTATTTCAAGGGTTTCTTATAAGTTTTTAATCATTTCTGCAAACTCTAATTGCGTATTTTAAGAGTTTTACCACAATTAGACAGTTTTCTTACAAGTATGTAATGGAACCGGCACGATAGTAACTGATTCACCAAAAAGACGCTAGAGAAATTCGGCCTCAATTGTAAACATTAGCAGTATAGTCCTCACTTACAGTCTTTCTACACTAATTGTGAGCTGTGTAAACATGAATTTCTAATATTTGAAAGCAAATTCAAGTCAAAACGCTCGCTAAAGTGGCCGGAGTTGTAAATATTATCAGTTTTCTGGTCATTTCCCTGCTTTTCACGGGTCATGTCCGTGATTGAAAACAGTAGGAAATGTAGTAAGAATCTACAAACTTTTATTTCAAGGGTTTCTTATAAGTTCTTAATCATTTCTGGAAACTCTAATTGCGTATTTTAAGAGTTTTACCACAATTAGACAGTTTTCTTACAAGTATGTAATGGAACCGGCAGGATAGTAACTGATTCACCAAAAAGACGCTAGAGAAATTCGGCCTCAATTGTAAACATTAGCAGTATAGTCCTCACTTACAGTCTTTCTACACTAATGGTGAGCTGTATAAACATGAATTCCTAATATTTGAAAGCAAATTCAAGTCAAAACGCTCGCTAAGGTGGCCGGAGTTGTAAATATTATCAGTTTTCTGGTAATTTCCCTGCTTTTCACGGGTCATGTCCGTGATTGAAAACAGCAGGAAATGTAGTAAGAATCTACAAACTTTTATTTCAAGGGTTTCTTATAAGTTTTTAATCATTTCTGCAAACTCTAATTGCGTATTTTAAGAGTTTTACCACAATTAGACAGTTTTCTTACAAGTATGTAATGGAACCGGCAGGATAGTAACTGATTCACCAAAAAGACGCTAGAGAAATTCGGCCTCAATTGTAAACATTAGCAGTATAGTTCTCACTTACAGTCTTTCTACACTAATGGTGAGCTGTGTAAACATGAATTCCTAATATTTGAAAGCAAATTCAAGTCAAAACGCTCGCTAAAGTGGCCGGAGTTGTAAATATTATCAGTTTTCTGGTCATTTCCCTGCTTTTCACGGGTCATGTCCGTGATTGAAAACAGCAGGAAATGTAGTAAGAATCTACAAACTTTTATTTCAAGGGTTTCTTATAAGTTTTTAATCATTTCTGCAAACTCTAATTGCGTATTTTAAGAGTTTTACCACAATTAGACAGTTTTCTTACAAGTATGTAATGGAACCGGCAGGATAGTAACTGATTCACCAAAAAGACGCTAGAGAAATTCGGCCTCAATTGTAAACATTAGCAGTATAGTCCTCACTTACAGTCTTTCTACACTAATGGTGAGCTGTATAAACATGAATTCCTAATATTTGAAAGCAAATTCAAGTCAAAACGCTCGCTAAAGTGGCCGGAGTTGTAAATATTATCAGTTTTCTGGTCATTTCCCTGCTTTTCACGGGTCATGTCCGTGATTGAAAACAGCAGGAAATGTAGTAAGAATCTACAAACTTTTATTTCAAGGGTTTCTTATAAGTTTTTAATCATTTCTGCAAACTCTAATTGCGTATTTTAAGAGTTTTACCACAATTAGACAGTTTTCTTACAAGTATGTAATGGAACCGGCAGGATAGTAACTGATTCACCAAAAAGACGCTAGAGAAATTCGGCCTCAATTGTAAACATTAGCAGTATAGTCCTCACTTACAGTCTTTCTACACTAATGGTGAGCTGTATAAACATGAATTCCTAATATTTGAAAGCAAATTCAAGTCAAAACGCTCGCTAAGGTGGCCGGAGTTGTAAATATTATCAGTTTTCTGGTAATTTCCCTGCTTTTCACGGGTCATGTCCGTGATTGAAAACAGCAGGAAATGTAGTAAGAATCTACAAACTTTTATTTCAAGGGTTTCTTATAAGTTTTTAATCATTTCTGCAAACTCTAATTGCGTATTTTAAGAGTTTTACCACAATTAGACAGTTTTCTTACAAGTATGTAATGGAACCGGCAGGATAGTAACTGATTCACCAAAAAGACGCTAGAGAAATTCGGCCTCAATTGTAAACATTAGCAGTATAGTTCTCACTTACAGTCTTTCTACACTAATGGTGAGCTGTGTAAACATGAATTCCTAATATTTGAAAGCAAATTCAAGTCAAAACGCTCGCTAAATTGGCCGGAGTTGTAAATATTATCAGTTTTCTGGTCATTTCCCTGCTTTTCACGGGTCATGTCCGTGATTGAAAACAGCAGGAAATGTAGTAAGAATCTACTAACTTTTATTTCAAGGGTTTCTTATAAGTTTTTAATCATTTCTGGAAACTCTAATTGCGTATTTTAAGAGTTTTACCACAATTAGACAGTTTTCTTACAAGTATGTAATGGAACCGGCAGGATAGTAACTGATTCACCAAAAAGACGCTAGAGAAATTCGGCCTCAATTGTAAACATTAGCAGTATAGTCCTCACTTACAATCTTTCTACACTAATTGTGAGCTGTGTAAACATGAATTCCTAATATTTGAAAGCGAATTCAAGTGAAAACGCTCGCTAAAGTGGCCGGAGTTGTAAATATTATCAGTTTTCTGGTCATTTCCCTGCTTTTCACGGGTCATGTCCGTGATTGAAAACAGCAGGAAATGTAGTAAGAATCTACAAACTTTTATTTCAAGGGTTTCTTATAAGTTCTTAATCATTTCTGGAAACTCTAATTGCGTATTTTAAGAGTTTTACCACAATTAGACAGTTTTCTTACAAGTATGTAATGGAACCGGCAGGATAGTAACTGATTCACCAAAAAGACGCTAGAGAAATTCGGCCTCAATTGTAAACATTAGCAGTATAGTCCTCACTTACAGTCTTTCTACACTAATGGTGAGCTGTGTAAACATGAATTTCTAATATTTGAAAGCAAATTCAAGTCAAAACGCTCGGTAAAGTGGCCGGAGTTGTAAATATTATCAGTTTTCTGGTCATTTCCCTGCTTTTCACGGGTCATGTCCGTGATTGAAAACAGCAGGAAATGTAGTAAGAATCTACAAACTTTTATTTCAAGGGTTTCTTATAAGTTTTTAATCATTTCTGCAAACTCTAATTGCGTATTTTAAGAGTTTTACCACAATTAGACAGTTTTCTTACAAGTATGTAATGGAACCGGCAGGATAGTAACTGATTCACCAAAAAGACGCTAGAGAAATTCGGCCTCAATTGTAAACATTAGCAGTATAGTCCTCACTTACAGTCTTTCTACACTAATGGTGAGCTGTATAAACATGAATTCCTAATATTTGAAAGCAAATTCAAGTCAAAACGCTCGCTAAGGTGGCCGGAGTTGTAAATATTATCAGTTTTCTGGTAATTTCCCTGCTTTTCACGGGTCATGTCCGTGATTGAAAACAGCAGGAAATGTAGTAAGAATCTACAAACTTTTATTTCAAGGGTTTCTTATAAGTTTTTAATCATTTCTGCAAACTCTAATTGCGTATTTTAAGAGTTTTACCACAATTAGACAGTTTTCTTACAAGTATGTAATGGAACCGGCAGGATAGTAACTGATTCACCAAAAAGACGCTAGAGAAATTCGGCCTCAATTGTAAACATTAGCAGTATAATCCTCACTTACAGTCTTTCTACACTAATGGTGAGCTGTGTAAACATGAATTCCTAATATTTGAAAGCAAATTCAAGTCAAAACGCTCGCTAAAGTGGCCGGAGTTGTAAATATTATCAGTTTTCTGGTCATTTCCCTGCTTTTCACGGGTCATGTCCGTGATTGAAAACAGCAGGAAATGTAGTAAGAATCTACAAACTTTTATTTCAAGGGTTTCTTATAAGTTTTTAATCATTTCTGCAAACTCTAATGGCGTATTTTAAGAGTTTTACCACAATTAGACAGTTTTCTTACAAGTATGTAATGGAACCGGCAGGATAGTAACTGATTCACCAAAAAGACGCTAGAGAAATTCGGCCTCAATTGTAAACATTAGCAGTATAGTCCTCACTTACAGTCTTTCTACACTAATGGTGAGCTGTATAAACATGAATTCCTAATATTTGAAAGCAAATTCAAGTCAAAACGCTCGCTAAAGTGGCCGGAGTTGTAAATATTTTCAGTTTTCTGGTCATTTCCCTGCTTTTCACGGGTCATGTCCGTGATTGAAAACAGCAGGAAATGTAGTAAGAATCTACAAACTTTTATTTCAAGGGTTTCTTATAAGTTTTTAATCATTTCTGCAAACTCTAATTGCGTATTTTAAGAGTTTTACCACAATTAGACAGTTTTCTTACAAGTATGTAATGGAACCGGCAGGATAGTAACTGATTCACCAAAAAGACGCTAGAGAAATTCGGCCTCAATTGTAAACATTAGCAGTATAGTCCTCACTTACAGTCTTTCTACACTAATGGTGAGCTGTATAAACATGAATTCCTAATATTTGAAAGCAAATTCAAGTCAAAAAGCTCGCTAAAGTGGCCGGAGTTGTAAATATTATCAGTTTTCTGGTCATTTCCCTGCTTTTCACGGGTCATGTCCGTGATTGAAAACAGCAGGAAATGTAGTAAGAATCTACAAACTTTTATTTCAAGGGTTTCTTATAAGTTTTTAATCATTTCTGCAAACTCTAATTGCGTATTTTAAGAGTTTTACCACAATTAGACAGTTTTCTTACAAGTATGTAATGGAACCGGCAGGATAGTAACTGATTCACCAAAAAGACGCTAGAGAAATTCGGCCTCAATTGTAAACATTAGCAGTATAGTCCTCACTTACAGTCTTTCTACACTAATGGTGAGCTGTATAAACATGAATTCCTAATATTTGAAAGCAAATTCAAGTCAAAACGCTCGCTAAAGTGGCCGGAGTTGTAAATATTATCAGTTTTCTGGTCATTTCCCTGCTTTTCACGGGTCATGTCCGTGATTGAAAACAGCAGGAAATGTAGTAAGAATCTACAAACTTTTATTTCAAGGGTTTCTTATAAGTTTTTAATCATTTCTGCAAACTCTAATTGCGTATTTTAAGAGTTTTACCACAATTAGACCGTTTTCTTACAAGTATGTAATGGAACCGTCAGGATAGTAACTGATTCACCAAAAAGACGCTAGAGAAATTCGGCCTCAATTGTAAACATTAGCAGTATAGTCCTCACTTACAGTCTTTCTACACTAATGGTGAGCTGTGTAAACATGAATTCCTAATATTTGAAAGCAAATTCAAGTCAAAACGCTCGCTAAAGTGGCCGGAGTTGTAAATATTATCAGTTTTCTGGTCATTTCCCTGCTTTTCACGGGTCATGTCCGTGATTGAAAACAGCAGGAAATGTAGTAAGAATCTACAAACTTTTATTTCAAGGGTTTCTTATAAGTTTTTAATCATTTCTGCAAACTCTAATTGCGTATTTTAAGAGTTTTACCACAATTAGACAGTTTTCTTACAAGTATGTAATGGAACCGGCAGGATAGTAACTGATTCACCAAAAAGACGCTAGAGAAATTCGGCCTCAATTGTAAACATTAGCAGTATAGTCCTCACTTACAGTCTTTCTACACTAATGGTGAGCTGTATAAACATGAATTCCTAATATTTGAAAGCAAATTCAAGTCAAAACGCTCGCTAAAGTGGCCGGAGTTGTAAATATTATCAGTTTTCTGGTCATTTCCCTGCTTTTCACGGGTCATGTCCGTGATTGAAAACAGCAGGAAATGTAGTAAGAATCTACAAACTTTTATTTCAAGGGTTTCTTATAAGTTTTTAATCATTTCTGCAAACTCTAATTGCGTATTTTAAGAGTTTTACCACAATTAGACAGTTTTCTTACAAGTATGTAATGGAACCGGCAGGATAGTAACTGATTCACCAAAAAGACGCTAGAGAAATTCGGCCTCAATTGTAAACATTAGCAGTATAGTCCTCACTTACAGTCTTTCTACACTAATGGTGAGCTGTATAAACATGAATTCCTAATATTTGAAAGCAAATTCAAGTCAAAACGCTCGCTAAGGTGGCCGGAGTTGTAAATATTATCAGTTTTCTGGTAATTTCCCTGCTTTTCACGGGTCATGTCCGTGATTGAAAACAGCAGGAAATGTAGTAAGAATCTACAAACTTTTATTTCAAGGGTTTCTTATAAGTTTTTAATCATTTCTGCAAACTCTAATTGCGTATTTTAAGAGTTTTACCACAATTAGACAGTTTTCTTACAAGTATGTAATGGAACCGGCAGGATAGTAACTGATTCACCAAAAAGACGCTAGAGAAATTCGGCCTCAATTGTAAACATTAGCAGTATAGTTCTCACTTACAGTCTTTCTACACTAATGGTGAGCTGTGTAAACATGAATTCCTAATATTTGAAAGCAAATTCAAGTCAAAACGCTCGCTAAAGTGGCCGGAGTTGTAAATATTATCAGTTTTCTGGTCATTTCCCTGCTTTTCACGGGTCATGTCCGTGATTGAAAACAGCAGGAAATGTAGTAAGAATCTACTAACTTTTATTTCAAGGGTTTCTTATAAGTTTTTAATCATTTCTGGAAACTCTAATGGCGTATTTTAAGAGTTTTACCACAATTAGACAGTTTTCTTACAAGTATGTAATGGAACCGGCAGGATAGTAACTGATTCACCAAAAAGACGCTAGAGAAATTCGGCCTCAATTGTAAACATTAGCAGTATAGTCCTCACTTACAATCTTTCTACACTAATTGTGAGCTGTGTAAACATGAATTCCTAATATTTGAAAGCGAATTCAAGTGAAAACGCTCGCTAAAGTGGCCGGAGTTGTAAATATTATCAGTTTTCTGGTCATTTCCCTGCTTTTCACGGGTCATGTCCGTGATTGAAAACAGCAGGAAATGTAGTAAGAATCTACAAACTTTTATTTCAAGGGTTTCTTATAAGTTCTTAATCATTTCTGGAAACTCTAATTGCGTATTTTAAGAGTTTTACCACAATTAGACAGTTTTCTTACAAGTATGTAATGGAACCGGCAGGATAGTAACTGATTCACCAAAAAGACGCTAGAGAAATTCGGCCTCAATTGTAAACATTAGCAGTATAGTCCTCACTTACAGTCTTTCTACACTAATGGTGAGCTGTGTAAACATGAATTTCTAATATTTGAAAGCAAATTCAAGTCAAAACGCTCGGTAAAGTGGCCGGAGTTGTAAATATTATCAGTTTTCTGGTCATTTCCCTGCTTTTCACGGGTCATGTCCGTGATTGAAAACAGCAGGAAATGTAGTAAGAATCTACAAACTTTTATTTCAAGGGTTTCTTATAAGTTCTTAATCATTTCTGGAAACTCTAATTGCGTATTTTAAGAGTTTTACCACAATTAGACAGTTTTCTTACAAGTATGTAATGGAACCGGCAGGATAGTAACTGATTCACCAAAAAGACGCTAGAGAAATTCGGCCTCAATTGTAAACATTAGCAGTATAGTCCTCACTTACAGTCTTTCTACACTAATGGTGAGCTGTGTAAACATGAATTTCTAATATTTGAAAGCAAATTCAAGTCAAAACGCTCGGTAAAGTGGCCGGAGTTGTAAATATTATCAGTTTTCTGGTCATTTCCCTGCTTTTCACGGGTCATGTCCGTGATTGAAAACAGCAGGAAATGTAGTAAGAATCTACAAACTTTTATTTCAAGGGTTTCTTATAAGTTTTTAATCATTTCTGCAAACTCTAATTGCGTATTTTAAGAGTTTTACCACAATTAGACAGTTTTCTTACAAGTATGTAATGGAACCGGCAGGATAGTAACTGATTCACCAAAAAGACGCTAGAGAAATTCGGCCTCAATTGTAAACATTAGCAGTATAGTCCTCACTTACAGTCTTTCTACACTAATGGTGAGCTGTATAAACATGAATTCCTAATATTTGAAAGCAAATTCAAGTCAAAACGCTCGCTAAGGTGGCCGGAGTTGTAAATATTATCAGTTTTCTGGTAATTTCCCTGCTTTTCACGGGTCATGTCCGTGATTGAAAACAGCAGGAAATGTAGTAAGAATCTACAAACTTTTATTTCAAGGGTTTCTTATAAGTTTTTAATCATTTCTGCAAACTCTAATTGCGTATTTTAAGAGTTTTACCACAATTAGACAGTTTTCTTACAAGTATGTAATGGAACCGGCAGGATAGTAACTGATTCACCAAAAAGACGCTAGAGAAATTCGGCCTCAATTGTAAACATTAGCAGTATAGTCCTCACTTACAGTCTTTCTACACTAATGGTGAGCTGTGTAAACATGAATTCCTAATATTTGAAAGCAAATTCAAGTCAAAACGCTCGCTAAAGTGGCCGGAGTTGTAAATATTATCAGTTTTCTGGTCATTTCCCTGCTTTTCACGGGTCATGTCCGTGATTGAAAACAGCAGGAAATGTAGTAAGAATCTACTAACTTTTATTTCAAGGGTTTCTTATAAGTTTTTAATCATTTCTGGAAACTCTAATGGCGTATTTTAAGAGTTTTACCACAATTAGACAGTTTTCTTACAAGTATGTAATGGAACCGGCAGGATAGTAACTGATTCACCAAAAAGACGCTAGAGAAATTCGGCCTCAATTGTAAACATTAGCAGTATAGTCCTCACTTAGAGTCTTTCTACACTAATGGTGAGCTGTGTAAACATGAATTTCTAATATTTGAAAGCAAATTCAAGTCAAAACGCTCGCTAAAGTGGCCGGAGTTGTAAATATTATCAGTTTTCTGGTCATTTCCCTGCTTTTCACGGGTCATGTCCGTGATTGAAAACAGCAGGAAATGTAGTAAGAATCTACAAACTTTTATTTCAAGGGTTTCTTATAAGTTTTTAATCATTTCTGCAAACTCTAATTGCGTATTTTAAGAGTTTTACCACAATTAGACAGTTTTCTTACAAGTATGTAATGGAACCGGCAGGATAGTAACTGATTCACCAAAAAGACGCTAGAGAAATTCGGCCTCAATTGTAAACATTAGCAGTATAGTCCTCACTTACAGTCTTTCTACACTAATGGTGAGCTGTATAAACATGAATTCCTAATATTTGAAAGCAAATTCAAGTCAAAAAGCTCGCTAAAGTGGCCGGAGTTGTAAATATTATCAGTTTTCTGGTCATTTCCCTGCTTTTCACGGGTCATGTCCGTGATTGAAAACAGCAGGAAATGTAGTAAGAATCTACAAACTTTTATTTCAAGGGTTTCTTATAAGTTTTTAATCATTTCTGCAAACTCTAATTGCGTATTTTAAGAGTTTTACCACAATTAGACAGTTTTCTTACAAGTATGTAATGGAACCGGCAGGATAGTAACTGATTCACCAAAAAGACGCTAGAGAAATTCGGCCTCAATTGTAAACATTAGCAGTATAGTCCTCACTTACAGTCTTTCTACACTAATGGTGAGCTGTATAAACATGAATTCCTAATATTTGAAAGCAAATTCAAGTCAAAACGCTCGCTAAAGTGGCCGGAGTTGTAAATATTATCAGTTTTCTGGTCATTTCCCTGCTTTTCACGGGTCATGTCCGTGATTGAAAACAGCAGGAAATGTAGTAAGAATCTACTAACTTTTATTTCAAGGGTTTCTTATAAGTTTTTAATCATTTCTGGAAACTCTAATGGCGTATTTTAAGAGTTTTACCACAATTAGACAGTTTTCTTACAAGTATGTAATGGAACCGGCAGGATAGTAACTGATTCACCAAAAAGACGCTAGAGAAATTCGGCCTCAATTGTAAACATTAGCAGTATAGTCCTCACTTAGAGTCTTTCTACACTAATGGTGAGCTGTGTAAACATGAATTTCTAATATTTGAAAGCAAATTCAAGTCAAAACGCTCGCTAAAGTGGCCGGAGTTGTAAATATTATCAGTTTTCTGGTCATTTCCCTGCTTTTCACGGGTCATGTCCGTGATTGAAAACAGCAGGAAATGTAGTAAGAATCTACAAACTTTTATTTCAAGGGTTTCTTATAAGTTTTTAATCATTTCTGCAAACTCTAATTGCGTATTTTAAGAGTTTTACCACAATTAGACAGTTTTCTTACAAGTATGTAATGGAACCGGCAGGATAGTAACTGATTCACCAAAAAGACGCTAGAGAAATTCGGCCTCAATTGTAAACATTAGCAGTATAGTCCTCACTTACAGTCTTTCTACACTAATGGTGAGCTGTATAAACATGAATTCCTAATATTTGAAAGCAAATTCAAGTCAAAAAGCTCGCTAAAGTGGCCGGAGTTGTAAATATTATCAGTTTTCTGGTCATTTCCCTGCTTTTCACGGGTCATGTCCGTGATTGAAAACAGCAGGAAATGTAGTAAGAATCTACAAACTTTTATTTCAAGGGTTTCTTATAAGTTTTTAATCATTTCTGCAAACTCTAATTGCGTATTTTAAGAGTTTTACCACAATTAGACAGTTTTCTTACAAGTATGTAATGGAACCGGCAGGATAGTAACTGATTCACCAAAAAGACGCTAGAGAAATTCGGCCTCAATTGTAAACATTAGCAGTATAGTCCTCACTTACAGTCTTTCTACACTAATGGTGAGCTGTATAAACATGAATTCCTAATATTTGAAAGCAAATTCAAGTCAAAACGCTCGCTAAAGTGGCCGGAGTTGTAAATATTATCAGTTTTCTGGTCATTTCCCTGCTTTTCACGGGTCATGTCCGTGATTGAAAACAGCAGGAAATGTAGTAAGAATCTACAAACTTTTATTTCAAGGGTTTCTTATAAGTTTTTAATCATTTCTGCAAACTCTAATTGCGTATTTTAAGAGTTTTACCACAATTAGACAGTTTTCTTAAAAGTATGTAATGGAACCGGCAGGATAGTAACTGATTCACCAAAAAGACGCTAGAGAAATTCGGCCTCAATTGTAAACATTAGCAGTATAGTCCTCACTTACAGTCTTTCTACACTAATGGTGAGCTGTATAAACATGAATTCCTAATATTTGAAAGCAAATTCAAGTCAAAACGCTCGCTAAGGTGGCCGGAGTTGTAAATATTATCAGTTTTCTGGTAATTTCCCTGCTTTTCACGGGTCATGTCCGTGATTGAAAACAGCAGGAAATGTAGTAAGAATCTACAAACTTTTATTTCAAGGGTTTCTTATAAGTTTTTAATCATTTCTGCAAACTCTAATTGCGTATTTTAAGAGTTTTACCACAATTAGACAGTTTTCTTACAAGTATGTAATGGAACCGGCAGGATAGTAACTGATTCACCAAAAAGACGCTAGAGAAATTCGGCCTCAATTGTAAACATTAGCAGTATAGTCCTCACTTACAGTCTTTCTACACTAATGGTGAGCTGTGTAAACATGAATTTCTAATATTTGAAAGCAAATTCAAGTCAAAACGCTCGCTAAAGTGGCCGGAGTTGTAAATATTATCAGTTTTCTGGTCATTTCCCTGCTTTTCACGGGTCATGTCCGTGATTGAAAACAGCAGGAAATGTAGTAAGAATCTACTAACTTTTATTTCAAGGGTTTCTTATAAGTTTTTAATCATTTCTGGAAACTCTAATGGCGTATTTTAAGAGTTTTACCACAATTAGACAGTTTTCTTACAAGTATGTAATGGAACCGGCAGGATAGTAACTGATTCACCAAAAAGACGCTAGAGAAATTCGGCCTCAATTGTAAACATTAGCAGTATAGTCCTCACTTAGAGTCTTTCTACACTAATGGTGAGCTGTGTAAACATGAATTTCTAATATTTGAAAGCAAATTCAAGTCAAAACGCTCGCTAAAGTGGCCGGAGTTGTAAATATTATCAGTTTTCTGGTCATTTCCCTGCTTTTCACGGGTCATGTCCGTGATTGAAAACAGCAGGAAATGTAGTAAGAATCTACAAACTTTTATTTCAAGGGTTTCTTATAAGTTTTTAATCATTTCTGCAAACTCTAATTGCGTATTTTAAGAGTTTTACCACAATTAGACAGTTTTCTTACAAGTATGTAATGGAACCGGCAGGATAGTAACTGATTCACCAAAAAGACGCTAGAGAAATTCGGCCTCAATTGTAAACATTAGCAGTATAGTCCTCACTTACAGTCTTTCTACACTAATGGTGAGCTGTATAAACATGAATTCCTAATATTTGAAAGCAAATTCAAGTCAAAAAGCTCGCTAAAGTGGCCGGAGTTGTAAATATTATCAGTTTTCTGGTCATTTCCCTGCTTTTCACGGGTCATGTCCGTGATTGAAAACAGCAGGAAATGTAGTAAGAATCTACAAACTTTTATTTCAAGGGTTTCTTATAAGTTTTTAATCATTTCTGCAAACTCTAATTGCGTATTTTAAGAGTTTTACCACAATTAGACAGTTTTCTTACAAGTATGTAATGGAACCGGCAGGATAGTAACTGATTCACCAAAAAGACGCTAGAGAAATTCGGCCTCAATTGTAAACATTAGCAGTATAGTCCTCACTTACAGTCTTTCTACACTAATGGTGAGCTGTATAAACATGAATTCCTAATATTTGAAAGCAAATTCAAGTCAAAACGCTCGCTAAAGTGGCCGGAGTTGTAAATATTATCAGTTTTCTGGTCATTTCCCTGCTTTTCACGGGTCATGTCCGTGATTGAAAACAGCAGGAAATGTAGTAAGAATCTACAAACTTTTATTTCAAGGGTTTCTTATAAGTTTTTAATCATTTCTGCAAACTCTAATTGCGTATTTTAAGAGTTTTACCACAATTAGACAGTTTTCTTACAAGTATGTAATGGAACCGGCAGGATAGTAACTGATTCACCAAAAAGACGCTAGAGAAATTCGGCCTCAATTGTAAACATTAGCAGTATAGTCCTCACTTACAGTCTTTCTACACTAATGGTGAGCTGTATAAACATGAATTCCTAATATTTGAAAGCAAATTCAAGTCAAAACGCTCGCTAAGGTGGCCGGAGTTGTAAATATTATCAGTTTTCTGGTAATTTCCCTGCTTTTCACGGGTCATGTCCGTGATTGAAAACAGCAGGAAATGTAGTAAGAATCTACAAACTTTTATTTCAAGGGTTTCTTATAAGTTTTTAATCATTTCTGCAAACTCTAATTGCGTATTTTAAGAGTTTTACCACAATTAGACAGTTTTCTTACAAGTATGTAATGGAACCGGCAGGATAGTAACTGATTCACCAAAAAGACGCTAGAGAAATTCGGCCTCAATTGTAAACATTAGCAGTATAGTTCTCACTTACAGTCTTTCTACACTAATGGTGAGCTGTGTAAACATGAATTCCTAATATTTGAAAGCAAATTCAAGTCAAAACGCTCGCTAAAGTGGCCGGAGTTGTAAATATTATCAGTTTTCTGGTCATTTCCCTGCTTTTCACGGGTCATGTCCGTGATTGAAAACAGCAGGAAATGTAGTAAGAATCTACTAACTTTTATTTCAAGGGTTTCTTATAAGTTTTTAATCATTTCTGGAAACTCTAATGGCGTATTTTAAGAGTTTTACCACAATTAGACAGTTTTCTTACAAGTATGTAATGGAACCGGCAGGATAGTAACTGATTCACCAAAAAGACGCTAGAGAAATTCGGCCTCAATTGTAAACATTAGCAGTATAGTCCTCACTTACAGTCTTTCTACACTAATTGTGAGCTGTGTAAACATGAATTCCTAATATTTGAAAGCGAATTCAAGTCAAAACGCTCGCTAAAGTGGCCGGAGTTGTAAATATTATCAGTTTTCTGGTCATTTCCCTGCTTTTCACGGGTCATGTCCGTGATTGAAAACAGCAGGAAATGTAGTAAGAATCTACAAACTTTTATTTCAAGGGTTTCTTATAAGTTTTTAATCATTTCTGCAAACTCTAATTGCGTATTTTAAGAGTTTTACCACAATTAGACAGTTTTCTTACAAGTATGTAATGGAACCGGCAGGATAGTAACTGATTCACCAAAAAGACGCTAGAGAAATTCGGCCTCAATTGTAAACATTAGCAGTATAGTCCTCACTTACAGTCTTTCCACACTAATGGTGAGCTGTATAAACATGAATTCCTAATATTTGAAAGCAAATTCAAGTCAAAAAGCTCGCTAAAGTGGCCGGAGTTGTAAATATTATCAGTTTTCTGGTCATTTCCCTGCTTTTCACGGGTCATGTCCGTGATTGAAAACAGCAGGAAATGTAGTAAGAATCTACAAACTTTTATTTCAAGGGTTTCTTATAAGTTTTTAATCATTTCTGCAAACTCTAATTGCGTATTTTAAGAGTTTTACCACAATTAGACAGTTTTCTTACAAGTATGTAATGGAACCGGCAGGATAGTAACTGATTCACCAAAAAGACGCTAGAGAAATTCGGCCTCAATTGTAAACATTAGCAGTATAGTCCTCACTTACAGTCTTTCTACACTAATGGTGAGCTGTATAAACATGAATTCCTAATATTTGAAAGCAAATTCAAGTCAAAACGCTCGCTAAAGTGGCCGGAGTTGTAAATATTATCAGTTTTCTGGTCATTTCCCTGCTTTTCACGGGTCATGTCCGTGATTGAAAACAGCAGGAAATGTAGTAAGAATCTACAAACTTTTATTTCAAGGGTTTCTTATAAGTTTTTAATCATTTCTGCAAACTCTAATTGCGTATTTTAAGAGTTTTACCACAATTAGACAGTTTTCTTACAAGTATGTAATGGAACCGGCAGGATAGTAACTGATTCACCAAAAAGACGCTAGAGAAATTCGGGCTCAATTGTAAACATTAGCAGTATAGTCCTCACTTACAGTCTTTCTACACTAATGGTGAGCTGTATAAACATGAATTCCTAATATTTGAAAGCAAATTCAAGTCAAAACGCTCGCTAAGGTGGCCGGAGTTGTAAATATTATCAGTTTTCTGGTAATTTCCCTGCTTTTCACGGGTCATGTCCGTGATTGAAAACAGCAGGAAATGTAGTAAGAATCTACAAACTTT
This sequence comes from Myotis nattereri, assembly GCF_964212035.1. Taxonomy (NCBI): domain Eukaryota; kingdom Metazoa; phylum Chordata; class Mammalia; order Chiroptera; family Vespertilionidae; genus Myotis; species Myotis nattereri. The sequence continues at coordinate 1,188,754 of NC_138083.1, forward strand.
TATTTCAAGGGTTTCTTATAAGTTTTTAATCATTTCTGCAAACTCTAATTGCGTATTTTAAGAGTTTTACCACAATTAGACAGTTTTCTTACAAGTATGTAATGGAACCGGCAGGATAGTAACTGATTCACCAAAAAGACGCTAGAGAAATTCGGCCTCAATTGTAAACATTAGCAGTATAGTTCTCACTTACAGTCTTTCTACACTAATGGTGAGCTGTGTAAACATGAATTCCTAATATTTGAAAGCAAATTCAAGTCAAAACGCTCGCTAAAGTGGCCGGAGTTGTAAATATTATCAGTTTTCTGGTCATTTCCCTGCTTTTCACGGGTCATGTCCGTGATTGAAAACAGCAGGAAATGTAGTAAGAATCTACTAACTTTTATTTCAAGGGTTTCTTATAAGTTTTTAATCATTTCTGGAAACTCTAATGGCGTATTTTAAGAGTTTTACCACAATTAGACAGTTTTCTTACAAGTATGTAATGGAACCGGCAGGATAGTAACTGATTCACCAAAAAGACGCTAGAGAAATTCGGCCTCAATTTTAAACATTAGCAGTATAGTCCTCACTTACAGTCTTTCTACACTAATTGTGAGCTGTGTAAACATGAATTCCTAATATTTGAAAGCGAATTCAAGTGAAAACGCTCGCTAAAGTGGCCGGAGTTGTAAATATTATCAGTTTTCTGGTCATTTCCCTGCTTTTCACGGGTCATGTCCGTGATTGAAAACAGCAGGAAATGTAGTAAGAATCTACAAACTTTTATTTCAAGGGTTTCTTATAAGTTCTTAATCATTTCTGGAAACTCTAATTGCGTATTTTAAGAGTTTTACCACAATTAGACAGTTTTCTTACAAGTATGTAATGGAACCGGCAGGATAGTAACTGATTCACCAAAAAGACGCTAGAGAAATTCGGCCTCAATTGTAAACATTAGCAGTATAGTCCTCACTTACAGTCTTTCTACACTAATGGTGAGCTGTATAAACATGAATTCCTAATATTTGAAAGCAAATTCAAGTCAAAACGCTCGCTAAGGTGGCCGGAGTTGTAAATATTATCAGTTTTCTGGTAATTTCCCTGCTTTTCACGGGTCATGTCCGTGATTGAAAACAGCAGGAAATGTAGTAAGAATCTACAAACTTTTATTTCAAGGGTTTCTTATAAGTTTTTAATCATTTCTGCAAACTCTAATTGCGTATTTTAAGAGTTTTACCACAATTAGACAGTTTTCTTACAAGTATGTAATGGAACCGGCAGGATAGTAACTGATTCACCAAAAAGACGCTAGAGAAATTCGGCCTCAATTGTAAACATTAGCAGTATAGTCCTCACTTACAGTCTTTCTACACTAATGGTGAGCTGTGTAAACATGAATTCCTAATATTTGAAAGCAAATTCAAGTCAAAACGCTCGCTAAAGTGGCCGGAGTTGTAAATATTATCAGTTTTCTGGTCATTTCCCTGCTTTTCACGGGTCATGTCCGTGATTGAAAACAGCAGGAAATGTAGTAAGAATCTACTAACTTTTATTTCAAGGGTTTCTTATAAGTTTTTAATCATTTCTGGAAACTCTAATGGCGTATTTTAAGAGTTTTACCACAATTAGACAGTTTTCTTACAAGTATGTAATGGAACCGGCAGGATAGTAACTGATTCACCAAAAAGACGCTAGAGAAATTCGGCCTCAATTGTAAACATTAGCAGTATAGTCCTCACTTAGAGTCTTTCTACACTAATGGTGAGCTGTGTAAACATGAATTTCTAATATTTGAAAGAAAATTCAAGTCAAAACGCTCGCTAAAGTGGCCGGAGTTGTAAATATTATCAGTTTTCTGGTCATTTCCCTGCTTTTCACGGGTCATGTCCGTGATTGAAAACAGCAGGAAATGTAGTAAGAATCTACAAACTTTTATTTCAAGGGTTTCTTATAAGTTCTTAATCATTTCTGGAAACTCTAATTGCGTATTTTAAGAGTTTTACCACAATTAGACAGTTTTCTTACAAGTATGTAATGGAACCGGCAGGATAGTAACTGATTCACCAAAAAGACGCTAGAGAAATTCGGCCTCAATTGTAAACATTAGCAGTATAGTCCTCACTTACAGTCTTTCTACACTAATGGTGAGCTGTATAAACATGAATTCCTAATATTTGAAAGCAAATTCAAGTCAAAACGCTCGCTAAAGTGGCCGGAGTTGTAAATATTATCAGTTTTCTGGTCATTTCCCTGCTTTTCACGGGTCATGTCCGTGATTGAAAACAGCAGGAAATGTAGTAAGAATCTACAAACTTTTATTTCAAGGGTTTCTTATAAGTTTTTAATCATTTCTGCAAACTCTAATTGCGTATTTTAAGAGTTTTACCACAATTAGACAGTTTTCTTACAAGTATGTAATGGAACCGGCAGGATAGTAACTGATTCACCAAAAAGACGCTAGAGAAATTCGGCCTCAATTGTAAACATTAGCAGTATAGTCCTCACTTACAGTCTTTCTACACTAATGGTGAGCTGTATAAACATGAATTCCTAATATTTGAAAGCAAATTCAAGTCAAAACGCTCGCTAAGGTGGCCGGAGTTGTAAATATTATCAGTTTTCTGGTAATTTCCCTGCTTTTCACGGGTCATGTCCGTGATTGAAAACAGCAGGAAATGTAGTAAGAATCTACAAACTTTTATTTCAAGGGTTTCTTATAAGTTTTTAATCATTTCTGCAAACTCTAATTGCGTATTTTAAGAGTTTTACCACAATTAGACAGTTTTCTTACAAGTATGTAATGGAACCGGCAGGATAGTAACTGATTCACCAAAAAGACGCTAGAGAAATTCGGCCTCAATTGTAAACATTAGCAGTATAGTTCTCACTTACAGTCTTTCTACACTAATGGTGAGCTGTGTAAACATGAATTCCTAATATTTGAAAGCAAATTCAAGTCAAAACGCTCGCTAAAGTGGCCGGAGTTGTAAATATTATCAGTTTTCTGGTCATTTCCCTGCTTTTCACGGGTCATGTCCGTGATTGAAAACAGCAGGAAATGTAGTAAGAATCTACTAACTTTTATTTCAAGGGTTTCTTATAAGTTTTTAATCATTTCTGGAAACTCTAATGGCGTATTTTAAGAGTTTTACCACAATTAGACAGTTTTCTTACAAGTATGTAATGGAACCGGCAGGATAGTAACTGATTCACCAAAAAGACGCTAGAGAAATTCGGCCTCAATTGTAAACATTAGCAGTATAGTCCTCACTTAGAGTCTTTCTACACTAATGGTGAGCTGTGTAAACATGAATTTCTAATATTTGAAAGCAAATTCAAGTCAAAACGCTCGCTAAAGTGGCCGGAGTTGTAAATATTATCAGTTTTCTGGTCATTTCCCTGCTTTTCACGGGTCATGTCCGTGATTGAAAACAGCAGGAAATGTAGTAAGAATCTACAAACTTTTATTTCAAGGGTTTCTTATAAGTTTTTAATCATTTCTGGAAACTCTAATTGCGTATTTTAAGAGTTTTACCACAATTAGACAGTTTTCTTACAAGTATGTAATGGAACCGGCAGGATAGTAACTGATTCACCAAAAAGACGCTAGAGAAATTCGGCCTCAATTGTAAACATTAGCAGTATAGTCCTCACTTACAGTCTTTCTACACTAATGGTGAGCTGTATAAACATGAATTCCTAATATTTGAAAGCAAATTCAAGTCAAAAAGCTCGCTAAAGTGGCCGGAGTTGTAAATATTATCAGTTTTCTGGTCATTTCCCTGCTTTTCACGGGTCATGTCCGTGATTGAAAACAGCAGGAAATGTAGTAAGAATCTACAAACTTTTATTTCAAGGGTTTCTTATAAGTTTTTAATCATTTCTGCAAACTCTAATTGCGTATTTTAAGAGTTTTACCACAATTAGACAGTTTTCTTACAAGTATGTAATGGAACCGGCAGGATAGTAACTGATTCACCAAAAAGACGCTAGAGAAATTCGGCCTCAATTGTAAACATTAGCAGTATAGTCCTCACTTACAGTCTTTCTACACTAATGGTGAGCTGTATAAACATGAATTCCTAATATTTGAAAGCAAATTCAAGTCAAAACGTTCGCTAAAGTGGCCGGAGTTGTAAATATTATCAGTTTTCTGGTCATTTCCCTGCTTTTCACGGGTCATGTCCGTGATTGAAAACAGCAGGAAATGTAGTAAGAATCTACAAACTTTTATTTCAAGGGTTTCTTATAAGTTTTTAATCATTTCTGGAAACTCTAATTGCGTATTTTAAGAGTTTTACCACAATTAGACAGTTTTCTTACAAGTATGTAATGGAACCGGCAGGATAGTAACTGATTCACCAAAAAGACGCTAGAGAAATTCGGCCTCAATTGTAAACATTAGCAGTATAGTCCTCACTTACAGTCTTTCTACACTAATGGTGAGCTGTATAAACATGAATTCCTAATATTTGAAAGCAAATTCAAGTCAAAACGCTCGCTAAAGTGGCCGGAGTTGTAAATATTATCAGTTTTCTGGTCATTTCCCTGCTTTTCACGGGTCATGTCCGTGATTGAAAACAGCAGGAAATGTAGTAAGAATCTACAAACTTTTATTTCAAGGGTTTCTTATAAGTTTTTAATCATTTCTGCAAACTCTAATTGCGTATTTTAAGAGTTTTACCACAATTAGACAGTTTTCTTACAAGTATGTAATGGAACCGGCAGGATAGTAACTGATTCACCAAAAAGACGCTAGAGAAATTCGGCCTCAATTGTAAACATTAGCAGTATAGTCCTCACTTACAGTCTTTCTACACTAATGGTGAGCTGTATAAACATGAATTCCTAATATTTGAAAGCAAATTCAAGTCAAAACGCTCGCTAAAGTGGCCGGAGTTGTAAATATTATCAGTTTTCTGGTCATTTCCCTGCTTTTCACGGGTCATGTCCGTGATTGAAAACAGCAGGAAATGTAGTAAGAATCTACTAACTTTTATTTCAAGGGTTTCTTATAAGTTTTTAATCATTTCTGGAAACTCTAATTGCGTATTTTAAGAGTTTTACCACAATTAGACAGTTTTCTTACAAGTATGTAATGGAACCGGCACGATAGTAACTGATTCACCAAAAAGACGCTAGAGAAATTCGGCCTCAATTGTAAACATTAGCAGTATAGTCCTCACTTACAGTCTTTCTACACTAATGGTGAGCTGTGTAAACATGAATTTCTAATATTTGAAAGCAAATTCAAGTCAAAACGCTCGCTAAAGTGGCCGGAGTTGTAAATATTATCAGTTTTCTGGTCATTTCCCTGCTTTTCACGGGTCATGTCCGTGATTGAAAACAGCAGGAAATGTAGTAAGAATCTACAAACTTTTATTTCAAGGGTTTCTTATAAGTTCTTAATCATTTCTGGAAACTCTAATTGCGTATTTTAAGAGTTTTACCACAATTAGACAGTTTTCTTACAAGTATGTAATGGAACCGGCAGGATAGTAACTGATTCACCAAAAAGACGCTAGAGAAATTCGGCCTCAATTGTAAACATTAGCAGTATAGTCCTCACTTACAGTCTTTCTACACTAATGGTGAGCTGTATAAACATGAATTCCTAATATTTGAAAGCAAATTCAAGTCAAAAAGCTCGCTAAAGTGGCCGGAGTTGTAAATATTATCAGTTTTCTGGTCATTTCCCTGCTTTTCACGGGTCATGTCCGTGATTGAAAACAGCAGGAAATGTAGTAAGAATCTACAAACTTTTATTTCAAGGGTTTCTTATAAGTTTTTAATCATTTCTGGAAACTCTAATTGCGTATTTTAAGAGTTTTACCACAATTAGACAGTTTTCTTACAAGTATGTAATGGAACCGGCACGATAGTAACTGATTCACCAAAAAGACGCTAGAGAAATTAGGCCTCAATTGTAAACATTAGCAGTATAGTCCTCACTTACAGTCTTTCTACACTAATGGTGAGCTGTGTAAACATGAATTTCTAATATTTGAAAGAAAATTCAAGTCAAAACGCTCGCTAAAGTGGCCGGAGTTGTAAATATTATCAGTTTTCTGGTCATTTCCCTGCTTTTCACGGGTCATGTCCGTGATTGAAAACAGCAGGAAATGTAGTAAGAATCTACAAACTTTTATTTCAAGGGTTTCTTATAAGTTCTTAATCATTTCTGGAAACTCTAATAGCGTATTTTAAGAGTTTTACCACTATTAGACAGTTTTCTTACAAGTATGTAATGGAACCGGCAGGATAGTAACTGATTCACCAAAAAGACGCTAGAGAAATTCGGCCTCAATTGTAAACATTAGCAGTATAGTCCTCACTTACAGTCTTTCTACACTAATGGTGAGCTGTATAAACATGAATTCCTAATATTTGAAAGCAAATTCAAGTCAAAAAGCTCGCTAAAGTGGCCGGAGTTGTAAATATTATCAGTTTTCTGGTCATTTCCCTGCTTTTCACGGGTCATGTCCGTGATTGAAAACAGCAGGAAATGTAGTTAGAATCTACAAACTTTTATTTCAAGGGTTTCTTATAAGTTTTTAATCATTTCTGGAAACTCTAATTGCGTATTTTAAGAGTTTTACCACAATTAGACAGTTTTCTTACAAGTATGTATTGGACCCGGCACGATAGTAACTGATTCACCAAAAAGACGCTAGAGAAATTAGGCCTCAATTGTAAACATTAGCAGTATAGTCCTCACTTACAGTCTTTCTACACTAATTGTGAGCTGTGTAAACATGAATTCCTAATATTTGAAAGCGAATTCAAGTGAAAACGCTCGCTAAAGTGGCCGGAGTTGTAAATATTATCAGTTTTCTGGTCATTTCCCTGCTTTTCACGGGTCATGTCCGTGATTGAAAACAGCAGGAAATGTAGTAAGAATCTACAAACTTTTATTTCAAGGGTTTCTTATAAGTTCTTAATCATTTCTGGAAACTCTAATTGCGTATTTTAAGAGTTTTACCACAATTAGACAGTTTTCTTACAAGTATGTAATGGAACCGGCAGGATAGTAACTGATTCACCAAAAAGACGCTAGAGAAATTCGGCCTCAATTGTAAACATTAGCAGTATAGTCCTCACTTACAGTCTTTCTACACTAAAGGTGAGCTATGTAAACATGAATTTCAAATATTTGAAAGCAAATTCAAGTCAAAACGCTCGCTAAAGTGGCCGGAGTTGTAAATATTATCAGTTTTCTGGTCATTTCCCTGCTTTTCACGGGTCATGTCCGTGATTGAAAACAGCAGGAAATGTAGTAAGAATCTACAAACTTTTATTTCAAGGGTTTCTTATAAGTTTTTAATCATTTCTGCAAACTCTAATTGCGTATTTTAAGAGTTTTACCACAATTAGACAGTTTTCTTACAAGTATGTAATGGAACCGGCAGGATAGTAACTGATTCACCAAAAAGACGCTAGAGAAATTCGGCCTCAATTGTAAACATTAGCAGTATAGTCCTCACTTACAGTCTTTCTACACTAATGGTGAGCTGTGTAAACATGAATTCCTAATATTTGAAAGCAAATTCAAGTCAAAACGCTCGCCAAAGTGGCCGGAGTTGTAAATATTATCAGTTTTCTGGTCATTTCCCTGCTTTTCACGGGTCATGTCCGTGATTGAAAACAGCAGGAAATGTAGTAAGAATCTACTAACTTTTATTTCAAGGGTTTCTTATAAGTTTTTAATCATTTCTGGAAACTCTAATTGCGTATTTTAAGAGTTTTACCACAATTAGACAGTTTTCTTACAAGTATGTAATGGAACCGGCAGGATAGTAACTGATTCACCAAAAAGACGCTAGAGAAATTCGGCCTCAATTGTAAACATTAGCAGTATAGTCCTCACTTACAGTCTTTCTACACTAATGGGGAGCTGTGTAAACATGAATTCCTAATATTTGAAAGCAAATTCAAGTCAAAACGCTCGCTAAAGTGGCCGGAGTTGTAAATATTATCAGTTTTCTGGTCATTTCCCTGCTTTTCACGGGTCATGTCCGTGATTGAAAACAGCAGGAAATGTAGTAAGAATCTACAAACTTTTATTTCAAGGGTTTCTTATAAGTTCTTAATCATTTCTGGAAACTCTAATTGCGTATTTTAAGAGTTTTACCACAATTAGACAGTTTTCTTACAAGTATGTAATGGAACCGGCAGGATAGTAACTGATTCACCAAAAAGACGCTAGAGAAATTTGGCCTCAGTTGTAAACATTAGCAGTATAGTCCTCACTTACAGTCTTTCTACACTAATGGTGAGCTGTATAAACATGAATTCCTAATATTTGAAAGCAAATTCAAGTCAAAAAGCTCGCTAAAGTGGCCGGAGTTGTAAATATTATCAGTTTTCTGGTCATTTCCCTGCTTTTCACGGGTCATGTCCGTGATTGAAAACAGCAGGAAATGTAGTAAGAATCTACAAACTTTTATTTCAAGGGTTTCTTATAAGTTTTTAATCATTTCTGGAAACTCTAATTGCGTATTTTAAGAGTTTTACCACAATTAGATAGTTTTCTTACAAGTATGTAATGGAACCGGCAGGATATTAACTGATTCACCAAAAAGACGCTAGAGAAATTCGGCCTCAATTGTAAACATTAGCAGTATAGTCCTCACTTACAGTCTTTCTACACTAATTGTGAGCTGTGTAAACATGAATTCCTAATATTTGAAAGCGAATTCAAGTGAAAACGCTCGCTAAAGTGGCCGGAGTTGTAAATATTATCAGTTTTCTGGTCATTTTCCTGCTTTTCACGGGTCATGTCCGTGATTGAAAACAGCAGGAAATGTAGTAAGAATCTACAAACTTTTATTTCAAGGGTTTCTTATAAGTTCTTAATCATTTCTGGAAACTCTAATTGCGTATTTTAAGAGTTTTACCACAATTAGACAGTTTTCTTACAAGTATGTATTGGACCCGGCACGATAGTAACTGATTCACCAAAAAGACGCTAGAGAAATTAGGCCTCAATTGTAAACATTAGCAGTATAGTCCTCACTTACAGTCTTTCTACACTAATTGTGAGCTGTGTAAACATGAATTCCTAATATTTGAAAGCGAATTCAAGTGAAAACGCTCGCTAAAGTGGCCGGAGTTGTAAATATTATCAGTTTTCTGGTCATTTCCCTGCTTTTCACGGGTCATGTCCGTGATTGAAAACAGCAGGAAATGTAGTAAGAATCTACAAACTTTTATTTCAAGGGTTTCTTATAAGTTCTTAATCATTTCTGGAAACTCTAATTGCGTATTTTAAGAGTTTTACCACAATTAGACAGTTTTCTTACAAGTATGTAATGGAACCGGCAGGATAGTAACTGATTCACCAAAAAGACGCTAGAGAAATTCGGCCTCAATTGTAAACATTAGCAGTATAGTCCTCACTTACAGTCTTTCTACACTAATGGTGGGCTGTGTAAACATGAATTCCTAATATTTGAAAGCAAATTCAAGTCAAAACGCTCGCTAAGGTGGCCGGAGTTGTAAATATTATCAGTTTTCTGGTCATTTCCCTGCTTTTCACGGGTCATGTCCGTCATTGAAAACAGCAGGAAATGTAGTAAGAATCTACAAACTTTTATTTCAAGGGTTTCTTATAAGTTCTTAATCATTTCTGCAAACTCTAATTGCGTATTTTAAGAGTTTTACCACAATTAGACAGTTTTCTTACAAGTATGTAATGGAACCGGCAGGATAGTAACTGATTCACCAAAAAGACGCTAGAGAAATTCGGCCTCAATTGTAAACATTAGCAGTATAGTCCTCACTTACAGTCTTTCTACACTAAAGGTGAGCTATGTAAACATGAATTTCAAATATTTGAAAGCAAATTCAAGTCAAAACGCTCGCTAAAGTGGCCGGAGTTGTAAATATTATCAGTTTTCTGGTCATTTCCCTGCTTTTCACGGGTCATGTCCGTGATTGAAAACAGCAGGAAATGTAGTAAGAATCTACAAACTTTTATTTCAAGGGTTTCTTATAAGTTTTTAATCATTTCTGGAAACTCTAATAGCGTATTTTAAGAGTTTTACCACAATTAGACAGTTTTCTGACAAGTATGTAATGGAACCGGCAGGATAGTAACTGATTCACCAAAAAGACGCTAGAGAAATTCGGCCTCAATTGTAAACATTAGCAGTATAGTCCTCACTTACAGTCTTTCTACACTAATGGTGAGCTGTATAAACATGAATTCCTAATATTTGAAAGCAAATTCAAGTCAAAAAGCTCGCTAAAGTGGCCGGAGTTGTAAATATTATCAGTTTTCTGGTCATTTCCCTGCTTTTCACGGGTCATGTCCGTGATTGAAAACAGCAGGAAATGTAGTTAGAATCTACAAACTTTTATTTCAAGGGTTTCTTATAAGTTTTTAATCATTTCTGGAAACTCTAATTGCGTATTTTAAGAGTTTTACCACAATTAGACAGTTTTCTTACAAGTATGTATTGGACCCGGCACGATAGTAACTGATTCACCAAAAAGACGCTAGAGAAATTAGGCCTCAATTGTAAACATTAGCAGTATAGTCCTCACTTACAGTCTTTCTACACTAATTGTGAGCTGTGTAAACATGAATTCCTAATATTTGAAAGCGAATTCAAGTGAAAACGCTCGCTAAAGTGGCCGGAGTTGTAAATATTATCAGTTTTCTGGTCATTTCCCTGCTTTTCACGGGTCATGTCCGTGATTGAAAACAGCAGGAAATGTAGTAAGAATCTACAAACTTTTATTTCAAGGGTTTCTTATAAGTTCTTAATCATTTCTGGAAACTCTAATTGCGTATTTTAAGAGTTTTACCACAATTAGACAGTTTTCTTACAAGTATGTAATGGAACCGGCAGGATAGTAACTGATTCACCAAAAAGACGCTAGAGAAATTCGGCCTCAATTGTAAACATTAGCAGTATAGTCCTCACTTACAGTCTTTCTACACTAAAGGTGAGCTATGTAAACATGAATTTCAAATATTTGAAAGCAAATTCAAGTCAAAACGCTCGCTAAAGTGGCCGGAGTTGTAAATATTATCAGTTTTCTGGTCATTTCCCTGCTTTTCACGGGTCATGTCCGTGATTGAAAACAGCAGGAAATGTAGTAAGAATCTACAAACTTTTATTTCAAGGGTTTCTTATAAGTTTTTAATCATTTCTGCAAACTCTAATTGCGTATTTTAAGAGTTTTACCACAATTAGACAGTTTTCTTACAAGTATGTAATGGAACCGGCAGGATAGTAACTGATTCACCAAAAAGACGCTAGAGAAATTCGGCCTCAATTGTAAACATTAGCAGTATAGTCCTCACTTACAGTCTTTCTACACTAATGGTGAGCTGTATAAACATGAATTCCTAATATTTGAAAGCAAATTCAAGTCAAAACGCTCGCTAAGGTGGCCGGAGTTGTAAATATTATCAGTTTTCTGGTCATTTCCCTGCTTTTCACGGGTCATGTCCGTGATTGAAAACAGCAGGAAATGTAGTAAGAATCTACAAACTTTTATTTCAAGGGTTTCTTATAAGTTTTTAATCATTTCTGCAAACTCTAATTGCGTATTTTAAGAGTTTTACCACAATTAGACAGTTTTCTTACAAGTATGTAATGGAACCGGCAGGATAGTAACTGATTCACCAAAAAGACGCTAGAGAAATTCGGCCTCAATTGTAAACATTAGCAGTATAGTCCTCACTTACAGTCTTTCTACACTAATGGTGAGCTGTGTAAACATGAATTCCTAATATTTGAAAGCAAATTCAAGTCAAAACGCTCGCCAAAGTGGCCGGAGTTGTAAATATTATCAGTTTTCTGGTCATTTCCCTGCTTTTCACGGGTCATGTCCGTGATTGAAAACAGCAGGAAATGTAGTAAGAATCTACTAACTTTTATTTCAAGGGTTTCTTATAAGTTTTTAATCATTTCTGGAAACTCTAATTGCGTATTTTAAGAGTTTTACCACAATTAGACAGTTTTCTTACAAGTATGTAATGGAACCGGCAGGATAGAAACTGATACACCAAAAAGACGCTAGAGAAATTCGGCCTCAATTGTAAACATTAGCAGTATAGTCCTCACTTACAGTCTTTCTACACTAATGGGGAGCTGTGTAAACATGAATTCCTAATATTTGAAAGCAAATTCAAGTCAAAACGCTCGCTAAAGTGGCCGGAGTTGTAAATATTATCAGTTTTCTGGTCATTTCCCTGCTTTTCACGGGTCATGTCCGTGATTGAAAACAGCAGGAAATGTAGTAAGAATCTACAAACTTTTATTTCAAGGGTTTCTTATAAGTTCTTAATCATTTCTGGAAACTCTAATTGCGTATTTTAAGAGTTTTACCACAATTAGACAGTTTTCTTACAAGTATGTAATGGAACCGGCAGGATAGTAACTGATTCACCAAAAAGACGCTAGAGAAATTTGGCCTCAGTTGTAAACATTAGCAGTATAGTCCTCACTTACAGTCTTTCTACACTAATGGTGAGCTGTATAAACATGAATTCCTAATATTTGAAAGCAAATTCAAGTCAAAAAGCTCGCTAAAGTGGCCGGAGTTGTAAATATTATCAGTTTTCTGGTCATTTCCCTGCTTTTCACGGGTCATGTCCGTGATTGAAAACAGCAGGAAATGTAGTAAGAATCTACAAACTTTTATTTCAAGGGTTTCTTATAAGTTTTTAATCATTTCTGGAAACTCTAATTGCGTATTTTAAGAGTTTTACCACAATTAGATAGTTTTCTTACAAGTATGTAATGGAACCGGCAGGATATTAACTGATTCACCAAAAAGACGCTAGAGAAATTCGGCCTCAATTGTAAACATTAGCAGTATAGTCCTCACTTACAGTCTTTCTACACTAATTGTGAGCTGTGTAAACATGAATTCCTAATATTTGAAAGCGAATTCAAGTGAAAACGCTCGCTAAAGTGGCCGGAGTTGTAAATATTATCAGTTTTCTGGTCATTTTCCTGCTTTTCACGGGTCATGTCCGTGATTGAAAACAGCAGGAAATGTAGTAAGAATCTACAAACTTTTATTTCAAGGGTTTCTTATAAGTTCTTAATCATTTCTGGAAACTCTAATTGCGTATTTTAAGAGTTTTACCACAATTAGACAGTTTTCTTACAAGTATGTAATGGAACCGGCAGGATAGTAACTGATTCACCAAAAAGACGCTAGAGAAATTCGGCCTCAATTGTAAACATTAGCAGTATAGTCCTCACTTACAGTCTTTCTACACTAATGGTGGGCTGTGTAAACATGAATTCCTAATATTTGAAAGCAAATTCAAGTCAAAACGCTCGCTAAGGTGGCCGGAGTTGTAAATATTATCAGTTTTCTGGTCATTTCCCTGCTTTTCACGGGTCATGTCCGTGATTGAAAACAGCAGGAAATGTAGTAAGAATCTACAAACTTTTATTTCAAGGGTTTCTTATAAGTTTTTAATCATTTCTGCAAACTCTAATTGCGTATTTTAAGAGTTTTACCACAATTAGACAGTTTTCTTACAAGTATGTAATGGAACCGGCAGGATAGTAACTGATTCACCAAAAAGACGCTAGAGAAATTCGGCCTCAATTGTAAACATTAGCAGTATAGTCCTCACTTACAGTCTTTCTACACTAATGGTGGGCTGTGTAAACATGAATTCCTAATATTTGAAAGCAAATTCAAGTCAAAACGCTCGCCAAAGTGGCCGGAGTTGTAAATATTATCAGTTTTCTGGTCATTTCCCTGCTTTTCACGGGTCATGTCCGTGATTGAAAACAGCAGGAAATGTAGTAAGAATCTACTAACTTTTATTTCAAGGGTTTCTTATAAGTTTTTAATCATTTCTGGAAACTCTAATTGCGTATTTTGAGAGTTTTACCACAATTAGACAGTTTTCTTACAAGTATGTAATGGAACCGGCAGGATAGTAACTGATTCACCAAAAAGACCCTAGAGAAATTCGGCCTCAATTGTAAACATTAGCAGTATAGTCCTCACTTACAGTCTTTCTACACTAATGGTGAGCTGTGTAAACATGAATTCCTAATATTTGAAAGCAAATTCAAGTCAAAACGCTCGCTAAAGTGGCCGGAGTTGTAAATATTATCAGTTTTCTGGTCATTTCCCTGCTTTTCACGGGTCATGTCCGTGATTGAAAACAGCAGGAAATGTAGTAAGAATCTACAAACTTTTATTTCAAGGGTTTCTTATAAGTTCTTAATCATTTCTGGAAACTCTAATTGCGTATTTTAAGAGTTTTACCACAATTAGACAGTTTTCTTACAAGTATGTAATGGAACCGGCAGGATAGTAACTGATTCACCAAAAAGACGCTAGAGAAATTTGGCCTCAGTTGTAAACATTAGCAGTATAGTCCTCACTTACAGTCTTTCTACACTAATGGTGAGCTGTATAAACATGAATTCCTAATATTTGAAAGCAAATTCAAGTCAAAAAGCTCGCTAAAGTGGCCGGAGTTGTAAATATTATCAGTTTTCTGGTCATTTCCCTGCTTTTCACGGGTCATGTCCGTGATTGAAAACAGCAGGAAATGTAGTAAGAATCTACAAACTTTTATTTCAAGGGTTTCTTATAAGTTTTTAATCATTTCTGGAAACTCTAATTGCGTATTTTAAGAGTTTTACCACAATTAGATAGTTTTCTTACAAGTATGTAATGGAACCGGCAGGATAGTAACTGATTCACCAAAAAGACGCTAGAGAAATTCGGCCTCAATTGTAAACATTAGCAGTATAGTCCTCACTTACAGTCTTTCTACACTAATTGTGAGCTGTGTAAACATGAATTCCTAATATTTGAAAGCGAATTCAAGTGAAAACGCTCGCTAAAGTGGCCGGAGTTGTAAATATTATCAGTTTTCTGGTCATTTTCCTGCTTTTCACGGGTCATGTCCGTGATTGAAAACAGCAGGAAATGTAGTAAGAATCTACAAACTTTTATTTCAAGGGTTTCTTATAAGTTCTTAATCATTTCTGGAAACTCTAATTGCGTATTTTAAGAGTTTTACCACAATTAGACAGTTTTCTTACAAGTATGTAATGGAACCGGCAGGATAGTAACTGATTCACCAAAAAGACGCTAGAGAAATTCGGCCTCAATTGTAAACATTAGCAGTATAGTCCTCACTTACAGTCTTTCTACACTAATGGTGAGCTGTGTAAACATGAATTTCTAATATTTGAAAGCAAATTCAAGTCAAAACGCTCGCTAAAGTGGCCGGAGTTGTAAATATTATCATTTTTCTGGTCATTTCCCTGCTTTTCACGGGTCATGTCCGTGATTGAAAACAGCAGGAAATGTAGTAAGAATCTACAAACTTTTATTTCAAGGGTTTCTTATAAGTTGTTAATCATTTCTGGAAACTCTAATTGTGTATTTTAAAAGTTTTACCACAATTAGACAGTTTTCTTACAAGTATGTAATGGAACCGGCAGGATAGTAACTGATTCACCAAAAAGACGCTAGAGAAATTCGGCCTCAATTGTAAACATTAGCAGTATAGTCCTCACTTACAGTCTTTCTACACTAATGGTGAGCTGTATAAACATGAATTCCTAATATTTGAAAGCAAATTCAAGTCAAAACGCTCGCTAAAGTGGCCGGAGTTGTAAATATTATCAGTTTTCTGGTCATTTCCCTGCTTTTCACGGGTCATGTCCGTGATTGAAAACAGCAGGAAATGTAGTAAGAATCTACAAACTTTTATTTCAAGGGTTTCTTATAAGTTTTTAATCATTTCTGGAAACTCTAATTGCGTATTTTAAGAGTTTTACCACAATTAGACCGTTTTCTTAAAAGTATGTAATGGAACCGGCAGGATAGTAACTGATTCACCAAAAAGACGCTAGAGAAATTCGGCCTCAATTGTAAACATTAGCAGTATAGTCCTCACTTACAGTCTTTCTACACTAATGGTGAGCTGTATAAACATGAATTCCTAATATTTGAAAGCAAATTCAAGTCAAAAAGCTCGCTAAAGGGGCCGGAGTTGTAAATATTATCAGTTTTCTGGTCATTTCCCTGCTTTTCACGGATCATGTCCGTGATTGAAAACAGCAGGAAATGTAGTAAGAATCTACAAACTTTTATTTCAAGGGTTTCTTATAAGTTCTTAATCATTTCTGGAAACTCTAATTGCGTATTTTAAGAGTTTTACCACAATTAGACAGTTTTCTTACAAGTATGTAATGGAACCGGCAGGATAGTAACTGATTCACCAAAAAGACGCTAGAGAAATTCGGCCTCAATTGTAAACATTAGCAGTATAGTCCTCACTTACAGTCTTTCTACACTAATGGTGAGCTGTGTAAACATGAATTCCTAATATTTGAAAGCGAATTCAAGTGAAAACGCTCGCTAAAGTGGCCGGAGTTGTAAATATTATCAGTTTTCTGGTCATTTCCCTGCTTTTCACGGGTCATGTCCGTGATTGAAAACAGCAGGAAATGTAGTAAGAATCTACAAACTTTTATTTCAAGGGTTTCTTATAAGTTGTTAATCATTTCTGGAAACTCTAATTGTGTATTTTAAAAGTTTTACCACAATTAGACAGTTTTCTTACAAGTATGTAATGGAACCGGCAGGATATTAACTGATTCACCAAAAAGACGCTAGAGAAATTTGGCCTCAATTGTAAACATTAGCAGTATAGTCCTCACTTACAGTCTTTCTACACTAATGGTGAGCTGTATAAACATGAATTCCTAATATTTGAAAGCAAATTCAAGTCAAAACGCTCGCTAAAGGGGCCGGAGTTGTAAATATTATCAGTTTTCTGGTCATTTTCCTGCTTTTCACGGGTCATGTCCGTGATTGAAAACAGCAGGAAATGTAGTAAGAATCTACAAACTTTTATTTCAAGGGTTTCTTATAAGTTCTTAATCATTTCTGGAAACTCTAATTGCGTATTTTAAGAGTTTTACCACAATTAGACAGTTTTCTTACAAGTATGTAATGGAACCGGCAGGATAGTAACTGATTCACCAAAAAGAAGCTAAAGAAATTCGATCTCAATTGTAAACATTAGCAGTATAGTCCTCACTTACAGTCTTTCTACACTAATGGTGAGCTGTGTAAACATGAATTTCTAATATTTGAAAGCAAATTCAAGTCAAAACGCTCGCTAAAGTGGCCGGAGTTGTAAATATTATCAGTTTTCTGGTCATTTCCCTGCTTTTCACGGGTCATGTCCGTGATTGAAAACAGCAGGAAATGTAGTAAGAATCTACAAACTTTTATTTCAAGGGTTTCTTATAAGTTTTTAATCATTTCTGGAAACTCTAATTGCGTATTTTAAGAGTTTTACCACAATTAGACAGTTTTCTTACAAGTATGTAATGGAACCGGCAGGATAGTAACTGATTCACCAAAAAGACGCTAGAGAAATTCGGCCTCAATTGTAAACATTAGCAGTATAGTCCTCACTTACAGTCTTTCTACACTAATGGTGAGCTGTGTAAACATGAATTCCTAATATTTGAAAGCAAATTCAAGTCAAAACGCTCGCTAAAGTGGCCGGAGTTGTAAATATTATCAGTTTTCTGGTCATTTCCCTGCTTTTCACGGGTCATGTCCGTGATTGAAAACAGCAGGAAATGTAGTAAGAATCTACAAACTTTTATTTCAAGGGTTTCTTATAAGTTCTTAATCATTTCTGGAAACTCTAATTGCGTATTTTAAGAGTTTTACCACAATTAGACAGTTTTCTTACAAGTATGTAATGGAACCGGCAGGATAGTAACTGATTCACCAAAAAGACGCTAGAGAAATTCGGCCTCAATTGTAAACATTAGCAGTATAGTCCTCACTTACAGTCTTTCTACACTAATGGTGAGCTGTGTAAACATGAATTCCTAA
This sequence comes from Myotis nattereri, assembly GCF_964212035.1. Lineage (NCBI taxonomy): Eukaryota > Metazoa > Chordata > Mammalia > Chiroptera > Vespertilionidae > Myotis > Myotis nattereri. Next base: position 1,206,610 of record NC_138083.1, read on the forward strand.
TATTTGAAAGCGAATTCAAGTGAAAACGCTCGCTAAAGTGGCCGGAGTTGTAAATATTATCAGTTTTCTGGTCATTTCCCTGCTTTTCACGGGTCATGTCCGTGATTGAAAACAGCAGGAAATGTAGTAAGAATCTACAAACTTTTATTTCAAGGGTTTCTTATAAGTTGTTAATCATTTCTGGAAACTCTAATTGTGTATTTTAAAAGTTTTACCACAATTAGACAGTTTTCTTACAAGTATGTAATGGAACCGGCAGGATATTAACTGATTCACCAAAAAGACGCTAGAGAAATTTGGCCTCAATTGTAAACATTAGCAGTATAGTCCTCACTTACAGTCTTTCTACACTAATGGTGAGCTGTATAAACATGAATTCCTAATATTTGAAAGCAAATTCAAGTCAAAACGCTCGCTAAAGGGGCCGGAGTTGTAAATATTATCAGTTTTCTGGTCATTTTCCTGCTTTTCACGGGTCATGTCCGTGATTGAAAACAGCAGGAAATGTAGTAAGAATCTACAAACTTTTATTTCAAGGGTTTCTTATAAGTTCTTAATCATTTCTGGAAACTCTAATTGCGTATTTTAAGAGTTTTACCACAATTAGACAGTTTTCTTACAAGTATGTAATGGAACCGGCAGGATAGTAACTGATTCACCAAAAAGAAGCTAAAGAAATTCGATCTCAATTGTAAACATTAGCAGTATAGTCCTCACTTACAGTCTTTCTACACTAATGGTGAGCTGTGTAAACATGAATTTCTAATATTTGAAAGCAAATTCAAGTCAAAACGCTCGCTAAAGTGGCCGGAGTTGTAAATATTATCAGTTTTCTGGTCATTTCCCTGCTTTTCACGGGTCATGTCCGTGATTGAAAACAGCAGGAAATGTAGTAAGAATCTACAAACTTTTATTTCAAGGGTTTCTTATAAGTTTTTAATCATTTCTGGAAACTCTAATTGCGTATTTTAAGAGTTTTACCACAATTAGACAGTTTTCTTACAAGTATGTAATGGAACCGGCAGGATAGTAACTGATTCACCAAAAAGACGCTAGAGAAATTCGGCCTCAATTGTAAACATTAGCAGTATAGTCCTCACTTACAGTCTTTCTACACTAATGGTGAGCTGTGTAAACATGAATTCCTAATATTTGAAAGCAAATTCAAGTCAAAACGCTCGCTAAAGTGGCCGGAGTTGTAAATATTATCAGTTTTCTGGTCATTTCCCTGCTTTTCACGGGTCATGTCCGTGATTGAAAACAGCAGGAAATGTAGTAAGAATCTACAAACTTTTATTTCAAGGGTTTCTTATAAGTTCTTAATCATTTCTGGAAACTCTAATTGCGTATTTTAAGAGTTTTACCACAATTAGACAGTTTTCTTACAAGTATGTAATGGAACCGGCAGGATAGTAACTGATTCACCAAAAAGACGCTAGAGAAATTTGGCCTCAGTTGTAAACATTAGCAGTATAGTCCTCACTTACAGTCTTTCTACACTAATGGTGAGCTGTATAAACATGAATTCCTAATATTTGAAAGCAAATTCAAGTCAAAAAGCTCGCTAAAGTGGCCGGAGTTGTAAATATTATCAGTTTTCTGGTCATTTCCCTGCTTTTCACGGGTCATGTCCGTGATTGAAAACAGCAGGAAATGTAGTAAGAATCTACAAACTTTTATTTCAAGGGTTTCTTATAAGTTTTTAATCATTTCTGGAAACTCTAATTGCGTATTTTAAGAGTTTTACCACAATTAGATAGTTTTCTTACAAGTATGTAATGGAACCGGCAGGATATTAACTGATTCACCAAAAAGACGCTAGAGAAATTCGGCCTCAATTGTAAACATTAGCAGTATAGTCCTCACTTACAGTCTTTCTACACTAATTGTGAGCTGTGTAAACATGAATTCCTAATATTTGAAAGCGAATTCAAGTGAAAACGCTCGCTAAAGTGGCCGGAGTTGTAAATATTATCAGTTTTCTGGTCATTTTCCTGCTTTTCACGGGTCATGTCCGTGATTGAAAACAGCAGGAAATGTAGTAAGAATCTACAAACTTTTATTTCAAGGGTTTCTTATAAGTTCTTAATCATTTCTGGAAACTCTAATTGCGTATTTTAAGAGTTTTACCACAATTAGACAGTTTTCTTACAAGTATGTAATGGAACCGGCAGGATAGTAACTGATTCACCAAAAAGACGCTAGAGAAATTCGGCCTCAATTGTAAACATTAGCAGTATAGTCCTCACTTACAGTCTTTCTACACTAATGGTGAGCTGTGTAAACATGAATTTCTAATATTTGAAAGCAAATTCAAGTCAAAACGCTCGCTAAAGTGGCCGGAGTTGTAAATATTATCATTTTTCTGGTCATTTCCCTGCTTTTCACGGGTCATGTCCGTGATTGAAAACAGCAGGAAATGTAGTAAGAATCTACAAACTTTTATTTCAAGGGTTTCTTATAAGTTGTTAATCATTTCTGGAAACTCTAATTGTGTATTTTAAAAGTTTTACCACAATTAGACAGTTTTCTTACAAGTATGTAATGGAACCGGCAGGATAGTAACTGATTCACCAAAAAGACGCTAGAGAAATTCGGCCTCAATTGTAAACATTAGCAGTATAGTCCTCACTTACAGTCTTTCTACACTAATGGTGAGCTGTATAAACATGAATTCCTAATATTTGAAAGCAAATTCAAGTCAAAACGCTCGCTAAAGTGGCCGGAGTTGTAAATATTATCAGTTTTCTGGTCATTTCCCTGCTTTTCACGGGTCATGTCCGTGATTGAAAACAGCAGGAAATGTAGTAAGAATCTACAAACTTTTATTTCAAGGGTTTCTTATAAGTTTTTAATCATTTCTGGAAACTCTAATTGCGTATTTTAAGAGTTTTACCACAATTAGACCGTTTTCTTACAAGTATGTAATGGAACCGGCAGGATAGTAACTGATTCACCAAAAAGACGCTAGAGAAATTCGGCCTCAATTGTAAACATTAGCAGTATAGTCCTCACTTACAGTCTTTCTACACTAATGGTGAGCTGTGTAAACATGAATTCCTAATATTTGAAAGCGAATTCAAGTGAAAACGCTCGCTAAAGTGGCCGGAGTTGTAAATATTATCAGTTTTCTGGTCATTTCCCTGCTTTTCACGGGTCATGTCCGTGATTGAAAACAGCAGGAAATGTAGTAAGAATCTACAAACTTTTATTTCAAGGGTTTCTTATAAGTTGTTAATCATTTCTGGAAACTCTAATTGTGTATTTTAAAAGTTTTACCACAATTAGACAGTTTTCTTACAAGTATGTAATGGAACCGGCAGGATATTAACTGATTCACCAAAAAGACGCTAGAGAAATTTGGCCTCAATTGTAAACATTAGCAGTATAGTCCTCACTTACAGTCTTTCTACACTAATGGTGAGCTGTATAAACATGAATTCCTAATATTTGAAAGCAAATTCAAGTCAAAACGCTCGCTAAAGGGGCCGGAGTTGTAAATATTATCAGTTTTCTGGTCATTTTCCTGCTTTTCACGGGTCATGTCCGTGATTGAAAACAGCAGGAAATGTAGTAAGAATCTACAAACTTTTATTTCAAGGGTTTCTTATAAGTTCTTAATCATTTCTGGAAACTCTAATTGCGTATTTTAAGAGTTTTACCACAATTAGACAGTTTTCTTACAAGTATGTAATGGAACCGGCAGGATAGTAACTGATTCACCAAAAAGAAGCTAAAGAAATTCGATCTCAATTGTAAACATTAGCAGTATAGTCCTCACTTACAGTCTTTCTACACTAATGGTGAGCTGTGTAAACATGAATTTCTAATATTTGAAAGCAAATTCAAGTCAAAACGCTCGCTAAAGTGGCCGGAGTTGTAAATATTATCAGTTTTCTGGTCATTTCCCTGCTTTTCACGGGTCATGTCCGTGATTGAAAACAGCAGGAAATGTAGTAAGAATCTACAAACTTTTATTTCAAGGGTTTCTTATAAGTTTTTAATCATTTCTGGAAACTCTAATTGCGTATTTTAAGAGTTTTACCACAATTAGACAGTTTTCTTACAAGTATGTAATGGAACCGGCAGGATAGTAACTGATTCACCAAAAAGACGCTAGAGAAATTCGGCCTCAATTGTAAACATTAGCAGTATAGTCCTCACTTACAGTCTTTCTACACTAATGGTGAGCTGTGTAAACATGAATTCCTAATATTTGAAAGCAAATTCAAGTCAAAACGCTCGCTAAAGTGGCCGGAGTTGTAAATATTATCAGTTTTCTGGTCATTTCCCTGCTTTTCACGGGTCATGTCCGTGATTGAAAACAGCAGGAAATGTAGTAAGAATCTACAAACTTTTATTTCAAGGGTTTCTTATAAGTTCTTAATCATTTCTGGAAACTCTAATTGCGTATTTTAAGAGTTTTACCACAATTAGACAGTTTTCTTACAAGTATGTAATGGAACCGGCAGGATAGTAACTGATTCACCAAAAAGACGCTAGAGAAATTTGGCCTCAGTTGTAAACATTAGCAGTATAGTCCTCACTTACAGTCTTTCTACACTAATGGTGAGCTGTATAAACATGAATTCCTAATATTTGAAAGCAAATTCAAGTCAAAAAGCTCGCTAAAGTGGCCGGAGTTGTAAATATTATCAGTTTTCTGGTCATTTCCCTGCTTTTCACGGGTCATGTCCGTGATTGAAAACAGCAGGAAATGTAGTAAGAATCTACAAACTTTTATTTCAAGGGTTTCTTATAAGTTTTTAATCATTTCTGGAAACTCTAATTGCGTATTTTAAGAGTTTTACCACAATTAGATAGTTTTCTTACAAGTATGTAATGGAACCGGCAGGATATTAACTGATTCACCAAAAAGACGCTAGAGAAATTCGGCCTCAATTGTAAACATTAGCAGTATAGTCCTCACTTACAGTCTTTCTACACTAATTGTGAGCTGTGTAAACATGAATTCCTAATATTTGAAAGCGAATTCAAGTGAAAACGCTCGCTAAAGTGGCCGGAGTTGTAAATATTATCAGTTTTCTGGTCATTTTCCTGCTTTTCACGGGTCATGTCCGTGATTGAAAACAGCAGGAAATGTAGTAAGAATCTACAAACTTTTATTTCAAGGGTTTCTTATAAGTTCTTAATCATTTCTGGAAACTCTAATTGCGTATTTTAAGAGTTTTACCACAATTAGACAGTTTTCTTACAAGTATGTAATGGAACCGGCAGGATAGTAACTGATTCACCAAAAAGACGCTAGAGAAATTCGGCCTCAATTGTAAACATTAGCAGTATAGTCCTCACTTACAGTCTTTCTACACTAATGGTGAGCTGTGTAAACATGAATTTCTAATATTTGAAAGCAAATTCAAGTCAAAACGCTCGCTAAAGTGGCCGGAGTTGTAAATATTATCATTTTTCTGGTCATTTCCCTGCTTTTCACGGGTCATGTCCGTGATTGAAAACAGCAGGAAATGTAGTAAGAATCTACAAACTTTTATTTCAAGGGTTTCTTATAAGTTGTTAATCATTTCTGGAAACTCTAATTGTGTATTTTAAAAGTTTTACCACAATTAGACAGTTTTCTTACAAGTATGTAATGGAACCGGCAGGATAGTAACTGATTCACCAAAAAGACGCTAGAGAAATTCGGCCTCAATTGTAAACATTAGCAGTATAGTCCTCACTTACAGTCTTTCTACACTAATGGTGAGCTGTATAAACATGAATTCCTAATATTTGAAAGCAAATTCAAGTCAAAACGCTCGCTAAAGTGGCCGGAGTTGTAAATATTATCAGTTTTCTGGTCATTTCCCTGCTTTTCACGGGTCATGTCCGTGATTGAAAACAGCAGGAAATGTAGTAAGAATCTACAAACTTTTATTTCAAGGGTTTCTTATAAGTTTTTAATCATTTCTGGAAACTCTAATTGCGTATTTTAAGAGTTTTACCACAATTAGACCGTTTTCTTAAAAGTATGTAATGGAACCGGCAGGATAGTAACTGATTCACCAAAAAGACGCTAGAGAAATTCGGCCTCAATTGTAAACATTAGCAGTATAGTCCTCACTTACAGTCTTTCTACACTAATGGTGAGCTGTATAAACATGAATTCCTAATATTTGAAAGCAAATTCAAGTCAAAAAGCTCGCTAAAGGGGCCGGAGTTGTAAATATTATCAGTTTTCTGGTCATTTCCCTGCTTTTCACGGATCATGTCCGTGATTGAAAACAGCAGGAAATGTAGTAAGAATCTACAAACTTTTATTTCAAGGGTTTCTTATAAGTTCTTAATCATTTCTGGAAACTCTAATTGCGTATTTTAAGAGTTTTACCACAATTAGACAGTTTTCTTACAAGTATGTAATGGAACCGGCAGGATAGTAACTGATTCACCAAAAAGACGCTAGAGAAATTCGGCCTCAATTGTAAACATTAGCAGTATAGTCCTCACTTACAGTCTTTCTACACTAATGGTGAGCTGTGTAAACATGAATTCCTAATATTTGAAAGCGAATTCAAGTGAAAACGCTCGCTAAAGTGGCCGGAGTTGTAAATATTATCAGTTTTCTGGTCATTTCCCTGCTTTTCACGGGTCATGTCCGTGATTGAAAACAGCAGGAAATGTAGTAAGAATCTACAAACTTTTATTTCAAGGGTTTCTTATAAGTTGTTAATCATTTCTGGAAACTCTAATTGTGTATTTTAAAAGTTTTACCACAATTAGACAGTTTTCTTACAAGTATGTAATGGAACCGGCAGGATATTAACTGATTCACCAAAAAGACGCTAGAGAAATTTGGCCTCAATTGTAAACATTAGCAGTATAGTCCTCACTTACAGTCTTTCTACACTAATGGTGAGCTGTATAAACATGAATTCCTAATATTTGAAAGCAAATTCAAGTCAAAACGCTCGCTAAAGGGGCCGGAGTTGTAAATATTATCAGTTTTCTGGTCATTTTCCTGCTTTTCACGGGTCATGTCCGTGATTGAAAACAGCAGGAAATGTAGTAAGAATCTACAAACTTTTATTTCAAGGGTTTCTTATAAGTTCTTAATCATTTCTGGAAACTCTAATTGCGTATTTTAAGAGTTTTACCACAATTAGACAGTTTTCTTACAAGTATGTAATGGAACCGGCAGGATAGTAACTGATTCACCAAAAAGAAGCTAAAGAAATTCGATCTCAATTGTAAACATTAGCAGTATAGTCCTCACTTACAGTCTTTCTACACTAATGGTGAGTTGTGTAAACATGAATTTCTAATATTTGAAAGCAAATTCAAGTCAAAACGCTCGCTAAAGTGGCCGGAGTTGTAAATATTATCAGTTTTCTGGTCATTTCCCTGCTTTTCACGGGTCATGTCCGTGATTGAAAACAGCAGGAAATGTAGTAAGAATCTACTAACTTTTATTTCAAGGGTTTCTTATAAGTTTTTAATCATTTCTGGAAACTCTAATTGCGTATTTTAAGAGTTTTACCACAATTAGACAGTTTTCTTACAAGTATGTAATGGAACCGGCAGGATAGTAACTGATTCACCAAAAAGACGCTAGAGAAATTCGGCCTCAATTGTAAACATTAGCAGTATAGTCCTCACTTACAGTCTTTCTACACTAATGGTGAGCTGTGTAAACATGAATTCCTAATATTTGAAAGCAAATTCAAGTCAAAACGCTCGCTAAAGTGGCCGGAGTTGTAAATATTATCAGTTTTCTGGTCATTTCCCTGCTTTTCACGGGTCATGTCCGTGATTGAAAACAGCAGGAAATGTAGTAAGAATCTACAAACTTTTATTTCAAGGGTTTCTTATAAGTTCTTAATCATTTCTGGAAACTCTAATTGCGTATTTTAAGAGTTTTACCACAATTAGACAGTTTTCTTACAAGTATGTAATGGAACCGGCAGGATAGTAACTGATTCACCAAAAAGACGCTAGAGAAATTTGGCCTCAGTTGTAAACATTAGCAGTATAGTCCTCACTTACAGTCTTTCTACACTAATGGTGAGCTGTATAAACATGAATTCCTAATATTTGAAAGCAAATTCAAGTCAAAAAGCTCGCTAAAGTGGCCGGAGTTGTAAATATTATCAGTTTTCTGGTCATTTCCCTGCTTTTCACGGGTCATGTCCGTGATTGAAAACAGCAGGAAATGTAGTAAGAATCTACAAACTTTTATTTCAAGGGTTTCTTATAAGTTTTTAATCATTTCTGGAAACTCTAATTGCGTATTTTAAGAGTTTTACCACAATTAGATAGTTTTCTTACAAGTATGTAATGGAACCGGCAGGATATTAACTGATTCACCAAAAAGACGCTAGAGAAATTCGGCCTCAATTGTAAACATTAGCAGTATAGTCCTCACTTACAGTCTTTCTACACTAATTGTGAGCTGTGTAAACATGAATTCCTAATATTTGAAAGCGAATTCAAGTGAAAACGCTCGCTAAAGTGGCCGGAGTTGTAAATATTATCAGTTTTCTGGTCATTTTCCTGCTTTTCACGGGTCATGTCCGTGATTGAAAACAGCAGGAAATGTAGTAAGAATCTACAAACTTTTATTTCAAGGGTTTCTTATAAGTTCTTAATCATTTCTGGAAACTCTAATTGCGTATTTTAAGAGTTTTACCACAATTAGACAGTTTTCTTACAAGTATGTAATGGAACCGGCAGGATAGTAACTGATTCACCAAAAAGACGCTAGAGAAATTCGGCCTCAATTGTAAACATTAGCAGTATAGTCCTCACTTACAGTCTTTCTACACTAATGGTGAGCTGTGTAAACATGAATTTCTAATATTTGAAAGCAAATTCAAGTCAAAACGCTCGCTAAAGTGGCCGGAGTTGTAAATATTATCATTTTTCTGGTCATTTCCCTGCTTTTCACGGGTCATGTCCGTGATTGAAAACAGCAGGAAATGTAGTAAGAATCTACAAACTTTTATTTCAAGGGTTTCTTATAAGTTGTTAATCATTTCTGGAAACTCTAATTGTGTATTTTAAAAGTTTTACCACAATTAGACAGTTTTCTTACAAGTATGTAATGGAACCGGCAGGATATTAACTGATTCACCAAAAAGACGCTAGAGAAATTTTGCCTCAATTGTAAACATTAGCAGTATAGTCCTCACTTACAGTCTTTCTACACTAATGGTGAGCTGTATAAACATGAATTCCTAATATTTGAAAGCAAATTCAAGTCAAAACGCTCGCTAAAGTGGCCGGAGTTGTAAATATTATCAGTTTTCTGGTCATTTCCCTGCTTTTCACGGGTCATGTCCGTGATTGAAAACAGCAGGAAATGTAGTAAGAATCTACAAACTTTTATTTCAAGGGTTTCTTATAAGTTTTTAATCATTTCTGGAAACTCTAATTGCGTATTTTAAGAGTTTTACCACAATTAGACCGTTTTCTTAAAAGTATGTAATGGAACCGGCAGGATAGTAACTGATTCACCAAAAAGACGCTAGAGAAATTCGGCCTCAATTGTAAACATTAGCAGTATAGTCCTCACTTACAGTCTTTCTACACTAATGGTGAGCTGTATAAACATGAATTCCTAATATTTGAAAGCAAATTCAAGTCAAAAAGCTCGCTAAAGGGGCCGGAGTTGTAAATATTATCAGTTTTCTGGTCATTTCCCTGCTTTTCACGGATCATGTCCGTGATTGAAAACAGCAGGAAATGTAGTAAGAATCTACAAACTTTTATTTCAAGGGTTTCTTATAAGTTCTTAATCATTTCTGGAAACTCTAATTGCGTATTTTAAGAGTTTTACCACAATTAGACAGTTTTCTTACAAGTATGTAATGGAACCGGCAGGATAGTAACTGATTCACCAAAAAGACGCTAGAGAAATTCGGCCTCAATTGTAAACATTAGCAGTATAGTCCTCACTTACAGTCTTTCTACACTAATGGTGAGCTGTGTAAACATGAATTCCTAATATTTGAAAGCGAATTCAAGTGAAAACGCTCGCTAAAGTGGCCGGAGTTGTAAATATTATCAGTTTTCTGGTCATTTCCCTGCTTTTCACGGGTCATGTCCGTGATTGAAAACAGCAGGAAATGTACTAAGAATCTACAAACTTTTATTTCAAGGGTTTCTTATAAGTTGTTAATCATTTCTGGAAACTCTAATTGTGTATTTTAAAAGTTTTACCACAATTAGACAGTTTTCTTACAAGTATGTAATGGAACCGGCAGGATAGTAACTGATTCACCAAAAAGACGCTAGAGAAATTCGGCCTCAATTGTAAACATTAGCAGTATAGTCCTCACTTACAGTCTTTCTACACTAATGGTGAGCTGTATAAACATGAATTCCTAATATTTGAAAGCAAATTCAAGTCAAAACGCTCGCTAAAGGGGCCGGAGTTGTAAATATTATCAGTTTTCTGGTCATTTTCCTGCTTTTCACGGGTCATGTCCGTGATTGAAAACAGCAGGAAATGTAGTAAGAATCTACAAACTTTTATTTCAAGGGTTTCTTATAAGTTCTTAATCATTTCTGGAAACTCTAATTGCGTATTTTAAGAGTTTTACCACAATTAGACAGTTTTCTTACAAGTATGTAATGGAACCGGCAGGATAGTAACTGATTCACCAAAAAGAAGCTAAAGAAATTCGATCTCAATTGTAAACATTAGCAGTATAGTCCTCACTTACAGTCTTTCTACACTAATGGTGAGCTGTGTAAACATGAATTTCTAATATTTGAAAGCAAATTCAAGTCAAAACGCTCGCTAAAGTGGCCGGAGTTGTAAATATTATCAGTTTTCTGGTCATTTCCCTGCTTTTCACGGGTCATGTCCGTGATTGAAAACAGCAGGAAATGTAGTAAGAATCTACAAACTTTTATTTCAAGGGTTTCTTATAAGTTTTTAATCATTTCTGGAAACTCTAATTGCGTATTTTAAGAGTTTTACCACAATTAGACAGTTTTCTTACAAGTATGTAATGGAACCGGCAGGATAGTAACTGATTCACCAAAAAGACGCTAGAGAAATTCGGCCTCAATTGTAAACATTAGCAGTATAGTCCTCACTTACAGTCTTTCTACACTAATGGTGAGCTGTGTAAACATGAATTCCTAATATTTGAAAGCAAATTCAAGTCAAAACGCTCGCTAAAGTGGCCGGAGTTGTAAATATTATCAGTTTTCTGGTCATTTCCCTGCTTTTCACGGGTCATGTCCGTGATTGAAAACAGCAGGAAATGTAGTAAGAATCTACAAACTTTTATTTCAAGGGTTTCTTATAAGTTCTTAATCATTTCTGGAAACTCTAATTGCGTATTTTAAGAGTTTTACCACAATTAGACAGTTTTCTTACAAGTATGTAATGGAACCGGCAGGATAGTAACTGATTCACCAAAAAGACGCTAGAGAAATTTGGCCTCAGTTGTAAACATTAGCAGTATAGTCCTCACTTACAGTCTTTCTACACTAATGGTGAGCTGTATAAACATGAATTCCTAATATTTGAAAGCAAATTCAAGTCAAAACGCTCGCTAAAGTGGCCGGAGTTGTAAATATTATCAGTTTTCTGGTCATTTCCCTGCTTTTCACGGGTCATGTCCGTGATTGAAAACAGCAGGAAATGTAGTAAGAATCTACAAACTTTTATTTCAAGGGTTTCTTATAAGTTTTTAATCATTTCTGGAAACTCTAATTGCGTATTTTAAGAGTTTTACCACAATTAGATAGTTTTCTTACAAGTATGTAATGGAACCGGCAGGATATTAACTGATTCACCAAAAAGACGCTAGAGAAATTCGGCCTCAATTGTAAACATTAGCAGTATAGTCCTCACTTACAGTCTTTCTACACTAATTGTGAGCTGTGTAAACATGAATTCCTAATATTTGAAAGCGAATTCAAGTGAAAACGCTCGCTAAAGTGGCCGGAGTTGTAAATATTATCAGTTTTCTGGTCATTTTCCTGCTTTTCACGGGTCATGTCCGTGATTGAAAACAGCAGGAAATGTAGTAAGAATCTACAAACTTTTATTTCAAGGGTTTCTTATAAGTTCTTAATCATTTCTGGAAACTCTAATTGCGTATTTTAAGAGTTTTACCACAATTAGACAGTTTTCTTACAAGTATGTAATGGAACCGGCAGGATAGTAACTGATTCACCAAAAAGACGCTAGAGAAATTCGGCCTCAATTGTAAACATTAGCAGTATAATCCTCACTTACAGTCTTTCTACACTAATGGTGAGCTGTGTAAACATGAATTCCTAATATTTGAAAGCAAATTCAAGTCAAAACGCTCGCTAAAGTGGCCGGAGTTGTAAATATTATCAGTTTTCTGGTCATTTCCCTGCTTTTCACGGGTCATGTCCGTGATTGAAAACAGCAGGAAATGTAGTAAGAATCTACTAACTTTTATTTCAAGGGTTTCTTATAAGTTTTTAATCATTTCTGGAAACTCTAATTGCGTATTTTAAGAGTTTTACCACAATGAGACAGTTTTCTTACAAGTATGTAATGGAACCGGCAGGATAGTAACTGATTCACCAAAAAGACGCTAGAGAAATTCGGCCTCAATTGTAAACATTAGCAGTATAGTCCTCACTTACAGTCTTTCTACACTAATTGTGAGCTGTGTAAACATGAATTCCTAATATTTGAAAGCGAATTCAAGTGAAAACGCTCGCTAAAGTGGCCGGAGTTGTAAATATTATCAGTTTTCTGGTCATTTTCCTGCTTTTCACGGGTCATGTCCGTGATTGAAAACAGCAGGAAATGTAGTAAGAATCTACAAACTTTTATTTCAAGGGTTTCTTATAAGTTCTTAATCATTTCTGGAAACTCTAATTGCGTATTTTAAGAGTTTTACCACAATTAGACAGTTTTCTTACAAGTATGTAATGGAACCGGCAGGATAGTAACTGATTCACCAAAAAGACGCTAGAGAAATTCGGCCTCAATTGTAAACATTAGCAGTATAGTCCTCACTTACAGTCTTTCTACACTAATGGTGAGCTGTGTAAACATGAATTTCTAATATTTGAAAGCAAATTCAAGTCAAAACGCTCGCTAAAGTGGCCGGAGTTGTAAATATTATCAGTTTTCTGGTCATTTCCCTGCTTTTCACGGGTCATGTCCGTGATTGAAAACAGCAGGAAATGTAGTAAGAATCTACAAACTTTTATTTCAAGGGTTTCTTATAAGTTGTTAATCATTTCTGGAAACTCTAATTGTGTATTTTAAAAGTTTTACCACAATTAGACAGTTTTCTTACAAGTATGTAATGGAACCGGCAGGATAGTAACTGATTCACCAAAAAGACGCTAGAGAAATTTGGCCTCAATTGTAAACATTAGCAGTATAGTCCTCACTTACAGTCTTTCTACACTAATGGTGAGCTGTATAAACATGAATTCCTAATATTTGAAAGCAAATTCAAGTCAAAACGCTCGCTAAAGTGGCCGGAGTTGTAAATATTATCAGTTTTCTGGTCATTTCCCTGCTTTTCACGGGTCATGTCCGTGATTGAAAACAGCAGGAAATGTAGTAAGAATCTACAAACTTTTATTTCAAGGGTTTCTTATAAGTTTTTAATCATTTCTGGAAACTCTAATTGCGTATTTTAAGAGTTTTACCACAATTAGACAGTTTTCTTAAAAGTATGTAATGGAACCGGCAGGATAGTAACTGATTCACCAAAAAGATGCTAGAGAAATTCGGCCTCAATTGTAAACATTAGCAGTATAGTCCTCACTTACAGTCTTTCTACACTAATGGTGAGCTGTATAAACATGAATTCCTAATATTTGAAAGCAAATTCAAGTCAAAAAGCTCGCTAAAGGGGCCGGAGTTGTAAATATTATCAGTTTTCTGGTCATTTCCCTGCTTTTCACGGATCATGTCCGTGATTGAAAACAGCAGGAAATGTAGTAAGAATCTACAAACTTTTATTTCAAGGGTTTCTTATAAGTTCTTAATCATTTCTGGAAACTCTAATTGCGTATTTTAAGAGTTTTACCACAATTAGACAGTTTTCTTACAAGTATGTAATGGAACCGGCAGGATAGTAACTGATTCACCAAAAAGACGCTAGAGAAATTCGGCCTCAATTGTAAACATTAGCAGTATAGTCCTCACTTACAGTCTTTCTACACTAATGGTGAGCTGTGTAAACATGAATTTCTAATATTTGAAAGCAAATTCAAGTCAAAACGCTCGCTAAAGTGGCCGGAGTTGTAAATATTATCAGTTTTCTGGTCATTTCCCTGCTTTTCACGGGTCATGTCCGTGATTGAAAACAGCAGGAAATGTAGTAAGAATCTACAAACTTTTATTTCAAGGGTTTCTTATAAGTTGTTAATCATTTCTGGAAACTCTAATTGTGTATTTTAAAAGTTTTACCACAATTAGACAGTTTTCTTACAAGTATGTAATGGAACCGGCAGGATAGTAACTGATTCACCAAAAAGACGCTAGAGAAATTTGGCCTCAATTGTAAACATTAGCAGTATAGTCCTCACTTACAGTCTTTCTACACTAATGGTGAGCTGTATAAACATGAATTCCTAATATTTGAAAGCAAATTCAAGTCAAAACGCTCGCTAAAGTGGCCGGAGTTGTAAATATTATCAGTTTTCTGGTCATTTCCCTGCTTTTCACGGGTCATGTCCGTGATTGAAAACAGCAGGAAATGTAGTAAGAATCTACAAACTTTTATTTCAAGGGTTTCTTATAAGTTTTTAATCATTTCTGGAAACTCTAATTGCGTATTTTAAGAGTTTTACCACAATTAGACAGTTTTCTTAAAAGTATGTAATGGAACCGGCAGGATAGTAACTGATTCACCAAAAAGATGCTAGAGAAATTCGGCCTCAATTGTAAACATTAGCAGTATAGTCCTCACTTACAGTCTTTCTACACTAATGGTGAGCTGTATAAACATGAATTCCTAATATTTGAAAGCAAATTCAAGTCAAAAAGCTCGCTAAAGGGGCCGGAGTTGTAAATATTATCAGTTTTCTGGTCATTTCCCTGCTTTTCACGGATCATGTCCGTGATTGAAAACAGCAGGAAATGTAGTAAGAATCTACAAACTTTTATTTCAAGGGTTTCTTATAAGTTCTTAATCATTTCTGGAAACTCTAATTGCGTATTTTAAGAGTTTTACCACAATTAGACAGTTTTCTTACAAGTATGTAATGGAACCGGCAGGATAGTAACTGATTCACCAAAAAGACGCTAGAGAAATTCGGCCTCAATTGTAAACATTAGCAGTATAGTCCTCACTTACAGTCTTTCTACACTAATGGTGAGCTGTGTAAACATGAATTTCTAATATTTGAAAGCAAATTCAAGTCAAAACGCTCGCTAAAGTGGCCGGAGTTGTAAATATTATCAGTTTTCTGGTCATTTCCCTGCTTTTCACGGGTCATGTCCGTGATTGAAAACAGCAGGAAATGTAGTAAGAATCTACAAACTTTTATTTCAAGGGTTTCTTATAAGTTGTTAATCATTTCTGGAAACTCTAATTGTGTATTTTAAAAGTTTTACCACAATTAGACAGTTTTCTTACAAGTATGTAATGGAACCGGCAGGATAGTAACTGATTCACCAAAAAGACGCTAGAGAAATTTGGCCTCAATTGTAAACATTAGCAGTATAGTCCTCACTTACAGTCTTTCTACACTAATGGTGAGTTGTATAAACATGAATTCCTAATATTTGAAAGCAAATTCAAGTGAAAACGCTCGCTAAAGGGGCCGGAGTTGTAAATATTATCAGTTTTCTGGTCATTTTCCTGCTTTTCACGGGTCATGTCCGTGATTGAAAACAGCAGGAAATGTAGTAAGAATCTACAAACTTTTATTTCAAGGGTTTCTTATAAGTTCTTAATCATTTCTGGAAACTCTAATTGCGTATTTTAAGAGTTTTACCACAATTAGACAGTTTTCTTACAAGTATGTAATGGAACCGGCAGGATAGTAACTGATTCACCAAAAAGACGCTAGAGAAATTCGGCCTCAATTGTAAACATTAGCAGTATAGTCCTCACTTACAGTCTTTCTACACTAATGGTGAGCTGTATAAACATGAATTCCTAATATTTGAAAGCAAATTCAAGTCAAAACGCTCGCTAAAGTGGCCGGAGTTGTAAATATTATCAGTTTTCTGGTCATTTCCCTGCTTTTCACGGGTCATGTCCGTGATTGAAAACAGCAGGAAATGTAGTAAGAATCTACAAACTTTTATTTCAAGGGTTTCTTATAAGTTTTTAATCATTTCTGGAAACTCTAATTGCGTATTTTAAGAGTTTTACCACAATGAGACAGTTTTCTTACAAGTATGTAATGGAACCGGCAGGATAGTAACTGATTCACCAAAAAGACGCTAGAGAAATTCGGCCTCAATTGTAAACATTAGCAGTATAGTCCTCACTTACAGTCTTTCTACACTAATGGTGAGCTGTATAAACATGAATTCCTAATATTTGAAAGCAAATTCAAGTCAAAACGCTCGCTAAAGTGGCCGGAGTTGTAAATATTATCAGTTTTCTGGTCATTTCCCTGCTTTTCACGGGTCATGTCGGTGATTGAAAACAGCAGGAAATGTAGTTAGAATCTACAAACTTTTATTTCAAGGGTTTCTTATAAGTTTTTAATCATTTCTGGAAACTCTAATTGCGTATTTTAAGAGTTTTACCACAATTAGACAGTTTTCTTACAAGTATGTAATGGAACCGGCAGGATAGTAACTGATTCACCAAAAAGACGCTAGAGAAATTCGGCCTCAATTGTAAACATTAGCAGTATAGTCCTCACTTACAGTCTTTCTACACTAATGGTGAGCTGTATAAACATGAATTCCTAATATTTGAAAGCAAATTCAAGTCAAAACGCCCGCTAAAGTGGCCGGAGTTGTAAATATTATCAGTTTTCTGGTCATTTCCCTGCTTTTCACGGGTCATGTCCGTGATTGAAAACAGCAGGAAATGTAGTAAGAATCTACAAACTTTTATTTCAAGGGTTTCTTATAAGTTTTTAATCATTTTTGGAAACTCTAATTGCGTATTTTAAGAGTTTTACCACAATTAGACAGTTTTCTTACAAGTATGTAATGGAACCGGCAGGATAGTAACTGATTCACCAAAAAGACGCTAGAGAAATTCGGCCTCAATTGTAAACATTAGCAGTATAGTCCTCACTTACAGTCTTTCTACACTAATGGTGAGCTGTGTAAACATGAATTCCTAATATTTGAAAGCAAATTCAAGTCAAAACGCTCGCTAAAGTGGCCGGAGTTGTAAATATTATCAGTTTTCTGGTTATTTCCCTGCTTTTCACGGGTCATGTCCGTGATTGAAAACAGCAGGAAATGTAGTAAGAATCTACAAACTTTTATTTCAAGGGTTTCTTATAAGTTTTTAATCATTTCTGCAAACTCTAATTGCGTATTTTAAGAGTTTTACCACAATTAGACAGTTTTCTTACAAGTATGTAATGGAACCGGCAGGATAGTAACTGATTCACCAAAAAGACGCTAGAGAAATTCGGCCTCAATTGTAAACATTAGCAGTATAGTCCTCACTTACAGTCTTTCTACACTAATGGTGAGCTGTGTAAACATGAATTCCTAATATTTGAAAGCAAATTCAAGTCAAAACGCTCGCTAAAGTGGCCGGAGTTGTAAATATTATCAGTTTTCTGGTCATTTCCCTGCTTTTCACGGGTCATGTCCGTGATTGAAAACAGCAGGAAATGTAGTAAGAATCTACTAACTTTTATTTCAAGGGTTTCTTATAAGTTTTTAATCATTTCTGGAAACTCTAATTGCGTATTTTAAGAGTTTTACCACAATTAGACAGTTTTCTTACAAGTATGTAATGGAACCGGCACGATAGTAACTGATTCACCAAAAAGACGCTAGAGAAATTCGGCCTCAATTGTAAACATTAGCAGTATAGTCCTCACTTACAGTCTTTCAACACTAATGGTGAGCTGTGTAAACATGAATTTCTAATATTTGAAAGCAAATTCAAGTCAAAAAGCTCGCTAAAGGGGCCGGAGTTGTAAATATTATCAGTTTTCTGGTCATTTCCCTGCTTTTCACGGGTCATGTCCGTGATTGAAAACAGCAGGAAATGTAGTAAGAATCTACAAACTTTTATTTCAAGGGTTTCTTATAAGTTCTTAATCATTTCTGGAAACTCTAATTGCGTATTTTAAGAGTTTTACCACAATGAGACAGTTTTCTTACAAGTATGTAATGGAACCGGCAGGATAGTAACTGATTCACCAAAAAGACGCTAGAGAAATTCGGCCTCAATTGTAAACATTAGCAGTATAGTCCTCACTTACAGTCTTTCTACACTAATGGTGAGCTGTATAAACATGAATTCCTAATATTTGAAAGCAAATTCAAGTCAAAAAGCTCGCTAAAGTGGCCGGAGTTGTAAATATTATCAGTTTTCTGGTCATTTCCCTGCTTTTCACGGGTCATGTCCGTGATTGAAAACAGCAGGAAATGTAGTTAGAATCTACAAAGTTTTATTTCAAGGGTTTCTTATAAGTTTTTAATCATTTCTGGAAACTCTAATTGCGTATTTTAAGAGTTTTACCACAATTAGACCGTTTTCTTACCAGTATGTAATGGAACCGGCAGGATAGTAACTGTTTCACCAAAAAGACGCTAGAGAAATTCGGCCTCAATTGTAAACATTAGCAGTATAGTTCTCACTTACAGTCTTTCTACACTAATGGTGAGCTGTGTAAACATGAATTCCTAATATTTGAAAGCGAATTCAAGTGAAAACGCTCGCTAAAGTGGCCGGAGTTGTAAATATTATCAGTTTTCTGGTCATTTCCCTGCTTTTCACGGGTCATGTCCGTGATTGAAAACAGCAGGAAATGTAGTAAGAATCTACAAACTTTTATTTCAAGGGTTTCTTATAAGTTCTTAATCATTTCTGGAAACTCTAATTGCGTATTTTAAGAGTTTTACCACAATTAGACAGTTTTCTTACAAGTATGTAATGGAACCGGCAGGATAGTAACTGATTCACCAAAAAGACGCTAGAGAAATTCGGCCTCAATTGTAAACATTAGCAGTATAGTCCTCACTTACAGTCTTTCTACACTAATGGTGAGCTGTGTAAACATGAATTTCTAATATTTGAAAGCAAATTCAAGTCAAAACGCTCGCTAAAGTGGCCGGAGTTGTAAATATTATCAGTTTTCTGGTCATTTCCCTGCTTTTCACGGGTCATGTCCGTGATTGAAAACAGCAGGAAATGTAGTAAGAATCTACAAACTTTTATTTCAAGGGTTTCTTATAAGTTTTTAATCAATTCTGCAAACTCTAATTGCGTATTTTAAGAGTTTTACCACAATTAGACAGTTTTCTTACAAGTATGTAATGGAACCGGCAGGATAGTAACTGATTCACCAAAAAGACGCTAGAGAAATTCGGCCTCAATTGTAAACATTAGCAGTATAGTCCTCACTTACAGTCTTTCTACACTAATGGTGAGCTGTATAAACATGAATTCCTAATATTTGAAAGCAAATTCAAGTCAAAACGCTCGCTAAGGTGGCCGGAGTTGTAAATATTATCAGTTTTCTGGTAATTTCCCTGCTTTTCACGGGTCATGTCCGTGATTGAAAACAGCAGGAAATGTAGTAAGAATCTACAAACTTTTATTTCAAGGGTTTCTTATAAGTTTTTAATCATTTCTGCAAACTCTAATTGCGTATTTTAAGAGTTTTACCACAATTAGACAGTTTTCTTACAAGTATGTAATGGAACCGGCAGGATAGTAACTGATTCACCAAAAAGACGATAGAGAAATTCGGCCTCAATTGTAAACATTAGCAGTATAGTCCTCACTTACAGTCTTTCCACACTAATGGTGAGCTGTGTAAACATGAATTCCTAATATTTGAAAGCAAATTCAAGTCAAAACGCTCGCTAAAGTGGCCGGAGTTGTAAATATTATCAGTTTTCTGGTCATTTCCCTGCTTTTCACGGGTCATGTCGGTGATTGAAAACAGCAGGAAATGTAGTTAGAATCTACAAACTTTTATTTCAAGGGTTTCTTATAAGTTTTTAATCATTTCTGGAAACTCTAATTGCGTATTTTAAGAGTTTTACCACAATTAGACAGTTTTCTTACAAGTATGTAATGGAACCGGCAGGATAGTAACTGATTCACCAAAAAGACGCTAGAGAAATTCGGCCTCAATTGTAAACATTAGCAGTATAGTCCTCACTTACAGTCTTTCTACACTAATGGTGAGCTGTATAAACATGAATTCCTAATATTTGAAAGCAAATTCAAGTCAAAACGCCCGCTAAAGTGGCCGGAGTTGTAAATATTATCAGTTTTCTGGTCATTTCCCTGCTTTTCACGGGTCATGTCCGTGATTGAAAACAGCAGGAAATGTAGTAAGAATCTACAAACTTTTAATTCAAGGGTTTCTTATAAGTTTTTAATCATTTCTGGAAACTCTAATTGCGTATTTTAAGAGTTTTACCACAATTAGACAGTTTTCTTACAAGTATGTAATGGAACCGGCAGGATAGTAACTGATTCACCAAAAAGACGCTAGAGAAATTCGGCCTCAATTGTAAACATTAGCAGTATAGTCCTCACTTACAGTCTTTCTACACTAATGGTGAGCTGTGTAAACATGAATTCCTAATATTTGAAAGCAAATTCAAGTCAAAACACTCGCTAAAGTGGCCGGAGTTGTAAATATTATCAGTTTTCTGGTTATTTCCCTGCTTTTCACGGGTCATGTCCGTGATTGAAAACAGCAGGAAATGTAGTAAGAATCTACAAACTTTTATTTCAAGGGTTTCTTATAAGTTTTTAATCATTTCTGCAAACTCTAATTGCGTATTTTAAGAGTTTTACCACAATTAGACAGTTTTCTTACAAGTATGTAATGGAACCGGCAGGATAGTAACTGATTCACCAAAAAGACGCTAGAGAAATTCGGCCTCAATTGTAAACATTAGCAGTATAGTCCTCACTTACAGTCTTTCTACACTAATGGTGAGCTGTGTAAACATGAATTCCTAATATTTGAAAGCAAATTCAAGTCAAAACGCTCGCTAAAGTGGCCGGAGTTGTAAATATTATCAGTTTTCTGGTCATTTCCCTGCTTTTCACGGGTCATGTCCGTGATTGAAAACAGCAGGAAATGTAGTAAGAATCTACTAACTTTTATTTCAAGGGTTTCTTATAAGTTTTTAATCATTTCTGGAAACTCTAATTGCGTATTTTAAGAGTTTTACCACAATTAGACAGTTTTCTTACAAGTATGTAATGGAACCGGCACGATAGTAACTGATTCACCAAAAAGACGCTAGAGAAATTCGGCCTCAATTGTAAACATTAGCAGTATAGTCCTCACTTACAGTCTTTCAACACTAATGGTGAGCTGTGTAAACATGAATTTCTAATATTTGAAAGCAAATTCAAGTCAAAACGCTCGCTAAAGTGGCCGGAGTTGTAAATATTATCAGTTTTCTGGTCATTTCCCTGCTTTTCACGGGTCATGTCCGTGATTGAAAACAGCAGGAAATGTAGTAAGAATCTACAAACTTTTATTTCAAGGGTTTCTTATAAGTTCTTAATCATTTCTGGAAACTCTAATTGCGTATTTTAAGAGTTTTACCACAATGAGACAGTTTTCTTACAAGTATGTAATGGAACCGGCAGGATAGTAACTGATTCACCAAAAAGACGCTAGAGAAATTCGGCCTCAATTGTAAACATTAGCAGTATAGTCCTCACTTACAGTCTTTCTACACTAATGGTGAGCTGTATAAACATGAATTCCTAATATTTGAAAGCAAATTCAAGTCAAAAAGCTCGCTAAAGTGGCCGGAGTTGTAAATATTATCAGTTTTCTGGTCATTTCCCTGCTTTTCACGGGTCATGTCCGTGATTGATAACAGCAGGAAATGTAGTTAGAATCTACAAACTTTTATTTCAAGGGTTTCTTATAAGTTTTTAATCATTTCTGGAAACTCTAATTGCGTATTTTAAGAGTTTTACCACAATTAGACCGTTTTCTTACAAGTATGTAATGGAACCGGCAGGATAGTAACTGATTCACCAAAAAGACGCTAGAGAAATTCGGCCTCAATTGTAAACATTAGCAGTATAGTCCTCACTTACAGTCTTTCTACACTAATGGTGAGCTGTGTAAACATGAATTCCTAATATTTGAAAGCAAATTCAAGTCAAAACGCTCGCTAAAGTGGCCGGAGTTGTAAATATTATCAGTTTTCTGGTTATTTCCCTGCTTTTCACGGGTCATGTCCGTGATTGAAAACAGCAGGAAATGTAGTAAGAATCTACAAACTTTTATTTCAAGGGTTTCTTATAAGTTTTTAATCATTTCTGCAAACTCTAATTGCGTATTTTAAGAGTTTTACCACAATTAGACAGTTTTCTTACAAGTATGTAATGGAACCGGCAGGATAGTAACTGATTCACCAAAAAGACGCTAGAGAAATTCGGCCTCAATTGTAAACATTAGCAGTATAGTCCTCACTTACAGTCTTTCTACACTAATGGTGAGCTGTGTAAACATGAATTCCTAATATTTGAAAGCAAATTCAAGTCAAAACGCTCGCTAAAGTGGCCGGAGTTGTAAATATTATCAGTTTTCTGGTCATTTCCCTGCTTTTCACGGGTCATGTCCGTGATTGAAAACAGCAGGAAATGTAGTAAGAATCTACAAACTTTTATTTCAAGGGTTTCTTATAAGTTTTTAATCATTTCTGCAAACTCTAATTGCGTATTTTAAGAGTTTTACCACAATTAGACAGTTTTCTTACAAGTATGTAATGGAACCGGCAGGATAGTAACTGATTCACCAAAAAGACGCTAGAGAAATTCGGCCTCAATTGTAAACATTAGCAGTATAGTCCTCACTTACAGTCTTTCTACACTAATGGTGAGCTGTGTAAACATGAATTCCTAATATTTGAAAGCAAATTCAAGTCAAAACGCTCGCTAAAGTGGCCGGAGTTGTAAATATTATCAGTTTTCTGGTCATTTCCCTGCTTTTCACGGGTCATGTCCGTGATTGAAAACAGCAGGAAATGTAGTAAGAATCTACAAACTTTTATTTCAAGGGTTTCTTATAAGTTTTTAATCATTTCTGCAAACTCTAATTGCGTATTTTAAGAGTTTTACCACAATTAGACAGTTTTCTTACAAGTATGTAATGGAACCGGCAGGATAGTAACTGATTCACCAAAAAGACGCTAGAGAAATTCGGCCTCAATTGTAAACATTCGCAGTATAGTCCTCACTTACAGTCTTTCCACACTAATGGTGAGCTGTGTAAACATGAATTCCTAATATTTGAAAGCAAATTCAAGTCAAAACGCTCGCTAAAGTGGCCGGAGTTGTAAATATTATCAGTTTTCTGGTCATTTCCCTGCTTTTCACGGGTCATGTCCGTGATTGAAAACAGCAGGAAATGTAGTAAGAATCTACTAACTTTTATTTCAAGGGTTTCTTATAAGTTTTTAATCATTTCTGGAAACTCTAATTGCGTATTTTAAGAGTTTTACCACAATTAGACAGTTTTCTTACAAGTATGTAATGGAACCGGCAGGATAGTAACTGATTCACCAAAAAGACGCTAGAGAAATTAGGCCTCAATTGTAAACATTAGCAGTATAGTCCTCACTTACAGTCTTTCTACACTAATGGTGAGCTGTGTAAACATGAATTTCTAATATTTGAAAGCAAATTCAAGTCAAAACGCTCGCTAAAGTGGCCGGAGTTGTAAATATTATCAGTTTTCTGGTCATTTCCCTGCTTTTCACGGGTCATGTCCGTGATTGAAAACAGCAGGAAATGTAGTAAGAATCTACAAACTTTTATTTCAAGGGTTTCTTATAAGTTCTTAATCATTTCTGGAAACTCTAATTGCGTATTTTAAGAGTTTTACCACAATGAGACAGTTTTCTTACAAGTATGTAATGGAACCGGCAGGATAGTAACTGATTCACCAAAAAGACGCTAGAGAAATTCGGCCTCAATTGTAAACATTAGCAGTATAGTCCTCACTTACAGTCTTTCTACACTAATGGTGAGCTGTATAAACATGAATTCCTAATATTTGAAAGCAAATTCAAGTCAAAACGCTCGCTAAAGTGGCCGGAGTTGTAAATATTATCAGTTTTCTGGTCATTTCCCTGCTTTTCACGGGTCATGTCGGTGATTGAAAACAGCAGGAAATGTAGTTAGAATCTACAAACTTTTATTTCAAGGGTTTCTTATAAGTTTTTAATCATTTCTGGAAACTCTAATTGCGTATTTTAAGAGTTTTACCACAATTAGACAGTTTTCTTAAAAGTATGTAATGGAACCGGCAGGATAGTAACTGATTCACCAAAAAGACGCTAGAGAAATTCGGCCTCAATTGTAAACATTAGCAGTATAGTCCTCACTTACAGTCTTTCTACACTAATGGTGAGCTGTATAAACATGAATTCCTAATATTTGAAAGCAAATTCAAGTCAAAACGCTCGCTAAAGTGGCCGGAGTTGTAAATATTATCAGTTTTCTGGTTATTTCCCTGCTTTTCACGGGTCATGTCCGTGATTGAAAACAGCAGGAAATGTAGTAAGAATCTACAAACTTTTATTTCAAGGGTTTCTTATAAGTTTTTAATCATTTCTGCAAACTCTAATTGCGTATTTTAAGAGTTTTACCACAATTAGACAGTTTTCTTACAAGTATGTAATGGAACCGGCAGGATAGTAACTGATTCACCAAAAAGACGCTAGAGAAATTCGGCCTCAATTGTAAACATTAGCAGTATAGTCCTCACTTACAGTCTTTCTACACTAATGGTGAGCTGTGTAAACATGAATTCCTAATATTTGAAAGCAAATTCAAGTCAAAACGCTCGCTAAAGTGGCCGGAGTTGTAAATATTATCAGTTTTCTGGTCATTTCCCTGCTTTTCACGGGTCATGTCCGTGATTGAAAACAGCAGGAAATGTAGTAAGAATCTACTAACTTTTATTTCAAGGGTTTCTTATAAGTTTTTAATCATTTCTGGAAACTCTAATTGCGTATTTTAAGAGTTTTACCACAATTAGACAGTTTTCTTACAAGTATGTAATGGAACCGGCAGGATAGTAACTGATTCACCAAAAAGACGCTAGAGAAATTCGGCCTCAATTGTAAACATTAGCAGTATAGTCCTCACTTACAGTCTTTCTACACTAATGGTGAGCTGTGTAAACATGAATTCCTAATATTTGAAAGCAAATTCAAGTCAAAACGCTCGCTAAAGTGGCCGGAGTTGTAAATATTATCAGTTTTCTGGTTATTTCCCTGCTTTTCACGGGTCATGTCCGTGATTGAAAACAGCAGGAAATGTAGTAAGAATCTACAAACTTTTATTTCAAGGGTTTCTTATAAGTTTTTAATCATTTCTGCAAACTCTAATTGCGTATTTTAAGAGTTTTACCACAATTAGACAGTTTTCTTACAAGTATGTAATGGAACCGGCAGGATAGTAACTGATTCACCAAAAAGACGCTAGAGAAATTCGGCCTCAATTGTAAACATTAGCAGTATAGTCCTCACTTACAGTCTTTCTACACTAATGGTGAGCTGTGTAAACATGAATTCCTAATATTTGAAAGCAAATTCAAGTCAAAACGCTCGCTAAAGTGGCCGGAGTTGTAAATATTATCAGTTTTCTGGTCATTTCCCTGCTTTTCACGGGTCATGTCCGTGATTGAAAACAGCAGGAAATGTAGTAAGAATCTACAAACTTTTATTTCAAGGGTTTCTTATAAGTTTTTAATCATTTCTGCAAACTCTAATTGCGTATTTTAAGAGTTTTACCACAATTAGACAGTTTTCTTACAAGTATGTAATGGAACCGGCAGGATAGTAACTGATTCACCAAAAAGACGCTAGAGAAATTCGGCCTCAATTGTAAACATTAGCAGTATAGTCCTCACTTACAGTCTTTCTACACTAATGGTGAGCTGTGTAAACATGAATTCCTAATATTTGAAAGCAAATTCAAGTCAAAACGCTCGCTAAAGTGGCCGGAGTTGTAAATATTATCAGTTTTCTGGTTATTTCCCTGCTTTTCACGGGTCATGTCCGTGATTGAAAACAGCAGGAAATGTAGTAAGAATCTACAAACTTTTATTTCAAGGGTTTCTTATAAGTTTTTAATCATTTCTGCAAACTCTAATTGCGTATTTTAAGAGTTTTACCACAATTAGACAGTTTTCTTACAAGTATGTAATGGAACCGGCAGGATAGTAACTGATTCACCAAAAAGACGCTAGAGAAATTCGGCCTCAATTGTAAACATTAGCAGTATAGTCCTCACTTACAGTCTTTCTACACTAATGGTGAGCTGTGTAAACATGAATTCCTAATATTTGAAAGCAAATTCAAGTCAAAACGCTCGCTAAAGTGGCCGGAGTTGTAAATATTATCAGTTTTCTGGTCATTTCCCTGCTTTTCACGGGTCATGTCCGTGATTGAAAACAGCAGGAAATGTAGTAAGAATCTACAAACTTTTATTTCAAGGGTTTCTTATAAGTTTTTAATCATTTCTGCAAACTCTAATTGCGTATTTTAAGAGTTTTACCACAATTAGACAGTTTTCTTACAAGTATGTAATGGAACCGGCAGGATAGTAACTGATTCACCAAAAAGACGCTAGAGAAATTCGGCCTCAATTGTAAACATTAGCAGTATAGTCCTCACTTACAGTCTTTCTACACTAATGGTGAGCTGTGTAAACATGAATTCCTAATATTTGAAAGCAAATTCAAGTCAAAACGCTCGCTAAAGTGGCCGGAGTTGTAAATATTATCAGTTTTCTGGTCATTTCCCTGCTTTTCACGGGTCATGTCCGTGATTGAAAACAGCAGGAAATGTAGTAAGAATCTACTAACTTTTATTTCAAGGGTTTCTTATAAGTTTTTAATCATTTCTGGAAACTCTAATTGCGTATTTTAAGAGTTTTACCACAATTAGACAGTTTTCTTACAAGTATGTAATGGAACCGGCAC
Source organism: Myotis nattereri (assembly GCF_964212035.1). Classification (NCBI taxonomy): domain Eukaryota; kingdom Metazoa; phylum Chordata; class Mammalia; order Chiroptera; family Vespertilionidae; genus Myotis; species Myotis nattereri. The sequence continues at coordinate 1,233,679 of NC_138083.1, forward strand.
GATAGTAACTGATTCACCAAAAAGACGCTAGAGAAATTCGGCCTCAATTGTAAACATTAGCAGTATAGTCCTCACTTACAGTCTTTCTACACTAATGGTGAGCTGTGTAAACATGAATTTCTAATATTTGAAAGCAAATTCAAGTCAAAACGCTCGCTAAAGTGGCCGGAGTTGTAAATATTATCAGTTTTCTGGTCATTTCCCTGCTTTTCACGGGTCATGTCCGTGATTGAAAACAGCAGGAAATGTAGTAAGAATCTACAAACTTTTATTTCAAGGGTTTCTTATAAGTTCTTAATCATTTCTGGAAACTCTAATTGCGTATTTTAAGAGTTTTACCACAATGAGACAGTTTTCTTACAAGTATGTAATGGAACCGGCAGGATAGTAACTGATTCACCAAAAAGACGCTAGAGAAATTCGGCCTCAATTGTAAACATTAGCAGTATAGTCCTCACTTACAGTCTTTCTACACTAATGGTGAGCTGTATAAACATGAATTCCTAATATTTGAAAGCAAATTCAAGTCAAAACGCTCGCTAAAGTGGCCGGAGTTGTAAATATTATCAGTTTTCTGGATATTTCCCTGCTTTTCACGGGTCATGTCGGTGATTGAAAACAGCAGGAAATGTAGTTAGAATCTACAAACTTTTATTTCAAGGGTTTCTTATAAGTTTTTAATCATTTCTGGAAACTCTAATTGCGTATTTTAAGAGTTTTACCACAATTAGACAGTTTTCTTACAAGTATGTAATGGAACCGGCAGGATAGTAACTGATTCACCAAAAAGACGCTAGAGAAATTCGGCCTCAATTGTAAACATTAGCAGTATAGTCCTCACTTACAGTCTTTCTACACTAATGGTGAGCTGTATAAACATGAATTCCTAATATTTGAAAGCAAATTCAAGTCAAAACGCCCGCTAAAGTGGCCGGAGTTGTAAATATTATCAGTTTTCTGGTCATTTCCCTGCTTTTCACGGGTCATGTCCGTGATTGAAAACAGCAGGAAATGTAGTAAGAATCTACAAACTTTTATTTCAAGGGTTTCTTATAAGTTTTTAATCATTTCTGGAAACTCTAATTGCGTATTTTAAGAGTTTTACCACAATTAGACAGTTTTCTTACAAGTATGTAATGGAACCGGCAGGATAGTAACTGATTCACCAAAAAGACGCTAGAGAAATTCGGCCTCAATTGTAAACATTAGCAGTATAGTCCTCACTTACAGTCTTTCTACACTAATGGTGAGCTGTGTAAACATGAATTCCTAATATTTGAAAGCAAATTCAAGTCAAAACGCTCGCTAAAGTGGCCGGAGTTGTAAATATTATCAGTTTTCTGGTCATTTCCCTGCTTTTCACGGGTCATGTCCGTGATTGAAAACAGCAGGAAATGTAGTAAGAATCTACTAACTTTTATTTCAAGGGTTTCTTATAAGTTTTTAATCATTTCTGGAAACTCTAATTGCGTATTTTAAGAGTTTTACCACAATTAGACAGTTTTCTTACAAGTATGTAATGGAACCGGCAGGATAGTAACTGATTCACCAAAAAGACGCTAGAGAAATTCGGCCTCAATTGTAAACATTAGCAGTATAGTCCTCACTTACAGTCTTTCTACACTAATGGTGAGCTGTGTAAACATGAATTCCTAATATTTGAAAGCAAATTCAAGTCAAAACGCTCGCTAAAGTGGCCGGAGTTGTAAATATTATCAGTTTTCTGGTCATTTCCCTGCTTTTCACGGGTCATGTCCGTGATTGGAAACAGCAGGAAATGTAGTAAGAATCTACAAACTTTTATTTCAAGGGTTTCTTATAAGTTTTTAATCATTTCTGCAAACTCTAATTGCGTATTTTAAGAGTTTTACCACAATTAGACAGTTTTCTTACAAGTATGTAATGGAACCGGCAGGATAGTAACTGATTCACCAAAAAGACGCTAGAGAAATTCGGCCTCAATTGTAAACATTAGCAGTATAGTCCTCACTTACAGTCTTTCTACACTAATGGTGAGCTGTGTAAACATGAATTCCTAATATTTGAAAGCAAATTCAAGTCAAAACGCTCGCTAAAGTGGCCGGAGTTGTAAATATTATCAGTTTTCTGGTTATTTCCCTGCTTTTCACGGGTCATGTCCGTGATTGAAAACAGCAGGAAATGTAGTAAGAATCTACAAACTTTTATTTCAAGGGTTTCTTATAAGTTTTTAATCATTTCTGCAAACTCTAATTGCGTATTTTAAGAGTTTTACCACAATTAGACAGTTTTCTTACAAGTATGTAATGGAACCGGCAGGATAGTAACTGATTCACCAAAAAGACGCTAGAGAAATTCGGCCTCAATTGTAAACATTAGCAGTATAGTCCTCACTTACAGTCTTTCTACACTAATGGTGAGCTGTGTAAACATGAATTCCTAATATTTGAAAGCAAATTCAAGTCAAAACGCTCGCTAAAGTGGCCGGAGTTGTAAATATTATCAGTTTTCTGGTCATTTCCCTGCTTTTCACGGGTCATGTCCGTGATTGAAAACAGCAGGAAATGTAGTAAGAATCTACAAACTTTTATTTCAAGGGTTTCTTATAAGTTTTTAATCATTTCTGCAAACTCTAATTGCGTATTTTAAGAGTTTTACCACAATTAGACAGTTTTCTTACAAGTATGTAATGGAACCGGCAGGATAGTAACTGATTCACCAAAAAGACGCTAGAGAAATTCGGCCTCAATTGTAAACATTAGCAGTATAGTCCTCACTTACAGTCTTTCTACACTAATGGTGGGCTGTGTAAACATGAATTCCTAATATTTGAAAGCAAATTCAAGTCAAAACGCTCGCTAAAGTGGCCGGAGTTGTAAATATTATCAGTTTTCTGGTCATTTCCCTGCTTTTCACGGGTCATGTCCGTGATTGAAAACAGCAGGAAATGTAGTAAGAATCTACTAACTTTTATTTCAAGGGTTTCTTATAAGTTTTTAATCATTTCTGGAAACTCTAATTGCGTATTTTAAGAGTTTTACCACAATTAGACAGTTTTCTTACAAGTATGTAATGGAACCGGTACGATAGTAACTGATTCACCAAAAAGACGCTAGAGAAATTCGGCCTCAATTGTAAACATTAGCAGTATAGTCCTCACTTACAGTCTTTCTACACTAATGGTGAGCTGTGTAAACATGAATTTCTAATATTTGAAAGCAAATTCAAGTCAAAACGCTCGCTAAAGTGGCCGGAGTTGTAAATATTATCAGTTTTCTGGTCATTTCCCTGCTTTTCACGGGTCATGTCCGTGATTGAAAACAGCAGGAAATGTAGTAAGAATCTACAAACTTTTATTTCAAGGGTTTCTTATAAGTTTTTAATCATTTCTGCAAACTCTAATTGCGTATTTTAAGAGTTTTACCACAATTAGACAGTTTTCTTACAAGTATGTAATGGAACCGGCAGGATAGTAACTGATTCACCAAAAAGACGCTAGAGAAATTCGGCCTCAATTGTAAACATTAGCAGTATAGTCCTCACTTACAGTCTTTCTACACTAATGGTGAGCTGTGTAAACATGAATTTCTAATATTTGAAAGCAAATTCAAGTCAAAACGCTCGCTAAAGTGGCCGGAGTTGTAAATATTATCAGTTTTCTGGTCATTTCCCTGCTTTTCACGGGTCATGTCCGTGATTGAAAACAGCAGGAAATGTAGTAAGAATCTACTAACTTTTATTTCAAGGGTTTCTTATAAGTTTTTAATCATTTCTGGAAACTCTAATTGCGTATTTTAAGAGTTTTACCACAATTAGACAGTTTTCTTACAAGTATGTAATGGAACCGGCAGGATAGTAACTGATTCACCAAAAAGACGCTAGAGAAATTCGGCCTCAATTGTAAACATTAGCAGTATAGTCCTCACTTACAGTCTTTCTACACTAATGGTGAGCTGTGTAAACATGAATTCCTAATATTTGAAAGCAAATTCAAGTCAAAACGCTCGCTAAAGTGGCCGGAGTTGTAAATATTATCAGTTTTCTGGTCATTTCCCTGCTTTTCACGGGTCATGTCCGTGATTGAAAACAGCAGGAAATGTAGTAAGAATCTACAAACTTTTATTTCAAGGGTTTCTTATAAGTTTTTAATCATTTCTGCAAACTCTAATTGCGTATTTTAAGAGTTTTACCACAATTAGACAGTTTTCTTACAAGTATGTAATGGAACCGGCAGGATAGTAACTGATTCACCAAAAAGACGCTAGAGAAATTCGGCCTCAATTGTAAACATTAGCAGTATAGTCCTCACTTACAGTCTTTCTACACTAATGGTGAGCTGTGTAAACATGAATTCCTAATATTTGAAAGCAAATTCAAGTCAAAACGCTCGCTAAAGTGGCCGGAGTTGTAAATATTATCAGTTTTCTGGTCATTTCCCTGCTTTTCACGGGTCATGTCCGTGATTGAAAACAGCAGGAAATGTAGTAAGAATCTACTAACTTTTATTTCAAGGGTTTCTTATAAGTTTTTAATCATTTCTGGAAACTCTAATTGCGTATTTTAAGAGTTTTACCACAATTAGACAGTTTTCTTACAAGTATGTAATGGAACCGGCACGATAGTAACTGATTCACCAAAAAGACGCTAGAGAAATTCGGCCTCAATTGTAAACATTAGCAGTATAGTCCTCACTTACAGTCTTTCTACACTAATGGTGAGCTGTGTAAACATGAATTTCTAATATTTGAAAGCAAATTCAAGTCAAAACGCTCGCTAAAGTGGCCGGAGTTGTAAATATTATCAGTTTTCTGGTCATTTCCCTGCTTTTCACGGGTCATGTCCGTGATTGAAAACAGCAGGAAATGTAGTAAGATTCTACAAACTTTTATTTCAAGGGTTTCTTATAAGTTCTTAATCATTTCTGGAAACTCTAATTGCGTATTTTAAGAGTTTTACCACAATGAGACAGTTTTCTTACAAGTATGTAATGGAACCGGCAGGATAGTAACTGATTCACCAAAAAGACGCTAGAGAAATTCGGCCTCAATTGTAAACATTAGCAGTATAGTCCTCACTTACAGTCTTTCTACACTAATGGTGAGCTGTATAAACATGAATTCCTAATATTTGAAAGCAAATTCAAGTCAAAAAGCTCGCTAAAGTGGCCGGAGTTGTAAATATTATCAGTTTTCTGGTCATTTCCCTGCTTTTCACGGGTCATGTCCGTGATTGAAAACAGCAGGAAATGTAGTTAGAATCTACAAACTTTTATTTCAAGGGTTTCTTATAAGTTTTTAATCATTTCTGGAAACTCTAATTGCGTATTTTAAGAGTTTTACCACAATTAGACCGTTTTCTTACAAGTATGTAATGGAACCGGCAGGATAGTAACTGATTCACCAAAAAGACGCTAGAGAAATTCGGCCTCAATTGTAAACATTAGCAGTATAGTTCTCACTTACAGTCTTTCTACACTAATGGTGAGCTGTGTAAACATGAATTCCTAATATTTGAAAGCGAATTCAAGTGAAAACGCTCGCTAAAGTGGCCGGAGTTGTAAATATTATCAGTTTTCTGGTCATTTCCCTGCTTTTCACGGGTCATGTCCGTGATTGAAAACAGCAGGAAATGTAGTAAGAATCTACAAACTTTTATTTCAAGGGTTTCTTATAAGTTCTTAATCATTTCTGGAAACTCTAATTGCGTATTTTAAGAGTTTTACCACAATGAGACAGTTTTCTTACAAGTATGTAATGGAAGCGGCAGGATAGTAACTGATTCACCAAAAAGACGCTAGAGAAATTCGGCCTCAATTGTAAACATTAGCAGTATAGTCCTCACTTACAGTCTTTCTACACTAATGGTGAGCTGTATAAACATGAATTCCTAATATTTGAAAGCAAATTCAAGTCAAAACGCTCGCTAAAGTGGCCGGAGTTGTAAATATTATCAGTTTTCTGGTCATTTCCCTGCTTTTCACGGGTCATGTCGGTGATTGAAAACAGCAGGAAATGTAGTTAGAATCTACAAACTTTTATTTCAAGGGTTTCTTATAAGTTTTTAATCATTTCTGGAAACTCTAATTGCGTATTTTAAGAGTTTTACCACAATTAGACAGTTTTCTTACAAGTATGTAATGGAACCGGCAGGATAGTAACTGATTCACCAAAAAGACGCTAGAGAAATTCGGCCTCAATTGTAAACATTAGCAGTATAGTCCTCACTTACAGTCTTTCTACACTAATGGTGAGCTGTGTAAACATGAATTCCTAATATTTGAAAGCAAATTCAAGTCAAAACGCTCGCTAAAGTGGCCGGAGTTGTAAATATTATCAGTTTTCTGGTCATTTCCCTGCTTTTCACGGGTCATGTCCGTGATTGAAAACAGCAGGAAATGTAGTAAGAATCTACTAACTTTTATTTCAAGGGTTTCTTATAAGTTTTTAATCATTTCTGGAAACTCTAATTGCGTATTTTAAGAGTTTTACCACAATTAGACAGTTTTCTTACAAGTATGTAATGGAACCGGCAGGATAGTAACTGATTCACCAAAAAGACGCTAGAGAAATTCGGCCTCAATTGTAAACATTAGCAGTATAGTCCTCACTTACAGTCTTTCTACACTAATGGTGAGCTGTGTAAACATGAATTCCTAATATTTGAAAGCAAATTCAAGTCAAAACGCTCGCTAAAGTGGCCGGAGTTGTAAATATTATCAGTTTTCTGGTCATTTCCCTGCTTTTCACGGGTCATGTCCGTGATTGGAAACAGCAGGAAATGTAGTAAGAATCTACAAACTTTTATTTCAAGGGTTTCTTATAAGTTTTTAATCATTTCTGCAAACTCTAATTGCGTATTTTAAGAGTTTTACCACAATTAGACAGTTTTCTTACAAGTATGTAATGGAACCGGCAGGATAGTAACTGATTCACCAAAAAGACGCTAGAGAAATTCGGCCTCAATTGTAAACATTAGCAGTATAGTCCTCACTTACAGTCTTTCTACACTAATGGTGAGCTGTGTAAACATGAATTCCTAATATTTGAAAGCAAATTCAAGTCAAAACGCTCGCTAAAGTGGCCGGAGTTGTAAATATTATCAGTTTTCTGGTTATTTCCCTGCTTTTCACGGGTCATGTCCGTGATTGAAAACAGCAGGAAATGTAGTAAGAATCTACAAACTTTTATTTCAAGGGTTTCTTATAAGTTTTTAATCATTTCTGCAAACTCTAATTGCGTATTTTAAGAGTTTTACCACAATTAGACAGTTTTCTTACAAGTATGTAATGGAACCGGCAGGATAGTAACTGATTCACCAAAAAGACGCTAGAGAAATTCGGCCTCAATTGTAAACATTAGCAGTATAGTCCTCACTTACAGTCTTTCTACACTAATGGTGAGCTGTGTAAACATGAATTTCTAATATTTGAAAGCAAATTCAAGTCAAAACGCTCGCTAAAGTGGCCGGAGTTGTAAATATTATCAGTTTTCTGGTCATTTCCCTGCTTTTCACGGGTCATGTCCGTGATTGAAAACAGCAGGAAATGTAGTAAGAATCTACTAACTTTTATTTCAAGGGTTTCTTATAAGTTTTTAATCATTTCTGGAAACTCTAATTGCGTATTTTAAGAGTTTTACCACAATTAGACAGTTTTCTTACAAGTATGTAATGGAACCGGCAGGATAGTAACTGATTCACCAAAAAGACGCTAGAGAAATTCGGCCTCAATTGTAAACATTAGCAGTATAGTCCTCACTTACAGTCTTTCTACACTAATGGTGAGCTGTGTAAACATGAATTCCTAATATTTGAAAGCAAATTCAAGTCAAAACGCTCGCTAAAGTGGCCGGAGTTGTAAATATTATCAGTTTTCTGGTTATTTCCCTGCTTTTCACGGGTCATGTCCGTGATTGAAAACAGCAGGAAATGTAGTAAGAATCTACAAACTTTTATTTCAAGGGTTTCTTATAAGTTTTTAATCATTTCTGCAAACTCTAATTGCGTATTTTAAGAGTTTTACCACAATTAGACAGTTTTCTTACAAGTATGTAATGGAACCGGCAGGATAGTAACTGATTCACCAAAAAGACGCTAGAGAAATTCGGCCTCAATTGTAAACATTAGCAGTATAGTCCTCACTTACAGTCTTTCTACACTAATGGTGAGCTGTGTAAACATGAATTCCTAATATTTGAAAGCAAATTCAAGTCAAAACGCTCGCTAAAGTGGCCGGAGTTGTAAATATTATCAGTTTACTGGTCATTTCCCTGCTTTTCACGGGTCATGTCCGTGATTGAAAACAGCAGGAAATGTAGTAAGAATCTACTAACTTTTATTTCAAGGGTTTCTTATCAGTTTTTAATCATTTCTGGAAACTCTAATTGCGTATTTTAAGAGTTTTACCACAATTAGACAGTTTTCTTACAAGTATGTAATGGAACCGGCACGATAGTAACTGATTCACCAAAAAGACGCTAGAGAAATTCGGCCTCAATTGTAAACATTAGCAGTATAGTCCTCACTTACAGTCTTTCTACACTAATGGTGAGCTGTGTAAACATGAATTTCTAATATTTGAAAGCAAATTCAAGTCAAAACGCTCGCTAAAGTGGCCGGAGTTGTAAATATTATCAGTTTTCTGGTCATTTCCCTGCTTTTCACGGGTCATGTCCGTGATTGAAAACAGCAGGAAATGTAGTAAGAATCTACAAACTTTTATTTCAAGGGTTTCTTATAAGTTCTTAATCATTTCTGGAAACTCTAATTGCGTATTTTAAGAGTTTTACCACAATGAGACAGTTTTCTTACAAGTATGTAATGGAACCGGCAGGATAGTAACTGATTCACCAAAAAGACGCTAGAGAAATTCGGCCTCAATTGTAAACATTAGCAGTATAGTCCTCACTTACAGTCTTTCTACACTAATGGTGAGCTGTGTAAACATGAATTCCTAATATTTGAAAGCAAATTCAAGTCAAAAAGCTCGCTAAAGTGGCCGGAGTTGTAAATATTATCAGTTTTCTGGTCATTTCCCTGCTTTTCACGGGTCATGTCCGTGATTGAAAACAGCAGGAAATGTAGTTAGAATCTACAAACTTTTATTTCAAGGGTTTCTTATAAGTTTTTAATCATTTCTGGAAACTCTAATTGCGTATTTTAAGAGTTTTACCACAATTAGACCGTTTTCTTACAAGTATGTAATGGAACCGGCAGGATAGTAACTGATTCACCAAAAAGACGCTAGAGAAATTCGGCCTCAATTGTAAACATTAGCAGTATAGTTCTCACTTACAGTCTTTCTACACTAATGGTGAGCTGTGTAAACATGAATTCCTAATATTTGAAAGCGAATTCAAGTGAAAACGCTCGCTAAAGTGGCCGGAGTTGTAAATATTATCAGTTTTCTGGTCATTTCCCTGCTTTTCACGGGTCATGTCCGTGATTGAAAACAGCAGGAAATGTAGTAAGAATCTACAAACTTTTATTTCAAGGGTTTCTTATAAGTTCTTAATCATTTCTGGAAACTCTAATTGCGTATTTTAAGAGTTTTACCACAATGAGACAGTTTTCTTACAAGTATGTAATGGAAGCGGCAGGATAGTAACTGATTCACCAAAAAGACGCTAGAGAAATTCGGCCTCAATTGTAAACATTAGCAGTATAGTCCTCACTTACAGTCTTTCTACACTAATGGTGAGCTGTATAAACATGAATTCCTAATATTTGAAAGCAAATTCAAGTCAAAACGCTCGCTAAAGTGGCCGGAGTTGTAAATATTATCAGTTTTCTGGTCATTTCCCTGCTTTTCACGGGTCATGTCGGTGATTGAAAACAGCAGGAAATGTAGTTAGAATCTACAAACTTTTATTTCAAGGGTTTCTTATAAGTTTTTAATCATTTCTGGAAACTCTAATTGCGTATTTTAAGAGTTTTACCACAATTAGACAGTTTTCTTAAAAGTATGTAATGGAACCGGCAGGATAGTAACTGATTCACCAAAAAGACGCTAGAGAAATTCGGCCTCAATTGTAAACATTAGCAGTATAGTCCTCACTTACAGTCTTTCTACACTAATGGTGAGCTGTATAAACATGAATTCCTAATATTTGAAAGCAAATTCAAGTCAAAACGCTCGCTAAAGTGGCCGGAGTTGTAAATATTATCAGTTTTCTGGTCATTTCCCTGCTTTTCACGGGTCATGTCCGTGATTGAAAACAGCAGGAAATGTAGTAAGAATCTACAAACTTTTATTTCAAGGGTTTCTTATAAGTTTTTAATCATTTCTGGAAACTCTAATTGCGTATTTTAAGAGTTTTACCACAATTAGACAGTTTTCTTACAAGTATGTAATGGAACCGGCAGTTTAGTAACTGATTCACCAAAAAGACGCTAGAGAAATTCGGCCTCAATTGTAAACATTAGCAGTATAGTCCTCACTTACATTCTTTCTACACTAATGGTGAGTTGTATAAACATGAATTCCTAATATTTGAAAGCAAATTCAAGTCAAAACGCTTGCTAATGTGGCCGGAGTTGTAAATATTATCAGTTTTCTGGTCATTTCCCTGCTTTTCACGGGTCTTGTCCGTGATTGAAAACAGCAGGAAATGTAGTAAGAATCTACAAACTTTTATTTCAAGGGTTTCTTATAAGTTTTTAATCATTTCTGCAAACTCTAATTGCGTATTTTAAGAGTTTTACCACAATTAGACAGTTTTCTTACAAGTATGTAATGGAACCGGCAGGATAGTAACTGATTCACCAAAAAGACGCTAGAGAAATTCGGCCTCAATTGTAAACATTAGCAGTATAGTCCTCACTTACAGTCTTTCTACACTAATGGTGAGCTGTATAAACATGAATTCCTAATATTTGAAAGCAAATTCAAGTCAAAACGCTCGCTAAAGTGGCCGGAGTTGTAAATATTATCAGTTTTCTGGTCATTTCCCTGCTTTTCACGGGTCATGTCCGTGATTGAAAACAGCAGGAAATGTAGTAAGAATCTACAAACTTTTATTTCAAGGGTTTCTTATAAGTTTTTAATCATTTCTGGAAACTCTAATTGCGTATTTTAAGAGTTTTACCACAATTAGACAGTTTTCTTACAAGTATGTAATGGAACCGGCAGGATAGTAACTGATTCACCAAAAAGACGCTAGAGAAATTCGGCCTCAATTGTAAACATTAGCAGTATAGTCCTCACAGTCTTTCTACACTAATGGTGAGCTGTATAAACATGAATTCCTAATATTTGAAAGCAAATTCAAGTCAAAACGCTCGCTAAAGTGGCCGGAGTTGTAAATATTATCAGTTTTCTGGTCATTTCCCTGCTTTTCACGGGTCATGTCCGTGATTGAAAACAGCAGGAAATGTAGTAAGAATCTACAAACTTTTATTTCAAGGGTTTCTTATAAGTTTTTAATCATTTCTGGAAACTCTAATTGCGTATTTTAAGAGTTTTACCACAATGAGACAGTTTTCTTACAAGTATGTAATGGAACCGGCAGGATAGTAACTGATTCACCAAAAAGACGCTAGAGAAATTCGGCCTCAATTGTAAACATTAGCAGTATAGTCCTCACTTACAGTCTTTCTACACTAATGGTGAGCTGTATAAACATGAATTCCTAATATTTGAAAGCAAATTCAAGTCAAAACGCTCGCTAAAGTGGCCGGAGTTGTAAATATTATCAGTTTTCTGGTCATTTCCCTGCTTTTCACGGGTCATGTCCGTGATTGAAAACAGCAGGAAATGTAGTAAGAATCTACAAACTTTTATTTCAAGGGTTTCTTATAAGTTTTTAATCATTTCTGGGAACTCTAATTGCGTATTTTAAGAGTTTTACCACAATTAGACAGTTTTCTTACAAGTATGTAATGGAACCGGCAGGATAGTAACTGATTCACCAAAAAGACGCTAGAGAAATTCGGCCTCAATTGTAAACATTAGCAGTATAGTCCTCACTTACAGTCTTTCTACACTAATGGTGAGCTGTATAAACATGAATTCCTAATATTTGAAAGCAAATTCAAGTCAAAACGCTCGCTAAAGTGGCCGGAGTTGTAAATATTATCAGTTTTCTGGTCATTTCCCTGCTTTTCACGGGTCATGTCCGTGATTGAAAACAGCAGGAAATGTAGTAAGAATCTACAAACTTTTATTTCAAGGGTTTCTTATAAGTTTTTAATCATTTCTGGAAACTCTAATTGCGTATTTTAAGAGTTTTACCACAATTAGACCGTTTTCTTACAAGTATGTAATGGAACCGGCAGGATAGTAACTGATTCACCAAAAAGATGCTAGAGAAATTCGGCCTCAATTGTAAACATTAGCAGTATAGTCCCCACTTACAGTCTTTCTACACTAATGGTGAGCTGTATAAACATGAATTCCTAATATTTGAAAGCAAATTCAAGTCAAAACGCTCGCTAAAGTGGCCGGAGTTGTAAATATTATCAGTTTTCTGGTCATTTCCCTGCTTTTCACGGGTCATGTCCGTGATTGAAAACAGCAGGAAATGTAGTAAGAATCTACAAACTTTTATTTCAAGGGTTTCTTATAAGTTTTTAATCATTTCTGGAAACTCTAATTGCGTATTTTAAGAGTTTTACCACAATTAGACCGTTTTCTTACAAGTATGTAATGGAACCGGCAGGATAGTAACTGATTCACCAAAAAGACGCTAGAGAAATTCGGCCTCAATTGTAAACATTAGCAGTATAGTCCTCACTTACAGTCTTTCTACACTAATGGTGAGCTGTATAAACATGAATTCCTAATATTTGAAAGCAAATTCAAGTCAAAACGCTCGCTAAAGTGGCCGGAGTTGTAAATATTATCAGTTTTCTGGTCATTTCCCTGCTTTTCACGGGTCATGTCCGTGATTGAAAACAGCAGGAAATGTAGTAAGAATCTACAAACTTTTATTTCAAGGGTTTCTTATAAGTTTTTAATCATTTCTGGAAACTCTAATTGCGTATTTTAAGAGTTTTACCACAATTAGACAGTTTTCTTACAAGTATGTAATGGAACCGGCAGGATAGTAACTGATTCACCAAAAAGACGCTAGAGAAATTCGGCCTCAATTGTAAACATTAGCAGTATAGTCCTCACAGTCTTTCTACACTAATGGTGAGCTGTATAAACATGAATTCCTAATATTTGAAAGCAAATTCAAGTCAAAACGCTCGCTAAAGTGGCCGGAGTTGTAAATATTATCAGTTTTCTGGTCATTTCCCTGCTTTTCACGGGTCATGTCCGTGATTGAAAACAGCAGGAAATGTAGTAAGAATCTACAAACTTTTATTTCAAGGGTTTCTTATAAGTTTTTAATCATTTCTGGAAACTCTAATTGCGTATTTTAAGAGTTTTACCACAATTAGACCGTTTTCTTACAAGTATGTAATGGAACCGGCAGGATAGTAACTGATTCACCAAAAAGACGCTAGAGAAATTCGGCCTCAATTGTAAACATTAGCAGTATAGTCCCCACTTACAGTCTTTCTACACTAATGGTGAGCTGTATAAACATGAATTCCTAATATTTGAAAGCAAATTCAAGTCAAAACGCTCGCTAAAGTGGCCGGAGTTGTAAATATTATCAGTTTTCTGGTCATTTCCCTGCTTTTCACGGGTCATGTCCGTGATTGAAAACAGCAGGAAATGTAGTAAGAATCTACAAACTTTTATTTCAAGGGTTTCTTATAAGTTTTTAATCATTTCTGGAAACTCTAATTGCGTATTTTAAGAGTTTTACCACAATTAGACAGTTTTCTTACAAGTATGTAATGGAACCGGCAGGATAGTAACTGATTCACCAAAAAGACGCTAGAGAAATTCGGCCTCAATTGTAAACATTAGCAGTATAGTCCTCACAGTCTTTCTACACTAATGGTGAGCTGTATAAACATGAATTCCTAATATTTGAAAGCAAATTCAAGTCAAAACGCTCGCTAAAGTGGCCGGAGTTGTAAATATTATCAGTTTTCTGGTCATTTCCCTGCTTTTCACGGGTCATGTCCGTGATTGAAAACAGCAGGAAATGTAGTAAGAATCTACAAACTTTTATTTCAAGGGTTTCTTATAAGTTTTTAATCATTTCTGGAAACTCTAATTGCGTATTTTAAGAGTTTTACCACAATTAGACCGTTTTCTTACAAGTATGTAATGGAACCGGCAGGATAGTAACTGATTCACTAAAAAGACGCTAGAGAAATTCGGCCTCAATTGTAAACATTAGCAGTATAGTCCTCACAGTCTTTCTACACTAATGGTGAGCTGTATAAACATGAATTCCTAATATTTGAAAGCAAATTCAAGTCAAAACGCTCGCTAAAGTGGCCGGAGTTGTAAATATTATCAGTTTTCTGGTCATTTCCCTGCTTTTCACGGGTCATGTCCGTGATTGAAAACAGCAGGAAATGTAGTTAGAATCTACAAACTTTTATTTCAAGGGTTTCTTATAAGTTTTTAATCATTTCTGGAAACTCTAATTGCGTATTTTAAGAGTTTTACCACAATTAGACAGTTTTCTTACAAATATGTAATGGAACCGGCAGGATATTAACTGATTCACCAAAAAGACGCTAGAGAAATTCGGCCTCAATTGTAAACATTAGCAGTATAGTCCCCACTTACAGTCTTTCTACACTAATTGTGAGCTGTGTAAACATGAATTCCTAATATTTGAAAGCAAATTCAAGTCAAAACGCGCGCTAAAGTGGCCGGAGTTGTAAATATTAGCAGTTTTCTGTTCATTTCCCTGCTTTTCACGGGTAATGTCCGTGATTGAAAACAGCAGGAAATGTAGTAAGAATCTACTAACTTTTATTTCAAGGGTTTCTTATAAGTTTTTAATCATTTCTGGAAACTCTAATTGCGTATTTTAAGAGTTTTACCACAATTAGACAGTTTTCTTACAAGTATGTAATGGAACCGGCAGGATAGTAACTGATTCACCAAAAAGACGCTAGAGAAATTCGGCCTCAATTGTAAACATTAGCAGTATAGTCCTCACTTACAGTCTTTCTACACTAATGGTGAGCTGTGTAAACATGAATTTCTAATATTTGAAAAGAAATTCAAGTCAAAATGCTCGCTAAACTGGCCGGAGTTGTAAATATTATCAGTTTTCTGGTCATTTTTCTGCTTTCCACGGGTAATGTCCGTGATTGAAAACAGCAGGAAATGTAGTAAGAATCTACAAACTTTTATTTCAAGGGTTTCTTATAAGTTTTTAATCATTTCTGGAAACTCTAATTGCGTATTTTAAGAGTTTTACCACAATTAGACCGTTTTCTTACAAGTATGTAATGGAACCGGCAGGATAGTAACTGATTCACCAAAAAGATGCTAGAGAAATTCGGCCTCAATTGTAAACATTAGCAGTATAGTCCCCACTTACAGTCTTTCTACACTAATGGTGAGCTGTATAAACATGAATTCCTAATATTTGAAAGCAAATTCAAGTCAAAACGCTCGCTAAAGTGGCCGGAGTTGTAAATATTATCAGTTTTCTGGTCATTTCCCTGCTTTTCACGGGTCATGTCCGTGATTGAAAACAGCAGGAAATGTAGTAAGAATCTACAAACTTTTATTTCAAGGGTTTCTTATAAGTTTTTAATCATTTCTGGAAACTCTAATTGCGTATTTTAAGAGTTTTACCACAATTAGACCGTTTTCTTACAAGTATGTAATGGAACCGGCAGGATAGTAACTGATTCACCAAAAAGACGCTAGAGAAATTCGGCCTCAATTGTAAACATTAGCAGTATAGTCCTCACTTACAGTCTTTCTACACTAATGGTGAGCTGTATAAACATGAATTCCTAATATTTGAAAGCAAATTCAAGTCAAAACGCTCGCTAAAGTGGCCGGAGTTGTAAATATTATCAGTTTTCTGGTCATTTCCCTGCTTTTCACGGGTCATGTCCGTGATTGAAAACAGCAGGAAATGTAGTAAGAATCTACAAACTTTTATTTCAAGGGTTTCTTATAAGTTTTTAATCATTTCTGGAAACTCTAATTGCGTATTTTAAGAGTTTTACCACAATTAGACAGTTTTCTTACAAGTATGTAATGGAACCGGCAGGATAGTAACTGATTCACCAAAAAGACGCTAGAGAAATTCGGCCTCAATTGTAAACATTAGCAGTATAGTCCTCACAGTCTTTCTACACTAATGGTGAGCTGTATAAACATGAATTCCTAATATTTGAAAGCAAATTCAAGTCAAAACGCTCGCTAAAGTGGCCGGAGTTGTAAATATTATCAGTTTTCTGGTCATTTCCCTGCTTTTCACGGGTCATGTCCGTGATTGAAAACAGCAGGAAATGTAGTAAGAATCTACTAACTTTTATTTCAAGGGTTTCTTATAAGTTTTTAATCATTTCTGGAAACTCTAATTGCGTATTTTAAGAGTTTTACCACAATTAGACCGTTTTCTTACAAGTATGTAATGGAACCGGCAGGATAGTAACTGATTCACCAAAAAGACGCTAGAGAAATTCGGCCTCAATTGTAAACATTAGCAGTATAGTCCCCACTTACAGTCTTTCTACACTAATGGTGAGCTGTATAAACATGAATTCCTAATATTTGAAAGCAAATTCATGTCAAAACGCTCGCTAAAGTGGCCGGAGTTGTAAATATTATCAGTTTTCTGGTCATTTCCCTGCCTTTCACGGGTCATGTCCGTGATTGAAAACAGCAGGAAATGTAGTAAGAATCTACAAACTTTTATTTCAAGGGTTTCTTATAAGTTTTTAATCATTTCTGGAAACTCTAATTGCGTATTTTAAGAGTTTTACCACAATTAGACCGTTTTCTTACAAGTATGTAATGGAACCGGCAGGATAGTAACTGATTCACCAAAAAGACGCTAGAGAAATTCGGCCTCAATTGTAAACATTAGCAGTATAGTCCCCACTTACAGTCTTTCTACACTAATGGTGAGCTGTATAAACATGAATTCCTAATATTTGAAAGCAAATTCAAGTCAAAACGCTCGCTAAAGTGGCCGGAGTTGTAAATATTATCAGTTTTCTGGTCATTTCCCTGCTTTTCACGGGTCATGTCCGTGATTGAAAACAGCAGGAAATGTAGTAAGAATCTACTAACTTTTATTTCAAGGGTTTCTTATAAGTTTTTAATCATTTCTGGAAACTCTAATTGCGTATTTTAAGAGTTTTACCACAATTAGACCGTTTTCTTACAAGTATGTAATGGAACCGGCAGGATAGTAACTGATTCACCAAAAAGACGCTAGAGAAATTCGGCCTCAATTGTAAACATTAGCAGTATAGTCCTCACTTACAGTCTTTCTACACTAATGGTGATCTGTATAAACATGAATTCCTAATATTTGAAAGCGAATTCAAGTCAAAAAGCTCGCTAAAGTGGCCGGAGTTGTAAATATTATCAGTTTTCTGGTCATTTCCCTGCTTTTCACGGGTCATGTCCGTGATTGAAAACAGCAGGAAATGTAGTAAGAATCTACAAACTTTTATTTCAAGGGTTTCTTATAAGTTTTTAATCATTTCTGGAAACTCTAATTGCGTATTTTAAGAGTTTTACCACAATTAGACCGTTTTCTTACAAGTATGTAATGGAACCGGCAGGATAGTAACTGATTCACCAAAAAGAAGCTAGAGAAATTCGGCCTCAATTGTAAACATTAGCAGTATAGTCCCCACTTACAGTCTTTCTACACTAATGGTGAGCTGTATAAACATGAATTCCTAATATTTGAAAGCAAATTCAAGTCAAAACGCTCGCTAAAGTGGCCGGAGTTGTAAATATTATCAGTTTTCTGGTCATTTCCCTGCTTTTCACGGGTCATGTCCGTGATTGAAAACAGCAGGAAATGTAGTAAGAATCTACAAACTTTTATTTCAAGGGTTTCTTATAAGTTTTTAATCATTTCTGGAAACTCTAATTGCGTATTTTAAGAGTTTTACCACAATTAGACCGTTTTCTTACAAGTATGTAATGGAACCGGCAGGATAGTAACTGATTCACCAAAAAGACGCTAGAGAAATTCGGCCTCAATTGTAAACATTAGCAGTATAGTCCTCACTTACAGTCTTTCTACACTAATGGTGAGCTGTATAAACATGAATTCCTAATATTTGAAAGCAAATTCAAGTCAAAACGCTCGCTAAAGTGGCCGGAGTTGTAAATATTATCAGTTTTCTGGTCATTTCCCTGCTTTTCACGGGTCATGTCCGTGATTGAAAACAGCAGGAAATGTAGTAAGAATCTACAAACTTTTATTTCAAGGGTTTCTTATAAGTTTTTAATCATTTCTGGAAACTCTAATTGCGTATTTTAAGAGTTTTACCACAATTAGACAGTTTTCTTACAAGTATGTAATGGAACCGGCAGGATAGTAACTGATTCACCAAAAAGACGCTAGAGAAATTCGGCCTCAATTGTAAACATTAGCAGTATAGTCCTCACAGTCTTTCTACACTAATGGTGAGCTGTATAAACATGAATTCCTAATATTTGAAAGCAAATTCAAGTCAAAACGCTCGCTAAAGTGGCCGGAGTTGTAAATATTATCAGTTTTCTGGTCATTTCCCTGCTTTTCACGGGTCATGTCCGTGATTGAAAACAGCAGGAAATGTAGTAAGAATCTACAAACTTTTATTTCAAGGGTTTCTTATAAGTTTTTAATCATTTCTGGAAACTCTAATTGCGTATTTTAAGAGTTTTACCACAATTAGACCGTTTTCTTACAAGTATGTAATGGAACCGGCAGGATAGTAACTGATTCACCAAAAAGACGCTAGAGAAATTCGGCCTCAATTGTAAACATTAGCAGTATAGTCCCCACTTACAGTCTTTCTACACTAATGGTGAGCTGTATAAACATGAATTCCTAATATTTGAAAGCAAATTCAAGTCAAAACGCTCGCTAAAGTGGCCGGAGTTGTAAATATTATCAGTTTTCTGGTCATTTCCCTGCTTTTCACGGGTCATGTCCGTGATTGAAAACAGCAGGAAATGTAGTAAGAATCTACAAACTTTTATTTCAAGGGTTTCTTATAAGTTTTTAATCATTTCTGGAAACTCTAATTGCGTATTTTAAGAGTTTTACCACAATTAGACCGTTTTCTTACAAGTATGTAATGGAACCGGCAGGATAGTAACTGATTCACCAAAAAGACGCTAGAGAAATTCGGCCTCAATTGTAAACATTAGCAGTATAGTCCCCACTTACAGTCTTTCTACACTAATGGTGAGCTGTATAAACATGAATTCCTAATATTTGAAAGCAAATTCAAGTCAAAACGCTCGCTAAAGTGGCCGGAGTTGTAAATATTATCAGTTTTCTGGTCATTTCCCTGCTTTTCACGGGTCATGTCCGTGATTGAAAACAGCAGGAAATGTAGTAAGAATCTACTAACTTTTATTTCAAGGGTTTCTTATAAGTTTTTAATCATTTCTGGAAACTCTAATTGCGTATTTTAAGAGTTTTACCACAATTAGACCGTTTTCTTACAAGTATGTAATGGAACCGGCAGGATAGTAACTGATTCACCAAAAAGACGCTAGAGAAATTCGGCCTCAATTGTAAACATTAGCAGTATAGTCCCCACTTACAGTCTTTCTACACTAATGGTGAGCTGTATAAACATGAATTCCTAATATTTGAAAGCAAATTCAAGTCAAAACGCTCGCTAAAGTGGCCGGAGTTGTAAATATTATCAGTTTTCTGGTCATTTCCCTGCTTTTCACGGGTCATGTCCGTGATTGAAAACAGCAGGAAATGTAGTAAGAATCTACAAACTTTTATTTCAAGGGTTTCTTATAAGTTTTTAATCATTTCTGGAAACTCTAATTGCGTATTTTAAGAGTTTTACCACAATTAGACAGTTTTCTTACAAGTATGTAATGGAACCGGCAGGATAGTAACTGATTCACCAAAAAGACGCTAGAGAAATTCGGCCTCAATTGTAAACATTAGCAGTATAGTCCTCACTTACAGTCTTTCTACACTAATGGTGATCTGTATAAACATGAATTCCTAATATTTGAAAGCGAATTCAAGTCAAAAAGCTCGCTAAAGTGGCCGGAGTTGTAAATATTATCAGTTTTCTGGTCATTTCCCTGCTTTTCACGGGTCATGTCCGTGATTGAAAACAGCAGGAAATGTAGTAAGAATCTACAAACTTTTATTTCAAGGGTTTCTTATAAGTTTTTAATCATTTCTGGAAACTCTAATTGCGTATTTTAAGAGTTTTACCACAATTAGACAGTTTTCTTACAAGTATGTAATGGAACCGGCAGGATAGTAACTGATCCACCAAAAAGACGCTAGAGAAATTCGGCCTCAATTGTAAACATTAGCAGTATAGTCCTCACTTACAGTCTTTCTACACTAATGGTGAGCTGTATAAACATGAATTCCTAATATTTGAAAGCAAATTCAAGTCAAAACGCTCGCTAAAGTGGCCGGAGTTGTAAATATTATCAGTTTTCTGGTCATTTCCCTGCTTTTCACGGGTCATGTCCGTGATTGAAAACAGCAGGAAATGTAGTAAGAATCTACAAACTTTTATTTCAAGGGTTTCTTATAAGTTTTTAATCATTTCTGGGAACTCTAATTGCGTATTTTAAGAGTTTTACCACAATTAGACAGTTTTCTTACAAGTATGTAATGGAACCGGCAGGATAGTAACTGATTCACCAAAAAGACGCTAGAGAAATTCGGCCTCAATTGTAAACATTAGCAGTATAGTCCTCACAGTCTTTCTACACTAATGGTGAGCTGTATAAACATGAATTCCTAATATTTGAAAGCGAATTCAAGTGAAAACGCTCGCTAAAGTGGCCGGAGTTGTAAATATTATCAGTTTTCTGGTCATTTCCCTGCTTTTCACGGGTCATGTCCGTGATTGAAAACAGCAGGAAATGTAGTAAGAATCTACAAACTTTTATTTCAAGGGTTTCTTATAAGTTTTTAATCATTTCTGGAAACTCTAATTGCGTATTTTAAGAGTTTTACCACAATTAGACAGTTTTCTTACAAGTATGTAATGGAACCGGCAGGATAGTAACTGATTCACCAAAAAGACGCTAGAGAAATTCGGCCTCAATTGTAAACATTAGCAGTATAGTCCTCACTTACAGTCTTTCTACACTAATGGTGAGCTGTATAAACATGAATTCCTAATATTTGAAAGCAAATTCAAGTCAAAACGCTCGCTAAAGTGGCCGGAGTTGTAAATATTATCAGTTTTCTGGTCATTTCCCTGCTTTTCACGGGTCATGTCCGTGATTGAAAACAGCAGGAAATGTAGTAAGAATCTACAAACTTTTATTTCAAGGGTTTCTTATAAGTTTTTAATCATTTCTGGAAACTCTAATTGCGTATTTTAAGAGTTTTACCACAATTAGACAGTTTTCTTACAAGTATGTAATGGAACCGGCAGGATAGTAACTGATTCACCAAAACGACGCTAGAGAAATTCGGCCTCAATTTAAACATTAGCAGTATAGTCCTCACTTACAGTCTTTCTACACTAATGGTGAGCTGTATAAACATGAATTCCTAATATTTGAAAGCAAATTCAAGTCAAAACGCTCGCTAAAGTGGCCGGAGTTGTAAATATTATCAGTTTTCTGGTCATTTCCCTGCTTTTCACGGGTCATGTCCGTGATTGAAAACAGCAGGAAATGTAGTAAGAATCTACAAACTTTTATTTCAAGGGTTTCTTATAAGTTTTTAATCATTTCTGGAAACTCTAATTGCGTATTTTAAGAGTTTTACCACAATTAGACAGTTTTCTTACAAGTATGTAATGGAACCGGCAGTTTAGTAACTGATTCACCAAAAAGACGCTAGAGAAATTCGGCCTCAATTGTAAACATTAGCAGTATAGTCCTCACTTACATTCTTTCTACACTAATGGTGAGTTGTATAAACATGAATTCCTAATATTTGAAAGCAAATTCAAGTCAAAACGCTTGCTAATGTGGCCGGAGTTGTAAATATTATCAGTTTTCTGGTCATTTCCCTGCTTTTCACGGGTCTTGTCCGTGATTGAAAACAGCAGGAAATGTAGTAAGAATCTACAAACTTTTATTTCAAGGGTTTCTTATAAGTTTTTAATCATTTCTGCAAACTCTAATTGCGTATTTTAAGAGTTTTACCACAATTAGACAGTTTTCTTACAAGTATGTAATGGAACCGGCAGGATAGTAACTGATTCACCAAAAAGACGCTAGAGAAATTCGGCCTCAATTGTAAACATTAGCAGTATAGTCCTCACTTACAGTCTTTCTACACTAATGGTGAGCTGTATAAACATGAATTCCTAATATTTGAAAGCAAATTCAAGTCAAAACGCTCGCTAAAGTGGCCGGAGTTGTAAATATTATCAGTTTTCTGGTCATTTCCCTGCTTTTCACGGGTCATGTCCGTGATTGAAAACAGCAGGAAATGTAGTAAGAATCTACAAACTTTTATTTCAAGGGTTTCTTATAAGTTTTTAATCATTTCTGGAAACTCTAATTGCGTATTTTAAGAGTTTTACCACAATTAGACCGTTTTCTTACAAGTATGTAATGGAACCGGCAGGATAGTAACTGATTCACCAAAAAGACGCTAGAGAAATTCGGCCTCAATTGTAAACATTAGCAGTATAGTCCTCACTTACAGTCTTTCAACACTAATGGTGAGCTGTATAAACATGAATTCCTAATATTTGAAAGCAAATTCAAGTCAAAACGCTCGCTAAAGTGGCCGGAGTTGTAAATATTATCAGTTTTCTGGTCATTTCCCTGCTTTTCACGGGTCATGTCCGTGATTGAAAACAGCAGGAAATGTAGTAAGAATCTACAAACTTTTATTTCAAGGGTTTCTTATAAGTTTTTAATCATTTCTGGAAACTCTAATTGCGTATTTTAAGAGTTTTACCACAATTAGACAGTTTTCTTACAAGTATGTAATGGAACCGGCAGGATAGTAACTGATTCACCAAAAAGACGCTAGAGAAATTCGGCCTCAATTGTAAACATTAGCAGTATAGTCCTCACAGTCTTTCTACACTAATGGTGAGCTGTATAAACATGAATTCCTAATATTTGAAAGCAAATTCAAGTCAAAACGCTCGCTAAAGTGGCCGGAGTTGTAAATATTATCAGTTTTCTGGTCATTTCCCTGCTTTTCACGGGTCATGTCCGTGATTGAAAACAGCAGGAAATGTAGTAAGAATCTACTAACTTTTATTTCAAGGGTTTCTTATAAGTTTTTAATCATTTCTGGAAACTCTAATTGCGTATTTTAAGAGTTTTACCACAATTAGACCGTTTTCTTACAAGTATGTAATGGAACCGGCAGGATAGTAACTGATTCACCAAAAAGACGCTAGAGAAATTCGGCCTCAATTGTAAACATTAGCAGTATAGTCCTCACTTACAGTCTTTCTACACTAATGGTGAGCTGTATAAACATGAATTCCTAATATTTGAAAGCAAATTCAAGTCAAAAAGCTCGCTAAAGTGGCCGGAGTTGTAAATATTATCAGTTTTCTGGTCATTTCCCTGCTTTTCACGGGTCATGTCCGTGATTGAAAACAGCAGGAAATGTAGTAAGAATCTACAAACTTTTATTTCAAGGGTTTCTTATAAGTTTTTAATCATTTCTGGAAACTCTAATTGCGTATTTTAAGAGTTTTACCACAATTAGACCGTTTTCTTACAAGTATGTAATGGAACCGGCAGGATAGTAACTGATTCACCAAAAAGACGCTAGAGAAATTCGGCCTCAATTGTAAACATTAGCAGTATAGTCCTCACTTACAGTCTTTCTACACTAATGGTGAGCTGTATAAACATGAATTCCTAATATTTGAAAGCAAATTCAAGTCAAAACGCTCGCTAAAGTGGCCGGAGTTGTAAATATTATCAGTTTTCTGGTCATTTCCCTGCTTTTCACGGGTCATGTCCGTGATTGAAAACAGCAGGAAATGTAGTAAGAATCTACAAACTTTTATTTCAAGGGTTTCTTATAAGTTTTTAATCATTTCTGGAAACTCTAATTGCGTATTTTAAGAGTTTTACCACAATTAGACAGTTTTCTTACAAGTATGTAATGGAACCGGCAGGATAGTAACTGATTCACCAAAAAGACGCTAGAGAAATTCGGCCTCAATTGTAAACATTAGCAGTATAGTCCTCACAGTCTTTCTACACTAATGGTGAGCTGTATAAACATGAATTCCTAATATTTGAAAGCAAATTCAAGTCAAAACGCTCGCTAAAGTGGCCGGAGTTGTAAATATTATCAGTTTTCTGGTCATTTCCCTGCTTTTCACGGGTCATGTCCGTGATTGAAAACAGCAGGAAATGTAGTAAGAATCTACAAACTTTTATTTCAAGGGTTTCTTATAAGTTTTTAATCATTTCTGGAAACTCTAATTGCGTATTTTAAGAGTTTTACCACAATTAGACAGTTTTCTTACAAGTATGTAATGGAACCGGCAGGATAGTAACTGATTCACCAAAAAGACGCTAGAGAAATTCGGCCTCAATTGTAAACATTAGCAGTATAGTCCTCACAGTCTTTCTACACTAATGGTGAGCTGTATAAACATGAATTCCTAATATTTGAAAGCAAATTCAAGTCAAAACGCTCGCTAAAGTGGCCGGAGTTGTAAATATTATCAGTTTTCTGGTCATTTCCCTGCTTTTCACGGGTCATGTCCGTGATTGAAAACAGCAGGAAATGTAGTAAGAATCTACAAACTTTTATTTCAAGGGTTTCTTATAAGTTTTTAATCATTTCTGGAAACTCTAATTGCGTATTTTAAGAGTTTTACCACAATGAGACAGTTTTCTTACAAGTATGTAATGGAACCGGCAGGATAGTAACTGATTCACCAAAAAGACGCTAGAGAAATTCGGCCTCAATTGTAAACATTAGCAGTATAGTCCTCACTTACAGTCTTTCTACACTAATGGTGAGCTGTATAAACATGAATTCCTAATATTTGAAAGCAAATTCAAGTCAAAACGCTCGCTAAAGTGGCTGGAGTTGTAAATATTATCAGTTTTCTGGTCATTTCCCTGCTTTTCACGGGTCATGTCCGTGATTGAAAACAGCAGGAAATGTAGTAAGAATCTACAAACTTTTATTTCAAGGGTTTCTTATAAGTTTTTAATCATTTCTGGAAACTCTAATTGCGTATTTTAAGAGTTTTACCACAATTAGACAGTTTTCTTACAAGTATGTAATGGAACCGGCAGGATAGTAACTGATTCACCAAAAAGACGCTAGAGAAATTCGGCCTCAATTGTAAACATTAGCAGTATAGTCCTCACTTACAGTCTTTCTACACTAATGGTGAGCTGTATAAACATGAATTCCTAATATTTGAAAGCAAATTCAAGTCAAAACGCTCGCTAAAGTGGCCGGAGTTGTAAATATTATCAGTTTTCTGGTCATTTCCCTGCTTTTCACGGGTCATGTCCGTGATTGAAAACAGCAGGAAATGTAGTAAGAATCTACAAACTTTTATTTCAAGGGTTTCTTATAAGTTTTTAATCATTTCTGGGAACTCTAATTGCGTATTTTAAGAGTTTTACCACAATTAGACAGTTTTCTTACAAGTATGTAATGGAACCGGCAGGATAGTAACTGATTCACCAAAAAGACGCTAGAGAAATTCGGCCTCAATTGTAAACATTAGCAGTATAGTCCTCACAGTCTTTCTACACTAATGGTGAGCTGTATAAACATGAATTCCTAATATTTGAAAGCAAATTCAAGTCAAAACGCTCGCTAAAGTGGCCGGAGTTGTAAATATTATCAGTTTTCTGGTCATTTCCCTGCTTTTCACGGGTCATGTCCGTGATTGAAAACAGCAGGAAATGTAGTTAGAATCTACAAACTTTTATTTCAAGGGTTTCTTATAAGTTTTTAATCATTTCTGGAAACTCTAATTGCGTATTTTAAGAGTTTTACCACAATTAGACAGTTTTCTTACAAATATGTAATGGAACCGGCAGGATATTAACTGATTCACCAAAAAGACGCTAGAGAAATTCGGCCTCAATTGTAAACATTAGCAGTATAGTCCCCACTTACAGTCTTTCTACACTAATTGTGAGCTGTGTAAACATGAATTCCTAATATTTGAAAGCAAATTCAAGTCAAAACGCGCGCTAAAGTGGCCGGAGTTGTAAATATTAGCAGTTTTCTGTTCATTTCCCTGCTTTTCACGGGTAATGTCCGTGATTGAAAACAGCAGGAAATGTAGTAAGAATCTACTAACTTTTATTTCAAGGGTTTCTTATAAGTTTTTAATCATTTCTGGAAACTCTAATTGCGTATTTTAAGAGTTTTACCACAATTAGACAGTTTTCTTACAAGTATGTAATGGAACCGGCAGGATAGTAACTGATTCACCAAAAAGACGCTAGAGAAATTCGGCCTCAATTGTAAACATTAGCAGTATAGTCCTCACTTACAGTCTTTCTACACTAATGGTGAGCTGTGTAAACATGAATTTCTAATATTTGAAAAGAAATTCAAGTCAAAATGCTCGCTAAACTGGCCGGAGTTGTAAATATTATCAGTTTTCTGGTCATTTTTCTGCTTTCCACGGGTAATGTCCGTGATTGAAAACAGCAGGAAATGTAGTAAGAATCTACTAACTTTTATTTCAAGGGTTTCTTATAAGTTTTTAATCATTTCTGGAAACTCTAATTGCGTATTTTAAGAGTTTTACCACAATTAGACAGTTTTCTTACAAGTATGTAATGGAACCGGCAGGATAGTAACTGATTCACCAAAAAGACGCTAGAGAAATTCGGCCTCAATTGTAAACATTAGCAGTATAGTCCTCACTTACAGTCTTTCTACACTAATGGTGATCTGTATAAACATGAATTCCTAATATTTGAAAGCGAATTCAAGTCAAAAAGCTCGCTAAAGTGGCCGGAGTTGTAAATATTATCAGTTTTCTGGTCATTTCCCTGCTTTTCACGGGTCATGTCCGTGATTGAAAACAGCAGGAAATGTAGTAAGAATCTACAAACTTTTATTTCAAGGGTTTCTTATAAGTTTTTAATCATTTCTGGAAACTCTAATTGCGTATTTTAAGAGTTTTACCACAATTAGACCGTTTTCTTACAAGTATGTAATGGAACCGGCAGGATAGTAACTGATTCACCAAAAAGATGCTAGAGAAATTCGGCCTCAATTGTAAACATTAGCAGTATAGTCCCCACTTACAGTCTTTCTACACTAATGGTGAGCTGTATAAACATGAATTCCTAATATTTGAAAGCAAATTCAAGTCAAAACGCTCGCTAAAGTGGCCGGAGTTGTAAATATTATCAGTTTTCTGGTCATTTCCCTGCTTTTCACGGGTCATGTCCGTGATTGAAAACAGCAGGAAATGTAGTAAGAATCTACAAACTTTTATTTCAAGGGTTTCTTATAAGTTTTTAATCATTTCTGGAAACTCTAATTGCGTATTTTAAGAGTTTTACCACAATTAGACCGTTTTCTTACAAGTATGTAATGGAACCGGCAGGATAGTAACTGATTCACCAAAAAGACGCTAGAGAAATTCGGCCTCAATTGTAAACATTAGCAGTATAGTCCTCACTTACAGTCTTTCTACACTAATGGTGAGCTGTATAAACATGAATTCCTAATATTTGAAAGCAAATTCAAGTCAAAACGCTCGCTAAAGTGGCCGGAGTTGTAAATATTATCAGTTTTCTGGTCATTTCCCTGCTTTTCACGGGTCATGTCCGTGATTGAAAACAGCAGGAAATGTAGTAAGAATCTACAAACTTTTATTTCAAGGGTTTCTTATAAGTTTTTAATCATTTCTGGAAACTCTAATTGCGTATTTTAAGAGTTTTACCACAATTAGACAGTTTTCTTACAAGTATGTAATGGAACCGGCAGGATAGTAACTGATTCACCAAAAAGACGCTAGAGAAATTCGGCCTCAATTGTAAACATTAGCAGTATAGTCCTCACAGTCTTTCTACACTAATGGTGAGCTGTATAAACATGAATTCCTAATATTTGAAAGCAAATTCAAGTCAAAACGCTCGCTAAAGTGGCCGGAGTTGTAAATATTATCAGTTTTCTGGTCATTTCCCTGCTTTTCACGGGTCATGTCCGTGATTGAAAACAGCAGGAAATGTAGTAAGAATCTACTAACTTTTATTTCAAGGGTTTCTTATAAGTTTTTAATCATTTCTGGAAACTCTAATTGCGTATTTTAAGAGTTTTACCACAATTAGACCGTTTTCTTACAAGTATGTAATGGAACCGGCAGGATAGTAACTGATTCACCAAAAAGACGCTAGAGAAATTCGGCCTCAATTGTAAACATTAGCAGTATAGTCCTCACAGTCTTTCTACACTAATGGTGAGCTGTATAAACATGAATTCCTAATATTTGAAAGCAAATTCAAGTCAAAACGCTCGCTAAAGTGGCTGGAGTTGTAAATATTATCAGTTTTCTGGTCATTTCCCTGCTTTTCACGGGTCATGTCCGTGATTGAAAACAGCAGGAAATGTAGTAAGAATCTACAAACTTTTATTTCAAGGGTTTCTTATAAGTTTTTAATCACTTCTGGAAACTCTAATTGCGTATTTTAAGAGTTTTACCACAATTAGACAGTTTTCTTACAAGTATGTAATGGAACCGGCAGGATAGTAACTGATTCACCAAAAAGACGCTAGAGAAATTCGGCCTCAATTGTAAACATTAGCAGTATAGTCCTCACTTACAGTCTTTCTACACTAATGGTGAGCTGTATAAACATGAATTCCTAATATTTGAAAGCAAATTCAAGTCAAAACGCTCGCTAAAGTGGCCGGAGTTGTAAATATTATCAGTTTTCTGGTCATTTCCCTGCTTTTCACGGGTCATGTCCGTGATTGAAAACAGCAGGAAATGTAGTAAGAATCTACAAACTTTTATTTCAAGGGTTTCTTATAAGTTTTTAATCATTTCTGGAAACTCTAATTGCGTATTTAAGAGTTTTACCACAATTAGACAGTTTTCTTACAAGTATGTAATGGAACCGGCAGGATAGTAACTGATTCACCAAAAAGACGCTAGAGAAATTCGGCCTCAATTGTAAACATTAGCAGTATAGTCCTCACTTACAGTCTTTCTACACTAATGGTGAGCTGTATAAACATGAATTCCTAATATTTGAAAGCAAATTCAAGTCAAAACGCTCGCTAAAGTGGCCGGAGTTGTAAATATTATCAGTTTTCTGGTCATTTCCCTGCTTTTCACGGGTCATGTCCGTGATTGAAAACAGCAGGAAATGTAGTAAGAATCTACAAACTTTTATTTCAAGGGTTTCTTATAAGTTTTTAATCATTTCTGGAAACTCTAATTGCGTATTTTAAGAGTTTTACCACAATTAGACAGTTTTCTTACAAGTATGTAATGGAACCGGCAGGATAGTAACTGATCCACCAAAAAGACGCTAGAGAAATTCGGCCTCAATTGTAAACATTAGCAGTATAGTCCTCACTTACAGTCTTTCTACACTAATGGTGAGCTGTATAAACATGAATTCCTAATATTTGAAAGCAAATTCAAGTCAAAACGCTCGCTAAAGTGGCCGGAGTTGTAAATATTATCAGTTTTCTGGTCATTTCCCTGCTTTTCACGGGTCATGTCCGTGATTGAAAACAGCAGGAAATGTAGTAAGAATCTACAAACTTTTATTTCAAGGGTTTCTTATAAGTTTTTAATCATTTCTGGGAACTCTAATTGCGTATTTTAAGAGTTTTACCACAATTAGACAGTTTTCTTACAAGTATGTAATGGAACCGGCAGGATAGTAACTGATTCACCAAAAAGACGCTAGAGAAATTCGGCCTCAATTGTAAACATTAGCAGTATAGTCCTCACAGTCTTTCTACACTAATGGTGAGCTGTATAAACATGAATTCCTAATATTTGAAAGCAAATTCAAGTCAAAACGCTCGCTAAAGTGGCCGGAGTTGTAAATATTATCAGTTTTCTGGTCATTTCCCTGCTTTTCACGGGTCATGTCCGTGATTGAAAACAGCAGGAAATGTAGTTAGAATCTACAAACTTTTATTTCAAGGGTTTCTTATAAGTTTTTAATCATTTCTGGAAACTCTAATTGCGTATTTTAAGAGTTTTACCACAATTAGACAGTTTTCTTACAAATATGTAATGGAACCGGCAGGATATTAACTGATTCACCAAAAAGACGCTAGAGAAATTCGGCCTCAATTGTAAACATTAGCAGTATAGTCCCCACTTACAGTCTTTCTACACTAATTGTGAGCTGTGTAAACATGAATTCCTAATATTTGAAAGCAAATTCAAGTCAAAACGCGCGCTAAAGTGGCCGGAGTTGTAAATATTAGCAGTTTTCTGTTCATTTCCCTGCTTTTCACGGGTAATGTCCGTGATTGAAAACAGCAGGAAATGTAGTAAGAATCTACTAACTTTTATTTCAAGGGTTTCTTATAAGTTTTTAATCATTTCTGGAAACTCTAATTGCGTATTTTAAGAGTTTTACCACAATTAGACAGTTTTCTTACAAGTATGTAATGGAACCGGCAGGATAGTAACTGATTCACCAAAAAGACGCTAGAGAAATTCGGCCTCAATTGTAAACATTAGCAGTATAGTCCTCACTTACAGTCTTTCTACACTAATGGTGAGCTGTGTAAACATGAATTTCTAATATTTGAAAAGAAATTCAAGTCAAAATGCTCGCTAAACTGGCCGGAGTTGTAAATATTATCAGTTTTCTGGTCATTTTTCTGCTTTCCACGGGTAATGTCCGTGATTGAAAACAGCAGGAAATGTAGTAAGAATCTACTAACTTTTATTTCAAGGGTTTCTTATAAGTTTTTAATCATTTCTGGAAACTCTAATTGCGTATTTTAAGAGTTTTACCACAATTAGACAGTTTTCTTACAAGTATGTAATGGAACCGGCAGGATAGTAACTGATTCACCAAAAAGACGCTAGAGAAATTCGGCCTCAATTGTAAACATTAGCAGTATAGTCCTCACTTACAGTCTTTCTACACTAATGGTGATCTGTATAAACATGAATTCCTAATATTTGAAAGCGAATTCAAGTCAAAAAGCTCGCTAAAGTGGCCGGAGTTGTAAATATTATCAGTTTTCTGGTCATTTCCCTGCTTTTCACGGGTCATGTCCGTGATTGAAAACAGCAGGAAATGTAGTAAGAATCTACAAACTTTTATTTCAAGGGTTTCTTATAAGTTTTTAATCATTTCTGGAAACTCTAATTGCGTATTTTAAGAGTTTTACCACAATTAGACCGTTTTCTTACAAGTATGTAATGGAACCGGCAGGATAGTAACTGATTCACCAAAAAGATGCTAGAGAAATTCGGCCTCAATTGTAAACATTAGCAGTATAGTCCCCACTTACAGTCTTTCTACACTAATGGTGAGCTGTATAAACATGAATTCCTAATATTTGAAAGCAAATTCAAGTCAAAACGCTCGCTAAAGTGGCCGGAGTTGTAAATATTATCAGTTTTCTGGTCATTTCCCTGCTTTTCACGGGTCATGTCCGTGATTGAAAACAGCAGGAAATGTAGTAAGAATCTACAAACTTTTATTTCAAGGGTTTCTTATAAGTTTTTAATCATTTCTGGAAACTCTAATTGCGTATTTTAAGAGTTTTACCACAATTAGACCGTTTTCTTACAAGTATGTAATGGAACCGGCAGGATAGTAACTGATTCACCAAAAAGACGCTAGAGAAATTCGGCCTCAATTGTAAACATTAGCAGTATAGTCCTCACTTACAGTCTTTCTACACTAATGGTGAGCTGTATAAACATGAATTCCTAATATTTGAAAGCAAATTCAAGTCAAAACGCTCGCTAAAGTGGCCGGAGTTGTAAATATTATCAGTTTTCTGGTCATTTCCCTGCTTTTCACGGGTCATGTCCGTGATTGAAAACAGCAGGAAATGTAGTAAGAATCTACAAACTTTTATTTCAAGGGTTTCTTATAAGTTTTTAATCATTTCTGGAAACTCTAATTGCGTATTTTAAGAGTTTTACCACAATTAGACAGTTTTCTTACAAGTATGTAATGGAACCGGCAGGATAGTAACTGATTCACCAAAAAGACGCTAGAGAAATTCGGCCTCAATTGTAAACATTAGCAGTATAGTCCTCACAGTCTTTCTACACTAATGGTGAGCTGTATAAACATGAATTCCTAATATTTGAAAGCAAATTCAAGTCAAAACGCTCGCTAAAGTGGCCGGAGTTGTAAATATTATCAGTTTTCTGGTCATTTCCCTGCTTTTCACGGGTCATGTCCGTGATTGAAAACAGCAGGAAATGTAGTAAGAATCTACTAACTTTTATTTCAAGGGTTTCTTATAAGTTTTTAATCATTTCTGGAAACTCTAATTGCGTATTTTAAGAGTTTTACCACAATTAGACCGTTTTCTTACAAGTATGTAATGGAACCGGCAGGATAGTAACTGATTCACCAAAAAGACGCTAGAGAAATTCGGCCTCAATTGTAAACATTAGCAGTATAGTCCTCACAGTCTTTCTACACTAATGGTGAGCTGTATAAACATGAATTCCTAATATTTGAAAGCAAATTCAAGTCAAAACGCTCGCTAAAGTGGCTGGAGTTGTAAATATTATCAGTTTTCTGGTCATTTCCCTGCTTTTCACGGGTCATGTCCGTGATTGAAAACAGCAGGAAATGTAGTAAGAATCTACAAACTTTTATTTCAAGGGTTTCTTATAAGTTTTTAATCATTTCTGGAAACTCTAATTGCGTATTTTAAGAGTTTTACCACAATTAGACAGTTTTCTTACAAGTATGTAATGGAACCGGCAGGATAGTAACTGATTCACCAAAAAGACGCTAGAGAAATTCGGCCTCAATTGTAAACATTAGCAGTATAGTCCTCACTTACAGTCTTTCTACACTAATGGTGAGCTGTATAAACATGAATTCCTAATATTTGAAAGCAAATTCAAGTCAAAACGCTCGCTAAAGTGGCCGGAGTTGTAAATATTATCAGTTTTCTGGTCATTTCCCTGCTTTTCACGGGTCATGTCCGTGATTGAAAACAGCAGGAAATGTAGTAAGAATCTACAAACTTTTATTTCAAGGGTTTCTTATAAGTTTTTAATCATTTCTGGAAACTCTAATTGCGTATTTAAGAGTTTTACCACAATTAGACAGTTTTCTTACAAGTATGTAATGGAACCGGCAGGATAGTAACTGATTCACCAAAAAGACGCTAGAGAAATTCGGCCTCAATTGTAAACATTAGCAGTATAGTCCTCACTTACAGTCTTTCTACACTAATGGTGAGCTGTATAAACATGAATTCCTAATATTTGAAAGCAAATTCAAGTCAAAACGCTCGCTAAAGTGGCCGGAGTTGTAAATATTATCAGTTTTCTGGTCATTTCCCTGCTTTTCACGGGTCATGTCCGTGATTGAAAACAGCAGGAAATGTAGTAAGAATCTACAAACTTTTATTTCAAGGGTTTCTTATAAGTTTTTAATCATTTCTGGAAACTCTAATTGCGTATTTTAAGAGTTTTACCACAATTAGACAGTTTTCTTACAAGTATGTAATGGAACCGGCAGGATAGTAACTGATCCACCAAAAAGACGCTAGAGAAATTCGGCCTCAATTGTAAACATTAGCAGTATAGTCCTCACTTACAGTCTTTCTACACTAATGGTGAGCTGTATAAACATGAATTCCTAATATTTGAAAGCAAATTCAAGTCAAAACGCTCGCTAAAGTGGCCGGAGTTGTAAATATTATCAGTTTTCTGGTCATTTCCCTGCTTTTCACGGGTCATGTCCGTGATTGAAAACAGCAGGAAATGTAGTAAGAATCTACAAACTTTTATTTCAAGGGTTTCTTATAAGTTTTTAATCATTTCTGGGAACTCTAATTGCGTATTTTAAGAGTTTTACCACAATTAGACAGTTTTCTTACAAGTATGTAATGGAACCGGCAGGATAGTAACTGATTCACCAAAAAGACGCTAGAGAAATTCGGCCTCAATTGTAAACATTAGCAGTATAGTCCTCACAGTCTTTCTACACTAATGGTGAGCTGTATAAACATGAATTCCTAATATTTGAAAGCAAATTCAAGTCAAAACGCTCGCTAAAGTGGCCGGAGTTGTAAATATTATCAGTTTTCTGGTCATTTCCCTGCTTTTCACGGGTCATGTCCGTGATTGAAAACAGCAGGAAATGTAGTTAGAATCTACAAACTTTTATTTCAAGGGTTTCTTATAAGTTTTTAATCATTTCTGGAAACTCTAATTGCGTATTTTAAGAGTTTTACCACAATTAGACAGTTTTCTTACAAATATGTAATGGAACCGGCAGGATATTAACTGATTCACCAAAAAGACGCTAGAGAAATTCGGCCTCAATTGTAAACATTAGCAGTATAGTCCCCACTTACAGTCTTTCTACACTAATTGTGAGCTGTGTAAACATGAATTCCTAATATTTGAAAGCAAATTCAAGTCAAAACGCGCGCTAAAGTGGCCGGAGTTGTAAATATTAGCAGTTTTCTGTT
Source organism: Myotis nattereri (assembly GCF_964212035.1). Classification (NCBI taxonomy): domain Eukaryota; kingdom Metazoa; phylum Chordata; class Mammalia; order Chiroptera; family Vespertilionidae; genus Myotis; species Myotis nattereri. The sequence goes on from NC_138083.1 coordinate 1,268,274, forward strand.
CATTTCCCTGCTTTTCACGGGTAATGTCCGTGATTGAAAACAGCAGGAAATGTAGTAAGAATCTACTAACTTTTATTTCAAGGGTTTCTTATAAGTTTTTAATCATTTCTGGAAACTCTAATTGCGTATTTTAAGAGTTTTACCACAATTAGACCGTTTTCTTACAAGTATGTAATGGAACCGGCAGGATAGTAACTGATTCACCAAAAAGACGCTAGAGAAATTCGGCCTCAATTGTAAACATTAGCAGTATAGTCCTCACTTACAGTCTTTCTACACTAATGGTGAGCTGTGTAAACATGAATTTCTAATATTTGAAAAGAAATTCAAGTCAAAATGCTCGCTAAACTGGCCGGAGTTGTAAATATTATCAGTTTTCTGGTCATTTTTCTGCTTTCCACGGGTAATGTCCGTGATTGAAAACAGCAGGAAATGTAGTAAGAATCTACTAACTTTTATTTCAAGGGTTTCTTATAAGTTTTTAATCATTTCTGGAAACTCTAATTGCGTATTTTAAGAGTTTTACCACAATTAGACAGTTTTCTTACAAGTATGTAATGGAACCGGCAGGATAGTAACTGATTCACCAAAAAGACGCTAGAGAAATTCGGCCTCAATTGTAAACATTAGCAGTATAGTCCTCACTTACAGTCTTTCTACACTAATGGTGATCTGTATAAACATGAATTCCTAATATTTGAAAGCGAATTCAAGTCAAAAAGCTCGCTAAAGTGGCCGGAGTTGTAAATATTATCAGTTTTCTGGTCATTTCCCTGCTTTTCACGGGTCATGTCCGTGATTGAAAACAGCAGGAAATGTAGTAAGAATCTACAAACTTTTATTTCAAGGGTTTCTTATAAGTTTTTAATCATTTCTGGAAACTCTAATTGCGTATTTTAAGAGTTTTACCACAATTAGACCGTTTTCTTACAAGTATGTAATGGAACCGGCAGGATAGTAACTGATTCACCAAAAAGATGCTAGAGAAATTCGGCCTCAATTGTAAACATTAGCAGTATAGTCCCCACTTACAGTCTTTCTACACTAATGGTGAGCTGTATAAACATGAATTCCTAATATTTGAAAGCAAATTCAAGTCAAAACGCTCGCTAAAGTGGCCGGAGTTGTAAATATTATCAGTTTTCTGGTCATTTCCCTGCTTTTCACGGGTCATGTCCGTGATTGAAAACAGCAGGAAATGTAGTAAGAATCTACAAACTTTTATTTCAAGGGTTTCTTATAAGTTTTTAATCATTTCTGGAAACTCTAATTGCGTATTTTAAGAGTTTTACCACAATTAGACCGTTTTCTTACAAGTATGTAATGGAACCGGCAGGATAGTAACTGATTCACCAAAAAGACGCTAGAGAAATTCGGCCTCAATTGTAAACATTAGCAGTATAGTCCTCACTTACAGTCTTTCTACACTAATGGTGAGCTGTATAAACATGAATTCCTAATATTTGAAAGCAAATTCAAGTCAAAACGCTCGCTAAAGTGGCCGGAGTTGTAAATATTATCAGTTTTCTGGTCATTTCCCTGCTTTTCACGGGTCATGTCCGTGATTGAAAACAGCAGGAAATGTAGTAAGAATCTACAAACTTTTATTTCAAGGGTTTCTTATAAGTTTTTAATCATTTCTGGAAACTCTAATTGCGTATTTTAAGAGTTTTACCACAATTAGACAGTTTTCTTACAAGTATGTAATGGAACCGGCAGGATAGTAACTGATTCACCAAAAAGACGCTAGAGAAATTCGGCCTCAATTGTAAACATTAGCAGTATAGTCCTCACAGTCTTTCTACACTAATGGTGAGCTGTATAAACATGAATTCCTAATATTTGAAAGCAAATTCAAGTCAAAACGCTCGCTAAAGTGGCCGGAGTTGTAAATATTATCAGTTTTCTGGTCATTTCCCTGCTTTTCACGGGTCATGTCCGTGATTGAAAACAGCAGGAAATGTAGTAAGAATCTACTAACTTTTATTTCAAGGGTTTCTTATAAGTTTTTAATCATTTCTGGAAACTCTAATTGCGTATTTTAAGAGTTTTACCACAATTAGACCGTTTTCTTACAAGTATGTAATGGAACCGGCAGGATAGTAACTGATTCACCAAAAAGACGCTAGAGAAATTCGGCCTCAATTGTAAACATTAGCAGTATAGTCCCCACTTACAGTCTTTCTACACTAATGGTGAGCTGTATAAACATGAATTCCTAATATTTGAAAGCAAATTCAAGTCAAAACGCTCGCTAAAGTGGCCGGAGTTGTAAATATTATCAGTTTTCTGGTCATTTCCCTGCCTTTCACGGGTCATGTCCGTGATTGAAAACAGCAGGAAATGTAGTAAGAATCTACAAACTTTTATTTCAAGGGTTTCTTATAAGTTTTTAATCATTTCTGGAAACTCTAATTGCGTATTTTAAGAGTTTTACCACAATTAGACCGTTTTCTTACAAGTATGTAATGGAACCGGCAGGATAGTAACTGATTCACCAAAAAGACGCTAGAGAAATTCGGCCTCAATTGTAAACATTAGCAGTATAGTCCCCACTTACAGTCTTTCTACACTAATGGTGAGCTGTATAAACATGAATTCCTAATATTTGAAAGCAAATTCAAGTCAAAACGCTCGCTAAAGTGGCCGGAGTTGTAAATATTATCAGTTTTCTGGTCATTTCCCTGCTTTTCACGGGTCATGTCCGTGATTGAAAACAGCAGGAAATGTAGTAAGAATCTACAAACTTTTATTTCAAGGGTTTCTTATAAGTTTTTAATCATTTCTGGAAACTCTAATTGCGTATTTTAAGAGTTTTACCACAATTAGACCGTTTTCTTACAAGTATGTAATGGAACCGGCAGGATAGTAACTGATTCACCAAAAAGACGCTAGAGAAATTCGGCCTCAATTGTAAACATTAGCAGTATAGTCCCCACTTACAGTCTTTCTACACTAATGGTGAGCTGTATAAACATGAATTCCTAATATTTGAAAGCAAATTCAAGTCAAAACGCTCGCTAAAGTGGCCGGAGTTGTAAATATTATCAGTTTTCTGGTCATTTCCCTGCTTTTCACGGGTCATGTCCGTGATTGAAAACAGCAGGAAATGTAGTAAGAATCTACAAACTTTTATTTCAAGGGTTTCTTATAAGTTTTTAATCATTTCTGGAAACTCTAATTGCGTATTTTAAGAGTTTTACCACAATTAGACAGTTTTCTTACAAGTATGTAATGGAACCGGCAGGATAGTAACTGATTCACCAAAAAGACGCTAGAGAAATTCGGCCTCAATTGTAAACATTAGCAGTATAGTCCTCACAGTCTTTCTACACTAATGGTGAGCTGTATAAACATGAATTCCTAATATTTGAAAGCAAATTCAAGTCAAAACGCTCGCTAAAGTGGCCGGAGTTGTAAATATTATCAGTTTTCTGGTCATTTCCCTGCTTTTCACGGGTCATGTCCGTGATTGAAAACAGCAGGAAATGTAGTAAGAATCTACTAACTTTTATTTCAAGGGTTTCTTATAAGTTTTTAATCATTTCTGGAAACTCTAATTGCGTATTTTAAGAGTTTTACCACAATTAGACCGTTTTCTTACAAGTATGTAATGGAACCGGCAGGATAGTAACTGATTCACCAAAAAGACGCTAGAGAAATTCGGCCTCAATTGTAAACATTAGCAGTATAGTCCCCACTTACAGTCTTTCTACACTAATGGTGAGCTGTATAAACATGAATTCCTAATATTTGAAAGCAAATTCAAGTCAAAACGCTCGCTAAAGTGGCCGGAGTTGTAAATATTATCAGTTTTCTGGTCATTTCCCTGCTTTTCACGGGTCATGTCCGTGATTGAAAACAGCAGGAAATGTAGTAAGAATCTACAAACTTTTATTTCAAGGGTTTCTTATAAGTTTTTAATCATTTCTGGAAACTCTAATTGCGTATTTTAAGAGTTTTACCACAATTAGACCGTTTTCTTACAAGTATGTAATGGAACCGGCAGGATAGTAACTGATTCACCAAAAAGACGCTAGAGAAATTCGGCCTCAATTGTAAACATTAGCAGTATAGTCCCCACTTACAGTCTTTCTACACTAATGGTGAGCTGTATAAACATGAATTCCTAATATTTGAAAGCAAATTCAAGTCAAAACGCTCGCTAAAGTGGCCGGAGTTGTAAATATTATCAGTTTTCTGGTCATTTCCCTGCTTTTCACGGGTCATGTCCGTGATTGAAAACAGCAGGAAATGTAGTAAGAATCTACTAACTTTTATTTCAAGGGTTTCTTATAAGTTTTTAATCATTTCTGGAAACTCTAATTGCGTATTTTAAGAGTTTTACCACAATTAGACCGTTTTCTTACAAGTATGTAATGGAACCGGCAGGATAGTAACTGATTCACCAAAAAGACGCTAGAGAAATTCGGCCTCAATTGTAAACATTAGCAGTATAGTCCCCACTTACAGTCTTTCTACACTAATGGTGAGCTGTATAAACATGAATTCCTAATATTTGAAAGCAAATTCAAGTCAAAACGCTCGCTAAAGTGGCCGGAGTTGTAAATATTATCAGTTTTCTGGTCATTTCCCTGCTTTTCACGGGTCATGTCCGTGATTGAAAACAGCAGGAAATGTAGTAAGAATCTACAAACTTTTATTTCAAGGGTTTCTTATAAGTTTTTAATCATTTCTGGAAACTCTAATTGCGTATTTTAAGAGTTTTACCACAATTAGACAGTTTTCTTACAAGTATGTAATGGAACCGGCAGGATAGTAACTGATTCACCAAAAAGACGCTAGAGAAATTCGGCCTCAATTGTAAACATTAGCAGTATAGTCCTCACTTACAGTCTTTCTACACTAATGGTGAGCTGTATAAACATGAATTCCTAATATTTGAAAGCAAATTCAAGTCAAAACGCCCGCTAAAGTGGCCGGAGTTGTAAATATTATCAGTTTTCTGGTCATTTCCCTGCTTTTCACGGGTCATGTCCGTGATTGAAAACAGCAGGAAATGTAGTAAGAATCTACAAACTTTTATTTCAAGGGTTTCTTATAAGTTTTTAATCATTTCTGGAAACTCTAATTGCGTATTTTAAGAGTTTTACCACAATTAGACCGTTTTCTTACAAGTATGTAATGGAACCGGCAGGATAGTAACTGATTCACCAAAAAGACGCTAGAGAAATTCGGCCTCAATTGTAAACATTAGCAGTATAGTCCTCACTTACAGTCTTTCTACACTAATGGTGAGCTGTGTAAACATGAATTTCTAATATTTGAAAGCAAATTCAAGTCAAAACGCTCGCTAAAGTGGCCGGAGTTGTAAATATTATCAGTTTTCTGGTCATTTCCCTGCTTTTCACGGGTCATGTCCGTGATTGAAAACAGCAGGAAATGTAGTAAGAATCTACAAACTTTTATTTCAAGGGTTTCTTATAAGTTCTTAATCATTTCTGGAAACTCTAATTGCGTATTTTAAGAGTTTTACCACAATTAGACAGTTTTCTTACAAGTATGTAATGGAACCGGCAGGATAGTAACTGATTCACCAAAAAGACGCTAGAGAAATTCGGCCTCAATTGTAAACATTAGCAGTATAGTCCTCACTTACAGTCTTTCTACACTAATGGTGAGCTGTATAAACATGAATTCCTAATATTTGAAAGCAAATTCAAGTCAAAACGCTCGCTAATGTGGCCGGAGTTGTAAATATTATCAGTTTTCTGGTCATTTCCCTGCTTTTCACGGGTCATGTCCGTGATTGAAAACAGCAGGAAATGTAGTAAGAATCTACAAACTTTTATTTCAAGGGTTTCTTATAAGTTTTTAATCATTTCTGGAAACTCTAATTGCGTATTTTAAGAGTTTTACCACAATTAGACAGTTTTCTTACAAGTATGTAATGGAACCGGCAGGATAGTAACTGATTCACCAAAAAGACGCTAGAGAAATTCGGCCTCAATTGTAAACATTAGCAGTATAGTCCTCACTTACAGTCTTTCTACACTAATGGTGAGCTGTATAAACATGAATTCCTAATATTTGAAAGCAAATTCAAGTCAAAACGCCCGCTAAAGTGGCCGGAGTTGTAAATATTATCAGTTTTCTGGTCATTTCCCTGCTTTTCACGGGTCATGTCCGTGATTGAAAACAGCAGGAAATGTAGTAAGAATCTACAAACTTTTATTTCAAGGGTTTCTTATAAGTTTTTAATCATTTCTGGAAACTCTAATTGCGTATTTTAAGAGTTTTACCACAATTAGACAGTTTTCTTACAAGTATGTAATGGAACCGGCAGGATAGTAACTGATTCACCAAAAAACGCTAGAGAAATTCGGCCTCAATTGTAAACATTAGCAGTATAGTCCTCACTTACAGTCTTTCTACACTAATGGTGAGCTGTATAAACATGAATTCCTAATATTTGAAAGCAAATTCAAGTCAAAAAACTCGCTAAAGTGCCCGGAGTTGTAAATATTATCAGTTTTCTGGTCATTTCCCTGCTTTTCATGGGTCATGTCCGTGATTGAAAACAGCAGGAAATGTAGTTAGAATATACAAACTTTTATTACAAGGGTTTCTTATAAGTTTTTAATCATTTCTGGAAACTCTAATTGCGCATTTTAAGAGTTTTACCACAATTAGACCGTTTTTTTACAAGTATTTAATGGAACCGGCAGGATAGTAACTGATTCACCAAAAAGACGCTAGAGAAATTCGGCCTCAATTTTAAACATTAGCAGTATAGTCCTCACTTACAGTCTTTCTACACTAATGGTGAGCTGTATAAACATGAATTCCTAATATTTGAAAGCAAATTCAAGTCAAAACGCTCGCTAAAGTGGCCGGAGTTGTAAATATTATCAGTTTTCTGGTCATTTCCCTGCTTTTCACGGGTCATGTCCGTGATTGAAAACAGCAGGAAATGTAGTTAGAATCTACAAACTTTTATTTCAAGGGTTTCTTATAAGTTTTTAATCATTTCTGGAAACTCTAATTGCGTATTTTAAGAGTTTTACCACAATTAGATAGTTTTCTTACAAGTATGTAATGGAACCGGCAGGATAGTAACTGATTCACCAAAAAGACGCTAGAGAAATTCGGCCTCAATTGTAAACATTAGCAGTATAGTCCTCACTTACAGTCTTTCTACACTAATGGTGAGCTGTATAAACATGAATTCCTAATATTTGAAAGCAAATTCAAGTCAAAAAGCTCGCTAAAGTGGCCGGAGTTGTAAATATTATCAGTTTTCTGGTCATTTCCCTGCTTTTCACGGGTCATGTCCGTGATTGAAAACAGCAGGAAATGTAGTAAGAATCTACAAACTTTTATTTCAAGGGTTTCTTATAAGTTTTTAATCATTTCTGGAAACTCTAATTGCGTATTTTAAGAGTTTTACCACAATTAGACAGTTTTCTTACAAGTATGTAATGGAACCGTCAGGATAGTAACTGATTCACCAAAAAGACGCTAGAGAAATTCGGCCTCAATTGTAAACATTAGCAGTATAGTCCTCACTTACAGTCTTTCTACACTAATGGTGAGCTGTATAAACATGAATTCCTAATATTTGAAAGCAAATTCAAGTCAAAACGCTCGCTAAAGTGGCCGGAGTTGTAAATATTATCAGTTTTCTGGTCATTTCCCTGCTTTTCACGGGTCATGTCCGTGATTGAAAACAGCAGGAAATGTAGTAAGAATCTACAAACTTTTATTTCAAGGGTTTCTTATAAGTTTTTAATCATTTCTGGAAACTCTAATTGCGTATTTTAAGAGTTTTACCACAATTAGACCGTTTTCTTACAAGTATGTAATGGAACCGGCAGGATAGTAACTGATTCACCAAAAAGACGCTAGAGAAATTAGGCCTCAATTGTAAACATTAGCAGTATAGTCCTCACTTACAGTCTTTCTACACTAATGGTGAGCTGTGTAAACATGAATTCCTAATATTTGAAAGCGAATTCAAGTGAAAACGCTCGCTAAATTGGCCGGAGTTGTAAATATTATCAGTTTTCTGGTCATTTCCCTGCTTTTCACGGGTCATGTCCGTGATTGAAAACAGCAGGAAATGTAGTAAGAATCTACAAACTTTTATTTCAAGGGTTTCTTATAAGTTTGTAATCATTTCTGGAAACTCTAATTGTGTATTTTAAAAGTTTTACCACAATTAGACAGTTTTCTTACAAGTATGTAATGGAACCGGCAGGATATTAACTGATTCACCAAAAAGACGCTAGAGAAATTCGGCCTCAATTGTAAACATTAGCAGTATAGTCCTCACTTACAGTCTTTCTACCCTAATGGTGAGCTGTATAAACATGAATTCCTAATATTTGAAAGCAAATTCAAGTCAAAACGCTCGCTAAAGTGGCCGGAGTTGTAAATATTATCAGTTTTCTGGTCATTTCCCTGCTTTTCACGGGTCATGTCCGTGATTGAAAACAGCAGGAAATGTAGTTAGAATCTACAAACTTTTATTTCAAGGGTTTCTTATAAGTTTTTAATCATTTCTGGAAACTCTAATTGCGTATTTTAAGAGTTTTACCACAATTAGACAGTTTTCTTACAAGTATGTAATGGAACCGGCAGGATATTAACTGATTCACCAAAAAGACGCTAGAGAAATTCGGCCTCAATTGTAAACATTAGCAGTATAGTCCCCACTTACAGTCTTTCTACACTAATTGTGAGCTGTGTAAACATGAATTCCTAATATTTGAAAGCAAATTCAAGTCAAAACGCGCGCTAAAGTGGCCGGAGTTGTAAATATTAGCAGTTTTCTGTTCATTTCCCTGCTTTTCACGGGTAATGTCCGTGATTGAAAACAGCAGGAAATGTAGTAAGAATCTACTAACTTTTATTTCAAGGGTTTCTTATAAGTTTTTAATCATTTCTGGAAACTCTAATTGCGTATTTTAAGAGTTTTACCACAATTAGACAGTTTTCTTACAAGTATGTAATGGAACCGGCAGGATAGTAACTGATTCACCAAAAAGACGCTAGAGAAATTCGGCCTCAATTGTAAACATTAGCAGTATAGTCCTCACTTACAGTCTTTCTACACTAATGGTGAGCTGTGTAAACATGAATTTCTAATATTTGAAAAGAAATTCAAGTCAAAATGCTCGCTAAACTGGCCGGAGTTGTAAATATTATCAGTTTTCTGGTCATTTTTCTGCTTTCCACGGGTAATGTCCGTGATTGAAAACAGCAGGAAATGTAGTAAGAATCTACTAACTTTTATTTCAAGGGTTTCTTATAAGTTTTTAATCATTTCTGGAAACTCTAATTGTGTATTTTAAGAGTTTTACCACAGTTAGACAGTTTTCTTACAAGTTTGTAATTGAACCGGCAGGATATTAACTGATTCACCAAAAAGACGCTAGAGAAATTCGGCCTCATTGTAAACATTAGCAGTATAGTCCTCACTTACAGTCTTTCTACACTAATGGTGAGCTGTGTAAACATGAATTCCTAATATTTGAAAGCAAATTCAAGTCAAAACGCGCGCTAAAGTGGCCGGAGTTGTAAATATTAGCAGTTTTCTGTTCATTTCCCTGCTTTTCACGGGTCATGTCCGTGATTGAAAACAGCAGGAAATGTAGTAAGAATCTACAAACTTTTATTTCAAGGGTTTCTTATAAGTTTTTAATCATTTCTGGAAACTCTAATTGCGTATTTTAAGAGTTTTACCACAATTAGACAGTTTTCTTACAAGTATGTAATGGAACCGGCAGGATAGTAACTGATTCACCAAAAAGACGCTAGAGAAATTCGGCCTCAATTGTAAACATTAGCAGTATAGTCCTCACTTACAGTCTTTCTACACTAATGGTGAGCTGTATAAACATGAATTCCTAATATTTGAAAGCAAATTCAAGTCAAAACGCTCGCTAAAGTGGCCGGAGTTGTAAATATTATCAGTTTTCTGGTCATTTCCCTGCTTTTCACGGGTCATGTCCGTGATTGAAAACAGCAGGAAATGTAGTAAGAATCTACAAACTTTTATTTCAAGGGTTTCTTATAAGTTTTTAATCATTTCTGGAAACTCTAATTGCGTATTTTAAGAGTTTTACCACAATTAGACAGTTTTCTTACAAGTATGTAATGGAACTGGCAGGATAGTAACTGATTCACCAAAAAGGCGCTAGAGAAATTCGGCCTCAATTGTAAACATTAGCAGTATAGTCCTCACTTACAGTCTTTCTACACTAATGGTGAGCTGTATAAACATGAATTCCTAATATTTGAAAGCAAATTCAAGTCAAAACGCTCGCTAAAGTGGCCGGAGTTGTAAATATTATCAGTTTTCTGGTCATTTCCCTGCTTTTCACGGGTCATGTCCGTGATTGAAAACAGCAGGAAATGTAGTAAGAATCTACAAACTTTTATTTCAAGGGTTTCTTATAAGTTTTTAATCATTTCTGGAAACTCTAATTGCGTATTTTAAGAGTTTTACCACAATTAGACCGTTTTCTTACAAGTATGTAATGGAACCGGCAGGATAGTAACTGATTCACCAAAAAGACGCTAGAGAAATTCGGCCTCAATTGTAAACATTAGCAGTATAGTCCCCACTTACAGTCTTTCTACACTAATGGTGAGCTGTATAAACATGAATTCCTAATATTTGAAAGCAAATTCAAGTCAAAACGCTCGCTAAAGTGGCCGGAGTTGTAAATATTATCAGTTTTCTGGTCATTTCCCTGCTTTGCACGGGTCATGTCCGTGATTGAAAACAGCAGGAAATGTAGTAAGAATCTACAAACTTTTATTTCAAGGGTTTCTTATAAGTTTTTAATCATTTCTGGAAACTCTAATTGCGTATTTTAAGAGTTTTACCACAATTAGACCGTTTTCTTACAAGTATGTAATGGAACCGGCAGGATAGTAACTGATTCACCAAAAAGACGCTAGAGAAATTCGGCCTCAATTGTAAACATTAGCAGTATAGTCCCCACTTACAGTCTTTCTACACTAATGGTGAGCTGTATAAACATGAATTCCTAATATTTGAAAGCAAATTCAAGTCAAAACGCTCGCTAAAGTGGCCGGAGTTGTAAATATTATCAGTTTTCTGGTCATTTCCCTGCTTTTCACGGGTCATGTCCGTGATTGAAAACAGCAGGAAATGTAGTAAGAATCTACAAACTTTTATTTCAAGGGTTTCTTATAAGTTTTTAATCATTTCTGGAAACTCTAATTGCGTATTTTAAGAGTTTTACCACAATTAGACCGTTTTCTTACAAGTATGTAATGGAACCGGCAGGATAGTAACTGATTCACCAAAAAGACGCTAGAGAAATTCGGCCTCAATTGTAAACATTAGCAGTATAGTCCCCACTTACAGTCTTTCTACACTAATGGTGAGCTGTATAAACATGAATTCCTAATATTTGAAAGCAAATTCAAGTCAAAACGCTCGCTAAAGTGGCCGGAGTTGTAAATATTATCAGTTTTCTGGTCATTTCCCTGCTTTTCACGGGTCATGTCCGTGATTGAAAACAGCAGGAAATGTAGTAAGAATCTACAAACTTTTATTTCAAGGGTTTCTTATAAGTTTTTAATCATTTCTGGAAACTCTAATTGCGTATTTTAAGAGTTTTACCACAATTAGACCGTTTTCTTACAAGTATGTAATGGAACCGGCAGGATAGTAACTGATTCACCAAAAAGACGCTAGAGAAATTCGGCCTCAATTGTAAACATTAGCAGTATAGTCCTCACTTACAGTCTTTCTACACTAATGGTGAGCTGTATAAACATGAATTCCTAATATTTGAAAGCAAATTCAAGTCAAAACGCTCGCTAAAGTGGCCGGAGTTGTAAATATTATCAGTTTTCTGGTCATTTCCCTGCTTTTCACGGGTCATGTCCGTGATTGAAAACAGCAGGAAATGTAGTAAGAATCTACAAACTTTTATTTCAAGGGTTTCTTATAAGTTTTTAATCATTTCTGGAAACTCTAATTGCGTATTTTAAGAGTTTTACCACAATTAGACAGTTTTCTTACAAGTATGTAATGGAACCGGCAGGATAGTAACTGATTCACCAAAAAGACGCTAGAGAAATTCGGCCTCAATTGTAAACATTAGCAGTATAGTCCTCACAGTCTTTCTACACTAATGGTGAGCTGTATAAACATGAATTCCTAATATTTGAAAGCAAATTCAAGTCAAAACGCTCGCTAAAGTGGCCGGAGTTGTAAATATTATCAGTTTTCTGGTCATTTCCCTGCTTTTCACGGGTCATGTCCGTGATTGAAAACAGCAGGAAATGTAGTAAGAATCTACAAACTTTTATTTCAAGGGTTTCTTATAAGTTTTTAATCATTTCTGGAAACTCTAATTGCGTATTTTAAGAGTTTTACCACAATTAGACCGTTTTCTTACAAGTATGTAATGGAACCGGCAGGATAGTAACTGATTCACCAAAAAGACGCTAGAGAAATTCGGCCTCAATTGTAAACATTAGCAGTATAGTCCTCACTTACAGTCTTTCTACACTAATGGTGATCTGTATAAACATGAATTCCTAATATTTGAAAGCGAATTCAAGTCAAAAAGCTCGCTAAAGTGGCCGGAGTTGTAAATATTATCAGTTTTCTGGTCATTTCCCTGCTTTTCACGGGTCATGTCCATGATTGAAAACAGCAGGAAATGTAGTAAGAATGTACAAACTTTTATTTCAAGGGTTTCTTATAAGTTTTTAATCATTTCTGGAAACTCTAATTGCGTATTTTAAGAGTTTTACCACAATTAGACCGTTTTCTTACAAGTATGTAATGGAACCGGCAGGATAGTAACTGATTCACCAAAAAGACGCTAGAGAAATTCGGCCTCAATTGTAAACATTAGCAGTATAGTCCCCACTTACAGTCTTTCTACACTAATGGTGAGCTGTATAAACATGAATTCCTAATATTTGAAAGCAAATTCAAGTCAAAACGCTCGCTAAAGTGGCCGGAGTTGTAAATATTATCAGTTTTCTGGTCATTTCCCTGCTTTTCACGGGTCATGTCCGTGATTGAAAACAGCAGGAAATGTAGTAAGAATCTACAAACTTTTATTTCAAGGGTTTCTTATAAGTTTTTAATCATTTCTGGAAACTCTAATTGCGTATTTTAAGAGTTTTACCACAATTAGACCGTTTTCTTACAAGTATGTAATGGAACCGGCAGGATAGTAACTGATTCACCAAAAAGACGCTAGAGAAATTCGGCCTCAATTGTAAACATTAGCAGTATAGTCCCCACTTACAGTCTTTCTACACTAATGGTGAGCTGTATAAACATGAATTCCTAATATTTGAAAGCAAATTCAAGTCAAAACGCTCGCTAAAGTGGCCGGAGTTGTAAATATTATCAGTTTTCTGGTCATTTCCCTGCTTTTCACGGGTCATGTCCGTGATTGAAAACAGCAGGAAATGTAGTAAGAATCTACAAACTTTTATTTCAAGGGTTTCTTATAAGTTTTTAATCATTTCTGGAAACTCTAATTGCGTATTTTAAGAGTTTTACCACAATTAGACCGTTTTCTTACAAGTATGTAATGGAACCGGCAGGATAGTAACTGATTCACCAAAAAGACGCTAGAGAAATTCGGCCTCAATTGTAAACATTAGCAGTATAGTCCCCACTTACAGTCTTTCTACACTAATGGTGAGCTGTATAAACATGAATTCCTAATATTTGAAAGCAAATTCAAGTCAAAACGCTCGCTAAAGTGGCCGGAGTTGTAAATATTATCAGTTTTCTGGTCATTTCCCTGCTTTTCACGGGTCATGTCCGTGATTGAAAACAGCAGGAAATGTAGTAAGAATCTACAAACTTTTATTTCAAGGGTTTCTTATAAGTTTTTAATCTTTTCTGGAAACTCTAATTGCGTATTTTAAGAGTTTTACCACAATTAGACCGTTTTCTTACAAGTATGTAATGGAACCGGCAGGATAGTAACTGATTCACCAAAAAGACGCTAGAGAAATTCGGCCTCAATTGTAAACATTAGCAGTATAGTCCTCACTTACAGTCTTTCTACACTAATGGTGATCTGTATAAACATGAATTCCTAATATTTGAAAGCGAATTCAAGTCAAAAAGCTCGCTAAAGTGGCCGGAGTTGTAAATATTATCAGTTTTCTGGTCATTTCCCTGCTTTTCACGGGTCATGTCCGTGATTGAAAACAGCAGGAAATGTAGTAAGAATCTACAAACTTTTATTTCAAGGGTTTCTTATAAGTTTTTAATCATTTCTGGAAACTCTAATTGCGTATTTTAAGAGTTTTACCACAATTAGACAGTTTTCTTACAAGTATGTAATGGAACTGGCAGGATAGTAACTGATTCACCAAAAAGGCGCTAGAGAAATTCGGCCTCAATTGTAAACATTAGCAGTATAGTCCCCACTTACAGTCTTTCTACACTAATGGTGAGCTGTATAAACATGAATTCCTAATATTTGAAAGCAAATTCAAGTCAAAACGCTCGCTAAAGTGGCCGGAGTTGTAAATATTATCAGTTTTCTGGTCATTTCCCTGCTTTGCACGGGTCATGTCCGTGATTGAAAACAGCAGGAAATGTAGTAAGAATCTACAAACTTTTATTTCAAGGGTTTCTTATAAGTTTTTAATCATTTCTGGAAACTCTAATTGCGTATTTTAAGAGTTTTACCACAATTAGACCGTTTTCTTACAAGTATGTAATGGAACCGGCAGGATAGTAACTGATTCACCAAAAAGACGCTAGAGAAATTCGGCCTCAATTGTAAACATTAGCAGTATAGTCCCCACTTACAGTCTTTCTACACTAATGGTGAGCTGTATAAACATGAATTCCTAATATTTGAAAGCAAATTCAAGTCAAAACGCTCGCTAAAGTGGCCGGAGTTGTAAATATTATCAGTTTTCTGGTCATTTCCCTGCTTTGCACGGGTCATGTCCGTGATTGAAAACAGCAGGAAATGTAGTAAGAATCTACAAACTTTTATTTCAAGGGTTTCTTATAAGTTTTTAATCATTTCTGGAAACTCTAATTGCGTATTTTAAGAGTTTTACCACAATTAGACCGTTTTCTTACAAGTATGTAATGGAACCGGCAGGATAGTAACTGATTCACCAAAAAGACGCTAGAGAAATTCGGCCTCAATTGTAAACATTAGCAGTATAGTCCCCACTTACAGTCTTTCTACACTAATGGTGAGCTGTATAAACATGAATTCCTAATATTTGAAAGCAAATTCAAGTCAAAACGCTCGCTAAAGTGGCCGGAGTTGTAAATATTATCAGTTTTCTGGTCATTTCCCTGCTTTTCACGGGTCATGTCCGTGATTGAAAACAGCAGGAAATGTAGTAAGAATCTACAAACTTTTATTTCAAGGGTTTCTTATAAGTTTTTAATCATTTCTGGAAACTCTAATTGCGTATTTTAAGAGTTTTACCACAATTAGACCGTTTTCTTACAAGTATGTAATGGAACCGGCAGGATAGTAACTGATTCACCAAAAAGACGCTAGAGAAATTCGGCCTCAATTGTAAACATTAGCAGTATAGTCCCCACTTACAGTCTTTCTACACTAATGGTGAGCTGTATAAACATGAATTCCTAATATTTGAAAGCAAATTCAAGTCAAAACGCTCGCTAAAGTGGCCGGAGTTGTAAATATTATCAGTTTTCTGGTCATTTCCCTGCTTTTCACGGGTCATGTCCGTGATTGAAAACAGCAGGAAATGTAGTAAGAATCTACAAACTTTTATTTCAAGGGTTTCTTATAAGTTTTTAATCATTTCTGGAAACTCTAATTGCGTATTTTAAGAGTTTTACCACAATTAGACCGTTTTCTTACAAGTATGTAATGGAACCGGCAGGATAGTAACTGATTCACCAAAAAGACGCTAGAGAAATTCGGCCTCAATTGTAAACATTAGCAGTATAGTCCTCACTTACAGTCTTTCTACACTAATGGTGAGCTGTATAAACATGAATTCCTAATATTTGAAAGCAAATTCAAGTCAAAACGCTCGCTAAAGTGGCCGGAGTTGTAAATATTATCAGTTTTCTGGTCATTTCCCTGCTTTTCACGGGTCATGTCCGTGATTGAAAACAGCAGGAAATGTAGTAAGAATCTACAAACTTTTATTTCAAGGGTTTCTTATAAGTTTTTAATCATTTCTGGAAACTCTAATTGCGTATTTTAAGAGTTTTACCACAATTAGACAGTTTTCTTACAAGTATGTAATGGAACCGGCAGGATAGTAACTGATTCACCAAAAAGACGCTAGAGAAATTCGGCCTCAATTGTAAACATTAGCAGTATAGTCCTCACAGTCTTTCTACACTAATGGTGAGCTGTATAAACATGAATTCCTAATATTTGAAAGCAAATTCAAGTCAAAACGCTCGCTAAAGTGGCCGGAGTTGTAAATATTATCAGTTTTCTGGTCATTTCCCTGCTTTTCACGGGTCATGTCCGTGATTGAAAACAGCAGGAAATGTAGTAAGAATCTACAAACTTTTATTTCAAGGGTTTCTTATAAGTTTTTAATCATTTCTGGAAACTCTAATTGCGTATTTTAAGAGTTTTACCACAATTAGACCGTTTTCTTACAAGTATGTAATGGAACCGGCAGGATAGTAACTGATTCACCAAAAAGACGCTAGAGAAATTCGGCCTCAATTGTAAACATTAGCAGTATAGTCCTCACTTACAGTCTTTCTACACTAATGGTGATCTGTATAAACATGAATTCCTAATATTTGAAAGCGAATTCAAGTCAAAAAGCTCGCTAAAGTGGCCGGAGTTGTAAATATTATCAGTTTTCTGGTCATTTCCCTGCTTTTCACGGGTCATGTCCGTGATTGAAAACAGCAGGAAATGTAGTAAGAATGTACAAACTTTTATTTCAAGGGTTTCTTATAAGTTTTTAATCATTTCTGGAAACTCTAATTGCGTATTTTAAGAGTTTTACCACAATTAGACCGTTTTCTTACAAGTATGTAATGGAACCGGCAGGATAGTAACTGATTCACCAAAAAGACGCTAGAGAAATTCGGCCTCAATTGTAAACATTAGCAGTATAGTCCCCACTTACAGTCTTTCTACACTAATGGTGAGCTGTATAAACATGAATTCCTAATATTTGAAAGCAAATTCAAGTCAAAACGCTCGCTAAAGTGGCCGGAGTTGTAAATATTATCAGTTTTCTGGTCATTTCCCTGCTTTTCACGGGTCATGTCCGTGATTGAAAACAGCAGGAAATGTAGTAAGAATCTACAAACTTTTATTTCAAGGGTTTCTTATAAGTTTTTAATCATTTCTGGAAACTCTAATTGCGTATTTTAAGAGTTTTACCACAATTAGACCGTTTTCTTACAAGTATGTAATGGAACCGGCAGGATAGTAACTGATTCACCAAAAAGACGCTAGAGAAATTCGGCCTCAATTGTAAACATTAGCAGTATAGTCCCCACTTACAGTCTTTCTACACTAATGGTGAGCTGTATAAACATGAATTCCTAATATTTGAAAGCAAATTCAAGTCAAAACGCTCGCTAAAGTGGCCGGAGTTGTAAATATTATCAGTTTTCTGGTCATTTCCCTGCTTTTCACGGGTCATGTCCGTGATTGAAAACAGCAGGAAATGTAGTAAGAATCTACAAACTTTTATTTCAAGGGTTTCTTATAAGTTTTTAATCATTTCTGGAAACTCTAATTGCGTATTTTAAGAGTTTTACCACAATTAGACCGTTTTCTTACAAGTATGTAATGGAACCGGCAGGATAGTAACTGATTCACCAAAAAGACGCTAGAGAAATTCGGCCTCAATTGTAAACATTAGCAGTATAGTCCCCACTTACAGTCTTTCTACACTAATGGTGAGCTGTATAAACATGAATTCCTAATATTTGAAAGCAAATTCAAGTCAAAACGCTCGCTAAAGTGGCCGGAGTTGTAAATATTATCAGTTTTCTGGTCATTTCCCTGCTTTTCACGGGTCATGTCCGTGATTGAAAACAGCAGGAAATGTAGTAAGAATCTACAAACTTTTATTTCAAGGGTTTCTTATAAGTTTTTAATCTTTTCTGGAAACTCTAATTGCGTATTTTAAGAGTTTTACCACAATTAGACCGTTTTCTTACAAGTATGTAATGGAACCGGCAGGATAGTAACTGATTCACCAAAAAGACGCTAGAGAAATTCGGCCTCAATTGTAAACATTAGCAGTATAGTCCTCACTTACAGTCTTTCTACACTAATGGTGATCTGTATAAACATGAATTCCTAATATTTGAAAGCGAATTCAAGTCAAAAAGCTCGCTAAAGTGGCCGGAGTTGTAAATATTATCAGTTTTCTGGTCATTTCCCTGCTTTTCACGGGTCATGTCCGTGATTGAAAACAGCAGGAAATGTAGTAAGAATCTACAAACTTTTATTTCAAGGGTTTCTTATAAGTTTTTAATCATTTCTGGAAACTCTAATTGCGTATTTTAAGAGTTTTACCACAATTAGACCGTTTTCTTACAAGTATGTAATGGAACCGGCAGGATAGTAACTGATTCACCAAAAAGACGCTAGAGAAATTCGGCCTCAATTGTAAACATTAGCAGTATAGTCCCCACTTACAGTCTTTCTACACTAAAGGTGAGCTGTATAAACATGAATTCCTAATATTTGAAAGCAAATTCAAGTCAAAACGCTCGCTAAAGTGGCCGGAGTTGTAAATATTATCAGTTTTCTGGTCATTTCCCTGCTTTTCACGGGTCATGTCCGTGATTGAAAACAGCAGGAAATGTAGTAAGAATCTACTAACTTTTATTTCAAGGGTTTCTTATAAGTTTTTAATCATTTCTGGAAACTCTAATTGCGTATTTTAAGAGTTTTACCACAATTAGACCGTTTTCTTACAAGTATGTAATGGAACCGGCAGGATAGTAACTGATTCACCAAAAAGACGCTAGAGAAATTCGGCCTCAATTGTAAACATTAGCAGTATAGTCCTCACTTACAGTCTTTCTACACTAATGGTGAGCTGTATAAACATGAATTCCTAATATTTGAAAGCAAATTCAAGTCAAAACGCTCGCTAAAGTGGCCGGAGTTGTAAATATTATCAGTTTTCTGGTCATTTCCCTGCTTTTCACGGGTCATGTCCGTGATTGAAAACAGCAGGAAATGTAGTAAGAATCTACAAACTTTTATTTCAAGGGTTTCTTATAAGTTTTTAATCATTTCTGGAAACTCTAATTGCGTATTTTAAGAGTTTTACCACAATTAGACAGTTTTCTTACAAGTATGTAATGGAACCGGCAGGATAGTAACTGATTCACCAAAAAGACGCTAGAGAAATTCGGCCTCAATTGTAAACATTAGCAGTATAGTCCTCACAGTCTTTCTACACTAATGGTGAGCTGTATAAACATGAATTCCTAATATTTGAAAGCAAATTCAAGTCAAAACGCTCGCTAAAGTGGCCGGAGTTGTAAATATTATCAGTTTTCTGGTCATTTCCCTGCTTTTCACGGGTCATGTCCGTGATTGAAAACAGCAGGAAATGTAGTAAGAATCTACAAACTTTTATTTCAAGGGTTTCTTATAAGTTTTTAATCATTTCTGGAAACTCTAATTGCGTATTTTAAGAGTTTTACCACAATTAGACCGTTTTCTTACAAGTATGTAATGGAACCGGCAGGATAGTAACTGATTCACCAAAAAGACGCTAGAGAAATTCGGCCTCAATTGTAAACATTAGCAGTATAGTCCTCACTTACAGTCTTTCTACACTAATGGTGATCTGTATAAACATGAATTCCTAATATTTGAAAGCGAATTCAAGTCAAAAAGCTCGCTAAAGTGGCCGGAGTTGTAAATATTATCAGTTTTCTGGTCATTTCCCTGCTTTTCACGGGTCATGTCCGTGATTGAAAACAGCAGGAAATGTAGTAAGAATCTACAAACTTTTATTTCAAGGGTTTCTTATAAGTTTTTAATCATTTCTGGAAACTCTAATTGCGTATTTTAAGAGTTTTACCACAATTAGACAGTTTTCTTACAAGTATGTAATGGAACCGGCAGGATAGTAACAGATTCACCAAAAAGACGCTAGAGAAATTCGGCCTCAATTGTAAACATTAGCAGTATAGTCCTCACTTACAGTCTTTCTACACTAATGGTGAGCTGTATAAACATGAATTCCTAATATTTGAAAGCAAATTCAAGTCAAAACGCTCGCTAAAGTGGCCGGAGTTGTAAATATTATCAGTTTTCTGGTCATTTCCCTGCTTTTCACGGGTCATGTCCGTGATTGAAAACAGCAGGAAATGTAGTTAGAATCTACAAACTTTTATTTCAAGGGTTTCTTATAAGTTTTTAATCATTTCTGGAAACTCTAATTGCGTATTTTAAGAGTTTTACCACAATTAGATAGTTTTCTTACACGTATGTAATGGAACCGGCAGGATATTAACTGATTCACCAAAAAGACGCTAGAGAAATTAGGCCTCAATTGTAAACATTAGCAGTATAGTCCTCACTTACAGTCTTTCTACACTAATTGTGAGCTGTGTAAACATGAATTCCTAATATTTGAAAGCGAATTCAAGTCAAAACGCTCGCTAAAGTGGCCGGAGTTGTAAATATTATCAGTTTTCTGGTCATTTCCCTGCTTTTCACGGGTCATGTCCGTGATTGAAAACAGCAGGAAATGTAGTAAGAATCTACAAACTTTTATTTCAAGGGTTTCTTATAAGTTTTTAATCATTTCTGGAAACTCTAATTGCGTATTTTAAGAGTTTTACCACAATTAGACCGTTTTCTTACAAGTATGTAATGGAACCGGCAGGATAGTAACTGATTCACCAAAAAGACGCTAGAGAAATTCGGCCTCAATTGTAAACATTAGCAGTATAGTCCTCACTTACAGTCTTTCTACACTAATGGTGAGCTGTATAAACATGAATTCCTAATATTTGAAAGCAAATTCAAGTCAAAACGCTCGCTAAAGTGGCCGGAGTTGTAAATATTATCAGTTTTCTGGTCATTTCCCTGCTTTTCACGGGTCATGTCCGTGATTGAAAACAGCAGGAAATGTAGTAAGAATCTACAAACTTTTATTTCAAGGGTTTCTTATAAGTTTTTAATCATTTCTGGAAACTCTAATTGCGTATTTTAAGAGTTTTACCACAATTAGACAGTTTTCTTACAAGTATGTAATGGAACCGGCAGGATAGTAACTGATTCACCAAAAAGACGCTAGAGAAATTCGGCCTCAATTGTAAACATTAGCAGTATAGTCCTCACAGTCTTTCTACACTAATGGTGAGCTGTATAAACATGAATTCCTAATATTTGAAAGCAAATTCAAGTCAAAACGCTCGCTAAAGTGGCCGGAGTTGTAAATATTATCAGTTTTCTGGTCATTTCCCTGCTTTTCACGGGTCATGTCCGTGATTGAAAACAGCAGGAAATGTAGTAAGAATCTACTAACTTTTATTTCAAGGGTTTCTTATAAGTTTTTAATCATTTCTGGAAACTCTAATTGCGTATTTTAAGAGTTTTACCACAATTAGACCGTTTTCTTACAAGTATGTAATGGAACCGGCAGGATAGTAACTGATTCACCAAAAAGACGCTAGAGAAATTCGGCCTCAATTGTAAACATTAGCAGTATAGTCCTCACTTACAGTCTTTCTACACTAATGGTGATCTGTATAAACATGAATTCCTACTATTTGAAAGCGAATTCAAGTCAAAAAGCTCGCTAAAGTGGCCGGAGTTGTAAATATTATCAGTTTTCTGGTCATTTCCCTGCTTTTCACGGGTCATGTCCGTGATTGAAAACAGCAGGAAATGTAGTAAGAATCTACAAACTTTTATTTCAAGGGTTTCTTATAAGTTTTTAATCATTTCTGGAAACTCTAATTGCGTATTTTAAGAGTTTTACCACAATTAGACAGTTTTCTTACAAGTATGTAATGGAACCGGCAGGATAGTAACTGATTCACCAAAAAGACGCTAGAGAAATTCGGCCTCAATTGTAAACATTAGCAGTATAGTCCTCACTTACAGTCTTTCTACACTAATGGTGAGCTGTATAAACATGAATTCCTAATATTTGAAAGCAAATTCAAGTCAAAACGCTCGCTAAAGTGGCCGGAGTTGTAAATATTATCAGTTTTCTGGTCATTTCCCTGCTTTTCACGGGTCATGTCCGTGATTGAAAACAGCAGGAAATGTAGTTAGAATCTACAAACTTTTATTTCAAGGGTTTCTTATAAGTTTTTAATCATTTCTGGAAACTCTAATTGCGTATTTTAAGAGTTTTACCACAATTAGATAGTTTTCTTACAAGTATGTAATGGAACCGGCAGGATATTAACTGATTCACCAAAAAGACGCTAGAGAAATTAGGCCTCAATTGTAAACATTAGCAGTATAGTCCTCACTTACAGTCTTTCTACACTAATTGTGAGCTGTGTAAACATGAATTCCTAATATTTGAAAGCAAATTCAAGTCAAAACGCTCGCTAAAGTGGCCGGAGTTGTAAATATTATCAGTTTTCTGGTCATTTCCCTGCTTTTCACGGGTCATGTCCGTGATTGAAAACAGCAGGAAATGTAGTAAGAATCTACAAACTTTTATTTCAAGGGTTTCTTATAAGTTTTTAATCATTTCTGGAAACTCTAATTGCGTATTTTAAGAGTTTTACCACAATTAGACAGTTTTCTTACAAGTATGTAATGGAACCGGCAGGATAGTAACTGATTCACCAAAAAGACGCTAGAGAAATTCGGCCTCAATTGTAAACATTAGCAGTATAGTCCTCACTTACAGTCTTTCTACACTAATGGTGAGCTGTATAAACATGAATTCCTAATATTTGAAAGCAAATTCAAGTCAAAACGCTCGCTAAAGTGGCCGGAGTTGTAAATATTATCAGTTTTCTGGTCATTTCCCTGCTTTTCACGGGTCATGTCCGTGATTGAAAACAGCAGGAAATGTAGTTAGAATCTACAAACTTTTATTTCAAGGGTTTCTTATAAGTTTTTAATCATTTCTGGAAACTCTAATTGCGTATTTTAAGAGTTTTACCACAATTAGATAATTTTCTTACAAGTATGTAATGGAACCGGCAGGATATTAACTGATTCACCAAAAAGACGCTAGAGAAATTAGGCCTCAATTGTAAACATTAGCAGTATAGTCCTCACTTACAGTCTTTCTACACTAATTGTGAGCTGTGTAAACATGAATTCCTAATATTTGAAAGCGAATTCTAGTCAAAACGCTCGCTAAAGTGGCCGGAGTTGTAAATATTATCAGTTTTCTGGTCATTTCCCTGCTTTTCACGGGTCATGTCCGTGATTGAAAACAGCAGGAAATGTAGTAAGAATCTACAAACTTTTATTTCAATGGTTTCTTATAAGTTTTTAATCATTTCTGGAAACTCTAATTGCGTATTTTAAGAGTTTTACCACAATTAGACCGTTTTCTTACAAGTATGTAATGGAACCGGCAGGATAGTAACAGATTCACCAAAAAGACGCTAGAGAAATTCGGCCTCAATTGTAAACATTAGCAGTATAGTCCTCACTTACAGTCTTTCTACACTAATGGTGAGCTGTATAAACATGAATTCCTAATATTTGAAAGCAAATTCAAGTCAAAACGCTCGCTAAAGTGGCCGGAGTTGTAAATATTATCAGTTTTCTGGTCATTTCCCTGCTTTTCAAGGGTCATGTCCGTGATTGAAAACAGCAGGAAATGTAGTAAGAATCTACAAACTTTTATTTCAAGGGTTTCTTATAAGTTTTTAATCATTTCTGGAAACTCTAATTGCGTATTTTAAGAGTTTTACCACAATTAGACAGTTTTCTTACAAGTATGTAATGGAACCGGCAGGATAGTAACTGATTCACCAAAAAGACGCTAGAGAAATTCGGCCTCAATTGTAAACATTAGCAGTATAGTCCTCACTTACAGTCTTTCTACACTAATGGTGAGCTGTATAAACATGAATTCCTAATATTTGAAAGCAAATTCAAGTCAAAACGCTCGCTAAAGTGGCCGGAGTTGTAAATATTATCAGTTTTCTGGTCATTTCCCTGCTTTTCACGGGTCATGTCCGTGATTGAAAACAGCAGGAAATGTAGTAAGAATCTACAAACTTTTATTTCAAGGGTTTCTTATAAGTTTTTAATCATTTCTGGAAACTCTAATTGCGTATTTTAAGAGTTTTACCACAATTAGACAGTTTTCTTACAAGTATGTAATGGAACCGGCAGGATAGTAACTGATTCACCAAAAAGACGCTAGAGAAATTCGGCCTCAATTGTAAACATTAGCAGTATAGTCCTCACTTACAGTCTTTCTACACTAATGTTGAGCTGTATAAACATGAATTCCTAATATTTGAAAGCAAATTCAAGTCAAAACGCTCGCTAAAGTGGCCGGAGTTGTAAATATTATCAGTTTTCTGGTCATTTCCCTGCTTTTCACGGGTCATGTCCGTGATTGAAAACAGCAGGAAATGTAGTTAGAATCTACAAACTTTTATTTCAAGGGTTTCTTGTAAGTTTTTAATCATTTCTGGAAACTCTAATTGCGTATTTTAAGAGTTTTACCACAATTAGATAGTTTTCTTACAAGTATGTAATGGAACCGGCAGGATATTAACTGATTCACCAAAAAGACGCTAGAGAAATTAGGCCTCAATTGTAAACATTAGCAGTATAGTCCTCACTTACAGTCTTTCTACACTAATTGTGAGCTGTGTAAACATGAATTCCTAATATTTGAAAGCGAATTCAAGTCAAAACGCTCGCTAAAGTGGCCGGAGTTGTAAATATTATCAGTTTTCTGGTCATTTCCCTGCTTTTCACGGGTCATGTCCGTGATTGAAAACAGCAGGAAATGTAGTAAGAATCTACAAACTTTTATTTCAAGGGTTTCTTATAAGTTTTTAATCATTTCTGGAAACTCTAATTGCGTATTTTAAGAGTTTTACCACAATTAGACCGTTTTCTTACAAGTATGTAATGGAACCGGCAGGATAGTAACTGATTCACCAAAAAGACGCTAGAGAAATTCGGCCTCAATTGTAAACATTAGCAGTATAGTCCTCACTTACAGTCTTTCTACACTAATGGTGAGCTGTATAAACATGAATTCCTAATATTTGAAAGCAAATTCAAGTCAAAACGCTCGCTAAAGTGGCCGGAGTTGTAAATATTATCAGTTTTCTGGTCATTTCCCTGCTTTTCACGGGTCATGTCCGTGATTGAAAACAGCAGGAAATGTGGTAAGAATCTACAAACTTTTATTTCAAGGGTTTCTTATAAGTTTTTAATCATTTCTGGAAACTCTAATTGCGTATTTTAAGAGTTTTACCACAATTAGACAGTTTTCTTACAAGTATGTAATGGAACCGGCAGGATAGTAACTGATTCACCAAAAAGACGCTAGAGAAATTCGGCCTCTATTGTAAACATTAGCAGTATAGTCCTCACTTACAGTCTTTCTACACTAATGGTGAGCTGTATAAACATGAATTCCTAATATTTGAAAGCAAATTCAAGTCAAAACGCTCGCTAAAGTGGCCGGAGTTGTAAATATTATCAGTTTTCTGGTCATTTCCCTGCTTTTCACGGGTCATGTCCGTGATTGAAAACAGCAGGAAATGTAGTAAGAATCTACAAACTTTTATTTCAAGGGTTTCTTATAAGTTTTTAATCATTTCTGGAAACTCTAATTGCGTATTTTAAGAGTTTTACCACAATTAGACAGTTTTCTTACAAGTATGTAATGGAACCGGCAGGATAGTAACTGATTCACCAAAAAGACGCTAGAGAAATTCGGCCTCAATTGTAAACATTAGCAGTATAGTCCTCACTTACAGTCTTTCTACACTAATGGTGAGCTGTATAAGCATGAATTCCTAATATTTGAAAGCAAATTCAAGTCAAAACGCTCGCTAAAGTGGCCGGAGTTGTAAATATTATCAGTTTTCTGGTCATTTCCCTGCTTTTCACGGGTCATGTCCGTGATTGAAAACAGCAGGAAATGTAGTTAGAATCTACAAACTTTTATTTCAAGGGTTTCTTATAAGTTTTTAATCATTTCTGGAAACTCTAATTGCGTATTTTAAGAGTTTTACCACAATTAGATAGTTTTCTTACAAGTATGTAATGGAACCGGCAGGATAGTAACTGATTCACCAAAAAGACGCTAGAGAAATTAGGCCTCAATTGTAAACATTAGCAGTATAGTCCTCACTTACAGTCTTTCTACACTAATGGTGAGCTGTGTAAACATGAATTCCTAATATTTGAAAGCAAATTCAAGTCAAAATGCTCGCTAAAGTGGCCGGAGTTGTAAATATTATCAGTTTTCTGGTCATTTCCCTGCTTTTCACGGGTCATGTCCGTGATTGAAAACAGCAGGAAATGTAGTAAGAATCTACAAACTTTTATTTCAAGGGTTTCTTATAAGTTTTTAATCATTTCTGGAAACTCTAATTGCGTATTTTAAGAGTTTTACCACAATTAGACAGTTTTCTTACAAGTATGTAATGGAACCGGCTGGATAGTAACTGATTCACCAAAAAGACGCTAGAGAAATTCGGCCTCAATTGTAAACATTAGCAGTATAGTCCTCACTTACAGTCTTTCTACACTAATGGTGAGCTGTGTAAACATGAATTCCTAATATTTGAAAGCAAATTCAAGTCAAAACGCTCGCTAAAGTGGCCGGAGTTGTAAATATTATCAGTTTTCTGGTCATTTCCCTGCTTTTCACGGGTCATGTCCGTGATTAAAAAACAGCAGGAAATGTAGTAAGAATCTACAAACTTTTATTTCAAGGGTTTCTTATAAGTTTTTAATCATTTCTGGAAACTCTAATTGCGTATTTTAAGAGTTTTACCACAATTAGACAGTTTTCTTACAAGTATGTAATGGAACCGGCAGGATAGTAACTGATTCACCAAAAAGACGCTAGAGAAATTCGGCCTCTATTGTAAACATTAGCAGTATAGTCCTCACTTACAGTCTTTCTACACTAATGGTGAGCTGTATAAACATGAATTCCTAATATTTGAAAGCAAATTCAAGTCAAAACGCTCGCTAAAGTGGCCGGAGTTGTAAATATTATCAGTTTTCTGGTCATTTCCCTGCTTTTCACGGGTCATGTCCGTGATTGAAAACAGCAGGAAATGTAGTAAGAATCTACAAACTTTTATTTCAAGGGTTTCTTATAAGTTTTTAATCATTTCTGGAAACTCTAATTGCGTATTTTAAGAGTTTTACCACAATTAGACAGTTTTCTTACAAGTATGTAATGGAACCGGCAGGATAGTAACTGATTCACCAAAAAGACGCTAGAGAAATTCGGCCTCTATTGTAAACATTAGCAGTATAGTCCTCACTTACAGTCTTTCTACACTAATGGTGAGCTGTATAAACATGAATTCCTAATATTTGAAAGCAAATTCAAGTCAAAACGCTCGCTAAAGTGGCCGGAGTTGTAAATATTATCAGTTTTCTGGTCATTTCCCTGCTTTTCACGGGTCATGTCCGTGATTGAAAACAGCAGGAAATGTAGTAAGAACGTACAAACTTTTATTTCAAGGGTTTCTTATAAGTTTTTAATCATTTCTGGAAACTCTAATTGCGTATTTTAAGAGTTTTACCACAATTAGACAGTTTTCTTACAAGTATGTAATGGAACCGGCAGGATAGTAACTGATTCACCAAAAAGACGCTAGAGAAATTCGGCCTCAATTGTAAACATTAGCAGTATAGTCCTCACAGTCTTTCTACACTAATGGTGAGCTGTATAAACATGAATTCCTAATATTTGAAAGCAAATTCAAGTCAAAACGCTCGCTAAAGTGGCCGGAGTTGTAAATATTATCAGTTTTCTGGTCATTTCCCTGCTTTTCACGGGTCATGTCCGTGATTGAAAACAGCAGGAAATGTAGTAAGAATCTACTAACTTTTATTTCAAGGGTTTCTTATAAGTTTTTAATCATTTCTGGAAACTATAATTGCGTATTTTAAGAGTTTTACCACAATTAGACCGTTTTCTTACAAGTATGTAATGGAACCGGCAGGATAGTAACTGATTCACCAAAAAGACGCTAGAGAAATTCGGCCTCAATTGTAAACATTAGCAGTATAGTCCTCACTTACAGTCTTTCAACACTAATGGTGAGCTGTATAAACATGAATTCCTAATATTTGAAAGCAAATTCAAGTCAAAAAGCTCGCTAAAGTGGCTGGAGTTGTAAATATTATCAGTTTTCTGGTCATTTCCCTGCTTTTCACGGGTCATGTCCGTGATTGAAAACAGCAGGAAATGTAGTAAGAATCTACAAACTTTTATTTCAAGGGTTTCTTATAAGTTTTTAATCATTTCTGGAAACTCTAATTGCGTATTTTAAGAGTTTTACCACAATTAGACAGTTTTCTCACAAGTATGTAATGGAACCGTCAGGATAGTAACTGATTCACCAAAAAGACGCTAGAGAAATTCGGCCTCAATTGTAAACATTAGCAGTATAGTCCTCACTTACAGTCTTTCTACACTAATGGTGAGCTGTATAAACATGAATTCCTAATATTTGAAAGCAAATTCAAGTCAAAACGCTCGCTAAAGTGGCCGGAGTTGTAAATATTATCAGTTTTCTGGTCATTTCCCTGCTTTTCACGGGTCATGTCCGTGATTGAAAACAGCAGGAAATGTAGTAAGAATCTACAAACTTTTATTTCAAGGGTTTCTTATAAGTTTTTAATCATTTCTGGAAACTCTAATTGCGTATTTTAAGAGTTTTACCACAATTAGACAGTTTTCTAACAAGTATGTAATGGAACCGGCAGGATAGTAACTGATTCACCAAAAAGACGCTAGAGAAATTCGGCCTCAATTGTAAACATTAGCAGTATAGTCCTCACTTACAGTCTTTCTACACTAATGTTGAGCTGTATAAACATGAATTCCTAATATTTGAAAGCAAATTCAAGTCAAAACGCTCGCTAAAGTGGCCGGAGTTGTAAATATTATCAGTTTTCTGGTCATTTCCCTGCTTTTCACGGGTCATGTCCGTGATTGAAAACAGCAGGAAATGTAGTTAGAATCTACAAACTTTTATTTCAAGGGTTTCTTATAAGTTTTTAATCATTTCTGGAAACTCTAATTGCGTATTTTAAGAGTTTTACCACAATTAGATAGTTTTCTTACAAGTATGTAATGGAACCGGCAGGATAGTAACTGATTCACCAAAAAGACGCTAGAGAAATTCGGCCTCAATTGTAAACATTAGCAGTATAGTCCTCACTTACAGTCTTTCTACACTAATGGTGAGCTGTGTAAACATGAATTCCTAATATTTGAAAGCGAATTCAAGTCAAAACGCTCGCTAAAGTGGCCGGAGTTGTAAATATTATCAGTTTTCTGGTCATTTCCCTGCTTTTCACGGGTCATGTCCGTGATTGAAAACAGCAGGAAATGTAGTAAGAATCTACAAACTTTTATTTCAAGGGTTTCTTATAAGTTTTTAATCATTTCTGGAAACTCTAATTGCGTATTTTAAGAGTTTTACCACAATTAGACCGTTTTCTTACAAGTATGTAATGGAACCGGCAGGATAGTAACTGATTCACCAAAAAGACGCTAGAGAAATTCGGCCTCAATTGTAAACATTAGCAGTATAGTCCTCACTTACAGTCTTTCTACACTAATGGTGAGCTGTATAAACATGAATTCCTAATATTTGAAAGCAAATTCAAGTCAAAACGCTCGCTAAAGTGGCCGGAGTTTGTAAATATTATCAGTTTTCTGGTCATTTCCCTGCTTTTCACGGGTCATGTCCGTGATTGAAAACAGCAGGAAATGTGGTAAGAATCTACAAACTTTTATTTCAAGGGTTTCTTATAAGTTTTTAATCATTTCTGGAAACTCTAATTGCGTATTTTAAGAGTTTTACCACAATTAGACAGTTTTCTTACAAGTATGTAATGGAACCGGCAGGATAGTAACTGATTCACCAAAAAGACGCTAGAGAAATTCGGCCTCAATTGTAAACATTAGCAGTATAGTCCTCACTTACAGTCTTTCTACACTAATGGTGAGCTGTATAAACATGAATTCCTAATATTTGAAAGCAAATTCAAGTCAAAACGCTCGCTAAAGTGGCCGGAGTTGTAAATATTATCAGTTTTCTGGTCATTTCCCTGCTTTTCACGGGTCATGTCCGTGATTGAAAACAGCAGGAAATGTAGTAAGAATCTACAAACTTTTATTTCAAGGGTTTCTTATAAGTTTTTAATCATTTCTGGAAAGTCTAATTGCGTATTTTAAGAGTTTTACCACAATTAGACAGTTTTCTTACAAGTATGTAATGGAACCGGCAGGATAGTAACTGATTCACCAAAAAGACGCTAGAGAAATTCGGCCTCAATTGTAAACATTAGCAGTATAGTCCTCACTTACAGTCTTTCTACACTAATGGTGAGCTGTATAAGCATGAATTCCTAATATTTGAAAGCAAATTCAAGTCAAAACGCTCGCTAAAGTGGCCGGAGTTGTAAATATTATCAGTTTTCTGGTCATTTCCCTGCTTTTCACGGGTCATGTCCGTGATTGAAAACAGCAGGAAATGTAGTTAGAATCTACAAACTTTTATTTCAAGGGTTTCTTATAAGTTTTTAATCATTTCTGGAAACTCTAATTGCGTATTTTAAGAGTTTTACCACAATTAGATAGTTTTCTTACAAGTATGTAATGGAACCGGCAGGATAGTAACTGATTCACCAAAAAGACGCTAGAGAAATTAGGCCTCAATTGTAAACATTAGCAGTATAGTCCTCACTTACAGTCTTTCTACACTAATGGTGAGCTGTGTAAACATGAATTCCTAATATTTGAAAGCAAATTCAAGTCAAAATGCTCGCTAAAGTGGCCGGAGTTGTAAATATTATCAGTTTTCTGGTCATTTCCCTGCTTTTCACGGGTCATGTCCGTGATTGAAAACAGCAGGAAATGTAGTAAGAATCTACAAACTTTTATTTCAAGGGTTTCTTATAAGTTTTTAATCATTTCTGGAAACTCTAATTGCGTATTTTAAGAGTTTTACCACAATTAGACAGTTTTCTTACAAGTATGTAATGGAACCGGCTGGATAGTAACTGATTCACCAAAAAGACGCTAGAGAAATTCGGCCTCAATTGTAAACATTAGCAGTATAGTCCTCACTTACAGTCTTTCTACACTAATGGTGAGCTGTGTAAACATGAACTCCTAATATTTGAAAGCAAATTCAAGTCAAAACGCTCGCTAAAGTGGCCGGAGTTGTAAATATTATCAGTTTTCTGGTCATTTCCCTGCTTTTCACGGGTCAAGTCCGTGATTAAAAAACAGCAGGAAATGTAGTAAGAATCTACAAACTTTTATTTCAAGGGTTTCTTATAAGTTTTTAATCATTTCTGGAAACTCTAATTGCGTATTTTAAGAGTTTTACCACAATTAGACAGTTTTCTTACAAGTATGTAATGGAACCGGCAGGATAGTAACTGATTCACCAAAAAGACGCTAGAGAAATTCGGCCTCTATTGTAAACATTAGCAGTATAGTCCTCACTTACAGTCTTTCTACACTAATGGTGAGCTGTATAAACATGAATTCCTAATATTTGAAAGCAAATTCAAGTCAAAACGCTCGCTAAAGTGGCCGGAGTTGTAAATATTATCAGTTTTCTGGTCATTTCCCTGCTTTTCACGGGTCATGTCCGTGATTGAAAACAGCAGGAAATGTAGTAAGAATCTACAAACTTTTATTTCAAGGGTTTCTTATAAGTTTTTAATCATTTCTGGAAACTCTAATTGCGTATTTTAAGAGTTTTACCACAATTAGACAGTTTTCTTACAAGTATGTAATGGAACCGGCAGGATAGTAACTGATTCACCAAAAAGACGCTAGAGAAATTCGGCCTCTATTGTAAACATTAGCAGTATAGTCCTCACTTACAGTCTTTCTACACTAATGGTGAGCTGTATAAACATGAATTCCTAATATTTGAAAGCAAATTCAAGTCAAAACGCTCGCTAAAGTGGCCGGAGTTGTAAATATTATCAGTTTTCTGGTCATTTCCCTGCTTTTCACGGGTCATGTCCGTGATTGAAAACAGCAGGAAATGTAGTAAGAATGTACAAACTTTTATTTCAAGGGTTTCTTATAAGTTTTTAATCATTTCTGGAAACTCTAATTGCGTATTTTAAGAGTTTTACCACAATTAGACAGTTTTCTTACAAGTATGTAATGGAACCGGCAGGATAGTAACTGATTCACCAAAAAGACGCTAGAGAAATTCGGCCTCAATTGTAAACATTAGCAGTATAGTCCTCACAGTCTTTCTACACTAATGGTGAGCTGTATAAACATGAATTCCTAATATTTGAAAGCAAATTCAAGTCAAAACGCTCGCGAAAGTGGCCGGAGTTGTAAATATTATCAGTTTTCTGGTCATTTCCCTGCTTTTCACGGGTCATGTCCGTGATTGAAAACAGCAGGAAATGTAGTAAGAATCTACTAACTTTTATTTCAAGGGTTTCTTATAAGTTTTTAATCATTTCTGGAAACTATAATTGCGTATTTTAAGAGTTTTACCACAATTAGACCGTTTTCTTACAAGTATGTAATGGAACCGGCAGGATAGTAACTGATTCACCAAAAAGACGCTAGAGAAATTCGGCCTCAATTGTAAACATTAGCAGTATAGTCCTCACTTACAGTCTTTCAACACTAATGGTGAGCTGTATAAACATGAATTCCTAATATTTGAAAGCAAATTCAAGTCAAAAAGCTCGCTAAAGTGGCTGGAGTTGTAAATATTATCAGTTTTCTGGTCATTTCCCTGCTTTTCACGGGTCATGTCCGTGATTGAAAACAGCAGGAAATGTAGTAAGAATCTACAAACTTTTATTTCAAGGGTTTCTTATAAGTTTTTAATCATTTCTGGAAACTCTAATTGCGTATTTTAAGAGTTTTACCACAATTAGACCGTTTTCTTACAAGTATGTAATGGAACCGGCAGGATAGTAACTGATTCACCAAAAAGACGCTAGAGAAATTCGGCCTCAATTGTAAACATTAGCAGTATAGTCCTCACTTACAGTCTTTCTACACTAATGGTGAGCTGTATAAACATGAATTCCTAATATTTGAAAGCAAATTCAAGTCAAAACGCTCGCTAAAGTGGCCGGAGTTGTAAATATTATCAGTTTTCTGGTCATTTCCCTGCTTTTCACGGGTCATGTCCGTGATTGAAAACAGCAGGAAATGTAGTAAGAATCTACAAACTTTTATTTCAAGGGTTTCTTATAAGTTTTTAATCATTTCTGGAAACTCTAATTGCGTATTTTAAGAGTTTTACCACAATTAGACCGTTTTCTTACAAGTATGTAATGGAACCGGCAGGATAGTAACTGATTCACCAAAAAGACGCTAGAGAAATTCGGCCTCAATTGTAAACATTAGCAGTATAGTCCTCACTTACAGTCTTTCAACACTAATGGTGAGCTGTATAAACATGAATTCCTAATATTTGAAAGCAAATTCAAGTCATAACGCTCGCTAAAGTGGCCGGAGTTGTAAATATTATCAGTTTTCTGGTCATTTCCCTGCTTTTCACGGGTCATGTCCGTGATTAAAAACAGCAGGAAATGTAGTAAGAATCTACAAACTTTTATTTCAAGGGTTTCTTATAAGTTTTTAATCATTTCTGGAAACTCTAATTGCGTATTTTAAGAGTTTTACCACAATTAGACAGTTTTCTTACAAGTATGTAATGGAACCGGCAGGATAGTAACTGATTCACCAAAAAGACGCTAGAGAAATTCGGCCTCAATTGTAAACATTAGCAGTATAGTCCTCACAGTCTTTCTACACTAATGGTGAGCTGTATAAACATGAATTCCTAATATTTGAAAGCAAATTCAAGTCAAAACGCTCGCTAAAGTGGCCGGA
This sequence comes from Myotis nattereri, assembly GCF_964212035.1. Lineage (NCBI taxonomy): Eukaryota > Metazoa > Chordata > Mammalia > Chiroptera > Vespertilionidae > Myotis > Myotis nattereri. The sequence goes on from NC_138083.1 coordinate 1,302,300, forward strand.
GTTGTAAATATTATCAGTTTTCTGGTCATTTCCCTGCTTTTCACGGGTCATGTCCGTGATTGAAAACAGCAGGAAATGTAGTAAGAATCTACAAACTTTTATTTCAAGGGTTTCTTATAAGTTTTTAATCATTTCTGGAAACTCTAATTGCGTATTTTAAGAGTTTTACCACAATTAGACCGTTTTCTTACAAGTATGTAATGGAACCGGCAGGATAGTAACTGATTCACCAAAAAGACGCTAGAGAAATTCGGCCTCAATTGTAAACATTAGCAGTATAGTCCTCACTTACAGTCTTTCTACACTAATGGTGAGCTGTATAAACATGAATTCCTAATATTTGAAAGCAAATTCAAGTCAAAACGCTCGCTAAAGTGGCCGGAGTTGTAAATATTATCAGTTTTCTGGTCATTTCCCTGCTTTTCACGGGTCATGTCCGTGATTGAAAACAGCAGGAAATGTAGTTAGAATCTACAAACTTTTATTTCAAGGGTTTCTTATAAGTTTTTAATCATTTCTGGAAACTCTAATTGCGTATTTTAAGAGTTTTACCACAATTAGACCGTTTTCTTACAAGTATGTAATGGAACCGGCAGGATAGTAACTGATTCACCAAAAAGACGCTAGAGAAATTCGGCCTCAATTGTAAACATTAGCAGTATAGTCCTCACTTACAGTCTTTCTACACTAATTGTGAGCTGTGTAAACATGAATTCCTAATATTTGAAAGCGAATTCAAGTGAAAACGCTCGCTAAAGTGGCCGGAGTTGTAAATATTATCAGTTTTCTGGTCATTTCCCTGCTTTTCACGGGTCATGTCCGTGATTGAAAACAGCAGGAAATGTAGTAAGAATCTACAAACTTTTATTTCAAGGGTTTCTTATAAGTTTTTAATCATTTCTGGAAACTCTAATTGCGTATTTTAAGAGTTTTACCACAATTAGACCGTTTTCTTACAAGTATGTAATGGAACCGGCAGGATAGTAACTGATTCACCAAAAAGACGCTAGAGAAATTCGGCCTCAATTGTAAACATTAGCAGTATAGTCCTCACTTACAGTCTTTCTACACTAATGGTGAGCTGTATAAACATGAATTCCTAATATTTGAAAGCAAATTCAAGTCAAAACGCTCGCTAAAGTGGCCGGAGTTGTAAATATTATCAGTTTTCTGGTCATTTCCCTGCTTTTCACGGGTCATGTCCGTGATTGAAAACAGCAGGAAATGTAGTAAGAATCTACAAACTTTTATTTCAAGGGTTTCTTATAAGTTTTTAATCATTTCTGGAAACTCTAATTGCGTATTTTAAGAGTTTTACCACAATTAGACCGTTTTCTTACAAGTATGTAATGGAACCGGCAGGATAGTAACTGATTCACCAAAAAGACGCTAGAGAAATTCGGCCTCAATTGTAAACATTAGCAGTATAGTCCTCACTTACAGTCTTTCTACACTAATGGTGAGCTGTATAAACATGAATTCCTAATATTTGAAAGCAAATTCAAGTCAAAACGCTCGCTAAAGTGGCCGGAGTTGTAAATATTATCAGTTTTCTGGTCATTTCCCTGCTTTTCACGGGTCATGTCCGTGATTGAAAACAGCAGGAAATGTAGTAAGAATCTACAAACTTTTATTTCAAGGGTTTCTTATAAGTTTTTAATCATTTCTGGAAACTCTAATTGCGTATTTTAAGAGTTTTACCACAATTAGACCGTTTTCTTACAAGTATGTAATGGAACCGGCAGGATAGTAACTGATTCACCAAAAAGACGCTAGAGAAATTCGGCCTCAATTGTAAACATTAGCAGTATAGTCCTCACTTACAGTCTTTCTACACTAATGGTGAGCTGTATAAACATGAATTCCTAATATTTGAAAGCAATTTCAAGTCAAAACGCCCGCTAAAGTGGCCGGAGTTGTAAATATTATCAGTTTTCTGGTCATTTCCCTGCTTTTCACGGGTCATGTCCGTGATTGAAAACAGCAGGAAATGTAGTAAGAATCTACAAACTTTTATTTCAAGGGTTTCTTATAAGTTTTTAATCATTTCTGGAAACTCTAATTGCGTATTTTAAGAGTTTTACCACAATTAGACCGTTTTCTTACAAGTATGTAATGGAACCGGCAGGATAGTAACTGATTCACCAAAAAGACGCTAGAGAAATTCGGCCTCAATTGTAAACATTAGCAGTATAGTCCTCACTTACAGTCTTTCTACACTAATGGTGAGCTGTATAAACATGAATTCCTAATATTTGAAAGCAAATTCAAGTCAAAACGCTCGCTAAAGTGGCCGGAGTTGTAAATATTATCAGTTTTCTGGTCATTTCCCTGCTTTTCACGGGTCATGTCCGTGATTGAAAACAGCAGGAAATGTAGTAAGAATCTACAAACTTTTATTTCAAGGGTTTCTTATAAGTTTTTAATCATTTCTGGAAACTCTAATTGCGTATTTTAAGAGTTTTACCACAATTAGACCGTTTTCTTACAAGTATGTAATGGAACCGGCAGGATAGTAACTGATTCACCAAAAAGACGCTAGAGAAATTCGGCCTCAATTGTAAACATTAGCAGTATAGTCCTCACTTACAGTCTTTCTACACTAATGGTGAGCTGTATAAACATGAATTCCTAATATTTGAAAGCAAATTCAAGTCAAAACGCTCGCTAAAGTGGCCGGAGTTGTAAATATTATCAGTTTTCTGGTCATTTCCCTGCTTTTCACGGGTCATGTCCGTGATTGAAAACAGCAGGAAATGTAGTAAGAATCTACAAACTTTTATTTCAAGGGTTTCTTATAAGTTTTTAATCATTTCTGGAAACTCTAATTGCGTATTTTAAGAGTTTTACCACAATTAGACCGTTTTCTTACAAGTATGTAATGGAACCGGCAGGATAGTAACTGATTCACCAAAAAGACGCTAGAGAAATTCGGCCTCAATTGTAAACATTAGCAGTATAGTCCTCACTTACAGTCTTTCTACACTAATGGTGAGCTGTATAAACATGAATTCCTAATATTTGAAAGCAATTTCAAGTCAAAACGCCCGCTAAAGTGGCCGGAGTTGTAAATATTATCAGTTTTCTGGTCATTTCCCTGCTTTTCACGGGTCATGTCCGTGATTGAAAACAGCAGGAAATGTAGTAAGAATCTACAAACTTTTATTTCAAGGGTTTCTTATAAGTTTTTAATCATTTCTGGAAACTCTAATTGCGTATTTTAAGAGTTTTACCACAATTAGACAGTTTTCTTACAAGTATGTAATGGAACCGGCAGGATAGTAACTGATTCACCAAAAAGACGCTAGAGAAATTCGGCCTCAATTGTAAACATTAGCAGTATAGTCCTCACTTACAGTCTTTCTACACTAATGGTGAGCTGTATAAACATGAATTCCTAATATTTGAAAGCAAATTCAAGTCAAAACGCTCGCTAAAGTGGCCGGAGTTGTAAATATTATCAGTTTTCTGGTCATTTCCCTGCTTTTCACGGGTCATGTCCGTGATTGAAAACAGCAGGAAATGTAGTTAGAATCTACAAACTTTTATTTCAAGGGTTTCTTATAAGTTTTTAATCATTTCTGGAAACTCTAATTGCGTATTTTAAGAGTTTTACCACAATTAGATAGTTTTCTTACAAGTATGTAATGGAACCGGCAGGATAGTAACTGATTCACCAAAAAGACGCTAGAGAAATTCGGCCTCAATTGTAAACATTAGCAGTATAGTCCTCACTTACAGTCTTTCTACACTAATTGTGAGCTGTGTAAACATGAATTCCTAATATTTGAAAGCGAATTCAAGTCAAAACGCTCGCTAAAGTGGCCGGAGTTGTAAATATTATCAGTTTTCTGGTCATTTCCCTGCTTTTCACGGGTCATGTCCGTGATTGAAAACAGCAGGAAATGTAGTAAGAATCTACAAACTTTTATTTCAAGGGTTTCTTATAAGTTTTTAATCATTTCTGGAAACTCTAATTGCGTATTTTAAGAGTTTTACCACAATTAGACCGTTTTCTTACAAGTATGTAATGGAACCGGCAGGATAGTAACTGATTCACCAAAAAGACGCTAGAGAAATTCGGCCTCAATTGTAAACATTAGCAGTATAGTCCTCACTTACAGTCTTTCTACACTAATGGTGAGCTGTATAAACATGAATTCCTAATATTTGAAAGCAAATTCAAGTCAAAACGCTCGCTAAAGTGGCTGGAGTTGTAAATATTATCAGTTTTCTGGTCATTTCCCTGCTTTTCACGGGTCATGTCCGTGATTGAAAACAGCAGGAAATGTAGTAAGAATCTACAAACTTTTATTTCAAGGGTTTCTTATAAGTTTTTAATCATTTCTGGAAACTCTAATTGCGTATTTTAAGAGTTTTACCACAATTAGACAGTTTTCTTACAAGTATGTAATGGAACGGGCAGGATAGTAACTGATTCACCAAAAAGACGCTAGAGAAATTCGGCCTCAATTGTAAACATTAGCAGTATAGTCCTCACTTACAGTCTTTCTACACTAATGGTGAGCTGTATAAACATGAATTCCTAATTTTTAAAAGCAAATTCAAGTCAAAACGCTCGCTAAAGTGGCCGGAGTTGTAAATATTATCAGTTTTCTGGTCATTTCCCTGCTTTTCACGGGTCATGTCCGTGATTGAAAACAGCAGGAAATGTAGTAAGAATCTACAAACTTTTATTTCAAGGGTTTCTTATAAGTTTTTAATCATTTCTGGAAACTCTAATTGCGTATTTTAAGAGTTTTACCACAATTAGACCGTTTTCTTACAAGTATGTAATGGAACCGGCAGGATAGTAACTGATTCACCAAAAAGACGCTAGAGAAATTCGGCCTCAATTGTAAACATTAGCAGTATAGTCCTCACTTACAGTCTTTCTACACTAATGGTGAGCTGTATAAACATGAATTCCTAATATTTGAAAGCAAATTCAAGTCAAAAAGCTCGCTAAAGTGGCCGGAGTTGTAAATATTATCAGTTTTCTGGTCATTTCCCTGCTTTTCACGGGTCATGTCCGTGATTGAAAACAGCAGGAAATGTAGTAAGAATCTACAAACTTTTATTTCAAGGGTTTCTTATAAGTTTTTAATCATTTCTGGAAACTCTAATTGCGTATTTTAAGAGTTTTACCACAATTAGACAGTTTTCTTACAAGTATGTAATGGAACCGGCAGGATAGTAACTGATTCACCAAAAAGACGCTAGAGAAATTCGGCCTCAATTGTAAACATTAGCAGTATAGTCCTCACTTACAGTCTTTCTACACTAATGGTGAGCAGTATAAACATGAATTCCTAATATTTGAAAGCAAACTCAAGTCAAAACGCTCGCTAAAGTGGCCGGAGTTGTAAATATTATCAGTTTTCTGGTCATTTCCCTGCTTTTCACGGGTCATGTCCGTGATTGAAAACAGCAGGAAATGTAGTTAGAATCTACAAACTTTTATTTCAAGGGTTTCTTATAAGTTTTTAATCATTTCTGGAAACTCTAATTGCGTATTTTAAGAGTTTTACCACAATTAGATAGTTTTCTTACAAGTATGTAATGGAACCGGCAGGATAGTAACTGATTCACCAAAAAGACGCTAGAGAAATTCGGCCTCAATTGTAAACATTAGCAGTATAGTCCACACTTACAGTCTTTCTACACTAATTGTGAGCTGTGTAAACATGAATTCCTAATATTTGAAAGCGAATTCAAGTGAAAACGCTCGCTAAAGTGGCCGGAGTTGTAAATATTATCAGTTTTCTGGTCATTTCCCTGCTTTTCACGGGTCATGTCCGTGATTGAAAACAGCAGGAAATGTAGTAAGAATCTACAAACTTTTATTTCAAGGGTTTCTTATAAGTTTTTAATCATTTCTGGAAACTCTAATTGCGTATTTTAAGAGTTTTACCACAATTAGACAGTTTTCTTACAAGTATGTAATGGAACCGGCAGGATAGTAACTGATTCACCAAAAAGACGCTAGAGAAATTCGGCCTCAATTGTAAACATTAGCAGTATAGTCCTCACTTACAGTCTTTCTACACTAATGGTGAGCTGTATAAACATGAATTCCTAATTTTTAAAAGCAAATTCAAGTCAAAACGCTCGCTAAAGTGGCCGGAGTTGTAAATATTATCAGTTTTCTGGTCATTTCCCTGCTTTTCACGGGTCATGTCCGTGATTGAAAACAGCAGGAAATGTAGTAAGAATCTACAAACTTTTATTTCAAGGGTTTCTTATAAGTTTTTAAACATTTCTGGAAACTCTAATTGCGTATTTTAAGAGTTTTACCACAATTAGACCGTTTTCTTACAAGTATGTAATGGAACCGGCAGGATAGTAACTGATTCACCAAAAAGACGCTAGAGAAATTCGGCCTCAATTGTAAACATTAGCAGTATAGTCCTCACTTACAGTCTTTCTACACTAATGGTGAGCTGTATAAACATGAATTCCTAATATTTGAAAGCAAATTCAAGTCAAAACGCTCGCTAAAGTGGCCGGAGTTGTAAATATTATCAGTTTTCTGGTCATTTCCCTGCTTTTCACGGGTCATGTCCGTGATTGAAAACAGCAGGAAATGTAGTAAGAATCTACAAACTTTTATTTCAAGGGTTTCTTATAAGTTTTTAATCATTTCTGGAAACTCTAATTGCGTATTTTAAGAGTTTTACCACAATTAGACAGTTTTCTTACAAGTATGTAATGGAACCGGCAGGATAGTAACTGATTCACCAAAAAGACGCTAGAGAAATTCGGCCTCAATTGTAAACATTAGCAGTATAGTCCTCACTTACAGTCTTTCTACACTAATGGTGAGCTCTATAAACATGAATTCCTAATATTTGAAAGCAAATTCAAGTCAAAACGCTCGCTAAAGTGGCCGGAGTTGTAAATATTATCAGTTTTCTGGTCATTTCCCTGCTTTTCACGGGTCATGTCCGTGATTGAAAACAGCAGGAAATGTAGTTAGAATCTACAAACTTTTATTTCAAGGGTTTCTTATAAGTTTTTAATCATTTCTGGAAACTCTAATTGCGTATTTTAAGAGTTTTACCACAATTAGATAGTTTTCTTACAAGTATGTAATGGAACCGGCAGGATAGTAACTGATTCACCAAAAAGACGCTAGAGAAATTCGGCCTCAATTGTAAACATTAGCAGTATAGTCCTCACTTACAGTCTTTCTACACTAATTGTGAGCTGTGTAAACATGAATTCCTAATATTTGAAAGCGAATTCAAGTCAAAACGCTCGCTAAAGTGGCCGGAGTTGTAAATATTATCAGTTTTCTGGTCATTTCCCTGCTTTTCACGGGTCATGTCCGTGATTGAAAACAGCAGGAAATGTAGTAAGAATCTACAAACTTTTATTTCAAGGGTTTCTTATAAGTTTTTAATCATTTCTGGAAACTCTAATTGCGTATTTTAAGAGTTTTACCACAATTAGACCGTTTTCTTACAAGTATGTAATGGAACCGGCAGGATAGTAACTGATTCACCAAAAAGACGCTAGAGAAATTCGGCCTCAATTGTAAACATTAGCAGTATAGTCCTCACTTACAGTCTTTCTACACTAATGGTGAGCTGTATAAACATGAATTCCTAATATTTGAAAGCAAATTCAAGTCAAAACGCTCGCTAAAGTGGCCGGAGTTGTAAATATTATCAGTTTTCTGGTCATTTCCCTGCTTTTCACGGGTCATGTCCGTGATTGAAAACAGCAGGAAATGTAGTAAGAATCTACAAACTTTTATTTCAAGGGTTTCTTATAAGTTTTTAATCATTTCTGGAAACTCTAATTGCGTATTTTAAGAGTTTTACCACAATTAGACCGTTTTCTTACAAGTATGTAATGGAACCGGCAGGATAGTAACTGATTCACCAAAAAGACGCTAGAGAAATTCGGCCTCAATTGTAAACATTAGCAGTATAGTCCTCACTTACAGTCTTTCTTCACTAATGGTGAGCTGTATAAACATGAATTCCTAATATTTGAAAGCAAATTCAAGTCAAAACGCTCGCTAAAGTGGCCGGAGTTGTAAATATTATCAGTTTTCTGGTCATTTCCCTGCTTTTCACGGGTCATGTCCGTGATTGAAAACAGCAGGAAATGTAGTAAGAATCTACAAACTTTTATTTCAAGGGTTTCTTATAAGTTTTTAATCATTTCTGGAAACTCTAATTGCGTATTTTAAGAGTTTTACCACAATTAGACCGTTTTCTTACAAGTATGTAATGGAACCGGCAGGATAGTAACTGATTCACCAAAAAGACGCTAGAGAAATTCGGCCTCAATTGTAAACATTAGCAGTATAGTCCTCACTTACAGTCTTTCTACACTAATGGTGAGCTCTATAAACATGAATTCCTAATATTTGAAAGCAAATTCAAGTCAAAACGCTCGCTAAAGTGGCCGGAGTTGTAAATATTATCAGTTTTCTGGTCATTTCCCTGCTTTTCACGGGTCATGTCCGTGATTGAAAACAGCAGGAAATGTAGTTAGAATCTACAAACTTTTATTTCAAGGGTTTCTTATAAGTTTTTAATCATTTCTGGAAACTCTAATTGCGTATTTTAAGAGTTTTACCACAATTAGATAGTTTTCTTACAAGTATGTAATGGAACCGGCAGGATAGTAACTGATTCACCAAAAAGACGCTAGAGAAATTCGGCCTCAATTGTAAACATTAGCAGTATAGTCCTCACTTACAGTCTTTCTACACTAATTGTGAGCTGTGTAAACATGAATTCCTAATATTTGAAAGCGAATTCAAGTCAAAACGCTCGCTAAAGTGGCCGGAGTTGTAAATATTATCAATTTTCTGGTCATTTCCCTGCTTTTCACGGGTCATGTCCGTGATTGAAAACAGCAGGAAATGTAGTAAGAATCTACAAACTTTTATTTCAAGGGTTTCTTATAAGTTTTTAATCATTTCTGGAAACTCTAATTGCGTATTTTAAGAGTTTTACCACAATTAGACCGTTTTCTTACAAGTATGTAATGGAACCGGCAGGATAGTAACTGATTCACCAAAAAGACGCTAGAGAAATTCGGCCTCAATTGTAAACATTAGCAGTATAGTCCTCACTTACAGTCTTTCTTCACTAATGGTGAGCTGTATAAACATGAATTCCTAATATTTGAAAGCAAATTCAAGTCAAAACGCTCGCTAAAGTGGCCGGAGTTGTAAATATTATCAGTTTTCTGGTCATTTCCCTGCTTTTCACGGGTCATGTCCGTGATTGAAAACAGCAGGAAATGTAGTAAGAATCTACAAACTTTTATTTCAAGGGTTTCTTATAAGTTTTTAATCATTTCTGGAAACTCTAATTGCGTATTTTAAGAGTTTTACCACAATTAGACCGTTTTCTTACAAGTATGTAATGGAACCGGCAGGATAGTAACTGATTCACCAAAAAGACGCTAGAGAAATTCGGCCTCAATTGTAAACATTAGCAGTATAGTCCTCACTTACAGTCTTTCTACACTAATGGTGAGCTGTATAAACATGAATTCATAATATTTGAAAGCAAATTCAAGTCAAAACGCTCGCTAAAGTGGCCGGAGTTGTAAATATTATCAGTTTTCTGGTCATTTCCCTGCTTTTCACGGGTCATGTCCGTGATTGAAAACAGCAGGAAATGTAGTAAGAATCTACAAACTTTTATTTCAAGGGTTTCTTATAAGTTTTTAATCATTTCTGGAAACTCTAATTGCGTATTTTAAGAGTTTTACCACAATTAGACCGTTTTCTTACAAGTATGTAATGGAACCGGCAGGATAGTAACTGATTCACCAAAAAGACGCTAGAGAAATTCGGCCTCAATTGTAAACATTAGCAGTATAGTCCTCACTTACAGTCTTTCTACACTAATGGTGAGCTGTATAAACATGAATTCCTAATATTTGAAAGCAATTTCAAGTCAAAACGCCCGCTAAAGTGGCCGGAGTTGTAAATATTATCAGTTTTCTGGTCATTTCCCTGCTTTTCACGGGTCATGTCCGTGATTGAAAACAGCAGGAAATGTAGTAAGAATCTACAAACTTTTATTTCAAGGGTTTCTTATAAGTTTTTAATCATTTCTGGAAACTCTAATTGCGTATTTTAAGAGTTTTACCACAATTAGACAGTTTTCTTACAAGTATGTAATGGAACCGGCAGGATAGTAACTGATTCACCAAAAAGACGCTAGAGAAATTCGGCCTCAATTGTAAACATTAGCAGTATAGTCCTCACTTACAGTCTTTCTACACTAATGGTGAGCTGTATAAACATGAATTCCTAATATTTGAAAGCAAATTCAAGTCAAAACGCTCGCTAAAGTGGCCGGAGTTGTAAATATTATCAGTTTTCTGGTCATTTCCCTGCTTTTCACGGGTCATGTCCGTGATTGAAAACAGCAGGAAATGTAGTTAGAATCTACAAACTTTTATTTCAAGGGTTTCTTATAAGTTTTTAATCATTTCTGGAAACTCTAATTGCGTATTTTAAGAGTTTTACCACAATTAGATAGTTTTCTTACAAGTATGTAATGGAACCGGCAGGATAGTAACTGATTCACCAAAAAGACGCTAGAGAAATTCGGCCTCAATTGTAAACATTAGCAGTATAGTCCTCACTTACAGTCTTTCTACACTAATTGTGAGCTGTGTAAACATGAATTCCTAATATTTGAAAGCGAATTCAAGTGAAAACGCTCGCTAAAGTGGCCGGAGTTGTAAATATTATCAGTTTTCTGGTCATTTCCCTGCTTTTCACGGGTCATGTCCGTGATTGAAAACAGCAGGAAATGTAGTAAGAATCTACAAACTTTTATTTCAAGGGTTTCTTATAAGTTTTTAATCATTTCTGGAAACTCTAATTGCGTATTTTAAGAGTTTTACCACAATTAGACCGTTTTCTTACAAGTATGTAATGGAACCGGCAGGATAGTAACTGATTCACCAAAAAGACGCTAGAGAAATTCGGCCTCAATTGTAAACATTAGCAGTATAGTCCTCACTTACAGTCTTTCTACACTAATTGTGAGCTGTGTAAACATGAATTCCTAATATTTGAAAGCGAATTCAAGTGAAAACGCTCGCTAAAGTGGCCGGAGTTGTAAATATTATCAGTTTTCTGGTCATTTCCCTGCTTTTCACGGGTCATGTCCGTGATTGAAAACAGCAGGAAATGTAGTAAGAATCTACAAACTTTTATTTCAAGGGTTTCTTATAAGTTTTTAATCATTTCTGGAAACTCTAATTGCGTATTTTAAGAGTTTTACCACAATTAGACCGTTTTCTTACAAGTATGTAATGGAACCGGCAGGATAGTAACTGATTCACCAAAAAGACGCTAGAGAAATTCGGCCTCAATTGTAAACATTAGCAGTATAGTCCTCACTTACAGTCTTTCTACACTAATGGTGAGCTGTATAAACATGAATTCCTAATTTTTAAAAGCAAATTCAAGTCAAAACGCTCGCTAAAGTGGCCGGAGTTGTAAATATTATCAGTTTTCTGGTCATTTCCCTGCTTTTCACGGGTCATGTCCGTGATTGAAAACAGCAGGAAATGTAGTAAGAATCTACAAACTTTTATTTCAAGGGTTTCTTATAAGTTTTTAATCATTTCTGGAAACTCTAATTGCGTATTTTAAGAGTTTTACCACAATTAGACAGTTTTCTTACAAGTATGTAATGGAACCGGCAGGATAGTAACTGATTCACCAAAAAGACGCTAGAGAAATTCGGCCTCAATTGTAAACATTAGCAGTATAGTCCTCACTTACAGTCTTTCTACACTAATGGTGAGCTGTATAAACATGAATTCCTAATTTTTAAAAGCAAATTCAAGTCAAAACGCTCGCTAAAGTGGCCGGAGTTGTAAATATTATCAGTTTTCTGGTCATTTCCCTGCTTTTCACGGGTCATGTCCGTGATTGAAAACAGCAGGAAATGTAGTAAGAATCTACAAACTTTTATTTCAAGGGTTTCTTATAAGTTTTTAATCATTTCTGGAAACTCTAATTGCGTATTTTAAGAGTTTTACCACAATTAGACCGTTTTCTTACAAGTATGTAATGGAACCGGCAGGATAGTAACTGATTCACCAAAAAGACGCTAGAGAAATTCGGCCTCAATTGTAAACATTAGCAGTATAGTCCTCACTTACAGTCTTTCTACACTAATGGTGAGCTGTATAAACATGAATTCCTAATATTTGAAAGCAAATTCAAGTCAAAAAGCTCGCTAAAGTGGCCGGAGTTGTAAATATTATCAGTTTTCTGGTCATTTCCCTGCTTTTCACGGGTCATGTCCGTGATTGAAAACAGCAGGAAATGTAGTAAGAATCTACAAACTTTTATTTCAAGGGTTTCTTATAAGTTTTTAATCATTTCTGGAAACTCTAATTGCGTATTTTAAGAGTTTTACCACAATTAGACAGTTTTCTTACAAGTATGTAATGGAACCGGCAGGATAGTAACTGATTCACCAAAAAGACGCTAGAGAAATTCGGCCTCAATTGTAAACATTAGCAGTATAGTCCTCACTTACAGTCTTTCTACACTAATGGTGAGCTCTATAAACATGAATTCCTAATATTTGAAAGCAAATTCAAGTCAAAACGCTCGCTAAAGTGGCCGGAGTTGTAAATATTATCAGTTTTCTGGTCATTTCCCTGCTTTTCACGGGTCATGTCCGTGATTGAAAACAGCAGGAAATGTAGTTAGAATCTACAAACTTTTATTTCAAGGGTTTCTTATAAGTTTTTAATCATTTCTGGAAACTCTAATTGCGTATTTTAAGAGTTTTACCACAATTAGATAGTTTTCTTACAAGTATGTAATGGAACCGGCAGGATAGTAACTGATTCACCAAAAAGACGCTAGAGAAATTCGGCCTCAATTGTAAACATTAGCAGTATAGTCCTCACTTACAGTCTTTCTACACTAATTGTGAGCTGTGTAAACATGAATTCCTAATATTTGAAAGCGAATTCAAGTCAAAACGCTCGCTAAAGTGGCCGGAGTTGTAAATATTATCAGTTTTCTGGTCATTTCCCTGCTTTTCACGGGTCATGTCCGTGATTGAAAACAGCAGGAAATGTAGTAAGAATCTACAAACTTTTATTTCAAGGGTTTCTTATAAGTTTTTAATCATTTCTGGAAACTCTAATTGCGTATTTTAAGAGTTTTACCACAATTAGACCGTTTTCTTACAAGTATGTAATGGAACCGGCAGGATAGTAACTGATTCACCAAAAAGACGCTAGAGAAATTCGGCCTCAATTGTAAACATTAGCAGTATAGTCCTCACTTACAGTCTTTCTACACTAATGGTGAGCTGTATAAACATGAATTCCTAATATTTGAAAGCAAATTCAAGTCAAAACGCTCGCTAAAGTGGCCGGAGTTGTAAATATTATCAGTTTTCTGGTCATTTCCCTGCTTTTCACGGGTCATGTCCGTGATTGAAAACAGCAGGAAATGTAGTAAGAATCTACAAACTTTTATTTCAAGGGTTTCTTATAAGTTTTTCATCATTTCTGGAAACTCTAATTGCGTATTTTAAGAGTTTTACCACAATTAGACCGTTTTCTTACAAGTATGTAATGGAACCGGCAGGATAGTAACTGATTCACCAAAAAGACGCTAGAGAAATTCGGCCTCAATTGTAAACATTAGCAGTATAGTCCTCACTTACAGTCTTTCTTCACTAATGGTGAGCTGTATAAACATGAATTCCTAATATTTGAAAGCAAATTCAAGTCAAAACGCTCGCTAAAGTGGCCGGAGTTGTAAATATTATCAGTTTTCTGGTCATTTCCCTGCTTTTCACGGGTCATGTCCGTGATTGAAAACAGCAGGAAATGTAGTAAGAATCTACAAACTTTTATTTCAAGGGTTTCTTATAAGTTTTTAATCATTTCTGGAAACTCTAATTGCGTATTTTAAGAGTTTTACCACAATTAGACAGTTTTCTTACAAGTATGTAATGGAACCGGCAGGATAGTAACTGATTCACCAAAAAGACGCTAGAGAAATTCGGCCTCAATTGTAAACATTAGCAGTATAGTCCTCACTTACAGTCTTTCTACACTAATGGTGAGCTGTATAAACATGAATTCCTAATATTTGAAAGCAAATTCAAGTCAAAACGCTCGCTAAAGTGGCCGGAGTTGTAAATATTATCAGTTTTCTGGTCATTTCCCTGCTTTTCACGGGTCATGTCCGTGATTGAAAACAGCAGGAAATGTAGTAAGAATCTACAAACTTTTATTTCAAGGGTTTCTTATAAGTTTTTAATCATTTCTGGAAACTCTAATTGCGTATTTTAAGAGTTTTACCACAATTAGACCGTTTTCTTACAAGTATGTAATGGAACCGGCAGGATAGTAACTGATTCACCAAAAAGACGCTAGAGAAATTCGGCCTCAATTGTAAACATTAGCAGTATAGTCCTCACTTACAGTCTTTCTACACTAATGGTGAGCTGTATAAACATGAATTCCTAATATTTGAAAGCAATTTCAAGTCAAAACGCCCGCTAAAGTGGCCGGAGTTGTAAATATTATCAGTTTTCTGGTCATTTCCCTGCTTTTCACGGGTCATGTCCGTGATTGAAAACAGCAGGAAATGTAGTAAGAATCTACAAACTTTTATTTCAAGGGTTTCTTATAAGTTTTTAATCATTTCTGGAAACTCTAATTGCGTATTTTAAGAGTTTTACCACAATTAGACAGTTTTCTTACAAGTATGTAATGGAACCGGCAGGATAGTAACTGATTCACCAAAAAGACGCTAGAGAAATTCGGCCTCAATTGTAAACATTAGCAGTATAGTCCTCACTTACAGTCTTTCTACACTAATGGTGAGCTGTATAAACATGAATTCCTAATATTTGAAAGCAAATTCAAGTCAAAACGCTCGCTAAAGTGGCCGGAGTTGTAAATATTATCAGTTTTCTGGTCATTTCCCTGCTTTTCACGGGTCATGTCCGTGATTGAAAACAGCAGGAAATGTAGTTAGAATCTACAAACTTTTATTTCAAGGGTTTCTTATAAGTTTTTAATCATTTCTGGAAACTCTAATTGCGTATTTTAAGAGTTTTACCACAATTAGATAGTTTTCTTACAAGTATGTAATGGAACCGGCAGGATAGTAACTGATTCACCAAAAAGACGCTAGAGAAATTCGGCCTCAATTGTAAACATTAGCAGTATAGTCCTCACTTACAGTCTTTCTACACTAATTGTGAGCTGTGTAAACATGAATTCCTAATATTTGAAAGCGAATTCAAGTGAAAACGCTCGCTAAAGTGGCCGGAGTTGTAAATATTATCAGTTTTCTGGTCATTTCCCTGCTTTTCACGGGTCATGTCCGTGATTGAAAACAGCAGGAAATGTAGTAAGAATCTACAAACTTTTATTTCAAGGGTTTCTTATAAGTTTTTAATCATTTCTGGAAACTCTAATTGCGTATTTTAAGAGTTTTACCACAATTAGACCGTTTTCTTACAAGTATGTAATGGAACCGGCAGGATAGTAACTGATTCACCAAAAAGACGCTAGAGAAATTCGGCCTCAATTGTAAACATTAGCAGTATAGTCCTCACTTACAGTCTTTCTACACTAATTGTGAGCTGTGTAAACATGAATTCCTAATATTTGAAAGCGAATTCAAGTGAAAACGCTCGCTAAAGTGGCCGGAGTTGTAAATATTATCAGTTTTCTGGTCATTTCCCTGCTTTTCACGGGTCATGTCCGTGATTGAAAACAGCAGGAAATGTAGTAAGAATCTACAAACTTTTATTTCAAGGGTTTCTTATAAGTTTTTAATCATTTCTGGAAACTCTAATTGCGTATTTTAAGAGTTTTACCACAATTAGACCGTTTTCTTACAAGTATGTAATGGAACCGGCAGGATAGTAACTGATTCACCAAAAAGACGCTAGAGAAATTCGGCCTCAATTGTAAACATTAGCAGTATAGTCCTCACTTACAGTCTTTCTACACTAATGGTGAGCTGTATAAACATGAATTCCTAATTTTTAAAAGCAAATTCAAGTCAAAACGCTCGCTAAAGTGGCCGGAGTTGTAAATATTATCAGTTTTCTGGTCATTTCCCTGCTTTTCACGGGTCATGTCCGTGATTGAAAACAGCAGGAAATGTAGTAAGAATCTACAAACTTTTATTTCAAGGGTTTCTTATAAGTTTTTAATCATTTCTGGAAACTCTAATTGCGTATTTTAAGAGTTTTACCACAATTAGACCGTTTTCTTACAAGTATGTAATGGAACCGGCAGGATAGTAACTGATTCACCAAAAAGACGCTAGAGAAATTCGGCCTCAATTGTAAACATTAGCAGTATAGTCCTCACTTACAGTCTTTCTACACTAATGGTGAGCTGTGTAAACATGAATTCCTAATATTTGAAAGCGAATTCAAGTGAAAACGCTCGCTAAAGTGGCCGGAGTTGTAAATATTATCAGTTTTCTGGTCATTTCCCTGCTTTTCACGGGTCATGTCCGTGATTGAAAACAGCAGGAAATGTAGTAAGAATCTACAAACTTTTATTTCAAGGGTTTCTTATAAGTTTTTAATCATTTCTGGAAACTCTAATTGCGTATTTTAAGAGTTTTACCACAATTAGACCGTTTTCTTACAAGTATGTAATGGAACCGGCAGGATAGTAACTGATTCACCAAAAAGACGCTAGAGAAATTCGGCCTCAATTGTAAACATTAGCAGTATAGTCCTCACTTACAGTCTTTCTACACTAATGGTGAGCTGTATAAACATGAATTCCTAATTTTTGAAAGCAAATTCAAGTCAAAACGCTCGCTAAAGTGGCCGGAGTTGTAAATATTATCAGTTTTCTGGTCATTTCCCTGCTTTTCACGGGTCATGTCCGTGATTGAAAACAGCAGGAAATGTAGTAAGAATCTACAAACTTTTATTTCAAGGGTTTCTTATAAGTTTTTAATCATTTCTGGAAACTCTAATTGCGTATTTTAAGAGTTTTACCACAATTAGACCGTTTTCTTACAAGTTTGTAATGGAACCGGCAGGATAGTAACTGATTCACCAAAAAGACGCTAGAGAAATTCGGCCTCAATTGTAAACATTAGCAGTATAGTCCTCACTTACAGTCTTTCTACACTAATGGTGAGCTGTATAAACATGAATTCCTAATATTTGAAAGCAAATTCAAGTCAAAAAGCTCGCTAAAGTGGCCGGAGTTGTAAATATTATCAGTTTTCTGGTTATTTCCCTGCTTTTCACGGGTCATGTCCGTGATTGAAAACAGCAGGAAATGTAGTAAGAATCTACAAACTTTTATTTCAAGGGTTTCTTATAAGTTTTTAATCATTTCTGGAAACTCTAATTGCGTATTTTAAGAGTTTTACCACAATTAGACAGTTTTCTTACAAGTATGTAATGGAACCGGCAGGATAGTAACTGATTCACCAAAAAGACGCTAGAGAAATTCGGCCTCAATTGTAAACATTAGCAGTATAGTCCTCACTTACAGTCTTTCTACACTAATGGTGAGCTGTATAAACATGAATTCCTAATATTTGAAAGCAAATTCAAGTCAAAACGCTCGCTAAAGTGGCCGGAGTTGTAAATATTATCAGTTTTCTGGTCATTTCCCTGCTTTTCACGGGTCATGTCCGTGATTGAAAACAGCAGGAAATGTAGTTAGAATCTACAAACTTTTATTTCAAGGGTTTCTTATAAGTTTTTAATCATTTCTGGAAACTCTAATTGCGTATTTTAAGAGTTTTACCACAATTAGACCGTTTTCTTACAAGTATGTAATGGAACCGGCAGGATAGTAACTGATTCACCAAAAAGACGCTAGAGAAATTCGGCCTCAATTGTAAACATTAGCAGTATAGTCCTCACTTACAGTCTTTCTACACTAATTGTGAGCTGTGTAAACATGAATTCCTAATATTTGAAAGCGAATTCAAGTCAAAACGCTCGCTAAAGTGGCCGGAGTTGTAAATATTATCAGTTTTCTGGTCATTTCCCTGCTTTTCACGGGTCATGTCCGTGATTGAAAACAGCAGGAAATGTAGTAAGAATCTACAAACTTTTATTTCAAGGGTTTCTTATAAGTTTTTAATCATTTCTGGAAACTCTAATTGCGTATTTTAAGAGTTTTACCACAATTAGACCGTTTTCTTACAAGTATGTAATGGAACCGGCAGGATAGTAACTGATTCACCAAAAAGACGCTAGAGAAATTCGGCCTCAATTGTAAACATTAGCAGTATAGTCCTCACTTACAGTCTTTCTACACTAATGGTGAGCTGTATAAACATGAATTCCTAATATTTGAAAGCAAATTCAAGTCAAAACGCTCGCTAAAGTGGCCGGAGTTGTAAATATTATCAGTTTTCTGGTCATTTCCCTGCTTTTCACGGGTCATGTCCGTGATTGAAAACAGCAGGAAATGTAGTAAGAATCTACAAACTTTTATTTCAAGGGTTTCTTATAAGTTTTTAATCATTTCTGGAAACTCTAATTGCGTATTTTAAGAGTTTTACCACAATTAGACCGTTTTCTTACAAGTATGTAATGGAACCGGCAGGATAGTAACTGATTCACCAAAAAGACGCTAGAGAAATTCGGCCTCAATTGTAAACATTAGCAGTATAGTCCTCACTTACAGTCTTTCTACACTAATGGTGAGCTGTATAAACATGAATTCCTAATATTTGAAAGCAAATTCAAGTCAAAACGCTCGCTAAAGTGGCCGGAGTTGTAAATATTATCAGTTTTCTGGTCATTTCCCTGCTTTTCACGGGTCATGTCCGTGATTGAAAACAGCAGGAAATGTAGTAAGAATCTACAAACTTTTATTTCAAGGGTTTCTTATAAGTTTTTAATCATTTCTGGAAACTCTAATTGCGTATTTTAAGAGTTTTACCACAATTAGACCGTTTTCTTACAAGTATGTAATGGAACCGGCAGGATAGTAACTGATTCACCAAAAAGACGCTAGAGAAATTCGGCCTCAATTGTAAACATTAGCAGTATAGTCCTCACTTACAGTCTTTCTACACTAATGGTGAGCTGTATAAACATGAATTCCTAATATTTGAAAGCAAATTCAAGTCAAAACGCTCGCTAAAGTGGCCGGAGTTGTAAATATTATCAGTTTTCTGGTCATTTCCCTGCTTTTCACGGGTCATGTACGTGATTGAAAACAGCAGGAAATGTAGTAAGAATCTACAAACTTTTATTTCAAGGGTTTCTTATAAGTTTTTAATCATTTCTGGAAACTCTAATTGCGTATTTTAAGAGTTTTACCACAATTAGACCGTTTTCTTACAAGTATGTAATGGAACCGGCAGGATAGTAACTGATTCACCAAAAAGACGCCAGAGAAATTCGGCCTCAATTGTAAACATTAGCAGTATAGTCCTCACTTACAGTCTTTCTACACTAATGGTGAGCTGTATAAACATGAATTCCTAATATTTGAAAGCAATTTCAAGTCAAAACGCCCGCTAAAGTGGCCGGAGTTGTAAATATTATCAGTTTTCTGGTCATTTCCCTGCTTTTCACGGGTCATGTCCGTGATTGAAAACAGCAGGAAATGTAGTAAGAATCTACAAACTTTTATTTCAAGGGTTTCTTATAAGTTTTTAATCATTTCTGGAAACTCTAATTGCGTATTTTAAGAGTTTTACCACAATTAGACAGTTTTCTTACAAGTATGTAATGGAACCGGCAGGATAGTAACTGATTCACCAAAAAGACGCTAGAGAAATTCGGCCTCAATTGTAAACATTAGCAGTATAGTCCTCACTTACAGTCTTTCTACACTAATGGTGAGCTGTATAAACATGAATTCCTAATATTTGAAAGCAAATTCAAGTCAAAACGCTCGCTAAAGTGGCCGGAGTTGTAAATATTATCAGTTTTCTGGTCATTTCCCTGCTTTTCACGGGTCATGTCCGTGATTGAAAACAGCAGGAAATGTAGTTAGAATCTACAAACTTTTATTTCAAGGGTTTCTTATAAGTTTTTAATCATTTCTGGAAACTCTAATTGCGTATTTTAAGAGTTTTACCACAATTAGATAGTTTTCTTACAAGTATGTAATGGAACCGGCAGGATAGTAACTGATTCACCAAAAAGACGCTAGAGAAATTCGGCCTCAATTGTAAACATTAGCAGTATAGTCCTCACTTACAGTCTTTCTACACTAATTGTGAGCTGTGTAAACATGAATTCCTAATATTTGAAAGCGAATTCAAGTGAAAACGCTCGCTAAAGTGGCCGGAGTTGTAAATATTATCAGTTTTCTGGTCATTTCCCTGCTTTTCACGGGTCATGTCCGTGATTGAAAACAGCAGGAAATGTAGTAAGAATCTACAAACTTTTATTTCAAGGGTTTCTTATAAGTTTTTAATCATTTCTGGAAACTCTAATTGCGTATTTTAAGAGTTTTACCACAATTAGACCGTTTTCTTACAAGTATGTAATGGAACCGGCAGGATAGTAACTGATTCAACAAAAAGACGCTAGAGAAATTCGGCCTCAATTGTAAACATTAGCAGTATAGTCCTCACTTACAGTCTTTCTACACTAATGGTGAGCTGTATAAACATGAATTCCTAATATTTGAAAGCGAATTCAAGTCAAAACGCTCGCTAAAGTGGCCGGAGTTGTAAATATTATCAGTTTTCTGGTCATTTCCCTGCTTTTCACGGGTCATGTCCGTGATTGAAAACAGCAGGAAATGTAGTAAGAATCTACAAACTTTTATTTCAAGGGTTTCTTATAAGTTTTTAATCATTTCTGGAAACTCTAATTGCGTATTTTAAGAGTTTTACCACAATTAGACCGTTTTCTTACAAGTATGTAATGGAACCGGCAGGATAGTAACTGATTCACCAAAAAGACGCTAGAGAAATACGGCCTCAATTGTAAACATTAGCAGTATAGTTCTCACTTACAGTCTTTCTACACTAATGGTGAGCTGTATAAACATGAATTCCTAATATTTGAAAGCAAATTCAAGTCAAAACGCTCGCTAAAGTGGCCGGAGTTGTAAATATTATCAGTTTTCTGGTCATTTCCCTGCTTTTCACGGGTCATGTCCGTGATTGAAAACAGCAGGAAATGTAGTAAGAATCTACAAACTTTTATTTCAAGGGTTTCTTATAAGTTTTTAATCATTTCTGGAAACTCTAATTGCGTATTTTAAGAGTTTTACCACAATTAGACCGTTTTCTTACAAGTATGTAATGGAACCGGCAGGATAGTAACTGATTCACCAAAAAGACGCTAGAGAAATTCGGCCTAAATTGTAAACATTAGCAGTATAGTACTCACTTACAGTCTTTCTACACTAATGGTGAGCTGTATAAACATGAATTCCTAATATTTGAAAGCAAATTCAAGTCAAAACGCTCGCTAAAGTGGCCGGAGTTGTAAATATTATCAGTTTTCTGGTCATTTCCCTGCTTTTCACGGGTCATGTCCGTGATTGAAAACAGCAGGAAATGTAGTTAGAATCTACAAACTTTTATTTCAAGGGTTTCTTATAAGTTTTTAATCATTTCTGGAAACTCTAATTGCGTATTTTAAGAGTTTTACCACAATTAGACAGTTTTCTTACAAGTATGTAATGGAACCGGCAGGATAGTAACTGATTCACCAAAAAGACGCTAGAGAAATTCGGCCTCAATTGTAAACATTAGCAGTATAGTCCTCACTTACAGTCTTTCTACACTAATTGTGAGCTGTGTAAACATGAATTCCTAATATTTGAAAGCGAATTCAAGTGAAAACGCTCGCTAAAGTGGCCGGAGTTGTAAATATTATCAGTTTTCTGGTCATTTCCCTGCTTTTCACGGGTCATGTCCGTGATTGAAAACAGCAGGAAATGTAGTAAGAATCTACAAACTTTTATTTCAAGGGTTTCTTATAAGTTTTTAATCATTTCTGGAAACTCTAATTGCGTATTTTAAGAGTTTTACCACAATTAGACCGTTTTCTTACAAGTATGTAATGGAACCGGCAGGATAGTAACTGATTCACCAAAAAGACGCTAGAGAAATTCGGCCTCAATTGTAAACATTAGCAGTATAGTCCTCACTTACAGTCTTTCTACACTAATGGTGAGCTGTATAAACATGAATTCCTAATATTTGAAAGCAAATTCAAGTCAAAACGCTCGCTAAAGTGGCTGGAGTTGTAAATATTATCAGTTTTCTGGTCATTTCCCTGCTTTTCACGGGTCATGTCCGTGATTGAAAACAGCAGGAAATGTAGTAAGAATCTACAAACTTTTATTTCAAGGGTTTCTTATAAGTTTTTAATCATTTCTGGAAACTCTAATTGCGTATTTTAAGAGTTTTACCACAATTAGACAGTTTTCTTACAAGTATGTAATGGAACCGGCAGGATAGTAACTGATTCACCAAAAAGACGCTAGAGAAATTCGGCCTCAATTGTAAACATTAGCAGTATAGTCCTCACTTACAGTCTTTCTACACTAATTGTGAGCTGTGTAAACATGAATTCCTAATATTTGAAAGCGAATTCAAGTGAAAACGCTCGCTAAAGTGGCCGGAGTTGTAAATATTATCAGTTTTCTGGTCATTTCCCTGCTTTTCACGGGTCATGTCCGTGATTGAAAACAGCAGGAAATGTAGTAAGAATCTACAAACTTTTATTTCAAGGGTTTCTTATAAGTTTTTAATCATTTCTGGAAACTCTAATTGCGTATTTTAAGAGTTTTACCACAATTAGACCGTTTTCTTACAAGTATGTAATGGAACCGGCAGGATAGTAACTGATTCACCAAAAAGACGCTAGAGAAATTCGGCCTCAATTGTAAACATTAGCAGTATAGTCCTCACTTACAGTCTTTCTACACTAATGGTGAGCTGTATAAACATGAATTCCTAATATTTGAAAGCAAATTCAAGTCAAAACGCTCGCTAAAGTGGCTGGAGTTGTAAATATTATCAGTTTTCTGGTCATTTCCCTGCTTTTCACGGGTCATGTCCGTGATTGAAAACAGCAGGAAATGTAGTAAGAATCTACAAACTTTTATTTCAAGGGTTTCTTATAAGTTTTTAATCATTTCTGGAAACTCTAATTGCGTATTTTAAGAGTTTTACCACAATTAGACAGTTTTCTTACAAGTATGTAATGGAACCGGCAGGATAGTAACTGATTCACCAAAAAGACGCTAGAGAAATTCGGCCTCAATTGTAAACATTAGCAGTATAGTCCTCACTTACAGTCTTTCTACACTAATGGTGAGCTGTATAAACATGAATTCCTAATATTTGAAAGCAAATTCAAGTCAAAACGCTCGCTAAAGTGGCCGGAGTTGTAAATATTATCAGTTTTCTGGTCATTTCCCTGCTTTTCACGGGTCATGTCCGTGATTGAAAACAGCAGGAAATGTAGTAAGAATCTACAAACTTTTATTTCAAGGGTTTCTTATAAGTTTTTAATCATTTCTGGAAACTCTAATTGCGTATTTTAAGAGTTTTACCACAATTAGACCGTTTTCTTACAAGTATGTAATGGAACCGGCAGGATAGTAACTGATTCACCAAAAAGACGCTAGAGAAATTCGGCCTCAATTTTAAACATTAGCAGTATAGTCCTCACTTACAGTCTTTCTACACTAATGGTGAGCTGTATAAACATGAATTCCTAATATTTGAAAGCAAATTCAAGTCAAAACGCTCGCTAAAGTGGCCGGAGTTGTAAATATTATCAGTTTTCTGGTCATTTCCCTGCTTTTCACGGGTCATGTCCGTGATTGAAAACAGCAGGAAATGTAGTAAGAATCTACAAACTTTTATTTCAAGGGTTTCTTATAAGTTTTTAATCATTTCTGGAAACTCTAATTGCGTATTTTAAGAGTTTTACCACAATTAGACCGTTTTCTTACAAGTATGTAATGGAACCGGCAGGATAGTAACTGATTCACCAAAAAGACGCTAGAGAAATTCGGCCTCAATTGTAAACATTAGCAGTATAGTCCTCACTTACAGTCTTTCTACACTAATGGTGAGCTGTGTAAACATGAATTCCTAATATTTGAAAGCAAATTCAAGTCAAAACGCTCGCTAAAGTGGCCGGAGTTGTAAATATTATCAGTTTTCTGGTCATTTCCCTGCTTTTCACGGGTCATGTCCGTGATTGAAAACAGCAGGAAATGTAGTAAGAATCTACAAACTTTTATTTCAAGGGTTTCTTATAAGTTTTTAATCATTTCTGGAAACTCTAATTGCGTATTTTAAGAGTTTTACCACAATTAGACCGTTTTCTTACAAGTATGTAATGGAACCGGCAGGATAGTAACTGATTCACCAAAAAGACGCTAGAGAAATTCGGCCTCAATTGTAAACATTAGCAGTATAGTCCTCACTTACAGTCTTTCTACACTAATGGTGAGCTGTATAAACATGAATTCCTAATATTTGAAAGCAAATTCAAGTCAAAACGCTCGCTAAAGTGGCCGGAGTTGTAAATATTATCAGTTTTCTGGTCATTTCCCTGCTTTTCACGGGTCATGTACGTGATTGAAAACAGCAGGAAATGTAGTAAGAATCTACAAACTTTTATTTCAAGGGTTTCTTATAAGTTTTTAATCATTTCTGGAAACTCTAATTGCGTATTTTAAGAGTTTTACCACAATTAGACCGTTTTCTTACAAGTATGTAATGGAACCGGCAGGATAGTAACTGATTCACCAAAAAGACGCTAGAGAAATTCGGCCTCAATTGTAAACATTAGCAGTATAGTCCTCACTTACAGTCTTTCTACACTAATGGTGAGCTGTATAAACATGAATTCCTAATATTTGAAAGCAAATTCAAGTCAAAACGCTCGCTAAAGTAGCCGGAGTTGTAAATATTATCAGTTTTCTGGTCATTTCCCTGCTTTTCACGGGTCATGTCCGTGATTGAAAACAGCAGGAAATGTAGTAAGAATCTACAAACTTTTATTTCAAGGGTTTCTTATAAGTTTTTAATCATTTCTGGAAACTCTAATTGCGTATTTTAAGAGTTTTACCACAATTAGACCGTTTTCTTACAAGTATGTAATGGAACCGGCAGGATAGTAACTGATTCACCAAAAGACGCTAGAGAAATTCGGCCTCAATTGTAAACATTAGCAGTATAGTCCTCACTTACAGTCTTTCTACACTAATGGTGAGCTGTATAAACATGAATTCCTAATATTTGAAAGCAAATTCAAGTCAAAACGCTCGCTAAAGTGGCTGGAGTTGTAAATATTATCAGTTTTCTGGTCATTTCCCTGCTTTTCACGGGTCATGTCCGTGATTGAAAACAGCAGGAAATGTAGTAAGAATCTACAAACTTTTATTTCAAGGGTTTCTTATAAGTTTTTAATCATTTCTGGAAACTCTAATTGCGTATTTTAAGAGTTTTACCACAATTAGACAGTTTTCTTACAAGTATGTAATGGAACCGGCAGGATAGTAACTGATTCACCAAAAAGACGCTAGAGAAATTCGGCCTCAATTGTAAACATTAGCAGTATAGTCCTCACTTACAGTCTTTCTACACTAATGGTGAGCTGTATAAACATGAATTCCTAATATTTGAAAGCAAATTCAAGTCAAAACGCTCGCTAAAGTGGCCGGAGTTGTAAATATTATCAGTTTTCTGGTCATTTCCCTGCTTTTCACGGGTCATGTCCGTGATTGAAAACAGCAGGAAATGTAGTTAGAATCTACAAACTTTTATTTCAAGGGTTTCTTATAAGTTTTTAATCATTTCTGGAAACTCTAATTGCGTATTTTAAGAGTTTTACCACAATTAGACCGTTTTCTTACAAGTATGTAATGGAACCGGCAGGATAGTAACTGATTCACCAAAAAGACGCTAGAGAAATTCGGCCTCAATTTTAAACATTAGCAGTATAGTCCTCACTTACAGTCTTTCTACACTAATGGTGAGCTGTATAAACATGAATTCCTAATATTTGAAAGCAAATTCAAGTCAAAACGCTCGCTAAAGTGGCCGGAGTTGTAAATATTATCAGTTTTCTGGTCATTTCCCTGCTTTTCACGGGTCATGTCCGTGATTGAAAACAGCAGGAAATGTAGTAAGAATCTACAAACTTTTATTTCAAGGGTTTCTTATAAGTTTTTAATCATTTCTGCAAACTCTAATTGCGTATTTTAAGAGTTTTACCACAATTAGACAGTTTTCTTACAAGTATGTAATGGAACCGGCAGGATAGTAACTGATTCACCAAAAAGACGCTAGAGAAATTCGGCCTCAATTGTAAACATTAGCAGTATAGTCCTCACTTACAGTCTTTCTACACTAATGGTGAGCTGTGTAAACATGAATTCCTAATATTTGAAAGCAAATTCAAGTCAAAACGCTCGCTAAAGTGGCCGGAGTTGTAAATATTATCAGTTTTCTGGTCATTTCCCTGCTTTTCACGGGTCATGTCCGTGATTGAAAACAGCAGGAAATGTAGTAAGAATCTACAAACTTTTATTTCAAGGGTTTCTTATAAGTTTTTAATCATTTCTGGAAACTCTAATTGCGTATTTTAAGAGTTTTACCACAATTAGACCGTTTTCTTACAAGTATGTAATGGAACCGGCAGGATAGTAACTGATTCACCAAAAAGACGCTAGAGAAATTCGGCCTCAATTGTAAACATTAGCAGTATAGTCCTCACTTACAGTCTTTCTACACTAATGGTGAGCTGTATAAACATGAATTCCTAATATTTGAAAGCAAATTCAAGTCAAAACGCTCGCTAAAGTGGCCGGAGTTGTAAATATTATCAGTTTTCTGGTCATTTCCCTGCTTTTCACGGGTCATGTACGTGATTGAAAACAGCAGGAAATGTAGTAAGAATCTACAAACTTTTATTTCAAGGGTTTCTTATAAGTTTTTAATCATTTCTGGAAACTCTAATTGCGTATTTTAAGAGTTTTACCACAATTAGACCGTTTTCTTACAAGTATGTAATGGAACCGGCAGGATAGTAACTGATTCACCAAAAAGACGCTAGAGAAATTCGGCCTCAATTGTAAACATTAGCAGTATAGTCCTCACTTACAGTCTTTCTACACTAATGGTGAGCTGTATAAACATGAATTCCTAATATTTGAAAGCAAATTCAAGTCAAAACGCTCGCTAAAGTGGCCGGAGTTGTAAATATTATCAGTTTTCTGGTCATTTCCCTGCTTTTCACGGGTCATGTCCGTGATTGAAAACAGCAGGAAATGTAGTAAGAATCTACAAACTTTTATTTCAAGGGTTTCTTATAAGTTTTTAATCATTTCTGGAAACTCTAATTGCGTATTTTAAGAGTTTTACCACAATTAGACCGTTTTCTTACAAGTATGTAATGGAACCGGCAGGATAGTAACTGATTCACCAAAAGACGCTAGAGAAATTCGGCCTCAATTGTAAACATTAGCAGTATAGTCCTCACTTACAGTCTTTCTACACTAATGGTGAGCTGTATAAACATGAATTCCTAATATTTGAAAGCAAATTCAAGTCAAAACGCTCGCTAAAGTGGCCGGAGTTGTAAATATTATCAGTTTTCTGGTCATTTCCCTGCTTTTCACGGGTCATGTCCGTGATTGAAAACAGCAGGAAATGTAGTAAGAATCTACAAACTTTTATTTCAAGGGTTTCTTATAAGTTTTTAATCATTTCTGGAAACTCTAATTGCGTATTTTAAGAGTTTTACCACAATTAGACCGTTTTCTTACAAGTATGTAATGGAACCAGCAGGATAGTAACTGATTCACCAAAAAGACGCTAGAGAAATTCGGCCTCAATTGTAAACATTAGCAGTATAGTCCTCACTTACAGTCTTTCTACACTAATGGTGAGCTGTATAAACATGAATTCCTAATATTTGAAAGCAAATTCAAGTCAAAACGCTCGCTAAAGTGGCCGGAGTTGTAAATATTATCAGTTTTCTGGTCATTTCCCTGCTTTTCACGGGTCATGTCCGTGATTGAAAACAGCAGGAAATGTAGTAAGAATCTACAAACTTTTATTTCAAGGGTTTCTTATAAGTTTTTAATCATTTCTGGAAACTCTAATTGCGTATTTTAAGAGTTTTACCACAATTAGACAGTTTTCTTACAAGTATGTAATGGAACCGGCAGGATAGTAACTGATTCACCAAAAAGACGCTAGAGAAATTCGGCCTCTATTGTAAACATTAGCAGTATAGTCCTCACTTACAGTCTTTCTACACTAATGGTGAGCTGTATAAACATGAATTCCTAATATTTGAAAGCAAATTCAAGTCAAAACGCTCGCTAAAGTGGCCGGAGTTGTAAATATTATCAGTTTTCTGATCATTTCCCTGCGTTTCACGGGTCAAGTCCGTGATTGAAAACAGCAGGAAATGTAGTAAGAATCTACAAACTTTTATTTCAAGGGTTTCTTATAAGTTTTTAATCATTTCTGGAAACTCTAATTGCGTATTTTAAGAGTTTTACCACAATTAGACAGTTTTCTTACAAGTATGTAATGGAACCGGAAGGATAGTAACTGATTCACCAAAAAGACGCTAGAGAAATTCGGCCTCAATTGTAAACATTAGCAGTATAGTCCTCACTTACAGTCTTTCTACACTAATGGTGAGCTGTATAAACATGAATTCCTAATATTTGAAAGCAATTTCAAGTCAAAACGCTCGCTAAAGTGGCCGGAGTTGTAAATATTATCAGTTTTCTGGTCATTTCCCTGCTTTTCACGGGTCATGTCCGTGATTGAAAACAGCAGGAAATGTAGTAAGAATCTACAAACTTTTATTTCAAGGGTTTCTTATAAGTTTTTAATCATTTCTGGAAACTCTAATTGCGTATTTTAAGAGTTTTACCACAATTAGACAGTTTTCTTACAAGTATGTAATGGAACCGGCAGGATAGTAACTGATTCACCAAAAAGACGCTAGAGAAATTCGGCCTAAATTGTAAACATTAGCAGTATAGTACTCACTTACAGTCTTTCTACACTAATGGTGAGCTGTATAAACATGAATTCCTAATATTTGAAAGCAAATTCAAGTCAAAACGCTCGCTAAAGTGGCCGGAGTTGTAAATATTATCAGTTTTCTGGTCATTTCCCTGCTTTTCACGGGTCATGTCCGTGATTGAAAACAGCAGAAAATGTAGTTAGAATCTACAAACTTTTATTTCAAGGGTTTCTTATAAGTTTTTAATCATTTCTGGAAACTCTAATTGCGTATTTTAAGAGTTTTACCACAATTAGACAGTTTTCTTACAAGTATGTAATGGAACCGGCAGGATAGTAACTGATTCACCAAAAAGACGCTAGAGAAATTCGGCCTCAATTGTAAACATTAGCAGTATAGTCCTCACTTACAGTCTTTCTACACTAATTGTGAGCTGTGTAAACATGAATTCCTAATATTTGAAAGCAAATTCAAGTCAAAACGCTCGCTAAAGTGGCCGGAGTTGTAAATATTATCAGTTTTCTGGTCATTTCCCTGCTTTTCACGGGTCATGTCCGTGATTGAAAACAGCAGGAAATGTAGTAAGAATCTACAAACTTTTATTTCAAGGGTTTCTTATAAGTTTTTAATCATTTCTGGAAACTCTAATTGCGTATTTTAAGAGTTTTACCACAATTAGACCGTTTTCTTACAAGTATGTAATGGAACCGGCAGGATAGTAACTGATTCACCAAAAAGACGCTAGAGAAATTCGGCCTCAATTGTAAACATTAGCAGTATAGTCCTCACTTACAGTCTTTCTACACTAATGGTGAGCTGTATAAACATGAATTCCTAATATTTGAAAGCAAATTCAAGTCAAAACGCTCGCTAAAGTGGCTGGAGTTGTAAATATTATCAGTTTTCTGGTCATTTCCCTGCTTTTCACGGGTCATGTCCGTGATTGAAAACAGCAGGAAATGTAGTAAGAATCTACAAACTTTTATTTCAAGGGTTTCTTATAAGTTTTTAATCATTTCTGGAAACTCTAATTGCGTATTTTAAGAGTTTTACCACAATTAGACAGTTTTCTTACAAGTATGTAATGGAACCGGCAGGATAGTAACTGATTCACCAAAAAGACGCTAGAGAAATTCGGCCTCAATTGTAAACATTAGCAGTATAGTCCTCACTTACAGTCTTTCTACACTAATGGTGAGCTGTATAAACATGAATTCCTAATATTTGAAAGCAAATTCAAGTCAAAACGCTCGCTAAAGTGGCCGGAGTTGTAAATATTATCAGTTTTCTGGTCATTTCCCTGCTTTTCACGGGTCATGTCCGTGATTGAAAACAGCAGGAAATGTAGTAAGAATCTACAAACTTTTATTTCAAGGGTTTCTTATAAGTTTTTAATCATTTCTGGAAACTCTAATTGCGTATTTTAAGAGTTTTACCACAATTAGACCGTTTTCTTACAAGTATGTAATGGAACCGGCAGGATAGTAACTGATTCACCAAAAAGACGCTAGAGAAATTCGGCCTCAATTTTAAACATTAGCAGTATAGTCCTCACTTACAGTCTTTCTACACTAATGGTGAGCTGTATAAACATGAATTCCTAATATTTGAAAGCAAATTCAAGTCAAAACGCTCGCTAAAGTGGCCGGAGTTGTAAATATTATCAGTTTTCTGGTCATTTCCCTGCTTTTCACGGGTCATGTCCGTGATTGAAAACAGCAGGAAATGTAGTAAGAATCTACAAACTTTTATTTCAAGGGTTTCTTATAAGTTTTTAATCATTTCTGGAAACTCTAATTGCGTATTTTAAGAGTTTTACCACAATTAGACCGTTTTCTTACAAGTATGTAATGGAACCGGCAGGATAGTAACTGATTCACCAAAAAGACGCTAGAGAAATTCGGCCTCAATTTTAAACATTAGCAGTATATCCTCACTTACAGTCTTTCTACACTAATGGTGAGCTGTATAAACATGAATTCCTAATATTTGAAAGCAAATTCAAGTCAAAACGCTCGCTAAAGTGGCCGGAGTTGTAAATATTATCAGTTTTCTGGTCATTTCCCTGCTTTTCACGGGTCATGTCCGTGATTGAAAACAGCAGGAAATGTAGTAAGAATCTACAAACTTTTATTTCAAGGGTTTCTTATAAGTTTTTAATCATTTCTGGAAACTCTAATTGCGTATTTTAAGAGTTTTACCACAATTAGACCGTTTTCTTACAAGTATGTAATGGAACCGGCAGGATAGTAACTGATTCACCAAAAAGACGCTAGAGAAATTCGGCCTCAATTGTAAACATTAGCAGTATAGTCCTCACTTACAGTCTTTCTACACTAATGGTGAGCTGTATAAACATGAATTCCTAATATTTGAAAGCAAATTCAAGTCAAAACGCTCGCTAAAGTGGCTGGAGTTGTAAATATTATCAGTTTTCTGGTCATTTCCCTGCTTTTCACGGGTCATGTCCGTGATTGAAAACAGCAGGAAATGTAGTAAGAATCTACAAACTTTTATTTCAAGGGTTTCTTATAAGTTTTTAATCATTTCTGGAAACTCTAATTGCGTATTTTAAGAGTTTTACCACAATTAGACAGTTTTCTTACAAGTATGTAATGGAACCGGCAGGATAGTAACTGATTCACCAAAAAGACGCTAGAGAAATTCGGCCTCAATTGTAAACATTAGCAGTATAGTCCTCACTTACAGTCTTTCTACACTAATGGTGAGCTGTATAAACATGAATTCCTAATATTTGAAAGCAAATTCAAGTCAAAACGCTCGCTAAAGTGGCCGGAGTTGTAAATATTATCAGTTTTCTGGTCATTTCCCTGCTTTTCACGGGTCATGTCCGTGATTGAAAACAGCAGGAAATGTAGTAAGAATCTACAAACTTTTATTTCAAGGGTTTCTTATAAGTTTTTAATCATTTCTGGAAACTCTAATTGCGTATTTTAAGAGTTTTACCACAATTAGACCGTTTTCTTACAAGTATGTAATGGAACCGGCCGGATAGTAACTGATTCACCAAAAAGACGCTAGAGAAATTCGGCCTCAATTTTAAACATTAGCAGTATATCCTCACTTACAGTCTTTCTACACTAATGGTGAGCTGTATAAACATGAATTCCTAATATTTGAAAGCAAATTCAAGTCAAAACGCTCGCTAAAGTGGCCGGAGTTGTAAATATTATCAGTTTTCTGGTCATTTCCCTGCTTTTCACGGGTCATGTCCGTGATTGAAAACAGCAGGAAATGTAGTAAGAATCTACAAACTTTTATTTCAAGGGTTTCTTATAAGTTTTTAATCATTTCTGGAAACTCTAATTGCGTATTTTAAGAGTTTTACCACAATTAGACAGTTTTCTTACAAGTATGTAATGGAACCGGCAGGATAGTAACTGATTCACCAAAAAGACGCTAGAGAAATTCGGCCTCAATTGTAAACATTAGCAGTATAGTCCTCACTTACAGTCTTTCTACACTAATTGTGAGCTGTGTAAACATGAATTCCTAATATTTGAAAGCGAATTCAAGTGAAAACGCTCGCTAAAGTGGCCGGAGTTGTAAATATTATCAGTTTTCTGGTCATTTCCCTGCTTTTCACGGGTCATGTCCGTGATTGAAAACAGCAGGAAATGTAGTAAGAATCTACAAACTTTTATTTCAAGGGTTTCTTATAAGTTTTTAATCATTTCTGGAAACTCTAATTGCGTATTTTAAGAGTTTTACCACAATTAGACCGTTTTCTTACAAGTATGTAATGGAACCGGCAGGATAGTAACTGATTCACCAAAAAGACGCTAGAGAAATTCGGCCTCAGTTGTAAACATTAGCAGTATAGTCCTCACTTACAGTCTTTCTACACTAATGGTGAGCTGTATAAACATGAATTCCTAATATTTGAAAGCAAATTCAAGTCAAAACGCTCGCTAAAGTGGCTTGAGTTGTAAATATTATCAGTTTTCTGGTCATTTCCCTGCTTTTCACGGGTCATGTCCGTGATTGAAAACAGCAGGAAATGTAGTAAGAATCTACAAACTTTTATTTCAAGGGTTTCTTATAAGTTTTTAATCATTTCTGGAAACTCTAATTGCGTATTTTAAGAGTTTTACCACAATTAGACAGTTTTCTTACAAGTATGTAATGGAACCGGCAGGATAGTAACTGATTCACCAAAAAGACGCTAGAGAAATTCGGCCTCAATTGTAAACATTAGCAGTATAGTCCTCACTTACAGTCTTTCTACACTAATGGTGAGCTGTATAAACATGAATTCCTAATATTTGAAAGCAAATTCAAGTCAAAACGCTCGCTAAAGTGGCCGGAGTTGTAAATATTATCAGTTTTCTGGTCATTTCCCTGCTTTTCACGGGTCATGTCCGTGATTGAAAACAGCAGGAAATGTAGTAAGAATCTACAAACTTTTATTTCAAGGGTTTCTTATAAGTTTTTAATCATTTCTGGAAACTCTAATTGCGTATTTTAAGAGTTTTACCACAATTAGACCGTTTTCTTACAAGTATGTAATGGAACCGGCAGGATAGTAACTGATTCACCAAAAAGACGCTAGAGAAATTCGGCCTCAATTGTAAACATTAGCAGTATAGTCCTCACTTACAGTCTTTCTACACTAATGGTGAGCTGTATAAACATGAATTCCTAATATTTGAAAGCAAATTCAAGTCAAAACGCTCGCTAAAGTGGCCGGAGTTGTAAATATTATCAGTTTTCTGATCATTTCCCTGCTTTTCACGGGTCAAGTCCGTGATTGAAAACAGCAGGAAATGTAGTAAGAATCTACAAACTTTTATTTCAAGGGTTTCTTATAAGTTTTTAATCATTTCTGGAAACTCTAATTGCGTATTTTAAGAGTTTTACCACAATTAGACAGTTTTCTTACAAGTATGTAATGGAACCGGCAGGATAGTAACTGATTCACCAAAAAGACGCTAGAGAAATTCGGCCTCAATTGTAAACATTAGCAGTATAGTCCTCACAGTCTTTCTACACTAATGGTGAGCTGTGTAAACATGAATTCCTAATATTTGAAAGCAAATTCAAGTGAAAACGCTCGCTAAAGTGGCCGGAGTTGTAAATATTATCAGTTTTCTGGTCATTTCCCTGCTTTTCACGGGTCATGTCCGTGATTGAAAACAGCAGGAAATGTAGTAAGAATCTACAAACTTTTATTTCAAGGGTTTCTTATAAGTTTTTAATCATTTCTGGAAACTCTAATTGCGTATTTTAAGAGTTTTACCACAATTAGACCGTTTTCTTACAAGTATGTAATGGAACCGGCAGGATAGTAACTGATTCACCAAAAAGACGCTAGAGAAATTCGGCCTCAATTGTAAACATTAGCAGTATAGTCCTCACTTACAGTCTTTCTACACTAATGGTGAGCTGTATAAACATGAATTCCTAATATTTGAAAGCAAATTCAAGTCAAAAAGCTCGCTAAAGTGGCCGGAGTTGTAAATATTATCAGTTTTCTGGTCATTTCCCTGCTTTTCACGGGTCATGTCCGTGATTGAAAACAGCAGGAAATGTCGTAAGAATCTACAAACTTTTATTTCAAGGGTTTCTTATAAGTTTTTAATCATTTCTGGAAACTCTAATTGCGTATTTTAAGAGTTTTACCACAATGAGACAGTTTTCTTACAAGTATGTAATGGAACCGGCAGGATAGTAACTGATTCACCAAAAAGACGCTAGAGAAATTCGGCCTCAATTGTAAACATTAGCAGTATAGTCCTCACTTACAGTCTTTCTACACTAATGGTGAGCTGTATAAACATGAATTCCTAATATTTGAAAGCAAATTCAAGTCAAAACGCTCGCTAAAGTGGCCGGAGTTGTAAATATTATCAGTTTTCTGGTCATTTCCCTGCTTTTCACGGGTCATGTCCGTGATTGAAAACAGCAGGAAATGTAGTTAGAATCTACAAACTTTTATTTCAAGGGTTTCTTATAAGTTTTTAATCATTTCTGGAAACTCTAATTGCGTATTTTAAGAGTTTTACCACAATTAGATAGTTTTCTTACAAGTATGTAATGGAACCGGCAGGATAGTAACTGATTCACCAAAAAGACGCTAGAGAAATTCGGCCTCAATTGTAAACATTAGCAGTATAGTCCTCACTTACAGTCTTTCTACACTAATTGTGAGCTGTGTAAACATGAATTCCTAATATTTGAAAGCGAATTCAAGTGAAAACGCTCGCTAAAGTGGCCGGAGTTGTAAATATTATCAGTTTTCTGGTCATTTCCCTGCTTTTCACGGGTCATGTCCGTGATTGAAAACAGCAGGAAATGTAGTAAGAATCTACAAACTTTTATTTCAAGGGTTTCTTATAAGTTT
Organism: Myotis nattereri; assembly: GCF_964212035.1. Lineage (NCBI taxonomy): Eukaryota > Metazoa > Chordata > Mammalia > Chiroptera > Vespertilionidae > Myotis > Myotis nattereri. The sequence goes on from NC_138083.1 coordinate 1,337,652, forward strand.
TTAATCATTTCTGGAAACTCTAATTGCGTATTTTAAGAGTTTTACCACAATTAGACCGTTTTCTTACAAGTATGTAATGGAACCGGCAGGATAGTAACTGATTCACCAAAAAGACGCTAGAGAAATTCGGCCTCAATTGTAAACATTAGCAGTATAGTCCTCACTGACAGTCTTTCTACACTAATGGTGAGCTGTATAAACATGAATTCCTAATATTTGAAAGCAAATTCAAGTCAAAACGCTCGCTAAAGTGGCCGGAGTTGTAAATATTATCAGTTTTCTGGTCATTTCCCTGCTTTTCAAGGGTCATGTCCGTGATTGAAAACAGCAGGAAATGTAGTAAGAATCTACAAACTTTTATTTCAAGGGTTTCTTATAAGTTTTTAATCATTTCTGGAAACTCTAATTGCGTATTTTAAGAGTTTTACCACAATTAGACAGTTTTCTTACAAGTATGTAATGGAACCGGCAGGATAGTAACTGATTCACCAAAAAGACGCTAGAGAAATTCGGCCTCAATTGTAAACATTAGCAGTATAGTCCTCACTTACAGTCTTTCTACACTAATGCTGAGCTGTATAAACATGAATTCCTAATATTTAAAAGCAAATTCAAGTCAAAACGCTCGCTAAAGAGGCCGGAGTTGTAAATATTATCAGTTTTCTGGTCATTTCCCTGCTTTTCACGGGTCATGTCCGTGATTGAAAACAGCAGGAAATGTAGTAAGAATCTACAAACTTTTATTTCAAGGGTTTCTTATAAGTTTTTAATCATTTCTGGAAACTCTAATTGCGTATTTTAAGAGTTTTACCACAATTAGACCGTTTTCTTACAAGTATGTAATGGAACCGGCAGGATAGTAACTGATTCACCAAAAAGACGCTAGAGAAATTCGGCCTCAATTTTAAACATTAGCAGTATAGTCCTCACTTACAGTCTTTCTACACTAATGGTGAGCTGTATAAACATGAATTCCTAATATTTGAAAGCAAATTCAAGTCAAAACGCTCGCTAAAGTGGCCGGAGTTGTAAATATTATCAGTTTTCTGGTCATTTCCCTGCTTTTCACGGGTCATGTCCGTGATTGAAAACAGCAGGAAATGTAGTAAGAATCTACAAACTTTTATTTCAAGGGTTTCTTATAAGTTTTTAATCATTTCTGGAAACTCTAATTGCGTATTTTAAGAGTTTTACCACAATTAGACCGTTTTCTTACAAGTACGTAATGGAACCGGCAGGATAGTAACTGATTCACCAAAAAGACGCTAGAGAAATTCGGCCTCAATTGTAAACATTAGCAGTATAGTCCTCACTTACAATCTTTCTACACTAATGGTGAGCTGTATAAACATGAATTCCTAATATTTGAAAGCAAATTCAAGTCAAAACGCTCGCTAAAGTGGCCGGAGTTGTAAATATTATCAGTTTTCTGGTCATTTCCCTGCTTTTCACGGGTCATGTCCGTGATTGAAAACAGCAGGAAATGTAGTAAGAATCTACAAACTTTTATTTCAAGGGTTTCTTATAAGTTTTTAATCATTTCTGGAAACGCTAATTGCGTATTTTAAGAGTTTTACCACAATTAGACAGTTTTCTTACAAGTATGTAATGGAACAGGCAGGATAGTAACTGATTCACCAAAAAGACGCTAGAGAAATTCGGCCTCAATTGTAAACATTAGCAGTATAGTCCTCACTTACAGTCTTTCTACACTAATGGTGAGCTGTATAAACATGAATTCCTAATATTTGAAAGCAAATTCAAGTCAAAACGCTCGCTAAAGTGGCCGGAGTTGTAAATATTATTAGTTTTCTGGTCATTTCTCTGCTTTTCACGGGTCATGTTCGTGATTGAAAACAGCAGGAAATGTAGTAAGAATCTACAAACTTTTATTTCAAGGGTTTCTTATAAGTTTTTAATCATTTCTGGAAACTCTAATTGCGTATTTTAAGAGTTTTACCACAATGAGACAGTTTTCTTACAAGTATGTAATGGAACCGGCAGGATAGTAACTGATTCACCAAAAAGACGCTAGAGAAATTCGGCCTCAATTGTAAACATTAGCAGTATAGTCCTCACTTACAGTCTTTCTACACTAATGGTGAGCTGTATAAACATGAATTCCTAATATTTGAAAGCAAATTCAAGTCAAAACGCTCGCTAATGTGGCCGGAGTTGTACATATTATCAGTTTTCTGGTCATTTCCCTGCTTTTCACGGGTCTTGTCCGTGATTGAAAACAGCAGGAAATGTAGTAAGAATCTACAAACTTTTATTTCAAGGGTTTCTTATAAGTTTTTAATCATTTCTGGAAACTCTAATTGCGTATTTTAAGAGTTTTACCACAATGAGACAGTTTTCTTACAAGTATGTAATGGAACCGGCAGGATAGTAACTGATTCACCAAAAAGACGCTAGAGAAATTCGGCCTCAATTGTAAACATTAGCAGTATAGTCCTCACTGACAGTCTTTCTACACTAATGGTGAGCTGTATAAACATGAATTCCTAATATTTGAAAGCAAATTCAAGTCAAAACGCTCGCTAAAGTGGCCGGAGTTGTAAATATTATCAGTTTTCTGGTCATTTCCCTGCTTTTCAAGGGTCATGTCCGTGATTGAAAACAGCAGGAAATGTAGTAAGAATCTACAAACTTTTATTTCAAGGGTTTCTTATAAGTTTTTAATCATTTCTGGAAACTCTAATTGCGTATTTTAAGAGTTTTACCACAATTAGACAGTTTTCTTACAAGTATGTAATGGAACCGGCAGGATAGTAACTGATTCACCAAAAAGACGCTAGAGAAATTCGGCCTCAATTGTAAACATTAGCAGTATAGTCCTCACTTACAGTCTTTCTACACTAATGCTGAGCTGTATAAACATGAATTCCTAATATTTAAAAGCAAATTCAAGTCAAAACGCTCGCTAAAGAGGCCGGAGTTGTAAATATTATCAGTTTTCTGGTCATTTCCCTGCTTTTCACGGGTCATGTCCGTGATTGAAAACAGCAGGAAATGTAGTAAGAATCTACAAACTTTTATTTCAAGGGTTTCTTATAAGTTTTTAATCATTTCTGGAAACTCTAATTGCGTATTTTAAGAGTTTTACCACAATTAGACCGTTTTCTTACAAGTATGTAATGGAACCGGCAGGATAGTAACTGATTCACCAAAAAGACGCTAGAGAAATTCGGCCTCAATTTTAAACATTAGCAGTATAGTCCTCACTTACAGTCTTTCTACACTAATGGTGAGCTGTATAAACATGAATTCCTAATATTTGAAAGCAAATTCAAGTCAAAACGCTCGCTAAAGTGGCCGGAGTTGTAAATATTATCAGTTTTCTGGTCATTTCCCTGCTTTTCACGGGTCATGTCCGTGATTGAAAACAGCAGGAAATGTAGTAAGAATCTACAAACTTTTATTTCAAGGGTTTCTTATAAGTTTTTAATCATTTCTGGAAACTCTAATTGCGTATTTTAAGAGTTTTACCACAATTAGACCGTTTTCTTACAAGTACGTAATGGAACCGGCAGGATAGTAACTGATTCACCAAAAAGACGCTAGAGAAATTCGGCCTCAATTGTAAACATTAGCAGTATAGTCCTCACTTACAATCTTTCTACACTAATGGTGAGCTGTATAAACATGAATTCCTAATATTTGAAAGCAAATTCAAGTCAAAACGCTCGCTAAAGTGGCCGGAGTTGTAAATATTATCAGTTTTCTGGTCATTTCCCTGCTTTTCACGGGTCATGTCCGTGATTGAAAACAGCAGGAAATGTAGTAAGAATCTACAAACTTTTATTTCAAGGGTTTCTTATAAGTTTTTAATCATTTCTGGAAACGCTAATTGCGTATTTTAAGAGTTTTACCACAATTAGACAGTTTTCTTACAAGTATGTAATGGAACAGGCAGGATAGTAACTGATTCACCAAAAAGACGCTAGAGAAATTCGGCCTCAATTGTAAACATTAGCAGTATAGTCCTCACTTACAGTCTTTCTACACTAATGGTGAGCTGTATAAACATGAATTCCTAATATTTGAAAGCAAATTCAAGTCAAAACGCTCGCTAAAGTGGCCGGAGTTGTAAATATTATTAGTTTTCTGGTCATTTCTCTGCTTTTCACGGGTCATGTTCGTGATTGAAAACAGCAGGAAATGTAGTAAGAATCTACAAACTTTTATTTCAAGGGTTTCTTATAAGTTTTTAATCATTTCTGGAAACTCTAATTGCGTATTTTAAGAGTTTTACCACAATGAGACAGTTTTCTTACAAGTATGTAATGGAACCGGCAGGATAGTAACTGATTCACCAAAAAGACGCTAGAGAAATTCGGCCTCAATTGTAAACATTAGCAGTATAGTCCTCACTTACAGTCTTTCTACACTAATGGTGAGCTGTATAAACATGAATTCCTAATATTTGAAAGCAAATTCAAGTCAAAACGCTCGCTAATGTGGCCGGAGTTGTACATATTATCAGTTTTCTGGTCATTTCCCTGCTTTTCACGGGTCTTGTCCGTGATTGAAAACAGCAGGAAATGTAGTAAGAATCTACAAACTTTTATTTCAAGGGTTTCTTATAAGTTTTTAATCATTTCTGGAAACTCTAATTGCGTATTTTAAGAGTTTTACCACAATGAGACAGTTTTCTTACAAGTATGTAATGGAACCGGCAGGATAGTAACTGATTCACCAAAAAGACGCTAGAGAAATTCGGCCTCAATTGTAAACATTAGCAGTATAGTCCTCACTTACAGTCTTTCTACACTAATGGTGAGCTGTATAAACATGAATTCCTAATATTTGAAAGCAAATTCAAGTCAAAACGCTCGCTAAAGTGGCCGGAGTTGTAAATATTATCAGTTTTCTGGTCATTTCCCTGCTTTTCACGGGTCATGTCCGTGATTGAAAACAGCAGGAAATGTAGTAAGAATCTACAAACTTTTATTTCAAGGGTTTCTTATAAGATTTTAATCATTTCTGGAAACTCTAATTGCGTATTTTAAGAGTTTTACCACAATGAGACAGTTTTCTTACAAGTATGTAATGGAACCGGCAGGATAGTAACTGATTCACCAAAAAGACGCTAGAGAAATTCGGCCTCAATTGTAAACATTAGCAGTATAGTCCTCACTTACAGTCTTTCTACACTAATGGTGAGCTGTATAAACATGAATTCCTAATATTTGAAAGCAAATTCAAGTCAAAACGCTCGCTAAAGTGGCCGGAGTTGTAAATATTATCAGTTTTCTGGTCATTTCCCTGCTTTTCACGGGTCATGTCCGTGATTGAAAACAGCAGGAAATGTAGTAAGAATCTACAAACTTTTATTTCAAGGGTTTCTTATAAGATTTTAATCATTTCTGGAAACTCTAATTGCGTATTTTAAGAGTTTTACCACAATGAGACAGTTTTCTTACAAGTATGTAATGGAACCGGCAGGATAGTAACTGATTCACCAAAAAGACGCTAGAGAAATTCGGCCTCAATTTTAAACATTAGCAGTATAGTCCTCACTTACAGTCTTTCTACACTAATGGTGAGCTGTATAAACATGAATTCCTAATATTTGAAAGCAAATTCAAGTCAAAACGCTCGCTAAAGTGGCCGGAGTTGTAAATATTATCAGTTTTCTGGTCATTTCCCTGCTTTTCACGGGTCATGTCCGTGATTGAAAACAGCAGGAAATGTAGTAAGAATCTACAAACTTTTATTTCAAGGGTTTCTTATAAGTTTTTAATCATTTCTGGAAACTCTAATTGCGTATTTTAAGAGTTTTACCACAATTAGACCGTTTTCTTACAAGTACGTAATGGAACCGGCAGGATAGTAACTGATTCACCAAAAAGACGCTAGAGAAATTCGGCCTCAATTGTAAACATTAGCAGTATAGTCCTCACTTACAGTCTTTCTACACTAATGGTGAGCTGTATAAACATGAATTCCTAATATTTGAAAGCAAATTCAAGTCAAAACGCTCGCTAATGTGGCCGGAGTTGTACATATTATCAGTTTTCTGGTCATTTCCCTGCTTTTCACGGGTCTTGTCCGTGATTGAAAACAGCAGGAAATGTAGTAAGAATCTACAAACTTTTATTTCAAGGGTTTCTTATAAGTTTTTAATCATTTCTGGAAACTCTAATTGCGTATTTTAAGAGTTTTACCACAATGAGACAGTTTTCTTACAAGTATGTAATGGAACCGGCAGGATAGTAACTGATTCACCAAAAAGACGCTAGAGAAATTCGGCCTCAATTGTAAACATTAGCAGTATAGTCCTCACTTACAGTCTTTCTACACTAATGGTGAGCTGTATAAACATGAATTCCTAATATTTGAAAGCAAATTCAAGTCAAAACGCTCGCTAAAGTGGCCGGAGTTGTAAATATTATCAGTTTTCTGGTCATTTCCCTGCTTTTCACGGGTCATGTCCGTGATTGAAAACAGCAGGAAATGTAGTAAGAATCTACAAACTTTTATTTCAAGGGTTTCTTATAAGATTTTAATCATTTCTGGAAACTCTAATTGCGTATTTTAAGAGTTTTACCACAATTAGACAGTTTTCTTACAAGTATGTAATGGAACCGGCAGGATAGTAACTGATTCACCAAAAAGACGCTAGAGAAATTCGGCCTCAATTGTAAACATTAGCAGTATAGTCCTCACTTACAGTCTTTCTACACTAATGGTGAGCTGTATAAACATGAATTCCTAATATTTGAAAGCAAATTCAAGTCAAAACGCTCGCTAAAGTGGCCGGAGTTGTAAATATTATCAGTTTTCTGGTCATTTCCCTGCTTTTCACGGGTCATGTCCGTGATTGAAAACAGCAGGAAATGTAGTAAGAATCTACAAACTTTTATTTCAAGGGTTTCTTATAAGATTTTAATCATTTCTGGAAACTCTAATTGCGTATTTTAAGAGTTTTACCACAATGAGACAGTTTTCTTACAAGTATGTAATGGAACCGGCAGGATAGTAACTGATTCACCAAAAAGACGCTAGAGAAATTCGGCCTCAATTTTAAACATTAGCAGTATAGTCCTCACTTACAGTCTTTCTACACTAATGGTGAGCTGTATAAACATGAATTCCTAATATTTGAAAGCAAATTCAAGTCAAAACGCTCGCTAAAGTGGCCGGAGTTGTAAATATTATCAGTTTTCTGGTCATTTCCCTGCTTTTCACGGGTCATGTCCGTGATTGAAAACAGCAGGAAATGTAGTAAGAATCTACAAACTTTTATTTCAAGGGTTTCTTATAAGTTTTTAATCATTTCTGGAAACTCTAATTGCGTATTTTAAGAGTTTTACCACAATTAGACCGTTTTCTTACAAGTACGTAATGGAACCGGCAGGATAGTAACTGATTCACCAAAAAGACGCTAGAGAAATTCGGCCTCAATTGTAAACATTAGCAGTATAGTCCTCACTTACAATCTTTCTACACTAATGGTGAGCTGTATAAACATGAATTCCTAATATTTGAAAGCAAATTCAAGTCAAAACGCTCGCTAAAGTGGCCGGAGTTGTAAATATTATTAGTTTTCTGGTCATTTCCCTGCTTTTCACGGGTCATGTTCGTGATTGAAAACAGCAGGAAATGTAGTAAGAATCTACAAACTTTTATTTCAAGGGTTTCTTATAAGTTTTTAATCATTTCTGGAAACTCTAATTGCGTATTTTAAGAGTTTTACCACAATGAGACAGTTTTCTTACAAGTATGTAATGGAACCGGCAGGATAGTAACTGATTCACCAAAAAGACGCTAGAGAAATTCGGCCTCAATTGTAAACATTAGCAGTATAGTCCTCACTTACAGTCTTTCTACACTAATGGTGAGCTGTATAAACATGAATTCCTAATATTTGAAAGCAAATTCAAGTCAAAACGCTCGCTAATGTGGCCGGAGTTGTACATATTATCAGTTTTCTGGTCATTTCCCTGCTTTTCACGGGTCTTGTCCGTGATTGAAAACAGCAGGAAATGTAGTAAGAATCTACAAACTTTTATTTCAAGGGTTTCTTATAAGTTTTTAATCATTTCTGGAAACTCTAATTGCGTATTTTAAGAGTTTTACCACAATGAGACAGTTTTCTTACAAGTATGTAATGGAACCGGCAGGATAGTAACTGATTCACCAAAAAGACGCTAGAGAAATTCGGCCTCAATTGTAAACATTAGCAGTATAGTCCTCACTTACAGTCTTTCTACACTAATGGTGAGCTGTATAAACATGAATTCCTAATATTTGAAAGCAAATTCAAGTCAAAACGCTCGCTAATGTGGCCGGAGTTGTACATATTATCAGTTTTCTGGTCATTTCCCTGCTTTTCACGGGTCTTGTCCGTGATTGAAAACAGCAGGAAATGTAGTAAGAATCTACAAACTTTTATTTCAAGGGTTTCTTATAAGTTTTTAATCATTTCTGGAAACTCTAATTGCGTATTTTAAGAGTTTTACCACAATGAGACAGTTTTCTTACAAGTATGTAATGGAACCGGCAGGATAGTAACTGATTCACCAAAAAGACGCTAGAGAAATTCGGCCTCAATTGTAAACATTAGCAGTATAGTCCTCACTTACAGTCTTTCTACACTAATGGTGAGCTGTATAAACATGAATTCCTAATATTTGAAAGCAAATTCAAGTCAAAACGCTCGCTAAAGTGGCCGGAGTTGTAAATATTATCAGTTTTCTGGTCATTTCCCTGCTTTTCACGGGTCATGTCCGTGATTGAAAACAGCAGGAAATGTAGTAAGAATCTACAAACTTTTATTTCAAGGGTTTCTTATAAGATTTTAATCATTTCTGGAAACTCTAATTGCGTATTTTAAGAGTTTTACCACAATGAGACAGTTTTCTTACAAGTATGTAATGGAACCAGCAGGATAGTAACTGATTCACCAAAAAGACGCTAGAGAAATTCGGCCTCAATTGTAAACATTAGCAGTATAGTCCTCACTTACAGTCTTTCTACACTAATGGTGAGCTGTATAAACATGAATTCCTAATATTTGAAAGCAAATTCAATTCAAAACGCTCGCTAAAGTGGCCGGAGTTGTAAATATTATCAGTTTTCTGGTCATTTCCCTGCTTTTCACGGGTCATGTCCGTGATTGAAAACAGCAGGAAATGTAGTAAGAATCTACAAACTTTTATTTCAAGGGTTTCTTATAAGATTTTAATCATTTCTGGAAACTCTAATTGCGTATTTTAAGAGTTTTACCACAATGAGACAGTTTTCTTACAAGTATGTAATGGAACCGGCAGGATAGTAACTGATTCACCAAAAAGACGCTAGAGAAATTCGGCCTCAATTTTAAACATTAGCAGTATAGTCCTCACTTACAGTCTTTCTACACTAATGGTGAGCTGTATAAACATGAATTCCTAATATTTGAAAGCAAATTCAAGTCAAAACGCTCGCTAAAGTGGCCGGAGTTGTAAATATTATCAGTTTTCTGGTCATTTCCCTGCTTTTCACGGGTCATGTCCGTGATTGAAAACAGCAGGAAATGTAGTAAGAATCTACAAACTTTTATTTCAAGGGTTTCTTATAAGTTTTTAATCATTTCTGGAAACTCTAATTGCGTATTTTAAGAGTTTTACCACAATTAGACCGTTTTCTTACAAGTACGTAATGGAACCGGCAGGATAGTAACTGATTCACCAAAAAGACGCTAGAGAAATTCGGCCTCAATTGTAAACATTAGCAGTATAGTCCTCACTTACAGTCTTTCTACACTAATGGTGAGCTGTATAAACATGAATTCCTAATATTTGAAAGCAAATTCAAGTCAAAACGCTCGCTAATGTGGCCGGAGTTGTACATATTATCAGTTTTCTGGTCATTTCCCTGCTTTTCACGGGTCTTGTCCGTGATTGAAAACAGCAGGAAATGTAGTAAGAATCTACAAACTTTTATTTCAAGGGTTTCTTATAAGTTTTTAATCATTTCTGGAAACTCTAATTGCGTATTTTAAGAGTTTTACCACAATGAGACAGTTTTCTTACAAGTATGTAATGGAACCGGCAGGATAGTAACTGATTCACCAAAAAGACGCTAGAGAAATTCGGCCTCAATTGTAAACATTAGCAGTATAGTCCTCACTTACAGTCTTTCTACACTAATGGTGAGCTGTATAAACATGAATTCCTAATATTTGAAAGCAAATTCAAGTCAAAACGCTCGCTAAAGTGGCCGGAGTTGTAAATATTATCAGTTTTCTGGTCATTTCCCTGCTTTTCACGGGTCATGTCCGTGATTGAAAACAGCAGGAAATGTAGTAAGAATCTACAAACTTTTATTTCAAGGGTTTCTTATAAGATTTTAATCATTTCTGGAAACTCTAATTGCGTATTTTAAGAGTTTTACCACAATTAGACAGTTTTCTTACAAGTATGTAATGGAACCGGCAGGATAGTAACTGATTCACCAAAAAGACGCTAGAGAAATTCGGCCTCAATTGTAAACATTAGCAGTATAGTCCTCACTTACAGTCTTTCTACACTAATGGTGAGCTGTATAAACATGAATTCCTAATATTTGAAAGCAAATTCAAGTCAAAACGCTCGCTAAAGTGGCCGGAGTTGTAAATATTATCAGTTTTCTGGTCATTTCCCTGCTTTTCACGGGTCATGTCCGTGATTGAAAACAGCAGGAAATGTAGTAAGAATCTACAAACTTTTATTTCAAGGGTTTCTTATAAGATTTTAATCATTTCTGGAAACTCTAATTGCGTATTTTAAGAGTTTTACCACAATGAGACAGTTTTCTTACAAGTATGTAATGGAACCGGCAGGATAGTAACTGATTCACCAAAAAGACGCTAGAGAAATTCGGCCTCAATTTTAAACATTAGCAGTATAGTCCTCACTTACAGTCTTTCTACACTAATGGTGAGCTGTATAAACATGAATTCCTAATATTTGAAAGCAAATTCAAGTCAAAACGCTCGCTAAAGTGGCCGGAGTTGTAAATATTATCAGTTTTCTGGTCATTTCCCTGCTTTTCACGGGTCATGTCCGTGATTGAAAACAGCAGGAAATGTAGTAAGAATCTACAAACTTTTATTTCAAGGGTTTCTTATAAGTTTTTAATCATTTCTGGAAACTCTAATTGCGTATTTTAAGAGTTTTACCACAATTAGACCGTTTTCTTACAAGTACGTAATGGAACCGGCAGGATAGTAACTGATTCACCAAAAAGACGCTAGAGAAATTCGGCCTCAATTGTAAACATTAGCAGTATAGTCCTCACTTACAATCTTTCTACACTAATGGTGAGCTGTATAAACATGAATTCCTAATATTTGAAAGCAAATTCAAGTCAAAACGCTCGCTAAAGTGGCCGGAGTTGTAAATATTATTAGTTTTCTGGTCATTTCCCTGCTTTTCACGGGTCATGTTCGTGATTGAAAACAGCAGGAAATGTAGTAAGAATCTACAAACTTTTATTTCAAGGGTTTCTTATAAGTTTTTAATCATTTCTGGAAACTCTAATTGCGTATTTTAAGAGTTTTACCACAATGAGACAGTTTTCTTACAAGTATGTAATGGAACCGGCAGGATAGTAACTGATTCACCAAAAAGACGCTAGAGAAATTCGGCCTCAATTGTAAACATTAGCAGTATAGTCCTCACTTACAGTCTTTCTACACTAATGGTGAGCTGTATAAACATGAATTCCTAATATTTGAAAGCAAATTCAAGTCAAAACGCTCGCTAATGTGGCCGGAGTTGTACATATTATCAGTTTTCTGGTCATTTCCCTGCTTTTCACGGGTCTTGTCCGTGATTGAAAACAGCAGGAAATGTAGTAAGAATCTACAAACTTTTATTTCAAGGGTTTCTTATAAGTTTTTAATCATTTCTGGAAACTCTAATTGCGTATTTTAAGAGTTTTACCACAATGAGACAGTTTTCTTACAAGTATGTAATGGAACCGGCAGGATAGTAACTGATTCACCAAAAAGACGCTAGAGAAATTCGGCCTCAATTGTAAACATTAGCAGTATAGTCCTCACTTACAGTCTTTCTACACTAATGGTGAGCTGTATAAACATGAATTCCTAATATTTGAAAGCAAATTCAAGTCAAAACGCTCGCTAAAGTGGCTGGAGTTGTAAATATTATCAGTTTTCTGGTCATTTCCCTGCTTTTCACGGGTCATGTCCGTGATTGAAAACAGCAGGAAATGTAGTAAGAATCTACAAACTTTTATTTCAAGGGTTTCTTATAAGTTTTTAATCATTTCTGGAAACTCTAATTGCGTATTTTAAGAGTTTTACCACAATTAGACCGTTTTCTTACAAGTATGTAATGGAACCGGCAGGATAGTAACTGATTCACCAAAAAGACGCTAGAGAAATTCGGCCTCAATTGTAAACATTAGCAGTATAGTCCTCACTTACAGTCTTTCTACACTAATGGTGAGCTGTATAAACATGAATTCCTAATATTTGAAAGCAAATTCAAGTCAAAACGCTCGCTAAAGTGGCCGGAGTTGTAAATATTATCAGTTTTCTGGTCATTTCCCTGCTTTTCACGGGTCATGTCCGTGATTGAAAACAGCAGGAAATGTAGTAAGAATCTACAAACTTTTATTTCAAGGGTTTCTTATAAGATTTTAATCATTTCTGGAAACTCTAATTGCGTATTTTAAGAGTTTTACCACAATGAGACAGTTTTCTTACAAGTATGTAATGGAACCGGCAGGATAGTAACTGATTCACCAAAAAGACGCTAGAGAAATTCGGCCTCAATTGTAAACATTAGCAGTATAGTCCTCACTTACAGTCTTTCTACACTAATGGTGAGCTGTATAAACATGAATTACTAATATTTGAAAGCAAATTCAAGTCAAAACGCTCGCTAAAGTGGCCGGAGTTGTAAATATTATCAGTTTTCTGGTCATTTCCCTGCTTTTCACGGGTCATGTCCGTGATTGAAAACAGCAGGAAATGTAGTAAGAATCTACAAACTTTTATTTCAAGGGTTTCTTATAAGATTTTAATCATTTCTGGAAACTCTAATTGCGTATTTTAAGAGTTTTACCACAATGAGACAGTTTTCTTACAAGTATGTAATGGAACCGGCAGGATAGTAACTGATTCACCAAAAAGACGCTAGAGAAATTCGGCCTCAATTTTAAACATTAGCAGTATAGTCCTCACTTACAGTCTTTCTACACTAATGGTGAGCTGTATAAACATGAATTCCTAATATTTGAAAGCAAATTCAAGTCAAAACGCTCGCTAAAGTGGCCGGAGTTGTAAATATTATCAGTTTTCTGGTCATTTCCCTGCTTTTCACGGGTCATGTCCGTGATTGAAAACAGCAGGAAATGTAGTAAGAATCTACAAACTTTTATTTCAAGGGTTTCTTATAAGTTTTTAATCATTTCTGGAAACTCTAATTGCGTATTTTAAGAGTTTTACCACAATTAGACCGTTTTCTTACAAGTACGTAATGGAACCGGCAGGATAGTAACTGATTCACCAAAAAGACGCTAGAGAAATTCGGCCTCAATTGTAAACATTAGCAGTATAGTCCTCACTTACAATCTTTCTACACTAATGGTGAGCTGTATAAACATGAATTCCTAATATTTGAAAGCAAATTCAAGTCAAAACGCTCGCTAAAGTGGCCGGAGTTGTAAATATTATTAGTTTTCTGGTCATTTCCCTGCTTTTCACGGGTCATGTTCGTGATTGAAAACAGCAGGAAATGTAGTAAGAATCTACAAACTTTTATTTCAAGGGTTTCTTATAAGTTTTTAATCATTTCTGGAAACTCTAATTGCGTATTTTAAGAGTTTTACCACAATGAGACAGTTTTCTTACAAGTATGTAATGGAACCGGCAGGATAGTAACTGATTCACCAAAAAGACGCTAGAGAAATTCGGCCTCAATTGTAAACATTAGCAGTATAGTCCTCACTTACAGTCTTTCTACACTAATGGTGAGCTGTATAAACATGAATTCCTAATATTTGAAAGCAAATTCAAGTCAAAACGCTCGCTAATGTGGCCGGAGTTGTACATATTATCAGTTTTCTGGTCATTTCCCTGCTTTTCACGGGTCTTGTCCGTGATTGAAAACAGCAGGAAATGTAGTAAGAATCTACAAACTTTTATTTCAAGGGTTTCTTATAAGTTTTTAATCATTTCTGGAAACTCTAATTGCGTATTTTAAGAGTTTTACCACAATGAGACAGTTTTCTTACAAGTATGTAATGGAACCGGCAGGATAGTAACTGATTCACCAAAAAGACGCTAGAGAAATTCGGCCTCAATTGTAAACATTAGCAGTATAGTCCTCACTTACAGTCTTTCTACACTAATGGTGAGCTGTATAAACATGAATTCCTAATATTTGAAAGCAAATTCAAGTCAAAACGCTCGCTAAAGTGGCTGGAGTTGTAAATATTATCAGTTTTCTGGTCATTTCCCTGCTTTTCACGGGTCATGTCCGTGATTGAAAACAGCAGGAAATGTAGTAAGAATCTACAAACTTTTATTTCAAGGGTTTCTTATAAGTTTTTAATCATTTCTGGAAACTCTAATTGCGTATTTTAAGAGTTTTACCACAATTAGACCGTTTTCTTACAAGTATGTAATGGAACCGGCAGGATAGTAACTGATTCACCAAAAAGACGCTAGAGAAATTCGGCCTCAATTGTAAACATTAGCAGTATAGTCCTCACTTACAGTCTTTCTACACTAATGGTGAGCTGTATAAACATGAATTCCTAATATTTGAAAGCAAATTCAAGTCAAAACGCTCGCTAAAGTGGCCGGAGTTGTAAATATTATCAGTTTTCTGGTCATTTCCCTGCTTTTCACGGGTCATGTCCGTGATTGAAAACAGCAGGAAATGTAGTAAGAATCTACAAACTTTTATTTCAAGGGTTTCTTATAAGATTTTAATCATTTCTGGAAACTCTAATTGCGTATTTTAAGAGTTTTACCACAATGAGACAGTTTTCTTACAAGTATGTAATGGAACCGGCAGGATAGTAACTGATTCACCAAAAAGACGCTAGAGAAATTCGGCCTCAATTGTAAACATTAGCAGTATAGTCCTCACTTACAGTCTTTCTACACTAATGGTGAGCTGTATAAACATGAATTCCTAATATTTGAAAGCAAATTCAAGTCAAAACGCTCGCTAAAGTGGCCGGAGTTGTAAATATTATCAGTTTTCTGGTCATTTCCCTGCTTTTCACGGGTCATGTCCGTGATTGAAAACAGCAGGAAATGTAGTAAGAATCTACAAACTTTTATTTCAAGGGTTTCTTATAAGATTTTAATCATTTCTGGAAACTCTAATTGCGTATTTTAAGAGTTTTACCACAATGAGACAGTTTTCTTACAAGTATGTAATGGAACCGGCAGGATAGTAACTGATTCACCAAAAAGACGCTAGAGAAATTCGGCCTCAATTTTAAACATTAGCAGTATAGTCCTCACTTACAGTCTTTCTACACTAATGGTGAGCTGTATAAACATGAATTCCTAATATTTGAAAGCAAATTCAAGTCAAAACGCTCGCTAAAGTGGCCGGAGTTGTAAATATTATCAGTTTTCTGGTCATTTCCCTGCTTTTCACGGGTCATGTCCGTGATTGAAAACAGCAGGAAATGTAGTAAGAATCTACAAACTTTTATTTCAAGGGTTTCTTATAAGTTTTTAATCATTTCTGGAAACTCTAATTGCGTATTTTAAGAGTTTTACCACAATTAGACCGTTTTCTTACAAGTACGTAATGGAACCGGCATGATAGTAACTGATTCACCAAAAAGACGCTAGAGAAATTCGGCCTCAATTGTAAACATTAGCAGTATAGTCCTCACTTACAGTCTTTCTACACTAATGGTGAGCTGTATAAACATGAATTCCTAATATTTGAAAGCAAATTCAAGTCAAAACGCTCGCTAATGTGGCCGGAGTTGTACATATTATCAGTTTTCTGGTCATTTCCCTGCTTTTCACGGGTCTTGTCCGTGATTGAAAACAGCAGGAAATGTAGTAAGAATCTACAAACTTTTATTTCAAGGGTTTCTTATAAGTTTTTAATCATTTCTGGAAACTCTAATTGCGTATTTTAAGAGTTTTACCACAATGAGACAGTTTTCTTACAAGTATGTAATGGAACCGGCAGGATAGTAACTGATTCACCAAAAAGACGCTAGAGAAATTCGGCCTCAATTGTAAACATTAGCAGTATAGTCCTCACTTACAGTCTTTCTACACTAATGGTGAGCTGTATAAACATGAATTCCTAATATTTGAAAGCAAATTCAAGTCAAAACGCTCGCTAAAGTGGCCGGAGTTGTAAATATTATCAGTTTTCTGGTCATTTCCCTGCTTTTCACGGGTCATGTCCGTGATTGAAAACAGCAGGAAATGTAGTAAGAATCTACAAACTTTTATTTCAAGGGTTTCTTATAAGATTTTAATCATTTCTGGAAACTCTAATTGCGTATTTTAAGAGTTTTACCACAATTAGACAGTTTTCTTACAAGTATGTAATGGAACCGGCAGGATAGTAACTGATTCACCAAAAAGACGCTAGAGAAATTCGGCCTCAATTGTAAACATTAGCAGTATAGTCCTCACTTACAGTCTTTCTACACTAATGGTGAGCTGTATAAACATGAATTCCTAATATTTGAAAGCAAATTCAAGTCAAAACGCTCGCTAAAGTGGCCGGAGTTGTAAATATTATCAGTTTTCTGGTCATTTCCCTGCTTTTCACGGGTCATGTCCGTGATTGAAAACAGCAGGAAATGTAGTAAGAATCTACAAACTTTTATTTCAAGGGTTTCTTATAAGATTTTAATCATTTCTGGAAACTCTAATTGCGTATTTTAAGAGTTTTACCACAATGAGACAGTTTTCTTACAAGTATGTAATGGAACCGGCAGGATAGTAACTGATTCACCAAAAAGACGCTAGAGAAATTCGGCCTCAATTTTAAACATTAGCAGTATAGTCCTCACTTACAGTCTTTCTACACTAATGGTGAGCTGTATAAACATGAATTCCTAATATTTGAAAGCAAATTCAAGTCAAAACGCTCGCTAAAGTGGCCGGAGTTGTAAATATTATCAGTTTTCTGGTCATTTCCCTGCTTTTCACGGGTCATGTCCGTGATTGAAAACAGCAGGAAATGTAGTAAGAATCTACAAACTTTTATTTCAAGGGTTTCTTATAAGTTTTTAATCATTTCTGGAAACTCTAATTGCGTATTTTAAGAGTTTTACCACAATTAGACCGTTTTCTTACAAGTACGTAATGGAACCGGCAGGATAGTAACTGATTCACCAAAAAGACGCTAGAGAAATTCGGCCTCAATTGTAAACATTAGCAGTATAGTCCTCACTTACAATCTTTCTACACTAATGGTGAGCTGTATAAACATGAATTCCTAATATTTGAAAGCAAATTCAAGTCAAAACGCTCGCTAAAGTGGCCGGAGTTGTAAATATTATTAGTTTTCTGGTCATTTCCCTGCTTTTCACGGGTCATGTTCGTGATTGAAAACAGCAGGAAATGTAGTAAGAATCTACAAACTTTTATTTCAAGGGTTTCTTATAAGTTTTTAATCATTTCTGGAAACTCTAATTGCGTATTTTAAGAGTTTTACCACAATGAGACAGTTTTCTTACAAGTATGTAATGGAACCGGCAGGATAGTAACTGATTCACCAAAAAGACGCTAGAGAAATTCGGCCTCAATTGTAAACATTAGCAGTATAGTCCTCACTTACAGTCTTTCTACACTAATGGTGAGCTGTATAAACATGAATTCCTAATATTTGAAAGCAAATTCAAGTCAAAACGCTCGCTAATGTGGCCGGAGTTGTACATATTATCAGTTTTCTGGTCATTTCCCTGCTTTTCACGGGTCTTGTCCGTGATTGAAAACAGCAGGAAATGTAGTAAGAATCTACAAACTTTTATTTCAAGGGTTTCTTATAAGTTTTTAATCATTTCTGGAAACTCTAATTGCGTATTTTAAGAGTTTTACCACAATGAGACAGTTTTCTTACAAGTATGTAATGGAACCGGCAGGATAGTAACTGATTCACCAAAAAGACGCTAGAGAAATTCGGCCTCAATTGTAAACATTAGCAGTATAGTCCTCACTTACAGTCTTTCTACACTAATGGTGAGCTGTATAAACATGAATTCCTAATATTTGAAAGCAAATTCAAGTCAAAACGCTCGCTAAAGTGGCTGGAGTTGTAAATATTATCAGTTTTCTGGTCATTTCCCTGCTTTTCACGGGTCATGTCCGTGATTGAAAACAGCAGGAAATGTAGTAAGAATCTACAAACTTTTATTTCAAGGGTTTCTTATAAGTTTTTAATCATTTCTGGAAACTCTAATTGCGTATTTTAAGAGTTTTACCACAATTAGACCGTTTTCTTACAAGTATGTAATGGAACCGGCAGGATAGTAACTGATTCACCAAAAAGACGCTAGAGAAATTCGGCCTCAATTGTAAACATTAGCAGTATAGTCCTCACTTACAGTCTTTCTACACTAATGGTGAGCTGTATAAACATGAATTCCTAATATTTGAAAGCAAATTTAAGTCAAAACGCTCGCTAAAGTGGCCGGAGTTGTAAATATTATCAGTTTTCTGGTCATTTCCCTGCTTTTCACGGGTCATGTCCGTGATTGAAAACAGCAGGAAATGTAGTTAGAATCTACAAACTTTTATTTCAAGGGTTTCTTATAAGTTTTTAATCATTTCTGGAAACTCTAATTGCGTATTTTAAGAGTTTTACCACAATTAGATAGTTTTCTTACAAGTATGTAATGGAACCGGCAGGATATTAACTGATTCACCAAAAAGACGCTAGAGAAATTAGGCCTCAATTGCAAACATTAGCAGTATAGTCCTCACTTACAGTCTTTCTACACTAATTGTGAGCTGTGTAAACATGAATTCCTAATATTTGAAAGCGAATTCAAGTGAAAACGATCGCTAAAGTGGCCGGAGTTGTAAATATTATCAGTTTTCTGGTCATTTCCCTGCTTTTCACGGGTCATGTCCGTGATTGAAAACAGCAGGAAATGTAGTAAGAATCTACAAACTTTTATTTCAAGGGTTTCTTATAAGTTTTAATCATTTCTGGAAACTCTAATTGCGTATTTTAAGAGTTTTACCACAATTAGACCGTTTTCTTACAAGTATGTAATGGAACCGGCAGGATAGTAACTGATTCACCAAAAAGACGCTAGAGAAATTCGGCCTCAATTGTAAACATTAGCAGTATAGTCCTCACTTACAGTCTTTCTACACTAATGGTGAGCTATATAAACAAGAATTCCTAATATTTGAAAGCAAATTCAAGTCAAAACGCTCGCTAAAGTGGCCGGAGTTGTAAATATTATCAGTTTTCTGGTCATTTCCCTGCTTTTCACGGGTCATGTCCGTGATTGAAAACAGCAGGAAATGTAGTAAGAATCTACAAACTTTTATTTCAAGGGTTTCTTATTAGTTTTTAATCATTTCTGGAAACTCTAATTGCGTATTTTAAGAGTTTTACCACAATTAGACCGTTTTCTTACAAGTATGTAATGGAACCGGCAGGATAGTAACTGATTCACCAAAAAGACGCTAGAGAAATTAGGCCTCAATTGTAAACATTAGCAGTATAGTCCTCACTTACAGTCTTTCTACACTAATGGTGAGCTGTATAAACATGAATTCCTAATATTTGAAAGCAAATTCAAGTCAAAAAGCTCGCTAAAGTGGCCGGAGTTGTAAATATTATCAGTTTTCTGGTCATTTCCCTGCTTTTCACGGGTCATGTCCGTGATTGAAAACAGCAGGAAATGTAGTAAGAATCTACAAACTTTTATTTCAAGGGTTTCTTATAAGTTTTTAATCATTTCTGGAAACTCTAATTGCGTATTTTAAGAGTTTTACCACAATTAGACAGTTTTCTTACAAGTATGTAATGGAACCGGCAGGATAGTAACTGATTCACCAAAAAGACGCTAGAGAAATTCGGCCTCAATTGTAAACATTAGCAGTATAGTCCTCACTTACAGTCTTTCTACACTAATGGTGAGCTGTATAAACATGAATTCCTAATATTTGAAAGCAAATTCAAGTCAAAACGCTCGCTAAAGTGGCCGGAGTTGTAAATATTATCAGTTTTCTGGTCATTTCCCTGCTTTTCACGGGTCATGTCCGTGATTGAAAACAGCAGGAAATGTAGTTAGAATCTACAAACTTTTATTTCAAGGGTTTCTTATAAGTTTTTAATCATTTCTGGAAACTCTAATTGCGTATTTTAAGAGTTTTACCACAATGAGACAGTTTTCTTACAAGTATGTAATGGAACCGGCAGGATAGTAACTGATTCACCAAAAAGACGCTAGAGAAATTCGGCCTCAATTGTAAACATTAGCAGTATAGTCCTCACTTACAGTCTTTCTACACTAATGGTGAGCTGTATAAACATGAATTCCTAATATTTGAAAGCAAATTCAAGTCAAAACGCTCGCTAAAGTGGCCGGAGTTGTAAATATTATCAGTTTTCTGGTCATTTCCCTGCTTTTCACGGGTCATGTCCGTGATTGAAAACAGCAGGAAATGTAGTAAGAATCTACAAACTTTTATTTCAAGGGTTTCTTATAAGATTTTAATCATTTCTGGAAACTCTAATTGCGTATTTTAAGAGTTTTACCACAATGAGACAGTTTTCTTACAAGTATGTAATGGAACCGGCAGGATAGTAACTGATTCACCAAAAAGACGCTAGAGAAATTCGGCCTCAATTGTAAACATTAGCAGTATAGTCCTCACTTACAGTCTTTCTACACTAATGGTGAGCTGTATAAACATGAATTCCTAATATTTGAAAGCAAATTCAAGTCAAAACTCTCGCTAAAGTGGCTGGAGTTGTAAATATTATCAGTTTTCTGGTCATTTCCCTGCTTTTCACGGGTCATGTCCGTGATTGAAAACAGCAGGAAATGTAGTAAGAATCTACAAACTTTTATTTCAAGGGTTTCTTATAAGTTTTTAATCATTTCTGGAAACTCTAATTGCGTATTTTAAGAGTTTTACCACAATTAGACCGTTTTCTTACAAGTATGTAATGGAACCGGCAGGATTGTAACTGATTCACCAAAAAGACGCTAGAGAAATTCGGCCTCAATTGTAAACATTAGCAGTATAGTCCTCACTTACAGTCTTTCAACACTAATGGTGAGCTGTATAAACATGAATTCCTAATATTTGAAAGCAAATTCAAGTCATAACGCTCGCTAAAGTGGCCGGAGTTGTAAATATTATCAGTTTTCTGGTCATTTCCCTGCTTTTCACGGGTCATGTCCGTGATTAAAAACAGCAGGAAATGTAGTAAGAATCTACAAACTTTTATTTCAAGGGTTTCTTATAAGTTTTTAATCATTTCTGGAAACTCTAATTGCGTATTTTAAGAGTTTTACCACAATTAGACAGTTTTCTTACAAGTATGTAATGGAACCGGCAGGATAGTAACTGATTCACCAAAAAGACGCTAGAGAAATTCGGCCTCAATTGTAAACATTAGCAGTATAGTCCTCACTTACAGTCTTTCTACACTAATGGTGAGCTGTATAAACATGAATTCCTAATATTTGAAAGCAAATTCAAGTCAAAACGCTCGCTAAAGTGGCCGGAGTTTTAAATATTATCAGTTTTCTGGTCATTTCCCTGCTTTTCACGGGTCATGTCCGTGATTGAAAACAGCAGGAAATGTAGTAAGAATCTACAAACTTTTATTTCAAGGGTTTCTTATAAGTTTTTAATCATTTCTGGAAACTCTAATTGCGTATTTTAAGAGTTTTACCACAATTAGACCGTTTTCTTACAAGTATGTAATGGAACCGGCAGGATAGTAACTGATTCACCAAAAAGACGCTAGAGAAATTCGGCCTCAATTGTAAACATTAGCAGTATAGTCCTCACTTACAGTCTTTCTACACTAATGGTGAGCTGTATAAACATGAATTCCTAATATTTGAAAGCAAATTCAAGTCAAAAAGCTCGCTAAAGTGGCCGGAGTTGTAAATATTATCAGTTTTCTGGTCATTTCCTTGCTTTTCACGGGTCATGTCCGTGATTGAAAACTGCAGGAAATGTAGTAAGAATCTACAAACTTTTATTTCAAGGGTTTCTTATAAGTTTTTAATCATTTCTGGAAACTCTAATTGCGTATTTTAAGAGTTTTACCACAATTAGACCGTTTTCTTACAAGTATGTAATGGAACCGGCAGGATAGTAACTGATTCACCAAAAAGACGCTAGAGAAATTCGGCCTCAATTGTAAACATTAGCAGTATAGTCCTCACTTACAGTCTTTCTACACTAATGGTGAGCTGTATAAACATGAATTCCTAATATTTGAAAGCAAATTCAAGTCAAAACGCTCGCTAAAGTGGCCGGAGTTGTAAATATTATCAGTTTTCTGGTCATTTCCCTGCTTTTCACGGGTCATGTCCGTGATTGAAAACAGCAGGAAATGTAGTAAGAATCTACAAACTTTTATTTCAAGGGTTTCTTATAAGTTTTTAATCATTTCTGGAAACTCTAATTGCGTATTTTAAGAGTTTTACCACAATTAGACCGTTTTCTTACAAGTATGTAATGGAACCGGCAGGATAGTAACTGATTCACCAAAAAGACGCTAGAGAAATTCGGCCTCAATTGTAAACATTAGCAGTATAGTCCTCACTTACAGTCTTTCTAAACTAATGGTGAGCTGTATAAACATGAATTCCTAATATTTGAAAGCAAATTCAAGTCAAAACGCTCGCTAAAGTGGCCGGAGTTGTAAATATTATCAGTTTTCTGGTCATTTCCCTGCTTTTCACGGGTCATGTCCGTGATTGAAAACAGCAGGAAATGTAGTAAGAATCTACAAACTTTTATTTCAAGGGTTTCTTATAAGTTTTTAATCATTTCTGGAAACTCTAATTGCGTATTTTAAGAGTTTTACCACAATTAGACAGTTTTCTTACAAGTATGTAATGGAACCGGCAGGATAGTAACTGATTCACCAAAAAGACGCTAGAGAAATTCGGCCTCAATTGTAAACATTAGCAGTATAGTCCTCACTTACAGTCTTTCTACACTAATGGTGAGCTGTATAAACATGAATTCCTAATATTTGAAAGCAAATTCAAGTCAAAACGCTCGCTAAAGTGGCCGGAGTTGTAAATATTATCAGTTTTCTGGTCATTTCCCTGCTTTTCACGGGTCATGTCCGTGATTGAAAACAGCAGGAAATGTAGTTAGAATCTACAAACTTTTATTTCAAGGGTTTCTTATAAGTTTTTAATCATTTCTGGAAACTCTAATTGCGTATTTTAAGAGTTTTACCACAATTAGATAGTTTTCTTACAAGTATGTAATGGAACCGGCAGGATAGTAACTGATTCACCAAAAAGACGCTAGAGAAATTCGGCCTCAATTGTAAACATTAGCAGTATAGTCCTCACTTACAGTCTTTCTACACTAATTGTGAGCTGTGTAAACATGAATTCCTAATATTTGAAAGCGAATTCAAGTGAAAACGCTCGCTAAAGTGGCCGGAGTTGTAAATATTATCAGTTTTCTGGTCATTTCCCTGCTTTTCACGGGTCATGTCCGTGATTGAAAACAGCAGGAAATGTAGTAAGAATCTACAAACTTTTATTTCAAGGGTTTCTTATAAGTTTTTAATCATTTCTGGAAACTCTAATTGCGTATTTTAAGAGTTTTACCACAATTAGACCGTTTTCTTACAAGTATGTAATGGAACCGGCAGGATAGTAACTGATTCACCAAAAAGACGCTAGAGAAATTCGGCCTCAATTGTAAACATTAGCAGTATAGTCCTCACTTACAGTCTTTCTACACTAATGGTGAGCTGTATAAACATGAATTCCTAATATTTGAAAGCAAATTCAAGTCAAAACGCTCGCTAAAGTGGCTGGAGTTGTAAATATTATCAGTTTTCTGGTCATTTCCCTGCTTTTCACGGGTCATGTCCGTGATTGAAAACAGCAGGAAATGTAGTAAGAATCTACAAACTTTTATTTCAAGGGTTTCTTATAAGTTTTTAATCATTTCTGGAAACTCTAATTGCGTATTTTAAGAGTTTTACCACAATTAGACAGTTTTCTTACAAGTATGTAATGGAACCGGCAGGATAGTAACTGATTCACCAAAAAGACGCTAGAGAAATTCGGCCTCAATTGTAAACATTAGCAGTATAGTCCTCACTTACAGTCTTTCTACACTAATGGTGAGCTGTATAAACATGAATTCCTAATATTTGAAAGCAAATTCAAGTCAAAACGCTCGCTAAAGTGGCCGGAGTTGTAAATATTATCAGTTTTCTGGTCATTTCCCTGCTTTTCACGGGTCATGTCCGTGATTGAAAACAGCAGGAAATGTAGTAAGAATCTACAAACTTTTATTTCAAGGGTTTCTTATAAGTTTTTAATCATTTCTGGAAACTCTAATTGCGTATTTTAAGAGTTTTACCACAATTAGACCGTTTTCTTACAAGTATGTAATGGAACCGGCAGGATAGTAACTGATTCACCAAAAAGACGCTAGAGAAATTCGGCCTCAATTGTAAACATTAGCAGTATAGTCCTCACTTACAGTCTTTCTACACTAATGGTGAGCTGTATAAACATGAATTCCTAATATTTGAAAGCAAATTCAAGTCAAAAAGCTCGCTAAAGTGGCCGGAGTTGTAAATATTATCAGTTTTCTGGTCATTTCCTTGCTTTTCACGGGTCATGTCCGTGATTGAAAACTGCAGGAAATGTAGTAAGAATCTACAAACTTTTATTTCAAGGGTTTCTTATAAGTTTTTAATCATTTCTGGAAACTCTAATTGCGTATTTTAAGAGTTTTACCACAATTAGACAGTTTTCTTACAAGTATGTAATGGAACCGGCAGGATAGTAACTGATTCACCAAAAAGACGCTAGAGAAATTCGGCCTCAATTGTAAACATTAGCAGTATAGTCCTCACTTACAGTCTTTCTACACTAATGGTGAGCTGTATAAACATGAATTCCTAATATTTGAAAGCAAATTTAAGTCAAAACGCTCGCTAAAGTGGCCGGAGTTGTAAATATTATCAGTTTTCTGGTCATTTCCCTGCTTTTCACGGGTCATGTCCGTGATTGAAAACAGCAGGAAATGTAGTAAGAATCTACAAACTTTTATTTCAAGGGTTTCTTATAAGTTTTTAATCATTTCTGGAAACTCTAATTGCGTATTTTAAGAGTTTTACCACAATTAGACCGTTTTCTTACAAGTATGTAATGGAACCGGCAGGATAGTAACTGATTCACCAAAAAGACGCTAGAGAAATTCGGCCTCAATTGTAAACATTAGCAGTATAGTCCTCACTTACAGTCTTTCTAAACTAATGGTGAGCTGTATAAACATGAATTCCTAATATTTGAAAGCAAATTCAAGTCAAAACGCTCGCTAAAGTGGCCGGAGTTGTAAATATTATCAGTTTTCTGGTCATTTCCCTGCTTTTCACGGGTCATGTCCGTGATTGAAAACAGCAGGAAATGTAGTAAGAATCTACAAACTTTTATTTCAAGGGTTTCTTATAAGTTTTTAATCATTTCTGGAAACTCTAATTGCGTATTTTAAGAGTTTTACCACAATTAGACCGTTTTCTTACAAGTATGTAATGGAACCGGCAGGATAGTAACTGATTCACCAAAAAGACGCTAGAGAAATTCGGCCTCAATTTTAAACATTAGCAGTATAGTCCTCACTTACAGTCTTTCTACACTAATGGTGAGCTGTATAAACATGAATTCCTAATATTTGAAAGCAAATTCAAGTCAAAACGCTCGCTAAAGTGGCCGGAGTTGTAAATATTATCAGTTTTCTGGTCATTTCCCTGCTTTTCACGGGTCATGTCCGTGATTGAAAACAGCAGGAAATGTAGTAAGAATCTACAAACTTTTATTTCAAGGGTTTCTTATAAGTTTTTAATCATTTCTGGAAACTCTAATTGCGTATTTTAAGAGTTTTACCACAATTAGACCGTTTTCTTACAAGTATGTAATGGAACCGGCAGGATAGTAACTGATTCACCAAAAAGACGCTAGAGAAATTCGGCCTCAATTGTAAACATTAGCAGTATAGTCCTCACTTACAGTCTTTCTACACTAATGGTGAGCTGTATAAACATGAATTCCTAATATTTGAAAGCAATTTCAAGTCAAAACGCCCGCTAAAGTGGCCGGAGTTGTAAATATTATCAGTTTTCTGGTCATTTCCCTGCTTTTCACGGGTCATGTCCGTGATTGAAAACAGCAGGAAATGTAGTAAGAATCTACAAACTTTTATTTCAAGGGTTTCTTATAAGTTTTTAATCATTTCTGGAAACTCTAATTGCGTATTTTAAGAGTTTTACCACAATTAGACAGTTTTCTTACAAGTATGTAATGGAACCGGCAGGATAGTAACTGATTCACCAAAAAGACGCTAGAGAAATTCGGCCTCAATTGTAAACATTAGCAGTATAGTCCTCACTTACAGTCTTTCTACACTAATGGTGAGCTGTATAAACATGAATTCCTAATATTTGAAAGCAAATTCAAGTCAAAACGCTCGCTAAAGTGGCCGGAGTTGTAAATATTATCAGTTTTCTGGTCATTTCCCTGCTTTTCACGGGTCATGTCCGTGATTGAAAACAGCAGGAAATGTAGTTAGAATCTACAAACTTTTATTTCAAGGGTTTCTTATAAGTTTTTAATCATTTCTGGAAACTCTAATTGCGTATTTTAAGAGTTTTACCACAATTAGATAGTTTTCTTACAAGTATGTAATGGAACCGGCAGGATAGTAACTGATTCACCAAAAAGACGCTAGAGAAATTCGGCCTCAATTGTAAACATTAGCAGTATAGTCCTCACTTACAGTCTTTCTACACTAATTGTGAGCTGTGTAAACATGAATTCCTAATATTTGAAAGCGAATTCAAGTGAAAACGCTCGCTAAAGTGGCCGGAGTTGTAAATATTATCAGTTTTCTGGTCATTTCCCTGCTTTTCACGGGTCATGTCCGTGATTGAAAACAGCAGGAAATGTAGTAAGAATCTACAAACTTTTATTTCAAGGGTTTCTTATAAGTTTTTAATCATTTCTGGAAACTCTAATTGCGTATTTTAAGAGTTTTACCACAATTAGACCGTTTTCTTACAAGTATGTAATGGAACCGGCAGGATAGTAACTGATTCACCAAAAAGACGCTAGAGAAATTCGGCCTCAATTGTAAACATTAGCAGTATAGTCCTCACTTACAGTCTTTCTACACTAATGGTGAGCTGTATAAACATGAATTCCTAATATTTGAAAGCAAATTCAAGTCAAAACGCTCGCTAAAGTGGCTGGAGTTGTAAATATTATCAGTTTTCTGGTCATTTCCCTGCTTTTCACGGGTCATGTCCGTGATTGAAAACAGCAGGAAATGTAGTAAGAATCTACAAACTTTTATTTCAAGGGTTTCTTATAAGTTTTTAATCATTTCTGGAAACTCTAATTGCGTATTTTAAGAGTTTTACCACAATTAGACAGTTTTCTTACAAGTATGTAATGGAACCGGCAGGATAGTAACTGATTCACCAAAAAGACGCTAGAGAAATTCGGCCTCAATTGTAAACATTAGCAGTATAGTCCTCACTTACAGTCTTTCTACACTAATGGTGAGCTGTATAAACATGAATTCCTAATATTTAAAAGCAAATTCAAGTCAAAACGCTCGCTAAAGTGGCCGGAGTTGTAAATATTATCAGTTTTCTGGTCATTTCCCTGCTTTTCACGGGTCATGTCCGTGATTGAAAACAGCAGGAAATGTAGTAAGAATCTACAAACTTTTATTTCAAGGGTTTCTTATAAGTTTTTAATCATTTCTGGAAACTCTAATTGCGTATTTTAAGATTTTTACCACAATTAGACCGTTTTCTTACAAGTATGTAATGGAACCGGCAGGATAGTAACTGATTCACCAAAAAGACGCTAGAGAAATTCGGCCTCAATTTTAAACATTAGCAGTATAGTCCTCACTTACAGTCTTTCTACACTAATGGTGAGCTGTATAAACATGAATTCCTAATATTTGAAAGCAAATTCAAGTCAAAACGCTCGCTAAAGTGGCCGGAGTTGTAAATATTATCAGTTTTCTGGTCATTTCCCTCCTTTTCACGGGTCATGTCCGTGATTGAAAACAGCAGGAAATGTAGTAAGAATCTACAAACTTTTATTTCAAGGGTTTCTTATAAGTTTTTAATCATTTCTGGAAACTCTAATTGCGTATTTTAAGAGTTTTACCACAATTAGACCGTTTTCTTACAAGTATGTAATGGAACCGGCAGGATAGTAACTGATTCACCAAAAAGACGCTAGAGAAATTCGGCCTCAATTGTAAACATTAGCAGTATAGTCCTCACTTACAGTCTTTCTACACTAATGGTGAGCTGTATAAACATGAATTCCTAATATTTGAAAGCAAATTCAAGTCAAAACGCTCGCTAAAGTGGCCGGAGTTGTAAATATTATCAGTTTTCTGGTCATTTCCCTGCTTTTCACGGGTCATGTCCGTGATTGAAAACAGCAGGAAATGTAGTAAGAATCTACAAACTTTTATTTCAAGGGTTTCTTATAAGTTTTTAATCATTTCTGGAAACTCTAATTGCGTATTTTAAGAGTTTTACCACAATTAGACAGTTTTCTTACAAGTATGTAATGGAACCGGCAGGATAGTAACTGATTCACCAAAAAGACGCTAGAGAAATTCGGCCTCTATTGTAAACATTAGCAGTATAGTCCTCACTTACAGTCTTTCTACACTAATGGTGAGCTGTATAAACATGAATTCCTAATATTTGAAAGCAAATTCAAGTCAAAACGCTCGCTAAAGTGGCCGGAGTTGTAAATATTATCAGTTTTCTGATCATTTCCCTGCTTTTCACGGGTCATGTCCGTGATTGAAAACAGCAGGAAATGTAGTAAGAATCTACAAACTTTTATTTCAAGGGTTTCTTATAAGTTTTTAATCATTTCTGGAAACTCTAATTGCGTATTTTAAGAGTTTTACCACAATTAGACAGTTTTCTTACAAGTATGTAATGGAACCGGCAGGATAGTAACTGATTCACCAAAAAGACGCTAGAGAAATTCGGCCTCAATTGTAAACATTAGCAGTATAGTCCTCACAGTCTTTCTACACTAATGGTGAGCTGTATAAACATGAATTCCTAATATTTGAAAGCAAATTCAAGTCAAAACGCTCGCTAAAGTGGCCGGAGTTGTAAATATTATCAGTTTTCTGGTCATTTCCCTGCTTTTCACGGGTCATGTCCGTGATTAAAAACAGCAGGAAATGTAGTAAGAATCTACAAACTTTTATTTCAAGGGTTTCTTATAAGTTTTTAATCATTTCTGGAAACTCTAATTGCGTATTTTAAGAGTTTTACCACAATTAGACCGTTTTCTTACAAGTATGTAATGGAACCGGCAGGATAGTAACTGATTCACCAAAAAGACGCTAGAGAAATTCGGCCTCAATTGTAAACATTAGCAGTATAGTCCTCACTTACAGTCTTTCTACACTAATGGTGAGCTGTATAAACATGAATTCCTAATATTTGAAAGCAAATTCAAGTCAAAACGCTCGCTAAAGTGGCCGGAGTTGTAAATATTATCAGTTTTCTGGTCATTTCCCTGCTTTTCACGGGTCATGTCCGTGATTGAAAACAGCAGGAAATGTAGTTAGAATCTACAAACTTTTATTTCAAGGGTTTCTTATAAGTTTTTAATCATTTCTGGAAACTCTAATTGCGTATTTTAAGAGTTTTACCACAATTAGATAGTTTTCTTACAAGTATGTAATGGAACCGGCAGGATAGTAACTGATTCACCAAAAAGACGCTAGAGAAATTCGGCCTCAATTGTAAACATTAGCAGTATAGTCCTCACTTACAGTCTTTCTACACTAATTGTGAGCTGTGTAAACATGAATTCCTAATATTTGAAAGCGAATTCAAGTGAAAACGCTCGCTAAAGTGGCCGGAGTTGTAAATATTATCAGTTTTCTGGTCATTTCCCTGCTTTTCACGGGTCATGTCCGTGATTGAAAACAGCAGGAAATGTAGTAAGAATCTACAAACTTTTATTTCAAGGGTTTCTTATAAGTTTTTAATCATTTCTGGAAACTCTAATTGCGTATTATATGAGTTTTTCCACAATTAGACCGTTTTCTTACAAGTATGTAATGGAACCGGCAGGATAGTAACTGATTCACCAAAAAGACGCTAGAGAAATTCGGCCTCAATTGTAAACATTAGCAGTATAGTCCTCACTTACAGTCTTTCTACACTAATGGTGAGCTGTATAAACATGAATTCCTAATATTTGAAAGCAATTTCAAGTCAAAACGCCCGCTAAAGTGGCCGGAGTTGTAAATATTATCAGTTTTCTGGTCATTTCCCTGCTTTTCACGGGTCATGTCCGTGATTGAAAACAGCAGGAAATGTAGTAAGAATCTACAAACTTTTATTTCAAGGGTTTCTTATAAGTTTTTAATCATTTCTGGAAACTCTAATTGCGTATTTTAAGAGTTTTACCACAATTAGACAGTTTTCTTACAAGTATGTAATGGGCCAAAACCGGTTTGGCTCAGTGGATAGAGCGTCGGCCTGCGGACTGAAAGGTCCCGGGTTCGATTCCGGTCAGGGGCATGTACCTGGGTTGCGGGCATATCCCCAGTGGGAGATGTGCGGGAGGCAGCTGATCGATGTTTCTCTCTCATCGATGTTTCTAACTCTCTATCTCTCTACCTTCTTCTCTGTAAAAAATCAATAAAATATATTTAAAAAAAAAAAAAAAAAAAAAAAAAAAAAAAAAAAAAAACAAGTATGTAATGGAACCGGCAGGATAGTAACTGATTCACCAAAAAGACGCTAGAGAAATTCGGCCTCAATTGTAAACATTAGCAGTATAGTCCTCACTTACAGTCTTTCTACACTAATGGTGAGCTGTATAAACATGAATTCCTAATATTTAAAAGCAAATTCAAGTCAAAACGCTCGCTAAAGTGGCCGGAGTTGTAAATATTATCAGTTTTCTGGTCATTTCCCTGCTTTTCACGGGTCATGTCCGTGATTGAAAACAGCAGGAAATGTAGTAAGAATCTACAAACTTTTATTTCAAGGGTTTCTTATAAGTTTTTAATCATTTCTGGAAACTCTAATTGCGTATTTTAAGAGTTTTACCACAATTAGACCGTTTTCTTACAAGTATGTAATGGAACCGGCAGGATAGTAACTGATTCACCAAAAAGACGCTAGAGAAATTCGGCCTCAATTGTAAACATTAGCAGTATAGTCCTCACTTACAGTCTTTCTACACTAATGGTGAGCTGTATAAACATGAATTCCTAATATTTGAAAGCAAATTCAAGTCAAAACGCTCGCTAAAGTGGCCGGAGTTGTAAATATTATCAGTTTTCTGGTCATTTCCCTGCTTTTCACGGGTCATGTCCGTGATTGAAAACAGCAGGAAATGTAGTAAGAATCTACAAACTTTTATTTCAAGGGTTTCTTATAAGTTTTTAATCATTTCTGGAAACTCTAATTGCGTATTTTAAGAGTTTTACCACAATTAGACAGTTTTCTTACAAGTATGTAATGGAACCGGCAGGATAGTAACTGATTCACCAAAAAAACGCTAGAGAAATTCGGCCTCAATTGTAAACATTAGCAGTATAGTCCTCACTTACAGTCTTTCTACACTAATGGTGAGCTGTATAAACATGAATTCCTAATATTTGAAAGCAAATTCAAGTCAAAACGCTCGCTAATGTGGCCGGAGTTGTAAATATTATCAGTTTTCTGGTCATTTCCCTGCTTTTCACGGGTCTTGTCCGTGATTGAAAACAGCAGGAAATGTAGTAAGAATCTACAAACTTTTATTTCAAGGGTTTCTTATAAGTTTTTAATCATTTCTGCAAACTCTAATTGCGTATTTTAAGAGTTTTACCACAATTAGACAGTTTTCTTACAAGTATGTAATGGAACCGGCAGGATAGTAACTGATTCACCAAAAAGACGCTAGAGAAATTCGGCCTCAATTGTAAACATTAGCAGTATAGTCCTCACTTACAGTCTTTCTACACTAATGGTGAGCTGTATAAACATGAATTCCTAATATTTAAAAGCAAATTCAAGTCAAAACGCTCGCTAAAGTGGCCGGAGTTGTAAATATTATCAGTTTTCTGGTCATTTCCCTGCTTTTCACGGGTCATGTCCGTGATTGAAAACAGCAGGAAATGTAGTAAGAATCTACAAACTTTTATTTCAAGGGTTTCTTATAAGTTTTGAATCATTTCTGGAAACTCTAATTGCGTATTTTAAGAGTTTTACCACAATTAGACCGTTTTCTTACAAGTATGTAATGGAACCGGCAGGATAGTAACTGATTCACCAAAAAGACGCTAGAGAAATTCGGCCTCAATTGTAAACATTAGCAGTATAGTCCTCACTTACAGTCTTTCTACACTAATGGTGAGCTGTATAAACATGAATTCCTAATATTTGAAAGCAAATTCAAGTCAAAACGCTCGCTAATGTGGCCGGAGTTGTAAATATTATCAGTTTTCTGGTCATTTCCCTGCTTTTCACGGGTCTTGTCCGTGATTGAAAACAGCAGGAAATGTAGTAAGAATCTACAAACTTTTATTTCAAGGGTTTCTTATAAGTTTTTAATCATTTCTGCAAACTCTAATTGCGTATTTTAAGAGTTTTACCACAATTAGACAGTTTTCTTACAAGTATGTAATGGAACCGGCAGGATAGTAACTGATTCACCAAAAAGACGCTAGAGAAATTCGGCCTCAATTGTAAACATTAGCAGTATAGTCCTCACTTACAGTCTTTCTACACTAATGGTGAGCTGTATAAACATGAATTCCTAATA
The DNA here is from genome assembly GCF_964212035.1 of Myotis nattereri. Classification (NCBI taxonomy): domain Eukaryota; kingdom Metazoa; phylum Chordata; class Mammalia; order Chiroptera; family Vespertilionidae; genus Myotis; species Myotis nattereri. Next base: position 1,370,682 of record NC_138083.1, read on the forward strand.
TTTAAAAGCAAATTCAAGTCAAAACGCTCGCTAAAGTGGCCGGAGTTGTAAATATTATCAGTTTTCTGGTCATTTCCCTGCTTTTCACGGGTCATGTCCGTGATTGAAAACAGCAGGAAATGTAGTAAGAATCTACAAACTTTTATTTCAAGGGTTTCTTATAAGTTTTTAATCATTTCTGGAAACTCTAATTGCGTATTTTAAGAGTTTTACCACAATTAGACCGTTTTCTTACAAGTATGTAATGGAACCGGCAGGATAGTAACTGATTCACCAAAAAGACGCTAGAGAAATTCGGCCTCAATTTTAAACATTAGCAGTATAGTCCTCACTTACAGTCTTTCTACACTAATGGTGAGCTGTATAAACATGAATTCCTAATATTTGAAAGCAAATTCAAGTCAAAACGCTCGCTAAAGTGGCCGGAGTTGTAAATATTATCAGTTTTCTGGTCATTTCCCTGCTTTTCACGGGTCATGTCCGTGATTGAAAACAGCAGGAAATGTAGTAAGAATCTACAAACTTTTATTTCAAGGGTTTCTTATAAGTTTTTAATCATTTCTGGAAACTCTAATTGCGTATTTTAAGAGTTTTACCACAATTAGACCGTTTTCTTACAAGTATGTAATGGAACCGGCAGGATAGTAACTGATTCACCAAAAAGACGCTAGAGAAATTCGGCCTCAATTGTAAACATTAGCAGTATAGTCCTCACTTACAGTCTTTCTACACTAATGGTGAGCTGTATAAACATGAATTCCTAATATTTGAAAGCAAATTCAAGTCAAAACGCTCGCTAAAGTGGCCGGAGTTGTAAATATTATCAGTTTTCTGGTCATTTCCCTGCTTTTCACGGGTCATGTCCGTGATTGAAAACAGCAGGAAATGTAGTAAGAATCTACAAACTTTTATTTCAAGGGTTTCTTATAAGTTTTTAATCATTTCTGGAAACTCTAATTGCGTATTTTAAGAGTTTTACCACAATTAGACAGTTTTCTTACAAGTATGTAATGGAACCGGCAGGATAGTAACTGATTCACCAAAAAGACGCTAGAGAAATTCGGCCTCTATTGTAAACATTAGCAGTATAGTCCTCACAGTCTTTCTACACTAATGGTGAGCTGTATAAACATGAATTCCTAATATTTGAAAGCAAATTCAAGTCAAAACGCTCGCTAAAGTGGCCGGAGTTGTAAATATTATCAGTTTTCTGATCATTTCCCTGCTTTTCACGGGTCATGTCCGTGATTGAAAACAGCAGGAAATGTAGTAAGAATCTACAAACTTTTATTTCAAGGGTTTCTTATAAGTTTTTAATCATTTCTGGAAACTCTAATTGCGTATTTTAAGAGTTTTACCACAATTAGACCGTTTTCTTACAAGTATGTAATGGAACCGGCAGGATAGTAACTGATTCACCAAAAAGACGCTAGAGAAATTCGGCCTCAATTGTAAACATTAGCAGTATAGTCCTCACTTACAGTCTTTCTACACTAATGGTGAGCTGTATAAACATGAATTCCTAATATTTGAAAGCAAATTCAAGTCAAAACGCTCGCTAAAGTGGCCGGAGTTGTAAATATTATCAGTTTTCTGGTCATTTCCCTGCTTTTCACGGGTCATGTCCGTGATTGAAAACAGCAGGAAATGTAGTAAGAATCTACAAACTTTTATTTCAAGGGTTTCTTATAAGTTTTTAATCATTTCTGGAAACTCTAATTGCGTATTTTAAGAGTTTTACCACAATTAGACCGTTTTCTTACAAGTATGTAATGGAACCGGCAGGATAGTAACTGATTCACCAAAAAGACGCTAGAGAAATTCGGCCTCAATTGTAAACATTAGCAGTATAGTCCTCACTTACAGTCTTTCTACACTAATGGTGAGCTGTATAAACATGAATTCCTAATATTTGAAAGCAATTTCAAGTCAAAACGCCCGCTAAAGTGGCCGGAGTTGTAAATATTATCAGTTTTCTGGTCATTTCCCTGCTTTTCACGGGTCATGTCCGTGATTGAAAACAGCAGGAAATGTAGTAAGAATCTACAAACTTTTATTTCAAGGGTTTCTTATAAGTTTTTAATCATTTCTGGAAACTCTAATTGCGTATTTTAAGAGTTTTACCACAATTAGACAGTTTTCTTACAAGTATGTAATGGAACCGGCAGGATAGTAACTGATTCACCAAAAAGACGCTAGAGAAATTCGGCCTCAATTGTAAACATTAGCAGTATAGTCCTCACTTACAGTCTTTCTACACTAATGGTGAGCTGTATAAACATGAATTCCTAATATTTGAAAGCAAATTCAAGTCAAAACGCTCGCTAAAGTGGCCGGAGTTGTAAATATTATCAGTTTTCTGGTCATTTCCCTGCTTTTCACGGGTCATGTCCGTGATTGAAAACAGCAGGAAATGTAGTTAGAATCTACAAACTTTTATTTCAAGGGTTTCTTATAAGTTTTTAATCATTTCTGGAAACTCTAATTGCGTATTTTAAGAGTTTTACCACAATTAGATAGTTTTCTTACAAGTATGTAATGGAACCGGCAGGATAGTAACTGATTCACCAAAAAGACGCTAGAGAAATTCGGCCTCAATTGTAAACATTAGCAGTATAGTCCTCACTTACAGTCTTTCTACACTAATTGTGAGCTGTGTAAACATGAATTCCTAATATTTGAAAGCGAATTCAAGTGAAAACGCTCGCTAAAGTGGCCGGAGTTGTAAATATTATCAGTTTTCTGGTCATTTCCCTGCTTTTCACGGGTCATGTCCGTGATTGAAAACAGCAGGAAATGTAGTAAGAATCTACAAACTTTTATTTCAAGGGTTTCTTATAAGTTTTTAATCATTTCTGGAAACTCTAATTGCGTATTTTAAGAGTTTTACCACAATTAGACCGTTTTCTTACAAGTATGTAATGGAACCGGCAGGATAGTAACTGATTCACCAAAAAGACGCTAGAGAAATTCGGCCTCAATTGTAAACATTAGCAGTATAGTCCTCACTTACAGTCTTTCTACACTAATGGTGAGCTGTATAAACATGAATTCCTAATATTTGAAAGCAAATTCAAGTCAAAACGCTCGCTAAAGTGGCTGGAGTTGTAAATATTATCAGTTTTCTGGTCATTTCCCTGCTTTTCACGGGTCATGTCCGTGATTGAAAACAGCAGGAAATGTAGTAAGAATCTACAAACTTTTATTTCAAGGGTTTCTTATAAGTTTTTAATCATTTCTGGAAACTCTAATTGCGTATTTTAAGAGTTTTACCACAATTAGACAGTTTTCTTACAAGTATGTAATGGAACCGGCAGGATAGTAACTGATTCACCAAAAAGACGCTAGAGAAATTCGGCCTCAATTGTAAACATTAGCAGTATAGTCCTCACTTACAGTCTTTCTACACTAATGGTGAGCTGTATAAACATGAATTCCTAATATTTAAAAGCAAATTCAAGTCAAAACGCTCGCTAAAGTGGCCGGAGTTGTAAATATTATCAGTTTTCTGGTCATTTCCCTGCTTTTCACGGGTCATGTCCGTGATTGAAAACAGCAGGAAATGTAGTAAGAATCTACAAACTTTTATTTCAAGGGTTTCTTATAAGTTTTTAATCATTTCTGGAAACTCTAATTGCGTATTTTAAGATTTTTACCACAATTAGACCGTTTTCTTACAAGTATGTAATGGAACCGGCAGGATAGTAACTGATTCACCAAAAAGACGCTAGAGAAATTCGGCCTCAATTTTAAACATTAGCAGTATAGTCCTCACTTACAGTCTTTCTACACTAATGGTGAGCTGTATAAACATGAATTCCTAATATTTGAAAGCAAATTCAAGTCAAAACGCTCGCTAAAGTGGCCGGAGTTGTAAATATTATCAGTTTTCTGGTCATTTCCCTCCTTTTCACGGGTCATGTCCGTGATTGAAAACAGCAGGAAATGTAGTAAGAATCTACAAACTTTTATTTCAAGGGTTTCTTATAAGTTTTTAATCATTTCTGGAAACTCTAATTGCGTATTTTAAGAGTTTTACCACAATTAGACCGTTTTCTTACAAGTATGTAATGGAACCGGCAGGATAGTAACTGATTCACCAAAAAGACGCTAGAGAAATTCGGCCTCAATTGTAAACATTAGCAGTATAGTCCTCACTTACAGTCTTTCTACACTAATGGTGAGCTGTATAAACATGAATTCCTAATATTTGAAAGCAAATTCAAGTCAAAACGCTCGCTAAAGTGGCCGGAGTTGTAAATATTATCAGTTTTCTGGTCATTTCCCTGCTTTTCACGGGTCATGTCCGTGATTGAAAACAGCAGGAAATGTAGTAAGAATCTACAAACTTTTATTTCAAGGGTTTCTTATAAGTTTTTAATCATTTCTGGAAACTCTAATTGCGTATTTTAAGAGTTTTACCACAATTAGACAGTTTTCTTACAAGTATGTAATGGAACCGGCAGGATAGTAACTGATTCACCAAAAAGACGCTAGAGAAATTCGGCCTCTATTGTAAACATTAGCAGTATAGTCCTCACTTACAGTCTTTCTACACTAATGGTGAGCTGTATAAACATGAATTCCTAATATTTGAAAGCAAATTCAAGTCAAAACGCTCGCTAAAGTGGCCGGAGTTGTAAATATTATCAGTTTTCTGATCATTTCCCTGCTTTTCACGGGTCATGTCCGTGATTGAAAACAGCAGGAAATGTAGTAAGAATCTACAAACTTTTATTTCAAGGGTTTCTTATAAGTTTTTAATCATTTCTGGAAACTCTAATTGCGTATTTTAAGAGTTTTACCACAATTAGACAGTTTTCTTACAAGTATGTAATGGAACCGGCAGGATAGTAACTGATTCACCAAAAAGACGCTAGAGAAATTCGGCCTCAATTGTAAACATTAGCAGTATAGTCCTCACAGTCTTTCTACACTAATGGTGAGCTGTATAAACATGAATTCCTAATATTTGAAAGCAAATTCAAGTCAAAACGCTCGCTAAAGTGGCCGGAGTTGTAAATATTATCAGTTTTCTGGTCATTTCCCTGCTTTTCACGGGTCATGTCCGTGATTAAAAACAGCAGGAAATGTAGTAAGAATCTACAAACTTTTATTTCAAGGGTTTCTTATAAGTTTTTAATCATTTCTGGAAACTCTAATTGCGTATTTTAAGAGTTTTACCACAATTAGACCGTTTTCTTACAAGTATGTAATGGAACCGGCAGGATAGTAACTGATTCACCAAAAAGACGCTAGAGAAATTCGGCCTCAATTGTAAACATTAGCAGTATAGTCCTCACTTACAGTCTTTCTACACTAATGGTGAGCTGTATAAACATGAATTCCTAATATTTGAAAGCAAATTCAAGTCAAAACGCTCGCTAAAGTGGCCGGAGTTGTAAATATTATCAGTTTTCTGGTCATTTCCCTGCTTTTCACGGGTCATGTCCGTGATTGAAAACAGCAGGAAATGTAGTTAGAATCTACAAACTTTTATTTCAAGGGTTTCTTATAAGTTTTTAATCATTTCTGGAAACTCTAATTGCGTATTTTAAGAGTTTTACCACAATTAGATAGTTTTCTTACAAGTATGTAATGGAACCGGCAGGATAGTAACTGATTCACCAAAAAGACGCTAGAGAAATTCGGCCTCAATTGTAAACATTAGCAGTATAGTCCTCACTTACAGTCTTTCTACACTAATTGTGAGCTGTGTAAACATGAATTCCTAATATTTGAAAGCGAATTCAAGTGAAAACGCTCGCTAAAGTGGCCGGAGTTGTAAATATTATCAGTTTTCTGGTCATTTCCCTGCTTTTCACGGGTCATGTCCGTGATTGAAAACAGCAGGAAATGTAGTAAGAATCTACAAACTTTTATTTCAAGGGTTTCTTATAAGTTTTTAATCATTTCTGGAAACTCTAATTGCGTATTTTAAGATTTTTACCACAATTAGACCGTTTTCTTACAAGTATGTAATGGAACCGGCAGGATAGTAACTGATTCACCAAAAAGACGCTAGAGAAATTCGGCCTCAATTTTAAACATTAGCAGTATAGTCCTCACTTACAGTCTTTCTACACTAATGGTGAGCTGTATAAACATGAATTCCTAATATTTGAAAGCAAATTCAAGTCAAAACGCTCGCTAAAGTGGCCGGAGTTGTAAATATTATCAGTTTTCTGGTCATTTCCCTCCTTTTCACGGGTCATGTCCGTGATTGAAAACAGCAGGAAATGTAGTAAGAATCTACAAACTTTTATTTCAAGGGTTTCTTATAAGTTTTTAATCATTTCTGGAAACTCTAATTGCGTATTTTAAGAGTTTTACCACAATTAGACCGTTTTCTTACAAGTATGTAATGGAACCGGCAGGATAGTAACTGATTCACCAAAAAGACGCTAGAGAAATTCGGCCTCAATTGTAAACATTAGCAGTATAGTCCTCACTTACAGTCTTTCTACACTAATGGTGAGCTGTATAAACATGAATTCCTAATATTTGAAAGCAAATTCAAGTCAAAACGCTCGCTAAAGTGGCCGGAGTTGTAAATATTATCAGTTTTCTGGTCATTTCCCTGCTTTTCACGGGTCATGTCCGTGATTGAAAACAGCAGGAAATGTAGTAAGAATCTACAAACTTTTATTTCAAGGGTTTCTTATAAGTTTTTAATCATTTCTGGAAACTCTAATTGCGTATTTTAAGAGTTTTACCACAATTAGACAGTTTTCTTACAAGTATGTAATGGAACCGGCAGGATAGTAACTGATTCACCAAAAAGACGCTAGAGAAATTCGGCCTCTATTGTAAACATTAGCAGTATAGTCCTCACTTACAGTCTTTCTACACTAATGGTGAGCTGTATAAACATGAATTCCTAATATTTGAAAGCAAATTCAAGTCAAAACGCTCGCTAAAGTGGCCGGAGTTGTAAATATTATCAGTTTTCTGATCATTTCCCTGCTTTTCACGGGTCATGTCCGTGATTGAAAACAGCAGGAAATGTAGTAAGAATCTACAAACTTTTATTTCAAGGGTTTCTTATAAGTTTTTAATCATTTCTGGAAACTCTAATTGCGTATTTTAAGAGTTTTACCACAATTAGACAGTTTTCTTACAAGTATGTAATGGAACCGGCAGGATAGTAACTGATTCACCAAAAAGACGCTAGAGAAATTCGGCCTCAATTGTAAACATTAGCAGTATAGTCCTCACTTACAGTCTTTCTACACTAATGGTGAGCTGTATAAACATGAATTCCTAATATTTGAAAGCAAATTCAAGTCAAAACGCTCGCTAAAGTGGCCGGAGTTGTAAATATTATCAGTTTTCTGGTCATTTCCCTGCTTTTCACGGGTCATGTCCGTGATTGAAAACAGCAGGAAATGTAGTTAGAATCTACAAACTTTTATTTCAAGGGTTTCTTATAAGTTTTTAATCATTTCTGGAAACTCTAATTGCGTATTTTAAGAGTTTTACCACAATTAGATAGTTTTCTTACAAGTATGTAATGGAACCGGCAGGATAGTAACTGATTCACCAAAAAGACGCTAGAGAAATTCGGCCTCAATTGTAAACATTAGCAGTATAGTCCTCACTTACAGTCTTTCTACACTAATTGTGAGCTGTGTAAACATGAATTCCTAATATTTGAAAGCGAATTCAAGTGAAAACGCTCGCTAAAGTGGCCGGAGTTGTAAATATTATCAGTTTTCTGGTCATTTCCCTGCTTTTCACGGGTCATGTCCGTGATTGAAAACAGCAGGAAATGTAGTAAGAATCTACAAACTTTTATTTCAAGGGTTTCTTATAAGTTTTTAATCATTTCTGGAAACTCTAATTGCGTATTATATGAGTTTTTCCACAATTAGACCGTTTTCTTACAAGTATGTAATGGAACCGGCAGGATAGTAACTGATTCACCAAAAAGACGCTAGAGAAATTCGGCCTCAATTGTAAACATTAGCAGTATAGTCCTCACTTACAGTCTTTCTACACTAATGGTGAGCTGTATAAACATGAATTCCTAATATTTGAAAGCAATTTCAAGTCAAAACGCCCGCTAAAGTGGCCGGAGTTGTAAATATTATCAGTTTTCTGGTCATTTCCCTGCTTTTCACGGGTCATGTCCGTGATTGAAAACAGCAGGAAATGTAGTAAGAATCTACAAACTTTTATTTCAAGGGTTTCTTATAAGTTTTTAATCATTTCTGGAAACTCTAATTGCGTATTTTAAGAGTTTTACCACAATTAGACAGTTTTCTTACAAGTATGTAATGGGCCAAAACCGGTTTGGCTCAGTGGATAGAGCGTCGGCCTGCGGACTGAAAGGTCCCGGGTTCGATTCCGGTCAGGGGCATGTACCTGGGTTGCGGGCATATCCCCAGTGGGAGATGTGCGGGAGGCAGCTGATCGATGTTTCTCTCTCATCGATGTTTCTAACTCTCTATCTCTCTACCTTCTTCTCTGTAAAAAATCAATAAAATATATTTAAAAAAAAAAAAAAAAAAAAAAAAAAAAAAAAAAAAAAAAACAAGTATGTAATGGAACCGGCAGGATAGTAACTGATTCACCAAAAAGACGCTAGAGAAATTCGGCCTCAATTGTAAACATTAGCAGTATAGTCCTCACTTACAGTCTTTCTACACTAATGGTGAGCTGTATAAACATGAATTCCTAATATTTAAAAGCAAATTCAAGTCAAAACGCTCGCTAAAGTGGCCGGAGTTGTAAATATTATCAGTTTTCTGGTCATTTCCCTGCTTTTCACGGGTCATGTCCGTGATTGAAAACAGCAGGAAATGTAGTAAGAATCTACAAACTTTTATTTCAAGGGTTTCTTATAAGTTTTTAATCATTTCTGGAAACTCTAATTGCGTATTTTAAGAGTTTTACCACAATTAGACCGTTTTCTTACAAGTATGTAATGGAACCGGCAGGATAGTAACTGATTCACCAAAAAGACGCTAGAGAAATTCGGCCTCAATTGTAAACATTAGCAGTATAGTCCTCACTTACAGTCTTTCTACACTAATGGTGAGCTGTATAAACATGAATTCCTAATATTTGAAAGCAAATTCAAGTCAAAACGCTCGCTAAAGTGGCCGGAGTTGTAAATATTATCAGTTTTCTGGTCATTTCCCTGCTTTTCACGGGTCTTGTCCGTGATTGAAAACAGCAGGAAATGTAGTAAGAATCTACAAACTTTTATTTCAAGGGTTTCTTATAAGTTTTTAATCATTTCTGCAAACTCTAATTGCGTATTTTAAGAGTTTTACCACAATTAGACCGTTTTCTTACAAGTATGTAATGGAACCGGCAGGATAGTAACTGATTCACCAAAAAGACGCTAGAGAAATTCGGCCTCAATTGTAAACATTAGCAGTATAGTCCTCACTTACAGTCTTTCTACACTAATGGTGAGCTGTATAAACATGAATTCCTAATATTTAAAAGCAAATTCAAGTCAAAACGCCCGCTAAAGTGGCCGGAGTTGTAAATATTATCAGTTTTCTGGTCATTTCCCTGCTTTTCACGGGTCATGTCCGTGATTGAAAACAGCAGGAAATGTAGTAAGAATCTACAAACTTTTATTTCAAGGGTTTCTTATAAGTTTTTAATCATTTCTGGAAACTCTAATTGCGTATTTTAAGAGTTTTACCACAATTAGACCGTTTTCTTACAAGTATGTAATGGAACCGGCAGGATAGTAACTGATTCACCAAAAAGACGCTAGAGAAATTCGGCCTCAATTGTAAACATTAGCAGTATAGTCCTCACTTACAGTCTTTCTACACTAATGGTGAGCTGTATAAACATGAATTCCTAATATTTGAAAGCAAATTCAAGTCAAAACGCTCGCTAAAGTGGCCGGAGTTGTAAATATTATCAGTTTTCTGGTCATTTCCCTGCTTTTCACGGGTCATGTCCGTGATTGAAAACAGCAGGAAATGTAGTAAGAATCTACAAACTTTTATTTCAAGGGTTTCTTATAAGTTTTGAATCATTTCTGGAAACTCTAATTGCGTATTTTAAGAGTTTTACCACAATTAGACCGTTTTCTTACAAGTATGTAATGGAACCGGCAGGATAGTAACTGATTCACCAAAAAGACGCTAGAGAAATTCGGCCTCAATTGTAAACATTAGCAGTATAGTCCTCACTTACAGTCTTTCTACACTAATGGTGAGCTGTATAAACATGAATTCCTAATATTTGAAAGCAAATTCAAGTCAAAACGCTCGCTAATGTGGCCGGAGTTGTAAATATTATCAGTTTTCTGGTCATTTCCCTGCTTTTCACGGGTCTTGTCCGTGATTGAAAACAGCAGGAAATGTAGTAAGAATCTACAAACTTTTATTTCAAGGGTTTCTTATAAGTTTTTAATCATTTCTGCAAACTCTAATTGCGTATTTTAAGAGTTTTACCACAATTAGACAGTTTTCTTACAAGTATGTAATGGAACCGGCAGGATAGTAACTGATTCACCAAAAAGACGCTAGAGAAATTCGGCCTCAATTGTAAACATTAGCAGTATAGTCCTCACTTACAGTCTTTCTACACTAATGGTGAGCTGTATAAACATGAATTCCTAATATTTAAAAGCAAATTCAAGTCAAAACGCTCGCTAAAGTGGCCGGAGTTGTAAATATTATCAGTTTTCTGGTCATTTCCCTGCTTTTCACGGGTCATGTCCGTGATTGAAAACAGCAGGAAATGTAGTAAGAATCTACAAACTTTTATTTCAAGGGTTTCTTATAAGTTTTTAATCATTTCTGGAAACTCTAATTGCGTATTTTAAGAGTTTTACCACAATTAGACCGTTTTCTTACAAGTATGTAATGGAACCGGCAGGATAGTAACTGATTCACCAAAAAGACGCTAGAGAAATTCGGCCTCAATTTTAAACATTAGCAGTATAGTCCTCACTTACAGTCTTTCTACACTAATGGTGAGCTGTATAAACATGAATTCCTAATATTTGAAAGCAAATTCAAGTCAAAACGCTCGCTAAAGTGGCCGGAGTTGTAAATATTATCAGTTTTCTGGTCATTTCCCTGCTTTTCACGGGTCATGTCCGTGATTGAAAACAGCAGGAAATGTAGTAAGAATCTACAAACTTTTATTTCAAGGGTTTCTTATAAGTTTTTAATCATTTCTGGAAACTCTAATTGCGTATTATATGAGTTTTTCCACAATTAGACCGTTTTCTTACAAGTATGTAATGGAACCGGCAGGATAGTAACTGATTCACCAAAAAGACGCTAGAGAAATTCGGCCTCAATTGTAAACATTAGCAGTATAGTCCTCACTTACAGTCTTTCTACACTAATGGTGAGCTGTATAAACATGAATTCCTAATATTTGAAAGCAATTTCAAGTCAAAACGCCCGCTAAAGTGGCCGGAGTTGTAAATATTATCAGTTTTCTGGTCATTTCCCTGCTTTTCACGGGTCATGTCCGTGATTGAAAACAGCAGGAAATGTAGTAAGAATCTACAAACTTTTATTTCAAGGGTTTCTTATAAGTTTTTAATCATTTCTGGAAACTCTAATTGCGTATTTTAAGAGTTTTACCACAATTAGACAGTTTTCTTACAAGTATGTAATGGGCCAAAACCGGTTTGGCTCAGTGGATAGAGCGTCGGCCTGCGGACTGAAAGGTCCCGGGTTCGATTCCGGTCAGGGGCATGTACCTGGGTTGCGGGCATATCCCCAGTGGGAGATGTGCGGGAGGCAGCTGATCGATGTTTCTCTCTCATCGATGTTTCTAACTCTCTATCTCTCTACCTTCTTCTCTGTAAAAAATCAATAAAATATATTTAAAAAAAAAAAAAAAAAAAAAAAAACAAGTATGTAATGGAACCGGCAGGATAGTAACTGATTCACCAAAAAGACGCTAGAGAAATTCGGCCTCAATTGTAAACATTAGCAGTATAGTCCTCACTTACAGTCTTTCTACACTAATGGTGAGCTGTATAAACATGAATTCCTAATATTTAAAAGCAAATTCAAGTCAAAACGCTCGCTAAAGTGGCCGGAGTTGTAAATATTATCAGTTTTCTGGTCATTTCCCTGCTTTTCACGGGTCATGTCCGTGATTGAAAACAGCAGGAAATGTAGTAAGAATCTACAAACTTTTATTTCAAGGGTTTCTTATAAGTTTTTAATCATTTCTGGAAACTCTAATTGCGTATTTTAAGAGTTTTACCACAATTAGACCGTTTTCTTACAAGTATGTAATGGAACCGGCAGGATAGTAACTGATTCACCAAAAAGACGCTAGAGAAATTCGGCCTCAATTGTAAACATTAGCAGTATAGTCCTCACTTACAGTCTTTCTACACTAATGGTGAGCTGTATAAACATGAATTCCTAATATTTGAAAGCAAATTCAAGTCAAAACGCTCGCTAAAGTGGCCGGAGTTGTAAATATTATCAGTTTTCTGGTCATTTCCCTGCTTTTCACGGGTCTTGTCCGTGATTGAAAACAGCAGGAAATGTAGTAAGAATCTACAAACTTTTATTTCAAGGGTTTCTTATAAGTTTTTAATCATTTCTGCAAACTCTAATTGCGTATTTTAAGAGTTTTACCACAATTAGACAGTTTTCTTACAAGTATGTAATGGAACCGGCAGGATAGTAACTGATTCACCAAAAAGACGCTAGAGAAATTCGGCCTCAATTGTAAACATTAGCAGTATAGTCCTCACTTACAGTCTTTCTACACTAATGGTGAGCTGTATAAACATGAATTCCTAATATTTAAAAGCAAATTCAAGTCAAAACGCCCGCTAAAGTGGCCGGAGTTGTAAATATTATCAGTTTTCTGGTCATTTCCCTGCTTTTCACGGGTCATGTCCGTGATTGAAAACAGCAGGAAATGTAGTAAGAATCTACAAACTTTTATTTCAAGGGTTTCTTATAAGTTTTTAATCATTTCTGGAAACTCTAATTGCGTATTTTAAGAGTTTTACCACAATTAGACCGTTTTCTTACAAGTATGTAATGGAACCGGCAGGATAGTAACTGATTCACCAAAAAGACGCTAGAGAAATTCGGCCTCAATTGTAAACATTAGCAGTATAGTCCTCACTTACAGTCTTTCTACACTAATGGTGAGCTGTATAAACATGAATTCCTAATATTTGAAAGCAAATTCAAGTCAAAACGCTCGCTAAAGTGGCCGGAGTTGTAAATATTATCAGTTTTCTGGTCATTTCCCTGCTTTTCACGGGTCATGTCCGTGATTGAAAACAGCAGGAAATGTAGTAAGAATCTACAAACTTTTATTTCAAGGGTTTCTTATAAGTTTTGAATCATTTCTGGAAACTCTAATTGCGTATTTTAAGAGTTTTACCACAATTAGACCGTTTTCTTACAAGTATGTAATGGAACCGGCAGGATAGTAACTGATTCACCAAAAAGACGCTAGAGAAATTCGGCCTCAATTGTAAACATTAGCAGTATAGTCCTCACTTACAGTCTTTCTACACTAATGGTGAGCTGTATAAACATGAATTCCTAATATTTGAAAGCAAATTCAAGTCAAAACGCTCGCTAATGTGGCCGGAGTTGTAAATATTATCAGTTTTCTGGTCATTTCCCTGCTTTTCACGGGTCTTGTCCGTGATTGAAAACAGCAGGAAATGTAGTAAGAATCTACAAACTTTTATTTCAAGGGTTTCTTATAAGTTTTTAATCATTTCTGCAAACTCTAATTGCGTATTTTAAGAGTTTTACCACAATTAGACAGTTTTCTTACAAGTATGTAATGGAACCGGCAGGATAGTAACTGATTCACCAAAAAGACGCTAGAGAAATTCGGCCTCAATTGTAAACATTAGCAGTATAGTCCTCACTTACAGTCTTTCTACACTAATGGTGAGCTGTATAAACATGAATTCCTAATATTTAAAAGCAAATTCAAGTCAAAACGCTCGCTAAAGTGGCCGGAGTTGTAAATATTATCAGTTTTCTGGTCATTTCCCTGCTTTTCACGGGTCATGTCCGTGATTGAAAACAGCAGGAAATGTAGTAAGAATCTACAAACTTTTATTTCAAGGGTTTCTTATAAGTTTTTAATCATTTCTGGAAACTCTAATTGCGTATTTTAAGAGTTTTACCACAATTAGACCGTTTTCTTACAAGTATGTAATGGAACCGGCAGGATAGTAACTGATTCACCAAAAAGACGCTAGAGAAATTCGGCCTCAATTTTAAACATTAGCAGTATAGTCCTCACTTACAGTCTTTCTACACTAATGGTGAGCTGTATAAACATGAATTCCTAATATTTGAAAGCAAATTCAAGTCAAAACGCTCGCTAAAGTGGCCGGAGTTGTAAATATTATCAGTTTTCTGGTCATTTCCCTGCTTTTCACGGGTCATGTCCGTGATTGAAAACAGCAGGAAATGTAGTAAGAATCTACAAACTTTTATTTCAAGGGTTTCTTATAAGTTTTTAATCATTTCTGGAAACTCTAATTGCGTATTTTAAGAGTTTTACCACAATTAGACCGTTTTCTTACAAGTATGTAATGGAACCGGCAGGATAGTAACTGATTCACCAAAAAGACGCTAGAGAAATTCGGCCTCAATTGTAAACATTAGCAGTATAGTCCTCACTTACAGTCTTTCTACACTAATGGTGAGCTGTATAAACATGAATTCCTAATATTTGAAAGCAAATTCAAGTCAAAACGCTCGCTAAAGTGGCCGGAGTTGTAAATATTATCAGTTTTCTGGTCATTTCCCTGCTTTTCACGGGTCATGTCCGTGATTGAAAACAGCAGGAAATGTAGTAAGAATCTACAAACTTTTATTTCAAGGGTTTCTTATAAGTTTTTAATCATTTCTGGAAACTCTAATTGCGTATTTTAAGAGTTTTACCACAATTAGACAGTTTTCTTACAAGTATGTAATGGAACCGGCAGGATAGTAACTGATTCACCAAAAAGACGCTAGAGAAATTCGGCCTCTATTGTAAACATTAGCAGTATAGTCCTCACAGTCTTTCTACACTAATGGTGAGCTGTATAAACATGAATTCCTAATATTTGAAAGCAAATTCAAGTCAAAACGCTCGCTAAAGTGGCCGGAGTTGTAAATATTATCAGTTTTCTGATCATTTCCCTGCTTTTCACGGGTCATGTCCGTGATTGAAAACAGCAGGAAATGTAGTAAGAATCTACAAACTTTTATTTCAAGGGTTTCTTATAAGTTTTTAATCATTTCTGGAAACTCTAATTGCGTATTTTAAGAGTTTTACCACAATTAGACCGTTTTCTTACAAGTATGTAATGGAACCGGCAGGATAGTAACTGATTCACCAAAAAGACGCTAGAGAAATTCGGCCTCAATTGTAAACATTAGCAGTATAGTCCTCACTTACAGTCTTTCTACACTAATGGTGAGCTGTATAAACATGAATTCCTAATATTTAAAAGCAAATTCAAGTCAAAACGCTCGCTAAAGTGGCCGGAGTTGTAAATATTATCAGTTTTCTGGTCATTTCCCTGCTTTTCACGGGTCATGTCCGTGATTGAAAACAGCAGGAAATGTAGTAAGAATCTACAAACTTTTATTTCAAGGGTTTCTTATAAGTTTTTAATCATTTCTGGAAACTCTAATTGCGTATTTTAAGAGTTTTACCACAATTAGACCGTTTTCTTACAAGTATGTAATGGAACCGGCAGGATAGTAACTGATTCACCAAAAAGACGCTAGAGAAATTCGGCCTCAATTGTAAACATTAGCAGTATAGTCCTCACTTACAGTCTTTCTACACTAATGGTGAGCTGTATAAACATGAATTCCTAATATTTGAAAGCAAATTCAAGTCAAAACGCTCGCTAAAGTGGCCGGAGTTGTAAATATTATCAGTTTTCTGGTCATTTCCCTGCTTTTCACGGGTCTTGTCCGTGATTGAAAACAGCAGGAAATGTAGTAAGAATCTACAAACTTTTATTTCAAGGGTTTCTTATAAGTTTTTAATCATTTCTGCAAACTCTAATTGCGTATTTTAAGAGTTTTACCACAATTAGACAGTTTTCTTACAAGTATGTAATGGAACCGGCAGGATAGTAACTGATTCACCAAAAAGACGCTAGAGAAATTCGGCCTCAATTGTAAACATTAGCAGTATAGTCCTCACTTACAGTCTTTCTACACTAATGGTGAGCTGTATAAACATGAATTCCTAATATTTAAAAGCAAATTCAAGTCAAAACGCCCGCTAAAGTGGCCGGAGTTGTAAATATTATCAGTTTTCTGGTCATTTCCCTGCTTTTCACGGGTCATGTCCGTGATTGAAAACAGCAGGAAATGTAGTAAGAATCTACAAACTTTTATTTCAAGGGTTTCTTATAAGTTTTTAATCATTTCTGGAAACTCTAATTGCGTATTTTAAGAGTTTTACCACAATTAGACCGTTTTCTTACAAGTATGTAATGGAACCGGCAGGATAGTAACTGATTCACCAAAAAGACGCTAGAGAAATTCGGCCTCAATTGTAAACATTAGCAGTATAGTCCTCACTTACAGTCTTTCTACACTAATGGTGAGCTGTATAAACATGAATTCCTAATATTTGAAAGCAAATTCAAGTCAAAACGCTCGCTAAAGTGGCCGGAGTTGTAAATATTATCAGTTTTCTGGTCATTTCCCTGCTTTTCACGGGTCATGTCCGTGATTGAAAACAGCAGGAAATGTAGTAAGAATCTACAAACTTTTATTTCAAGGGTTTCTTATAAGTTTTGAATCATTTCTGGAAACTCTAATTGCGTATTTTAAGAGTTTTACCACAATTAGACCGTTTTCTTACAAGTATGTAATGGAACCGGCAGGATAGTAACTGATTCACCAAAAAGACGCTAGAGAAATTCGGCCTCAATTGTAAACATTAGCAGTATAGTCCTCACTTACAGTCTTTCTACACTAATGGTGAGCTGTATAAACATGAATTCCTAATATTTGAAAGCAAATTCAAGTCAAAACGCTCGCTAATGTGGCCGGAGTTGTAAATATTATCAGTTTTCTGGTCATTTCCCTGCTTTTCACGGGTCTTGTCCGTGATTGAAAACAGCAGGAAATGTAGTAAGAATCTACAAACTTTTATTTCAAGGGTTTCTTATAAGTTTTTAATCATTTCTGCAAACTCTAATTGCGTATTTTAAGAGTTTTACCACAATTAGACAGTTTTCTTACAAGTATGTAATGGAACCGGCAGGATAGTAACTGATTCACCAAAAAGACGCTAGAGAAATTCGGCCTCAATTGTAAACATTAGCAGTATAGTCCTCACTTACAGTCTTTCTACACTAATGGTGAGCTGTATAAACATGAATTCCTAATATTTAAAAGCAAATTCAAGTCAAAACGCTCGCTAAAGTGGCCGGAGTTGTAAATATTATCAGTTTTCTGGTCATTTCCCTGCTTTTCACGGGTCATGTCCGTGATTGAAAACAGCAGGAAATGTAGTAAGAATCTACAAACTTTTATTTCAAGGGTTTCTTATAAGTTTTTAATCATTTCTGGAAACTCTAATTGCGTATTTTAAGAGTTTTACCACAATTAGACCGTTTTCTTACAAGTATGTAATGGAACCGGCAGGATAGTAACTGATTCACCAAAAAGACGCTAGAGAAATTCGGCCTCAATTTTAAACATTAGCAGTATAGTCCTCACTTACAGTCTTTCTACACTAATGGTGAGCTGTATAAACATGAATTCCTAATATTTGAAAGCAAATTCAAGTCAAAACGCTCGCTAAAGTGGCCGGAGTTGTAAATATTATCAGTTTTCTGGTCATTTCCCTGCTTTTCACGGGTCATGTCCGTGATTGAAAACAGCAGGAAATGTAGTAAGAATCTACAAACTTTTATTTCAAGGGTTTCTTATAAGTTTTTAATCATTTCTGGAAACTCTAATTGCGTATTTTAAGAGTTTTACCACAATTAGACCGTTTTCTTACAAGTATGTAATGGAACCGGCAGGATAGTAACTGATTCACCAAAAAGACGCTAGAGAAATTCGGCCTCAATTGTAAACATTAGCAGTATAGTCCTCACTTACAGTCTTTCTACACTAATGGTGAGCTGTATAAACATGAATTCCTAATATTTGAAAGCAAATTCAAGTCAAAACGCTCGCTAAAGTGGCCGGAGTTGTAAATATTATCAGTTTTCTGGTCATTTCCCTGCTTTTCACGGGTCATGTCCGTGATTGAAAACAGCAGGAAATGTAGTAAGAATCTACAAACTTTTATTTCAAGGGTTTCTTATAAGTTTTTAATCATTTCTGGAAACTCTAATTGCGTATTTTAAGAGTTTTACCACAATTAGACAGTTTTCTTACAAGTATGTAATGGAACCGGCAGGATAGTAACTGATTCACCAAAAAGACGCTAGAGAAATTCGGCCTCTATTGTAAACATTAGCAGTATAGTCCTCACAGTCTTTCTACACTAATGGTGAGCTGTATAAACATGAATTCCTAATATTTGAAAGCAAATTCAAGTCAAAACGCTCGCTAAAGTGGCCGGAGTTGTAAATATTATCAGTTTTCTGATCATTTCCCTGCTTTTCACGGGTCATGTCCGTGATTGAAAACAGCAGGAAATGTAGTAAGAATCTACAAACTTTTATTTCAAGGGTTTCTTATAAGTTTTTAATCATTTCTGGAAACTCTAATTGCGTATTTTAAGAGTTTTACCACAATTAGACCGTTTTCTTACAATATGTAATGGAACCGGCAGGATAGTAACTGATTCACCAAAAAGACGCTAGAGAAATTCGGCCTCAATTGTAAACATTAGCAGTATAGTCCTCACTTACAGTCTTTCTACACTAATGGTGAGCTGTATAAACATGAATTCCTAATATTTGAAAGCAAATTCAAGTCAAAACGCTCGCTAAAGTGGCCGGAGTTGTAAATATTATCAGTTTTCTGGTCATTTCCCTGCTTTTCACGGGTCATGTCCGTGATTGAAAACAGCAGGAAATGTAGTAAGAATCTACAAACTTTTATTTCAAGGGTTTCTTATAAGTTTTTAATCATTTCTGGAAACTCTAATTGCGTATTTTAAGAGTTTTACCACAATTAGACCGTTTTCTTACAAGTATGTAATGGAACCGGCAGGATAGTAACTGATTCACCAAAAAGACGCTAGAGAAATTCGGCCTCAATTGTAAACATTAGCAGTATAGTCCTCACTTACAGTCTTTCTACACTAATGGTGAGCTGTATAAACATGAATTCCTAATATTTGAAAGCAATTTCAAGTCAAAACGCCCGCTAAAGTGGCCGGAGTTGTAAATATTATCAGTTTTCTGGTCATTTCCCTGCTTTTCACGGGTCATGTCCGTGATTGAAAACAGCAGGAAATGTAGTAAGAATCTACAAACTTTTATTTCAAGGGTTTCTTATAAGTTTTTAATCATTTCTGGAAACTCTAATTGCGTATTTTAAGAGTTTTACCACAATTAGACAGTTTTCTTACAAGTATGTAATGGAACCGGCAGGATAGTAACTGATTCACCAAAAAGACGCTAGAGAAATTCGGCCTCAATTGTAAACATTAGCAGTATAGTCCTCACTTACAGTCTTTCTACACTAATGGTGAGCTGTATAAACATGAATTCCTAATATTTGAAAGCAAATTCAAGTCAAAACGCTCGCTAAAGTGGCCGGAGTTGTAAATATTATCAGTTTTCTGGTCATTTCCCTGCTTTTCACGGGTCATGTCCGTGATTGAAAACAGCAGGAAATGTAGTTAGAATCTACAAACTTTTATTTCAAGGGTTTCTTATAAGTTTTTAATCATTTCTGGAAACTCTAATTGCGTATTTTAAGAGTTTTACCACAATTAGATAGTTTTCTTACAAGTATGTAATGGAACCGGCAGGATAGTAACTGATTCACCAAAAAGACGCTAGAGAAATTCGGCCTCAATTGTAAACATTAGCAGTATAGTCCTCACTTACAGTCTTTCTACACTAATTGTGAGCTGTGTAAACATGAATTCCTAATATTTGAAAGCGAATTCAAGTGAAAACGCTCGCTAAAGTGGCCGGAGTTGTAAATATTATCAGTTTTCTGGTCATTTCCCTGCTTTTCACGGGTCATGTCCGTGATTGAAAACAGCAGGAAATGTAGTAAGAATCTACAAACTTTTATTTCAAGGGTTTCTTATAAGTTTTTAATCATTTCTGGAAACTCTAATTGCGTATTTTAAGAGTTTTACCACAATTAGACCGTTTTCTTACAAGTATGTAATGGAACCGGCAGGATAGTAACTGATTCACCAAAAAGACGCTAGAGAAATTCGGCCTCAATTGTAAACATTAGCAGTATAGTCCTCACTTACAGTCTTTCTACACTAATGGTGAGCTGTATAAACATGAATTCCTAATATTTGAAAGCAAATTCAAGTCAAAACGCTCGCTAAAGTGGCTGGAGTTGTAAATATTATCAGTTTTCTGGTCATTTCCCTGCTTTTCACGGGTCATGTCCGTGATTGAAAACAGCAGGAAATGTAGTAAGAATCTACAAACTTTTATTTCAAGGGTTTCTTATAAGTTTTTAATCATTTCTGGAAACTCTAATTGCGTATTTTAAGAGTTTTACCACAATTAGACAGTTTTCTTACAAGTATGTAATGGAACCGGCAGGATAGTAACTGATTCACCAAAAAGACGCTAGAGAAATTCGGCCTCAATTGTAAACATTAGCAGTATAGTCCTCACTTACAGTCTTTCTACACTAATGGTGAGCTGTATAAACATGAATTCCTAATATTTAAAAGCAAATTCAAGTCAAAACGCTCGCTAAAGTGGCCGGAGTTGTAAATATTATTAGTTTTCTGGTCATTTCCCTGCTTTTCACGGGTCATGTCCGTGATTGAAAACAGCAGGAAATGTAGTAAGAATCTACAAACTTTTATTTCAAGGGTTTCTTATAAGTTTTTAATCATTTCTGGAAACTCTAATTGCGTATTTTAAGATTTTTACCACAATTAGACCGTTTTCTTACAAGTATGTAATGGAACCGGCAGGATAGTAACTGATTCACCAAAAAGACGCTAGAGAAATTCGGCCTCAATTTTAAACATTAGCAGTATAGTCCTCACTTACAGTCTTTCTACACTAATGGTGAGCTGTATAAACATGAATTCCTAATATTTGAAAGCAAATTCAAGTCAAAACGCTCGCTAAAGTGGCCGGAGTTGTAAATATTATCAGTTTTCTGGTCATTTCCCTCCTTTTCACGGGTCATGTCCGTGATTGAAAACAGCAGGAAATGTAGTAAGAATCTACAAACTTTTATTTCAAGGGTTTCTTATAAGTTTTTAATCATTTCTGGAAACTCTAATTGCGTATTTTAAGAGTTTTACCACAATTAGACCGTTTTCTTACAAGTATGTAATGGAACCGGCAGGATAGTAACTGATTCACCAAAAAGACGCTAGAGAAATTCGGCCTCAATTGTAAACATTAGCAGTATAGTCCTCACTTACAGTCTTTCTACACTAATGGTGAGCTGTATAAACATGAATTCCTAATATTTGAAAGCAAATTCAAGTCAAAACGCTCGCTAAAGTGGCCGGAGTTGTAAATATTATCAGTTTTCTGGTCATTTCCCTGCTTTTCACGGGTCATGTCCGTGATTGAAAACAGCAGGAAATGTAGTAAGAATCTACAAACTTTTATTTCAAGGGTTTCTTATAAGTTTTTAATCATTTCTGGAAACTCTAATTGCGTATTTTAAGAGTTTTACCACAATTAGACAGTTTTCTTACAAGTATGTAATGGAACCGGCAGGATAGTAACTGATTCACCAAAAAGACGCTAGAGAAATTCGGCCTCTATTGTAAACATTAGCAGTATAGTCCTCACTTACAGTCTTTCTACACTAATGGTGAGCTGTATAAACATGAATTCCTAATATTTGAAAGCAAATTCAAGTCAAAACGCTCGCTAAAGTGGCCGGAGTTGTAAATATTATCAGTTTTCTGATCATTTCCCTGCTTTTCACGGGTCATGTCCGTGATTGAAAACAGCAGGAAATGTAGTAAGAATCTACAAACTTTTATTTCAAGGGTTTCTTATAAGTTTTTAATCATTTCTGGAAACTCTAATTGCGTATTTTAAGAGTTTTACCACAATTAGACAGTTTTCTTACAAGTATGTAATGGAACCGGCAGGATAGTAACTGATTCACCAAAAAGACGCTAGAGAAATTCGGCCTCAATTGTAAACATTAGCAGTATAGTCCTCACTTACAGTCTTTCTACACTAATGGTGAGCTGTATAAACATGAATTCCTAATATATGAAAGCAAATTCAAGTCAAAACGCTCGCTAAAGTGGCCGGAGTTGTAAATATTATCAGTTTTCTGGTCATTTCCCTGCTTTTCACGGGTCATGTCCGTGATTGAAAACAGCAGGAAATGTAGTTAGAATCTACAAACTTTTATTTCAAGGGTTTCTTATAAGT
The DNA here is from genome assembly GCF_964212035.1 of Myotis nattereri. NCBI lineage: Eukaryota > Metazoa > Chordata > Mammalia > Chiroptera > Vespertilionidae > Myotis > Myotis nattereri. The sequence continues at coordinate 1,393,180 of NC_138083.1, forward strand.
TTTTAATCATTTCTGGAAACTCTAATTGCGTATTTTAAGAGTTTTACCACAATTAGATAGTTTTCTTACAAGTATGTAATGGAACCGGCAGGATAGTAACTGATTCACCAAAAAGACGCTAGAGAAATTCGGCCTCAATTGTAAACATTAGCAGTATAGTCCTCACTTACAGTCTTTCTACACTAATTGTGAGCTGTGTAAACATGAATTCCTAATATTTGAAAGCGAATTCAAGTGAAAACGCTCGCTAAAGTGGCCGGAGTTGTAAATATTATCAGTTTTCTGGTCATTTCCCTGCTTTTCACGGGTCATGTCCGTGATTGAAAACAGCAGGAAATGTAGTAAGAATCTACAAACTTTTATTTCAAGGGTTTCTTATAAGTTTTTAATCATTTCTGGAAACTCTAATTGCGTATTTTAAGAGTTTTACCACAATTAGACAGTTTTCTTACAAGTATGTAATGGAACCGGCATGATAGTAACTGATTCACCAAAAAGACGCTAGAGAAATTCGGCCTCAATTGTAAACATTAGCAGTATAGTCCTCACTTACAGTCTTTCTACACTAATGGTGAGCTGTATAAACATGAATTCCTAATATTTGAAAGCAATTTCAAGTCAAAACGCCCGCTACGGTGGCCGGAGTTGTAAATATTATCAGTTTTCTGGTCATTTCCCTGCTTTTCACGGGTCATGTCCGTGATTGAAAACAGCAGGAAATGTAGTAAGAATCTACAAACTTTTATTTCAAGGGTTTCTTATAAGTTTTTAATCATTTCTGGAAACATTAATTGCGTATTTTAAGAGTTTTACCACAATTAGACAGTTTTCTTACAAGTATGTAATGGGCCAAAACCGGTTTGGCTCAGTGGATAGAGCGTTGGCCTGCGGACTGAAAGGTCCCGGGTTCGATTCCGGTCAGGGGCATGTACCTGGGTTGCGGGCATATCCCCAGTGGGAGATGTGCGGGAGGCAGCTGATCAATGTTTCTCTCTCATCGATGTTTCTAACTCTCTATCTCTCTACCTTCTTCTCTGTAAAAAATCAATAAAATATATTTAAAAAAAAAAAAAAAAAAAAAAAAAAAAAAAAAAAACAAGTATGTAATGGAACCGGCAGGATAGTAACTGATTCACCAAAAAGACGATAGAGAAATTCGGCCTCAATTGTAAACATTAGCAGTATAGTCCTCACTTACAGTCTTTCTACACTAATGGTGAGCTGTATAAACATGAATTCCTAATATTTAAAAGCAAATTCAAGTCAAAACGCTCGCTAAAGTGGCCGGAGTTGTAAATATTATCAGTTTTCTGGTCATTTCCCTGCTTTTCACGGGTCATGTCCGTGATTGAAAACAGCAGGAAATGTAGTAAGAATCTACAAACTTTTATTTCAAGGGTTTCTTATAAGTTTTTAATCATTTCTGGAAACTCTAATTGCGTATTTTAAGAGTTTTACCACAATTAGACCGTTTTCTTACAAGTATGTAATGGAACCGGCAGGATAGTAACTGATTCACCAAAAAGACGCTAGAGAAATTCGGCCTCAATTGTAAACATTAGCAGTATAGTCCTCACTTACAGTCTTTCTACACTAATGGTGAGCTGTATAAACATGAATTCCTAATATTTGAAAGCAAATTCAAGTCAAAACGCTCGCTAAAGTGGCCGGAGTTGTAAATATTATCAGTTTTCTGGTCATTTCCCTGCTTTTCACGGGTCATGTCCGTGATTGAAAACAGCAGGAAATGTAGTAAGAATCTACAAACTTTTATTTCAAGGGTTTCTTATAAGTTTTTAATCATTTCTGGAAACTCTAATTGCGTATTTTAAGAGTTTTACCACAATTAGACCGTTTTCTTACAAGTATGTAATGGAACCGGCAGGATAGTAACTGATTCACCAAAAAGACGCTAGAGAAATTCGGCCTCAATTGTAAACATTAGCAGTATAGTCCTCACTTACAGTCTTTCTACACTAATGGTGAGCTGTATAAACATGAATTCCTAATATTTGAAAGCAAATTCAAGTGAAAACGCTCGCTAAAGTGGCCGGAGTTGTAAATATTATCAGTTTTCTGGTCATTTCCCTGCTTTTCACGGGTCATATCCGTGATTGAAAACAGCAGGAAATGTAGTAAGAATCTACAAACTTTTATTTCAAGGGTTTCTTATAAGTTTTTAATCATTTCTGGAAACTCTAATTGCGTATTTTAAGAGTTTTACCACAATTAGACAGTTTTCTTACAAGTATGTAATGGAACCGGCAGGATAGTAACTGATTCACCAAAAAGACGCTAGAGAAATTCGGCCTCAATTGTAAACATTAGCAGTATAGTCCTCACTTACAGTCTTTCTACACTAATGGTGAGCTGTATAAACATGAATTCCTAATATTTGAAAGCAAATTCAAGTCAAAACGCTCGCTAATGTGGCCGGAGTTGTAAATATTATCAGTTTTCTGGTCATTTCCCTGCTTTTCACGGGTCTTGTCCGTGATTGAAAACAGCAGGAAATGTAGTAAGAATCTACAAACTTTTATTTCAAGGGTTTCTTATAAGTTTTTAATCATTTCTGCAAACTCTAATTGCGTATTTTAAGAGTTTTACCACAATTAGACAGTTTTCTTACAAGTATGTAATGGAACCGGCAGGATAGTAACTGATTCACCAAAAAGACGCTAGAGAAATTCGGCCTCAATTGTAAACATTAGCAGTATAGTCCTCACTTACAGTCTTTCTACACTAATGGTGAGCTGTATAAACATGAATTCCTAATATTTAAAAGCAAATTCAAGTCAAAACGCTCGCTAAAGTGGCGGGAGTTGTAAATATTATCAGTTTTCTGGTCATTTCCCTGCTTTTCACGGGTCATGTCCGTGATTGAAAACAGCAGGAAATGTAGTAAGAATCTACAAACTTTTATTTCAAGGGTTTCTTATAAGTTTTTAATCATTTCTGGAAACTCTAATTGCGTATTTTAAGAGTTTTACCACAATTAGACCGTTTTCTTACAAGTATGTAATGGAACCGGCAGGATAGTAACTGATTCACCAAAAAGACGCTAGAGAAATTCGGCCTCAATTGTAAACATTAGCAGTATAGTCCTCACTTACAGTCTTTCTACACTAATGGTGAGCTGTATAAACATGAATTCCTAATATTTGAAAGCAAATTCAAGTCAAAACGCTCGCTAAAGTGGCCGGAGTTGTAAATATTATCAGTTTTCTGGTCATTTCCCTGCTTTTCACGGGTCATGTCCGTGATTGAAAACAGCAGGAAATGTAGTAAGAATCTACAAACTTTTATTTCAAGGGTTTCTTATAAGTTTTTAATCATTTCTGGAAACTCTAATTGCGTATTTTAAGAGTTTTACCACAATTAGACCGTTTTCTTACAAGTATGTAATGGAACCGGCAGGATAGTAACTGATTCACCAAAAAGACGCTAGAGAAATTCGGCCTCAATTGTAAACATTAGCAGTATAGTCCTCACTTACAGTCTTTCTACACTAATGGTGAGCTGTATAAACATGAATTCCTAATATTTGAAAGCAAATTCAAGTCAAAACGCTCGCTAAAGTGGCCGGAGTTGTAAATATTATCAGTTTTCTGGTCATTTCCCTGCTTTTCACGGGTCATGTCCGTGATTGAAAACAGCAGGAAATGTAGTAAGAATCTACAAACTTTTATTTCAAGGGTTTCTTATAAGTTTTTAATCATTTCTGGAAACTCTAATTGCGTATTTTAAGAGTTTTACCACAATTAGACAGTTTTCTTACAAGTATGTAATGGAACCGGCAGGATAGTAACTGATTCACCAAAAAGACGCTAGAGAAATTCGGCCTCAATTGTAAACATTAGCAGTATAGTCCTCACTTACAGTCTTTCTACACTAATGGTGAGCTGTATAAACATGAATTCCTAATATTTGAAAGCAAATTCAAGTCAAAACGCTCGCTAATGTGGCCGGAGTTGTAAATATTATCAGTTTTCTGGTCATTTCCCTGCTTTTCACGGGTCTTGTCCGTGATTGAAAACAGCAGGAAATGTAGTAAGAATCTACAAACTTTTATTTCAAGGGTTTCTTATAAGTTTTTAATCATTTCTGCAAACTCTAATTGCGTATTTTAAGAGTTTTACCACAATTAGACAGTTTTCTTACAAGTATGTAATGGAACCGGCAGGATAGTACCTGATTCACCAAAAAGACGCTAGAGAAATTCGGCCTCAATTGTAAACATTAGCAGTATAGTCCTCACTTACAGTCTTTCTACACTAATGGTGAGCTGTATAAACTTGAATTCCTAATATTTGAAAGCAAATTCAAGTCAAAACGCTCGCTAAAGTGGCCGGAGTTGTAAATATTATCAGTTTTCTGGTCATTTCCCTGCTTTTCACGGGTCATGTCCGTGATTGAAAACAGCAGGAAATGTAGTAAGAATCTACAAACTTTTATTTCAAGGGTTTCTTATAAGTTTTTAATCATTTCTGGAAACGCTAATTGCGTATTTTAAGAGTTTTACCACAATTAGACAGTTTTCTTACAAGTATGTAATGGAACCGGCAGGATAGTAACTGATTCACCAAAAAGACGCTAGAGAAATTCGGCCTCAATTGTAAACATTAGCAGTATAGTCCTCACTTACAGTCTTTCTACACTAATGGTGAGCTGTATAAACATGAATTCCTAATATTTGAAAGCAAATTCAAGTCAAAACGCTCGCTAAAGTGGCCGGAGTTGTAAATATTATTAGTTTTCTGGTCATTTCCCTGCTTTTCACGGGTCATGTCCGTGATTGACAACAGCAGGAAATGTAGTAAGAATCTACAAACTTTTATTTCAAGGGTTTCTTATAAGTTTTTAATCATTTCTGGAAACTCTAATTGCATATTTTAAGAGTTTTACCACAATGAGACAGTTTTCTTACAAGTATGTAATGGAACCGGCAGGATAGTAACTGATTCACCAAAAAGACGCTAGAGAAATTCGGCCTCAATTGTAAACATTAGCAGTATAGTCCTCACTTACAGTCTTTCTACACTAATGGTGAGCTGTATAAACATGAATTCCTAATATTTGAAAGCAAATTCAAGTCAAAACGCTCGCTAATGTGGCCGGAGTTGTAAATATTATCAGTTTTCTGGTCATTTCCCTGCTTTTCACGGGTCTTGTCCGTGATTGAAAACAGCAGGAAATGTAGTAAGAATCTACAAACTTTTATTTCAAGGGTTTCTTATAAGTTTTTAATCATTTCTGCAAACTCTAATTGCGTATTTTAAGAGTTTTACCACAATGAGACAGTTTTCTTACAAGTATGTAATGGAACCGGCAGGATAGTAACTGATTCACCAAAAAGACGCTAGAGAAATTCGGCCTCAATTGTAAACATTAGCAGTATAGTCCTCACTTACAGTCTTTCTACACTAATGGTGAGCTGTATAAACATGAATTCCTAATATTTGAAAGCAAATTCAAGTCAAAACGCTCGCTAAAGTGGCCGGAGTTGTAAATATTATCAGTTTTCTGGTCATTTCCCTGCTTTTCACGGGTCATGTCCGTGATTGAAAACAGCAGGAAATGTAGTAAGAATCTACAAACTTTTATTTCAAGGGTTTCTTATAAGTTTTTAATCATTTCTGGAAACTCTAATTGCGTATTTTAAGAGTTTTACCACAATGAGACCGTTTTCTTACAAGTATGTAATGGAACCGGCAGGATAGTAACTGATTCACCAAAAAGACGCTAGAGAAATTCGGCCTCAATTGTAAACATTAGCAGTATAGTCCTCACTTACAGTCTTTCTACACTAATGGTGAGCTGTATAAACATGAATTCCTAATATTTGAAAGCAAATTCAAGTCAAAACGCTCGCTAAAGTGGCCGGAGTTGTAAATATTATCAGTTTTCTGGTCATTTCCCTGCTTTTCACGGGTCATGTCCGTGATTAAAAACAGCAGGAAATGTAGTAAGAATCTACAAACTTTTATTTCAAGGGTTTCTTATAAGTTTTTAATCATTTCTGGAAACTCTAATTGCGTATTTTAAGAGTTTTACCACAATTAGACCGTTTTCTTACAAGTATGTAATGGAACCGGCAGGATAGTAACTGATTCACCAAAAAGACGCTAGAGAAATTCGGCCTCAATTGTAAACATTAGCAGTATAGTCCTCACTTACAGTCTTTCTACACTAATGGTGAGCTGTATAAACATGAATTCCTAATATTTGAAAGCAAATTCAAGTCAAAACGCTCGCTAAAGTGGCCGGAGTTGTAAATATTATCAGTTTTCTGGTCATTTCCCTGCTTTTCACGGGTCATGTCCGTGATTGAAAACAGCAGGAAATGTAGTAAGAATCTACAAACTTTTATTTCAAGGGTTTCTTATAAGTTTTTAATCATTTCTGGAAACTCTAATTGCGTATTTTAAGAGTTTTACCACAATTAGACAGTTTTCTTCCAAGTATGTAATGGAACCGGCAGGATAGTAACTGATTCACCAAAAAGACGCTAGAGAAATTCGGCCTCAATTGTAAACATTAGCAGTATAGTCCTCACTTACAGTCTTTCTACACTAATGGTGAGCTGTATAAACATGAATTCCTAATATTTGAAAGCAAATTCAAGTCAAAACGCTCGCTAAAGTGGCCGGAGTTGTAAATATTATCAGTTTTCTGGTCATTTCCCTGCTTTTCACGGGTCATGTCCGTGATTGAAAACAGCAGGAAATGTAGTTAGAATCTACAAACTTTTATTTCAGGGGTTTCTTATAAGTTTTTAATCATTTCTGGAAACTCTAATTGCGTATTTTAAGAGTTTTACCACAATTAGACAGTTTTCTTACAAGTATGTAATGGAACCGGCAGGATAGTAACTGATTCACCAACAAGACGCTAGAGAAATTCGGCCTCAATTGTAAACATTAGCAGTATAGTCCTCACTTACAGTCTTTCTACACTAATGGTGAGCTATATAAACAAGAATTCCTAATATTTGAAAGCAAATTCAAGTCAAAACGCTCGCTAAAGTGGCCGGAGTTGTAAATATTATCAGTTTTCTGGTCATTTCCCTGCTTTTCACGGGTCATGTCCGTGATTGAAAACAGCAGGAAATGTAGTAAGAATCTACAAACTTTTATTTCAAGGGTTTCTTATAAGTTTTTAATCATTTCTGGAAACTCTAATTGCGTATTTTAAGAGTTTTACCACAATTAGACCGTTTTCTTACAAGTATGTAATGGAACCGGCAGGATAGTAACTGATTCACCAAAAAGACGCTAGAGAAATTCGGCCTCAATTGTAAACATTAGCAGTATAGTCCTCACTTACAGTCTTTCTACACTAATGGTGAGCTGTATAAACATGAATTCCTAATATTTAAAAGCAAATTCAAGTCAAAACGCTCGCTAAAGTGGCCGGAGTTGTAAATATTATCAGTTTTCTGGTCATTTCCCTGCTTTTCACGGGTCATGTCCGTGATTGAAAACAGCAGGAAATGTAGTAAGAATCTACAAACTTTTATTTCAAGGGTTTCTTATAAGTTTTTAATCATTTCTGGAAACTCTAATTGCGTATTTTAAGAGTTTTACCACAATTAGACCGTTTTCTTACAAGTATGTAATGGAACCGGCAGGATAGTAACTGATTCACCAAAAAGACGCTAGAGAAATTCGGCCTCAATTTTAAACATTAGCAGTATAGTCCTCACTTACAGTCTTTCTACACTAATGGTGAGCTGTATAAACATGAATTCCTAATATTTGAAAGCAAATTCAAGTCAAAACGCTCGCTAAAGTGGCCGGAGTTGTAAATATTATCAGTTTTCTGGTCATTTCCCTGCTTTTCACGGGTCATGTCCGTGATTGAAAACAGCAGGAAATGTAGTAAGAATCTACAAACTTTTATTTCAAGGGTTTCTTATAAGTTTTTAATCATTTCTGGAAACTCTAATTGCGTATTTTAAGAGTTTTACCACAATTAGACCGTTTTCTTACAAGTATGTAATGGAACCGGCAGGATAGTAACTGATTCACCAAAAAGACGCTAGAGAAATTCGGCCTCAATTGTAAACATTAGCAGTATAGTCCTCACTTACAGTCTTTCTACACTAATGGTGAGCTGTATAAACATGAATTCCTAATATTTGAAAGCAAATTCAAGTCAAAACGCTCGCTAAAGTGGCCGGAGTTGTAAATATTATCAGTTTTCTGGTCATTTCCCTGCTTTTCACGGGTCATGTCCGTGATTGAAAACAGCAGGAAATGTAGTAAGAATCTACAAACTTTTATTTCAAGGGTTTCTTATAAGTTTTTAATCATTTCTGGAAACTCTAATTGCGTATTTTAAGAGTTTTACCACAATTAGACCGTTTTCTTACAAGTATGTAATGGAACCGGCAGGATAGTAACTGATTCACCAAAAAGACGCTAGAGAAATTCGGCCTCAATTGTAAACATTAGCAGTATAGTCCTCACTTACAGTCTTTCTACACTAATGGTGAGCTGTATAAACATGAATTCCTAATATTTAAAAGCAAATTCAAGTCAAAACGCTCGCTAAAGTGGCCGGAGTTGTAAATATTATCAGTTTTCTGGTCATTTCCCTGCTTTTCACGGGTCATGTCCGTGATTGAAAACAGCAGGAAATGTAGTAAGAATCTACAAACTTTTATTTCAAGGGTTTCTTATAAGTTTTTAATCATTTCTGGAAACTCTAATTGCGTATTTTAAGAGTTTTACCACAATTAGACCGTTTTCTTACAAGTATGTAATGGAACCGGCAGGATAGTAACTGATTCACCAAAAAGACGCTAGAGAAATTCGGCCTCAATTGTAAACATTAGCAGTATAGTCCTCACTTACAGTCTTTCTACACTAATGGTGAGCTGTATAAACATGAATTCCTAATATTTGAAAGCAAATTCAAGTCAAAACGCTCGCTAAAGTGGCCGGAGTTGTAAATATTATCAGTTTTCTGGTCATTTCCCTGCTTTTCACGGGTCATGTCCGTGATTGAAAACAGCAGGAAATGTAGTAAGAATCTACAAACTTTTATTTCAAGGGTTTCTTATAAGTTTTTAATCATTTCTGGAAACTCTAATTGCGTATTTTAAGAGTTTTACCACAATTAGACCGTTTTCTTACAAGTATGTAATGGAACCGGCAGGATAGTAACTGATTCACCAAAAAGACGCTAGAGAAATTCGGCCTCAATTGTAAACATTAGCAGTATAGTCCTCACTTACAGTCTTTCTACACTAATGGTGAGCTGTATAAACATGAATTCCTAATATTTGAAAGCAAATTCAAGTCAAAACGCTCGCTAAAGTGGCCGGAGTTGTAAATATTATCAGTTTTCTGGTCATTTCCCTGCTTTTCACGGGTCATGTCCGTGATTGAAAACAGCAGGAAATGTAGTAAGAATCTACAAACTTTTATTTCAAGGGTTTCTTATAAGTTTTTAATCATTTCTGGAAACTCTAATTGCGTATTTTAAGAGTTTTACCACAATTAGACAGTTTTCTTACAAGTATGTAATGGAACCGGCAGGATAGTAACTGATTCACCAAAAAGACGCTAGAGAAATTCGGCCTCAATTGTAAACATTAGCAGTATAGTCCTCACTTACAGTCTTTCTACACTAATGGTGAGCTGTATAAACATGAATTCCTAATATTTGAAAGCAAATTCAAGTCAAAACGCTCGCTAATGTGGCCGGAGTTGTAAATATTATCAGTTTTCTGGTCATTTCCCTGCTTTTCACGGGTCTTGTCCGTGATTGAAAACAGCAGGAAATGTAGTAAGAATCTACAAACTTTTATTTCAAGGGTTTCTTATAAGTTTTTAATCATTTCTGCAAACTCTAATTGCGTATTTTAAGAGTTTTACCACAATTAGACAGTTTTCTTACAAGTATGTAATGGAACCGGCAGGATAGTACCTGATTCACCAAAAAGACGCTAGAGAAATTCGGCCTCAATTGTAAACATTAGCAGTATAGTCCTCACTTACAGTCTTTCTACACTAATGGTGAGCTGTATAAACATGAATTCCTAATATTTGAAAGCAAATTCAAGTCAAAACGCTCGCTAAAGTGGCCGGAGTTGTAAATATTATCAGTTTTCTGGTCATTTCCCTGCTTTTCACGGGTCATGTCCGTGATTGAAAACAGCAGGAAATGTAGTAAGAATCTACAAACTTTTATTTCAAGGGTTTCTTATAAGTTTTTAATCATTTCTGGAAACGCTAATTGCGTATTTTAAGAGTTTTACCACAATTAGACAGTTTTCTTACAAGTATGTAATGGAACCGGCAGGATAGTAACTGATTCACCAAAAAGACGCTAGAGAAATTCGGCCTCAATTGTAAACATTAGCAGTATAGTCCTCACTTACAGTCTTTCTACACTAATGGTGAGCTGTATAAACATGAATTCCTAATATTTGAAAGCAAATTCAAGTCAAAACGCTCGCTAAAGTGGCCGGAGTTGTAAATATTATTAGTTTTCTGGTCATTTCCCTGCTTTTCACGGGTCATGTCCGTGATTGACAACAGCAGGAAATGTAGTAAGAATCTACAAACTTTTATTTCAAGGGTTTCTTATAAGTTTTTAATCATTTCTGGAAACTCTAATTGCATATTTTAAGAGTTTTACCACAATGAGACAGTTTTCTTACAAGTATGTAATGGAACCGGCAGGATAGTAACTGATTCACCAAAAAGACGCTAGAGAAATTCGGCCTCAATTGTAAACATTAGCAGTATAGTCCTCACTTACAGTCTTTCTACACTAATGGTGAGCTGTATAAACATGAATTCCTAATATTTGAAAGCAAATTCAAGTCAAAACGCTCGCTAATGTGGCCGGAGTTGTAAATATTATCAGTTTTCTGGTCATTTCCCTGCTTTTCACGGGTCTTGTCCGTGATTGAAAACAGCAGGAAATGTAGTAAGAATCTACAAACTTTTATTTCAAGGGTTTCTTATAAGTTTTTAATCATTTCTGTAAACTCTAATTGCGTATTTTAAGAGTTTTACCACAATGAGACAGTTTTCTTACAAGTATGTAATGGAACCGGCAGGATAGTAACTGATTCACCAAAAAGACGCTAGAGAAATTCGGCCTCAATTGTAAACATTAGCAGTATAGTCCTCACTTACAGTCTTTCTACACTAATGGTGAGCTGTATAAACATGAATTCCTAATATTTGAAAGCAAATTCAAGTCAAAACGCTCGCTAAAGTGGCCGGAGTTGTAAATATTATCAGTTTTCTGGTCATTTCCCTGCTTTTCACGGGTCATGTCCGTGATTGAAAACAGCAGGAAATGTAGTAAGAATCTACAAACTTTTATTTCAAGGGTTTCTTATAAGTTTTTAATCATTTCTGGAAACTCTAATTGCGTATTTTAAGAGTTTTACCACAATGAGACCGTTTTCTTACAAGTATGTAATGGAACCGGCAGGATAGTAACTGATTCACCAAAAAGACGCTAGAGAAATTCGGCCTCAATTGTAAACATTAGCAGTATAGTCCTCACTTACAGTCTTTCTACACTAATGGTGAGCTGTATAAACATGAATTCCTAATATTTGAAAGCAAATTCAAGTCAAAACGCTCGCTAAAGTGGCCGGAGTTGTAAATATTATCAGTTTTCTGGTCATTTCCCTGCTTTTCACGGGTCATGTCCGTGATTGAAAACAGCAGGAAATGTAGTAAGAATCTACAAACTTTTATTTCAAGGGTTTCTTATAAGTTTTTAATCATTTCTGGAAACTCTAATTGCGTATTTTAAGAGTTTTACCACAATTAGACCGTTTTCTTACAAGTATGTAATGGAACCGGCAGGATAGTAACTGATTCACCAAAAAGACGCTAGAGAAATTCGGCCTCAATTGTAAACATTAGCAGTATAGTCCTCACTTACAGTCTTTCTACACTAATGGTGAGCTGTATAAACATGAATTCCTAATATTTGAAAGCAAATTCAAGTCAAAACGCTCGCTAAAGTGGCCGGAGTTGTAAATATTATCAGTTTTCTGGTCATTTCCCTGCTTTTCACGGGTCATGTCCGTGATTGAAAACAGCAGGAAATGTAGTAAGAATCTACAAACTTTTATTTCAAGGGTTTCTTATAAGTTTTTAATCATTTCTGGAAACTCTAATTGCGTATTTTAAGAGTTTTACCACAATTAGACAGTTTTCTTACAAGTATGTAATGGAACCGGCAGGATAGTAACTGATTCACCAAAAAGACGCTAGAGAAATTCGGCCTCAATTGTAAACATTAGCAGTATAGTCCTCACTTACAGTCTTTCTACACTAATGGTGAGCTGTATAAACATGAATTCCTAATATTTGAAAGCAAATTCAAGTCAAAACGCTCGCTAAAGTGGCCGGAGTTGTAAATATTATCAGTTTTCTGGTCATTTCCCTGCTTTTCACGGGTCATGTCCGTGATTGAAAACAGCAGGAAATGTAGTTAGAATCTACAAACTTTTATTTCAGGGGTTTCTTATAAGTTTTTAATCATTTCTGGAAACTCTAATTGCGTATTTTAAGAGTTTTACCACAATTAGACTGTTTTCTTACAAGTATGTAATGGAACCGGCAGGATAGTAACTGATTCACCAACAAGACGCTAGAGAAATTCGGCCTCAATTGTAAACATTAGCAGTATAGTCCTCACTTACAGTCTTTCTACACTAATGGTGAGCTATATAAACAAGAATTCCTAATATTTGAAAGCAAATTCAAGTCAAAACGCTCGCTAAAGTGGCCGGAGTTGTAAATATTATCAGTTTTCTGGTCATTTCCCTGCTTTTCACGGGTCATGTCCGTGATTGAAAACAGCAGGAAATGTAGTAAGAATCTACAAACTTTTATTTCAAGGGTTTCTTATAAGTTTTTAATCATTTCTGGAAACTCTAATTGCGTATTTTAAGAGTTTTACCACAATTAGACCGTTTTCTTACAAGTATGTAATGGAACCGGCAGGATAGTAACTGATTCACCAAAAAGACGCTAGAGAAATTCGGCCTCAATTGTAAACATTAGCAGTATAGTCCTCACTTACAGTCTTTCTACACTAATGGTGAGCTGTATAAACATGAATTCCTAATATTTGAAAGCAAATTCAAGTCAAAAAGCTCGCTAAAGTGGCCGGAGTTGTAAATATTATCAGTTTTCTGGTCATTTCCCTGCTTTTCACGGGTCATGTCCGTGATTGAAAACAGCAGGAAATGTAGTAAGAATCTACAAACTTTTATTTCAAGGGTTTCTTATAAGTTTTTAATCATTTCTGGAAACTCTAATTGCGTATTTTAAGAGTTTTACCACAATTAGACCGTTTTCTTACAAGTATGTAATGGAACCGGCAGGATAGTAACTGATTCACCAAAAAGACGCTAGAGAAATTAGGCCTCAATTGCAAACATTAGCAGTATAGTCCTCACTTACAGTCTTTCTACACTAATTGTGAGCTGTGTAAACATGAATTCCTAATATTTGAAAGCGAATTCAAGTGAAAACGCTCGCTAAAGTGGCCGGAGTTGTAAATATTATCAGTTTTCTGGTCATTTCCCTGCTTTTCACGGGTCATGTCCGTGATTGAAAACAGCAGGAAATGTAGTAAGAATCTACAAACTTTTATTTCAAGGGTTTCTTATAAGTTTTTAATCATTTCTGGAAACTCTAATTGCGTATTTTAAGAGTTTTACCACAATTAGACCGTTTTCTTACAAGTATGTAATGGAACCGGCAGGATAGTAACTGATTCACCAAAAAGACGCTAGAGAAATTCGGCCTCAATTGTAAACATTAGCAGTATAGTCCTCACTTACAGTCTTTCTACACTAATGGTGAGCTGTATAAACATGAATTCCTAATATTTGAAAGCAAATTCAAGTCAAAACGCTCGCTAAAGTGGCTGGAGTTGTAAATATTATCAGTTTTCTGGTCATTTCCCTGCTTTTCACGGGTCATGTCCGTGATTGAAAACAGCAGGAAATGTAGTAAGAATCTACAAACTTTTATTTCAAGGGTTTCTTATAAGTTTTTAATCATTTCTGGAAACTCTAATTGCGTATTTTAAGAGTTTTACCACAATTAGACCGTTTTCTTACAAGTATGTAATGGAACCGGCAGGATAGTAACTGATTCACCAAAAAGACGCTAGAGAAATTCGGCCTCAATTGTAAACATTAGCAGTATAGTCCTCACTTACAGTCTTTCTACACTAATGGTGAGCTGTATAAACATGAATTCCTAATATTTGAAAGCAAATTCAAGTCAAAACGCTCGCTAAAGTGGCCGGAGTTGTAAATATTATCAGTTTTCTGGTCATTTCCCTGCTTTTCACGGGTCATGTCCGTGATTGAAAACAGCAGGAAATGTAGTAAGAATCTACAAACTTTTATTTCAAGGGTTTCTTATAAGATTTTAATCATTTCTGGAAACTCTAATTGCGTATTTTAAGAGTTTTACCACAATGAGACAGTTTTCTTACAAGTATGTAATGGAACCGGCAGGATAGTAACTGATTCACCAAAAAGACGCTAGAGAAATTCGGCCTCAATTGTAAACATTAGCAGTATAGTCCTCACTTACAGTCTTTCTACACTAATGGTGAGCTGTATAAACATGAATTCCTAATATTTGAAAGCAAATTCAAGTCAAAACTCTCGCTAAAGTGGCTGGAGTTGTAAATATTATCAGTTTTCTGGTCATTTCCCTGCTTTTCACGGGTCATGTCCGTGATTGAAAACAGCAGGAAATGTAGTAAGAATCTACAAACTTTTATTTCAAGGGTTTCTTATAAGTTTTTAATCATTTCTGGAAACTCTAATTGCGTATTTTAAGAGTTTTACCACAATTAGACCGTTCTCTTACAAGTATGTAATGGAACCGGCAGGATAGTAACTGATTCACCAAAAAGACGCTAGAGAAATTCGGCCTCAAATGTAAACATTAGCAGTATAGTCCTCACTTACAGTCTTTCAACACTAATGGTGAGCTGTATAAACATGAATTCCTAATATTTGAAAGCAAATTCAAGTCATAACGCTCGCTAAAGTGGCCGGAGTTGTAAATATTATCAGTTTTCTGGTCATTTCCCTGCTTTTCACGGGTCATGTCCGTGATTAAAAACAGCAGGAAATGTAGTAAGAATCTACAAACTTTTATTTCAAGGGTTTCTTATAAGTTTTTAATCATTTCTGGAAACTCTAATTGCGTATTTTAAGAGTTTTACCACAATTAGACAGTTTTCTTACAAGTATGTAATGGAACCGGCAGGATAGTAACTGATTCACCAAAAAGACGCTAGAGAAATTCGGCCTCAATTGTAAACATTAGCAGTATAGTCCTCACTTACAGTCTTTCTACACTAATGGTGAGCTGTATAAACATGAATTCCTAATATTTGAAAGCAAATTCAAGTCAAAACGCTCGCTAAAGTGGCCGGAGTTGTAAATATTATCAGTTTTCTGGTCATTTCCCTGCTTTTCACGGGTCATGTCCGTGATTGAAAACAGCAGGAAATGTAGTAAGAATCTACAAACTTTTATTTCAAGGGTTTCTTATAAGTTTTTAATCATTTCTGGAAACTCTAATTGCGTATTTTAAGAGTTTTACCACAATTAGACCGTTTTCTTACAAGTATGTAATGGAACCGGCAGGATAGTAACTGATTCACCAAAAAGACGCTAGAGAAATTCGGCCTCAATTGTAAACATTAGCAGTATAGTCCTCACTTACAGTCTTTCTACACTAATGGTGAGCTGTATAAACATGAATTCCTAATATTTGAAAGCAAATTCAAGTCAAAACGCTCGCTAAAGTGGCCGGAGTTGTAAATATTATCAGTTTTCTGGTCATTTCCCTGCTTTTCACGGGTCATGTCCGTGATTGAAAACAGCAGGAAATGTAGTTAGAATCTACAAACTTTTATTTCAAGGGTTTCTTATAAGTTTTTAATCATTTCTGGAAACTCTAATTGCGTATTTTAAGAGTTTTACCCCAATTAGATAGTTTTCTTACAAGTATGTAATGGAACCGGCAGGATATTAACTGATTCACCAAAAAGACGCTAGAGAAATTAGGCCTCAATTGCAAACATTAGCAGTATAGTCCTCACTTACAGTCTTTCTACACTAATTGTGAGCTGTGTAAACATGAATTCCTAATATTTGAAAGCGAATTCAAGTGAAAACGCTCGCTAAAGTGGCCGGAGTTGTAAATATTATCAGTTTTCTGGTCATTTCCCTGCTTTTCACGGGTCATGTCCGTGATTGAAAACAGCAGGAAATGTAGTAAGAATCTACAAACTTTTATTTCAAGGGTTTCTTATAAGTTTTTAATCATTTCTGGAAACTCTAATTGCGTATTTTAAGAGTTTTACCACAATTAGACCGTTTTCTTACAAGTATGTAATGGAACCGGCAGGATAGTAACTGATTCACCAAAAAGACGCTAGAGAAATTCGGCCTCAATTGTAAACATTAGCAGTATAGTCCTCACTTACAGTCTTTCTACACTAATGGTGAGCTGTATAAACATGAATTCCTAATATTTGAAAGCAAATTCAAGTCAAAACGCTCGCTAAAGTGGCTGGAGTTGTAAATATTATCAGTTTTCTGGTCATTTCCCTGCTTTTCACGGGTCATGTCCGTGATTGAAAACAGCAGGAAATGTAGTAAGAATCTACAAACTTTTATTTCAAGGGTTTCTTATAAGTTTTTAATCATTTCTGGAAACTCTAATTGCGTATTTTAAGAGTTTTACCACAATTAGACAGTTTTCTTACAAGTATGTAATGGAACCGGCAGGATAGTAACTGATTCACCAAAAAGACGCTAGAGAAATTCGGCCTCAATTGTAAACATTAGCAGTATAGTCCTCACTTACAGTCTTTCTACACTAATGGTGAGCTGTATAAACATGAATTCCTAATATTTGAAAGCAAATTCAAGTCAAAACGCTCGCTAAAGTGGCCGGAGTTGTAAATATTATCAGTTTTCTGGTCATTTCCCTGCTTTTCACGGGTCATGTCCGTGATTGAAAACAGCAGGAAATGTAGTAAGAATCTACAAACTTTTATTTCAAGGGTTTCTTATAAGTTTTTAATCATTTCTGGAAACTCTAATTGCGTATTTTAAGAGTTTTACCACAATTAGACCGTTTTCTTACAAGTATGTAATGGAACCGTCAGGATAGTAACTGATTCACCAAAAAGACGCTAGAGAAATTCGGCCTCAATTGTAAACATTAGCAGTATAGTCCTCACTTACAGTCTTTCTACACTAATGGTGAGCTGTATAAACATGAATTCCTAATATTTGAATGCAAATTCAAGTCAAAACGCTCGCTAAAGTGGCCGGAGTTGTAAATATTATCAGTTTTCTGGTCATTTCCCTGCTTTTCACGGGTCATGTCCGTGATTGAAAACAGCAGGAAATGTAGTAAGAATCTACAAACTTTTATTTCAAGGGTTTCTTATAAGTTTTTAATCATTTCTGGAAACTCTAATTGCGTATTTTAAGAGTTTTACCACAATTAGACCGTTTTCTTACAAGTATGTAATGGAACCGGCAGGATATTAACTGATTCACCAAAAAGACGCTAGAGAAATTCGGCCTCAATTGTAAACATTAGCAGTATAGTCCTCACTTACAGTCTTTCTACACTAATGGTGAGCTGTATAAACATGAATTCCTAATATTTGAAAGCAAATTCAAGTCAAAACGCTCGCTAAAGTGTCCGGAGTTGTAAATATTATCAGTTTTCTGGTCATTTCCCTGCTTTTCACGGGTCATGTCCGTGATTGAAAACAGCAGGAAATGTAGTAAGAATCTACAAACTTTTATTTCAAGGGTTTCTTATAAGTTTTTAATCATTTCTGGAAACTCTAATTGCGTATTTTAAGAGTTTTACCACAATTAGACAGTTTTCTTACAAGTATGTAATGGAACCGGCAGGATAGTAACTGATTCACCAAAAAGACGCTAGAGAAATTCGGCCTCAATTGTAAACATTAGCAGTATAGTCCTCACTTACAGTCTTTCTACACTAATGGTGAGCTGTATAAACATGAATTCCTAATATTTGAAAGCGAATTCAAGTCAAAACGCTCGCTAAAGTGGCCGGAGTTGTAAATATTATCAGTTTTCTGGTCATTTCCCTGCTTTTCACGGGTCATGTCCGTGATTGAAAACAGCAGGAAATGTAGTAAGAATCTACAAACTTTTATTTCAAGGGTTTCTTATAAGTTTTTAATCATTTCTGGAAACTCTAATTGCGTATTTTAAGAGTTTTACCACAATTAGACAGTTTTCTTACAAGTATGTAATGGAACCGTCAGGATAGTAACTGATTCACCAAAAAGACGCTAGAGAAATTCGGCCTCAATTGTAAACATTAGCAGTATAGTCCTCACTTACAGTCTTTCTACACTAATGGTGAGCTGTATAAACATGAATTCCTAATATTTGAAAGCAAATTCAAGTCAAAAAGCTCGCTAAAGTGGCCGGAGTTGTAAATATTATCAGTTTTCTGGTCATTTCCCTGCTTTTCACGGGTCATGTCCGTGATTGAAAACAGCAGGAAATGTAGTAAGAATCTACAAACTTTTATTTCAAGGGTTTCTTATAAGTTTTTAATCATTTCTGGAAACTCTAATTGCGTATTTTAAGAGTTTTACCACAATTAGACAGTTTTCTTCCAAGTATGTAATGGAACCGGCAGGATAGTAACTGATTCACCAAAAAGACGCTAGAGAAATTCGGCCTCAATTGTAAACATTAGCAGTATAGTCCTCACTTACAGTCTTTCTACACTAATGGTGAGCTGCATAAACATGAATTCCTAATATTTGAAAGGAAATTCAAGTCAAAACGCTCGCTAAAGTGGCCGGAGTTGTAAATATTATCAGTTTTCTGGTCATTTCCCTGCTTTTCACGGGTCATGTCCGTGATTGAAAACAGCAGGAAATGTAGTTAGAATCTACAAACTTTTATTTCAAGGGTTTCTTATAAGTTTTTAATCATTTCTGGAAACTCTAATTGCGTATTTTAAGAGTTTTACCACAATTAGACAGTTTTCTTACAAGTATGTAATGGAACCGGCAGGATAGTAAATGATTCACCAAAAAGACGCTAGAGAAATTAGGCCTCAATTGTAAACATTAGCAGTATAGTCCTCACTTACAGTCTTTCTACACTAATTGTGAGCTGTGTAAACATGAATTCCTAATATTTGAAAGCGAATTCAAGTGAAAACGCTCGCTAAAGTGGCCGGAGTTGTAAATATTATCAGTTTTCTGGTCATTTCCCTGCTTTTCACGGGTCATGTCCGTGATTGAAAACAGCAGGAAATGTAGTAAGAATCTACAAACTTTTATTTCAAGGGTTTCTTATAAGTTTTTAATCATTTCTGGAAACTCTAATTGCGTATTTTAAGAGTTTTACCACAATTAGACAGTTTTCTTACAAGTATGTAATGGAACCGGCAGGATAGTAACTGATTCACCAAAAAGACGCTAGAGAAATTCGGCCTCAATTGTAAACATTAGCAGTATAGTCCTCACTTACAGTCTTTCTACACTAATGGTGAGCTGTATAAACATGAATTCCTAATATTTGAAAGCAAATTCAAGTCAAAACACTCGCTAAAGTGGCCGGAGTTGTAAATATTATCAGTTTTCTGGTCATTTCCCTGCTTTTCACGGGTCATGTCCGTGATTGAAAACAGCAGGAAATGTAGTAAGAATCTACAAACTTTTATTTCAAGGGTTTCTTATAAGTTTTTAATCATTTCTGGAAACTCTAATTGCGTATTTTAAGAGTTTTACCACAATTAGACCGTTTTCTTACAAGTATGTAATGGAACCGGCAGGATAGTAACTGATTCACCAAAAAGACGCTAGAGAAATTCGGCCTCAATTGTAAACATTAGCAGTATAGTCCTCACTTACAGTCTTTCTACACTAATGGTGAGCTGTATAAACATGAATTCCTAATATTTGAATGCAAATTCAAGTCAAAACGCTCGCTAAAGTGGCCGGAGTTGTAAATATTATCAGTTTTCTGGTCATTTCCCTGCTTTTCACGGGTCATGTCCGTGATTGAAAACAGCAGGAAATGTAGTAAGAATCTACAAACTTTTATTTCAAGGGTTTCTTATAAGTTTTTAATCATTTCTGGAAACTCTAATTGCGTATTTTAAGAGTTTTACCACAATTAGACCGTTTTCTTACAAGTATGTAATGGAACCGGCAGGATATTAACTGATTCACCAAAAAGACGCTAGAGAAATTCGGCCTCAATTGTAAACATTAGCAGTATAGTCCTCACTTACAGTCTTTCTACACTAATGGTGAGCTGTATAAACATGAATTCCTAATATTTGAAAGCAAATTCAAGTCAAAACGCTCGCTAAAGTGTCCGGAGTTGTAAATATTATCAGTTTTCTGGTCATTTCCCTGCTTTTCACGGGTCATGTCCGTGATTGAAAACAGCAGGAAATGTAGTAAGAATCTACAAACTTTTATTTCAAGGGTTTCTTATAAGTTTTTAATCATTTCTGGAAACTCTAATTGCGTATTTTAAGAGTTTTACCACAATTAGACAGTTTTCTTACAAGTATGTAATGGAACCGGCAGGATAGTAACTGATTCACCAAAAAGACGCTAGAGAAATTCGGCCTCAATTGTAAACATTAGCAGTATAGTCCTCACTTACAGTCTTTCTACACTAATGGTGAGCTGTATAAACATGAATTCCTAATATTTGAAAGCGAATTCAAGTCAAAACGCTCGCTAAAGTGGCCGGAGTTGTAAATATTATCAGTTTTCTGGTCATTTCCCTGCTTTTCACGGGTCATGTCCGTGATTGAAAACAGCAGGAAATGTAGTAAGAATCTACAAACTTTTATTTCAAGGGTTTCTTATAAGTTTTTAATCATTTCTGGAAACTCTAATTGCGTATTTTAAGAGTTTTACCACAATTAGACAGTTTTCTTACAAGTATGTAATGGAACCGTCAGGATAGTAACTGATTCACCAAAAAGACGCTAGAGAAATTCGGCCTCAATTGTAAACATTAGCAGTATAGTCCTCACTTACAGTCTTTCTACACTAATGGTGAGCTGTATAAACATGAATTCCTAATATTTGAAAGCAAATTCAAGTCAAAAAGCTCGCTAAAGTGGCCGGAGTTGTAAATATTATCAGTTTTCTGGTCATTTCCCTGCTTTTCACGGGTCATGTCCGTGATTGAAAACAGCAGGAAATGTAGTAAGAATCTACAAACTTTTATTTCAAGGGTTTCTTATAAGTTTTTAATCATTTCTGGAAACTCTAATTGCGTATTTTAAGAGTTTTACCACAATTAGACAGTTTTCTTCCAAGTATGTAATGGAACCGGCAGGATAGTAACTGATTCACCAAAAAGACGCTAGAGAAATTCGGCCTCAATTGTAAACATTAGCAGTATAGTCCTCACTTACAGTCTTTCTACACTAATGGTGAGCTGCATAAACATGAATTCCTAATATTTGAAAGGAAATTCAAGTCAAAACGCTCGCTAAAGTGGCCGGAGTTGTAAATATTATCAGTTTTCTGGTCATTTCCCTGCTTTTCACGGGTCATGTCCGTGATTGAAAACAGCAGGAAATGTAGTAAGAATCTACAAACTTTTATTTCAAGGGTTTCTTATAAGTTTTTAATCATTTCTGGAAACTCTAATTGCGTATTTTAAGAGTTTTACCACAATGAGACAGTTTTCTTACAAGTATGTAATGGAACCGGCAGGATAGTAACTGATTCACCAAAAAGACGCTAGAGAAATTCGGCCTCTATTGTAAACATTAGCAGTATAGTCCTCACTTACAGTCTTTCTACACTAATGGTGAGCTGTATAAACATGAATTCCTAATATTTGAAAGCAAATTCAAGTCAAAACGCTCGCTAAAGTGGCCGGAGTTGTAAATATTATCAGTTTTCTGGTCATTTCCCTGCTTTTCACGGGTCATGTCCGTGATTGAAAACAGCAGGAAATGTAGTAAGAATCTACAAACTTTTATTTCAAGGGTTTCTTATAAGTTTTTAATCATTTCTGGAAACTCTAATTGCGTATTTTAAGAGTTTTACCACAATTAGACAGTTTTCTTACAAGTATGTAATGGAACCGGCAGGATAGTAACTGATTCACCAAAAAGACGCTAGAGAAATTCGGCCTCAATTGTAAACATTAGCAGTATAGTCCTCACTTACAGTCTTTCTACACTAATGGTGAGCTGTATAAACATGAATTCCTAATATTTGAAAGCAAATTCAAGTGAAAACGCTCGCTAAAGTGGCCGGAGTTGTAAATATTATCAGTTTTCTGGTCATTTCCCTGCTTTTCACGGGTCATGTCCGTGATTGAAAACAGCAGGAAATGTAGTAAGAATCTACAAACTTTTATTTCAAGGGTTTCTTATAAGTTTTTAATCATTTCTGGAAACTCTAATTGCGTATTTTAAGAGTTTTACCACAATTAGACAGTTTTCTTACAAGTATGTAATGGAACCGTCAGGATAGTAACTGATTCACCAAAAAGACGCTAGAGAAATTCGGCCTCAATTGTAAACATTAGCAGTATAGTCCTCACTTACAGTCTTTCTACACTAATGGTGAGCTGTATAAACATGAATTCCTAATATTTGAAAGCAAATTCAAGTCAAAAAGCTCGCTAAAGTGGCCGGAGTTGTAAATATTATCAGTTTTCTGGTCATTTCCCTGCTTTTCACGGGTCATGTCCGTGATTGAAAACAGCAGGAAATGTAGTAAGAATCTACAAACTTTTATTTCAAGGGTTTCTTATAAGTTTTTAATCATTTCTGCAAACTCTAATTGCGTATTTTAAGAGTTTTACCACAATTAGACAGTTTTCTTACAAGTATGTAATGGAACCGGCAGGATAGTAACTGATTCACCAAAAAGACGCTAGAGAAATTCGGCCTCAATTGTAAACATTAGCAGTATAGTCCTCACTTACAGTCTTTCTACACTAATGGTGAGCTGTATAAACATGAATTCCTAATATTTGAAAGCAAATTCAAGTCAAAACGCTCGCTAATGTGGCCGGAGTTGTAAATATTATCAGTTTTCTGGTCATTTCCCTGCTTTTCACGGGTCTTGTCCGTGATTGAAAACAGCAGGAAATGTAGTAAGAATCTACAAACTTTTATTTCAAGGGTTTCTTATAAGTTTTTAATCATTTCTGGAAACTCTAATTGCGTATTTTAAGAGTTTTACCACAATGAGACAGTTTTCTTACAAGTATGTAATGGAACCGGCAGGATAGTAACTGATTCACCAAAAAGACGCTAGAGAAATTCGGCCTCAATTGTAAACATTAGCAGTATAGTCCTCACTTACAGTCTTTCTACACTAATGGTGAGCTGTATAAACATGAATTCCTAATATTTGAAAGCAAATTCAAGTCATAACGGTCGCTAAAGTGGCCGGAGTTGTAAATATTATCAGTTTTCTGGTCATTTCCCTGCTTTTCACGGGTCATGTCCGTGATTAAAAACAGCAGGAAATGTAGTAAGAATCTACAAACTTTTATTTCAAGGGTTTCTTATGAGTTTTTAATCATTTCTGGAAACTCTAATTGCGTATTTTAAGAGTTTTACCACAATTAGACCGTTTTCTTACAAGTATGTAATGGAACCGGCAGGATAGTAACTGATTCACCAAAAAGACGCTAGAGAAATCCGGCCTCAATTGTAAACATTAGCAGTATAGTCCTCACTTACAGTCTTTCTACACTAATGGTGAGCTGTATAAACATGAATTCCTAATATTTGAAAGCAAATTCAAGTCAAAACGCTCGCTAAAGTGGCCGGAGTTGTAAATATTATCAGTTTTCTGGTCATTTCCCTGCTTTTCACGGGTCATGTCCGTGATTGAAAACAGCAGGAAATGTAGTAAGAATCTACAAACTTTTATTTCAAGGGTTTCTTATAAGTTTTTAATCATTTCTGGAAACTCTAATTGCGTATTTTAAGAGTTTTACCACAATTAGACAGTTTTCTTACAAGTATGTAATGGAACCGGCAGGATAGTAACTGATTCACCAAAAAGACGCTAGAGAAATTCGGCCTCAATTGTAAACATTAGCAGTATAGTCCTCACTTACAGTCTTTCTACACTAATGGTGAGCTGCATAAACATGAATTCCTAATATTTGAAAGGAAATTCAAGTCAAAACGCTCGCTAAAGTGGCCGGAGTTGTAAATATTATCAGTTTTCTGGTCATTTCCCTGCTTTTCACGGGTCATGTCCGTGATTGAAAACAGCAGGAAATGTAGTTAGAATCTACAAACTTTTATTTCAAGGGTTTCTTATAAGTTTTTAATCATTTCTGGAAACTCTAATTGCGTATTTTAAGAGTTTTACCACAATTAGATAGTTTTCTTACAAGTATGTAATGGAACCGGCAGGATATTAACTGATTCACCAAAAAGACGCTAGAGAAATTAGGCCTCAATTGTAAACATTAGCAGTATAGTCCTCACTTACAGTCTTTCTACACTAATTGTGAGCTGTGTAAACATGAATTCCTAAAATTTGAAAGCGAATTCAAGTGAAAACGCTCGCTAAAGTGGCCGGAGTTGTAAATATTATCAGTTTTCTGGTCATTTCCCTGCTTTTCACGGGTCATGTCCGTGATTGAAAACAGCAGGAAATGTAGTAAGAATCTACAAAATTTTATTTCAAGGGTTTCTTATAAGTTTTTAATCATTTCTGGAAACTCTAATTGCGTATTTTAAGAGTTTTACCACAATTAGACAGTTTTCTTACAAGTATGTAATGGAACCGGCAGGATAGTAACTGATTCACCAAAAAGACGCTAGAGAAATTCGGCCTCAATTGTAAACATTAGCAGTATAGTCCTCACTTACAGTCTTTCTACACTAATGGTGAGCTGTATAAACATGAATTCCTAATATTTGAAAGCAAATTCAAGTCAAAACACTCGCTAAAGTGGCCGGAGTTGTAAATATTATCAGTTTTCTGGTCATTTCCCTGCTTTTCACGGGTCATGTCCGTGATTGAAAACAGCAGGAAATGTAGTAAGAATCTACAAACTTTTATTTCAAGGGTTTCTTATAAGTTTTTAATCATTTCTGGAAACTCTAATTGCGTATTTTAAGAGTTTTACCACAATTAGACCATTTTCTTACAAGTATGTAATGGAACCGTCAGGATAGTAACTGATTCACCAAAAAGACGCTAGAGAAATTCGGCCTCTATTGTAAACATTAGCAGTATAGTCCTCACTTACAGTCTTTCTACACTAATGGTGAGCTGTATAAACATGAATTCCTAATATTTGAAAGCAAATTCAAGTCAAAACGCTCGCTAAAGTGGCCGGAGTTGTAAATATTATCAGTTTTCTGGTCATTTCCCTGCTTTTCACGGGTCATGTCCGTGATTGAAAACAGCAGGAAATGTAGTAAGAATCTACAAACTTTTATTTCAAGGGTTTCTTATAAGTTTTTAATCATTTCTGGAAACTCTAATTGCGTATTTTAAGAGTTTTACCACAATGAGACAGTTTTCTTACAAGTATGTAATGGAACCGTCAGGATAGTAACTGATTCACCAAAAAGACGCTAGAGAAATTCGGCCTCTATTGTAAACATTAGCAGTATAGTCCTCACTTACAGTCTTTCTACACTAATGGTGAGCTGTATAAACATGAATTCCTAATATTTGAAAGCAAATTCAAGTCAAAACGCTCGCTAAAGTGGCCGGAGTTGTAAATATTATCAGTTTTCTGGTCATTTCCCTGCTTTTCACGGGTCATGTCCGTGATTGAAAACAGCAGGAAATGTAGTAAGAATCTACAAACTTTTATTTCAAGGGTTTCTTATAAGTTTTTAATCATTTCTGGAAACTCTAATTGCGTATTTTAAGAGTTTTACCACAATGAGACAGTTTTCTTACAAGTATGTAATGGAACCGGCAGGATAGTAACTGATTCACCAAAAAGACGCTAGAGAAATTCGGCCTCTATTGTAAACATTAGCAGTATAGTCCTCACTTACAGTCTTTCTACACTAATGGTGAGCTGTATAAACATGAATTCCTAATATTTGAAAGCAAATTCAAGTCAAAACGCTCGCTAAAGTGGCCGGAGTTGTAAATATTATCAGTTTTCTGGTCATTTCCCTGCTTTTCACGGGTCATGTCCGTGATTGAAAACAGCAGGAAATGTAGTAAGAATCTACAAACTTTTATTTCAAGGGTTTCTTATAAGTTTTTAATCATTTCTGGAAACTCTAATTGCGTATTTTAAGAGTTTTACCACAATTAGACAGTTTTCTTACAAGTATGTAATGGAACCGGCAGGATAGTAACTGATTCACCAAAAAGACGCTAGAGAAATTCGGCCTCAATTGTAAACATTAGCAGTATAGTCCTCACTTACAGTCTTTCTACACTAATGGTGAGCTGTATAAACATGAATTCCTAATATTTGAAAGCAAATTCAAGTGAAAACGCTCGCTAAAGTGGCCGGAGTTGTAAATATTATCAGTTTTCTGGTCATTTCCCTGCTTTTCACGGGTCATGTCCGTGATTGAAAACAGCAGGAAATGTAGTAAGAATCTACAAACTTTTATTTCAAGGGTTTCTTATAAGTTTTTAATCATTTCTGGAAACTCTAATTGCGTATTTTAAGAGTTTTACCACAATTAGACAGTTTTCTTACAAGTATGTAATGGAACCGTCAGGATAGTAACTGATTCACCAAAAAGACGCTAGAGAAATTCGGCCTCAATTGTAAACATTAGCAGTATAGTCCTCACTTACAGTCTTTCTACACTAATGGTGAGCTGTATAAACATGAATTCCTAATATTTGAAAGCAAATTCAAGTCAAAAAGCTCGCTAAAGTGGCCGGAGTTGTAAATATTATCAGTTTTCTGGTCATTTCCCTGCTTTTCACGGGTCATGTCCGTGATTGAAAACAGCAGGAAATGTAGTAAGAATCTACAAACTTTTATTTCAAGGGTTTCTTATAAGTTTTTAATCATTTCTGCAAACTCTAATTGCGTATTTTAAGAGTTTTACCACAATTAGACAGTTTTCTTACAAGTATGTAATGGAACCGGCAGGATAGTAACTGATTCACCAAAAAGACGCTAGAGAAATTCGGCCTCAATTGTAAACATTAGCAGTATAGTCCTCACTTACAGTCTTTCTACACTAATGGTGAGCTGTATAAACATGAATTCCTAATATTTGAAAGCAAATTCAAGTCAAAACGCTCGCTAATGTGGCCGGAGTTGTAAATATTATCAGTTTTCTGGTCATTTCCCTGCTTTTCACGGGTCTTGTCCGTGATTGAAAACAGCAGGAAATGTAGTAAGAATCTACAAACTTTTATTTCAAGGGTTTCTTATAAGTTTTTAATCATTTCTGGAAACTCTAATTGCGTATTTTAAGAGTTTTACCACAATGAGACAGTTTTCTTACAAGTATGTAATGGAACCGGCAGGATAGTAACTGATTCACCAAAAAGACGCTAGAGAAATTCGGCCTCAATTGTAAACATTAGCAGTATAGTCCTCACTTACAGTCTTTCTACACTAATGGTGAGCTGTATAAACATGAATTCCTAATATTTGAAAGCAAATTCAAGTCATAACGGTCGCTAAAGTGGCCGGAGTTGTAAATATTATCAGTTTTCTGGTCATTTCCCTGCTTTTCACGGGTCATGTCCGTGATTAAAAACAGCAGGAAATGTAGTAAGAATCTACAAACTTTTATTTCAAGGGTTTCTTATGAGTTTTTAATCATTTCTGGAAACTCTAATTGCGTATTTTAAGAGTTTTACCACAATTAGACCGTTTTCTTACAAGTATGTAATGGAACCGGCAGGATAGTAACTGATTCACCAAAAAGACGCTAGAGAAATCCGGCCTCAATTGTAAACATTAGCAGTATAGTCCTCACTTACAGTCTTTCTACACTAATGGTGAGCTGTATAAACATGAATTCCTAATATTTGAAAGCAAATTCAAGTCAAAACGCTCGCTAAAGTGGCCGGAGTTGTAAATATTATCAGTTTTCTGGTCATTTCCCTGCTTTTCACGGGTCATGTCCGTGATTGAAAACAGCAGGAAATGTAGTAAGAATCTACAAACTTTTATTTCAAGGGTTTCTTATAAGTTTTTAATCATTTCTGGAAACTCTAATTGCGTATTTTAAGAGTTTTACCACAATTAGACAGTTTTCTTACAAGTATGTAATGGAACCGGCAGGATAGTAACTGATTCACCAAAAAGACGCTAGAGAAATTCGGCCTCAATTGTAAACATTAGCAGTATAGTCCTCACTTACAGTCTTTCTACACTAATGGTGAGCTGCATAAACATGAATTCCTAATATTTGAAAGGAAATTCAAGTCAAAACGCTCGCTAAAGTGGCCGGAGTTGTAAATATTATCAGTTTTCTGGTCATTTCCCTGCTTTTCACGGGTCATGTCCGTGATTGAAAACAGCAGGAAATGTAGTTAGAATCTACAAACTTTTATTTCAAGGGTTTCTTATAAGTTTTTAATCATTTCTGGAAACTCTAATTGCGTATTTTAAGAGTTTTACCACAATTAGATAGTTTTCTTACAAGTATGTAATGGAACCGGCAGGATATTAACTGATTCACCAAAAAGACGCTAGAGAAATTAGGCCTCAATTGTAAACATTAGCAGTATAGTCCTCACTTACAGTCTTTCTACACTAATTGTGAGCTGTGTAAACATGAATTCCTAAAATTTGAAAGCGAATTCAAGTGAAAACGCTCGCTAAAGTGGCCGGAGTTGTAAATATTATCAGTTTTCTGGTCATTTCCCTGCTTTTCACGGGTCATGTCTGTGATTGAAAACAGCAGGAAATGTAGTAAGAATCTACAAACTTTTATTTCAAGGGTTTCTTATAAGTTTTTAATCATTTCTGGAAACTCTAATTGCGTATTTTAAGAGTTTTACCACAATTAGACAGTTTTCTTACAAGTATGTAATGGAACCAGCAGGATAGTAACTGATTCACCAAAAAGACGCTAGAGAAATTCGGCCTCAATTGTAAACATTAGCAGTATAGTCCTCACTTACAGTCTTTCTACACTAATGGTGAGCTGTATAAACATGAATTCCTAATATTTGAAAGCAAATTCAAGTCAAAAAACTCGCTAAAGTGTCCGGAGTTGTAAATATTATCAGTTTTCTGGTCATTTCCCTGCTTTTCACGGGTCATGTCCGTGATTGAAAACAGCAGGAAATGTAGTAAGAATCTACAAACTTTTATTTCAAGGGTTTCTTATGAGTTTTTAATCATTTCTGGAAACTCTAATTGCGTATTTTAAGAGTTTTTCCACAATTAGACCATTTTCTTACAAGTATGTAATGGAACCGGCAGGATAGTAACTGATTCACCAAAAAGACGCTAGAGAAATTCGGCCTCTATTGTAAACATTAGCAGTATAGTCCTCACTTACAGTCTTTCTACACTAATGGTGAGCTGTATAAACATGAATTCCTAATATTTGAAAGCAAATTCAAGTCAAAACGCTCGCTAAAGTGGCCGGAGTTGTAAATATTATCAGTTTTCTGGTCATTTCCCTGCTTTTCACGGGTCATGTCCGTGATTGAAAACAGCAGGAAATGTAGTAAGAATCTACAAACTTTTATTTCAAAGGTTTCTTATAAGTTTTTAATCATTTCTGGAAACTCTAATTGCGTATTTTAAGAGTTTTACCACAATGAGACAGTTTTCTTCCAAGTATGTAATGGAACCGGCAGGATAGTAACTGATTCACCAAAAAGACGCTAGAGAAATTCGGCCTCAATTGTAAACATTAGCAGTATAGTCCTCACTTACAGTCTTTCTACACTAATGGTGAGCTGTATAAACATGAATTCCTAATATTTGAAAGCAAATTCAAGTCAAAACGCTCGCTAAAGTGGCCGGAGTTGTAAATATTATCAGTTTTCTGGTCATTTCCCTGCTTTTCACGGGTCATGTCCGTGATTGAAAACAGCAGGAAATGTAGTAAGAATCTACAAACTTTTATTTCAAGGGTTTCTTATAAGTTTTTAATCATTTCTGGAAACTCTAATTGCGTATTTTAAGAGTTTTACCACAATTAGACCGTTTTCTTACAAGTATGTAATGGAACCGGCAGGATAGTAACTGATTCACCAAAAAGACGCTAGAGAAATTCGGCCTCAATTGTAAACATTAGCAGTATAGTCCTCACTTACAGTCTTTCTACACTAATGGTGAGCTGTATAAACATGAATTCCTAATATTTGAAAGCAAATTCAAGTCAAAACGCTCGCTAAAGTGGCCGGAGTTGTAAATATTATCAGTTTTCTGGTCATTTCCCTGCTTTTCACGGGTCATGTCCGTGATTGAAAACAGCAGGAAATGTAGTAAGAATCTACAAACTTTTATTTCAAGGGTTTCTTATAAGTTTTTAATCATTTCTGGAAACTCTAATTGCGTATTTTAAGAGTTTTACCACAATTAGACAGTTTTCTTACAAGTATGTAATGGAACCGGCAGGATAGTAACTGATTCACCAAAAAGACGCTAGAGAAATTCGGCCTCAATTGTAAACATTAGCAGTATAGTCCTCACTTACAGTCTTTCTACACTAATGGTGAGCTGTATAAACATGAATTCCTAATATTTGAAAGCAAATTCAAGTCAAAACGCTCGCTAAAGTGGCCGGAGTTGTAAATATTATCAGTTTTCTGGTCATTTCCCTGCTTTTCACGGGTCATGTCCGTGATTGAAAACAGCAGGAAATGTAGTTAGAATCTACAAACTTTTATTTCAAGGGTTTCTTATAAGTTTTTAATCATTTCTGGAAACTCTAATTGCGTATTTTAAGAGTTTTACCACAATTAGATAGTTTTCTTACAAGTATGTAATGGAACCGGCAGGATATTAACTGATTCACCAAAAAGACGCTAGAGAAATTAGGCCTCAATTGTAAACATTAGCAGTATAGTCCTCACTTACAGTCTTTCTACACTAATTGTGAGCTGTGTAAACATGAATTCCTAATATTTGAAAGCGAATTCAAGTGAAAACGCTCGCTAAAGTGGCCGGAGTTGTAAATATTATCAGTTTTCTGGTCATTTCCCTGCTTTTCACGGGTCATGTCCGTGATTGAAAACAGCAGGAAATGTAGTAAGAATCTACAAACTTTTATTTCAAGGGTTTCTTATAAGTTTTTAATCATTTCTGGAAACTCTAATTGCGTATTTTAAGAGTTTTACCACAATTAGACCGTTTTCTTACAAGTATGTAATGGAACCGGCAGGATAGTAACTGATTCACCAAAAAGACGCTAGAGAAATTCGGCCTCAATTGTAAACATTAGCAGTATAGTCCTCACTTACAGTCTTTCTACACTAATGGTGAGCTGTATAAACATGAATTCCTAATATTTGAAAGCAAATTCAAGTCAAAACGCTCGCTAAAGTGGCCGGAGTTGTAAATATTATCAGTTTTCTGGTCATTTCCCTGCTTTTCACGGGTCATGTCCGTGATTGAAAACAGCAGGAAATGTAGTAAGAATCTACAAACTTTTATTTCAAGGGTTTCTTATAAGTTTTTAATCATTTCTGCAAACTCTAATTGCGTATTTTAAGAGTTTTACCACAATTAGACAGTTTTCTTACAAGTATGTAATGGAACCGGCAGGATAGTAACTGATTCACCAAAAAGACGCTAGAGAAATTCGGCCTCAATTGTAAACATTAGCAGTATAGTCCTCACTTACAGTCTTTCTACACTAATGGTGAGCTGTATAAACATGAATTCCTAATATTTGAAAGCAAATTCAAGTCAAAACGCTCGCTAAAGTGGCCGGAGTTGTAAATATTATCAGTTTTCTGGTCATTTCCCTGCTTTTCACGGGTCATGTCCGTGATTGAAAACAGCAGGAAATGTAGTTAGAATCTACAAACTTTTATTTCAAGGGTTTCTTATAAGTTTTTAATCATTTCTGGAAACTCTAATTACGTATTTTAAGAGTTTTACCACAATTAGATAGTTTTCTTACAAGTATGTAATGGAACCGGCAGGATATTAACTGATTCACCAAAAAGACGCTAGAGAAATTAGGCCTCAATTGTAAACATTAGCAGTATAGTCCTCACTTACAGTCTTTCTACACTAATTGTGAGCTGTGTAAACATGAATTCCTAATATTTGAAAGCGAATTCAAGTGAAAACGCTCGCTAAAGTGGCCGGAGTTGTAAATATTATCAGTTTTCTGGTCATTTCCCTGCTTTTCACGGGTCATGTCCGTGATTGAAAACAGCAGGAAATGTAGTAAGAATCTACAAACTTTTATTTCAAGGGTTTCTTATGAGTTTTTAATCATTTCTGGAAACTCTAATTGCGTATTTTAAGAGTTTTACCACAATTAGACCGTTTTCTTACAAGTATGTAATGGAACCGGCAGGATAGTAACTGATTCACCAAAAAGACGCTAGAGAAATTCGGCCTCTATTGTAAACATTAGCAGTATAGTCCTCACTTACAGTCTTTCTACACTAATGGTGAGCTGTATAAACATGAATTCCTAATATTTGAAAGCAAATTCAAGTCAAAACGCTCGCTAAAGTGGCCGGAGTTGTAAATATTATCAGTTTTCTGGTCATTTCCCTGCTTTTCACGGGTCATGTCCGTGATTGAAAACAGCAGGAAATGTAGTAAGAATCTACAAACTTTTATTTCAAGGGTTTCTTATAAGTTTTTAATCATTTCTGGAAACTCTAATTGCGTATTTTAAGAGTTTTACCACAATTAGACAGTTTTCTTACAAGTATGTAATGGAACCGGCAGGATAGTAACTGATTCACCAAAAAGACGCTAGAGAAATTCGGCCTCAATTGTAAACATTAGCAGTATAGTCCTCACTTACAGTCTTTCAACACTAATGGTGAGCTGTATAAACATGAATTCCTAATATTTGAAAGCAAATTCAAGTCAAAACGCTCGCTAAAGTGGCCGGAGTTGTAAATATTATCAGTTTTCTGGTCATTTCCCTGCTTTTCACGGGTCATGTCCGTGATTGAAAACAGCAGGAAATGTAGTAAGAATCTACAAACTTTTATTTCAAGGGTTTCTTATAAGTTTTTAATCATTTCTGGAAACTCTAATTGCGTATTTTAAGAGTTTTACCACAATTAGACCGTTTTCTTACAAGTATGTAATGGAACCGGCAGGATATTAACTGATTCACCAAAAAGACGCTAGAGAAATTCGGCCTCAATTGTAAACATTAGCAGTATAGTCCTCACTTACAGTCTTTCTACACTAATGGTGAGCTGTATAAACATGAATTCCTAATATTTGAAAGCAAATTCAAGTCAAAACGCTCGCTAAAGTGGCCGGAGTTGTAAATATTATCAGTTTTCTGGTCATTTCCCTGCTTTTCACGGGTCATGTCCGTGATTGAAAACAGCAGGAAATGTAGTAAGAATCTACAAACTTTTATTTCAAGGGTTTCTTATAAGTTTTTAATCATTTCTGGAAACTCTAATTGCGTATTTTAAGAGTTTTACCACAATTAGACCGTTTTCTTACAAGTATGTAATGGAACCGGCAGGATAGTAACTGATTCACCAAAAAGACGCTAGAGAAATTCGGCCTCAATTGTAAACATTAGCAGTATAGTCCTCACTTACAGTCTTTCTACACTAATGGTGAGCTGTATAAACATGAATTCCTAATATTTGAAAGCAAATTCAAGTGAAAACGCTCGCTAAAGTGGCCGGAGTTGTAAATATTATCAGTTTTCTGGTCATTTCCCTGCTTTTCACGGGTCATGTCCGTGATTGAAAACAGCAGGAAATGTAGTAAGAATCTACAAACTTTTATTTCAAGGGTTTCTTATAAGTTTTTAATCATTTCTGGAAACTCTAATTGCGTATTTTAAGAGTTTTACCACAATTAGACAGTTTTCTTACAAGTATGTAATGGAACCGGCAGGATAGTAACTGATTCACCAAAAAGACGCTAGAGAAATTCGGCCTCTATTGTAAACATTAGCAGTATAGTCCTCACTTACAGTCTTTCTACACTAATGGTGAGCTGTATAAACATGAATTCCTAATATTTGAAAGCAAATTCAAGTCAAAACGCTCGCTAAAGTGGCCGGAGTTGTAAATATTATCAGTTTTCTGGTCATTTCCCTGCTTTTCACGGGTCATGTCCGTGATTGAAAACAGCAGGAAATGTAGTTAGAATCTACAAACTTTTATTTCAAGGGTTTCTTATAAGTTTTTAATCATTTCTGGAAACTCTAATTGCGTATTTTAAGAGTTTTACCACAATTAGATAGTTTTCTTACAAGTATGTAATGGAACCGGCAGGATATTAACTGATTCACCAAAAAGACGCTAGAGAAATTAGGCCTCAATTGTAAACATTAGCAGTATAGTCCTCACTTACAGTCTTTCTACACTAATTGTGAGCTGTGTAAACATGAATTCCTAATATTTGAAAGCGAATTCAAGTGAAAACGCTCGCTAAAGTGGCCGGAGTTGTAAATATTATCAGTTTTCTGGTCATTTCCCTGCTTTTCACGGGTCATGTCCGTGATTGAAAACAGCAGGAAATGTAGTAAGAATCTACAAACTTTTATTTCAAGGGTTTCTTATAAGTTTTTAATCATTTCTGGAAACTCTAATTGCGTATTTTAAGAGTTTTACCACAATTAGACCGTTTTCTTACAAGTATGTAATGGAACCGGCAGGATAGTAACTGATTCACCAAAAAGACGCTAGAGAAATTCGGCCTCAATTGTAAACATTAGCAGTATAGTCCTCACTTACAGTCTTTCTACACTAATGGTGAGCTGTATAAACATGAATTCCTAATATTTGAAAGCAAATTCAAGTCAAAACGCTCGCTAAAGTGGCCGGAGTTGTAAATATTATCAGTTTTCTGGTCATTTCCCTGCTTTTCACGGGTCATGTCCGTGATTGAAAACAGCAGGAAATGTAGTAAGAATCTACAAACTTTTATTTCAAGGGTTTCTTATAAGTTTTTAATCATTTCTGCAAACTCTAATTGCGTATTTTAAGAGTTTTACCACAATTAGACAGTTTTCTTACAAGTATGTAATGGAACCGGCAGGATAGTAACTGATTCACCAAAAAGACGCTAGAGAAATTCGGCCTCAATTGTAAACATTAGCAGTATAGTCCTCACTTACAGTCTTTCTACACTAATGGTGAGCTGTATAAACATGAATTCCTAATATTTGAAAGCAAATTCAAGTCAAAACGCTCGCTAAAGTGGCCGGAGTTGTAAATATTATCAGTTTTCTGGTCATTTCCCTGCTTTTCACGGGTCATGTCCGTGATTGAAAACAGCAGGAAATGTAGTTAGAATCTACAAACTTTTATTTCAAGGGTTTCTTATAAGTTTTTAATCATTTCTGGAAACTCTAATTACGTATTTTAAGAGTTTTACCACAATTAGATAGTTTTCTTACAAGTATGTAATGGAACCGGCAGGATATTAACTGATTCACCAAAAAGACGCTAGAGAAATTAGGCCTCAATTGTAAACATTAGCAGTATAGTCCTCACTTACAGTCTTTCTACACTAATTGTGAGCTGTGTAAACATGAATTCCTAATATTTGAAAGCGAATTCAAGTGAAAACGCTCGCTAAAGTGGCCGGAGTTGTAAATATTATCAGTTTTCTGGTCATTTCCCTGCTTTTCACGGGTCATGTCCGTGATTGAAAACAGCAGGAAATGTAGTAAGAATCTACAAACTTTTATTTCAAGGGTTTCTTATGAGTTTTTAATCATTTCTGGAAACTCTAATTGCGTATTTTAAGAGTTTTACCACAATTAGACCGTTTTCTTACAAGTATGTAATGGAACCGGCAGGATAGTAACTGATTCACCAAAAAGACGCTAGAGAAATTCGGCCTCTATTGTAAACATTAGCAGTATAGTCCTCACTTACAGTCTTTCTACACTAATGGTGAGCTGTATAAACATGAATTCCTAATATTTGAAAGCAAATTCAAGTCAAAACGCTCGCTAAAGTGGCCGGAGTTGTAAATATTATCAGTTTTCTGGTCATTTCCCTGCTTTTCACGGGTCATGTCCGTGATTGAAAACAGCAGGAAATGTAGTAAGAATCTACAAACTTTTATTTCAAGGGTTTCTTATAAGTTTTTAATCATTTCTGGAAACTCTAATTGCGTATTTTAAGAGTTTTACCACAATTAGACAGTTTTCTTACAAGTATGTAATGGAACCGGCAGGATAGTAACTGATTCACCAAAAAGACGCTAGAGAAATTCGGCCTCAATTGTAAACATTAGCAGTATAGTCCTCACTTACAGTCTTTCAACACTAATGGTGAGCTGTATAAACATGAATTCCTAATATTTGAAAGCAAATTCAAGTCAAAACGCTCGCTAAAGTGGCCGGAGTTGTAAATATTATCAGTTTTCTGGTCATTTCCCTGCTTTTCACGGGTCATGTCCGTGATTGAAAACAGCAGGAAATGTAGTTAGAATCTACAAACTTTTATTTCAAGGGTTTCTTATAAGTTTTTAATCATTTCTGGAAACTCTAATTGCGTATTTTAAGAGTTTTACCACAATTAGATAGTTTTCTTACAAGTATGTAATGGAACCGGCAGGATATTAACTGATTCACCAAAAAGACGCTAGAGAAATTAGGCCTCAATTGTAAACATTAGCAGTATAGTCCTCACTTACAGTCTTTCTACACTAATTGTGAGCTGTGTAAACATGAATTCCTAATATTTGAAAGCGAATTCAAGTGAAAACGCTCGCTAAAGTGGCCGGAGTTGTAAATATTATCAGTTTTCTGGTCATTTCCCTGCTTTTCACGGGTCATGTCCGTGATTGAAAACAGCAGGAAATGTAGTAAGAATCTACAAACTTTTATTTCAAGGGTTTCTTATAAGTTTTTAATCATTTCTGGAAACTCTAATTGCGTATTTTAAGAGTTTTACCACAATTAGACCGTTTTCTTACAAGTATGTAATGGAACCGGCAGGATAGTAACTGATTCACCAAAAAGACGCTAGAGAAATTCGGCCTCAATTGTAAACATTAGCAGTATAGTCCTCACTTACAGTCTTTCTACACTAATGGTGAGCTGTATAAACATGAATTCCTAATATTTGAAAGCAAATTCAAGTCAAAACGCTCGCTAAAGTGGCCGGAGTTGTAAATATTATCAGTTTTCTGGTCATTTCCCTGCTTTTCACGGGTCATGTCCGTGATTGAAAACAGCAGGAAATGTAGTAAGAATCTACAAACTTTTATTTCAAGGGTTTCTTATAAGTTTTTAATCATTTCTGCAAACTCTAATTGCGTATTTTAAGAGTTTTACCACAATTAGACAGTTTTCTTACAAGTATGTAATGGAACCGGCAGGATAGTAACTGATTCACCAAAAAGACGCTAGAGAAATTCGGCCTCAATTGTAAACATTAGCAGTATAGTCCTCACTTACAGTCTTTCTACACTAATGGTGAGCTGTATAAACATGAATTCCTAATATTTGAAAGCAAATTCAAGTCAAAACGCTCGCTAAAGTGGCCGGAGTTGTAAATATTATCAGTTTTCTGGTCATTTCCCTGCTTTTCACGGGTCATGTCCGTGATTGAAAACAGCAGGAAATGTAGTTAGAATCTACAAACTTTTATTTCAAGGGTTTCTTATAAGTTTTTAATCATTTCTGGAAACTCTAATTACGTATTTTAAGAGTTTTACCACAATTAGATAGTTTTCTTACAAGTATGTAATGGAACCGGCAGGATATTAACTGATTCACCAAAAAGACGCTAGAGAAATTAGGCCTCAATTGTAAACATTAGCAGTATAGTCCTCACTTACAGTCTTTCTACACTAATTGTGAGCTGTGTAAACATGAATTCCTAATATTTGAAAGCGAATTCAAGTGAAAACGCTCGCTAAAGTGGCCGGAGTTGTAAATATTATCAGTTTTCTGGTCATTTCCCTGCTTTTCACGGGTCATGTCCGTGATTGAAAACAGCAGGAAATGTAGTAAGAATCTACAAACTTTTATTTCAAGGGTTTCTTATGAGTTTTTAATCATTTCTGGAAACTCTAATTGCGTATTTTAAGAGTTTTACCACAATTAGACCGTTTTCTTACAAGTATGTAATGGAACCGGCAGGATAGTAACTGATTCACCAAAAAGACGCTAGAGAAATTCGGCCTCTATTGTAAACATTAGCAGTATAGTCCTCACTTACAGTCTTTCTACACTAATGGTGAGCTGTATAAACATGAATTCCTAATATTTGAAAGCAAATTCAAGTCAAAACGCTCGCTAAAGTGGCCGGAGTTGTAAATATTATCAGTTTTCTGGTCATTTCCCTGCTTTTCACGGGTCATGTCCGTGATTGAAAACAGCAGGAAATGTAGTAAGAATCTACAAACTTTTATTTCAAGGGTTTCTTATAAGTTTTTAATCATTTCTGGAAACTCTAATTGCGTATTTTAAGAGTTTTACCACAATTAGACAGTTTTCTTACAAGTATGTAATGGAACCGGCAGGATAGTAACTGATTCACCAAAAAGACGCTAGAGAAATTCGGCCTCAATTGTAAACATTAGCAGTATAGTCCTCACTTACAGTCTTTCAACACTAATGGTGAGCTGTATAAACATGAATTCCTAATATTTGAAAGCAAATTCAAGTCAAAACGCTCGCTAAAGTGGCCGGAGTTGTAAATATTATCAGTTTTCTGGTCATTTCCCTGCTTTTCACGGGTCATGTCCGTGATTGAAAACAGCAGGAAATGTAGTAAGAATCTACAAACTTTTATTTCAAGGGTTTCTTATAAGTTTTTAATCATTTCTGGAAACTCTAATTGCGTATTTTAAGAGTTTTACCACAATTAGACCGTTTTCTTACAAGTATGTAATGGAACCGGCAGGATATTAACTGATTCACCAAAAAGACGCTAGAGAAATTCGGCCTCAATTGTAAACATTAGCAGTATAGTCCTTACTTACAGTCTTTCTACACTAATGGTGAGCTGTATAAACATGAATTCCTAATATTTGAAAGCAAATTCAAGTCAAAACGCTCGCTAAAGTGGCCGGAGTTGTAAATATTATCAGTTTTCTGGTCATTTCCCTGCTTTTCACGGGTCATGTCCGTGATTGAAAACAGCAGGAAATGTAGTAAGAATCTACAAACTTTTATTTCAAGGGTTTCTTATAAGTTTTTAATCATTTCTGGAAACTCTAATTGCGTATTTTAAGAGTTTTACCACAATTAGACCGTTTTCTTACAAGTATGTAATGGAACCGGCAGGATAGTAACTGATTCACCAAAAAGACGCTAGAGAAATTCGGCCTCAATTGTAAACATTAGCA
The DNA here is from genome assembly GCF_964212035.1 of Myotis nattereri. Lineage (NCBI taxonomy): Eukaryota > Metazoa > Chordata > Mammalia > Chiroptera > Vespertilionidae > Myotis > Myotis nattereri. Next base: position 1,432,661 of record NC_138083.1, read on the forward strand.
GTATAGTCCTCACTTACAGTCTTTCTACACTAATGGTGAGCTGTATAAACATGAATTCCTAATATTTGAAAGCAAATTCAAGTGAAAACGCTCGCTAAAGTGGCCGGAGTTTTAAATATTATCAGTTTTCTGGTCATTTCCCTGCTTTTCACGGGTCATGTCCGTGATTGAAAACAGCAGGAAATGTAGTAAGAATCTACAAACTTTTATTTCAAGGGTTTCTTATAAGTTTTTAATCATTTCTGGAAACTCTAATTGCGTATTTTAAGAGTTTTACCACAATTAGACAGTTTTCTTACAAGTATGTAATGGAACCGGCAGGATAGTAACTGATTCACCAAAAAGACGCTAGAGAAATTCGGCCTCTATTGTAAACATTAGCAGTATAGTCCTCACTTACAGTCTTTCTACACTAATGGTGAGCTGTATAAACATGAATTCCTAATATTTGAAAGCAAATTCAAGTCAAAACGCTCGCTAAAGTGGCCGGAGTTGTAAATATTATCAGTTTTCTGGTCATTTCCCTGCTTTTCACGGGTCATGTCCGTGATTGAAAACAGCAGGAAATGTAGTTAGAATCTACAAACTTTTATTTCAAGGGTTTCTTATAAGTTTTTAATCATTTCTGGAAACTCTAATTGCGTATTTTAAGAGTTTTACCACAATTAGATAGTTTTCTTACAAGTATGTAATGGAACCGGCAGGATATTAACTGATTCACCAAAAAGACGCTAGAGAAATTAGGCCTCAATTGTAAACATTAGCAGTATAGTCCTCACTTACAGTCTTTCTACACTAATTGTGAGCTGTGTAAACATGAATTCCTAATATTTGAAAGCGAATTCAAGTGAAAACGCTCGCTAAAGTGGCCGGAGTTGTAAATATTATCAGTTTTCTGGTCATTTCCCTGCTTTTCACGGGTCATGTCCGTGATTGAAAACAGCAGGAAATGTAGTAAGAATCTACAAACTTTTATTTCAAGGGTTTCTTATAAGTTTTTAATCATTTCTGGAAACTCTAATTGCGTATTTTAAGAGTTTTACCACAATTAGACCGTTTTCTTACAAGTATGTAATGGAACCGGCAGGATAGTAACTGATTCACCAAAAAGACGCTAGAGAAATTCGGCCTCAATTGTAAACATTAGCAGTATAGTCCTCACTTACAGTCTTTCTACACTAATGGTGAGCTGTATAAACATGAATTCCTAATATTTGAAAGCAAATTCAAGTCAAAACGCTCGCTAAAGTGGCCGGAGTTGTAAATATTATCAGTTTTCTGGTCATTTCCCTGCTTTTCACGGGTCATGTCCGTGATTGAAAACAGCAGGAAATGTAGTAAGAATCTACAAACTTTTATTTCAAGGGTTTCTTATAAGTTTTTAATCATTTCTGCAAACTCTAATTGCGTATTTTAAGAGTTTTACCACAATTAGACAGTTTTCTTACAAGTATGTAATGGAACCGGCAGGATAGTAACTGATTCACCAAAAAGACGCTAGAGAAATTCGGCCTCAATTGTAAACATTAGCAGTATAGTCCTCACTTACAGTCTTTCTACACTAATGGTGAGCTGTATAAACATGAATTCCTAATATTTGAAAGCAAATTCAAGTCAAAACGCTCGCTAAAGTGGCCGGAGTTGTAAATATTATCAGTTTTCTGGTCATTTCCCTGCTTTTCACGGGTCATGTCCGTGATTGAAAACAGCAGGAAATGTAGTTAGAATCTACAAACTTTTATTTCAAGGGTTTCTTATAAGTTTTTAATCATTTCTGGAAACTCTAATTACGTATTTTAAGAGTTTTACCACAATTAGATAGTTTTCTTACAAGTATGTAATGGAACCGGCAGGATATTAACTGATTCACCAAAAAGACGCTAGAGAAATTAGGCCTCAATTGTAAACATTAGCAGTATAGTCCTCACTTACAGTCTTTCTACACTAATTGTGAGCTGTGTAAACATGAATTCCTAATATTTGAAAGCGAATTCAAGTGAAAACGCTCGCTAAAGTGGCCGGAGTTGTAAATATTATCAGTTTTCTGGTCATTTCCCTGCTTTTCACGGGTCATGTCCGTGATTGAAAACAGCAGGAAATGTAGTAAGAATCTACAAACTTTTATTTCAAGGGTTTCTTATGAGTTTTTAATCATTTCTGGAAACTCTAATTGCGTATTTTAAGAGTTTTACCACAATTAGACCGTTTTCTTACAAGTATGTAATGGAACCGGCAGGATAGTAACTGATTCACCAAAAAGACGCTAGAGAAATTCGGCCTCTATTGTAAACATTAGCAGTATAGTCCTCACTTACAGTCTTTCTACACTAATGGTGAGCTGTATAAACATGAATTCCTAATATTTGAAAGCAAATTCAAGTCAAAACGCTCGCTAAAGTGGCCGGAGTTGTAAATATTATCAGTTTTCTGGTCATTTCCCTGCTTTTCACGGGTCATGTCCGTGATTGAAAACAGCAGGAAATGTAGTTAGAATCTACAAACTTTTATTTCAAGGGTTTCTTATAAGTTTTTAATCATTTCTGGAAACTCTAATTACGTATTTTAAGAGTTTTACCACAATTAGATAGTTTTCTTACAAGTATGTAATGGAACCGGCAGGATATTAACTGATTCACCAAAAAGACGCTAGAGAAATTAGGCCTCAATTGTAAACATTAGCAGTATAGTCCTCACTTACAGTCTTTCTACACTAATTGTGAGCTGTGTAAACATGAATTCCTAATATTTGAAAGCGAATTCAAGTGAAAACGCTCGCTAAAGTGGCCGGAGTTGTAAATATTATCAGTTTTCTGGTCATTTCCCTGCTTTTCACGGGTCATGTCCGTGATTGAAAACAGCAGGAAATGTAGTAAGAATCTACAAACTTTTATTTCAAGGGTTTCTTATAAGTTTTTAATCATTTCTGGAAACTCTAATTGCGTATTTTAAGAGTTTTACCACAATTAGACAGTTTTCTTACAAGTATGTAATGGAACCGGCAGGATAGTAACTGATTCACCAAAAAGACGCTAGAGAAATTCGGCCTCAATTGTAAACATTAGCAGTATAGTCCTCACTTACAGTCTTTCAACACTAATGGTGAGCTGTATAAACATGAATTCCTAATATTTGAAAGCAAATTCAAGTCAAAACGCTCGCTAAAGTGGCCGGAGTTGTAAATATTATCAGTTTTCTGGTCATTTCCCTGCTTTTCACGGGTCATGTCCGTGATTGAAAACAGCAGGAAATGTAGTAAGAATCTACAAACTTTTATTTCAAGGGTTTCTTATAAGTTTTTAATCATTTCTGGAAACTCTAATTGCGTATTTTAAGAGTTTTACCACAATTAGACCGTTTTCTTACAAGTATGTAATGGAACCGGCAGGATATTAACTGATTCACCAAAAAGACGCTAGAGAAATTCGGCCTCAATTGTAAACATTAGCAGTATAGTCCTCACTTACAGTCTTTCTACACTAATGGTGAGCTGTATAAACATGAATTCCTAATATTTGAAAGCAAATTCAAGTCAAAACGCTCGCTAAAGTGGCCGGAGTTGTAAATATTATCAGTTTTCTGGTCATTTCCCTGCTTTTCACGGGTCATGTCCGTGATTGAAAACAGCAGGAAATGTAGTAAGAATCTACAAACTTTTATTTCAAGGGTTTCTTATAAGTTTTTAATCATTTCTGGAAACTCTAATTGCGTATTTTAAGAGTTTTACCACAATTAGACCGTTTTCTTACAAGTATATAATGGAACCGGCAGGATAGTAACTGATTCACCAAAAAGACGCTAGAGAAATTCGGCCTCAATTGTAAACATTAGCAGTATAGTCCTCACTTACAGTCTTTCTACACTAATGGTGAGCTGTATAAACATGAATTCCTAATATTTGAAAGCAAATTCAAGTGAAAACGCTCGCTAAAGTGGCCGGAGTTGTAAATATTATCAGTTTTCTGGTCATTTCCCTGCTTTTCACGGGTCATGTCCGTGATTGAAAACAGCAGGAAATGTAGTAAGAATCTACAAACTTTTATTTCAAGGGTTTCTTATAAGTTTTTAATCATTTCTGGAAACTCTAATTGCGTATTTTAAGAGTTTTACCACAATTAGACAGTTTTCTTACAAGTATGTAATGGAACCGGCAGGATAGTAACTGATTCACCAAAAAGACGCTAGAGAAATTCGGCCTCTATTGTAAACATTAGCAGTATAGTCCTCACTTACAGTCTTTCTACACTAATGGTGAGCTGTATAAACATGAATTCCTAATATTTGAAAGCAAATTCAAGTCAAAACGCTCGCTAAAGTGGCCGGAGTTGTAAATATTATCAGTTTTCTGGTCATTTCCCTGCTTTTCACGGGTCATGTCCGTGATTGAAAACAGCAGGAAATGTAGTAAGAATCTACAAACTTTTATTTCAAGGGTTTCTTATAAGTTTTTAATCATTTCTGGAAACTCTAATTGCGTATTTTAAGAGTTTTACCACAATTAGACAGTTTTCTTACAAGTATGTAATGGAACCGGCAGGATAGTAACTGATTCACCAAAAAGACGCTAGAGAAATTCGGCCTCAATTGTAAACATTAGCAGTATAGTCCTCACTTACAGTCTTTCAACACTAATGGTGAGCTGTATAAACATGAATTCCTAATATTTGAAAGCAAATTCAAGTCAAAACGCTCGCTAAAGTGGCCGGAGTTGTAAATATTATCAGTTTTCTGGTCATTTCCCTGCTTTTCACGGGTCATGTCCGTGATTGAAAACAGCAGGAAATGTAGTAAGAATCTACAAACTTTTATTTCAAGGGTTTCTTATAAGTTTTTAATCATTTCTGGAAACTCTAATTGCGTATTTTAAGAGTTTTACCACAATTAGACCGTTTTCTTACAAGTATGTAATGGAACCGGCAGGATATTAACTGATTCACCAAAAAGACGCTAGAGAAATTCGGCCTCAATTGTAAACATTAGCAGTATAGTCCTCACTTACAGTCTTTCTACACTAATGGTGAGCTGTATAAACATGAATTCCTAATATTTGAAAGCAAATTCAAGTCAAAACGCTCGCTAAAGTGGCCGGAGTTGTAAATATTATCAGTTTTCTGGTCATTTCCCTGCTTTTCACGGGTCATGTCCGTGATTGAAAACAGCAGGAAATGTAGTAAGAATCTACAAACTTTTATTTCAAGGGTTTCTTATAAGTTTTTAATCATTTCTGGAAACTCTAATTGCGTATTTTAAGAGTTTTACCACAATTAGACCGTTTTCTTACAAGTATATAATGGAACCGGCAGGATAGTAACTGATTCACCAAAAAGACGCTAGAGAAATTCGGCCTCAATTGTAAACATTAGCAGTATAGTCCTCACTTACAGTCTTTCTACACTAATGGTGAGCTGTATAAACATGAATTCCTAATATTTGAAAGCAAATTCAAGTGAAAACGCTCGCTAAAGTGGCCGGAGTTGTAAATATTATCAGTTTTCTGGTCATTTCCCTGCTTTTCACGGGTCATGTCCGTGATTGAAAACAGCAGGAAATGTAGTAAGAATCTACAAACTTTTATTTCAAGGGTTTCTTATAAGTTTTTAATCATTTCTGGAAACTCTAATTGCGTATTTTAAGAGTTTTACCACAATTAGACAGTTTTCTTACAAGTATGTAATGGAACCGGCAGGATAGTAACTGATTCACCAAAAAGACGCTAGAGAAATTCGGCCTCAATTGTAAACATTAGCAGTATAGTCCTCACTTACAGTCTTTCTACACTAATGGTGAGCTGTATAAACATGAATTCCTAATATTTGAAAGCAAATTCAAGTCAAAACGCTCGCTAAAGTGGCCGGAGTTGTAAATATTATCAGTTTTCTGGTCATTTCCCTGCTTTTCACGGGTCATGTCCGTGATTGAAAACAGCAGTAAATGTAGTAAGAATCTACAAACTTTTATTTCAAGGGTTTCTTATAAGTTTTTAATCATTTCTGGAAACTCTAATTGCGTATTTTAAGAGTTTTACCACAATTAGACAGTTTTCTTACAAGTATGTAATGGAACCAGCAGGATAGTAACTGATTCACCAAAAAGACGCTAGAGAAATTCGGCCTCAATTGTAAACATTAGCAGTATAGTCCTCACTTACAGTCTTTCTACACTAATGGTGAGCTGTATAAACATGAATTCCTAATATTTGAAAGCAAATTCAAGTCAAAACGCTCGCTAAAGTGGCCGGAGTTGTAAATATTATCAGTTTTCTGGTCATTTCCCTGCTTTTCACGGGTCATGTCCGTGATTGAAAACAGCAGGAAATGTAGTAAGAATCTACAAACTTTTATTTCAAGGGTTTCTTATAAGTTTTTAATCATTTCTGGAAACTCTAATTGCGTATTTTAAGAGTTTTACCACAATTAGACCGTTTTCTTACAAGTATGTAATGGAACCGGCAGGATAGTAACTGATTCACCAAAAAGACGCTAGAGAAATTCGGCCTCAATTGTAAACATTAGCAGTATAGTCCTCACTTACAGTCTTTCTACACTAATGGTGAGCTGTATAAACATGAATTCCTAATATTTGAAAGCAAATTCAAGTCAAAACGCTCGCTAAAGTGGCCGGAGTTGTAAATATTATCAGTTTTCTGGTCATTTCCCTGCTTTTCACGGGTCATGTCCGTGATTGAAAACAGCAGGAAATGTAGTAAGAATCTACAAACTTTTATTTCAAGGGTTTCTTATAAGTTTTTAATCATTTCTGGAAACTCTAATTGCGTATTTTAAGAGTTTTACCACAATTAGACCGTTTTCTTACAAGTATATAATGGCACCGGCAGGATAGTAACTGATTGACCAAAAAGACGCTAGAGAAATTCGGCCTCAATTGTAAACATTAGCAGTATAGTCCTCACTTACAGTCTTTCTACACTAATGGTGAGCTGTATAAACATGAATTCCTAATATTTGAAAGCAAATTGAAGTGAAAACGCTCGCTAAAGTGGCCGGAGTTGTAAATATTACCAGTTTTCTGGTCATTTCCCTGCTTTTCACGGGTCATGTCCGTGATTGAAAACAGCAGGAAATGTAGTAAGAATCTACAAACTTTTATTTCAAGGGTTTCTTATAAGTTTTTAATCATTTCTGGAAACTCTAATTGCGTATTTTAAGAGTTTTACCACAATTAGACAGTTTTCTTACAAGTATGTAATGGAACCGGCAGGATAGTAACTGATTCACCAAAAAGACGCTAGAGAAATTCGGCCTCAATTGTAAACATTAGCAGTATAGTCCTCACTTACAGTCTTTCTACACTAATGGTGAGCTGTATAAACATGAATTCCTAATATTTGAAAGCAAATTCAAGTCAAAACGCTCGCTAAAGTGGCCGGAGTTGTAAATATTATCAGTTTTCTGGTCATTTCCCTGCTTTTCACGGGTCATGTCCGTGATTGAAAACAGCAGGAAATGTAGTAAGAATCTACAAACTTTTATTTCAAGGGTTTCTTATAAGTTTTTAATCATTTCTGGAAACTCTAATTGCGTATTTTAAGAGTTTTACCACAATTAGACCGTTTTCTTACAAGTATGTAATGGAACCGGCAGGATAGTAACTGATTCACCAAAAAGACGCTAGAGAAATTCGGCCTCTATTGTAAACATTAGCAGTATAGTCCTCACTTACAGTCTTTCTACACTAATGGTGAGCTGTATAAACATGAATTCCTAATATTTGAAAGCAAATTCAAGTCAAAACGCTCGCTAAAGTGGCCGGAGTTGTAAATATTATCAGTTTTCTGGTCATTTCCCTGCTTTTCACGGGTCATGTCCGTGATTGAAAACAGCAGGAAATGTAGTAAGAATCTACAAACTTTTATTTCAAGGGTTTCTTATAAGTTTTTAATCATTTCTGGAAACTCTAATTGCGTATTTTAAGAGTTTTACCACAATTAGACAGTTTTCTTACAAGTATGTAATGGAACCGACAGGATAGTAACTGATTCACCAAAAAGACGCTAGAGAAATTCGGCCTCAATTGTAAACATTAGCAGTATAGTCCTCACTTACAGTCTTTCTACACTAATGGTGAGCTGTATAAACATGAATTCCTAATATTTGAAAGCAAATTCAAGTCAAAACGCTCGCTAAAGTGGCCGGAGTTGTAAATATTATCAGTTTTCTGGTCATTTCCCTGCTTTTCACGGGTCATGTCCGTGATTGAAAACAGCAGGAAATGTAGTAAGAATCTACAAACTTTTATTTCAAGGGTTTCTTATAAGTTTTTAATCATTTCTGGAAACTCTAATTGCGTATTTTAAGAGTTTTACCACAATTAGACCGTTTTCTTACAAGTATATAATGGAACCGGCAGGATAGTAACTGATTCACCAAAAAGACGCTAGAGAAATTCGGCCTCAATTGTAAACATTAGCAGTATAGTCCTCACTTACAGTCTTTCTACACTAATGGTGAGCTGTATAAACATGAATTCCTAATATTTGAAAGCAAATTCAAGTCAAAACGCTCGCTAAAGTGGCCGGAGTTGTAAATATTATCAGTTTTCTGGTCATTTCCCTGCTTTTCACGGGTCATGTCCGTGATTGAAAACAGCAGGAAATGTAGTAAGAATCTACAAACTTTTATTTCAAGGGTTTCTTATAAGTTTTTAATCATTTCTGGAAACTCTAATTGCGTATTTTAAGAGTTTTACCACAATTAGACGGTTTTCTTACAAGTATATAATGGCACCGGCAGGATAGTAACTGATTGACCAAAAAGACGCTAGAGAAATTCGGCCTCAATTGTAAACATTAGCAGTATAGTCCTCACTTACAGTCTTTCTACACTAATGGTGAGCTGTATAAACATGAATTCCTAATATTTGAAAGCAAATTCAAGTGAAAACGCTCGCTAAAGTGGCCGGAGTTGTAAATATTACCAGTTTTCTGGTCATTTCCCTGCTTTTCACGGGTCATGTCCGTGATTGAAAACAGCAGGAAATGTAGTAAGAATCTACAAACTTTTATTTCAAGGGTTTCTTATAAGTTTTTAATCATTTCTGGAAACTCTAATTGCGTATTTTAAGAGTTTTACCACAATTAGACAGTTTTCTTACAAGTATGTAATGGAACCGGCAGGATAGTAACTGATTCACCAAAAAGACGCTAGAGAAATTCGGCCTCAATTGTAAACATTAGCAGTATAGTCCTCACTTACAGTCTTTCTACACTAATGGTGAGCTGTATAAACATGAATTCCTAATATTTGAAAGCAAATTCAAGTCAAAACGCTCGCTAAAGTGGCCGGAGTTGTAAATATTATCAGTTTTCTGGTCATTTCCCTGCTTTTCACGGGTCATGTCCGTGATTGAAAACAGCAGGAAATGTAGTAAGAATCTACAAACTTTTATTTCAAGGGTTTCTTATAAGTTTTTAATCATTTCTGGAAACTCTAATTGCGTATTTTAAGAGTTTTACCACAATTAGACCGTTTTCTTACAAGTATGTAATGGAACCAGCAGGATAGTAACTGATTCACCAAAAAGACGCTAGAGAAATTCGGCCTCTATTGTAAACATTAGCAGTATAGTCCTCACTTACAGTCTTTCTACACTAATGGTGAGCTGTATAAACATGAATTCCTAATATTTGAAAGCAAATTCAAGTCAAAACGCTCGCTAAAGTGGCCGGAGTTGTAAATATTATCAGTTTTCTGGTCATTTCCCTGCTTTTCACGGGTCATGTCCGTGATTGAAAACAGCAGGAAATGTAGTAAGAATCTACAAACTTTTATTTCAAGGGTTTCTTATAAGTTTTTAATCATTTCTGGAAACTCTAATTGCGTATTTTAAGAGTTTTACCACAATTAGACCGTTTTCTTACAAGTATGTAATGGAACCGGCAGGATAGTAACTGATTCACCAAAAAGACGCTAGAGAAATTCGGCTTCTATTGTAAACATTAGCAGTATAGTCCTCACTTACAGTCTTTCTACACTAATGGTGAGCTGTATAAACATGAATTCCTAATATTTGAAAGCAAATTCAAGTCAAAACGCTCGCTAAAGTGGCCGGAGTTGTAAATATTATCAGTTTTCTGGTCATTTCCCTGCTTTTCACGGGTCATGTCCGTGATTGAAAACAGCAGGAAATGTAGTAAGAATCTACAAACTTTTATTTCAAGGGTTTCTTATAAGTTTTTAATCATTTCTGGAAACTCTAATTGCGTATTTTAAGAGTTTTACCACAATTAGACAGTTTTCTTACAAGTATGTAATGGAACCGGCAGGATAGTAACTGATTCACCAAAAAGACGCTAGAGAAATTCGGCCTCAATTGTAAACATTAGCAGTATAGTCCTCACTTACAGTCTTTCAACACTAATGGTGAGCTGTATAAACATGAATTCCTAATATTTGAAAGCAAATTCAAGTCAAAACGCTCGCTAAAGTGGCCGGAGTTGTAAATATTATCAGTTTTCTGGTCATTTCCCTGCTTTTCACGGGTCATGTCCGTGATTGAAAACAGCAGGAAATGTAGTAAGAATCTACAAACTTTTATTTCAAGGGTTTCTTATAAGTTTTTAATCATTTCTGGAAACTCTAATTGCGTATTTTAAGAGTTTTACCACAATTAGACAGTTTTCTTACAAGTATGTAATGGAACCGGCAGGATAGTAACTGATTCACCAAAAAGACGCTAGAGAAATTCGGCCTCAATTGTAAACATTAGCAGTATAGTCCTCACTTACAGTCGTTCTACACTAATGGTGAGCTGTATAAACATGAATTCCTAATATTTGAAAGCAAATTCAAGTCAAAACGCTCGCTAAAGTGGCCGGAGTTGTAAATATTATCAGTTTTCTGGTCATTTCCCTGCTTTTCACGGGTCATGTCCGTGATTGAAAACAGCAGGAAATGTAGTAAGAATCTACAAACTTTTATTTCAAGGGTTTCTTATAAGTTTTTAATCATTTCTGGAAACTCTAATTGCGTATTTTAAGAGTTTTACCACAATTAGACCGTTTTCTTACAAGTATATAATGGAACCGGCAGGATAGTAACTGATTCACCAAAAAGACGCTAGAGAAATTCGGCCTCAATTGTAAACATTAGCAGTATAGTCCTCACTTACAGTCTTTCTACACTAATGGTGAGCTGTATAAACATGAATTCCTAATATTTGAAAGCAAATTCAAGTCAAAACGCTCGCTAAAGGGGCCGGAGTTGTAAATATTATCAGTTTTCTGGTCATTTCCCTGCTTTTCACGGGTCATGTCCGTGATTGAAAACAGCAGGAAATGTAGTAAGAATCTACAAACTTTTATTTCAAGGGTTTCTTATAAGTTTTTAATCATTTCTGGAAACTCTAATTGCGTATTTTAAGAGTTTTACCACAATTAGACCGTTTTCTTACAAGTATATAATGGCACCGGCAGGATAGTAACTGATTGACCAAAAAGACGCTAGAGAAATTCGGCCTCAATTGTAAACATTAGCAGTATAGTCCTCACTTACAGTCTTTCTACACTAATGGTGAGCTGTATAAACATGAATTCCTAATATTTGAAAGCAAATTCAAGTGAAAACGCTCGCTAAAGTGGCCGGAGTTGTAAATATTACCAGTTTTCTGGTCATTTCCCTGCTTTTCACGGGTCATGTCCGTGATTGAAAACAGCAGGAAATGTAGTAAGAATCTACAAACTTTTATTTCAAGGGTTTCTTATAAGTTTTTAATATTTTCTGCAAACTCTAATTGCGTATTTTAAGAGTTTTACCACAATTAGACAGTTTTCTTACAAGTATGTAATGGAACCGGCAGGATAGTAACTGATTCACCAAAAAGACGCTAGAGAAATTCGGCCTCAATTGTAAACATTAGCAGTATAGTCCTCACTTACAGTCGTTCTACACTAATGGTGAGCTGTATAAACATGAATTCCTAATATTTGAAAGCAAATTCAAGTCAAAACGCTCGCTAAAGTGGCCGGAGTTGTAAATATTATCAGTTTTCTGGTCATTTCCCTGCTTTTCAAGGGTCATGTCCGTGATTGAAAACAGCAGGAAATGTAGTAAGAATCTACAAACTTTTATTTCAAGGGTTTCTTATAAGTTTTTAATCATTTCTGGAAACTCTAATTGCGTATTTTAAGAGTTTTACCACAATTAGACAGTTTTCTTACAAGTATGTAATGGAACCGACAGGATAGTAACTGATTCACCAAAAAGACGCTAGAGAAATTCGGCCTCAATTGTAAACATTAGCAGTATAGTCCTCACTTACAGTCTTTCTACACTAATGGTGAGCTGTATAAACATGAATTCCTAATATTTGAAAGCAAATTCAAGTCAAAACGCTCGCTAAAGTGGCCGGAGTTGTAAATATTATCAGTTTTCTGGTCATTTCCCTGCTTTTCACGGGTCATGTCCGTGATTGAAAACAGCAGGAAATGTAGTAAGAATCTACAAACTTTTATTTCAAGGGTTTCTTATAAGTTTTTAATCATTTCTGGAAACTCTAATTGCGTATTTTAAGAGTTTTACCACAATTAGACAGTTTTCTTACAAGTATGTAATGGAACCGGCAGGATAGTAACTGATTCACCAAAAAGACGCTAGAGAAATTAGGCCTCAATTGTAAACATTAGCAGTATAGTCCTCACTTACAGTCTTTCTACACTAATGGTGAGCTGTATAAACATGAATTCCTAATATTTGAAAGCAAATTCAAGTCAAAACGCTCGCTAAAGTGGCCGGAGTTGTAAATATTATCAGTTTTCTGGTCATTTCCCTGCTTTTCACGGGTCATGTCCGTGATTGAAAACAGCAGGAAATGTAGTAAGAATCTACAAACTTTTATTTCAAGGGTTTCTTATAAGTTTTTAATCATTTCTGGAAACTCTAATTGCGTATTTTAAGAGTTTTACCACAATTAGACCGTTTTCTTACAAGTATATAATGGAACCGGCAGGATAGTAACTGATTCACCAAAAAGACGCTAGAGAAATTCGGCCTCAATTGTAAACATTAGCAGTATAGTCCTCACTTACAGTCTTTCTACACTAATGGTGAGCTGTATAAACATGAATTCCTAATATTTGAAAGCAAATTCAAGTCAAAACGCTCGCTAAAGGGGCCGGAGTTGTAAATATTATCAGTTTTCTGGTCATTTCCCTGCTTTTCACGGGTCATGTCCGTGATTGAAAACAGCAGGAAATGTAGTAAGAATCTACAAACTTTTATTTCAAGGGTTTCTTATAAGTTTTTAATCATTTCTGGAAACTCTAATTGCGTATTTTAAGAGTTTTACCACAATTAGACCGTTTTCTTACAAGTATATAATGGCACCGGCAGGATAGTAACTGATTGACCAAAAAGACGCTAGAGAAATTCGGCCTCAATTGTAAACATTAGCAGTATAGTCCTCACTTACAGTCTTTCTACACTAATGGTGAGCTGTATAAACATGAATTCCTAATATTTGAAAGCAAATTCAAGTGAAAACGCTCGCTAAAGTGGCCGGAGTTGTAAATATTACCAGTTTTCTGGTCATTTCCCTGCTTTTCACGGGTCATGTCCGTGATTGAAAACAGCAGGAAATGTAGTAAGAATCTACAAACTTTTATTTCAAGGGTTTCTTATAAGTTTTTAATATTTTCTGCAAACTCTAATTGCGTATTTTAAGAGTTTTACCACAATTAGACAGTTTTCTTACAAGTATGTAATGGAACCGGCCGGATAGTAACTGATTCACCAAAAAGACGCTAGAGAAATTCGGCCTCAATTGTAAACATTAGCAGTATAGTCCTCACTTACAGTCGTTCTACACTAATGGTGAGCTGTATAAACATGAATTCCTAATATTTGAAAGCAAATTCAAGTCAAAACGCTCGCTAAAGTGGCCGGAGTTGTAAATATTATCAGTTTTAAGGTCATTTCCCTGCTTTTCACGGGTCATGTCCGTGATTGAAAACAGCAGGAAATGTAGTAAGAATCTACAAACTTTTATTTCAAGGGTTTCTTATAAGTTTTTAATCATTTCTGGAAACTCTAATTGCGTATTTTAAGAGTTTTACCACAATTAGACAGTTTTCTTACAAGTATGTAATGGAACCGGCAGGATAGTAACTGATTCACCAAAAAGACGCTAGAGATATTCGGCCTCAATTGTAAACATTAGCAGTATAGTCCTCACTTACAGTCTTTCTACACTAATGGTGAGCTGCATAAACATGAATTCCTAATATTTGAAAGCAAATTCAAGTCAAAACGCTCGCTAAAGTGGCCGGAGTTGTAAATATTATCAGTTTTCTGGTCATTTCCCTGCTTTTCACGGGTCATGTCCGTGATTGAAAACAGCAGGAAATGTAGTAAGAATCTACAAACTTTTATTTCAAGGGTTTCTTATAAGTTTTTAATCATTTCTGGAAACTCTAATTGCGTATTTTAAGAGTTTTACCACAATTAGACAGTTTTCTTACAAGTATGTAATGGAACCGACAGGATAGTAACTGATTCACCAAAAAGACGCTAGAGAAATTCGGCCTCAATTGTAAACATTAGCAGTATAGTCCTCACTTACAGTCTTTCTACACTAATGGTGAGCTGTATAAACATGAATTCCTAATATTTGAAAGCAAATTCAAGTCAAAACGCTCGCTAAAGGGGCCGGAGTTGTAAATATTATCAGTTTTCTGGTCATTTCCCTGATTTTCACGGGTCATGTCCGTGATTGAAAACAGCAGGAAATGTAGTAAGAATCTACAAACTTTTATTTCAAGGGTTTCTTATAAGTTTTTAATCATTTCTGGAAACTCTAATTGCGTATTTTAAGAGTTTTACCACAATTAGACCGTTTTCTTACAAGTATATAATGGCACCGGCAGGATAGTAACTGATTGACCAAAAAGACGCTAGAGAAATTCGGCCTCAATTGTAAACATTAGCAGTATAGTCCTCACTTACAGTCTTTCTACACTAATGGTGAGCTGTATAAACATGAATTCCTAATATTTGAAAGCAAATTCAAGTGAAAACGCTCGCTAAAGTGGCCGGAGTTGTAAATATTACCAGTTTTCTGGTCATTTCCCTGCTTTTCACGGGTCATGTCCGTGATTGAAAACAGCAGGAAATGTAGTAAGAATCTACAAACTTTTATTTCAAGGGTTTCTTATAAGTTTTTAATATTTTCTGCAAACTCTAATTGCGTATTTTAAGAGTTTTACCACAATTAGACAGTTTTCTTACAAGTATGTAATGGAACCGGCAGGATAGTAACTGATTCACCAAAAAGACGCTAGAGAAATTCGGCCTCAATTGTAAACATTAGCAGTATAGTCCTCACTTACAGTCGTTCTACACTAATGGTGAGCTGTATAAACATGAATTCCTAATATTTGAAAGCAAATTCAAGTCAAAACGCTCGCTAAAGTGGCCGGAGTTGTAAATATTATCAGTTTTCTGGTCATTTCCCTGCTTTTCACGGGTCATGTCCGTGATTGAAAACAGCAGGAAATGTAGTAAGAATCTACAAACTTTTATTTCAAGGGTTTCTTATAAGTTTTTAATCATTTCTGGAAACTCTAATTGCGTATTTTAAGAGTTTTACCACAATTAGACAGTTTTCTTACAAGTATGTAATGGAACCGACAGGATAGTAACTGATTCACCAAAAAGACGCTAGAGAAATTCGGCCTCAATTGTAAACATTAGCAGTATAGTCCTCACTTACAGTCTTTCTACACTAATGGTGAGCTGTATAAACATGAATTCCTAATATTTGAAAGCAAATTCAAGTCAAAACGCTCGCTAAAGTGGCCGGAGTTGTAAATATTATCAGTTTTCTGGTCATTTCCCTGCTTTTCACGGGTCATGTCCGTGATTGAAAACAGCAGGAAATGTAGTAAGAATCTACAAACTTTTATTTCAAGGGTTTCTTATAAGTTTTTAATCATTTCTGGAAACTCTAATTGCGTATTTTAAGAGTTTTACCACAATTAGACAGTTTTCTTACAAGTATGTAATGGAACCGGCAGGATAGTAACTGATTCACCAAAAAGACGCTAGAGAAATTCGGCCTCAATTGTAAACATTAGCAGTATAGTCCTCACTTACAGTCTTTCTACACTAATGGTGAGCTGTATAAACATGAATTCCTAATATTTGAAAGCAAATTCAAGTCAAAACGCTCGCTAAAGTGGCCGGAGTTGTAAATATTATCAGTTTTCTGGTCATTTCCCTGCTTTTCACGGGTCATGTCCGTGATTGAAAACAGCAGGAAATGTAGTAAGAATCTACAAACTTTTATTTCAAGGGTTTCTTATAAGTTTTTAATCATTTCTGGAAACTCTAATTGCGTATTTTAAGAGTTTTACCACAATTAGACCGTTTTCTTACAAGTATATAATGGAACCGGCAGGATAGTAACTGATTCACCAAAAAGACGCTAGAGAAATTCGGCCTCAATTGTAAACATTAGCAGTATAGTCCTCACTTACAGTCTTTCTACACTAATGGTGAGCTGTATAAACATGAATTCCTAATATTTGAAAGCAAATTCAAGTCAAAACGCTCGCTAAAGGGGCCGGAGTTGTAAATATTATCAGTTTTCTGGTCATTTCCCTGCTTTTCACGGGTCATGTCCGTGATTGAAAACAGCAGGAAATGTAGTAAGAATCTACAAACTTTTATTTCAAGGGTTTCTTATAAGTTTTTAATCATTTCTGGAAACTCTA
Organism: Myotis nattereri; assembly: GCF_964212035.1. Taxonomy (NCBI): domain Eukaryota; kingdom Metazoa; phylum Chordata; class Mammalia; order Chiroptera; family Vespertilionidae; genus Myotis; species Myotis nattereri. The sequence goes on from NC_138083.1 coordinate 1,449,384, forward strand.
ATTGCGTATTTTAAGAGTTTTACCACAATTAGACCGTTTTCTTACAAGTATATAATGGCACCGGCAGGATAGTAACTGATTGACCAAAAAGACGCTAGAGAAATTCGGCCTCAATTGTAAACATTAGCAGTATAGTCCTCACTTACAGTCTTTCTACACTAATGGTGAGCTGTATAAACATGAATTCCTAATATTTGAAAGCAAATTCAAGTGAAAACGCTCGCTAAAGTGGCCGGAGTTGTAAATATTACCAGTTTTCTGGTCATTTCCCTGCTTTTCACGGGTCATGTCCGTGATTGAAAACAGCAGGAAATGTAGTAAGAATCTACAAACTTTTATTTCAAGGGTTTCTTATAAGTTTTTAATATTTTCTGCAAACTCTAATTGCGTATTTTAAGAGTTTTACCACAATTAGACAGTTTTCTTACAAGTATGTAATGGAACCGGCAGGATAGTAACTGATTCACCAAAAAGACGCTAGAGAAATTCGGCCTCAATTGTAAACATTAGCAGTATAGTCCTCACTTACAGTCGTTCTACACTAATGGTGAGCTGTATAAACATGAATTCCTAATATTTGAAAGCAAATTCAAGTCAAAACGCTCGCTAAAGTGGCCGGAGTTGTAAATATTATCAGTTTTAAGGTCATTTCCCTGCTTTTCACGGGTCATGTCCGTGATTGAAAACAGCAGGAAATGTAGTAAGAATCTACAAACTTTTATTTCAAGGGTTTCTTATAAGTTTTTAATCATTTCTGGAAACTCTAATTGCGTATTTTAAGAGTTTTACCACAATTAGACAGTTTTCTTACAAGTATGTAATGGAACCGGCAGGATAGTAACTGATTCACCAAAAAGACGCTAGAGATATTCGGCCTCAATTGTAAACATTAGCAGTATAGTCCTCACTTACAGTCTTTCTACACTAATGGTGAGCTGCATAAACATGAATTCCTAATATTTGAAAGCAAATTCAAGTCAAAACGCTCGCTAAAGTGGCCGGAGTTGTAAATATTATCAGTTTTCTGGTCATTTCCCTGCTTTTCACGGGTCATGTCCGTGATTGAAAACAGCAGGAAATGTAGTAAGAATCTACAAACTTTTATTTCAAGGGTTTCTTATAAGTTTTTAATCATTTCTGGAAACTCTAATTGCGTATTTTAAGAGTTTTACCACAATTAGACAGTTTTCTTACAAGTATGTAATGGAACCGACAGGATAGTAACTGATTCACCAAAAAGACGCTAGAGAAATTCGGCCTCAATTGTAAACATTAGCAGTATAGTCCTCACTTACAGTCTTTCTACACTAATGGTGAGCTGTATAAACATGAATTCCTAATATTTGAAAGCAAATTCAAGTCAAAACGCTCGCTAAAGTGGCCGGAGTTGTAAATATTATCAGTTTTCTGGTCATTTCCCTGCTTTTCACGGGTCATGTCCGTGATTGAAAACAGCAGGAAATGTAGTAAGAATCTACAAACTTTTATTTCAAGGGTTTCTTATAAGTTTTTAATCATTTCTGGAAACTCTAATTGCGTATTTTAAGAGTTTTACCACAATTAGACAGTTTTCTTACAAGTATGTAATGGAACCGGCAGGATAGTAACTGATTCACCAAAAAGACGCTAGAGAAATTAGGCCTCAATTGTAAACATTAGCAGTATAGTCCTCACTTACAGTCTTTCTACACTAATGGTGAGCTGTATAAACATGAATTCCTAATATTTGAAAGCAAATTCAAGTCAAAACGCTCGCTAAAGTGGCCGGAGTTGTAAATATTATCAGTTTTCTGGTCATTTCCCTGCTTTTCACGGGTCATGTCCGTGATTGAAAACAGCAGGAAATGTAGTAAGAATCTACAAACTTTTATTTCAAGGGTTTCTTATAAGTTTTTAATCATTTCTGGAAACTCTAATTGCGTATTTTAAGAGTTTTACCACAATTAGACCGTTTTCTTACAAGTATATAATGGAACCGGCAGGATAGTAACTGATTCACCAAAAAGACGCTAGAGAAATTCGGCCTCAATTGTAAACATTAGCAGTATAGTCCTCACTTACAGTCTTTCTACACTAATGGTGAGCTGTATAAACATGAATTCCTAATATTTGAAAGCAAATTCAAGTCAAAACGCTCGCTAAAGGGGCCGGAGTTGTAAATATTATCAGTTTTCTGGTCATTTCCCTGCTTTTCACGGGTCATGTCCGTGATTGAAAACAGCAGGAAATGTAGTAAGAATCTACAAACTTTTATTTCAAGGGTTTCTTATAAGTTTTTAATCATTTCTGGAAACTCTAATTGCGTATTTTAAGAGTTTTACCACAATTAGACCGTTTTCTTACAAGTATATAATGGCACCGGCAGGATAGTAACTGATTGACCAAAAAGACGCTAGAGAAATTCGGCCTCAATTGTAAACATTAGCAGTATAGTCCTCACTTACAGTCTTTCTACACTAATGGTGAGCTGTATAAACATGAATTCCTAATATTTGAAAGCAAATTCAAGTGAAAACGCTCGCTAAAGTGGCCGGAGTTGTAAATATTACCAGTTTTCTGGTCATTTCCCTGCTTTTCACGGGTCATGTCCGTGATTGAAAACAGCAGGAAATGTAGTAAGAATCTACAAACTTTTATTTCAAGGGTTTCTTATAAGTTTTTAATATTTTCTGCAAACTCTAATTGCGTATTTTAAGAGTTTTACCACAATTAGACAGTTTTCTTACAAGTATGTAATGGAACCGGCAGGATAGTAACTGATTCACCAAAAAGACGCTAGAGAAATTCGGCCTCAATTGTAAACATTAGCAGTATAGTCCTCACTTACAGTCGTTCTACACTAATGGTGAGCTGTATAAACATGAATTCCTAATATTTGAAAGCAAATTCAAGTCAAAACGCTCGCTGAAGTGGCCGGAGTTGTAAATATTATCAGTTTTAAGGTCATTTCCCTGCTTTTCACGGGTCATGTCCGTGATTGAAAACAGCAGGAAATGTAGTAAGAATCTACAAACTTTTATTTCAAGGGTTTCTTATAAGTTTTTAATCATTTCTGGAAACTCTAATTGCGTATTTTAAGAGTTTTACCACAATTAGACAGTTTTCTTACAAGTATGTAATGGAACCGGCAGGATAGTAACTGATTCACCAAAAAGACGCTAGAGATATTCGGCCTCAATTGTAAACATTAGCAGTATAGTCCTCACTTACAGTCTTTCTACACTAATGGTGAGCTGCATAAACATGAATTCCTAATATTTGAAAGCAAATTCAAGTCAAAACGCTCGCTAAAGTGGCCGGAGTTGTAAATATTATCAGTTTTCTGGTCATTTCCCTGCTTTTCACGGGTCATGTCCGTGATTGAAAACAGCAGGAAATGTAGTAAGAATCTACAAACTTTTATTTCAAGGGTTTCTTATAAGTTTTTAATCATTTCTGGAAACTCTAATTGCGTATTTTAAGAGTTTTACCACAATTAGACAGTTTTCTTACAAGTATGTAATGGAACCGGCAGGATAGTAACTGATTCACCAAAAAGACGCTAGAGAAATTCGGCCTCAATTGTAAACATTAGCAGTATAGTCCTCACTTACAGTCTTTCTACACTAATGGTGAGCTGTATAAACATGAATTCCTAATATTTGAAAGCAAATTCAAGTCAAAACGCTCGCTAAAGTGGCCGGAGTTGTAAATATTATCAGTTTTCTGGTCATTTCCCTGCTTTTCACGGGTCATGTCCGTGATTGAAAACAGCAGGAAATGTAGTAAGAATCTACAAACTTTTATTTCAAGGGTTTCTTATAAGTTTTTAATCATTTCTGGAAACTCTAATTGCGTATTTTAAGAGTTTTACCACAATTAGACCGTTTTCTTACAAGTATGTAATGGAACCGGCAGGATAGTAACTGATTCACCAAAAAGACGCTAGAGAAATTCGGCCTCTATTGTAAACATTAGCAGTATAGTCCTCACTTACAGTCTTTCTACACTAATGGTGAGCTGTATAAACATGAATTCCTAATATTTGAAAGCAAATTCAAGTCAAAACGCTCGCTAAAGTGGCCGGAGTTGTAAATATTATCAGTTTTCTGGTCATTTCCCTGCTTTTCACGGGTCATGTCCGTGATTGAAAACAGCAGGAAATGTAGTAAGAATCTACAAACTTTTATTTCAAGGGTTTCTTATAAGTTTTTAATCATTTCTGGAAACTCTAATTGCGTATTTTAAGAGTTTTACCACAATTAGACCGTTTTCTTACAAGTATGTAATGGAACCGGCAGGATAGTAACTGATTCACCAAAAAGACGCTAGAGAAATTCGGCCTCTATTGTAAACATTAGCAGTATAGTCCTCACTTACAGTCTTTCTACACTAATGGTGAGCTGTATAAACATGAATTCCTAATATGTGAAAGCAAATTCAAGTCAAAACGCTCGCTAAAGTGGCCGGAGTTGTAAATATTATCAGTTTTCTGGTCATTTCCCTGCTTTTCACGGGTCATGTCCGTGATTGAAAACAGCAGGAAATGTAGTAAGAATCTACAAACTTTTATTTCAAGGGTTTCTTATAAGTTTTTAATCATTTCTGGAAACTCTAATTGCGTATTTTAAGAGTTTTACCACAATTAGACCGTTTTCTTACAAGTATGTAATGGAACCGACAGGATAGTAACTGATTCACCAAAAAGACGCTAGAGAAATTCGGCCTCAATTGTAAACATTAGCAGTATAGTCCTCACTTACAGTCTTTCTACACTAATGGTGAGCTGTATAAACATGAATTCCTAATATTTGAAAGCAAATTCAAGTCAAAACGCTCGCTAAAGTGGCCGGAGTTGTAAATATTATCAGTTTTCTGGTCATTTCCCTGCTTTTCACGGGTCATGTCCGTGAATGAAAACAGCAGGAAATGTAGTAAGAATCTACAAACTTTTATTTCAAGGGTTTCTTATAAGTTTTTAATCATTTCTGGAAACTCTAATTGCGTATTTTAAGAGTTTTACCACAATTAGACAGTTTTCTTACAAGTATGTAATGGAACCGGCAGGATAGTAACTGATTCACCAAAAAGACGCTAGAGAAATTAGGCCTCAATTGTAAACATTAGCAGTATAGTCCTCACTTACAGTCTTTCTACACTAATGGTGAGCTGTATAAACATGAATTCCTAATATTTGAAAGCAAATTCAAGTCAAAACGCTCGCTAAAGTGGCCGGAGTTGTAAATATTATCAGTTTTCTGGTCATTTCCTGCTTTTCACGGGTCATGTCCGTGATTGAAAACAGCAGGAAATGTAGTAAGAATCTACAAACTTTTATTTCAAGGGTTTCTTATAAGTTTTTAATCATTTCTGGAAACTCTAATTGCGTATTTTAAGAGTTTTACCACAATTAGACCGTTTTCTTACAAGTATATAATGGAACCGGCAGGATAGTAACTGATTCACCAAAAAGACGCTAGAGAAATTCGGCCTCAATTGTAAACATTAGCAGTATAGTCCTCACTTACAGTCTTTCTACACTAATGGTGAGCTGTATAAACATGAATTCCTAATATTTGAAAGCAAATTCAAGTCAAAACGCTCGCTAAAGGGGCCGGAGTTGTAAATATTATCAGTTTTCTGGTCATTTCCCTGCTTTTCACGGGTCATGTCCGTGATTGAAAACAGCAGGAAATGTAGTAAGAATCTACAAACTTTTATTTCAAGGGTTTCTTATAAGTTTTTAATCATTTCTGGAAACTCTAATTGCGTATTTTAAGAGTTTTACCACAATTAGACCGTTTTCTTACAAGTATATAATGGCACCGGCAGGATAGTAACTGATTGACCAAAAAGACGCTAGAGAAATTCGGCCTCAATTGTAAACATTAGCAGTATAGTCCTCACTTACAGTCTTTCTACACTAATGGTGAGCTGTATAAACATGAATTCCTAATATTTGAAAGCAAATTCAAGTGAAAACGCTCGCTAAAGTGGCCGGAGTTGTAAATATTACCAGTTTTCTGGTCATTTCCCTGCTTTTCACGGGTCATGTCCGTGATTGAAAACAGCAGGAAATGTAGTAAGAATCTACAAACTTTTATTTCAAGGGTTTCTTATAAGTTTTTAATATTTTCTGCAAACTCTAATTGCGTATTTTAAGAGTTTTACCACAATTAGACAGTTTTCTTACAAGTATGTAATGGAACCGGCAGGATAGTAACTGATTCACCAAAAAGACGCTAGAGAAATTCGGCCTCAATTGTAAACATTAGCAGTATAGTCCTCACTTACAGTCTTTCTACACTAATGGTGAGCTGTATAAACATGAATTCCTAATATTTGAAAGCAAATTCAAGTCAAAACGCTCGCTAAAGTGGCCGGAGTTGTAAATATTATCAGTTTTAAGGTCATTTCCCTGCTTTTCACGGGTCATGTCCGTGATTGAAAACAGCAGGAAATGTAGTAAGAATCTACAAACTTTTATTTCAAGGGTTTCTTATAAGTTTTTAATCATTTCTGGAAACTCTAATTGCGTATTTTAAGAGTTTTACCACAATTAGACAGTTTTCTTACAAGTATGTAATGGAACCGGCAGGATAGTAACTGATTCACCAAAAAGACGCTAGAGATATTCGGCCTCAATTGTAAACATTAGCAGTATAGTCCTCACTTACAGTCTTTCTACACTAATGGTGAGCTGCATAAACATGAATTCCTAATATTTGAAAGCAAATTCAAGTCAAAACGCTCGCTAAAGTGGCCGGAGTTGTAAATATTATCAGTTTTCTGGTCATTTCCCTGCTTTTCACGGGTCATGTCCGTGATTGAAAACAGCAGGAAATGTAGTAAGAATCTACAAACTTTTATTTCAAGGGTTTCTTATAAGTTTTTAATCATTTCTGGAAACTCTAATTGCGTATTTTAAGAGTTTTACCACAATTAGACAGTTTTCTTACAAGTATGTAATGGAACCGGCAGGATAGTAACTGATTCACCAAAAAGACGCTAGAGAAATTCGGCCTCAATTGTAAACATTAGCAGTATAGTCCTCACTTACAGTCTTTCTACACTAATGGTGAGCTGTATAAACATGAATTCCTAATATTTGAAAGCAAATTCAAGTCAAAACACTCGCTAAAGTGGCCGGAGTTGTAAATATTATCAGTTTTCTGGTCATTTCCCTGCTTTTCACGGGTCATGTCCGTGATTGAAAACAGCAGGAAATGTAGTAAGAATCTACAAACTTTTATTTCAAGGGTTTCTTATAAGTTTTTAATCATTTCTGGAAACTCTAATTGCGTATTTTAAGAGTTTTACCACAATTAGACCGTTTTCTTACAAGTATGTAATGGAACCGGCAGGACAGTAACTGATTCACCAAAAAGACGCTAGAGAAATTCGGCCTCTATTGTAAACATTAGCAGTATAGTCCTCACTTACAGTCTTTCTACACTAATGGTGAGCTTTATAAACATGAATTCCTAATATTTGAAAGCAAATTCAAGTCAAAACGCTCGCTAAAGTGGCCGGAGTTGTAAATATTATCAGTTTTCTGGTCATTTCCCTGCTTTTCACGGGTCATGTCCGTGATTGAAAACAGCAGGAAATGTAGTAAGAATCTACAAACTTTTATTTCAAGGGTTTCTTATAAGTTTTTAATCATTTCTGGAAACTCTAATTGCGTATTTTAAGAGTTTTACCACAATGAGACAGTTTTCTTACAAGTATGTAATGGAACCGGCAGGATAGTAACTGATTCACCAAAAAGACGCTAGAGAAATTCGGCCTCAATTGTAAACATTAGCAGTATAGTCCTCACTTACAGTCTTTCTACACTAATGGTGAGCTGTATAAACATGAATTCCTAATATTTGAAAGCAAATTCAAGTCAAAACGCTCGCTAAAGTGGCCGGAGTTGTAAATATTATCAGTTTTCTGGTCATTTCCCTGGTTTTCACGGGTCATGTCCGTGATTGAAAACAGCAGGAAATGTAGTAAGAATCTACAAACTTTTATTTCAAGGGTTTCTTATAAGTTTTTAATCATTTCTGGAAACTCTAATTGCGTATTTTAAGAGTTTTACCACAATTAGACCGTTTTCTTACAAGTATGTAATGGAACCGGCAGGATAGTAACTGATTCACCAAAAAGACGCTAGAGAAATTCGGCCTCAATTGTAAACATTAGCAGTATAGTCCTCACTTACAGTCTTTCTACACTAATGATGAGCTGTATAAACATGAATTCCTAATATTTGAAAGCAAATTCAAGTCAAAACGCTCGCTAAAGTGGCCGGAGTTGTAAATATTATCAGTTTTCTGGTCATTTCCCTGCTTTTCACGGGTCATGTCCGTGATTGAAAACAGCAGGAAATGTAGTAAGAATCTACAAACTTTTATTTCAAGGGTTTCTTATAAGTTTTTAATCATTTCTGGAAACTCTAATTGCGTATTTTAAGAGTTTTACCACAATTAGACAGTTTTCTTACAAGTATGTAATGGAACCGGCAGGATAGTAACTGATTCACCAAAAAGACGCTAGAGAAATTCGGCCTCAATTGTAAACATTAGCAGTATAGTCCTCACTTACAGTCTTTCTACACTAATGGTGAGCTGTATAAACATGAATTCCTAATATTTGAAAGCAAATTCAAGTCAAAACGCTCGCTAAAGTGGCCGGAGTTGTAAATATTATCAGTTTTCTGGTCATTTCCCTGCTTTTCACGGGTCATGTCCGTGATTGAAAACAGCAGGAAATGTAGTTAGAATCTACAAACTTTTATTTCAAGGGTTTCTTATAAGTTTTTAATCATTTCTGGAAACTCTAATTGCGTATTTTAAGAGTTTTACCACAATTAGATAGTTTTCTTACAAGTATGTAATGGAACCGGCAGGATATTAACTGATTCACCAAAAAGACGCTAGAGAAATTAGGCCTCAATTGTAAACATTAGCAGTATAGTCCTCACTTACAGTCTTTCTACACTAATAGTGAGCTGTGTAAACATGAATTCCTAATATTTGAAAGCGAATTCAAGTGAAAACGCTCGCTAAAGTGGCCGGAGTTGTAAATATTATCAGTTTTCTGGTCATTTCCCTGCTTTTCACGGGTCATGTCCGTGATTGAAAACAGCAGGAAATGTAGTAAGAATCTACAAACTTTTATTTCAAGGGTTTCTTATAAGTTTTTAATCATTTCTGGAAACTCTAATTGCGTATTTTAAGAGTTTTACCACAATTAGACCGTTTTCTTACAAGTATGTAATGGAACCGGCAGGATAGTAACTGATTCACCAAAAAGACGCTAGAGAAATTCGGCCTCTATTGTAAACATTAGCAGTATAGTCCTCACTTACAGTCTTTCTACACTAATGGTGAGCTGTATAAACATGAATTCCTAATATTTGAAAGCAAATTCAAGTCAAAACGCTCGCTAAAGTGGCCGGAGTTGTAAATATTATCAGTTTTCTGGTCATTTCCCTGCTTTTCACGGGTCATGTCCGTGATTGAAAACAGCAGGAAATGTAGTAAGAATCTACAAACTTTTATTTCAAGGGTTTCTTATAAGTTTTTAATCATTTCTGGAAACTCTAATTGCGTATTTTAAGAGTTTTACCACAATTAGACAGTTTTCTTACAAGTATGTAATGGAACCGGCAGGATAGTAACTGATTCACCAAAAAGACGCTAGAGAAATTCGGCCTCAATTGTAAACATTAGCAGTATAGTCCTCACTTACAGTCTTTCTACACTAATGGTGAGCTGTATAAACATGAATTCCTAATATTTGAAAGCAAATTCAAGTCAAAATGCTAGCTAAAGTGGCCGGAGTTGTAAATATTATCAGTTTTCTGGTCATTTCCCTGCTTTTCACGGGTCATGTCCGTGATTGAAAACAGCAGGAAATGTAGTAAGAATCTACAAACTTTTATTTCAAGGGTTTCTTATAAGTTTTTAATCATTTCTGGAAACTCTAATTGCGTATTTTAAGAGTTTTACCACAATTAGACAGTTTTCTTACAAGTATGTAATGGAACCGGCAGGATAGTAACTGATTCACCAAAAAGACGCTAGAGAAATTCGGCCTCAATTGTAAACATTAGCAGTATAGTCCTCACTTACAGTCTTTCTACACTAATGGTGAGCTGTATAAACATGAATTCCTAATATTTGAAAGCAAATTCAAGTCAAAACGCTCGCTAAAGTGGCCGGAGTTGTAAATATTATCAGTATTCTGGTCATTTCCCTGCTTTTCACGGGTCATGTCCGTGATTGAAAACAGCAGGAAATGTAGTAAGAATCTACAAACTTTTATTTCAAGGGTTTCTTATAAGTTTTTAATCATTTCTGGAAACTCTAATTGCGTATTTTAAGAGTTTTACCACAATTAGACAGTTTTCTTACAAGTATGTAATGGAACCGGCAGGATAGTAACTGATTCACCAAAAAGACGCTAGAGAAATTCGGCCTCAATTGTAAACATTAGCAGTATAGTCCTCACTTACAGTCTTTCTACACTAATGGTGAGCTGTATAAACATGAATTCCTAATATTTGAAAGCAAATTCAAGTCAAAAAGCTCGCTAAAGTGGCCGGAGTTGTAAATATTATCAGTTTTAAGGTCATTTCCCTGCTTTTCACGGGTCATGTCCGTGATTGAAAACAGCAGGAAATGTAGTAAGAATCTACAAACTTTTATTTCAAGGGTTTCTTATAAGTTTTTAATATTTTCTGCAAACTCTAATTGCGTATTTTAAGAGTTTTACCACAATTAGACAGTTTTCTTACAAGTATGTAATGGAACCGGCAGGATAGTAACTGATTCACCAAAAAGACGCTAGAGAAATTCGGCCTCAATTGTAAACATTAGCAGTATAGTCCTCACTTACAGTCGTTCTACACTAATGGTGAGCTGTATAAACATGAATTCCTAATATTTGAAAGCAAATTCAAGTCAAAACGCTCGCTAAAGTGGCCGGAGTTGTAAATATTATCAGTTTTCTGGTCATTTCCCTGCTTTTCACGGGTCATGTCCGTGATTGAAAACAGCAGGAAATGTAGTAAGAATCTACAAACTTTTATTTCAAGGGTTTCTTATAAGTTTTTAATCATTTCTGGAAACTCTAATTGCGTATTTTAAGAGTTTTACCACAATGAGACAGTTTTCTTACAAGTATGTAATGGAACCGGCAGGATAGTAACTGATTCACCAAAAAGACGCTAGAGAAATTCGGCCTCAATTGTAAACATTAGCAGTATAGTCCTCACTTACAGTCTTTCTACACTAATGGTGAGCTGTATAAACATGAATTCCTAATATTTGAAAGCAAATTCAAGTCAAAACGCTCGCTAAAGTGGCCGGAGTTGTAAATATTATCAGTTTTCTGGTCATTTCCCTGGTTTTCACGGGTCATGTCCGTGATTGAAAACAGCAGGAAATGTAGTTAGAATCTACAAACTTTTATTTCAAGGGTTTCTTATAAGTTTTTAATCATTTCTGGAAACTCTAATTGCGTATTTTAAGAGTTTTACCACAATTAGATAGTTTTCTTACAAGTATGTAATGGAACCGGCAGGATATTAACTGATTCACCAAAAAGACGCTAGAGAAATTAGGCCTCAATTGTAAACATTAGCAGTATAGTCCTCACTTACAGTCTTTCTACACTAATAGTGAGCTGTGTAAACATGAATTCCTAATATTTGAAAGCGAATTCAAGTGAAAACGCTCGCTAAAGTGGCCGGAGTTGTAAATATTATCAGTTTTCTGGTCATTTCCCTGCTTTTCACGGGTCATGTCCGTGATTGAAAACAGCAGGAAATGTAGTAAGAATCTACAAACTTTTATTTCAAGGGTTTCTTATAAGTTTTTAATCATTTCTGGAAACTCTAATTGCGTATTTTAAGAGTTTTACCACAATTAGACCGTTTTCTTACAAGTATGTAATGGAACCGGCAGGATAGTAACTGATTCACCAAAAAGACGCTAGAGAAATTCGGCCTCTATTGTAAACATTAGCAGTATAGTCCTCACTTACAGTCTTTCTACACTAATGGTGAGCTGTATAAACATGAATTCCTAATATTTGAAAGCAAATTCAAGTGAAAACGCTCGCTAAAGTGGCCGGAGTTGTAAATATTATCAGTTTTCTGGTCATTTCCCTGCTTTTCACGGGTCATGTCCGTGATTGAAAACAGCAGGAAATGTAGTAAGAATCTACAAACTTTTATTTCAAGGGTTTCTTATAAGTTTTTAATCATTTCTGGAAACTCTAATTGCGTATTTTAAGAGTTTTACCACAATTAGACAGTTTTCTTACAAGTATGTAATGGAACCGGCAGGATAGTAACTGATTCACCAAAAAGACGCTAGAGAAATTCGGCCTCAATTGTAAACATTAGCAGTATAGTCCTCACTTACAGTCTTTCTACACTAATGGTGAGCTGTATAAACATGAATTCCTAATATTTGAAAGCAAATTCAAGTCAAAATGCTAGCTAAAGTGGCCGGAGTTGTAAATATTATCAGTTTTCTGGTCATTTCCCTGCTTTTCACGGGTCATGTCCGTGATTGAAAACAGCAGGAAATGTAGTAAGAATCTACAAACTTTTATTTCAAGGGTTTCTTATAAGTTTTTAATCATTTCTGGAAACTCTAATTGCGTATTTTAAGAGTTTTACCACAATTAGACAGTTTTCTTACAAGTATGTAATGGAACCTGCAGGATAGTAACTGATTCACCAAAAAGACGCTAGAGAAATTCGGCCTCAATTGTAAACATTAGCAGTATAGTCCTCACTTACAGTCTTTCTACACTAATGGTGAGCTGTATAAACATGAATTCCTAATATTTGAAAGCAAATTCAAGTCAAAACGCTCGCTAAAGTGGCCGGAGTTGTAAATATTATCAGTATTCTGGTCATTTCCCTGCTTTTCACGGGTCATTTCCGTGATTGAAAACAGCAGGAAATGTAGTAAGAATCTACAAACTTTTATTTCAAGGGTTTCTTATAAGTTTTTAATCATTTCTGGAAACTCTAATTGCGTATTTTAAGAGTTTTACCACAATTAGACAGTTTTCTTACAAGTATGTAATGGAACCGGCAGGATAGTAACTGATTCACCAAAAAGACGCTAGAGAAATTCGGCCTCAATTGTAAACATTAGCAGTATAGTCCTCACTTACAGTCTTTCTACACTAATGGTGAGCTGTATAAACATGAATTCCTAATATTTGAAAGCAAATTCAAGTCAAAAAGCTCGCTAAAGTGGCCGGAGTTGTAAATATTATCAGTTTTAAGGTCATTTCCCTGCTTTTCACGGGTCATGTCCGTGATTGAAAACAGCAGGAAATGTAGTAAGAATCTACAAACTTTTATTTCAAGGGTTTCTTATAAGTTTTTAATATTTTCTGCAAACTCTAATTGCGTATTTTAAGAGTTTTACCACAATTAGACAGTTTTCTTACAAGTATGTAATGGAACCGGCAGGATAGTAACTGATTCACCAAAAAGACGCTAGAGAAATTCGGCCTCAATTGTAAACATTAGCAGTATAGTCCTCACTTACAGTCGTTCTACACTAATGGTGAGCTGTATAAACATGAATTCCTAATATTTGAAAGCAAATTCAAGTCAAAACGCTCGCTAAAGTGGCCGGAGTTGTAAATATTATCAGTTTTAAGGTCATTTCCCTGCTTTTCACGGGTCATGTCCGTGATTGAAAACAGCAGGAAATGTAGTAAGAATCTACAAACTTTTATTTCAAGGGTTTCTTATAAGTTTTTAATCATTTCTGGAAACTCTAATTGCGTATTTTAAGAGTTTTACCACAATTAGACAGTTTTCTTACAAGTATGTAATGGAACCGGCAGGATAGTAACTGATTCACCAAAAAGACCCTAGAGATATTCGGCCTCAATTGTAAACATTAGCAGTATAGTCCTCACTTACAGTCTTTCTACACTAATGGTGAGCTGCATAAACATGAATTCCTAATATTTGAAAGCAAATTCAAGTGAAAACGCTCGCTAAAGTGGCCGGAGTTGTAAATATTATCAGTTTTCTGGTCATTTCCCTGCTTTTCACGGGTCATGTCCGTGATTGAAAACAGCAGGAAATGTAGTAAGAATCTACAAACTTTTATTTCAAGGGTTTCTTATAAGTTTTTAATCATTTCTGGAAACTCTAATTGAGTATTTTAAGAGTTTTACCACAATTAGACAGTTTTCTTACAAGTATGTAATGGAACCGGCAGGATAGTAACTGATTCACCAAAAAGACGCTAGAGAAATTCGGCCTCAATTGTAAACATTAGCAGTATAGTCCTCACTTACAGTCTTTCTACACTAATGGTGAGCTGTATAAACATGAATTCCTAATATTTGAAAGCAAATTCAAGTCAAAACACTCGCTAAAGTGGCCGGAGTTGTAAATATTATCATTTTTCTGGTCATTTCCCTGCTTTTCACGGGTCATGTCCGTGATTGAAAACAGCAGGAAATGTAGTAAGAATCTACAAACTTTTATTTCAAGGGTTTCTTATAAGTTTTTAATCATTTCTGGAAACTCTAATTGCGTATTTTAAGAGTTTTACCACAATTAGACCGTTTTCTTACAAGTATGTAATGGAACCGGCAGGACAGTAACTGATTCACCAAAAAGACGCTAGAGAAATTCGGCCTCTATTGTAAACATTAGCAGTATAGTCCTCACTTACAGTCTTTCTACACTAATGGTGAGCTTTATAAACATGAATTCCTAATATTTGAAAGCAAATTCAAGTCAAAACGCTCGCTAAAGTGGCCGGAGTTGTAAATATTATCAGTTTTCTGGTCATTTCCCTGCTTTTCACGGGTCATGTCCGTGATTGAAAACAGCAGGAAATGTAGTAAGAATCTACAAACTTTTATTTCAAGGGTTTCTTATAAGTTTTTAATCATTTCTGGAAACTCTAATTGCGTATTTTAAGAGTTTTACCACAATGAGACAGTTTTCTTACAAGTATGTAATGGAACCGGCAGGATAGTAACTGATTCACCAAAAAGACGCTAGAGAAATTCGGCCTCAATTGTAAACATTAGCAGTATAGTCCTCACTTACAGTCTTTCTACACTAATGGTGAGCTGTATAAACATGAATTCCTAATATTTGAAAGCAAATTCAAGTCAAAACGCTCACTAAAGTGGCCGGAGTTGTAAATATTATCAGTTTTCTGGTCATTTCCCTGGTTTTCACGGGTCATGTCCGTGATTGAAAACAGCAGGAAATGTAGTAAGAATCTACAAACTTTTATTTCAAGGGTTTCTTATAAGTTTTTAATCATTTCTGGAAACTCTAATTGCGTATTTTAAGAGTTTTACCACAATTAGACCGTTTTCTTACAAGTATGTAATGGAACCGGCAGGATAGTAACTGATTCACCAAAAAGACGCTAGAGAAATTCGGCCTCAATTGTAAACATTAGCAGTATAGTCCTCACTTACAGTCTTTCTACACTAATGGTGAGCTGTATAAACATGAATTCCTAATATTTGAAAGCAAATTCAAGTCAAAACGCTCGCTAAAGTGGCCGGAGTTGTAAATATTATCAGTTTTCTGGTCATTTCCCTGCTTTTCACGGGTCATGTCCGTGATTGAAAACAGCAGGAAATGTAGTAAGAATCTACAAACTTTTATTTCAAGGGTTTCTTATAAGTTTTTAATCATTTCTGGAAACTCTAATTGCGTATTTTAAGAGTTTTACCACAATTAGACAGTTTTCTTACAAGTATGTAATGGAACCGGCAGGATAGTAACTGATTCACCAAAAAGACGCTAGAGAAATTCGGCCTCAATTGTAAACATTAGCAGTATAGTCCTCACTTACAGTCTTTCTACACTAATGGTGAGCTGTATAAACATGAATTCCTAATATTTGAAAGCAAATTCAAGTCAAAACGCTCGCTAAAGTGGCCGGAGTTGTAAATATTATCAGTTTTCTGGTCATTTCCCTGCTTTTCACGGGTCATGTCCGTGATTGAAAACAGCAGGAAATGTAGTTAGAATCTACAAACTTTTATTTCAAGGGTTTCTTATAAGTTTTTAATCATTTCTGGAAACTCTAATTGCGTATTTTAAGAGTTTTACCACAATTAGATAGTTTTCTTACAAGTATGTAATGGAACCGGCAGGATATTAACTGATTCACCAAAAAGACGCTAGAGAAATTAGGCCTCAATTGTAAACATTAGCAGTATAGTCCTCACTTACAGTCTTTCTACACTAATAGTGAGCTGTGTAAACATGAATTCCTAATATTTGAAAGCGAATTCAAGTGAAAACGCTCGCTAAAGTGGCCGGAGTTGTAAATATTATCAGTTTTCTGGTCATTTCCCTGCTTTTCACGGGTCATGTCCGTGATTGAAAACAGCAGGAAATGTAGTAAGAATCTACAAACTTTTATTTCAAGGGTTTCTTATAAGTTTTTAATCATTTCTGGAAACTCTAATTGCGTATTTTAAGAGTTTTACCACAATTAGACCGTTTTCTTACAAGTATGTAATGGAACCGGCAGGATAGTAACTGATTCACCAAAAAGACGCTAGAGAAATTCGGCCTCTATTGTAAACATTAGCAGTATAGTCCTCACTTACAGTCTTTCTACACTAATGGTGAGCTGTATAAACATGAATTCCTAATATTTGAAAGCAAATTCAAGTGAAAACGCTCGCTAAAGTGGCCGGAGTTGTAAATATTATCAGTTTTCTGGTCATTTCCCTGCTTTTCACGGGTCATGTCCGTGATTGAAAACAGCAGGAAATGTAGTAAGAATCTACAAACTTTTATTTCAAGGGTTTCTTATAAGTTTTTAATCATTTCTGGAAACTCTAATTGCGTATTTTAAGAGTTTTACCACAATTAGACAGTTTTCTTACAAGTATGTAATGGAACCGGCAGGATAGTAACTGATTCACCAAAAAGACGCTAGAGAAATTCGGCCTCAATTGTAAACATTAGCAGTATAGTCCTCACTTACAGTCTTTCTACACTAATGGTGAGCTGTATAAACATGAATTCCTAATATTTGAAAGCAAATTCAAGTCAAAATGCTCGCTAAAGTGGCCGGAGTTGTAAATATTATCAGTTTTCTGGTCATTTCCCTGCTTTTCACGGGTCATGTCCGTGATTGAAAACAGCAGGAAATGTAGTAAGAATCTACAAACTTTTATTTCAAGGGTTTCTTATAAGTTTTTAATCATTTCTGGAAACTCTAATTGCGTATTTTAAGAGTTTTACCACAATTAGACAGTTTTCTTACAAGTATGTAATGGAACCGGCAGGATAGTAACTGATTCACCAAAAAGACGCTAGAGAAATTCGGCCTCAATTGTAAACATTAGCAGTATAGTCCTCACTTACAGTCTTTCTACACTAATGGTGAGCTGTATAAACATGAATTCCTAATATTTGAAAGCAAATTCAAGTCAAAACGCTCGCTAAAGTGGCCGGAGTTGTAAATATTATCAGTATTCTGGTCATTTCCCTGCTTTTCACGGGTCATGTCCGTGATTGAAAACAGCAGGAAATGTAGTAAGAATCTACAAACTTTTATTTCAAGGGTTTCTTATAAGTTTTTAATCATTTCTGGAAACTCTAATTGCGTATTTTAAGAGTTTTACCACAATTAGACCGTTTTCTTACAAGTATATAATGGAACCGGCAGGATAGTAACTGATTCACCAAAAAGACGCTAGAGAAATTCGGCCTCAATTGTAAACATTAGCAGTATAGTCCTCACTTACAGTCTTTCTACACTAATGGTGAGCTGTATAAACATGAATTCCTAATATTTGAAAGCAAATTCAAGTCAAAACGCTCGCTAAAGTGGCCGGAGTTGTAAATATTATCAGTTTTCTGGTCATTTCCCTGCTTTTCACGGGTCATGTCCGTGATTGAAAACAGCAGGAAATGTAGTAAGAATCTACAAACTTTTATTTCAAGGGTTTCTTATAAGTTTTTAATCATTTCTGGAAACTCTAATTGCGTATTTTAAGAGTTTTACCACAATTAGACAGTTTTCTTACAAGTATGTAATGGAACCGGCAGGATAGTAACTGATTCACCAAAAAGACGCTAGAGAAATTCGGCCTCAATTGTAAACATTAGCAGTATAGTCCTCACTTACAGTCTTTCTACACTAATGGTGAGCTGTATAAACATGAATTCCTAATATTTGAAAGCAAATTCAAGTCAAAACGCTCGCTAAAGTGGCCGGAGTTGTAAATATTATCAGTATTCTGGTCATTTCCCTGCTTTTCACGGGTCATGTCCGTGATTGAAAACAGCAGGAAATGTAGTAAGAATCTACAAACTTTTATTTCAAGGGTTTCTTATAAGTTTTTAATCATTTCTGGAAACTCTAATTGCGTATTTTAAGAGTTTTACCACAATTAGACAGTTTTCTTACAAGTATGTAATGGAACCGGCAGGATAGTAACTGATTCACCAAAAAGACACTAGAGAAATTCGGCCTCAATTGTAAACATTAGCAGTATAGTCCTCACTTACAGTCTTTCTACACTAATGGTGAGCTGTATAAACATGAATTCCTAATATTTGAAAGCAAATTCAAGTCAAAACGCTCGCTAAAGTGGCCGGAGTTGTAAATATTATCAGTTTTCTGGTCATTTCCCTGCTTTTCACGGGTCATGTCCGTGATTGAAAACAGCAGGAAATGTAGTAAGAATCTACAAACTTTTATTTCAAGGGTTTCTTATAAGTTTTTAATCATTTCTGGAAACTCTAATTGCGTATTTTAAGAGTTTTACCACAATTAGACCGTTTTCTTACAAGTATGTAATGGAACCGGCAGGATAGTAACTGATTCACCAAAAAGACGCTAGAGAAATTCGGCCTCAATTGTAAACATTAGCAGTATAGTCCTCACTTACAGTCTTTCTACACTAATGGTGAGCTGTATAAACATGAATTCCTAATATTTGAAAGCAAATTCAAGTCAAAAAGCTCGCTAAAGTGGCCGGAGTTGTAAATATTATCAGTTTTGTGGTCATTTCCCTGCTTTTCACGGGTCATGTCCGTGATTGAAAACAGCAGGAAATGTAGTAAGAATCTACAAACTTTTATTTCAAGGGTTTCTTATAAGTTTTTAATCATTTCTGGAAACTCTAATTGCGTATTTTAAGAGTTTTACCACAATTAGACCGTTTTCTTACAAGTATGTAATGGAACCGGCAGGATAGTAACTGATTCACCAAAAAGACGCTAGAGAAATTCGGCCTCTATTGTAAACATTAGCAGTATAGTCCTCACTTACAGTCTTTCTACACTAATGGTGAGCTGTATAAACATGAATTCCTAATATTTGAAAGCAAATTCAAGTCAAAACGCTCGCTAAAGTGGCCGGAGTTGTAAATATTATCAGTTTTCTGGTCATTTCCCTGGTTTTCACGGGTCATGTCCGTGATTGAAAACAGCAGGAAATGTAGTAAGAATCTACAAACTTTTATTTCAAGGGTTTCTTATAAGTTTTTAATCATTTCTGGAAACTCTAATTGCGTATTTTAAGAGTTTTACCACAATTAGACCGTTTTCTTACAAGTATGTAATGGAACCGGCAGGATAGTAACTGATTCACCAAAAAGACGCTAGAGAAATTCGGCCTCAATTGTAAACATTAGCAGTATAGTCCTCACTTACAGTCTTTCTACAGTAATGGTGAGCTGTATAAACATGAATTCCTAATATTTGAAAGCAAATTCAAGTCAAAACGCTCGCTAAAGTGGCCGGAGTTGTAAATATTATCAGTTTTCTGGTCATTTCCCTGCTTTTCACGGGTCATGTCCGTGATTGAAAACAGCAGGAAATGTAGTAAGAATCTACAAACTTTTATTTCAAGGGTTTCTTATAAGTTTTTAATCATTTCTGGAAACTCTAATTGCGTATTTTAAGAGTTTTACCACAATTAGACAGTTTTCTTACAAGTATGTAATGGAACCGGCAGGATAGTAACTGATTCACCAAAAAGACGCTAGAGAAATTCGGCCTCAATTGTAAACATTAGCAGTATAGTCCTCACTTACAGTCTTTCTACACTAATGGTGAGCTGTATAAACATGAATTCCTAATATTTGAAAGCAAATTCAAGTCAAAACGCTCGCTAAAGTGGCCGGAGTTGTAAATATTATCAGTTTTCTGGTCATTTCCCTGCTTTTCACGGGTCATGTCCGTGATTGAAAACAGCAGGAAATGTAGTTAGAATCTACAAACTTTTATTTCAAGGGTTTCTTATAAGTTTTTAATCATTTCTGGAAACTCTAATTGCGTATTTTAAGAGTTTTACCACAATTAGATAGTTTTCTTACAAGTATGTAATGGAACCGGCAGGATATTAACTGATTCACCAAAAAGACGCTAGAGAAATTAGGCCTCAATTGTAAACATTAGCAGTATAGTCCTCACTTACAGTCTTTCTACACTACTAGTGAGCTGTGTAAACATGAATTCCTAATATTTGAAAGCGAATTCAAGTGAAAACGCTCGCTAAAGTGGCCGGAGTTGTAAATATTATCAGTTTTCTGGTCATTTCCCTGCTTTTCACGGGTCATGTCCGTGATTGAAAACAGCAGGAAATGTAGTAAGAATCTACAAACTTTTATTTCAAGGGTTTCTTATAAGTTTTTAATCATTTCTGGAAACTCTAATTGCGTATTTTAAGAGTTTTACCACAATTAGACCGTTTTCTTACAAGTATGTAATGGAACCGGCAGGATAGTAACTGATTCACCAAAAAGACGCTAGAGAAATTCGGCCTCTATTGTAAACATTAGCAGTATAGTCCTCACTTACAGTCTTTCTACACTAATGGTGAGCTGTATAAACATGAATTCCTAATATTTGAAAGCAAATTCAAGTGAAAACGCTCGCTAAAGTGGCCGGAGTTGTAAATATTATCAGTTTTCTGGTCATTTCCCTGCTTTTCACGGGTCATGTCCGTGATTGAAAACAGCAGGAAATGTAGTAAGAATCTACAAACTTTTATTTCAAGGGTTTCTTATAAGTTTTTAATCATTTCTGGAAACTCTAATTGCGTATTTTAAGAGTTTTACCACAATTAGACAGTTTTCTTACAAGTATGTAATGGAACCGGCAGGATAGTAACTGATTCACCAAAAAGACGCTAGAGAAATTCGGCCTCAATTGTAAACATTAGCAGTATAGTCCTCACTTACAGTCTTTCTACACTAATGGTGAGCTGTATAAACATGAATTCCTAATATTTGAAAGCAAATTCAAGTCAAAACGCTCGCTAAAGTGGCCGGAGTTGTAAATATTATCAGTTTTCTGGTCATTTCCCTGGTTTTCACGGGTCATGTCCGTGATTGAAAACAGCAGGAAATGTAGTAAGAATCTACAAACTTTTATTTCAAGGGTTTCTTATAAGTTTTTAATCATTTCTGGAAACTCTAATTGCGTATTTTAAGAGTTTTACCACAATTAGACCGTTTTCTTACAAGTATGTAATGGAACCGGCAGGATAGTAACTGATTCACCAAAAAGATGCTAGAGAAATTCGGCCTCAATTGTAAACATTAGCAGTATAGTCCTCACTTACAGTCTTTCTACACTAATGGTGAGCTGTATAAACATGAATTCCTAATATTTGAAAGCAAATTCAAGTCAAAACGCTCGCTAAAGTGGCCGGAGTTGTAAATATTATCAGTATTCTGGTCATTTCCCTGCTTTTCACGGGTCATGTCCGTGATTGAAAACAGCAGGAAATGTAGTAAGAATCTACAAACTTTTATTTCAAGGGTTTCTTATAAGTTTTTAATCATTTCTGGAAACTCTAATTGCGTATTTTAAGAGTTTTACCACAATTAGACAGTTTTCTTACAAGTATGTAATGGAACCGGCAGGATAGTAACTGATTCACCAAAAAGACGCTAGAGAAATTCGGCCTCAATTGTAAACATTAGCAGTATAGTCCTCACTTACAGTCTTTCTACACTAATGGTGAGCTGTATAAACATGAATTCCTAATATTTGAAAGCAAATTCAAGTCAAAAAGCTCGCTAAAGTGGCCGGAGTTGTAAATATTATCAGTTTTAAGGTCATTTCCCTGCTTTTCACGGGTCATGTCCGTGATTGAAAACAGCAGGAAATGTAGTAAGAATCTACAAACTTTTATTTCAAGGGTTTCTTATAAGTTTTTAATATTTTCTGCAAACTCTAATTGCGTATTTTAAGAGTTTTACCACAATTAGACAGTTTTCTTACAAGTATGTAATGGAACCGGCAGGATAGTAACTGATTCACCAAAAAGACGCTAGAGAAATTCGGCCTCAATTGTAAACATTAGCAGTATAGTCCTCACTTACAGTCGTTCTACACTAATGGTGAGCTGTATAAACATGAATTCCTAATATTTGAAAGCAAATTCAAGTCAAAACGCTCGCTAAAGTGGCCGGAGTTGTGAATATTATCAGTTTTCTGGTCATTTCCCTGCTTTTCACGGGTCATGTCCGTGATTGAAAACAGCAGGAAATGTAGTAAGAATCTACAAACTTTTATTTCAAGGGTTTCTTATAAGTTTTTAATCATTTCTGGAAACTCTAATTGCGTATTTTAAGAGTTTTACCACAATTAGACCGTTTTCTTACAAGTATGTAATGGAACCGGCAGGACAGTAACTGATTCACCAAAAAGACGCTAGAGAAATTCGGCCTCTATTGTAAACATTAGCAGTATAGTCCTCACTTACAGTCTTTCTACACTAATGGTGAGCTTTATAAACATGAATTCCTAATATTTGAAAGCAAATTCAAGTCAAAACGCTCGCTAAAGTGGCCGGAGTTGTAAATATTATCAGTTTTCTGGTCATTTCCCTGCTTTTCACGGGTCATGTCCGTGATTGAAAACAGCAGGAAATGTAGTAAGAATCTACAAACTTTTATTTCAAGGGTTTCTTATAAGTTTTTAATCATTTCTGGAAACTCTAATTGCGTATTTTAAGAGTTTTACCACAATGAGACAGTTTTCTTACAAGTATGTAATGGAACCGGCAGGATAGTAACTGATTCACCAAAAAGACGCTAGAGAAATTCGGCCTCAATTGTAAACATTAGCAGTATAGTCCTCACTTACAGTCTTTCTACACTAATGGTGAGCTGTATAAACATGAATTCCTAATATTTGAAAGCAAATTCAAGTCAAAACGCTCGCTAAAGTGGCCGGAGTTGTAAATATTATCAGTTTTCTGGTCATTTCCCTGGTTTTCACGGGTCATGTCCGTGATTGAAAACAGCAGGAAATGTAGTAAGAATCTACAAACTTTTATTTCAAGGGTTTCTTATAAGTTTTTAATCATTTCTGGAAACTCTAATTGCGTATTTTAAGAGTTTTACCACAATTAGACCGTTTTCTTACAAGTATGTAATGGAACCGGCAGGATAGTAACTGATTCACCAAAAAGACGCTAGAGAAATTCGGCCTCAATTGTAAACATTAGCAGTATAGTCCTCACTTACAGTCTTTCTACACTAATGGTGAGCTGTATAAACATGAATTCCTAATATTTGAAAGCAAATTCAAGTCAAAACGCTCGCTAAAGTGGCCGGAGTTGTAAATATTATCAGTTTTCTGGTCATTTCCCTGCTTTTCACGGGTCATGTCCGTGATTGAAAACAGCAGGAAATGTAGTAAGAATCTACAAACTTTTATTTCAAGGGTTTCTTATAAGTTTTTAATCATTTCTGGAAACTCTAATTGCGTATTTTAAGAGTTTTACCACAATTAGACAGTTTTCTTACAAGTATGTAATGGAACCGGCAGGATAGTAACTGATTCACCAAAAAGACGCTAGAGAAATTCGGCCTCAATTGTAAACATTAGCAGTATAGTCCTCACTTACAGTCTTTCTACACTAATGGTGAGCTGTATAAACATGAATTCCTAATATTTGAAAGCAAATTCAAGTCAAAACGCTCGCTAAAGTGGCCGGAGTTGTAAATATTATCAGTTTTCTGGTCATTTCCCTGCTTTTCACGGGTCATGTCCGTGATTGAAAACAGCAGGAAATGTAGTTAGAATCTACAAACTTTTATTTCAAGGGTTTCTTATAAGTTTTTAATCATTTCTGGAAACTCTAATTGCGTATTTTAAGAGTTTTACCACAATTAGATAGTTTTCTTACAAGTATGTAATGGAACCGGCAGGATATTAACTGATTCACCAAAAAGACGCTAGAGAAATTAGGCCTCAATTGTAAACATTAGCAGTATAGTCCTCACTTACAGTCTTTCTACACTAATAGTGAGCTGTGTAAACATGAATTCCTAATATTTGAAAGCGAATTCAAGTGAAAACGCTCGCTAAAGTGGCCGGAGTTGTAAATATTATCAGTTTTCTGGTCATTTCCCTGCTTTTCACGGGTCATGTCCGTGATTGAAAACAGCAGGAAATGTAGTAAGAATCTACAAACTTTTATTTCAAGGGTTTCTTATAAGTTTTAATCATTTCTGGAAACTCTAATTGCGTATTTTAAGAGTTTTACCACAATTAGACCGTTTTCTTACAAGTATGTAATGGAACCGGCAGGATAGTAACTGATTCACCAAAAAGACGCTAGAGAAATTCGGCCTCTATTGTAAACATTAGCAGTATAGTCCTCACTTACAGTCTTTCTACACTAATGGTGAGCTGTATAAACATGAATTCCTAATATTTGAAAGCAAATTCAAGTGAAAACGCTCGCTAAAGTGGCCGGAGTTGTAAATATTATCAGTTTTCTGGTCATTTCCCTGCTTTTCACGGGTCATGTCCGTGATTGAAAACAGCAGGAAATGTAGTAAGAATCTACAAACTTTTATTTCAAGGGTTTCTTATAAGTTTTTAATCATTTCTGGAAACTCTAATTGCGTATTTTAAGAGTTTTACCACAATTAGACAGTTTTCTTACAAGTATGTAATGGAACCGGCAGGATAGTAACTGATTCACCAAAAAGACGCTAGAGAAATTCGGCCTCAATTGTAAACATTAGCAGTATAGTCCTCACTTACAGTCTTTCTACACTAATGGTGAGCTGTATAAACATGAATTCCTAATATTTGAAAGCAAATTCAAGTCAAAATGCTCGCTAAAGTGGCCGGAGTTGTAAATATTATCAGTTTTCTGGTCATTTCCCTGCTTTTCACGGGTCATGTCCGTGATTGAAAACAGCAGGAAATGTAGTAAGAATCTACAAACTTTTATTTCAAGGGTTTCTTATAAGTTTTTAATCATTTCTGGAAACTCTAATTGCGTATTTTAAGAGTTTTACCACAATTAGACAGTTTTCTTACAAGTATGTAATGGAACCGGCAGGATAGTAACTGATTCACCAAAAAGACGCTAGAGAAATTCGGCCTCAATTGTAAACATTAGCAGTATAGTCCTCACTTACAGTCTTTCTACACTAATGGTGAGCTGTATAAACATGAATTCCTAATATTTGAAAGCAAATTCAAGTCAAAACGCTCGCTAAAGTGGCCGGAGTTGTAAATATTATCAGTATTCTGGTCATTTCCCTGCTTTTCACGGGTCATGTCCGTGATTGAAAACAGCAGGAAATGTAGTAAGAATCTACAAACTTTTATTTCAAGGGTTTCTTATAAGTTTTTAATCATTTCTGGAAACTCTAATTGCGTATTTTAAGAGTTTTACCACAATTAGACCGTTTTCTTACAAGTATATAATGGAACCGGCAGGATAGTAACTGATTCACCAAAAAGACGCTAGAGAAATTCGGCCTCAATTGTAAACATTAGCAGTATAGTCCTCACTTACAGTCTTTCTACACTAATGGTGAGCTGTATAAACATGAATTCCTAATATTTGAAAGCAAATTCAAGTCAAAACGCTCGCTAAAGTGGCCGGAGTTGTAAATATTATCAGTTTTCTGGTCATTTCCCTGCTTTTCACGGGTCATGTCCGTGATTGAAAACAGCAGGAAATGTAGTAAGAATCTACAAACTTTTATTTCAAGGGTTTCTTATAAGTTTTTAATCATTTCTGGAAACTCTAATTGCGTATTTTAAGAGTTTTACCACAATTAGACAGTTTTCTTACAAGTATGTAATGGAACCGGCAGGATAGTAACTGATTCACCAAAAAGACGCTAGAGAAATTCGGCCTCAATTGTAAACATTAGCAGTATAGTCCTCACTTACAGTCTTTCTACACTAATGGTGAGCTGTATAAACATGAATTCCTAATATTTGAAAGCAAATTCAAGTCAAAACGCTCGCTAAAGTGGCCGGAGTTGTAAATATTATCAGTATTCTGGTCATTTCCCTGCTTTTCACGGGTCATGTCCGTGATTGAAAACAGCAGGAAATGTAGTAAGAATCTACAAACTTTTATTTCAAGGGTTTCTTATAAGTTTTTAATCATTTCTGGAAACTCTAATTGCGTATTTTAAGAGTTTTACCACAATTAGACAGTTTTCTTACAAGTATGTAATGGAACCGGCAGGATAGTAACTGATTCACCAAAAAGACACTAGAGAAATTCGGCCTCAATTGTAAACATTAGCAGTATAGTCCTCACTTACAGTCTTTCTACACTAATGGTGAGCTGTATAAACATGAATTCCTAATATTTGAAAGCAAATTCAAGTCAAAACGCTCGCTAAAGTGGCCGGAGTTGTAAGTATTATCAGTTTTCTGGTCATTTCCCTGCTTTTCACGGGTCATGTCCGTGATTGAAAACAGCAGGAAATGTAGTAAGAATCTACAAACTTTTATTTCAAGGGTTTCTTATAAGTTTTTAATCATTTCTGGAAACTCTAATTGCGTATTTTAAGAGTTTTACCACAATTAGACAGTTTTCTTACAAGTATGTAATGGAACCGGCAGGATAGTAACTGATTCACCAAAAAGACGCTAGAGAAATTCGGCCTCAATTGTAAACATTAGCAGTATAGTCCTCACTTACAGTCTTTCTACACTAATGGTGAGCTGTATAAACATGAATTCCTAATATTTGAAAGCAAATTCAAGTCAAAACGCTCGCTAAAGTGGCCGGAGTTGTAAATATTATCAGTTTTCTGGTCATTTCCCTGCTTTTCACGGGTCATGTCCGTGATTGAAAACAGCAGGAAATGTAGTAAGAATCTACAAACTTTTATTTCAAGGGTTTCTTATAAGTTTTTAATCATTTCTGGAAACTCTAATTGCGTATTTTAAGAGTTTTACCACAATTAGACAGTTTTCTTACAAGTATGTAATGGAACCGGCAGGATAGTAACTGATTCACCAAAAAGACGCTAGAGAAATTCGGCCTCTATTGTAAACATTAGCAGTATAGTCCTCACTTACAGTCTTTCTACACTAATGGTGAGCTGTATAAACATGAATTCCTAATATTTGAAAGCAAATTCAAGTCAAAACGCTCGCTAAAGTGGCCGGAGTTGTAAATATTATCAGTTTTCTGGTCATTTCCCTGCTTTTCACGGGTCATGTCCGTGATTGAAAACAGCATGAAATGTAGTAAGAATCTACAAACTTTTATTTGAAGGGTTTCTTATAAGTTTTTAATCATTTCTGGAAACTCTAATTGCGTATTTTAAGAGTTTTACCACAATTAGACAGTTTTCTTCCAAGTATGTAATGGAACCGGCAGGATAGTAACTGATTCACCAAAAAGACGCTAGAGAAATTCGGCCTCAATTGTAAACATTAGCAGTATAGTCCTCACTTACAGTCTTTCTACACTAATGGTGAGCTGTATAAACATGAATTCCTAATATTTGAAAGCAAATTCAAGTCAAAAAGCTCGCTAAAGTGGCCGGAGTTGTAAATATTATCAGTTTTCTGGTCATTTCCCTGCTTTTCACGGGTCATGTCCGTGATTGAAAACAGCAGAAAATGTAGTAAGAATCTACAAACTTTTATTTGAAGGGTTTCTTATAAGTTTTTAATCATTTCTGGAAACTCTAATTGCGTATTTTAAGAGTTTTACCACAATTAGACAGTTTTCTTCCAAGTATGTAATGGAACCGGCAGGATAGTAACTGATTCACCAAAAAGACGCTAGAGAAATTCGGCCTCAATTGTAAACATTAGCAGTATAGTCCTCACTTACAGTCTTTCTACACTAATGGTGAGCTGTATAAACATGAATTCCTAATATTTGAAAGCAAATTCAAGTCAAAAAGCTCGCTAAAGTGGCCGGAGTTGTAAATATTATCAGTTTTCTGGTCATTTCCCTGCTTTTCACGGGTCATGTCCGTGATTGAAAACAGCAGAAAATGTAGTAAGAATCTACAAACTTTTATTTCAAGGGTTTCTTATAAGTTTTTAATCATTTCTGGAAACTCTAATTGCGTATTTTAAGAGTTTTACCACAATTAGACCGTTTTCTTACAAGTATGTAATGGAACCGGCAGGATAGTAACTGATTCACCAAAAAGACGCTAGAGAAATTCGGCCTCTATTGTAAACATTAGCAGTATAGTCCTCACTTACAGTCTTTCTACACTAATGGTGAGCTGTATAAACATGAATTCCTAATATTTGAAAGCAAATTCAAGTCAAAACGCTCGCTAAAGTGGCCGGAGTTGTAAATATTATCAGTTTTCTGGTCATTTCCCTGCTTTTCACGGGTCATGTCCGTGATTGAAAACAGCAGGAAATGTAGTAAGAATCTACAAACTTTTATTTCAAGGGTTTCTTATAAGTTTTTAATCATTTCTGGAAACTCTAATTGCGTATTTTAAGAGTTTTACCACAATTAGACCGTTTTCTTACAAGTATGTAATGGAACCGGCAGGATAGTAACTGATTCACCAAAAAGACGCTAGAGAAATTCGGCCTCAATTGTAAACATTAGCAGTATAGTCCTCACTTACAGTCTTTCTACACTAATGGTGAGCTGTATAAACATGAATTCCTAATATTTGAAAGCAAATTCAAGTCAAAACGCTCGCTAAAGTGGCCGGCGTTGTAAATATTATCAGTTTTCTGGTCATTTCCCTGCTTTTCACGGGTCATGTCCGTGATTGAAAACAGCAGGAAATGTAGTAAGAATCTACAAACTTTTATTTCAAGGGTTTCTTATAAGTTTTTAATCATTTCTGGAAACTCTAATTGCGTATTTTAAGAGTTTTACCACAATTAGACCGTTTTCTTACAAGTATGTAATGGAACCGGCAGGATAGTAACTGATTCACCAAAAAGACGCTAGAGAAATTCGGCCTCTATTGTAAACCTTAGCAGTATAGTCCTCACTTACAGTCTTTCTACACTAATGGTGAGCTGTATAAACATGAATTCCTAATATTTGAAAGCAAATTCAAGTCAAAACGCTCGCTAAAGTGGCCGGAGTTGTAAATATTATCAGTTTTCTGGTCATTTCTCTGCTTTTCACGGGTCATGTTCGTGATTGAAAACAGCAGGAAATGTAGTAAGAATCTACAAACTTTTATTTCAAGGGTTTCTTATAAGTTTTTAATCATTTCTGGAAACTCTAATTGCGTATTTTAAGAGTTTTACCACAATGAGACAGTTTTCTTACAAGTATGTAATGGAACCGGCAGGATAGTAACTGATTCACCAAAAAGACGCTAGAGAAATTCGGCCTCAATTGTAAACATTAGCAGTATAGTCCTCACTTACAGTCTTTCTACACTAATGGTGAGCTGTATAAACATGAATTCCTAATATTTGAAAGCAAATTCAAGTCAAAACGCTCGCTAAAGTGGCCGGAGTTGTAAATATTATCAGTATTCTGGTCATTTCCCTGCTTTTCACGGGTCATGTCCGTGATTGAAAACAGCAGGAAATGTAGTAAGAATCTACAAACTTTTATTTCAAGGGTTTCTTATAAGTTTTTAATCATTTCTGGAAACTCTAATTGCGTATTTTAAGAGTTTTACCACAATTAGACAGTTTTCTTACAAGTATGTAATGGAACCGGCAGGATAGTAACTGATTCACCAAAAAGACGCTAGAGAAATTCGGCCTCAATTGTAAACATTAGCAGTATAGTCCTCACTTACAGTCTTTCTACACTAATGGTGAGCTGTATAAACATGAATTCCTAATATTTGAAAGCAAATTCAAGTCAAAAAGCTCGCTAAAGTGGCCGGAGTTGTAAATATTATCAGTTTTAAGGTCATTTCCCTGCTTTTCACGGGTCATGTCCGTGATTGAAAACAGCAGGAAATGTAGTAAGAATCTACAAACTTTTATTTCAAGGGTTTCTTATAAGTTTTTAATATTTTCTGCAAACTCTAATTGCGTATTTTAAGAGTTTTACCACAATTAGACAGTTTTCTTACAAGTATGTAATGGAACCGGCAGGATAGTAACTGATTCACCAAAAAGACGCTAGAGAAATTCGGCCTCAATTGTAAACATTAGCAGTATAGTCCTCACTTACAGTCGTTCTACACTAATGGTGAGCTGTATAAACATGAATTCCTAATATTTGAAAGCAAATTCAAGTCAAAACGCTCGCTAAAGTGGCCGGAGTTGTAAATATTATCAGTTTTCTGGTCATTTCCCTGCTTTTCACGGGTCATGTCCGTGATTGAAAACAGCAGGAAATGTAGTAAGAATCTACAAACTTTTATTTCAAGGGTTTCTTATAAGTTTTTAATCATTTCTGGAAACTCTAATTGCGTATTTTAAGAGTTTTACCACAATTAGACCGTTTTCTTACAAGTATGTAATGGAACCGGCAGGACAGTAACTGATTCACCAAAAAGACGCTAGAGAAATTCGGCCTCTATTGTAAACATTAGCAGTATAGTCCTCACTTACAGTCTTTCTACACTAATGGTGAGCTTTATAAACATGAATTCCTAATATTTGAAAGCAAATTCAAGTCAAAACGCTCGCTAAAGTGGCCGGAGTTGTAAATATTATCAGTTTTCTGGTCATTTCCCTGCTTTTCACGGGTCATGTCCGTGATTGAAAACAGCAGGAAATGTAGTAAGAATCTACAAACTTTTATTTCAAGGGTTTCTTATAAGTTTTTAATCATTTCTGGAAACTCTAATTGCGTATTTTAAGAGTTTTACCACAATGAGACAGTTTTCTTACAAGTATGTAATGGAACCGGCAGGATAGTAACTGATTCACCAAAAAGACGCTAGAGAAATTCGGCCTCAATTGTAAACATTAGCAGTATAGTCCTCACTTACAGTCTTTCTACACTAATGGTGAGCTGTATAAACATGAATTCCTAATATTTGAAAGCAAATTCAAGTCAAAACGCTCGCTAAAGTGGCCGGAGTTGTAAATATTATCAGTTTTCTGGTCATTTCCCTGGTTTTCACGGGTCATGTCCGTGATTGAAAACAGCAGGAAATGTAGTAAGAATCTACAAACTTTTATTTCAAGGGTTTCTTATAAGTTTTTAATCATTTCTGGAAACTCTAATTGCGTATTTTAAGAGTTTTACCACAATTAGACCGTTTTCTTACAAGTATGTAATGGAACCGGCAGGATAGTAACTGATTCACCAAAAAGACGCTAGAGAAATTCGGCCTCAATTGTAAACATTAGCAGTATAGTCCTCACTTACAGTCTTTCTACACTAATGGTGAGCTGTATAAACATGAATTCCTAATATTTGAAAGCAAATTCAAGTCAAAACGGTCGCTAAAGTGGCCGGAGTTGTAAATATTATCAGTTTTCTGGTCATTTCCCTGCTTTTCACGGGTCATGTCCGTGATTGAAAACAGCAGGAAATGTAGTAAGAATCTACAAACTTTTATTGCAAGGGTTTCTTATAAGTTTTTAATCATTTCTGGAAACTCTAATTGCGTATTTTAAGAGTTTTACCACAATTAGACAGTTTTCTTACAAGTATGTAATGGAACCGGCAGGATAGTAACTGATTCACCAAAAAGACGCTAGAGAAATTCGGCCTCAATTGTAAACATTAGCAGTATAGTCCTCACTTACAGTCTTTCTACACTAATGGTGAGCTGTATAAACATGAATTCCTAATATTTGAAAGCAAATTCAAGTCAAAACGCTCGCTAAAGTGGCCGGAGTTGTAAATATTATCAGTTTTCTGGTCATTTCCCTGCTTTTCACGGGTCATGTCCGTGATTGAAAACAGCAGGAAATGTAGTTAGAATCTACAAACTTTTATTTCAAGGGTTTCTTATAAGTTTTTAATCATTTCTGGAAACTCTAATTGCGTATTTTAAGAGTTTTACCACAATTAGATAGTTTTCTTACAAGTATGTAATGGAACCGGCAGGATATTAACTGATTCACCAAAAAGACGCTAGAGAAATTAGGCCTCAATTGTAAACATTAGCAGTATAGTCCTCACTTACAGTCTTTCTACACTAATAGTGAGCTGTGTAAACATGAATTCCTAATATTTGAAAGCGAATTCAAGTGAAAACGCTCGCTAAAGTGGCCGGAGTTGTAAATATTATCAGTTTTCTGGTCATTTCCCTGCTTTTCACGGGTCATGTCCGTGATTGAAAACAGCAGGAAATGTAGTAAGAATCTACAAACTTTTATTTCAAGGGTTTCTTATAAGTTTTAATCATTTCTGGAAACTCTAATTGCGTATTTTAAGAGTTTTACCACAATTAGACCGTTTTCTTACAAGTATGTAATGGAACCGGCAGGATAGTAACTGATTCACCAAAAAGACGCTAGAGAAATTCGGCCTCTATTGTAAACATTAGCAGTATAGTCCTCACTTACAGTCTTTCTACACTAATGGTGAGCTGTATAAACATGAATTCCTAATATTTGAAAGCAAATTCAAGTGAAAACGCTCGCTAAAGTGGCCGGAGTTGTAAATATTATCAGTTTTCTGGTCATTTCCCTGCTTTTCACGGGTCATGTCCGTGATTGAAAACAGCAGGAAATGTAGTAAGAATCTACAAACTTTTATTTCAAGGGTTTCTTATAAGTTTTTAATCATTTCTGGAAACTCTAATTGCGTATTTTAAGAGTTTTACCACAATTAGACAGTTTTCTTACAAGTATGTAATGGAACCGGCAGGATAGTAACTGATTCACCAAAAAGACGCTAGAGAAATTCGGCCTCAATTGTAAACATTAGCAGTATAGTCCTCACTTACAGTCTTTCTACACTAATGGTGAGCTGTATAAACATGAATTCCTAATATTTGAAAGCAAATTCAAGTCAAAACGCTCGCTAAAGTGGCCGGAGTTGTAAATATTATCAGTTTTCTGGTCATTTCCCTGCTTTTCACGGGTCATGTCCGTGATTGAAAACAGCAGGAAATGTAGTAAGAATCTACAAACTTTTATTTCAAGGGTTTCTTATAAGTTTTTAATCATTTCTGGAAACTCTAATTGCGTATTTTAAGAGTTTTACCACAATTAGACAGTTTTCTTACAAGTATGTAATGGAACCGGCAGGATAGTAACTGATTCACCAAAAAGACGCTAGAGAAATTCGGCCTCAATTGTAAACATTAGCAGTATAGTCCTCACTTACAGTCTTTCTACACTAATGGTGAGCTGTATAAACATGAATTCCTAATATTTGAAAGCAAATTCAAGTCAAAACTCTCGCTAAAGTGGCTGGAGTTGTAAATATTATCAGTTTTCTGGTCATTTCCCTGCTTTTCACGGGTCATGTCCGTGATTGAAAACAGCAGGAAATGTAGTAAGAATCTACAAACTTTTATTTCAAGGGTTTCTTATAAGTTTTTAATCATTTCTGGAAACTCTAATTGCGTATTTTAAGAGTTTTACCACAATTAGACCGTTTTCTTACAAGTATGTAATGGAACCGGCAGGATTGTAACTGATTCACCAAAAAGACGCTAGAGAAATTCGGCCTCAATTGTAAACATTAGCAGTATAGTCCTCACTTACAGTCTTTCAACACTAATGGTGAGCTGTATAAACATGAATTCCTAATATTTGAAAGCAAATTCAAGTCATAACGCTCGCTAAAGTGGCCGGAGTTGTAAATATTATCAGTTTTCTGGTCATTTCCCTGCTTTTCACGGGTCATGTCCGTGATTAAAAACAGCAGGAAATGTAGTAAGAATCTACAAACTTTTATTTCAAGGGTTTCTTATAAGTTTTTAATCATTTCTGGAAACTCTAATTGCGTATTTTAAGAGTTTTACCACAATTAGACAGTTTTCTTACAAGTATGTAATGGAACCGGCAGGATAGTAACTGATTCACCAAAAAGACGCTAGAGAAATTCGGCCTCAATTGTAAACATTAGCAGTATAGTCCTCACTTACAGTCTTTCTACACTAATGGTGAGCTGTATAAACATGAATTCCTAATATTTGAAAGCAAATTCAAGTCAAAACGCTCGCTAAAGTGGCCGGAGTTTTAAATATTATCAGTTTTCTGGTCATTTCCCTGCTTTTCACGGGTCATGTCCGTGATTGAAAACAGCAGGAAATGTAGTAAGAATCTACAAACTTTTATTTCAAGGGTTTCTTATAAGTTTTTAATCATTTCTGGAAACTCTAATTGCGTATTTTAAGAGTTTTACCACAATTAGACCGTTTTCTTACAAGTATGTAATGGAACCGGCAGGATAGTAACTGATTCACCAAAAAGACGCTAGAGAAATTCGGCCTCAATTGTAAACATTAGCAGTATAGTCCTCACTTACAGTCTTTCTACACTAATGGTGAGCTGTATAAACATGAATTCCTAATATTTGAAAGCAAATTCAAGTCAAAAAGCTCGCTAAAGTGGCCGGAGTTGTAAATATTATCAGTTTTCTGGTCATTTCCTTGCTTTTCACGGGTCATGTCCGTGATTGAAAACTGCAGGAAATGTAGTAAGAATCTACAAACTTTTATTTCAAGGGTTTCTTATAAGTTTTTAATCATTTCTGGAAACTCTAATTGCGTATTTTAAGAGTTTTACCACAATTAGACCGTTTTCTTACAAGTATGTAATGGAACCGGCAGGATAGTAACTGATTCACCAAAAAGACGCTAGAGAAATTCGGCCTCAATTGTAAACATTAGCAGTATAGTCCTCACTTACAGTCTTTCTACACTAATGGTGAGCTGTATAAACATGAATTCCTAATATTTGAAAGCAAATTTAAGTCAAAACGCTCGCTAAAGTGGCCGGAGTTGTAAATATTATCAGTTTTCTGGTCATTTCCCTGCTTTTCACGGGTCATGTCCGTGATTGAAAACAGCAGGAAATGTAGTAAGAATCTACAAACTTTTATTTCAAGGGTTTCTTATAAGTTTTTAATCATTTCTGGAAACTCTAATTGCGTATTTTAAGAGTTTTACCACAATTAGACCGTTTTCTTACAAGTATGTAATGGAACCGGCAGGATAGTAACTGATTCACCAAAAAGACGCTAGAGAAATTCGGCCTCAATTGTAAACATTAGCAGTATAGTCCTCACTTACAGTCTTTCTAAACTAATGGTGAGCTGTATAAACATGAATTCCTAATATTTGAAAGCAAATTCAAGTCAAAACGCTCGCTAAAGTGGCCGGAGTTGTAAATATTATCAGTTTTCTGGTCATTTCCCTGCTTTTCACGGGTCATGTCCGTGATTGAAAACAGCAGGAAATGTAGTAAGAATCTACAAACTTTTATTTCAAGGGTTTCTTATAAGTTTTTAATCATTTCTGGAAACTCTAATTGCGTATTTTAAGAGTTTTACCACAATTAGACCGTTTTCTTACAAGTATGTAATGGAACCGGCAGGATAGTAACTGATTCACCAAAAAGACGCTAGAGAAATTCGGCCTCAATTTTAAACATTAGCAGTATAGTCCTCACTTACAGTCTTTCTACACTAATGGTGAGCTGTATAAACATGAATTCCTAATATTTGAAAGCAAATTCAAGTCAAAACGCTCGCTAAAGTGGCCGGAGTTGTAAATATTATCAGTTTTCTGGTCATTTCCCTGCTTTTCACGGGTCATGTCCGTGATTGAAAACAGCAGGAAATGTAGTAAGAATCTACAAACTTTTATTTCAAGGGTTTCTTATAAGTTTTTAATCATTTCTGGAAACTCTAATTGCGTATTTTAAGAGTTTTACCACAATTAGACCGTTTTCTTACAAGTATGTAATGGAACCGGCAGGATAGTAACTGATTCACCAAAAAGACGCTAGAGAAATTCGGCCTCAATTGTAAACATTAGCAGTATAGTCCTCACTTACAGTCTTTCTACACTAATGGTGAGCTGTATAAACATGAATTCCTAATATTTGAAAGCAATTTCAAGTCAAAACGCCCGCTAAAGTGGCCGGAGTTGTAAATATTATCAGTTTTCTGGTCATTTCCCTGCTTTTCACGGGTCATGTCCGTGATTGAAAACAGCAGGAAATGTAGTAAGAATCTACAAACTTTTATTTCAAGGGTTTCTTATAAGTTTTTAATCATTTCTGGAAACTCTAATTGCGTATTTTAAGAGTTTTACCACAATTAGACAGTTTTCTTACAAGTATGTAATGGAACCGGCAGGATAGTAACTGATTCACCAAAAAGACGCTAGAGAAATTCGGCCTCAATTGTAAACATTAGCAGTATAGTCCTCACTTACAGTCTTTCTACACTAATGGTGAGCTGTATAAACATGAATTCCTAATATTTGAAAGCAAATTCAAGTCAAAA
Source organism: Myotis nattereri (assembly GCF_964212035.1). Lineage (NCBI taxonomy): Eukaryota > Metazoa > Chordata > Mammalia > Chiroptera > Vespertilionidae > Myotis > Myotis nattereri. The sequence continues at coordinate 1,485,983 of NC_138083.1, forward strand.
CGCTCGCTAAAGTGGCCGGAGTTGTAAATATTATCAGTTTTCTGGTCATTTCCCTGCTTTTCACGGGTCATGTCCGTGATTGAAAACATCAGGAAATGTAGTTAGAATCTACAAACTTTTATTTCAAGGGTTTCTTATAAGTTTTTAATCATTTCTGGAAACTCTAATTGCGTATTTTAAGAGTTTTACCACAATTAGATAGTTTTCTTACAAGTATGTAATGGAACCGGCAGGATAGTAACTGATTCACCAAAAAGACGCTAGAGAAATTCGGCCTCAATTGTAAACATTAGCAGTATAGTCCTCACTTACAGTCTTTCTACACTAATTGTGAGCTGTGTAAACATGAATTCCTAATATTTGAAAGCGAATTCAAGTGAAAACGCTCGCTAAAGTGGCCGGAGTTGTAAATATTATCAGTTTTCTGGTCATTTCCCTGCTTTTCACGGGTCATGTCCGTGATTGAAAACAGCAGGAAATGTAGTAAGAATCTACAAACTTTTATTTCAAGGGTTTCTTATAAGTTTTTAATCATTTCTGGAAACTCTAATTGCGTATTTTAAGAGTTTTACCACAATTAGACCGTTTTCTTACAAGTATGTAATGGAACCGGCAGGATAGTAACTGATTCACCAAAAAGACGCTAGAGAAATTCGGCCTCAATTGTAAACATTAGCAGTATAGTCCTCACTTACAGTCTTTCTACACTAATGGTGAGCTGTATAAACATGAATTCCTAATATTTGAAAGCAAATTCAAGTCAAAACGCTCGCTAAAGTGGCTGGAGTTGTAAATATTATCAGTTTTCTGGTCATTTCCCTGCTTTTCACGGGTCATGTCCGTGATTGAAAACAGCAGGAAATGTAGTAAGAATCTACAAACTTTTATTTCAAGGGTTTCTTATAAGTTTTTAATCATTTCTGGAAACTCTAATTGCGTATTTTAAGAGTTTTACCACAATTAGACAGTTTTCTTACAAGTATGTAATGGAACCGGCAGGATAGTAACTGATTCACCAAAAAGACGCTAGAGAAATTCGGCCTCAATTGTAAACATTAGCAGTATAGTCCTCACTTACAGTCTTTCTACACTAATGGTGAGCTGTATAAACATGAATTCCTAATATTTAAAAGCAAATTCAAGTCAAAACGCTCGCTAAAGTGGCCGGAGTTGTAAATATTATCAGTTTTCTGGTCATTTCCCTGCTTTTCACGGGTCATGTCCGTGATTGAAAACAGCAGGAAATGTAGTAAGAATCTACAAACTTTTATTTCAAGGGTTTCTTATAAGTTTTTAATCATTTCTGGAAACTCTAATTGCGTATTTTAAGATTTTTACCACAATTAGACCGTTTTCTTACAAGTATGTAATGGAACCGGCAGGATAGTAACTGATTCACCAAAAAGACGCTAGAGAAATTCGGCCTCAATTTTAAACATTAGCAGTATAGTCCTCACTTACAGTCTTTCTACACTAATGGTGAGCTGTATAAACATGAATTCCTAATATTTGAAAGCAAATTCAAGTCAAAACGCTCGCTAAAGTGGCCGGAGTTGTAAATATTATCAGTTTTCTGGTCATTTCCCTGCTTTTCACGGGTCATGTCCGTGATTGAAAACAGCAGGAAATGTAGTAAGAATCTACAAACTTTTATTTCAAGGGTTTCTTATAAGTTTTTAATCATTTCTGGAAACTCTAATTGCGTATTTTAAGAGTTTTACCACAATTAGACCGTTTTCTTACAAGTATGTAATGGAACCGGCAGGATAGTAACTGATTCACCAAAAAGACGCTAGAGAAATTCGGCCTCAATTGTAAACATTAGCAGTATAGTCCTCACTTACAGTCTTTCTACACTAATGGTGAGCTGTATAAACATGAATTCCTAATATTTGAAAGCAAATTCAAGTCAAAACGCTCGCTAAAGTGGCCGGAGTTGTAAATATTATCAGTTTTCTGGTCATTTCCCTGCTTTTCACGGGTCATGTCCGTGATTGAAAACAGCAGGAAATGTAGTAAGAATCTACAAACTTTTATTTCAAGGGTTTCTTATAAGTTTTTAATCATTTCTGGAAACTCTAATTGCGTATTTTAAGAGTTTTACCACAATTAGACAGTTTTCTTACAAGTATGTAATGGAACCGGCAGGATAGTAACTGATTCACCAAAAAGACGCTAGAGAAATTCGGCCTCTATTGTAAACATTAGCAGTATAGTCCTCACTTACAGTCTTTCTACACTAATGGTGAGCTGTATAAACATGAATTCCTAATATTTGAAAGCAAATTCAAGTCAAAACGCTCGCTAAAGTGGCCGGAGTTGTAAATATTATCAGTTTTCTGATCATTTCCCTGCTTTTCACGGGTCATGTCCGTGATTGAAAACAGCAGGAAATGTAGTAAGAATCTACAAACTTTTATTTCAAGGGTTTCTTATAAGTTTTTAATCATTTCTGGAAACTCTAATTGCGTATTTTAAGAGTTTTACCACAATTAGACAGTTTTCTTACAAGTATGTAATGGAACCGGCAGGATAGTAACTGATTCACCAAAAAGACGCTAGAGAAATTCGGCCTCAATTGTAAACATTAGCAGTATAGTCCTCACAGTCTTTCTACACTAATGGTGAGCTGTATAAACATGAATTCCTAATATTTGAAAGCAAATTCAAGTCAAAACGCTCGCTAAAGTGGCCGGAGTTGTAAATATTATCAGTTTTCTGGTCATTTCCCTGCTTTTCACGGGTCATGTCCGTGATTAAAAACAGCAGGAAATGTAGTAAGAATCTACAAACTTTTATTTCAAGGGTTTCTTATAAGTTTTTAATCATTTCTGGAAACTCTAATTGCGTATTTTAAGAGTTTTACCACAATTAGACCGTTTTCTTACAAGTATGTAATGGAACCGGCAGGATAGTAACTGATTCACCAAAAAGACGCTAGAGAAATTCGGCCTCAATTGTAAACATTAGCAGTATAGTCCTCACTTACAGTCTTTCTACACTAATGGTGAGCTGTATAAACATGAATTCCTAATATTTGAAAGCAAATTCAAGTCAAAAAGCTCGCTAAAGTGGCCGGAGTTGTAAATATTATCAGTTTTCTGGTCATTTCCCTGCTTTTCACGGGTCATGTCCGTGATTGAAAACAGCAGGAAATGTCGTAAGAATCTACAAACTTTTATTTCAAGGGTTTCTTATAAGTTTTTAATCATTTCTGGAAACTCTAATTGCGTATTTTAAGAGTTTTACCACAATTAGACAGTTTTCTTACAAGTATGTAATGGAACCGGCAGGATAGTAACTGATTCACCAAAAAGACGCTAGAGAAATTCGGCCTCAATTGTAAACATTAGCAGTATAGTCCTCACTTACAGTCTTTCTACACTAATGGTGAGCTGTATAAACATGAATTCCTAATATTTGAAAGCAAATTCAAGTCAAAACGCTCGCTAAAGTGGCCGGAGTTGTAAATATTATCAGTTTTCTGGTCATTTCCCTGCTTTTCACGGGTCATGTCCGTGATTGAAAACAGCAGGAAATGTAGTTAGAATCTACAAACTTTTATTTCAAGGGTTTCTTATAAGTTTTTAATCATTTCTGGAAACTCTAATTGCGTATTTTAAGAGTTTTACCACAATTAGATAGTTTTCTTACAAGTATGTAATGGAACCGGCAGGATAGTAACTGATTCACCAAAAAGACGCTAGAGAAATTCGGCCTCAATTGTAAACATTAGCAGTATAGTCCTCACTTACAGTCTTTCTACACTAATTGTGAGCTGTGTAAACATGAATTCCTAATATTTGAAAGCGAATTCAAGTGAAAACGCTCGCTAAAGTGGCCGGAGTTGTAAATATTATCAGTTTTCTGGTCATTTCCCTGCTTTTCACGGGTCATGTCCGTGATTGAAAACAGCAGGAAATGTAGTAAGAATCTACAAACTTTTATTTCAAGGGTTTCTTATAAGTTTTTAATCATTTCTGGAAACTCTAATTGCGTATTTTATGAGTTTTTCCACAATTAGACCGTTTTCTTACAAGTATGTAATGGAACCGGCAGGATAGTAACTGATTCACCAAAAAGACGCTAGAGAAATTCGGCCTCAATTGTAAACATTAGCAGTATAGTCCTCACTTACAGTCTTTCTACACTAATGGTGAGCTGTATAAACATGAATTCCTAATATTTGAAAGCAATTTCAAGTCAAAACGCCCGCTAAAGTGGCCGGAGTTGTAAATATTATCAGTTTTCTGGTCATTTCCCTGCTTTTCACGGGTCATGTCCGTGATTGAAAACAGCAGGAAATGTAGTAAGAATCTACAAACTTTTATTTCAAGGGTTTCTTATAAGTTTTTAATCATTTCTGGAAACTCTAATTGCGTATTTTAAGAGTTTTACCACAATTAGACAGTTTTCTTACAAGTATGTAATGGGCCAAAACCGGTTTGGCTCAGTGGATAGAGCGTCGGCCTGCGGACTGAAAGGTCCCGGGTTCGATTCCGGTCAGGGGCATGTACCTGGGTTGCGGGCATATCCCCAGTGGGAGATGTGCGGGAGGCAGCTGATCGATGTTTCTCTCTCATCGATGTTTCTAACTCTCTATCTCTCTACCTTCTTCTCTGTAAAAAATCAATAAAATATATTTAAAAAAAAAAAAAAAAAAAAAAAAAAAAAAAAAAAACAAGTATGTAATGGAACCGGCAGGATAGTAACTGATTCACCAAAAAGACGCTAGAGAAATTCGGCCTCAATTGTAAACATTAGCAGTATAGTCCTCACTTACAGTCTTTCTACACTAATGGTGAGCTGTATAAACATGAATTCCTAATATTTAAAAGCAAATTCAAGTCAAAACGCTCGCTAAAGTGGCCGGAGTTGTAAATATTATCAGTTTTCTGGTCATTTCCCTGCTTTTCACGGGTCATGTCCGTGATTGAAAACAGCAGGAAATGTAGTAAGAATCTACAAACTTTTATTTCAAGGGTTTCTTATAAGTTTTTAATCATTTCTGGAAACTCTAATTGCGTATTTTAAGAGTTTTACCACAATTAGACCGTTTTCTTACAAGTATGTAATGGAACCGGCAGGATAGTAACTGATTCACCAAAAAGACGCTAGAGAAATTCGGCCTCAATTTTAAACATTAGCAGTATAGTCCTCACTTACAGTCTTTCTACACTAATGGTGAGCTGTATAAACATGAATTCCTAATATTTGAAAGCAAATTCAAGTCAAAACGCTCGCTAAAGTGGCCGGAGTTGTAAATATTATCAGTTTTCTGGTCATTTCCCTGCTTTTCACGGGTCATGTCCGTGATTGAAAACAGCAGGAAATGTAGTAAGAATCTACAAACTTTTATTTCAAGGGTTTCTTATAAGTTTTTAATCATTTCTGGAAACTCTAATTGCGTATTTTAAGAGTTTTACCACAATTAGACCGTTTTCTTACAAGTATGTAATGGAACCGGCAGGATAGTAACTGATTCACCAAAAAGACGCTAGAGAAATTCGGCCTCAATTGTAAACATTAGCAGTATAGTCCTCACTTACAGTCTTTCTACACTAATGGTGAGCTGTATAAACATGAATTCCTAATATTTGAAAGCAAATTCAAGTCAAAACGCTCGCTAAAGTGGCCGGAGTTGTAAATATTATCAGTTTTCTGGTCATTTCCCTGCTTTTCACGGGTCATGTCCGTGATTGAAAACAGCAGGAAATGTAGTAAGAATCTACAAACTTTTATTTCAAGGGTTTCTTATAAGTTTTTAATCATTTCTGGAAACTCTAATTGCGTATTTTAAGAGTTTTACCACAATTAGACAGTTTTCTTACAAGTATGTAATGGAACCGGCAGGATAGTAACTGATTCACCAAAAAGACGCTAGAGAAATTCGGCCTCAATTGTAAACATTAGCAGTATAGTCCTCACTTACAGTCTTTCTACACTAATGGTGAGCTGTATAAACATGAATTCCTAATATTTGAAAGCAAATTCAAGTCAAAACGCTCGCTAATGTGGCCGGAGTTGTAAATATTATCAGTTTTCTGGTCATTTCCCTGCTTTTCACGGGTCTTGTCCGTGATTGAAAACAGCAGGAAATGTAGTAAGAATCTACAAACTTTTATTTCAAGGGTTTCTTATAAGTTTTTAATCATTTCTGCAAACTCTAATTGCGTATTTTAAGAGTTTTACCACAATTAGACAGTTTTCTTACAAGTATGTAATGGAACCGGCAGGATAGTAACTGATTCACCAAAAAGACGCTAGAGAAATTCGGCCTCAATTGTAAACATTAGCAGTATAGTCCTCACTTACAGTCTTTCTACACTAATGGTGAGCTGTATAAACATGAATTCCTAATATTTAAAAGCAAATTCAAGTCAAAACGCTCGCTAAAGTGGCCGGAGTTGTAAATATTATCAGTTTTCTGGTCATTTCCCTGCTTTTCACGGGTCATGTCCGTGATTGAAAACAGCAGGAAATGTAGTAAGAATCTACAAACTTTTATTTCAAGGGTTTCTTATAAGTTTTTAATCATTTCTGGAAACTCTAATTGCGTATTTTAAGAGTTTTACCACAATTAGACCGTTTTCTTACAAGTATGTAATGGAACCGGCAGGATAGTAACTGATTCACCAAAAAGACGCTAGAGAAATTCGGCCTCAATTTTAAACATTAGCAGTATAGTCCTCACTTACAGTCTTTCTACACTAATGGTGAGCTGTATAAACATGAATTCCTAATATTTGAAAGCAAATTCAAGTCAAAACGCTCGCTAAAGTGGCCGGAGTTGTAAATATTATCAGTTTTCTGGTCATTTCCCTGCTTTTCACGGGTCATGTCCGTGATTGAAAACAGCAGGAAATGTAGTAAGAATCTACAAACTTTTATTTCAAGGGTTTCTTATAAGTTTTTAATCATTTCTGGAAACTCTAATTGCGTATTTTATGAGTTTTTCCACAATTAGACCGTTTTCTTACAAGTATGTAATGGAACCGGCAGGATAGTAACTGATTCACCAAAAAGACGCTAGAGAAATTCGGCCTCAATTGTAAACATTAGCAGTATAGTCCTCACTTACAGTCTTTCTACACTAATGGTGAGCTGTATAAACATGAATTCCTAATATTTGAAAGCAAATTCAAGTCAAAACACTCGCTAAAGTGGCCGGAGTTGTAAATATTATCAGTTTTCTGGTCATTTCCCTGCTTTTCACGGGTCATGTCCGTGATTGAAAACAGCAGGAAATGTAGTAAGAATCTACAAACTTTTATTTCAAGGGTTTCTTATAAGTTTTTAATCATTTCTGGAAACTCTAATTGCGTATTTTAAGAGTTTTACCACAATTAGACAGTTTTCTTACAAGTATGTAATGGAACCGGCAGGATAGTAACTGATTCACCAAAAAGACGCTAGAGAAATTCGGCCTCAATTGTAAACATTAGCAGTATAGTCCTCACAGTCTTTCTACACTAATGGTGAGCTGTATAAACATGAATTCCTAATATTTGAAAGCAAATTCAAGTCAAAACGCTCGCTAAAGTGGCCGGAGTTGTAAATATTATCAGTTTTCTGGTCATTTCCCTGCTTTTCACGGGTCATGTCCGTGATTAAAAACAGCAGGAAATGTAGTAAGAATCTACAAACTTTTATTTCAAGGGTTTCTTATAAGTTTTTAATCATTTCTGGAAACTCTAATTGCGTATTTTAAGAGTTTTACCACAATTAGACCGTTTTCTTACAAGTATGTAATGGAACCGGCAGGATAGTAACTGATTCACCAAAAAGACGCTAGAGAAATTCGGCCTCAATTGTAAACATTAGCAGTATAGTCCTCACTTACAGTCTTTCTACACTAATGGTGAGCTGTATAAACATGAATTCCTAATATTTGAAAGCAAATTCAAGTCAAAAAGCTCGCTAAAGTGGCCGGAGTTGTAAATATTATCAGTTTTCTGGTCATTTCCCTGCTTTTCACGGGTCATGTCCGTGATTGAAAACAGCAGGAAATGTCGTAAGAATCTACAAACTTTTATTTCAAGGGTTTCTTATAAGTTTTTAATCATTTCTGGAAACTCTAATTGCGTATTTTAAGAGTTTTACCACAATTAGACAGTTTTCTTACAAGTATGTAATGGAACCGGCAGGATAGTAACTGATTCACCAAAAAGACGCTAGAGAAATTCGGCCTCAATTGTAAACATTAGCAGTATAGTCCTCACTTACAGTCTTTCTACACTAATGGTGAGCTGTATAAACATGAATTCCTAATATTTGAAAGCAAATTCAAGTCAAAACGCTCGCTAAAGTGGCCGGAGTTGTAAATATTATCAGTTTTCTGGTCATTTCCCTGCTTTTCACGGGTCATGTCCGTGATTGAAAACAGCAGGAAATGTAGTTAGAATCTACAAACTTTTATTTCAAGGGTTTCTTATAAGTTTTTAATCATTTCTGGAAACTCTAATTGCGTATTTTAAGAGTTTTACCACAATTAGATAGTTTTCTTACAAGTATGTAATGGAACCGGCAGGATAGTAACTGATTCACCAAAAAGACGCTAGAGAAATTCGGCCTCAATTGTAAACATTAGCAGTATAGTCCTCACTTACAGTCTTTCTACACTAATTGTGAGCTGTGTAAACATGAATTCCTAATATTTGAAAGCGAATTCAAGTGAAAACGCTCGCTAAAGTGGCCGGAGTTGTAAATATTATCAGTTTTCTGGTCATTTCCCTGCTTTTCACGGGTCATGTCCGTGATTGAAAACAGCAGGAAATGTAGTAAGAATCTACAAACTTTTATTTCAAGGGTTTCTTATAAGTTTTTAATCATTTCTGGAAACTCTAATTGCGTATTTTATGAGTTTTTCCACAATTAGACCGTTTTCTTACAAGTATGTAATGGAACCGGCAGGATAGTAACTGATTCACCAAAAAGACGCTAGAGAAATTCGGCCTCAATTGTAAACATTAGCAGTATAGTCCTCACTTACAGTCTTTCTACACTAATGGTGAGCTGTATAAACATGAATTCCTAATATTTGAAAGCAATTTCAAGTCAAAACGCCCGCTAAAGTGGCCGGAGTTGTAAATATTATCAGTTTTCTGGTCATTTCCCTGCTTTTCACGGGTCATGTCCGTGATTGAAAACAGCAGGAAATGTAGTAAGAATCTACAAACTTTTATTTCAAGGGTTTCTTATAAGTTTTTAATCATTTCTGGAAACTCTAATTGCGTATTTTAAGAGTTTTACCACAATTAGACAGTTTTCTTACAAGTATGTAATGGGCCAAAACCGGTTTGGCTCAGTGGATAGAGCGTCGGCCTGCGGACTGAAAGGTCCCGGGTTCGATTCCGGTCAGGGGCATGTACCTGGGTTGCGGGCATATCCCCAGTGGGAGATGTGCGGGAGGCAGCTGATCGATGTTTCTCTCTCATCGATGTTTCTAACTCTCTATCTCTCTACCTTCTTCTCTGTAAAAAATCAATAAAATATATTTAAAAAAAAAAAAAAAAAAAAAAAAAAAAAAAAAAAACAAGTATGTAATGGAACCGGCAGGATAGTAACTGATTCACCAAAAAGACGCTAGAGAAATTCGGCCTCAATTGTAAACATTAGCAGTATAGTCCTCACTTACAGTCTTTCTACACTAATGGTGAGCTGTATAAACATGAATTCCTAATATTTAAAAGCAAATTCAAGTCAAAACGCTCGCTAAAGTGGCCGGAGTTGTAAATATTATCAGTTTTCTGGTCATTTCCCTGCTTTTCACGGGTCATGTCCGTGATTGAAAACAGCAGGAAATGTAGTAAGAATCTACAAACTTTTATTTCAAGGGTTTCTTATAAGTTTTTAATCATTTCTGGAAACTCTAATTGCGTATTTTAAGAGTTTTACCACAATTAGACCGTTTTCTTACAAGTATGTAATGGAACCGGCAGGATAGTAACTGATTCACCAAAAAGACGCTAGAGAAATTCGGCCTCAATTTTAAACATTAGCAGTATAGTCCTCACTTACAGTCTTTCTACACTAATGGTGAGCTGTATAAACATGAATTCCTAATATTTGAAAGCAAATTCAAGTCAAAACGCTCGCTAAAGTGGCCGGAGTTGTAAATATTATCAGTTTTCTGGTCATTTCCCTGCTTTTCACGGGTCATGTCCGTGATTGAAAACAGCAGGAAATGTAGTAAGAATCTACAAACTTTTATTTCAAGGGTTTCTTATAAGTTTTTAATCATTTCTGGAAACTCTAATTGCGTATTTTAAGAGTTTTACCACAATTAGACCGTTTTCTTACAAGTATGTAATGGAACCGGCAGGATAGTAACTGATTCACCAAAAAGACGCTAGAGAAATTCGGCCTCAATTGTAAACATTAGCAGTATAGTCCTCACTTACAGTCTTTCTACACTAATGGTGAGCTGTATAAACATGAATTCCTAATATTTGAAAGCAAATTCAAGTCAAAACGCTCGCTAAAGTGGCCGGAGTTGTAAATATTATCAGTTTTCTGGTCATTTCCCTGCTTTTCACGGGTCATGTCCGTGATTGAAAACAGCAGGAAATGTAGTAAGAATCTACAAACTTTTATTTCAAGGGTTTCTTATAAGTTTTTAATCATTTCTGGAAACTCTAATTGCGTATTTTAAGAGTTTTACCACAATTAGACAGTTTTCTTACAAGTATGTAATGGAACCGGCAGGATAGTAACTGATTCACCAAAAAGACGCTAGAGAAATTCGGCCTCAATTGTAAACATTAGCAGTATAGTCCTCACTTACAGTCTTTCTACACTAATGGTGAGCTGTATAAACATGAATTCCTAATATTTGAAAGCAAATTCAAGTCAAAACGCTCGCTAATGTGGCCGGAGTTGTAAATATTATCAGTTTTCTGGTCATTTCCCTGCTTTTCACGGGTCTTGTCCGTGATTGAAAACAGCAGGAAATGTAGTAAGAATCTACAAACTTTTATTTCAAGGGTTTCTTATAAGTTTTTAATCATTTCTGCAAACTCTAATTGCGTATTTTAAGAGTTTTACCACAATTAGACAGTTTTCTTACAAGTATGTAATGGAACCGGCAGGATAGTAACTGATTCACCAAAAAGACGCTAGAGAAATTCGGCCTCAATTGTAAACATTAGCAGTATAGTCCTCACTTACAGTCTTTCTACACTAATGGTGAGCTGTATAAACATGAATTCCTAATATTTAAAAGCAAATTCAAGTCAAAACGCTCGCTAAAGTGGCCGGAGTTGTAAATATTATCAGTTTTCTGGTCATTTCCCTGCTTTTCACGGGTCATGTCCGTGATTGAAAACAGCAGGAAATGTAGTAAGAATCTACAAACTTTTATTTCAAGGGTTTCTTATAAGTTTTTAATCATTTCTGGAAACTCTAATTGCGTATTTTAAGAGTTTTACCACAATTAGACCGTTTTCTTACAAGTATGTAATGGAACCGGCAGGATAGTAACTGATTCACCAAAAAGACGCTAGAGAAATTCGGCCTCAATTTTAAACATTAGCAGTATAGTCCTCACTTACAGTCTTTCTACACTAATGGTGAGCTGTATAAACATGAATTCCTAATATTTGAAAGCAAATTCAAGTCAAAACGCTCGCTAAAGTGGCAGGAGTTGTAAATATTATCAGTTTTCTGGTCATTTCCCTGCTTTTCACGGGTCATGTCCGTGATTGAAAACAGCAGGAAATGTAGTAAGAATCTACAAACTTTTATTTCAAGGGTTTCTTATAAGTTTTTAATCATTTCTGGAAACTCTAATTGCGTATTTTATGAGTTTTTCCACAATTAGACCGTTTTCTTACAAGTATGTAATGGAACCGGCAGGATAGTAACTGATTCACCAAAAAGACGCTAGAGAAATTCGGCCTCAATTGTAAACATTAGCAGTATAGTCCTCACTTACAGTCTTTCTACACTAATGGTGAGCTGTATAAACATGAATTCCTAATATTTGAAAGCAATTTCAAGTCAAAACGCCCGCTAAAGTGGCCGGAGTTGTAAATATTATCAGTTTTCTGGTCATTTCCCTGCTTTTCACGGGTCATGTCCGTGATTGAAAACAGCAGGAAATGTAGTAAGAATCTACAAACTTTTATTTCAAGGGTTTCTTATAAGTTTTTAATCATTTCTGGAAACTCTAATTGCGTATTTTAAGAGTTTTACCACAATTAGACAGTTTTCTTACAAGTATGTAATGGGCCAAAACCGGTTTGGCTCAGTGGATAGAGCGTCGGCCTGCGGACTGAAAGGTCCCGGGTTCGATTCCGGTCAGGGGCATGTACCTGGGTTGCGGGCATATCCCCAGTGGGAGATGTGCGGGAGGCAGCTGATCGATGTTTCTCTCTCATCGATGTTTCTAACTCTCTATCTCTCTACCTTCTTCTCTGTAAAAAATCAATAAAATATATTTAAAAAAAAAAAAAAAAAAAAAAAAAAAAAAAAAACAAGTATGTAATGGAACCGGCAGGATAGTAACTGATTCACCAAAAAGACGCTAGAGAAATTCGGCCTCAATTGTAAACATTAGCAGTATAGTCCTCACTTACAGTCTTTCTACACTAATGGTGAGCTGTATAAACATGAATTCCTAATATTTAAAAGCAAATTCAAGTCAAAACGCTCGCTAAAGTGGCCGGAGTTGTAAATATTATCAGTTTTCTGGTCATTTCCCTGCTTTTCACGGGTCATGTCCGTGATTGAAAACAGCAGGAAATGTAGTAAGAATCTACAAACTTTTATTTCAAGGGTTTCTTATAAGTTTTTAATCATTTCTGGAAACTCTAATTGCGTATTTTAAGAGTTTTACCACAATTAGACCGTTTTCTTACAAGTATGTAATGGAACCGGCAGGATAGTAACTGATTCACCAAAAAGACGCTAGAGAAATTCGGCCTCAATTTTAAACATTAGCAGTATAGTCCTCACTTACAGTCTTTCTACACTAATGGTGAGCTGTATAAACATGAATTCCTAATATTTGAAAGCAAATTCAAGTCAAAACGCTCGCTAAAGTGGCCGGAGTTGTAAATATTATCAGTTTTCTGGTCATTTCCCTGCTTTTCACGGGTCATGTCCGTGATTGAAAACAGCAGGAAATGTAGTAAGAATCTACAAACTTTTATTTCAAGGGTTTCTTATAAGTTTTTAATCATTTCTGGAAACTCTAATTGCGTATTTTAAGAGTTTTACCACAATTAGACCGTTTTCTTACAAGTATGTAATGGAACCGGCAGGATAGTAACTGATTCACCAAAAAGACGCTAGAGAAATTCGGCCTCAATTGTAAACATTAGCAGTATAGTCCTCACTTACAGTCTTTCTACACTAATGGTGAGCTGTATAAACATGAATTCCTAATATTTGAAAGCAAATTCAAGTCAAAACGCTCGCTAAAGTGGCCGGAGTTGTAAATATTATCAGTTTTCTGGTCATTTCCCTGCTTTTCACGGGTCATGTCCGTGATTGAAAACAGCAGGAAATGTAGTAAGAATCTACAAACTTTTATTTCAAGGGTTTCTTATAAGTTTTTAATCATTTCTGGAAACTCTAATTGCGTATTTTAAGAGTTTTACCACAATTAGACAGTTTTCTTACAAGTATGTAATGGAACCGGCAGGATAGTAACTGATTCACCAAAAAGACGCTAGAGAAATTCGGCCTCAATTGTAAACATTAGCAGTATAGTCCTCACTTACAGTCTTTCTACACTAATGGTGAGCTGTATAAACATGAATTCCTAATATTTGAAAGCAAATTCAAGTCAAAACGCTCGCTAATGTGGCCGGAGTTGTAAATATTATCAGTTTTCTGGTCATTTCCCTGCTTTTCACGGGTCTTGTCCGTGATTGAAAACAGCAGGAAATGTAGTAAGAATCTACAAACTTTTATTTCAAGGGTTTCTTATAAGTTTTTAATCATTTCTGCAAACTCTAATTGCGTATTTTAAGAGTTTTACCACAATTAGACAGTTTTCTTACAAGTATGTAATGGAACCGGCAGGATAGTAACTGATTCACCAAAAAGACGCTAGAGAAATTCGGCCTCAATTGTAAACATTAGCAGTATAGTCCTCACTTACAGTCTTTCTACACTAATGGTGAGCTGTATAAACATGAATTCCTAATATTTAAAAGCAAATTCAAGTCAAAACGCTCGCTAAAGTGGCCGGAGTTGTAAATATTATCAGTTTTCTGGTCATTTCCCTGCTTTTCACGGGTCATGTCCGTGATTGAAAACAGCAGGAAATGTAGTAAGAATCTACAAACTTTTATTTCAAGGGTTTCTTATAAGTTTTTAATCATTTCTGGAAACTCTAATTGCGTATTTTAAGAGTTTTACCACAATTAGACCGTTTTCTTACAAGTATGTAATGGAACCGGCAGGATAGTAACTGATTCACCAAAAAGACGCTAGAGAAATTCGGCCTCAATTTTAAACATTAGCAGTATAGTCCTCACTTACAGTCTTTCTACACTAATGGTGAGCTGTATAAACATGAATTCCTAATATTTGAAAGCAAATTCAAGTCAAAACGGTCGCTAAAGTGGCCGGAGTTGTAAATATTATCAGTTTTCTGGTCATTTCCCTGCTTTTCACGGGTCATGTCCGTGATTGAAAACAGCAGGAAATGTAGTAAGAATCTACAAACTTTTATTTCAAGGGTTTCTTATAAGTTTTTAATCATTTCTGGAAACTCTAATTGCGTATTTTAAGAGTTTTACCACAATTAGACCGTTTTCTTACAAGTATGTAATGGAACCGGCAGGATAGTAACTGATTCACCAAAAAGACGCTAGAGAAATTCGGCCTCAATTGTAAACATTAGCAGTATAGTCCTCACTTACAGTCTTTCTACACTAATGGTGAGCTGTATAAACATGAATTCCTAATATTTGAAAGCAAATTCAAGTCAAAACGCTCGCTAAAGTGGCCGGAGTTGTAAATATTATCAGTTTTCTGGTCATTTCCCTGCTTTTCACGGGTCATGTCCGTGATTGAAAACAGCAGGAAATGTAGTAAGAATCTACAAACTTTTATTTCAAGGGTTTCTTATAAGTTTTTAATCATTTCTGGAAACTCTAATTGCGTATTTTAAGAGTTTTACCACAATTAGACCGTTTTCTTACAAGTATGTAATGGAACCGGCAGGATAGTAACTGATTCACCAAAAAGACGCTAGAGAAATTCGGCCTCAATTGTAAACATTAGCAGTATAGTCCTCACTTACAGTCTTTCTACACTAATGGTGAGCTGTATAAACATGAATTCCTAATATTTGAAAGCAAATTCAAGTCAAAACGCTCGCTAAAGTGGCCGGAGTTGTAAATATTATCAGTTTTCTGGTCATTTCCCTGCTTTTCACGGGTCATGTCCGTGATTGAAAACAGCAGGAAATGTAGTAAGAATCTACAAACTTTTATTTCAAGGGTTTCTTATAAGTTTTTAATCATTTCTGGAAACTCTAATTGCGTATTTTAAGAGTTTTACCACAATTAGACAGTTTTCTTACAAGTATGTAATGGAACCGGCAGGATAGTAACTGATTCACCAAAAAGACGCTAGAGAAATTCGGCCTCAATTGTAAACATTAGCAGTATAGTCCTCACTTACAGTCTTTCTACACTAATGGTGAGCTGTATAAACATGAATTCCTAATATTTGAAAGCAAATTCAAGTCAAAACGCTCGCTAATGTGGCCGGAGTTGTAAATATTATCAGTTTTCTGGTCATTTCCCTGCTTTTCACGGGTCTTGTCCGTGATTGAAAACAGCAGGAAATGTAGTAAGAATCTACAAACTTTTATTTCAAGGGTTTCTTATAAGTTTTTAATCATTTCTGAAAACTCTAATTGCGTATTTTAAGAGTTTTACCACAATTAGACAGTTTTCTTACAAGTATGTAATGGAACCGGCAGGATAGTAACTGATTCACCAAAAAGACGCTAGAGAAATTCGGCCTCAATTGTAAACATTAGCAGTATAGTCCTCACTTACAGTCTTTCTACACTAATGGTGAGCTGTATAAACATGAATTCCTAATATTTAAAAGCAAATTCAAGTCAAAACGCTCGCTAAAGTGGCCGGAGTTGTAAATATTATCAGTTTTCTGGTCATTTCCCTGCTTTTCACGGGTCATGTCCGTGATTGAAAACAGCAGGAAATGTAGTAAGAATCTACAAACTTTTATTTCAAGGGTTTCTTATAAGTTTTTAATCATTTCTGGAAACTCTAATTGCGTATTTTAAGAGTTTTACCACAATTAGACCGTTTTCTTACAAGTATGTAATGGAACCGGCAGGATAGTAACTGATTCACCAAAAAGACGCTAGAGAAATTCGGCCTCAATTTTAAACATTAGCAGTATAGTCCTCACTTACAGTCTTTCTACACTAATGGTGAGCTGTATAAACATGAATTCCTAATATTTGAAAGCAAATTCAAGTCAAAACGCTCGCTAAAGTGGCCGGAGTTGTAAATATTATCAGTTTTCTGGTCATTTCCCTGCTTTTCACGGGTCATGTCCGTGATTGAAAACAGCAGGAAATGTAGTAAGAATCTACAAACTTTTATTTCAAGGGTTTCTTATAAGTTTTTAATCATTTCTGGAAACTCTAATTGCGTATTTTAAGAGTTTTACCACAATTAGACCGTTTTCTTACAAGTATGTAATGGAACCGGCAGGATAGTAACTGATTCACCAAAAAGACGCTAGAGAAATTCGGCCTCAATTGTAAACATTAGCAGTATAGTCCTCACTTACAGTCTTTCTACACTAATGGTGAGCTGTATAAACATGAATTCCTAATATTTGAAAGCAAATTCAAGTCAAAACGCTCGCTAAAGTGGCCGGAGTTGTAAATATTATCAGTTTTCTGGTCATTTCCCTGCTTTTCACGGGTCATGTCCATGATTGAAAACAGCAGGAAATGTAGTAAGAATCTACAAACTTTTATTTCAAGGGTTTCTTATAAGTTTTTAATCATTTCTGGAAACTCTAATTGCGTATTTTAAGAGTTTTACCACAATGAGACAGTTTTCTTACAAGTATGTAATGGAACCGGCAGGATAGTAACTGATTCACCAAAAAGACGCTAGAGAAATTCGGCCTCTATTGTAAACATTAGCAGTATAGTCCTCACAGTCTTTCTACACTAATGGTGAGCTGTATAAACATGAATTCCTAATATTTGAAAGCAAATTCAAGTCAAAACGCTCGCTAATGTGGCCGGAGTTGTAAATATTATCAGTTTTCTGATCATTTCCCTGCTTTTCACGGGTCATGTCCGTGATTGAAAACAGCAGGAAATGTAGTAAGAATCTACAAACTTTTATTTCAAGGGTTTCTTATAAGTTTTTAATCATTTCTGGAAACTCTAATTGCGTATTTTAAGAGTTTTACCACAATTAGACAGTTTTCTTACAAGTATGTAATGGAACCGGCAGGATAGTAACTGATTCACCAAAAAGACGCTAGAGAAATTCGGCCTCAATTGTAAACATTAGCAGTATAGTCCTCACAGTCTTTCTACACTAATGGTGAGCTGTATAAACATGAATTCCTAATATTTGAAAGCAAATTCAAGTCAAAACGCTCGCTAAAGTGGCCGGAGTTGTAAATATTATCAGTTTTCTGGTCATTTCCCTGCTTTTCACGGGTCATGTCCGTGATTAAAAACAGCAGGAAATGTAGTAAGAATCTACAAACTTTTATTTCAAGGGTTTCTTATAAGTTTTTAATCATTTCTGGAAACTCTAATTGCGTATTTTAAGAGTTTTACCACAATTAGACCGTTTTCTTACAAGTATGTAATGGAACCGGCAGGATAGTAACTGATTCACCAAAAAGACGCTAGAGAAATTCGGCCTCAATTGTAAACATTAGCAGTATAGTCCTCACTTACAGTCTTTCTACACTAATGGTGAGCTGTATAAACATGAATTCCTAATATTTGAAAGCAAATTCAAGTCAAAAAGCTCGCTAAAGTGGCCGGAGTTGTAAATATTATCAGTTTTCTGGTCATTTCCCTGCTTTTCACGGGTCATGTCCGTGATTGAAAACAGCAGGAAATGTCGTAAGAATCTACAAACTTTTATTTCAAGGGTTTCTTATAAGTTTTTAATCATTTCTGGAAACTCTAATTGCGTATTTTAAGAGTTTTACCACAATTAGACAGTTTTCTTACAAGTATGTAATGGAACCGGCAGGATAGTAACTGATTCACCAAAAAGATGCTAGAGAAATTCGGCCTCAATTGTAAACATTAGCAGTATAGTCCTCACTTACAGTCTTTCTACACTAATGGTGAGCTGTATAAACATGAATTCCTAATATTTGAAAGCAAATTCAAGTCAAAACGCTCGCTAAAGTGGCCGGAGTTGTAAATATTATCAGTTTTCTGGTCATTTCCCTGCTTTTCACGGGTCATGTCCGTGATTGAAAACAGCAGGAAATGTAGTTAGAATCTACAAACTTTTATTTCAAGGGTTTCTTATAAGTTTTTAATCATTTCTGGAAACTCTAATTGCGTATTTTAAGAGTTTTACCACAATTAGATAGTTTTCTTACAAGTATGTAATGGAACCGGCAGGATAGTAACTGATTCACCAAAAAGACGCTAGAGAAATTCGGCCTCAATTGTAAACATTAGCAGTATAGTCCTCACTTACAGTCTTTCTACACTAATTGTGAGCTGTGTAAACATGAATTCCTAATATTTGAAAGCGAATTCAAGTGAAAACGCTCGCTAAAGTGGCCGGAGTTGTAAATATTATCAGTTTTCTGGTCATTTCCCTGCTTTTCACGGGTCATGTCCGTGATTGAAAACAGCAGGAAATGTAGTAAGAATCTACAAACTTTTATTTCAAGGGTTTCTTATAAGTTTTTAATCATTTCTGGAAACTCTAATTGCGTATTTTAAGAGTTTTACCACAATTAGACCGTTTTCTTACAAGTATGTAATGGAACCGGCAGGATAGTAACTGATTCACCAAAAAGACGCTAGAGAAATTCGGCCTCAATTGTAAACATTAGCAGTATAGTCCTCACTTACAGTCTTTCTACACTAATGGTGAGCTGTATAAACATGAATTCCTAATATTTGAAAGCAAATTCAAGTCAAAACGCTCGCTAAAGTGGCCGGAGTTGTAAATATTATCAGTTTTCTGGTCATTTCCCTGCTTTTCACGGGTCATGTCCGTGATTGAAAACAGCAGGAAATGTAGTAAGAATCTACAAACTTTTATTTCAAGGGTTTCTTATAAGTTTTTAATCATTTCTGGAAACTTTAATTGCGTATTTTAAGAGTTTTACCACAATTAGACAGTTTTCTTACAAGTATGTAATGGGCCAAAACCGGTTTGGCTCAGTGGATAGAGCGTTGGCCTGCGGACTGAAAGGTCCCGGGTTCGATTCCGGTCAGGGGCATGTACCTGGGTTGCGGGCATATCCCCAGTGGGAGATGTGCGGGAGGCAGCTGATCGATGTTTCTCTCTCATCGATGTTTCTAACTCTCTATCTCTCTACCTTCTTCTCTGTAAAAAATCAATAAAATATATTTAAAAAAAAAAAAAAAAAAAAAAAAAACAAGTATGTAATGGAACCGGCAGGATAGTAACTGATTCACCAAAAAGACGCTAGAGAAATTCGGCCTCAATTGTAAACATTAGCAGTATAGTCCTCACTTACAGTCTTTCTACACTAATGGTGAGCTGTATAAACATGAATTCCTAATATTTGAAAGCAAATTCAAGTCAAAACGCTCGCTAAAGTGGCCGGAGTTGTAAATATTATCAGTTTTCTGGTCATTTCCCTGCTTTTCACGGGTCATGTCCGTGATTGAAAACAGCAGGAAATGTAGTAAGAATCTACAAACTTTTATTTCAAGGGTTTCTTATAAGTTTTTAATCATTTCTGGAAACTCTAATTGCGTATTTTAAGAGTTTTACCACAATTAGACAGTTTTCTTACAAGTATGTAATGGAACCGGCAGGATAGTAACTGATTCACCAAAAAGACGCTAGAGAAATTCGGCCTCAATTGTAAACATTAGCAGTATAGTCCTCACAGTCTTTCTACACTAATGGTGAGCTGTATAAACATGAATTCCTAATATTTGAAAGCAAATTCAAGTCAAAACGCTCGCTAAAGTGGCCGGAGTTGTAAATATTATCAGTTTTCTGGTCATTTCCCTGCTTTTCACGGGTCATGTCCGTGATTAAAAACAGCAGGAAATGTAGTAAGAATCTACAAACTTTTATTTCAAGGGTTTCTTATAAGTTTTTAATCATTTCTGGAAACTCTAATTGCGTATTTTAAGAGTTTTACCACAATTAGACCGTTTTCTTACAAGTATGTAATGGAACCGGCAGGATAGTAACTGATTCACCAAAAAGACGCTAGAGAAATTCGGCCTCAATTGTAAACATTAGCAGTATAGTCCTCACTTACAGTCTTTCTACACTAATGGTGAGCTGTATAAACATGAATTCCTAATATTTGAAAGCAAATTCAAGTCAAAAAGCTCGCTAAAGTGGCCGGAGTTGTAAATATTATCAGTTTTCTGGTCATTTCCCTGCTTTTCACGGGTCATGTCCGTGATTGAAAACAGCAGGAAATGTCGTAAGAATCTACAAACTTTTATTTCAAGGGTTTCTTATAAGTTTTTAATCATTTCTGGAAACTCTAATTGCGTATTTTAAGAGTTTTACCACAATTAGACAGTTTTCTTACAAGTATGTAATGGAACCGGCAGGATAGTAACTGATTCACCAAAAAGATGCTAGAGAAATTCGGCCTCAATTGTAAACATTAGCAGTATAGTCCTCACTTACAGTCTTTCTACACTAATGGTGAGCTGTATAAACATGAATTCCTAATATTTGAAAGCGAATTCAAGTCAAAACGCTCGCTAAAGTGGCCGGAGTTGTAAATATTATCAGTTTTCTGGTCATTTCCCTGCTTTTCACGGGTCATGTCCGTGATTGAAAACAGCAGGAAATGTAGTTAGAATCTACAAACTTTTATTTCAAGGGTTTCTTATAAGTTTTTAATCATTTCTGGAAACTCTAATTGCGTATTTTAAGAGTTTTACCACAATTAGACCGTTTTCTTACAAGTATGTAATGGAACCGGCAGGATAGTAACTGATTCACCAAAAAGACGCTAGAGAAATTCGGCCTCAATTGTAAACATTAGCAGTATAGTCCTCACTTACAGTCTTTCTACACTAATGGTGAGCTGTATAAACATGAATTCCTAATATTTGAAAGCAATTTCAAGTCAAAACGCCCGCTAAGGTGGCCGGAGTTGTAAATATTATCAGTTTTCTGGTCATTTCCCTGCTTTTCACGGGTCATGTCCGTGATTGAAAACAGCAGGAAATGTAGTAAGAATCTACAAACTTTTATTTCAAGGGTTTCTTATAAGTTTTTAATCATTTCTGGAAACTTTAATTGCGTATTTTAAGAGTTTTACCACAATTAGACAGTTTTCTTACAAGTATGTAATGGGCCAAAACCGGTTTGGCTCAGTGGATAGAGCGTTGGCCTGCGGACTGAAAGGTCCCGGGTTCGATTCCGGTCAGGGGCATGTACCTGGGTTGCGGGCATATCCCCAGTGGGAGATGTGCGGGAGGCAGCTGATCGATGTTTCTCTCTCATCGATGTTTCTAACTCTCTATCTCTCTACCTTCTTCTCTGTAAAAAATCAATAAAATATATTTAAAAAAAAAAAAAAAAAAAAAAAAAAAAAAAAAAAACAAGTATGTAATGGAACCGGCAGGATAGTAACTGATTCACCAAAAAGACGCTAGAGAAATTCGGCCTCAATTGTAAACATTAGCAGTATAGTCCTCACTTACAGTCTTTCTACACTAATGGTGAGCTGCATAAACATGAATTCCTAATATTTAAAAGCAAATTCAAGTCAAAACGCTCGCTAAAGTGGCCGGAGTTGTAAATATTATCAGTTTTCTGGTCATTTCCCTGCTTTTCACGGGTCATGTCCGTGATTGAAAACAGCAGGAAATGTAGTAAGAATCTACAAACTTTTATTTCAAGGGTTTCTTATAAGTTTTTAATCATTTCTGGAAACTCTAATTGCGTATTTTAAGAGTTTTACCACAATTAGACCGTTTTCTTACAAGTATGTAATGGAACCGGCAGGATAGTAACTGATTCACCAAAAAGACGCTAGAGAAATTCGGCCTCAATTTTAAACATTAGCAGTATAGTCCTCACTTACAGTCTTTCTACACTAATGGTGAGCTGTATAAACATGAATTCCTAATATTTGAAAGCAAATTCAAGTCAAAACGCTCGCTAAAGTGGCCGGAGTTGTAAATATTATCAGTTTTCTGGTCATTTCCCTGCTTTTCACGGGTCATGTCCGTGATTGAAAACAGCAGGAAATGTAGTAAGAATCTACAAACTTTTATTTCAAGGGTTTCTTATAAGTTTTTAATCATTTCTGGAAACTCTAATTGCGTATTTTAAGAGTTTTACCACAATTAGACCGTTTTCTTACAAGTATGTAATGGAACCGGCAGGATAGTAACTGATTCACCAAAAAGACGCTAGAGAAATTCGGCCTCAATTGTAAACATTAGCAGTATAGTCCTCACTTACAGTCTTTCTACACTAATGGTGAGCTGTATAAACATGAATTCCTAATATTTGAAAGCAAATTCAAGTCAAAACGCTCGCTAAAGTGGCCGGAGTTGTAAATATTATCAGTTTTCTGGTCATTTCCCTGCTTTTCACGGGTCATGTCCGTGATTGAAAACAGCAGGAAATGTAGTAAGAATCTACAAACTTTTATTTCAAGGGTTTCTTATAAGTTTTTAATCATTTCTGGAAACTCTAATTGCGTATTTTAAGAGTTTTACCACAATTAGACAGTTTTCTTACAAGTATGTAATGGAACCGGCAGGATAGTAACTGATTCACCAAAAAGACGCTAGAGAAATTCGGCCTCAATTGTAAACATTAGCAGTATAGTCCTCACTTACAGTCTTTCTACACTAATGGTGAGCTGTATAAACATGAATTCCTAATATTTGAAAGCAAATTCAAGTCAAAACGCTCGCTAATGTGGCCGGAGTTGTAAATATTATCAGTTTTCTGGTCATTTCCCTGCTTTTCACGGGTCTTGTCCGTGATTGAAAACAGCAGGAAATGTAGTAAGAATCTACAAACTTTTATTTCAAGGGTTTCTTATAAGTTTTTAATCATTTCTGCAAACTCTAATTGCGTATTTTAAGAGTTTTACCACAATTAGACAGTTTTCTTACAAGTATGTAATGGAACCGGCAGGATAGTAACTGATTCACCAAAAAGACGCTAGAGAAATTCGGCCTCAATTGTAAACATTAGCAGTATAGTCCTCACTTACAGTCTTTCTACACTAATGGTGAGCTGTATAAACATGAATTCCTAATATTTAAAAGCAAATTCAAGTCAAAACGCTCGCTAAAGTGGCCGGAGTTGTAAATATTATCAGTTTTCTGGTCATTTCCCTGCTTTTCACGGGTCATGTCCGTGATTTAAAACAGCAGGAAATGTAGTAAGAATCTACAAACTTTTATTTCAAGGGTTTCTTATAAGTTTTTAATCATTTCTGGAAACTCTAATTGCGTATTTTAAGAGTTTTACCACAATTAGACCGTTTTCTTACAAGTATGTAATGGAACCGGCAGGATAGTAACTGATTCACCAAAAAGACGCTAGAGAAATTCGGCCTCAATTGTAAACATTAGCAGTATAGTCCTCACTTACAGTCTTTCTACACTAATGGTGAGCTGTATAAACATGAATTCCTAATATTTGAAAGCAAATTCAAGTCAAAACGCTCGCTAAAGTGGCCGGAGTTGTAAATATTATCAGTTTTCTGGTCATTTCCCTGCTTTTCACGGGTCATGTCCGTGATTGAAAACAGCAGGAAATGTAGTAAGAATCTACAAACTTTTATTTCAAGGGTTTCTTATAAGTTTTTAATCATTTCTGGAAACTCTAATTGCGTATTTTAAGAGTTTTACCACAATTAGACCGTTTTCTTACAAGTATGTAATGGAACCGGCAGGATAGTAACTGATTCACCAAAAAGACGCTAGAGAAATTCGGCCTCAATTGTAAACATTAGCAGTATAGTCCTCACTTACAGTCTTTCTACACTAATGGTGAGCTGTATAAACATGAATTCCTAATATTTGAAAGCAAATTCAAGTCAAAACGCTCGCTAAAGTGGCCGGAGTTGTAAATATTATCAGTTTTCTGGTCATTTCCCTGCTTTTCACGGGTCATGTCCGTGATTGAAAACAGCAGGAAATGTAGTAAGAATCTACAAACTTTTATTTCAAGGGTTTCTTATAAGTTTTTAATCATTTCTGGAAACTCTAATTGCGTATTTTAAGAGTTTTACCACAATTAGACAGTTTTCTTACAAGTATGTAATGGAACCGGCAGGATAGTAACTGATTCACCAAAAAGACGCTAGAGAAATTCGGCCTCAATTGTAAACATTAGCAGTATAGTCCTCACTTACAGTCTTTCTACACTAATGGTGAGCTGTATAAACATGAATTCCTAATATTTGAAAGCAAATTCAAGTCAAAACGCTCGCTAATGTGGCCGGAGTTGTAAATATTATCAGTTTTCTGGTCATTTCCCTGCTTTTCACGGGTCTTGTCCGTGATTGAAAACAGCAGGAAATGTAGTAAGAATCTACAAACTTTTATTTCAAGGGTTTCTTATAAGTTTTTAATCATTTCTGCAAACTCTAATTGCGTATTTTAAGAGTTTTACCACAATTAGACAGTTTTCTTACAAGTATGTAATGGAACCGGCAGGATAGTACCTGATTCACCAAAAAGACGCTAGAGAAATTCGGCCTCAATTGTAAACATTAGCAGTATAGTCCTCACTTACAGTCTTTCTACACTAATGGTGAGCTGTATAAACATGAATTCCTAATATTTGAAAGCAAATTCAAGTCAAAACGCTCGCTAAAGTGGCCGGAGTTGTAAATATTATCAGTTTTCTGGTCATTTCCCTGCTTTTCACGGGTCATGTCCGTGATTGAAAACAGCAGGAAATGTAGTAAGAATCTACAAACTTTTATTTCAAGGGTTTCTTATAAGTTTTTAATCATTTCTGGAAACGCTAATTGCGTATTTTAAGAGTTTTACCACAATTAGACAGTTTTCTTACAAGTATGTAATGGAACCGGCAGGATAGTAACTGATTCACCAAAAAGACGCTAGAGAAATTCGGCCTCAATTGTAAACATTAGCAGTATAGTCCTCACTTACAGTCTTTCTACACTAATGGTGAGCTGTATAAACATGAATTCCTAATATTTGAAAGCAAATTCAAGTCAAAACGCTCGCTAAAGTGGCCGGAGTTGTAAATATTATTAGTTTTCTGGTCATTTCCCTGCTTTTCACGGGTCATGTCCGTGATTGAAAACAGCAGGAAATGTAGTAAGAATCTACAAACTTTTATTTCAAGGGTTTCTTATAAGTTTTTAATCATTTCTGGAAACTCTAATTGCATATTTTAAGAGTTTTACCACAATGAGACAGTTTTCTTACAAGTATGTAATGGAACCGGCAGGATAGTAACTGATTCACCAAAAAGACGCTAGAGAAATTCGGCCTCAATTGTAAACATTAGCAGTATAGTCCTCACTTACAGTCTTTCTACACTAATGGTGAGCTGTATAAACATGAATTCCTAATATTTGAAAGCAAATTCAAGTCAAAACGCTCGCTAATGTGGCCGGAGTTGTAAATATTATCAGTTTTCTGGTCATTTCCCTGCTTTTCACGGGTCATGTCCGTGATTGAAAACAGCAGGAAATGTAGTAAGAATCTACAAACTTTTATTTCAAGGGTTTCTTATAAGTTTTTAATCATTTCTGCAAACTCTAATTGCGTATTTTAAGAGTTTTACCACAATGAGACAGTTTTCTTACAAGTATGTAATGGAACCGGCAGGATAGTAACTGATTCACCAAAAAGACGCTAGAGAAATTCGGCCTCAATTGTAAACATTAGCAGTATAGTCCTCACTTACAGTCTTTCTACACTAATGGTGAGCTGTATAAACATGAATTCCTAATATTTGAAAGCAAATTCAAGTCAAAACGCTCGCTAAAGTGGCCGGAGTTGTAAATATTATCAGTTTTCTGGTCATTTCCCTGCTTTTCACGGGTCATGTCCGTGATTGAAAACAGCAGGAAATGTAGTAAGAATCTACAAACTTTTATTTCAAGGGTTTCTTATAAGTTTTTAATCATTTCTGGAAACTCTAATTGCGTATTTTAAGAGTTTTACCACAATGAGACCGTTTTCTTACAAGTATGTAATGGAACCGGCAGGATAGTAACTGATTCACCAAAAAGACGCTAGAGAAATTCGGCCTCAATTGTAAACATTAGCAGTATAGTCCTCACTTACAGTCTTTCTACACTAATGGTGAGCTGTATAAACATGAATTCCTAATATTTGAAAGCAAATTCAAGTCAAAACGCTCGCTAAAGTGGCCGGAGTTGTAAATATTATCAGTTTTCTGGTCATTTCCCTGCTTTTCACGGGTCATGTCCGTGATTAAAAACAGCAGGAAATGTAGTAAGAATCTACAAACTTTTATTTCAAGGGTTTCTTATAAGTTTTTAATCATTTCTGGAAACTCTAATTGCGTATTTTAAGAGTTTTACCACAATTAGACCGTTTTCTTACAAGTATGTAATGGAACCGGCAGGATAGTAACTGATTCACCAAAAAGACGCTAGAGAAATTCGGCCTCAATTGTAAACATTAGCAGTATAGTCCTCACTTACAGTCTTTCTACACTAATGGTGAGCTGTATAAACATGAATTCCTAATATTTGAAAGCAAATTCAAGTCAAAACGCTCGCTAAAGTGGCCGGAGTTGTAAATATTATCAGTTTTCTGGTCATTTCCCTGCTTTTCACGGGTCATGTCCGTGATTGAAAACAGCAGGAAATGTAGTAAGAATCTACAAACTTTTATTTCAAGGGTTTCTTATAAGTTTTTAATCATTTCTGGAAACTCTAATTGCGTATTTTAAGAGTTTTACCACAATTAGACAGTTTTCTTCCAAGTATGTAATGGAACCGGCAGGATAGTAACTGATTCACCAAAAAGACGCTAGAGAAATTCGGCCTCAATTGTAAACATTAGCAGTATAGTCCTCACTTACAGTCTTTCTACACTAATGGTGAGCTGTATAAACATGAATTCCTAATATTTGAAAGCGAATTCAAGTCAAAACGCTCGCTAAAGTGGCCGGAGTTGTAAATATTATCAGTTTTCTGGTCATTTCCCTGCTTTTCACGGGTCATGTCCGTGATTGAAAACAGCAGGAAATGTAGTTAGAATCTACAAACTTTTATTTCAGGGGTTTCTTATAAGTTTTTAATCATTTCTGGAAACTCTAATTGCGTATTTTAAGAGTTTTACCACAATTAGACAGTTTTCTTACAAGTATGTAATGGAACCGGCAGGATAGTAACTGATTCACCAACAAGACGCTAGAGAAATTCGGCCTCAATTGTAAACATTAGCAGTATAGTCCTCACTTACAGTCTTTCTACACTAATGGTGAGCTATATAAACAAGAATTCCTAATATTTGAAAGCAAATTCAAGTCAAAACGCTCGCTAAAGTGGCCGGAGTTGTAAATATTATCAGTTTTCTGGTCATTTCCCTGCTTTTCACGGGTCATGTCCGTGATTGAAAACAGCAGGAAATGTAGTAAGAATCTACAAACTTTTATTTCAAGGGTTTCTTATAAGTTTTTAATCATTTCTGGAAACTCTAATTGCGTATTTTAAGAGTTTTACCACAATTAGACCGTTTTCTTACAAGTATGTAATGGAACCGGCAGGATAGTAACTGATTCACCAAAAAGACGCTAGAGAAATTCGGCCTCAATTGTAAACATTAGCAGTATAGTCCTCACTTACAGTCT
This sequence comes from Myotis nattereri, assembly GCF_964212035.1. NCBI lineage: Eukaryota > Metazoa > Chordata > Mammalia > Chiroptera > Vespertilionidae > Myotis > Myotis nattereri. Next base: position 1,514,005 of record NC_138083.1, read on the forward strand.
TTCTACACTAATGGTGAGCTGTATAAACATGAATTCCTAATATTTGAAAGCAAATTCAAGTCAAAACGCTCGCTAAAGTGGCCGGAGTTGTAAATATTATCAGTTTTCTGGTCATTTCCCTGCTTTTCACGGGTCATGTCCGTGATTGAAAACAGCAGGAAATGTAGTAAGAATCTACAAACTTTTATTTCAAGGGTTTCTTATAAGTTTTTAATCATTTCTGGAAACTCTAATTGCGTATTTTAAGAGTTTTACCACAATTAGACCGTTTTCTTACAAGTATGTAATGGAACCGGCAGGATAGTAACTGATTCACCAAAAAGACGCTAGAGAAATTCGGCCTCAATTGTAAACATTAGCAGTATAGTCCTCACTTACAGTCTTTCTACACTAATGGTGAGCTGTATAAACATGAATTCCTAATATTTGAAAGCAAATTCAAGTCAAAACGCTCGCTAAAGTGGCCGGAGTTGTAAATATTATCAGTTTTCTGGTCATTTCCCTGCTTTTCACGGGTCATGTCCGTGATTGAAAACAGTAGGAAATGTAGTTAGAATCTACAAACTTTTATTTCAAGGGTTTCTTATAAGTTTTTAATCATTTCTGGAAACTCTAATTGCGTATTTTAAGAGTTTTACCACAATGAGACAGTTTTCTTACAAGTATGTAATGGAACCGGCAGGATAGTAACTGATTCACCAAAAAGACGCTAGAGAAATTCGGCCTCAATTGTAAACATTAGCAGTATAGTCCTCACTTACAGTCTTTCTACACTAATGGTGAGCTGTATAAACATGAATTCCTAATATTTGAAAGCAAATTCAAGTCAAAACGCTCGCTAAAGTGGCCGGAGTTGTAAATATTATCAGTTTTCTGGTCATTTCCCTGCTTTTCACGGGTCATGTCCGTGATTGAAAACAGCAGGAAATGTAGTAAGAATCTACAAACTTTTATTTCAAGGGTTTCTTATAAGATTTTAATCATTTCTGGAAACTCTAATTGCGTATTTTAAGAGTTTTACCACAATGAGACAGTTTTCTTACAAGTATGTAATGGAACCGGCAGGATAGTAACTGATTCACCAAAAAGACGCTAGAGAAATTCGGCCTCAATTGTAAACATTAGCAGTATAGTCCTCACTTACAGTCTTTCTACACTAATGGTGAGCTGTATAAACATGAATTCCTAATATTTGAAAGCAAATTCAAGTCAAAACTCTCGCTAAAGTGGCTGGAGTTGTAAATATTATCAGTTTTCTGGTCATTTCCCTGCTTTTCACGGGTCATGTCCGTGATTGAAAACAGCAGGAAATGTAGTAAGAATCTACAAACTTTTATTTCAAGGGTTTCTTATAAGTTTTTAATCATTTCTGGAAACTCTAATTGCGTATTTTAAGAGTTTTACCACAATTAGACCGTTTTCTTACAAGTATGTAATGGAACCGGCAGGATAGTAACTGATTCACCAAAAAGACGCTAGAGAAATTCGGCCTCAATTGTAAACATTAGCAGTATAGTCCTCACTTACAGTCTTTCAACACTAATGGTGAGCTGTATAAACATGAATTCCTAATATTTGAAAGCAAATTCAAGTCATAACGCTCGCTAAAGTGGCCGGAGTTGTAAATATTATCAGTTTTCTGGTCATTTCCCTGCTTTTCACGGGTCATGTCCGTGATTAAAAACAGCAGGAAATGTAGTAAGAATCTACAAACTTTTATTTCAAGGGTTTCTTATAAGTTTTTAATCATTTCTGGAAACTCTAATTGCGTATTTTAAGAGTTTTACCACAATTAGACAGTTTTCTTACAAGTATGTAATGGAACCGGCAGGATATTAACTGATTCACCAAAAAGACGCTAGAGAAATTAGGCCTCAATTGCAAACATTAGCAGTATAGTCCTCACTTACAGTCTTTCTACACTAATTGTGAGCTGTGTAAACATGAATTCCTAATATTTGAAAGCGAATTCAAGTGAAAACGCTCGCTAAAGTGGCCGGAGTTGTAAATATTATCAGTTTTCTGGTCATTTCCCTGCTTTTCACGGGTCATGTCCGTGATTGAAAACAGCAGGAAATGTAGTAAGAATCTACAAACTTTTATTTCAAGGGTTTCTTATAAGTTTTTAATCATTTCTGGAAACTCTAATTGCGTATTTTAAGAGTTTTACCACAATTAGACCGTTTTCTTACAAGTATGTAATGGAACCGGCAGGATAGTAACTGATTCACCAAAAAGACGCTAGAGAAATTCGGCCTCAATTGTAAACATTAGCAGTATAGTCCTCACTTACAGTCTTTCTACACTAATGGTGAGCTGTATAAACATGAATTCCTAATATTTGAAAGCAAATTCAAGTCAAAACGCTCGCTAAAGTGGCTGGAGTTGTAAATATTATCAGTTTTCTGGTCATTTCCCTGCTTTTCACGGGTCATGTCCGTGATTGAAAACAGCAGGAAATGTAGTAAGAATCTACAAACTTTTATTTCAAGGGTTTCTTATAAGTTTTTAATCATTTCTGGAAACTCTAATTGCGTATTTTAAGAGTTTTACCACAATTAGACCGTTTTCTTACAAGTATGTAATGGAACCGGCAGGATAGTAACTGATTCACCAAAAAGACGCTAGAGAAATTCGGCCTCAATTGTAAACATTAGCAGTATAGTCCTCACTTACAGTCTTTCTACACTAATGGTGAGCTGTATAAACATGAATTCCTAATATTTGAAAGCAAATTCAAGTCAAAACGCTCGCTAAAGTGGCCGGAGTTGTAAATATTATCAGTTTTCTGGTCATTTCCCTGCTTTTCACGGGTCATGTCCGTGATTGAAAACAGCAGGAAATGTAGTAAGAATCTACAAACTTTTATTTCAAGGGTTTCTTATAAGATTTTAATCATTTCTGGAAACTCTAATTGCGTATTTTAAGAGTTTTACCACAATGAGACAGTTTTCTTACAAGTATGTAATGGAACCGGCAGGATAGTAACTGATTCACCAAAAAGACGCTAGAGAAATTCGGCCTCAATTGTAAACATTAGCAGTATAGTCCTCACTTACAGTCTTTCTACACTAATGGTGAGCTGTATAAACATGAATTCCTAATATTTGAAAGCAAATTCAAGTCAAAACTCTCGCTAAAGTGGCTGGAGTTGTAAATATTATCAGTTTTCTGGTCATTTCCCTGCTTTTCACGGGTCATGTCCGTGATTGAAAACAGCAGGAAATGTAGTAAGAATCTACAAACTTTTATTTCAAGGGTTTCTTATAAGTTTTTAATCATTTCTGGAAACTCTAATTGCGTATTTTAAGAGTTTTACCACAATTAGACCGTTCTCTTACAAGTATGTAATGGAACCGGCAGGATAGTAACTGATTCACCAAAAAGACGCTAGAGAAATTCGGCCTCAATAGTAAACATTAGCAGTATAGTCCTCACTTACAGTCTTTCAACACTAATGGTGAGCTGTATAAACATGAATTCCTAATATTTGAAAGCAAATTCAAGTCATAACGCTCGCTAAAGTGGCCGGAGTTGTAAATATTATCAGTTTTCTGGTCATTTCCCTGCTTTTCACGGGTCATGTCCGTGATTAAAAACAGCAGGAAATGTAGTAAGAATCTACAAACTTTTATTTCAAGGGTTTCTTATAAGTTTTTAATCATTTCTGGAAACTCTAATTGCGTATTTTAAGAGTTTTACCACAATTAGACAGTTTTCTTACAAGTATGTAATGGAACCGGCAGGATAGTAACTGATTCACCAAAAAGACGCTAGAGAAATTCGGCCTCAATTGTAAACATTAGCAGTATAGTCCTCACTTACAGTCTTTCTACACTAATGGTGAGCTGTATAAACATGAATTCCTAATATTTGAAAGCAAATTCAAGTCAAAACGCTCGCTAAAGTGGCCGGAGTTGTAAATATTATCAGTTTTCTGGTCATTTCCCTGCTTTTCACGGGTCATGTCCGTGATTGAAAACAGCAGGAAATGTAGTAAGAATCTACAAACTTTTATTTCAAGGGTTTCTTATAAGTTTTTAATCATTTCTGGAAACTCTAATTGCGTATTTTAAGAGTTTTACCACAATTAGACCGTTTTCTTACAAGTATGTAATGGAACCGGCAGGATAGTAACTGATTCACCAAAAAGACGCTAGAGAAATTCGGCCTCAATTGTAAACATTAGCAGTATAGTCCTCACTTACAGTCTTTCTACACTAATGGTGAGCTGTATAAACATGAATTCCTAATATTTGAAAGCAAATTCAAGTCAAAACGCTCGCTAAAGTGGCCGGAGTTGTAAATATTATCAGTTTTCTGGTCATTTCCCTGCTTTTCACGGGTCATGTCCGTGATTGAAAACAGCAGGAAATGTAGTTAGAATCTACAAACTTTTATTTCAAGGGTTTCTTATAAGTTTTTAATCATTTCTGGAAACTCTAATTGCGTATTTTAAGAGTTTAACCCCAATTAGATAGTTTTCTTACAAGTATGTAATGGAACCGGCAGGATATTAACTGATTCACCAAAAAGACGCTAGAGAAATTAGGCCTCAATTGCAAACATTAGCAGTATAGTCCTGACTTACAGTCTTTCTACACTAATTGTGAGCTGTGTAAACATGAATTCCTAATATTTGAAAGCGAATTCAAGTGAAAACGCTCGCTAAAGTGGCCGGAGTTGTAAATATTATCAGTTTTCTGGTCATTTCCCTGCTTTTCACGGGTCATGTCCGTGATTGAAAACAGCAGGAAATGTAGTAAGAATCTACAAACTTTTATTTCAAGGGTTTCTTATAAGTTTTTAATCATTTCTGGAAACTCTAATTGTGTATTTTAAGAGTTTTACCACAATTAGACCGTTTTCTTACAAGTATGTAATGGAACCGGCAGGATAGTAACTGATTCACCAAAAAGACGCTAGAGAAATTCGGCCTCAATTGTAAACATTAGCAGTATAGTCCTCACTTACAGTCTTTCTACACTAATGGTGAGCTGTATAAACATGAATTCCTAATATTTGAAAGCAAATTCAAGTCAAAACGCTCGCTAAAGTGGCTGGAGTTGTAAATATTATCAGTTTTCTGGTCATTTCCCTGCTTTTCACGGGTCATGTCCGTGATTGAAAACAGCAGGAAATGTAGTAAGAATCTACAAACTTTTATTTCAAGGGTTTCTTATAAGTTTTTAATCATTTCTGGAAACTCTAATTGCGTATTTTAAGAGTTTTACCACAATTAGACAGTTTTCTTACAAGTATGTAATGGAACCGGCAGGATAGTAACTGATTCACCAAAAAGACGCTAGAGAAATCCGGCCTCAATTGTAAACATTAGCAGTATAGTCCTCACTTACAGTCTTTCTACACTAATGGTGAGCTGTATAAACATGAATTCCTAATATTTGAAAGCAAATTCAAGTCAAAACGCTCGCTAAAGTGGCCGGAGTTGTAAATATTATCAGTTTTCTGGTCATTTCCCTGCTTTTCACGGGTCATGTCCGTGATTGAAAACAGCAGGAAATGTAGTAAGAATCTACAAACTTTTATTTCAAGGGTTTCTTATAAGTTTTTAATCATTTCTGGAAACTCTAATTGCGTATTTTAAGAGTTTTACCACAATTAGACCGTTTTCTTACAAGTATGTAATGGAACCGGCAGGATAGTAACTGATTCACCAAAAAGACGCTAGAGAAATTCGGCCTCAATTGTAAACATTAGCAGTATAGTCCTCACTTACAGTCTTTCTACACTAATGGTGAGCTGTATAAACATGAATTCCTAATATTTGAATGCAAATTCAAGTCAAAACGCTCGCTAAAGTGGCCGGAGTTGTAAATATTATCAGTTTTCTGGTCATTTCCCTGCTTTTCACGGGTCATGTCCGTGATTGAAAACAGCAGGAAATGTAGTACGAATCTACAAACTTTTATTTCAAGGGTTTCTTATAAGTTTTTAATCATTTCTGGAAACTCTAATTGCGTATTTTAAGAGTTTTACCACAATTAGACCGTTTTCTTACAAGTATGTAATGGAACCGGCAGGATATTAACTGATTCACCAAAAAGACGCTAGAGAAATTCGGCCTCAATTGTAAACATTAGCAGTATAGTCCTCACTTACAGTCTTTCTACACTAATGGTGAGCTGTATAAACATGAATTCCTAATATTTGAAAGCAAATTCAAGTCAAAACGCTCGCTAAAGTGGCTGGAGTTGTAAATATTATCAGTTTTCTGGTCATTTCCCTGCTTTTCACGGGTCATGTCCGTGATTGAAAACAGCAGGAAATGTAGTAAGAATCTACAAACTTTTATTTCAAGGGTTTCTTATAAGTTTTTAATCATTTCTGGAAACTCTAATTGCGTATTTTAAGAGTTTTACCACAATTAGACAGTTTTCTTACAAGTATGTAATGGAACCGGCAGGATAGTAACTGATTCACCAAAAAGACGCTAGAGAAATTCAGCCTCAATTGTAAACATTAGCAGTATAGTCCTCACTTACAGTCTTTCTACACTAATGGTGAGCTGTATAAACATGAATTCCTAATATTTGAAAGCGAATTCAAGTCAAAACGCTCGCTAAAGTGGCCGGAGTTGTAAATATTATCAGTTTTCTGGTCATTTCCCTGCTTTTCACGGGTCATGTCCGTGATTGAAAACAGCAGGAAATGTAGTAAGAATCTACAAACTTTTATTTCAAGGGTTTCTTATAAGTTTTTAATCATTTCTGGAAACTCTAATTGCGTATTTTAAGAGTTTTACCACAATTAGACAGTTTTCTTCCAAGTATGTAATGGAACTGGCAGGATAGTAACTGATTCACCAAAAAGACGCTAGAGAAATTCGGCCTCAATTGTAAACATTAGCAGTATAGTCCTCACTTACAGTCTTTCTACACTAATGGTGAGCTGCATAAACATGAATTCCTAATATTTGAAAGGAAATTCAAGTCAAAACGCTCGCTAAAGTGGCCGGAGTTGTAAATATTATCAGTTTTCTGGTCATTTCCCTGCTTTTCACGGGTCATGTCCGTGATTGAAAACAGCAGGAAATGTAGTTAGAATCTACAAACTTTTATTTCAAGGGTTTCTTATAAGTTTTTAATCATTTCTGGAAACTCTAATTGCGTATTTTAAGAGTTTTACCACAATTAGACAGTTTTCTTACAAGTATGTAATGGAACCGGCAGGATAGTAACTGATTCACCAAAAAGACGCTAGAGAAATTAGGCCTCAATTGTAAACATTAGCAGTATAGTCCTCACTTACAGTCTTTCTACACTAATTGTGAGCTGTGTAAACATGAATTCCTAATATTTGAAAGCGAATTCAAGTGAAAACGCTCGCTAAAGTGGCCGGAGTTGTAAATATTATCAGTTTTCTGGTCATTTCCCTGCTTTTCACGGGTCATGTCCGTGATTGAAAACAGCAGGAAATGTAGTAAGAATCTACAAAATTTTATTTCAAGGGTTTCTTATAAGTTTTTAATCATTTCTGGAAACTCTAATTGCGTATTTTAAGAGTTTTACCACAATTAGACAGTTTTCTTACAAGTATGTAATGGAACCGGCAGGATAGTAACTGATTCACCAAAAAGACGCTAGAGAAATTCGGCCTCAATTGTAAACATTAGCAGTATAGTCCTCACTTACAGTCTTTCTACACTAATGGTGAGCTGTATAAACATGAATTCCTAATATTTGAAAGCAAATTCAAGTCAAAACACTCGCTAAAGTGGCCGGAGTTGTAAATATTATCAGTTTTCTGGTCATTTCCCTGCTTTTCACGGGTCATGTCCGTGATTGAAAACAGCAGGAAATGTAGTAAGAATCTACAAACTTTTATTTCAAGGGTTTCTTATAAGTTTTTAATCATTTCTGGAAACTCTAATTGCGTATTTTAAGAGTTTTACCACAATTAGACCATTTTCTTACAAGTATGTAATGGAACCGTCAGGATAGTAACTGATTCACCAAAAAGACGCTAGAGAAATTCGGCCTCTATTGTAAACATTAGCAGTATAGTCCTCACTTACAGTCTTTCTACACTAATGGTGAGCTGTATAAACATGAATTCCTAATATTTGAAAGCAAATTCAAGTCAAAACGCTCGCTAAAGTGGCCGGAGTTGTAAATATTATCAGTTTTCTGGTCATTTCCCTGCTTTTCACGGGTCATGTCCGTGATTGAAAACAGCAGGAAATGTAGTAAGAATCTACAAACTTTTATTTCAAGGGTTTCTTATAAGTTTTTAATCATTTCTGGAAACTCTAATTGCGTATTTTAAGAGTTTTACCACAATGAGACAGTTTTCTTACAAGTATGTAATGGAACCGGCAGGATAGTAACTGATTCACCAAAAAGACGCTAGAGAAATTCGGCCTCTATTGTAAACATTAGCAGTATAGTCCTCACTTACAGTCTTTCTACACTAATGGTGAGCTGTATAAACATGAATTCCTAATATTTGAAAGCAAATTCAAGTCAAAACGCTCGCTAAAGTGGCCGGAGTTGTAAATATTATCAGTTTTCTGGTCATTTCCCTGCTTTTCACGGGTCATGTCCGTGATTGAAAACAGCAGGAAATGTAGTAAGAATCTACAAACTTTTATTTCAAGGGTTTCTTATAAGTTTTTAATCATTTCTGGAAACTCTAATTGCGTATTTTAAGAGTTTTACCACAATTAGACAGTTTTCTTACAAGTATGTAATGGAACCGGCAGGATAGTAACTGATTCACCAAAAAGACGCTAGAGAAATTCGGCCTCAATTGTAAACATTAGCAGTATAGTCCTCACTTACAGTCTTTCTACACTAATGGTGAGCTGTATAAACATGAATTCCTAATATTTGAAAGCGAATTCAAGTCAAAACACTCGCTAAAGTGGCCGGAGTTGTAAATATTATCAGTTTTCTGGTCATTTCCCTGCTTTTCACGGGTCATGTCCGTGATTGAAAACAGCAGGAAATGTAGTAAGAATCTACAAACTTTTATTTCAAGGGTTTCTTATAAGTTTTTAATCATTTCTGGAAACTCTAATTGCGTATTTTAAGAGTTTTACCACAATTAGACAGTTTTCTTACAAGTATGTAATGGAACCGTCAGGATAGTAACTGATTCACCAAAAAGACGCTAGAGAAATTCGGCCTCAATTGTAAACATTAGCAGTATAGTCCTCACTTACAGTCTTTCTACACTAATGGTGAGCTGTATAAACATGAATTCCTAATATTTGAAAGCAAATTCAAGTCAAAAAGCTCGCTAAAGTGGCCGGAGTTGTAAATATTATCAGTTTTCTGGTCATTTCCCTGCTTTTCACGGGTCATGTCCGTGATTGAAAACAGCAGGAAATGTAGTAAGAATCTACAAACTTTTATTTCAAGGGTTTCTTATAAGTTTTTAATCATTTCTGGAAACTCTAATTGCGTATTTTAAGAGTTTTACCACAATTAGACAGTTTTCTTCCAAGTATGTAATTTAACCGGCAGGATAGTAACTGATTCACCAAAAAGACGCTAGAGAAATTCGGCCTCAATTGTAAACATTAGCAGTATAGTCCTCACTTACAGTCTTTCTACACTAATGGTGAGCTGCATAAACATGAATTCCTAATATTTGAAAGGAAATTCAAGTCAAAACGCTCGCTAAAGTGGCCGGAGTTGTAAATATTATCAGTTTTCTGGTCATTTCCCTGCTTTTCACGGGTCATGTCCGTGATTGAAAACAGCAGGAAATGTAGTTAGAATCTACAAACTTTTATTTCAAGGGTTTCTTATAAGTTTTTAATCATTTCTGGAAACTCTAATTGCGTATTTTAAGAGTTTTACCACAATTAGACAGTTTTCTTACAAGTATGTAATGGAACCGGCAGGATAGTAACTGATTCACCAAAAAGACGCTAGAGAAATTAGGCCTCAATTGTAAACATTAGCAGTATAGTCCTCACTTACAGTCTTTCTACACTAATTGTGAGCTGTGTAAACATGAATTCCTAATATTTGAAAGCGAATTCAAGTGAAAACGCTCGCTAAAGTGGCCGGAGTTGTAAATATTATCAGTTTTCTGGTCATTTCCCTGCTTTTCACGGGTCATGTCCGTGATTGAAAACAGCAGGAAATGTAGTAAGAATCTACAAACTTTTATTTCAAGGGTTTCTTATAAGTTTTTAATCATTTCTGGAAACTCTAATTGCGTATTTTAAGAGTTTTACCACAATTAGACAGTTTTCTTACAAGTATGTAATGGAACCGGCAGGATAGTAACTGATTCACCAAAAAGACGCTAGAGAAATTCGGCCTCAATTGTAAACATTAGCAGTATAGTCCTCACTTACAGTCTTTCTACACTAATGGTGAGCTGTATAAACATGAATTCCTAATATTTGAAAGCAAATTCAAGTCAAAACACTCGCTAAAGTGGCCGGAGTTGTAAATATTATCAGTTTTCTGGTCATTTCCCTGCTTTTCACGGGTCATGTCCGTGATTGAAAACAGCAGGAAATGTAGTAAGAATCTACAAACTTTTATTTCAAGGGTTTCTTATAAGTTTTTAATCATTTCTGGAAACTCTAATTGCGTATTTTAAGAGTTTTACCACAATGAGACAGTTTTCTTACAAGTATGTAATGGAACCGGCAGGATAGTAACTGATTCACCAAAAAGACGCTAGAGAAATTCGGCCTCAATTGTAAACATTAGCAGTATAGTCCTCACTTACAGTCTTTCTACACTAATGGTGAGCTGTATAAACATGAATTCCTAATATTTGAAAGCAAATTCAAGTCATAACGCTCGCTAAAGTGGCCGGAGTTGTAAATATTATCAGTTTTCTGGTCATTTCCCTGCTTTTCACGGGTCATGTCCGTGATTAAAAACAGCAGGAAATGTAGTAAGAATCTACAAACTTTTATTTCAAGGGTTTCTTATGAGTTTTTAATCATTTCTGGAAACTCTAATTGCGTATTTTAAGAGTTTTACCACAATTAGACCGTTTTCTTACAAGTATGTAATGGAACCGGCAGGATAGTAACTGATTCACCAAAAAGACGCTAGAGAAATCCGGCCTCAATTGTAAACATTAGCAGTATAGTCCTCACTTACAGTCTTTCTACACTAATGGTGAGCTGTATAAACATGAATTCCTAATATTTGAAAGCAAATTCAAGTCAAAACGCTCGCTAAAGTGGCCGGAGTTGTAAATATTATCAGTTTTCTGGTCATTTCCCTGCTTTTCACGGGTCATGTCCGTGATTGAAAACAGCAGGAAATGTAGTAAGAATCTACAAACTTTTATTTCAAGGGTTTCTTATAAGTTTTTAATCATTTCTGGAAACTCTAATTGCGTATTTTAAGAGTTTTACCACAATTAGACAGTTTTCTTACAAGTATGTAATGGAACCGGCAGGATAGTAACTGATTCACCAAAAAGACGCTAGAGAAATTCGGCCTCAATTGTAAACATTAGCAGTATAGTCCTCACTTACAGTCTTTCTACACTAATGGTGAGCTGTATAAACATGAATTCCTAATATTTGAAAGGAAATTCAAGTCAAAACGCTCGCTAAAGTGGCCGGAGTTGTAAATATTATCAGTTTTCTGGTCATTTCCCTGCTTTTCACGGGTCATGTCCATGATTGAAAACAGCAGGAAATGTAGTTAGAATCTACAAACTTTTATTTCAAGGGTTTCTTATAAGTTTTTAATCATTTCTGGAAACTCTAATTGCGTATTTTAAGAGTTTTACCACAATTAGATAGTTTTCTTACAAGTATGTAATGGAACCGGCAGGATATTAACTGATTCACCAAAAAGACGCTAGAGAAATTAGGCCTCAATTGTAAACATTAGCAGTATAGTCCTCACTTACAGTCTTTCTACACTAATTGTGAGCTGTGTAAACATGAATTCCTAAAATTTGAAAGGGAATTCAAGTGAAAACGCTCGCTAAAGTGGCCGGAGTTGTAAATATTATCAGTTTTCTGGTCATTTCCCTGCTTTTCACGGGTCATGTCCGTGATTGAAAACAGCAGGAAATGTAGTAAGAATCTACAAACTTTTATTTCAAGGGTTTCTTATAAGTTTTTAATCATTTCTGGAAACTCTAATTGCGTATTTTAAGAGTTTTACCACAATTAGACAGTTTTCTTACAAGTATGTAATGGAACCGGCAGGATAGTAACTGATTCACCAAAAAGACGCTAGAGAAATTCGGCCTCAATTGTAAACATTAGCAGTATAGTCCTCACTTACAGTCTTTCTACACTAATGGTGAGCTGTATAAACATGAATTCCTAATATTTGAAAGCAAATTCAAGTCAAAACACTCGCTAAAGTGGCCGGAGTTGTAAATATTATCAGTTTTCTGGTCATTTCCCTGCTTTTCACGGGTCATGTCCGTGATTGAAAACAGCAGGAAATGTAGTAAGAATCTACAAACTTTTATTTCAAGGGTTTCTTATGAGTTTTTAATCATTTCTGGAAACTCTAATTGCGTATTTTAAGAGTTTTACCACAATTAGACCATTTTCTTACAAGTATGTAATGGAACCGGCAGGATAGTAACTGATTCACCAAAAAGACGCTAGAGAAATTCGGCCTCTATTGTAAACATTAGCAGTATAGTCCTCACTTACAGTCTTTCTACACTAATGGTGAGCTGTATAAACATGAATTCCTAATATTTGAAAGCAAATTCAAGTCAAAACGCTCGCTAAAGTGGCCGGAGTTGTAAATATTATCAGTTTTCTGGTCATTTCCCTGCTTTTCACGGGTCATGTCCGTGATTGAAAACAGCAGGAAATGTAGTAAGAATCTACAAACTTTTATTTCAAAGGTTTCTTATAAGTTTTTAATCATTTCTGGAAACTCTAATTGCGTATTTTAAGAGTTTTACCACAATGAGACAGTTTTCTTCCAAGTATGTAATGGAACCGGCAGGATAGTAACTGATTCACCAAAAAGACGCTAGAGAAATTCGGCCTCAATTGTAAACATTAGCAGTACAGTCCTCACTTACAGTCTTTCTACACTAATGGTGAGCTGTATAAACATGAATTCCTAATATTTGAAAGCAAATTCAAGTCAAAACGCTCGCTAAAGTGGCCGGAGTTGTAAATATTATCAGTTTTCTGGTCATTTCCCTGCTTTTCACGGGTCATGTCCGTGATTGAAAACAGCAGGAAATGTAGTAAGAATCTACAAACTTTTATTTCAAGGGTTTCTTATAAGTTTTTAATCATTTCTGGAAACTCTAATTGCGTATTTTAAGAGTTTTACCACAATTAGACCGTTTTCTTACAAGTATGTAATGGAACCGGCAGGATAGTAACTGATTCACCAAAAAGACGCTAGAGAAATTCGGCCTCAATTGTAAACATTAGCAGTATAGTCCTCACTTACAGTCTTTCTACACTAATGGTGAGCTGTATAAACATGAATTCCTAATATTTGAAAGCAAATTCAAGTCAAAACGCTCGCTAAAGTGGCCGGAGTTGTAAATATTATCAGTTTTCTGGTCATTTCCCTGCTTTTCACGGGTCATGTCCGTGATTGAAAACAGCAGGAAATGTAGTAAGAATCTACAAACTTTTATTTCAAAGGTTTCTTATAAGTTTTTAATCATTTCTGGAAACTCTAATTGCGTATTTTAAGAGTTTTACCACAATGAGACAGTTTTCTTCCAAGTATGTAATGGAACCGGCAGGATAGTAACTGATTCACCAAAAAGACGCTAGAGAAATTCGGCCTCAATTGTAAACATTAGCAGTATAGTCCTCACTTACAGTCTTTCTACACTAATGGTGAGCTGTATAAACATGAATTCCTAATATTTGAAAGCAAATTCAAGTCAAAACGCTCGCTAAAGTGGCCGGAGTTGTAAATATTATCAGTTTTCTGGTCATTTCCCTGCTTTTCACGGGTCATGTCCGTGATTGAAAACAGCAGGAAATGTAGTAAGAATCTACAAACTTTTATTTCAAGGGTTTCTTATAAGTTTTTAATCATTTCTGGAAACTCTAATTGCGTATTTTAAGAGTTTTACCACAATTAGACCGTTTTCTTACAAGTATGTAATGGAACCGGCAGGATAGTAACTGATTCACCAAAAAGACGCTAGAGAAATTCGGCCTCAATTGTAAACATTAGCAGTATAGTCCTCACTTACAGTCTTTCTACACTAATGGTGAGCTGTATAAACATGAATTCCTAATATTTGAAAGCAAATTCAAGTCAAAACGCTCGCTAAAGTGGCCGGAGTTGTAAATATTATCAGTTTTCTGGTCATTTCCCTGCTTTTCACGGGTCATGTCCGTGATTGAAAACAGCAGGAAATGTAGTAAGAATCTACAAACTTTTATTTCAAGGGTTTCTTATAAGTTTTTAATCATTTCTGGAAACTCTAATTGCGTATTTTAAGAGTTTTACCACAATTAGACAGTTTTCTTACAAGTATGTAATGGAACCGGCAGGATAGTAACTGATTCACCAAAAAGACGCTAGAGAAATTCGGCCTCAATTGTAAACATTAGTAGTATAGTCCTCACTTACAGTCTTTCTACACTAATGGTGAGCTGTATAAACATGAATTCCTAATATTTGAAAGCAAATTCAAGTCAAAACGCTCGCTAAAGTGGCCGGAGTTGTAAATATTATCAGTTTTCTGGTCATTTCCCTGCTTTTCACGGGTCATGTCCGTGATTGAAAACAGCAGGAAATGTAGTTAGAATCTACAAACTTTTATTTCAAGGGTTTCTTATAAGTTTTTAATCATTTCTGGAAACTCTAATTGCTTATTTTAAGAGTTTTACCACAATTAGATAGTTTTCTTACAAGTATGTAATGGAACCGGCAGGATATTAACTGATTCACCAAAAAGACGCTAGAGAAATTAGGCCTCAATTGTAAACATTAGCAGTATAGTCCTCACTTACAGTCTTTCTACACTAATTGTGAGCTGTGTAAACATGAATTCCTAATATTTGAAAGCGAATTCAAGTGAAAACGCTCGCTAAAGTGGCCGGAGTTGTAAATATTATCAGTTTTCTGGTCATTTCCCTGCTTTTCACGGGTCATGTCCGTGATTGAAAACAGCAGGAAATGTAGTAAGAATCTACAAACTTTTATTTCAAGGGTTTCTTATGAGTTTTTAATCATTTCTGGAAACTCTAATTGCGTATTTTAAGAGTTTTACCACAATTAGACCGTTTTCTTACAAGTATGTAATGGAACCGGCAGGATAGTAACTGATTCACCAAAAAGACGCTAGAGAAATTCGGCCTCTATTGTAAACATTAGCAGTATAGTCCTCACTTACAGTCTTTCTACACTAATGGTGAGCTGTATAAACATGAATTCCTAATATTTGAAAGCAAATTCAAGTCAAAACGCTCGCTAAAGTGGCCGGAGTTGTAAATATTATCAGTTTTCTGGTCATTTCCCTGCTTTTCACGGGTCATGTCCGTGATTGAAAACAGCAGGAAATGTAGTAAGAATCTACAAACTTTTATTTCAAGGGTTTCTTATAAGTTTTTAATCATTTCTGGAAACTCTAATTGCGTATTTTAAGAGTTTTACCACAATTAGACAGTTTTCTTACAAGTATGTAATGGAACCGGCAGGATAGTAACTGATTCACCAAAAAGACGCTAGAGAAATTCGGCCTCAATTGTAAACATTAGCAGTATAGTCCTCACTTACAGTCTTTCAACACTAATGGTGAGCTGTATAAACATGAATTCCTAATATTTGAAAGCAAATTCAAGTCAAAACGCTCGCTAAAGTGGCCGGAGTTGTAAATATTATCAGTTTTCTGGTCATTTCCCTGCTTTTCACGGGTCATGTCCGTGATTGAAAACAGCAGGAAATGTAGTAAGAATCTACAAACTTTTATTTCAAGGGTTTCTTATGAGTTTTTAATCATTTCTGGAAACTCTAATTGCGTATTTTAAGAGTTTTACCACAATTAGACCGTTTTCTTACAAGTATGTAATGGAACCGGCAGGATAGTAACTGATTCACCAAAAAGACGCTAGAGAAATTCGGCCTCTATTGTAAACATTAGCAGTATAGTCCTCACTTACAGTCTTTCTACACTAATGGTGAGCTGTATAAACATGAATTCCTAATATTTGAAAGCAAATTCAAGTCAAAACGCTCGCTAAAGTGGCCGGAGTTGTAAATATTATCAGTTTTCTGGTCATTTCCCTGCTTTTCACGGGTCATGTCCGTGATTGAAAACAGCAGGAAATGTAGTAAGAATCTACAAACTTTTATTTCAAGGGTTTCTTATAAGTTTTTAATCATTTCTGGAAACTCTAATTGCGTATTTTAAGAGTTTTACCACAATTAGACAGTTTTCTTACAAGTATGTAATGGAACCGGCAGGATAGTAACTGATTCACCAAAAAGACGCTAGAGAAATTCGGCCTCAATTGTAAACATTAGCAGTATAGTCCTCACTTACAGTCTTTCAACACTAATGGTGAGCTGTATAAACATGAATTCCTAATATTTGAAAGCAAATTCAAGTCAAAACGCTCGCTAAAGTGGCCGGAGTTGTAAATATTATCAGTTTTCTGGTCATTTCCCTGCTTTTCACGGGTCATGTCCGTGATTGAAAACAGCAGGAAATGTAGTAAGAATCTACAAACTTTTATTTCAAGGGTTTCTTATAAGTTTTTAATCATTTCTGGAAACTCTAATTGCGTATTTTAAGAGTTTTACCACAATTAGACAGTTTTCTTACAAGTATGTAATGGAACCGGCAGGATATTAACTGATTCACCAAAAAGACGCTAGAGAAATTCGGCCTCAATTGTAAACATTAGCAGTATAGTCCTCACTTACAGTCTTTCTACACTAATGGTGAGCTGTATAAACATGAATTCCTAATATTTGAAAGCAAATTCAAGTCAAAACGCTCGCTAAAGTGGCCGGAGTTGTAAATATTATCAGTTTTCTGGTCATTTCCCTGCTTTTCACGGGTCATGTCCGTGATTGAAAACAGCAGGAAATGTAGTAAGAATCTACAAACTTTTATTTCAAGGGTTTCTTATAAGTTTTTAATCATTTCTGGAAACTCTAATTGCGTATTTTAAGAGTTTTACCACAATTAGACCGTTTTCTTACAAGTATATAATGGAACCGGCAGGATAGTAACTGATTCACCAAAAAGACGCTAGAGAAATTCGGCCTCAATTGTAAACATTAGCAGTATAGTCCTCACTTACAGTCTTTCTACACTAATGGTGAGCTGTATAAACATGAATTCCTAATATTTGAAAGCAAATTCAAGTGAAAACGCTCGCTAAAGTGGCCGGAGTTGTAAATATTATCAGTTTTCTGGTCATTTCCCTGCTTTTCACGGGTCATGTCCGTGATTGAAAACAGCAGGAAATGTAGTAAGAATCTACAAACTTTTATTTCAAGGGTTTCTTATAAGTTTTTAATCATTTCTGGAAACTCTAATTGCGTATTTTAAGAGTTTTACCACAATTAGACAGTTTTCTTACAAGTATGTAATGGAACCGGCAGGATAGTAACTGATTCACCAAAAAGACGCTAGAGAAATTCGGCCTCAATTGTAAACATTAGCAGTATAGTCCTCACTTACAGTCTTTCTACACTAATGGTGAGCTGTATAAACATGAATTCCTAATATTTGAAAGCAAATTCAAGTCAAAACGCTCGCTAAAGTGGCCGGAGTTGTAAATATTATCAGTTTTCTGGTCATTTCCCTGCTTTTCACGGGTCATGTCCGTGATTGAAAACAGCAGTAAATGTAGTAAGAATCTACAAACTTTTATTTCAAGGGTTTCGTATCAGTTTTTAATCATTTCTGGAAACTCTAATTGCGTACTTTAAGAGTTTTACCACAATTAGACAGTTTTCTTACAAGTATGTAATGGAACCGGCAGGATATTAACTGATTCATCAAAAAGACGCCAGAGAAATTCGTCCTCAATTGTAAACATTAGCAGTATAGTCCTCACTTACAGTCTTTCTACACTAAATTTGAGCTGTATAAACATGAATTCCTAGTATTTGAAAGCAAATTCAAGTGAAAACACTCCCTAAAGTGCCCGGAGTTGTAAATATTTTCTGTTTTCTCGTCATTTCCCTGCTTTCCACAGGTAATGTCAGTGATTGAAAATGGCAGGGTATGTAGTAATAATCTACTTACATTTATTTAAAAGTTTATTACACGATTTTATTCATTCCTGGAAACTCTAAATTCGTTTTTTAAGAGTTATACCACAATTAGAGAGTTTTCCTACAAGTATGTACTGGATCCGTCAGGATATTAACTGATTCACCAAAAAGACGCTCGAAAAATTCGGCCTCAGTTGTAAACATAAGCTGTATATTCCTCACTTACAGTCTTTCTACACTAATTTTGAGCTGTATAAACATGAATTCCTAGTATTTGAAAGCATATTCAAGTGAAAACGCTCGGTAAAGTGCCCGGAGTTGTATATATTTTCAGTTTTCTGGTCATTTCCCTGCTTTCCACGGGTAATGTCAGTGATTGAAAACGGCAGGGTATGTAGTAAGAACCTACTTACTATTATTTCAAGGGCTTATTACAAGTTTTAAATAATTTCTGGAAACTCTAAATGCGTATTTTAAGAGTTATACTACAATTAGACAGTTATCTTAAATGTATGTACTGGAACCGACAGGTTATTGACTCTTTCACCAAAAAGACGCTAGAGATATTCGGCCTCAATTGTAAACATTAGCAGTATAGTCCTCACTTACAGTCTTTCTACACTAATTGTGAGCTGTGTAAACATGAATTCCTAATATTTGAAAGCAAATTCAAGTCAAAACGCTCGCTAAAGTGGCCGGAGTGGTAAATATTAGCAGTTTTCTGGTCATTTCACTGCTTTTCACGGGTAATGACATTGATTGAAAACAGCAGGAAATGTAGTAAGAATCTACTAACTTTTATCTCAAGGGTTTCTTATAAGTTTTTAATCATTTCTGGAAACTCTAATTGCGTATTTTAAGAGTTTTACCACAATTAGACAGTTTTCTTACAAGTATGTAATGGAACCGGCAGGATATTAACTGATTCACCAAAAAGACGCTAGAGAAATTCGGCCTCAATTGTAAACATTAGCAGTATAGTCCTCACTTACAGTCTTTCTACACTAAATTTGAGCTGTATAAACATGAATTCCTAATATTTGAAAGCAAATTCGAGTGAAAACGCTCGCTAAAGTGGCCGGAGTTGTAAATATTAGCAGTTTTCAGGTCATTTCCCTGCTTTTCACGGGTAATGTCCGTCATTGAAAACAGCAGGAAATATAGAAAGACTCTAGTAACTTTTATTTCAAGGGTTTCGTATCAGTTTTTAATCATTTCTGGAAACTCTAATTGCGTACTTTAAGAGTTTTACCACAATTAGACAGTTTTCTTACAAGTATGTAATGGAACCGGCAGGATATTAACTGATTCATCAAAAAGACGCCAGAGAAATTCGTCCTCAATTGTAAACATTAGCAGTATAGTCCTCACTTACAGTCTTTCTACACTAAATTTGAGCTGTATAAACATGAATTCCTAGTATTTGAAAGCAAATTCAAGTGAAAACGCTCGATAAAGTGGCCGGAGTTGTAAATATTAGCAGTTTTCTGGTCATTTCACTGCTTTTCACGGGTAATTACATTGATTGAAAACAGCAGGAAATGTAGTAAGAATCTACTAACTTTTATCTCAAGGGTTTCTTATAAGTTTTTAATCATTTCTGGAAACTCTAATTGCGTATTTTAAGAGTTTTACCACAATTAGACAGTTTTCTTACAAGTATGTAATGGAACCGGAAGATATTAACTGATTCACCAAAAAGACGCTCGAAAAATTCGGCCTCAGTTGTAAACATAAGCTGTATATTCCTCACTTACAGTCTTTCTACACTAATTTTGAGCTGTATAAACATGAATTCCTAGTATTTGAAAGCATATTCAAGTGAAAACGCTCGGTAAAGTGCCCGGAGTTGTATATATTTTCAGTTTTCTGGTCATTTTCCTGCTTTCCACGGGTAATGTCAGTGATTGAAAACGGCAGGGTATGTAGTAAGAACCTACTTACTATTATTTCAAGGGCTTATTACAAGTTTTAAATAATTTCTGGAAACTCTAAATGCGTATTTTAAGAGTTATACTACAATTAGACAGTTATCTTAAATGTATGTACTGGAACCGACAGGTTATTGACTCTTTCACCAAAAAGACGCTAGAGATATTCGGCCTCAATTGTAAACATTAGCAGTATAGTCCTCACTTACAGTCTTTCTACACTAATTGTGAGCTGTGTAAACATGAATTCCTAATATTTGAAAGCAAATTCAAGTCAAAACGCTCGCTAAAGTGGCCGGAGTGGTAAATATTAGCAGTTTTCTGGTCATTTCACTGCTTTTCACGGGTAATGACATTGATTGAAAACAGCAGGAAATGTAGTAAGAATCTACTAACTTTTATCTCAAGGGTTTCTTATAAGTTTTTAATCATTTCTGGAAACTCTAATTGCGTATTTTAAGAGTTTTACCACAATTAGACAGTTTTCTTACAAGTATGTAATGGAACCGGCAGGATATTAACTGATTCACCAAAAAGACCCTAGAGAAATTCGGCCTCAATTGTAAACATTAGCAGTATAGTCCTCACTTACAGTCTTTCTACACTAAATTTGAGCTGTATAAACATGAATTCCTAGTATTTGTAAGCAAATTCAAGTGAAAACGCTCTCGAAAGCGGCCGGAGTTCTAAATATTATCAGTTTTCAGGTCATTTCACTGCTTTTCACGGGTAATGTCCGTCATTGAAAACAGCAGGAAATGTAGAAAGACTCTAGTAACTTTTATTTCAAGGGTTTCTTATAAGTTTTTAATCATTTCTGGAAACTCTAATTGCGTACTTCAAGAGTTTTACCACAATTAGACAGTTTTCTTACAAGTATGTAATGGAACCGGCAGGATATTAACTGATTCATCAAAAAGACGCTAGAGAAATTCGGCCTCAATTGTAAACATTAGCAGTATAGTCCTGACTTACAGTCTTTCTACACTAAATCTGAGCTGTATAAACATGAATTCCTAGTATTTGAAAGCAAATTCAAGTGAAAACGCTCTCTAAAGTGTCCGGAGTTCTAAATATTATCAGTTTTCTGCTCATTTCCCTGCTTTCCACGGGTAATGTCATTGATTGAAAACGGCAGAAAATGTAGTAAGAATCTACTAACTTTTATTTCAAGGTTTTCTCATAAGTTTTGAATAATTTCTGGAAACTTTATTTGCGTATTTTAAGAGTTTCACCACAATTAGACAGTTTTCTAACAAGTATGTACTGGAACAGCGAAGGATATTAACTGATTCACCAAAAAGACGCTAGAGAAATTCAGCCTCAGTTGTAAACATTAGCAGTATAGTCCTCACTTACAGTCTTTCTACACTAAATTTGAGCTGTATAAACATGAATTCCTAGTATTTGTAAGCAAATTCAAGTGAAGACGCTCTCTAAAGCTGCCGGAGTTGTAAATATTATCAGTTTTCAGGTCATTTCCCTGCTCTTCACGGGTAATGTCATTGATTGAAAACAGCAGGAAATGTAGTAAGAATCTACTAACTTTTATTGCAAGGGTTTCTTATAAGTTTTTAATCATTTCTGGAAACTCTAATTGCGTATTTTAAGAGTTTTACCACAATTAGACAGTTTTCTTACAAGTATGTAATGGAACCGGCAGGATATTAACTGATTCATCAAAAAGACGCTTGAGAAATTCGGCCTCAATTGTAAACATTAGCAGTATAGTCCTCACTTACAGTCTTTCTACACTAAATCTGAGCTTTATAAACATGAATTCCTAGTATTTGAAAGCAAATTCAAGTGAAAACGCTCTCTAAAGTGGCCGGAGTTCTAAATATTATCAGTTTTCTGCTCATTTCACTGCTTTCCACGGGTAATGTCATTGATTGAAAACGGCAGAAAATGTAGTAAGAATCTACTAACTTTTATTTCAAGGTTTTCTCATAAGTTTTTAATCATTTCTGGAAACTCTAATTGCGTATTTTAAGAGTTTTACCACAATTAGACAGTTTTCTTACAAGTATGTAATAGAACCGGCAGGACACTAACTGATTCACCAAAAAGACGCTGGAGAAATTCGGCCTCAGTTGTAAACTTTAGCAGTATAGTCCTCACTTACAGTCTTTCTACACTAATTGTGAGCTGTATAAACATGAATTCCCAATATTTGAAAGCAAATTCGAGAGAAAACGCTCGCTAAAGTGGCCGGAGTTGTAAATATTTTCTATTTTCTGGTCATTTCCCTGCTTTCCACGGGTAATGTCATTGATTGAAAACGGCAGGAAATGTAGAAAGAATCTACTTACTTTTATTTCAAGGTTTTCTCATAAGTTTTGAATCATTTCTGGAAACTTTATTTGCGTACTTTAAGAGTTTCACCACAATTAGACAGTTTTCTAACAAGTATGTACTGGAACAGCGAAGGATATTAACTGATTCACCAAAAAGACGCTAGAGAAATTCAGCCTCAGTTGTAAACATTAGCAGTATAGTCCTCACTTACAGTCTTTCTACACTAAATTTGAGCTGTATAAACATGAATTCCTAGTATTTGTAAGCAAATTCAAGTGAAGACGCTCTCTAAAGCGGCCGGAGTTGTAAATATTATCAGTTTTCAGGTCATTTCCCTGCTCTTCATGGGTAATGTCATTGATTGAAAACAACAGGAAATGTAGTAAGAATCTACTAACTTTTATTTCAAGGGTTTCTTATAAGTTTTTAATCATTTCTGGAAACTCTAATTGCGTATTTTAAGAGTTTTACCACAATTAGACAGTTTTCTTACAAGTATGTAATGGAACCGGCAGGATATTAACTGATTCATCAAAAAGACGCTAGAGAAATTCGGCCTCAGTTGTAAACATTACCAGTATAGTCCTCACTTACAGTCTTTCTACACTAATTGTGAGCTGTGTATACATGAATTCCTAATATTTGAAAGCAAATTCGAGTGAAAACGCTCGCTAAAGTGGCCGGAGTTGTAAATATTAGCAGTTTTCAGGTCATTTCCCTGCTTTTCACGGGTAATGTCCGTCATTGAAAACAGCAGGAAATATAGAAAGACTCTAGTAACTTTTATTTCAAGGGTTTCGTATCAGTTTTTAATCATTTCTGGAAACTCTAATTGCGTACTTTAAGAGTTTTACCACAATTAGACAGTTTTCTTACAAGTATGTAATGGAACCGGCAGGATATTAACTGATTCATCAAAAAGACGCCAGAGAAATTCGTCCTCAATTGTAAACATTAGCAGTATAGTCCTCACTTACAGTCTTTCTACACTAAATTTGAGCTGTATAAACATGAATTCCTAGTATTTGAAAGCAAATTCAAGTGAAAACGCTCGCTAAAGTGGCCGGAGTTGTAAATATTAGCAGTTTTCTGGTCATTTCACTGCTTTTCACGGGTAATTACATTGATTGAAAACAGCAGGAAATGTAGTAAGAATCTACTAACTTTTATCTCAAGGGTTTCTTATAAGTTTTTAATCATTTCTGGAAACTCTAATTGCGTATTTTAAGAGTTTTACCACAATTAGACAGTTTTCTTACAAGTATGTAATGGAACCGGCAGGATATTAACTGATTCACCAAAAAGACGCTCGAAAAATTCGGCCTCAGTTGTAAACATAAGCTGTATATTCCTCACTTACAGTCTTTCTACACTAATTTTGAGCTGTATAAACATGAATTCCTAGTATTTGAAAGCATATTCAAGTGAAAACGCTCGGTAAAGTGCCCGGAGTTGTATATATTTTCAGTTTTCTGGTCATTTCCCTGCTTTCCACGGGTAATGTCAGTGATTGAAAACGGCAGGGTATGTAGTAAGAACCTACTTACTATTATTTCAAGGGCTTATTACAAGTTTTAAATAATTTCTGGAAACTCTAAATGCGTATTTTAAGAGTTATACTACAATTAGACAGTTATCTTAAATGTATGTACTGGAACCGACAGGTTATTGACTCTTTCACCAAAAAGACGCTAGAGATATTCGGCCTCAATTGTAAACATTAGCAGTATAGTCCTCACTTACAGTCTTTCTACACTAATTGTGAGCTGTGTAAACATGAATTCCTAATATTTGAAAGCAAATTCAAGTCAAAACGCTCGCTAAAGTGGCCGGAGTGGTAAATATTAGCAGTTTTCTGGTCATTTCACTGCTTTTCACGGGTAATGACATTGATTGAAAACAGCAGGAAATGTAGTAAGAATCTACTAACTTTTATCTCAAGGGTTTCTTATAAGTTTTTAATCATTTCTGGAAACTCTAATTGCGTATTTTAAGAGTTTTACCACAATTAGACAGTTTTCTTACAAGTATGTAATGGAACCGGCAGGATATTAACTGATTCACCAAAAAGACCCTAGAGAAATTCGGCCTCAATTGTAAACATTAGCAGTATAGTCCTCACTTACAGTCTTTCTACACTAAATTTGAGCTGTATAAACATGAATTCCTAGTATTTGTAAGCAAATTCAAGTGAAAACGCTCTCGAAAGCGGCCGGAGTTCTAAATATTATCAGTTTTCAGGTCATTTCTCTGCTTTTCACGGGTAATGTCCGTCATTGAAAACAGCAGGAAATGTAGAAAGACTCTAGTAACTTTTATTTCAAGGGTTTCTTATAAGTTTTTAATCATTTCTGGAAACTCTAATTGCGTACTTCAAGAGTTTTACCACAATTAGACAGTTTTCTTACAAGTATGTAATGGAACCGGCAGGATATTAACTGATTCATCAAAAAGACGCTAGAGAAATTCGGCCTCAATTGTAAATATTAGCAGTATAGTCCTGACTTACAGTCTTTCTACACTAAATCTGAGCTGTATAAACATGAATTCCTAGTATTTGAAAGCAAATTCAAGTGAAAACGCTCTCTAAAGTGTCCGGAGTTCTAAATATTATCAGTTTTCTGCTCATTTCCCTGCTTTCCACGGTTAATGTCATTGATTGAAAACGGCAGAAAATGTAGTAAGAATCTACTAACTTTTATTTCAAGGTTTTCTCATAAGTTTTGAATAATTTCTGGAAACTTTATTTGCGTATTTTAAGAGTTTCACCACAATTAGACAGTTTTCTAACAAGTATGTACTGGAACAGCGAAGGATATTAACTGATTCACCAAAAAGACGCTAGAGAAATTCAGCCTCAGTTGTAAACATTAGCAGTATAGTCCTCACTTACAGTCTTTCTACACTAAATTGGAGCTGTATAAACATGAATTCCTAGTATTTGTAAGCAAATTCAAGTGAAGACGCTCTCTAAAGCTGCCGGAGTTGTAAATATTATCAGTTTTCAGGTCATTTCCCTGCTCTTCACGGGTAATGTCATTGATTGAAAACAGCAGGAAATGTAGTAAGAATCTACTAACTTTTATTGCAAGGGTTTCTTATAAGTTTTTAATCATTTCTGGAAACTCTAATTGCGTATTTTAAGAGTTTTACCACAATTAGACAGTTTTCTTACAAGTATGTAATGGAACCGGCAGGATATTAACTGATTCATCAAAAAGACGCTTGAGAAATTCGGCCTCAATTGTAAACATTAGCAGTATAGTCCTCACTTACAGTCTTTCTACACTAAATCTGAGCTGTATAAACATGAATTCCTAGTATTTGAAAGCAAATTCAAGTGAAAACGCTCTCTAAAGTGGCCGGAGTTCTAAATATTATCAGTTTTCTGCTCATTTCACTGCTTTCCACGGGTAATGTCATTGATTGAAAACGGCAGAAAATGTAGTAAGAATCTACTAACTTTTATTTCAAGGTTTTCTCATAAGTTTTTAATCATTTCTGGAAACTCTAATTGCGTATTTTAAGAGTTTTACCACAATTAGACAGTTTTCTTACAAGTATGTAATAGAACCGGCAGGACACTAACTGATTCACCAAAAAGACGCTGGAGAAATTCGGCCTCAGTTGTAAACTTTAGCAGTATAGTCCTCACTTACAGTCTTTCTACACTAATTGTGAGCTGTATAAACATGAATTCCCAATATTTGAAAGCAAATTCGAGTGAAAACGCTCGCTAAAGTGGCCGGATTTGTAAATATTATCAGTTTTCTGGTCATTTCCCTGCTTTCCACGGGTAATGTCATTGATTGAAAACGGCAGGAAATGTAGAAAGAATCTACTTACTTTTATTTCAAGGTTTTCTCATAAGTTTTGAATCATTTCTGGAAACTTTATTTGCGTATTTTAAGAGTTTCACCACAATTAGACAGTTTTCTAACAAGTATGTACTGGAACAGCGAAGGATATTAACTGATTCACCAAAAAGACGCTAGAGAAATTCAGCCTCAGTTGTAAACATTAGCAGTATAGTCCTCACTTACAGTCTTTCTACACTAAATTTGAGCTGTATAAACATGAATTCCTAGTATTTGTAAGCAAATTCAAGTGAAGACGCTCTCTAAAGCGGCCGGAGTTGTAAATATTAGCAGTTTTCAGGTCATTTCCCTGCTTTTCACGGGTAATGTCCGTCATTGAAAACAGCAGGAAATATAGAAAGACTCTAGTAACTTTTATTTCAAGGGTTTCGTATCAGTTTTTAATCATTTCTGGAAACTCTAATTGCGTACTTTAAGAGTTTTACCACAATTAGACAGTTTTCTTACAAGTATGTAATGGAACCGGCAGGATATTAACTGATTCATCAAAAAGACGCCAGAGAAATTCGTCCTCAATTGTAAACATTAGCAGTATAGTCCTCACTTACAGTCTTTCTACACTAAATTTGAGCTGTATAAACATGAATTCCTAGTATTTGAAAGCAAATTCAAGTGAAAACGCTCGATAAAGTGGCCGGAGTTGTAAATATTAGCAGTTTTCTGGTCATTTCACTGCTTTTCACGGGTAATTACATTGATTGAAAACAGCAGGAAATGTAGTAAGAATCTACTAACTTTTATCTCAAGGGTTTCTTATAAGTTTTTAATCATTTCTGGAAACTCTAATTGCGTATTTTAAGAGTTTTACCACAATTAGACAGTTTTCTTACAAGTATGTACTGGAACCGTCAGGATATTGACTGATTCACCAAAAAGACGCTCGAGAAATTCGGCCTCAATTTTAAACATAAGCAGTATATTCTTCACTTACAGTCTTTCTACACTAATTTTGAGCTGTATAAACATGAATTCCTAGTATTTGAAAGCAAATTCAAGTGAAAACACTCCCTAAAGTGCCCGGAGTTGTAAATATTTTCTGTTTTCTTGTCATTTCCCTGCTTTCCACAGGTAATGTCAGTGATTGAAAATGGCAGGGTATGTAGTAATAATCTACTTACTTTTATTTCAAAAGTTTATTACACGATTTTAATCATTCCTGGAAACTCTAAATTCGTTTTTTAAGAGTTATACCACAATTAGAGAGTTGTCCTACAAGTATGTACTGGATCCGTCAGGATATTAACTGATTCACCAAAAAGACGCTCGATAAATTCGGCCTCAGTTGTAAACATTAGCAGTATAGTCCTCACTTACAGTCTTTCTACACTAATTTTGAGCTGTATAAACATGAATTCCTAGTATTTGAAAGCATATTGAAGTGAAAACGCTCGGTAAAGTGCCCGGAGTTGTATATATTTTCAGTTTTCTGGTCATTTCCCTGCTTTCCACGGGTAATGTCAGTGATTGAAAACGGCAGGGTATGTAGTAAGAACCTACTTACTATTATTTCAAGGGCTTATTACAAGTTTTAAATAATTTCTGGAAACTCTAAATGCGTATTTTAAGAGTTATACTACAATTAGACAGTTATCTTAAATGTATGTACTGGAACCGACAGGTTATTGACTCTTTCACCAAAAAGACGCTAGAGATATTCGGCCTCAATTGTAAACATTAGCAGTATAGTCCTCACTTACAGTCTTTCTACACTAATTGTGAGCTGTGTAAACATGAATTCCTAATATTTGAAAGCAAATTCAAGTCAAAACGCTCGCTAAAGTGGCCGGAGTGGTAAATATTAGCAGTTTTCTGGTCATTTCACTGCTTTTCACGGGTAATGACATTGATTGAAAACAGCAGGAAATGTAGTAAGAATCTACTAACTTTTATCTCAAGGGTTTCTTATAAGTTTTTAATCATTTCTGGAAACTCTAATTGCGTATTTTAAGAGTTTTACCACAATTAGACAGTTTTCTTACAAGTATGTAATGGAACCGGCAGGATATTAACTGATTCACCAAAAAGACGCTAGAGAAATTCGGCCTCAGTTGTAAACATTAGCAGTATATTCCTCACTTAAAGTCTTTCTACACTAATTGTGAGCTGTATAAACATGAATTTCTAATATTTGAAAGCAAATTCAAGTCAAAATGCTCGCTAAAGTGGCCGGAGTTGAAAATATTAGCAGTTTTCTGGTAATTTCCCTGCTTTCCACGGGTAATGTCATTGATTGAAAAGGGCAGGAAATGTAGTGAGAATTTACTTACTTTTATTTCAAGGGATTCTCAGAAGTTTTTAATCATTTCTGGAAACTCTAATTGTGTATTTTAAGAGTTTTACCACAATTAGACAGTTTTCTTACAAGTATGTTCTGGAACCGTAAGGATATTGACTGATTCACCAAAAAGAAGCTCGAGAAATTCGGCCTCAATTTTAAACATAAGCAGTATATTCCTCACTTACAGTCTTTCTACACTAATTTTGAGCTGTATAAACATGAATTCCTAGTATTTGAAAGCAAATTCAAGTGAAGACACTCCCTAAAGTGCCCGGAGTTGTAAATATTTTCTGTTTTCTGGTCATTTCCCTGCTTTCCACAGGTAATGTCAGTGATTGAAAATGGCAGGGTATGTAGTAATAATCTACTTACTTTTATTTCAAAAGTTTATTACACGATTTTAATCATTCCTGGAAACTCTAAATTCATTTTTTAAGAGTTATACCACAATTAGAGAGTTTTCCTACAAGTATGTACTGGATCCGTCAGGATATTAACTGATTCACCAAAAAGACGCTCGATAAATTCGGCCTCAGTTGTAAACATAAGCAGTATAGTCCTCACTTACAGTCTTTCTTCACTAATTTGAGCTGAATAAACATGAATTCCTAGTATTTGAAAGCATATTCAAGTGAAAACGCTCGGTAAAGTGCCCGGAGTTGTATATATTTTCAGTTTTCTGGTCATTTCCCTGCTTTCCACGGGTAATGTCAGTGATTGAAAACGGCAGGGTATGTAGTAAGAACCTACTTACTATTATTTCAAGGGCTTATTACAAGTTTTAAATAATTTCTGGAAACTCTAAATGCGTATTTTAAGAGTTATACTACAATTAGACAGTTATCTTAAATGTATGTACTGGAACCGACAGGTTATTGACTATTTCACCAAAAAGACGCTAGAGATATTCGGCCTCAATTGTAAACATTAGCAGTATAGTCCTCACTTACAGTCTTTCTACACTAATGGTGAGCTGTGTAAACATGAATTCCTAATATTTGAAAGCAAATTCAAGTCAAAACGCTCGCTAAAGTGGCCGGAGTTGTAAATATTATCAGTTTTCTGGTCATTTCCCTGTTTTTCACGGGTCATGTCCGTGATTGAAAACATCAGGAAATGTAGTAAGAATCTACAAACTTTTATTGCAAGGGTTTCTTATAAGTTTTTAATCATTTCTGGAAACTCTAATTGCGTATTTTAAGAGTTTTACCACAATTAGACAGTTTTCTTACAAGTATGTAATAGAACCGGCAGGATATTAACTGATTCACCAAAAAGACGCTAGAGAAATTCGGCCTCAGTTGTAAACATTAGCAGTATAGTCCTCACTTACAGTCTTTCTACACTAAATTTGAGCTGTATAAACATGAATTCCTAGTATTTGTAAGCAAATTCAAGTGAAAACGCTCGCTAAAGTGGCCGGAGTTGTAAATATTAGCAGTTTTCAGGTCATTTCCCTGCTTTTCACGGGTAATGTCCATCATTGAAAACAGCAGGAAATGTAGAAAGACTCTAGTAACTTTTATTTCAAGGGTTTCTTATAAGTTTTTAATCATTTCTGGAAACTCTAATTGCGTACTTTAAGAGTTTTACGACAATTAAACAGTTTTCTAACAATTATGTAATGGAACCGGCAGGATATTAACTGATTCACCAAAAAGACTCTAGAGAAATTCGGCCTCAGTTGTAAACATAAGCAGTATAGTCCTCACTTACAGTCTTTCTACACTAAATTTGAGCTGTATAAACATGAATTCCTAGTATCTGAAAGCAAATTCAAGTCAAAATGCTCGCTAAAGTGGCCGGAGTTGAAAATATTAGCAGTTTTCTGGTAATTTCCCTGCTTTCCACGGGTAATGTCATTGATTGAAAAGGGCAGGAAATGTAGTGAGAATTTACTTACTTTTATTTCAAGGGATTCTCAGAAGTTTTTAATCATTTCTGGAAACTCTAATTGTGTATTTTAAGAGTTTTACCACAATTAGACAGTTTTCTTACAAGTATGTTCTGGAACCGTAAGGATATTGACTGATTCACCAAAAAGAAGCTCGAGAAATTCGGCCTCAATTTTAAACATAAGCAGTATATTCCTCACTTACAGTCTTTCTACACTAATTTTGAGCTGTATAAACATGAATTCCTAGTATTTGAAAGCAAATTCAAGTGAAGACACTCCCTAAAGTGCCCGGAGTTGTAAATATTTTCTGTTTTCTGGTCATTTCCCTGCTTTCCACAGGTAATGTCAGTGATTGAAAATGGCAGGGTATGTAGTAATAATCTACTTACTTTTATTTCAAAAGTTTATTACACGATTTTAATCATTCCTGGAAACTCTAAATTCATTTTTTAAGAGTTATACCACAATTAGAGAGTTTTCCTACAAGTATGTACTGGATCCATCAGGATATTAACTGATTCACCAAAAAGACGCTCGATAAATTCGGCCTCAGTTGTAAACATTAGCAGTATAGTCCTCACTTACAGTCTTTCTACACTAATTTTGAGCTGTATAAACATGAATTCCTAGTATTTGAAAGCATATTGAAGTGAAAACGCTCGGTAAAGTGCCCGGAGTTGTATATATTTTCAGTTTTCTGGTCATTTCCCTGCTTTCCACGGGTAATGTCAGTGATTGAAAACGGCAGGGTATGTAGTAAGAACCTACTTACTATTATTTCAAGGGCTTATTACAAGTTTTAAATAATTTCTGGAAACTCTAAATGCGTATTTTAAGAGTTATACTACAATTAGACAGTTATCTTAAATGTATGTACTGGAACCGACAGGTTATTGACTCTTTCACCAAAAAGACGCTAGAGATATTCGGCCTCAATTGTAAACATTAGCAGTATAGTCCTCACTTACAGTCTTTCTACACTAATTGTGAGCTGTGTAAACATGAATTCCTAATATTTGAAAGCAAATTCAAGTCAAAACGCTCGCTAAAGTGGCCGGAGTGGTAAATATTAGCAGTTTTCTGGTCATTTCACTGCTTTTCACGGGTAATGACATTGATTGAAAACAGCAGGAAATGTAGTAAGAATCTACTAACTTTTATCTCAAGGGTTTCTTATAAGTTTTTAATCATTTCTGGAAACTCTAATTGCGTATTTTAAGAGTTTTACCACAATTAGACAGTTTTCTTACAAGTATGTAATAGAACCGGCAGGATATTAACTGATTCACCAAAAAGACGCTAGAGAAATTCGGCCTCAGTTGTAAACATTAGCAGTATATTCCTCACTTAAAGTCTTTCTACACTAATTGTGAGCTGTATAAACATGAATTTCTAATATTTGAAAGCAAATTCAAGTCAAAATGCTCGCTAAAGTGGCCGGAGTTGAAAATATTAGCAGTTTTCTGGTAATTTCCCTGCTTTCCACGGGTAATGTCATTGATTGAAAAGGGCAGGAAATGTAGTGAGAATTTACTTACTTTTATTTCAAGGGATTCTCAGAAGTTTTTAATCATTTCTGGAAACTCTAATTGTGTATTTTAAGAGTTTTACCACAATTAGACAGTTTTCTTACAAGTATGTTCTGGAACCGTAAGGATATTGACTGATTCACCAAAAAGAAGCTCGAGAAATTCGGCCTCAATTTTAAACATAAGCAGTATATTCCTCACTTACAGTCTTTCTACACTAATTTTGAGCTGTATAAACATGAATTCCTAGTATTTGAAAGCAAATTCAAGTGAAGACACTCCCTAAAGTGCCCGGAGTTGTAAATATTTTCTGTTTTCTGGTCATTTCCCTGCTTTCCACAGGTAATGTCAGTGATTGAAAATGGCAGGGTATGTAGTAATAATCTACTTACTTTTATTTCAAAAGTTTATTACACGATTTTAATCATTCCTGGAAACTCTAAATTCATTTTTTAAGAGTTATACCACAATTAGAGAGTTTTCCTACAAGTATGTACTGGATCCGTCAGGATATTAACTGATTCACCAAAAAGACGCTCGATAAATTCGGCCTCAATTGTAAACATAAGCAGTATAGTCCTCACTTACAGTCTTTCTTCACTAATTTGAGCTGAATAAACATGAATTCCTAGTATTTGAAAGCATATTCAAGTGAAAACGCTCGGTAAAGTGCCCGGAGTTGTATATATTTTCAGTTTTCTGGTCATTTCCCTGCTTTCCACGGGTAATGTCAGTGATTGAAAACGGCAGGGTATGTAGTAAGAACCTACTTACTATTATTTCAAGGGCTTATTACAAGTTTTAAATAATTTCTGGAAACTCTAAATGCGTATTTTAAGAGTTATACTACAATTAGACAGTTATCTTAAATGTATGTACTGGAACCGACAGGTTATTGACTATTTCACCAAAAAGACGCTAGAGATATTCGGCCTCAATTGTAAACATTAGCAGTATAGTCCTCACTTACAGTCTTTCTACACTAATGGTGAGCTGTGTAAACATGAATTCCTAATATTTGAAAGCAAATTCAAGTCAAAACGCTCGCTAAAGTGGCCGGAGTTGTAAATATTATCAGTTTTCTGGTCATTTCCCTGTTTTTCACGGGTCATGTCCGTGATTGAAAACATCAGGAAATGTAGTAAGAATCTACAAACTTTTATTGCAAGGGTTTCTTATAAGTTTTTAATCATTTCTGGAAACTCTAATTGCGTATTTTAAGAGTTTTACCACAATTAGACAGTTTTCTTACAAGTATGTAATAGAACCGGCAGGATATTAACTGATTCACCAAAAAGACGCTAGAGAAATTCGGCCTCAGTTGTAAACATTAGCAGTATAGTCCTCACTTACAGTCTTTCTACACTAAATTTGAGCTGTATAAACATGAATTCCTAGTATTTGTAAGCAAATTCAAGTGAAAACGCTCGCTAAAGTGGCCGGAGTTGTAAATATTAGCAGTTTTCAGGTCATTTCCCTGCTTTTCACGGGTAATGTCCGTCATTGAAAACAGCAGGAAATGTAGAAAGACTCTAGTAACTTTTATTTCAAGGGTTTCTTATAAGTTTTTAATCATTTCTGGAAACTCTAATTGCGTACTTTAAGAGTTTTACGACAATTAAACAGTTTTCTAACAATTATGTAATGGAACCGGCAGGATATTAACTGATTCACCAAAAAGACTCTAGAGAAATTCGGCCTCAGTTGTAAACATAAGCAGTATAGTCCTCACTTACAGTCTTTCTACACTAAATTTGAGCTGTATAAACATGAATTCCTAGTATCTGAAAGCAAATTCAAGTGAAAACGCTAGCTAAAGTGGCCGGAGTTCTAAATATTATCAGTTTTCTGCTCATTTCACTGCTTTCCACGGGTAATGTCATTGATTGAAAAAGGCAGGAAATGTAGAAAGAATCAACTAACTTTTATTTCAAAGGTTTCTTATAAGTTTTTAATCATTTCTGGAAACTTTAATTGTGTATTTTAAGAGTTTCACCACAATTAGACAGTTTTCTTACAAGTATGTACTGGAACAATGAGGATATTAACTGATTCACCAAAAAGACGCTAGAGTAATTCGGCCTCAGTTGTAAACATTAGACGTATAGTCCTCACTTACAGTCTTTCTACACTAAATTTGAGCTGTATAAACATGAATTCCTAGTATTTGTAAGCAAATTCAAGTGAAAACGCTCTCTAAAGCGGCCGGAGTTGTAAATATTATCAGTTTTCAGGTCATTTCCCTGCTCTTCACGGGTAATGTCATTGATTGAAAACAGCAGGAAATGTAGTAAGAATCTACTAACTTTTATTGCAAGGGTTTCTTATAAGTTTTTAATCATTTCTGGAAACTCTAATTGCGTATTTTAAGAGTTTTACCACAATTAGACAGTTTTCTTACAAGTATGTAATGGAACCGGCAGGATATTAACTGATTCATCAAAAAGACGCTAGAGATATTCGGCCTCAATTGTAAACATTACCAGTATAGTCCTCACATACAGTCTTTCTACACTAATTGTGAGCTGTGTATACATGAATTCCTAATATTTGAAAGCAAATTCGAGTGAAAACGCTCGCTAAAGTGGCCGGAGTTGTAAATATTAGCAGTTTTCTGGTCATTTCACTGCTTTTCACGGGTAATGACATTGATTTAAAACAGCAGGAAATGTAGTAAGAATCTACATACTTTTATTTCAAGGTTTTCTCATAAGTTTTGAATCATTTCTGGAAACTTTAATTGCGTATTTTAAGAGTTTCACCACAATTAGACAGTTTTCTAACAAGTATGTACTGGAACAGTGAGGATATTAACTGATTCACCAAAAAGACGCTAGAGAAATTCGGCCTCAGTTGTAAACATTAGCAGTATAGTCCTCACTTACAGTCTTTCTACACTAAATTTGAGCTGTATAAACATGAATTCCTAGTATTTGAAAGCAAATTAAAGTGAAAACGCTCGCTAAAGTGGCCGGATTTGTAAATATTTTCAGTTTTCTGGTCATATCACTGCTTTTCACGGGTAATGACATTGATTGAAAACAGCAGGAAATGTAGTAAGAATCTACTAACTTTTATCTCAAGGGTTTCTTATAAGTTTTTAATCATTTCTGGAAACTCTAATTGCGTATTTTAAGAGTTTTACCACAATTAGACAGTTTTCTTACAAGTATGTAATAGAACCGGCAGGATATTAACTGATTCACCAAAAAGACGCTGGAGAAATTCGGCCTCAGTTGTAAACATTAGCAGTATAGTCCTCACTTACAGTCTTTCTACACTAATTGTGAGCTGTATAAACATGAATTCCTAATATTTGAAAGCAAATTCGAGTGAAAAAGCTCGCTAAAGTGGCCGGAGTTGTAAATATTAGCAGTTTTCAGGTCATTTCCCTGCTTTTCACGGGTAATGTCCGTCATTGAAAACAGCAGGAAATGTAGATAGACTCTAGTAACTTTTATTTCAAGGGTTTCTTATAAGTTTTTAATCATTTCTGGAAACTCTAATTGCGTACTTTAAGAGTTTTACGACAATTAAACAGTTTTCTAACAAGTATGTAATGGAACCGGCAGGATATTAACTGATTCACCAAAAAGACTCTAGAGAAATTCGGCCTCAGTTGTAAACATAAGCAGTATAGTCCTCACTTACAGTCTTTCTACACTAAATTTGAGCTGTATAAACATGAATTCCTAGTATTTGAAAGCAAATTCAAGTGAAAACGCTAGCTAAAGTGGCCGGATTTGTAAATATTATCAGTTTTCAGGTCATTTCCCAGCATTCCACGGGTAATGTCATTGATTGAAAAAGGCAGGAAATGTAGAAAGAATCAACTAACTTTTATTTCAAAGGTTTCTTATAAGTTTTTAATCATTTCTGGAAACTTTAATTGTGTATTTTAAGAGTTTCACCACAATTAGACAGTTTTCTTACAAGTATGTACTGGAACAATGAGGATATTAACTGATTCACCAAAAAGACGCTAGAGTAATTCGGCCTCAGTTGTAAACATTAGACGTATAGTCCTCACTTACAGTCTTTCTACACTAAATTTGAGCTGTATAAACATGAATTCCTAGTATTTGTAAGCAAATTCAAGTGAAAACGCTCTCTAAAGCGGCCGGAGTTGTAAATATTATCAGTTTTCAGGTCATTTCCCTGCTCTTCACGTGTAATGTCATTGATTGAAAACAGCAGGAAATGTAGTAAGAATCTACTAACTTTTATTGCAAGGGTTTCTTATAAGTTTTTAATCAATTCTGGAAACTCTAATTCCGTATTTTAAGAGTTTTACCACAATTAGACAGTTTTCTTACAAGTATGTAATGGAACCGGCAGGATATTAACTGATTCATCAAAAAGACGCTAGAGATATTCGGCCTCAATTGTAAACATTACCAGTATAGTCCTCACTT
Organism: Myotis nattereri; assembly: GCF_964212035.1. Classification (NCBI taxonomy): domain Eukaryota; kingdom Metazoa; phylum Chordata; class Mammalia; order Chiroptera; family Vespertilionidae; genus Myotis; species Myotis nattereri. Next base: position 1,550,383 of record NC_138083.1, read on the forward strand.
ACAGTCTTTCTACACTAATTGTGAGCTGTGTATACATGAATTCCTAATATTTGAAAGCAAATTCGAGTGAAAACGCTCGCTAAAGTGGCCGGAGTTGTAAATATTAGCAGTTTTCTGGTCATTTCACTGCTTTTCACGGGTAATGACATTGATTTAAAACAGCAGGAAATGTAGTAAGAATCTACATACTTTTATTTCAAGGTTTTCTCATAAGTTTTGAATCATTTCTGGAAACTTTAATTGCGTATTTTAAGAGTTTCACCACAATTAGACAGTTTTCTAACAAGTATGTACTGGAACAGTGAGGATATTAACTGATTCACCAAAAAGACGCTAGAGAAATTCGGCCTCAGTTGTAAACATTAGCAGTATAGTCCTCACTTACAGTCTTTCTACACTAAATTTGAGCTGTATAAACATGAATTCCTAGTATTTGAAAGCAAATTAAAGTGAAAACGCTCGCTAAAGTGGCCGGATTTGTAAATATTTTCAGTTTTCTGGTCATATCACTGCTTTTCACGGGTAATGACATTGATTGAAAACAGCAGGAAATGTAGTAAGAATCTACTAACTTTTATCTCAAGGGTTTCTTATAAGTTTTTAATCATTTCTGGAAACTCTAATTGCGTATTTTAAGAGTTTTACCACAATTAGACAGTTTTCTTACAAGTATGTAATAGAACCGGCAGGATATTAACTGATTCACCAAAAAGACGCTGGAGAAATTCGGCCTCAGTTGTAAACATTAGCAGTATAGTCCTCACTTACAGTCTTTCTACACTAATTGTGAGCTGTATAAACATGAATTCCTAATATTTGAAAGCAAATTCGAGTGAAAAAGCTCGCTAAAGTGGCCGGAGTTGTAAATATTAGCAGTTTTCAGGTCATTTCCCTGCTTTTCACGGGTAATGTCCGTCATTGAAAACAGCAGGAAATGTAGATAGACTCTAGTAACTTTTATTTCAAGGGTTTCTTATAAGTTTTTAATCATTTCTGGAAACTCTAATTGCGTACTTTAAGAGTTTTACGACAATTAAACAGTTTTCTAACAAGTATGTAATGGAACCGGCAGGATATTAACTGATTCACCAAAAAGACTCTAGAGAAATTCGGCCTCAGTTGTAAACATAAGCAGTATAGTCCTCACTTACAGTCTTTCTACACTAAATTTGAGCTGTATAAACATGAATTCCTAGTATTTGAAAGCAAATTCAAGTGAAAACGCTAGCTAAAGTGGCCGGATTTGTAAATATTATCAGTTTTCAGGTCATTTCCCAGCATTCCACGGGTAATGTCATTGATTGAAAAAGGCAGGAAATGTAGAAAGAATCAACTAACTTTTATTTCAAAGGTTTCTTATAAGTTTTTAATCATTTCTGGAAACTTTAATTGTGTATTTTAAGAGTTTCACCACAATTAGACAGTTTTCTTACAAGTATGTACTGGAACAATGAGGATATTAACTGATTCACCAAAAAGACGCTAGAGTAATTCGGCCTCAGTTGTAAACATTAGACGTATAGTCCTCACTTACAGTCTTTCTACACTAAATTTGAGCTGTATAAACATGAATTCCTAGTATTTGTAAGCAAATTCAAGTGAAAACGCTCTCTAAAGCGGCCGGAGTTGTAAATATTATCAGTTTTCAGGTCATTTCCCTGCTCTTCACGTGTAATGTCATTGATTGAAAACAGCAGGAAATGTAGTAAGAATCTACTAACTTTTATTGCAAGGGTTTCTTATAAGTTTTTAATCAATTCTGGAAACTCTAATTCCGTATTTTAAGAGTTTTACCACAATTAGACAGTTTTCTTACAAGTATGTAATGGAACCGGCAGGATATTAACTGATTCATCAAAAAGACGCTAGAGATATTCGGCCTCAATTGTAAACATTACCAGTATAGTCCTCACTTACAGTCTTTCTACACTAATTGTGAGCTGTGTATACATGAATTCCTAATATTTGAAAGCAAATTCGAGTGAAAACGCTCGCTAAAGTGGCCGGAGTTGTAAATATTAGCAGTTTTCTGGTCATTTCACTGCTTTTCACGGGTAATGACATTGATTTAAAACAGCAGGAAATGTAGTAAGAATCTACATACTTTTATTTCAAGGTTTTCTCATAAGTTTTGAATCATTTCTGGAAACTTTAATTGCGTATTTTAAGAGTTTCACCACAATTAGACAGTTTTCTAACAAGTATGTACTGGAACAGTGAGGATATTAACTGATTCACCAAAAAGACGCTAGAGAAATTCGGCCTCAGTTGTAAACATTAGCAGTATAGTCCTCACTTACAGTCTTTCTACACTAAATTTGAGCTGTATAAACATGAATTCCTAGTATTTGAAAGCAAATTAAAGTGAAAACGCTCGCTGAAGTGGCCGGATTTGTAAATATTTTCAGTTTTCTGGTCATATCACTGCTTTTCACGGGTAATGACATTGATTGAAAACAGCAGGAAATGTAGTAAGAATCTACTAACTTTTATCTCAAGGGTTTCTTATAAGTTTTTAATCATTTCTGGAAACTCTAATTGCGTATTTTAAGAGTTTTACCACAATTAGACAGTTTTCTTACAAGTATGTAATAGAACCGGCAGGATATTAACTGATTCACCAAAAAGACGCTGGAGAAATTCGGCCTCAGTTGTAAACATTAGCAGTATAGTCCTCACTTACAGTCTTTCTACACTAATTGTGAGCTGTATAAACATGAATTCCTAATATTTGAAAGCAAATTCGAGTGAAAACGCTCGCTAAAGTGGCCGGAGTTGTAAATATTAGCAGTTTTCAGGTCATTTCCCTGCTTTTCACGGGTAATGTCCGTCATTGAAAACAGCAGGAAATGTAGAAAGACTCTAGTAACTTTTATTTCAAGGGTTTCTTATAAGTTTTTAATCATTTCTGGAAACTCTAATTGCGTACTTTAAGAGTTTTACGACAATTAAACAGTTTTCTAACAAGTATGTAATGGAACCGGCAGGATATTAACTGATTCACCAAAAAGACTCTAGAGAAATTCGGCCTCAGTTGTAAACATAAGCAGTATAGTCCTCACTTACAGTCTTTCTACACTAAATTTGAGCTGTATAAACATGAATTCCTAGTATTTGAAAGCAAATTCAAGTGAAAACGCTAGCTAAAGTGGCCGGATTTGTAAATATTATCAGTTTTCAGGTCATTTCCCAGCATTCCACGGGTAATGTCATTGATTGAAAAAGGCAGGAAATGTAGAAAGAATCAACTAACTTTTATTTCAAAGGTTTCTTATAAGTTTTTAATCATTTCTGGAAACTTTAATTGTGTATTTTAAGAGTTTCACCACAATTAGACAGTTTTCTTACAAGTATGTACTGGAACAATGAGGATATTAACTGATTCACCAAAAAGACGCTAGAGTAATTCGGCCTCAGTTGTAAACATTAGACGTATAGTCCTCACTTACAGTCTTTCTACACTAAATTTGAGCTGTATAAACATGAATTCCTAGTATTTGTAAGCAAATTCAAGTGAAAACGCTCTCTAAAGCGGCCGAAGTTGTAAATATTATCAGTTTTCAGGTCATTTCCCTGCTCTTCACGTGAAATGTCATTGATTGAAAACAGCAGGAAATGTAGTAAGAATCTACTAACTTTTATTGCAAGGGTTTCTTATAAGTTTTTAATCATTTCTGGAAACTCTAATTGCGTATTTTAAGAGTTTTACCACAATTAGACAGTTTTCTTACAAGTATGTAATGGAACCGGCAGGATATTAACTGATTCATCAAAAAGACGCTAGAGATATTCGGCCTCAATTGTAAACATTACCAGTATAGTCCTCACTTACAGTCTTTCTACACTAATTGTGAGCTGTGTATACATGAATTCCTAATATTTGAAAGCAAATTCGAGTGAAAACGCTCGCTAAAGTGGCCGGAGTTGTAAATATTAGCAGTTTTCTGGTCATTTCACTGCTTTTCACGGGTAATGACATTGATTTAAAACAGCAGGAAATGTAGTAAGAATCTACATACTTTTATTTCAAGGTTTTCTCATAAGTTTTGAATCATTTCTGGAAACTTTAATTGCGTATTTTAAGAGTTTCACCACAATTAGACAGTTTTCTAACAAGTATGTACTGGAACAGTGAGGATATTAACTGATTCACCAAAAAGACGCTAGAGAAATTCGGCCTCAGTTGTAAACATTAGCAGTATAGTCCTCACTTACAGTCTTTCTACACTAAATTTGAGCTGTATAAACATGAATTCCTAGTATTTGAAAGCAAATTAAAGTGAAAACGCTCGCTGAAGTGGCCGGATTTGTAAATATTTTCAGTTTTCTGGTCATATCACTGCTTTTCACGGGTAATGACATTGATTGAAAACAGCAGGAAATGTAGTAAGAATCTACTAACTTTTATCTCAAGGGTTTCTTATAAGTTTTTAATCATTTCTGGAAACTCTAATTGCGTATTTTAAGAGTTTTACCACAATTAGACAGTTTTCTTACAAGTATGTAATAGAACCGGCAGGATATTAACTGATTCACCAAAAAGACGCTGGAGAAATTCGGCCTCAGTTGTAAACATTAGCAGTATAGTCCTCACTTACAGTCTTTCTACACTAATTGTGAGCTGTATAAACATGAATTCCTAATATTTGAAAGCAAATTCGAGTGAAAACGCTCGCTAAAGTGGCCGGAGTTGTAAATATTAGCAGTTTTCAGGTCATTTCCCTGCTTTTCACGGGTAATGTCCGTCATTGAAAACAGCAGGAAATGTAGAAAGACTCTAGTAACTTTTATTTCAAGGGTTTCTTATAAGTTTTTAATCATTTCTGGAAACTCTAATTGCGTACTTTAAGAGTTTTACGACAATTAAACAGTTTTCTAACAAGTATGTAATGGAACCGGCAGGATATTAACTGATTCACCAAAAAGACTCTAGAGAAATTCGGCCTCAGTTGTAAACATAAGCAGTATAGTCCTCACTTACAGTCTTTCTACACTAAATTTGAGCTGTATAAACATGAATTCCTAGTATTTGAAAGCAAATTCAAGTGAAAACGCTAGCTAAAGTGGCCGGATTTGTAAATATTATCAGTTTTCAGGTCATTTCCCAGCATTCCACGGGTAATGTCATTGATTGAAAAAGGCAGGAAATGTAGAAAGAATCAACTAACTTTTATTTCAAAGGTTTCTTATAAGTTTTTAATCATTTCTGGAAACTTTAATTGTGTATTTTAAGAGTTTCACCACAATTAGACAGTTTTCTTACAAGTATGTACTGGAACAATGAGGATATTAACTGATTCACCAAAAAGACGCTAGAGTAATTCGGCCTCAGTTGTAAACATTAGACGTATAGTCCTCACTTACAGTCTTTCTACACTAAATTTGAGCTGTATAAACATGAATTCCTAGTATTTGTAAGCAAATTCAAGTGAAAACGCTCTCTAAAGCGGCCGGAGTTGTAAATATTATCAGTTTTCAGGTCATTTCCCTGCTCTTCACGGGTAATGTCATTGATTGAAAACAGCAGGAAATGTAGTAAGAATCTACTAACTTTTATTGCAAGGGTTTCTTATAAGTTTTTAATCATTTCTGGAAACTCTAATTGCGTATTTTAAGAGTTTTACCACAATTAGACAGTTTTCTTACAAGTATGTAATGGAACCGGCAGGATATTAACTGATTCATCAAAAAGACGCTAGAGATATTCGGCCTCAATTGTAAACATTACCAGTATAGTCCTCACATACAGTCTTTCTACACTAATTGTGAGCTGTGTATACATGAATTCCTAATATTTGAAAGCAAATTCGAGTGAAAACGCTCGCTAAAGTGGCCGGAGTTGTAAATATTAGCAGTTTTCTGGTCATTTCACTGCTTTTCACGGGTAATGACATTGATTTAAAACAGCAGGAAATGTAGTAAGAATCTACATACTTTTATTTCAAGGTTTTCTCATAAGTTTTGAATCATTTCTGGAAACTTTAATTGCGTATTTTAAGAGTTTCACCACAATTAGACAGTTTTCTAACAAGTATGTACTGGAACAGTGAGGATATTAACTGATTCACCAAAAAGACGCTAGAGAAATTCGGCCTCAGTTGTAAACATTAGCAGTATAGTCCTCACTTACAGTCTTTCTACACTAAATTTGAGCTGTATAAACATGAATTCCTAGTATTTGAAAGCAAATTAAAGTGAAAACGCTCGCTGAAGTGGCCGGATTTGTAAATATTTTCAGTTTTCTGGTCATATCACTGCTTTTCACGGGTAATGACATTGATTGAAAACAGCAGGAAATGTAGTAAGAATCTACTAACTTTTATCTCAAGGGTTTCTTATAAGTTTTTAATCATTTCTGGAAACTCTAATTGCGTATTTTAAGAGTTTTACCACAATTAGACAGTTTTCTTACAAGTATGTAATAGAACCGGCAGGATATTAACTGATTCACCAAAAAGACCCTGGAGAAATTCGGCCTCAGTTGTAAACATTAGCAGTATAGTCCTCACTTACAGTCTTTCTACACTAAATTTGAGCTGTATAAACATGAATTCCTAATATTTGAAAGCAAATTCGAGTGAAAACGCTCGCTAAAGTGGCCGGAGTTGTAAATATTAGCAGTTTTCAGGTCATTTCCCTGCTTTTCACGGGTAATGTCCGTCATTGAAAACAGCAGGAAATGTAGAAAGACTCTAGTAACTTTTATTTCAAGGGTTTCTTATAAGTTTTTAATCATTTCTGGAAACTCTAATTGCGTACTTTAAGAGTTTTACGACAATTAAACAGTTTTCTAACAAGTATGTAATGGAACCGGCAGGATATTAACTGATTCACCAAAAAGACTCTAGAGAAATTCGGCCTCAGTTGTAAACATAAGCAGTATAGTCCTCACTTACAGTCTTTCTACACTAAATTTGAGCTGTATAAACATGAATTCCTAGTATTTGAAAGCAAATTCAAGTGAAAACGCTAGCTAAAGTGGCCGGATTTGTAAATATTATCAGTTTTCAGGTCATTTCCCAGCATTCCACGGGTAATGTCATTGATTGAAAAAGGCAGGAAATGTAGAAAGAATCAACTAACTTTTATTTCAAAGGTTTCTTATAAGTTTTTAATCATTTCTGGAAACTTTAATTGTGTATTTTAAGAGTTTCACCACAATTAGACAGTTTTCTTACAAGTATGTACTGGAACAATGAGGATATTAACTGATTCACCAAAAAGACGCTAGAGTAATTCGGCCTCAGTTGTAAACATTAGACGTATAGTCCTCACTTACAGTCTTTCTACACTAAATTTGAGCTGTATAAACATGAATTCCTAGTATTTGTAAGCAAATTCAAGTGAAAACGCTCTCTAAAGCGGCCGGAGTTGTAAATATTATCAGTTTTCAGGTCATTTCCCTGCTCTTCACGGGTAATGTCATTGATTGAAAACAGCAGGAAATGTAGTAAGAATCTACTAACTTTTATTGCAAGGGTTTCTTATAAGTTTTTAATCATTTCTGGAAACTCTAATTGCGTATTTTAAGAGTTTTACCACAATTAGACAGTTTTCTTACAAGTATGTAATGGAACCGGCAGGATATTAACTGATTCATCAAAAAGACGCTAGAGATATTCGGCCTCAATTGTAAACATTACCAGTATAGTCCTCACTTACAGTCTTTCTACACTAATTGTGAGCTGTGTATACATGAATTCCTAATATTTGAAAGCAAATTCGAGTGAAAACGCTCGCTAAAGTGGCCGGAGTTGTAAATATTAGCAGTTTTCTGGTCATTTCACTGCTTTTCACGGGTAATGACATTGATTTAAAACAGCAGGAAATGTAGTAAGAATCTACATACTTTTATTTCAAGGTTTTCTCATAAGTTTTGAATCATTTCTGGAAACTTTAATTGCGTATTTTAAGAGTTTCACCACAATTAGACAGTTTTCTAACAAGTATGTACTGGAACAGTGAGGATATTAACTGATTCACCAAAAAGACGCTAGAGAAATTCGGCCTCAGTTGTAAACATTAGCAGTATAGTCCTCACTTACAGTCTTTCTACACTAAATTTGAGCTGTATAAACATGAATTCCTAGTATTTGAAAGCAAATTAAAGTGAAAACGCTCGCTGAAGTGGCCGGATTTGTAAATATTTTCAGTTTTCTGGTCATATCACTGCTTTTCACGGGTAATGACATTGATTGAAAACAGCAGGAAATGTAGTAAGAATCTACTAACTTTTATCTCAAGGGTTTCTTATAAGTTTTTAATCATTTCTGGAAACTCTAATTGCGTATTTTAAGAGTTTTACCACAATTAGACAGTTTTCTTACAAGTATGTAATAGAACCGGCAGGATATTAACTGATTCACCAAAAAGACGCTGGAGAAATTCGGCCTCAGTTGTAAACATTAGCAGTATAGTCCTCACTTACAGTCTTTCTACACTAATTGTGAGCTGTATAAACATGAATTCCTAATATTTGAAAGCAAATTCGAGTGAAAACGCTCGCTAAAGTGGCCGGAGTTGTAAATATTAGCAGTTTTCAGGTCATTTCCCTGCTTTTCACGGGTAATGTCCGTCATTGAAAACAGCAGGAAATGTAGAAAGACTCTAGTAACTTTTATTTCAAGGGTTTCTTATAAGTTTTTAATCATTTCTGGAAACTCTAATTGCGTACTTTAAGAGTTTTACGACAATTAAACAGTTTTCTAACAAGTATGTAATGGAACCGGCAGGATATTAACTGATTCACCAAAAAGACTCTAGAGAAATTCGGCCTCAGTTGTAAACATAAGCAGTATAGTCCTCACTTACAGTCTTTCTACACTAAATTTGAGCTGTATAAACATGAATTCCTAGTATTTGAAAGCAAATTCAAGTGAAAACGCTAGCTAAAGTGGCCGGATTTGTAAATATTATCAGTTTTCAGGTCATTTCCCAGCATTCCACGGGTAATGTCATTGATTGAAAAAGGCAGGAAATGTAGAAAGAATCAACTAACTTTTATTTCAAAGGTTTCTTATAAGTTTTTAATCATTTCTGGAAACTTTAATTGCGTATTTTAAGAGTTTCACCACAATTAGACAGTTTTCTTACAAGTATGTACTGGAACAATGAGGATATTAACTGATTCACCAAAAAGACGCTAGAGAAATTCGGCCTCAGTTATAAACATTAGACGTATAGTCCTCACTTACAGTCTTTCTACACTAAATTTGAGCTGTATAAACATGAATTCCTAGTATTTGTAAGCAAATTCAAGTGAAAACGCTCTCTAAAGCGGCCAGAGTTGTAAATATTATCAGTTTTCAGGTCATTTTCCTGCTCTTCACGGGTAATGTCATTGATTGAAAACAGCAGGAAATGTAGTAAGAATCTACTAACTTTTATTGCAAGGGTTTCTTATAAGTTTTTAATCATTTCTGGAAACTCTAATTGCGTATTTTAAGAGTTTTACCACAATTAGACAGTTTTCTTACAAGTATGTAATAGAACCGGCAGGATATTAACTGATTCACCAAAAATACGCTAGAGAAATTCGGCCTCAGTTGTAAACATTAGCAGTATAGTCCTCACTTACAGTCTTTCTACACTAAATTTGAGCTGTATAAACATGAATTCCTAGTATTTGTAAGCAAATTCAAGTGAAAACGCTCTCTAAAGCGGCCGAAGTTGTAAATATTATCAGTTTTCAGGTCATTTCCCTGCTCTTCACGGGTAATGTCATTGATTGAAAACAGCAGGAAATGTAGTAAGAATCTACTAACTTTTATTGCAAGGGTTTCTTATAAGTTTTTAATCATTTCTGGAAACTCTAATTGCGTATTTTAAGAGTTTTACCACAATTAGACAGTTTTCTTACAAGTATGTAATGGAGCCGGCAGGATATTAACTGATTCATCAAAAAGACGCTAGAGATATTCGGCCTCAATTGTAAACATTACCAGTATAGTCCTCACTTACAGTCTTTCTACACTAATTGTGAGCTGTGTATACATGAATTCCTAATATTTGAAAGCAAATTAAAGTGAAAACGCTCGCTGAAGTGGCCGGATTTGTAAATATTTTAAGTTTTCTGGTCATATCACTTCTTTTCACGGGTAATGACATTGATTGAAAACAGGAGGAAATGTAGTAAGAATCTACTAACTTTTATCTCAAGGGTTTCTTATAAGTTTTTAATCATTTCTGGAAACTCTAATTGCGTATTTTAAGAGTTTTACCACAATTAGACAGTTTTCTTACAAGTATGTAATAGAACCGGCAGGACACTAACTGATTCACCAAAAAGACGCTAGAGAAATTCCGCCTCAGTTGTAAACATTAGCAGTATAGTCCTCACTTACAGTCTTTCTACACTAATTGTGAGCTGTATAAACCTGAATTCCTAATATTTGAAAGCAAATTCGAGTGAAAACGCTCGCTAAAGTGGCCGGAGTTGTAAATATTAGCAGTTTTCAGGTCATTTCCCTGCTTTTCACGGGTAATGTCCACCATTGAAAACAGCAGGAAATGTAGAAAGACTAGTAACTTTTATTTCAAGGGTTTCTTATAAGTTTTTAATCATTTCTGGAAACTCTAATTGCGTACTTTAAGAGTTTTACGACAATTAAACAGTTTTCTAACAAGTATGTAATGGAACCGGCAGGATATTAACTGATTCACCAAAAAGACGCTAGAGAAATTCGGCCTCAGTTGTAAACATAAGCAGTATAGTCCTCACTTACAGTCTTTCTACACTAAATTTGAGCTGTATAAACATGAATTCCTAGTATTTGAAAGCAAATTCAAGTGAAAACGCTAGCTAAAGTGGCCGGATTTGTAAATATTATCAGTTTTCTGGTCATTTCCCTGCATTCCACGGGTAATGTCATTGATTGAAAAAGGCAGGAAATGTAGAAAGAATCAACTAACTTTTATTTCAAAGGTTTCTTATAAGTTTTTAATCATTTCTGGAAACTCTGATTGCGTACTTTAAGAGTTTTACGACAATTAAACAGTTTTCTTACAAGTGTGTAATGGAACCGGCAGGATATTAACTGATTCATCAAAAAGACGCTAGAGAAATTCGGCCTCAGTTGTAAACATTAGCGGTATAGTCCTCACTTACAGTATTTCTACACTAATTGTGAGCTGTGTAAACATGAATTCCTAGTATTTGAAAGCAAATTCAAGTGAAAACGCTCGCTAAAGTGGCCGGATTTGTAAATATTATCTGTTTTCTGGTCATTTCCCTGCATTCCACGGGTAATGTCATTGATTGAAAAAGGCAGGAAATATAGAAAGAATCAACTAACTTTTATTTCAAGGGTTTCTTATAAGTTTTTAATCATTTCTGGAAACTTTAAATGCGTATTTTAAGAGTTTCACCACAATTAGACAGTTTTCTTACAAGTTTGTACTGGAACAATGAGGATATTAACTGATTCACCAAAAAGACGCTAGAGAAATTCGGCCTCAGTTGTAAACATTAGACGTATAGTCCTCACTTACAGTCTTTCTACACTAAATTTGAGCTGTATAAACATGAATTCCTAGTATTTGTAAGCAAATTCAAGTGAAAACGCTCTCTAAAGCGGCCAGAGTTGTAAATATTATCAGTTTTCAGGTCATTTTCCTGCTCTTCACGGGTAATGTCATTGATTGAAAACAGCAGGAAATGTAGTAAGAATCTACTAACTTTTATTGCAAGGGTTTCTTATAAGTTTTTAATCATTTCTGGAAACTCTAATTACGTATTTTAAGAGTTTTACCACAATTAGACAGTTTTCTTACAAGTATGTAATAGAACCGGCAGGATATTAACTGATTCACCAAAAAGACGCTAGAGAAATTCGGCCTCAGTTGTAAACATTAGCAGTATAGTCCTCACTTACAGTCTTTCTACACTAAATTTGAGCTGTATAAACATGAATTCCTAGTATTTGTAAGCAAATTCAAGTGAAAACGCTCTCTAAAGCGGCCGAAGTTGTAAATATTATCAGTTTTCAGGTCATTTCCCTGCTCTTCACGGGTAATGTCATTGATTGAAAACAGCAGGAAATGTAGTAAGAATCTACTAACTTTTATTTCAAGGGTTTCTTATAAGTTTTTAATCATTTCTGGAAACTCTAATTGCGTATTTTAAGAGTTTTACCACAATTAGACAGTTTTCTTACAAGTATGTAATGGAACCGGCAGGATATTAACTGATTCATCAAAAAGACGCTAGAGATATTCGGCCTCAATTGTAAACATTACCAGTATAGTCCTCACTTACAGTCTTTCTACACTAATTGTGAGCTGTGTATACATGAATTCCTAATATTTGAAAGCAAATTCAAGTGAAAACGCTCGCTATAGTGGCCGGAGTTGTAAATATTAGCAGTTTTCTGGTCATTTCACTGCTTTTCACGGGTAATGACATTGATTGAAAACAGCAGGAAATGTAGTAAGAATCTGCTTTTATTTCAAGGGTTTCTTATAAGTTTTTAATCATTTCTGGAAACTCTAATTGCGTATTTTAAGAGTTTTACCACAATTAGACAGTTTTCTTACAAGTATGTAATGGAACCGGCAGGATATTAACTGATTCATCAAAAAGACGCTAGAGATATTCGGCCTCAATTGTAAACATTACCAGTATAGTCCTCACTTACAGTCTTTCTACACTAATTGTGAGCTGTATAAACCTGAATTCCTAATATTTGAAAGCAAATTCGAGTGAAAACGCTCGCTAAAGTGGCCGGAGTTGTAAATATTAGCAGTTTTCAGGTCATTTCCCTGCTTTTCACGGGTAATGTCCACCATTGAAAACAGCAGGAAATGTAGAAAGACTAGTAACTTTTATTTCAAGGGTTTCTTATAAGTTTTTAATCATTTCTGGAAACTCTAATTGCGTACTTTAAGAGTTTTACCACAATTAGACAGTTTTCTTACAAGTATGTAATGGAACCGGCAGGATATTAACTGATTCATCAAAAAGACGCGAGAGAAATTCGGCCTCTATTGTAAACATTAGCAGTATAGTCCTCACTTACAGTCGTTCTACACTAAATTTGAGCTGTATAAACATGAATTCCTAGTATTTGAAAGCAAATTCAAGTGAAAACGCTCGCTGAAGTGGCCGTATTTGTAAATATTTTAAGTTTTCTGGTCATATCACTGCTTTTCTCGGGTAATGACATTGATTGAAAACAGCAGGAAATGTAGTAAGAATCTACAAACTTTTATCTCAAGGGTTTCTTATAAGTTTTTAATCATTTCTGGAAACTATAATTGCGTATTTTAAGAGTTTTACCACAATTAGACAGTTTTCTTACAAGTATGTAATAGAACCGGCAGGATATTAACTGATTCACCAAAAAGACGCTAGAGAAATTCGGCCTCAGTTGTAAACATTAGCAGTATAGTCCTCACTTACTGTCTTTCTACACTAATTGTGAGCTGTATAAACATGAATTCCTAATATTTGAAAGCAAATTCGAGTGAAAACGCTCGCTAAAGTGGCCGGAGTTGTAAATATTAGCAGTTTTCTGGTCATTTCCCTGCTTTTCACGGGAAATGTCCGTCATTGAAAACAGCAGGAAATGTAGAAAGACTCTAGTAACTTTTATTTCAAGGGTTTCTTATAAGTTTTTAATCATTTCTGGAAACTCTAATTGCGTACTTTAAGAGTTTTACGACAATTAAACAGTTTTCTAACAAGTATGTAATGGAACCGGCAGGATATTAACTGATTCACCAAAAAGACGCTAGAGAAATTCGGCCTCAGTTGTAAACATAAGCAGTATAGTCCTCACTTACAGTCTTTCTACACTAAATTTGAGCTGTATAAACATGAATTCCTAGTATTTGAAAGCAAATTCAAGTGAAAACGCTAGCTAAAGAGGCCGGATTTGTAAATATTATCAGTTTTCTGGTCATTTCCCTGCATTCCACGGGTAATGTCATTGATTGAAAAAGGCAGGAAATGTAGAAAGAATCAACTAACTTTTATTTCAAAGGTTTCTTATAAGTTTTTAATCATTTCTGGAAACTCTGATTGCGTACTTTAAGAGTTTTACGACAATTAAACAGTTTTCTTACAAGTGTGTAATGGAACCGGCAGGATATTAACTGATTCACCGAAAAGACGCTAGAGAAATTCGGCCTCAGTTGTAAACATTAGCAGTATAGTCCTCACTTACAGTCTTTCTACACTAATTGTGAGCTGTGTAAACATGAATTCCTAGTATTTGAAAGCAAATTCAAGTGAAAACGCTCGCTAAAGTGGCCGGATTTGTAAATATTATCAGTTTTCTGGTCATTTCCCTGCATTCCACGGGTAATGTCATTGATTGAAAAAGGCAGGAAATATAGAAAGAATCAACTAACTTTTATTTCAAGGGTTTCTTATAAGTTTTTAATCATTTCTGGAAACTCTAATTGCGTACTTTAAGAGTTTTACGACAATTAAACAGTTTTCTAACAAGTATGTAATGGAACCGGCAGGATATTAACTGATTCACCAAAAAGACGCTAGAGAAATTCGGCCTCAGTTGTAAACATAAGCAGTATAGTCCTCACTTACAGTCTTTCTACACTAAATTTGAGCTGTATAAACATGAATTCCTAGTATTTGAAAGCAAATTCAAGTGAAAACGCTAGCTAAAGAGGCCGGATTTGTAAATATTATCAGTTTTCTGGTCATTTCCCTGCATTCCACGGGTAATGTCATTGATTGAAAAAGGCAGGAAATGTAGAAAGAATCAACTAACTTTTATTTCAAAGGTTTCTTATAAGTTTTTAATCATTTCTGGAAACTCTGATTGCGTACTTTAAGAGTTTTACGACAATTAAACAGTTTTCTTACAAGCGTGTAATGGAACCGGCAGGATATTAACTGATTCACCGAAAAGACGCTAGAGAAATTCGGCCTCAGTTGTAAACATTAGCAGTATAGTCCTCACTTACAGTCTTTCTACACTAATTGTGAGCTGTGTAAACATGAATTCCTAGTATTTGAAAGCAAATTCAAGTCAAAACGCTCGCTAAAGTGGCCGGATTTGTAAATATTATCAGTTTTCTGGTCATTTCCCTGCATTCCACGGGTAATGTCATTGATTGAAAAAGGCAGGAAATATAGAAAGAATCAACTAACTTTTATTTCAAGGGTTTCTTATAAGTTTTTAATCATTTCTGGAAACTTTAAATGCGTATTTTAAGAGTTTCACCACAATTAGACAGTTTTCTTACAAGTTTGTACTGGAACAATGAGGATATTAACTGATTCACCAAAAAGACGCTAGAGAAATTCGGCCTCAGTTGTAAACATTAGACGTATAGTCCTCACTTACAGTCTTTCTACACTAAATTTGAGCTGTATAAACATGAATTCCTAGTATTTGTAAGCAAATTCAAGTGAAAACGCTCTCTAAAGCGGCCAGAGTTGTAAATATTATCAGTTTTCAGGTCATTTTCCTGCTCTTCACGGGTAATGTCATTGATTGAAAACAGCAGGAAATGTAGTAAGAATCTACTAATTTTAATTGCAAGGGTTTCTTATAAGTTTTTAATCATTTCTGGAAACTCTAATTACGTATTTTAAGAGTTTTACCACAATTAGACAGTTTTCTTACAAGTATGTAATAGAACCGGCAGGATATTAACTGATTCACCAAAAAGACGCTAGAGAAATTCGGCCTCAGTTGTAAACATTAGCAGTATAGTCCTCACTTACAGTCTTTCTACACTAAATTTGAGCTGTATAAACATGAATTCCTAGTATTTGTAAGCAAATTCAAGTGAAAACGCTCTCTAAAGCGGCCGAAGTTGTAAATATTATCAGTTTTCAGGTCATTTCCCTGCTCTTCACGGGTAATGTCATTGATTGAAAACAGCAGGAAATGTAGTAAGAATCTACTAACTTTTATTTCAAGGGTTTCTTATAAGTTTTTAATCATTTCTGGAAACTCTAATTGCGTATTTTAAGAGTTTTACCACAATTAGACAGTTTTCTTACAAGTATGTAATGGAACCGGCAGGATATTAACTGATTCATCAAAAAGACGCTAGAGATATTCGGCCTCAATTGTAAACATTACCAGTATAGTCCTCACTTACAGTCTTTCTACACTAATTGTGAGCTGTGTATACATGAATTCCTAATATTTGAAAGCAAATTCAAGTGAAAACGCTCGCTATAGTGGCCGGAGTTGTAAATATTAGCAGTTTTCTGGTCATTTCACTGCTTTTCACGGGTAATGACATTGATTGAAAACAGCAGGAAATGTAGTAAGAATCTGCTTTTATTTCAAGGGTTTCTTATAAGTTTTTAATCATTTCTGGAAACTCTAATTGCGTATTTTAAGAGTTTTACCACAATTAGACAGTTTTCTTACAAGTATGTAATAGAACCGGCAGGACACTAACTGATTCACCAAAAAGACGCTAGAGAAATTCCGCCTCAGTTGTAAACATTAGCAGTATAGTCCTCACTTACAGTCTTTCTACACTAATTGTGAGCTGTATAAACCTGAATTCCTAATATTTGAAAGCAAATTCGAGTGAAAACGCTCGCTAAAGTGGCCGGAGTTGTAAATATTAGCAGTTTTCAGGTCATTTCCCTGCTTTTCACGGGTAATGTCCACCATTGAAAACAGCAGGAAATGTAGAAAGACTAGTAACTTTTATTTCAAGGGTTTCTTATAAGTTTTTAATTATTTCTGGAAACTCTAATTGCGTACTTTAAGAGTTTTACCACAATTAGACAGTTTTCTTACAAGTATGTAATGGAACCGGCAGGATATTAACTGATTCATCAAAAAGACGCTAGAGAAATTCGGCCTCTATTGTAAACATTAGCAGTATAGTCCTCACTTACAGTCGTTCTACACTAAATTTGAGCTGTATAAACATGAATTCCTAGTATTTGAAAGCAAATTCAAGTGAAAACGCTCGCTGAAGTGGCCGGATTTGTAAATATTTTAAGTTTTCTGGTCATATCACTGCTTTTCACGGGTAATGACATTGATTGAAAACAGCAGGAAATGTAGTAAGAATCTACTAACTTTTATCTCAAGGGTTTCTTATAAGTTTTTAATCATTTCTGGAAACTCTAATTGCGTATTTTAAGAGTTTTACCACAATTAGACAGTTTTCTTACAAGTATGTAATAGAACCGGCAGGATATTAACTGATTCACCAAAAAGACGCTAGAGAAATTCGGCCTCAGTTGTAAACATTAGCAGTATAGTCCTCACTTACAGTCTTTCTACACTAATTGTGAGCTGTATAAACCTGAATTCCTAATATTTGAAAGCAAATTCGAGTGAAAACGCTCGCTAAAGTGGCCGGAGTTGTAAATATTAGCAGTTTTCAGGTCATTTCCCTGCTTTTCACGGGTAATGTCCGTCATTGAAAACAGCAGGAAATGTAGAAAGACTCTAGTAACTTTTATTTCAAGGGTTTCTTATAAGTTTTTAATCATTTCTGGAAACTCTAATTGCGTACTTTAAGAGTTTTACGACAATTAAACAGTTTTCTAACAAGTATGTAATGGAACCGGCAGGATATTAACTGATTCACCAAAAAGACGCTAGAGAAATTCGGCCTCAGTTGTAAACATAAGCAGTATAGTCCTCATTTACAGTCTTTCTACACTAAATTTGACCTGTATAAACATGAATTCCTAGTATTTGAAAGCAAATTCGAGTGAAAACGGTCGCTAAAGTGGCCGGAGTTGTAAATACTATCAGTTTATTGGTCATTTTTCTGCTTTCCACGGGTAATGTCCGTGATTGAAAAGAGCAGGAAATGTAGTAAGAATCTACTAACTTTTATTTCAAGGGTTTCTTATAAGTTTTTAATCATTTCTGGAAACTCTAATTGCGTATTTTAAGAGTTTTACCACAATTAGACAGTTTTCTTACAAGTATGTAATAGAACCGGCAGGATATTAACTGATTCACCAAAAAGACGCTAGAGAAATTCCGCCTCAGTTGTAAACATTAGCAGTATAGTCCTCACTTACAGTCTTTCTACACTAATTGTGAGCTGTATAAACATGAATTCCTAATATTTGAAAGCAAATTCAAGTGAAAACGCTCGCTAAAGTGGCCGGAGTTGTAAATATTAGCAGTTTTCTGGTCATTTCACTGCTTTTCACGGGTAATTACATTGATTGAAAACAGCAGGAAATGTAGTAAGAATCTACTAACTTTTATCTCAAGGGTTTCTTATAAGTTTGTAATCATTTCTGGAAACTCTAATTGCGTATTTTAAGAGTTTTACCACAATTAGACATTTTTCTTACAAGTATGTAATAGACCCGGCAGGATATTAACTGATTCACCAAAAAGACGCTAGAGAAATTCGGCCTCAGTTGTAAACATTAGCAGTATAGTCCTCACTTACAGTCTTTCTACACTAATTGTGAGCTGTATAAACTTGAATTCCTAATATGTAAAAGCAAATTCAAGTGAAAACGCTCGCTAAAGTGGCCGGAGTTGTAAATATTACCAGTTTTCTGGTCATTTCACTGCTTTTCACGGGTAATGACATTGATTGAAAACAGCAGGAAATGTAGTAAGAATCTACTTACTTTTATTTCAAGGTTTTCTCATAAGTTTTGAATCATTTCTGGAAACTTTAATTGCGTATTTTAAGAGTTTCACCACAATTAGACAGTTTTCTAACAAGTATGTACTGGAACAGTGAGGATATTAACTGATTCACCAAAAAGACGCTAGAGAAATTCGGCCTCAGTTGTAAACATTAGCAGTATAGTCCTCACTTACAGTCTTTCTACACTAAATTTGAGCTGTATAAACATGAATTCCTAGTATTTGTAAGCAAATTCAAGTGAAAACGCTCTCTAAAGCGGCCGAAGTTGTAAATATTATCAGTTTTCAGGTCATTTCCCTGCTCTTCACGGGTAATGTCATTGATTGAAAACAGCAGGAAATGTAGTAAGAATCTACTAACTTTTATTTCAAGGGTTTCTTATAAGTTTTTAATCATTTCTGGAAACTCTAATTGCGTACTTTAAGAGTTTTACGACAATTAAACAGTTTTCTAACAAGTATGTAATGGAACCGGCAGGATATTAACTGATTCACCAAAAAGACGCTAGAGAAATTCGGCCTCAGTTGTAAACATAAGCAGTATAGTCCTCACTTACAGTCTTTCTACACTAAATTTGAGCTGTATAAATATGAATTCCTAGTATTTGAAAGCAAATTCAAGTGAAAACGCTAGCTAAAGAGGCCGGATTTGTAAATATTATCAGTTTTCTGGTCATTTCCCTGCATTCCACGGGTAATGTCATTGATTGAAAAAGGCAGGAAATGTAGAAAGAATCAACTAACTTTTATTTCAAAGGTTTCTTATAAGTTTTTAATCATTTCTGGAAACTCTGATTGCGTACTTTAAGAGTTTTACGACAATTAAACAGTTTTCTTACAAGTGTGTAATGGAACCGGCAGGATATTAACTGATTCACCGAAAAGACGCTAGAGAAATTCGGCCTCAGTTGTAAACATTAGACGTATAGTCCTCACTTACAGTCTTTCTACACTAAATTTGAGCTGTATAAACATGAATTCCTAGTATTTGTAAGCAAATTCAAGTGAAAACGCTCTCTAAAGCGGCCAGAGTTGTAAATATTATCAGTTTTCAGGTCATTTTCCTGCTCTTCACGGGTAATGTCATTGATTGAAAACAGCAGGAAATGTAGTAAGAATCTACTAACTTTTATTGCAAGGGTTTCTTATAAGTTTTTAATCATTTCTGGAAACTCTAATTACGTATTTTAAGAGTTTTTCCACAATTAGACAGTTTTCTTACAAGTATGTAATAGAACCGGCAGGATATTAACTGATTCACCAAAAAGACGCTAGAGAAATTCGGCCTCAGTTGTAAACATTAGCAGTATAGTCCTCACTTACAGTCTTTCTACACTAAATTTGAGCTGTATAAACATGAATTCCTAGTATTTGTAAGCAAATTCAAGTGAAAACGCTCTCTAAAGCGGCCGAAGTTGTAAATATTATCAGTTTTCAGGTCATTTCCCTGCTCTTCACGGGTAATGTCATTGATTGAAAACAGCAGGAAATGTAGTAAGAATCTACTAACTTTTATTTCAAGGGTTTCTTATAAGTTTTTAATCATTTCTGGAAACTCTAATTGCGTATTTTAAGAGTTTTACCACAATTAGACAGTTTTCTTACAAGTATGTAATGGAACCGGCAGGATATTAACTGATTCATCAAAAAGACGCTAGAGATATTCGGCCTCAGTTGTAAACATTACCAGTATAGTCCTCACTTACAGTCTTTCTACACTAATTGTGAGCTGTGTATACATGAATTCCTAATATTTGAAAGCAAATTCAAGTGAAAACGCTCGCTATAGTGGCCGGAGTTGTAAATATTAGCAGTTTTCTGGTCATTTCACTGCTTTTCACGGGTAATGACATTGATTGAAAACAGCAGGAAATGTAGTAAGAATCTGCTTTTATTTCAAGGGTTTCTTATAAGTTTTTAATCATTTCTGGAAACTCTAATTGCGTATTTTAAGAGTTTTACCACAATTAGACAGTTTTCTTACAAGTATGTAATAGAACCGGCAGGACACTAACTGATTCACCAAAAAGACGCTAGAGAAATTCCGCCTCAGTTGTAAACATTAGCAGTATAGTCCTCACTTACAGTCTTTCTACACTAATTGTGAGCTGTATAAACCTGAATTCCTAATATTTGAAAGCAAATTCGAGTGAAAACGCTCGCTAAAGTGGCCGGAGTTGTAAATATTAGCAGTTTTCAGTTCATTTCCCTGCTTTTCACGGGTAATGTCCACCATTGAAAACAGCAGGAAATGTAGAAAGACTAGTAACTTTTATTTCAAGGGTTTCTTATAAGTTTTTAATCATTTCTGGAAACTCTAATTGCGTACTTTAAGAGTTTTACCACAATTAGACAGTTTTCTTACAAGTATGTAATGGAACCGGCAGGATATTAACTGATTCATCAAAAAGACGCTAGAGAAATTCGGCCTCTATTGTAAACATTAGCAGTATAGTCCTCACTTACAGTCGTTCTACCCTAAATTTGAGCTGTATAAACATGAATTCCTAGTATTTGAAAGCAAATTCAAGTGAAAACGCTCGCTGAAGTGGCCGGATTTGTAAATATTTTAAGTTTTCTGGTCATATCACTGCTTTTCACGGGTAATGACATTGATTGAAAACAGCAGGAAATGTAGTAAGAATCTACTTACTTTTATTTCAAGGTTTTCTCATAAGTTTTGAATCATTTCTGGAAACTTTAATTGCGTATTTTAAGAGTTTCACCACAATTAGACAGTTTTCTAACAAGTATGTACTGGAACAGTGAGGATATTAACTGATTCACCAAAAAGACGCTAGAGAAATTCGGCCTCAGTTGTAAACATTAGCAGTATAGTCCTCACTTACAGTCTTTCTACACTAAATTTGAGCTGTATAAACATGAATTCCTAGTATTTGTAAGCAAATTCAAGTGAAAACGCTCTCTAAAGCGGCCGAAGTTGTAAATATTATCAGTTTTCAGGTCATTTCCCTGCTCTTCACGGGTAATGTCATTGATTGAAAACAGCAGGAAATGTAGTAAGAATCTACTAACTTTTATTTCAAGGGTTTCTTATAAGTTTTTAATCATTTCTGGAAACTCTAATTGCGTACTTTAAGAGTTTTACGACAATTAAACAGTTTTCTAACAAGTATGTAATGGAACCGGCAGGATATTAACTGATTCACCAAAAAGACGCTAGAGAAATTCGGCCTCAGTTGTAAACATAAGCAGTATAGTCCTCACTTACAGTCTTTCTACACTAAATTTGAGCTGTATAAACATGAATTCCTAGTATTTGAAAGCAAATTCAAGTGAAAACGCTAGCTAAAGAGGCCGGATTTGTAAATATTATCAGTTTTCTGGTCATTTCCCTGCATTCCACGGGTAATGTCATTGATTGAAAAAGGCAGGAAATGTAGAAAGAATCAACTAACTTTTATTTCAAAGGTTTCTTATAAGTTTTTAATCATTTCTGGAAACTCTGATTGCGTACTTTAAGAGTTTTACGACAATTAAACAGTTTTCTTACAAGTGTGTAATGGAACCGGCAGGATATTAACTGATTCACCGAAAAGACGCTAGAGAAATTCGGCCTCAGTTGTAAACATTAGCAGTATAGTCCTCACTTACAGTCTTTCTACACTAATTGTGAGCTGTGTAAACATGAATTCCTAGTATTTGAAAGCAAATTCAAGTGAAAACGCTCGCTAAAGTGGCCGGATTTGTAAATATTATCAGTTTTCTGGTCATTTCCCTGCATTCCACGGGTAATGTCATTGATTGAAAAAGGCAGGAAATATAGAAAGAATCAACTAACTTTTATTTCAAGGGTTTCTTATAAGTTTTTAATCATTTCTGGAAACTTTAAATGCGTATTTTAAGAGTTTCACCACAATTAGACAGTTTTCTTACAAGTTTGTACTGGAACAATGAGGATATTAACTGATTCACCAAAAAGACGCTAGAGAAATTCGGCCTCAGTTGTAAACATTAGACGTATAGTCCTCACTTACAGTCTTTCTACACTAAATTTGAGCTGTATAAACATGAATTCCTAGTATTTGTAAGCAAATTCAAGTGAAAACGCTCTCTAAAGCGGCCAGAGTTGTAAATATTATCAGTTTTCAGGTCATTTTCCTGCTCTTCACGGGTAATGTCATTGATTGAAAACAGCAGGAAATGTAGTAAGAATCTACTAACTTTTATTGCAAGGGTTTCTTATAAGTTTTTAATCATTTCTGGAAACTCTAATTACGTATTTTAAGAGTTTTACCACAATTAGACAGTTTTCTTACAAGTATGTAATAGAACCGGCAGGATATTAACTGATTCACCAAAAAGACGCTAGAGAAATTCGGCCTCAGTTGTAAACATTAGCAGTATAGTCCTCACTTACAGTCTTTCTACACTAAATTTGAGCTGTATAAACATGAATTCCTAGTATTTGTAAGCAAATTCAAGTGAAAACGCTCTCTAAAGCGGCCGAAGTTGTAAATATTATCAGTTTTCAGGTCATTTCCCTGCTCTTCACGGGTAATGTCATTGATTGAAAACAGCAGGAAATGTAGTAAGAATCTACTAACTTTTATTTCAAGGGTTTCTTATAAGTTTTTAATCATTTCTGGAAACTCTAATTGCGTATTTTAAGAGTTTTACCACAATTAGACAGTTTTCTTACAAGTATGTAATGGAACCGGCAGGATATTAACTGATTCATCAAAAAGACGCTAGAGATATTCGGCCTCAATTGTAAACATTACCAGTATAGTCCTCACTTACAGTCTTTCTACACTAATTGTGAGCTGTGTATACATGAATTCCTAATATTTGAAAGCAAATTCAAGTGAAAACGCTCGCTATAGTGGCCGGAGTTGTAAATATTAGCAGTTTTCTGGTCATTTCACTGCTTTTCACGGGTAATGACATTGATTGAAAACAGCAGGAAATGTAGTAAGAATCTGCTTTTATTTCAAGGGTTTCTTATAAGTTTTTAATCATTTCTGGAAACTCTAATTGCGTATTTTAAGAGTTTTACCACAATTAGACAGTTTTCTTACAAGTATGTAATAGAACCGGCAGGACACTAACTGATTCACCAAAAAGACGCTAGAGAAATTCCGCCTCAGTTGTAAACATTAGCAGTATAGTCCTCACTTACAGTCTTTCTACACTAATTGTGAGCTGTATAAACCTGAATTCCTAATATTTGAAAGCAAATTCGAGTGAAAACGCTCGCTAAAGTGGCCGGAGTTGTAAATATTAGCAGTTTTCAGGTCATTTCCCTGCTTTTCACGGGTAATGTCCACCATTGAAAACAGCAGGAAATGTAGAAAGACTAGTAACTTTTATTTCAAGGGTTTCTTATAAGTTTTTAATTATTTCTGGAAACTCTAATTGCGTACTTTAAGAGTTTTACCACAATTAGACAGTTTTCTTACAAGTATGTAATGGAACCGGCAGGATATTAACTGATTCATCAAAAAGACGCTAGAGAAATTCGGCCTCTATTGTAAACATTAGCAGTATAGTCCTCACTTACAGTCGTTCTACACTAAATTTGAGCTGTATAAACATGAATTCCTAGTATTTGAAAGCAAATTCAAGTGAAAACGCTCGCTGAAGTGGCCGGATTTGTAAATATTTTAAGTTTTCTGGTCATATCACTGC
This sequence comes from Myotis nattereri, assembly GCF_964212035.1. NCBI lineage: Eukaryota > Metazoa > Chordata > Mammalia > Chiroptera > Vespertilionidae > Myotis > Myotis nattereri. The sequence continues at coordinate 1,574,616 of NC_138083.1, forward strand.
TTTTCACGGGTAATGACATTGATTGAAAACAGCAGGAAATGTAGTAAGAATCTACTAACTTTTATCTCAAGGGTTTCTTATAAGTTTTTAATCATTTCTGGAAACTCTAATTGCGTATTTTAAGAGTTTTACCACAATTAGACAGTTTTCTTACAAGTATGTAATAGAACCGGCAGGATATTAACTGATTCACCAAAAAGACGCTAGAGAAATTCGGCCTCAGTTGTAAACATTAGCAGTATAGTCCTCACTTACAGTCTTTCTACACTAATTGTGAGCTGTATAAACCTGAATTCCTAATATTTGAAAGCAAATTCGAGTGAAAACGCTCGCTAAAGTGGCCGGAGTTGTAAATATTAGCAGTTTTCAGGTCATTTCCCTGCTTTTCACGGGTAATGTCCGTCATTGAAAACAGCAGGAAATGTAGAAAGACTCTAGTAACTTTTATTTCAAGGGTTTCTTATAAGTTTTTAATCATTTCTGGAAACTCTAATTGCGTACTTTAAGAGTTTTACGACAATTAAACAGTTTTCTAACAAGTATGTAATGGAACCGGCAGGATATTAACTGATTCACCAAAAAGACGCTAGAGAAATTCGGCCTCAGTTGTAAACATAAGCAGTATAGTCCTCATTTACAGTCTTTCTACACTAAATTTGACCTGTATAAACATGAATTCCTAGTATTTGAAAGCAAATTCGAGTGAAAACGGTCGCTAAAGTGGCCGGAGTTGTAAATACTATCAGTTTATTGGTCATTTTTCTGCTTTCCACGGGTAATGTCCGTGATTGAAAAGAGCAGGAAATGTAGTAAGAATCTACTAACTTTTATTTCAAGGGTTTCTTATAAGTTTTTAATCATTTCTGGAAACTCTAATTGCGTATTTTAAGAGTTTTACCACAATTAGACAGTTTTCTTACAAGTATGTAATAGAACCGGCAGGATATTAACTGATTCACCAAAAAGACGCTAGAGAAATTCCGCCTCAGTTGTAAACATTAGCAGTATAGTCCTCACTTACAGTCTTTCTACACTAATTGTGAGCTGTATAAACATGAATTCCTAATATTTGAAAGCAAATTCAAGTGAAAACGCTCGCTAAAGTGGCCGGAGTTGTAAATATTAGCAGTTTTCTGGTCATTTCACTGCTTTTCACGGGTAATTACATTGATTGAAAACAGCAGGAAATGTAGTAAGAATCTACTAACTTTTATCTCAAGGGTTTCTTATAAGTTTGTAATCATTTCTGGAAACTCTAATTGCGTATTTTAAGAGTTTTACCACAATTAGACATTTTTCTTACAAGTATGTAATAGACCCGGCAGGATATTAACTGATTCACCAAAAAGACGCTAGAGAAATTCGGCCTCAGTTGTAAACATTAGCAGTATAGTCCTCACTTACAGTCTTTCTACACTAATTGTGAGCTGTATAAACTTGAATTCCTAATATGTAAAAGCAAATTCAAGTGAAAACGCTCGCTAAAGTGGCCGGAGTTGTAAATATTACCAGTTTTCTGGTCATTTCACTGCTTTTCACGGGTAATGACATTGATTGAAAACAGCAGGAAATGTAGTAAGAATCTACTTACTTTTATTTCAAGGTTTTCTCATAAGTTTTGAATCATTTCTGGAAACTTTAATTGCGTATTTTAAGAGTTTCACCACAATTAGACAGTTTTCTAACAAGTATGTACTGGAACAGTGAGGATATTAACTGATTCACCAAAAAGACGCTAGAGAAATTCGGCCTCAGTTGTAAACATTAGCAGTATAGTCCTCACTTACAGTCTTTCTACACTAAATTTGAGCTGTATAAACATGAATTCCTAGTATTTGTAAGCAAATTCAAGTGAAAACGCTCTCTAAAGCGGCCGAAGTTGTAAATATTATCAGTTTTCAGGTCATTTCCCTGCTCTTCACGGGTAATGTCATTGATTGAAAACAGCAGGAAATGTAGTAAGAATCTACTAACTTTTATTTCAAGGGTTTCTTATAAGTTTTTAATCATTTCTGGAAACTCTAATTGCGTACTTTAAGAGTTTTACGACAATTAAACAGTTTTCTAACAAGTATGTAATGGAACCGGCAGGATATTAACTGATTCACCAAAAAGACGCTAGAGAAATTCGGCCTCAGTTGTAAACATAAGCAGTATAGTCCTCACTTACAGTCTTTCTACACTAAATTTGAGCTGTATAAATATGAATTCCTAGTATTTGAAAGCAAATTCAAGTGAAAACGCTAGCTAAAGAGGCCGGATTTGTAAATATTATCAGTTTTCTGGTCATTTCCCTGCATTCCACGGGTAATGTCATTGATTGAAAAAGGCAGGAAATGTAGAAAGAATCAACTAACTTTTATTTCAAAGGTTTCTTATAAGTTTTTAATCATTTCTGGAAACTCTGATTGCGTACTTTAAGAGTTTTACGACAATTAAACAGTTTTCTTACAAGTGTGTAATGGAACCGGCAGGATATTAACTGATTCACCGAAAAGACGCTAGAGAAATTCGGCCTCAGTTGTAAACATTAGACGTATAGTCCTCACTTACAGTCTTTCTACACTAAATTTGAGCTGTATAAACATGAATTCCTAGTATTTGTAAGCAAATTCAAGTGAAAACGCTCTCTAAAGCGGCCAGAGTTGTAAATATTATCAGTTTTCAGGTCATTTTCCTGCTCTTCACGGGTAATGTCATTGATTGAAAACAGCAGGAAATGTAGTAAGAATCTACTAACTTTTATTGCAAGGGTTTCTTATAAGTTTTTAATCATTTCTGGAAACTCTAATTACGTATTTTAAGAGTTTTTCCACAATTAGACAGTTTTCTTACAAGTATGTAATAGAACCGGCAGGATATTAACTGATTCACCAAAAAGACGCTAGAGAAATTCGGCCTCAGTTGTAAACATTAGCAGTATAGTCCTCACTTACAGTCTTTCTACACTAAATTTGAGCTGTATAAACATGAATTCCTAGTATTTGTAAGCAAATTCAAGTGAAAACGCTCTCTAAAGCGGCCGAAGTTGTAAATATTATCAGTTTTCAGGTCATTTCCCTGCTCTTCACGGGTAATGTCATTGATTGAAAACAGCAGGAAATGTAGTAAGAATCTACTAACTTTTATTTCAAGGGTTTCTTATAAGTTTTTAATCATTTCTGGAAACTCTAATTGCGTATTTTAAGAGTTTTACCACAATTAGACAGTTTTCTTACAAGTATGTAATGGAACCGGCAGGATATTAACTGATTCATCAAAAAGACGCTAGAGATATTCGGCCTCAATTGTAAACATTACCAGTATAGTCCTCACTTACAGTCTTTCTACACTAATTGTGAGCTGTGTATACATGAATTCCTAATATTTGAAAGCAAATTCAAGTGAAAACGCTCGCTATAGTGGCCGGAGTTGTAAATATTAGCAGTTTTCTGGTCATTTCACTGCTTTTCACGGGTAATGACATTGATTGAAAACAGCAGGAAATGTAGTAAGAATCTGCTTTTATTTCAAGGGTTTCTTATAAGTTTTTAATCATTTCTGGAAACTCTAATTGCGTATTTTAAGAGTTTTACCACAATTAGACAGTTTTCTTACAAGTATGTAATAGAACCGGCAGGACACTAACTGATTCACCAAAAAGACGCTAGAGAAATTCCGCCTCAGTTGTAAACATTAGCAGTATAGTCCTCACTTACAGTCTTTCTACACTAATTGTGAGCTGTATAAACCTGAATTCCTAATATTTGAAAGCAAATTCGAGTGAAAACGCTCGCTAAAGTGGCCGGAGTTGTAAATATTAGCAGTTTTCAGGTCATTTCCCTGCTTTTCACGGGTAATGTCCACCATTGAAAACAGCAGGAAATGTAGAAAGACTAGTAACTTTTATTTCAAGGGTTTCTTATAAGTTTTTAATTATTTCTGGAAACTCTAATTGCGTACTTTAAGAGTTTTACCACAATTAGACAGTTTTCTTACAAGTATGTAATGGAACCGGCAGGATATTAACTGATTCATCAAAAAGACGCTAGAGAAATTCGGCCTCTATTGTAAACATTAGCAGTATAGTCCTCACTTACAGTCGTTCTACACTAAATTTGAGCTGTATAAACATGAATTCCTAGTATTTGAAAGCAAATTCAAGTGAAAACGCTCGCTGAAGTGGCCGGATTTGTAAATATTTTAAGTTTTCTGGTCATATCACTGCTTTTCACGGGTAATGACATTGATTGAAAACAGCAGGAAATGTAGTAAGAATCTACTAACTTTTATCTCAAGGGTTTCTTATAAGTTTTTAATCATTTCTGGAAACTCTAATTGCGTATTTTAAGAGTTTTACCACAATTAGACAGTTTTCTTACAAGTATGTAATAGAACCGGCAGGATATTAACTGATTCACCAAAAAGACGCTAGAGAAATTCGGCCTCAGTTGTAAACATTAGCAGTATAGTCCTCACTTACAGTCTTTCTACACTAATTGTGAGCTGTATAAACCTGAATTCCTAATATTTGAAAGCAAATTCGAGTGAAAACGCTCGCTAAAGTGGCCGGAGTTGTAAATATTAGCAGTTTTCAGGTCATTTCCCTGCTTTTCACGGGTAATGTCCGTCATTGAAAACAGCAGGAAATGTAGAAAGACTCTAGTAACTTTTATTTCAAGGGTTTCTTATAAGTTTTTAATCATTTCTGGAAACTCTAATTGCGTACTTTAAGAGTTTTACGACAATTAAACAGTTTTCTAACAAGTATGTAATGGAACCGGCAGGATATTAACTGATTCACCAAAAAGACGCTAGAGAAATTCGGCCTCAGTTGTAAACATAAGCAGTATAGTCCTCATTTACAGTCTTTCTACACTAAATTTGACCTGTATAAACATGAATTCCTAGTATTTGAAAGCAAATTCGAGTGAAAACGGTCGCTAAAGTGGCCGGAGTTGTAAATACTATCAGTTTATTGGTCATTTTTCTGCTTTCCACGGGTAATGTCCGTGATTGAAAAGAGCAGGAAATGTAGTAAGAATCTACTAACTTTTATTTCAAGGGTTTCTTATAAGTTTTTAATCATTTCTGGAAACTCTAATTGCGTATTTTAAGAGTTTTACCACAATTAGACAGTTTTCTTACAAGTATGTAATAGAACCGGCAGGATATTAACTGATTCACCAAAAAGACGCTAGAGAAATTCCGCCTCAGTTGTAAACATTAGCAGTATAGTCCTCACTTACAGTCTTTCTACACTAATTGTGAGCTGTATAAACATGAATTCCTAATATTTGAAAGCAAATTCAAGTGAAAACGCTCGCTAAAGTGGCCGGAGTTGTAAATATTAGCAGTTTTCTGGTCATTTCACTGCTTTTCACGGGTAATTACATTGATTGAAAACAGCAGGAAATGTAGTAAGAATCTACTAACTTTTATCTCAAGGGTTTCTTATAAGTTTGTAATCATTTCTGGAAACTCTAATTGCGTATTTTAAGAGTTTTACCACAATTAGACATTTTTCTTACAAGTATGTAATAGACCCGGCAGGATATTAACTGATTCACCAAAAAGACGCTAGAGAAATTCGGCCTCAGTTGTAAACATTAGCAGTATAGTCCTCACTTACAGTCTTTCTACACTAATTGTGAGCTGTATAAACTTGAATTCCTAATATGTAAAAGCAAATTCAAGTGAAAACGCTCGCTAAAGTGGCCGGAGTTGTAAATATTACCAGTTTTCTGGTCATTTCACTGCTTTTCACGGGTAATGACATTGATTGAAAACAGCAGGAAATGTAGTAAGAATCTACTTACTTTTATTTCAAGGTTTTCTCATAAGTTTTGAATCATTTCTGGAAACTTTAATTGCGTATTTTAAGAGTTTCACCACAATTAGACAGTTTTCTAACAAGTATGTACTGGAACAGTGAGGATATTAACTGATTCACCAAAAAGACGCTAGAGAAATTCGGCCTCAGTTGTAAACATTAGCAGTATAGTCCTCACTTACAGTCTTTCTACACTAAATTTGAGCTGTATAAACATGAATTCCTAGTATTTGTAAGCAAATTCAAGTGAAAACGCTCTCTAAAGCGGCCGAAGTTGTAAATATTATCAGTTTTCAGGTCATTTCCCTGCTCTTCACGGGTAATGTCATTGATTGAAAACAGCAGGAAATGTAGTAAGAATCTACTAACTTTTATTTCAAGGGTTTCTTATAAGTTTTTAATCATTTCTGGAAACTCTAATTGCGTACTTTAAGAGTTTTACGACAATTAAACAGTTTTCTAACAAGTATGTAATGGAACCGGCAGGATATTAACTGATTCACCAAAAAGACGCTAGAGAAATTCGGCCTCAGTTGTAAACATAAGCAGTATAGTCCTCACTTACAGTCTTTCTACACTAAATTTGAGCTGTATAAATATGAATTCCTAGTATTTGAAAGCAAATTCAAGTGAAAACGCTAGCTAAAGAGGCCGGATTTGTAAATATTATCAGTTTTCTGGTCATTTCCCTGCATTCCACGGGTAATGTCATTGATTGAAAAAGGCAGGAAATGTAGAAAGAATCAACTAACTTTTATTTCAAAGGTTTCTTATAAGTTTTTAATCATTTCTGGAAACTCTGATTGCGTACTTTAAGAGTTTTACGACAATTAAACAGTTTTCTTACAAGTGTGTAATGGAACCGGCAGGATATTAACTGATTCACCGAAAAGACGCTAGAGAAATTCGGCCTCAGTTGTAAACATTAGACGTATAGTCCTCACTTACAGTCTTTCTACACTAAATTTGAGCTGTATAAACATGAATTCCTAGTATTTGTAAGCAAATTCAAGTGAAAACGCTCTCTAAAGCGGCCAGAGTTGTAAATATTATCAGTTTTCAGGTCATTTTCCTGCTCTTCACGGGTAATGTCATTGATTGAAAACAGCAGGAAATGTAGTAAGAATCTACTAACTTTTATTGCAAGGGTTTCTTATAAGTTTTTAATCATTTCTGGAAACTCTAATTACGTATTTTAAGAGTTTTTCCACAATTAGACAGTTTTCTTACAAGTATGTAATAGAACCGGCAGGATATTAACTGATTCACCAAAAAGACGCTAGAGAAATTCGGCCTCAGTTGTAAACATTAGCAGTATAGTCCTCACTTACAGTCTTTCTACACTAAATTTGAGCTGTATAAACATGAATTCCTAGTATTTGTAAGCAAATTCAAGTGAAAACGCTCTCTAAAGCGGCCGAAGTTGTAAATATTATCAGTTTTCAGGTCATTTCCCTGCTCTTCACGGGTAATGTCATTGATTGAAAACAGCAGGAAATGTAGTAAGAATCTACTAACTTTTATTTCAAGGGTTTCTTATAAGTTTTTAATCATTTCTGGAAACTCTAATTGCGTATTTTAAGAGTTTTACCACAATTAGACAGTTTTCTTACAAGTATGTAATGGAACCGGCAGGATATTAACTGATTCATCAAAAAGACGCTAGAGATATTCGGCCTCAGTTGTAAACATTACCAGTATAGTCCTCACTTACAGTCTTTCTACACTAATTGTGAGCTGTGTATACATGAATTCCTAATATTTGAAAGCAAATTCAAGTGAAAACGCTCGCTATAGTGGCCGGAGTTGTAAATATTAGCAGTTTTCTGGTCATTTCACTGCTTTTCACGGGTAATGACATTGATTGAAAACAGCAGGAAATGTAGTAAGAATCTGCTTTTATTTCAAGGGTTTCTTATAAGTTTTTAATCATTTCTGGAAACTCTAATTGCGTATTTTAAGAGTTTTACCACAATTAGACAGTTTTCTTACAAGTATGTAATAGAACCGGCAGGACACTAACTGATTCACCAAAAAGACGCTAGAGAAATTCCGCCTCAGTTGTAAACATTAGCAGTATAGTCCTCACTTACAGTCTTTCTACACTAATTGTGAGCTGTATAAACCTGAATTCCTAATATTTGAAAGCAAATTCGAGTGAAAACGCTCGCTAAAGTGGCCGGAGTTGTAAATATTAGCAGTTTTCAGTTCATTTCCCTGCTTTTCACGGGTAATGTCCACCATTGAAAACAGCAGGAAATGTAGAAAGACTAGTAACTTTTATTTCAAGGGTTTCTTATAAGTTTTTAATCATTTCTGGAAACTCTAATTGCGTACTTTAAGAGTTTTACCACAATTAGACAGTTTTCTTACAAGTATGTAATGGAACCGGCAGGATATTAACTGATTCATCAAAAAGACGCTAGAGAAATTCGGCCTCTATTGTAAACATTAGCAGTATAGTCCTCACTTACAGTCGTTCTACCCTAAATTTGAGCTGTATAAACATGAATTCCTAGTATTTGAAAGCAAATTCAAGTGAAAACGCTCGCTGAAGTGGCCGGATTTGTAAATATTTTAAGTTTTCTGGTCATATCACTGCTTTTCACGGGTAATGACATTGATTGAAAACAGCAGGAAATGTAGTAAGAATCTACTTACTTTTATTTCAAGGTTTTCTCATAAGTTTTGAATCATTTCTGGAAACTTTAATTGCGTATTTTAAGAGTTTCACCACAATTAGACAGTTTTCTAACAAGTATGTACTGGAACAGTGAGGATATTAACTGATTCACCAAAAAGACGCTAGAGAAATTCGGCCTCAGTTGTAAACATTAGCAGTATAGTCCTCACTTACAGTCTTTCTACACTAAATTTGAGCTGTATAAACATGAATTCCTAGTATTTGTAAGCAAATTCAAGTGAAAACGCTCTCTAAAGCGGCCGAAGTTGTAAATATTATCAGTTTTCAGGTCATTTCGCTGCTCTTCACGGGTAATGTCATTGATTGAAAACAGCAGGAAATGTAGTAAGAATCTACTAACTTTTATTTCAAGGGTTTCTTATAAGTTTTTAATCATTTCTGGAAACTCTAATTGCGTACTTTAAGAGTTTTACGACAATTAAACAGTTTTCTAACAAGTATGTAATGGAACCGGCAGGATATTAACTGATTCACCAAAAAGACGCTAGAGAAATTCGGCCTCAGTTGTAAACATAAGCAGTATAGTCCTCACTTACAGTCTTTCTACACTAAATTTGAGCTGTATAAACATGAATTCCTAGTATTTGAAAGCAAATTCAAGTGAAAACGCTAGCTAAAGAGGCCGGATTTGTAAATATTATCAGTTTTCTGGTCATTTCCCTGCATTCCACGGGTAATGTCATTGATTGAAAAAGGCAGGAAATGTAGAAAGAATCAACTAACTTTTATTTCAAAGGTTTCTTATAAGTTTTTAATCATTTCTGGAAACTCTGATTGCGTACTTTAAGAGTTTTACGACAATTAAACAGTTTTCTTACAAGTGTGTAATGGAACCGGCAGGATATTAACTGATTCACCGAAAAGACGCTAGAGAAATTCGGCCTCAGTTGTAAACATTAGCAGTATAGTCCTCACTTACAGTCTTTCTACACTAATTGTGAGCTGTGTAAACATGAATTCCTAGTATTTGAAAGCAAATTCAAGTGAAAACGCTCGCTAAAGTGGCCGGATTTGTAAATATTATCAGTTTTCTGGTCATTTCCCTGCATTCCACGGGTAATGTCATTGATTGAAAAAGGCAGGAAATATAGAAAGAATCAACTAACTTTTATTTCAAGGGTTTCTTATAAGTTTTTAATCATTTCTGGAAACTTTAAATGCGTATTTTAAGAGATTCACCACAATTAGACAGTTTTCTTACAAGTTTGTACTGGAACAATGAGGATATTAACTGATTCACCAAAAAGACGCTAGAGAAATTCGGCCTCAGTTGTAAACATTAGACGTATAGTCCTCACTTACAGTCTTTCTACACTAAATTTGAGCTGTATAAACATGAATTCCTAGTATTTGTAAGCAAATTCAAGTGAAAACGCTCTCTAAAGCGGCCAGAGTTGTAAATATTATCAGTTTTCAGGTCATTTTCCTGCTCTTCACGGGTAATGTCATTGATTGAAAACAGCAGGAAATGTAGTAAGAATCTACTAACTTTTATTGCAAGGGTTTCTTATAAGTTTTTAATCATTTCTGGAAACTCTAATTACGTATTTTAAGAGTTTTACCACAATTAGACAGTTTTCTTACAAGTATGTAATAGAACCGGCAGGATATTAACTGATTCACCAAAAAGACGCTAGAGAAATTCGGCCTCAGTTGTAAACATTAGCAGTATAGTCCTCACTTACAGTCTTTCTACACTAAATTTGAGCTGTATAAACATGAATTCCTAGTATTTGTAAGCAAATTCAAGTGAAAACGCTCTCTAAAGCGGCCGAAGTTGTAAATATTATCAGTTTTCAGGTCATTTCCCTGCTCTTCACGGGTAATGTCATTGATTGAAAACAGCAGGAAATGTAGTAAGAATCTACTAACTTTTATTTCAAGGGTTTCTTATAAGTTTTTAATCATTTCTGGAAACTCTAATTGCGTATTTTAAGAGTTTTACCACAATTAGACAGTTTTCTTACAAGTATGTAATGGAACCGGCAGGATATTAACTGATTCATCAAAAAGACGCTAGAGATATTCGGCCTCAATTGTAAACATTACCAGTATAGTCCTCACTTACAGTCTTTCTACACTAATTGTGAGCTGTGTATACATGAATTCCTAATATTTGAAAGCAAATTCAAGTGAAAACGCTCGCTATAGTGGCCGGAGTTGTAAATATTAGCAGTTTTCTGGTCATTTCACTGCTTTTCACGGGTAATGACATTGATTGAAAACAGCAGGAAATGTAGTAAGAATCTGCTTTTATTTCAAGGGTTTCTTATAAGTTTTTAATCATTTCTGGAAACTCTAATTGCGTATTTTAAGAGTTTTACCACAATTAGACAGTTTTCTTACAAGTATGTAATAGAACCGGCAGGACACTAACTGATTCACCAAAAAGACGCTAGAGAAATTCCGCCTCAGTTGTAAACATTAGCAGTATAGTCCTCACTTACAGTCTTTCTACACTAATTGTGAGCTGTATAAACCTGAATTCCTAATATTTGAAAGCAAATTCGAGTGAAAACGCTCGCTAAAGTGGCCGGAGTTGTAAATATTAGCAGTTTTCAGTTCATTTCCCTGCTTTTCACGGGTAATGTCCACCATTGAAAACAGCAGGAAATGTAGAAAGACTAGTAACTTTTATTTCAAGGGTTTCTTATAAGTTTTTAATCATTTCTGGAAACTCTAATTGCGTACTTTAAGAGTTTTACCACAATTAGACAGTTTTCTTACAAGTATGTAATGGAACCAGCAGGATATTAACTGATTCATCAAAAAGACGCTAGAGAAATTCGGCCTCTATTGTAAACATTAGCAGTATAGTCCTCACTTACAGTCGTTCTACCCTAAATTTGAGCTGTATAAACATGAATTCCTAGTATTTGAAAGCAAATTCAAGTGAAAACGCTCGCTGAAGTGGCCGGATTTGTAAATATTTTAAGTTTTCTGGTCATATCACTGCTTTTCACGGGTAATGACATTGATTGAAAACAGCAGGAAATGTAGTAAGAATCTACTAACTTTTATCTCAAGGGTTTCTTATAAGTTTTTAATCATTTCTGGAAACTCTAATTGCGTATTTTAAGAGTTTTACCACAATTAGACAGTTTTCTTACAAGTATGTAATAGAACCGGCAGGATATTAACTGATTCACCAAAAAGACGCTAGAGAAATTCGGCCTCAGTTGTAAACATTAGCAGTATAGTCCTCACTTACAGTCTTTCTACACTAATTGTGAGCTGTATAAACATGAATTCCTAATATTTGAAAGCAAATTCGAGTGAAAACGCTCGCTAAAGTGGCCGGAGTTGTAAATATTAGCAGTTTTCAGGTCATTTCCCTGCTTTTCACGGGTAATGTCCGTCATTGAAAACAGCAGGAAATGTAGAAAGACTCTAGTAACTTTTATTTCAAGGGTTTCTTATAAGTTTTTAATCATTTCTGGAAACTCTAATTGCGTACTTTAAGAGTTTTACGACAATTAAACAGTTTTCTAACAAGTATGTAATGGAACCGGCAGGATATTAACTGATTCACCAAAAAGACGCTAGAGAAATTCGGCCTCAGTTGTAAACATAAGCAGTATAGTCCTCATTTACAGTCTTTCTACACTAAATTTGACCTGTATAAACATGAATTCCTAGTATTTGAAAGCAAATTCGAGTGAAAACGGTCGCTAAAGTGGCCGGAGTTGTAAATACTATCAGTTTATTGGTCATTTTTCTGCTTTCCACGGGTAATGTCCGTGATTGAAAAGAGCAGGAAATGTAGTAAGAATCTACTAACTTTTATTTCAAGGGTTTCTTATAAGTTTTTAATCATTTCTGGAAACTCTAATTGCGTATTTTAAGAGTTTTACCACAATTAGACAGTTTTCTTACAAGTATGTAATAGAACCGGCAGGATATTAACTGATTCACCAAAAAGACGCTAGAGAAATTCCGCCTCAGTTGTAAACATTACCAGTATAGTCCTCACTTACAGTCTTTCTACACTAATTGTGAGCTGTGTATACATGAATTCCTAATATTTGAAAGCAAATTCAAGTGAAAACGCTCGCTATAGTGGCCGGAGTTGTAAATATTAGCAGTTTTCTGGTCATTTCACTGCTTTTCACGGGTAATGACATTGATTGAAAACAGCAGGAAATGTAGTAAGAATCTGCTTTTATTTCAAGGGTTTCTTATAAGTTTTTAATCATTTCTGGAAACTCTAATTGCGTATTTTAAGAGTTTTACCACAATTAGACAGTTTTCTTACAAGTATGTAATAGAACCGGCAGGACACTAACTGATTCACCAAAAAGACGCTAGAGAAATTCCGCCTCAGTTGTAAACATTAGCAGTATAGTCCTCACTTACAGTCTTTCTACACTAATTGTGAGCTGTATAAACCTGAATTCCTAATATTTGAAAGCAAATTCGAGTGAAAACGCTCGCTAAAGTGGCCGGAGTTGTAAATATTAGCAGTTTTCAGTTCATTTCCCTGCTTTTCACGGGTAATGTCCACCATTGAAAACAGCAGGAAATGTAGAAAGACTAGTAACTTTTATTTCAAGGGTTTCTTATAAGTTTTTAATCATTTCTGGAAACTCTAATTGCGTACTTTAAGAGTTTTACCACAATTAGACAGTTTTCTTACAAGTATGTAATGGAACCAGCAGGATATTAACTGATTCATCAAAAAGACGCTAGAGAAATTCGGCCTCTATTGTAAACATTAGCAGTATAGTCCTCACTTACAGTCGTTCTACCCTAAATTTGAGCTGTATAAACATGAATTCCTAGTATTTGAAAGCAAATTCAAGTGAAAACGCTCGCTGAAGTGGCCGGATTTGTAAATATTTTAAGTTTTCTGGTCATATCACTGCTTTTCACGGGTAATGACATTGATTGAAAACAGCAGGAAATGTAGTAAGAATCTACTAACTTTTATCTCAAGGGTTTCTTATAAGTTTTTAATCATTTCTGGAAACTCTAATTGCGTATTTTAAGAGTTTTACCACAATTAGACAGTTTTCTTACAAGTATGTAATAGAACCGGCAGGATATTAACTGATTCACCAAAAAGACGCTAGAGAAATTCGGCCTCAGTTGTAAACATTAGCAGTATAGTCCTCACTTACAGTCTTTCTACACTAATTGTGAGCTGTATAAACATGAATTCCTAATATTTGAAAGCAAATTCGAGTGAAAACGCTCGCTAAAGTGGCCGGAGTTGTAAATATTAGCAGTTTTCTGGTCATTTCACTGCTTTTCACGGGTAATGACATTGATTGAAAACAGCAGGAAATGTAGTAAGAATCTGCTTTTATTTCAAGGGTTTCTTATAAGTTTTTAATCATTTCTGGAAACTCTAATTGCGTATTTTAAGAGTTTTACCACAATTAGACAGTTTTCTTACAAGTATGTAATAGAACCGGCAGGACACTAACTGATTCACCAAAAAGACGCTAGAGAAATTCCGCCTCAGTTGTAAACATTAGCAGTATAGTCCTCACTTACAGTCTTTCTACACTAATTGTGAGCTGTATAAACCTGAATTCCTAATATTTGAAAGCAAATTCGAGTGAAAACGCTCGCTAAAGTGGCCGGAGTTGTAAATATTAGCAGTTTTCAGGTCATTTCCCTGCTTTTCACGGGTAATGTCCACCATTGAAAACAGCAGGAAATGTAGAAAGACTAGTAACTTTTATTTCAAGGGTTTCATATAAGTTTTTAATCATTTCTGGAAACTCTAATTGCGTACTTTAAGAGTTTTACCACAATTAGACAGTTTTCTTACAAGTATGTAATGGAACCGGCAGGATATTAACTGATTCATCAAAAAGACGCTAGAGAAATTCGGCCTCTATTGTAAACATTAGCAGTATAGTCCTCACTTACAGTCGTTCTACACTAAATTTGAGCTGTATAAACATGAATTCCTAGTATTTGAAAGCAAATTCAAGTGAAAACGCTCGCTGAAGTGGCCGGATTTGTAAATATTTTAAGTTTTCTGGTCATATCACTGCTTTTCACGGGTAATGACATTGATTGAAAACAGCAGGAAATGTAGTAAGAATCTACTAACTTTTATCTCAAGGGTTTCTTATAAGTTTTTAATCATTTCTGGAAACTCTAATTGCGTATTTTAAGAGTTTTACCACAATTAGACAGTTTTCTTACAAGTATGTAATAGAACCGGCAGGATATTAACTGATTCACCAAAAAGACGCTAGAGAAATTCGGCCTCAGTTGTAAACATTAGCAGTATAGTCCTCACTTACAGTCTTTCTACACTAATTGTGAGCTGTATAAACATGAATTCCTAATATTTGAAAGCAAATTCGAGTGAAAACGCTCGCTAAAGTGGCCGGAGTTGTAAATATTAGCAGTTTTCAGGTCATTTCCCTGCTTTTCACGGGTAATGTCCGTCATTGAAAACAGCAGGAAATGTAGAAAGACTCTAGTAACTTTTATTTCAAGGGTTTCTTATAAGTTTTTAATCATTTCTGGAAACTCTAATTGCGTATTTTAAGAGTTTTACCACAATTAGACAGTTTTCTTACAAGTATGTAATAGAACCGGCAGGATATTAACTGATTCACCAAAAAGACGCTAGAGAAATTCCGCCTCAGTTGTAAACATTTGCAGTATAGTCCTCACTTACAGTCTTTCTACACTAATTGTGAGCTGTATAAACATGAATTCCTAATATTTGAAAGCAAATTCAAGTGAAAACGCTCGCTAAAGTGGCCGGAGTTGTAAATATTAGCAGTTTTCTGGTCATTTCACTGCTTTTCACGGGTAATTACATTGATTGAAAACAGCAGGAAATGTAGTAAGAATCTACTAACTTTTATCTCAAGGGTTTCTTATAAGTTTGTAATCATTTCTGGAAACTCTAATTGCGTATTGTAAGAGTTTTACCACAATTAGACATTTTTCTTACAAGTATGTAATAGACCCGGCAGGATATTAACTGATTCACCAAAAAGACGCTAGAGAAATTCGGCCTCAGTTGTAAACATTAGCAGTATAGTCCTCACTTACAGTCTTTCTACACTAATTGTGAGCTGTATAAACTTGAATTCCTAATATGTAAAAGCAAATTCAAGTGAAAACGCTCGCTAAAGTGGCCGGAGTTGTAAATATTACCAGTTTTCTGGTCATTTCACTGCTTTTCACGGGTAATGACATTGATTGAAAACAGCAGGAAATGTAGTAAGAATCTACTTACTTTTATTTCAAGGTTTTCTCATAAGTTTTGAATCATTTCTGGAAACTTTAATTGCGTATTTTAAGAGTTTCACCACAATTAGACAGTTTTCTAACAAGTATGTACTGGAACAGTGAGGATATTAACTGATTCACCAAAAAGACGCTAGAGAAATTCGGCCTCAGTTGTAAACATTAGCAGTATAGTCCTCACTTACAGTCTTTCTACACTAAATTTGAGCTGTATAAACATGAATTCCTAGTATTTGTAAGCAAATTCAAGTGAAAACGCTCTCTAAAGCGGCCGAAGTTGTAAATATTATCAGTTTTCAGGTCATTTCCCTGCTCTTCACGGGTAATGTCATTGATTGAAAACAGCAGGAAATGTAGTAAGAATCTACTAACTTTTATTTCAAGGGTTTCTTATAAGTTTTTAATCATTTCTGGAAACTCTAATTGCGTATTTTAAGAGTTTTACCACAATTAGACAGTTTTCTTACAAGTATGTAATGGAACCGGCAGGATATTAACTGATTCATCAAAAAGACGCTAGAGATATTCGGCCTCAATTGTAAACATTACCAGTATAGTCCTCACTTACAGTCTTTCTACACTAATTGTGAGCTGTGTATACATGAATTCCTAATATTTGAAAGCAAATTCAAGTGAAAACGCTCGCTAAAGTGGCCGGAGTTGTAAATATTAGCAGTTTTCTGGTCATTTCACTGCTTTTCACGGGTAATGACATTGATTGAAAACAGCAGGAAATGTAGTAAGAATCTACTAACTTTTATTTCAAGGGTTTCTTATAAGTTTTTAATCATTTCTGGAAACTCTAATTGCGTATTTTAAGGGTTTTACCACAATTAGACAGTTTTCTTACAAGTATGTAATAGAACCGGCAGGACACTAACTGATTCACCAAAAAGATGCTAGAGAAATTCCGCCTCAGTTGTAAACATTAGCAGTATAGTCCTCACTTACAGTCTTTCTACACTAATTGTGAGCTGTATAAACCTGAATTCCTAATATTTGAAAGCAAATTCGAGTGAAAACGCTCGCTAAAGTGGCCGGAGTTGTAAATATTAGCAGTTTTCAGGTCATTTCCCTGCTTTTCACGGGTAATGTCCACCATTGAAAACAGCAGGAAATGTAGAAAGACTAGTAACTTTTATTTCAAGGGTTTCTTATAAGTTTTTAATCATTTCTGGAAACTCTAATTGCGTACTTTAAGAGTTTTACGACAATTAAACAGTTTTCTAACAAGTATGTAATGGAACCGGCAGGATATTAACTGATTCACCAAAAAGACGCTAGAGAAATTCGGCCTCAGTTGTAAACATAAGCAGTATAGTCCTCACTTACAGTCTTTCTACACTAAATTTGAGCTGTATAAACATGAATTCCTAGTATTTGAAAGCTAATTCAAGTGAAAACGCTAGCTAAAGTGGCCGGATTTGTAAATATTATCAGTTTTCAGGTCATTTCCCTGCATTCCACGGGTAATATCATTGATTGAAAAAGGCAGGAAATGTAGAAAGAATCAACTAACTTTTATTTCAAAGGTTTCTTATAAGTTTTTAATCATTTCTAGAAACTTTAATTGTGTATTTTAAGAGTTTCACCACAATTAGACAGTTTTCTTACAAGTATGTAATAGAACCGGCAGGACACTAACTGATTCACCAAAAAGACGCTAGAGAAATTCCGCCTCAGTTGTAAACATTAGCAGTATAGTCCTCACTTACAGTCTTTCTACACTAATTGTGAGCTGTATAAACCTGAATTCCTAATATTTGAAAGCAAATTCGAGTGAAAACGCTCGCTAAAGTGGCCGGAGTTGTAAATATTAGCAGTTTTCAGGTCATTTCCCTGCTTTTCACGGGTAATGTCCACCATTGAAAACAGCAGGAAATGTAGAAAGACTAGTAACTTTTATTTCAAGGGTTTCTTATAAGTTTTTAATCATTTCTGGAAACTCTAATTGCGTACTTTAAGAGTTTTACGACAATTAAACAGTTTTCTAACAAGTATGTAATGGAACCGGCAGGATATTAACTGATTCACCAAAAAGACGCTAGAGAAATTCGGCCTCAGTTGTAAACATAAGCAGTATAGTACTCACTTACAGTCTTTCTACACTAAATTTGAGCTGTATAAACATGAATTCCTAGTATTTGAAAGCAAATTCAAGTGAAAACGCTAGCTAAAGTGGCCGGATTTGTAAATATTATCAGTTTTCAGGTCATTTCCCTGCATTCCACGGGTAATGTCATTGATTGAAAAAGGCAGGAAATGTAGAAAGAATCAACTAACTTTTATTTCAAAGGTTTCTTATAAGTTTTTATTCATTTCTGGAAACTTTAATTGTGTATTTTAAGAGTTTCACCACAATTAGACAGTTTTCTTACAAGTATGTACTGGAACAATGAGGATATTAACTGATTCACCAAAAAGACGCTAGAGTAATTCGGCCTCAGTTGTAAACATTAGACGTATAGTCCTCACTTACAGTCTTTCTACACTAAATTTGAGCTGTATAAACATGAATTCCTAGTATTTGTAAGCAAATTCAAGTGAAAACGCTCTCTAAAGCGGCCGAAGTTGTAAATATTATCAGTTTTCAGGTCATTTCCCTGCTCTTCACGGGTAATGTCATTGATTGAAAACAGCAGGAAATGTAGTAAGAATCTACTAACTTTTATTTCAAGGGTTTCTTATAAGTTTTTAATCATTTCTGGAAACTTTAATTGCGTATTTTAAGAGTTTTACCACAATTAGACAGTTTTCTTACAAGTATGTAATGGAACCGGCAGGATATTAACTGATTCATCAAAAAGACGCTAGAGATATTCGGCCTCAATTGTAAACATTACCAGTATAGTCCTCACTTACAGTCTTTCTACACTAATTGTGAGCTGTGTATACATGAATTCCTAATATTTGAAAGCAAATTCAAGTGAAAACGCTCGCTATAGTGGCCGGAGTTGTAAATATTAGCAGTTTTCTGGTCATTTCACTGCTTTTCACGGGTAATGACATTGATTGAAAACAGCAGGAAATGTAGTAAGAATCTGCTTTTATTTCAAGGGTTTCTTATAAGTTTTTAATCATTTCTGGAAACTCTAATTGCGTATTTTAAGAGTTTTACCACAATTAGACAGTTTTCTTACAAGTATGTAATAGAACCGGCAGGACACTAACTGATTCACCAAAAAGACGCTAGAGAAATTCCGCCTCAGTTGTAAACATTAGCAGTATAGTCCTCACTTACAGTCTTTCTACACTAATTGTGAGCTGTATAAACCTGAATTCCTAATATTTGAAAGCAAATTCGAGTGAAAACGCTCGCTAAAGTGGCCGGAGTTGTAAATATTAGCAGTTTTCAGGTCATTTCCCTGCTTTTCACGGGTAATGTCCACCATTGAAAACAGCAGGAAATGTAGAAAGACTAGTAACTTTTATTTCAAGGGTTTCTTATAAGTTTTTAATCATTTCTGGAAACTCTAATTGCGTACTTTAAGAGTTTTACCACAATTAGACAGTTTTCTTACAATTATGTAATGGAACCGGCAGGATAATAACTGATTCATCAAAAAGACGCTAGAGAAATTCGGCCTCAATTGTAAACATTAGCAGTATAGTCCTCACTTACAGTCGTTCTACACTAAATTTGAGCTGTATAAACATGAATTCCTAGTATTTGAAAGCAAATTCAAGTGAAAACGCTCACTGAAGTGGCCGGATTTGTAAATATTTTAAGTTTTCTGGTCATATCACTGCTTTTCACGGGTAATGACATTGATTGAAAACAGCAGGAAATGTAGTAAGAATCTACTAACTTTTATTTCAAGGGTTTCTTATAAGTTTTTAATCATTTCTGGAAACTCTAATTGCGTATTTTAAGAGTTTTACCACAATTAGACAGTTTTCTTACAAGTATGTAATAGAACCGGCAGGATATTAACTGATTCACCAAAAAGACGCTAGAGAAATTCGGCCTCAGTTGTAAACATTAGCAGTATAGTCCTCACTTACAGTCTTTCTACACTAATTGTGAGCTGTATAAACATGAATTCCTAATATTTGAAAGCAAATTCGAGTGAAAACGCTCGCTAAAGTGGCCGGAGTTGTAAATATTAGCAGTTTTCAGGTCATTTCCCTGCTTTTCACGGGTAATGTCCGTCATTGAAAACAGCAGGAAATGTAGAAAGACTCTAGTAACTTTTATTTCAAGGGTTTCTTATAAGTTTTTAATCATTTCTGGAAACTCTAATTGCGTACTTTAAGAGTTTTACCACAATTAGACAGTTTTCTTACAAGTATGTAATAGAACCGGCAGGATATTAACTGATTCACCAAAAAGACGCTAGAGAAATTCGGCCTCAGTTGTAAACATAAGCAGTATAGTCCTCACTTACAGTCTTTCTACACTAAATTTGACCTGTATAAACATGAATTCCTAGTATTTGAAAGCAAATTCGAGTGAAAACGGTCGCTAAAGTGGCCGGAGTTGTAAATACTATCAGTTTATTGGTCATTTTTCTGCTTTCAACGGGTAATGTCCGTGATTGAAAAGAGCAGGAAATGTAGTAAGAATCTACTAACTTTTATTTCAAGGGTTTCTTATAAGTTTTTAATCATTTCTGGAAACTCTAATTGCGTATTTTAAGAGTTTTACCACAATTAGACAGTTTTCTTACAAGTATGTAATAGAACCGGCAGGATATTAACTGATTCACCAAAAAGACGCTAGAGAAATTCCGCCTCAGTTGTAAACATTAGCAGTATAGTCCTCACTTACAGTCTTTCTACACTAATTGTGAGCTGTATAAACATGAATTCCTAATATTTGAAAGCAAATTCAAGTGAAAACGCTCGCTAAAGTGGCCGGAGTTGTAAATATTAGCAGTTTTCTGGTCATTTCACTGCTTTTCACGGGTAATTACATTGATTGAAAACAGCAGGAAATGTAGTAAGAATCTACTAACTTTTATCTCAAGGGTTTCTTATAAGTTTGTAATCATTTCTGGAAACTCTAATTGCGTATTTTAAGAGTTTTACCACAATTAGACATTTTTCTTACAAGTATGTAATAGACCCGGCAGGATATTAACTGATTCACCAAAAAAGACGCTAGAGAAATTGGGCCTCAGTTGTAAACATTAGCAGTATAGTCCTCACTTACAGTCTTTCTACACTAATTGTGAGCTGTATAAACTTGAATTCCTAATATGTAAAAGCAAATTCAAGTGAAAACGCTCGCTAAAGTGGCCGGAGTTGTAAATATTACCAGTTTTCTGGTCATTTCACTGCTTTTCACGGGTAATGACATTGATTGAAAACAGCAGGAAATGTAGTAAGAATCTACTTACTTTTATTTCAAGGTTTTCTCATAAGTTTTGAATCATTTCTGGAAACTTTAATTGCGTATTTTAAGAGTTTCACCACAATTAGACAGTTTTCTAACAAGTATGTACTGGAACAGTGAGGATATTAACTGATTCACCAAAAAGACGCTAGAGAAATTCGGCCTCAGTTGTAAACATTAGCAGTATAGTCCTCACTTACAGTCTTTCTACACTAAATTTGAGCTGTATAAACATGAATTCCTAGTATTTGTAAGCAAATTCAAGTGAAAACGCTCTCTAAAGCGGCCGAAGTTGTAAATATTATCAGTTTTCAGGTCATTTCCCTGCTCTTCACGGGTAATGTCATTGATTGAAAACAGCAGGAAATGTAGTAAGAATCTACTAACTTTTATTTCAAGGGTTTCTTATAAGTTTTTAATCATTTCTGGAAACTCTAATTGCGTATTTTAAGAGTTTTACCACAATTAGACAGTTTTCTTACAAGTATGTAATGGAACCGGCAGGATATTAACTGATTCATCAAAAAGACGCTAGAGATATTCGGCCTCAATTGTAAACATTACCAGTATAGTCCTCACTTACAGTCTTTCTACACTAATTGTGAGCTGTGTATACATGAATTCCTAATATTTGAAAGCAAATTCAAGTGAAAACGCTCGCTAAAGTGGCCGGAGTTGTAAATATTAGCAGTTTTCAGGTCATTTCCCTGCATTCCACGGGTAATATCATTGATTGAAAAAGGCAGGAAATGTAGAAAGAATCAACTAACTTTTATTTCAAAGGTTTCTTATAAGTTTTTAATCATTTCTAGAAACTTTAATTGTGTATTTTAAGAGTTTCACCACAATTAGACAGTTTTCTTACAAGTATGTAATAGAACCGGCAGGACACTAACTGATTCACCAAAAAGACGCTAGAGAAATTCCGCCTCAGTTGTAAACATTAGCAGTATAGTCCTCACTTACAGTCTTTCTACACTAATTGTGAGCTGTATAAACCTGAATTCCTAATATTTGAAAGCAAATTCGAGTGAAAACGCTCGCTAAAGTGGCCGGAGTTGTAAATATTAGCAGTTTTCAGGTCATTTCCCTGCTTTTCACGGGTAATGTCCACCATTGAAAACAGCAGGAAATGTAGAAAGACTAGTAACTTTTATTTCAAGGGTTTCTTATAAGTTTTTAATCATTTCTGGAAACTCTAATTGCGTACTTTAAGAGTTTTACGACAATTAAACAGTTTTCTAACAAGTATGTAATGGAACCGGCAGGATATTAACTGATTCACCAAAAAGACGCTAGAGAAATTCGGCCTCAGTTGTAAACATAAGCAGTATAGTACTCACTTACAGTCTTTCTACACTAAATTTGAGCTGTATAAACATGAATTCCTAGTATTTGAAAGCAAATTCAAGTGAAAACGCTAGCTAAAGTGGCCGGATTTGTAAATATTATCAGTTTTCAGGTCATTTCCCTGCATTCCACGGGTAATGTCATTGATTGAAAAAGGCAGGAAATGTAGAAAGAATCAACTAACTTTTATTTCAAAGGTTTCTTATAAGTTTTTATTCATTTCTGGAAACTTTAATTGTGTATTTTAAGAGTTTCACCACAATTAGACAGTTTTCTTACAAGTATGTACTGGAACAATGAGGATATTAACTGATTCACCAAAAAGACGCTAGAGTAATTCGTCCTCAGTTGTAAACATTAGACGTATAGTCCTCACTTACAGTCTTTCTACACTAAATTTGAGCTGTATAAACATGAATTCCTAGTATTTGTAAGCAAATTCAAGTGAAAACGCTCTCTAAAGCGGCCGAAGTTGTAAATATTATCAGTTTTCAGGTCATTTCCCTGCTCTTCACGGGTAATGTCATTGATTGAAAACAGCAGGAAATGTAGTAAGAATCTACTAACTTTTATTTCAAGGGTTTCTTATAAGTTTTTAATCATTTCTGGAAACTCTAATTGCGTATTTTAAGAGTTTTACCACAATTAGACAGTTTTCTTACAAGTATGTAATGGAACCGGCAGGATATTAACTGATTCATCAAAAAGACGCTAGAGATATTCGGCCTCAATTGTAAACATTAGCAGTATAGTCCTCACTTACAGTCTTTCTACACTAAATTTGAGCTGTATAAACATGAAATCCTAGTATTTGAAAGCAAATTAAAGTGAAAACGCTCGCTTAAGTGGCCGGAT
The DNA here is from genome assembly GCF_964212035.1 of Myotis nattereri. Lineage (NCBI taxonomy): Eukaryota > Metazoa > Chordata > Mammalia > Chiroptera > Vespertilionidae > Myotis > Myotis nattereri. The sequence continues at coordinate 1,597,902 of NC_138083.1, forward strand.
TTGTAAATATTATCAGTTTTCTGGTCATATCACTGCTTTTCACGGGTAATGACATTGATTGAAAACAGCAGGAAATGTAGTAAGAATCTACTAACTTTTATCTCAAGGGTTTCTTATAAGTTTTTAATCATTTCTGGAAACTCTAATTGTGTATTTTAAGAGTTTTACCACAATTAGACAGTTTTCTTACAAGTATGTACTGGAACAATGAGGATATTAACTGATTCACCAAAAAGACGCTAGAGAAATTCGGCCTCAGTTGTAAACATTAGACGTATAGTCCTCACTTACAGTCTTTCTACACTAAATTTGAGCTGTATAAACATGAATTCCTAGTATTTGTAAGCAAATTCAAGTGAAAACGCTCTCTAAAGCGGCCTGAGTTGTAAATATTATCAGTTTTCAGGTCATTTCCCTGCTCTTCACGGGTAATGTCATTGATTGAAAACAGCAGGAAATGTAGTAAGAATCTACTAACTTTTATCTCAAGGGTTTCTTATAAGTTTTTAATCATTTCTGGAAACTCTAATTGAATATTTTAATAGTTTCACCACAATTAGACTGTTTTCTTACAAGTATGTAATAGAACCGGCAGGATATTAACTGATTCACCAAAAAGACGCTAGAGAAATTTGGCCTCAGTTGTAAACATTAGCAGTATAGTCCTCACTTACAGTCTTTCTACACTAATTGTGAGCTGTATAAACATGAATTCCTAATATGTAAAAGCAAATTCGAGTGAAAACGCTCGCTAAAGTGGCCGGAGTTGTAAATATTAGCAGTTTTCAGGTCATTTCCCTGCTTTTCACGGGTAATGTCCACCATTGAAAACAGCAGGAAATGTAGAAAGACTAGTAACTTTTATTTCAAGGGTTTCTTATAAGTTTTTAATCATTTCTGGAAACTCTAATTGCGTACTTTAAGAGTTTTACGACAATTAAACAGTTTTCTAACAAGTATGTAATGGAACCGGCAGGATATTAACTGATTCACCAAAAAGACGCTAGAGAAATTCGGCCTCAGTTGTAAACTTAAGCAGTATAGTACTCACTTACAGTCTTTCTACACTAAATTTGAGCTGTATAAACATGAATTCCTAGTATTTGAAAGCAAATTCAAGTGAAAACGCTAGCTAAAGTGGCCGGATTTGTAAATATTATCAGTTTTCAGGTCATTTCCCTGCATTCCACGGGTAATGTCATTGATTGAAAAAGGCAGGAAATGTAGAAAGAATCAACTAACTTTTATTTCAAAGGTTTCTTATAAGTTTTTATTCATTTCTGGAAACTTTCATTGTGTATTTTAAGAGTTTCACCACAATTAGACAGTTTTCTTACAAGTATGTACTGGAACAATGAGGATATTAACTGATTCACCAAAAAGACGCTAGAGTAATTCGGCCTCAGTTGTAAACATTAGACGTATAGTCCTCACTTACAGTCTTTCTACACTAAATTTGAGCTGTATAAACATGAATTCCTAGTATTTGTAAGCAAATTCAAGTGAAAACGCTCTCTAAAGCGGCCGAAGTTGTAAATATTATCAGTTTTCAGGTCATTTCCCTGCTCTTCACGGGTAATGTCATTGATTGAAAACAGCAGGAAATGTAGTAAGAATCTACTAACTTTTATTTCAAGGGTTTCTTATAAGTTTTTAATCATTTCTGGAAACTCTAATTGCGTATTTTAAGAGTTTTACCACAATTAGACAGTTTTCTTACAAGTATGTAATGGAACCGGCAGGATATTAACTGATTCATCAAAAAGACGCTAGAGATATTCGGCCTCAATTGTAAACATTACCAGTATAGTCCTCACTTACAGTCTTTCTACACTAATTGTGAGCTGTGTATACATGAATTCCTAATATTTGAAAGCAAATTCAAGTGAAAACGCTCGCTATAGTTGCCGGAGTTGTAAATATTAGCAGTTTTCTGGTCATTTCACTGCTTTTCACGGGTAATGACATTGATTGAAAACAGCAGGAAATGTAGTAAGAATCTGCTTTTATTTCAAGGGTTTCTTATAAGTTTTTAATCATTTCTGGAAACTCTAATTGCGTATTTTAAGAGTTTTACCACAATTAGACAGTTTTCTTACAAGTATGTAATAGAACCGGCAGGACACTAACTGATTCACCAAAAAGACGCTAGAGAAATTCCGCCTCAGTTGTAAACATTAGCAGTATAGTCCTCACTTACAGTCTTTCTACACTAATTGTGAGCTGTATAAACCTGAATTCCTAATATTTGAAAGCAAATTCGAGTGAAAACGCTCGCTAAAGTGGCCGGAGTTGTAAATATTAGCAGTTTTCAGGTCATTTCCCTGCTTTTCACGGGTAATGTCCACCATTGAAAACAGCAGGAAATGTAGAAAGACTAGTAACTTTTATTTCAAGGGTTTCTTATAAGTTTTTAATCATTTCTGGAAACTCTAATTGCGTACTTTAAGAGTTTTACCACAATTAGACAGTTTTCTTACAAGTATGTAATGGAACCGGCAGGATATTAACTGATTCATCAAAAAGACGCTAGAGAAATTCGGCCTCTATTGTAAACATTAGCAGTATAGTCCTCACTTACAGTCGTTCTACACTAAATTTGAGCTGTATAAACATGAATTCCTAGTATTTGAAAGCAAATTCAAGTGAAAACGCTCGCTGAAGTGGCCGGATTTGTAAATATTTTAAGTTTTCTGGTCATATCACTGCTTTTCACGGGTAATGACATTGATTGAAAACAGCAGGAAATGTAGTAAGAATCTACTAACTTTTATCTCAAGGGTTTCTTATAAGTTTTTAATCATTTCTGGAAACTCTAATTGCGTATTTTAAGAGTTTTACCACAATTAGACAGTTTTCTTACAAGTATGTAATAGAACCGGCAGGATATTAACTGATTCACCAAAAAGACGCTAGAGAAATTCGGCCTCAGTTGTAAACATTAGCAGTATAGTCCTCACTTACAGTCTTTCTACACTAATTGTGAGCTGTATAAACATGAATTCCTAATATTTGAAAGCAAATTCGAGTGAAAACGCTCGCTAAAGTGGCCGGAGTTGTAAATATTAGCAGTTTTCAGGTCATTTCCCTGCTTTTCACGGGTAATGTCCGTCATTGAAAACAGCAGGAAATGTAGAAAGACTCTAGTAACTTTTATTTCAAGGGTTTCTTATAAGTTTTTAATCATTTCTGGAAACTCTAATTGCGTACTTTAAGAGTTTTACGACAATTAAACAGTTTTCTAACAAGTATGTAATGGAACCGGCAGGATATTAACTGATTCACCAAAAAGACGCTAGAGAAATTCGGCCTCAGTTGTAAACATAAGCAGTATAGTCCTCATTTACAGTCTTTCTACACTAAATTTGACCTGTATAAACATGAATTCCTAGTATTTGAAAGCAAATTCGAGTGAAAACGGTCGCTAAAGTGGCCGGAGTTGTAAATACTATCAGTTTATTGGTCATTTTTCTGCTTTCCACGGGTAATGTCCGTGATTGAAAAGAGCAGGAAATGTAGTAAGAATCTACTAACTTTTATTTCAAGGGTTTCTTATAAGTTTTTAATCATTTCTGGAAACTCTAATTGCGTATTTTAAGAGTTTTACCACAATTAGACAGTTTTCTTACAAGTATGTAATAGAACCGGCAGGATATTAACTGATTCACCAAAAAGACACTAGAGAAATTCCGCCTCAGTTGTAAACATTAGCAGTATAGTCCTCACTTACAGTCTTTCTACACTAATTGTGAGCTGTATAAACATGAATTCCTAATATTTGAAAGCAAATTCAAGTGAAAACGCTCGCTAAAGTGGCCGGAGTTGTAAATATTAGCAGTTTTCTGGTCATTTCACTGCTTTTCACGGGTAATTACATTGATTGAAAACAGCAGGAAATGTAGTAAGAATCTACTAACTTTTATCTCAAGGGTTTCTTATAAGTTTGTAATCATTTCTGGAAACTCTAATTGCGTATTTTAAGAGTTTTACCACAATTAGACATTTTTCTTACAAGTATGTAATAGACCCGGCAGGATATTAACTGATTCACCAAAAAGACGCTAGAGAAATTCGGCCTCAGTTGTAAACATTAGCAGTATAGTCCTCACTTACAGTCTTTCTACACTAATTGTGAGCTGTATAAACTTGAATTCCTAATATGTAAAAGCAAATTCAAGTGAAAACGCTCGCTAAAGTGGCCGGAGTTGTAAATATTACCAGTTTTCTGGTCATTTCACTGCTTTTCACGGGTAATGACATTGATTGAAAACAGCAGGAAATGTAGTAAGAATCTACTTACTTTTATTTCAAGGTTTTCTCATAAGTTTTGAATCATTTCTGGAAACTTTAATTGCGTATTTTAAGAGTTTCACCACAATTAGACAGTTTTCTAACAAGTATGTACTGGAACAGTGAGGATATTAACTGATTCACCAAAAAGACGCTAGAGAAATTCGGCCTCAGTTGTAAACATTAGCAGTATAGTCCTCACTTACAGTCTTTCTACACTAAATTTGAGCTGTATAAACATGAATTCCTAGTATTTGTAAGCAAATTCAAGTGAAAACGCTCTCTAAAGCGGCCGAAGTTGTAAATATTATCAGTTTTCAGGTCATTTCCCTGCTCTTCACGGGTAATGTCATTGATTGAAAACAGCAGGAAATGTAGTAAGAATCTACTAACTTTTATTTCAAGGGTTTCTTATAAGTTTTTAATCATTTCTGGAAACTCTAATTGCGTATTTTAAGAGTTTTACCACAATTAGACAGTTTTCTTACAAGTATGTAATGGAACCGGCAGGATATTAACTGATTCATCAAAAAGACGCTAGAGATATTCGGCCTCAATTGTAAACATTACCAGTATAGTCCTCACTTCCAGTCTTTCTACACTAATTGTGAGCTGTGTATACATGAATTCCTAATATTTGAAAGCAAATTCAAGTGAAAACGCTCGCTAAAGTGGCCGGAGTTGTAAATATTAGCAGTTTTCTGGTCATTTCACTGCTTTTCACGGGTAATGACATTGATTGAAAACAGCAGGAAATGTAGTAAGAATCTACTAACTTTTATTTCAAGGGTTTCTTATAAGTTTTTAATCATTTCTGGAAACTCTAATTGCGTATTTTAAGGGTTTTACCACAATTAGACAGTTTTCTTACAAGTATGTAATAGAACCGGCAGGACACTAACTGATTCACCAAAAAGATGCTAGAGAAATTCCGCCTCAGTTGTAAACATTAGCAGTATAGTCCTCACTTACAGTCTTTCTACACTAATTGTGAGCTGTATAAACCTGAATTCCTAATATTTGAAAGCAAATTCGAGTGAAAACGCTCGCTAAAGTGGCCGGAGTTGTAAATATTAGCAGTTTTCAGGTCATTTCCCTGCTTTTCACGGGTAATGTCCACCATTGAAAACAGCAGGAAATGTAGAAAGACTAGTAACTTTTATTTCAAGGGTTTCTTATAAGTTTTTAATCATTTCTGGAAACTCTAATTGCGTACTTTAAGAGTTTTACGACAATTAAACAGTTTTCTAACAAGTATGTAATGGAACCGGCAGGATATTAACTGATTCACCAAAAAGACGCTAGAGAAATTCGGCCTCAGTTGTAAACATTAGCAGTATAGTCCTCACTTACAGTCTTTCTACACTAATTGTGAGCTGTATAAACATGAATTCCTAATATTTGAAAGCAAATTCAAGTGAAAACGCTCGCTAAAGTGGCCGGAGTTGTAAATATTAGCAGTTTTCTGGTCATTTCACTGCTTTTCACGGGTAATTACATTGATTGAAAACAGCAGGAAATGTAGTAAGAATCTACTAACTTTTATCTCAAGGGTTTCTTATAAGTTTTTAATCATTTCTGGAAACTCTAATTGCGTATTTTAAGAGTTTCACCACAATTAGACAGTTTTCTTACAAGTATGTACTGGAACAATGAGGATATTAACTGATTCACCAAAAAGACGCTAGAGAAATTCGGCCTCAGTTGTAAACATTAGCAGTATAGTCCTCACTTACAGTCTCTCTACACTAAATTTGAGCTGTATAAACATGAATTCCTAGTATTTGTAAGCAAATTCAAGTGAAAACGCTCTCTAAAGCGGCCAGAGTTGTAAATACTATCAGTTTTCAGGTCATTTCCCTGCTCTTCACGGGTAATGTCATTGATTGAAAACAGCAGGAAATGTAGTAAGAATCTACTAACTTTTATTGCAAGGGTTTCTTATAAGTTTTTAATCATTTCTGGAAACTCTAATTGCGTATTTTAAGAGTTTTACCACAATTAGACAGTTTTCTTACAAGTATGTAATGGAACCGGCAGGATATTAACTGATTCATCAAAAAGACTCTAGAGAAATTCGGCCTCAATTGTAAACATTAGCAGTATATTCCTCACTTAAAGTCTTTCTACACTAATTGTGAGCTGTATAAACATGAATTTCTAATATTTGAAAGCAAATTCAAGTCAAAACGCTCGCTAAAGTGGCCGGAGTTGTAAATATTAGCAGTTTTCTGGTCATTTCCCTGCTTTCCACGGGTAATGTCATTGATTGAAAAGGGCAGGAAATGTAGTCAGAATTTACTTACTTTTATTTCAAGGGTTTCTTATAAGTTTTTAATCATTTCTGGAAACTCTAATTGCGTACTTTAAGAGTTTTATGACAATTAAACAGTTTTCTTACAAGTATGTAATGGAACCGGCAGGATATTAACTGATTCATCAAAAAGACGCTCGAGAAATTCGGCCTCAGTTGTAAACATTAGCAGTATAGTCCTCACTTACAGTCTTTCTACACTAATTGTGAGCTGTATAAACCTAAATTCCTAATATTTGAAAGCAAATTCGAGTGAAAACGCTCGCTAAAGTGGCCGGAGTTGTAAATATTAGCAGTTTTCAGGTCATTTCCCTGCTTTTCACGGGTAATGTCCACCATTGAAAACAGCAGGAAATGTAGAAAGACTAGTAACTTTTATTTCAAGGGTTTCTTATAAGTTTTTAATCATTTCCGGAAACTCTAATTGCGTACTTTAAGAGTTTTACCACAATTAGACAGTTTTCTTACAAGTATGTAATGGAACCGGCAGGATATTAACTGATTCATCAAAAAGACGCTAGAGAAATTCGGCCTCAATTGTAAACATTAGCAGTATAGTCCTCACTTACAGTCTTTCTACACTAAATTTGAGCTGTATAAACATGAATTCCTAGTATTTGAAAGCAAATTCAAGTGAAAACGCTCGCTGAAGTGGCCGGATTTGTAAATATTATCAGTTTTCTGGTCATATCACTGCTTTTCACGGGTAATGACATTGATTGAAAACAGCAGGAAATGTAGTAAGAATCTACTAACTTTTATCTCAAGGGTTTCTTATAAGTTTTTAATCATTTCTGGAAACTCTAATTGCGTATTTTAAGAGTTTCACCACAATTAGACAGTTTTCTTACAAGTATGTACTGGAACAATGAGGATATTAACTGATTCACCAAAAAGACACTAGAGAAATTCGGCCTCAGTTGTAAACATTAGCAGTATAGTCCTCACTTACAGTCTCTCTACACTAAATTTGAGCTGTATAAACATGAATTCCTAGTATTTGTAAGCAAATTCAAGTGAAAACGCTCTCTAAAGCGGCCAGAGTTGTAAATAGTATCAGTTTTCAGGTCATTTCCCTGCTCTTCAGGGGTAATGTCATTGATTGAAAACAGCAGGAAATGTAGTAAGAATCTACTAACTTTTATTGCAAGGGTTTCTTATAAGTTTTTAATCATTTCTGGAAACTCTAATTGCGTATTTTAAGAGTTTTACCACAATTAGACAGTTTTCTTACAAGTATGTAATGGAACCGGCAGGATATTAACTGATTCATCAAAAAGACGCTAGAGAAATTCGGCCTCTATTGTAAACATTAGCAGTATATTCCTCACTTAAAGTCTTTCTACACTAATTGTGAGCTGTATAAACATGAATTTCTAATATTTGAAAGCAAATTCAAGTCAAAACGCTCGCTAAAGTGGCCGGAGTTGTAAATATTAGCAGTTTTCTGGTCATTTCCCTGCTTTCCACGGGTAATGTCATTGATTGAAAAGGGCAGGAAATGTAGTCAGAATTTACTTACTTTTATTTCAAGGGTTTCTTATAAGTTTTTAATCATTTCTGGAAACTCTAATTGCGTACTTTAAGAGTTTTATGACAATTAAACAGTTTTCTTACAAGTATGTAATGGAACCGGCAGGATATTAACTGATTCATCAAAAAGACGCTCGAGAAATTCGGCCTCAGTTGTAAACATTAGCAGTATAGTCCTCACTTACAGTCTTTCTACACTAATTGTGAGCTGTATAAACCTAAATTCCTAATATTTGAAAGCAAATTCGAGTGAAAACGCTCGCTAAAGTGGCCGGAGTTGTAAATATTAGCAGTTTTCAGGTCATTTCCCTGCTTTTCACGGGTAATGTCCACAATTGAAAACAGCAGGAAATGTAGAAAGACTAGTAACTTTTATTTCAATGGTTTCTTATAAGTTTTTAATCATTTCCGGAAACTCTAATTGCGTACTTTAAGAGTTTTACCACAATTAGACAGTTTTCTTACAAGTATGTAATGGAACCGGCAGGATATTAACTGATTCATCAAAAAGACGCTAGAGAAATTCGGCCTCAATTGTAAACATTAGCAGTATAGTCATCACTTACAGTCTTTCTACACTAAATTTGAGCTGTATAAACATGAATTCCTAGTATTTGAAAGCAAATTAAAGTGAAAACGCTCGCTGAAGTGGCCGGATTTGTAAATATTATCAGTTTTCTGGTCATATCACTGCTTTTCACGGGTAATGACATTGATTGAAAACAGCAGGAAATGTAGTAAGAATCTACTAAGTTTTATCTCAAGGGTTTCTTATAAGTTTTTAATCATTTCTGGAAACTCTAATTGTGTATTTTAAGAGTTTTACCACAATTAGACAGTTTTCTTACAAGTATGTACTGGAACAATGAGGATATTAACTGATTCACCAAAAAGACGCTAGAGAAATTCGGCCTCAGTTGTAAACATAAGCAGTATAGTCCTCACTTACAGTCTTTCTACACTAAATTTGAGCTGTATAAACATGAATTCCTAGTATTTGAAAGCAAATTAAAGTGAAAACGCTAGCTAAAGTGGCCGGATTTGTAAATATTATCAGTTTTCTGGTCATTTCCCTGCATTCCACGGGTAATGTCATTGATTGAAAAAGGCAGGAAATGTAGAAAGAATCAACTAACTTTTATTTCAAAGGTTTCTTATAAGTTTTTAATCATTTCTGGAAAATCTAATTGCGTATTTTAACAGTTTTACCACAATTAGACAGTTTTCTTACAAGTATATAATAGAACCGACAGGATATTAACTGATTCACCAAAAAGACGCTAGAGAAATTCGGCCTCAGTTGTAAACATTAGCAGTATAGTCCTCACTTACATTCTTTCTACACTAATTGTGAGCTGTATAAACATGAATTCCTAGTATTTGTAAGCAAATTCAAGTGAAAACCCTCTCTAAAGCGGCCGTAGTTGTAAATACTATCAGTTTTCAGGTCATTTCCCTGCTCTTCACGGGTAATGTCATTGATTGAAAACAGCAGGAAATGTAGTAAGAATCTACTAACTTTTATTGCAAGGGTTTCTTATAAGTTTTTAATCATTTCTGGAAACTCTAATTGCGTATTTTAAGAGTTTTACCACAATTAGACAGTTTTCTTACAAGTATGTAATGGAACCGGCAGGATATTAACTGATTCATCAAAAAGACGCTAGAGAAATTCGGCCTCAATTGTAAACATTAGCAGTATAGTCCTCACTTACAGTCTTTCTACACTAATTGTGAGCTGTATAAACATGAATTCCTAATATTTGAAAGCAAATTCAAGTGAAAACGCTCGCTAAAGTGGCCGGAGTTGTAAATATTAGCAGTTTTCTGGTCATTTCCCTGCTTTCCACGGGTAATGTCATTGATTGAAAAGGGCAGGAAATGTAGTAAGAATTTACTTACTTTTATTTCAAGGGTTTCTTATAAGTTTTTAATCATTTCTGGAAACTCTAATTGCGTATTTTAAGAGTTTTACCACAATTAGACAGTTTTCTTACAAGTATGGAATAGAACCGGCAGGACACTAACTGATTCACCAAAAAGACGCTAGAGAAATTCCGCCTCAGTTGTAAACATTAGCAGTATAGTCCTCACTTACAGTCTTTCTACACTAATTGTGAGCTGTATAAACCTGAATTCCTAATATTTGAAAGCAAATTCGAGTGAAAACGCTCGCTAAAGTGGCCGGAGTTGTAAATATTAGCAGTTTTCAGGTCATTTCCCTGCTTTTCATGGGTAATGTCCACCATTGAAAACAGCAGGAAATGTAGAAAGACTAGTAACTTTTATTTCAAGGGTTTCTTATAAGTTTTTAATCATTTCTGGTAACTCTAATTGCGTACTTTAAGAGTTTTACCACAATTAGACAGTTTTCTTACAAGTATGTAATGGAACCGGCAGGATATTAACTGATTCACCAAAAAGACGCTAGAGAAATTCGGCCTCAATTGTAAACATTAGCAGTATAGTCCTCACTTACAGTCTTTCTACACTAAATTTGAGCTGTATAAACATGAATTCCTAGTATTTGAAAGCAAATTAAAGTGAAAACGCTCGCTGAAGTGGCCGGATTTGTAAATATTATCAGTTTTCTGGTCATATCACTGCTTTTCACGGGTAATGACATTGATTGAAAACAGCAGGAAATGTAGTAAGAATCTACTAACTTTTATCTCAAGGGTTTCTTATAAGTTTTTAATCATTTCTGGAAACTCTAATTGCGTATTTTAAGAGTTTCACCACAATTAGACAGTTTTCTAACAAGTATGTACTGGAACAATGAGGATATTAACTGATTCACCAAAAAGACGCTAGAGAAATTCGGCCTCAGTTGTAAACATTAGCAGTATAGTCCTCACTTACAGTCTCTCTACACTAAATTTGAGCTGTATAAACATGAATTCCTAGTATTTGTAAGCAAATTCAAGTGAAAACGCTCTCTAAAGCGGCCGTAGTTGTAAATACTATCAGTTTTCAGGTCATTTCCCTGCTCTTCACGGGTAATGTCATTGATTGAAAATAGCAGGAAATGTAGTAAGAATCTAATAACTTTTATTGCAAGGGTTTCTTATAAGTTTTTAATCATTTCCGGAAACTCTAATTGCGTACTTTAAGAGTTTTACCACAATTAGACAGTTTTCTTACAAGTATGTAATGGAACCGGCAGGATATTAACTGATTCATCAAAAAGACGCTAGAGAAATTCGGCCTCAATTGTAAACATTAGCAGTATAGTCCTCACTTACAGTCTTTCTACACTAAATTTGAGCTGTATAAACATGAATTCCTAGTATTTGAAAGCAAATTAAAGTGAAAACGCTCGCTGAAGTGGCCGGATTTGTAAATATTATCAGTTTTCTGGTCATATCACTGCTTTTCACGGGTAATGACATTGATTGAAAACAGCAGGAAATGTAGTAAGAATCTACTAACTTTTATCTCAAGGGTTTCTTATAAGTTTTTAATCATTTCTGGAAACTCTAATTTCGTATTTTAAGAGTTTTTCCACAATTAGACAGTTTTCTTACAAGTATGTAATAGAACCGGCAGGATATTAACTGATTCACCAGAAAGACGCTAGAGAAATTTGGCCTCAGTTGTAAACATTAGCAGTATAGTCCTCACTTTCAGTCTTTCTACACTAATTGTGAGCTGTATAAACATGAATTCCTAATATTTGAAAGCAAATTCAAGTCAAAACGCTCGCTAAAGTGGCCGGAGTTGTAAATATTAGCAGTTTTCTGGTCATTTCCCTGCTTTTCACGGGAAATGTCCGTCATTGAAAACAGCAGGAAATGTAGAAAGACTCTAGTAACTTTTATTTCAAGGGTTTCTTATAAGTTTTTAATCATTTCTGGAAACTCTAATTGCGTACTTTAAGAGTTTTACGACAATTAAACAGTTTTCTAACAAGTATGTAATGGAACCGGCAGGATATTAACTGATTCACCAAAAAGACGCTAGAGAAATTCGGCCTCAGTTGTAAACATTAGCAGTATAGTCCTCACTTACAGTCTTTCTACACTAATTGTGAGCTGTATAAACATGAATTCCTAATATTTGAAAGCAAATTCAAGTGAAAACGCTCGCTAAAGTGGCCGGAGTTGTAAATATTAGCAGTTTTCTGGTCATTTCACTGCTTTTCACGGGTAATTACATTGATTGAAAACAGCAGGAAATGTAGTAAGAATCTACTAACTTTTATCTCAAGGGTTTCTTATAAGTTTTTAATCATTTCTGGAAACTCTAATTGCGTATTTTAAGAGTTTCACCACAATTAGACAGTTTTCTTACAAGTATGTACTGGAACAATGAGGATATTAACTGATTCACCAAAAAGACGCTAGAGAAATTCGGCCTCAGTTGTAAACATTAGCAGTATAGTCCTCACTTACAGTCTTTCTACACTAAATTTGAGCTGTATAAACATGAATTCCTAGTATTTGTAAGCAAATTCAAGTGAAAACGCTCTCTAAAGCGGCCAGAGTTGTAAATACTATCAGTTTTCAGGTCATTTCCCTGCTCTTCACGGGTAATGTCATTGATTAAAAACAGCAGGAAATGTAGTAAGAATCTACTAACTTTTATTGCAAAAGTTTCTTATAAGTTTTTAATCATTTCTGGAAACTCTAATTGCGTATTTTAAGAGTTTTACCACAATTAGACAGTTTTCTTACAATTATGTAATGGAACCGGCAGGATATTAACTGATTCATCAAAAAGACGCTAGAGAAATTCGGCCTCAATTGTAAACATTAGCAGTATATTCCTCACTTAAAGTCTTTCTACACTAATTGTGAGCTGTATAAACATGAATTTCTAATATTTGAAAGCAAATTCAAGTCAAAACGCTCGCTAAAGTGGCCGGAGTTGTAAATATTAGCAGTTTTCTGGTCATTTCCCTGCTTTCCACGGGTAATGTCATTGATTGAAAAGGGCAGGAAATGTAGTCAGAATTTACTTACTTTTATTTCAAGGGTTTCTTATAAGTTTTTAATCATTTCTGGAAACTCTAATTGCGTACTTTAAGAGTTTTACGACAATTAAACAGTTTTCTAACAAGTATGTAATGGAACCGGCAGGATATTAACTGATTCACCAAAAAGACGCTAGAGAAATTCGGCCTCAGTTGTAAACATTAGCAGTATAGTCCTCACTTACAGTCTTTCTACACTAATTGTGAGCTGTATAAACATGAATTCCTAATATTTGAAAGCAAATTCAAGTGAAAACGCTCGCTAAAGTGGCCGGAGTTGTAAATATTAGCAGTTTTCTGGTCATTTCACTGCTTTTCACGGGTAATTACATTGATTGAAAACAGCAGGAAATGTAGTAAGAATCTACTAACTTTTATCTCAAGGGTTTCTTATAAGTTTTTAATCATTTCTGGAAACTCTAATTGCGTATTTTAAGAGTTTCACCACAATTAGACAGTTTTCTTACAAGTATGTACTGGAACAATGAGGATATTAACTGATTCACCAAAAAGACGCTAGAGAAATTCGGCCTCAGTTGTAAACATTAGCAGTATAGTCCTCACTTACAGTCTTTCTACACTAAATTTGAGCTGTATAAACATGAATTCCTAGTATTTGTAAGCAAATTCAAGTGAAAACGCTCTCTAAAGCGGCCAGAGTTGTAAGTACTATCAGTTTTCAGGTCATTTCCCTGCTCTTCACGGGTAATGTCATTGATTAAAAACAGCAGGAAATGTAGTAAGAATCTACTAACTTTTATTGCAAAAGTTTCTTATAAGTTTTTAATCATTTCTGGAAACTCTAATTGCGTATTTTAAGAGTTTTACCACAATTAGACAGTTTTCTTACAAGTATGTAATGGAACCGGCAGGATATTAACTGATTCATCAAAAAGACGCTAGAGAAATTCGGCCTCAATTGTAAACATTAGCAGTATATTCCTCACTTAAAGTCTTTCTACACTAATTGTGAGCTGTATAAACATGAATTTCTAATATTTGAAAGCAAATTCAAGTCAAAACGCTCGCTAAAGTGGCCGGAGTTGTAAATATTAGCAGTTTTCTGGTCATTTCCCTGCTTTCCACGGGTAATGTCATTGATTGAAAAGGGCAGGAAATGTAGTCAGAATTTACTTACTTTTATTTCAAGGGTTTCTTATAAGTTTTTAATCATTTCTGGAAACTCTAATTGCGTACTTTAAGAGTTTTATGACAATTAAACAGTTTTCTTACAAGTATGTAATGGAACCGGCAGGATATTAACTGATTCATCAAAAAGACGCTCGAGAAATTCGGCCTCAGTTGTAAACATTAGCAGTATAGTCCTCACTTACAGTCTTTCTACACTAATTGTGAGCTGTATAAACCTAAATTCCTAATATTTGAAAGCAAATTCGAGTGAAAACGCTCGCTAAAGTGGCCGGAGTTGTAAATATTATCAGTTTTCAGGTCATTTCCCTGCTCTTCACGGGTAATGTCATTGATTGAAAACAGCAGGAAATGTAGTAAGAATCTACTAACTTTTATTTCAAGGGTTTCTTATAAGTTTTTAATCATTTCTGGAAACTCTAATTGCGTATTTTAAGAGTTTTACCACAATTAGACAGTTTTCTTTCAAGTATGTAATGGAACCGGCAGGATATTAACTGATTCATCAAAAAGACGCTTGAGAAATTCGGCCTCAATTGTAAACATTAGCAGTATAGTCCTCACTTACAGTCTTTCTACACTAAATCTGAGCTGTATAAACATGAATTCCTAGTATTTGAAAGCAAATTCAAGTGAAAACGCTCTCTAAAGTGGCCGGAGTTCTAAATATTATCAGTTTTCTGCTCATTTCACTGCTTTCCACGGGTAATGTCATTGATTGAAAACGGCAGAAAATGTAGTAAGAATCTACTAACTTTTATTTCAAGGTTTTCTCATAAGTTTTTAATCATTTCTGGAAACTCTAATTGCGTATTTTAAGAGTTTTACCACAATTAGACAGTTTTCTTACAAGTATGTAATAGAACCGGCAGGACAGTAACTGATTCACCAAAAAGACGCTGGAGAAATTCGGCCTCAGTTGTAAACTTTAGCAGTATAGTCCTCACTTACAGTCTTTCTACACTAATTGTGAGCTGTGTATACATGAATTCCTAATATTTGAAAGCAAATTCGAGTGAAAACGCTCGCTAAAGTGGCCGGATTTGTAAATATTATCAGTTTTCTGGTCATTTCCCTGCTTTCCACGGGTAATGTCATTGATTGAAAACGGCAGGAAATGTAGAAAGAATCTACTTACTTTTATTTCAAGGTTTTCTCATAAGTTTTGAATCATTTCTGGAAACTTTATTTGCGTATTTTAAGAGTTTCACCACAATTAGACAGTTTTCTAACAAGTATGTACTGGAACAGCGAAGGATATTAACTGATTCACCAAAAAGACGCTAGAGAAATTCAGCCTCAGTTGTAAACATTAGCAGTATAGTCCTCACTTACAGTCTTTCTACACTAAATTTGAGCTGTATAAACATGAATTCCTAGTATTTGTAAGCAAATTCAAGTGAAGACGCTCTCTAAAGCGGCCGGAGTTGTAAATATTATCAGTTTTCAGGTCATTTCTCTGCTCTTCACGGGTAATGTCATTGATTGAAAACAGCAGGAAATGTAGTAAGAATCTACTAACTTTTATTTCAAGGGTTTCTTATAAGTTAGTAATCATTTCTGGAAACTCTAATTGCGTATTTTAAGAGTTTTACCACAATTAGACAGTTTTCTTACAAGTATGTAATGGAACCGGCAGGATATTAACTGATTCATCAAAAAGACGCTAGAGAAATTCGGCCTCAGTTGTAAGCATTAGCAGTATAGTCCTCACTTACATTCTTTCTACACTAATTGTGAGCTGTATAAACATGAATTCCTAATATTTGAAAGCAAATTCAAGTGAAAACGCTCGCTAAAGTGGCCGGAGTTGTAAATATTAGCAGTTTTCTGGTCATTTCACTGCTTTTCACGGGTAATGACATTGATTGAAAACAGCAGGAAATGTAGTAAGAATCTACTAACTTTTATCTCAAGGGTTTCTTATAAGTTTTTAATCATTTCTGGAAACTCTAATTGCGTATTTTAAGAGTTTCACCACAATTAGACAGTTTTCTTACAAGTATGTACTGGAACAATGAGGATATTAACTGATTCACCAAAAAGACGCTAGAGAAATTCGGCCTCAGTTGTAAACATTAGCAGTATAGTCCTCACTTACAGTCTCTCTACACTAAATTTGAGCTGTATAAACATGAATTCCTAGTATTTGTAAGCAAATTCAAGTGAAAACCCTCTCTAAAGCGGCCGTAGTTGTAAATACTATCAGTTTTCAGGTCATTTCCCTGCTCTTCACGGGTAATGTCATTGATTGAAAACAGCAGGAAATGTAGTAAGAATCTACTAACTTTTATTGCAAGGGTTTCTTATAAGTTTTTAATCATTTCTGGAAACTCTAATTGCGTATTTTAAGAGTTTTACCACAATTAGACAGTTTTCTTACAAGTATGTAATGGAACCGGCAGGATATTAACTGATTCATCAAAAAGACGCTAGAGAAATTCGGCCTCAATTGTAAACATTAGCAGTATATTCCTCACTTAAAGTCTTTCTACACTAATTGTGAGCTGTATAAACATGAATTTCTAATATTTGAAAGCAAATTCAAGTCAAAACGCTCGCTAAAGTGGCCGGAGTTGTAAATATTAGCAGTTTTCTGGTCATTTCCCTGCTTTGCACGGGTAATGTCATTGATTGAAAAGGGCAGGAAATGTAGTAAGAATTTACTTACTTTTATTTCAATGGTTTCTTATAAGTTTTTAATCATTTCTGGAAACTCTAATTGCGTATTTTAAGAGTTTTACCACAATTAGACAGTTTTCTTACAAGTATGGAATAGAACCGGCAGGACACTAACTGATTCACCAAAAAGACGCTAGAGAAATTCCGCCTCAGTTGTAAACATTAGCAGTATAGTCCTCACTTACAGTCTTTCTACACTAATTGTGAGCTGTATAAACCTGAATTCCTAATATTTGAAAGCAAATTCGAGTGAAAACGCTCGCTAAAGTGGCCGGAGTTGTAAATATTAGCAGTTTTCAGGTCATTTCCCTGCTTTTCACGGGTAATGTCCACCATTGAAAACAGCAGGAAATGTAGAAAGACTAGTAACTTTTATTTCAAGGGTTTCTTATAAGTTTTTAATCATTTCTGGTAACTCTAATTGCGTACTTTAAGAGTTTTACCACAATTAGACAGTTTTCTTACAAGTATGTAATGGAACCGGCAGGATATTAACTGATTCACCAAAAAGACGCTAGAGAAATTCGGCCTCAATTGTAAACATTAGCAGTATAGTCCTCACTTACAGTCTTTCTACACTAAATTTGAGCTGTATAAACATGAATTCCTAGTATTTGAAAGCAAATTAAAGTGAAAACGCTCGCTGAAGTGGCCGGATTTGTAAATATTATCAGTTTTCTGGTCATATCACTGCTTTTCACGGGTAATGACATTGATTGAAAACAGCAGGAAATGTAGTAAGAATCTACTAACTTTTATCTCAAGGGTTTCTTATAAGTTTTTAATCATTTCTGGAAACTCTAATTGCGTATTTTAAGAGTTTCACCACAATTAGACAGTTTTCTAACAAGTATGTACTGGAACAATGAGGATATTAACTGATTCACCAAAAAGACGCTAGAGAAATTCGGCCTCAGTTGTAAACATTAGCAGTATAGTCCTCACTTACAGTCTCTCTACACTAAATTTGAGCTGTATAAACATGAATTCCTAGTATTTGTAAGCAAATTCAAGTGAAAACGCTCTCTAAAGCGGCCGTAGTTGTAAATACTATCAGTTTTCAGGTCATTTCCCTGCTCTTCACGGGTAATGTCATTGATTGAAAACAGCAGGAAATGTAGTAAGAATCTAATAACTTTTATTGCAAGGGTTTCTTATAAGTTTTTAATCATTTCCGGAAAGTCGATTTGCGTACTTTAAGAGTTTTACCACAATTAGACAGTTTTCTTACAAGTATGTAATGGAACCGGCAGGATATTAACTGATTCATCAAAAAGACGCTAGAGAAATTCAGCCTCAGTTGTAAACATTAGCCGTATAGTCCTCCCTTACAGTCTTTCTACACTAAATTTGAGCTGTATAAACATGAATTCCTAGTATTTGTAAGCAAATTCAAGTGAAAACGCTCTCTAAAGCAGCCGGAGTTGTAAATATTAGCAGTTTTCAGGTCATTTCCCTGCTCTTCACGGGTAATGTCATTGATTGAAAACAGCAGGAAATGTAGAAAGACTCTAGTAACTTTTATTTCAAGGGTTTCTTATAAGTTTTTAATCATTTCTGGAAACTCTAATTGCGTATTTTAAGAGTTTTACCACAATTAGACAGTTTTCTTACAAGTATGTAATAGAACCGGCAGGATATTAACTGATTCACCAAAAAGACGCTAGAGAAATTCGGCCTCAGTTGTAAACATTAGCAGTATAGTCCTCACTTACAGTCTTTCTACACTAAATTTGAGCTGTATAAACATGAATTCCTAGTATTTGTAAGCAAATTCAAGTGAAAACGCTCTCTAAAGCGGCCGGAGTTGTAAATATTATCAGTTTTCAGGTCATTACCCTGCTCTTCACGGGTAATGTCATTGATTGAAAACAGCAGGAAATGTAGTAAGAATCTACTAACTTTTATTGCAAGGGTTTCTTATAAGTTTTTAATCATTTCTGGAAACTCAAATTGCGTATTTTAAGAGTTTTACCACAATTAGACAGTTTTCTTACAATTATGTAATGGAACCGCAGGATATTAACTGATTCATCAAAAAGACGCTAGAGATATTCGGCCTCAATTGCAAACATTACCAGTATAGTCCTCACTTACAGTCTTTCTACACTAATTGTGAGCTATGTATACATGAATTCCTAATATTTGAAAGCAAATTCAAGTGAAAACGCTCGCTAAAGTGGCCGGAGTTGTAAATATTAGCAGTTTTCTGGTCATTTCACTGCTTTTCACGGGTAATGACATTGATTGAAAACAGCAGGAAATGTAGTAAGAATCTACTAACTTTTATTGCAAGGGTTTCTTATAAGTTTTTAATCATTTCTGGAAACTCAAATTGCGTATTTTAAGAGTTTTACCACAATTAGACAGTTTTCTTACAAGTATGTAATGGAACCGGCAGGATATTAACTGATTCATCAAAAAGACGCTAGAGAAATTCGGCCTCAGTTGTAAACATTAGCAGTATAGTCCTCACTTACAGTCTTTCTACACTAATTGTGAGCTGTGTATACATGAATTCCTAATATTTGAAAGCAAATTCGAGTGAAAACGCTCGCTAAAGTGGCCGGAGTTGTAAATATTAGCAGTTTTCAGGTCATTTCCCTGCTTTTCACGGGTAATGTCCGTCATTGAAAACAGCAGGAAATATAGAAAGACCCTAGTAACTTTTATTTCAAGGGTTTCGTATCAGTTTTTAATCATTTCTGGAAACTCTAATTGCGTACTTTAAGAGTTTTACCACAATTAGACAGTTTTCTTACAAGTATGTAATGGAACCGGCAGGATATTAACTGATTCATCAAAAAGACGCCAGAGAAATTCGTCCTCAATTGTAAACATTAGCAGTATAGGCCTCACTTACAGTCTTTCTACACTAAATTTGAGCTGTATAAACATGAATTCCTAGTATTTGAAAGCAAATTCAAGTGAAAACGCTCGATAAAGTGGCCGGAGTTGTAAATATTAGCAGTTTTCTGGTCATTTCACTGCTTTTCACGGGTAATGTCATTGATTGAAAACAGCAGGAAATGTAGTAAGAATCTACTAACTTTTATCTCAAGGGTTTCTTATAAGTTTTTAATCATTTCTGGAAACTCTAATTGCGTATTTTAAGAGTTTTACCACAATTAGACAGTTTTCTTACAAGTATGTACTGGAACCGTCAGGATATTGACTGATTCACCAAAAAGACGCTCGAGAAATTCGGCCTCAATTTTAAACATAAGCAGTATATTCTTCACTTACAGTCTTTCTACACTAATTTTGAGCTGTATAAACATGAATTCCTAGTATTTGAAAGCAAATTCAAGTGAAAACACTCCCTAAAGTGCCCGGAGTTGTAAATATTTTCTGTTTTCTCGTCATTTCCCTGCTTTCCACAGGTAATGTCAGTGATTGAAAATGGCAGGGTATGTAGTAATAATCTACTTACTTTTATTTCAAAAGTTTATTACACGATTTTAATCATTCCTGGAAACTCTAAATTCGTTTTTTAAGAGTTATACCACAATTAGAGAGTTTTCCTACAAGTATGTACTGGATCCGTCAGGATATTAACTGATTCACCAAAAAGACGCTCGATAAATTCGGCCTCAGTTGTAAACATAAGCTGTATATTCCTCACTTACAGTCTTTCTACACTAATTTTGAGCTGTATAAACATGAATTCCTAGTATTTGAAAGCATATTCAAGTGAAAACGCTCGGTAAAGTGCCCGGAGTTGTATATATTTTCAGTTTTCTGGTCATTTCCCTGCTTTCCACGGGTAATGTCAGTGATTGAAAACGGCAGGGTATGTAGTAAGAACCTACTTACTATTATTTCAAGGGCTTATTACAAGTTTTAAATAATTTCTGGAAACTCTAAATGCGTATTTTAAGAGTTATACTACAATTAGACAGTTATCTTAAATGTATGTACTGGAACCGACAGGTTATTGACTCTTTCACCAAAAAGACGCTAGAGATATTCGGCCTCAATTGTAAACATTAGCAGTATAGTCCTCACTTACAGTCTTTCTACACTAATTGTGAGCTGTGTAAACATGAATTCCTAATATTTGAAAGCAAATTCAAGTCAAAACGCTCGCTAAAGTGGCCGGAGTGGTAAATATTAGCAGTTTTCTGGTCATTTCACTGCTTTTCACGGGTAATGACATTGATTGAAAACAGCAGGAAATGTAGTAAGAATCTACTAACTTTTATCTCAAGGGTTTCTTATAAGTTTTTAATCATTTCTGGAAACTCTAATTGCGTATTTTAAGAGTTTTACCACAATTAGACAGTTTTCTTACAAGTATGTAATAGAACCGGCAGGATATTAACTGATTCACCAAAAAGACGCTAGAGAAATTCGGCCTCAGTTGTAAACATTAGCAGTATATTCCTCACTTAAAGTCTTTCTACACTAATTGTGAGCTGTATAAACATGAATTTCTAATATTTGAAAGCAAATTCAAGTCAAAATGCTCGCTAAAGTGGCCGGAGTTGTAAATATTAGCAGTTTTCTGGTAATTTCCCTGCTTTCCACGGGTAATGTCATTGATTGAAAAGGGCAGGAAATGTAGTGAGAATTTACTTACTTTTATTTCAAGGGATTCTCAGAAGTTTTTAATCATTTCTGGAAACTCTAATTGCGTATTTTAAGAGTTTTACCACAATTAGACAGTTTTCTTACAAGTATGTAATGGAACCGGCAGGATATTAACTGATTCACCAAAAAGACGCTAGAGAAATTCGGCCTCAATTGTAAACATTAGCAGTATAGTCCTCACTTACAGTCTTTCTACACTAAATTTGAGCTGTATAAACATGAATTCCTAGTATTTGTAAGCAAATTCAAGTGAAAACGCTCTCTAAAGCGGCCGGAGTTCTAAATATTATCAGTTTTCAGGTCATTTCTCGGCTTTTCACGGGTAATGTCCGTCATTGAAAACAGCAGGAAATGTAGAAAGACTCTAGTAACTTTTATTTCAAGGGTTTCTTATAAGTTTTTAATCATTTCTGGAAACTCTAATTGCGTACTTCAAGAGTTTTACCACAATTAGACAGTTTTCTTACAAGTATGTAATGGAACCGGCAGGATATTAACTGATTCATCAAAAAGACGCTAGAGAAATTCGGCCTCAATTGTAAACATTAGCAGTATAGTCCTCACTTACAGTCTTTCTACACTAAATCTGAGCTGTATAAACATGAATTCCTAGTATTTGAAAGCAAATTCAAGTGAAAACGCTCTCTAAAGTGTCCGGAGTTCTAAATATTATCAGTTTTCTGCTCATTTCCCTGCTTTCCACGGGTAATGTCATTGATTGAAAACGGCAGAAAATGTAGTAAGAATCTACTAACTTTTATTTCAAGGTTTTCTCATAAGTTTTGAATCATTTCTGGAAACTTTATTTGCGTATTTTAAGAGTTTCACCACAATTAGACAGTTTTCTAACAAGTATGTACTGGAACAGCGAAGGATATTAACTGATTCACCAAAAAGACGCTAGAGAAATTCAGCCTCAGTTGTAAACATTAGCAGTATAGTCCTCACTTACAGTCTTTCTACACTAAATTTGAGCTGTATAAACATGAATTCCTAGTATTTGTAAGCAAATTCAAGTGAAGACGCTCTCTAAAGCGGCCGGAGTTGTAAATATTATCAGTTTTCAGGTCATTTCCCTGCTCTTCACGGGTAATGTCATTGATTGAAAACAGCAGGAAATGTAGTAAGAATCTACTAACTTTTATTGCAAGGGTTTCTTATAAGTTTTTAATCATTTCTGGAAACTCTAATTGCGTATTTTAAGAGTTTTACCACAATTAGACAGTTTTCTTACAAGTATGTAATGGAACCGGCAGGATATTAACTGATTCATCAAAAAGACGCTAGAGAAATTCGGCCTCAGTTGTAAACATTAGCAGTATAGTCCTCACTTACAGTCTTTCTACACTAATTGTGAGCTGTGTATACATGAATTCCTAATATTTGAAAGCAAATTCGAGTGAAAACGCTCGCTAAAGTGGCCGGAGTTGTAAATATTAGCAGTTTTCAGGTCATTTCCCTGCTTTTCACGGGTAATGTCCGTCATTGAAAACAGCAGGAAATATAGAAAGACTCTAGTAACTTTTATTTCAAGGGTTTCGTATCAGTTTTTAATCATTTCTGGAAACTCTAATTGCGTACTTTAAGAGTTTTACCACAATTGGACAGTTTTCTTACAAGTATGTAATGGAACCGGCAGGATATTAACTGATTCATCAAAAAGACGCCAGAGAAATTCGTCCTCAATTGTAAACATTAGCAGTATAGGCCTCACTTACAGTCTTTCTACACTAAATTTGAGCTGTATAAACATGAATTCCTAGTATTTGAAAGCAAATTCAAGTGAAAACGCTCGATAAAGTGGCCCGAGTTGTAAATATTAGCAGTTTTCTGGTCATTTCACTGCTTTTCACGGGTAATTACATTGATTGAAAACAGCAGGAAATGTAGTAAGAATCTACTAACTTTTATCTCAAGGGTTTCTTATAAGTTTTTAATCATTTCTGGAAACTCTAATTGCGTATTTTAAGAGTTTTACCACAATTAGACAGTTTTCTTACAAGTATGTACTGGAACCGTCAGGATATTGACTGATTCACCAAAAAGACGCTCGAGAAATTCGGCCTCAATTTTAAACATAAGCAGTATATTCTTCACTTACAGTCTTTCTACACTAATTTTGAGCTGTATAAACATGAATTCCTAGTATTTGAAAGCAAATTCAAGTGAAAACACTCCCTAAAGTGCCCGGAGTTGTAAATATTTTCTGTTTTCTCGTCATTTCCCTGCTTTCCACAGGTAATGTCAGTGATTGAAAATGGCAGGGTATGTAGTAATAATCTACTTACTTTTATTTCAAAAGTTTATTACACGATTTTAATCATTCCTGGAAACTCTAAATTCGTTTTTTAAGAGTTATACCACAATTAGAGAGTTTTCCTACAAGTATGTACTGGATCCGTCAGGATATTAACTGATTCACCAAAAAGACGCTCGATAAATTCGGCCTCAGTTGTAAACATTAGCAGTATAGTCCTCACTTACAGTCTTTCTACACTAATTTTGAGCTGTATAAACATGAATTCCTAGTATTTGAAAGCATATTCAAGTGAAAACGCTCGGTAAAGTGCCCGGAGTTGTATATATTTTCAGTTTTCTGGTCATTTCCCTGCTTTCCACGGGTAATGTCAGTGATTGAAAACGGCAGGGTATGTAGTAAGAACCTACTTACTATTATTTCAAGGGCTTATTACAAGTTTTAAATAATTTCTGGAAACTCTAAATGCGTATTTTAAGAGTTATACTACAATTAGACAGTTATCTTAAATGTATGTACTGGAACCGACAGGTTATTGACTCTTTCACCAAAAAGACGCTAGAGATATTCGGCCTCAATTGTAAACATTAGCAGTATAGTCCTCACTTACAGTCTTTCTACACTAATTGTGAGCTGTGTAAACATGAATTCCTAATATTTGAAAGCAAATTCAAGTCAAAACGCTCGCTAAAGTGGCCGGAGTGGTAAATATTAGCAGTTTTCTGGTCATTTCACTGCTTTTCACGGGTAATGACATTGATTGAAAACAGCAGGAAATGTAGTAAGAATCTACTAACTTTTATCTCAAGGGTTTCTTATAAGTTTTTAATCATTTCTGGAAACTCTAATTGCGTATTTTAAGAGTTTTACCACAATTAGACAGTTTTCTTACAAGTATGTAATAGAACCGGCAGGATATTAACTGATTCACCAAAAAGACGCTAGAGAAATTCGGCCTCAGTTGTAAACATTAGCAGTATATTCCTCACTTAAAGTCTTTCTACACTAATTGTGAGCTGTATAAACATGAATTTCTAATATTTGAAAGCAAATTCAAGTCAAAATGCTCGCTAAAGTGGCCGGAGTTGTAAATATTAGCAGTTTTCTGGTAATTTCCCTGCTTTCCACGGGTAATGTCATTGATTGAAAAGGGCAGGAAATGTAGTGAGAATTTACTTACTTTTATTTCAAGGGATTCTCAGAAGTTTTTAATCATTTCTGGAAACTCTAATTGTGTATTTTAAGAGTTTTACCACAATTAGACAGTTTTCTTACAAGTATGTTCTGGAACCGTAAGGATATTGACTGATTCACCAAAAAGAAGCTCGAGAAATTCGGCCTCAATTTTAAACATAAGCAGTATATTCCTCACTTACAGTCTTTCTACACTAATTTTGAGCTGTATAAACATGAATTCCTAGTATTTGAAAGCAAATTCAAGTGAAGACACTCCCTAAAGTGCCCGGAGTTGTAAATATTTTCTGTTTTCTGGTTATTTCCCTGCTTTCCACAGGTAATGTCAGTGATTGAAAATGGCAGGGTATGTAGTAATAATCTACTTACTTTTATTTCAAAAGTTTATTACAGTATTTTAATCATTCCTGGAAACTCTAAATTCATTTTTTAAGAGTTATACCACAATTAGAGAGTTTTCCTACAAGTATGTACTGGATCCGTCAGGATATTAACTGATTCACCAAAAAGACGCTCGATAAATTCGGCCTCAGTTGTAAACATAAGCAGTATAGTCCTCACTTACAGTCTTTCTACACTAAATCTGAGCTGTATAAACATGAATTCCTAGTATTTGAAAGCAAATTAAAGTGAAAACGCTCGCTGAAGTGGCCGGATTTGTAAATATTATCAGTTTTCTGGTCATATCACTGCTTTTCACGGGTAATGTCCGTCACTGAAAACAGCAGGAAATGTAGAAAGACTCTAGTAACTTTTATTTCAAGGGTTTCTTATAAGTTTTTAATCATTTCTGGAAACTCTAATTGCGTATTTTAAGAGTTTTACCACAATTAGACAGTTTTCTTACAAGTATGTAATAGAACCGGCAGGATATTAACTGATTCACCAAAAAGACGCTAGAGAAATTTGGCCTCAGTTGTAAACATTAGCAGTATAGTCCTCACTTACAGTCTTTCTACACTAATTGTGAGCTGTATAAACATGAATTCCTAATATTTGAAAGCAAATTCGAGTGAAAACGCTCTCTAAAGTGGCCGGAGTTGTAAATATTAGCAGTTTTCAGGTCATTTCCCTGCTTTTCACGGGTAATGTCCGTCACTGAAAACAGCAGGAAATGTAGAAAGACTCTAGTAACTTTTATTTCAAGGGTTTCTTATAAGTTTTTAATCATTTCTGGAAACTCTAATTGCGTACTTTAAGAGTTTTACGACAATTAAACAGTTTTCTTACAAGTATGTAATGGAACCGGCAGGATATTAACTGATTCACCGAAAAGACGCTAGAGAAATTCGGCCTCAGTTGTAAACATTAGACGTATAGTCCTCACTTACAGTCTTTCTACACTAAATTTGAGCTGTATAAACATGAATTCCTAGTATTTGAAAGCAAATTCAAGTGAAAACGCTCGCTAAAGTGGCCGGATTTGTAAATATTATCAGTTTTCTGGTCATTTCCCTGCATTCCACGGGTAATGTCATTGATTGAAAAAGGCAGGAAATATAGAAAGAATCAACTAACTTTTATTTCAAGGGTTTCTTATAAGTTTTTAATCATTTCTGGAAACTTTAATTGCGTATTTTAAGAGTTTCACCACAATTAGACAGTTTTCTTACAAGTATGTACTGGAACAATGAGGATATTAACTGATTCACCAAAAAGACGTTAGAGAAATTCGGCCTCAGTTGTAAACATTAGACGTATAGTCCTCACTTACAGTCTTTCTACACTAAATTTGAGCTGTATAAACATGAATTCCTAGTATTTGTAAGCAAATTCAAGTGAAAACGCTCTCTAAAGCAGCCGGAGTTGTAAATATTAGCAGTTTTCAGGTCATTTCCCTGCTCTTCACGGGTAATGTCATTGATTGAAAACAGCAGGAAATGTAGAAAGAGTCTAGTAACTTTTATTTCAAGGGTTTCTTATAAGTTTTTAATCATTTCTGGAAACTCTAATTGCGTATTTTAAGAGTTTTACCACAATTAGACAGTTTTCTTACAAGTATGTAATAGAACCGGCAGGATATTAACTGATTCACCAAAAAGACGCTAGAGAAATTCGGCCTCAGTTGTAAACATTAGCAGTATAGTCCTCACTTACAGTCTTTCTACACTAATTGTGAGCTGTGTATACATGAATTCCTAATATTTGAAAGCAAAGTCAAGTGAAAACGCTCGCTAAAGTGGCCGGAGTTGTAAATATTAGCAGTTTTCAGGTCATTTCCCTGCTCTTCACGGGTAATGTCATTGATTGAAAAGAGCAGGAAATGTAGTAAGAATCTACTAACTTTTATTGCAAGGGTTTCTTATAAGTTTTTAATCATTTCTGGAAACTCTAATTGCGTATTTTAAGAGTTTTACCACAATTAGACAGTTTTCTTACAAGTATGTAATAGAACCGGCAGGATATTAACTGATTCACCAAAAAGACGCTAGAGAAATTCGGCCTCAGTTGTAAACATTAGCAGTATAGTCCTCACTTACAGTCTTTCTACACTAAATTTGAGCTGTATAAACATGAATTCCTAGTATTTGTAAGCAAATTCAAGTGAAAACGCTCGCTAAAGTGGCCGGAGTTGTAAATATTAGCAGTTTTCAGGTCATTTCCCTGCTTTTCACGGGTAATGTCCGTCATTGAAAACAGCAGGAAATGTAGAAAGACTCTAGTAACTTTTATTTCAAGGGTTTCTTATAAGTTTTTAATCATTTCTGGAAACTCTAATTGCGTACTTTAAGAGTTTTACGACAATTAAACAGTTTTCTAACAAGTATGTAATGGAACCGGCAGGATATTAACTGATTCACCAAAAAGACTCTAGAGAAATTCGGCCTCAGTTGTAAACATAAGCAGTATAGTCCTCACTTACAGTCTTTCTACACTAAATTTGAGCTGTATAAACATGAATTCCTAGTATTTGAAAGCAAATTCAAGTGAAAACGCTAGCTAAAGTGGCCGGATTTGTAAATATTATCAGTTTTCAGGTCATTTCCCAGCATTCCACGGGTAATGTCATTGATTGAAAAAGGCAGGAAATGTAGAAAGAATCAACTAACTTTTATTTCAAAGGTTTCTTATAAGTTTTTAATCATTTCTGGAAACTTTAATTGTGTATTTTAAGAGTTTCACCACAATTAGACAGTTTTCTTACAAGTATGTACTGGAACAATGAGGATATTAACTGATTCACCAAAAAGACGCTAGAGTAATTCGGCCTCAGTTGTAAACATTAGACGTATAGTCCTCACTTACAGTCCTTCTACACTAAATTTGAGCTGTATAAACATGAATTCCTAGTATTTGTAAGCAAATTCAAGTGAAAACGCTCTCTAAAGCGGCCGGAGTTGTAAATATTATCAGTTTTCAGGTCATTTCCCTGCTCTTCCCGGGTAATGTCATTGATTGAAAACAGCAGGAAATGTAGTAAGAATCTACTAACTTTTATCTCAAGGGTTTCTTATAAGTTTTTAATCATTTCTGGAAACTCTAATTGCGTATTTTAAGAGTTTTACCACAATTAGACAGTTTTCTTACAAGTATGTACTGGAACCGTCAGGATATTGACTGATTCACCAAAAAGACGCTCGAGAAATTCGGCCTCAATTTTAAACATAAGCAGTATATTCTTCACTTACAGTCTTTCTACACTAATTTTGAGCTGTATAAACATGAATTCCTAGTATTTGAAAACAAATTCAAGTGAAAACACTCCCTAAAGTGCCCGGAGTTGTAAATATTTTCTGTTTTCTCGTCATTTCCCTGCTTTCCACAGGTAATGTCAGTGATTGAAAATGGCAGGGTATGTAGTAATAATCTACTTACTTTTATTTCAAAAGTTTATTACACGATTTTAATCATTCCTGGAAACTCTAAATTCGTTTTTTAAGAGTTATACCACAATTAGAGAGTTTTCCTACAAGTATGTACTGGATCCGTCAGGATATTAACTGATTCACCAAAAAGACGCTCGATAAATTCGGCCTCAGTTGTAAACATTAGCAGTATAGTCCTCACTTACAGTCTTTCTACACTAATTTTGAGCTGTATAAACATGAATTCCTAGTATTTGAAAGCATATTCAAGTGAAAACGCTCGGTAAAGTGCCCGGAGTTGTATATATTTTCAGTTTTCTGGTCATTTCCCTGCTTTCCACGGGTAATGTCAGTGATTGAAAACGGCAGGGTATGTAGTAAGAACCTACTTACTATTATTTCAAGGGCTTATTACAAGTTTTAAATAATTTCTGGAAACTCTAAATGCGTATTTTAAGAGTTATACTACAATTAGACAGTTATCTTAAATGTATGTACTGGAACCGACAGGTTATTGACTCTTTCACCAAAAAGACGCTAGAGATATTCGGCCTCAATTGTAAACATTAGCAGTATAGTCCTCACTTACAGTCTTTCTACACTAATTGTGAGCTGTGTAAACATGAATTCCTAATATTTGAAAGCAAATTCAAGTCAAAACGCTCGCTAAAGTGGCCGGAGTGGTAAATATTATCAGTTTTCTGGTCATTTCACTGCTTTTCACGGGTAATGACATTGATTGAAAACAGCAGGAAATGTAGTAAGAATCTACTAACTTTTATCTCAAGGGTTTCTTATAAGTTTTTAATCATTTCTGGAAACTCTAATTGCGTATTTTAAGAGTTTTACCACAATTAGACAGTTTTCTTACAAGTATGTAATAGAACCGGCAGGATATTAACTGATTCACCAAAAAGACGCTAGAGAAATTTGGCCTCAGTTGTAAACATTAGCAGTATAGTCCTCACTTACAGTCTTTCTACACTAATTGTGAGCTGTATAAACATGAATTCCTAATATTTGAAAGCAAATTCGAGTGAAAACGCTCGCTAAAGTGGCCGGAGTTGTAAATATTAGCAGTTTTCAGGTCATTTCCCTGCTTTTCACGGGTAATGTCCGTCACTGAAAACAGCAGGAAATGTAGAAAGACTCTAGTAACTTTTATTTCAAGGGTTTCTTATAAGTTTTTAATCATTTCTGGAAACTCTAATTGCGTACTTTAAGAGTTTTACGACAATTAAACAGTTTTCTTACAAGTATGTAATGGAACCGGCAGGATATTAACTGATTCACCGAAAAGACGCTAGAGAAATTCGGCCTCAGTTGTAAACATTAGACGTATAGTCCTCACTTACAGTCTTTCTACACTAAATTTGAGCTGTATAAACATGAATTCCTAGTATTTGAAAGCAAATTCAAGTGAAAACGCTCGCTAAAGTGGCCGGATTTGTAAATATTATCAGTTTTCTGGTCATTTCCCTGCATTCCACGGGTAATGTCATTGATTGAAAAAGGCAGGAAATATAGAAAGAATCAACTAACTTTTATTTCAAGGGTTTCTTATAAGTTTTTAATCATTTCTGGAAACTCTAATTGCGTATTTTAAGAGTTTTACCACAATTAGACAGTTTTCTTACAAGTATGTAATAGAACCGGCAGGATATTAACTGATTCACCAAAAAGACGCTAGAGAAATTCGGCCTCAGTTGTAAACATTAGCAGTATAGTCCTCACTTACAGTCTTTCTACACTAAATTTGAGCTGTATAAACATGAATTCCTAGTATTTGTAAGCAAATTCAAGTGAAAACGCTCTCTAAAGCGGCCGGAGTTGTAAATATTATCAGTTTTCAGGTCATTACCCTGCTCTTCACGGGTAATGTCATTGATTGAAAACAGCAGGAAATGTAGTAAGAATCTACTAACTTTTATTGCAAGGGTTTCTTATAAGTTTTTAATCATTTCTGGAAACTCAAATTGCGTATTTTAAGAGTTTTACCACAATTAGACAGTTTTCTTACAATTATGTAATGGAACCGCAGGATATTAACTGATTCATCAAAAAGACGCTAGAGATATTCGGCCTCAATTGCAAACATTACCAGTATAGTCCTCACTTACAGTCTTTCTACACTAATTGTGAGCTGTGTATACATGAATTCCTAATATTTGAAAGCAAATTCAAGTGAAAACGCTCGCTAAAGTGGCCGGAGTTGTAAATATTAGCAGTTTTCTGGTCATTTCACTGCTTTTCACGGGTAATGACATTGATTGAAAAAGGCAGGAAATATAGAAAGAATCAACTAACTTTTATTTCAAGGGTTTCTTATAAGTTTTTAATCATTTCTGGAAACTTTAATTGCGTATTTTAAGAGTTTCACCACAATTAGACAGTTTTCTTACAAGTATGTACTGGAACAATGAGGATATTAACTGATTCACCAAAAAGACGCTAGAGAAATTCGGCCTCAGTTGTAAACATTAGACGTATAGTCCTCACTTACAGTCTTTCTACACTAAATTTGAGCTGTATAAACATGAATTCCTAGTATTTGTAAGCAAATTCAAGTGAAAACGCTCTCTAAAGCGGCCGGAGTTGTAAATATTATCAGTTTTCAGGTCATTTCCCTGCTCTTCACGGGTAATGTCATTGATTGAAAACAGCAGGAAATGTAGTAAGAATCTACTAACTTTTATTGCAAGGGTTTCTTATAAGTTTTTAATCATTTCTGGAAACTCTAATTGCGTATTTTAAGAGTTTTACCACAATTAGACAGTTTTCTTACAAGTATGTAATAGAACCGGCAGGATATTAACTGATTCACCAAAAAGACGCTAGAGAAATTCGGCCTCAGTTGTAAACATTAGCAGTATAGTCCTCACTTACAGTCTTTCTACACTAAATTTGAGCTGTATAAACATGAATTCCTAGTACTTGTAAGCAAATTCAAGTGAAAACGCTCTCTAAAGCAGCCGGAGTTGTAAATATTATCAGTTTTCAGGTCATTTCCCTGCTCTTCACGGGTAATGTCATTGATTGAAAACAGCAGGAAATGTAGTAAGAATCTACTAACTTTTATTGCAAGGGTTTCTTATAAGTTTTTAATCATTTCTGGAAACTCTAATTGCGTATTTTAAGAGTTTTACCACAATTAGACAGTTTTCTTACAAGTATGTAATAGAACCGGCAGGATATTAACTGATTCACCAAAAAGACGCTAGAGAAATTCGGCCTCAGTTGTAAACATTAGCAGTATAGTCCTCACTTACAGTCTTTCTACACTAAATTTGAGCTGTATAAACATGAATTCCTAGTATTTGTAAGCAAATTCAAGTGAAAACGCTCGCTAAAGTGGCCGGAGTTGTAAATATTAGCAGTTTTCAGGTCATTTCCCTGCTTTTCACGGGTAATGTCCGTCATTGAAAACAGCAGGAAATGTAGAAAGACTCTAGTAACTTTTATTTCAAGGGTTTCTTATAAGTTTTTAATCATTTCTGGAAACTCTAATTGCGTACTTTAAGAGTTTTACGACAATTAAACAGTTTTCTAACAAGTATGTAATGGAACCGGCAGGATATTAACTGATTCACCAAAAAGACTCTAGAGAAATTCGGCCTCAGTTGTAAACATAAGCAGTATAGTCCTCACTTACAGTCTTTCTACACTAAATTTGAGCTGTATAAACATGAATTCCTAGTATTTGAAAGCAAATTCAAGTGAAAACGCTAGCTAAAGTGGCCGGATTTGTAAATATTATCAGTTTTCAGGTCATTTCCCAGCATTCCACGGGTAATGTCATTGATTGAAAAAGGCAGGAAATGTAGAAAGAATCAACTAACTTTTATTTCAAAGGTTTCTTATAAGTTTTTAATCATTTCTGGAAACTTTAATTGTGTATTTTAAGAGTTTCACCACAATTAGACAGTTTTCTAACAAGTATGTACTGGAACAATGAGGATATTAACTGATTCACCAAAAAGACGCTAGAGTAATTCGGCCTCAGTTGTAAACATTAGACGTATAGTCCTCACTTACAGTCCTTCTACACTAAATTTGAGCTGTATAAACATGAATTCCTAGTATTTGTAAGCAAATTCAAGTGAAAACGCTCTCTAAAGCGGCCGGAGTTGTAAATATTATCAGTTTTCAGGTCATTTCCCTGCTCTTCACGGGTAATGTCATTGATTGAAAACAGCAGGAAATGTAGTAAGAATCTACTAACTTTTATCTCAAGGGTTTCTTATAAGTTTTTAATCATTTCTGGAAACTCTAATTGCGTATTTTAAGAGTTTTACCACAATTAGACAGTTTTCTTACAAGTATGTACTGGAACCGTCAGGATATTGACTGATTCACCAAAAAGACGCTCGAGAAATTCGGCCTCAATTTTAAACATAAGCAGTATATTCTTCACTTACAGTCTTTCTACACTAATTTTGAGCTGTATAAACATGAATTCCTAGTATTTGAAAGCAAATTCAAGTGAAAACACTCCCTAAAGTGCCCGGAGTTGTAAATATTTTCTGTTTTCTCGTCATTTCCCTGCTTTCCACAGGTAATGTCAGTGATTGAAAATGGCAGGGTATGTAGTAATAATCTACTTACTTTTATTTCAAAAGTTTATTACACGATTTTAATCATTCCTGGAAACTCTAAATTCGTTTTTTAAGAGTTATACCACAATTAGAGAGTTTTCCTACAAGTATGTACTGGATCCGTCAGGATATTAACTGATTCACCAAAAAGACGCTCGATAAATTCGGCCTCAGTTGTAAACATTAGCAGTATAGTCCTCACTTACAGTCTTTCTACACTAATTTTGAGCTGTATAAACATGAATTCCTAGTATTTGAAAGCATATTCAAGTGAAAACGCTCGGTAAAGTGCCCGGAGTTGTATATATTTTCAGTTTTCTGGTCATTTCCCTGCTTTCCACGGGTAATGTCAGTGATTGAAAACGGTAGGGTATGTAGTAAGAACCTACTTACTATTATTTCAAGGGCTTATTACAAGTTTTAAATAATTTCTGGAAACTCTAAATGCGTATTTTAAGAGTTATACTACAATTAGACAGTTATCTTAAATGTATGTACTGGAACCGACAGGTTATTGACTCTTTCACCAAAAAGACGCTAGAGATATTCGGCCTCAATTGTAAACATTAGCAGTATAGTCCTCACTTACAGTCTTTCTACACTAATTGTGAGCTGTGTAAACATGAATTCCTAATATTTGAAAGCAAATTCAAGTCAAAACGCTCGCTAAAGTGGCCGGAGTGGTAAATATTATCAGTTTTCTGGTCATTTCACTGCTTTTCACGGGTAATGACATTGATTGAAAACAGCAGGAAATGTAGTAAGAATCTACTAACTTTTATCTCAAGGGTTTCTTATAAGTTTTTAATCATTTCTGGAAACTCTAATTGCGTATTTTAAGAGTTTTACCACAATTAGACAGTTTTCTTACAAGTATGTAATAGAACCGGCAGGATATTAACTGATTCACCAAAAAGACGCTAGAGAAATTTGGCCTCAGTTGTAAACATTAGCAGTATAGTCCTCACTTACAGTCTTTCTACACTAATTGTGAGCTGTATAAACATGAATTCCTAATATTTGAAAGCAAATTCGAGTGAAAACGCTCGCTAAAGTGGCCGGAGTTGTAAATATTAGCAGTTTTCAGGTCATTTCCCTGCTTTTCACGGGTAATGTCCGTCACTGAAAACAGCAGGAAATGTAGAAAGACTCTAGTAACTTTTATTTCAAGGGTTTCTTATAAGTTTTTAATCATTTCTGGAAACTCTAATTGCGTACTTTAAGAGTTTTACGACAATTAAACAGTTTTCTTACAAGTATGTAATGGAACCGGCAGGATATTAACTGATTCACCGAAAAGACGCTAGAGAAATTCGGCCTCAGTTGTAAACATTAGACGTATAGTCCTCACTTACAGTCTTTCTACACTAAATTTGAGCTGTATAAACATGAATTCCTAGTATTTGAAAGCAAATTCAAGTGAAAACGCTCGCTAAAGTGGCCGGATTTGTAAATATTATCAGTTTTCTGGTCATTTCCCTGCATTCCACGGGTAATGTCATTGATTGAAAAAGGCAGGAAATATAGAAAGAATCAACTAACTTTTATTTCAAGGGTTTCTTATAAGTTTTTAATCATTTCTGGAAACTCTAATTGCGTATTTTAAGAGTTTTACCACAATTAGACAGTTTTCTTACAAGTATGTAATAGAACCGGCAGGATATTAACTGATTCACCAAAAAGACGCTAGAGAAATTCGGCCTCAGTTGTAAACATTAGCAGTATAGTCCTCACTTACAGTCTTTCTACACTAAATTTGAGCTGTATAAACATGAATTCCTAGTATTTGTAAGCAAATTCAAGTGAAAACGCTCTCTAAAGCGGCCGGAGTTGTAAATATTATCAGTTTTCAGGTCATTTCCGTGCTCTTCACGGGTAATGTCATTGATTGAAAACAGCAGGAAATGTAGTAAGAATCTACTAACTTTTATTGCAAGGGTTTCTTATAAGTTTTTAATCATTTCTAGAAACTCTAATTGCGTATTTTAAGAGTTTTACCACAATTAGACAGTTTTCTTACAAGTATGTAATAGAACCGGCAGGATATTAACTGATTCACCAAAAAGACGCTTGAGAAATTTGGCCTCAGTTGTAAACATTAGCAGTATAGTCCTCACTTACAGTCTTTCTACACTAATTGTCAGCTGTATAAACATGAATTCCTAATATTTGAAAGCAAATTCGAGTGAAAACGCTCGCTAAAGTGGCCGGAGTTGTAAATATTAGCAGTTTTCAGGTCATTTCCCTGCTTTTCACGGGTAATGTCATTGATTGAAAAAGGCAGGAAATATAGAAAGAATCAACTAACTTTTATTTCAAGGGTTTCTTATAAGTTTTTAATCATTTCTGGAAACTTTAATTGCGTATTTTAAGAGTTTCACCACAATTAGACAGTTTTCCTACAAGTATGTACTGGAACAATGAGGATATTAACTGATTCACCAAAAAGACGCTAGAGAAATTCGGCCTCAGTTGTAAACATTAGACGTATAGTCCTCACTTACAGTCTTTCTACACTAAATTTGAGCTGTATAAACATGAATTCCTAGTATTTGTAAGCAAATTCAAGTGAAAACGCTCTCTAAAGCGGCCGGAGTTGTAAATATTATCAGTTTTCAGGTCATTTCCCTGCTCTTCACGGGTAATGTCATTGATTGAAAACAGCAGGAAATGTAGTAAGAATCTACTAACTTTTATTGCAAGGGTTTCTTATAAGTTTTTAATCATTTCTGGAAACTCTAATTGCGTATTTTAAGAGTTTTACCACAATTAGACAGTTTTCTTACAAGTATGTAATAGAACCGGCAGGATATTAACTGATTCACCAAAAAGACGCTAGAGAAATTCGGCCTCAGTTGTAAACATTAGCAGTATAGTCCTCACTTACAGTCTTTCTACACTAAATTTGAGCTGTATAAACATGAATTCCTAGTATTTGTAAGCAAATTCAAGTGAAAACGCTCTCTAAAGCAGCCGGAGTTGTAAATATTATCAGTTTTCAGGTCATTTCCCTGCTCTTCACGGGTAATGTCATTGATTGAAAACAGCAGGAAATGTAGTAAGAATCTACTAACTTTTATTGCAAGGGTTTCTTATAAGTTTTTAATCATTTCTGGAAACTCTAATTGCGTATTTTAAGAGTTTTACCACAATTAGACAGTGTTCTTACAAGTATGTAATAGAACCGGCAGGATATTAACTGATTCACCAAAAAGACGCTAGAGAAATTCGGCCTCAGTTGTAAACATTAGCAGTATAGTCCTCACTTACAGTCTTTCTACACTAAATTTGAGCTGTATAAACATGAATTCCTAGTATTTGTAAGCAAATTCAAGTGAAAACGCTCGCTAAAGTGGCCGGAGTTGTAAATATTATCAGTTTTCTGGTCATTTCCCTGCTTTTCACGGGTAATGTCCGTCATTGAAAACAGCAGGAAATGTAGAAAGACTCTAGTAACTTTTATTTCAAGGGTTTCTTATAAGTTTTTAATCATTTCTGGAAACTCTAATTGCGTACTTTAAGAGTTTTACGACAATTAAACAGTTTTCTAACAAGTATGTAATGGAACCGGCAGGATATTAACTGATTCACCAAAAAGACTCTAGAGAAATTCGGCCTCAGTTGTAAACATAAGCAGTATAGTCCTCACTTACAGTCTTTCTACACTAAATTTGAGCTGAATAAACATGAATTCCTAGTATTTGAAAGCAAATTCAAGTGAAAACGCTAGCTAAAGTGGCCGGATTTGTAAATATTATCAGTTTTCAGGTCATTTCCCAGCATTCCACGGGTAATGTCATTGATTGAAAAAGGCAGGAAATGTAGAAAGAATCAACTAACTTTTATTTCAAAGGTTTCTTATAAGTTTTTAATCATTTCTGGAAACTTTAATTGTGTATTTTAAGAGTTTCACCACAATTAGACAGTTTTCTTACAAGTATGTACTGGAACAATGAGGATATTAACT
Source organism: Myotis nattereri (assembly GCF_964212035.1). Lineage (NCBI taxonomy): Eukaryota > Metazoa > Chordata > Mammalia > Chiroptera > Vespertilionidae > Myotis > Myotis nattereri. Next base: position 1,635,257 of record NC_138083.1, read on the forward strand.
GATTCACCAAAAAGACGCTAGAGTAATTCGGCCTCAGTTGTAAACATTAGACGTATAGTCCTCACTTACAGTCTTTCTACACTAAATTTGAGCTGTATAAACATGAATTCCTAGTATTTGTAAGCAAATTCAAGTGAAAACGCTCTCTAAAGCGGCCGGAGTTGTAAATATTATCAGTTTTCAGGTCATTTCCCTGCTCTTCACGGGTAATGTCATTGATTGAAAACAGCAGGAAATGTAGTAAGAATCTACTAACTTTTATTGCAAGGGTTTCTTATAAGTTTTTAATCATTTCTGGAAACTCTAATTGCGTATTTTAAGAGTTTTACCACAATTAGACAGTTTTCTTACAAGTATGTAATGGAACCGGCAGGATATTAACTGATTCATCAAAAAGACGCTAGAGATATTCGGCCTCAATTGTAAACATTACCAGTATAGTCCTCACTTACAGTCTTTCTACACTAATTGTGAGCTGTGTATACATGAATTCCTAATATTTGAAAGCAAATTCGAGTGAAAACGCTCGCTAAAGTGGCCGGAGTTGTAAATATTAGCAGTTTTCTGGTCATTTCACTGCTTTTCACGGGTAATGACATTGATTTAAAACAGCAGGAAATGTAGTAAGAATCTACATACTTTTATTTCAAGGTTTTCTCATAAGTTTTGAATCATTTCTGGAAACTTTAATTGCGTATTTTAAGAGTTTCACCACAATTAGACAGTTTTCTAACAAGTATGTACTGGAACAGTGAGGATATTAACTGATTCACCAAAAAGACGCTAGAGAAATTCGGCCTCAGTTGTAAACATTAGCAGTATAGTCCTCACTTACAGTCTTTCTACACTAAATTTGAGCTGTATAAACATGAATTCCTAGTATTTGAAAGCAAATTAAAGTGAAAACGCTCGCTGAAGTGGCCGGATTTGTAAATATTTTCAGTTTTCTGGTCATATCACTGCTTTTCACGGGTAATGACATTGATTGAAAACAGCAGGAAATGTAGTAAGAATCTACTAACTTTTATCTCAAGGGTTTCTTATAAGTTTTTAATCATTTCTGGAAACTCTAATTGCGTATTTTAAGAGTTTTACCACAATTAGACAGTTTTCTTACAAGTATGTAATAGAACCGGCAGGATATTAACTGATTCACCAAAAAGACGCTGGAGAAATTCGGCCTCAGTTGTAAACATTAGCAGTATAGTCCTCACTTACAGTCTTTCTACACTAATTGTGAGCTGTATAAACATGAATTCCTAATATTTGAAAGCAAATTCGAGTGAAAACGCTCGCTAAAGTGGCCGGAGTTGTAAATATTAGCAGTTTTCAGGTCATTTCCCTGCTTTTCACGGGTAATGTCCGTCATTGAAAACAGCAGGAAATGTAGAAAGACTCTAGTAACTTTTATTTCAAGGGTTTCTTATAAGTTTTTAATCATTTCTGGAAACTCTAATTGCGTACTTTAAGAGTTTTATGACAATTAAACAGTTTTCTAACAAGTATGTAATGGAACCGGCAGGATATTAACTGATTCACCAAAAAGACTCTAGAGAAATTCGGCCTCAGTTGTAAACATAAGCAGTATAGTCCTCACTTACAGTCTTTCTACACTAAATTTGAGCTGTATAAACATGAATTCCTAGTATTTGAAAGCAAATTCAAGTGAAAACGCTAGCTAAAGTGGCCGGATTTGTAAATATTATCAGTTTTCAGGTCATTTCCCTGCATTCCACGGGTAATGTCATTGATTGAAAAAGGCAGGAAATATAGAAAGAATCAACTAACTTTTATTTCAAGGGTTTCTTATAAGTTTTTAATCATTTCTGGAAACTTTAATTGCGTATTTTAAGAGTTTCACCACAATTAGACAGTTTTCTTACAAGTATGTACTGGAACAATGAGGATATTAACTGATTCACCAAAAAGACGTTAGAGAAATTCGGCCTCAGTTGTAAACATTAGACGTATAGTCCTCACTTACAGTCTTTCTACACTAAATTTGAGCTGTATAAACATGAATTCCTAGTATTTGTAAGCAAATTCATGTGAAAACGCTCTCTAAAGCAGCCGGAGTTGTAAATATTAGCAGTTTTCAGGTCATTTCCCTGCTCTTCACGGGTAATGTCATTGATTGAAAACAGCAGGAAATGTAGAAAGACTCTAGTAACTTTTATTTCAAGGGTTTCTTATAAGTTTTTAATCATTTCTGGAAACTCTAATTGCGTATTTTAAGAGTTTTACCACAATTAGACAGTTTTCTTACAAGTATGTAATAGAACCGGCAGGATATTAACTGATTCACCAAAAAGACGCTAGAGAAATTCGGCCTCAGTTGTAAACATTAGCAGTATAGTCCTCACTTACAGTCTTTCTACACTAAATTTGAGCTGTATAAACATGAATTCCTAGTATTTGTAAGCAAATTCAAGTGAAAACGCTCTCTAAAGCGGCCGGAGTTGTAAATATTATCAGTTTTCAGGTCATTACCCTGCTCTTCACGGGTAATGTCATTGATTGAAAACAGCAGGAAATGTAGTAAGAATCTACTAACTTTTATTGCAAGGGTTTCTTATAAGTTTTTAATCATTTCTGGAAACTCAAATTGCGTATTTTAAGAGTTTTACCACAATTAGACAGTTTTCTTACAATTATGTAATGGAACCGCAGGATATTAACTGATTCATCAAAAAGACGCTAGAGATATTCGGCCTCAATTGCAAACATTACCAGTATAGTCCTCACTTACAGTCTTTCTACACTAATTGTGAGCTGTGTATACATGAATTCCTAATATTTGAAAGCAAATTCAAGTGAAAACGCTCGCTAAAGTGGCCGGAGTTGTAAATATTAGCAGTTTTCTGGTCATTTCACTGCTTTTCACGGGTAATGACATTGATTGAAAACAGCAGGAAATGTAGTAAGAATCTACTAACTTTTATTGCAAGGGTTTCTTATAAGTTTTTAATCATTTCTGGAAACTCTAATTGCGTATTTTAAGAGTTTTACCACAATTAGACAGTTTTCTTACAAGTATGTAATAGAACCGGCAGGATATTAACTGATTCACCAAAAAGACGCTAGAGAAATTCGGCCTCAGTTGTAAACATTAGCAGTATAGTCCTCACTTACAGTCTTTCTACACTAAATTTGAGCTGTATAAACATGAATTCCTAGTATTTGAAAGCAAATTCAAGTGAAAACGCTAGCTAAAGTGGCCGGATTTGTAAATATTATCAGTTTTCTGGTCATTTCCCTGCTTTCCACGGGTAATGACATTGATTGAAAACAGCAGGAAATGTAGTAAGAATCTACTAACTTTTATTTCAAGGGTTTCTTATAAGTTTTTAATCATTTCTGGAAACTCTAATTGCGTATTTTAAGAGTTTTACCACAATTAGACAGTTTTCTTACAAGTATGTAATAGAACCGGCAGGACACTAAGTGATTCACAAAAAAGACGCTAGAGAAATTCCGCCTCAGTTGTAAACATTAGCAGTATAGTCCTCACTTACAGTCTTTCTACACTAATTGTGAGCTGTATAAACCTGAATTCCTAATATTTGAAAGCAAATTCGAGTGAAAACGCTCGCTAAAGTGGCCGGAGTTGTAAATATTAGCAGTTTTCAGGTCATTTCCCTGCTTTTCACGGGTAATGTCCACCATTGAAAACAGCAGGAAATGTAGAAAGACTAGTAACTTTTATTTCAAGGGTTTCTTATAAGTTTTTAATCATTTCTGGAAACTCTAATTGCGTACTTTAAGAGTTTTAACACAATTAGACAGTTTTCTTAAAAGTATGTAATGGAACCGGCAGGATATTGACTGATTCATCAAAAAGACGCTAGAGAAATTCGGCCTCAATTGTAAACATTAGCAGTATAGTCCTCACTTACAGTCTTTCTACACTAAATTTGAGCTGTATAAACATGAATTCCTAGTATTTGAAAGCAAATTAAAGTGAAAACGATCGCTGAAGTGGCCGGATTTGTAAATATTATCAGTTTTCTGGTCATATCACTGCTTTTCACGGGTAATGACATTGATTGAAAACAGCAGGAAATGTAGTAAGAATCTACTAACTTTTATTGCAAGGGTTTCTTATAAGTTTTTAATCATTTCTGGAAACTCTAATTGCGTATTTTAAGAGTTTTACCACAATTAGACAGTTTTCTTACAAGTATGTAATGGAACCAGCAGGATATTAACTGATTCATCAAAAAGACGCTAGAGAAATTAGGCCTCAATTGTAAACATTAGCAGTATATTCCTCACTTAAAGTCTTTCTACACTAATTGTGAGCTGTATAAACATGAATTTCTAATATTTGAAAGCAAATTCAAGTCAAAACGCTCTCTAAAGCGGCCGGAGTTGTAAATATTATCAGTTTTCAGGTCATTTCCCTGCTCTTCACGGGTAATGTCATTGATTGAAAACAGCAGGAAATGTAGTAAGAATCTACTAACTTTTATTGCAAGGGTTTCTTATAAGTTTTTAATCATTTCTGGAAACTCTAATTGCGTATTTTAAGAGTTTTACCACAATTAGACAGTTTTCTTACAAGTATGTAATGGAACCGGCAGGATATTAACTGATTCATCAAAAAGACGCTAGAGATATTCGGCCTCAATTGTAAACATTACCAGTATAGTCCTCACTTACAGTCTTTCTACACTAATTGTGAGCTGTGTATACATGAATTCCTAATATTTGAAAGCAAATTCGAGTGAAAACGCTCGCTAAAGTGGCCGGAGTTGTAAATATTAGCAGTTTTCTGGTCATTTCACTGCTTTTCACGGGTAATGACATTGATTTAAAACAGCAGGAAATGTAGTAAGAATCTACATACTTTTATTTCAAGGTTTTCTCATAAGTTTTGAATCATTTCTGGAAACTTTAATTGCGTATTTTAAGAGTTTCACCACAATTAGACAGTTTTCTAACAAGTATGTACTGGAACAGTGAGGATATTAACTGATTCACCAAAAAGACGCTAGAGAAATTCGGCCTCAGTTGTAAACATTAGCAGTATAGTCCTCACTTACAGTCTTTCTACACTAAATTTGAGCTGTATAAACATGAATTCCTAGTATTTGAAAGCAAATTAAAGTGAAAACGCTCGCTGAAGTGGCCGGATTTGTAAATATTTTCAGTTTTCTGGTCATATCACTGCTTTTCACGGGTAATGACATTGATTGAAAACAGCAAGAAATGTAGTAAGAATCTACTAACTTTTATCTCAAGGGTTTCTTATAAGTTTTTAATCATTTCTGGAAACTCTAATTGCGTATTTTAAGAGTTTTACCACAATTAGACAGTTTTCTTACAAGTATGTAATAGAACCGGCAGGATATTAACTGATTCACCAAAAAGACGCTGGAGAAATTCGGCCTCAGTTGTAAACATTAGCAGTATAGTCCTCACTTACAGTCTTTCTACACTAATTGTGAGCTGTATAAACATGAATTCCTAATATTTGAAAGCAAATTCGAGTGAAAACGCTCGCTAAAGTGGCCGGAGTTGTAAATATTAGCAGTTTTCAGGTCATTTCCCTGCTTTTCACGGGTAATGTCCGTCATTGAAAACAGCAGGAAATGTAGAAAGACTCTAGTAACTTTTATTTCAAGGGTTTCTTATAAGTTTTTAATCATTTCTGGAAACTCTAATTGCGTATTTTAAGAGTTTTACCACAATTAGACAGTTTTCTTACAAGTATGTAATGGAGCCGGCAGGATATTAACTGATTCATCAAAAAGACGCTAGAGAAATTCGGCCTCAGTTGTAAACATTAGACGTATAGTCCTCACTTACAGTCTTTCTACACTAAATTTGAGCTGTATAAACATGAATTCCTAGTATTTGTAAGCAAATTCAAGTGAAAACGCTCTCTAAAGCGGCCAGAGTTGTAAATATTATCAGTTTTCAGGTCATTTTCCTGCTCTTCACGGGTAATGTCATTGATTGAAAACAGCAGGAAATGTAGTAAGAATCTACTAACTTTTATTGCAAGGGTTTCTTATAAGTTTTTAATCATTTCTGGAAACTCTAATTGCGTATTTTAAGAGTTTTACCACAATTAGACAGTTTTCTTACAAGTATGTAATAGAACCGGCAGGATATTAACTGATTCACCAAAAATACGCTAGAGAAATTCGGCCTCAGTTGTAAACATTAGCAGTATAGTCCTCACTTACAGTCTTTCTACACTAAATTTGAGCTGTATAAACATGAATTCCTAGTATTTGTAAGCAAATTCAAGTGAAAACGCTCTCTAAAGCGGCCGAAGTTGTAAATATTATCAGTTTTCAGGTCATTTCCCTGCTCTTCACGGGTAATGTCATTGAATGAAAACAGCAGGAAATGTAGTAAGAATCTACTAACTTTTATTTCAAGGGTTTCTTATAAGTTTTTAATCATTTCTGGAAACTCTAATTGCGTATTTTAAGAGTTTTACCACAATTAGACAGTTTTCTTACAAGTATGTAATGGAGCCGGCAGGATATTAACTGATTCATCGAAAAGACACGATAGATATTCGGCCTCAATTGTAAACATTTCCAGTATAGTCCTCACTTACAGTCTTTCTACACTAATTGTGAGCTGTGTATACATGAATTCCTAATATTTGAAAGCAAATTTAAGTGAAAACGCTCGCTAAAGTGGCCGGAGTTGTAAATATTAGCAGTTTTCTGGTCATTTCACTGCTTTTCACGGGTAATGACATTGATTGAAAACAGCAGGAAATGTAGTAAGAATCTACTTTTATTTCAAGGGTTTCTTATAAGTTTTTAATCATTTCTGGAAACTCTAATTGCGTATTTTAAGAGTTTTACCACAATTAGACAGTTTTCTTACAAGTATGTAATAGAACCGGCAGGACACTAACTGATTCACCAAAAAGACGCTAGAGAAATTCCGCCTAAGTTGTAAACATTAGCAGTATAGTCCTCACTTACAGTCTTTCTACACTAATTGTGAGCTGTATAAACCTGAATTCCTAATATTTGAAAGCAAATTCGAGTGAAAACGCTCGCTAAAGTGGCCGGAGTTGTAAATATTAGCAGTTTTCAGGTCATTTCCCTGCTTTTCACGGGTAATGTCCACCATTGAAAACAGCAGGAAATGTAGAAAGACTAGTAACTTTTATTTCAAGGGTTTCTTATAAGTTTTTAATCATTTCTGGAAACTCGAATTGCGTACTTTAAGAGTTTTACCACAATTAGACAGTTTTCTTACAAGTATGTAATGGAACCGGCAGGATATTAACTGATTCATCAAAAAGACGCTAGAGAAATTCGGCCTCAATTGTAAACATTAGCAGTATAGTCCTCACTTACAGTCTTTCTACACTAAATTTGAGCTGTATAAACATGAATTCCTAGTATTTGAAAGCAAATTAAAGTGAAAACGCTCGCTGAAGTGGCCGGATTTGTAAATATTTTAAGTTTTCTGGTCATATCACTTCTTTTCACGGGTAATGACATTGATTGAAAACAGGAGGAAATGTAGTAAGAATCTACTAACTTTTATCTCAAGGGTTTCTTATAAGTTTTTAATCATTTCTGGAAACTCTAATTGCGTATTTTAAGAGTTTTACCACAATTAGACAGTTTTCTTACAAGTATGTAATAGAACCGGCAGGACACTAACTGATTCACCAAAAAGACGCTAGAGAAATTCCGCCTCAGTTGTAAACATTAGCAGTATAGTCCTCACTTACAGTCTTTCTACACTAATTGTGAGCTGTATAAACCTGAATTCCTAATATTTGAAAGCAAATTCGAGTGAAAACGCTCGCTAAAGTGGCCGGAGTTGTAAATATTAGCAGTTTTCAGGTCATTTCCCTGCTTTTCACGGGTAATGTCCACCATTGAAAACAGCAGGAAATGTAGAAAGACTAGTAACTTTTATTTCAAGGGTTTCTTATAAGTTTTTAATCATTTCTGGAAACTCTAATTGCGTACTTTAAGAGTTTTACGACAATTAAACAGTTTTCTAACAAGTATGTAATGGAACCGGCAGGATATTAACTGATTCACCAAAAAGACGCTAGAGAAATTCGGCCTCAGTTGTAAACATAAGCAGTATAGTCCTCACTTACAGTCTTTCTACACTAAATTTGAGCTGTATAAACATGAATTCCTAGTATTTGAAAGCAAATTCAAGTGAAAACGCTAGCTAAAGTGGCCGGATTTGTAAATATTATCAGTTTTCTGGTCATTTCCCTGCATTCCACGGGTAATGTCATTGATTGAAAAAGGCAGGAAATGTAGAAAGAATCAACTAACTTTTATTTCAAAGGTTTCTTATAAATTTTTAATCATTTCTGGAAACTCTGATTGCGTACTTTAAGAGTTTTACGACAATTAAACAGTTTTCTTACAAGTGTGTAATGGAACCGGCAGGATATTAACTGATTCACCGAAAAGACGCTAGAGAAATTCGGCCTCAGTTGTAAACATTAGCAGTATAGTCCTCACTTACAGTCTTTCTACACTAATTGTGAGCTGTGTAAACATGAATTCCTAGTATTTGAAAGCAAATTCAAGTGAAAACGCTCGCTAAAGTGGCCGGATTTGTAAATATTATCAGTTTTCTGGTCATTTCCCTGCATTCCACGGGTAATGTCATTGATTGAAAAAGGCAGGAAATACAGAAAGAATCAACTAACTTTTATTGCAAGGGTTTCTTATAAGTTTTTAATCATTTCTGGAAACTCTAATTACGTATTTTAAGAGTTTTACCACAATTAGACAGTTTTCTTACAAGTATGTAATAGAACCGGCAGGATATTAACTGATTCACCAAAAAGACGCTAGAGAAATTCGGCCTCAGTTGTAAACATTAGCAGTATAGTCCTCACTTACAGTCTTTCTACACTAAATTTGAGCTGTATAAACATGAATTCCTAGTATTTGTAAGCAAATTCAAGTGAAAACGCTCTCTAAAGCGGCCGAAGTTGTAAATATTATCAGTTTTCAGGTCATTTCCCTGCTCTTCACGGGTAATGTCATTGATTGAAAACAGCAGGAAATGTAGTAAGAATCTACTAACTTTTATTTCAAGGGTTTCTTATAAGTTTTTAATCATTTCTGGAAAATCTAATTGCGTATTTTAAGAGTTTTACCACAATTAGACAGTTTTCTTACAAGTATGTAATGGAACCGGCAGGATATTAACTGATTCATCAAAAAGACGCTAGAGAAATTCGGCCACAATTGTAAACATTAGCAGTATAGTCCTCACTTACAGTCTTTCTACACTAAATTTGAGCTGTATAAACATGAATTCCTAGTATTTGAAAGCAAATTAAAGTGAAAACGCTCGCTGAAGTGGCCGGATTTGTAAATATTTTCATTTTTCTGGTCATATCACTGCTTTTCACGGGTAATGACATTGATTGAAAACAGCAGGAAATGTAGTAAGAATCTACTTTTATTTCAAGGGTTTCTTATAAGTTTTTAATCATTTCTGGAAACTCTAATTGCGTATTTTAAGAGTTTTACCACAATTAGACAGTTTTCTTACAAGTATGTAATAGAACCGGCAGGACACTAACTGATTCACCAAAAAGACGCTAGAGAAATTCCGCCTAAGTTGTAAACATTAGCAGTATAGTCCTCACTTACAGTCTTTCTACACTAATTGTGAGCTGTATAAACCTGAATTCCTAATATTTGAAAGCAAATTCGAGTGAAAACGCTCGCTAAAGTGGCCGGAGTTGTAAATATTAGCAGTTTTCAGGTCATTTCCCTGCTTTTCACGGGTAATGTCCACCATTGAAAACAGCAGGAAATGTAGAAAGACTAGTAACTTTTATTTCAAGGGTTTCTTATAAGTTTTTAATCATTTCTGGAAACTCGAATTGCGTACTTTAAGAGTTTTACCACAATTAGACAGTTTTCTTACAAGTATGTAATGGAACCGGCAGGATATTAACTGATTCATCAAAAAGACGCTAGATAAATTCGGCCTCAATTGTAAACATTAGCAGTATAGTCCTCACTTACAGTCTTTCTACACTAAATTTGAGCTGTATAAACATGAATTCCTAGTATTTGAAAGCAAATTAAAGTGAAAACGCTCGCTGAAGTGGCCGGATTTGTAAATATTTTAAGTTTTCTGGTCATATCACTTCTTTTCACGGGTAATGACATTGATTGAAAACAGGAGGAAATGTAGTAAGAATCTACTAACTTTTATCTCAAGGGTTTCTTATAAGTTTTTAATCATTTCTGGAAACTCTAATTGCGTATTTTAAGAGTTTTACCACAATTAGACAGTTTTCTTACAAGTATGTAATAGAACCGGCAGGACACTAACTGATTCACCAAAAAGACGCTAGAGAAATTCCGCCTCAGTTGTAAACATTAGCAGTATAGTCCTCACTTACAGTCTTTCTACACTAATTGTGAGCTGTATAAACCTGAATTCCTAATATTTGAAAGCAAATTCGAGTGAAAACGCTCGCTAAAGTGGCCGGAGTTGTAAATATTAGCAGTTTTCAGGTCATTTCCCTGCTTTTCACGGGTAATGTCCACCATTGAAAACAGCAGGAAATGTAGAAAGACTAGTAACTTTTATTTCAAGGGTTTCTTATAAGTTTTTAATCATTTCTGGAAACTCTAATTGCGTACTTTAAGAGTTTTACGACAGTTAAACAGTTTTCTAACAAGTATGTAATGGAACCGGCAGGATATTAACTGATTCACCAAAAAGACGCTAGAGAAATTCGGCCTCAGTTGTAAACATAAGCAGTATAGTCCTCACTTACAGTCTTTCTACACTAAATTTGAGCTGTATAAACATGAATTCCTAGTATTTGAAAGCAAATTCAAGTGAAAACGCTAGCTAAAGTGGCCGGATTTGTAAATATTATCAGTTTTCTGGTCATTTCCCTGCATTCCACGGGTAATGTCATTGATTGAAAAAGGCAGGAAATGTAGAAAGAATCAACTAACTTTTATTTCAAAGGTTTCTTATAAATTTTTAATCATTTCTGGAAACTCTGATTGCGTACTTTAAGAGTTTTACGACAATTAAACAGTTTTCTTACAAGTGTGTAATGGAACCGGCAGGATATTAACTGATTCACCGAAAAGACGCTAGAGAAATTCGGCCTCAGTTGTAAACATTAGCAGTATAGTCCTCACTTACAGTCTTTCTACACTAATTGTGAGCTGTGTAAACATGAATTCCTAGTATTTGAAAGCAAATTCAAGTGAAAACGCTCGCTAAAGTGGCCGGATTTGTAAATATTATCAGTTTTCTGGTCATTTCCCTGCATTCCACGGGTAATGTCATTGATTGAAAAAGGCAGGAAATGTAGAAAGAATCAACTAACTTTTATTTCAAAGGTTTCTTATAAGTTTTTAATCATTTCTGGAAACTTTAATTGTGTATTTTAAGAGTTTCACCACAATTAGACAGTTTTCTTACAAGTATGTACTGGAACAATGAGGATATTAACTGATTCACCAAAAAGACGCTAGAGTAATTCGGCCTCAGTTGTAAACATTAGACGTATAGTCCTCACTTACAGTCTTTCTACACTAAATTTGAGCTGTATAAACATGAATTCCTAGTATTTGTAAAAAAATTCAAGTGAAAACGCTCTCTTAAGCGGCCGGAGTTGTAAATATTATCAGTTTTCAGGTCATTTCCCTGCTCTTCACGGGTAATGTCATTGATTGAAAACAGCAGGAAATGTAGTAAGAATCTACTAACTTTTATTGCAAGGGTTTCTTATAAGTTTTTAATCATTTCTGGAAACTCTAATTGCGTATTTTAAGAGTTTTACCACAATTAGACAGTTTTCTTACAAGTATGGAATAGAACCGGCAAGACACTAACTGATTCACCAAAAAGACGCTAGAGAAATTCGGCCTCAGTTGTAAACATTAGCAGTATAGTCCTCACTTACACTCTTTCTACACTAATTGTGAGCTGTATAAACCTGAATTCCTAATATTTGAAAGCAAATTCGAGTGAAAACGCTCCCTAAAGTGGCCGGAGTTGTAAATATTAGCAGTTTTCAGGTCATTTCCCTGCTTTTCACGGGTAATGTCCACCATTGAAAACAGCAGGAAATGTAGAAAGACTAGTAACTTTTATTTCAAGGGTTTCTTATAAGTTTTTAATCATTTCTGGAAACTCTAATTGCGTACTTTAAGAGTTTTACCACAATTAGACAGTTTTCTTACAAGTATGTAATGGAACGGGCAGGATATTAACTGATTCATCAAAAAGACGCTAGAGAAATTCGGCCTCAATTGTAAACATTAGCAGTATAGTCCTCACTGACAGTCGTTCTACACTAAATTTGAGCTGTATAAACATGAATTCCTAGTATTTGAAAGCAAATTCAAGTGAAAACGCTCGCTGAAGTGGCCGGATTTGTAAATATTTTAAGTTTTCTGGTCATATCACTGCTTTTCATGGGTAATGACATTGATTGAAAACAGCAGGAAATGTAGTAAGAATCTACTAACTTTTATCTCAAGGGTTTCTTATAAGTTTTTAATCATTTCTGGAAACACTAATTGCGTATTTTAAGAGTTTTACCACAATTAGACAGTTTTCTTACAAGTATGTAATAGAACCGGCAGGATATTAACTGATTCACCAAAAAGACGCTAGAGAAATTCGGCCTCAGTTGTAAACATTAGCAGTATAGTCCTCACTTACAGTCTTTCTACACTAATTGTGAGCTGTATAAACATGAATTCCTAATATTTGAAAGCAAATTCGAGTGAAAACGCTCGCTAAAGTGGCCGGAGTTGTAAATATTAGCAGTTTTCTGGTCATTTCCCTGCTTTTCACGGGTAATGTCCGTCATTGAAAACAGCAGGAAATGTAGAAAGACTCTAGTAACTTTTATTTCAAGGGTTTCTTATAAGTTTTTAATCATTTCTGGAAACTCTAATTGCGTACTTTAAGAGTTTTACGACAATTAAACAGTTTTCTAACAAGTATGTAATGGAACCGGCAGTATATTAACGGATTCACCAAAAAGACGCTAGAGAAATTCGGCCTCAGTTGTAAACATAAGCAGTATAGTCCTCACTTACAGTCTTTCTACACTAAATTTGACCTGTATAAACATGAATTCCTAGTATTTGAAAGCAAATTCGAGTGAAAACGGTCGCTAAAGTGGCCGGAGTTGTAAATACTATCAGTTTATTGGTCATTTTTCTGCTTTCCACGGGTAATGTCCGTGATTGAAAAGAGCAGGAAATGTAGTAAGAATCTACTAACTTTTATTTCAAGGGTTTCTTATAAGTTTTTAATCATTTCTGGAAACTCTAATTGCGTATTTTAAGAGTTTTACCACAATTAGACAGTTTTCTTACAAGTATGTAATAGAACCGGCAGGATATTAACTGATTCACCAAAAAGACGCTAGAGAAATTCCGCCTCAGTTGTAAACATTAGCAGTATAGTCCTCACTTACAGTCTTTCTACAATAATTGTGAGCTGTATAAACATGAATTCCTAATATTTGAAAGCAAATTCAAGTGAAAACGCTCGCTAAAGTGGCCGGAGTTGTAAATATTAGCAGTTTTCTGGTCATTTCACTGCTTTTCACGGGTAATTACATTGATTGAAAACAGCAGGAAATGTAGTAAGAATCTACAAACTTTTATTTCAAGGGTTTCTTATAAGTTTTTAATCATTTCTGGAAACTCTAATTGCGTATTTTAAGAGTTTTACCACAATTAGACATTTTTCTTACAAGTATGTAATAGAACCGGCAGGATATTAACTGATTCACCAAAAAGACGCTAGAGAAATTCGGCCTCAGTTGTAAACATTAGCAGTATAGTCCTCACTTACAGTCTTTCTACACTAATTGTGAGCTGTATAAACTTGAATTCCTAATATGTAAAAGCAAATTCAAGTGAAAACGCTCGCTAAAGTGGCCGGAGTTGTAAATATTACCAGTTTTCTGGTCATTTCACTGCTTTTCACCGGTAATGACATTGATTGAAAACAGCAGGAAATGTAGTAAGAATCTACTTACTTTTATTTCAAGGTTTTCTCATAAGTTTTGAATCATTTCTGGAAACTTTAATTGCGTATTTTAAGAGTTTCACCACAATTAGACAGTTTTCTAACAAGTATGTACTGGAACAGTGAGGATATTAACTGATTCACCAAAAAGACGCTAGAGAAATTCGGCCTCAGTTGTAAACATTAGCAGTATAGTCCTCACTTACAGTCTTTCTACACTAAATTTGAGCTGTATAAACATGAATTCCTAGTATTTGTAAGCAAATTCAAGTGAAAACGCTCTCTAAAGCGGCCGAAGTTGTAAATATTATCAGTTTTCAGGTCATTTCCCTGCTCTTCACGGGTAATGTCATTGATTGAAAACAGCAGGAAATGTAGTAAGAATCTACTAACTTTTATTTCAAGGGTTTCTTATAAGTTTTTAATCATTTCTGGAAACTCTAATTGCGTATTTTAAGAGTTTTACCACAATTAGACAGTTTTCTTACAAGTATGTAATGGAACCGGCAGGATATTAACTGATTCATCAAAAAGACGCTAGAGATATTCGGCCTCAATTGTAAACATTACCAGTATAGTCCTCACTTACAGTCTTTCTACACTAATTGTGAGCTGTGTATACATGAATTCCTAATATTTGAAAGCAAATTCAAGTGAAAACGCTCGCTAAAGTGGCCGGAGTTGTAAATATTAGCAGTTTTCTGGTCATCTCACTGCTTTTCACGGGTAATGACATTGATTGAAAACAGCAGGAAATGTAGTAAGAATCTACTAACTTTTATTGCAAGGGTTTCTTATAAGTTTTTAATCATTTCTGGAAACTCTAATTGCGTATTTTAAGAGTTTTACCACAATTAGACAGTTTTCTTACAAGTATGTAATAGAACCGGCAGGACACTAACTGATTCACCAAAAAGACGCTAGAGAAATTCCGCCTCAGTTGTAAACATTAGCAGTATAGTCCTCACTTACAGTCTTTCTACACTAATTGTGAGCTGTATAAACCTGAATTCCTAATATTTGAAAGCAAATTCGAGTGAAAACGCTCGCTAAAGTGGCCGGAGTTGTAAATATTAGCAGTTTTCAGGTCATTTCCCTGCTTTTCACGGGTAATGTCCACCATTGAAAACAGCAGGAAATGTAGAAAGACTAGTAACTTTTATTTCAAGGGTTTCTTATAAGTTTTTAATCATTTCTGGAAACTCTAATTGCGTACTTTAAGAGTTTTACGACAATTAAACAGTTTTCTAACAAGTATGTAATGGAACCGGCAGGATATTAACTGATTCACCAAAAAGACGCTAGAGAAATTCGGCCTCAGTTGTAAACATAAGCAGTATAGTCCTCACTTACAGTCTTTCTACACTAAATTTGAGCTGTATAAACATGAATTCCTAGTATTTGAAAGCAAATTCAAGTGAAAACGCTAGCTAAAGTGGCCGGATTTGTAAATATTATCAGTTTTCAGGTCATTTCCCTGCATTCCACGGGTAATGTCATTGATTGAAAAAGGCAGGAAATGTAGAAAGAATCAACTAACTTTTATTTCAAAGGTTTCTTATAAGTTTTTAATCTTTTCTGGAAACTTTAATTGTGTATTTTAAGAGTTTCACCACAATTAGACAGTTTTCTTACAAGTATGTAATAGAACCGGCAGGACACTAACTGATTCACCAAAAAGACGCTAGAGAAATTCCGCCTCAGTTGTAAACATTAGCAGTATAGTCCTCACTTACAGTCTTTCTACACTAATTGTGAGCTGTATAAACCTGAATTCCTAATATTTGAAAGCAAATTCGAGTGAAAACGATCGCTAAAGTGGCCGGAGTTGTAAATATTAGCAGTTTTCAGGTCATTTCCCTGCTTTTCACGGGTAATGTCCACCATTGAAAACAGCAGGAAATGTAGAAAGACTAGTAACTTTTATTTCAAGGGTTTCTTATAAGTTTTTAATCATTTCTGGAAACTCTAATTGCGTACTTTAAGAGTTTTACGACAATTAAACAGTTTTCTAACAAGTATGTAATGGAACCGGCAGGATATTAACTGATTCACCAAAAAGACGCTAGAGAAATTCGGCCTCAGTTGTAAACATAAGCAGTATAGTCCTCACTTACAGTCTTTCTACACTAAATTTGAGCTGTATAAACATGAATTCCTAGTATTTGAAAGCAAATTCAAGTGAAAACGCTAGCTAAAGTGGCCGGATTTGTAAATATTATCAGTTTTCAGGTCATTTCCCTGCATTCCACGGGTAATGTCATTGATTGAAAAAGGCAGGAAATGTAGAAAGAATCAACTAACTTTCATTTCAAAGGTTTCTTATAAGTTTTTATTCATTTCTGGAAACTTTAATTGTGTATTTTAAGAGGTTCACCACAATTAGACAGTTTTCTTACAAGTATGTACTGGAACAATGAGGATATTAACTGATTCACCAAAAAGACGCTAGAGTAATTCGGCCTCAGTTGTAAACATTAGACGTATAGTCCTCACTTACAGTCTTTCTACACTAAATTTGAGCTCTATAAACATGAATTAATAGTATTTGTAAGCAAATTCAAGTGAAAACGCTCTCTAAAGCGGCCGAAGTTGTAAATATTATCAGTTTTCAGGTCATTTCCCTGCTCTTCACGGGTAATGTCATTGATTGAAAACAGCAGGAAATGTAGTAAGAATCTACTAACTTTTATTTCAAGGGTTTCTTATAAGTTTTTAATCATTTCTGGAAACTCTAATTGCGTATTTTAAGAGTTTTACCACAATTAGACAGTTTTCTTACAAGTATGTAATGGAACCGGCAGGATATTAACTGATTCATCAAAAAGACGCTAGAGATATTCGGCCTCAATTGTAAAGATTACCAGTATAGTCCTCACTTACAGTCTTTCTACACTAAATTTGAGCTGTATAAACATGAAATCCTAGTATTTGAAAGCAAATTAAAGTGAAAACGCTCGCTTAAGTGGCCGGATTTGTAAATATTATCAGTTTTCTGGTCATATCACTGCTTTTCACGGGTAATTACATTGATTGAAAACAGCAGGAAATGTAGTAAGAATCTACTAACTTTTATCTCAAGGGTTTCTTATAAGTTTTTAATCATTTCTGGAAACTCTAATTGCGTATTTTAAGAGTTTCACCACAATTAGACAGTTTTCTTACAAGTATGTAATAGAACCGGCAGGATATTAACTGATTCACCAAAAAGACGCTAGAGAAATTTGGCCTCAGTTGTAAACATTAGCAGTATAGTCCTCACTTACAGTCTTTCTACACTAATTGTGAGCTGTATAAACATGAATTCCTAATATTTGAAAGCAAATTCAAGTGAAAACGCTCGCTAAAGTGGCCGGAGTTGTAAATATTAGCAGTTTTCTGGTCATTTCACTGCTTTTCACGGGTAATTACATTGATTGAAAACAGCAGGAAATGTAGTAAGAATCTACTAACTTTTATCTCAAGGGTTTCTTATAAGTTTTTAATCATTTCTGGAAACTCTAATTGCGTATTTTAAGAGTTTCACCACAATTAGACAGTTTTCTTACAAGTATGTAATAGAACCGGCAGGATATTAACTGATTCACCAAAAAGACGCTAGAGAAATTCGGCCTCAGTTGTAAACATTAGCAGTATAGTCCTCACTTACAGTCTTTCTACACTAATTGTGAGCTGTATAAACATGAATTCTTAATATGTAAAAGCAAATTCAAGTGAAAACGCTCGCTAAAGTGGCCGGAGTTGTAAATATTACCAGTTTTCTGGTCATTTCACTGCTTTTCACGGGTAATGACATTGATTGAAAACAGCAGGAAATGTAGTAAGAATCTACTTACTTTTATTTCAAGGTTTTCTCATAAGTTTTGAATCATTTCTGGAAACTTTAATTCCGTATTTTAAGAGTTTCACCACAATTAGACAGTTTTCTAACAAGTATGTACTGGAACAGTGAGGATATTAACTGATTCACCAAAAAGACGCTAGAGAAATTCGGCCTCAGTTGTAAACATTAGCAGTATAGTCCTCACTTACAGTCTTTCTACACTAAATTTGAGCTGTATAAACATGAATTCCTAGTATTTGTAAGTAAATTCAAGTGAAAACGCTCTCTAAAGCGGCCGAAGTTGTAAATATTATCAGTTTTCAGGTCATTTCCCTGCTCTTCACGGGTAATGTCATTGATTGAAAACAGCAGGAAATGTAGTAAGAATCTACTAACTTTTATTTCAAGGGTTTCTTATAAGTTTTTAATCATTTCTGGAAACTATAATTGCGTATTTTAAGAGTTTTACCACAATTAGACAGTTTTCTTACAAGTATGTAATGGAACCGGCAGGATATTAACTGATTCATCAAAAAGACGCTAGAGATATTCGGCCTCAATTGTAAACATTACCAGTATAGTCCTCACTTACAGTATTTCTACACTAATTGTGAGCTGTGTATACATGAATTCCTAATATTTGAAAGCAAATTCAAGTGAAAACGCTCGCTAAAGTGGCCAGAGTTGTAAATATTAGCAGTTTTCTGGTCATTTCCCTGCTTTCCACGGGTAATGACATTGATTGAAAACAGCAGGAAATGTAGTAAGAATCTACTAACTTTTATTTCAAGGGTTTCTTATAAGTTTTTAATCATTTCTGGAAACTCTAATTGCGTATTTTAAGAGTTTTACCACAATTAGACAGTTTTCTTACAAGTATGTAATAGAACCGGCAGGACACTAACTGATTCACAAAAAAGACGCTAGAGAAATTCCGCCTCAGTTGTAAACATTAGCAGTATAGTCCTCACTTACAGTCTTTCTACACTAATTGTGAGCTGTATAAACCTGAATTCCTAATATTTGAAAGCAAATTCGAGTGAAAACGCTCGCTAAAGTGGCCGGAGTTGTAAATATTAGCAGTTTTCAGGTCATTTCCCTGCTTTTCACGGGTAATGTCCACCATTGAAAACAGCAGGAAATGTAGAAAGACTAGTAACTTTTATTTCAAGGGTTTCTTATAAGTTTTTAATCATTTCTGGAAACTCTAATTGCGTACTTTAAGAGTTTTAACACAATTAGACAGTTTTCTTAAAAGTATGTAATGGAACCGGCAGGATATTAACTGATTCATCAAAAAGACGCTAGAGAAATTCGGCCTCAATTGTAAACATTAGCAGTATAGTCCTCACTTACAGTCTTTCTACACTAAATTTGAGCTGTATAAACATGAATTCCTAGTATTTGAAAGCAAATTAAAGTGAAAACGATCGCTGAAGTGGCCGGATTTGTAAATATTATCAGTTTTCTGGTCATATCACTGCTTTTCACGGGTAATGACATTGATTGAAAACAGCAGGAAATGTAGTAAGAATCTACTAACTTTTATCTCAAGGGTTTCTCATAAGTTTTTAATCATTTCTGGAAACTCTAATTGCGTATTTTAAGAGTTTTACCACAATTAGACAGTTTTCTTACAAGTATGTAATAGAACCGGCAGGATATTAACTGATTCACCAAAAAGACGCTAGAGAAATTTGGCCTCAGTTGTAAACATTAGCAGTATAGTCCTCACTTACAGTCTTTCTACACTAATTGTGAGCTGTATAAACATGAATTCCTAATATTTGAAAGCAAATTCGAGTGAAAACGATCGCTAAAGTGGCCGGAGTTGTAAATACTAGCAGTTTTCTGGTCATTTCCCTGCTTTTCACGGGAAATGTCCGTCATTGAAAATAGCAGGAAATGTAGAAAGACTCTAGTAACTTTTATTTCAAGGGTTTCTTATAAGTTTTTAATCATTTCTGGAAACTCTAATTGCGTACTTTAAGAGTTTTACGACAATTAAACAGTTTTCTAACAAGTATGTAATGGAACCGGCAGGATATTAACTGATTCACCAAAAAGACGCTAGAGAAATTCGGCCTCAGTTGTAAACATTAGCAGTATAGTCCTCACTTACAGTCTCTCTACACTAAATTTGAGCTGTATAAACATGAATTCCTAGTATTTGTAAGCAAATTCAAGTGAAAACGCTCTCTAAAGCGGCCAGAGTTGTAAATACTATCAGTTTTCAGGTCATTTCCCTGCTCTTCACGGGTAATGTCATTGATTGAAAACAGCAGGAAATGTAGTAAGAATCTACTAACTTTTATTGCAAGGGTTTCTTATAAGTTTTTAATCATTTCTGGAAACTCTAATTGCGTATTTTAAGAGTTTTACCACAATTAGACAGTTTTCTTACAAGTATGTAATGGAACCGGCAGGATATTAACTGATTCATCAAAAAGACGCTAGAGAAATTCGGCCTCAATTGTAAACATTAGCAGTATATTCCTCACTTAAAGTCTTTCTACACTAATTGTGAGCTGTATAAACATGAATTTCTAATATTTGAAAGCAAATTCAAGTCAAAACGCTCGCTAAAGTGGCCGGAGTTGTAAATATTAGCAGTTTTCTGGTCATTTCCCTGCTTTCCACGGGTAATGTCATTGATTGAAAAGGGCAGGAAATGTAGTAAGAATTTACTTACTTTTATTTCAAGGGTTTCTTATAAGTTTTTAATCATTTCTGGAAACTCTAATTGCGTACTTTAAGAGTTTTATGACAATTAAACAGTTTTCTTACAAGTATGTAATGGAACCGGCAGGATATTAACTGATTCATCAAAAAGACGCTCGAGAAATTCGGCCTCAGTTGTAAACATTAGCAGTATAGTCCTCACTTACAGTCTTTCTACACTAATTGTGAGCTGTATAAACCTAAATTCCTAATATTTGAAAGCAAATTCGAGTGAAAACGCTCGCTAAAGTGGCCGGAGTTGTAAATATTAGCAGTTTTCAGGTCATTTCCCTGCTTTTCACGGGTAATGTCCACCATTGAAAACAGCAGGAAATGTAGAAAGACTAGTAACTTTTATTTCAAGGGTTTCTTATAAGTTTTTAATCATTTCTGGAAACTCTAATTGCGTACTTTAAGAGTTTTACGACAATTAAACAGTTTTCTAACAAGTATGTAATGGAACCGGCAGGATATTAACTGATTCACCAAAAAGACGCTAGAGAAATTCGGCCTCAGTTGTAAACATTAGCAGTATAGTCCTCACTTACAGTCTTTCTACACTAATTGTGAGCTGTATAAACATGAATTCCTAATATTTGAAAGCAAATTCAAGTGAAAACGCTCGCTAAAGTGGCCGGAGTTGTAAATATTAGCAGTTTTCTGGTCATTTCACTGCTTTTCACGGGTAATTACATTGATTGAAAACAGCAGGAAATGTAGTAAGAATCTACTAACTTTTATCTCAAGGGTTTCTTATAAGTTTTTAATCATTTCTGGAAACTCTAATTGCGTATTTTAAGAGTTTCACCACAATTAGACAGTTTTCTTACAAGTATGTACTGGAACAATGAGGATATTAAATGATTCACCAAAAAGACGCTAGAGAAATTCGGCCTCAGTTGGAAACATTAGCAGTATAGTCCTCACTTACAGTCTCTCTACACTAAATTTGAGCTGTATAAACATGAATTCCTAGTATTTGTAAGCAAATTCAAGTGAAAACGCTCTCTAAAGCGGCCAGAGTTGTAAATACTATCAGTTTTCAGGTCATTTCCCTGCTCTTCACGGGTAATGTCATTGATTGAAAACAGCAGGAAATGTAGTAAGAATCTACTAACTTTTATTGCAAGGGTTTCTTATAAGTTTTTAATCATTTCTGGAAACTCTAATTGCGTATTTTAAGAGTTTTACCACAATTAGACAGTTTTCTTACAAGTATGTAATGGAACCGGCAGGATATTAACTGATTCATCAAAAAGACGCTAGAGAAATTCGGCCTCAATTGTAAACATTAGCAGTATATTTCTCACTTAAAGTCTTTCTACAGTAATTGTGAGCTGTATAAACATGAATTTCTAATATTTGAAAGCAAATTCAAGTCAAAACGCTCGCTAAAGTGGCCGGAGTTGTAAATATTAGCAGTTTTCTGGTCATTTCCCTGCTTTCCACGGGTAATGTCATTGATTGAAAAGGGCAGGAAATGTAGTAAGAATTTACTTACTTTTATTTCAAGGGTTTCTTATAAGTTTTTAATCATTTCTGGAAACTCTAATTGCGTACTTTAAGAGTTTTATGACAATTAAACAGTTTTCTTACAAGTATGTAATGGAACCGGCAGGATATTAACTGATTCATCAAAAAGACGCTCGAGAAATTCGGCCTCAGTTGTAAACATTAGCAGTATAGTCCTCACTTACAGTCTTTCTACACTAATTGTGAGCTGTATAAACCTGAATTCCTAATATTTGAAAGCAAATTCGAGTGAAAACGCTCGCTAAAGTGGCCGGAGTTGTAAATATTAGCAGTTTTCAGGTCATTTCCCTGCTTTTCACGGGTAATGTCCACCATTGAAAACAGCAGGAAATGTAGAAAGACTAGTAACTTTTATTTCAAGGGTTTCTTATAAGTTTTTAATCATTTCCGGAAACTCTAATTGCGTACTTTAAGAGTTTTACCACAATTAGACAGTTTTCTTACAAGTATGTAATGGAACCGGCAGGATATTAACTGATTCATCAAAAAGACGCTAGAGAAATTCGGCCTCAATTGTAAACATTAGCAGTATAGTCCTCACTTACAGTCTTTCTACACTAAATTTGAGCTGTATAAACAAGAATTCCTAGTATTTGAAAGCAAATTAAAGTGAAAACGGTCGCTGAAGTGGCCGGATTTGTAAATATTATCAGTTTTCTGGTCATATCACTGCTTTTCACGGGTAATGACATTGATTGAAAACAGCAGGAAATGTAGTAAGAATCTACTAACTTTTATCTCAAGGGTTTCTTATAAGTTTTTAATCATTTCTGGAAACTCTAATTGCGTATTTTAAGAGTTTTACCACAATTAGACAGTTTTCCTACAAGTATGTAATAGAACCGGCAGGATATTAACTGATTCACCAAAAAGACGCTAGAGAAATTTGGCCTCAGTTGTAAACATTAGCAGTATAGTCCTCACTTACAGTCTTTCTACACTAATTGTGAGCTGTATAAACATGAATTCCTAATATTTGAAAGCAAATTCGAGTGAAAACGCTCGCTAAAGTGGCCGGAGTTGTAAATATTAGCAGTTTTCTGGTCATTTCCCTGCTTTTCACGGGAAATGTCCGTCATTGAAAACAGCAGGAAATGTAGAAAGACTCTAGTAACTTTTATTTCAAGGGTTTCTTATAAGTTTTTAATCATTTCTGGAAACTCTAATTGCGTACTTTAAGAGTTTTACGACAATTAAACAGTTTTCTAACAAGTATGTAATGGAACCGGCAGGATATTAACTGATTCACCAAAAAGACGCTAGAGAAATTCGGCCTCAGTTGTAAACATTAGCAGTATAGTCCTCACTTACAGTCTTTCTACACTAATTGTGAGCTGTATAAACATGAATTCCTAATATTTGAAAGCAAATTCAAGTGAAAACGCTCGCTAAAGTGGCCGGAGTTGTAAATATTAGCAGTTTTCTGGTCATTTCACTGCTTTTCACGGGTAATTACATTGATTGAAAACAGCAGGAAATGTAGTAAGAATCTACTAACTTTTATCTCAAGGGTTTCTTATAAGTTTTTAATCATTTCTGGAAACTCTAATTGCGTATTTTAAGAGTTTCACCACAATTAGACAGTTTTCTTACAAGTATGTACTGGAACAATGAGGATATTAACTGATTCACCAAAAAGACGCTAGAGAAATTCGGCCTCAGTTGTAAACATTAGCAGAATAGTCCTCACTTACAGTCTCTCTACACTAAATTTGAGCTGTATAAACATGAATTCCTAGTATTTGTAAGCAAATTCAAGTGAAAACGCTCTCTAAAGCGGCCAGAGTTGTAAATACTATCAGTTTTCAGGTCATTTCCCTGCTCTTCACGGGTAATGTCATTGATTGAAAACAGCAGGAAATGTAGTAAGAATCTACTAACTTTTATTGCAAGGGTTTCTTATAAGTTTTTAATCATTTCTGGAAACTCTAATTGCGTATTTTAAGAGTTTTACCACAATTAGACAGTTTTCTTACAAGTATGTAATGGAACCGGCAGGATATTAACTGATTCATCAAAAAGACGCTAGAGAAATTCGGCCTCAATTGTAAACATTAGCAGTATATTCCTCACTTAAAGTCTTTCTACACTAATTGTGAGCTGTATAAACATGAATTTCTAATATTTGAAAGCAAATTCAAGTCAAAACGCTCGCTAAAGTGGCCGGAGTTGTAAATATTAGCAGTTTTCTGGTCATTTCCCTGCTTTCCACGGGTAATGTCATTGATTGAAAAGGGCAGGAAATGTAGTAAGAATTTACTTACTTTTATTTCAAGGGTTTCTTATAAGTTTTTAATCATTTCTGGAAACTCTAATTGCGTACTTTAAGAGTTTTATGACAATTAAACAGTTTTCTTACAAGTATGTAATGGAACCGGCAGGATATTAACTGATTCATCAAAAAGACGCTCGAGAAATTCGGCCTCAGTTGTAAACATTAGC
This sequence comes from Myotis nattereri, assembly GCF_964212035.1. Taxonomy (NCBI): domain Eukaryota; kingdom Metazoa; phylum Chordata; class Mammalia; order Chiroptera; family Vespertilionidae; genus Myotis; species Myotis nattereri. Next base: position 1,659,789 of record NC_138083.1, read on the forward strand.
AGTATAGTCCTCACTTACAGTCTTTCTACACTAATTGTGAGCTGTATAAACCTAAATTCCTAATATTTGAAAGCAAATTTGAGTGAAAACGATCGCTAAAGTGGCCGGAGTTGTAAATATTAGCAGTTTTCAGGTCATTTCCCTGCTTTTCACGGGAAATGTCCACCATTGAAAACAGCAGGAAATGTAGAAAGACTAGTAACTTTTATTTCAAGGGTTTCTTATAAGTTTTTAATCATTTCCGGAAACTCTAATTGCGTACTTTAAGAGTTTTACCACAATTAGACAGTTTTCTTACAAGTATGTAATGGAACCGGCAGGATATTAACTGATTCATCAAAAAGACGCTAGAGAAATTTGGCCTCAATTGTAAACATTAGCAGTATAGTCCTCACTTACAGTCTTTCTACACTAAATTTGAGCTGTATAAACATGAATTCCTAGTATTTGAAAGCAAATTAAAGTGAAAACGCTCGCTGAAGTGGCCGGATTTGTAAATATTATCAGTTTTCTGGTCATATCACTGCTTTTCACGGGTAATGACATTGATTGAAAACAGCAGGAAATGTAGTAAGAATCTACTAACTTTTATCTCAAGGGTTTCTTATAAGTTTTTAATCATTTCTGGAAACTCTAATTGCGTATTTTAAGAGTTTTACCACAATTAGACAGTTTTCTTACAAGTATGTACTGGAACAATGAGGATATTAACTGATTCACCAAAAAGACGCTAGAGAAATTCGGCCTCAGTTGTAAACATAAGCAGTATAGTCCTCACTTACAGTCTTTCTACACTAAATTTGAGCTGTATAAACATGAACTCCTAGTATTTGAAAGCAAATTAAAGTGAAAACGCTAGCTAAAGTGGCCGGATTTGTAAATATTATCAGTTTTCTGGTCATTTCCCTGCATTCCACGGGTAATGTCATTGATTGAAAAAGGCAGGAAATGTAGAAAGAATCAACTAACTTTTATTTCAAAGGTTTCTTATAAGTTTTTAATCATTTCTGGAAACTCTAGTTGCGTATTTTAACAGTTTTACCACAATTAGACAGTTTTCTTACAAGTATATAATAGAACCGACAGGATATTAACTGATTCACCAAAAAGACGCTAGAGAAATTCGGCCTCAGTTGTAAACATTAGCAGTATAGTCCTCACTTACAGTCTTTCTACACTAATTGTGAGCTGTATAAACATGAATTCCTAATATTTGAAAGCAAATTCAAGTGAAAACGCTCGCTAAAGTGGCCGGAGTTGTAAATATTAGCAGTTTTCTGGTCATTTCACTGCTTTTCACGGGTAATGACATTGATTGAAAACAGCAGGAAATGTAGTAAGAATCTACTAACTTTTATCTCAAGGGTTTCTTATAAGTTTTTAATCATTTCTGGAAACTCTAATTGCGTATTTTAAGAGTTTCACCACAATTAGACAGTTTTCTTACAAGTATGTACTGGAACAATGAGGATATTAACTGATTCACCAAAAAGACGCTAGAGAAATTCGGCCTCAGTTGTAAACATTAGCAGTATAGTCCTCACTTACAGTCTTTCTACACTAAATTTGAGCTGTATAAACATGAATTCCTAGTATTTGTAAGCAAATTCAAGTGAAAACGCTCTCTAAAGCGGCCGTAGTTGTAAATACTATCAGTTTTCAGGTCATTTCCCTGCTCTTCACGGGTAATGTCATTGATTGAAAACAGCAGGAAATGTAGTAAGAATCTACTAACTTTTATTGCAAGGGTTTCTTATAAGTTTTTAATCATTTCTGGAAACTCTAATTGCGTATTTTAAGAGTTTTACCACAATTAGACAGTTTTCTTACAAGTATGTAATGGAACCGGCAGGATATTAACTGATTCATCAAAAAGACGCTAGAGAAATTCGGCCTCAATTGTAAACATTAGCAGTATATTCCTCACTTAAAGTCTTTCTACACTAATTGTGAGCTGTATAAACATGAATTTCTAATATTTGAAAGCAAATTCAAGTCAAAACGCTCGCTAAAGTGGCCGGAGTTGTAAATATTAGCAGTTTTCTGGTCATTTCCCTGCTTTCCACGGGTAATGTCATTGATTGAAAAGGGCAGGAAATGTAGTAAGAATTTACTTACTTTTATTTCAAGGGTTTCTTATAAGTTTTTAATCATTTCTGGAAACTCTAATTGCGTATTTTAAGAGTTTTACCACAATTAGACAGTTTTCTTACAAGTATGGAATAGAACCGGCAGGACACTAACTGATTCACCAAAAAGACGCTAGAGAAATTCCGCCTCAGTTGTAAACATTAGCAGTATAGTCCTCACTTACAGTCTTTCTACACTAATTGTGAGCTGTATAAACCTGAATTCCTAATATTTGAAAGCAAATTCGAGTGAAAACGCTCGCTAAAGTGGCCGGAGTTGTAAATATTAGCAGTTTTCAGGTCATTTCCCTGCTTTTCACGGGTAATGTCCACCATTGAAAACAGCAGGAAATGTAGAAACACTAGTAACTTTTATTTCAAGGGTTTTTTATGAGTTTTTAATCATTTCTGGAAACTCTAATTGCGTACTTTAAGAGTTTTACCACAATTAGACAGTTTTCTTACAAGTATGTAATGGAACCGGCAGGATATTAACTGATTCATCAAAAAGACGCTAGAGAAATTCGGCCTCAATTGTAAACATTAGCAGTATAGTCCTCACTTACAGTCTTTCTACACTAAATTTGAGCTGTATAAACATGAATTCCTAGTATTTGAAAGCAAATTAAAGTGAAAACGCTCGCTGAAGTGGCCGGATTTGTAAATATTATCAGTTTTCTGGTCATATCACTGCTTTTCACGGGTAATGACATTGATTGAAAACAGCAGGAAATGTAGTAAGAATCTACTAACTTTTATCTCAAGGGTTTCTTATAAGTTTTTAATCATTTCTGGAAACTCTAATTGCGTATTTTAAGAGTTTCACCACAATTAGACAGTTTTCTTACAAGTATGTAATAGAACCGGCAGGATATTAACTGATTCACCAAAAAGACGCTAGAGAAATTTGGCCTCAGTTGTAAACATTAGCAGTATAGTCCTCACTTACAGTCTTTCTACACTAATTGTGAGCTGTATAAACATGAATTCCTAATATTTGAAAGCAAATTCGAGTGAAAACGCTCGCTAAAGTGGCCGGAGTTGTAAATATTAGCAGTTTTCTGGTCATTTCCCTGCTTTTCACGGGAAATGTCCGTCATTGAAAACAGCAGGAAATGTAGAAAGACTCTAGTAACTTTTATTTCAAGGGTTTCTTATAAGTTTTTAATCATTTCTGGAAACTCTAATTGCGTACTTTAAGAGTTTTACGACAATTAAACAGTTTTCTAACAAGTATGTAATGGAACCGGCAGGATATTAACTGATTCACCAAAAAGACGCTAGAGAAATTCGGCCTCAGTTGTAAACATTAGCAGTATAGTCCTCACTTACAGTCTTTCTACACTAATTGTGAGCTGTATAAACATGAATTCCTAATATTTGAAAGCAAATTCAAGTGAAAACGCTCGCTAAAGTGGCCGGAGTTGTAAATATTAGCAGTTTTCTGGTCATTTCACTGCTTTTCACGGGTAATTACATTGATTGAAAACAGCAGGAAATGTAGTAAGAATCTACTAACTTTTATCTCAAGGGTTTCTTATAAGTTTTTAATCATTTCTGGAAACTCTAATTGCGTATTTTAAGAGTTTCACCACAATTAGACAGTTTTCTTACAAGTATGTACTGGAACAATGAGGATATTAACTGATTCACCAAAAAGACGCTAGAGAAATTCGGCCTCAGTTGTAAACATTAGCAGTATAGTCCTCACTTACAGTCTCTCTACACTAAATTTGAGCTGTATAAACATGAATTCCTAGTATTTGTAAGCAAATTCAAGTGAAAACGCTCTCTAAAGCGGCCGTAGTTGTAAATACTATCAGTTTTCAGGTCATTTCCCTGCTCTTCACGGGTAATGTCATTGATTGAAAACAGCAGGAAATGTAGTAAGAATCTAATAACTTTTATTGCAAGGGTTTCTTATAAGTTTTTAATCATTTCCGGAAACTCTAATTGCGTACTTTAAGAGTTTTACCACAATTAGACAGTTTTCTTACAAGTATGTAATGGAACCGGCAGGATATTAACTGATTCATCAAAAAGACGCTAGAGAAATTCGGCCTCAATTGTAAACATTAGCAGTATAGTCCTCACTTACAGTCTTTCTACACTAAATTTGAGCTGTATAAACATGAATTCCTAGTATTTGAAAGCAAATTAAAGTGAAAACGCTCGCTGAAGTGGCCGGATTTGTAAATATTATCAGTTTTCTGGTCATATCACTGCTTTTCACGGGTAATGACATTGATTGAAAACAGCAGGAAATGTAGTAAGAATCTACTAACTTTTATCTCAAGGGTTTCTTATAAGTTTTTAATCATTTCTGGAAACTCTAATTGCGTATTTTAAGAGTTTTTCCACAATTAGACAGTTTTCTTACAAGTATGTAATAGAACCGGCAGGATATTAACTGATTCACCAAAAAGACGCTAGAGAAATTTGGCCTCAGTTGTAAACATTAGCAGTATAGTCCTCACTTACAGTCTTTCTACACTAATTGTGAGCTGTATAAACATGAATTCCTAATATTTGAAAGCAAATTCGAGTGAAAACGCTCGCTAAAGTGGCCGGAGTTGTAAATATTAGCAGTTTTCTGGTCATTTCCCTGCTTTTCACGGGAAATGTCCGTCATTGAAAACAGCAGGAAATGTAGAAAGACTCTAGTAACTTTTATTTCAAGGGTTTCTTATAAGTTTTTAATCATTTCTGGAAACTCTAATTGCGTACTTTAAGAGTTTTATGACAATTAAACAGTTTTCTTACAAGTATGTAATGGAACCGGCAGGATATTAACTGATTCATCAAAAAGACGCTCGAGAAATTCGGCCTCAATTGTAAACATTAGCAGTATAGTCCTCACTTACAGTCTTTCTACACTAATTGTGAGCTGTATAAACCTAAATTCCTAATATTTGAAAGCAAATTCGAGTGAAAACGCTCGCTAAAGTGGCCGGAGTTGTAAATATTAGCAGTTTTCTGGTCATTTCACTGCTTTTCACGGGTAATGACATTGATTGAAAACAGCAGGAAATGTAGTAAGAATCTACTAACTTTTATCTCAAGGGTTTCTTATAAGTTTTTAATCATTTCTGGAAACTCTAATTGCGTATTTTAAGAGTTTCACCACAATTAGACAGTTTTCTTACAAGTATGTACTGGAACAATGAGGATATTAACTGATTCACCAAAAAGACGCTAGAGAAATTCGGCCTCAGTTGTAAACATTAGCAGTATAGTCCTCACTTTCAGTCTCTCTACACTAAATTTGAGCTGTATAAACATGAATTCCTAGTATTTGTAAGCAAATTCAAGTGAAAACGCTCTCTAAAGCGGCCAGAGTTGTAAATACTATCAGTTTTCAGGTCATTTCCCTGCTCTTCACGGGTAATGTCATTGATTGAAAACAGCAGGAAATGTAGTAAGAATCTACTAACTTTTATTGCAAGGGTTTCTTATAAGTTTTTAATCATTTCTGGAAACTCTAATTGCGTATTTTAAGAGTTTTACCACAATTAGACAGTTTTCTTACAAGTATGTAATGGAACCGGCAGGATATTAACTGATTCATCAAAAAGACGCTAGAGAAATTCGGCCTCAATTGTAAACATTAGCAGTATATTCCTCACTTAAAGTCTTTCTACACTAATTGTGAGCTGTATAAACATGAATTTCTAATATTTGAAAGCAAATTCAAGTCAAAACGCTCGCTAAAGTGGCCGGAGTTGTAAATATTAGCAGTTTTCTGGTCATTTCCCTGCTTTCCACGGGTAATGTCATTGATTGAAAAGGGCAGGAAATGTAGTAAGAATTTACTTACTTTTATTTCAAGGGTTTCTTATAAGTTTTTAATCATTTCTGGAAACTCTAATTGCGTATTTTAAGAGTTTTACCACAATTAGACAGTTTTCTTACAAGTATGGAATAGAACCGGCAGGACACTAACTGATTCACCAAAAAGACGCTAGAGAAATTCCGCCTCAGTTGTAAACATTAGCAGTATAGTCCTCACTTACAGTCTTTCTACACTAATTGTGAGCTGTATAAACCTGAATTCCTAATATTTTAAAGCAAATTCGAGTGAAAACGCTCGCTAAAGTGGCCGGAGTTGTAAATATTAGCAGTTTTCAGGTCATTTCCCTGCTTTTCACGGGTAATGTCCACCATTGAAAACAGCAGGAAATGTAGAAAGACTAGTAACTTTTATTTCAAGGGTTTCTTATAAGTTTTTAATCATTTCCGGAAACTCTAATTGCGTACTTTAAGAGTTTTACCACAATTAGACAGTTTTCTTACAAGTATGTAATGGAACCGGCAGGATATTAACTGATTCATCAAAAAGACGCTAGAGAAATTCGGCCTCAATTGTAAACATTAGCAGTATAGTCCTCACTTACAGTCTTTCTACAATAAATTTGAGCTGTATAAACATGAATTCCTAGTATTTGAAAGCAAATTAAAGTGAAAACGCTCGCTGAAGTGGCCGGATTTGTAAATATTATCAGTTTTCTGGTCATATCACTGCTTTTCACGGGTAATGACATTGATTGAAAACAGCAGGAAATGTAGTAAGAATCTACTAACTTTTATCTCAAGGGTTTCTTATAAGTTTTTAATCATTTCTGGAAACTCTAATTGCGTATTTTAAGAGTTTCACCACAATTAGACAGTTTTCTTACAAGTATGTAATAGAACCGGCAGGATATTAACTGATTCACCAAAAAGACGCTAGAGAAATTTGGCCTCAGTTGTAAACATTAGCAGTATAGTCCTCACTTACAGTCTTTCTACACTAATTGTGAGCTGTATAAACATGAATTCCTAATATTTGAAAGCAAATTCGAGTGAAAACGCTCGCTAAAGTGGCCGGAGTTGTAAATATTAGCAGTTTTCTGGTCATTTCCCTGCTTTTCACGGGAAATGTCCGTCATTGAAAACAGCAGGAAATGTAGAAAGACTCTAGTAACTTTTATTTCAAGGGTTTCTTATAAGTTTTTAATCATTTCTGGAAACTCTAATTGCGTACTTTAAGAGTTTTACGAAAATTAAACAGTTTTCTAACAACTATGTAATGGAACCGGCAGGATATTAACTGATTCACCAAAAAGACGCTAGAGAAATTCGGCCTCAGTTGTAAACATTAGCAGTATAGTCCTCACTTACAGTCTTTCTACACTAATTGTGAGCTGTATAAACATGAATTCCTAATATTTGAAAGCAAATTCAAGTGAAAACGCTCGCTAAAGTGGCCGGAGTTGTAAATATTAGCAGTTTTCTGGTCATTTCACTGCTTTTCACGGGTAATTACATTGATTGAAAACAGCAGGAAATGTAGTAAGAATCTACTAACTTTTATCTCAAGGGTTTCTTATAAGTTTTTAATCATTTCTGGAAACTCTAATTGCGTATTTTAAGAGTTTCACCACAATTAGACAGTTTTCTTACAAGTATGTACTGGAACAATGAGGATATTAACTGATTCACCAAAAAGACGCTAGAGAAATTCGGCCTCAGTTGTAAACATTAGCAGTATAGTCCTCACTTACAGTCTCTCTACACTAAATTTGAGCTGTATAAACATGAATTCCTAGTATTTGTAAGCAAATTCAAGTGAAAACGCTCTCTAAAGCGGCCGTAGTTGTAAATACTATCAGTTTTCAGGTCATTTCCCTGCTCTTCACGGGTAATGTCATTGATTGAAAACAGCAGGAAATGTAGTAAGAATCTAATAACTTTTATTGCAAGGGTTTCTTATAAGTTTTTAATCATTTCCGGAAACTCTAATTGCGTACTTTAAGAGTTTTACCACAATTAGACAGTTTTCTTACAAGTATGTAATGGAACCGGCAGGATATTAACTGATTCATCAAAAAGACGCTAGAGAAATTCGGCCTCAATTGTAAACATTAGCAGTATAGTCCTCACTTACAGTCTTTCTACACTAAATTTGAGCTGTATAAACATGAATTCCTAGTATTTGAAAGCAAATTAAAGTGAAAACGCTCGCTGAAGTGGCCGGATTTGTAAATATTATCAGTTTTCTGGTCATATCACTGCTTTTCACGGGTAATGACATTGATTGAAAACAGCAGGAAATGTAGTAAGAATCTACTAACTTTTATCTCAAGGGTTTCTTATAAGTTTTTAATCATTTCTGGAAACTCTAATTGCGTATTTTAAGAATTTTACCACAATTAGACAGTTTTCTTACAAGTATGTAATAGAACCGGCAGGATATTAACTGATTCACCAAAAAGACGCTAGAGAAATTTGGCCTCAGTTGTAAACATTAGCAGTATAGTCCTCACTTACAGTCTTTCTACACTAATTGTGAGCTGTATAAACATGAATTCCTAATATTTGAAAGCAAATTCGAGTGAAAACGCTCGCTAAAGTGGCCGGAGTTGTAAATATTAGCAGTTTTCTGGTCATTTCCCTGCTTTTCACGGGAAATGTCCGTCATTGAAAACAGCAGGAAATGTAGAAAGACTCTAGTAACTTTTATTTCAAGGGTTTCTTATAAGTTTTTAATCATTTCTGGAAACTCTAATTGCGTACTTTAAGAGTTTTACGACAATTAAACAGTTTTCTAACAAGTATGTAATGGAACCGGCAGGATATTAACTGATTCACCAAAAAGACGCTAGAGAAATTCGGCCTCAGTTGTAAACATTAGCAGTATAGTCCTCACTTACAGTCTTTCTACACTAATTGTGAGCTGTATAAACATGAATTCCTAATATTTGAAAGCAAATTCAAGTGAAAACGCTCGCTAAAGTGGCCGGAGTTGTAAATATTATCAGTTTTCTGGTCATTTCACTGCTTTTCACGGGTAATTACATTGATTGAAAACAGCAGGAAATGTAGTAAGAATCTACTAACTTTTATCTCAAGGGTTTCTTATAAGTTTTTAATCATTTCTGGAAACTCTAATTGCGTATTTTAAGAGTTTCACCACAATTAGACAGTTTTCTTACAAGTATGTACTGGAACAATGAGGATATTAACTGATTCACCAAAAAGACGCTAGAGAAATTCGGCCTCAGTTGTAAACATTAGCAGTATAGTCCTCACTTACAGTCTTTCTACACTAAATTTGAGCTGTATAAACATGAATTCCTAGTATTTGTAAGCAAATTCAAGTGAAAACGCTCTCTAAAGCGGCCGTAGTTGTAAATACTATCAGTTTTCAGGTCATTTCCCTGCTCTTCACGGGTAATGTCATTGATTGAAAACAGCAGGAAATGTAGTAAGAATCTACTAACTTTTATTGCAAGGGTTTCTTATAAGTTTTTAATCATTTCTGGAAACTCTAATTGCGTATTTTAAGAGTTTTACCACAATTAGACAGTTTTCTTACAAGTATGTAATGGAACCGGCAGGATATTAACTGATTCATCAAAAAGACGCTAGAGAAATTCGGCCTCAATTGTAAACATTAGCAGTATATTCCTCACTTAAAGTCTTTCTACACTAATTGTGAGCTGTATAAACATGAATTTCTAATATTTGAAAGCAAATTCAAGTCAAAACGCTCGCTAAAGTGGCCGGAGTTGTAAATATTAGCAGTATTCTGGTCATTTCCCTGCTTTCCACGGGTAATGTCATTGATTGAAAAGGGCAAGAAATGTAGTAAGAATTTACTTACTTTTATTTCAAGGGTTTCTTATAAGTTTTTAATCATTTCTGGAAACTCTAATTGCGTACTTTAAGAGTTTTATGACAATTAAACAGTTTTCTTACAAGTATGTAATGGAACCGGCAGGATATTAACTGATTCATCAAAAAGACGCTCGAGAAATTCGGCCTCAGTTGTAAACATTAGCAGTATAGTCCTCACTTACAGTCTTTCTACACTAATTGTGAGCTGTATAAACCTAAATTCCTAATATTTGAAAGCAAATTCGAGTGAAAACGCTCGCTAAAGTGGCCGGAGTTGTAAATATTAGCAGTTTTCAGGTCATTTCCCTGCTTTTCACGGGTAATGTCCACCATTGAAAACAGCAGGAAATGTAGAAAGACTAGTAACTTTTATTTCAAGGGTTTCTTATAAGTTTTTAATCATTTCCGGAAACTCTAATTGCGTACTTTAAGAGTTTTACCACAATTAGACAGTTTTCTTACAAGTATGTAATGGAACCGGCAGGATATTAACTGATTCATCAAAAAGACGCTAGAGAAATTCGGCCTCAATTGTAAACATTAGCAGTATAGTCCTCACTTACAGTCTTTCTACACTAAATTTGAGCTGTATAAACATGAATTCCTAGTATTTGAAAGCAAATTAAAGTGAAAACGCTCGCTGAAGTGGCCGGATTTGTAAATATTATCAGTTTTCTGGTCATATCACTGCTTTTCACGGGTAATGACATTGATTGAAAACAGCAGGAAATGTAGTAAGAATCTACTAACTTTTATCTCAAGGGTTTCTTATAAGTTTTTAATCATTTCTGGAAACTCTAATTGCGTATTTTAAGAGTATTTCCACAATTAGACAGTTTTCTTACAAGTATGTAATAGAACCGGCAGGATATTAACTGATTCACCAAAAAGACGCTAGAGAAATTTGGCCTCAGTTGTAAACATTAGCAGTATAGTCCTCACTTACAGTCTTTCTACACTAATTGTGAGCTGTATAAACATGAATTCCTAATATTTGAATGCAAATTCGAGTGAAAACGCTCGCTAAAGTGGCCGGAGTTGTAAATATTAGCAGTTTTCTGGTCATTTCCCTGCTTTTCACGGGAAATGTCCGTCATTGAAAACAGCAGGAAATGTAGAAAGACTCTAGTAACTTTTATTTCAAGGGTTTCTTATAAGTTTTTAATCATTTCTGGAAACTCTAATTGCGTACTTTAAGAGTTTTACGACAATTAAACAGTTTTCTAACAAGTATGTAATGGAACCGGCAGGATATTAACTGATTCACCAAAAAGACGCTAGAGAAATTCGGCCTCAGTTGTAAACATTAGCAGTATAGTCATCACTTACAGTCTTTCTACACTAATTGTGAGCTGTATAAACATGAATTCCTAATATTTGAAAGCAAATTCAAGTGAAAACGCTCGCTAAAGTGGCCGGAGTTGTAAATATTAGCAGTTTTCTGGTCATTTCACTGCTTTTCACGGGTAATTACATTGATTGCAAACAGCAGGAAATGTAGTAAGAATCTACTAACTTTTATCTCAAGGGTTTCTTATAAGTTTTTAATCATTTCTGGAAACTCTAATTGCGTATTTTAAGAGTTTCACCACAATTAGACAGTTTTCTTACAAGTATGTACTGGAACAATGAGGATATTAACTGATTCACCAAAAAGACGCTAGAGAAATTCGGCCTCAGTTGTAAACATTAGCAGTATAGTCCTCACTTACAGTCTCTCTACACTAAATTTGAGCTGTATAAACATGAATTCCTAGTATTTGTAAGCAAATTCAAGTGAAAACGCTCTCTAAAGCGGCCAGAGTTGTAAATACTATCAGTTTTCAGGTCATTTCCCTGCTCTTCACGGGTAATGTCATTGATTGAAAACAGCAGGAAATGTAGTAAGAATCTAATAACTTTTATTGCAAGGGTTTCTTATAAGTTTTTAATCATTTCCGGAAACTCTAATTGCGTACTTTAAGAGTTTTACCACAATTAGACAGTTTTCTTACAAGTATGTAATGGAACCGGCAGGATATTAACTGATTCATCAAAAAGACGCTAGAGAAATTCGGCCTCAATTGTAAACATTAGCAGTATAGTCCTCACTTACAGTCTTTCTACACTAAATTTGAGCTGTATAAACATGAATTCCTAGTATTTGAAAGCAAATTAAAGTGAAAACGCTCGCTGAAGTGGCCGGATTTGTAAATATTATCAGTTTTCTGGTCATATCACTGCTTTTCACGGGTAATGACATTGATTGAAAACAGCAGGAAATGTAGTAAGAATCTACTAACTTTTATCTCAAGGGTTTCTTATAAGTTTTTAATCATTTCTGGAAACTCTAATTGCGTATTTTAAGAGTATTTCCACAATTAGACAGTTTTCTTACAAGTATGTAATAGAACCGGCAGGATATTAACTGATTCACCAAAAAGACGCTAGAGAAATTTGGCCTCAGTTGTAAACATTAGCAGTATAGTCCTCACTTACAGTCTTTCTACACTAATTGTGAGCTGTATAAACATGAATTCCTAATATTTGAAAGCAAATTCGAGTGAAAACGCTCGCTAAAGTGGCCGGAGTTGTAAATATTAGCAGTTTTCTGGTCATTTCCCTGCTTTTCACGGGAAATGTCCGTCATTGAAAACAGCAGGAAATGTAGAAAGACTCTAGTAACTTTTATTTCAAGGGTTTCTTATAAGTTTTTAATCATTTCTGGAAACTCTAATTGCGTACTTTAAGAGTTTTACGACAATTAAACAGTTTTCTAACAAGTATGTAATGGAACCGGCAGGATATTAACTGATTCACCAAAAAGACGCTAGAGAAATTCGGCCTCAGTTGTAAACATTAGCAGTATAGTCCTCACTTACAGTCTTTCTACACTAATTGTGAGCTGTATAAACATGAATTCCTAATATTTGAAAGCAAATTCAAGTGAAAACGCTCGCTAAAGTGGCCGGAGTTGTAAATATTAGCAGTTTTCTGGTCATTTCACTGCTTTTCACGGGTAATTACATTGATTGAAAACAGCAGGAAATGTAGTAAGAATCTACTAACTTTTATCTCAAGGGTTTCTTATAAGTTTTTAATCATTTCTGGAAACTCTAATTGCGTATTTTAAGAGTTTCACCACAATTAGACAGTTTTCTTACAAGTATGTACTGGAACAATGAGGATATTAACTGATTCACCAAAAAGACGCTAGAGAAATTCGGCCTCAGTTGTAAACATTAGCAGTATAGTCCTCACTTACAGTCTTTCTACACTAAATTTGAGCTGTATAAACATGAATTCCTAGTATTTGTAAGCAAATTCAAGTGAAAACGCTCTCTAAAGCGGCCGTAGTTGTAAATACTATCAGTTTTCAGGTCATTTCCCTGCTCTTCACGGGTAATGTCATTGATTGAAAACAGCAGGAAATGTAGTAAGAATCTACTAACTTTTATTGCAAGGGTTTCTTATAAGTTTTTAATCATTTCTGGAAACTCTAATTGCGTATTTTAAGAGTTTTACCACAATTAGACAGTTTTCTTACAAGTATGTAATGGAACCGGCAGGATATTAACTGATTCATCAAAAAGACGCTAGAGAAATTCGGCCTCAATTGTAAACATTAGCAGTATATTCCTCACTTAAAGTCTTTCTACACTAATTGTGAGCTGTATAAACATGAATTTCTAATATTTGAAAGCAAATTCAAGTCAAAACGCTCGCTAAAGTGGCCGGAGTTGTAAATATTAGCAGTATTCTGGTCATTTCCCTGCTTTCCACGGGTAATGTCATTGATTGAAAAGGGCAAGAAATGTAGTAAGAATTTACTTACTTTTATTTCAAGGGTTTCTTATAAGTTTTTAATCATTTCTGGAAACTCTAATTGCGTACTTTAAGAGTTTTATGACAATTAAACAGTTTTCTTACAAGTATGTAATGGAACCGGCAGGATATTAACTGATTCATCAAAAAGACGCTCGAGAAATTCGGCCTCAGTTGTAAACATTAGCAGTATAGTCCTCACTTACAGTCTTTCTACACTAATTGTGAGCTGTATAAACCTAAATTCCTAATATTTGAAAGCAAATTCGAGTGAAAACGCTCGCTAAAGTGGCCGGAGTTGTAAATATTAGCAGTTTTCAGGTCATTTCCCTGCTTTTCACGGGTAATGTCCACCATTGAAAACAGCAGGAAATGTAGAAAGACTAGTAACTTTTATTTCAAGGGTTTCTTATAAGTTTTTAATCATTTCCGGAAACTCTAATTGCGTACTTTAAGAGTTTTACCACAATTAGACAGTTTTCTTACAAGTATGTAATGGAACCGGCAGGATATTAACTGATTCATCAAAAAGACGCTAGAGAAATTCGGCCTCAATTGTAAACATTAGCAGTATAGTCCTCACTTACAGTCTTTCTACACTAAATTTGAGCTGTATAAACATGAATTCCTAGTATTTGAAAGCAAATTAAAGTGAAAACGCTCGCTGAAGTGGCCGGATTTGTAAATATTATCAGTTTTCTGGTCATATCACTGCTTTTCACGGGTAATGACATTGATTGAAAACAGCAGGAAATGTAGTAAGAATCTACTAACTTTTATCTCAAGGGTTTCTTATAAGTTTTTAATCATTTCTGGAAACTCTAATTGCGTATTTTAAGAGTATTTCCACAATTAGACAGTTTTCTTACAAGTATGTAATAGAACCGGCAGGATATTAACTGATTCACCAAAAAGACGCTAGAGAAATTTGGCCTCAGTTGTAAACATTAGCAGTATAGTCCTCACTTACAGTCTTTCTACACTAATTGTGAGCTGTATAAACATGAATTCCTAATATTTGAATGCAAATTCGAGTGAAAACGCTCGCTAAAGTGGCCGGAGTTGTAAATATTAGCAGTTTTCTGGTCATTTCCCTGCTTTTCACGGGAAATGTCCGTCATTGAAAACAGCAGGAAATGTAGAAAGACTCTAGTAACTTTTATTTCAAGGGTTTCTTATAAGTTTTTAATCATTTCTGGAAACTCTAATTGCGTACTTTAAGAGTTTTACGACAATTAAACAGTTTTCTAACAAGTATGTAATGGAACCGGCAGGATATTAACTGATTCATCAAAAAGACGCTAGAGAAATTCGGCCTCAATTGTAAACATTAGCAGTATAGTCCTCACTTACAGTCTTTCTACACTAAATTTGAGCTGTATAAACATGAATTCCTAGTATTTGAAAGCAAATTAAAGTGAAAACGCTCGCTGAAGTGGCCGGATTTGTAAATATTATCAGTTTTCTGGTCATATCACTGCTTTTCACGGGTAATGACATTGATTGAAAACAGCAGGAAATGTAGTAAGAATCTACTAACTTTTATCTCAAGGGTTTCTTATAAGTTTTTAATCATTTCTGGAAACTCTAATTGCGTATTTTAAGAGTATTTCCACAATTAGACAGTTTTCTTACAAGTATGTAATAGAACCGGCAGGATATTAACTGATTCACCAAAAAGACGCTAGAGAAATTTGGCCTCAGTTGTAAACATTAGCAGTATAGTCCTCACTTACAGTCTTTCTACACTAATTGTGAGCTGTATAAACATGAATTCCTAATATTTGAATGCAAATTCGAGTGAAAACGCTCGCTAAAGTGGCCGGAGTTGTAAATATTAGCAGTTTTCTGGTCATTTCCCTGCTTTTCACGGGAAATGTCCGTCATTGAAAACAGCAGGAAATGTAGAAAGACTCTAGTAACTTTTATTTCAAGGGTTTCTTATAAGTTTTTAATCATTTCTGGAAACTCTAATTGCGTACTTTAAGAGTTTTACGACAATTAAACAGTTTTCTAACAAGTATGTAATGGAACCGGCAGGATATTAACTGATTCACCAAAAAGACGCTAGAGAAATTCGGCCTCAGTTGTAAACATTAGCAGTATAGTCCTCACTTACAGTCTTTCTACACTAATTGTGAGCTGTATAAACATGAATTCCTAATATTTGAAAGCAAATTCAAGTGAAAACGCTCGCTAAAGTGGCCGGAGTTGTAAATATTAGCAGTTTTCTGGTCATTTCACTGCTTTTCACGGGTAATTACATTGATTGCAAACAGCAGGAAATGTAGTAAGAATCTACTAACTTTTATCTCAAGGGTTTCTTATAAGTTTTTAATCATTTCTGGAAACTCTAATTGCGTATTTTAAGAGTTTCACCACAATTAGACAGTTTTCTTACAAGTATGTACTGGAACAATGAGGATATTAACTGATTCACCAAAAAGACGCTAGAGAAATTCGGCCTCAGTTGTAAACATTAGCAGTATAGTCCTCACTTACAGTCTCTCTACACTAAATTTGAGCTGTATAAACATGAATTCCTAGTATTTGTAAGCAAATTCAAGTGAAAACGCTCTCTAAAGCGGCCAGAGTTGTAAATACTATCAGTTTTCAGGTCATTTCCCTGCTCTTCACGGGTAATGTCATTGATTGAAAACAGCAGGAAATGTAGTAAGAATCTAATAACTTTTATTGCAAGGGTTTCTTATAAGTTTTTAATCATTTCCGGAAACTCTAATTGCGTACTTTAAGAGTTTTACCACAATTAGACAGTTTTCTTACAAGTATGTAATGGAACCGGCAGGATATTAACTGATTCATCAAAAAGACGCTAGAGAAATTCGGCCTCAATTGTAAACATTAGCAGTATAGTCCTCACTTACAGTCTTTCTACACTAAATTTGAGCTGTATAAACATGAATTCCTAGTATTTGAAAGCAAATTAAAGTGAAAACGCTCGCTGAAGTGGCCGGATTTGTAAATATTATCAGTTTTCTGGTCATATCACTGCTTTTCACGGGTAATGACATTGATTGAAAACAGCAGGAAATGTAGTAAGAATCTACTAACTTTTATCTCAAGGGTTTCTTATAAGTTTTTAATCATTTCTGGAAACTCTAATTGCGTATTTTAAGAGTATTTCCACAATTAGACAGTTTTCTTACAAGTATGTAATAGAACCGGCAGGATATTAACTGATTCACCAAAAAGACGCTAGAGAAATTTGGCCTCAGTTGTAAACATTAGCAGTATAGTCCTCACTTACAGTCTTTCTACACTAATTGTGAGCTGTATAAACATGAATTCCTAATATTTGAAAGCAAATTCGAGTGAAAACGCTCGCTAAAGTGGCCGGAGTTGTAAATATTAGCAGTTTTCTGGTCATTTCCCTGCTTTTCACGGGAAATGTCCGTCATTGAAAACAGCAGGAAATGTAGAAAGACTCTAGTAACTTTTATTTCAAGGGTTTCTTATAAGTTTTTAATCATTTCCGGAAACTCTAATTGCGTACTTTAAGAGTTTTACCACAATTAGACAGTTTTCTTACAAGTATGTAATGGAACCGGCAGGATATTAACTGATTCATCAAAAAGACGCTAGAGAAATTCGGCCTCAATTGTAAACATTAGCAGTATAGTCCTCACTTACAGTCTTTCTACACTAAATTTGAGCTGTATAAACATGAATTCCTAGTATTTGAAAGCAAATTAAAGTGAAAACGCTCGCTGAAGTGGCCGGATTTGTAAATATTATCAGTTTTCTGGTCATATCACTGCTTTTCACGGGTAATGACATTGATTGAAAACAGCAGGAAATGTAGTAAGAATCTACTAACTTTTATCTCAAGGGTTTCTTATAAGTTTTTAATCATTTCTGGAAACTCTAATTGCGTATTTTAAGAGTATTTCCACAATTAGACAGTTTTCTTACAAGTATGTAATAGAACCGGCAGGATATTAACTGATTCACCAAAAAGACGCTAGAGAAATTTGGCCTCAGTTGTAAACATTAGCAGTATAGTCCTCACTTACAGTCTTTCTACACTAATTGTGAGCTGTATAAACATGAATTTCTAATATTTGAAAGCAAATTCAAGTCAAAACGCTCGCTAAAGTGGCCGGAGTTGTAAATATTAGCAGTATTCTGGTCATTTCCCTGCTTTCCACGGGTAATGTCATTGATTGAAAAGGGCAGGAAATGTAGTAAGAATTTACTTACTTTTATTTCAAGGGTTTCTTATAAGTTTTTAATCATTTCTGGAAACTCTAATTGCGTACTTTAAGAGTTTTATGACAATTAAACAGTTTTCTTACAAGTATGTAATGGAACCGGCAGGATATTAACTGATTCATCAAAAAGACGCTCGAGAAATTCGGCCTCAGTTGTAAACATTAGCAGTATAGTCCTCACTTACAGTCTTTCTACACTAATTGTGAGCTGTATAAACCTAAATTCCTAATATTTGAAAGCAAATTCGAGTGAAAACGCTCGCTAAAGTGGCCGGAGTTGTAAATATTAGCAGTTTTCAGGTCATTTCCCTGCTTTTCACGGGAAATGTCCGTCATTGAAAACAGCAGGAAATGTAGAAAGACTCTAGTAACTTTTATTTCAAGGGTTTCTTATAAGTTTTTAATCATTTCTGGAAACTCTAATTGCGTACTTTAAGAGTTTTACGACAATTAAACAGTTTTCTAACAAGTATGTAATGGAACCGGCAGGATATTAACTGATTCACCAAAAAGACGCTAGAGAAATTCGGCCTCAGTTGTAAACATTAGCAGTATAGTCCTCACTTACAGTCTTTCTACACTAATTGTGAGCTGTATAAACATGAATTCCTAATATTTGAAAGCAAATTCAAGTGAAAACGCTCGCTAAAGTGGCCGGAGTTGTAAATATTAGCAGTTTTCTGGTCATTTCACTGCTTTTCACGGGTAATTACATTGATTGCAAACAGCAGGAAATGTAGTAAGAATCTACTAACTTTTATCTCAAGGGTTTCTTATAAGTTTTTAATCATTTCTGGAAACTCTAATTGCGTATTTTAAGAGTTTCACCACAATTAGACAGTTTTCTTACAAGTATGTACTGGAACAATGAGGATATTAACTGATTCACCAAAAAGACGCTAGAGAAATTCGGCCTCAGTTGTAAACATTAGCAGTATAGTCCTCACTTACAGTCTCTCTACACTAAATTTGAGCTGTGTAAACATGAATTCCTAGTATTTGTAAGCAAATTCAAGTGAAAACGCTCTCTAAAGCGGCCAGAGTTGTAAATACTATCAGTTTTCAGGTCATTTCCCTGCTCTTCACGGGTAATGTCATTGATTGAAAACAGCAGGAAATGTAGTAAGAATCTAATAACTTTTATTGCAAGGGTTTCTTATAAGTTTTTAATCATTTCCGGAAACTCTAATTGCGTACTTTAAGAGTTTTACCACAATTAGACAGTTTTCTTACAAGTATGTAATGGAACCGGCAGGATATTAACTGATTCATCAAAAAGACGCTAGAGAAATTCGGCCTCAATTGTAAACATTAGCAGTATAGTCCTCACTTACAGTCTTTCTACACTAAATTTGAGCTGTATAAACATGAATTCCTAGTATTTGAAAGCAAATTAAAGTGAAAACGCTCGCTGAAGTGGCCGGATTTGTAAATATTATCAGTTTTCTGGTCATATCACTGCTTTTCACGGGTAATGACATTGATTGAAAACAGCAGGAAATGTAGTAAGAATCTACTAACTTTTATCTCAAGGGTTTCTTATAAGTTTTTAATCATTTCTGGAAACTCTAATTGCGTATTTTAAGAGTATTTCCACAATTAGACAGTTTTCTTACAAGTATGTAATAGAACCGGCAGGATATTAACTGATTCACCAAAAAGACGCT
Source organism: Myotis nattereri (assembly GCF_964212035.1). Lineage (NCBI taxonomy): Eukaryota > Metazoa > Chordata > Mammalia > Chiroptera > Vespertilionidae > Myotis > Myotis nattereri. Next base: position 1,679,280 of record NC_138083.1, read on the forward strand.
AGAGAAATTTGGCCTCAGTTGTAAACATTAGCAGTATAGTCCTCACTTACAGTCTTTCTACACTAATTGTGAGCTGTATAAACATGAATTCCTAATATTTGAAAGCAAATTCGAGTGAAAACGCTCGCTAAAGTGGCCGGAGTTGTAAATATTAGCAGTTTTCTGGTCATTTCCCTGCTTTTCACGGGAAATGTCCGTCATTGAAAACAGCAGGAAATGTAGAAAGACTCTAGTAACTTTTATTTCAAGGGTTTCTTATAAGTTTTTAATCATTTCTGGAAACTCTAATTGCGTACTTTAAGAGTTTTACGACAATTAAACAGTTTTCTAACAAGTATGTAATGGAACCGGCAGGATATTAACTGATTCACCAAAAAGACGCTAGAGAAATTCGGCCTCAGTTGTAAACATTAGCAGTATAGTCCTCACTTACAGTCTTTCTACACTAATTGTGAGCTGTATAAACATGAATTCCTAATATTTGAAAGCAAATTCAAGTGAAAACGCTCGCTAAAGTGGCCGGAGTTGTAAATATTAGCAGTTTTCTGGTCATTTCACTGCTTTTCACGGGTAATGACATTGATTGAAAACAGCAGGAAATGTAGTAAGAATCTACTTTTATCTCAAGGGTTTCTTATAAGTTTTTAATCATTTCTGGAAACTCTAATTGCGTATTTTAAGAGTTTCACCACAATTAGACAGTTTTCTTACAAGTATGTACTGGAACAATGAGGATATTAACTGATTCACCAAAAAGACGCTAGAGAAATTCGGCCTCAGTTGTAAACATTAGCAGTATAGTCCTCACTTACAGTCTCTCTACACTAAATTTGAGCTGTATAAACATGAATTCCTAGTATTTGTAAGCAAATTCAAGTGAAAACGCTCTCTAAAGCGGCCAGAGTTGTAAATACTATCAGTTTTCAGGTCATTTCCCCGCTCTTCACGGGTAATGTCATTGATTGAAAACAGCAGGAAATGTAGTAAGAATCTACTAACTTTTATTGCAAGGGTTTCTTATAAGTTTTTAATCATTTCTGGAAACTCTAATTGCGTATTTTAAGAGTTTTACCACAATTAGACAGTTTTCTTACAAGTATGTAATAGAACCGGCAGGATATTAACTGATTCACCAAAAAGACGCTAGAGAAATTTGGCCTCAGTTGTAAACATTAGCAGTATAGTCCTCACTTACAGTCTTTCTACACTAATTGTGACCTGTATAAACATGAATTCCTAATATTTGAAAGCAAATTCGAGTGAAAACGCTCGCTAAAGTGGCCGGAGTTGTAAATATTAGCAGTTTTCTGGTCATTTCCCTGCTTTTCACGGGAAATGTCCGTCATTGAAAACAGCAGGAAATGTAGAAAGACTCTAGTAACTTTTATTTCAAGGGTTTCTTATAAGTTTTTAATCATTTCTGGAAACTCTAATTGCGTACTTTAAGAGTTTTACGACAATTAAACAGTTTTCTAACAAGTATGTAATGGAACCGGCAGGATATTAACTGATTCACCAAAAAGACGCTAGAGAAATTCGGCCTCAGTTGTAAACATTAGCAGTATAGTCCTCACTTACAGTCTTTCTACACTAATTGTGAGCTGTATAAACATGAATTCCTAATATTTGAAAGCAAATTCAAGTGAAAACGCTCGCTAAAGTGGCCGGAGTTGTAAATATTAGCAGTTTTCTGGTCATTTCACTGCTTTTCACGGGTAATTACATTGATTGAAAACAGCAGGAAATGTAGTAAGAATCTACTAACTTTTATCTCAAGGGTTTCTTATAAGTTTTTAATCATTTCTGGAAACTCTAATTGCGTATTTTAAGAGTTTCACCACAATTAGACAGTTTTCTTACAAGTATGTACTGGAACAATGAGGATATTAACTGATTCACCAAAAAGACGCTAGAGAAATTCGGCCTCAGTTGTAAACATTAGCAGTATAGTCCTCACTTACAGTCTCTCTACACTAAATTTGAGCTGTATAAACATGAATTCCTAGTATTTGTAAGCAAATTCAAGTGAAAACGCTCTCTAAAGCGGCCGTAGTTGTAAATACTATCAGTTTTCAGGTCATTTCCCTGCTCTTCACGGGTAATGTCATTGATTGAAAACAGCAGGAAATGTAGTAAGAATCTAATAACTTTTATTGCAAGGGTTTCTTATAAGTTTTTAATCATTTCCGGAAACTCTAATTGCGTACTTTAAGAGTTTTACCACAATTAGACAGTTTTCTTACAAGTATGTAATGGAACCGGCAGGATATTAACTGATTCATCAAAAAGACGCTAGAGAAATTCGGCCTCAATTGTAAACATTAGCAGTATAGTCCTCACTTACAGTCTTTCTACACTAAATTTGAGCTGTATAAACATGAATTCCTAGTATTTGAAAGCAAATTAAAGTGAAAACGCTCGCTGAAGTGGCCGGATTTGTAAATATTATCAGTTTTCTGGTCATATCACTGCTTTTCACGGGTAATGACATTGATTGAAAACAGCAGGAAATGTAGTAAGAATCTACTAACTTTTATCTCAAGGGTTTCTTATAAGTTTTTAATCATTTCTGGAAACTCTAATTGCGTATTTTAAGAGTTTTTCCACAATTAGACAGTTTTCTTACAAGTATGTAATAGAACCGGCAGGATATTAACTGATTCACCAAAAAGACGCTAGAGAAATTTGGCCTCAGTTGTAAACATTAGCAGTATAGTCCTCACTTACAGTCTTTCTACACTAATTGTGAGCTGTATAAACATGAATTCCTAATGTTTGAAAGCAAATTCGAGTGAAAACGCTCGCTAAAGTGGCCGGAGTTGTAAATATTAGCAGTTTTCTGGTCATTTCCCTGCTTTTCACGGGAAATGTCCGTCATTGAAAACAGCAGGAAATGTAGAAAGACTCTAGTAACTTTTATTTCAAGGGTTTCTTATAAGTTTTTAATCATTTCTGGAAACTCTAATTGCGTACTTTAAGAGTTTTACGACAATTAAACAGTTTTCTAACAAGTATGTAATGGAACCGGCAGGATATTAACTGATTCACCAAAAAGACGCTAGAGAAATTCGGCCTCAGTTGTAAACATTAGCAGTATAGTCCTCACTTACAGTCTTTCTACACTAATTGTGAGCTGTATAAACATGAATTCCTAATATTTGAAAGCAAATTCAAGTGAAAACGCTCGCTAAAGTGGCCGGAGTTGTAAATATTAGCAGTTTTCTGGTCATTTCACTGCTTTTCACGGGTAATTACATTGATTGCAAACAGCAGGAAATGTAGTAAGAATCTACTAACTTTTATCTCAAGGGTTTCTTATAAGTTTTTAATCATTTCTGGAAACTCTAATTGCGTATTTTAAGAGTTTCACCACAATTAGACAGTTTTCTTACAAGTATGTACTGGAACAATGAGGATATTAACTGATTCACCAAAAAGACGCTAGAGAAATTCGGCCTCAGTTGTAAACATTAGCAGTATAGTCCTCACTTACAGTCTCTCTACACTAAATTTGAGCTGTGTAAACATGAATTCCTAGTATTTGTAAGCAAATTCAAGTGAAAACGCTCTCTAAAGCGGCCAGAGTTGTAAATACTATCAGTTTTCAGGTCATTTCCCTGCTCTTCACGGGTAATGTCATTGATTGAAAACAGCAGGAAATGTAGTAAGAATCTAATAACTTTTATTGCAAGGGTTTCTTATAAGTTTTTAATCATTTCCGGAAACTCTAATTGCGTACTTTAAGAGTTTTACCACAATTAGACAGTTTTCTTACAAGTATGTACTGGAACAATGAGGATATTAACTGATTCACCAAAAAGACGCTAGAGAAATTCGGCCTCAGTTGTAAACATTAGCAGTATAGTCCTCACTTACAGTCTCTCTACACTAAATTTGAGCTGTATAAACATGAATTCCTAGTATTTGTAAGCAAATTCAAGTGAAAACGCTCTCTAAAGCGGCCAGAGTTGTAAATACTATCAGTTTTCAGGTCATTTCCCCGCTCTTCACGGGTAATGTCATTGATTGAAAACAGCAGGAAATGTAGTAAGAATCTACTAACTTTTATTGCAAGGGTTTCTTATAAGTTTTTAATCATTTCTGGAAACTCTAATTGCGTATTTTAAGAGTTTTACCACAATTAGACAGTTTTCTTACAAGTATGTAATAGAACCGGCAGGATATTAACTGATTCACCAAAAAGACGCTAGAGAAATTTGGCCTCAGTTGTAAACATTAGCAGTATAGTCCTCACTTACAGTCTTTCTACACTAATTGTGACCTGTATAAACATGAATTCCTAATATTTGAAAGCAAATTCGAGTGAAAACGCTCGCTAAAGTGGCCGGAGTTGTAAATATTAGCAGTTTTCTGGTCATTTCCCTGCTTTTCACGGGAAATGTCCGTCATTGAAAACAGCAGGAAATGTAGAAAGACTCTAGTAACTTTTATTTCAAGGGTTTCTTATAAGTTTTTAATCATTTCTGGAAACTCTAATTGCGTACTTTAAGAGTTTTACGACAATTAAACAGTTTTCTAACAAGTATGTAATGGAACCGGCAGGATATTAACTGATTCACCAAAAAGACGCTAGAGAAATTCGGCCTCAGTTGTAAACATTAGCAGTATAGTCCTCACTTACAGTCTTTCTACACTAATTGTGAGCTGTATAAACATGAATTCCTAATATTTGAAAGCAAATTCAAGTGAAAACGCTCGCTAAAGTGGCCGGAGTTGTAAATATTAGCAGTTTTCTGGTCATTTCACTGCTTTTCACGGGTAATTACATTGATTGAAAACAGCAGGAAATGTAGTAAGAATCTACTAACTTTTATCTCAAGGGTTTCTTATAAGTTTTTAATCATTTCTGGAAACTCTAATTGCGTATTTTAAGAGTTTCACCACAATTAGACAGTTTTCTTACAAGTATGTACTGGAACAATGAGGATATTAACTGATTCACCAAAAAGACGCTAGAGAAATTCGGCCTCAGTTGTAAACATTAGCAGTATAGTCCTCACTTACAGTCTCTCTACACTAAATTTGAGCTGTATAAACATGAATTCCTAGTATTTGTAAGCAAATTCAAGTGAAAACGCTCTCTAAAGCGGCCGTAGTTGTAAATACTATCAGTTTTCAGGTCATTTCCCTGCTCTTCACGGGTAATGTCATTGATTGAAAACAGCAGGAAATGTAGTAAGAATCTAATAACTTATATTGCAAGGGTTTCTTATAAGTTTTTAATCATTTCCGGAAACTCTAATTGCGTACTTTAAGAGTTTTACCACAATTAGACAGTTTTCTTACAAGTATGTAATGGAACCGGCAGGATATTAACTGATTCATCAAAAAGACGCTAGAGAAATTCGGCCTCAATTGTAAACATTAGCAGTATAGTCCTCACTTACAGTCTTTCTACACTAAATTTGAGCTGTATAAACATGAATTCCTAGTATTTGAAAGCAAATTAAAGTGAAAACGCTCGCTGAAGTGGCCGGATTTGTAAATATTATCAGTTTTCTGGTCATATCACTGCTTTTCACGGGTAATGACATTGATTGAAAACAGCAGGAAATGTAGTAAGAATCTACTAACTTTTATCTCAAGGGTTTCTTATAAGTTTTTAATCATTTCTGGAAACTCTAATTGCGTATTTTAAGAGTTTTTCCACAATTAGACAGTTTTCTTACAAGTATGTAATAGAACCGGCAGGATATTAACTGATTCACCAAAAAGACGCTAGAGAAATTTGGCCTCAGTTGTAAACATTAGCAGTATAGTCCTCACTTACAGTCTTTCTACACTAATTGTGAGCTGTATAAACATGAATTCCTAATATTTGAAAGCAAATTCGAGTGAAAACGCTCGCTAAAGTGGCCGGAGTTGTAAATATTAGCAGTTTTCTGGTCATTTCCCTGCTTTTCACGGGAAATGTCCGTCATTGAAAACAGCAGGAAATGTAGAAAGACTCTAGTAACTTTTATTTCAAGGGTTTCTTATAAGTTTTTAATCATTTCTGGAAACTCTAATTGCGTACTTTAAGAGTTTTACGACAATTAAACAGTTTTCTAACAAGTATGTAATGGAACCGGCAGGATATTAACTGATTCACCAAAAAGACGCTAGAGAAATTCGGCCTCAGTTGTAAACATTAGCAGTATAGTCCTCACTTACAGTCTTTCTACACTAATTGTGAGCTGTATAAACATGAATTCCTAATATTTGAAAGCAAATTCAAGTGAAAACGCTCGCTAAAGTGGCCGGAGTTGTAAATATTAGCAGTTTTCTGGTCATTTCACTGCTTTTCACGGGTAATTACATTGATTGCAAACAGCAGGAAATGTAGTAAGAATCTACTAACTTTTATCTCAAGGGTTTCTTATAAGTTTTTAATCATTTCTGGAAACTCTAATTGCGTATTTTAAGAGTTTCACCACAATTAGACAGTTTTCTTACAAGTATGTACTGGAACAATGAGGATATTAACTGATTCACCAAAAAGACGCTAGAGAAATTCGGCCTCAGTTGTAAACATTAGCAGTATAGTCCTCACTTACAGTCTCTCTACACTAAATTTGAGCTGTGTAAACATGAATTCCTAGTATTTGTAAGCAAATTCAAGTGAAAACGCTCTCTAAAGCGGCCAGAGTTGTAAATACTATCAGTTTTCAGGTCATTTCCCTGCTCTTCACGGGTAATGTCATTGATTGAAAACAGCAGGAAATGTAGTAAGAATCTAATAACTTTTATTGCAAGGGTTTCTTATAAGTTTTTAATCATTTCCGGAAACTCTAATTGCGTACTTTAAGAGTTTTACCACAATTAGACAGTTTTCTTACAAGTATGTAATGGAACCGGCAGGATATTAACTGATTCATCAAAAAGACGCTAGAGAAATTCGGCCTCAATTGTAAACATTAGCAGTATAGTCCTCACTTACAGTCTTTCTACACTAAATTTGAGCTGTATAAACATGAATTCCTAGTATTTGAAAGCAAATTAAAGTGAAAACGCTCGCTGAAGTGGCCGGATTTGTAAATATTATCAGTTTTCTGGTCATATCACTGCTTTTCACGGGTAATGACATTGATTGAAAACAGCAGGAAATGTAGTAAGAATCTACTAACTTTTATCTCAAGGGTTTCTTATAAGTTTTTAATCATTTCTGGAAACTCTAATTGCGTATTTTAAGAGTTTTTCCACAATTAGACAGTTTTCTTACAAGTATGTAATAGAACCGGCAGGATATTAACTGATTCACCAAAAAGACGCTAGAGAAATTTGGCCTCAGTTGTAAACATTAGCAGTATAGTCCTCACTTACAGTCTTTCTACACTAATTGTGAGCTGTATAAACATGAATTCCTAATATTTGAAAGCAAATTCGAGTGAAAACGCTCGCTAAAGTGGCCGGAGTTGTAAATATTAGCAGTTTTCTGGTCATTTCCCTGCTTTTCACGGGAAATGTCCGTCATTGAAAACAGCAGGAAATGTAGAAAGACTCTAGTAACTTTTATTTCAAGGGTTTCTTATAAGTTTTTAATCATTTCTGGAAACTCTAATTGCGTACTTTAAGAGTTTTACGACAATTAAACAGTTTTCTAACAAGTATGTAATGGAACCGGCAGGATATTAACTGATTCACCAAAAAGACGCTAGAGAAATTCGGCCTCAGTTGTAAACATTAGCAGTATAGTCCTCACTTACAGTCTTTCTACACTAATTGTGAGCTGTATAAACATGAATTCCTAATATTTGAAAGCAAATTCAAGTGAAAACGCTCGCTAAAGTGGCCGGAGTTGTAAATATTAGCAGTTTTCTGGTCATTTCACTGCTTTTCACGGGTAATTACATTGATTGCAAACAGCAGGAAATGTAGTAAGAATCTACTAACTTTTATCTCAAGGGTTTCTTATAAGTTTTTAATCATTTCTGGAAACTCTAATTGCGTATTTTAAGAGTTTCACCACAATTAGACAGTTTTCTTACAAGTATGTACTGGAACAATGAGGATATTAACTGATTCACCAAAAAGACGCTAGAGAAATTCGGCCTCAGTTGTAAACATTAGCAGTATAGTCCTCACTTACAGTCTCTCTACACTAAATTTGAGCTGTGTAAACATGAATTCCTAGTATTTGTAAGCAAATTCAAGTGAAAACGCTCTCTAAAGCGGCCAGAGTTGTAAATACTATCAGTTTTCAGGTCATTTCCCTGCTCTTCACGGGTAATGTCATTGATTGAAAACAGCAGGAAATGTAGTAAGAATCTAATAACTTTTATTGCAAGGGTTTCTTATAAGTTTTTAATCATTTCCGGAAACTCTAATTGCGTACTTTAAGAGTTTTACCACAATTAGACAGTTTTCTTACAAGTATGTAATGGAACCGGCAGGATATTAACTGATTCATCAAAAAGACGCTAGAGAAATTCGGCCTCAATTGTAAACATTAGCAGTATAGTCCTCACTTACAGTCTTTCTACACTAAATTTGAGCTGTATAAACATGAATTCCTAGTATTTGAAAGCAAATTAAAGTGAAAACGCTCGCTGAAGTGGCCGGATTTGTAAATATTATCAGTTTTCTGGTCATATCACTGCTTTTCACGGGTAATGACATTGATTGAAAACAGCAGGAAATGTAGTAAGAATCTACTAACTTTTATCTCAAGGGTTTCTTATAAGTTTTTAATCATTTCTGGAAACTCTAATTGCGTATTTTAAGAGTATTTCCACAATTAGACAGTTTTCTTACAAGTATGTAATAGAACCGGCAGGATATTAACTGATTCACCAAAAAGACGCTAGAGAAATTTGGCCTCAGTTGTAAACATTAGCAGTATAGTCCTCACTTACAGTCTTTCTACACTAATTGTGAGCTGTATAAACATGAATTCCTAATATTTGAAAGCAAATTCGAGTGAAAACGCTCGCTAAAGTGGCCGGAGTTGTAAATATTAGCAGTTTTCTGGTCATTTCCCTGCTTTTCACGGGAAATGTCCGTCATTGAAAACAGCAGGAAATGTAGAAAGACTCTAGTAACTTTTATTTCAAGGGTTTCTTATAAGTTTTTAATCATTTCTGGAAACTCTAATTGCGTACTTTAAGAGTTTTACGACAATTAAACAGTTTTCTAACAAGTATGTAATGGAACCGGAAGGATATTAACTGATTCACCAAAAAGACGCTAGAGAAATTCGGCCTCAGTTGTAAACATTAGCAGTATAGTCCTCACTTACAGTCTTTCTACACTAATTGTGAGCTGTATAAACATGAATTCCTAATATTTGAAAGCAAATTCAAGTGAAAACGCTCGCTAAAGTGGCCGGAGTTGTAAATATTAGCAGTTTTCTGGTCATTTCACTGCTTTTCACGGGTAATGACATTGATTGAAAACAGCAGGAAATGTAGTAAGAATCTACTAACTTTTATCTCAAGGGTTTCTTATAAGTTTTTAATCATTTCTGGAAACTCTAATTGCGTATTTTAAGAGTTTCACCACAATTAGACAGTTTTCTTACAAGTATGTACTGGAACAATGAGGATATTAACTGATTCACCAAAAAGACGCTAGAGAAATTCGGCCTCAGTTGTAAACATTAGCAGTATAGTCCTCACTTACAGTCTCTCTACACTAAATTTGAGCTGTATAAACATGAATTCCTAGTATTTGTAAGCAAATTCAAGTGAAAACGCTCTCTAAAGCGGCCAGAGTTGTAAATACTATCAGTTTTCAGGTCATTTCCCCGCTCTTCACGGGTAATGTCATTGATTGAAAACAGCAGGAAATGTAGTAAGAATCTACTAACTTTTATTGCAAGGGTTTCTTATAAGTTTTTAATCATTTCTGGAAACTCTAATTGCGTATTTTAAGAGTTTTACCACAATTAGACAGTTTTCTTACAAGTATGGAATAGAACCGGCAGGACACTAACTGATTCACCAAAAAGACGCTAGAGAAATTCCGCCTCAGTTGTAAACATTAGCAGTATAGTCCTCACTTACAGTCTTTCTACACTAATTGTGAGCTGTATAAACATGAATTTCTAATATTTGAAAGCAAATTCAAGTCAAAACGCTCGCTAAAGTGGCCGGAGTTGTAAATATTAGCAGTTTTCTGGTCATTTCCCTGCTTTCCACGGGTAATGTCATTGATTGAAAAGGGCAGGAAATGTAGTAAGAATTTACTTACTTTTATTTCAAGGGTTTCTTATAAGTTTTTAATCATTTCTGGAAACTCTAATTGCGTATTTTAAGAGTTTTACCACAATTAGACAGTTTTCTTACAAGTATGGAATAGAACCGGCAGGACACTAACTGATTCACCAAAAAGACGCTAGAGAAATTCCGCCTAAGTTGTAAACATTAGCAGTATAGTCCTCACTTACAGTCTTTCTACACTAATTGTGAGCTGTATAAACCTGAATTCCTAATATTTGAAAGCAAATTCGAGTGAAAACGCTCGCTAAAGTGGCCGGAGTTGTAAATATTAGCAGTTTTCAGGTCATTTCCCTGCTTTTCACGGGTAATGTCCACCATTGAAAACAGCAGGAAATGTAGAAAGACTAGTAACTTTTATTTCAAGGGTTTCTTATAAGTTTTTAATCATTTCTGGAAACTCTAATTGCGTACTTTAAGAGTTTTACCACAATTAGACAGTTTTCTTACAAGTATGTAATGGAACCGGCAGGATATTAACTGATTCATCAAAAAGACGCTAGAGAAATTCGGCCTCAATTGTAAACATTAGCAGTATAGTCCTCACTTACAGTCTTTCTACACTAAATTTGAGCTGTATAAACATGAATTCCTAGTATTTGAAAGCAAATTAAAGTGAAAACGCTCGCTGAAGTGGCCGGATTTGTAAATATTATCAGTTTTCTGGTCATATCACTGCTTTTCACGGGTAATGACATTGATTGAAAACAGCAGGAAATGTAGTAAGAATCTACTAACTTTTATCTCAAGGGTTTCTTATAAGTTTTTAATCATTTCTGGAAACTCTAATTGCGTATTTTAAGAGTTTTACCACAATTAGACAGTTTTCTTACAAGTATGTAATAGAACCGGCAGGATATTAACTGATTCACCAAAAAGACGCTAGAGAAATTTGGCCTCAGTTGTAAACATTAGCAGTATAGTCCTCACTTACAGTCTTTCTACACTAATTGTGACCTGTATAAACATGAATTCCTAATATTTGAAAGCAAATTCGAGTGAAATGCTCGCTAAAGTGGCCGGAGTTGTAAATATTAGCAGTTTTCTGGTCATTTCCCTGCTTTTCACGGGAAATGTCCGTCATTGAAAACAGCAGGAAATGTAGAAAGACTCTAGTAACTTTTATTTCAAGGGTTTCTTATAAGTTTTTAATCATTTCTGGAAACTCTAATTGCGTACTTTAAGAGTTTTACGACAATTAAACAGTTTTCTAACAAGTATGTAATGGAACCGGCAGGATATTAACTGATTCACCAAAAAGACGCTAGAGAAATTCGGCCTCAGTTGTAAACATTAGCAGTATAGTCCTCACTTACAGTCTTTCTACACTAATTGTGAGCTGTATAAACATGAATTCCTAATATTTGAAAGCAAATTCAAGTGAAAACGCTCGCTAAAGTGGCCGGAGTTGTAAATATTAGCAGTTTTCTGGTCATTTCACTGCTTTTCACGGGTAATTACATTGATTGCAAACAGCAGGAAATGTAGTAAGAATCTACTAACTTTTATCTCAAGGGTTTCTTATAAGTTTTTAATCATTTCTGGAAACTCTAATTGCGTATTTTAAGAGTTTCACCACAATTAGACAGTTTTCTTACAAGTATGTACTGGAACAATGAGGATATTAACTGATTCACCAAAAAGACGCTAGAGAAATTCGGCCTCAGTTGTAAACATTAGCAGTATAGTCCTCACTTACAGTCTCTCTACACTAAATTTGAGCTGTGTAAACATGAATTCCTAGTATTTGTAAGCAAATTCAAGTGAAAACGCTCTCTAAAGCGGCCAGAGTTGTAAATACTATCAGTTTTCAGGTCATTTCCCTGCTCTTCACGGGTAATGTCATTGATTGAAAACAGCAGGAAATGTAGTAAGAATCTAATAACTTTTATTGCAAGGGTTTCTTATAAGTTTTTAATCATTTCCGGAAACTCTAATTGCGTACTTTAAGAGTTTTACCACAATTAGACAGTTTTCTTACAAGTATGTAATGGAACCGGCAGGATATTAACTGATTCACCAAAAAGACGCTAGAGAAATTCGGCCTCAGTTGTAAACATTAGCAGTATAGTCCTCACTTACAGTCTCTCTACACTAAATTTGAGCTGTATAAACATGAATTCCTAGTATTTGTAAGCAAATTCAAGTGAAAACGCTCTCTAAAGCGGCCAGAGTTGTAAATACTATCAGTTTTCAGGTCATTTCCCCGCTCTTCACGGGTAATGTCATTGATTGAAAACAGCAGGAAATGTAGTAAGAATCTACTAACTTTTATTGCAAGGGTTTCTTATAAGTTTTTAATCATTTCTGGAAACTCTAATTGCGTATTTTAAGAGTTTTACCACAATTAGACAGTTTTCTTACAAGTATGTAATAGAACCGGCAGGATATTAACTGATTCACCAAAAAGACGCTAGAGAAATTTGGCCTCAGTTGTAAACATTAGCAGTATAGTCCTCACTTACAGTCTTTCTACACTAATTGTGACCTGTATAAACATGAATTCCTAATATTTGAAAGCAAATTCGAGTGAAAACGCTCGCTAAAGTGGCCGGAGTTGTAAATATTAGCAGTTTTCTGGTCATTTCCCTGCTTTTCACGGGAAATGTCCGTCATTGAAAACAGCAGGAAATGTAGAAAGACTCTAGTAACTTTTATTTCAAGGGTTTCTTATAAGTTTTTAATCATTTCTGGAAACTCTAATTGCGTACTTTAAGAGTTTTACGACAATTAAACAGTTTTCTAACAAGTATGTAATGGAACCGGCAGGATATTAACTGATTCACCAAAAAGACGCTAGAGAAATTCGGCCTCAGTTGTAAACATTAGCAGTATAGTCCTCACTTACAGTCTTTCTACACTAATTGTGAGCTGTATAAACATGAATTCCTAATATTTGAAAGCAAATTCAAGTGAAAACGCTCGCTAAAGTGGCCGGAGTTGTAAATATTAGCAGTTTTCTGGTCATTTCACTGCTTTTCACGGGTAATTACATTGATTGAAAACAGCAGGAAATGTAGTAAGAATCTACTAACTTTTATCTCAAGGGTTTCTTATAAGTTTTTAATCATTTCTGGAAACTCTAATTGCGTATTTTAAGAGTTTCACCACAATTAGACAGTTTTCTTACAAGTATGTACTGGAACAATGAGGATATTAACTGATTCACCAAAAAGACGCTAGAGAAATTCGGCCTCAGTTGTAAACATTAGCAGTATAGTCCTCACTTACAGTCTCTCTACACTAAATTTGAGCTGTATAAACATGAATTCCTAGTATTTGTAAGCAAATTCAAGTGAAAACGCTCTCTAAAGCGGCCGTAGTTGTAAATACTATCAGTTTTCAGGTCATTTCCCTGCTCTTCACGGGTAATGTCATTGATTGAAAACAGCAGGAAATGTAGTAAGAATCTAATAACTTATATTGCAAGGGTTTCTTATAAGTTTTTAATCATTTCCGGAAACTCTAATTGCGTACTTTAAGAGTTTTACCACAATTAGACAGTTTTCTTACAAGTATGTAATGGAACCGGCAGGATATTAACTGATTCATCAAAAAGACGCTAGAGAAATTCGGCCTCAATTGTAAACATTAGCAGTATAGTCCTCACTTACAGTCTTTCTACACTAAATTTGAGCTGTATAAACATGAATTCCTAGTATTTGAAAGCAAATTAAAGTGAAAACGCTCGCTGAAGTGGCCGGATTTGTAAATATTATCAGTTTTCTGGTCATATCACTGCTTTTCACGGGTAATGACATTGATTGAAAACAGCAGGAAATGTAGTAAGAATCTACTAACTTTTATCTCAAGGGTTTCTTATAAGTTTTTAATCATTTCTGGAAACTCTAATTGCGTATTTTAAGAGTATTTCCACAATTAGACAGTTTTCTTACAAGTATGTAATAGAACCGGCAGGATATTAACTGATTCACCAAAAAGACGCTAGAGAAATTTGGCCTCAGTTGTAAACATTAGCAGTATAGTCCTCACTTACAGTCTTTCTACACTAATTGTGAGCTGTATAAACATGAATTCCTAATATTTGAAAGCAAATTCGAGTGAAAACGCTCGCTAAAGTGGCCGGAGTTGTAAATATTAGCAGTTTTCTGGTCATTTCCCTGCTTTTCACGGGAAATGTCCGTCATTGAAAACAGCAGGAAATGTAGAAAGACTCTAGTAACTTTTATTTCAAGGGTTTCTTATAAGTTTTTAATCATTTCTGGAAACTCTAATTGCGTACTTTAAGAGTTTTACGACAATTAAACAGTTTTCTAACAAGTATGTAATGGAACCGGAAGGATATTAACTGATTCACCAAAAAGACGCTAGAGAAATTCGGCCTCAGTTGTAAACATTAGCAGTATAGTCCTCACTTACAGTCTTTCTACACTAATTGTGAGCTGTATAAACATGAATTCCTAATATTTGAAAGCAAATTCAAGTGAAAACGCTCGCTAAAGTGGCCGGAGTTGTAAATATTAGCAGTTTTCTGGTCATTTCACTGCTTTTCACGGGTAATGACATTGATTGAAAACAGCAGGAAATGTAGTAAGAATCTACTAACTTTTATCTCAAGGGTTTCTTATAAGTTTTTAATCATTTCTGGAAACTCTAATTGCGTATTTTAAGAGTTTCACCACAATTAGACAGTTTTCTTACAAGTATGTACTGGAACAATGAGGATATTAACTGATTCACCAAAAAGACGCTAGAGAAATTCGGCCTCAGTTGTAAACATTAGCAGTATAGTCCTCACTTACAGTCTCTCTACACTAAATTTGAGCTGTATAAACATGAATTCCTAGTATTTGTAAGCAAATTCAAGTGAAAACGCTCTCTAAAGCGGCCAGAGTTGTAAATACTATCAGTTTTCAGGTCATTTCCCCGCTCTTCACGGGTAATGTCATTGATTGAAAACAGCAGGAAATGTAGTAAGAATCTACTAACTTTTATTGCAAGGGTTTCTTATAAGTTTTTAATCATTTCTGGAAACTCTAATTGCGTATTTTAAGAGTTTTACCACAATTAGACAGTTTTCTTACAAGTATGGAATAGAACCGGCAGGACACTAACTGATTCACCAAAAAGACGCTAGAGAAATTCCGCCTCAGTTGTAAACATTAGCAGTATAGTCCTCACTTACAGTCTTTCTACACTAATTGTGAGCTGTATAAACATGAATTTCTAATATTTGAAAGCAAATTCAAGTCAAAACGCTCGCTAAAGTGGCCGGAGTTGTAAATATTAGCAGTTTTCTGGTCATTTCCCTGCTTTCCACGGGTAATGTCATTGATTGAAAAGGGCAGGAAATGTAGTAAGAATTTACTTACTTTTATTTCAAGGGTTTCTTATAAGTTTTTAATCATTTCTGGAAACTCTAATTGCGTATTTTAAGAGTTTTACCACAATTAGACAGTTTTCTTACAAGTATGGAATAGAACCGGCAGGACACTAACTGATTCACCAAAAAGACGCTAGAGAAATTCCGCCTAAGTTGTAAACATTAGCAGTATAGTCCTCACTTACAGTCTTTCTACACTAATTGTGAGCTGTATAAACCTGAATTCCTAATATTTGAAAGCAAATTCGAGTGAAAACGCTCGCTAAAGTGGCCGGAGTTGTAAATATTAGCAGTTTTCAGGTCATTTCCCTGCTTTTCACGGGTAATGTCCACCATTGAAAACAGCAGGAAATGTAGAAAGACTAGTAACTTTTATTTCAAGGGTTTCTTATAAGTTTTTAATCATTTCTGGAAACTCTAATTGCGTACTTTAAGAGTTTTACCACAATTAGACAGTTTTCTTACAAGTATGTAATGGAACCGGCAGGATATTAACTGATTCATCAAAAAGACGCTAGAGAAATTCGGCCTCAATTGTAAACATTAGCAGTATAGTCCTCACTTACAGTCTTTCTACACTAAATTTGAGCTGTATAAACATGAATTCCTAGTATTTGAAAGCAAATTAAAGTGAAAACGCTCGCTGAAGTGGCCGGATTTGTAAATATTATCAGTTTTCTGGTCATATCACTGCTTTTCACGGGTAATGACATTGATTGAAAACAGCAGGAAATGTAGTAAGAATCTACTAACTTTTATCTCAAGGGTTTCTTATAAGTTTTTAATCATTTCTGGAAACTCTAATTGCGTATTTTAAGAGTTTTACCACAATTAGACAGTTTTCTTACAAGTATGTAATAGAACCGGCAGGATATTAACTGATTCACCAAAAAGACGCTAGAGAAATTTGGCCTCAGTTGTAAACATTAGCAGTATAGTCCTCACTTACAGTCTTTCTACACTAATTGTGACCTGTATAAACATGAATTCCTAATATTTGAAAGCAAATTCGAGTGAAATGCTCGCTAAAGTGGCCGGAGTTGTAAATATTAGCAGTTTTCTGGTCATTTCCCTGCTTTTCACGGGAAATGTCCGTCATTGAAAACAGCAGGAAATGTAGAAAGACTCTAGTAACTTTTATTTCAAGGGTTTCTTATAAGTTTTTAATCATTTCTGGAAACTCTAATTGCGTACTTTAAGAGTTTTACGACAATTAAACAGTTTTCTAACAAGTATGTAATGGAACCGGCAGGATATTAACTGATTCACCAAAAAGACGCTAGAGAAATTCGGCCTCAGTTGTAAACATTAGCAGTATAGTCCTCACTTACAGTCTTTCTACACTAATTGTGAGCTGTATAAACATGAATTCCTAATATTTGAAAGCAAATTCAAGTGAAAACGCTCGCTAAAGTGGCCGGAGTTGTAAATATTAGCAGTTTTCTGGTCATTTCACTGCTTTTCACGGGTAATTACATTGATTGCAAACAGCAGGAAATGTAGTAAGAATCTACTAACTTTTATCTCAAGGGTTTCTTATAAGTTTTTAATCATTTCTGGAAACTCTAATTGCGTATTTTAAGAGTTTCACCACAATTAGACAGTTTTCTTACAAGTATGTACTGGAACAATGAGGATATTAACTGATTCACCAAAAAGACGCTAGAGAAATTCGGCCTCAGTTGTAAACATTAGCAGTATAGTCCTCACTTACAGTCTCTCTACACTAAATTTGAGCTGTGTAAACATGAATTCCTAGTATTTGTAAGCAAATTCAAGTGAAAACGCTCTCTAAAGCGGCCAGAGTTGTAAATACTATCAGTTTTCAGGTCATTTCCCTGCTCTTCACGGGTAATGTCATTGATTGAAAACAGCAGGAAATGTAGTAAGAATCTAATAACTTTTATTGCAAGGGTTTCTTATAAGTTTTTAATCATTTCCGGAAACTCTAATTGCGTACTTTAAGAGTTTTACCACAATTAGACAGTTTTCTTACAAGTATGTAATGGAACCGGCAGGATATTAACTGATTCACCAAAAAGACGCTAGAGAAATTCGGCCTCAGTTGTAAACATTAGCAGTATAGTCCTCACTTACAGTCTCTCTACACTAAATTTGAGCTGTATAAACATGAATTCCTAGTATTTGTAAGCAAATTCAAGTGAAAACGCTCTCTAAAGCGGCCAGAGTTGTAAATACTATCAGTTTTCAGGTCATTTCCCCGCTCTTCACGGGTAATGTCATTGATTGAAAACAGCAGGAAATGTAGTAAGAATCTACTAACTTTTATTGCAAGGGTTTCTTATAAGTTTTTAATCATTTCTGGAAACTCTAATTGCGTATTTTAAGAGTTTTACCACAATTAGACAGTTTTCTTACAAGTATGTAATAGAACCGGCAGGATATTAACTGATTCACCAAAAAGACGCTAGAGAAATTTGGCCTCAGTTGTAAACATTAGCAGTATAGTCCTCACTTACAGTCTTTCTACACTAATTGTGACCTGTATAAACATGAATTCCTAATATTTGAAAGCAAATTCGAGTGAAAACGCTCGCTAAAGTGGCCGGAGTTGTAAATATTAGCAGTTTTCTGGTCATTTCCCTGCTTTTCACGGGAAATGTCCGTCATTGAAAACAGCAGGAAATGTAGAAAGACTCTAGTAACTTTTATTTCAAGGGTTTCTTATAAGTTTTTAATCATTTCTGGAAACTCTAATTGCGTACTTTAAGAGTTTTACGACAATTAAACAGTTTTCTAACAAGTATGTAATGGAACCGGCAGGATATTAACTGATTCACCAAAAAGACGCTAGAGAAATTCGGCCTCAGTTGTAAACATTAGCAGTATAGTCCTCACTTACAGTCTTTCTACACTAATTGTGAGCTGTATAAACATGAATTCCTAATATTTGAAAGCAAATTCAAGTGAAAACGCTCGCTAAAGTGGCCGGAGTTGTAAATATTAGCAGTTTTCTGGTCATTTCACTGCTTTTCACGGGTAATTACATTGATTGAAAACAGCAGGAAATGTAGTAAGAATCTACTAACTTTTATCTCAAGGGTTTCTTATAAGTTTTTAATCATTTCTGGAAACTCTAATTGCGTATTTTAAGAGTTTCACCACAATTAGACAGTTTTCTTACAAGTATGTACTGGAACAATGAGGATATTAACTGATTCACCAAAAAGACGCTAGAGAAATTCGGCCTCAGTTGTAAACATTAGCAGTATAGTCCTCACTTACAGTCTCTCTACACTAAATTTGAGCTGTATAAACATGAATTCCTAGTATTTGTAAGCAAATTCAAGTGAAAACGCTCTCTAAAGCGGCCGTAGTTGTAAATACTATCAGTTTTCAGGTCATTTCCCTGCTCTTCACGGGTAATGTCATTGATTGAAAACAGCAGGAAATGTAGTAAGAATCTAATAACTTATATTGCAAGGGTTTCTTATAAGTTTTTAATCATTTCCGGAAACTCTAATTGCGTACTTTAAGAGTTTTACCACAATTAGACAGTTTTCTTACAAGTATGTAATGGAACCGGCAGGATATTAACTGATTCATCAAAAAGACGCTAGAGAAATTCGGCCTCAATTGTAAACATTAGCAGTATAGTCCTCACTTACAGTCTTTCTACACTAAATTTGAGCTGTATAAACATGAATTCCTAGTATTTGAAAGCAAATTAAAGTGAAAACGCTCGCTGAAGTGGCCGGATTTGTAAATATTATCAGTTTTCTGGTCATATCACTTCTTTTCACGGGTAATGACATTGATTGAAAACAGCAGGAAATGTAGTAAGAATCTACTAACTTTTATCTCAAGGGTTTCTTATAAGTTTTTAATCATTTCTGGAAACTCTAATTGCGTATTTTAAGAGTTTTTCCACAATTAGACAGTTTTCTTACAAGTATGTAATAGAACCGGCAGGATATTAACTGATTCACCAAAAAGACGCTAGAGAAATTTGGCCTCAGTTGTAAACATTAGCAGTATAGTCCTCACTTACAGTCTTTCTACACTAATTGTGAGCTGTATAAACATGAATTCCTAATATTTGAAAGCAAATTCGAGTGAAAACGCTCGCTAAAGTGGCCGGAGTTGTAAATATTAGCAGTTTTCTGGTCATTTCCCTGCTTTTCACGGGAAATGTCCGTCATTGAAAACAGCAGGAAATGTAGAAAGACTCTAGTAACTTTTATTTCAAGGGTTTCTTATAAGTTTTTAATCATTTCTGGAAACTCTAATTGCGTACTTTAAGAGTTTTACGACAATTAAACAGTTTTCTAACAAGTATGTAATGGAACCGGCAGGATATTAACTGATTCACCAAAAAGACGCTAGAGAAATTCGGCCTCAGTTGTAAACATTAGCAGTATAGTCCTCACTTACAGTCTTTCTACACTAATTGTGAGCTGTATAAACATGAATTCCTAATATTTGAAAGCAAATTCAAGTGAAAACGCTCGCTAAAGTGGCCGGAGTTGTAAATATTAGCAGTTTTCTGGTCATTTCACTGCTTTTCACGGGTAATTACATTGATTGCAAACAGCAGGAAATGTAGTAAGAATCTACTAACTTTTATCTCAAGGGTTTCTTATAAGTTTTTAATCATTTCTGGAAACTCTAATTGCGTATTTTAAGAGTTTCACCACAATTAGACAGTTTTCTTACAAGTATGTACTGGAACAATGAGGATATTAACTGATTCACCAAAAAGACGCTAGAGAAATTCGGCCTCAGTTGTAAACATTAGCAGTATAGTCCTCACTTACAGTCTCTCTACACTAAATTTGAGCTGTGTAAACATGAATTCCTAGTATTTGTAAGCAAATTCAAGTGAAAACGCTCTCTAAAGCGGCCAGAGTTGTAAATACTATCAGTTTTCAGGTCATTTCCCTGCTCTTCACGGGTAATGTCATTGATTGAAAACAGCAGGAAATGTAGTAAGAATCTAATAACTTTTATTGCAAGGGTTTCTTATAAGTTTTTAATCATTTCCGGAAACTCTAATTGCGTACTTTAAGAGTTTTACCACAATTAGACAGTTTTCTTACAAGTATGTAATGGAACCGGCAGGATATTAACTGATTCATCAAAAAGACGCTAGAGAAATTCGGCCTCAATTGTAAACATTAGCAGTATAGTCCTCACTTACAGTCTTTCTACACTAAATTTGAGCTGTATAAACATGAATTCCTAGTATTTGAAAGCAAATTAAAGTGAAAACGCTCGCTGAAGTGGCCGGATTTGTAAATATTATCAGTTTTCTGGTCATATCACTGCTTTTCACGGGTAATGACATTGATTGAAAACAGCAGGAAATGTAGTAAGAATCTACTAACTTTTATCTCAAGGGTTTCTTATAAGTTTTTAATCATTTCTGGAAACTCTAATTGCGTATTTTAAGAGTATTTCCACAATTAGACAGTTTTCTTACAAGTATGTAATAGAACCGGCAGGATATTAACTGATTCACCAAAAAGACGCTAGAGAAATTTGGCCTCAGTTGTAAACATTAGCAGTATAGTCCTCACTTACAGTCTTTCTACACTAATTGTGAGCTGTATAAACATGAATTCCTAATATTTGAAAGCAAATTCGAGTGAAAACGCTCGCTAAAGTGGCCGGAGTTGTAAATATTAGCAGTTTTCTGGTCATTTCCCTGCTTTTCACGGGAAATGTCCGTCATTGAAAACAGCAGGAAATGTAGAAAGACTCTAGTAACTTTTATTTCAAGGGTTTCTTATAAGTTTTTAATCATTTCTGGAAACTCTAATTGCGTACTTTAAGAGTTTTACGACAATTAAACAGTTTTCTAACAAGTATGTAATGGAACCGGCAGGATATTAACTGATTCACCAAAAAGACGCTAGAGAAATTCGGCCTCAGTTGTAAACATTAGCAGTATAGTCCTCACTTACAGTCTTTCTACACTAATTGTGAGCTGTATAAACATGAATTCCTAATATTTGAAAGCAAATTCAAGTGAAAACGCTCGCTAAAGTGGCCGGAGTTGTAAATATTAGCAGTTTTCTGGTCATTTCACTGCTTTTCACGGGTAATGACATTGATTGAAAACAGCAGGAAATGTAGTAAGAATCTACTAACTTTTATCTCAAGGGTTTCTTATAAGTTTTTAATCATTTCTGGAAACTCTAATTGCGTATTTTAAGAGTTTCACCACAATTAGACAGTTTTCTTACAAGTATGTACTGGAACAATGAGGATATTAACTGATTCACCAAAAAGACGCTAGAGAAATTCGGCCTCAGTTGTAAACATTAGCAGTATAGTCCTCACTTACAGTCTCTCTACACTAAATTTGAGCTGTATAAACATGAATTCCTAGTATTTGTAAGCAAATTCAAGTGAAAACGCTCTCTAAAGCGGCCAGAGTTGTAAATACTATCAGTTTTCAGGTCATTTCCCCGCTCTTCACGGGTAATGTCATTGATTGAAAACAGCAGGAAATGTAGTAAGAATCTACTAACTTTTATTGCAAGGGTTTCTTATAAGTTTTTAATCATTTCTGGAAACTCTAATTGCGTATTTTAAGAGTTTTACCACAATTAGACAGTTTTCTTACAAGTATGGAATAGAACCGGCAGGACACTAACTGATTCACCAAAAAGACGCTAGAGAAATTCCGCCTCAGTTGTAAACATTAGCAGTATAGTCCTCACTTACAGTCTTTCTACACTAATTGTGAGCTGTATAAACATGAATTTCTAATATTTGAAAGCAAATTCAAGTCAAAACGCTCGCTAAAGTGGCCGGAGTTGTAAATATTAGCAGTTTTCTGGTCATTTCCCTGCTTTCCACGGGTAATGTCATTGATTGAAAAGGGCAGGAAATGTAGTAAGAATTTACTTACTTTTATTTCAAGGGTTTCTTATAAGTTTTTAATCATTTCTGGAAACTCTAATTGCGTATTTTAAGAGTTTTACCACAATTAGACAGTTTTCTTACAAGTATGGAATAGAACCGGCAGGACACTAACTGATTCACCAAAAAGACGCTAGAGAAATTCCGCCTAAGTTGTAAACATTAGCAGTATAGTCCTCACTTACAGTCTTTCTACACTAATTGTGAGCTGTATAAACCTGAATTCCTAATATTTGAAAGCAAATTCGAGTGAAAACGCTCGCTAAAGTGGCCGGAGTTGTAAATATTAGCAGTTTTCAGGTCATTTCCCTGCTTTTCACGGGTAATGTCCACCATTGAAAACAGCAGGAAATGTAGAAAGACTAGTAACTTTTATTTCAAGGGTTTCTTATAAGTTTTTAATCATTTCTGGAAACTCTAATTGCGTACTTTAAGAGTTTTACCACAATTAGACAGTTTTCTTACAAGTATGTAATGGAACCGGCAGGATATTAACTGATTCATCAAAAAGACGCTAGAGAAATTCGGCCTCAATTGTAAACATTAGCAGTATAGTCCTCACTTACAGTCTTTCTACACTAAATTTGAGCTGTATAAACATGAATTCCTAGTATTTGAAAGCAAATTAAAGTGAAAACGCTCGCTGAAGTGGCCGGATTTGTAAATATTATCAGTTTTCTGGTCATATCACTGCTTTTCACGGGTAATGACATTGATTGAAAACAGCAGGAAATGTAGTAAGAATCTACTAACTTTTATCTCAAGGGTTTCTTATAAGTTTTTAATCATTTCTGGAAACTCTAATTGCGTATTTTAAGAGTTTTACCACAATTAGACAGTTTTCTTACAAGTATGTAATAGAACCGGCAGGATATTAACTGATTCACCAAAAAGACGCTAGAGAAATTTGGCCTCAGTTGTAAACATTAGCAGTATAGTCCTCACTTACAGTCTTTCTACACTAATTGTGACCTGTATAAACATGAATTCCTAATATTTGAAAGCAAATTCGAGTGAAATGCTCGCTAAAGTGGCCGGAGTTGTAAATATTAGCAGTTTTCTGGTCATTTCCCTGCTTTTCACGGGAAATGTCCGTCATTGAAAACAGCAGGAAATGTAGAAAGACTCTAGTAACTTTTATTTCAAGGGTTTCTTATAAGTTTTTAATCATTTCTGGAAACTCTAATTGCGTACTTTAAGAGTTTTACGACAATTAAACAGTTTTCTAACAAGTATGTAATGGAACCGGCAGGATATTAACTGATTCACCAAAAAGACGCTAGAGAAATTCGGCCTCAGTTGTAAACATTAGCAGTATAGTCCTCACTTACAGTCTTTCTACACTAATTGTGAGCTGTATAAACATGAATTCCTAATATTTGAAAGCAAATTCAAGTGAAAACGCTCGCTAAAGTGGCCGGAGTTGTAAATATTAGCAGTTTTCTGGTCATTTCACTGCTTTTCACGGGTAATTACATTGATTGAAAACAGCAGGAAATGTAGTAAGAATCTACTAACTTTTATCTCAAGGGTTTCTTATAAGTTTTTAATCATTTCTGGAAACTCTAATTGCGTATTTTAAGAGTTTCACCACAATTAGACAGTTTTCTTACAAGTATGTACTGGAACAATGAGGATATTAACTGATTCACCAAAAAGACGCTAGAGAAATTCGGCCTCAGTTGTAAACATTAGCAGTATAGTCCTCACTTACAGTCTCTCTACACTAAATTTGAGCTGTATAAACATGAATTCCTAGTATTTGTAAGCAAATTCAAGTGAAAACGCTCTCTAAAGCGGCCGTAGTTGTAAATACTATCAGTTTTCAGGTCATTTCCCTGCTCTTCACGGGTAATGTCATTGATTGAAAACAGCAGGAAATGTAGTAAGAATCTAATAACTTTTATTGCAAGGGTTTCTTATAAGTTTTTAATCATTTCCGGAAACTCTAATTGCGTACTTTAAGAGTTTTACCACAATTAGACAGTTTTCTTACAAGTATGTAATGGAACCGGCAGGATATTAACTGATTCATCAAAAAGACGCTAGAGAAATTCGGCCTCAATTGTAAACATTAGCAGTATAGTCCTCACTTACAGTCTTTCTACACTAAATTTGAGCTGTATAAACATGAATTCCTAGTATTTGAAAGCAAATTAAAGTGAAAACGCTCGCTGAAGTGGCCGGATTTGTAAATATTATCAGTTTTCTGGTCATATCACTGCTTTTCACGGGTAATGACATTGATTGAAAACAGCAGGAAATGTAGTAAGAATCTACTAACTTTTATCTCAAGGGTTTCTTATAAGTTTTTAATCATTTCTGGAAACTCTAATTGCGTATTTTAAGAGTTTTTCCACAATTAGACAGTTTTCTTACAAGTATGTAATAGAACCGGCAGGATATTAACTGATTCACCAAAAAGACGCTAGAGAAATTTGGCCTCAGTTGTAAACATTAGCAGTATAGTCCTCACTTACAGTCTTTCTACACTAATTGTGAGCTGTATAAACATGAATTCCTAATATTTGAAAGCAAATTCGAGTGAAAACGCTCGCTAAAGTGGCCGGAGTTGTAAATATTAGCAGTTTTCTGGTCATTTCCCTGCTTTTCACGGGAAATGTCCGTCATTGAAAACAGCAGGAAATGTAGAAAGACTCTAGTAACTTTTATTTCAAGGGTTTCTTATAAGTTTTTAATCATTTCTGGAAACTCTAATTGCGTACTTTAAGAGTTTTACGACAATTAAACAGTTTTCTAACAAGTATGTAATGGAACCGGCAGGATATTAACTGATTCACCAAAAAGACGCTAGAGAAATTCGGCCTCAGTTGTAAACATTAGCAGTATAGTCCTCACTTACAGTCTTTCTACACTAATTGTGAGCTGTATAAACATGAATTCCTAATATTTGAAAGCAAATTCCAGTGAAAACGCTCGCTAAAGTGGCCGGAGTTGTAAATATTAGCAGTTTTCTGGTCATTTCACTGCTTTTCACGGGTAATTACATTGATTGAAAACAGCAGGAAATGTAGTAAGTATCTACTAACTTTTATCTCAAGGGTTTCTTATAAGTTTTTAATCATTTCTGGAAACTCTAATTGCGTATTTTAAGAGTTTCACCACAATTAGACAGTTTTCTTACAAGTATGTACTGGAACAATGAGGATATTAACTGATTCACCAAAAAGACGCTAGAGAAATTCGGCCTCAGTTGTAAACATTAGCAGTATAGTCCTCACTTACAGTCTCTCTACACTAAATTTGAGCTGTATAAACATGAATTCCTAGTATTTGTAAGCAAATTCAAGTGAAAACGCTCTCTAAAGCGGCCGTAGTTGTAAATACTATCAGTTTTCAGGTCATTTCCCTGCTCTTCACGGGTAATGTCATTGATTGAAAACAGCAGGAAATGTAGTAAGAATCTAATAACTTTTATTGCAAGGGTTTCTTATAAGTTTTTAATCATTTCCGGAAACTCTAATTGCGTACTTTAAGAGTTTTTCCACAATTAGACAGTTTTCTTACAAGTATGTAATAGAACCGGCAGGATATTAACTGATTCACCAAAAAGACGCTAGAGAAATTTGGCCTCAGTTGTAAACATTAGCAGTATAGTCCTCACTTACAGTCTTTCTACACTAATTGTGAGCTGTATAAACATGAATTCCTAATATTTGAATGCAAATTCGAGTGAAAACGCTCGCTAAAGTGGCCGGAGTTGTAAATATTAGCAGTTTTCTGGTCATTTCCCTGCTTTTCACGGGAAATGTCCGTCATTGAAAACAGCAGGAAATGTAGAAAGACTCTAGTAACTTTTATTTCAAGGGTTTCTTATAAGTTTTTAATCATTTCTGGAAACTCTAATTGCGTACTTTAAGAGTTTTACGACAATTAAACAGTTTTCTAACAAGTATGTAATGGAACCGGCAGGATATTAACTGATTCACCAAAAAGACGCTAGAGAAATTCGGCCTCAGTTGTAAACATTAGCAGTATAGTCCTCACTTACAGTCTTTCTACACTAATTGTGAGCTGTATAAACATGAATTCCTAATATTTGAAAGCAAATTCAAGTGAAAACGCTCGCTAAAGTGGCCGGAGTTGTAAATATTAGCAGTTTTCTGGTCATTTCACTGCTTTTCACGGGTAATTACATTGATTGAAAACAGCAGGAAATGTAGTAAGAATCTACTAACTTTTATCTCAAGGGTTTCTTATAAGTTTTTAATCATTTCTGGAAACTCTAATTGCGTATTTTAAGAGTTTTACCACAATTAGACAGTTTTCTTACAAGTATGTAATAGAACCGGCAGGATATTAACTGATTCACCAAAAAGACGCTAGAGAAATTTGGCCTCAGTTGTAAACATTAGCAGTATAGTCCTCACTTACAGTCTTTCTACACTAATTGTGAGCTGTATAAACATGAATTCCTAATATTTGAAAGCAAATTCGAGTGAAAACGCTCGCTAAAGTGGCCGGAGTTGTAAATATTAGCAGTTTTCTGGTCATTTCCCTGCTTTTCACGGGAAATGTCCGTCATTGAAAACAGCAGGAAATGTAGAAAGACTCTAGTAACTTTTATTTCAAGGGTTTCTTATAAGTTTTTAATCATTTCTGGAAACTCTAATTGCGTACTTTAAGAGTTTTACGACAATTAAACAGTTTTCTAACAAGTATGTAATGGAACCGGCAGGATATTAACTGATTCACCAAAAAGACGCTAGAGAAATTCGGCCTCAGTTGTAAACATTAGCAGTATAGTCCTCACTTACAGTCTTTCTACACTAATTGTGAGCTGTATAAACATGAATTCCTAATATTTGAAAGCAAATTCAAGTGAAAACGCTCGCTAAAGTGGCCGGAGTTGTAAATATTAGCAGTTTTCTGGTCATTTCACTGCTTTTCACGGGTAATTACATTGATTGAAAACAGCAGGAAATGTAGTAAGAATCTACTAACTTTTATCTCAAGGGTTTCTTATAAGTTTTTAATCATTTCTGGAAACTCTAATTGCGTATTTTAAGAGTTTCACCACAATTAGACAGTTTTCTTACAAGTATGTACTGGAACAATGAGGATATTAACTGATTCACCAAAAAGACGCTAGAGAAATTCGGCCTCAGTTGTAAACATTAGCAGTATAGTCCTCACTTACAGTCTCTCTACACTAAATTTGAGCTGTATAAACATGAATTCCTAGTATTTGTAAGCAAATTCAAGTGAAAACGCTCTCTAAAGCGGCCGTAGTTGTAAATACTATCAGTTTTCAGGTCATTTCCCTGCTCTTCACGGGTAATGTCATTGATTGAAAACAGCAGGAAATGTAGTAAGAATCTAATAACTTTTTTTGCAAGGGTTTCTTATAAGTTTTTAATCATTTCCGGAAACTCTAATTGCGTACTTTAAGAGTTTTACCACAATTAGACAGTTTTCTTACAAGTATGTAATAGAACCGGCAGGATATTAACTGATTCATCAAAAAGACGCTAGAGAAATTCGGCCTCAATTGTAAACATTAGCAGTATAGTCCTCACTTACAGTCTTTCTACACTAAATTTGAGCTGTATAAACATGAATTCCTAGTATTTGAAAGCAAATTAAAGTGAAAACGCTCGCTGAAGTGGCCGGATTTGTAAATATTATCAGTTTTCTGGTCATATCACTGCTTTTCACGGGTAATGACATTGATTGAAAACAGCAGGAAATGTAGTAAGAATCTACTAACTTTTATCTCAAGGGTTTCTTATAAGTTTTTAATCATTTCTGGAAACTCTAATTGCGTATTTTAAGAGTTTTTCCACAATTAGACAGTTTTCTTACAAGTATGTAATACAACCGGCAGGATATTAACTGATTCACCAAAAAGACGCTAGAGAAATTTGGCCTCAGTTGTAAACATTAGCAGTATAGTCCTCACTTACAGTCTTTCTACACTAATTGTGAGCTGTATAAACATGAATTCCTAATATTTGAATGCAAATTCGAGTGAAAACGCTCGCTAAAGTGGCCGGAGTTGTAAATATTAGCAGTTTTCTGGTCATTTCCCTGCTTTTCACGGGAAATGTCCGTCATTGAAAACAGCAGGAAATGTAGAAAGACTCTAGTAACTTTTATTTCAAGGGTTTCTTATAAGTTTTTAATCATTTCTGGAAACTCTAATTGCGTACTTTAAGAGTTTTACGACAATTAAACAGTTTTCTAACAAGTATGTAATGGAACCGGCAGGATATTAACTGATTCACCAAAAAGACGCTAGAGAAATTCGGCCTCAGTTGTAAACATTAGCAGTATAGTCCTCACTTACAGTCTTTCTACACTAATTGTGAGCTGTATAAACATGAATTCCTAATATTTGAAAGCAAATTCAAGTGAAAACGCTCGCTAAAGTGGCCGGAGTTGTAAATATTAGCAGTTTTCTGGTCATTTCACTGCTTTTCACAGGTAATTACATTGATTGAAAACAGCAGGAAATGTAGTAAGAATCTACTAACTTTTATCTCAAGGGTTTCTTATAAGTTTTTAATCATTTCTGGAAACTCTAATTGCGTATTTTAAGAGTTTCACCACAATTAGACAGTTTTCTTACAAGTATGTACTGGAACAATGAGGATATTAACTGATTCACCAAAAAGACGCTAGAGAAATTCGGCCTCAGTTGTAAACATTAGCAGTATAGTCCTCACTTACAGTCTCTCTACACTAAATTTGAGCTGTATAAACATGAATTCCTAGTATTTGTAAGCAAATTCAAGTGAAAACGCTCTCTAAAGCGGCCAGAGTTGTAAATACTATCAGTTTTCAGGTCATTTCCCTGCTCTTCACGGGTAATGTCATTGATTGAAAACAGCAGGAAATGTAGTAAGAATCTACTAACTTTTATTGCAAGGGTTTCTTATAAGTTTTTAATCATTTCTGGAAACTCTATTTGCGTATTTTAAGAGTTTTACCACAATTAGACAGTTTTCTTACAAGTATGTAATGTAACCGGCAGGATATTAACTGATTCATCAAAAAGACGCTAGAGAAATTCGGCCTCAATTGTAAACATTAGCAGTATATTCCTCACTTAAAGTCTTTCTACACTAATTGTGAGCTGTATAAACATGAATTTCTAATATTTGAAAGCAAATTCAAGTCAAAACGCTCGCTAAAGTGGCCGGAGTTGTAAATATTAGCAGTTTTCTGGTCATTTCCCTGCTTTCCACGGGTAATGTCATTGATTGAAAAGGGCAGGAAATGTAGTAAGAATTTACTTACTTTTATTTCAAGGGTTTCTTATAAGTTTTTAATCATTTCTGGAAACTCTAATTGCGTACTTTAAGAGTTTTATGACAATTAAACAGTTTTCTTACAAGTATGTAATGGAACCGGCAGGATATTAACTGATTCATCAAAAAGACGCTCGAGAAATTCGGCCTCAGTTGTAAACATTAGCAGTATAGTCCTCACTTACAGTCTTTCTACACTAATTGTGAGCTGTATAAACCTAAATTCCTAATATTTGAAAGCAAATTCGAGTGAAAACGCTCGCTAAAGTGGCCGGAGTTGTAAATATTAGCAGTTTTCAGGTCATTTCCCTGCTTTTCACGGGTAATGTCCACCATTGAAAACAGCAGGAAATGTAGAAAGACTAGTAACTTTTATTTCAAGGGTTTCTTATAAGTTTTTAATCATTTCCGGAAACTCTAATTGCGTACTTTAAGAGTTTTACCACAATTAGACAGTTTTCTTACAAGTATGTAATGGAACCGGCAGGATATTAACTGATTCATCAAAAAGACGCTAGAGAAATTCGGCCTCAATTGTAAACATTAGCAGTATAGTCCTCACTTACAGTCTTTCTACACTAAATTTGAGCTGTATAAACATGAATTCCTAGTATTTGAAAGCAAATTAAAGTGAAAACGCTCGCTGAAGTGGCCGGATTTGTAAATATTATCAGTTTTCTGGTCATACCACTGCTTTTCACGGGTAATGACATTGATTGAAAACAGCAGGAAATGTAGTAAGAATCTACTAACTTTTATCTCAAGGGTTTCTTATAAGTTTTTAATCATTTCTGGAAACTCTAATTGCGTATTTTAAGAGTTTTACCACAATTAGACAGTTTTCTTACAAGTATGTACTGGAACAATGAGGATATTAACTGATTCACCAAAAAGACGCTAGAGAAATTCGGCCTCAGTTGTAAACATAAGCAGTATAGTCCTCACTTACAGTCTTTCTACACTAAATTTGAGCTGTATAAACATGAATTCCTAGTATTTGAAAGCAAATTAAAGTGAAAACGCTAGCTAAAGTGGCCGGATTTGTAAATATTATCAGTTTTCTGGTCATTTCCCTGCATTCCACGGGTAATGTCATTGATTGAAAAAGGCAGGAAATGTAGAAAGAATCAACTAACTTTTATTTCAAAGTTTTCTTAAAAGTTTTTAATCATTTCTGGAAACTCTAATTGCGTATTTTAAGAGTTTTACCACAATTAGACAGTTTTCTTACAAGTATGTAATGGAACCGGCAGGATATTAACTGATTCATCAAAAAGACGCTAGAGAAATTCGGCCTCAATTGTAAACATTAGCAGTATATTCCTCACTTAAAGTCTTTCTACACTAATTGTGAGCTGTATAAACATGAATTTCTAATATTTGAAAGCAAATTCAAGTCAAAACGCTCGCTAAAGTGGCCGGAGTTGTAAATATTAGCAGTTTTCAGGTCATTTCCCTGCTTTTCACGGGAAATGTCCGTCATTGAAAACAGCAGGAAATGTAGAAAGACTAGTAACTTTTATTTCAAGGGTTTCTTATAAGTTTTTAATCATTTCTGGAAACTCTAATTGCGTACATTAAGAGTTTTAACACAATTAGACAGTTTTCTTAAAAGTATGTAATGGAACCGGCAGGATATTAACTGATTCATCAAAAAGACGCTAGAGAAATTCGGCCTCAATTGTAAACATTAGCAGTATAGTCCTCACTTACAGTCTTTCTACACTAAATTTGAGCTGTATAAACATGAATTCCTAGTATTTGAAAGCAAATTAAAGTGAAAACGCTCGCTGAAGTGGCCGGATTTGTAAATATTATCAGTTTTCTGGTCATATCACTGCTTTTCACGGGTAATGACATTGATTGAAAACAGCAGGAAATGTTGTAAGAATCTACTAACTTTTATCTCAAGGGTTTCTTATAAGTTTTTAATCATTTCTGGAAACTCTAATTGCGTATTTTAAGAGTTTTACCACAATTAGACAGTTTTCTTACAAGTATGTAATAGAACCGGCAGGATATTAACTGATTCACCAAAAAGACGCTAGAGAAATTTGGCCTCAGTTGTAAACATTAGCAGTATAGTCCTCACTTACAGTCTTTCTACACTAATTGTGAGCTGTATAAACATGAATTCCTAATATTTGAAAGCAAATTCGAGTGAAAACGCTCGCTAAAGTGGCCGGAGTTGTAAATATTAGCAGTTTTCTGGTCATTTCCCTGCTTTTCACGGGAAATGTCCGTCATTGAAAACAGCAGGAAATGTAGAAAGACTCTAGTAACTTTTATTTCAAGGGTTTCTTATAAGTTTTTAATCATTTCTGGAAACTCTAATTGCGTACTTTAAGAGTTTTACGACAATTAAACAGTTTTCTAACAAGTATGTAATGGAACCGGCAGGATATTAACTGATTCACCAAAAAGACGCTAGAGAAATTCGGCCTCAGTTGTAAACATTAGCAGTATAGTCCTCACTTACAGTCTTTCTACACTAATTGTGAGCTGTATAAACATGAATTCCTAATATTTGAAAGCAAATTCAAGTGAAAACGCTCGCTAAAGTGGCCGGAGTTGTAAATATTAGCAGTTTTCTGGTCATTTCACTGCTTTTCACGGGTAATTACATTGATTGAAAACAGCAGGAAATGTAGTAAGAATCTACTAACTTTTATCTCAAGGGTTTCTTATAAGTTTTTAATCATTTCTGGAAACTCTAATTGCGTATTTTAAGAGTTTCACCACAATTAGACAGTTTTCTTACAAGTATGTACTGGAACAATGAGGATATTAACTGATTCACCAAAAAGACGCTAGAGAAATTCGGCCTCAGTTGTAAACATTAGCAGTATAGTCCTCACTTACAGTCTCTCTACACTAAATTTGAGCTGTATAAACATGAATTCCTAGTATTTGTAAGCAAATTCAAGTGAAAACGCTCTCTAAAGCGGCCAGAGTTGTAAATACTATCAGTTTTCAGGTCATTTCCCTGCTCTTCACGGGTAATGTCATTGATTGAAAACAGCAGGAAATGTAGTAAGAATCTACTAACTTTTTTTGCAAGGGTTTCTTATAAGTTTTTAATCATTTCCGGAAACTCTAATTGCGTACTTTAAGAGTTTTACCACAATTAGACAGTTTTCTTACAAGTATGTAATGGAACCGGCAGGATATTAACTGATTCATCAAAAAGACGCTAGAGAAATTCGGCCTCAATTGTAAACATTAGCAGTATAGTCCTCACTTACAGTCTTTCTACACTAAATTTGAGCTGTATAAACATGAATTCCTAGTATTTGAAAGCAAATTAAAGTGAAAACGCTCGCTGAAGTGGCCGGATTTGTAAATATTATCAGTTTTCTGGTCATATCACTGCTTTTCACGGGTAATGACATTGATTGAAAACAGCAGGAAATGTAGTAAGAATCTACTAACTTTTATCTCAAGGGTTTCTTATAAGTTTTTAATCATTTCTGGAAACTCTAATTGCGTATTTTAAGAGTTTTTCCACAATTAGACAGTTTTCTTACAAGTATGTAATACAACCGGCAGGATATTAACTGATTCACCAAAAAGACGCTAGAGAAATTTGGCCTCAGTTGTAAACATTAGCAGTATAGTCCTCACTTACAGTCTTTCTACACTAATTGTGAGCTGTATAAACATGAATTCCTAATATTTGAATGCAAATTCGAGTGAAAACGCTCGCTAAAGTGGCCGGAGTTGTAAATATTAGCAGTTTTCTGGTCATTTCCCTGCTTTTCACGGGAAATGTCCGTCATTGAAAACAGCAGGAAATGTAGAAAGACTCTAGTAACTTTTATTTCAAGGGTTTCTTATAAGTTTTTAATCATTTCTGGAAACTCAAATTGCGTACTTTAAGAGTTTTACGACAATTAAACAGTTTTCTAACAAGTATGTAATGGAACCGGCAGGATATTAACTGATTCACCAAAAAGACGCTAGAGAAATTCGGCCTCAGTTGTAAACATTAGCAGTATAGTCCTCACTTACAGTCTTTCTACACTAATTGTGAGCTGTATAAACATGAATTCCTAATATTTGAAAGCAAATTCAAGTGAAAACGCTCGCTAAAGTGGCCGGAGTTGTAAATATTAGCAGTTTTCTGGTCATTTCACTGCTTTTCACAGGTAATTACATTGATTGAAAACAGCAGGAAATGTAGTAAGAATCTACTAACTTTTATCTCAAGGGTTTCTTATAAGTTTTTAATCATTTCTGGAAACTCTAATTGCGTATTTTAAGAGTTTCACCACAATTAGACAGTTTTCTTACAAGTATGTACTGGAACAATGAGGATATTAACTGATTCACCAAAAAGACGCTAGAGAAATTCGGCCTCAGTTGTAAACATTAGCAGTATAGTCCTCACTTACAGTCTCTCTACACTAAATTTGAGCTGTATAAACATGAATTCCTAGTATTTGTAAGCAAATTCAAGTGAAAACGCTCTCTAAAGCGGCCAGAGTTGTAAATACTATCAGTTTTCAGGTCATTTCCCTGCTCTTCACGGGTAATGTCATTGATTGAAAACAGCAGGAAATGTAGTAAGAATCTACTAACTTTTATTGCAAGGGTTTCTTATAAGTTTTTAATCATTTCTGGAAACTCTATTTGCGTATTTTAAGAGTTTTACCACAATTAGACAGTTTTCTTACAAGTATGTAATGTAACCGGCAGGATATTAACTGATTCATCAAAAAGACGCTAGAGAAATTCGGCCTCAATTGTAAACATTAGCAGTATATTCCTCACTTAAAGTCTTTCTACACTAATTGTGAGCTGTATAAACATGAATTTCTAATATTTGAAAGCAAATTCAAGTCAAAACGCTCGCTAAAGTGGCCGGAGTTGTAAATATTAGCAGTTTTCTGGTCATTTCCCTGCTTTCCACGGGTAATGTCATTGATTGAAAAGGGCAGGAAATGTAGTAAGAATTTACTTACTTTTATTTCAAGGGTTTCTTATAAGTTTTTAATCATTTCTGGAAACTCTAATTGCGTACTTTAAGAGTTTTATGACAATTAAACAGTTTTCTTACAAGTATGTAATGGAACCGGCAGGATATTAACTGATTCATCAAAAAGACGCTCGAGAAATTCGGCCTCAGTTGTAAACATTAGCAGTATAGTCCTCACTTACAGTCTTTCTACACTAATTGTGAGCTGTATAAACCTAAATTCCTAATATTTGAAAGCAAATTCGAGTGAAAACGCTCGCTAAAGTGGCCGGAGTTGTAAATATTAGCAGTTTTCAGGTCATTTCCCTGCTTTTCACGGGTAATGTCCACCATTGAAAACAGCAGGAAATGTAGAAAGACTAGTAACTTTTATTTCAAGGGTTTCTTATAAGTTTTTAATCATTTCCGGAAACTCTAATTGCGTACTTTAAGAGTTTTACCACAATTAGACAGTTTTCTTACAAGTATGTAATGGAACCGGCAGGATATTAACTGATTCATCAAAAAGACGCTAGAGAAATTCGGCCTCAATTGTAAACATTAGCAGTATAGTCCTCACTTACAGTCTTTCTACACTAAATTTGAGCTGTATAAACATGAATTCCTAGTATTTGAAAGCAAATTAAAGTGAAAACGCTCGCTGAAGTGGCCGGATTTGTAAATATTATCAGTTTTCTGGTCATACCACTGCTTTTCACGGGTAATGACATTGATTGAAAACAGCAGGAAATGTAGTAAGAATCTACTAACTTTTATCTCAAGGGTTTCTTATAAGTTTTTAATCATTTCTGGAAACTCTAATTGCGTATTTTAAGAGTTTTACCACAATTAGACAGTTTTCTTACAAGTATGTACTGGAACAATGAGGATATTAACTGATTCACCAAAAAGACGCTAGAGAAATTCGGCCTCAGTTGTAAACATAAGCAGTATAGTCCTCACTTACAGTCTTTCTACACTAAATTTGAGCTGTATAAACATGAATTCCTAGTATTTGAAAGCAAATTAAAGTGAAAACGCTAGCTAAAGTGGCCGGATTTGTAAATATTATCAGTTTTCTGGTCATTTCCCTGCATTCCACGGGTAATGTCATTGATTGAAAAAGGCAGGAAATGTAGAAAGAATCAACTAACTTTTATTTCAAAGTTTTCTTAAAAGTTTTTAATCATTTCTGGAAACTCTAATTGCGTATTTTAAGAGTTTTACCACAATTAGACAGTTTTCTTACAAGTATGTAATGGAACCGGCAGGATATTAACTGATTCATCAAAAAGACGCTAGAGAAATTCGGCCTCAATTGTAATCATTAGCAGTATATTCCTCACTTAAAGTCTTTCTACACTAATTGTGAGCTGTATAAACATGAATTTCTAATATTTGAAAGCAAATTCAAGTCAAAACGCTCGCTAAAGTGGCCGGAGTTGTAAATATTAGCAGTTTTCAGGTCATTTCCCTGCTTTTCACGGGAAATGTCCGTCATTGAAAACAGCAGGAAATGTAGAAAGACTAGTAACTTTTATTTCAAGGGTTTCTTATAAGTTTTTAATCATTTCTGGAAACTCTAATTGCGTACATTAAGAGTTTTAACACAATTAGACAGTTTTCTTAAAAGTATGTAATGGAACCGGCAGGATATTAACTGATTCATCAAAAAGACGCTAGAGAAATTCGGCCTCAATTGTAAACATTAGCAGTATAGTCCTCACTTACAGTCTTTCTACACTAAATTTGAGCTGTATAAACATGAATTCCTAGTATTTGAAAGCAAATTAAAGTGAAAACGCTCGCTGAAGTGGCCGGATTTGTAAATATTATCAGTTTTCTGGTCATATCACTGCTTTTCACGGGTAATGACATTGATTGAAAACAGCAGGAAATGTTGTAAGAATCTACTAACTTTTATCTCAAGGGTTTCTTATAAGTTTTTAATCATTTCTGGAAACTCTAATTGCGTATTTTAAGAGTTTTACCACAATTAGACAGTTTTCTTACAAGTATGTAATAGAACCGGCAGGATATTAACTGATTCACCAAAAAGACGCTAGAGAAATTTGGCCTCAGTTGTAAACATTAGCAGTATAGTCCTCACTTACAGTCTTTCTACACTAATTGTGAGCTGTATAAACATGAATTCCTAATATTTGAAAGCAAATTCGAGTGAAAACGCTCGCTAAAGTGGCCGGAGTTGTAAATATTAGCAGTTTTCTGGTCATTTCCCTGCTTTTCACGGGAAATGTCCGTCATTGAAAACAGCAGGAAATGTAGAAAGACTCTAGTAACTTTTATTTCAAGGGTTTCTTATAAGTTTTTAATCATTTCTGGAAACTCTAATTGCGTACTTTAAGAGTTTTACGACAATTAAACAGTTTTCTAACAAGTATGTAATGGAACCGGCAGGATATTAACTGATTCACCAAAAAGACGCTAGAGAAATTCGGCCTCAGTTGTAAACATTAGCAGTATAGTCCTCACTTACAGTCTTTCTACACTAATTGTGAGCTGTATAAACATGAATTCCTAATATTTGAAAGCAAATTCAAGTGAAAACGCTCGCTAAAGTGGCCGGAGTTGTAAATATTAGCAGTTTTCTGGTCATTTCACTGCTTTTCACGGGTAATTACATTGATTGAAAACAGCAGGAAATGTAGTAAGAATCTACTAACTTTTATCTCAAGGGTTTCTTATAAGTTTTTAATCATTTCTGGAAACTCTAATTGCGTATTTTAAGAGTTTCACCACAATTAGACAGTTTTCTTACAAGTATGTACTGGAACAATGAGGATATTAACTGATTCACCAAAAAGACGCTAGAGAAATTCGGCCTCAGTTGTAAACATTAGCAGTATAGTCCTCACTTACAGTCTCTCTACACTAAATTTGAGCTGTATAAACATGAATTCCTAGTATTTGTAAGCAAATTCAAGTGAAAACGCTCTCTAAAGCGGCCAGAGTTGTAAATACTATCAGTTTTCAGGTCATTTCCCTGCTCTTCACGGGTAATGTCATTGATTGAAAACAGCAGGAAATGTAGTAAGAATCTACTAACTTTTATTGCAAGGGTTTCTTATAAGTTTTTAATCATTTCTGGAAACTCTAATTGCGTATTTTAAGAGTTTTACCACAATTAGACAGTTTTCTTACAAGTATGTAATGGAACCGGCAGGATATTAACTGATTCATCAAAAAGACGCTTGAGAAATTCGGCCTCAGTTGTAAACATTAGCAGTATAGTCCTCACTTACAGTCTTTCTACACTAATTGTGAGCTGTATAAACCTAAATTCCTAATATTTGAAAGCAAATTCGAGTGAAAACGCTCGCTAAAGTGGCCGGAGTTGTAAATATTAGCAGTTTTCAGGTCATTTCCCTGCTTTTCACGGGTAATGTCCACCATTGAAAACAGCAGGAAATGTAGAAAGACTAGTAACTTTTATTTCAAGGGTTTCTTATAAGTTTTTAATCATTTCCGGAAACTCTAATTGCGTACTTTAAGAGTTTTACCACAATTAGACAGTTTTCTTACAAGTATGTAATGGAACCGGCAGGATATTAACTGATTCATCAAAAAGACGCTAGAGAAATTCGGCCTCAATTGTAAACATTAGCAGTATAGTCCTC
This sequence comes from Myotis nattereri, assembly GCF_964212035.1. NCBI lineage: Eukaryota > Metazoa > Chordata > Mammalia > Chiroptera > Vespertilionidae > Myotis > Myotis nattereri. The sequence continues at coordinate 1,717,601 of NC_138083.1, forward strand.
ACTTACAGTCTTTCTACACTAAATTTGAGCTGTATAAACATGAATTCCTAGTATTTGAAAGCAAATTAAAGTGAAAACGCTCGCTGAAGTGGCCGGATTTGTAAATATTATCAGTTTTCTGGTCATATCACTGCTTTTCACGGGTAATGACATTGATTGAAAACAGCAGGAAATGTAGTAAGAATCTACTAACTTTTATCTCAAGGGTTTCTTATAAGTTTTTAATCATTTCTGGAAACTCTAATTGCGTATTTTAAGAGTTTTACCACAATTAGACAGTTTTCTTACAAGTATGTACTGGAAAAATGAGGATATTAACTGATTCACCAAAAAGACGCTAGAGAAATTCGGCCTCAGTTGTAAACATAAGCAGTATAGTCCTCACTTACAGTCTTTCTACACTAAATTTGAGCTGTATAAACATGAATTCCTAGTATTTGAAAGCAAATTAAAGTGAAAACGCTAGCTAAAGTGGCCGGATTTGTAAATATTATCAGTTTTCTGGTCATTTCCCTGCATTCCACGGGTAATGTCATTGATTGAAAAAGGCAGGAAATGTAGAAAGAATCAACTAACTTTTATTTCAAAGGTTTCTTATAAGTTTTTAATCATTTCTGGAAACTCTAATTGCGTATTTTAAGAGTTTTACCACAATTAGACAGTTTTCTTACAAGTATGTAATGGAACCGGCAGGATATTAACTGATTCATCAAAAAGACGCTAGAGAAATTCGGCCTCAGTTGTAAACATTAGCAGTATAGTCCTCACTTACAGTCTTTCTACACTAATTGTGAGCTGTATAAACATGAATTCCTAATATTTGAAAGCAAATTCCAGTGAAAACGCTCGCTAAAGTGGCCGGAGTTGTAAATATTAGCAGTTTTCTGGTCATTTCACTGCTTTTCACGGGTAATTACATTGATTGAAAACAGCAGGAAATGTAGTAAGAATCTACTAACTTTTATCTCAAGGGTTTCTTATAAGTTTTTAATCATTTCTGGAAACTCTAATTGCGTATTTTAAGAGTTTCACCACAATTAGACAGTTTTCTTACAAGTATGTACTGGAACAATGAGGATATTAACTGATTCACCAAAAAGACGCTAGAGAAATTCGGCCTCAGTTGTAAACATTAGCAGTATAGTCCTCACTTACAGTCTCTCTACACTAAATTTGAGCTGTATAAACATGAATTCCTAGTATTTGTAAGCAAATTCAAGTGAAAACGCTCTCTAAAGCGGCCGTAGTTGTAAATACTATCAGTTTTCAGGTCATTTCCCTGCTCTTCACGGGTAATGTCATTGATTGAAAACAGCAGGAAATGTAGTAAGAATCTAATAACTTTTATTGCAAGGGTTTCTTATAAGTTTTTAATCATTTCTGGAAACTCTAATTGCGTATTTTAAGAGTTTTACCACAATTAGACAGTTTTCTTACAAGTATGTAATGGAACCGGCAGGATATTAACTGATTCATCAAAAAGACGCTAGAGAAATTCGGCCTCAATTGTAAACATTAGCAGTATATTCCTCACTAAAAGTCTTTCTACACTAATTGTGAGCTGTATAAACATGAATTTCTAATATTTGAAAGCAAATTCAAGTCAAAACGCTCGCTAAAGTGGCCGGAGTTGTAAATATTACCAGTTTTCTGGTCATTTCCCTGCTTTCCACGGGTAATGTCATTGATTGAAAAGGGCAGGAAATGTAGTAAGAATTTACTTACTTTTATTTCAAGGGTTTCTTATAAGTTTTTAATCATTTCTGGAAACTCTAATTGCGTACTTTAAGAGTTTTATGACAATTAAACAGTTTTCTTACAAGTATGTAATGGAACCGGCAGGATATTAACTGATTCATCAAAAAGACGCTCGAGAAATTCGGCCTCAGTTGTAAACATTAGCAGTATAGTCCTCACTTACAGTCTTTCTACACTAATTGTGAGCTGTATAAACCTAAATTCCTAATATTTGAAAGCAAATTCGAGTGAAAACGCTCGCTAAAGTGGCCGGAGTTGTAAATATTAGCAGTTTTCAGGTCATTTCCCTGCTTTTCACGGGTAATGTCCACCATTGAAAACAGCAGGAAATGTAGAAAGACTAGTAACTTTTATTTCAAGGGTTTCTTATAAGTTTTTAATCATTTCCGGAAACTCTAATTGCGTACTTTAAGAGTTTTACCACAATTAGACAGTTCTCTTACAAGTATGTAATGGAACCGGCAGGATATTAACTGATTCATCAAAAAGACGCTAGAGAAATTCGGCCTCAATTGTAAACATTAGCAGTATAGTCCTCACTTACAGTCTTTCTACACTAAATTTGAGCTGTATAAACATGAATTCCTAGTATTTGAAAGCAAATTAAAGTGAAAACGCTCGCTGAAGTGGCCGGATTTGTAAATATTATCAGTTTTCTGGTCATATCACTGCTTTTCACGGGTAATGACATTGATTGAAAACAGCAGGAAATGTAGTAAGAATCTACTAACTTTTATCTCAAGGGTTTCTTATAAGTTTTTAATCATTTCTGGAAACTCTAATTGCGTATTTTAACAGTTTTACCACAATTAGACAGTTTTCTTACAAGTATGTACTGGAACAATGAGGATATTAACTGATTCACCAAAAAGACGCTAGAGAAATTCGGCCTCAGTTGTAAACATAAGCAGTATAGTCCTCACTTACAGTCTTTCTACACTAATTGTGAGCTGTATAAACATGAATTCCTAGTATTTGAAAGCAAATTAAAGTGAAAACGCTCGCTGAAGTGGCCGGATTTGTAAATATTATCAGTTTTCTGGTCATATCACTGCTTTTCACGGGTAATGACATTGATTGAAAACAGCAGGAAATGTAGAAAGACTCTAGTAACTTTTATCTCAAGGGTTTCTTATAAGTTTTTAATCATTTCTGGAAACTCTAATTGCGTATTTTAAGAGTTTTACCACAATTAGACAGTTTTCTTACAAGTATGTAATAGAACCGACAGGATATTAACTGATTCACCAAAAAGACGCTAGAGAAATTCGGCCTCAGTTGTAAACATTAGCAGTATAGTCCTCACTTACAGTCTTTCTACACTAATTGTGAGCTGTATAAACATGAATTCCTAATATTTGAAAGCAAATTCAAGTGAAAACGCTCGCTAAAGTGTCCGGAGTTGTAAATATTAGCAGTTTTCTGGTCATTTCACTGCTTTTCACGGGTAATGACATTGATTGAAAACAGCAGGAAATGTAGTAAGAATCTACTAACTTTTATCTCAAGGGTTTCTTATAAGTTTTTAATCATTTCTGGAAACTCTAATTGCGTATTTTAAGAGTTTCACCACAATTAGACAGTTTTCTTACAAGTATGTACTGGAACAATGAGGATATTAACTGATTCACCAAAAAGACGCTAGAGAAATTCGGCCTCAGTTGTAAACATAAGCAGTATAGTCCTCACTGACAGTCTCTCTACACTAAATTTGAGCTGTATAAACATGAATTCCTAGTATTTGTAAGCAAATTCAAGTGAAAACGCTCTCTAAAGCGGCCAGAGTTGTAAATACTATCAGTTTTCAGGTCATTTCCCTGCTCTTCACGGGTAATGTCATTGATTGAAAACAGCAGGAAATGTAGTAAGAATCTACTAACTTTTATTGCAAGGGTTTCTTATAAGTTTTTAATCATTTCTGGAAACTCTAATTGCGTATTTTAAGAGTTTTACCACAATTAGACAGTTTTCTTACAAGTATGTAATGGAACCGGCAGGATAGTAACTGATTCATCAAAAAGACGCTAGAGAAATTCGGCCTCAATTGTAAACATTAGCAGTATATTCCTCACTTAAAGTCTTTCTACACTAATTGTGAGCTGTATAAACATGAATTTCTAATATTTGAAAGCAAATTCAAGTCAAAACGCTCGCTAAAGTGGCCAGAGTTGTAAATATTAGCAGTTTTCTGGTCATTTCCCTGCTTTCCACGGGTAATGTCATTGATTGAAAAGGGCAGGAAATGTAGTAAGAATTTACTTACTTTTATTTCAAGGGTTTCTTATAAGTTTTTAATCATTTCTGGAAACTCTAATTGCGTACTTTCAGAGTTTTATGACAATTAAACAGTTTTCTTACAAGTATGTAATGGAACCGGCAGGATATTAACTGATTCATCAAAAAGACGCTCGAGAAATTCGGCCTCAGTTGTAAACATTAGCAGTATAGTCCTCACTTACAGTCTTTCTACACTAATTGTGAGCTGTATAAACCTAAATTCCTAATATTTGAAAGCAAATTCGAGTGAAAACGCTCGCTAAAGTGGCCGGAGTTGTAAATATTAGCAGTTTTCAGGTCATTTCCCTGCTTTTCACGGGTAATGTCCACCATTGAAAACAGCAAGAAATGTAGAAAGACTAGTAACTTTTATTTCAAGGGTTTCTTATAAGTTTTTAATCATTTCCGGAAACTCTAATTGCGTACTTTAAGAGTTTTACCACAATTAGACAGTTTTCTTACAAGTATGTAATGGAACCGGCAGGATATTAACTGATTCATCAAAAAGACGCTAGAGAAATTCGGCCTCAATTGTAAACATTAGCAGTATAGTCCTCACTTACAGTCTTTCTACACTAAATTTGAGCTGTATAAACATGAATTCCTAGTATTTGAAAGCAAATTAAAGTGAAAACGCTCGCTGAAGTGGCCGGATTTGTAAATATTATCAGTTTTCTGGTCATATCACTGCTTTTCACGGGTAATGACATTGATTGAAAACAGCAGGAAATGTAGTAAGAATCTACTAACTTTTATCTCAAGGGTTTCTTATAAGTTTTTAATCATTTCTGGAAACTCTAATTGCGTATTTTAAGAGTTTCACCACAATTAGACAGTTTTCTAACAAGTATGTACTGGAACAGTGAGGATATTAACTGATTCACCAAAAAGACGCTAGAGAAATTCGGCCTCAGTTGTAAACATTAGCAGTATAGTCCTCACTTACAGTCTTTCTACACTAATTGTGAGCTGTATAAACATGAATTCCTAATATTTGAAAGCAAATTCAAGTGAAAACGCTCTCTAAAGCGGCCGTAGTTGTAAATACTATCAGTATTCAGGTCATTTCCCTGCTCTTCACGGGTAATGTCATTGATTGAAAACAGCAGGAAATGTAGTAAGAATCTACTAACTTTTATTGCAAGGGTTTCTTATAAGTTTTTAATCATTTCTGGAAACTCTAATTGCGTATTTTAAGAGTTTTACCACAATTAGACAGTTTTCTTACAAGTATGTAATGGAACCGGCAGGATATTAACTGATTCATCAAAAAGACGCTAGAGAAATTCGGCCTCAATTGTAAACATTAGCAGTATATTCCTCACTTAAAGTCTTTCTACACTAATTGTGAGCTGTATAAACATGAATTTCTAATATTTGAAAGCAAATTCAAGTCAAAACGCTCGCTAAAGTGGCCGGAGTTGTAAATATTAGCAGTTTTCTGGTCATTTCCCTGCTTTCCACGGGTAATGTCATTGATTGAAAAGGGCAGGAAATGTAGTAAGAATTTACTTACTTTTATTTCAAGGGTTTCTTATAAGTTTTTAATCATTTCTGGAAACTCTAATTGCGTACTTTAAGAGTTTTATGACAATTAAACAGTTTTCTTACAAGTATGTAATGGAACCGGCAGGATATTAACTGATTCATCAAAAAGACGCTCGAGAAATTCGGCCTCAGTTGTAAACATTAGCAGTATAGTCCTCACTTAACAGTCTTTCTACACTAATTGTGAGCTGTATAAACCTAAATTCCTAATATTTGAAAGCAAATTCGAGTGAAAACGCTCGCTAAAGTGGCCGGAGTTGTAAATATTAGCAGTTTTCAGGTCATTTCCCTGCTTTTCACGGGTAATGTCCACCATTGAAAACAGCAGGAAATGTAGAAAGACTAGTAACTTTTATTTCAAGGGTTTCTTATAAGTTTTTAATCATTTCCGGAAACTCTAATTGCGTACTTTAAGAGTTTTACCACAATTAGACAGTTTTCTTACAAGTATGTAATGGAACCGGCAGGATATTAACTGATTCATCAAAAAGACGCTAGAGAAATTCGGCCTCAATTGTAAACATTAGCAGTATAGTCCTCACTTACAGTCTTTCTACACTAAATTTGAGCTGTATAAACATGAATTCCTAGTATTTGAAAGCAAATTAAAGTGAAAACGCTCGCTGAAGTGGCCGGATTTGTAAATATTATCAGTTTTCTGGTCATATCACTGCTTTTCACGGGTAATGACATTGATTGAAAACAGCAGGAAATGTAGTAAGAATCTACTAACTTTTATCTCAAGGGTTTCTTATAAGTTTTTAATCATTTCTGGAAACTCTAATTGCGTATTTTAAGAGTTTTACCACAATTAGACAGTTTTCTTACAAGTATGTACTGGAACAATGAGGATATTAACTGATTCACCAAAAAGACGCTAGAGAAATTCGGCCTCAGTTGTAAACATAAGCAGTATAGTCCTCACTTACAGTCTTTCTACACTAAATTTGAGCTGTATAAACATGAATTCCTAGTATTTGAAAGCAAATTAAAGTGAAAACGCTAGCTAAAGTGGCCGGATTTGTAAATATTATCAGTTTTCTGGTCATTTCCCTGCATTCCACGGGTAATGTCATTGATTGAAAAAGGCAGGAAATGTAGAAAGAATCAACTAACTTTTATTTCAAAGGTTTCTTATAAGTTTTTAATCATTTCTGGAAACTCTAATTGCGTATTTTAACAGTTTTACCACAATTAGACAGTTTTCTTACAAGTATGTAATAGAACCGACAGGATATTAACTGATTCACCAAAAAGACGCTAGAGAAATTCGGCCTCAGTTGTAAACATTAGCAGTATAGTCCTCACTTACAGTCTTTCTACACTAATTGTGAGCTGTATAAACATGAATTCCTAATATTTGAAAGCAAATTCAAGTGAAAACGCTCGCTAAAGTGTCCGGAGTTGTAAATATTAGCAGTTTTCTGGTCATTTCACTGCTTTTCACGGGTAATGACATTGATTGAAAACAGCAGGAAATGTAGTAAGAATCTACTAACTTTTATCTCAAGGGTTTCTTATAAGTTTTTAATCATTTCTGGAAACTCTAATTGCGTATTTTAAGAGTTTTACCACAATTAGACAGTTTTCTTACAAGTATGTACTGGAACAATGAGGATATTAACTGATTCACCAAAAAGACGCTAGAGAAATTCGGCCTCAGTTGTAAACATAAGCAGTATAGTCCTCACTTACAGTCTTTCTACACTAAATTTGAGCTGTATAAACATGAATTCCTAGTGTTTGAAAGCAAATTAAAGTGAAAACGCTAGCTAAAGTGGCCGGATTTGTAAATATTATCAGTTTTCTGGTCATTTCCCTGCATTCCACGGGTAATGTCATTGATTGAAAAAGGCAGGAAATGTAGAAAGAATCAACTAAATTTTATTTCAAAGGTTTCTTATAAGTTTTTAATCATTTCTGGAAACTCTAATTGCGTATTTTAACAGTTTTACCACAATTAGACAGTTTTCTTACAAGTATGTAATAGAACCGACAGGATATTAACTGATTCACCAAAAAGACGCTAGAGAAATTCGGCCTCAGTTGTAAACATTAGCAGTATAGTCCTCACTTACAGTCTTTCTACACTAATTGTGAGCTGTATAAACATGAATTCCTAATATTTGAAAGCAAATTCAAGTGAAAACGCTCGCTAAAGTGTCCGGAGTTGTAAATATTAGCAGTTTTCTGGTCATTTCACTGCTTTTCACGGGTAATGACATTGATTGAAAACAGCAGGAAATGTAGTAAGAATCTACTAACTTTTATCTCAAGGGTTTCTTATAAGTTTTTAATCATTTCTGGAAACTCTAATTGCGTATTTTAAGAGTTTCACCACAATTAGACAGTTTTCTTACAAGTATGTACTGGAACAATGAGGATATTAACTGATTCACCAAAAAGGCGCTAGAGAAATTCGGCCTCAGTTGTAAACATTAGCAGTATAGTCCTCACTTACAGTCTCTCTACACTAAATTTGAGCTGTATAAACATGAATTCCTAGTATTTGTAAGCAAATTCAAGTGAAAACGCTCTCTAAAGCGGCCGGAGTTGTAAATATTATCAGTTTTCAGGTCATTTCCCTGCTCTTCACGGGTAATGTCATTGATTGAAAACAGCAGGAAATGTAGTAAGAATCTACTAACTTTTATCTCAAGGGTTTCTTATAAGTTTTTAATCATTTCTGGAAACTCTAATTGCGTATTTTAAGAGTGTTACCACAATTAGACAGTTTTCTTACAAGTATGTAATAGAACCGGCAGGATATTAACTGATTCACCAAAAAGACGCTAGAGAAATTCGGCCTCAGTTGTAAACATTAGCAGTATAGTCCTCACTTACAGTCTTTCTACACTAATTGTGAGCTGTATAAACATGAATTCCTAATATGTAAAAGCAAATTCAAGTGAAAACGCTCGCTAAAGTGGCCGGAGTTGTAAATAATACCAGTTTTCTGGTCATTTCACTGCTTTTCACGGGTAATGACATTGATTGAAAACAGCAGGAAATGTAGTAAGAATCTACTAACTTTTATTTCAAGGGTTTCTTATAAGTTTTTAATCATTTCTGGAAACTCTAATTGCGTATTTTAAGAGTTTTACCACAATTAGACAGTTTTCTTACAAGTATGTAATAGAACCGGCAGGACACTAACTGATTCACCAAAAAGACGCTAGAGAAATTCCGCCTCAGTTGTAAACATTAGCAGTATAGTCCTCACTTACAGTCTTTCTACACTAATTGTGAGCAGTATAAACCTGAATTCCTAATATTTGAAAGCAAATTCGAGTGAAAACGCTCGCTAAAGTGGCCGGAGTTGTAATTATTAGCAGTTTTCAGGTCATTTCCCTGCTTTTCACGGGTAATGTCCACCATTGAAAACAGCAGGAAATGTAGAAAGACTAGTAACTTTTATTTCAAGGGTTTCTTATAAGTTTTTAATCATTTCTGGAAACTCTAATTGCGTACTTTAAGAGTTTTACCACAATTAGACAGTTTTCTTACAAGTATGTAATGGAACCGGCAGGATATTAACTGATTCATCAAAAAGACGCTAGAGAAATTCGGCCTCAATTGTAAACATTAGCAGTATAGTCCTCACTTACAGTCTTTCTACACTAAATTTGAGCTGTATAAACATGAATTCCTAGTATTTGAAAGCAAATTAAAGTGAAAACGCTCGCTGAAGTGGCCGGATTTGTAAATATTATCAGTTTTCTGGTCATATCACTGCTTTTCACGGGTAATGACATTGATTGAAAACAGCAGGAAATGTAGTAAGAATCTACTAACTTTTATCTCAAGGGTTTCTTATAAGTTTTTAATCATTTCTGGAAACTCTAATTGCGTATTTTAAGAGTTTCACCACAATTAGACAGTTTTCTTACAAGTATGTACTGGAACAATGAGGATATTAACTGATTCACCAAAAAGACGCTAGAGAAATTCGGCCTCAGTTGTAAACATTAGCAGTATAGTCCTCACTTACAGTCTCTCTACACTAAATTTGAGCTGTATAAACATGAATTCCTAGTATTTGTAAGCAAATTCAAGTGAAAACGCTCTCTAAAGCGGCCGGAGTTGTAAATACTATCAGTTTTCAGGTCATTTCCCTGCTCTTCACGGGTAATGTCATTGATTGAAAACAGCAGGAAATGTAGTAAGAATCTACTAACTTTTATTGCAAGGGTTTCTTATAAGTTTTTAATCATTTCTGGAAACTCTAATTGCGTATTTTAGGAGTTTTACCACAATTAGACAGTTTTCTTACAAGTATGTAATGGAACCGGCAGGATATTAACTGATTCATCAAAAAGACGCTAGAGAAATTCGGCCTCAATTGTAAACATTAGCAGTATATTCCTCACTTAAAGTCTTTCTACACTAATTGTGAGCTGTATAAACATGAATTTCTAATATTTGAAAGCAAATTCAAGTCAAAACACTCGCTAAAGTGGCCGGAGTTGTAAATATTAGCAGTTTTCTGGTCATTTCCCTGCTTTCCACGGGTAATGTCATTGATTGAAAAGGGCAGGAAATGTAGTAAGAATTTACTTACTTTTATTTCAAGGGTTTCTTATAAGTTTTTAATCATTTCTGGAAACTCTAATTGCGTACTTTAAGAGTTTTATGACAATTAAACAGTTTTCTTACAAGTATGTAATGGAACCGGCAGGATATTAACTGATTCATCAAAAAGACGCTCGAGAAATTCGGCCTCAGTTGTAAACATTAGCAGTATAGTCCTCACTTACAGTCTTTCTACACTAATTGTGAGCTGTATAAACCTAAATTCCTAATATTTGAAAGCAAATTCGAGTGAAAACGCTCGCTAAAGTGGCCGGAGTTGTAAATATTAGCAGTTTTCAGGTCATTTCCCTGCTTTTCACGGGTAATGTCCACCATTGAAAACAGCAGGAAATGTAGAAAGACTAGTAACTTTTATTTCAAGGGTTTCTTATAAGTTTTTAATCATTTCCGGAAACTCTAATTGCGTACTTTAAGAGTTTTACCACAATTAGACAGTTTTCTTACAAGTATGTACTGGAACAATGAGGATATTAACTGATTCACCAAAAAGACGCTAGAGAAATTCGGCCTCAGTTGTAAACATAAGCAGTATAGTCCTCACTTACAGTCTTTCTACACTAAATTTGAACTGTATAAACATGAATTCCTAGTATTTGAAAGCAAATTCAAGTGAAAACGCTAGCTAAAGTGGCCTGATTTGTAAATATTATCAGTTTTCTGGTCATTTCCCTGCATTCCACGGGTAATGTCATTGATTGAAAAAGGCAGGAAATGTAGAAAGAATCAACTAACTTTTATTTCAAAGGTTTCTTATAAGTTTTTAATCATTTCTGGAAACTCTAATTGCGTATTTTAAGAGTTTTACCACAATTAGACAGTTTTCTTACAAGTATGTAATAGAACCGACAGGATATTAACTGATTCACCAAAAAGACGCTAGAGAAATTCGGCCTCAGTTGTAAACATTAGCAGTATAGTCCTCACTTACAGTCTTTCTACACTAATTGTGAGCTATATAAACATGAATTCCTAATATTTGAAAGCAAATTCAAGTGAAAACGCTCGCTAAAGTGGCCGGAGTTGTAAATATTAGCAGTTTTCTGGTCATTTCACTGCTTTTCACGGGTAATTACATTGATTGAAAACAGCAGGAAATGTAGTAAGAATCTACGAACTTTTATCTCAAGGGTTTCTTATAAGTTTTTAATCATTTCTGGAAACTCTAATTGCGTATTTTAAGAGTTTCACCACAATTAGACAGTTTTCTTACAAGTATGTACTGGAACAATGAGGATATTAACTGATTCACCAAAAAGACGCTAGAGAAATTCGGCCTCAGTTGTAAACATTAGCAGTATAGTCCTCACTTACAGTCTCTCTACACTAAATTTGAGCTGTATAAACATGAATTCCTAGTATTTGTAAGCAAATTCAAGTGAAAACGCTCTCTAAAGCGGCCAGAGTTGTAAATACTATCAGTTTTCAGGTCATTTCCCTGCTCTTCACGGGTAATGTCATTGATTGAAAACAGCAGGAAATGTAGTAAGAATCTACTAACTTTTATTGCAAGGGTTTCTTATAAGTTTTTAATCATTTCTGGAAACTCTAATTGCGTATTTTAAGAGTTTTACCACAATTAGACAGTTTTCTTACAAGTATGTAATGGAACCGGCAGGATATTAACTGATTCATCAAAAAGACGCTAGAGGAATTCGGCCTCAATTGTAAACATTAGCAGTATATTCCTCACTTAAAGTCTTTCTACACTAATTGTGAGCTGTATAAACATGAATTTCTAATATTTGAAAGCAAATTCAAGTCAAAACGCTCGCTAAAGTGGCCGGAGTTGTAAATATTAGCAGTTTTCTGGTCATTTCCCTGCTTTCCACGGGTAATGTCATTGATTGAAAACAGCAGGAAATGTAGTAAGAATTTACTTACTTTTATTTCAAGGGTTTCTTATAAGTTTTTAATCATTTCTGGAAACTCTAATTGCGTACTTTAAGAGTTTTATGACAATTAAACAGTTTTCTTACAAGTATGTAATGGAACCGGCAGGATATTAACTGATTCATCAAAAAGACGCTCGAGAAATTCGGCCTCAGTTGTAAACATTAGCAGTATAGTCCTCACTTACAGTCTTTCTACACTAATTGTGAGCTGTATAAACCTAAATTCCTAATATTTGAAAGCAAATTCGAGTGAAAACGCTCGCTAAAGTGGCCGGAGTTGTAAATATTAGCAGTTTTCAGGTCATTTCCCTGCTTTTCACGGGTAATGTCCACCATTGAAAACAGCAGGAAATGTAGAAAGACTAGTAACTTTTATTTCAAGGGTTTCTTATAAGTTTTTAATCATTTCCGGAAACTCTAATTGCGTACTTTAAGAGTTTTACCACAATTAGACAGTTTTCTTACAAGTATGTACTGGAACAATGAGGATATTAACTGATTCACCAAAAAGACGCTAGAGAAATTCGGCCTCAGTTGTAAACATTAGCAGTATAGTCCTCACTTACAGTCTCTCTACACTAAATTTGAGCTGTATAAACATGAATTCCTAGTATTTGTAAGCAAATTCAAGTGAAAACGCTCTCTAAAGCGGCCGTAGTTGTAAATACTATCAGTTTTCAGGTCATTTCCCTGCTTTTCACGGGTAATGTCCACCATTGAAAACAGCAGGAAATGAAGAAAGACTAGTAACTTTTATTTCAAGGGTTTCTTATAAGTTTTTAATCATTTCTGGAAACTCTAATTGCGTACTTTAAGAGTTTTACCACAATTAGACAGTTTTCTTACAAGTATGTAATGGAACCGGCAGGATATTAACTGATTCATCAAAATACGCTAGAGAAATTCGGCCTCAATTGTAAACATTAGCAGTATAGTCCTCACTTACAGTCTTTCTACACTAAATTTGAGCTGTATAAACATGAATTCCTAGTATTTGAAAGCAAATTAAAGTGAAAACGCTCGCTGAAGTGGCCGGATTTGTAAATATTATCAGTTTTCTGGTCATATCACTGCTTTTCACGGGTAATGACATTGATTGAAAACAGCAGGAAATGTAGTAAGAATCTACTAACTTTTATCTCAAGGGTTTCTTATAAGTTTTTAATCATTTCTGGAAACTCTAATTGCGTATTTTAAGAGTTTTACCACAATTAGACAGTTTTCTTACAAGTATGTACTGGAACAATGAGGATATTAACTGATTCACCAAAAAGGCGCTAGAGAAATTCGGCCTCAGTTGTAAACATTAGCAGTATAGTCCTCACTTACAGTCTCTCTACACTAAATTTGAGCTGTATAAACATGAATTCCTAGTATTTGTAAGCAAATTCAAGTGAAAACGCTCTCTAAAGCGGCCGGAGTTGTAAATATTATCAGTTTTCAGGTCATTTCCCTGCTCTTCACGGGTAATGTCATTGATTGAAAACAGCAGGAAATGTAGTAAGAATCTACTAACTTTTATCTCAAGGGTTTCTTATAAGTTTTTAATCATTTCTGGAAACTCTAATTGCGTATTTTAAGAGTTTCACCACAATTAGACAGTTTTCTTACAAGTATGTAATAGAACCGGCAGGATATTAACTGATTCACCAAAAAGACGCTAGAGAAATTCGGCCTCAGTTGTAAACATTAGCAGTATAGTCCTCACTTACAGTCTTTCTACACTAATTGTGAGCTGTATAAACATGAATTCCTAATATTTGAAAGCAAATTCAAGTGAAAACGCTCGCTAAAGTGGCCGGAGTTGTAAATATTAGCAGTTTTCTGGTCATTTCACTGCTTTTCACGGGTAATTACATTGATTGAAAACAGCAGGAAATGTAGTAAGAATCTACTAACTTTTATCTCAAGGGTTTCTTATAAGTTTTTAATCATTTCTGGAAACTCTAATTGCGTATTTTAAGAGTTTTACCACAATTAGACAGTTTTCTTACAAGTATGTAATAGAACCGGCAGGACACTAACTGATTCACCAAAAAGACGCTAGAGAAATTCCGCCTCAGTTGTAAACATTAGCAGTATAGTCCTCACTTACAGTCTTTCTACACTAATTGTGAGCTGTATAAACCTGAATTCCTAATATTTGAAAGCAAATTCGAGTGAAAACGCTCGCTAAAGTGGCCGGAGTTGTAAATATTAGCAGTTTTCAGGTCATTTCCCTGCTTTTCACGGGTAATGTCCACCATTGAAAACAGCAGGAAATGTAGAAAGACTAGTAACTTTTATTTCAAGGGTTTCTTATAAGTTTTTAATCATTTCTGGAAACTCTAATTGCGTACTTTAAGAGTTTTACCACAATTAGACAGTTTTCTTACAAGTATGTAATGGAACCGGCAGGATATTAACTGATTCATCAAAAAGACGCTAGAGAAATTCGGCCTCAATTGTAAACATTAGCAGTATAGTCCTCACTTACAGTCTTTCTACACTAAATTTGAGCTGTATAAACATGAATTCCTAGTATTTGAAAGCAAATTAAAGTGAAAACGCTCGCTGAAGTGGCCGGATTTGTAAATATTATCAGTTTTCTGGTCATATCACTGCTTTTCACGGGTAATGACATTGATTGAAAACAGCAGGAAATGTAGTAAGAATCTACAAACTTTTATTTCAAGGGTTTCTTATAAGTTTTTAATCATTTCTGGAAACTCTAATTGCGTATTTTAAGAGTTTTACGACAATTAAACAGTTTTCTAACAAGTATGTAATGGAACCGGCAGGATAGTAACTGATTCACCAAAAAGACGCTAGAGAAATTCGGCCTCAGTTGTAAACATAAGCAGTATAGTCCTCACTTAGTCTTTCTACACTAAATTTGAGCTGTATAAACATGAATTCCTAGTATTTGAAAGCAAATTCAAGTGAAAACGCTAGCTAAAGTGGCCGGATTTGTAAATACTATCAGTTTTCAGGTCATTTCCCTGTATTCCACCGGTAATGTCATTGATTGAAAAAGGCAGGAAATGTAGAAAGAATCAACTAACTTTTATTTCAAAGGTTTCTTATAAGTTTTTAATCATTTCTGGAAACTCTAATTGAGTATTTTAAGAGTTTTACCACAATTAGACAGTTTTCTTACAAGTATGTAATAGAACCGACAGGATATTAACTGATTCACCAAAAAGACGCTAGAGAAATTCGGCCTCAGTTGTAAACATTAGCAGTATAGTCCTCACTTACAGTCTTTCTACACTAATTGTGAGCTGTATAAACATGAATTCCTAATATGTAAAAGCAAATTCAAGTGAAAACGCTCGCTAAAGTGGCCAGAGTTGTAAATATTACCAGTTTTCTGGTCATTTCACTGCTTTTCACGGGTAATGTCATTGATTGAAAACAGCAGGAAATGTAGTAAGAATCTACTAACTTTTATTGCAAGGGTTTCTTATAAGTTTTTAATCATTTCTGGAAACTCTAATTGCGTATTTTAGGAGTTTTACCACAATTAGACAGTTTTCTTACAAGTATGTAATGGAACCGGCAGGATATTAACTGATTCATCAAAAAGACGCTAGAGAAATTCGGCCTCAATTGTAAACATTAGCAGTATATTCCTCACTTAAAGTCTTTCTACACTAATTGTGAGCTGTATAAACATGAATTTCTAATATTTGAAAGCAAATTCAAGTCAAAACGCTCGCTAAAGTGGCCGGAGTTGTAAATATTAGCAGTTTTCTGGTCATTTCCCTGCTTTCCACGGGTAATGTCATTGATTGAAAACAGCAGGAAATGTAGTAAGAATTTACTTACTTTTATTTCAAGGGTTTCTTATAAGTTTTTAATCATTTCTGGAAACTCTAATTGCGTACTTTAAGAGTTTTATGACAATTAAACAGTTTTCTTACAAGTATGTAATGGAACCGGCAGGATATTAACTGATTCATCAAAAAGACGCTCGAGAAATTCGGCCTCAGTTGTAAACATTAGCAGTATAGTCCTCACTTACAGTCTTTCTACACTAATTGTGAGCTGTATAAACCTAAATTCCTAATATTTGAAAGCAAATTCGAGTGAAAACGCTCGCTAAAGTGGCCGGAGTTGTAAATATTAGCAGTTTTCAGGTCATTTCCCTGCTTTTCACGGGTAATGTCCACCATTGAAAACAGCAGGAAATGTAGAAAGACTAGTAACTTTTATTTCAAGGGTTTCTTATAAGTTTTTAATCATTTCTGGAAACTCTAATTGCGTACTTTAAGAGTTTTACCACAATTAGAGAGTTTCCTTACAAGTATGTAATGGAACCGGCAGGATATTAACTGATTCATCAAAAAGACGCTAGAGAAATTCGGCCTCAATTGTAAACATTAGCAGTATAGTCCTCACTTACAGTCTTTCTACACTAAATTTGAGCTGTATAAACATGAATTCCTAGTATTTGAAAGCAAATTAAAGTGAAAACGCTCGCTGAAGTGGCCGGATTTGTAAATATTATCAGTTTTCTGGTCATATCACTGCTTTTCACGGGTAATGACATTGATTGAAAACAGCAGGAAATGTAGTAAGAATCTACTAACTTTTATCTCAAGGGTTTCTTATAAGTTTTTAATCATTTCTGGAAACTCTAATTGCGTATTTTAAGAGTTTTACCACAATTAGACAGTTTTCTTACAAGTATGTAATAGAACCGGCAGGATATTAACTGATTCACCAAAAAGACGCTAGAGAAATTTGGCCTCAGTTGTAAACATTAGCAGTATAGTCCTCACTTACAGTCTTTCTACACTAATTGTGACCTGTATAAACATGAATTCCTAATATTTGAAAGCAAATTCGAGTGAAAACGCTCGCTAAAGTGGCCGGAGTTGTAAATATTAGCAGTTTTCAGGTCATTTCCCTGCTTTTCACGGGTAATGTCCGTCATTGAAAACAGCAGGAAATGTAGAAAGACTCTAGTAACTTTTATTTCAAGGGTTTCTTATAAGTTTTTAATCATTTCTGGAAACTCTAATTGCGTACTTTAAGAGTTTTACGACAATTAAACAGTTTTCTAACAAGTATGTAATGGAACCGGCAGGATATTAACTGATTCACCAAAAAGACGCTAGAGAAATTCGGCCTCAGTTGTAAACATTAGCAGTATAGTCCTCACTTACAGTCTTTCTACACTAATTGTGAGCTGTATAAACATGAATTCCTAATATTTGAAAGCAAATTCAAGTGAAAACGCTCGCTAAAGTGGCCGGAGTTGTAAATATTAGCAGTTTTCTGGTCATTTCACTGCTTTTCACGGGTAATTACATTGATTGAAAACAGCAGGAAATGTAGTAAGAATCTACTAACTTTTATCTCAAGGGTTTCTTATAAGTTTTTAATCATTTCTGGAAACTCTAATTGCGTATTTTAAGAGTTTCACCACAATTAGACAGTTTTCTTACAAGTATGTACTGGAACAATGAGGATATTAACTGATTCACCAAAAAGACGCTAGAGAAATTCGGCCTCAGTTGTAAACATTAGCAGTATAGTCCTCACTTACAGTCTCTCTACACTAAATTTGAGTTGTATAAACATGAATTCCTAGTATTTGTAAGCAAATTCAAGTGAAAACGCTCTCTAAAGCGGCCGGAGTTGTAAATACTATCAGTTTTCAGGTCATTTCCCTGCTCTTCACGGGTAATGTCATTGATTGAAAACAGCAGGAAATGTAGTAAGAATCTACTAACTTTTATTGCAAGGGTTTCTTATAAGTTTTTAATCATTTCTGGAAACTCTAATTGCGTATTTTAGGAGTTTTACCACAATTAGACAGTTTTCTTACAAGTATGTAATGGAACCGGCAGGATATTAACTGATTCATCAAAAAGACGCTAGAGAAATTCGGCCTCAATTGTAAACATTAGCAGTATATTCCTCACTTAAAGTCTTTCTACACTAATTGTGAGCTGTATAAACATGAATTCCTAATATGTAAAAGCAAATTCAAGTGAAAACGCTCGCTAAAGTGGCCAGAGTTGTAAATATTACCAGTTTTCTGGTCATTTCACTGCTTTTCACGGGTAATGTCATTGATTGAAAACAGCAGGAAATGTAGTAAGAATCTACTAACTTTTATTGCAAGGGTTTCTTATAAGTTTTTAATCATTTCTGGAAACTCTAATTGCGTATTTTAGGAGTTTTACCACAATTAGACAGTTTTCTTACAAGTATGTAATGGAACCGGCAGGATATTAACTGATTCATCAAAAAGACGCTAGAGAAATTCGGCCTCAATTGTAAACATTAGCAGTATATTCCTCACTTAAAGTCTTTCTACACTAATTGTGAGCTGTATAAACATGAATTTCTAATATTTGAAAGCAAATTCAAGTCAAAACGCTCGCTAAAGTGGCCGGAGTTGTAAATATTAGCAGTTTTCTGGTCATTTCCCTGCTTTCCACGGGTAATGTCATTGATTGAAAACAGCAGGAAATGTAGTAAGAATTTACTTACTTTTATTTCAAGGGTTTCTTATAAGTTTTTAATCATTTCTGGAAACTCTAATTGCGTACTTTAAGAGTTTTATGACAATTAAACAGTTTTCTTACAAGTATGTAATGGAACCGGCAGGATATTAACTGATTCATCAAAAAGACGCTCGAGAAATTCGGCCTCAGTTGTAAACATTAGCAGTATAGTCCTCACTTACAGTCTTTCTACACTAATTGTGAGCTGTATAAACCTAAATTCCTAATATTTGAAAGCAAATTCGAGTGAAAACGCTCGCTAAAGTGGCCGGAGTTGTAAATATTAGCAGTTTTCAGGTCATTTCCCTGCTTTTCACGGGTAATGTCCACCATTGAAAACAGCAGGAAATGTAGAAAGACTAGTAACTTTTATTTCAAGGGTTTCTTATAAGTTTTTAATCATTTCTGGAAACTCTAATTGCGTACTTTAAGAGTTTTACCACAATTAGAGAGTTTCCTTACAAGTATGTAATGGAACCGGCAGGATATTAACTGATTCATCAAAAAGACGCTAGAGAAATTCGGCCTCAATTGTAAACATTAGCAGTATAGTCCTCACTTACAGTCTTTCTACACTAAATTTGAGCTGTATAAACATGAATTCCTAGTATTTGAAAGCAAATTAAAGTGAAAACGCTCGCTGAAGTGGCCGGATTTGTAAATATTATCAGTTTTCTGGTCATATCACTGCTTTTCACGGGTAATGACATTGATTGAAAACAGCAGGAAATGTAGTAAGAATCTACTAACTTTTATCTCAAGGGTTTCTTATAAGTTTTTAATCATTTCTGGAAACTCTAATTGCGTATTTTAAGAGTTTTACCACAATTAGACAGTTTTCTTACAAGTATGTAATAGAACCGGCAGGATATTAACTGATTCACCAAAAAGACGCTAGAGAAATTTGGCCTCAGTTGTAAACATTAGCAGTATAGTCCTCACTTACAGTCTTTCTACACTAATTGTGACCTGTATAAACATGAATTCCTAATATTTGAAAGCAAATTCGAGTGAAAACGCTCGCTAAAGTGGCCGGAGTTGTAAATATTAGCAGTTTTCAGGTCATTTCCCTGCTTTTCACGGGTAATGTCCGTCATTGAAAACAGCAGGAAATGTAGAAAGACTCTAGTAACTTTTATTTCAAGGGTTTCTTATAAGTTTTTAATCATTTCTGGAAACTCTAATTGCGTACTTTAAGAGTTTTACGACAATTAAACAGTTTTCTAACAAGTATGTAATGGAACCGGCAGGATATTAACTGATTCACCAAAAAGACGCTAGAGAAATTCGGCCTCAGTTGTAAACATTAGCAGTATAGTCCTCACTTACAGTCTTTCTACACTAATTGTGAGCTGTATAAACATGAATTCCTAATATTTGAAAGCAAATTCAAGTGAAAACGCTCGCTAAAGTGGCCGGAGTTGTAAATATTAGCAGTTTTCTGGTCATTTCACTGCTTTTCACGGGTAATTACATTGATTGAAAACAGCAGGAAATGTAGTAAGAATCTACTAACTTTTATCTCAAGGGTTTCTTATAAGTTTTTAATCATTTCTGGAAACTCTAATTGCGTATTTTAAGAGTTTCACCACAATTAGACAGTTTTCTTACAAGTATGTACTGGAACAATGAGGATATTAACTGATTCACCAAAAAGACGCTAGAGAAATTCGGCCTCAGTTGTAAACATTAGCAGTATAGTCCTCACTTACAGTCTCTCTACACTAAATTTGAGTTGTATAAACATGAATTCCTAGTATTTGTAAGCAAATTCAAGTGAAAACGCTCTCTAAAGCGGCCGGAGTTGTAAATACTATCAGTTTTCAGGTCATTTCCCTGCTCTTCACGGGTAATGTCATTGATTGAAAACAGCAGGAAATGTAGTAAGAATCTACTAACTTTTATTGCAAGGGTTTCTTATAAGTTTTTAATCATTTCTGGAAACTCTAATTGCGTATTTTAGGAGTTTTACCACAATTAGACAGTTTTCTTACAAGTATGTAATGGAACCGGCAGGATATTAACTGATTCATCAAAAAGACGCTAGAGAAATTCGGCCTCAATTGTAAACATTAGCAGTATATTCCTCACTTAAAGTCTTTCTACACTAATTGTGAGCTGTATAAACATGAATTTCTAATATTTGAAAGCAAATTCAAGTCAAAACGCTCGCTAAAGTGGCCGGAGTTGTAAATATTAGCAGTTTTCTGGTCATTTCACTGCTTTTCACGGGTAATGTCCACCATTGAAAACAGCAGGAAATGTAGAAAGACTAGTAACTTTTATTTCAAGGGTTTCTTATAAGTTTTTAATCATTTCCGGAAACTCTAATTGCGTACTTTAAGAGTTTTACCACAATTAGACAGTTTTCTTACAAGTATGTACTGGAACAATGAGGATATTAACTGATTCACCAAAAAGACGCTAGAGAAATTCGGCCTCAGTTGTAAACATAAGCAGTATAGTCCTCACTTACAGTCTTTCTACACTAAATTTGAGCTGTATAAACATGAATTCCTAGTATTTGAAAGCAAATTCAAGTGAAAACGCTAGCTAAAGTGGCCGGATTTGTAAATATTATCAGTTTTCTGGTCATTTCCCTGCATTCCACGGGTAATGTCATTGATTGAAAAAGGCAGGAAATGTAGAAAGAATCAACTAACTTTTATTTCAAAGGTTTTTTTATAAGTTTTTAATCATTTCTGGAAACTCTAATTGCGTATTTTAACAGTTTTACCACAATTAGACAGTTTTCTTACAAGTATGTAATAGAACCGACAGGATATTAACTGATTCACCAAAAAGACGCTAGAGAAATTCGGCCTCAGTTGTAAACATTAGCAGTATAGTCCTCACTTACAGTCTTTCTACACTAATTGTGAGCTATATAAACATGAATTCCTAATATTTGAAAGCAAATTCAAGTGAAAACGCTCGCTAAAGTTGCCGGAGTTGTGAATATTAGCAGTTTTCTGGTCATTTCACTGCTTTTCACGGGTAATTACATTGATTGAAAACAGCAGGAAATGTAGTAAGAATCTACTAACTTTTATCTCAAGGGTTTCTTATAAGTTTTTAATCATTTCTGGAAACTCTAATTGCGTATTTTAAGAGTTTCACCACAATTAGACAGTTTTCTTACAAGTATGTACTGGAACAATGAGGATATTAACTGATTCACCAAAAAGACGCTAGAGAAATTCGGCCTCAGTTGTAAACATTAGCAGTATAGTCCTCACTTACAGTCTCTCTACACTAAATTTGAGCTGTATAAACATGAATTCCTAGTATTTGTAAGCAAATTCAAGTGAAAACGCTCTCTAAAGCGGCCAGAGTTGTAAATACTATCAGTTTTCAGGTCATTTCCCTGCTCTTCACGGGTAATGTCATTGATTGAAAACAGCAGGAAATGTAGTGAGAATCTACTAACTTTTATTGCAAGGGTTTCTTATAAGTTTTTAATCATTTCTGGAAACTCTAATTGCGTATTTTAAGAGTTTTACCACAATTAGACAGTTTTCTTACAAGTATGTAATGGAACCGGCAGGATATTAACTGATTCATCAAAAAGACGCTAGAGGAATTCGGCCTCAGTTGTAAACATTAGCAGTATAGTCCTCACTTACAGTCTTTCTACACTAATTGTGAGCTATATAAACATGAATTCCTAGTATTTGAAAGCAAATTCGAGTGAAAACGCTCGCTAAAGTGGCCGGAGTTGTAAATATTAGCAGTTTTCTGGTCATTTCCCTGCTCTTCACGGGTAATGTCCGTCATTGAAAACAGCAGGAAATGTAGAAAGACTCTAGTAACTTTTATTTCAAGGGTTTCTTATAAGTTTTTAATCATTTCTGGAAACTCTAATTGCGTACTTTAAGAGTTTTACGACAATTAAACAGTTTTCTAACAAGTATGTAATGGAACCGGCAGGATATTAACTGATTCACCAAAAAGACGCTAGAGAAATTCGGCCTCAGTTGTAAACATTAGCAGTATAGTCCTCACTTACAGTCTTTCTACACTAATTGTGAGCTGTATAAACATGAATTCCTAATATTTGAAAGCAAATTCAAGTGAAAACGCTCGCTAAAGTGGCCGGAGTTGTAAATATTAGCAGTTTTCTGGTCATTTCACTGCTTTTCACGGGTAATTACATTGATTGAAAACAGCAGGAAATGTAGTAAGAATCTACTAACTTTTATCTCAAGGGTTTCTTATAAGTTTTTAATCATTTCTGGAAACTCTAATTGCGTATTTTAAGAGTTTCACCACAATTAGACAGTTTTCTTACAAGTATGTACTGGAACAATGAGGATATTAACTGATTCACCAAAAAGACGCTAGAGAAATTCGGCCTCAGTTGTAAACATTAGCAGTATAGTCCTCACTTACAGTCTCTCTACACTAAATTTGAGCTGTATAAACATGAATTCCTAGTATTTGTAAGCAAATTCAAGTGAAAACGCTCTCTAAAGCAGCCGGAGTTGTAAATACTATCAGTTTTCAGGTCATTTCCCTGCTCTTCACGGGTAATGTCATTGATTGAAAACAGCAGGAAATGTAGTAAGAATCTACTAACTTTTATTGCAAGGGTTTCTTATAAGTTTTTAATCATTTCTGGAAACTCTAATTGCGTATTTTAGGAGTTTTACCACAATTAGACAGTTTTCTTACAAGTATGTAATGGAACCGGCAGGATATTAACTGATTCATCAAAAAGACGCTAGAGAAATTCGGCCTCAATTGTAAACATTAGCAGTATATTCCTCACTTAAAGTCTTTCTACACTAATTGTGAGCTGTATAAACATGAATTTCTAATATTTGAAAGCAAATTCAAGTCAAAACGCTCGCTAAAGTGGCCGGAGTTGTAAATATTAGCAGTTTTCTGGTCATTTCCCTGCTTTCCACGGGTAATGTCATTGATTGAAAAGGGCAGGAAATGTAGTAAGAATTTACTTACTTTTATTTCAAGGGTTTCTTATAAGTTTTTAATCATTTCTGGAAACTCTAATTGCGTACTTTAAGAGTTTTATGACAATTAAACAGTTTTCTTACAAGTATGTAATGGAACCGGCAGGATATTAACTGATTCATCAAAAAGACGCTCGAGAAATTCGGCCTCAGTTGTAAACATTAGCAGTATAGTCCTCACTTACAGTCTTTCTACACTAATTGTGAGCTGTATAAACCTAAATTCCTAATATTTGAAAGCAAATTCGAGTGAAAACGCTCGCTAAAGTGGCCGGAGTTGTAAATATTAGCAGTTTTCAGGTCATTTCCCTGCTTTTCACGGGTAATGTCCACCATTGAAAACAGCAGGAAATGTAGAAAGACTAGTAACTTTTATTTCAAGGGTTTCTTATAAGTTTTTAATCATTTCTGGAAACTCTAATTGCGTACTTTAAGAGTTTTACCACAATTAGAGAGTTTCCTTACAAGTATGTAATGGAACCGGCAGGATATTAACTGATTCATCAAAAAGACGCTAGAGAAATTCGGCCTCAATTGTAAACATTAGCAGTATAGTCCTCACTTACAGTCTTTCTACACTAAATTTGAGCTGTATAAACATGAATTCCTAGTATTTGAAAGCAAATTAAAGTGAAAACGCTCGCTGAAGTGGCCGGATTTGTAAATATTATCAGTTTTCTGGTCATATCACTGCTTTTCACGGGTAATGACATTGATTGAAAACAGCAGGAAATGTAGTAAGAATCTACTAACTTTTATCTCAAGGGTTTCTTATAAGTTTTTAATCATTTCTGGAAACTCTAATTGCGTATTTTAAGAGTTTTACCACAATTAGACAGTTTTCTTACAAGTATGTAATAGAACCGGCAGGATATTAACTGATTCACCAAAAAGACGCTAGAGAAATTTGGCCTCAGTTGTAAACATTAGCAGTATAGTCCTCACTTACAGTCTTTCTACACTAATTGTGACCTGTATAAACATGAATTCCTAATATTTGAAAGCAAATTCGAGTGAAAACGCTCGCTAAAGTGGCCGGAGTTGTAAATATTAGCAGTTTTCAGGTCATTTCCCTGCTTTTCACGGGTAATGTCCGTCATTGAAAACAGCAGGAAATGTAGAAAGACTCTAGTAACTTTTATTTCAAGGGTTTCTTATAAGTTTTTAATCATTTCTGGAAACTCTAATTGCGTACTTTAAGAGTTTTACGACAATTAAACAGTTTTCTAACAAGTATGTAATGGAACCGGCAGGATATTAACTGATTCACCAAAAAGACGCTAGAGAAATTCGGCCTCAGTTGTAAACATTAGCAGTATAGTCCTCACTTACAGTCTTTCTACACTAATTGTGAGCTGTATAAACATGAATTCCTAATATTTGAAAGCAAATTCAAGTGAAAACGCTCGCTAAAGTGGCCAGAGTTGTAAATATTAGCAGTTTTCTGGTCATTTCACTGCTTTTCACGGGTAATTACATTGATTGAAAACAGCAGGAAATGTAGTAAGAATCTACTAACTTTTATCTCAAGGGTTTCTTATAAGTTTTTAATCATTTCTGGAAACTCTAATTGCGTATTTTAAGAGTTTCACCACAATTAGACAGTTTTCTTACAAGTATGTACTGGAACAATGAGGATATTAACTGATTCACCAAAAAGACGCTAGAGAAATTCGGCCTCAGTTGTAAACATTAGCAGTATAGTCCTCACTTACAGTCTCTCTACACTAAATTTGAGCTGTATAAACATGAATTCCTAGTATTTGTAAGCAAATTCAAGTTAAAACGCTCTCTAAAGCGGCCGGAGTTGTAAATACTATCAGTTTTCAGGTCATTTCCCTGCTCTTCACGGGTAATGTCATTGATTGAAAACAGCAGGAAATGTAGTAAGAATCTACTAACTTTTATTGCAAGGGTTTCTTATAAGTTTTTAATCATTTCTGGAAACTCTAATTGCGTATTTTAGGAGTTTTACCACAATTAGACAGTTTTCTTACAAGTATGTAATGGAACCGGCAGGATATTAACTGATTCATCAAAAAGACGCTAGAGAAATTCGGCCTCAATTGTAAACATTAGCAGTATATTCCTCACTTAAAGTCTTTCTACACTAATTGTGAGCTGTATAAACATGAATTTCTAATATTTGAAAGCAAATTCAAGTCAAAACGCTCGCTAAAGTGGCCGGAGTTGTAAATATTAGCAATTTTCTGGTCATTTCCCTGCTTTCCACGGGTAATGTCATTGATTGAAAAGGGCAGGAAATGTAGTAAGAATTTACTTACTTTTATTTCAAGGGTTTCTTATAAGTTTTTAATCATTTCTGGAAACTCTAATTGCGTACTTTAAGAGTTTTATGACAATTAAACAGTTTTCTTACAAGTATGTAATGGAACCGGCAGGATATTAACTGATTCATCAAAAAGACGCTCGAGAAATTCGGCCTCAGTTGTAAACATTAGCAGTATAGTCCTCACTTACAGTCTTTCTACACTAATTGTGAGCTGTATAAACCTAAATTCCTAATATTTGAAAGCAAATTCGAGTGAAAACGCTCGCTAAAGTGGCCGGAGTTGTAAATATTAGCAGTTTTCAGGTCATTTCCCTGCTTTTCACGGGTAATGTCCACCATTGAAAACAGCAGGAAATGTAGAAAGACTAGTAACTTTTATTTCAAGGGTTTCTTATAAGTTTTTAATCATTTCCGGAAACTCTAATTGCGTACTTTAAGAGTTTTACCACAATTAGACAGTTTTCTTACAAGTATGTACTGGAACAATGAGGATATTAACTGATTCACCAAAAAGACGCTAGAGAAATTCGGCCTCAGTTGTAAACATAAGCAGTATAGTCCTCACTTACAGTCTTTCTACACTAAATTTGAGCTGTATAAACATGAATTCCTAGTATTTGAAAGCAAATTCAAGTGAAAACGCTAGCTAAAGTGGCCGGATTTGTAAATATTATCAGTTTTCTGGTCATTTCCCTGCATTCCACGGGTAATGTCATTGATTGAAAAAGGCAGGAAATGTAGAAAGAATCAACTAACTTTTATTTCAAAGGTTTTTTTATAAGTTTTTAATCATTTCTGGAAACTCTAATTGCGTATTTTAACAGTTTTACCACAATTAGACAGTTTTCTTACAAGTATGTAATAGAACCGACAGGATATTAACTGATTCACCAAAAAGACGCTAGAGAAATTCGGCCTCAGTTGTAAACATTAGCAGTATAGTCCTCACTTACAGTCTTTCTACACTAATTGTGAGCTATATAAACATGAATTCCTAATATTTGAAAGCAAATTCAAGTGAAAACGCTCGCTAAAGTGGCCGGAGTTGTAAATATTAGCAGTTTTCTGGTCATTTCACTGCTTTTCACGGGTAATTACATTGATTGAAAACAGCAGGAAATGTAGTAAGAATCTACTAACTTTTATCTCAAGGGTTTCTTATAAGTTTTTAATCATTTCTGGAAACTCTAATTGCGTATTTTAAGAGTTTCACCACAATTAGACAGTTTTCTTACAAGTATGTACTGGAACAATGAGGATATTAACTGATTCACCAAAAAGACGCTAGAGAAATTCGGCCTCAGTTGTAAACATTAGCAGTATAGTCCTCACTTACAGTCTCTCTACACTAAATTTGAGCTGTATAAACATGAATTCCTAGTATTTGTAAGCAAATTCAAGTGAAAACGCTCTCTAAAGCGGCCAGAGTTGTAAATACTATCAGTTTTCAGGTCATTTCCCTGCTCTTCACGGGTAATGTCATTGATTGAAAACAGCAGGAAATGTAGTGAGAATCTACTAACTTTTATTGCAAGGGTTTCTTATAAGTTTTTAATCATTTCTGGAAACTCTAATTGCGTATTTTAAGAGTTTTACCACAATTAGACAGTTTTCTTACAAGTATGTAATGGAACCGGCAGGATATTAACTGATTCATCAAAAAGACGCTAGAGGAATTCGGCCTCAGTTGTAAACATTAGCAGTATAGTCCTCACTTACAGTCTTTCTACACTAATTGTGAGCTATATAAACATGAATTCCTAATATTTGAAAGCAAATTCGAGTGAAAACGCTCGCTAAAGTGGCCGGAGTTGTAAATATTAGCAGTTTTCTGGTCATTTCCCTGCTTTTCACGGGTAATGTCTGTCATTGAAAACAGCAGGAAATGTAGAAAGACTCTAGTAACTTTTATTTCAAGGGTTTCTTATAAGTTTTTAATCATTTCTGGAAACTCTAATTGCGTACTTTAAGAGTTTTACGACAATTAAACAGTTTTCTAACAAGTATGTAATGGAACCGGCAGGATATTAACTGATTCACCAAAAAGACGCTAGAGAAATTCGGCCTCAGTTGTAAACATTAGCAGTATAGTCCTCACTTACAGTCTTTCTACACTAATTGTGAGCTGTATAAACATGAATTCCTAATATGTAAAAGCAAATTCAAGTGAAAACGCTCGCTAAAGTGGCCAGAGTTGTAAATATTACCAGTTTTCTGGTCATTTCACTGCTTTTCACGGGTAATGTCATTGATTGAAAACAGCAGGAAATGTAGTAAGAATCTACTAACTTTTATTGCAAGGGTTTCTTATAAGTTTTTAATCATTTCTGGAAACTCTAATTGCGTATTTTAGGAGTTTTACCACAATTAGACAGTTTTCTTACAAGTATGTAATGGAACCGGCAGGATATTAACTGATTCATCAAAAAGACGCTAGAGAAATTCGGCCTCAATTGTAAACATTAGCAGTATATTCCTCACTTAAAGTCTTTCTACACTAATTGTGAGCTGTATAAACATGAATTTCTAATATTTGAAAGCAAATTCAAGTCAAAACCCTCGCTAAAGTGGCCGGAGTTGTAAATATTAGCAGTTTTCTGGTCATTTCCCTGCTTTCCACGGGTAATGTCATTGATTGAAAAGGGCAGGAAATGTAGTAAGAATTTACTTACTTTTATTTCAAGGGTTTCTTATAAGTTTTTAATCATTTCTGGAAACTCTAATTGCGTACTTTAAGAGTTTTATGACAATTAAACAGTTTTCTTACAAGTATGTAATGGAACCGGCAGGATATTAACTGATTCATCAAAAAGACGCTCGAGAAATTCGGCCTCAGTTGTAAACATTAGCAGTATAGTCCTCACTTACAGTCTTTCTACACTAATTGTGAGCTGTATAAACCTAAATTCCTAATATTTGAAAGCAAATTCGAGTGAAAACGCTCGCTAAAGTGGCCGGAGTTGTAAATATTAGCAGTTTTCAGGTCATTTCCCTGCTTTTCACGGGTAATGTCCACCATTGAAAACAGCAGGAAATGTAGAAAGACTAGTAACTTTTATTTCAAGGGTTTCTTATAAGTTTTTAATCATTTCTGGAAACTCTAATTGCGTACTTTAAGAGTTTTACCACAATTAGAGAGTTTCCTTACAAGTATGTAATGGAACCGGCAGGATATTAACTGATTCATCAAAAAGACGCTAGAGAAATTCGGCCTCAATTGTAAACATTAGCAGTATAGTCCTCACTTACAGTCTTTCTACACTAAATTTGAGCTGTATAAACATGAATTCCTAGTATTTGAAAGCAAATTAAAGTGAAAACGCTCGCTGAAGTGGCCGGATTTGTAAATATTATCAGTTTTCTGGTCATATCACTGCTTTTCACGGGTAATGACATTGATTGAAAACAGCAGGAAATGTAGTAAGAATCTACTAACTTTTATCTCAAGGGTTTCTTATAAGTTTTTAATCATTTCTGGAAACTCTAATTGCGTATTTTAAGAGTTTTACCACAATTAGACAGTTTTCTTACAAGTATGTAATAGAACCGACAGGATATTAACTGATTCACCAAAAAGACGCTAGAGAAATTCGGCCTCAGTTGTAAACATTAGCAGTATAGTCCTCACTTACAGTCTTTCTACACTAATTGTGAGCTATATAAACATGAATTCCTAATATTTGAAAGCAAATTCAAGTGAAAACGCTCGCTAAAGTGGCCGGAGTTGTAAATATTAGCAGTTTTCTGGTCATTTCACTGCTTTTCACGGGTAATTACATTGATTGAAAACAGCAGGAAATGTAGTAAGAATCTACTAACTTTTATCTCAAGGGTTTCTTATAAGTTTTTAATCATTTCTGGAAACTCTAATTGCGTATTTTAAGAGTTTCACCACAATTAGACAGTTTTCTTACAAGTATGTACTGGAACAATGAGGATATTAACTGATTCACCAAAAAGACGCTAGAGAAATTCGGCCTCAGTTGTAAACATTAGCAGTATAGTCCTCACTTACAGTCTCTCTACACTAAATTTGAGCTGTATAAACATGAATTCCTAGTATTTGTAAGCAAATTCAAGTGAAAACGCTCTCTAAAGCGGCCAGAGTTGTAAATACTATCAGTTTTCAGGTCATTTCCCTGCTCTTCACGGGTAATGTCATTGATTGAAAACAGCAGGAAATGTAGTGAGAATCTACTAACTTTTATTGCAAGGGTTTCTTATAAGTTTTTAATCATTTCTGGAAACTCTAATTGCGTATTTTAAGAGTTTTACCACAATTAGACAGTTTTCTTACAAGTATGTAATGGAACCGGCAGGATATTAACTGATTCATCAAAAAGACGCTAGAGGAATTCGGCCTCAGTTGTAAACATTAGCAGTATAGTCCTCACTTACAGTCTTTCTACACTAATTGTGAGCTATATAAACATGAATTCCTAATATTTGAAAGCAA
The DNA here is from genome assembly GCF_964212035.1 of Myotis nattereri. Classification (NCBI taxonomy): domain Eukaryota; kingdom Metazoa; phylum Chordata; class Mammalia; order Chiroptera; family Vespertilionidae; genus Myotis; species Myotis nattereri. Next base: position 1,747,894 of record NC_138083.1, read on the forward strand.
ATTCGAGTGAAAACGCTCGCTAAAGTGGCCGGAGTTGTAAATATTAGCAGTTTTCTGGTCATTTCCCTGCTTTTCACGGGTAATGTCTGTCATTGAAAACAGCAGGAAATGTAGAAAGACTCTAGTAACTTTTATTTCAAGGGTTTCTTATAAGTTTTTAATCATTTCTGGAAACTCTAATTGCGTACTTTAAGAGTTTTACGACAATTAAACAGTTTTCTAACAAGTATGTAATGGAACCGGCAGGATATTAACTGATTCACCAAAAAGACGCTAGAGAAATTCGGCCTCAGTTGTAAACATTAGCAGTATAGTCCTCACTTACAGTCTTTCTACACTAATTGTGAGCTGTATAAACATGAATTCCTAATATGTAAAAGCAAATTCAAGTGAAAACGCTCGCTAAAGTGGCCAGAGTTGTAAATATTACCAGTTTTCTGGTCATTTCACTGCTTTTCACGGGTAATGTCATTGATTGAAAACAGCAGGAAATGTAGTAAGAATCTACTAACTTTTATTGCAAGGGTTTCTTATAAGTTTTTAATCATTTCTGGAAACTCTAATTGCGTATTTTAGGAGTTTTACCACAATTAGACAGTTTTCTTACAAGTATGTAATGGAACCGGCAGGATATTAACTGATTCATCAAAAAGACGCTAGAGAAATTCGGCCTCAATTGTAAACATTAGCAGTATATTCCTCACTTAAAGTCTTTCTACACTAATTGTGAGCTGTATAAACATGAATTTCTAATATTTGAAAGCAAATTCAAGTCAAAACCCTCGCTAAAGTGGCCGGAGTTGTAAATATTAGCAGTTTTCTGGTCATTTCCCTGCTTTCCACGGGTAATGTCATTGATTGAAAAGGGCAGGAAATGTAGTAAGAATTTACTTACTTTTATTTCAAGGGTTTCTTATAAGTTTTTAATCATTTCTGGAAACTCTAATTGCGTACTTTAAGAGTTTTATGACAATTAAACAGTTTTCTTACAAGTATGTAATGGAACCGGCAGGATATTAACTGATTCATCAAAAAGACGCTCGAGAAATTCGGCCTCAGTTGTAAACATTAGCAGTATAGTCCTCACTTACAGTCTTTCTACACTAATTGTGAGCTGTATAAACCTAAATTCCTAATATTTGAAAGCAAATTCGAGTGAAAACGCTCGCTAAAGTGGCCGGAGTTGTAAATATTAGCAGTTTTCAGGTCATTTCCCTGCTTTTCACGGGTAATGTCCACCATTGAAAACAGCAGGAAATGTAGAAAGACTAGTAACTTTTATTTCAAGGGTTTCTTATAAGTTTTTAATCATTTCTGGAAACTCTAATTGCGTACTTTAAGAGTTTTACCACAATTAGAGAGTTTCCTTACAAGTATGTAATGGAACCGGCAGGATATTAACTGATTCATCAAAAAGACGCTAGAGAAATTCGGCCTCAATTGTAAACATTAGCAGTATAGTCCTCACTTACAGTCTTTCTACACTAAATTTGAGCTGTATAAACATGAATTCCTAGTATTTGAAAGCAAATTAAAGTGAAAACGCTCGCTGAAGTGGCCGGATTTGTAAATATTATCAGTTTTCTGGTCATATCACTGCTTTTCACGGGTAATGACATTGATTGAAAACAGCAGGAAATGTAGTAAGAATCTACTAACTTTTATCTCAAGGGTTTCTTATAAGTTTTTAATCATTTCTGGAAACTCTAATTGCGTATTTTAAGAGTTTTACCACAATTAGACAGTTTTCTTACAAGTATGTAATAGAACCGGCAGGATATTAACTGATTCACCAAAAAGACGCTAGAGAAATTTGGCCTCAGTTGTAAACATTAGCAGTATAGTCCTCACTTACAGTCTTTCTACACTAATTGTGACCTGTATAAACATGAATTCCTAATATTTGAAAGCAAATTCGAGTGAAAACGCTCGCTAAAGTGGCCGGAGTTGTAAATATTAGCAGTTTTCAGGTCATTTCCCTGCTTTTCACGGGTAATGTCCGTCATTGAAAACAGCAGGAAATGTAGAAAGACTCTAGTAACTTTTATTTCAAGGGTTTCTTATAAGTTTTTAATCATTTCTGGAAAATCTAATTGCGTACTTTAAGAGTTTTACGACAATTAAACAGTTTTCTAACAAGTATGTAATGGAACCGGCAGGATATTAACTGATTCACCAAAAAGACGCTAGAGAAATTCGGCCTCAGTTGTAAACATTAGCAGTATAGTCCTCACTTACAGTCTTTCTACACTAATTGTGAGCTGTATAAACATGAATTCCTAATATTTGAAAGCAAATTCAAGTGAAAACGCTCGCTAAAGTGGCCGGAGTTGTAAATATTAGCAGTTTTCTGGTCATTTCACTGCTTTTCACGGGTAATTACATTGATTGAAAACAGCAGGAAATGTAGTAAGAATCTACTAACTTTTATCTCAAGGGTTTCTTATAAGTTTTTAATCATTTCTGGAAACTCTAATTGCGTATTTTAAGAGTTTCACCACAATTAGACAGTTTTCTTACAAGTATGTACTGGAACAATGAGGATATTAACTGATTCACCAAAAAGACGCTAGAGAAATTCGGCCTCAGTTGTAAACATTAGCAGTATAGTCCTCACTTACAGTCTCTCTACACTAAATTTGAGCTGTATAAACATGAATTCCTAGTATTTGTAAGCAAATTCAAGTGAAAACGCTCTCTAAAGCGGCCGGAGTTGTAAATACTATCAGTTTTCAGGTCATTTCCCTGCTCTTCACGGGTAATGTCATTGATTGAAAACAGCAGGAAATGTAGTAAGAATCTACTAACTTTTATTGCAAGGGTTTCTTATAAGTTTTTAATCATTTCTGGAAACTCTAATTGCGTATTTTAGGAGTTTTACCACAATTAGACAGTTTTCTTACAAGTATGTAATGGAACCGGCAGGATATTAACTGATTCATCAAAAAGACGCTAGAGAAATTCGGCCTCAATTGTAAACATTAGCAGTATATTCCTCACTTAAAGTCTTTCTACACTAATTGTGAGCTGTATAAACATGAATTTCTAATATTTGAAAGCAAATTCAAGTCAAAACGCTCGCTAAAGTGGCCGGAGTTGTAAATATTACCAGTTTTCTGGTCATTTCCCTGCTTTCCACGGGTAATGTCATTGATTGAAAAGGGCAGGAAATGTAGTAAGAATTTACTTACTTTTATTTCAAGGGTTTCTTATAAGTTTTTAATCATTTCTGGAAACTCTAATTGCGTACTTTAAGAGTTTTATGACAATTAAACAGTTTTCTTACAAGTATGTAATGGAACCGGCAGGATATTAACTGATTCATCAAAAAGACGCTCGAGAAATTCGGCCTCAGTTGTAAACATTAGCAGTATAGTCCTCACTTACAGTCTTTCTACACTAATTGTGAGCTGTATAAACCTAAATTCCTAATATTTGAAAGCAAATTCGAGTGAAAACGCTCGCTAAAGTGGCCGGAGTTGTAAATATTAGCAGTTTTCAGGTCATTTCCCTGCTTTTCACGGGTAATGTCCACCATTGAAAACAGCAGGAAATGTAGAAAGACTAGTAACTTTTATTTCAAGGGTTTCTTATAAGTTTTTAATCATTTCCGGAAACTCTAATTGCGTACTTTAAGAGTTTTACCACAATTAGACAGTTTTCTTACAAGTATGTACTGGAACAATGAGGATATTAACTGATTCACCAAAAAGACGCTAGAGAAATTCGGCCTCAGTTGTAAACATAAGCAGTATAGTCCTCACTTACAGTCTTTCTACACTAAATTTGAGCTGTATAAACATGAATTCCTAGTATTTGAAAGCAAATTCAAGTGAAAACGCTAGCTAAAGTGGCCGGATTTGTAAATATTATCAGTTTTCTGGTCATTTCCCTGCATTCCACGGGTAATGTCATTGATTGAAAAAGGCAGGAAATGTAGAAAGAATCAACTAACTTTTATTTCAAAGGTTTTTTTATAAGTTTTTAATCATTTCTGGAAACTCTAATTGCGTATTTTAACAGTTTTACCACAATTAGACAGTTTTCTTACAAGTATGTAATAGAACCGACAGGATATTAACTGATTCACCAAAAAGACGCTAGAGAAATTCGGCCTCAGTTGTAAACATTAGCAGTATAGTCCTCACTTACAGTCTTTCTACACTAATTGTGAGCTATATAAACATGAATTCCTAATATTTGAAAGCAAATTCAAGTGAAAACGCTCGCTAAAGTGGCCGGAGTTGTAAATATTAGCAGTTTTCTGGTCATTTCACTGCTTTTCACGGGTAATTACATTGATTGAAAACAGCAGGAAATGTAGTAAGAATCTACTAACTTTTATCTCAAGGGTTTCTTATAAGTTTTTAATCATTTCTGGAAACTCTAATTGCGTATTTTAAGAGTTTCACCACAATTAGACAGTTTTCTTACAAGTATGTACTGGAACAATGAGGATATTAACTGATTCACCAAAAAGACGCTAGAGAAATTCGGCCTCAGTTGTAAACATTAGCAGTATAGTCCTCACTTACAGTCTCTCTACACTAAATTTGAGCTGTATAAACATGAATTCCTAGTATTTGTAAGCAAATTCAAGTGAAAACGCTCTCTAAAGCGGCCAGAGTTGTAAATACTATCAGTTTTCAGGTCATTTCCCTGCTCTTCACGGGTAATGTCATTGATTGAAAACAGCAGGAAATGTAGTGAGAATCTACTAACTTTTATTGCAAGGGTTTCTTATAAGTTTTTAATCATTTCTGGAAACTCTAATTGCGTATTTTAAGAGTTTTACCACAATTAGACAGTTTTCTTACAAGTATGTAATGGAACCGGCAGGATATTAACTGATTCATCAAAAAGACGCTAGAGGAATTCGGCCTCAGTTGTAAACATTAGCAGTATAGTCCTCACTTACAGTCTTTCTACACTAATTGTGAGCTATATAAACATGAATTCCTAATATTTGAAAGCAAATTCGAGTGAAAACGCTCGCTAAAGTGGCCGGAGTTGTAAATATTAGCAGTTTTCTGGTCATTTCCCTGCTTTTCACGGGTAATGTCTGTCATTGAAAACAGCAGGAAATGTAGAAAGACTCTAGTAACTTTTATTTCAAGGGTTTCTTATAAGTTTTTAATCATTTCTGGAAACTCTAATTGCGTACTTTAAGAGTTTTACGACAATTAAACAGTTTTCTAACAAGTATGTAATGGAACCGGCAGGATATTAACTGATTCACCAAAAAGACGCTAGAGAAATTCGGCCTCAGTTGTAAACATTAGCAGTATAGTCCTCACTTACAGTCTTTCTACACTAATTGTGAGCTGTATAAACATGAATTCCTAATATTTGAAAGCAAATTCAAGTGAAAACGCTCGCTAAAGTGGCCGGAGTTGTAAATATTAGCAGTTTTCTGGTCATTTCACTGCTTTTCACGGGTAATTACATTGATTGAAAACAGCTGGAAATGTAGTAAGAATCTACTAACTTTTATCTCAAGGGTTTCTTATAAGTTTTTAATCATTTCTGGAAACTCTAATTGCGTATTTTAAGAGTTTCACCACAATTAGACAGTTTTCTTACAAGTATGTACTGGAACAATGAGGATATTACCTGATTCACCAAAAAGACGCTAGAGAAATTCGGCCTCAGTTGTAAACATTAGCAGTATAGTCCTCACTTAGAGTCTCTCTACACTAAATTTGAGCTGTATAAACATGAATTCCTAGTATTTGTAAGCAAATTCAAGTGAAAACGCTCTCTAAAGCGGACGGAGTTGTAAATACTATCAGTTTTCAGGTCATTTCCCTGCTCTTCACGGGTAATGTCCGTCATTGAAAACAGCAGGAAATGTAGAAAGACTCTAGTAACTTTTATTTCAAGGGTTTCTTATAAGTTTTTAATCATTTCTGGAAACTCTAATTGCGTACTTTAAGAGTTTTACGACAATTAAACAGTTTTCTAACAAGTATGTAATGGAACCGGCAGGATATTAACTGATTCACCAAAAAGACGCTAGAGAAATTCGGCCTCAGTTGTAAACATTAGCAGTATAGTCCTCACTTACAGTCTTTCTACACTAATTGTGAGCTGTATAAACATGAATTCCTAATATTTGAAAGCAAATTCAAGTGAAAACGCTCGCTAAAGTGGCCGGAGTTGTAAATATTAGCAGTTTTCTGGTCATTTCACTGCTTTTCACGGGTAATTACATTGATTGAAAACAGCAGGAAATGTAGTAAGAATCTACTAACTTTTATCTCAAGGGTTTCTTATAAGTTTTTAATCATTTCTGGAAACTCTAATTGCGTATTTTAAGAGTTTCACCACAATTAGACAGTTTTCTTACAAGTATGTACTGGAACAATGAGGATATTAACTGATTCACCAAAAAGACGCTAGAGAAATTCGGCCTCAGTTGTAAACATTAGCAGTATAGTCCTCACTTACAGTCTCTCTACACTAAATTTGAGCTGTATAAACATGAATTCCTAGTATTTGTAAGCAAATTCAAGTGAAAACGCTCTCTAAAGCGGCCGGAGTTGTAAATACTATCAGTTTTCAGGTCATTTCCCTGCTCTTCACGGGTAATGTCATTGATTGAAAACAGCAGGAAATGTAGTAAGAATCTACTAACTTTTATTGCAAGGGTTTCTTATAAGTTTTTAATCATTTCTGGAAACTCTAATTGCGTATTTTAGGAGTTTTACCGCAATTAGACAGTTTTCTTACAAGTATGTAATGGAACCGGCAGGATATTAACTGATTCATCAAAAAGACGCTAGAGAAATTCGGCCTCAATTGTAAATATTAGCAGTATATTCCTCACTTAAAGTCTTTCTACACTAATTGTGAGCTGTATAAACATGAATTTCTAATATTTGAAAGCAAATTCAAGTCAAAACGCTCGCTAAAGTGGCCGGAGTTGTAAATATTAGCAGTTTTCTGGTCATTTCCCTGCTTTCCACGGGTAATGTCATTGATTGAAAAGGGCAGGAAATGTAGTAAGAATTTACTTACTTTTATTTCAAGGGTTTCTTATAAGTTTTTAATCATTTCTGGAAACTCTAATTGCGTACTTTAAGAGTTTTATGACAATTAAACAGTTTTCTTACAAGTATGTAATGGAACCGGCAGGATATTAACTGATTCATCAAAAAGACGCTCGAGAAATTCGGCCTCAGTTGTAAACATTAGCAGTATAGTCCTCACTTACAGTCTTTCTACACTAATTGTGAGCTGTATAAACCTAAATTCCTAATATTTGAAAGCAAATTCGAGTGAAAACGCTCGCTAAAGTGGCCGGAGTTGTAAATATTAGCAGTTTTCAGGTCATTTCCCTGCTTTTCACGGGTAATGTCCACCATTGAAAACAGCAGGAAATGTAGAAACACTAGTAACTTTTATTTCAAGGGTTTCTTATAAGTTTTTAATCATTTCCGGAAACTCTAATTGCGTACTTTAAGAGTTTTACCACAATTAGACAGTTTTCTTACAAGTATGTACTGGAACAATGAGGATATTAACTGATTCACCAAAAAGACGCTAGAGAAATTCGGCCTCAGTTGTAAACATAAGCAGTATAGTCCTCACTTACAGTCTTTCTACACTAAATTTGAGCTGTATAAACATGAATTCCTAGTATTTGAAAGCAAATTCAAGTGAAAACGCTAGCTAAAGTGGCCGGATTTGTAAATATTATCAGTTTTCTGGTCATTTCCCTGCATTCCACGGGTAATGTCATTGATTGAAAAAGGCAGGAAATGTAGAAAGAATCAACTAACTTTTATTTCAAAGGTTTTTTTATAAGTTTTTAATCATTTCTGGAAACTCTAATTGCGTATTTTAACAGTTTTACCACAATTAGACAGTTTTCTTACAAGTATGTAATAGAACCGACAGGATATTAACTGATTCACCAAAAAGACGCTAGAGAAATTCGGCCTCAGTTGTAAACATTAGCAGTATAGTCCTCACTTACAGTCTTTCTACACTAATTGTGAGCTATATAAACATGAATTCCTAATATTTGAAAGCAAATTCAAGTGAAAACGCTCGCTAAAGTGGTCGGAGTTGTAAATATTAGCAGTTTTCTGGTCATTTCACTGCTTTTCACGGGTAATTACATTGATTGAAAACAGCAGGAAATGTAGTAAGAATCTACTAACTTTTATCTCAAGGGTTTCTTATAAGTTTTTAATCATTTCTGGAAACTCTAATTGCGTATTTTAAGAGTTTCACCACAATTAGACAGTTTTCTTACAAGTATGTACTGGAACAATGAGGATATTAACTGATTCACCAAAAAGACGCTAGAGAAATTCGGCCTCAGTTGTAAACATTAGCAGTATAGTCCTCACTTACAGTCTCTCTACACTAAATTTGAGCTGTATAAACATGAATTCCTAGTATTTGTAAGCAAATTCAAGTGAAAACGCTCTCTAAAGCGGCCAGAGTTGTAAATACTATCAGTTTTCAGGTCATTTCCCTGCTCTTCACGGGTAATGTCATTGATTGAAAACAGCAGGAAATGTAGTGAGAATCTACTAACTTTTATTGCAAGGGTTTCTTATAAGTTTTTAATCATTTCTGGAAACTCTAATTGCGTATTTTAAGAGTTTTACCACAATTAGACAGTTTTCTTACAAGTATGTAATGGAACCGGCAGGATATTAACTGATTCATCAAAAAGACGCTAGAGGAATTCGGCCTCAGTTGTAAACATTAGCAGTATAGTCCTCACTTACAGTCTTTCTACACTAATTGTGAGCTATATAAACATGAATTCCTAATATTTGAAAGCAAATTCGAGTGAAAACGCTCGCTAAAGTGGCCGGAGTTGTAAATATTAGCAGTTTTCTGGTCATTTCCCTGCTTTTCACGGGTAATGTCTGTCATTGAAAACAGCAGGAAATGTAGAAAGACTCTAGTAACTTTTATTTCAAGGGTTTCTTATAAGTTTTTAATCATTTCTGGAAACTCTAATTGCGTACTTTAAGAGTTTTACGACAATTAAACAGTTTTCTAACAAGTATGTAATGGAACCGGCAGGATATTAACTGATTCACCAAAAAGACGCTAGAGAAATTCGGCCTCAGTTTTAAACATTAGCAGTATAGTCCTCACTTACAGTCTTTCTACACTAATTGTGAGCTGTATAAACATGAATTCCTAATATTTGAAAGCAAATTCAAGTGAAAACGCTCGCTAAAGTGGCCGGAGTTGTAAATATTAGCAGTTTTCTGGTCATTTCACTGCTTTTCACGGGTAATGACATTGATTGAAAACAGCAGGAAATGTAGTAAGAATCTACTAACTTTTATCTCAAGGGTTTCTTATAAGTTTTTAATCATTTCTGGAAACTCTAATTGCGTATTTTAAGAGTTTCACCACAATTAGACAGTTTTCTTACAAGTATGTACTGGAACAATGAGGATATTAACTGTTTCACCAAAAAGACGCTAGAGAAATTCGGCCTCAGTTGTAAACATTAGCAGTATAGTCCTCACTTACAGTCTCTCTACACTAAATTTGAGCTGTATAAACATGAATTCCTAGTATTTGAAAGCAAATTCAAGTGAAAACGCTAGCTAAAGTGGCCGGATTTGTAAATATTATCAGTTTTCTGGTCATTTCCCTGCTTTTCACGGGTAATGTCTGTCATTGAAAACAGCAGGAAATGTAGAAAGACTCTAGTAACTTTTATTTCAAGGGTTTCTTATAAGTTTTTAATCATTTCTGGAAACTCTAATTGCGTACTTTAAGAGTTTTACGACAATTAAACAGTTTTCTAACAAGTATGTAATGGAACCGGCAGGATATTAACTGATTCACCAAAAAGACGCTAGAGAAATTCGGCCTCAGTTGTAAACATTACCAGTATAGTCCTCACTTACAGTCTTTCTACACTAATTGTGAGCTGTATAAACATGAATTCCTAATATTTGAAAGCAAATTCAAGTGAAAACGCTCGCTAAAGTGGCCGGAGTTGTAAATATTAGCAGTTTTCTGGTCATTTCACTGCTTTTCACGGGTAATTACATTGATTGAAAACAGCTGGAAATGTAGTAAGAATCTACTAACTTTTATCTCAAGGGTTTCTTATAAGTTTTTAATCATTTCTGGAAACTCTAATTGCGTATTTTAAGAGTTTTACCACAATTAGACAGTTTTCTTACAAGTATGTACTGGAACAATGAGGATATTACCTGATTCACCAAAAAGGCGCTAGAGAAATTCGGCCTCAGTTGTAAACATTAGCAGTATAGTCCTCACTTACAGTCTCTCTACACTAAATTTGAGCTGTATAAACATGAATTCCTAGTATTTGTAAGCAAATTCAAGTGAAAACGCTCTCTAAAGCGGCCGGAGTTGTAAATATTATCAGTTTTCTGGTCATTTCCCTGCTCTTCACGGGTAATGTCATTGATTGAAAACAGCAGGAAATGTAGTAAGAATCTACTAACTTTTATCTCAAGGGTTTCTTATAAGTTTTTAATCATTTCTGGAAACTCTAATTGCGTATTTTAAGAGTTTCACCACAATTAGACAGTTTTCTTACAAGTATGTACTGGAACAATGAGGATATTAACTGATTCACCAAAAAGACGCTAGAGAAATTCGGCCTCAGTTGTAAACATTAGCAGTATAGTCCTCACTTACAGTCTCTCTACACTAAATTTGAGCTGTATAAACATGAATTCCTAGTATTTGTAAGCAAATTCAAGTGAAAACGCTCTCTAAAGCGGCCAGAGTTGTAAATATTACCAGTTTTCTGGTCATTTCACTGCTTTTCACGGGTAATGTCATTGATTGAAAACAGCAGGAAATGTAGTAAGAATCTACTAACTTTTATTGCAAGGGTTTCTTATAAGTTTTTAATCATTTCTGGAAACTCTAATTGCGTATTTTAGGAGTTTTACCACAATTAGACAGTTTTCTTACAAGTATGTAATGGAACCGGCAGGATATTAACTGATTCATCAAAAAGACGCTAGAGAAATTCGGCCTCAATTGTAAACATTAGCAGTATATTCCTCACTTAAAGTCTTTCTACACTAATTGTGAGCTGTATAAACATGAATTTCTAATATTTGAAAGCAAATTCAAGTCAAAACCCTCGCTAAAGTGGCCGGAGTTGTAAATATTAGCAGTTTTCTGGTCATTTCCCTGCTTTCCACGGGTAATGTCATTGATTGAAAAGGGCAGGAAATGTAGTAAGAATTTACTTACTTTTATTTCAAGGGTTTCTTATAAGTTTTTAATCATTTCTGGAAACTCTAATTGCGTACTTTAAGAGTTTTATGACAATTAAACAGTTTTCTTACAAGTATGTAATGGAACCGGCAGGATATTAACTGATTCATCAAAAAGACGCTCGAGAAATTCGGCCTCAGTTGTAAACATTAGCAGTATAGTCCTCACTTACAGTCTTTCTACACTAATTGTGAGCTGTATAAACCTAAATTCCTAATATTTGAAAGCAAATTCGAGTGAAAACGCTCGCTAAAGTGGCCGGAGTTGTAAATATTAGCAGTTTTCAGGTCATTTCCCTGCTTTTCACGGGTAATGTCCACCATTGAAAACAGCAGGAAATGTAGAAAGACTAGTAACTTTTATTTCAAGGGTTTCTTATAAGTTTTTAATCATTTCTGGAAACTCTAATTGCGTACTTTAAGAGTTTTACCACAATTAGAGAGTTTCCTTACAAGTATGTAATGGAACCGGCAGGATATTAACTGATTCATCAAAAAGACGCTAGAGAAATTCGGCCTCAATTGTAAACATTAGCAGTATAGTCCTCACTTACAGTCTTTCTACACTAAATTTGAGCTGTATAAACATGAATTCCTAGTATTTGAAAGCAAATTAAAGTGAAAACGCTCGCTGAAGTGGCCGGATTTGTAAATATTATCAGTTTTCTGGTCATATCACTGCTTTTCACGGGTAATGACATTGATTGAAAACAGCAGGAAATGTAGTAAGAATCTACTAACTTTTATCTCAAGGGTTTCTTATAAGTTTTTAATCATTTCTGGAAACTCTAATTGCGTATTTTAAGAGTTTTACCACAATTAGACAGTTTTCTTACAAGTATGTAATAGAACCGGCAGGATATTAACTGATTCACCAAAAAGACGCTAGAGAAATTTGGCCTCAGTTGTAAACATTAGCAGTATAGTCCTCACTTACAGTCTTTCTACACTAATTGTGACCTGTATAAACATGAATTCCTAATATTTGAAAGCAAATTCGAGTGAAAACGCTCGCTAAAGTGGCCGGAGTTGTAAATATTAGCAGTTTTCAGGTCATTTCCCTGCTTTTCACGGGTAATGTCCGTCATTGAAAACAGCAGGAAATGTAGAAAGACTCTAGTAACTTTTATTTCAAGGGTTTCTTATAAGTTTTTAATCATTTCTGGAAACTCTAATTGCGTACTTTAAGAGTTTTACGACAATTAAACAGTTTTCTAACAAGTATGTAATGGAACCGGCAGGATATTAACTGATTCACCAAAAAGACGCTAGAGAAATTCGGCCTCAGTTGTAAACATTAGCAGTATAGTCCTCACTTACAGTCTTTCTACACTAATTGTGAGCTGTATAAACATGAATTCCTAATATTTGAAAGCAAATTCAAGTGAAAACGCTCGCTAAAGTGGCCGGAGTTGTAAATATTAGCAGTTTTCTGGTCATTTCACTGCTTTTCACGGGTAATTACATTGATTGAAAACAGCAGGAAATGTAGTAAGAATCTACTAACTTTTATCTCAAGGGTTTCTTATAAGTTTTTAATCATTTCTGGAAACTCTAATTGCGTATTTTAAGAGTTTCACCACAATTAGACAGTTTTCTTACAAGTATGTACTGGAACAATGAGGATATTAACTGATTCACCAAAAAGACGCTAGAGAAATTCGGCCTCAGTTGTAAACATTAGCAGTATAGTCCTCACTTACAGTCTCTCTACACTAAATTTGAGCTGTATAAACATGAATTCCTAGTATTTGTAAGCAAATTCAAGTGAAAACGCTCTCTAAAGCGGCCGGAGTTGTAAATACTATCAGTTTTCAGGTCATTTCCCTGCTCTTCACGGGTAATGTCATTGATTGAAAACAGCAGGAAATGTAGTAAGAATCTACTAACTTTTATTGCAAGGGTTTCTTATAAGTTTTTAATCATTTCTGGAAACTCTAATTGCGTATTTTAGGAGTTTTACCACAATTAGACAGTTTTCTTACAAGTATGTAATGGAACCGGCAGGATATTAACTGATTCATCAAAAAGACGCTAGAGAAATTCGGCCTCAATTGTAAACATTAGCAGTATATTCCTCACTTAAAGTCTTTCTACACTAATTGTGAGCTGTATAAACATGAATTTCTAATATTTGAAAGCAAATTCAAGTCAAAACGCTCGCTAAAGTGGCCGGAGTTGTAAATATTAGCAGTTTTCTGGTCATTTCCCTGCTTTCCACGGGTAATGTCATTGATTGAAAAGGGCAGGAAATGTAGTAAGAATTTACTTACTTTTATTTCAAGGGTTTCTTATAAGTTTTTAATCATTTCTGGAAACTCTAATTGCGTACTTTAAGAGTTTTATGACAATTAAACAGTTTTCTTACAAGTATGTAATGGAACCGGCAGGATATTAACTGATTCATCAAAAAGACGCTCGAGAAATTCGGCCTCAGTTGTAAACATTAGCAGTATAGTCCTCACTTACAGTCTTTCTACACTAATTGTGAGCTGTATAAACCTAAATTCCTAATATTTGAAAGCAAATTCGAGTGAAAACGCTCGCTAAAGTGGCCGGAGTTGTAAATATTAGCAGTTTTCAGGTCATTTCCCTGCTTTTCACGGGTAATGTCCACCATTGAAAACAGCAGGAAATGTAGAAAGACTAGTAACTTTTATTTCAAGGGTTTCTTATAAGTTTTTAATCATTTCCGGAAACTCTAATTGCGTACTTTAAGAGTTTTACCACAATTAGACAGTTTTCTTACAAGTATGTACTGGAACAATGAGGATATTAACTGATTCACCAAAAAGACGCTAGAGAAATTCGGCCTCAGTTGTAAACATAAGCAGTATAGTCCTCACTTACAGTCTTTCTACACTAAATTTGAGCTGTATAAACATGAATTCCTAGTATTTGAAAGCAAATTCAAGTGAAAACGCTAGCTAAAGTGGCCGGATTTGTAAATATTATCAGTTTTCTGGTCATTTCCCTGCATTCCACGGGTAATGTCATTGATTGAAAAAGGCAGGAAATGTAGAAAGAATCAACTAACTTTTATTTCAAAGGTTTTTTTATAAGTTTTTAATCATTTCTGGAAACTCTAATTGCGTATTTTAACAGTTTTACCACAATTAGACAGTTTTCTTACAAGTATGTAATAGAACCGACAGGATATTAACTGATTCACCAAAAAGACGCTAGAGAAATTCGGCCTCAGTTGTAAACATTAGCAGTATAGTCCTCACTTACAGTCTTTCTACACTAATTGTGAGCTATATAAACATGAATTCCTAATATTTGAAAGCAAATTCAAGTGAAAACGCTCGCTAAAGTGGCCGGAGTTGTAAATATTAGCAGTTTTCTGGTCATTTCACTGCTTTTCACGGGTAATTACATTGATTGAAAACAGCAGGAAATGTAGTAATAATCTACTAACTTTTATCTCAAGGGTTTCTTATAAGTTTTTAATCATTTCTGGAAACTCTAATTGCGTATTTTAAGAGTTTCACCACAATTAGACAGTTTTCTTACAAGTATGTACTGGAACAATGAGGATATTAACTGATTCACCAAAAAGACGCTAGAGAAATTCGGCCTCAGTTGTAAACATTAGCAGTATAGTCCTCACTTACAGTCTCTCTACACTAAATTTGAGCTGTATAAACATGAATTCCTAGTATTTGTAAGCAAATTCAAGTGAAAACGCTCTCTAAAGCGGCCAGAGTTGTAAATACTATCAGTTTTCAGGTCATTTCCCTGCTCTTCACGGGTAATGTCATTGATTGAAAACAGCAGGAAATGTAGTGAGAATCTACTAACTTTTATTGCAAGGGTTTCTTATAAGTTTTTAATCATTTCTGGAAACTCTAATTGCGTATTTTAAGAGTTTTACCACAATTAGACAGTTTTCTTACAAGTATGTAATGGAACCGGCAGGATATTAACTGATTCATCAAAAAGACGCTAGAGGAATTCGGCCTCAGTTGTAAACATTAGCAGTATAGTCCTCACTTACAGTCTTTCTACACTAATTGTGAGCTATATAAACATGAATTCCTAATATTTGAAAGCAAATTCGAGTGAAAACGCTCGCTAAAGTGGCCGGAGTTGTAAATATTAGCAGTTTTCTGGTCATTTCCCTGCTTTTCACGGGTAATGTCTGTCATTGAAAACAGCAGGAAATGTAGAAAGACTCTAGTAACTTTTATTTCAAGGGTTTCTTATAAGTTTTTAATCATTTCTGGAAACTCTAATTGCGTACTTTAAGAGTTTTACGACAATTAAACAGTTTTCTAACAAGTATGTAATGGAACCGGCAGGATATTAACTGATTCAGCAAAAAGACGCTAGAGAAATTCGGCCTCAGTTGTAAACATTAGCAGTATAGTCCTCACTTACAGTCTTTCTACACTAATTGTGAGCTGTATAAACATGAATTCCTAATATTTGAAAGCAAATTCAAGTGAAAACGCTCGCTAAAGTGGCCGGAGTTGTAAATATTAGCAGTTTTCTGGTCATTTCACTGCTTTTCACGGGTAATTACATTGATTGAAAACAGCTGGAAATGTAGTAAGAATCTACTAACTTTTATCTCAAGGGTTTCTTATAAGTTTTTAATCATTTCTGGAAACTCTAATTGCGTATTTTAAGAGTTTCACCACAATTAGACAGTTTTCTTACAAGTATGTACTGGAACAATGAGGATATTACCTGATTCACCAAAAAGACGCTAGAGAAATTCGGCCTCAGTTGTAAACATTAGCAGTATAGTCCTCACTTAGAGTCTCTCTACACTAAATTTGAGCTGTATAAACATGAATTCCTAGTATTTGTAAGCAAATTCAAGTGAAAACGCTCTCTAAAGCGGCCGGAGTTGTAAATACTATCAGTTTTCAGGTCATTTCCCTGCTCTTCACGGGTAATGTCCGTCATTGAAAACAGCAGGAAATGTAGAAAGACTCTAGTAACTTTTATTTCAAGGGTTTCTTATAAGTTTTTAATCATTTCTGGAAACTCTAATTGCGTACTTTAAGAGTTTTACGACAATTAAACAGTTTTCTAACAAGTATGTAATGGAACCGGCAGGATATTAACTGATTCACCAAAAAGACGCTAGAGAAATTCGGCCTCAGTTGTAAACATTAGCAGTATAGTCCTCACTTACAGTCTTTCTACACTAGTTGTGAGCTGTATAAACATGAATTCCTAATATTTGAAAGCAAATTCAAGTGAAAACGCTCGCTAAAGTGGCCGGAGTTGTAAATATTAGCAGTTTTCTGGTCATTTCACTGCTTTTCACGGGTAATTACATTGATTGAAAACAGCAGGAAATGTAGTAAGAATCTACTAACTTTTATCTCAAGGGTTTCTTATAAGTTTTTAATCATTTCTGGAAACTCTAATTGCGTATTTTAAGAGTTTCACCACAATTAGACAGTTTTCTTACAAGTATGTACTGGAACAATGAGGATATTAACTGATTCACCAAAAAGACGCTAGAGAAATTCGGCCTCAGTTGTAAACATTAGCAGTATAGTCCTCACTTACAGTCTCTCTACACTAAATTTGAGCTGTATAAACATGAATTCCTAGTATTTGTAAGCAAATTCAAGTGAAAACGCTCTCTAAAGCGGCCGGAGTTGTAAATACTATCAGTTTTCAGGTCATTTCCCTGCTCTTCACGGGTAATGTCATTGATTGAAAACAGCAGGAAATGTAGTAAGAATCTACTAACTTTTATTGCAAGGGTTTCTTATAAGTTTTTAATCATTTCTGGAAACTCTAATTGCGTATTTTAGGAGTTTTACCGCAATTAGACAGTTTTCTTACAAGTATGTAATGGAACCGGCAGGATATTAACTGATTCATCAAAAAGACGCTAGAGAAATTCGGCCTCAATTGTAAATATTAGCAGTATATTCCTCACTTAAAGTCTTTCTACACTAATTGTGAGCTGTATAAACATGAATTTCTAATATTTGAAAGCAAATTCAAGTCAAAACGCTCGCTAAAGTGGCCGGAGTTGTAAATATTAGCAGTTTTCTGGTCATTTCCCTGCTTTCCACGGGTAATGTCATTGATTGAAAAGGGCAGGAAATGTAGTAAGAATTTACTTACTTTTATTTCAAGGGTTTCTTATAAGTTTTTAATCATTTCTGGAAACTCTAATTGCGTACTTTAAGAGTTTTATGACAATTAAACAGTTTTCTTACAAGTATGTAATGGAACCGGCAGGATATTAACTGATTCATCAAAAAGACGCTCGAGAAATTCGGCCTCAGTTGTAAACATTAGCAGTATAGTCCTCACTTACAGTCTTTCTACACTAATTGTGAGCTGTATAAACCTAAATTCCTAATATTTGAAAGCAAATTCGAGTGAAAACGCTCGCTAAAGTGGCCGGAGTTGTAAATATTAGCAGTTTTCAGGTCATTTCCCTGCTTTTCACGGGTAATGTCCACCATTGAAAACAGCAGGAAATGTAGAAAGACTAGTAACTTTTATTTCAAGGGTTTCTTATAAGTTTTTAATCATTTCTGGAAACTCTAATTGCGTACTTTAAGAGTTTTACCACAATTAGAGAGTTTCCTTACAAGTATGTAATGGAACCGGCAGGATATTAACTGATTCATCAAAAAGACGCTAGAGAAATTCGGCCTCAATTGTAAACATTAGCAGTATAGTCCTCACTTACAGTCTTTCTACACTAAATTTGAGCTGTATAAACATGAATTCCTAGTATTTGAAAGCAAATTAAAGTGAAAACGCTCGCTGAAGTGGCCGGATTTGTAAATATTATCAGTTTTCTGGTCATATCACTGCTTTTCACGGGTAATGACATTGATTGAAAACAGCAGGAAATGTAGTAAGAATCTACTAACTTTTATCTCAAGGGTTTCTTATAAGTTTTTAATCATTTCTGGAAACTCTAATTGCGTATTTTAAGAGTTTCACCACAATTAGACAGTTTTCTTACAAGTATGTACTGGAACAATGAGGATATTAACTGATTCACCAAAAAGACGCTAGAGAAATTCGGCCTCAGTTGTAAACATTAGCAGTATAGTCCTCACTTACAGTCTCTCTACACTAAATTTGAGCTGTATAAACATGAATTCCTAGTATTTGTAAGCAAATTCAAGTGAAAACGCTCTCTAAAGCGGCCGGAGTTGTAAATACTATCAGTTTTCAGGTCATTTCCCTGCTCTTCACGGGTAATGTCATTGATTGAAAACAGCAGGAAATGTAGTAAGAATCTACTAACTTTTATTGCAAGGGTTTCTTATAAGTTTTTAATCATTTCTGGAAACTCTAATTGCGTATTTTAGGAGTTTTACCGCAATTAGACAGTTTTCTTACAAGTATGTAATGGAACCGGCAGGATATTAACTGATTCATCAAAAAGACGCTAGAGAAATTCGGCCTCAATTGTAAATATTAGCAGTATATTCCTCACTTAAAGTCTTTCTACACTAATTGTGAGCTGTATAAACATGAATTTCTAATATTTGAAAGCAAATTCAAGTCAAAACGCTCGCTAAAGTGGCCGGAGTTGTAAATATTAGCAGTTTTCTGGTCATTTCCCTGCTTTCCACGGGTAATGTCATTGATTGAAAAGGGCAGGAAATGTAGTAAGAATTTACTTACTTTTATTTCAAGGGTTTCTTATAAGTTTTTAATCATTTCTGGAAACTCTAATTGCGTACTTTAAGAGTTTTATGACAATTAAACAGTTTTCTTACAAGTATGTAATGGAACCGGCAGGATATTAACTGATTCATCAAAAAGACGCTCGAGAAATTCGGCCTCAGTTGTAAACATTAGCAGTATAGTCCTCACTTACAGTCTTTCTACACTAATTGTGAGCTGTATAAACCTAAATTCCTAATATTTGAAAGCAAATTCGAGTGAAAACGCTCGCTAAAGTGGCCGGAGTTGTAAATATTAGCAGTTTTCAGGTCATTTCCCTGCTTTTCACGGGTAATGTCCACCATTGAAAACAGCAGGAAATGTAGAAAGACTAGTAACTTTTATTTCAAGGGTTTCTTATAAGTTTTTAATCATTTCTGGAAACTCTAATTGCGTACTTTAAGAGTTTTACCACAATTAGAGAGTTTCCTTACAAGTATGTAATGGAACCGGCAGGATATTAACTGATTCATCAAAAAGACGCTAGAGAAATTCGGCCTCAATTGTAAACATTAGCAGTATAGTCCTCACTTACAGTCTTTCTACACTAAATTTGAGCTGTATAAACATGAATTCCTAGTATTTGAAAGCAAATTAAAGTGAAAACGCTCGCTGAAGTGGCCGGATTTGTAAATATTATCAGTTTTCTGGTCATATCACTGCTTTTCACGGGTAATGACATTGATTGAAAACAGCAGGAAATGTAGTAAGAATCTACTAACTTTTATCTCAAGGGTTTCTTATAAGTTTTTAATCATTTCTGGAAACTCTAATTGCGTATTTTAAGAGTTTTACCACAATTAGACAGTTTTCTTACAAGTATGTAATAGAACCGGCAGGATATTAACTGATTCACCAAAAAGACGCTAGAGAAATTTGGCCTCAGTTGTAAACATTAGCAGTATAGTCCTCACTTACAGTCTTTCTACACTAATTGTGACCTGTATAAACATGAATTCCTAATATTTGAAAGCAAATTCGAGTGAAAACGCTCGCTAAAGTGGCCGGAGTTGTAAATATTAGCAGTTTTCAGGTCATTTCCCTGCTTTTCACGGGTAATGTCCGTCATTGAAAACAGCAGGAAATGTAGAAAGACTCTAGTAACTTTTATTTCAAGGGTTTCTTATAAGTTTTTAATCATTTCTGGAAACTCTAATTGCGTACTTTAAGAGTTTTACGACAATTAAACAGTTTTCTAACAAGTATGTAATGGAACCGGCAGGATATTAACTGATTCACCAAAAAGACGCTAGAGAAATTCGGCCTCAGTTGTAAACATTAGCAGTATAGTCCTCACTTACAGTCTTTCTACACTAATTGTGAGCTGTATAAACATGAATTCCTAATATTTGAAAGCAAATTCAAGTGAAAACGCTCGCTAAAGTGGCCGGAGTTGTAAATATTAGCAGTTTTCTGGTCATTTCACTGCTTTTCACGGGTAATTACATTGATTGAAAACAGCAGGAAATGTAGTAAGAATCTACTAACTTTTATCTCAAGGGTTTCTTATAAGTTTTTAATCATTTCTGGAAACTCTAATTGCGTATTTTAAGAGTTTCACCACAATTAGACAGTTTTCTTACAAGTATGTACTGGAACAATGAGGATATTAACTGATTCACCAAAAAGACGCTAGAGAAATTCGGCCTCAGTTGTAAACATTAGCAGTATAGTCCTCACTTACAGTCTCTCTACACTAAATTTGAGCTGTATAAACATGAATTCCTAGTATTTGTAAGCAAATTCAAGTGAAAACGCTCTCTAAAGCGGCCGGAGTTGTAAATACTATCAGTTTTCAGGTCATTTCCCTGCTCTTCACGGGTAATGTCATTGATTGAAAACAGCAGGAAATGTAGTAAGAATCTACTAACTTTTATTGCAAGGGTTTCTTATAAGTTTTTAATCATTTCTGGAAACTCTAATTGCGTATTTTAGGAGTTTTACCACAATTAGACAGTTTTCTTACAAGTATGTAATGGAACCGGCAGGATATTAACTGATTCATCAAAAAGACGCTAGAGAAATTCGGCCTCAATTGTAAACATTAGCAGTATATTCCTCACTTAAAGTCTTTCTACACTAATTGTGAGCTGTATAAACATGAATTTCTAATATTTGAAAGCAAATTCAAGTCAAAACGCTCGCTAAAGTGGCCGGAGTTGTAAATATTAGCAGTTTTCTGGTCATTTCCCTGCTTTCCACGGGTAATGTCATTGATTGAAAAGGGCAGGAAATGTAGTAAGAATTTACTTACTTTTATTTCAAGGGTTTCTTATAAGTTTTTAATCATTTCTGGAAACTCTAATTGCGTACTTTAAGAGTTTTATGACAATTAAACAGTTTTCTTACAAGTATGTAATGGAACCGGCAGGATATTAACTGATTCATCAAAAAGACGCTCGAGAAATTCGGCCTCAGTTGTAAACATTAGCAGTATAGTCCTCACTTACAGTCTTTCTACACTAATTGTGAGCTGTATAAACCTAAATTCCTAATATTTGAAAGCAAATTCGAGTGAAAACGCTCGCTAAAGTGGCCGGAGTTGTAAATATTAGCAGTTTTCAGGTCATTTCCCTGCTTTTCACGGGTAATGTCCACCATTGAAAACAGCAGGAAATGTAGAAAGACTAGTAACTTTTATTTCAAGGGTTTCTTATAAGTTTTTAATCATTTCCGGAAACTCTAATTGCGTACTTTAAGAGTTTTACCACAATTAGACAGTTTTCTTACAAGTATGTACTGGAACAATGAGGATATTAACTGATTGACCAAAAAGACGCTAGAGAAATTCGGCCTCAGTTGTAAACATAAGCAGTATAGTCCTCACTTACAGTCTTTCTACACTAAATTTGAGCTGTATAAACATGAATTCCTAGTATTTGAAAGCAAATTCAAGTGAAAACGCTAGCTAAAGTGGCCGGATTTGTAAATATTATCAGTTTTCTGGTCATTTCCCTGCATTCCACGGGTAATGTCATTGATTGAAAAAGGCAGGAAATGTAGAAAGAATCAACTAACTTTTATTTCAAAGGTTTTTTTATAAGTTTTTAATCATTTCTGGAAACTCTAATTGCGTATTTTAACAGTTTTACCACAATTAGACAGTTTTCTTACAAGTATGTAATAGAACCGACAGGATATTAACTGATTCACCAAAAAGACGCTAGAGAAATTCGGCCTCAGTTGTAAACATTAGCAGTATAGTCCTCACTTACAGTCTTTCTACACTAATTGTGAGCTATATAAACATGAATTCCTAATATTTGAAAGCAAATTCAAGTGAAAACGCTCGCTAAAGTGGCCGGAGTTGTAAATATTAGCAGTTTTCTGGTCATTTCACTGCTTTTCACGGGTAATTACATTGATTGAAAACAGCAGGAAATGTAGTAAGAATCTACTAACTTTTATCTCAAGGGTTTCTTATAAGTTTTTAATCATTTCTGGAAACTCTAATTGCGTATTTTAAGAGTTTCACCACAATTAGACAGTTTTCTTACAAGTATGTACTGGAACAATGAGGATATTAACTGATTCACCAAAAAGACGCTAGAGAAATTCGGCCTCAGTTGTAAACATTAGCAGTATAGTCCTCACTTACAGTCTCTCTACACTAAATTTGAGCTGTATAAACATGAATTCCTAGTATTTGTAAGCAAATTCAAGTGAAAACGCTCTCTAAAGCGGCCAGAGTTGTAAATACTATCAGTTTTCAGGTCATTTCCCTGCTCTTCACGGGTAATGTCATTGATTGAAAACAGCAGGAAATGTAGTGAGAATCTACTAACTTTTATTGCAAGGGTTTCTTATAAGTTTTTAATCATTTCTGGAAACTCTAATTGCGTATTTTAAGAGTTTTACCACAATTAGACAGTTTTCTTACAAGTATGTAATGGAACCGGCAGGATATTAACTGATTCATCAAAAAGACGCTAGAGGAATTCGGCCTCAGTTGTAAACATTAGCAGTATAGTCCTCACTTACAGTCTTTCTACACTAATTGTGAGCTATATAAACATGAATTCCTAATATTTGAAAGCAAATTCGAGTGAAAACGCTCGCTAAAGTGGCCGGAGTTGTAAATATTAGCAGTTTTCTGGTCATTTCCCTGCTTTTCACGGGTAATGTCTGTCATTGAAAACAGCAGGAAATGTAGAAAGACTCTAGTAACTTTTATTTCAAGGGTTTCTTATAAGTTTTTAATCATTTCTGGAAACTCTAATTGCGTACTTTAAGAGTTTTACGACAATTAAACAGTTTTCTAACAAGTATGTAATGGAACCGGCAGGATATTAACTGATTCAGCAAAAAGACGCTAGAGAAATTCGGCCTCAGTTGTAAACATTAGCAGTATAGTCCTCACTTACAGTCTTTCTACACTAATTGTGAGCTGTATAAACATGAATTCCTAATATTTGAAAGCAAATTCAAGTGAAAACGCTCGCTAAAGTGGCCGGAGTTGTAAATATTAGCAGTTTTCTGGTCATTTCACTGCTTTTCACGGGTAATTACATTGATTGAAAACAGCTGGAAATGTAGTAAGAATCTACTAACTTTTATCTCAAGGGTTTCTTATAAGTTTTTAATCATTTCTGGAAACTCTAATTGCGTATTTTAAGAGTTTCACCACAATTAGACAGTTTTCTTACAAGTATGTACTGGAACAATGAGGATATTACCTGATTCACCAAAAAGACGCTAGAGAAATTCGGCCTCAGTTGTAAACATTAGCAGTATAGTCCTCACTTAGAGTCTCTCTACACTAAATTTGAGCTGTATAAACATGAATTCCTAGTATTTTTAAGCAAATTCAAGTGAAAACGCTCTCTAAAGCGGCCGGAGTTGTAAATACTATCAGTTTTCAGGTCATTTCCCTGCTCTTCACGGGTAATGTCCGTCATTGAAAACAGCAGGAAATGTAGAAAGACTCTAGTAACTTTTATTTCAAGGGTTTCTTATAAGTTTTTAATCATTTCTGGAAACTCTAATTGCGTACTTTAAGAGTTTTACGACAATTAAACAGTTTTCTAACAAGTATGTAATGGAACCGGCAGGATATTAACTGATTCACCAAAAAGACGCTAGAGAAATTCGGCCTCAGTTGTAAACATTAGCAGTATAGTCCTCACTTACAGTCTTTCTACACTAATTGTGAGCTGTATAAACATGAATTCCTAATATTTGAAAGCAAATTCAAGTGAAAACGCTCGCTAAAGTGGCCGGAGTTGTAAATATTAGCAGTTTTCTGGTCATTTCACTGCTTTTCACGGGTAATTACATTGATTGAAAACAGCAGGAAATGTAGTAAGAATCTACTAACTTTTATCTCAAGGGTTTCTTATAAGTTTTTAATCATTTCTGGAAACTCTAATTGCGTATTTTAAGAGTTTCACCACAATTAGACAGTTTTCTTACAAGTATGTACTGGAACAATGAGGATATTAACTGATTCACCAAAAAGACGCTAGAGAAATTCGGCCTCAGTTGTAAACATTAGCAGTATAGTCCTCACTTACAGTCTCTCTACACTAAATTTGAGCTGTATAAACATGAATTCCTAGTATTTGTAAGCAAATTCAAGTGAAAACGCTCTCTAAAGCGGCCGGAGTTGTAAATACTATCAGTTTTCAGGTCATTTCCCTGCTCTTCACGGGTAATGTCATTGATTGAAAACAGCAGGAAATGTAGTAAGAATCTACTAACTTTTATTGCAAGGGTTTCTTATAAGTTTTTAATCATTTCTGGAAACTCTAATTGCGTATTTTAGGAGTTTTACCGCAATTAGACAGTTTTCTTACAAGTATGTAATGGAACCGGCAGGATATTAACTGATTCATCAAAAAGACGCTAGAGAAATTCGGCCTCAATTGTAAATATTAGCAGTATATTCCTCACTTAAAGTCTTTCTACACTAATTGTGAGCTGTATAAACATGAATTTCTAATATTTGAAAGCAAATTCAAGTCAAAACGCTCGCTAAAGTGGCCGGAGTTGTAAATATTAGCAGTTTTCTGGTCATTTCCCTGCTTTCCACGGGTAATGTCATTGATTGAAAAGGGCAGGAAATGTAGTAAGAATTTACTTACTTTTATTTCAAGGGTTTCTTATAAGTTTTTAATCATTTCTGGAAACTCTAATTGCGTACTTTAAGAGTTTTATGACAATTAAACAGTTTTCTTACAAGTATGTAATGGAACCGGCAGGATATTAACTGATTCATCAAAAAGACGCTCGAGAAATTCGGCCTCAGTTGTAAACATTAGCAGTATAGTCCTCACTTACAGTCTTTCTACACTAATTGTGAGCTGTATAAACCTAAATTCCTAATATTTGAAAGCAAATTCGAGTGAAAACGCTCGCTAAAGTGGCCGGAGTTGTAAATATTAGCAGTTTTCAGGTCATTTCCCTGCTTTTCACGGGTAATGTCCACCATTGAAAACAGCAGGAAATGTAGAAAGACTAGTAACTTTTATTTCAAGGGTTTCTTATAAGTTTTTAATCATTTCCGGAAACTCTAATTGCGTACTTTAAGAGTTTTACCACAATTAGACAGTTTTCTTACAAGTATGTACTGGAACAATGAGGATATTAACTGATTCACCAAAAAGACGCTAGAGAAATTCGGCCTCAGTTGTAAACATAAGCAGTATAGTCCTCACTTACAGTCTTTCTACACTAAATTTGAGCTGTATAAACATGAATTCCTAGTATTTGAAAGCAAATTCAAGTGAAAACGCTAGCTAAAGTGGCCGGATTTGTAAATATTATCAGTTTTCTGGTCATTTCCCTGCATTCCACGGGTAATGTCATTGATTGAAAAAGGCAGGAAATGTAGAAAGAATCAACTAACTTTTATTTCAAAGGTTTTTTTATAAGTTTTTAATCATTTCTGGAAACTCTAATTGCGTATTTTAACAGTTTTACCACAATTAGACAGTTTTCTTACAAGTATGTAATAGAACCGACAGGATATTAACTGATTCACCAAAAAGACGCTAGAGAAATTCGGCCTCAGTTGTAAACATTAGCAGTATAGTCCTCACTTACAGTCTTTCTACACTAATTGTGAGCTATATAAACATGAATTCCTAATATTTGAAAGCAAATTCAAGTGAAAACGCTCGCTAAAGTGGCCGGAGTTGTAAATATTAGCAGTTTTCTGGTCATTTCACTGCTTTTCACGGGTAATTACATTGATTGAAAACAGCAGGAAATGTAGTAAGAATCTACTAACTTTTATCTCAAGGGTTTCTTATAAGTTTTTAATCATTTCTGGAAACTCTAATTGCGTATTTTAAGAGTTTCACCACAATTAGACAGTTTTCTTACAAGTATGTACTGGAACAATGAGGATATTAACTGATTCACCAAAAAGACGCTAGAGAAATTCGGCCTCAGTTGTAAACATTAGCAGTATAGTCCTCACTTACAGTCTCTCTACACTAAATTTGAGCTGTATAAACATGAATTCCTAGTATTTGTAAGCAAATTCAAGTGAAAACGCTCTCTAAAGCGGCCAGAGTTGTAAATACTATCAGTTTTCAGGTCATTTCCCTGCTCTTCACGGGTAATGTCATTGATTGAAAACAGCAGGAAATGTAGTGAGAATCTACTAACTTTTATTGCAAGGGTTTCTTATAAGTTTTTAATCATTTCTGGAAACTCTAATTGCGTATTTTAAGAGTTTTACCACAATTAGACAGTTTTCTTACAAGTATGTAATGGAACCGGCAGGATATTAACTGATTCATCAAAAAGACGCTAGAGGAATTCGGCCTCAGTTGTAAACATTAGCAGTATAGTCCTCACTTACAGTCTTTCTACACTAATTGTGAGCTATATAAACATGAATTCCTAATATTTGAAAGCAAATTCGAGTGAAAACGCTCGCTAAAGTGGCCGGATTTGTAAATATTATCAGTTTTCTGGTCATTTCCCTGCTTTTCACGGGTAATGTCTGTCATTGAAAACAGCAGGAAATGTAGAAAGACTCTAGTAACTTTTATTTCAAGGGTTTCTTATAAGTTTTTAATCATTTCTGGAAACTCTAATTGCGTACTTTAAGAGTTTTACGACAATTAAACAGTTTTCTAACAAGTATGTAATGGAACCGGCAGGATATTAACTGATTCACCAAAAAGACGCTAGAGAAATTCGGCCTCAGTTGTAAACATTACCAGTATAGTCCTCACTTACAGTCTTTCTACACTAATTGTGAGCTGTATAAACATGAATTCCTAATATTTGAAAGCAAATTCAAGTGAAAACGCTCGCTAAAGTGGCCGGAGTTGTAAATATTAGCAGTTTTCTGGTCATTTCACTGCTTTTCACGGGTAATTACATTGATTGAAAACAGCTGGAAATGTAGTAAGAATCTACTAACTTTTATCTCAAGGGTTTCTTATAAGTTTTTAATCATTTCTGGAAACTCTAATTGCGTATTTTAAGAGTTTTACCACAATTAGACAGTTTTCTTACAAGTATGTACTGGAACAATGAGGATATTAACTGATTCACCAAAAAGGCGCTAGAGAAATTCGGCCTCAGTTGTAAACATTAGCAGTATAGTCCTCACTTACAGTCTCTCTACACTAAATTTGAGCTGTATAAACATGAATTCCTAGTATTTGTAAGCAAATTCAAGTGAAAACGCTCTCTAAAGCGGCCGGAGTTGTAAATATTATCAGTTTTCTGGTCATTTCCCTGCTCTTCACGGGTAATGTCATTGATTGAAAACAGCAGGAAATGTAGTAAGAATCTACTAACTTTTATCTCAAGGGTTTCTTATAAGTTTTTAATCATTTCTGGAAACTCTAATTGCGTATTTTAAGAGTTTCACCACAATTAGACAGTTTTCTTACAAGTATGTACTGGAACAATGAGGATATTAACTGATTCACCAAAAAGACGCTAGAGAAATTCGGCCTCAGTTGTAAACATTAGCAGTATAGTCCTCACTTACAGTCTCTCTACACTAAATTTGAGCTGTATAAACATGAATTCCTAGTATTTGTAAGCAAATTCAAGTGAAAACGCTCTCTAAAGCGGCCAGAGTTGTAAATACTATCAGTTTTCAGGTCATTTCCCTGCTCTTCACGGGTAATGTCATTGATTGAAAACAGCAGGAAATGTAGTGAGAATCTACTAACTTTTATTGCAAGGGTTTCTTATAAGTTTTTAATCATTTCTGGAAACTCTAATTGCGTATTTTAAGAGTTTTACCACAATTAGACAGTTTTCTTACAAGTATGTAATGGAACCGGCAGGATATTAACTGATTCATCAAAAAGACGCTAGAGGAATTCGGCCTCAGTTGTAAACATTAGCAGTATAGTCCTCACTTACAGTCTTTCTACACTAATTGTGAGCTATATAAACATGAATTCCTAATATTTGAAAGCAAATTCGAGTGAAAACGCTCGCTAAAGTGGCCGGAGTTGTAAATATTATCAGTTTTCTGGTCATTTCCCTGCTTTTCACGGGTAATGTCTGTCATTGAAAACAGCAGGAAATGTAGAAAGACTCTAGTAACTTTTATTTCAAGGGTTTCTTATAAGTTTTTAATCATTTCTGGAAACTCTAATTGCGTACTTTAAGAGTTTTACGACAATTAAACAGTTTTCTAACAAGTATGTAATGGAACCGGCAGGATATTAACTGATTCACCAAAAAGACGCTAGAGAAATTCGGCCTCAGTTGTAAACATTAGCAGTATAGTCCTCACTTACAGTCTTTCTACACTAATTGTGAGCTGTATAAACATGAATTCCTAATATTTGAAAGCAAATTCAAGTGAAAACGCTCGCTAAAGTGGCCGGAGTTGTAAATATTAGCAGTTTTCTGGTCATTTCACTGCTTTTCACGGGTAATTACATTGATTGAAAACAGCTGGAAATGTAGTAAGAATCTACTAACTTTTATCTCAAGGGTTTCTTATAAGTTTTTAATCATTTCTGGAAACTCTAATTGCGTATTTTAAGAGTTTCACCACAATTAGACAGTTTTCTTACAAGTATGTACTGGAACAATGAGGATATTACCTGATTCACCAAAAAGACGCTAGAGAAATTCGGCCTCAGTTGTAAACATTAGCAGTATAGTCCTCACTTAGAGTCTCTCTACACTAAATTTGAGCTGTATAAACATGAATTCCTAGTATTTGTAAGCAAATTCAAGTGAAAACGCTCTCTAAAGCGGCCGGAGTTGTAAATACTATCAGTTTTCAGGTCATTTCCCTGCTCTTCACGGGTAATGTCCATCATTGAAAACAGCAGGAAATGTAGAAAGACTCTAGTAACTTTTATTTCAAGGGTTTCTTATAAGTTTTTAATCATTTCTGGAAACTCTAATTGCGTACTTTAAGAGTTTTACGACAATTAAACAGTTTTCTAACAAGTATGTAATGGAACCGGCAGGATATTAACTGATTCACCAAAAAGACGCTAGAGAAATTCGGCCTCAGTTGTAAACATTAGCAGTATAGTCCTCACTTACAGTCTTTCTACACTAATTGTGAGCTGTATAAACATGAATTCCTAATATTTGAAAGCAAATTCAAGTGAAAACGCTCGCTAAAGTGGCCGGAGTTGTAAATATTAGCAGTTTTCTGGTCATTTCACTGCTTTTCACGGGTAATTACATTGATTGAAAACAGCAGGAAATGTAGTAAGAATCTACTAACTTTTATCTCAAGGGTTTCTTATAAGTTTTTAATCATTTCTGGAAACTCTAATTGCGTATTTTAAGAGTTTCACCACAATTAGACAGTTTTCTTACAAGTATGTACTGGAACAATGAGGATATTAACTGATTCACCAAAAAGACGCTAGAGAAATTCGGCCTCAGTTGTAAACATTAGCAGTATAGTCCTCACTTACAGTCTCTCTACACTAAATTTGAGCTGTATAAACATGAATTCCTAGTATTTGTAAGCAAATTCAAGTGAAAACGCTCTCTAAAGCGGCCAGAGTTGTAAATACTATCAGTTTTCAGGTCATTTCCCTGCTCTTCACGGGTAATGTCATTGATTGAAAACAGCAGGAAATGTAGTGAGAATCTACTAACTTTTATTGCAAGGGTTTCTTATAAGTTTTTAATCATTTCTGGAAACTCTAATTGCGTATTTTAAGAGTTTTACCACAATTAGACAGTTTTCTTACAAGTATGTAATGGAACCGGCAGGATATTAACTGATTCATCAAAAAGACGCTAGAGGAATTCGGCCTCAGTTGTAAACATTAGCAGTATAGTCCTCACTTACAGTCTTTCTACACTAATTGTGAGCTATATAAACATGAATTCCTAATATTTGAAAGCAAATTCGAGTGAAAACGCTCGCTAAAGTGGCCGGATTTGTAAATATTATCAGTTTTCTGGTCATTTCCCTGCTTTTCACGGGTAATGTCTGTCATTGAAAACAGCAGGAAATGTAGAAAGACTCTAGTAACTTTTATTTCAAGGGTTTCTTATAAGTTTTTAATCATTTCTGGAAACTCTAATTGCGTACTTTAAGAGTTTTACGACAATTAAACAGTTTTCTAACAAGTATGTAATGGAACCGGCAGGATATTAACTGATTCACCAAAAAGACGCTAGAGAAATTCGGCCTCAGTTGTAAACATTACCAGTATAGTCCTCACTTACAGTCTTTCTACACTAATTGTGAGCTGTATAAACATGAATTCCTAATATTTGAAAGCAAATTCAAGTGAAAACGCTCGCTAAAGTGGCCGGAGTTGTAAATATTAGCAGTTTTCTGGTCATTTCACTGCTTTTCACGGGTAATTACATTGATTGAAAACAGCTGGAAATGTAGTAAGAATCTACTAACTTTTATCTCAAGGGTTTCTTATAAGTTTTTAATCATTTCTGGAAACTCTAATTGCGTATTTTAAGAGTTTTACCACAATTAGACAGTTTTCTTACAAGTATGTACTGGAACAATGAGGATATTAACTGATTCACCAAAAAGGCGCTAGAGAAATTCGGCCTCAGTTGTAAACATTAGCAGTATAGTCCTCACTTACAGTCTCTCTACACTAAATTTGAGCTGTATAAACATGAATTCCTAGTATTTGTAAGCAAATTCAAGTGAAAACGCTCTCTAAAGCGGCCGGAGTTGTAAATATTATCAGTTTTCTGGTCATTTCCCTGCTCTTCACGGGTAATGTCATTGATTGAAAACAGCAGGAAATGTAGTAAGAATCTACTAACTTTTATCTCAAGGGTTTCTTATAAGTTTTTAATCATTTCTGGAAACTCTAATTGCGTATTTTAAGAGTTTCACCACAATTAGACAGTTTTCTTACAAGTATGTACTGGAACAATGAGGATATTAACTGATTCACCAAAAAGACGCTAGAGAAATTCGGCCTCAGTTGTAAACATTAGCAGTATAGTCCTCACTTACAGTCTCTCTACACTAAATTTGAGCTGTATAAACATGAATTCCTAGTATTTGTAAGCAAATTCAAGTGAAAACGCTCTCTAAAGCGGCCAGAGTTGTAAATACTATCAGTTTTCAGGTCATTTCCCTGCTCTTCACGGGTAATGTCATTGATTGAAAACAGCAGGAAATGTAGTGAGAATCTACTAACTTTTATTGCAAGGGTTTCTTATAAGTTTTTAATCATTTCTGGAAACTCTAATTGCGTATTTTAAGAGTTTTACCACAATTAGACAGTTTTCTTACAAGTATGTAATGGAACCGGCAGGATATTAACTGATTCATCAAAAAGACGCTAGAGGAATTCGGCCTCAGTTGTAAACATTAGCAGTATAGTCCTCACTTACAGTCTTTCTACACTAATTGTGAGCTATATAAACATGAATTCCTAATATTTGAAAGCAAATTCGAGTGAAAACGCTCGCTAAAGTGGCCGGAGTTGTAAATATTATCAGTTTTCTGGTCATTTCCCTGCTTTTCACGGGTAATGTCTGTCATTGAAAACAGCAGGAAATGTAGAAAGACTCTAGTAACTTTTATTTCAAGGGTTTCTTATAAGTTTTTAATCATTTCTGGAAACTCTAATTGCGTACTTTAAGAGTTTTACGACAATTAAACAGTTTTCTAACAAGTATGTAATGGAACCGGAAGGATATTAACTGATTCACCAAAAAGACGCTAGAGAAATTCGGCCTCAGTTGTAAACATTAGCAGTATAGTCCTCACTTACAGTCTTTCTACACTAATTGTGAGCTGTATAAACATGAATTCCTAATATTTGAAAGCAAATTCAAGTGAAAACGCTCGCTAAAGTGGCCGGAGTTGTAAATATTAGCAGTTTTCTGGTCATTTCACTGCTTTTCACGGGTAATTACATTGATTGAAAACAGCTGGAAATGTAGTAAGAATCTACTAACTTTTATCTCAAGGGTTTCTTATAAGTTTTTAATCATTTCTGGAAACTCTAATTGCGTATTTTAAGAGTTTCACCACAATTAGACAGTTTTCTTACAAGTATGTACTGGAACAATGAGGATATTACCTGATTCACCAAAAAGACGCTAGAGAAATTCGGCCTCAGTTGTAAACATTAGCAGTATAGTCCTCACTTAGAGTCTCTCTACACTAAATTTGAGCTGTATAAACATGAATTCCTAGTATTTGTAAGCAAATTCAAGTGAAAACGCTCTCTAAAGCGGCCGGAGTTGTAAATACTATCAGTTTTCAGGTCATTTCCCTGCTCTTCACGGGTAATGTCATTGATTGAAAACAGCAGGAAATGTAGTAAGAATCTACTAACTTTTATTGCAAGGGTTTCTTATAAGTTTTTAATCATTTCTGGAAACTCTAATTGCGTATTTTAGGAGTTTTACCACAATTAGACAGTTTTCTTACAAGTATGTAATGGAACCGGCAGGATATTAACTGATTCATCAAAAAGACGCTAGAGAAATTCGGCCTCAATTGTAAACATTAGCAGTATATTCCTCACTTAAAGTCTTTCTACACTAATTGTGAGCTGTATAAACATGAATTTCTAATATTTGAAAGCAAATTCAAGTCAAAACGCTCGCTAAAGTGGCCGGAGTTGTAAATATTAGCAGTTTTCTGGTCATTTCCCTGCTTTCCACGGGTAATGTCATTGATTGAAAAGGGCAGGAAATGTAGTAAGAATTTACTTACTTTTATTTCAAGGGTTTCTTATAAGTTTTTAATCATTTCTGGAAACTCTAATTGCGTACTTTAAGAGTTTTATGACAATTAAACAGTTTTCTTACAAGTATGTAATGGAACCGGCAGGATATTAACTGATTCATCAAAAAGACGCTCGAGAAATTCGGCCTCAGTTGTAAACATTAGCAGTATAGTCCTCACTTACAGTCTTTCTACACTAATTGTGAGCTGTATAAACCTAAATTCCTAATATTTGAAAGCAAATTCGAGTGAAAACGCTCGCTAAAGTGGCCGGAGTTGTAAATATTAGCAGTTTTCAGGTCATTTCCCTGCTTTTCACGGGTAATGTCCACCATTGAAAACAGCAGGAAATGTAGAAAGACTAGTAACTTTTATTTCAAGGGTTTCTTATAAGTTTTTAATCATTTCCGGAAACTCTAATTGCGTACTTTAAGAGTTTTACCACAATTAGACAGTTTTCTTACAAGTATGTACTGGAACAATGAGGATATTAACTGATTCACCAAAAAGACGCTAGAGAAATTCGGCCTCAGTTGTAAACATAAGCAGTATAGTCCTCACTTACAGTCTTTCTACACTAAATTTGAGCTGTATAAACATGAATTCCTAGTATTTGAAAGCAAATTCAAGTGAAAACGCTAGCTAAAGTGGCCGGATTTGTAAATATTATCAGTTTTCTGGTCATTTCCCTGCATTCCACGGGTAATGTCATTGATTGAAAAAGGCAGGAAATGTAGAAAGAATCAACTAACTTTTATTTCAAAGGTTTTTTTATAAGTTTTTAATCATTTCTGGAAACTCTAATTGCGTATTTTAACAGTTTTACCACAATTAGACAGTTTTCTTACAAGTATGTAATAGAACCGACAGGATATTAACTGATTCACCAAAAAGACGCTAGAGAAATTCGGCCTCAGTTGTAAACATTAGCAGTATAGTCCTCACTTACAGTCTTTCTACACTAATTGTGAGCTATATAAACATGAATTCCTAATATTTGAAAGCAAATTCAAGTGAAAACGCTCGCTAAAGTGGCCGGAGTTGTAAATATTAGCAGTTTTCTGGTCATTTCACTGCTTTTCACGGGTAATTACATTGATTGAAAACAGCAGGAAATGTAGTAAGAATCTACTAACTTTTATCTCAAGGGTTTCTTATAAGTTTTTAATCATTTCTGGAAACTCTAATTGCGTATTTTAAGAGTTTCACCACAATTAGACAGTTTTCTTACAAGTATGTACTGGAACAATGAGGATATTAACTGATTCACCAAAAAGACGCTAGAGAAATTCGGCCTCAGTTGTAAACATTAGCAGTATAGTCCTCACTTACAGTCTCTCTACACTAAATTTGAGCTGTATAAACATGAATTCCTAGTATTTGTAAGCAAATTCAAGTGAAAACGCTCTCTAAAGCGGCCAGAGTTGTAAATACTATCAGTTTTCAGGTCATTTCCCTGCTCTTCACGGGTAATGTCATTGATTAAAAACAGCAGGAAATGTAGTGAGAATCTACTAACTTTTATTGCAAGGGTTTCTTATAAGTTTTTAATCATTTCTGGAAACTCTAATTGCGTATTTTAAGAGTTTTACCACAATTAGACAGTTTTCTTACAAGTATGTAATGGAACCGGCAGGATATTAACTGATTCATCAAAAAGACGCTAGAGGAATTCGGCCTCAGTTGTAAACATTAGCAGTATAGTCCTCACTTACAGTCTTTCTACACTAATTGTGAGCTATATAAACATGAATTCCTAATATTTGAAAGCAAATTCGAGTGAAAACGCTCGCTAAAGTGGCCGGAGTTGTAAATATTAGCAGTTTTCTGGTCATTTCCCTGCTTTTCACGGGTAATGTCTGTCATTGAAAACAGCAGGAAATGTAGAAAGACTCTAGTAACTTTTATTTCAAGGGTTTCTTATAAGTTTTTAATCATTTCTGGAAACTCTAATTGCGTACTTTAAGAGTTTTACGACAATTAAACAGTTTTCTAACAAGTATGTAATGGAACCGGCAGGATATTAACTGATTCACCAAAAAGACGCTAGAGAAATTCGGCCTCAGTTGTAAACATTAGCAGTATAGTCCTCACTTACAGTCTTTCTACACTAATTGTGAGCTGTATAAACATGAATTCCTAATATTTGAAAGCAAATTCAAGTGAAAACGCTCGCTAAAGTGGCCGGAGTTGTAAATATTAGCAGTTTTCTGGTCATTTCACTGCTTTTCACGGGTAATTACATTGATTGAAAACAGCAGGAAATGTAGTAAGAATCTACTAACTTTTATCTCAAGGGTTTCTTATAAGTTTTTAATCATTTCTGGAAACTCTAATTGCGTATTTTAAGAGTTTCACCACAATTAGACAGTTTTCTTACAAGTATGTACTGGAACAATGAGGATATTAACTGTTTCACCAAAAAGACGCTAGAGAAATTCGGCCTCAGTTGTAAACATTAGCAGTATAGTCCTCACTTACAGTCTCTCTACACTAAATTTGAGCTGTATAAACATGAATTCCTAGTATTTGAAAGCAAATTCAAGTGAAAACGCTAGCTAAAGTGGCCGCATTTGTAAATATTATCAGTTTTCTGGTCATTTCCCTGCATTCCACGGGTAATGTCATTGATTGAAAAAGGCAGGAAATGTAGAAAGAATCAACTAACTTTTATTTCAAAGGTTTCTTATAAGTTTTTAATCATTTCTGGAAACTTTAATTGCGTATTTTAAGAGTTTCCCCACAATTAGACAGTTTTCTTACAAGTATGTAATGGAACCGGCAGGATATTAACTGATTCATCAAAAAGACGCTAGAGATATTCGGCCTCAATTGTAAACATTACCAGTATAGTCCTCACTTACAGTCTTTCTACACTAATTGTGAGCTGTGTATACATGAATTCCTAATATTTGAAAGCAAATTCAAGTGAAAACGCTCGCTAAAGTGGCCGGAGTTGTAAATATTAGCAGTTTTCTGGTCATTTCACTGCTTTTCACGGGTAATGACATTGATTGAAAACAGCAGGAAATGTAGTAAGAATCTACTAACTTTTATTTCAAGGGTTTCTTATAAGTTTTTAATCATTTCTGGAAACTCTAATTGCGTATTTTAAGAGTTTTACCACAATTAGACAGTTTTCTTACAAGTATGTAATAGAACCGGCAGGACACTAACTGATTCACCAAAAAGACGCTAGAGAAATTCCGCCTCAGTTGTAAACATTAGCAGCATAGTCCTCACTTACAGTCTTTCTACACTAATTGTGAGCTGTATAAACCTGAATTCCTAATATTTGAAAGCAAATTCGAGTGAAAACGCTCGCTAAAGTGGCCGGAGTTGTAAATATTAGCAGTTTTCAGGTCATTTCCCTGCTTTTCACGGGTAATGTCCACCATTGAAAACAGCAGGAAATGTAGAAAGACTAGTAACTTTTATTTCAAGGGTTTCTTATAAGTTTTTAATCATTTCTGGAAACTCTAATTGCGTACTTTAAGAGTTTTACCACAATTAGACAGTTTTCTTACAAGTATGTAATGGAACCGGCAGGATATTAACTGATTCATCAAAAAGACGCTAGAGATATTCGGCCTCAATTGTAAACATTAGCAGTATAGTCCTCACTTACAGTCTTTCTACACTAAATTTGAGCTGTATAAACATGAATTCCTAGTATTTGAAAGCAAATTAAAGTGAAAACGCTCGCTGAAGTGGCGGGATTTGTAAATATTATCAGTTTTCTGGTCATATCACTGCTTTTCACGGGTAATGACATTGATTGAAAACAGCAGGAAATGTAGTAAGAATCAACTAACTTTTATCTCAAGGGTTTCTTATAAGTTTTTAATCATTTCTGGAAACTCTAATTGCGTATTTTAAGAGTTTTACCACAATTAGACAGTTTTCTTACAAGTATGTAATAGAACCGGCAGGATATTAACTGATTCACCAAAAAGACGGTAGAGAAATTCGGCCTCAGTTGTAAACATTAGCAGTATAGTCCTCACTTACAGTCTTTCTACACTAATTGTGACCTGTATAAACATGAATTCCTAATATTTGAAAGCAAATTCGAGTGAAAACGCTCGCTAAAGTGGCCGGAGTTGTAAATATTAGCAGTTTTCAGGTCATTTCCCTGCTTTTCACGGGTAATGTCCGTCATTGAAAACAGCAGGAAATGTAGAAAGACTCTAGTAACTTTCATTTCAAGGGTTTCTTATAAGTTTTTAATCATTTCTGGAAACTCTAATTGCGTACTTTAAGAGTTTTACGACAATTA
Source organism: Myotis nattereri (assembly GCF_964212035.1). NCBI lineage: Eukaryota > Metazoa > Chordata > Mammalia > Chiroptera > Vespertilionidae > Myotis > Myotis nattereri. The sequence goes on from NC_138083.1 coordinate 1,785,239, forward strand.
AACAGTTTTCTAACAAGTATGTAATGGAACCGGCAGGATATTAACTGATTCACCAAAAAGACGCTAGAGAAATTCGGCCTCAGTTGTAAACATAAGCAGGATAGTCCTCACTTACAGTCTTTCTACACTAAATTTGAGCTGTATAAACATGAATTCCTAGTATTTGAAAGCAAATTCAAGTGAAAACGCTAGCTAAAGTGGCCGGATTTGTAAATACTATCAGTTTTCAGGTCATTTCCCTGTATTCCACGGGTAATGTCATTGATTGAAAAAGGCAGGAAATGTAGAAAGAATCAACTAACTTTTATTTCAAAGGTTTCTTATAAGTTTTTAATCATTTCTGGAAACTCTAATTGAGTATTTTAAGAGTTTTACCACAATTAGACAGTTTTCTTACAAGTATGTAATAGAACCGACAGGATATTAATTGATTCACCAAAAAGACGCTAGAGAAATTCGGCCTCAGTTGTAAACATTAGCAGTATAGTCCTCACTTACAGTCTTTCTACACTAATTGTGAGCTGTATAAACCTAAATTCCTAATATTTGAAAGCAAATTCGAGTGAAAACGCTCGCTAAAGTGGCCGGAGTTGTAAATATTAGCAGTTTTCAGGTCATTTCCGTGCTCTTCACGGGTAATATCATTGATTGAAAACAGCAGGAAATGTAATAAGAATCTACTAACTTTTATCTCAAGGGTTTCTTATAAGTTTTTAATCATTTCTGGAAACTCTAATTGCGTATTTTAAGAGTTTCACCACAATTAGACAGTTTTCTTACAAGTATGTAATAGAACCGGCAGGATATTAACTGATTCACCAAAAAGACGCTAGAGAAATTCGGCCTCAGTTGTAAACATTAGCAGTATAGTCCTCACTTACAGTCTTTCTACACTAATTGTGAGCTGTATAAACATGAATTCCTAATATGTAAAAGCAAATTCAAGTGAAAACGCTCGCTAAAGTCGCCGGAGTTGTAAATATTACCAGTTTTCTGGTCATTTCACTGCTTTTCACGGGTAATGACATTGATTGAAAACAGCAGGAAATGTAGTAAGAATCTACTTACTTTTATTTCAAGGTTTTCTCATAAGTTTTGAATCATTTCTGGAAACTTTAATTCCGTATTTTAAGAGTTTCACCACAATTAGACAGTTTTCTAACAAGTATGTACTGGAACAGTGAGGATATTAACTGATTCACCAAAAAGACGCTAGAGAAATTCGGCCTCAGTTGTAAACATAAGCAGTATAGTCCTCACTTACAGTCTTTCTACACTAAATTTGAGCTGTATAAACATGAATTCCTAGTATTTGAAAGCAAATTCAAGTGAAAACGCTAGCTAAAGTGGCCGGATTTGTAAATATTATCAGTTTTCTGGTCATTTCCCTGCATTCCACGGGTAATGTCATTGATTGAAAAAGGCAGGAAATGTAGAAAGAATCAACTAACTTTTATTTCAAAGGTTTCTTATAAGTTTTTAATCATTTCTGGAAACTCTAATTGCGTATTTTAAGAGTTTTACCACAATTAGACAGTTTTCTTACAAGTATGTAATAGAACCGTCAGGATATTAACTGATTCACCAAAAAGATGCTAGAGAAATTCAGCCTCAGTTGTAAACATTAGCAGTATAGTCCTCACTTACAGTCTTTCTACACTAATTGTGAGCTGTATAAACATGAATTCCTAATATTTGAAAGCAAATTCAAGTGAAAACGCTCGCTAAAGTGGCCGGAGTTGTAAATATTAGCAGTTTTCTGGTCATTTCACTGCTTTTCACGGGTAATGACATTGATTGAAAACAGCAGGAAATGTAGTAAGAATCTACTAACTTTTATCTCAAGGGTTTCTTATAAGTTTTTAATCATTTCTGGAAACTCTAATTGCGTATTTTAAGAGTTTCACCACAATTAGACAGTTTTCTTACAAGTATGTACTGGAACAATGAGGATATTAACTGATTCACCAAAAAGACGCTAGAGAAATTCGGCCTCAGTTGTAAACATTAGCAGTATAGTCCTCACTTACAGTCTCTCTACACTAAATTTGAGCTGTATAAACATGAATTCCTAGTATTTGTAAGCAAATTCAAGTGAAAACGCTCTCTAAAGCGGCCAGAGTTGTAAATACTATCAGTTTTCAGGTCATTTCCCTGCTCTTCACGGGTAATGTCATTGATTGAAAACAGCAGGAAATGTAGTAAGAATCTACTAACTTTTATTGCAAGGGTTTCTTATAAGTTTTTAATCATTTCTGGAAACTCTAATTGCGTATTTTAAGAGTTTTACCACAATTAGACAGTTTTCTTACAAGTATGTAATGGAACCGGCAGGATATTAACTGATTCATCAAAAAGACGCTAGAGAAATTCGGCCTCAATTGTAAACATTAGCAGTATATTCCTCACTTAAAGTCTTTCTACACTAATTGTGAGCTGTATAAACATGAATTTCTAATATTTGAAAGCAAATTCAAGTCAAAACGCTCGCTAAAGTGGCCGGAGTTGTAAATATTACCAGTTTTCTGGTCATTTCCCTGCTTTCCACGGGTAATGTCATTGATTGAAAAGGGCAGGAAATGTAGTAAGAATTTACTTACTTTTATTTCAAGGGTTTCTTATAAGTTTTTAATCATTTCTGGAAACTCTAATTGCGTACTTTAAGAGTTTTATGACAATTAAACAGTTTTCTTACAAGTATGTAATGGAACCGGCAGGATATTAACTGATTCATCAAAAAGACGCTCGAGAAATTCGGCCTCAGTTGTAAACATTAGCAGTATAGTCCTCACTTACAGTCTTTCTACACTAATTGTGAGCTGTATAAACCTAAATTCCTAATATTTGAAATCAAATTCGAGTGAAAACGCTCGCTAAAGTGGCCGGAGTTGTAAATATTAGCAGTTTTCAGGTCATTTCCCTACTTTTCACGGGTAATGTCCACCATTGAAAACAGCAGGAAATGTAGAAAGACTAGTAACTTTTATTTCAAGGGTTTCTTATAAGTTTTTAATCATTTCTGGAAACTCTAATTGCGTACTTTAAGAGTTTTACCACAATTAGACAGTTTTCTTACAAGTATGTAATGGAACCGGCAGGATATTAACTGATTCATCAAAAAGACGCTAGAGAAATTCGGCCTCAGTTGTAAACATTAGCAGTATAGTCCTCACTTACAGTCTTTCTACACTAATTGTGAGCTGTATAAACATGAATTCCTAATATGTAAAAGCAAATTCAAGTGAAAACGCTCGCTAAAGTCGCCGGAGTTGTAAATATTAGCAGTTTTCTGGTCATTTCACTGCTTTTCACGGGTAATGACATTGATTGAAAACAGCAGGAAATGTAGTAAGAATCTACTTACTTTTATTTCAAGGTTTTCTCATAAGTTTTGAATCATTTCTGGAAACTTTAATTCCGTATTTTAAGAGTTTCACCACAATTAGACAGTTTTCTAACAAGTATGTACTGGAACAGTGAGGATATTAACTGATTCACCAAAAAGACGCTAGAGGAATTCGGCCTCAGTTGTAAACATTAGCAGTATAGTCCTCACTTACAGTCTTTCTACACTAAATTTGAGCTGTATAAACATGAATTCCTAGTATTTGTAAGCAAATTCAAGTGAAAACGCTCTCTAAAGCGGCCGAAGTTGTAAATATTAGCAGTTTTCTGGTCATTTCACTGCTTTTCACAGGTAATGACATTGATTGAAAACAGCAGGAAATGTAGTAAGAATCTACTAACTTTTATTTCAAGGGTTTCTTATAAGTTTTTAATCATTTCTGGAAACTCTAATTGCGTATTTTAAGAGTTTTACCACAATTAGACAGTTTACTTTCAAGTATGTAATAGAACCGGCAGGACACTAACTGATTCACCAAAAAGACGCTAGAGATATTCCGCCTCAGTTGTAAACATTAGCAGTATAGTCCTCACTTACAGTCTTTCTACACTAATTGTGAGCTGTATAAACCTGAATTCCTAATATTTGAAAGCAAATTCGAGTGAAAACGCTCGCTAAAGTGGCCGGAGTTGTAAATATTAGCAGTTTTCAGGTCATTTCCCTGCTTTTCACGGGTAATGTCCGTCATTGAAAACAGCAGGAAATATAGAAAGACTCTAGTAACTTTTATTTCAAGGGTTTCTTATAAGTTTTTAATCATTTCTGGAAACTCTAATTGCGTACTTTAAGAGTTTTACGACAATTAAACAGTTTTCTAACAAGTATGTAATGGAACCGGCAGGATATTAACTGATTCACCAAAAAGACGCTAGAGAAATTTGGCCTCAGTTGTAAACATAAGCAGTATAGTCCTCACTTACAGTCTTTCTACACTAATTGTGAGCTGTATAAACATGAATTCCTAATATTTGAAAGCAAATTCAAGTGAAAACGCTCGCTAACGTGGCCGGAGTTGTAAATATTAGCAGTTTTCTGGTCATTTCACTGCTTTTCACGGGTAATTACATTGATTGAAAACAGCAGTAAATGTAGTAAGAATCTACTAACTTTTATCTCAAGGGTTTCTTATAAGTTTTTAATCATTTCTGGAAACTCTAATTGCGTATTTTAAGAGTTTCACCACAATTACACAGTTTTCTTACAAGTATGTACTGGAACAATGAGGATATTAACTGATTCACCAAAAAGACGCTAGAGAAATTCGGCCTCAGTTGTAAACATTAGCAGTATAGTCCTCACTTACAGTCTCTCTACACTAAATTTGAGCTGTATAAACATGAATTTCTAATATTTGAAAGCAAATTCAAGTCAAAACGCTCGCTAAAGTGGCCGGAGTTGTAAATATTACCAGTTTTCTGGTCATTTCACTGCTTTTCACGGGTAATGACATTGATTGAAAACAGCAGGAAACTTAGTAAGAATCTACTAACTTTTATTTCAAGGGTTTCTTATAAGTTTTTAATCATTTCTGGAAACTCTAATTGCGTATTTTAAGAGTTTTACCACAATTAGACAGTTTTCTTACAAGTATGTAATGGAACCGACAGGATATTAACTGATTCATTAAAAAGACGCTAGAGATATTCGGCCTCAATTGTAAACATTACCAGTATAGTCCTCACTTACAGTCTTTCTAAACTAATTGTGAGCTGTGTATACATGAATTCCTAATATTTGAAAGCAAATTCAAGTGAAAACGCTCGCTAAAGTGGCCGGAGTTGTAATTATTAGCAGTTTTCTGGTCATTTCACTGCTTTTCACGGGTAATGACATTGATTGAAAACAGCAGGAAATGTAGTAAGAATCTACTAACTTTTATTTCAAGGGTTTCTTATAAGTTTTTAATCATTTCTGGAAACTCTAATTGCGTATTTTAAGAGTTTTACCACAATTAGACAGTTTTCTTACAAGTATGTAATAGAACCGGCAGGACACTAACTGATTCACCAAAAAGACGCTAGAGAAATTCCGCCTCCGTTGTAAACATTAGCAGTATAGTCCTCACTTACAGTCTCTCTACACTAATTGTGAGCTGTATAAACCTGAATTCCTAATATTTGAAAGCAAATTCGAGTGAAAACGCTCGCTAAAGTGGCCGGAGTTGTAAATATTAGCAGTTTTCAGGTCATTTCCCTGCTTTTCACGGGAAATGTCCACCATTGAAAACAGCAGGAAATGTAGAAAGACTAGTAACTTTTATTTCAAGGGTTTCTTATAAGTTTTTAATCATTTCTGGAAACTCTAATTGCGTACTTTAAGAGTTTTACCACAATTAGACAGTTTTCTTACAAGTATGTAATGGAACCGGCAGGATATTAACTGATTCATCAAAAAGACGCTAGAGAAATTCGGCCTCAATTGTAAACATTAGCAGTATAGTCCTCACTTACAGTCTTTCTACACTAAATTTGAGCTGTATAAACATGACTTCCTAGTATTTGAAAGCAAATTAAAGTGAAAACGCTCGCTGAAGTGGCCGGATTTGTAAATATTATCAGTTTTCTGGTCATATCACTGCTTTTCACGGGTAATGACATTGATTGAAAACAGCAGGAAATGTAGTAAGAATCTACTAACTTTTATCTCAAGGGTTTCTTATAAGTTTTTAATCATTTCTGGAAACTCTAATTGCGTATTTTAAGAGTTTCACCACAATTAGACAGTTTTCTTACAAGTATGTAATAGAACCGGCAGGATATTAACTGATTCACCAAAAAGACGCTAGAGAAATTCGGCCTCAGTTGTAAACATTAGCAGTATAGTCCTCACTTACAGTCTTTCTACACTAATTGTGAGCTGTATAAACATGAATTCCTAATATGTAAAAGCAAATTCAAGTGAAAACGCTCGCTAAAGTGGCCGGAGTTGTAAATATTACCAGTTTTCTGGTCATTTCACTGCTTTTCACGGGTAATGACATTGATTGAAAACAGCAGGAAATGTAGTAAGAATCTACTTACTTTTATTTCAAGGTTTTCTCATAAGTTTTGAATCATTTCTGGAAACTTTAATTCCGTATTTTAAGAGTTTCACCACAATTAGACAGTTTTCTAACAAGTATGTACTGGAACAGTGAGGATATTAACTGATTCACCAAAAAGACGCTAGAGAAATTCGGCCTCAGTTGTAAACATTAGCAGTATAGTCCTCACTTACAGTCTTTCTACACTAAATTTGAGCTGTATAAACATGAATTCCTAGTATTTGTAAGCAAATTCAAGTGAAAACGCTCTCTAAAGCGGCCGAAGTTGTAAATATTAGCAGTTTTCTGGTCATTTCACTGCTTTTCACAGGTAATGACATTGATTGAAAACAGCAGGAAATGTAGTAAGAATCTACTAACTTTTATTTCAAGGGTTTCTTATAAGTTTTTATTCATTTCTGGAAACTCTAATTGCGTATTTTAAGAGTTTTACCACAATTAGACAGTTTTCTTTCAAGTATGTAATAGAACCGGCAGGACACTAACTGATTCACCAAAAAGACGCTAGAGAAATTCCGCCTCAGTTGTAAACATTAGCAGTATAGTCCTCACTTACAGTCTTTCTACACTAATTGTGAGCTGTATAAACCTGAATTCCTAATATTTGAAAGCAAATTCGAGTGAAAACGCTCGCTAAAGTGGCCGGAGTTGTAAATATTAGCAGTTTTCAGGTCATTTCCCTGCTTTTCACGGGTAATGTCCGTCATTGAAAACAGCAGGAAATGTAGAAAGACTCTAATAACTTTTATTTCAAGGGTTTCTTATAAGTTTTTAATCATTTCTGGAAACTCTAATTGCGTACTTTAAGAGTTTTACCACAATTAGACAGTTTTCTTACAAGTATGTAATGGAACCGGCAGGATATTAACTGATTCATCAAAAAGACGCTAGAGAAATTCGGCCTCAATTGTAAACATTAGCAGTATAGTCCTCACTTACAGTCTTTCTACACTAAATTTGAGCTGTATAAACATGAATTCCTAATATTTGAAAGCAAATTCAAGTGAAAACGCTCGCTAAAGTGGCCGGAGTTGTAAATATTAGCAGTTTTCTGGTCATTTCACTGCTTTTCACGGGTAATTACATTGATTGAAAACAGCAGGAAATGTAGTAAGAATCTACTAACTTTTATCTCAAGGGTTTCTTATAAGTTTTTAATCATTTCTGGATACTCTAATTGCGTATTTTAAGAGTGTTACCACAATTAGACAGTTTTCTTACAAGTATGTAATGGAACCGGCAGGATATTAACTGATTCATCAAAAAGACGCTAGAGATATTCGGCCTCAATTGTAAACATTACCAGTATAGTCCTCACTTACAGTCTTTCTACACTAATTGTGAGCTGTGTATACATGAATTCCTAATATTTGAAAGCAAATTCAAGTGAAAACGCTCGCTAAAGTGGCCGGAGTTGTAAATATTAGCAGTTTTCTGGTCATTTCACTGCTTTTCACGGGTAATGACATTGATTGAAAACAGCAGGAAATGTAGTAAGAATCTACTAACTTTTATCTCAAGGGTTTCTTATAAGTTTTTAATCATTTCTGGAAACTCTAATTGCGTATTTTAAGAGTTTTACCACAATTAGACAGTTTTCTTACAAGTATGTAATAGAACCGGCAGGATATTAACTGATTCACCAAAAAGACGCTAGAGAAATTTGGCCTCAGTTGTAAACATTAGCAGTATAGTCCTCACTTACAGTCTTTCTACACTAATTGTGAGCTGTATAAACATGAATTCCTAATATTTGAAAGCAAATTCGAGTGAAAACGCTCGCTAAAGTGGCCGGAGTTGTAAATATTAGCAGTTTTCTGGTCATTTCCCTGCTTTTCACGGGTAATGTCCGTCATTGAAAACAGCAGGAAATGTAGAAAGACTCTAGTAACTTTTATTTCAAGGGTTTCTTATAAGTTTTTAATCATTTCTGGAAACTCTAATTGCGTACTTTAAGAGTTTTACGACAATTAAACAGTTTTCTAACAAGTATGTAATGGAACCGGCAGGATATTAACTGATTCACCAAAAAGACGCTAGAGAAATTCGGCCTCAGTTGTAAACATAAGCAGTATAGTCCTCACTTACAGTCTTTCTACACTAAATTTGAGCTGTATAAACATGAATTCCTAGTATTTGAAAGCAAATTCAAGTGAAAACGCTAGCTAAAGTGGCCGGATTTGTAAATATTATCAGTTTTCTGGTCATTTCCCTGCATTCCACGGGTAATGTCATTGATTGAAAAAGGCAGGAAATGTAGAAAGAATCAACTAACTTTTATTTCAAAGGTTTCTTATAAGTTTTTAATCATTTCTGGAAACTCTAATTGCGTATTTTAAGAGTTTTACCACAATTAGACAGTTTTCTTACAAGTATGTAATAGAACCGACAGGATATTAACTGATTCACCAAAAAGACGCTAGAGAAATTCGGCCTCAGTTGTAAACATTAGCAGTATAGTCCTCACTTACAGTCTTTCTACACTAATTGTGAGCTGTATAAACCTAAATTCCTAATATTTGAAAGCAAATTCGAGTGAAAACGCTCGCTAAAGTGGCCGGAGTTGTAAATATTAGCAGTTTTCAGGTCATTTCCCTGCTTTTCACGGGTAATGTCCACCATTGAAAACAGCAGGAAATGTAGAAAGACTAGTAACTTTTATTTCAAGGGTTTCTTATAAGTTTTTAATCATTTCTGGAAACTCTAATTGCGTACTTTAAGAGTTTTACCACAATTAGACAGTTTTCTTACAAGGATGTAATGGAACCGGCAGGATATTAACTGATTCATCAAAAAGACGCTAGAGAAATTCGGCCTCAATTGTAAACATTAGCAGTATAGTCCTCACTTACAGTCTTTCTACACTAAATTTGAGCTGTATAAACATGAATTCCTAGTATTTGAAAGCAAATTAAAGTGAAAACGCTCGCTGAAGTGGCCGGATTTGTAAATATTATCAGTTTTCTGGTCATATCACTGCTTTTCACGGGTAATGACATTGATTGAAAACAGCAGGAAATGTAGTACGAATCTACTAACTTTTATCTCAAGGGTTTCTTATAAGTTTTTAATCATTTCTGGAAACTCTAATTGCGTATTTTAAGAGTTTTACCACAATTAGACAGTTTTCTTACAAGTATGTACTGGAACAATGAGGATATTAAATGATTCAACAAAAAGACGCTAGAGAAATTCGGCCTCAGTTGTAAACATTAGCAGTATAGTCCTCACTTACAGACTTTCTACACTAAACTTGAGCTGTATAAACATGTATTCCTAGTATTTGTAAGCAAATTCAAGTGAAAACGCTCTCTAAAGCGGCCGGAGTTGTAAATATTATCAGTTTTCAGGTCATTTCCCTGCTCTTCACGGGTAATATCATTGATTGAAAACAGCAGGAAATGTAGTAAGAATCTACTAACTTTTATCTCAAGGGTTTCTTATAAGTTTTTAATCATTTCTGGAAACTCTAATTGCGTATTTTAAGAGTTTCACCACAATTAGACAGTTTTCTTACAAGTATGTAATAGAACCGGCAGGATATTAACTGATTCACCAAAAAGACGCTAGAGAAATTCGGCCTCAGTTGTAAACATTAGCAGTATAGTCCTCACTTACAGTCTTTCTACACTAATTGTGAGCTGTATAAACATGAATTCCTAATATTTGAAAGCAAATTCAAGTGAAAACGCTCGCTAAAGTGGCCGGAGTTGTAAATATTAGCAGTTTTCTGGTCATTTCACTGCTTTTCACGGGTAATTACATTGATTGAAAACAGCAGGAAATGTAGTAAGAATCTACTAACTTTTATCTCAAGGGTTTCTTATAAGTTTTTAATCATTTCTGGAAACTCTAATTGCGTATTTTAAGAGTGTTACCACAATTAGACAGTTTTCTTACAAGTATGTAATAGAACCGGCAGGATATTAACTGATTCACCAAAAAGACGCTAGAGAAATTCGGCCTCAGTTGTAAACATTAGCAGTATAGTCCTCACTTACAGTCTTTCTACACTAATTGTGAGCTGTATAAACATGAATTCCTAATATGTAAAAGCAAATTCAAGTGAAAACGCTCGCTAAAGTGGCCGGAGTTGTAAATATTACCAGTTTTCTGGTCATTTCACTGCTTTTCACGGGTAATGACATTGATTGAAAACAGCAGGAAATGTAGTAAGAATCTACTAACTTTTATTTCAAGGGTTTCTTATAAGTTTTTAATCATTTCTGGAAACTCTAATTGCGTACTTTAAGAGTTTTACGACAATTAAACAGTTTTCTAACAAGTATGTAATGGAACCGGCAGGATATTAACTGATTCACCAAAAAGACGCTAGAGAAATTTGGCCTCAGTTGTAAACATAAGCAGTATAGTCCTCACTTACAGTCTTTCTACACTAAATTTGAGCTGTATAAACATGAATTCCTAGTATTTGAAAGCAAATTCAAGTGAAAACGCTAGCTAAAGTGGCCGCATTTGTAAATATTATCAGTTTTCTGGTCATTTCCCTGCATTCCACGGGTAATGTCATTGATTGAAAAAGGCAGGAAATGTAGAAAGAATCAACTAACTTTTATTTCAAAGGTTTCTTATAAGTTTTTAATCATTTCTGGAAACTTTAATTGCGTATTTTAAGAGTTTCCCCACAATTAGACAGTTTTCTTACAAGTATGTAATGGAACCGACAGGATATTAACTGATTCACCAAAAAGACGCTAGAGAAATTCAGCCTCAGTTGTAAACATTAGCAGTATAGTCCTCACTTACAGTCTTTCTACACTAATTGTGAGCTGTATAAACATGAATTCCTAATATTTGAAAGCAAATTCAAGTGAAAACGCTCGCTAAAGTGGCCGGAGTTGTAAATATTAGCAGTTTTCAGGTCATTTCCCTGCTTTTCACGGGTAATGTCCACCATTGAAAACAGCAGGAAATGTAGAAAGACTAGTAACTTTTATTTCAAGGGTTTCTTATAAGTTTTTAATCATTTCTGGAAACTCTAATTGCGTACTTTAAGAGTTTTACCACAATTAGACAGTTTTCTTACAAGTATGTAATGGAACCGGCAGGATATTAACTGATTCATCAAAAAGACGCTAGAGAAATTCGGCCTCAATTGTAAACATTAGCAGTATAGTCCTCACTTACAGTCTTTCTACACTAAATTTGAGCTGTATAAACATGAATTCCTAATATTTGAAAGCAAATTCAAGTGAAAACGCTCGCTAAAGTGGCCGGAGTTGTAAATATTAGCAGTTTTCTGGTCATTTCACTGCTTTTCACGGGTAATTACATTGATTGAAAACAGCAGGAAATGTAGTAAGAATCTACTAACTTTTATCTCAAGGGTTTCTTATAAGTTTTTAATCATTTCTGGATACTCTAATTGCGTATTTTAAGAGTGTTACCACAATTAGACAGTTTTCTTACAAGTATGTAATGGAACCGGCAGGATATTAACTGATTCATCAAAAAGACGCTAGAGATATTCGGCCTCAATTGTAAACATTACCAGTATAGTCCTCACTTACAGTCTTTCTACACTAATTGTGAGCTGTGTATACATGAATTCCTAATATTTGAAAGCAAATTCAAGTGAAAACGCTCGCTAAAGTGGCCGGAGTTGTAAATATTAGCAGTTTTCTGGTCATTTCACTGCTTTTCACGGGTAATGACATTGATTGAAAACAGCAGGAAATGTAGTAAGAATCTACTAACTTTTATTTCAAGGGTTTCTTATAAGTTTTTAATCATTTCTGGAAACTCTAATTGCGTATTTTAAGAGTTTTACCACAATTAGAGAGTTTTCTTACAAGTATGTAATAGAACCGGCAGGACACTAACTGAATCACCAAAAAGACACTAGAGAAATTCGGCCTCAGTTGTAAACATTAGCAGTATAGTCCTCACTTACAGTCTTTCTACACTAATTGTGAGCTGTATAAACCTGAATTCCTAATATTTGAAAGCAAATTCGAGTGAAAACGCTCGCTGAAGTGGCCGGAGTTGTAAATATTAGCAGTTTTCAGGTCATTTCCCTGCTTTTCACGGGTAATGTCTACCATTGAAAACAGCAGGAAATGTAGAAATACTAGTAACTTTTATTTCAAGGGTTTCTTATAAGTTTTTAATCATTTCTGGAAACTCTAATTGCGTACTTTAAGAGTTTTACCACAATTAGACAGTTTTCTTACAAGTATGTAATGGAACCGGCAGGATATTAACTGATTCATCAAAAAGACGCTAGAGAAATTCGGCCTCAATTGTAAACATTAGCAGTATAGTCCTCACTTACAGTCTTTCTACACTAAATTTGAGCTGTATAAACATGAATTCCTAGTATTTGAAAGCAAATTAAAGTGAAAACGCTCGTTGAAGTGGCCGGATTTGTAAATATTATCAGTTTTCTGGTCATATCACTGCTTTTCACGGGTAATGACATTGATTGAAAACAGCAGGAAATGTAGTAAGAATCTACTAACTTTTATCTCAAGGGTTTCTTATAAGTTTTTAATCATTTCTGGAAACTCTAATTGCGTATTTTAAGAGTTTTACCACAATTAGACAGTTTTCTTACAAGTATGTACTGGAACAATGAGGATATTAACTGATTCACCAAAAAGACGCTAGAGAAATTCGGCCTCAATTGTAAACATTAGCAGTATAGTCCTCACTTACAGTCTTTCTACACTAAATTTGAGCTGTATAAACATGACTTCCTAGTATTTGAAAGCAAATTAAAGTGAAAACGCTCGCTGAAGTGGCCGGATTTGTAAATATTATCAGTTTTCTGGTCATATCACTGCTTTTCACGGGTAATGACATTGATTGAAAACAGCAGGAAATGTAGTAAGAATCTACTAACTTTTATCTCAAGGGTTTCTTATAAGTTTTTAATCATTTCTGGAAACTCTAATTGCGTATTTTAAGAGTTTCACCACAATTAGACAGTTTTCTTACAAGTATGTAATAGAACCGGCAGGATATTAACTGATTCACCAAAAAGACGCTAGAGAAATTCGGCCTCAGTTGTAAACATTAGCAGTATAGTCCTCACTTACAGTCTTTCTACACTAATTGTGAGCTGTATAAACATGAATTCCTAATATGTAAAAGCAAATTCAAGTGAAAACGCTCGCTAAAGTGGCCGGAGTTGTAAATATTACCAGTTTTCTGGTCATTTCACTGCTTTTCACGGGTAATGACATTGATTGAAAACAGCAGGAAATGTAGTAAGAATCTACTTACTTTTATTTCAAGGTTTTCTCATAAGTTTTGAATCATTTCTGGAAACTTTAATTCCGTATTTTAAGAGTTTCACCACAATTAGACAGTTTTCTAACAAGTATGTACTGGAACAGTGAGGATATTAACTGATTCACCAAAAAGACGCTAGAGAAATTCGGCCTCAGTTGAAAACATTAGCAGTATAGTCCTCACTTACAGTCTTTCTACACTAAATTTGAGCTGTATAAACATGAATTCCTAGTATTTGTAAGCAAATTCAAGTGAAAACGCTCTCTAAAGCGGCCGAAGTTGTAAATATTAGCAGTTTTCTGGTCATTTCACTGCTTTTCACAGGTAATGACATTGATTGAAAACAGCAGGAAATGTAGTAAGAATCTACTAACTTTTATTTCAAGGGTTTCTTATAAGTTTTTAATCATTTCTGGAAACTCTAATTGCGTATTTTAAGAGTTTTACCACAATTAGACAGTTTTCTTTCAAGTATGTAATAGAACCGGCAGGACACTAACTGATTCACCAAAAAGACGCTAGAGAAATTCCGCCTCAGTTGTAAACATTAGCAGTATAGTCCTCACTTACAGTCTTTCTACACTAATTGTGAGCTGTATAAACATGAATTCCTAATATTTGAAAGCAAATTCGAGTGAAAACGCTCGCTAAAGTGGCCGGAGTTGTAAATATTAGCAGTTTTCAGGTCATTTCCCTGCTTTTCACGGGTAATGTCCGTCATTGAAAACAGCAGGAAATGTAGAAAGACTCTAATAACTTTTATTTCAAGAGTTTCTTATAAGTTTTTAATCATTTCTGGAAACTCTAATTGCGTACTTTAAGAGTTTTACGACAATTAAACAGTTTTCTAACAAGTATGTAATGGAACCGGCAGGATATTAACTGATTCACCAAAAAGACGCTAGAGAAATTTGGCCTCAGTTGTAAACATAAGCAGTATAGTCCTCACTTACAGTCTTTCTACACTAAATTTGAGCTGTATAAACATGAATTCCTAGTATTTGAAAGCAAATTCAAGTGAAAACGCTAGCTAAAGTGGCCGGATTTGTAAATATTATCAGTTTTCTGGTCATTTCCCTGCATTCCACGGGTAATGTCATTGATTGAAAAAGGCAGGAAATGTAGAAAGAATCAACTAACTTTTATTTCAAAGGTTTCTTATAAGTTTTTAATCATTTCTGGAAACTTTAATTGCGTATTTTAAGAGTTTCCCCACAATTAGACAGTTTTCTTACAAGTATGTAATGGAACCGACAGGATATTAACTGATTCACCAAAAAGACGCTAGAGAAATTCAGCCTCAGTTGTAAACATTAGCAGTATAGTCCTCACTTACAGTCTTTCTACACTAATTGTGAGCTGTATAAACATGAATTCCTAATATTTGAAAGCAAATTCAAGTGAAAACGCTCGCTAAAGTGGCCGGAGTTGTAAATATTAGCAGTTTTCAGGTCATTTCCCTGCTTTTCACGGGTAATGTCCACCATTGAAAACAGCAGGAAATGTAGAAAGACTAGTAACTTTTATTTCAAGGGTTTCTTATAAGTTTTTAATCATTTCTGGAAACTCTAATTGCGTACTTTAAGAGTTTTACCACAATTAGACAGTTTTCTTACAAGTATGTAATGGAACCGGCAGGATATTAACTGATTCATCAAAAAGACGCTAGAGAAATTCGGCCTCAATTGTAAACATTAGCAGTATAGTCCTCACTTACAGTCTTTCTACACTAAATTTGAGCTGTATAAACATGAATTCCTAGTATTTGAAAGCAAATTAAAGTGAAAACGCTCGTTGAAGTGGCCGGATTTGTAAATATTATCAGTTTTCTGGTCATATCACTGCTTTTCACGGGTAATGACATTGATTGAAAACAGCAGGAAATGTAGTAAGAATCTACTAACTTTTATCTCAAGGGTTTCTTATAAGTTTTTAATCATTTCTGGAAACTCTAATTGCGTATTTTAAGAGTTTTACCACAATTAGACAGTTTTCTTACAAGTATGTACTGGAACAATGAGGATATTAACTGATTCACCAAAAAGACGCTAGAGAAATTCGGCCTCAATTGTAAACATTAGCAGTATAGTCCTCACTTACAGTCTTTCTACACTAAATTTGAGCTGTATAAACATGACTTCCTAGTATTTGAAAGCAAATTAAAGTGAAAACGCTCGCTGAAGTGGCCGGATTTGTAAATATTATCAGTTTTCTGGTCATATCACTGCTTTTCACGGGTAATGACATTGATTGAAAACAGCAGGAAATGTAGTAAGAATCTACTAACTTTTATCTCAAGGGTTTCTTATAAGTTTTTAATCATTTCTGGAAACTCTAATTGCGTATTTTAAGAGTTTCACCACAATTAGACAGTTTTCTTACAAGTATGTAATAGAACCGGCAGGATATTAACTGATTCACCAAAAAGACGCTAGAGAAATTCGGCCTCAGTTGTAAACATTAGCAGTATAGTCCTCACTTACAGTCTTTCTACACTAATTGTGAGCTGTATAAACATGAATTCCTAATATGTAAAAGCAAATTCAAGTGAAAACGCTCGCTAAAGTCGCCGGAGTTGTAAATATTACCAGTTTTCTGGTCATTTCACTGCTTTTCACGGGTAATGACATTGATTGAAAACAGCAGGAAATGTAGTAAGAATCTACTTACTTTTATTTCAAGGTTTTCTCATAAGTTTTGAATCATTTCTGGAAACTTTAATTCCGTATTTTAAGAGTTTCACCACAATTAGACAGTTTTCTAACAAGTATGTACTGGAACAGTGAGGATATTAACTGATTCACCAAAAAGACGCTAGAGAAATTCGGCCTCAGTTGAAAACATTAGCAGTATAGTCCTCACTTACAGTCTTTCTACACTAAATTTGAGCTGTATAAACATGAATTCCTAGTATTTGTAAGCAAATTCAAGTGAAAACGCTCTCTAAAGCGGCCGAAGTTGTAAATATTAGCAGTTTTCTGGTCATTTCACTGCTTTTCACAGGTAATGACATTGATTGAAAACAGCAGGAAATGTAGTAAGAATCTACTAACTTTTATTTCAAGGGTTTCTTATAAGTTTTTAATCATTTCTGGAAACTCTAATTGCGTATTTTAAGAGTTTTACCACAATTAGACAGTTTTCTTTCAAGTATGTAATAGAACCGGCAGGACACTAACTGATTCACCAAAAAGACGCTAGAGAAATTCCGCCTCAGTTGTAAACATTAGCAGTATAGTCCTCACTTACAGTCTTTCTACACTAATTGTGAGCTGTATAAACATGAATTCCTAATATTTGAAAGCAAATTCGAGTGAAAACGCTCGCTAAAGTGGCCGGAGTTGTAAATATTAGCAGTTTTCAGGTCATTTCCCTGCTTTTCACGGGTAATGTCCGTCATTGAAAACAGCAGGAAATGTAGAAAGACTCTAATAACTTTTATTTCAAGAGTTTCTTATAAGTTTTTAATCATTTCTGGAAACTCTAATTGCGTACTTTAAGAGTTTTACGACAATTAAACAGTTTTCTAACAAGTATGTAATGGAACCGGCAGGATATTAACTGATTCACCAAAAAGACGCTAGAGAAATTTGGCCTCAGTTGTAAACATAAGCAGTATAGTCCTCACTTACAGTCTTTCTACACTAAATTTGAGCTGTATAAACATGAATTCCTAGTATTTGAAAGCAAATTCAAGTGAAAACGCTAGCTAAAGTGGCCGGATTTGTAAATATTATCAGTTTTCTGGTCATTTCCCTGCATTCCACGGGTAATGTCATTGATTGAAAAAGGCAGGAAATGTAGAAAGAATCAACTAACTTTTATTTCAAAGGTTTCTTATAAGTTTTTAATCATTTCTGGAAACTTTAATTGCGTATTTTAAGAGTTTCCCCACAATTAGACAGTTTTCTTACAAGTATGTAATGGAACCGACAGGATATTAACTGATTCACCAAAAAGACGCTAGAGAAATTCAGCCTCAGTTGTAAACATTAGCAGTATAGTCCTCACTTACAGTCTTTCTACACTAATTGTGAGCTGTATAAACATGAATTCCTAATATTTGAAAGCAAATTCAAGTGAAAACGCTCGCTAAAGTGGCCGGAGTTGTAAATATTAGCAGTTTTCAGGTCATTTCCCTGCTTTTCACGGGTAATGTCCACCATTGAAAACAGCAGGAAATGTAGAAAGACTAGTAACTTTTATTTCAAGGGTTTCTTATAAGTTTTTAATCATTTCTGGAAACTCTAATTGCGTACTTTAAGAGTTTTACCACAATTAGACAGTTTTCTTACAAGTATGTAATGGAACCGGCAGGATATTAACTGATTCATCAAAAAGACGCTAGAGAAATTCGGCCTCAATTGTAAACATTAGCAGTATAGTCCTCACTTACAGTCTTTCTACACTAAATTTGAGCTGTATAAACATGAATTCCTAATATTTGAAAGCAAATTCAAGTGAAAACGCTCGCTAAAGTGGCCGGAGTTGTAAATATTAGCAGTTTTCTGGTCATTTCACTGCTTTTCACGGGTAATTACATTGATTGAAAACAGCAGGAAATGTAGTAAGAATCTACTAACTTTTATCTCAAGGGTTTCTTATAAGTTTTTAATCATTTCTGGATACTCTAATTGCGTATTTTAAGAGTGTTACCACAATTAGACAGTTTTCTTACAAGTATGTAATGGAACCGGCAGGATATTAACTGATTCATGAAAAAGACGCTAGAGATATTCGGCCTCAATTGTAAACATTACCAGTATAGTCCTCACTTACAGTCTTTCTACACTAATTGTGAGCTGTGTATACATGAATTCCTAATATTTGAAAGCAAATTCAAGTGAAAACGCTCGCTAAAGTGGCCGGAGTTGTAAATATTAGCAGTTTTCTGGTCATTTCACTGCTTTTCACGGGTAATGACATTGATTGAAAACAGCAGGAAATGTAGTAAGAATCTACTAACTTTTATCTCAAGGGTTTCTTATAAGTTTTTAATCATTTCTGGAAACTCTAATTGCGTATTTTAAGAGTTTTACCACAATTAGACAGTTTTCTTACAAGTATGTAATAGAACCGGCAGGATATTAACTGATTCACCAAAAAGACGCTAGAGAAATTTGGCCTCAGTTGTAAACATTAGCAGTATAGTCCTCACTTACAGTCTTTCTACACTAATTGTGAGCTGTATAAACATGAATTCCTAATATTTGAAAGCAAATTCGAGTGAAAACGCTCGCTAAAGTGGCCGGCGTTGTAAATATTAGCAGTTTTCTCGTCATTTCCCTGCTTTTCACGGGTAATGTCCGTCATTGAAAACAGCAGGAAATGTAGAAAGACTCTAGTAACTTTTATTTCAAGGGTTTCTTATAAGTTTTTAATCATTTCTGGAAACTCTAATTGCGTACTTTAAGAGTTTTACGACAATTAAACAGTTTTCTAACAAGTATGTAATGGAACCGGCAGGATATTAACTGATTCACCAAAAAGACGCTAGAGAAATTCGGCCTCAGTTGTAAACATAAGCAGTATAGTCCTCACTTACAGTCTTTCTACACTAAATTTGAGCTGTATAAACATGAATTCCTAGTATTTGAAAGCAAATTCAAGTGAAAACGCTAGCTAAAGTGGCCGGATTTGTAAATATTATCAGTTTTCTGGTCATTTCCCTGCATTCCACGGGTAATGTCATTGATTGAAAAAGGCAGGAAATGTAGAAAGAATCAACTAACTTTTATTTCAAAGGTTTCTTATAAGTTTTTAATCATTTCTGGAAACTCTAATTGCGTATTTTAAGAGTTTTACCACAATTAGACAGTTTTCTTACAAGTATGTAATAGAACCGACAGGATATTAACTGATTCACCAAAAAGACGCTAGAGAAATTCGGCCTCAGTTGTAAACATTAGCAGTATAGTCCTCACTTACAGTCTTTCTACACTAATTGTGAGCTGTATAAACCTAAATTCCTAATATTTGAAAGCAAATTCGAGTGAAAACGCTCGCTAAAGTGGCCGGAGTTGTAAATATTAGCAGTTTTCAGGTCATTTCCCTGCTTTTCACGGGTAATGTCCACCATTGAAAACAGCAGGAAATGTAGAAAGACTAGTAACTTTTATTTCAAGGGTTTCTTATAAGATTTTAATCATTTCTGGAAACTCTAATTGCGTACTTTAAGAGTTTTACCACAATTAGACAGTTTTCTTACAAGGATGTAATGGAACCGGCAGGATATTAACTGATTCATCAAAAAGACGCTAGAGAAATTCGGCCTCAATTGTAAACATTAGCAGTATAGTCCTCACTTACAGTCTTTCTACACTAAATTTGAGCTGTATAAACATGAATTCCTAGTATTTGAAAGCAAATTAAAGTGAAAACGCTCGCTGAAGTGGCCGGATTTGTAAATATTATCAGTTTTCTGGTCATATCACTGCTTTTCACGGGTAATGACATTGATTGAAAACAGCAGGAAATGTAGTACGAATCTACTAACTTTTATCTCAAGGGTTTCTTATAAGTTTTTAATCATTTCTGGAAACTCTAATTGCGTATTTTAAGAGTTTTACCACAATTAGACAGTTTTCTTACAAGTATGTACTGGAACAATGAGGATATTAAATGATTCAACAAAAAGACGCTAGAGAAATTCGGCCTCAGTTGTAAACATTAGCAGTATAGTCCTCACTTACAGACTTTCTACACTAAACTTGAGCTGTATAAACATGTATTCCTAGTATTTGTAAGCAAATTCAAGTGAAAACGCTCTCTAAAGCGGCCGGAGTTGTAAATATTATCAGTTTTCAGGTCATTTCCCTGCTCTTCACGGGTAATATCATTGATTGAAAACAGCAGGAAATGTAGTAAGAATCTACTAACTTTTATCTCAAGGGTTTCTTATAAGTTTTTAATCATTTCTGGAAACTCTAATTGCGTATTTTAAGAGTTTCACCACAATTAGACAGTTTTCTTACAAGTATGTAATAGAACCGGCAGGATATTAACTGATTCACCAAAAAGACGCTAGAGAAATTCGGCCTCAGTTGTAAACATTAGCAGTATAGTCCTCACTTACAGTCTTTCTACACTAATTGTGAGCTGTATAAACATGAATTCCTAATATTTGAAAGCAAATTCAAGTGAAAACGCTCGCTAAAGTGGCCGGAGTTGTAAATATTAGCAGTTTTCTGGTCATTTCACTGCTTTTCAGGGGTAATTACATTGATTGAAAACAGCAGGAAATGTAGTAAGAATCTACTAACTTTTATCTCAAGGGTTTCTTATAAGTTTTTAATCATTTCTGGAAACTCTAATTGCGTATTTTAAGAGTGTTACCACAATTAGACAGTTTTCTTACAAGTATGTAATAGAACCGGCAGGATATTAACTGATTCACCAAAAAGACGCTAGAGAAATTCGGCCTCAGTTGTAAACATTAGCAGTATAGTCCTCACTTACAGTCTTTCTACACTAATTGTGAGCTGTATAAACATGAATTCCTAATATGTAAAAGCAAATTCAAGTGAAAACGCTCGCTAAAGTGGCCGGAGTTGTAAATATTACCAGTTTTCTGGTCATTTCACTGCTTTTCACGGGTAATGACATTGATTGAAAACAGCAGGAAATGTAGTAAGAATCTACTAACTTTTATTTCAAGGGTTTCTTATAAGTTTTTAATCATTTCTGGAAACTCTAATTGCGTACTTTAAGAGTTTTACGACAATTAAACAGTTTTCTAACAAGTATGTAATGGAACCGGCAGGATATTAACTGATTCACCAAAAAGACGCTAGAGAAATTTGGCCTCAGTTGTAAACATAAGCAGTATAGTCCTCACTTACAGTCTTTCTACACTAAATTTGAGCTGTATAAACATGAATTCCTAGTATTTGAAAGCAAATTCAAGTGAAAACGCTAGCTAAAGTGGCCGCATTTGTAAATATTATCAGTTTTCTGGTCATTTCCCTGCATTCCACGGGTAATGTCATTGATTGAAAAAGGCAGGAAATGTAGAAAGAATCAACTAACTTTTATTTCAAAGGTTTCTTATAAGTTTTTAATCATTTCTGGAAACTTTAATTGCGTATTTTAAGAGTTTCCCCACAATTAGACAGTTTTCTTACAAGTATGTAATGGAACCGACAGGATATTAACTGATTCACCAAAAAGACGCTAGAGAAATTCAGCCTCAGTTGTAAACATTAGCAGTATAGTCCTCACTTACAGTCTTTCTACACTAATTGTGAGCTGTATAAACATGAATTCCTAATATTTGAAAGCAAATTCAAGTGAAAACGCTCGCTAAAGTGGCCGGAGTTGTAAATATTAGCAGTTTTCAGGTCATTTCCCTGCTTTTCACGGGTAATGTCCACCATTGAAAACAGCAGGAAATGTAGAAAGACTAGTAACTTTTATTTCAAGGGTTTCTTATAAGTTTTTAATCATTTCTGGAAACTCTAATTGCGTACTTTAAGAGTTTTACCACAATTAGACAGTTTTCTTACAAGTATGTAATGGAACCGGCAGGATATTAACTGATTCACCAAAAAGACGCTAGAGAAATTCGGCCTCAATTGTAAACATTAGCAGTATAGTCCTCACTTACAGTCTTTCTACACTAAATTTGAGCTGTATAAACATGAATTCCTAATATTTGAAAGCAAATTCAAGTGAAAACGCTCGCTAAAGTGGCCGGAGTTGTAAATATTAGCAGTTTTCTGGTCATTTCACTGCTTTTCACGGGTAATTACATTGATTGAAAACAGCAGGAAATGTAGTAAGAATCTACTAACTTTTATCTCAAGGGTTTCTTATAAGTTTTTAATCATTTCTGGATACTCTAATTGCGTATTTTAAGAGTGTTACCACAATTAGACAGTTTTCTTACAAGTATGTAATGGAACCGGCAGGATATTAACTGATTCATCAAAAAGACGCTAGAGATATTCGGCCTCAATTGTAAACATTACCAGTATAGTCCTCACTTACAGTCTTTCTACACTAATTGTGAGCTGTGTATACATGAATTCCTAATATTTGAAAGCAAATTCAAGTGAAAACGCTCGCTAAAGTGGCCGGAGTTGTAAATATTAGCAGTTTTCTGGTCATTTCACTGCTTTTCACGGGTAATGACATTGATTGAAAACAGCAGGAAATGTAGTAAGAATCTACTAACTTTTATTTCAAGGGTTTCTTATAAGTTTTTAATCATTTCTGGAAACTCTAATTGCGTATTTTAAGAGTTTTACCACAATTAGAGAGTTTTCTTACAAGTATGTAATAGAACCGGCAGGACACTAACTGAATCACCAAAAAGACACTAGAGAAATTCGGCCTCAGTTGTAAACATTAGCAGTATAGTCCTCACTTACAGTCTTTCTACACTAATTGTGAGCTGTATAAACCTGAATTCCTAATATTTGAAAGCAAATTCGAGTGAAAACGCTCGCTGAAGTGGCCGGAGTTGTAAATATTAGCAGTTTTCAGGTCATTTCCCTGCTTTTCACGGGTAATGTCTACCATTGAAAACAGCAGGAAATGTAGAAATACTAGTAACTTTTATTTCAAGGGTTTCTTATAAGTTTTTAATCATTTCTGGAAACTCTAATTGCGTACTTTAAGAGTTTTACCACAATTAGACAGTTTTCTTACAAGTATGTAATGGAACCGGCAGGATATTAACTGATTCATCAAAAAGACGCTAGAGAAATTCGGCCTCAATTGTAAACATTAGCAGTATAGTCCTCACTTACAGTCTTTCTACACTAAATTTGAGCTGTATAAACATGAATTCCTAGTATTTGAAAGCAAATTAAAGTGAAAACGCTCGTTGAAGTGGCCGGATTTGTAAATATTATCAGTTTTCTGGTCATATCACTGCTTTTCACGGGTAATGACATTGATTGAAAACAGCAGGAAATGTAGTAAGAATCTACTAACTTTTATCTCAAGGGTTTCTTATAAGTTTTTAATCATTTCTGGAAACTCTAATTGCGTATTTTAAGAGTTTTACCACAATTAGACAGTTTTCTTACAAGTATGTACTGGAACAATGAGGATATTAACTGATTCACCAAAAAGACGCTAGAGAAATTCGGCCTCAATTGTAAACATTAGCAGTATAGTCCTCACTTACAGTCTTTCTACACTAAATTTGAGCTGTATAAACATGACTTCCTAGTATTTGAAAGCAAATTAAAGTGAAAACGCTCGCTGAAGTGGCCGGATTTGTAAATATTATCAGTTTTCTGGTCATATCACTGCTTTTCACGGGTAATGACATTGATTGAAAACAGCAGGAAATGTAGTAAGAATCTACTAACTTTTATCTCAAGGGTTTCTTATAAGTTTTTAATCATTTCTGGAAACTCTAATTGCGTATTTTAAGAGTTTCACCACAATTAGACAGTTTTCTTACAAGTATGTAATAGAACCGGCAGGATATTAACTGATTCACCAAAAAGACGCTAGAGAAATTCGGCCTCAGTTGTAAACATTAGCAGTATAGTCCTCACTTACAGTCTTTCTACACTAATTGTGAGCTGTATAAACATGAATTCCTAATATGTAAAAGCAAATTCAAGTGAAAACGCTCGCTAAAGTGGCCGGAGTTGTAAATATTACCAGTTTTCTGGTCATTTCACTGCTTTTCACGGGTAATGACATTGATTGAAAACAGCAGGAAATGTAGTAAGAATCTACTTACTTTTATTTCAAGGTTTTCTCATAAGTTTTGAATCATTTCTGGAAACTTTAATTCCGTATTTTAAGAGTTTCACCACAATTAGACAGTTTTCTAACAAGTATGTACTGGAACAGTGAGGATATTAACTGATTCACCAAAAAGACGCTAGAGAAATTCGGCCTCAGTTGAAAACATTAGCAGTATAGTCCTCACTTACAGTCTTTCTACACTAAATTTGAGCTGTATAAACATGAATTCCTAATATTTGAAAGCAAATTCAAGTGAAAACGCTCGCTAAAGTGGCCGGAGTTGTAAATATTAGCAGTTTTCTGGTCATTTCACTGCTTTTCACGGGTAATTACATTGATTGAAAACAGCAGGAAATGTAGTAAGAATCTACTAACTTTTATCTCAAGGGTTTCTTATAAGTTTTTAATCATTTCTGGATACTCTAATTGCGTATTTTAAGAGTGTTACCACAATTAGACAGTTTTCTTACAAGTATGTAATGGAACCGGCAGGATATTAACTGATTCATGAAAAAGACGCTAGAGATATTCGGCCTCAATTGTAAACATTACCAGTATAGTCCTCACTTACAGTCTTTCTACACTAATTGTGAGCTGTGTATACATGAATTCCTAATATTTGAAAGCAAATTCAAGTGAAAACGCTCGCTAAAGTGGCCGGAGTTGTAAATATTAGCAGTTTTCTGGTCATTTCACTGCTTTTCACGGGTAATGACATTGATTGAAAACAGCAGGAAATGTAGTAAGAATCTACTAACTTTTATCTCAAGGGTTTCTTATAAGTTTTTAATCATTTCTGGAAACTCTAATTGCGTATTTTAAGAGTTTTACCACAATTAGACAGTTTTCTTACAAGTATGTAATAGAACCGGCAGGATATTAACTGATTCACCAAAAAGACGCTAGAGAAATTTGGCCTCAGTTGTAAACATTAGCAGTATAGTCCTCACTTACAGTCTTTCTACACTAATTGTGAGCTGTATAAACATGAATTCCTAATATTTGAAAGCAAATTCGAGTGAAAACGCTCGCTAAAGTGGCCGGCGTTGTAAATATTAGCAGTTTTCTGGTCATTTCCCTGCTTTTCACGGGTAATGTCCGTCATTGAAAACAGCAGGAAATGTAGAAAGACTCTAGTAACTTTTATTTCAAGGGTTTCTTATAAGTTTTTAATCATTTCTGGAAACTCTAATTGCGTACTTTAAGAGTTTTACGACAATTAAACAGTTTTCTAACAAGTATGTAATGGAACCGGCAGGATATTAACTGATTCACCAAAAAGACGCTAGAGAAATTCGGCCTCAGTTGTAAACATAAGCAGTATAGTCCTCACTTACAGTCTTTCTACACTAAATTTGAGCTGTATAAACATGAATTCCTAGTATTTGAAAGCAAATTCAAGTGAAAACGCTAGCTAAAGTGGCCGGATTTGTAAATATTATCAGTTTTCTGGTCATTTCCCTGCATTCCACGGGTAATGTCATTGATTGAAAAAGGCAGGAAATGTAGAAAGAATCAACTAACTTTTATTTCAAAGGTTTCTTATAAGTTTTTAATCATTTCTGGAAACTCTAATTGCGTATTTTAAGAGTTTTACCACAATTAGACAGTTTTCTTACAAGTATGTAATAGAACCGACAGGATATTAACTGATTCACCAAAAAGACGCTAGAGAAATTCGGCCTCAGTTGTAAACATTAGCAGTATAGTCCTCACTTACAGTCTTTCTACACTAATTGTGAGCTGTATAAACCTAAATTCCTAATATTTGAAAGCAAATTCGAGTGAAAACGCTCGCTAAAGTGGCCGGAGTTGTAAATATTAGCAGTTTTCAGGTCATTTCCCTGCTTTTCACGGGTAATGTCCACCATTGAAAACAGCAGGAAATGTAGAAAGACTAGTAACTTTTATTTCAAGGGTTTCTTATAAGTTTTTAATCATTTCTGGAAACTCTAATTGCGTACTTTAAGAGTTTTACCACAATTAGACAGTTTTCTTACAAGGATGTAATGGAACCGGCAGGATATTAACTGATTCATCAAAAAGACGCTAGAGAAATTCGGCCTCAATTGTAAACATTAGCAGTATAGTCCTCACTTACAGTCTTTCTACACTAAATTTGAGCTGTATAAACATGAATTCCTAGTATTTGAAAGCAAATTAAAGTGAAAACGCTCGCTGAAGTGGCCGGATTTGTAAATATTATCAGTTTTCTGGTCATATCACTGCTTTTCACGGGTAATGACATTGATTGAAAACAGCAGGAAATGTAGTACGAATCTACTAACTTTTATCTCAAGGGTTTCTTATAAGTTTTTAATCATTTCTGGAAACTCTAATTGCGTATTTTAAGAGTTTTACCACAATTAGACAGTTTTCTTACAAGTATGTACTGGAACAATGAGGATATTAAATGATTCAACAAAAAGACGCTAGAGAAATTCGGCCTCAGTTGTAAACATTAGCAGTATAGTCCTCACTTACAGACTTTCTACACTAAACTTGAGCTGTATAAACATGTATTCCTAGTATTTGTAAGCAAATTCAAGTGAAAACGCTCTCTAAAGCGGCCGGAGTTGTAAATATTATCAGTTTTCAGGTCATTTCCCTGCTCTTCACGGGTAATATCATTGATTGAAAACAGCAGGAAATGTAGTAAGAATCTACTAACTTTTATCTCAAGGGTTTCTTATAAGTTTTTAATCATTTCTGGAAACTCTAATTGCGTATTTTAAGAGTTTCACCACAATTAGACAGTTTTCTTACAAGTATGTAATAGAACCGGCAGGATATTAACTGATTCACCAAAAAGACGCTAGAGAAATTCGGCCTCAGTTGTAAACATTAGCAGTATAGTCCTCACTTACAGTCTTTCTACACTAATTGTGAGCTGTATAAACATGAATTCCTAATATTTGAAAGCAAATTCAAGTGAAAACGCTCGCTAAAGTGGCCGGAGTTGTAAATATTAGCAGTTTTCTGGTCATTTCACTGCTTTTCAGGGGTAATTACATTGATTGAAAACAGCAGGAAATGTAGTAAGAATCTACTAACTTTTATCTCAAGGGTTTCTTATAAGTTTTTAATCATTTCTGGAAACTCTAATTGCGTATTTTAAGAGTGTTACCACAATTAGACAGTTTTCTTACAAGTATGTAATAGAACCGGCAGGATATTAACTGATTCACCAAAAAGACGCTAGAGAAATTCGGCCTCAGTTGTAAACATTAGCAGTATAGTCCTCACTTACAGTCTTTCTACACTAATTGTGAGCTGTATAAACATGAATTCCTAATATGTAAAAGCAAATTCAAGTGAAAACGCTCGCTAAAGTGGCCGGAGTTGTAAATATTACCAGTTTTCTGGTCATTTCACTGCTTTTCACGGGTAATGACATTGATTGAAAACAGCAGGAAATGTAGTAAGAATCTACTAACTTTTATTTCAAGGGTTTCTTATAAGTTTTTAATCATTTCTGGAAACTCTAATTGCGTACTTTAAGAGTTTTACGACAATTAAACAGTTTTCTAACAAGTATGTAATGGAACCGGCAGGATATTAACTGATTCACCAAAAAGACGCTAGAGAAATTTGGCCTCAGTTGTAAACATAAGCAGTATAGTCCTCACTTACAGTCTTTCTACACTAAATTTGAGCTGTATAAACATGAATTCCTAGTATTTGAAAGCAAATTCAAGTGAAAACGCTAGCTAAAGTGGCCGCATTTGTAAATATTATCAGTTTTCTGGTCATTTCCCTGCATTCCACGGGTAATGTCATTGATTGAAAAAGGCAGGAAATGTAGAAAGAATCAACTAACTTTTATTTCAAAGGTTTCTTATAAGTTTTTAATCATTTCTGGAAACTTTAATTGCGTATTTTAAGAGTTTCCCCACAATTAGACAGTTTTCTTACAAGTATGTAATGGAACCGACAGGATATTAACTGATTCACCAAAAAGACGCTAGAGAAATTCAGCCTCAGTTGTAAACATTAGCAGTATAGTCCTCACTTACAGTCTTTCTACACTAATTGTGAGCTGTATAAACATGAATTCCTAATATTTGAAAGCAAATTCAAGTGAAAACGCTCGCTAAAGTGGCCGGAGTTGTAAATATTAGCAGTTTTCAGGTCATTTCCCTGCTTTTCACGGGTAATGTCCACCATTGAAAACAGCAGGAAATGTAGAAAGACTAGTAACTTTTATTTCAAGGGTTTCTTATAAGTTTTTAATCATTTCTGGAAACTCTAATTGCGTACTTTAAGAGTTTTACCACAATTAGACAGTTTTCTTACAAGTATGTAATGGAACCGGCAGGATATTAACTGATTCATCAAAAAGACGCTAGAGAAATTCGGCCTCAATTGTAAACATTAGCAGTATAGTCCTCACTTACAGTCTTTCTACACTAAATTTGAGCTGTATAAACATGAATTCCTAATATTTGAAAGCAAATTCAAGTGAAAACGCTCGCTAAAGTGGCCGGAGTTGTAAATATTAGCAGTTTTCTGGTCATTTCACTGCTTTTCACGGGTAATTACATTGATTGAAAACAGCAGGAAATGTAGTAAGAATCTACTAACTTTTATCTCAAGGGTTTCTTATAAGTTTTTAATCATTTCTGGATACTCTAATTGCGTATTTTAAGAGTGTTACCACAATTAGACAGTTTTCTTACAAGTATGTAATGGAACCGGCAGGATATTAACTGATTCATCAAAAAGACGCTAGAGATATTCGGCCTCAATTGTAAACATTACCAGTATAGTCCTCACTTACAGTCTTTCTACACTAATTGTGAGCTGTGTATACATGAATTCCTAATATTTGAAAGCAAATTCAAGTGAAAACGCTCGCTAAAGTGGCCGGAGTTGTAAATATTAGCAGTTTTCTGGTCATTTCACTGCTTTTCACGGGTAATGACATTGATTGAAAACAGCAGGAAATGTAGTAAGAATCTACTAACTTTTATTTCAAGGGTTTCTTATAAGTTTTTAATCATTTCTGGAAACTCTAATTGCGTATTTTAAGAGTTTTACCACAATTAGAGAGTTTTCTTACAAGTATGTAATAGAACCGGCAGGACACTAACTGAATCACCAAAAAGACACTAGAGAAATTCGGCCTCAGTTGTAAACATTAGCAGTATAGTCCTCACTTACAGTCTTTCTACACTAATTGTGAGCTGTATAAACCTGAATTCCTAATATTTGAAAGCAAATTCGAGTGAAAACGCTCGCTGAAGTGGCCGGAGTTGTAAATATTAGCAGTTTTCAGGTCATTTCCCTGCTTTTCACGGGTAATGTCTACCATTGAAAACAGCAGGAAATGTAGAAATACTAGTAACTTTTATTTCAAGGGTTTCTTATAAGTTTTTAATCATTTCTGGAAACTCTAATTGCGTACTTTAAGAGTTTTACCACAATTAGACAGTTTTCTTACAAGTATGTAATGGAACCGGCAGGATATTAACTGATTCATCAAAAAGACGCTAGAGAAATTCGGCCTCAATTGTAAACATTAGCAGTATAGTCCTCACTTACAGTCTTTCTACACTAAATTTGAGCTGTATAAACATGAATTCCTAGTATTTGAAAGCAAATTAAAGTGAAAACGCTCGTTGAAGTGGCCGGATTTGTAAATATTATCAGTTTTCTGGTCATATCACTGCTTTTCACGGGTAATGACATTGATTGAAAACAGCAGGAAATGTAGTAAGAATCTACTAACTTTTATCTCAAGGGTTTCTTATAAGTTTTTAATCATTTCTGGAAACTCTAATTGCGTATTTTAAGAGTTTTACCACAATTAGACAGTTTTCTTACAAGTATGTACTGGAACAATGAGGATATTAACTGATTCACCAAAAAGACGCTAGAGAAATTCGGCCTCAATTGTAAACATTAGCAGTATAGTCCTCACTTACAGTCTTTCTACACTAAATTTGAGCTGTATAAACATGACTTCCTAGTATTTGAAAGCAAATTAAAGTGAAAACGCTCGCTGAAGTGGCCGGATTTGTAAATATTATCAGTTTTCTGGTCATATCACTGCTTTTCACGGGTAATGACATTGATTGAAAACAGCAGGAAATGTAGTAAGAATCTACTAACTTTTATCTCAAGGGTTTCTTATAAGTTTTTAATCATTTCTGGAAACTCTAATTGCGTATTTTAAGAGTTTCACCACAATTAGACAGTTTTCTTACAAGTATGTAATAGAACCGGCAGGATATTAACTGATTCACCAAAAAGACGCTAGAGAAATTCGGCCTCAGTTGTAAACATTAGCAGTATAGTCCTCACTTACAGTCTTTCTACACTAATTGTGAGCTGTATAAACATGAATTCCTAATATGTAAAAGCAAATTCAAGTGAAAACGCTCGCTAAAGTGGCCGGAGTTGTAAATATTACCAGTTTTCTGGTCATTTCACTGCTTTTCACGGGTAATGACATTGATTGAAAACAGCAGGAAATGTAGTAAGAATCTACTTACTTTTATTTCAAGGTTTTCTCATAAGTTTTGAATCATTTCTGGAAACTTTAATTCCGTATTTTAAGAGTTTCACCACAATTAGACAGTTTTCTAACAAGTATGTACTGGAACAGTGAGGATATTAACTGATTCACCAAAAAGACGCTAGAGAAATTCGGCCTCAGTTGAAAACATTAGCAGTATAGTCCTCACTTACAGTCTTTCTACACTAAATTTGAGCTGTATAAACATGAATTCCTAGTATTTGTAAGCAAATTCAAGTGAAAACGCTCTCTAAAGCGGCCGAAGTTGTAAATATTAGCAGTTTTCTGGTCATTTCACTGCTTTTCACAGGTAATGACATTGATTGAAAACAGCAGGAAATGTAGTAAGAATCTACTAACTTTTATTTCAAGGGTTTCTTATAAGTTTTTAATCATTTCTGGAAACTCTAATTGCGTATTTTAAGAGTTTTACCACAATTAGACAGTTTTCTTTCAAGTATGTAATAGAACCGGCAGGACACTAACTGATTCACCAAAAAGACGCTAGAGAAATTCCGCCTCAGTTGTAAACATTAGCAGTATAGTCCTCACTTACAGTCTTTCTACACTAATTGTGAGCTGTATAAACATGAATTCCTAATATTTGAAAGCAAATTCGAGTGAAAACGCTCGCTAAAGTGGCCGGAGTTGTAAATATTAGCAGTTTTCAGGTCATTTCCCTGCTTTTCACGGGTAATGTCCGTCATTGAAAACAGCAGGAAATGTAGAAAGACTCTAATAACTTTTATTTCAAGAGTTTCTTATAAGTTTTTAATCATTTCTGGAAACTCTAATTGCGTACTTTAAGAGTTTTACGACAATTAAACAGTTTTCTAACAAGTATGTAATGGAACCGGCAGGATATTAACTGATTCACCAAAAAGACGCTAGAGAAATTTGGCCTCAGTTGTAAACATAAGCAGTATAGTCCTCACTTACAGTCTTTCTACACTAAATTTGAGCTGTATAAACATGAATTCCTAGTATTTGAAAGCAAATTCAAGTGAAAACGCTAGCTAAAGTGGCCGGATTTGTAAATATTATCAGTTTTCTGGTCATTTCCCTGCATTCCACGGGTAATGTCATTGATTGAAAAAGGCAGGAAATGTAGAAAGAATCAACTAACTTTTATTTCA
Source organism: Myotis nattereri (assembly GCF_964212035.1). NCBI lineage: Eukaryota > Metazoa > Chordata > Mammalia > Chiroptera > Vespertilionidae > Myotis > Myotis nattereri. The sequence continues at coordinate 1,817,314 of NC_138083.1, forward strand.
AAGGTTTCTTATAAGTTTTTAATCATTTCTGGAAACTTTAATTGCGTATTTTAAGAGTTTCCCCACAATTAGACAGTTTTCTTACAAGTATGTAATGGAACCGACAGGATATTAACTGATTCACCAAAAAGACGCTAGAGAAATTCAGCCTCAGTTGTAAACATTAGCAGTATAGTCCTCACTTACAGTCTTTCTACACTAATTGTGAGCTGTATAAACATGAATTCCTAATATTTGAAAGCAAATTCAAGTGAAAACGCTCGCAAAAGTGGCCGGAGTTGTAAATATTAGCAGTTTTCAGGTCATTTCCCTGCTTTTCACGGGTAATGTCCACCATTGAAAACAGCAGGAAATGTAGAAAGACTAGTAACTTTTATTTCAAGGGTTTCTTATAAGTTTTTAATCATTTCTGGAAACTCTAATTGCGTACTTTAAGAGTTTTACCACAATTAGACAGTTTTCTTACAAGTATGTAATGGAACCGGCAGGATATTAACTGATTCATCAAAAAGACGCTAGAGAAATTCGGCCTCAATTGTAAACATTAGCAGTATAGTCCTCACTTACAGTCTTTCTACACTAAATTTGAGCTGTATAAACATGAATTCCTAATATTTGAAAGCAAATTCAAGTGAAAACGCTCGCTAAAGTGGCCGGAGTTGTAAATATTAGCAGTTTTCTGGTCATTTCACTGCTTTTCACGGGTAATTACATTGATTGAAAACAGCAGGAAATGTAGTAAGAATCTACTACCTTTTATCTCAAGGGTTTCTTATAAGTTTTTAATCATTTCTGGATACTCTAATTGCGTATTTTAAGAGTGTTACCACAATTAGACAGTTTTCTTACAAGTATGTAATGGAACCGGCAGGATATTAACTGATTCATGAAAAAGACGCTAGAGATATTCGGCCTCAATTGTAAACATTACCAGTATAGTCCTCACTTACAGTCTTTCTACACTAATTGTGAGCTGTGTATACATGAATTCCTAATATTTGAAAGCAAATTCAAGTGAAAACGCTCGCTAAAGTGGCCGGAGTTGTAAATATTAGCAGTTTTCTGGTCATTTCACTGCTTTTCACGGGTAATGACATTGATTGAAAACAGCAGGAAATGTAGTAAGAATCTACTAACTTTTATCTCAAGGGTTTCTTATAAGTTTTTAATCATTTCTGGAAACTCTAATTGCGTATTTTAAGAGTTTTACCACAATTAGACAGTTTTCTTACAAGTATGTAATAGAACCGGCAGGATATTAACTGATTCACCAAAAAGACGCTAGAGAAATTTGGCCTCAGTTGTAAACATTAGCAGTATAGTCCTCACTTACAGTCTTTCTACACTAATTGTGAGCTGTATAAACATGAATTCCTAATATTTGAAAGCAAATTCGAGTGAAAACGCTCGCTAAAGTGGCCGGAGTTGTAAATATTAGCAGTTTTCTGGTCATTTCCCTGCTTTTCACGGGTAATATCCGTCATTGAAAACAGCAGGAAATGTAGAAAGACTCTAGTAACTTTTATTTCAAGGGTTTCTTATAAGTTTTTAATCATTTCTGGAAACTCTAATTGCGTACTTTAAGAGTTTTACGACAATTAAACAGTTTTCTAACAAGTATGTAATGGAACCGGCAGGATATTAACTGATTCACCAAAAAGACGCTAGAGAAATTCGGCCTCAGTTGTAAACATAAGCAGTATAGTCCTCACTTACAGTCTTTCTACACTAAATTTGAGCTGTATAAACATGAATTCCTAGTATTTGAAAGCAAATTCAAGTGAAAACGCTAGCTAAAGTGGCCGGATTTGTAAATATTATCAGTTTTCTGGTCATTTCCCTGCATTCCACGGGTAATGTCATTGATTGAAAAAGGCAGGAAATGTAGAAAGAATCAACTAACTTTTATTTCAAAGGTTTCTTATAAGTTTTTAATCATTTCTGGAAACTCTAATTGCGTATTTTAAGAGTTTTACCACAATTAGACAGTTTTCTTACAAGTATGTAATAGAACCGACAGGATATTAACTGATTCACCAAAAAGACGCTAGAGAAATTCGGCCTCAGTTGTAAACATTAGCAGTATAGTCCTCACTTACAGTCTTTCTACACTAATTGTGAGCTGTATAAACCTAAATTCCTAATATTTGAAAGCAAATTCGAGTGAAAACGCTCGCTAAAGTGGCCGGAGTTGTAAATATTAGCAGTTTTCAGGTCATTTCCCTGCTTTTCACGGGTAATGTCCACCATTGAAAACAGCAGGAAATGTAGAAAGACTAGTAACTTTTATTTCAAGGGTTTCTTATAAGTTTTTAATCATTTCTGGAAACTCTAATTGCGTACTTTAAGAGTTTTACCACAATTAGACAGTTTTCTTACAAGGATGTAATGGAACCGGCAGGATATTAACTGATTCATCAAAAAGACGCTAGAGAAATTCGGCCTCAATTGTAAACATTAGCAGTATAGTCCTCACTTACAGTCTTTCTACACTAAATTTGAGCTGTATAAACATGAATTCCTAGTATTTGAAAGCAAATTAAAGTGAAAACGCTCGCTGAAGTGGCCGGATTTGTAAATATTATCAGTTTTCTGGTCATATCACTGCTTTTCACGGGTAATGACATTGATTGAAAACAGCAGGAAATGTAGTACGAATCTACTAACTTTTATCTCAAGGGTTTCTTATAAGTTTTTAATCATTTCTGGAAACTCTAATTGCGTATTTTAAGAGTTTTACCACAATTAGACAGTTTTCTTACAAGTATGTACTGGAACAATGAGGATATTAAATGATTCAACAAAAAGACGCTAGAGAAATTCGGCCTCAGTTGTAAACATTAGCAGTATAGTCCTCACTTACAGACTTTCTACACTAAACTTGAGCTGTATAAACATGTATTCCTAGTATTTGTAAGCAAATTCAAGTGAAAACGCTCTCTAAAGCGGCCGGAGTTGTAAATATTATCAGTTTTCAGGTCATTTCCCTGCTCTTCACGGGTAATATCATTGATTGAAAACAGCAGGAAATGTAGTAAGAATCTACTAACTTTTATCTCAAGGGTTTCTTATAAGTTTTTAATCATTTCTGGAAACTCTAATTGCGTATTTTAAGAGTTTCACCACAATTAGACAGTTTTCTTACAAGTATGTAATAGAACCGGCAGGATATTAACTGATTCACCAAAAAGACGCTAGAGAAATTCGGCCTCAGTTGTAAACATTAGCAGTATAGTCCTCACTTACAGTCTTTCTACACTAATTGTGAGCTGTATAAACATGAATTCCTAATATTTGAAAGCAAATTCAAGTGAAAACGCTCGCTAAAGTGGCCGGAGTTGTAAATATTAGCAGTTTTCTGGTCATTTCACTGCTTTTCACGGGTAATTACATTGATTGAAAACAGCAGGAAATGTAGTAAGAATCTACTAACTTTTATCTCAAGGGTTTCTTATAAGTTTTTAATCATTTCTGGAAACTCTAATTGCGTATTTTAAGAGTGTTACCACAATTAGACAGTTTTCTTACAAGTATGTAATAGAACCGGCAGGATATTAACTGATTCACCAAAAAGACGCTAGAGAAATTCGGCCTCAGTTGTAAACATTAGCAGTATAGTCCTCACTTACAGTCTTTCTACACTAATTGTGAGCTGTATAAACATGAATTCCTAATATGTAAAAGCAAATTCAAGTGAAAACGCTCGCTAAAGTGGCCGGAGTTGTAAATATTACCAGTTTTCTGGTCATTTCACTGCTTTTCACGGGTAATGACATTGATTGAAAACAGCAGGAAATGTAGTAAGAATCTACTAACTTTTATTTCAAGGGTTTCTTATAAGTTTTTAATCATTTCTGGAAACTCTAATTGCGTACTTTAAGAGTTTTACGACAATTAAACAGTTTTCTAACAAGTATGTAATGGAACCGGCAGGATATTAACTGATTCACCAAAAAGACGCTAGAGAAATTTGGCCTCAGTTGTAAACATAAGCAGTATAGTCCTCACTTACAGTCTTTCTACACTAAATTTGAGCTGTATAAACATGAATTCCTAGTATTTGAAAGCAAATTCAAGTGAAAACGCTAGCTAAAGTGGCCGCATTTGTAAATATTATCAGTTTTCTGGTCATTTCCCTGCATTCCACGGGTAATGTCATTGATTGAAAAAGGCAGGAAATGTAGAAAGAATCAACTAACTTTTATTTCAAAGGTTTCTTATAAGTTTTTAATCATTTCTGGAAACTCTAATTGCGTACTTTAAGAGTTTTACCACAATTAGACAGTTTTCTTACAAGTATGTAATGGAACCGGCAGGATATTAACTGATTCATCAAAAAGACGCTAGAGAAATTCGGCCTCAATTGTAAACATTAGCAGTATAGTCCTCACTTACAGTCTTTCTACACTAAATTTGAGCTGTATAAACATGAATTCCTAATATTTGAAAGCAAATTCAAGTGAAAACGCTCGCTAAAGTGGCCGGAGTTGTAAATATAAGCAGTTTTCTGGTCATTTCACTGCTTTTCACGGGTAATTACATTGATTGAAAACAGCAGGAAATGTAGTAAGAATCTACTAACTTTTATCTCAAGGGTTTCTTATAAGTTTTTAATCATTTCTGGATACTCTAATTGCGTATTTTAAGAGTGTTACCACAATTAGACAGTTTTCTTACAAGTATGTAATGGAACCGGCAGGATATTAACTGATTCATCAAAAAGACGCTAGAGATATTCGGCCTCAATTGTAAACATTACCAGTATAGTCCTCACTTACAGTCTTTCTACACTAATTGTGAGCTGTGTATACATGAATTCCTAATATTTGAAAGCAAATTCAAGTGAAAACGCTCGCTAAAGTGGCCGGAGTTGTAAATATTAGCAGTTTTCTGGTCATTTCACTGCTTTTCACGGGTAATGACATTGATTGAAAACAGCAGGAAATGTAGTAAGAATCTACTAACTTTTATTTCAAGGGTTTCTTATAAGTTTTTAATCATTTCTGGAAACTCTAATTGCGTATTTTAAGAGTTTTACCACAATTAGAGAGTTTTCTTACAAGTATGTAATAGAACCGGCAGGACACTAACTGAATCACCAAAAAGACACTAGAGAAATTGGGCCTCAGTTGTAAACATTAGCAGTATAGTCCTCACTTACAGTCTTTCTACACTAAATTTGAGCTGTATAAACATGAATTCCTAGTATTTGAAAGCAAATTCAAGTGAAAACGCTAGCTAAAGTGGCCGGATTTGTAAATATTATCAGTTTTCTGGTCATTTCCCTGCATTCCACGGGTAATGTCATTGATTGAAAAAGGCAGGAAATGTAGAAAGAATCAACTAACTTTTATTTCAAAGGTTTCTTATAAGTTTTTAATCATTTCTGGAAACTCTAATTGCGTATTTTAAGAGTTTTGCCACAATTAGACAGTTTTCTTACAAGTATGTAATAGAACCGACAGGATATTAACTGATTCACCAAAAAGACGCTAGAGAAATTCGGCCTCAGTTGTAAACATTAGCAGTATAGTCCTCACTTACAGTCTTTCTACACTAATTGTGAGCTGTATAAACCTAAATTCCTAATATTTGAAAGCAAATTCGAGTGAAAACGCTCGCTAAAGTGGCCGGAGTTGTAAATATTAGCAGTTTTCAGGTCATTTCCCTGCTTTTCACGGGTAATGTCCACCATTGAAAACAGCAGGAAATGTAGAAAGACTAGTAACTTTTATTTCAAGGGTTTCTTATAAGTTTTTAATCATTTCTGGAAACTCTAATTGCGTACTTTAAGAGTTTTACCACAATTAGACAGTTTTCTTACAAGGATGTAATGGAACCGGCAGGATATTAACTGATTCATCAAAAAGACGCTAGAGAAATTCGGCCTCAATTGTAAACATTAGCAGTATAGTCCTCACTTACAGTCTTTCTACACTAAATTTGAGCTGTATAAACATGAATTCCTAGTATTTGAAAGCAAATTAAAGTGAAAACGCTCGCTGAAGTGGCCGGATTTGTAAATATTATCAGTTTTCTGGTCATATCACTGCTTTTCACGGGTAATGACATTGATTGAAAACAGCAGGAAATGTAGTACGAATCTACTAACTTTTATCTCAAGGGTTTCTTATAAGTTTTTAATCATTTCTGGAAACTCTAATTGCGTATTTTAAGAGTTTTACCACAATTAGACAGTTTTCTTACAAGTATGTACTGGAACAATGAGGATATTAAATGATTCAACAAAAAGACGCTAGAGAAATTCGGCCTCAGTTGTAAACATTAGCAGTATAGTCCTCACTTACAGACTTTCTACACTAAACTTGAGCTGTATAAACATGTATTCCTAGTATTTGTAAGCAAATTCAAGTGAAAACGCTCTCTAAAGCGGCCGGAGTTGTAAATATTATCAGTTTTCAGGTCATTTCCCTGCTCTTCACGGGTAATATCATTGATTGAAAACAGCAGGAAATGTAGTAAGAATCTACTAACTTTTATCTCAAGGGTTTCTTATAAGTTTTTAATCATTTCTGGAAACTCTAATTGCGTATTTTAAGAGTTTCACCACAATTAGACAGTTTTCTTACAAGTATGTAATAGAACCGGCAGGATATTAACTGATTCACCAAAAAGACGCTAGAGAAATTCGGCCTCAGTTGTAAACATTAGCAGTATAGTCCTCACTTACAGTCTTTCTACACTAATTGTGAGCTGTATAAACATGAATTCCTAATATTTGAAAGCAAATTCAAGTGAAAACGCTCGCTAAAGTGGCCGGAGTTGTAAATATTAGCAGTTTTCTGGTCATTTCACTGCTTTTCACGGGTAATTACATTGATTGAAAACAGCAGGAAATGTAGTAAGAATCTACTAACTTTTATCTCAAGGGTTTCTTATAAGTTTTTAATCATTTCTGGAAACTCTAATTGCGTATTTTAAGAGTGTTACCACAATTAGACAGTTTTCTTACAAGTATGTAATAGAACCGGCAGGATATTAACTGATTCACCAAAAAGACGCTAGAGAAATTCGGCCTCAGTTGTAAACATTAGCAGTATAGTCCTCACTTACAGTCTTTCTACACTAATTGTGAGCTGTATAAACATGAATTCCTAATATGTAAAAGCAAATTCAAGTGAAAACGCTCGCTAAAGTGGCCGGAGTTGTAAATATTACCAGTTTTCTGGTCATTTCACTGCTTTTCACGGGTAATGACATTGATTGAAAACAGCAGGAAATGTAGTAAGAATCTACTAACTTTTATTTCAAGGGTTTCTTATAAGTTTTTAATCATTTCTGGAAACTCTAATTGCGTACTTTAAGAGTTTTACGACAATTAAACAGTTTTCTAACAAGTATGTAATGGAACCGGCAGGATATTAACTGATTCACCAAAAAGACGCTAGAGAAATTTGGCCTCAGTTGTAAACATAAGCAGTATAGTCCTCACTTACAGTCTTTCTACACTAAATTTGAGCTGTATAAACATGAATTCCTAGTATTTGAAAGCAAATTCAAGTGAAAACGCTAGCTAAAGTGGCCGCATTTGTAAATATTATCAGTTTTCTGGTCATTTCCCTGCATTCCACGGGTAATGTCATTGATTGAAAAAGGCAGGAAATGTAGAAAGAATCAACTAACTTTTATTTCAAAGGTTTCTTATAAGTTTTTAATCATTTCTGGAAACTCTAATTGCGTACTTTAAGAGTTTTACCACAATTAGACAGTTTTCTTACAAGTATGTAATGGAACCGGCAGGATATTAACTGATTCATCAAAAAGACGCTAGAGAAATTCGGCCTCAATTGTAAACATTAGCAGTATAGTCCTCACTTACAGTCTTTCTACACTAAATTTGAGCTGTATAAACATGAATTCCTAATATTTGAAAGCAAATTCAAGTGAAAACGCTCGCTAAAGTGGCCGGAGTTGTAAATATAAGCAGTTTTCTGGTCATTTCACTGCTTTTCACGGGTAATTACATTGATTGAAAACAGCAGGAAATGTAGTAAGAATCTACTAACTTTTATCTCAAGGGTTTCTTATAAGTTTTTAATCATTTCTGGATACTCTAATTGCGTATTTTAAGAGTGTTACCACAATTAGACAGTTTTCTTACAAGTATGTAATGGAACCGGCAGGATATTAACTGATTCATCAAAAAGACGCTAGAGATATTCGGCCTCAATTGTAAACATTACCAGTATAGTCCTCACTTACAGTCTTTCTACACTAATTGTGAGCTGTGTATACATGAATTCCTAATATTTGAAAGCAAATTCAAGTGAAAACGCTCGCTAAAGTGGCCGGAGTTGTAAATATTAGCAGTTTTCTGGTCATTTCACTGCTTTTCACGGGTAATGACATTGATTGAAAACAGCAGGAAATGTAGTAAGAATCTACTAACTTTTATTTCAAGGGTTTCTTATAAGTTTTTAATCATTTCTGGAAACTCTAATTGCGTATTTTAAGAGTTTTACCACAATTAGAGAGTTTTCTTACAAGTATGTAATAGAACCGGCAGGACACTAACTGAATCACCAAAAAGACACTAGAGAAATTGGGCCTCAGTTGTAAACATTAGCAGTATAGTCCTCACTTACAGTCTTTCTACACTAATTGTGAGCTGTATAAACCTGAATTCCTAATATTTGAAAGCAAATTCGAGTGAAAACGCTCGCTGAAGTGGCCGGAGTTGTAAATATTAGCAGTTTTCAGGTCATTTCCCTGCTTTTCACGGGTAATGTCTACCATTGAAAACAGCAGGAAATGTAGAAAGACTAGTAACTTTTATTTCAAGGGTTTCTTATAAGTTTTTAATCATTTCTGGAAACTCTAATTGCGTACTTTAAGAGTTTTACCACAATTAGACAGTTTTCTTACAAGTATGTAATGGAACCGGCAGGATATTAACTGATTCATCAAAAAGACGCTAGAGAAATTCGGCCTCAATTGTAAACATTAGCAGTATAGTCCTCACTTACAGTCTTTCTACACTAAATTTGAGCTGTATAAACATGAATTCCTAGTATTTGAAAGCAAATTAAAGTGAAAACGCTCGCTGAAGTGGCCGGATTTGTAAATATTATCAGTTTTCTGGTCATATCACTGCTTTTCACGGGTAATGACATTGATTGAAAACAGCAGGAAATGTAGTAAGAATCTACTAACTTTTATCTCAAGGGTTTCTTATAAGTTTTTAATCATTTCTGGAAACTCTAATTGCGTATTTTAAGAGTTTTACCACAATTAGACAGTTTTCTTACAAGTATGTACTGGAACAATGAGGATATTAACTGATTCACCAAAAAGACGCTAGAGAAATTCGGCCTCAGTTGTAAACATTAGACGTATAGTCCTCACTTACAGTCTTTCTACACTAAATTTGAGCTGTATAAACATGAATTCCTAGTATTTGAAAGCAAATTCAAGTGAAAACGCTCTCTAAAGTGCCCGGATTTGTAAATATTATCAGTTTTCAGGTCATTTCCCTGCTCTTCACGGGTAATATCATTGATTGAAAACAGCAGGAAATGTAGTAAGAATCTACTAACTTTTATCTCAAGGGTTTCTTATAAGTTTTTAATCATTTCTGGAAACTCTAATTGCGTATTTTAAGAGTTTCACCACAATTAGACAGTTTTCTTACAAGTATGTAATAGAACCGGCAGGATATTAACTGATTCACCAAAAAGACGCTAGAGAAATTCCGCCTCAGTTGTAAACATTAGCAGTATAGTCCTCACTTACAGTCTTTCTACACTAATTGTGAGCTGTATAAACATGAATTCCTAATATGTAAAAGCAAATTCAAGTGAAAACGCTCGCTAAAGTGGCCGGAGTTGTAAATATTACCAGTTTTCTGGTCATTTCACTGCTTTTCACGGGTAATGACATTGATTGAAAACAGCAGGAAATGTAGTAAGAATCTACTTACTTTTATTTCAAGGTTTTCTCATAAGTTTTGAATCATTTCTGGAAACTTTAATTCCGTATTTTAAGAGTTTCACCACAATTAGACAGTTTTCTAACAAGTATGTACTGGAACAGTGAGGATATTAACTGATTCACCAAAAAGACGCTAGAGAAATTCGGCCTCAGTTGTAAACATTAGCAGTATAGTCCTCACTTACAGTCTTTCTACACTAAATTTGAGCTGTATAAACATGAATTCCTAGTATTTGTAAGCAAATTCAAGTGAAAACGCTCTCTAAAGCGGCCGAAGTTGTAAATATTAGCAGTTTTCTGGTCATTTCACTGCTTTTCACAGGTAATGACATTGATTGAAAACAGCAGGAAATGTAGTAAGAATCTACTAACTTTTATTTCAAGGGTTTCTTATAAGTTTTTAATCATTTCTGGAAACTCTAATTGCGTATTTTAAGAGTTTTACCACAATTAGACAGTTTTCTTTCAAGTATGTAATAGAACCGGCAGGACACTAACTGATTCACCAAAAAGACGCTAGAGAAATTCCGCCTCAGTTGTAAACATTAGCAGTATAGTCCTCACTTACAGACTTTCTACACTAATTGTGAGCTGTATAAACATGAATTCCTAATATTTGAAAGCAAATTCGAGTGAAAACGCTCGCTAAAGTGGCCGGAGTTGTAAATATTAGCAGTTTTCAGGTCATTTCCCTGCTTTTCACGGGTAATGTCCGTCATTGAAAACAGCAGGAAATGTAGAAAGACTCTAGTAACTTTTATTTCAAGGGTTTCTTATGAGTTTTTAATCATTTCTGGAAACTCTAATTGCGTACTTTAAGAGTTTTACGACAATTAAACAGTTTTCTAACAAGTATGTAATGGAACCGGCAGGATATTAACTGATTCACCAAAAAGACGCTAGAGAAATTCGGCCTCAGTTGTAAACATAAGCAGTATAGTCCTCACTTACAGTCTTTCTACACTAAATTTGAGCTGTATAAACATGAATTCCTAGTATTTGAAAGCAAATTCAAGTGAAAACGCTAGCTAAAGTGGCCGGATTTGTAAATATTATCAGTTTTCTGGTCATTTCCCTGCATTCCACGGGTAATGTCATTGATTGAAAAAGGCAGGAAATGTAGAAAGAATCAACTAACTTTTATTTCAAAGGTTTCTTATAAGTTTTTAATCATTTCTGGAAACTCTAATTGCGTATTTTAAGAGTTTTACCACAATTAGACAGTTTTCTTACAAGTATGTAATAGAACCGACAGGATATTAACTGATTCACCAAAAAGACGCTAGAGAAATTCGGCCTCAGTTGTAAACATTAGCAGTATAGTCCTCACTTACAGTCTTTCTACACTAATTGTGAGCTGTATAAACCTAAATTCCTAATATTTGAAAGCAAATTCGAGTGAAAACGCTCGCTAAAGTGGCCGGAGTTGTAAATATTAGCAGTTTTCAGGTCATTTCCCTGCTTTTCACGGGTAATGTCCACCATTGAAAACAGCAGGAAATGTAGAAAGACTAGTAACTTTTATTTCAAGGGTTTCTTATAAGTTTTTAATCATTTCTGGAAACTCTAATTGCGTACTTTAAGAGTTTTACCACAATTAGACAGTTTTCTTACAAGGATGTAATGGAACCGGCAGGATATTAACTGATTCATCAAAAAGACGCTAGAGAAATTCGGCCTCAATTGTAAACATTAGCAGTATAGTCCTCACTTACAGTCTTTCTACACTAAATTTGAGCTGTATAAACATGAATTCCTAGTATTTGAAAGCAAATTAAAGTGAAAACGCTCGCTGAAGTGGCCGGATTTGTAAATATTATCAGTTTTCTGGTCATATCACTGCTTTTCACGGGTAATGACATTGATTGAAAACAGCAGGAAATGTAGTACGAATCTACTAACTTTTATCTCAAGGGTTTCTTATAAGTTTTTAATCATTTCTGGAAACTCTAATTGCGTATTTTAAGAGTTTTACCACAATTAGACAGTTTTCTTACAAGTATGTACTGGAACAATGAGGATATTAAATGATTCAACAAAAAGACGCTAGAGAAATTCGGCCTCAGTTGTAAACATTAGCAGTATAGTCCTCACTTACAGACTTTCTACACTAAACTTGAGCTGTATAAACATGTATTCCTAGTATTTGTAAGCAAATTCAAGTGAAAACGCTCTCTAAAGCGGCCGGAGTTGTAAATATCAGTTTTCAGGTCATTTCCCTGCTCTTCACGGGTAATATCATTGATTGAAAACAGCAGGAAATGTAGTAAGAATCTACTAACTTTTATCTCAAGGGTTTCTTATAAGTTTTTAATCATTTCTGGAAACTCTAATTGCGTATTTTAAGAGTGTTACCACAATTAGACAGTTTTCTTACAAGTATGTAATAGAACCGGCAGGATATTAACTGATTCACCAAAAAGACGCTAGAGAAATTCGGCCTCAGTTGTAAACATTAGCAGTATAGTCCTCACTTACAGTCTTTCTACACTAATTGTGAGCTGTATAAACATGAATTCCTAATATGTAAAAGCAAATTCAAGTGAAAACGCTCGCTAAAGTGGCCGGAGTTGTAAATATTACCAGTTTTCTGGTCATTTCACTGCTTTTCACGGGTAATGACATTGATTGAAAACAGCAGGAAATGTAGTAAGAATCTACTAACTTTTATTTCAAGGGTTTCTTATAAGTTTTTAATCATTTCTGGAAACTCTAATTGCGTACTTTAAGAGTTTTACGACAATTAAACAGTTTTCTAACAAGTATGTAATGGAACCGGCAGGATATTAACTGATTCACCAAAAAGACGCTAGAGAAATTTGGCCTCAGTTGTAAACATAAGCAGTATAGTCCTCACTTACAGTCTTTCTACAATAAATTTGAGCTGTATAAACATGAATTCCTAGTATTTGAAAGCAAATTCAAGTGATAACGCTAGCTAAAGTGGCCGCATTTGTAAATATTATCAGTTTTCTGGTCATTTCCCTGCATTCCACGGGTAATGTCATTGATTGAAAAAGGCAGGAAATGTAGAAAGAATCAACTAACTTTTATTTCAAAGGTTTCTTATAAGTTTTTAATCATTTCTGGAAACTTTAATTGCGTATTTTAAGAGTTTCCCCACAATTAGACAGTTTTCTTACAAGTATGTAATGGAACCGACAGGATATTAACTGATTCACCAAAAAGACGCTAGAGAATTTCAGCCTCAGTTGTAAACATTAGCAGTATAGTCCTCACTTACAGTCTTTCTACACTAATTGTGAGCTGTATAAACATGAATTCCTAATATTTGAAAGCAAATTCAAGTGAAAACGCTCGCTAAAGTGGCCGGAGTTGTAAATATTAGCAGTTTTCAGGTCATTTCCCTGCTTTTCACGGGTAATGTCCACCATTGAAAACAGCAGGAAATGTAGAAAGACTAGTAACTTTTATTTCAAGGGTTTCTTATAAGTTTTTAATCATTTCTGGAAACTCTAATTGCGTACTTTAAGAGTTTTACCACAATTAGACAGTTTTCTTACAAGTATGTAATGGAACCGGCAGGATATTAACTGATTCATCAAAAAGACGCTAGAGAAATTCGGCCTCAATTGTAAACATTAGCAGTATAGTCCTCACTTACAGTCTTTCTACACTAAATTTGAGCTGTATAAACATGAATTCCTAATATTTGAAAGCAAATTCAAGTGAAAACGCTCGCTAAAGTGGCCGGAGTTGTAAATATAAGCAGTTTTCTGGTCATTTCACTGCTTTTCACGGGTAATTACATTGATTGAAAACAGCAGGAAATGTAGTAAGAATCTACTAACTTTTATCTCAAGGGTTTCTTATAAGTTTTTAATCATTTCTGGATACTCTAATTGCGTATTTTAAGAGTGTTACCACAATTAGACAGTTTTCTTACAAGTATGTAATGGAACCGGCAGGATATTAACTGATTCATCAAAAAGACGCTAGAGATATTCGGCCTCAATTGTAAACATTACCAGTATAGTCCTCACTTACAGTCTTTCTACACTAATTGTGAGCTGTGTATACATGAATTCCTAATATTTGAAAGCAAATTCAAGTGAAAACGCTCGCTAAAGTGGCCGGAGTTGTAAATATTAGCAGTTTTCTGGTCATTTCACTGCTTTTCACGGGTAATGACATTGATTGAAAACAGCAGGAAATGTAGTAAGAATCTACTAACTTTTATTTCAAGGGTTTCTTATAAGTTTTTAATCATTTCTGGAAACTCTAATTGCGTATTTTAAGAGTTTTACCACAATTAGAGAGTTTTCTTACAAGTATGTAATAGAACCGGCAGGACACTAACTGAATCACCAAAAAGACACTAGAGAAATTCGGCCTCAGTTGTAAACATTAGCAGTATAGTCCTCACTTACAGTCTTTCTACACTAATTGTGAGCTGTATAAACCTGAATTCCTAATATTTGAAAGCAAATTCGAGTGAAAACGCTCGCTGAAGTGGCCGGAGTTGTAAATATTAGCAGTTTTCAGGTCATTTCCCTGCTTTTCACGGGTAATGTCTACCATTGAAAACAGCAGGAAATGTAGAAAGACTAGTAACTTTTATTTCAAGGGTTTCTTATAAGTTTTTAATCATTTCTGGAAACTCTAATTGCGTACTTTAAGAGTTTTACCACAATTAGACAGTTTTCTTACAAGTATGTAATGGAACCGGCAGGATATTAACTGATTCATCAAAAAGACGCTAGAGAAATTCGGCCTCAATTGTAAACATTAGCAGTATAGTCCTCACTTACAGTCTTTCTACACTAAATTTGAGCTGTACAAACATGAATTCCTAGTATTTGAAAGCAAATTAAAGTGAAAACGCTCGCTGAAGTGGCCGGATTTGTAAATATTATCAGTTTTCTGGTCATATCACTGCTTTTCACGGGTAATGACATTGATTGAAAACAGCAGGAAATGTAGTAAGAATCTACTAACTTTTATCTCAAGGGTTTCTTATAAGTTTTTAATCATTTCTGGAAACTCTAATTGCGTATTTTAAGAGTTTTACCACAATTAGACAGTTTTCTTACAAGTATGTACTGGAACAATGAGGATATTAACTGATTCATCAAAAGGCTGCTAGAGAAATTCGGCCTCAGTTGTAAACATTAGACGTATAGTCCTCACTTACAGTCTTTCTACACTAAATTTGAGCTGTATAAACATGAATTCCTAGTATTTGAAAGCAAATTCAAGTGAAAACGCTCTCTAAAGTGCCCGGATTTGTAAATATTATCAGTTTTCAGGTCATTTCCCTGCTCTTCACGGGTAATATCATTGATTGAAAACAGCAGGAAATGTAGTAAGAATCTACTAACTTTTATCTCAAGGGTTTCTTATAAGTTTTTAATCATTTCTGGAAACTCTAATTGCGTATTTTAAGAGTTTCACCACAATTAGACAGTTTTCTTACAAGTATGTAATAGAACCGGCAGGATATTAACTGATTCACCAAAAAGACGCTAGAGAAATTCCGCCTCAGTTGTAAACATTAGCAGTATAGTCCTCACTTACAGTCTTTCTACACTAATTGTGAGCTGTATAAACATGAATTCCTAATATGTAAAAGCAAATTCAAGTGAAAACGCTCGCTAAAGTGGCCGGAGTTGTAAATATTACCAGTTTTCTGGTCATTTCACTGCTTTTCACGGGTAATGACATTGATTGAAAACAGCAGGAAATGTAGTAAGAATCTACTTACTTTTATTTCAAGGTTTTCTCATAAGTTTTGAATCATTTCTGGAAACTTTAATTCCGTATTTTAAGAGTTTCACCACAATTAGACAGTTTTCTAACAAGTATGTACTGGAACAGTGAGGATATTAACTGATTCACCAAAAAGACGCTAGAGAAATTCGGCCTCAGTTGTAAACATTAGCAGTATAGTCCTCACTTACAGTCTTTCTACACTAAATTTGAGCTGTATAAACATGAATTCCTAGTATTTGTAAGCAAATTCAAGTGAAAACGCTCTCTAAAGCGGCCGAAGTTGTAAATATTAGCAGTTTTCTGGTCATTTCACTGCTTTTCACAGGTAATGACATTGATTGAAAACAGCAGGAAATGTAGTAAGAATCTACTAACTTTTATTTCAAGGGTTTCTTATAAGTTTTTAATCATTTCTGGAAACTCTAATTGCGTATTTTAAGAGTTTTACCACAATTAGACAGTTTTCTTTCAAGTATGTAATAGAACCGGCAGGACACTAACTGATTCACCAAAAAGACGCTAGAGAAATTCCGCCTCAGTTGTAAACATTAGCAGTATAGTCCTCACTTACAGTCTTTCTACACTAATTGTGAGCTGTATAAACATGAATTCCTAATATTTGAAAGCAAATTCGAGTGAAAACGCTCGCTAAAGTGGCCGGAGTTGTAAATATTAGCAGTTTTCAGGTCATTTCTCGGCTTTTCACGGGTAATGTCCGTCATTGAAAACAGCAGGAAATGTAGGAAGACTCTAGTAACTTTTATTTCAAGGGTTTCTTATGAGTTTTTAATCATTTCTGGAAACTCTAATTGCGTACTTTAAGAGTTTTACGACAATTAAACAGTTTTCTAACAAGTATGTAATGGAACCGGCAGGATATTAACTGATTCATCAAAAAGACGCTAGAGAAATTTGGCCTCAGTTGTAAACATTAGCAGTATAGTCCTCACTTACAGTCTTTCTACACTAAATTTGAGCTGTATAAACATGAATTCCTAGTATTTGAAAGCAAATTAAAGTGAAAACGCTCGCTGAAGTGGCCGGATTTGTAAATATTATCAGTTTTCTGGTCATATCACTGCTTTTCACGGGTTATGACATTGATTGAAAACAGCAGGAAATGTAGTAAGAATCTACTAACTTTTATCTCAAGGGTTTCTTATAAGTTTTTAATCATTTCTGGAAACTCTAATTGCGTATTTTAAGAGTTTTACCACAATTAGACAGTTTTCTTACAAGTATGTAATAGAACCGGCAGGATATTAACTGATTCACCAAAAAGACGCTAGAGAAATTTGGCCTCAGTTGTAAACATTAGCAGTATAGTCCTCACTTACAGTCTTTCTACACTAATTGTGAGCTGTATAAACATGAATTCCTAATATTTGAAAGCAAATTCGAGTGAAAACGCTCGCTAAAGTGGCCGGAGTTGTAAATATTAGCAGTTTTCTGGTCATTTCCCTGCTTTTCACGGGTAATGTCCGTCATTGAAAACAGCAGGAAATGTAGAAAGACTCTAGTAACTTTTATTTCAAGGGTTTCTTATAAGTTTTTAATCATTTCTGGAAACTCTAATTGCGTACTTTAAGAGTTTTACGACAATTAAACAGTTTTCTAACAAGTATGTAATGGAACCGGCAGGATATTAACTGATTCACCAAAAAGACGCTACAGAAATTCGGCCTCAGTTGTAAACATAAGCAGTATAGTCCTCACTTACAGTCTTTCTACACTAAATTTGAGCTGTATAAACATGAATTCCTAGTATTTGAAAGCAAATTCAAGTGAAAACGCTAGCTAAAGTGGCCGGATTTGTAAATATTATCAGTTTTCTGGTCATTTCCCTGCATTCCACGGGTAATGTCATTGATTGAAAAAGGCAGGAAATGTAGAAAGAATCAACTAACTTTTATTTCAAAGGTTTCTTATAAGTTTTTAATCATTTCTGGAAACTCTAATTGCGTATTTTAAGAGTTTTACCACAATTAGACAGTTTTCTTACAAGTATGTAATAGAACCGACAGGATATTAACTGATTCACCAAAAAGACGCTAGAGAAATTCGGCCTCAGTTGTAAACATTAGCAGTATAGTCCTCACTTACAGTCTTTCTACACTAATTGTGAGCTGTATAAACCTAAATTCCTAATATTTGAAAGCAAATTCGAGTGAAAACGCTCGCTAAAGTGGCCGGAGTTGTAAATATTAGCAGTTTTCAGGTCATTTCCCTGCTTTTCACGGGTAATGTCCACCATTGAAAACAGCAGGAAATGTAGAAAGACTAGTAACTTTTATTTCAAGGGTTTCTTATAAGTTTTTAATCATTTCTGGAAACTCTAATTGCGTACTTTAAGAGTTTTACCACAATTAGACAGTTTTCTTACAAGGATGTAATGGAACCGGCAGTATATTAACTGATTCATCAAAAAGACGCTAGAGAAATTCGGCCTCAATTGTAAACATTAGCAGTATAGTCCTCACTTACAGTCTTTCTACACTAAATTTGAGCTGTATAAACATGAATTCCTAGTATTTGAAAGCAAATTAAAGTGAAAACGCTCGCTGAAGTGGCCGGATTTGTAAATATTATCAGTTTTCTGGTCATATCACTGCTTTTCACGGGTAATGACATTGATTGAAAACAGCAGGAAATGTAGTACGAATCTACTAACTTTTATCTCAAGGGTTTCTTATAAGTTTTTAATCATTTCTGGAAACTCTAATTGCGTATTTTAAGAGTTTTACCACAATTAGACAGTTTTCTTACAAGTATGTACTGGAACCGGCAGGGTATTAACTGATTCATCAAAAAGACGCTAGAGATATTCGGCCTCAATTGTAAACATTACCAGTATAGTCCTCACTTACAGTCTTTCTACACTAATTGTGAGCTGTGTATACATGAATTCCTAATATTTGAAAGCAAATTCAAGTGAAAACGCTCGCTAAAGTGGCCGGAGTTGTAAATATTAGCAGTTTTCTGGTCATTTCACTGCTTTTCACGGGTAATGACATTGATTGAAAACAGCAGGAAATGTAGTAAGAATCTACTAACTTTTATTTCAAGGGTTTCTTATAAGTTTTTAATCATTTCTGGAAACTCTAATTGCGTATTTTAAGAGTTTTACCACAATTAGACAGTTTTCTTACAAGTATGTAATAGAACCGGCAGGACACTAACTGATTCACCAAAAAGATGCTAGAGAAATTCCGCCTCAGTTGTAAACATTAGCAGTATAGTCCTCACTTACAGTCTTTCTACACTAATTGTGAGCTGTATAAACCTGAATTCCTAATATTTGAAAGCAAATTCGAGTGAAAACGCTCGCTAAAGTGGCCGGAGTTGTAAATATTAGCAGTTTTCTGGTCATTTCCCTGCTTTTCACGGGTAATGTCCGTCATTGAAAACAGCAGGAAATGTAGAAAGACTCTAGTAACTTTTATTTCAAGGGTTTCTTATAAGTTTTTAATCATTTCTGGAAACTCTAATTGCGTACTTTAAGAGTTTTACGACAATTAATAGTTTTCTAACAAGTATGTAATGGAACCGGCAGGATATTAACTGATTCACCAAAAAGACGCTACAGAAATTCGGCCTCAGTTGTAAACATAAGCAGTATAGTCCTCACTTACAGTCTTTCTACACTAAATTTGAGCTGTATAAACATGAATTCCTAGTATTTGAAAGCAAATTCAAGTGAAAACGCTAGCTAAAGTGGCCGGATTTGTAAATATTATCAGTTTTCTGGTCATTTCCCTGCATTCCACGGGTAATGTCATTGATTGAAAAAGGCAGGAAATGTAGAAAGAATCAACTAACTTTTATTTCAAAGGTTTCTTATAAGTTTTTAATCATTTCTGGAAACTCTAATTGCGTATTTTAAGAGTTTTACCACAATTAGACAGTTTTCTTACAAGTATGTAATAGAACCGACAGGATATTAACTGATTCACCAAAAAGACGCTAGAGAAATTCGGCCTCAGTTGTAAACATTAGCAGTATAGTGCTCACTTACAGTCTTTCTACACTAATTGTGAGCTGTATAAACCTAAATTCCTAATATTTGAAAGCAAATTCGAGTGAAAACGCTCGCTAAAGTGGCCGGAGTTGTAAATATTAGCAGTTTTCAGGTCATTTCCCTGTTTTCACGGGTAATGTCCACCATTGAAAACAGCAGGAAATGTAGAAAGACTAGTAACTTTTATTTCAAGGGTTTCTTATAAGTTTTTAATCATTTCTGGAAACTCTAATTGCGTACTTTAAGAGTTTTACCACAATTAGACAGTTTTCTTACAAGGATGTAATGGAACCGGCAGTATATTAACTGATTCATCAAAAAGACGCTAGAGAAATTCGGCCTCAATTGTAAACATTAGCAGTATAGTCCTCACTTACAGTCTTTCTACACTAAATTTGAGCTGTATAAACATGAATTCCTAGTATTTGAAAGCAAATTAAAGTGAAAACGCTCGCTGAAGTGGCCGGATTTGTAAATATTATCAGTTTTCTGGTCATATCACTGCTTTTCACGGGTAATGACATTGATTGAAAACAGCAGGAAATGTAGTACGAATCTACTAACTTTTATCTCAAGGGTTTCTTATAAGTTTTTAATCATTTCTGGAAACTCTAATTGCGTATTTTAAGAGTTTTACCACAATTAGACAGTTTTCTTACAAGTATGTACTGGAACCGGCAGGATATTAACTGATTCATCAAAAAGACGCTAGAGATATTCGGCCTCAATTGTAAACATTACCAGTATAGTCCTCACTTACAGTCTTTCTACACTAATTGTGAGCTGTGTATACATGAATTCCTAATATTTGAAAGCAAATTCAAGTGAAAACGCTCGCTAAAGTGGCCGGAGTTGTAAATATTAGCAGTTTTCTGGTCATTTCACTGCTTTTCACGGGTAATGACATTGATTGAAAACAGCAGGAAATGTAGTAAGAATCTACTAACTTTTATTTCAAGGGTTTCTTATAAGTTTTTAATCATTTCTGGAAACTCTAATTGCGTACTTTAAGAGTTTTACCACAATTAGACAGTTTTCTTACAAGGATGTAATGGAACCGGCAGGATATTAACTGATTCATCAAAAAGACGCTAGAGAAATTCGGCCTCAATTGTAAACATTAGCAGTATAGTCCTCACTTACAGTCTTTCTACACTAAATTTGAGCTGTATAAACATGAATTCCTAGTATTTGAAAGCAAATTAAAGTGAAAACGCTCGCTGAAGTGGCCGGATTGGTAAATATTATCAGTTTTCTGGTCATATCACTGCTTTTCACGGGTAATGACATTGATTGAAAACAGCAGGAAATGTAGTAAGAATCTACTAACTTTTATCTCAAGGGTTTCTTATAAGTTTTTAATCATTTCTGGAAACTCTAATTGCGTATTTTAAGAGTTTCACCACAATTAGACAGTTTTCTTACAAGTATGTACTGGAACAATGAGGATATTAACTGATTCACCAAAAAGACGCTAGAGAAATTCGGCCTCAGTTGTAAACATTAGACGTATAGTCCTCACTTACAGTCTCTCTACACTAAATTTGAGCTGTATAAACATGAATTCCTAGTATTTGTAAGCAAATTCAAGTGAAAACGCTCTCTAAAGCGGCCGGAGTTGTAAATACTATCAGTTTTCAGGTCATTTCCCTGCTCTTCACGGGTAATGTCATTGATTGAAAACAGCAGGAAATGTAGTAAGAATCTACTAACTTTTATCTCAAGGGTTTCTTATAAGTTTTTAATCATTTCTGGAAACTCTAATTGCGTATTTTAAGAGTTTTACCACAATTAGACAGTTTTCTTACAAGTATGTAATGGAACCGGCAGGATATTAACTGATTCATCAAAAAGACGCTAGAGAAATTCGGCCTCAATTGTAAACATTAGCAGTATATTCCTCACTTAAAGTCTTTCTACACTAATTGTGAGCTGTATAAACATGAATTTCTAATATTTGAAAGCAAATTCAAGTCAAAACGCTCGCTAAAGTGGCCGGAGTTGTAAATATTAGCAGTTTTCTGGTCATTTCCCTGCTTTCCACGGGTAATGTCATTGATTGAAAAGGGCAGGAAATGTAGTAAGAATTTACTTACTTTTATTTCAAGGGTTTCTTATAAGTTTTTAATCATTTCTGGAAACTCTAATTGCGTACTTTAAGAGTTTTATGACAATTAAACAGTTTTCTTACAAGTATGTAATGGAACCGGCAGGATATTAACTGATTCATCAAAAAGACGCTCGAGAAATTCGGCCTCAGTTGTAAACATTAGCAGTATAGTCCTCACTTACAGTCTTTCTACACTAATTGTGAGCTGTATAAACCTAAATTCCTAATATTTGAAAGCAAATTCGAGTGAAAACGCTCGCTAAAGTGGCCGGAGTTGTAAATATTAGCAGTTTTCAGGTCATTTCCCTGCTTTTCACGGGTAATGTCCACCATTGAAAACAGCAGGAAATGTAGAAAGACTAGTAACTTTTATTTCAAGGGTTTCTTATAAGTTTTTAATCATTTCTGGAAACTCTAATTGCGTACTTTAAGAGTTTTACGACAATTAAACAGTTTTCTAACAAGTATGTAATGGAACCGGCAGGATATTAACTGATTCACCAAAAAGACGCTACAGAAATTCGGCCTCAGTTGTAAACATAAGCAGTATAGTCCTCACTTACAGTCTTTCTACACTAAATTTGAGCTGTATAAACATGAATTCCTAGTATTTGAAAGCAAATTCAAGTGAAAACGCTAGCTAAAGTGGCCGGATTTGTAAATATTATCAGTTTTCTGGTCATTTCCCTGCATTCCACGGGTAATGTCATTGATTGAAAAAGGCAGGAAATGTAGAAAGAATCAACTAACTTTTATTTCAAAGGTTTCTTATAAGTTTTTAATCATTTCTGGAAACTCTAATTGCGTATTTTAAGAGTTTTACCACAATTAGACAGTTTTCTTACAAGTATGTAATAGAACCGACAGGATATTAACTGATTCACCAAAAAGACGCTAGAGAAATTCGGCCTCAGTTGTAAACATTAGCATTATAGTCCTCACTTACAGTCTTTCTACACTAATTGTGAGCTGTATAAACCTAAATTCCTAATATTTGAAAGCAAATTCGAGTGAAAACGCTCGCTAAAGTGGCCGGAGTTGTAAATATTAGCAGTTTTCAGGTCATTTCCCTGCTTTTCACGGGTAATGTCCACCATTGAAAACAGCAGGAAATGTAGAAAGACTAGTAACTTTTATTTCAAGGGTTTCTTATAAGTTTTTAATCATTTCTGGAAACTCTAATTGCGTACTTTAAGAGTTTTACCACAATTAGACAGTTTTCTTACAAGGATGTAATGGAACCAGCAGGATATTAACTGATTCATCAAAAAGACGCTAGAGAAATTCGGCCTCAATTGTAAACATTAGCAGTATAGTCCTCACTTACAGTCTTTCTACACTAAATTTGAGCTGTATAAACATGAATTCCTAGTATTTGAAAGCAAATTAAAGTGAAAACGCTCGCTGAAGTGGCCGGATTTGTAAATATTATCAGTTTTCTGGTCATATCACTGCTTTTCACGGGTAATGACATTGATTGAAAACAGCAGGAAATGTAGTACGAATCTACTAACTTTTATCTCAAGGGTTTCTTATAAGTTTTTAATCATTTCTGGAAACTCTAATTGCGTATTTTAAGAGTTTTACCACAATTAGACAGTTTTCTTACAAGTATGTACTGGAACCGGCAGGATATTAACTGATTCATCAAAAAGACGCTAGAGATATTCGGCCTCAATTGTAAACATTACCAGTATAGTCCTCACTTACAGTCTTTCTACACTAATTGTGAGCTGTGTATACATGAATTCCTAATATTTGAAAGCAAATTCAAGTGAAAACGCTCGCTAAAGTGGCCGGAGTTGTAAATATTAGCAGTTTTCTGGTCATTTCACTGCTTTTCACGGGTAATGACATTGATTGAAAACAGCAGGAAATGTAGTAAGAATCTACTAACTTTTATTTCAAGGGTTTCTTATAAGTTTTTAATCATTTCTGGAAACTCTAATTGCGTACTTTAAGAGTTTTACCACAATTAGACAGTTTTCTTACAAGGATGTAATGGAACCGGCAGGATATTAACTGATTCATCAAAAAGACGCTAGAGAAATTCGGCCTCAATTGTAAACATTAGCAGTATAGTCCTCACTTACAGTCTTTCTACACTAAATTTGAGCTGTATAAACATGAATTCCTAGTATTTGAAAGCAAATTAAAGTGAAAACGCTCGCTGAAGTGGCCGGATTTGTAAATATTATCAGTTTTCTGGTCATATCACTGCTTTTCACGGGTAATGACATTGATTGAAAACAGCAGGAAATGTAGTAAGAATCTACTAACTTTTATCTCAAGGGTTTCTTATAAGTTTTTAATCATTTCTGGAAACTCTAATTGCGTATTTTAAGAGTTTCACCACAATTAGACAGTTTTCTTACAAGTATGTACTGGAACAATGAGGATATTAACTGATTCACCAAAAAGACGCTAGAGAAATTCGGCCTCAGTTGTAAACATTAGACGTATAGTCCTCACTTACAGTCTCTCTACACTAAATTTGAGCTGTATAAACATGAATTCCTAGTATTTGTAAGCAAATTCAAGTGAAAACGCTCTCTAAAGCGGCCGGAGTTGTAAATACTATCAGTTTTCAGGTCATTTCCCTGCTCTTCACGGGTAATGTCATTGATTGAAAACAGCAGGAAATGTAGTACGAATCTACTAACTTTTATCTCAAGGGTTTCTTATAAGTTTTTAATCATTTCTGGAAACTCTAATTGCGTATTTTAAGAGTTTTACCACAATTAGACAGTTTTCTTACAAGTATGTAATGGAACCGGCAGGATATTAACTGATTCATCAAAAAGACGCTAGAGAAATTCGGCCTCAATTGTAAACATTAGCAGTATATTCCTCACTTAAAGTCTTTCTACACTAATTGTGAGCTGTATAAACATGAATTTCTAATATTTGAAAGCAAATTCAAGTCAAAACGCTCGCTAAAGTGGCCGGAGTTGTAAATATTAGCAGTTTTCTGGTCATTTCCCTGCTTTCCACGGGTAATGTCATTGATTGAAAAGGGCAGGAAATGTAGTAAGAATTTACTTACTTTTATTTCAAGGGTTTCTTATAAGTTTTTAATCATTTCTGGAAACTCTAATTGCGTACTTTAAGAGTTTTATGACAATTAAACAGTTTTCTTACAAGTATGTAATGGAACCGGCAGGATATTAACTGATTCATCAAAAAGACGCTCGAGAAATTCGGCCTCAGTTGTAAACATTAGCAGTATAGTCCTCACTTACAGTCTTTCTACACTAATTGTGAGCTGTATAAACCTAAATTCCTAATATTTGAAAGCAAATTCGAGTGAAAACGCTCGCTAAAGTGGCCGGAGTTGTAAATATTAGCAGTTTTCAGGTCATTTCCCTGCTTTTCACGGGTAATGTCCACCATTGAAAACAGCAGGAAATGTAGAAAGACTAGTAACTTTTATTTCAAGGGTTTCTTATAAGTTTTTAATCATTTCTGGAAACTCTAATTGCGTACTTTAAGAGTTTTACCACAATTGGACAGTTTTCTAACAAGTATGTAATGGAACCGGCAGGATATTAACTGATTCATCAAAAAGACGCTAGAGAAATTCGGCCTCAGTTGTAAACATAAGCAGTATAGTCCTCACTTACAGTCTTTCTACACTAAATTTGAGCTGTATAAACATGAATTCCTAGTATTTGAAAGCAAATTCAAGTGAAAACGCTAGCTAAAGTGGCCGGATTTGTAAATATTATCAGTTTTCTGGTCATTTCCCTGCATTCCACGGGTAATGACATTGATTGAAAACGGCAGGAAATGTAGAAAGAATCTACTAACTTTTATCTCAAGGGTTTCTTATAAGTTTTTAATCATTTCTGGAAACTCTAATTGCGTATTTTAAGAGTTTCACCACAATTAGACAGTTTTCTTACAAGTATGTACTGGAACAATGAGGATATTAACTGATTCACCAAAAAGACGCTAGAGAAATTCGGCCTCAGTTGAAAACATTAGACGTATAGTCCTCACTTACAGTCTTTCTACACTAAATTTGAGCTGTATAAACATGAATTCCTAGTATTTGTAAGCAAATTCAAGTGAAAACGCTCTCTAAAGCGGCCGGAGTTGTAAATATTATCAGTTTTCAGGTCATTTCCCTGCTCTTCACGGGTAATATCATTGATTGAAAACAGCAGGAAATGTAGTAAGAATCTACTAACTTTTATCTCAAGGGTTTCTTACAAGTTTTTAATCATTTCTGGAAACTCTAATTGCGTATTTTAAGAGTTTCACCACAATTAGACAGTTTTCTTACAAGTATGTAATAGAACCGGCAGGATATTAACTGATTCACCAAAAAGACGCTAGAGAAATTCGGCCTCAGTTGTAAACATTAGCAGTATAGTCCTCACTTACAGTCTTTCTACACTAAATTTGAGCTGTATAAACATGAATTCCTAGTATTTGTAAGCAAATTCAAGTGAAAACGCTCTCTAAAGCGGCCGAAGTTGTAAATATTAGCAGTTTTCTGGTCATTTCACTGCTTTTCACAGGTAATGACATTGATTGAAAACAGCAGGAAATGTAGTAAGAATCTACTAACTTTTATTTCAAGGGTTTCTTATAAGTTTTTAATCATTTCTGGAAACTCTAATTGCGTATTTTAAGAGTTTTACCACAATTAGACAGTTTTCTTACAAGTATGTAATAGAACCGGCAGGACACTAACTGATTCACCAAAAAGACGCTAGAGAAATTCGGCCTCAGTTGTAAACATTAGCAGTATAGTCCTCACTTACAGTCTTTCTACACTAATTGTGAGCTGTATAAACCTGAATTCCTAATATTTGAAAGCAAATTCGAGTGAAAACGCTCGCTGAAGTGGCCGGAGTTGTAAATATTAGCAGTTTTCAGGTCATTTCCCTGCTTTTCACGGGTAATGTCTACCATTGAAAACAGCAGGAAATGTAGAAAGACTAGTAACTTTTATTTCAAGGGTTTCTTATAAGTTTTTAATCATTTCTGGAAACTCTAATTGCGTACTTTAAGAGTTTTACCACAATTAGACAGTTTTCTTACAAGTATGTAATGGAACCGGCAGGATATTAACTGATTCATCAAAAAGACGCTAGAGATATTCGGCCTCAATTGTAAACATTAGCAGTATAGTCCTCACTTACAGTCTTTCTACACTAAATTTGAGCTGTATAAACATGAATTCCTAGTATTTGAAAGCAAATTCAAGTGAAAACGCTCGCTGAAGTGGCCGGATTTGTAAATATTATCAGTTTTCTGGTCATATCACTGCTTTTCACGGGTAATGACATTGATTGAAAACAGCAGGAAATGTAGTAAGAATCTACTAACTTTTATCTCAAGGGTTTCTTATAAGTTTTTAATCATTTCTGGAAACTCTAATTGCGTATTTTAAGAGTTTTACCACAATTAGACAGTTTTCTTACAAGTATGTACTGGAACAATGAGGATATTAACTGATTCACCAAAAAGACGCTAGAGAAATTCGGCCTCAGTTGTAAACATTAGACGTATAGTCCTCACTTACAGTCTTTCTACACTAAATTTGAGCTGTATAAACATGAATTCCTAGTATTTGTAAGCAAATTCAAGTGAAAACGCTCTCTAAAGTGGCCGGATTTGTAAATATTATCAGTTTTCAGGTCATTTCCCTGCTCTTCACGAGTAATATCATTGATTGAAAACAGCAGGAAATGTAGTAAGAATCTACTAACTTTTATCTCAAGGGTTTCTTATAAGATTTTAATCATTTCTGGAAACTCTAATTGCGTATTTTAAGAGTTTCACCACAATTAGACAGTTTTCTTACAAGTATGTAATAGAACCGGCAGGATATTAACTGATTCACCAAAAAGACGCTAGAGAAATTCCGCCTCAGTTGTAAACATTAGCAGTATAGTCCTCACTTACAGTCTTTCTACACTAATTGTGAGCTGTATAAACATGAATTCCTAATATGTAAAAGCAAATTCAAGTGAAAACGCTCGCTAAAGTGGCCGGAGTTGTAAATATTACCAGTTTTCTGGTCATTTCACTGCTTTTCACGGGTAATGACATTGATTGAAAACAGCAGGAAATGTAGTAAGAATCTACTTACTTTTATTTCAAGGTTTTCTCATAAATTTTGAATCATTTCTGGAAACTTTAATTCCGTATTTTAAGAGTTTCACCACAATTAGACAGTTTTCTAACAAGTATGTACTGGAACAGTGAGGATATTAACTGATTCACCAAAAAGACGCTAGAGAAATTCGGCCTCAGTTGTAAACATTAGCAGTATAGTCCTCACTTACAGTCTTTCTACACTAAATTTGAGCTGTATAAACATGAATTCCTAGTATTTGTAAGCAAATTCAAGTGAAAACGCTCTCTAAAGCGGCCGAAGTTGTAAATATTAGCAGTTTTCTGGTCATTTCACTGCTTTTCACAGGTAATGACATTGATTGAAAACAGCAGGAAATGTAGTAAGAATCTACTAACTTTTATTTCAAGGGTTTCTTATAAGTTTTTAATCATTTCTGGAAACTCTAATTGCGTATTTTAAGAGTTTTACCACAATTAGACAGTTTTCTTTCAAGTATGTAATAGAACCGGCAGGACACTAACTGATTCACCAAAAAGACGCTAGAGAAATTCCGCCTCAGTTGTAAACATTAGCAGTATAGTCCTCACTTACAGTCTTTCTACACTAATTGTGAGCTGTATAAACATGAATTCCTAATATTTGAAAGCAAATTCGAGTGAAAACGCTCGCTAAAGTGGCCGGAGTTGTAAATATTAGCAGTTTTCAGGTCATTTCCCTGCTTTTCACGGGTAATGTCCGTCATTGAAAACAGCAGGAAATGTAGAAAGACTCTAGTAACTTTTATTTCAAGGGTTTCTTATGAGTTTTTAATCATTTCTGGAAACTCTAATTGCGTACTTTAAGAGTTTTACGACAATTAAACAGTTTTCTAACAAGTATGTAATGGAACCGGCAGGATATTAACTGATTCACCAAAAAGACGCTAGAGAAATTTGGCCTCAGTTGTAAACATAAGCAGTATAGTCCTCACTTACAGTCTTTCTACACTAAATTTGAGCTGTATAAACATGAATTCCTAGTATTTGAAAGCAAATTCAAGTGAAAACGCTAGCTAAAGTGGCCGGATTTGTAAATATTATCAGTTTTCTGGTCATTTCCCTCATTCCACGGGTAATGTCATTGATTGAAAAAGGCAGGAAATGTAGAAAGAATCAACTAACTTTTATTTCAAAGGTTTCTTATAAGTTTTTAATCATTTCTGGAAACTTTAATTGCGTATTTAAAGAGTTTCCCCACAATTAGACAGTTTTCTTACAAGTATGTAATGGAACCGACAGGATATTAACTGATTCACCAAAAAGACGCTAGAGAAATTCAGCCTCAGTTGTAAACATTAGCAGTATAGTCCTCACTTACAGTCTTTCTACACTAATTGTGAGCTGTATAAACATGAATTCCTAATATTTGAAAGCAAATTCAAGTGAAAGCGCTCGCTAAAGTGGCCGGAGTTGTAAATATTAGCAGTTTTCAGGTCATTTCCCTGCTTTTCACGGGTAATGTCCACCATTGAAAACAGCAGGAAATGTAGAAAGACTAGTAACTTTTATTTCAAGGGTTTCTTATAAGTTTTTAATCATTTCTGGAAACTCTAATTGCGTACTTTAAGAGTTTTACCACAATTAGAGAGTTTTCTTACAAGTATGTAATAGAACCGGCAGGACACTAACTGAATCACCAAAAAGACACTAGAGAAATTCCGCCTCAGTTGTAAACATTAGCAGTATAGTCCTCACTTACAGTCTTTCTACACTAATTGTGAGCTGTGTATACATGAATTCCTAATATTTGAAAGCAAATTCAAGTGAAACCGCTCGCTAAAGTGGCCGGAGTTGTAAATATTAGCAGTTTTCTGGTCATTTCACTGCTTTTCACGGGTAATGACATTGATTGAAAACAGCAGGAAATGTAGTAAGAATCTACTAACTTTTATTTCAAGGGTTTCTTATAAGTTTTTAATCATTTCTGGAAACTCTAATTGCGTATTTTAAGAGTTTTACCACAATTAGAGAGTTTTCTTACAAGTATGTAATAGAACCGGCAGGACACTAACTGAATCACCAAAAAGACACTAGAGAAATTCCGCCTCAGTTGTAAACATTAGCAGTATAGTCCTCACTTACAGTCTTTCTACACTAATTGTGAGCTGTATAAACCTGAATTCCTAATATTTGAAAGCAAATTCGAGTGAAAACGCTCGCTAAAGTGGCCGGAGTTGTAAATATTAGCAGTTTTCAGGTCATTTCCCTGTTTTCACGGGTAATGTCCACCATTGAAAACAGCAGGAAATGTAGAAAGACTAGTAACTTTTATTTCAAGGGTTTCTTATAAGTTTTTAATCATTTCTGGAAACTCTAATTGCGTACTTTAAGAGTTTTACCACAATTAGACAGTTTTCTTACAAGTATGTAATGGAACCGGCAGGATATTAACTGATTCATCAAAAAGACGCTAGAGAAATTCGGCCTCAATTGTAAACATTAGCAGTATAGTCCTCACTTACAGTCTTTCTACACTAAATTTGAGCTGTATAAACATGAATTCCTAGTATTTGAAAGCAAATTAAAGTGAAAACGCTCGCTGAAGTGGCCGGATTTGTAAATATTATCAGTTTTCTGGTCATATCACTGCTTTTCACGGGTAATGACATTGATTGAAAACAGCAGGAAATGTAGTAAGAATCTACTAACTTTTATCTCAAGGGTTTCTTATAAGTTTTTAATCATTTCTGGAAACTCTAATTGCGTATTTTAAGAGTTTTACCACAATTAGACAGTTTTCTTACAAGTATGTAATAGAACCGGCAGGATATTAACTGATTCACCAAAAAGACGCTAGAGAAATTTGGCCTCAGTTGTAAACATTAGCAGTATAGTCCTCACTTACAGTCTTTCTACACTAATTGTGAGCTGTATAAACATGAATTCCTAATATTTGAAAGCATATTCGAGTGAAAACGCTCGCTAAAGTGGCCGGAGTTGTAAATATTAGCAGTTTTCTGGTCATTTCCCTGCTTTTCACGGGTAATGTCCGTCATTGAAAACAGCAGGAAATGTAGAAAGACTCTAGTAACTTTTATTTCAAGGGTTTCTTATAAGTTTTTAATCATTTCTGGAAACTCTAATTGCGTACTTTAAGAGTTTTACGACAATTAAACAGTTTTCTAACAAGTATGTAATGGAACCGGCAGGATATTAACTGATTCACCAAAAAGACGCTACAGAAATTCGGCCTCAGTTGTAAACATAAGCAGTATAGTCCTCACTTACAGTCTTTCTACACTAAATTTGAGCTGTATAAACATGAATTCCTAGTATTTGAAAGCAAATTCAAGTGAAAACGCTAGCTAAAGTGGCCGGATTTGTAAATATTATCAGTTTTCTGGTCATTTCCCTGCATTCCACGGGTAATGTCATTGATTGAAAAAGGCAGGAAATGTAGAAAGAATCAACTAACTTTTATTTCAAAGGTTTCTTATAAGTTTTTAAACATTTCTGGAAACTCTAATTGCGTATTTTAAGTGTTTTACCACAATTAGACAGTTTTCTTACAAGTATGTAATAGAACCGACAGGATATTAACTGATTCACCAAAAAGACGCTAGAGAAATTCGGCCTCAGTTGTAAACATTAGCAGTATAGTCCTCACTTACAGTCTTTCTACACTAATTGTGAGCTGTATAAACCTAAATTCCTAATATTTGAAAGCAAATTCGAGTGAAAACGCTCGCTAAAGTGGCCGGAGTTGTAAATATTAGCAGTTTTCAGGTCATTTCCCTGCTTTTCACGGGTAATGTCCATCATTGAAAACAGCAGGAAATGTAGAAAGACTAGTAACTTTTATTTCAAGGGTTTCTTATAAGTTTTTAATCATTTCTGGAAACTCTAATTGCGTACTTTAAGAGTTTTACCACAATTAGACAGTTTTCTTACAAGTATGTAATGGAACCGGCAGGATATTAACTGATTCATCAAAAAGACGCTAGAGAAATTCGGCCTCAATTGTAAACATTAGCAGTATAGTCCTCACTTACAGTCTTTCTACACTAAATTTGAGCTGTATAAACATGAATTCCTAGTATTTGAAAGCAAATTAAAGTGAAAACGCTCGCTGAATGGCCGGATTTGTAAATATTATCAGTTTTCTGGTCATATCACTGCTTTTCACGGGTAATGACATTGATTGAAAACAGCAGGAAATGTAGTACGAATCTACTAACTTTTATCTCAAGGGTTTCTTATAAGTTTTTAATCATTTCTGGAAACTCTAATTGCGTATTTTAAGAGTTTTACCACAATTAGACAGTTTTCTTACAAGTATGTACTGGAACAATGAGGATATTAAATGATTCAACAAAAAGACGCTAGAGAAATTCGGCCTCAGTTGTAAACATTAGCAGTATAGTCCTCACTTACAGACTTTCTACACTAAACTTGAGCTGTATAAACATGTATTCCTAGTATTTGTAAGCAAATTCAAGTGAAAACGCTCGCTAAAGTGGCCGGAGTTGTAAATATTAGCAGTTTTCTGGTCATTTCACTGCTTTTCACGGGTAATTACATTGATTGAAAACAGCAGGAAATGTAGTAAGAATCTACTAACTTTTATCTCAAGGGTTTCTTATAAGTTTTTAATCATTTCTGGAAACTCTAATTGCGTATTTTAAGAGTGTTACCACAATTAGACAGTTTTCTTACAAGTATGTAATAGAACCGGCAGGATATTAACTGATTCACCAAAAAGACGCTAGAGAAATTCGGCCTCAGTTGTAAACATTAGCAGTATAGTCCTCACTTACAGTCTTTCTACACTAATTGTGAACTGTATAAACATGAATTCCTAATATGTAAAAGCAAATTCAAGTGAAAACGCTCGCTAAAGTGGCCGGAGTTGTAAATATTACCAGTTTTCTGGTCATTTCACTGCTTTTCACGGGTAATGACATTGATTGAAAACAGCAGGAAATGTAGTAAGAATCTACTAACTTTTATTTCAAGGGTTTCTTATAAGTTTTTAATCATTTCTGGAAACTCTAATTGCGTATTTTAAGAGTTTTACCACAATTAGACAGTTTTCTTACAAGGATGTAATGGAACCGGCAGGATATTAACTGATTCATCAAAAAGACGCTAGAGATATTCGGCCTCAATTGTAAACATTACCAGTATAGTCCTCACTTACAGTCTTTCTACACTAATTGTGAGCTGTGTATACATGAATTCCTAATATTTGAAAGCAAATTCAAGTGAAAACGCTCGCTAAAGTGGCCGGAGTTGTAAATATTAGCAGTTTTCAGGTCATTTCACTGCTTTTCACGGGTAATGACATTGATTGAAAACAGCAGGAAATGTAGTAAGAATCTACTAACTTTTATTTCAAGGGTTTCTTATAAGTTTTTAATCATTTCTGGAAACTCTAATTGCGTATTTTAAGAGTTTTACCACAATTAGACAGTTTTCTTACAAGTATGTAATAGAACCGGCAGGACACTAACTGATTCACCAAAAAGACGCTAGAGAAATTCCGCCTCAGTTGTAAACATTAGCAGTATAGTCCTCACTTACAGTCTTTCTACACTAATTGTGAGCTGTATAAACCTGAATTCCTAATATTTGAAAGCAAATTCGAGTGAAAACGCTCGCTAAAGTGGCCGGAGTTGTAAATATTAGCAGTTTTCAGGTCATTTCCCTGCTTTTCACGGGTAATGTCCACCATTGAAAACAGCAGGAAATGTAGAAAGACTAGTAACTTTTATTTCAAGGGTTTCTTATAAGTTTTTAATCATTTCTGGAAACTCTAATTGCGTACTTTAAGAGTTTTACCACAATTAGACAGTTTTCTTACAAGTATGTAATGGAACCGGCAGGATATTAACTGATTCATCAAAAAGACGCTAGAGAAATTCGGCCTCAATTGTAAACATTAGCAGTATAGTCCTCACTTACAGTCTTTCTACACTAAATTTGAGCTGTATAAACATGAATTCCTAGTATTTGAAAGCAAATTAAAGTGAAAACGCTCGCTGAAGTGGCCGGATTTGTAAATATTCTCAGTTTTCTGTTCATATCACTGCTTTTCACGGGTAATGACATTGATTGAAAACAGCAGGAAATGTAGTAAGAATCTACTAACTTTTATCTCAAGGGTTTCTTATAAGTTTTTAATCATTTCTGGAAACTCTAATTGCGTATTTTAAGAGTTTTACCACAATTAGACAGTTTTCTTACAAGTATGTAATAGAACCGGCAGGATATTAACTGATTCACCAAAAAGACGCTAGAGAAATTTGGCCTCAGTTGTAAACATTAGCAGTATAGTCCTCACTTACAGTCTTTCTACACTAATTGTGAGCTGTATAAACATGAATTCCTAATATTTGAAAGCAAATTCGAGTGAAAACGCTCGCTAAAGTGGCCGGAGTTGTAAATATTAGCAGTTTTCAGGTCATTTCCCTGCTTTTCACGGGTAATGTCCGTCATTGAAAACAGCAGGAAATGTAGAAAGACTCTAGTAACTTTTATTTCAAGGGTTTCTTATAAGTTTTTAATCATTTCTGGAAACTCTAATTGCGTACTTTAAGAGTTTTACGACAATTAAACAGTTTTCTAACAAGTATGTAATGGAACCGGCAGGATATTAACTGATTCACCAGAAAGACGCTAGAGAAATTCGGCCTCAGTTGTAAACATAAGCAGTATAGTCCTCACTCACAGTCTTTCTACACTAAATTTGAGCTGTATGAAAATGAATTCCTAGTATTTGAAAGCAAATTCAAGTGAAAACGCTAGCTAAAGTGGCCGGATTTGTAAATATTATCAGTTTTCTGGTCATTTCCCTGCATTCCACGGGTAATGTCATTGATTGAAAAAGGCAGGAAATGTAGAAAGAATCAACTAACTTTTATTTCAAAGGTTTCTTATAAGTTTTTAATCATTTCTGGAAACTTTAATTGCGTATTTTAAGAGTTTCACCACAATTAGACAGTTTTCTTACAAGTATGTACTGGAACAATGAGGATATTAACTGATTCACCAAAAAGACGCTAGAGAAATTCGGACTCAGTTGCAAACATTAGCAGTATAGTCCTCACTTACAGTCTCTCTACACTAAATTTGAGCTGTATAAACATGAATTCCTAGTATTTGTAAGCAAATTCAAGTGAAAACGCTCTCTAAAGCGGCCGGAGTTGTAAATACTATCAGTTTTCAGGTCATTTCCCTGCTCTTCACGGGTAATGTCATTGATTGAAAACAGCAGGAAATGTAGTAAGAATCTACTAACTTTTATCTCAAGGGTTTCTTATAAGTTTTTAATCATTTCTGGAAACTCTAATTGCGTATTTTAAGAGTTTTACCACAATTAGACAGTTTTCTTACAAGTATGTAATGGAACCGGCAGGATATTAACTGATTCATCAAAAAGACGCTAGAGAAATTCGGCCTCAATTGTAAACATTAGCAGTATATTCCTCACTTAAAGTCTTTCTACACTAATTGTGAGCTGTATAAACATGAATTTCTAATATTTGAAAGCAAATTCAAGTCAAAACGCTCGCTAAAGTGGCCGGAGTTGTAAATATTAGCAGTTTTCTGGTCATTTCCCTGCTTTCCACGGGTAATGTCATTGATTGAAAAGGGCAGGAAATGTAGTAAGAATTTACTTACTTTTATTTCAAGGGTTTCTTATAAGTTTTTAATCATTTCTGGAAACTCTAATTGCGTACTTTAAGAGTTTTATGACAATTAAACAGTTTTCTTACAAGTATGTAATGGAACCGGCAGGATATTAACTGATTCATCAAAAAGACGCTCGAGAAATTCGGCCTCAGTTGTAAACATTAGCAGTGTAGTCCTCACTTACAGTCTTTCTACACTAATTGTGAGCTGTATAAACCTAAATTCCTAATATTTAAAAGCAAATTCGAGTGAAAACGCTCGCTAAAGTGGCCGGAGTTGTAAATATTAGCAGTTTTCAGGTCATTTCCCTGCTTTTCACGGGTAATGTCCACCATTGAAAACAGCAGGAAATGTAGAAAGACTAGTAACTTTTATTTCAAGGGTTTCTTATAAGTTTTTAATCATTTCTGGAAACTCTAATTGCGTACTTTAAGAGTTTTACCACAATTAGACAGTTTTCTTACAAGTATGTAATGGAACCGGCAGGATATTAACTGATTCATCAAAAAGACGCTAGAGAAATTCGGCCTCAATTGTAAACATTAGCAGTATAGTCCTCACTTACAGTCTTTCTACACTAAATTTGAGCTGTATAAACATGAATTCCTAGTATTTGAAAGCAAATTAAAGTGAAAACGCTCGTTGAAGTGGCCGGATTTGTAAATATTATCAGTTTTCTGGTCATATCACTGCTTTTCATGGGTAATGACATTGATTGAAAACAGCAGGAAATGTAGTAAGAATCTACTAACTTTTATCTCAAGGGTTTCTTATAAGTTTTTAATCATTTCTGGAAACTCTAATTGCGTATTTTAAGAGTTTCACCACAATTAGACAGTTTTCTTACAAGTATGTACTGGAACAATGAGGATATTAACTGATTCACCAAAAAGACGCTAGAGAAATTCGGCCTCAGTTGTAAACATTAGACGTATAGTCCTCACTTACAGTCTTTCTACACTAAATTTGAGCTGTATAAACATGAATTCCTAGTATTTGTAAGCAAATTCAAGTGAAAACGCTCTCTAAAGCGGCCGGAGTTGTAAATATTATCAGTTTTCAGGTCATTTCCCTGCTCTTCACGGGTAATATCATTGATTGAAAACAGCAGGAAATGTAGTAAGAATCTACTAACTTTTATCTCAAGGGTTTCTTACAAGTTTTTAATCATTTCTGGAAACTCTAATTGCGTATTTTAAGAGTTTCACCACAATTAGACAGTTTTCTTACAAGTATGTAATAGAACCGGCAGGATATTAACTGATTCACCAAAAAGACGCTAGAGAAATTCGGCCTCAGTTGTAAACATTAGCAGTATAGTCCTCACTTACAGTCTTTCTACACTAAATTTGAGCTGTATAAACATGAATTCCTAGTATTTGTAAGCAAATTCAAGTGAAAACGCTCTCTAAAGCGGCCGAAGTTGTAAATATTAGCAGTTTTCTGGTCATTTCACTGCTTTTCACAGGTAATGACATTGATTGAAAACAGCAGGAAATGTAGTAAGAATCTACTAACTTTTATTTCAAGGGTTTCTTATAAGTTTTTAATCATTTCTGGAAACTCTAATTGCGTACTTTAAGAGTTTTACCACAATTAGACAGTTTTCTTACAAGTATGTAATGGAACCGGCAGGATATTAACTGATTCATCAAAAAGACGCTAGAGAAATTCGGCCTCAATTGTAAACATTAGCAGTATAGTCCTCACTTACAGTCTTTCTACACTAATTGTGAGCTGTATAAACCTGAATTCCTAATATTTGAAAGCAAATTCGAGTGAAAACGCTCGCTAAAGTGGCCGGAGTTGTAAATATTAGCAGTTTTCAGGTCATTTCCCTGCTTTTCACGGGCAATGTCCGTCATTGAAAACAGCAGGAAATGTAGAAAGACTCTAGTAACTTTTATTTCAAGGGTTTCTTATAAGTTTTTAATCATTTCTGGAAACTCTAATTGCGTACTTTAAGAGTTTTACGACAATTAAACAGTTTTCTAACAAGTATGTGATGGAACCGGCAGGATATTAACTGATTCACCAAAAAGACGCTAGAGAAATTTGGCCTCAGTTGTAAACATAAGCAGAATAGTCCTCACTTACAGTCTTTCTACACTAAATTTGAGCTGTATGAACATGAATTCCTAGTATTTGAAAGCAAATTCAAGTGAAAACGCTAGCTAAAGTGGCCGGATTTGTAAATATTATCAGTTTTCTGGTCATTTCCCTGCATTCCACGGGTAATGTCATTGATTGAAAAAGGCAGGAAATGTAGAAAGAATCAACTAACTTTTATTTCAAAGGTTTCTTATAAGTTTTTAATCATTTCTGGAAACTTTAATTGCGTATTTTCAGAGTTTTACCACAATTAGACAGTTTTCTTACAAGTATGTAATGGAACCGACAGGATATTAACTGATTCACCAAAAAGACGCTAGAGAAATTCGGCCTCAGTTGTAAACATTACCAGTATAGTCCTCACTTACAGTCTTTCTACACTAATTGTGAGCTGTATAAACATGAATTCCTAATATTTGAAAGCAAATTCAAGTGAAAACGCTCGCTAAAGTGGCCGGAGTTGTAAATATTAGCAGTTTTCAGGTCATTTCCCTGCTTTTCACGGGTAATGTCCACCATTGAAAACAGCAGGAAATGTAGAAAGACTAGTAACTTTTATTTCAAGGGTTTCTTATAAGTTTTTAATCATTTCTGGAAACTCTAATTGCGTACTTTAAGAGTTTTACCACAATTAGACAGTTTTCTTACAAGTATGTAATGGAACCGGCAGGATATTAACTGATTCATCAAAAAGACGCTAGAGAAATTCGGCCTCAATTGTAAACATTAGCAGTATATTCCTCACTTAAAGTCTTTCTACACTAATTGTGAGCTGTATAAACATGAATTTCTAATATTTGAAAGCAAATTCAAGTCAAAACGCTCGCTAAAGTGGCCGGAGTTGTAAATATTAGCAGTTTTCTGGTCATTTCCCTGCTTTCCACGGGTAATGTCATTGATTGAAAAGGGCAGGAAATGTAGTAAGAATTTACTTACTTTTATTTCAAGGGTTTCTTATAAGTTTTTAATCATTTCTGGAAACTCTAATTGCGTACTTTAAGAGTTTTATGACAATTAAACAGTTTTCTTACAAGTATGTAATGGAACCGGCAGGATATTAACTGATTCATCAAAAAGACGCTCGAGAAATTCGGCCTCAGTTGTAAACATTAGCAGTGTAGTCCTCACTTACAGTCTTTCTACACTAATTGTGAGCTGTATAAACCTAAATTCCTAATATTTAAAAGCAAATTCGAGTGAAAACGCTCGCTAAAGTGGCCGGAGTTGTAAATATTAGCAGTTTTCAGGTCATTTCCCTGCTTTTCACGGGTAATGTCCACCATTGAAAACAGCAGGAAATGTAGAAAGACTAGTAACTTTTATTTCAAGGGTTTCTTATAAGTTTTTAATCATTTCTGGAAACTCTAATTGCGTACTTTAAGAGTTTTACCACAATTAGACAGTTTTCTTACAAGTATGTAATGGAACCGGCAGGATATTAACTGATTCATCAAAAAGACGCTAGAGAAATTCGGCCTCAATTGTAAACATTAGCAGTATAGTCCTCACTTACAGTCTTTCTACACTAAATTTGAGCTGTATAAACATGAATTCCTAGTATTTGAAAGCAAATTAAAGTGAAAACGCTCGTTGAAGTGGCCGGATTTGTAAATATTATCAGTTTTCTGGTCATATCACTGCTTTTCACGGGTAATGACATTGATTGAAAACAGCAGGAAATGTAGTAAGAATCTACTAACTTTTATCTCAAGGGTTTCTTATAAGTTTTTAATCATTTCTGGAAACTCTAATTGCGTATTTTAAGAGTTTCACCACAATTAGACAGTTTTCTTACAAGTATGTACTGGAACAATGAGGATATTAACTGATTCACCAAAAAGACGCTAGAGAAATTCGGCCTCAGTTGTAAACATTAGACGTATAGTCCTCACTTACAGTCTTTCTACACTAAATTTGAGCTGTATAAACATGAATTCCTAGTATTTGTAAGCAAATTCAAGTGAAAACGCTCTCTAAAGCGGCCGGAGTTGTAAATATTATCAGTTTTCAGGTCATTTCCCTGCTCTTCACGGGTAATATCATTGATTGAAAACAGCAGGAAATGTAGTAAGAATCTACTAACTTTTATCTCAAGGGTTTCTTACAAGTTTTTAATCATTTCTGGAAACTCTAATTGCGTATTTTAAGAGTTTCACCACAATTAGACAGTTTTCTTACAAGTATGTAATAGAACCGGCAGGATATTAACTGATTCACCAAAAAGACGCTAGAGAAATTCGGCCTCAGTTGTAAACATTAGCAGTATAGTCCTCACTTACAGTCTTTCTACACTAAATTTGAGCTGTATAAACATGAATTCCTAGTATTTGTAAGCAAATTCAAGTGAAAACGCTCTCTAAAGCGGCCGAAGTTGTAAATATTAGCAGTTTTCTGGTCATTTCACTGCTTTTCACAGGTAATGACATTGATTGAAAACAGCAGGAAATGTAGTAAGAATCTACTAACTTTTATTTCAAGGGTTTCTTATAAGTTTTTAATCATTTCTGGAAACTCTAATTGCGTATTTTAAGAGTTTTACCACAATTAGACAGTTTTCTTACAAGTATGTAATAGAACCGGCAGGACACTAACTGATTCACCAAAAAGACGCTAGAGAAATTCGGCCTCAGTTGTAAACATTAGCAGTATAGTCCTCACTTACAGTCTTTCTACACTAATTGTGAGCTGTATAAACCTGAATTCCTAATATTTGAAAGCAAATTCGAGTGAAAACGCTCGCTAAAGTGGCCGGAGTTGTAAATATTAGCAGTTTTCAGGTCATTTCCCTGCTTTTCACGGGCAATGTCCGTCATTGAAAACAGCAGGAAATGTAGAAAGACTCTAGTAACTTTTATTTCAAGGGTTTCTTATAAGTTTTTAATCATTTCTGGAAACTCTAATTGCGTACTTTAAGAGTTTTACGACAATTAAACAGTTTTCTAACAAGTATGTGATGGAACCGGCAGGATATTAACTGATTCACCAAAAAGACGCTAGAGAAATTTGGCCTCAGTTGTAAACATAAGCAGAATAGTCCTCACTTACAGTCTTTCTACACTAAATTTGAGCTGTATGAACATGAATTCCTAGTATTTGAAAGCAAATTCAAGTGAAAACGCTAGCTAAAGTGGCCGGATTTGTAAATATTATCAGTTTTCTGGTCATTTCCCTGCATTCCACGGGTAATGTCATTGATTGAAAAAGGCAGGAAATGTAGAAAGAATCAACTAACTTTTATTTCAAAGGTTTCTTATAAGTTTTTAATCATTTCTGGAAACTTTAATTGCGTATTTTAAGAGTTTTACCACAATTAGACAGTTTTCTTACAAGTATGTAATGGAACCGACAGGATATTAACTGATTCACCAAAAAGACGCTAGAGAAATTCGGCCTCAGTTGTAAACATTAGCAGTATAGTCCTCACTTACAGTCTTTCTACACTAATTGTGAGCTGTATAAACATGAATTCCTAATATTTGAAAGCAAATTCAAGTGAAAACGCTCGCTAAAGTGGCCGGAGTTGTAAATATTAGCAGTTTTCAGGTCATTTCCCTGCTTTTCACGGGTAATGTCCACCATTGAAAACAGCAGGAAATGTAGAAAGACTAGTAACTTTTATTTCAAGGGTTTCTTATAAGTTTTTAATCATTTCTGGAAACTCTAATTGCGTACTTTAAGAGTTTTACCACAATTAGACAGTTTTCTTACAAGTATGTAATGGAACCGGCAGGATATTAACTGATTCATCAAAAAGACGCTAGAGAAATTCGGCCTCAATTGTAAACATTAGCAGTATAGTCCTCACTTACAGTCTTTCTACACTAAATTTGAGCTGTATAAACATGAATTCCTAGTATTTGTAAGCAAATTAAAATGAAAACGCTCGCTGAAGTGGCCGGATTTGTAAATATTATCAGTTTTCTGGTCATATCACTGCTTTTCACGGGTAATGACATTGATTGAAAACAGCAGGAAATGTAGTAAGAATCTACTAACTTTTATCTCAAGGGTTTCTTATAAGTTTTTAATCATTTCTGGAAACTCTAATTGCGTATTTTAAGAGTTTTACCACAATTAGACAGTTTTCTTACAAGTATGTAATAGAACCGGCAGGATATTAACTGATTCACCAAAAAGACGCTAGAGAAATTCGGCCTCAGTTGTAAACATTAGCAGTATAGTCCTCACTTACAGTCTTTCTACACTAATTGTGAGCTGTATAAACATGAATTCCTAATATTTGAAAGCAAATTCAAGTGAAAACGCTCGCTAAAGTGGCCGGAGTTGTAAATATTAGCAGATTTCTGGTCATTTCACTGCTTTTCACGGGTAATGACATTGATTGAAAACAGCAGGAAATGTAGTAAGAATCTACTAACTTTTATCTCAAGGGTTTCTTATAAGTTTTTAATCATTTCTGGAAACTCTAATTGCGTATTTTAAGAGTTTCACCACAATTAGACAGTTTTCTTACAAGTATGTACTGGAACAATGAGGATATTAACTGATTCACCAAAAAGACGCTAGAGAAATTCGGCCTCAGTTGTAAACATTAGCAGTATAGTCCTCACTTACAGTCTCTCTACACTAAATTTGAGCTGTATAAACATGAATTCCTAGTATTTGTAAGCAAATTCAAGTGAAAACGCTCTCTAAAGCGGCCGGAGTTTTAAATACTATCAGTTTTCAGGTCATTTCCCTGCTCTTCACGGGTAATGTCATTGATTGAAAACAGCAGGAAATGTAGTAAGAATCTACTAACTTTTATTGCAAGGGTTTCTTATAAGTTTTTAATCATTTCTGGAAACTCTAATTGCGTATTTTAAAAGTTTTACCACAATTAGACAGTTTTCTTACAAGTATGTAATGGAACCGGCAGGATATTAACTGATTCATCAAAAAGACGCTAGAGAAATTCGGCCTCAATTGTAAACATTAGCAGTATATTCCTCACTTAAAGTCTTTCTACACTAATTGTGAGCTGTATAAACATGAATTTCTAATATTTGAAAGCAAATTCAAGTCAAAACGCTCGCTAAAGTGGCCGGAGTTGTAAATATTAGCAGTTTTCTGTTCATTTCCCTGCTTTCCACGGGTAATGTCAGTGATTGAAAAGGGCAGGAAATGTAGTAAGAATTTACTTACTTTTATTTCAAGGGTTTCTTATAAGTTTTTAATCATTTCTGGAAACTCTAATTGCGTACTTTAAGAGTTTTATGACAATTAAACAGTTTTCTTACAAGTATGTAATGGAACCGGCAGGATATTAACTGATTCACCAAAAAGACGCTCGAGAAATTCGGCCTCAGTTGTAAACATTAGCAGTATAGTCCTCACTTACAGTCTTTCTACACTAATTGTGAGCTGTATAAACCTAAATTCCTAATATTTGAAAGCAAATTCGAGTGAAAACGCTCGCTAAAGTGGCCGGAGTTGTAAATATTAGCAGTTTTCAGGTCATTTCCCTGCTTTTCACGGGTAATGTCCACCATTGAAAACAGCAGGAAATGTAGAAAGACTAGTAACTTTTATTTCAAGGGTTTCTTATAAGTTTTTAATCATTTCTGGAAACTCTAATTGCGTATTTTAAGAGTTTCACCACAATTAGACAGTTTTCTTAGAAGTATGTACTGGAACAATGAGGATATTAAATGATTCAACAAAAAGACGCTAGAGAAATTCGGCCTCAGTTGTAAACATTAGCAGTATAGTCCTCACTTACAGACTTTCTACACTAAACTTGAGCTGTATA
The DNA here is from genome assembly GCF_964212035.1 of Myotis nattereri. NCBI lineage: Eukaryota > Metazoa > Chordata > Mammalia > Chiroptera > Vespertilionidae > Myotis > Myotis nattereri. The sequence continues at coordinate 1,860,757 of NC_138083.1, forward strand.
AACATGTATTCCTAGTATTTGTAAGCAAATTCAAGTGAAAACGCTCTCTAAAGCGGCCGGAGTTGTAAATATTATCAGTTTTCAGGTCATTTCCCTGCTCTTCACGGGTAATATCATTGATTGAAAACAGCAGGAAATGTAGTAAGAATCTACTAACTTTTATCTCAAGGGTTTCTTATAAGTTTTTAATCATTTCTGGAAACTCTAATTGCGTATTTTAAGAGTTTCACCACAATTAGACAGTTTTCTTACAAGTATGTAATAGAACCGGCAGGACACTAACTGATTCACCAAAAAGACGCTAGAGAAATTCGGCCTCAGTTGTAAACATTAGCAGTATAGTCCTCACTTACAGTCTTTCTACACTAATTGTGAGCTGTATAAACATGAATTCCTAATATTTGAAAGCAAATTCAAGTGAAAACGCTCGCTAAAGTGGCCGGAGTTGTAAATATTAGCAGTTTTCTGGTCATTTCACTGCTTTTCACGGGTAATTACATTGATTGAAAACAGCAGGAAATGTAGTAAGAATCTACTAACTTTTATCTCAAGGGTTTCTTATAAGTTTTTAATCATTTCTGGAAACTCTAATTGCGTATTTTAAGAGTGTTACCACAATTAGACAGTTTTCTTACAAGTATGTAATAGAACCGGCAGGATATTAACAGATTCACCAAAAAGACGCTAGAGAAATTCGGCCTCAGTTGTAAACATTAGCAGTATAGTCCTCACTTACAGTCTTTCTACACTAATTGTGAGCTGTATAAACATGAATTCCTAATATGTAAAAGCAAATTCAAGTGAAAACGCTCGCTAAAGTGGCCGGAGTTGTAAATATTACCAGTTTTCTGGTCATTTCACTACTTTTCACGGGTAATGACATTGATTGAAAACAGCAGGAAATGTAGTAAGAATCTACTAACTTTTATTTCAAGGGTTTCTTATAAGTTTTTAATCATTTCTGGAAACTCTAATTGCGTATTTTAAGAGTTTTACCACAATTAGACAGTTTTCTTACAAGTATGTAATGGAACCGGCAGGATATTAACTGATTCATCAAAAAGACGCTAGAGATATTCGGCCTCAATTGTAAACATTACCAGTATAGTCCTCACTTACAGTCTTTCTACACTAATTGTGAGCTGTGTATACATGAATTCCTAATATTTGAAAGCAAATTCAAGTGAAAACGCTCGCTAAAGTGGCCGGAGTTGTAAATATTAGCCGTTTTCAGGTCATTTCCTTGCTTTTCACGGGTAATGACATTGATTGAAAACAGCAGGAAATGTAGTAAGAATCTACTAACTTTTATTTCAAGGGTTTCTTATAAGTTTTTAATCATTTCTGGAAACTCTAATTGCGTATTTTAAGAGTTTTACCACAATTAGACAGTTTTCTTACAAGTATGTAATAGAACCGGCAGGACACTAACTGATTCACCAAAAAGACGCTAGAGAAATTCCGCCTCAGTTGTAAACATTAGCAGTATAGTCCTCACTTACAGTCTTTCTACACTAATTGTGAGCTGTATAAACCTGAATTCCTAATATTTGAAAGCAAATTCGAGTGAAAACGCTCGCTAAAGTGGCCGGAGTTGTAAATATTAGCAGTTTTCAGGTCATTTCCCTGCTTTTCACGGGTAATGTCCACCATTGAAAACAGCAGGAAATGTAGAAAGACTAGTAACTTTTATTTCAAGGGTTTCTTATAAGTTTTTAATCATTTCTGGAAACTCTAATTGCGTACTTTAAGAGTTTTACCACAATTAGACAGTTTTCTTACAAGTATGTAATGGAACCGGCAGGATATTAACTGATTCATCAAAAAGACGCTAGAGAAATTCGGCCTCAATTGTAAACATTAGCAGTATAGTCCTCACTTACAGTCTTTCTACACTAAATTTGAGCTGTATAAACATGAATTCCTAGTATTTGAAAGCAAATTAAAGTGAAAACGCTCGCTGAAGTGGCCGGATTTGTAAATATTATCAGTTTTCTGTTCATATCACTGCTTTTCACGGGTAATGACATTGATTGAAAACAGCAGGAAATGTAGTAAGAATCTACTAACTTTTATCTCAAGGGTTTCTTATAAGTTTTTAATCATTTCTGGAAACTCTAATTGCGTATTTTAAGAGTTTCACCACAATTAGACAGTTTTCTTACAAGTATGTACTGGAACAATGAGGATATTAACTGATTCACCAAAAAGACGCTAGAGAAATTCGGCCTCAGTTGTAAACATTAGACGTATAGTCCTCACTTACAGTCTCTCTACACTAAATTTGAGCTGTATAAACATGAATTCCTAGTATTTGTAAGCAAATTCAAGTGAAAACGCTCTCTAAAGCGGCCGGAGTTGTAAATACTATCAGTTTTCAGGTCATTTCCCTGCTTTTCACGGGTAATGTCATTGATTGAAAACAGCAGGAAATGTAGTAAGAATCTACTAACTTTTATTGCAAGGGTTTCTTATAAGTTTTTAATCATTTCTGGAAACTCTAATTGCGTATTTTAAGAGTTTTACCACAATTAGACAGTTTTCTTACAAGTATGTAATAGAACCGGCAGGACACTAACTGATTCACCAAAAAGACGCTAGAGAAATTCCGCCTCAGTTGTAAACATTAGCAGTATAGTCCTCACTTACAGTCTTTCTACACTAATTGTGAGCTGTATAAACCTGAATTCCTAATATTTGAAAGCAAATTCGAGTGAAAACGCTCGCTAAAGTGGCCGGAGTTGTAAATATTAGCAGTTTTCAGGTCATTTCCCTGCTTTTCACGGGTAATGTCCACCATTGAAAACAGCAGGAAATGTAGAAAGACTAGTAACTTTTATTTCAAGGGTTTCTTATAAGTTTTTAATCATTTCTGGAAACTCTAATTGCGTACTTTAAGAGTTTTACCACAATTAGACAGTTTTCTTACAAGTATGTAATGGAACCGGCAGGATATTAACTGATTCATCAAAAAGACGCTAGAGAAATTCGGCCTCAATTGTAAACATTAGCAGTATAGTCCTCACTTACAGTCTCTCTACACTAAATTTGAGCTGTATAAACATGAATTCCTAGTATTTGAAAGCAAATTAAAGTGAAAACGCTCGCTGAAGTGGCCGGATTTGTAAATATTATCAGTTTTCTGTTCATATCACTGCTTTTCACGGGTAATGACATTGATTGAAAACAGCAGGAAATGTAGTAAGAATCTACTAACTTTTATCTCAAGGGTTTCTTATAAGTTTTTAATCATTTCTGGAAACTCTAATTGCGTATTTTAAGAGTTTCACCACAATTAGACAGTTTTCTTACAAGTATGTACTGGAACTATGAGGATATTAACTGATTCACCAAAAAGACGCTAGAGAAATTCGGCCTCAGTTGTAAACATTAGACGTATAGTCCTCACTTACAGTCTCTCTACACTAAATTTGAGCTGTATAAACATGAATTCCTAGTATTTGTAAGCAAATTCAAGTGAAAACGCTCTCTAAAGCGGCCGGAGTTGTAAATACTATCAGTTTTCAGGTCATTTCCCTGCTTTTCACGGGTAATGTCATTGATTGAAAACAGCAGGAAATGTAGTAACAATCTACTAACTTTTATTGCAAGGGTTTCTTATAAGTTTTTAATCATTTCTGGAAACTCTAATTGCGTATTTTAAGAGTTTTACCACAATTAGACAGTTTTCTTACAAGTATGTAATGGAACCGGCAGGATATTAACTGATTCATCAAAAAGACGCTTGAGAAATTCGGCCTCAATTGTAAACATTAGCAGTATATTCCTCACTTAAAGTCTTTCTACACTAATTGTGAGCTGTATAAACATGAATTTCTAATATTTGAAAGCAAATTCAAGTCAAAACGCTCGCTAAAGTGGCCGGAGTTGTAAATATTAGCAGTATTCTGGTCATTTCCCTGCTTTCCACGGGTAATGTCATTGATTGAAAAGGGCAGGAAATGTAGTAAGAATTTATTTACTTTTATTTCAAGGGTTTCTTATAAGTTTTTAATCATTTCTGGAAACTCTAATTGCGTACTTTAAGAGTTTTATGACAATTAAACAGTTTTCTTACAAGTATGTAATGGAACCGGCAGGATATTAACTGATTCATCAAAAAGACGCTCGAGAAATTCGGCCTCAGTTGTAAACATTAGCAGTATAGTCCTCACTTACAGTCTTTCTACACTAATTGTGAGCTGTATAAACCTAAATTCCTAATATTTGAAAGCAAATTCGAGTGATACGCTCGCTAAAGTGGCCGGAGTTGTAAATATTAGCAGTTTTCAGGTCATTTCCCTGCTTTTCACGGGTAATGTCCACCATTGAAAACAGCAGGAAATGTAGAAAGACTAGTAACTTTTATTTCAAGGGTTTCTTATAAAGTTTTTAATCATTTCTGGAAACTCTAATTGCGTACTTTAAGAGTTTTACCACAATTAGACAGTTTTCTTACAAGTATGTAATGGAACCGGCAGTATATTAATTGATTCATCCAAAAGACGCTAGAGAAATTCGGCCTCAATTGTAAACATTAGCAGTATAGTCCTCACTTACAGTCTTTCTACACTAAATTTGAGCTGTATAAACATGAATTCCTAGTATTTGAAAGCAAATTAAAGTGAAAACGCTCGCTGAAGTGGCCGGATTTGTAAATATTATCAGTTTTCTGGTCATATCACTGCTTTTCACGGGTAATGACATTGATTGAAAACAGCAGGAAATGTAGTAAGAATCTACTAACTTTTATCTCAAGGGTTTCTTATAAGTTTTTAATCATTTCTGGAAACTCTAATTGCGTATTTTAAGAGTTTCACCACAATTAGACAGTTTTCTTACAAGTATGTACTGGAACAATGAGGATATTAACTGATTCACCAAAAAGACGCTAGAGAAATTCGGCCTCAGTTGTAAACATTAGACGTATAGTCCTCACTTACAGTCTCTCTACACTAAATTTGAGCTGTATAAACATGAATTCCTAGTATTTGTAAGCAAATTCAAGTGAAAACGCTCTCTAAAGCGGCCGGAGTTGTAAATACTATCAGTTTTCAGGTCATTTCCCTGCTTTTCACGGGTAATGTCATTGATTGAAAACAGCAGGAAATGTAGTAAGAATCTACTAACTTTTATTGCAAGGGTTTCTTATAAGTTTTTAATCATTTCTGGAAACTCTAATTGCGTATTTTAAGAGTTTTACCACAATTAGACAGTTTTCTTACAAGTATGTAATAGAACCGGCAGGACACTAACTGATTCACCAAAAAGACGCTAGAGAAATTCCGCCTCAGTTGTAAACATTAGCAGTATAGTCCTCACTTACAGTCTTTCTACACTAATTGTGAGCTGTATAAACCTGAATTCCTAATATTTGAAAGCAAATTCGAGTGAAAACGCTCGCTAAAGTGGCCGGAGTTGTAAATATTAGCAGTTTTCAGGTCATTTCCCTGCTTTTCACGGGTAATGTCCACCATTGAAAACAGCAGGAAATGTAGAAAGACTAGTAACTTTTATTTCAAGGGTTTCTTATAAGTTTTTAATCATTTCTGGAAACTCTAATTGCGTACTTTAAGAGTTTTACCACAATTAGACAGTTTTCTTACAAGTATGTAATGGAACCGGCAGGATATTAACTGATTCATCAAAAAGACGCTAGAGAAATTCGGCCTCAATTGTAAACATTAGCAGTATAGTCCTCACTTACAGTCTTTCTACACTAAATTTGAGCTGTATAAACATGAATTCCTAGTATTTGAAAGCAAATTAAAGTGAAAACGCTCGCTGAAGTGGCCGGATTTGTAAATATTATCAGTTTTCTGTTCATATCACTGCTTTTCACGGGTAATGACATTGATTGAAAACAGCAGGAAATGTAGTAAGAATCTACTAACTTTTATCTCAAGGGTTTCTTATAAGTTTTTAATCATTTCTGGAAACTCTAATTGCGTATTTTAAGAGTTTCACCACAATTAGACAGTTTTCTTACAAGTATGTACTGGAACTATGAGGATATTAACTGATTCACCAAAAAGACGCTAGAGAAATTCGGCCTCAGTTGTAAACATTAGACGTATAGTCCTCACTTACAGTCTCTCTACACTAAATTTGAGCTGTATAAACATGAATTCCTAGTATTTGTAAGCAAATTCAAGTGAAAACGCTCTCTAAAGCGGCCGGAGTTGTAAATACTATCAGTTTTCAGGTCATTTCCCTGCTTTTCACGGGTAATGTCATTGATTGAAAACAGCAGGAAATGTAGTAACAATCTACTAACTTTTATTGCAAGGGTTTCTTATAAGTTTTTAATCATTTCTGGAAACTCTAATTGCGTATTTTAAGAGTTTTACCACAATTAGACAGTTTTCTTACAAGTATGTAATGGAACCGGCAGGATATTAACTGATTCATCAAAAAGACGCTAGAGAAATTCGGCCTCAATTGTAAACATTAGCAGTATATTCCTCACTTAAAGTCTTTCTACACTAATTGTGAGCTGTATAAACATGAATTTCTAATATTTGAAAGCAAATTCAAGTCAAAACGCTCGCTAAAGTGGCCGGAGTTGTAAATATTAGCAGTTTTCTGGTCATTTCCCTGCTTTCCACGGGTAATGTCATTGATTGAAAAGGGCAGGAAATGTAGTAAGAATTTACTTACTTTTATTTCAAGGGTTTCTTATAAGTTTTTAATCATTTCTGGAAACTCTAATTGCGTACTTTAAGAGTTTTATGACAATTAAACAGTTTTCTTACAAGTATGTAATGGAACCGGCAGGATATTAACTGATTCATCAAAAAGACGCTCGAGAAATTCGGCCTCAGTTGTAAACATTAGCAGTATAGTCCTCACTTACAGTCTTTCTACACTAATTGTGAGCTGTATAAACCTAAATTCCTAATATTTGAAAGCAAATTCGAGTGATACGCTCGCTAAAGTGGCCGGAGTTGTAAATATTAGCAGTTTTCAGGTCATTTCCCTGCTTTTCACGGGTAATGTCCACCATTGAAAACAGCAGGAAATGTAGAAAGACTAGTAACTTTTATTTCAAGGGTTTCTTATAAAGTTTTTAATCATTTCTGGAAACTCTAATTGCGTACTTTAAGAGTTTTACCACAATTAGACAGTTTTCTTACAAGTATGTAATGGAACCGGCAGTATATTAACTGATTCATCCAAAAGACGCTAGAGAAATTCGGCCTCAATTGTAAACATTAGCAGTATAGTCCTCACTTACAGTCTTTCTACACTAAATTTGAGCTGTATAAACATGAATTCCTAGTATTTGAAAGCAAATTAAAGTGAAAACGCTCGCTGAAGTGGCCGGATTTGTAAATATTATCAGTTTTCTGGTCATATCACTGCTTTTCACGGGTAATGACATTGATTGAAAACAGCAGGAAATGTAGTAAGAATCTACTTACTTTTATCTCAAGGGTTTCTTATAAGTTTTTAATCATTTCTGGAAACTCTAATTGCGTATTTTAAGAGTTTTACCACAATTAGACAGTTTTCTTACAAGTATGTACTGGAACAATGAGGATATTAACTGATTCACCAAAAAGACGCTAGAGAAATTCGGCCTCAGTTGTAAACATTAGACGTATAGTCCTCACTTACAGTCTTTCTACACTAAATTTGAGCTGTATAAACATGAATTCCTAGTATTTGTAAGCAAATTCAAGTGAAAACGCTCTCTAAAGCGGCCGGAGTTGTAAATATTATCAGTTTTCAGGTCTTTTCCCTGCTCTTCACGGGTAATATCATTGATTGAAAACAGCAGGAAATGTAGTAAGAATCTACTAACTTTTATCTCAAGGGTTTCTTATAAGTTTTTAATCATTTCTGGAAACTCTAATTGCGTATTTTAAGAGTTTCACCACAATTAGACAGTTTTCTTACAAGTATGTAATAGAACCGGCAGGATATTTACTGATTCACCAAAAAGACGCTAGAGAAATTCGGCCTCAGTTGTAAACATTAGCAGTATAGTCCTCACTTACAGTCTTTCTACACTAATTGTGAGCTGTATAAACATGAATTCCTAATATGTAAAAGCAAATTCAAGTGAAAACGCTCGCTAAAGTGGCCGGAGTTGTAAATATTACCAGTTTTCTGGTCATTTCACTGCTTTTCACGGGTAATGACATTGATTGAAAACAGCAGGAAATGTAGTAAGAATCTACGTACTTTTATTTCAAGGTTTTCTCATAAGTTTTGAATCATTTCTGGAAACTTTAATTCCGTATTTTAAGAGTTTCACCACAATTAGACAGTTTTCTAACAAGTATGTACTGGAACAGTGAGGATATTAACTGATTCACCAAAAAGACGCTAGAGAAATTCGGCCTCAGTTGTAAACATTAGCAGTATAGTCCTCACTTACATTCTTTCTACACTAAATTTGAGCTGTATAAACATGAATTCCTAGTATTTGTAAGCAAATTCAAGTGAAAACGCTCTCTAAAGCGGCCGAAGTTGTAAATATTAGCAGTTTTCTGGTCATTTCACTGCTTTTCACAGGTAATGACATTGATTGAAAACAGCAGGAAATGTAGTAAGAATCTACTAACTTTTATTTCAAGGGTTTCTTATAAGTTTTTAATCATTTCTGGAAACTCTAATTGCGTATTTTAAGAGTTTTACCACAATTAGACAGTTTTCTTACAAGTATGTAATAGAACCGGCAGGACACTAACTGATTCACCAAAAAGACGCTAGAGAAATTCCGCCTCAGTTGTAAACATTAGCAGTATAGTACTCACTTACAGTCTTTCTACACTAATTGTGAGCTGTATAAACCTGAATTCCTAATATTTGAAAGCAAATTCGAGTGAAAACGCTCGCTAAAGTGGCGGGAGTTGTAAATATTAGCAGTTTTCAGGTCATTTCCCTGCTTTTCACGGGTAATGTCCGACATTGAAAACAGCAGGAAATGTAGAAAGACTCTAGTAACTTTTATTTCAAGGGTTTCTTATAAGTTTTTAATCATTTCTGGAAACTCTAATTGCGTACTTTAAGAGTTTTACGACAATTAAACAGTTTTCTAACAAGTATGTAATGGAATCGGCAGGATATTAACTGATTCACCAAAAAGACGCTAGAGAAATTTGGCCTCAGTTGTAAACATAAGCAGTATAGTCCTCACTTACAGTCTTTCTACACTAAATTTGAGCTGTATAAACATGAATTCCTAGTATTTGAAAGCAAATTCAAGTGAAAACGCTAGCTAAAGTGGCCGAATTTGTAAATATTATCAGTTTTCTGGTCATTTCCCTGCATTCCACGGGTAATGTCATTGATTGAAAAGGCAGGAAATGTAGAAAGAATCAACTAACTTTTATTTCAAAGGTTTCTTATAAGTTTTTAATCATTTCTGGAAACTTTAATTGCGTATTTTAAGAGTTTCCCCACAATTAGACAGTTTTCTTGCAAGTATGTAATGGAACCGACAGGATATTAACTGATTCACCAAAAGGACGCTAGAGAAATTCGGCCTCAGTTGTAAACATTAGCAGTATAGTCCTCACTTACAGTCTTTCTACACTAATTGTGAGCTGTATAAACATGAATTCCTAATATTTGAAAGCAAATTCAAGTGAAAACGCTCGCTAAAGTGGCCGGAGTTGTAAATATTAGCAGTTTTCAGGTCATTTCCCTGCTTTTCACGGGTAATGTCCACCATTGAAAACAGCAGGAAATGTAGAAAGACTAGTAACTTTTATTTCAAGGGTTTCTTATAAGTTTTTAATCATTTCTGGAAACTCTAATTGCGTACTTTAAGAGTTTTACCACAATTAGACAGTTTTCTTACAAGTATGTAATGGAACCGGCAGGATATTAACTGATTCATCAAAAAGACGCTAGAGAAATTCGGCCTCAATTGTAAACATTAGCAGTATAGTCCTCACTTACAGTCTTTCTACACTAAATTTGAGCTGTATAAACATGAATTCCTAGTATTTGAAAGCAAATTAAAATGAAAACGCTCGCTGAAGTGGCCAGATTTGTAAATATTATCAGTTTTCTGGTCATATCACTGCTTTTCACGGGTAATGACATTGATTGAAAACAGCAGGAAATGTAGTAAGAATCTACTAACTTTTATCTCAAGGGTTTCTTATAAGTTTTTAATCATTTCTGGAAACTATAATTGCGTATTTTAAGAGTTTTACCACAATTAGACAGTTTTCTTACAAGTATGTAATAGAACCGGCAGGATATTAACTGAATCACCAAAAAGACGCTAGAGAAATTTGGCCTCAATTGTAAACATTAGCAGTATAGTCCTCACTTACAGTCTTTCTACACTAATTGTGAGCTGTATAAACATGAATTCCTAATATTTGACAGCAAATTCGAGTGAAAACGCTCGCTAAAGTGGCCGGAGTTGTAAATATTAGCAGTTTTCAGGTCATTACCCTGCTTTTCACGGGTAATGTTCGTCATTGAAAACAGCAGGAAATGTAGAAAGACTCTAGTAACTTTTATTTCAAGGGTTTCTTATAAGTTTTTAATCATTTCTGGAAACTCTAATTGCGTACTTTAAGAGTTTTACGACAATTAAACAGTTTTCTAACAAGTATGTGATGGAACCGGCAGGATATTAACTGATTCACCAAAAAGACGCTAGAGAAATTCGGCCTCAGTTTTAAACATTAGACGTATAGTCCTCACTTACAGTCTTTCTACACTAATTGTGAGCTGTATAAACATGAATTCCTAGTATTTGTAAGCAAATTCAAGTGAAAACGCTCTCTAAAGCGGCCGGAGTTGTAAATATTATCAGTTTTCAGGTCATTTCCCTGCTCTTCACGGGTAATATCATTGATTGAAAACAGCAGGAAATGTAGTAAGAATCTTCTAACTTTTATCTCAAGGGTTTCTTATAAGTTTTTAATCATTTCTGGAAACTCTAATTGCGTATTTTAAGAGTTTCACCACAATTAGACAGTTTTCTTACAAGTATGTAATAGAACCGGCAGGATATTAACTGATTCACCAAAAAGACGCTAGAGAAATTCGGCCTCAGTTGTAAACATTAGCAGTATAGTCCTCACTTACAGTCTTTCTACACTAATTGTGAGCTGTATAAACATGAATTCCTAATATTTGAAAGCAAATTCAAGTGAAAACGCTCGCTAAAGTGGCCGGAGTTGTAAATATTAGCAGTTTTCTGGTCATTTCACTGCTTTTCACGGGTAATTACATTGATTGAAAACAGCAGGAAATGTAGTAAGAATCTACTATCTTTTATCTCAAGGGTTTCTTATAGGTTTTTAATCATTTCTGGAAACTCTAATTGCGTATTTTAAGAGTGTTACCACAATTAGACAGTTTTCTTACAAGTATGTAATAGAACCGGCAGGATATTAACTGATTCACCAAAAAGACGCTAGAGAAATTCGGCCTCAGTTGTAAACATTAGCAGTATAGTCCTCACTTACAGTCTTTCTACACTAATTGTGAGCTGTATAAACATGAATTCCTAATATGTAAAAGCAAATTCAAGTGAAAACGCTCGCTAAATTGGCCGGAGTTGTAAATATTACCAGTTTTCTGGTCATTTCACTGCTTTTCACGGGTAATGACATTGATTGAAAACAGCAGGAAATGTAGTAAGAATCTACTTACTTTTATTTCAACGTTTTCTCATAAGTTTTGAATCATTTCTGGAAACTTTAATTCCGTATTTTAAGAGTTTCACCACAATTAGACAGTTCTCTAACAAGTATGTACTGGAACAGTGAGGATATTAACTGATTCACCAAAAAGACGCTAGAGAAATTCGGCCTCAGTTGTAAACATTAGACGTATAGTCCTCACTTACAGTCTTTCTACACTAAATTTGAGCTGTATAAACATGAATTCCTAGTATTTGTAAACAAATTCAAGTGAAAACGCTCTCTAATGCGGCCGAAGTTGTAAATATTAGCAGTTTTCTGGTCATTTCACTGCTTTTCACAGGTAATGACATTGATTGAAAACAGCAGAAAATGTAGTAAGAATCTACTAACTTTTATTTCAAGGGTTTCTTATAAGTTTTTAATCATTTCTGGAAACTCTAATTGCGTATTTTAAGAGTTTTACCACAATTAGACAGTTTTCTTACAAGTATGTAATAGAACCGGCAGGACACTAAGTGATTCACCAAAAAGACGCTAGAGAAATTCCGCCTCAGTTGTAAACATTAGCAGTATAGTCCTCACTTAGTCTTTCTACACGAATTGTGAGCTGTATAAACCTGAATTCCTAATATTTGAAAGCAAATTCGAGTGAAAACGCTCGCTAAAGTGGCCGGAGTTGTAAATATTAGCAGTTTTCAGGTCATTTCCCTGCTTTTCACGGGTAATGTCCGTCATTGAAAACAGCAGGAAATGTAGAAAGACTCTAGTAACTTTTATTTCAAGGGTTTCTTATAAGTTTTTAATCATTTCTGGAAACTCTAATTGCGTACTTTAAGAGTTTTATGACAATTAAACAGTTTTCTTACAAGTATGTAATGGAACCGGCAGGATATTAACTGATTCATCAAAAAGACGCTCGAGAAATTCGGCCTCAGTTGTAAACATTAGCAGTATAGTCCTCACTTACAGTCTTTCTACACTAATTGTGAGCTGTATAAACCTAAATTCCTAATATTTGAAAGCAAATTCGAGTGAAAACGCTCGCTAAAGTGGCCGGAGTTGTAAATATTAGCAGTTTTCAGGTCATTTCCCTGCTTTTCACGGGTAATGTCCACCATTGAAAACAGCAGGAAATGTAGAAAGACTAGTAACTTTTATTTCAAGGGTTTCTTATAAGTTTTTAATCATTTCCGGAAACTCTAATTGCGTACTTTAAGAGTTTTACCACAATTAGACAGTTTTCTTACAAGTATGTAATGGAACCGGCAGGATATTAACTGATTCATCAAAAAGACGCTAGAGAAATTCGGCCTCAATTGTAAACATTAGCAGTATAGTCCTCACTTACAGTCTTTCTACACTAAATTTGAGCTGTATAAACATGAATTCCTAGTATTTGAAAGCAAATTAAAGTGAAAACGCTCGCTGAAGTGGCCGGATTTGTAAATATTATCAGTTTTCTGGTCATATCACTGCTTTTCACGGGTAATGACATTGATTGAAAACAGCAGGAAATGTAGTAAGAATCTACTAACTTTTATCTCAAGGGTTTCTTATAAGTTTTTAATCATTTCTGGAAACTCTAATTGCGTATTTTAAGAGTTTTACCACAATTAGACAGTTTTCTTACAAGTATGTAATGGAACCGGCAGGATATTAACTGATTCACCAAAAAGACGCTAGAGAAATTCGGCCTCAGTTTTAAACATTAGACGTATAGTCCTCACTTACAGTCTTTCTACACTAAATTTGAGCTGTATAAACATGAATTCCTAGTATTTGTAAGCAAATTCAAGTGAAAACGCTCTCTAAAGCGGCCGGAGTTGTAAATATTATCAGTTTTCAGGTCATTTCCCTGCTCTTCACGGGTAATATCATTGATTGAAAACAGCAGGAAATGTAGTAAGAATCTTCTAACTTTTATCTCAAGGGTTTCTTATAAGTTTTTAATCATTTCTGGAAACTCTAATTGCGTATTTTAAGAGTTTCACCACAATTAGACAGTTTTCTTACAAGTATGTAATAGAACCGGCAGGATATTAACTGATTCACCAAAAAGACGCTAGAGAAATTCGGCCTCAGTTGTAAACATTAGCAGTATAGTCCTCACTTACAGTCTTTCTACACTAATTGTGAGCTGTATAAACATGAATTCCTAATATTTGAAAGCAAATTCAAGTGAAAACGCTCGCTAAAGTGGCCGGAGTTGTAAATATTAGCAGTTTTCTGGTCATTTCACTGCTTTTCACGGGTAATTACCTTGATTGAAAACAGCAGGAAATGTAGTAAGAATCTACTAACTTTTATCTCAAGGGTTTCTTATAGGTTTTTAATCATTTCTGGAAACTCTAATTGCGTATTTTAAGAGTGTTACCACAATTAGACAGTTTTCTTACAAGTATGTAATAGAACCGGCAGGATATTAACTGATTCACCAAAAAGACGCTAGAGAAATTCGGCCTCAGTTGTAAACATTAGACGTATAGTCCTCACTTACAGTCTTTCTACACTAAATTTGAGCTGTATAAACATGAATTCCTAGTATTTGTAAACAAATTCAAGTGAAAACGCTCTCTAAAGCGGCCGAAGTTGTAAATATTAGCAGTTTTCTGGTCATTTCACTGCTTTTCACAGGTAATGACATTGATTGAAAACAGCAGGAAATGTAGTAAGAATCTACTAACTTTTATCTCAAGGGTTTCTTATAGGTTTTTAATCATTTCTGGAAACTCTAATTGCGTATTTTAAGAGTTTTACCACAATTAGACAGTTTTCTTACAAGTATGTAATAGAACCGGCAGGACACTAAGTGATTCACCAAAAAGACGCTAGAGAAATTCCGCCTCAGTTGTAAACATTAGCAGTATAGTCCTCACTTAGTCTTTCTACACTAATTGTGAGCTGTATAAACCTGAATTCCTAATATTTGAAAGCAAATTCGAGTGAAAACGCTCGCTAAAGTGGCCGGAGTTGTAAATATTAGCAGTTTTCAGGTCATTTCCCTGCTTTTCACGGGTAATGTCCGTCATTGAAAACAGCAGGAAATGTAGAAAGACTCTAGTAACTTTTATTTCAAGGGTTTCTTATAAGTTTTTAATCATTTCTGGAAACTCTAATTGCGTACTTTAAGAGTTTTACGACAATTAAACAGTTTTCTAACAAGTATGTAATGGAACCGGCAGGATATTAACTGATTCACCAAAAAATCGCTAGAGAAATTTGGCCTCAGTTGTAAACATAAGCAGTATAGTCCTCACTTACAGTCTTTCTACACTAAATTTGAGCTGTATAAACATGAATTCCTAGTATTTGAAAGCAAATTCAAGTGAAAACGCTAGCTTAAGTGGCCGGATTTGTAAATATTATCAGTTTTCTGGTCATTTCCCTGCATTCCACGGGTAATGTCATTGATTGAAAAAGGCAGGAAATGTAGAAAGAATCAACTAACTTTTATTTCAAAGGTTTCTTATAAGTTTTTAATCATTTCTGGAAACTTTAATTGCGTATTTTAAGAGTTTCACCACAATTAGACAGTTTTCTTACAAGTATGTACTGGAACAATGAGGATATTAACTGATTCACCAAAAAGACGCTAGAGAAATTCGGCCTCAGTTGTAAACATTAGACGTATAGTCCTCACTTACAGTCTTTCTACACTAAATTTGAGCTGTATAAACATGAATTCCTAATATTTGAAAGCAAATTCGAGTGAAAACTCTCGCTAAAGTGGCCGGAGTTGTAAATATTAGCAGTTTTCAGGTCATTTCCCTGCTTTTGACGGGTAATGTCCACCATTGAAAACAGCAGGAAATGTAGAAAGACTAGTAACTTTTATTTCAAGGGTTTCTTATAAGTTTTTAATCATTTCCGGAAACTCTAATTGCGTACTTTAAGAGTTTTACCACAATTAGACAGTTTTCTTACAAGTATGTAATGGAACCGGCAGGATATTAACTGATTCATCAAAAAGACGCTAGAGAAATTCGGCCTCAATTGTAAACATTAGCAGTATAGTCCTCACTTACAGTCTTTCTACACTAATTGTGAGCTGTATAAACATGAATTCCTAATATTTGAAAGCAAATTCAAGTGAAAACGCTCGCTAAAGTGGCCGGAGTTGTAAATATTAGCAGTTTTCTGGTCATTTCACTGCTTTTCACGGGTAATTACATTGATTGAAAACAGCAGGAAATGTAGTAAGAATCTACTAACTTTTATCTCAAGGGTTTCTTATAGGTTTTTAATCATTTCTGGAAACTCTAATTGCGTATTTTAAGAGTGTTACCACAATTAGACAGTTTTCTTACAAGTATGTAATAGAACCGGCAGGATATTAACTGATTCACCAAAAAGACGCTAGAGAAATTCGGCCTCAGTTGTAAACATTAGACGTATAGTCCTCACTTACAGTCTTTCTACACTAAATTTGAGCTGTATAAACATGAATTCCTAGTATTTGTAAACAAATTCAAGTGAAAACGCTCTCTAAAGCGGCCGAAGTTGTAAATATTAGCAGTTTTCTGGTCATTTCACTGCTTTTCACAGGTAATGACATTGATTGAAAACAGCAGGAAATGTAGTAAGAATCTACTAACTTTTATTTCAAGGGTTTCTTATAAGTTTTTAATCATTTCTGGAAACTCTAATTGCGTATTTTAAGAGTTTTACCACAATTAGACAGTTTTCTTACAAGTATGTAATAGAACCGGCAGGACACTAAGTGATTCACCAAAAAGACGCTAGAGAAATTCCGCCTCAGTTGTAAACATTAGCAGTATAGTCCTCACTTAGTCTTTCTACACTAATTGTGAGCTGTATAAACCTGAATTCCTAATATTTGAAAGCAAATTCGAGTGAAAACGCTCGCTAAAGTGGCCGGAGTTGTAAATATTAGCAGTTTTCAGGTCATTTCCCTGCTTTTCACGGGTAATGTCCGTCATTGAAAACAGCAGGAAATGTAGAAAGACTCTAGTAACTTTTATTTCAAGGGTTTCTTATAAGTTTTTAATCATTTCTGGAAACTCTAATTGCGTACTTTAAGAGTTTTACGACAATTAAACAGTTTTCTAACAAGTATGTAATGGAACCGGCAGGATATTAACTGATTCACCAAAAAATCGCTAGAGAAATTTGGCCTCAGTTGTAAACATAAGCAGTATAGTCCTCACTTACAGTCTTTCTACACTAAATTTGAGCTGTATAAACATGAATTCCTAGTATTTGAAAGCAAATTCAAGTGAAAACGCTAGCTTAAGTGGCCGGATTTGTAAATATTATCAGTTTTCTGGTCATTTCCCTGCATTCCACGGGTAATGTCATTGATTGAAAAAGGCAGGAAATGTAGAAAGAATCAACTAACTTTTATTTCAAAGGTTTCTTATAAGTTTTTAATCATTTCTGGAAACTTTAATTGCGTATTTTAAGAGTTTCACCACAATTAGACAGTTTTCTTACAAGTATGTACTGGAACAATGAGGATATTAACTGATTCACCAAAAAGACGCTAGAGAAATTCGGCCTCAGTTGTAAACATTAGACGTATAGTCCTCACTTACAGTCTTTCTACACTAAATTTGAGCTGTATAAACATGAATTCCTAATATTTGAAAGCAAATTCGAGTGAAAACGCTCGCTAAAGTGGCCGGAGTTGTAAATATTAGCAGTTTTCAGGTCATTTCCCTGCTTTTCACGGGTAATGTCCACCATTGAAAACAGCAGGAAATGTAGAAAGACTAGTAACTTTTATTTCAAGGGTTTCTTATAAGTTTTTAATCATTTCCGGAAACTCTAATTGCGTACTTTAAGAGTTTTACCACAATTAGACAGTTTTCTTACAAGTATGTAATGGAACCGGCAGGATATTAACTGATTCATCAAAAAGACGCTAGAGAAATTCGGCCTCAATTGTAAACATTAGCAGTATAGTCCTCACTTACAGTCTTTCTACACTAAATTTGAGCTGTATAAACATGAATTCCTAGTATTTGAAAGCAAATTAAAGTGAAAACGCTCGCTGAAGTGGCCGGATTTGTAAATATTATCAGTTTTCTGGTCATATCACTGCTTTTCACGGGTAATGACATTGATTGAAAACAGCAGGAAATGTAGTAAGAATCTACTAACTTTTATCTCAAGGGTTTCTTATAAGTTTTTAATCATTTCTGGAAACTCTAATTGCGTATTTTAAGAGTTTTACCACAATTAGACAGTTTTCTTACAAGTATGTAATGGAACCGGCAGGATATTAACTGATTCACCAAAAAGACGCTAGAGAAATTCGGCCTCAGTTTTAAACATTAGACGTATAGTCCTCACTTACAGTCTTTCTACACTAAATTTGAGCTGTATAAACATGAATTCCTAGTATTTGTAAGCAAATTCAAGTGAAAACGCTCTCTAAAGCGGCCGGAGTTGTAAATATTATCAGTTTTCAGGTCATTTCCCTGCTCTTCACGGGTAATATCATTGATTGAAAACAGCAGGAAATGTAGTAAGAATCTTCTAACTTTTATCTCAAGGGTTTCTTATAAGTTTTTAATCATTTCTGGAAACTCTAATTGCGTATTTTAAGAGTTTCACCACAATTAGACAGTTTTCTTACAAGTATGTAATAGAACCGGCAGGATATTAACTGATTCACCAAAAAGACGCTAGAGAAATTCGGCCTCAGTTGTAAACATTAGCAGTATAGTCCTCACTTACAGTCTTTCTACACTAATTGTGAGCTGTATAAACATGAATTCCTAATATTTGAAAGCAAATTCAAGTGAAAACGCTCGCTAAAGTGGCCGGAGTTGTAAATATTAGCAGTTTTCTGGTCATTTCACTGCTTTTCACGGGTAATTACATTGATTGAAAACAGCAGGAAATGTAGTAAGAATCTACTAACTTTTATCTCAAGGGTTTCTTATAGGTTTTTAATCATTTCTGGAAACTCTAATTGCGTATTTTAAGAGTGTTACCACAATTAGACAGTTTTCTTACAAGTATGTAATAGAACCGGCAGGATATTAACTGATTCACCAAAAAGACGCTAGAGAAATTCGGCCTCAGTTGTAAACATTAGACGTATAGTCCTCACTTACAGTCTTTCTACACTAAATTTGAGCTGTATAAACATGAATTCCTAGTATTTGTAAGCAAATTCAAGTGAAAACGCTCTCTAAAGCGGCCGGAGTTGTAAATATTATCAGTTTTCAGGTCATTTCCCTGCTCTTCACGGGTAATGTCATTGATTGAAAACAGCAGGAAATGTAGTAAGAATCTACTAACTTTTATTGCAAGGGTTTCTTATAAGTTTTTAATCATTTCTGGAAACTCTAATTGCGTATTTTAGGAGTTTTACCACAATTAGACAGTTTTCTTACAAGTATGTAATAGAACCGGCAGGATATTAACTGATTCACCAAAAAGACGCTAGAGAAATTCGGCCTCAGTTGTAAACATTAGCAGTATAGTCCTCACTTACAGTCTTTCTACACTAATTGTGAGCTGTATAAACATGAATTCCTAATATTTGAAAGCAAATTCAAGTGAAAACGCTCGCTAAAGTGGCCGGAGTTGTAAATATTAGCAGTTTTCTGGTCATTTCACTGCTTTTCACGGGTAATTACATTGATTGAAAACAGCAGGAAATGTAGTAAGAATCTACTAACTTTTATCTCAAGGGTTTCTTATAAGTTTTTAATCATTTCTGGAAACTCTAATTGCGTATTTTAAGAGTTTCACCACAATTAGACAGTTTTCTTACAAGTATGTACTGGAACAATGAGGATATTAACTGATTCACCAAAAAGACGCTAGAGAAATTCGGCCTCAGTTGTAAACATTAGCAGTATAGTCCTCACTTACAGTCTCTCTACACTAAATTTGAGCTGTATAAACATGAATTCCTAGTATTTGTAAGCAAATTCAAGTGAAAACGCTCTCTAAAGCGGCCGGAGTTTTCAATACTATCAGTTTTCAGGTCATTTCCCTGCTCTTCACGGGTAATGTCATTGATTGAAAACAGCAGGAAATGTAGTAAGAATCTACTAACTTTTATTGCAAGGGTTTCTTATAAGTTTTTAATCATTTCTGGAAACTCTAATTGCGTATTTTAAGAGTTTTACCACAATTAGACAGTTTTCTTACAAGTATGTAATGGAACCGGCAGGATATTAACTGATTCATCAAAAAGACGCTAGAGAAATTCGGCCTCAATTGTAAACATTAGCAGTATATTCCTCACTTAAAGTCTTTCTACACTAATTGTGAGCTGTATAAACATGAATTTCTAATATTTGAAAGCAAATTCAAGTCAAAACGCTCGCTAAAGTGGCCGGAGTTGTAAATATTAGCAGTTTTCTGGTCATTTCCCTGCTTTCCACGGGTAATGTCATTGATTGAAAAGGGCAGGAAATGTAGTAAGAATTTACTTACTTTTATTTCAAGGGTTTCTTATAAGTTTTTAATCATTTCTGGAAACTCTAATTGCGTACTTTAAGAGTTTTATGACAATTAAACAGTTTTCTTACAAGTATGTAATGGAACCGGCAGGATATTAACTGATTCATCAAAAAGACGCTCGAGAAATTCGGCCTCAGTTGTAAACATTAGCAGTATAGTCCTCACTTACAGTCTTTCTACACTAATTGTGAGCTGTATAAACCTAAATTCCTAATATTTGAAAGCAAATTCGAGTGAAAACGCTCGCTAAAGTGGCCGGAGTTGTAAATATTAGCAGTTTTCAGGTCATTTCCCTGCTTTTCACGGGTAATGTCCACCATTGAAAACAGCAGGAAATGTAGAAAGACTAGTAACTTTTATTTCAAGGGTTTCTTATAAGTTTTTAATCATTTCCGGAAACTCTAATTGCGTACTTTAAGAGTTTTACCACAATTAGACAGTTTTCTTACAAGTATGTAATGGAACCGGCAGGATATTAACTGATTCATCAAAAAGACGCTAGAGAAATTCGGCCTCAATTGTAAACATTAGCAGTATAGTCCTCACTTACAGTCTTTCTACACTAAATTTGAGCTGTATAAACATGAATTCCTAGTATTTGAAAGCAAATTAAAGTGAAAACGCTCGCTGAAGTGGCCGGATTTGTAAATATTATCAGTTTTCTGGTCATATCACTGCTTTTCACGGGTAATGACATTGATTGAAAACAGCAGGAAATGTAGTAAGAATCTACTAACTTTTATCTCAAGGGTTTCTTATAAGTTTTTAATCATTTCTGGAAACTCTAATTGCGTATTTTAAGAGTTTTACCACAATTAGACAGTTTTCTTACAAGTATGTAATGGAACCGGCAGGATATTAACTGATTCACCAAAAAGACGCTAGAGAAATTCGGCCTCAGTTTTAAACATTAGACGTATAGTCCTCACTTACAGTCTTTCTACACTAAATTTGAGCTGTATAAACATGAATTCCTAGTATTTGTAAGCAAATTCAAGTGAAAACGCTCTCTAAAGCGGCCGGAGTTGTAAATATTATCAGTTTTCAGGTCATTTCCCTGCTCTTCACGGGTAATATCATTGATTGAAAACAGCAGGAAATGTAGTAAGAATCTTCTAACTTTTATCTCAAGGGTTTCTTATAAGTTTTTAATCATTTCTGGAAACTCTAATTGCGTATTTTAAGAGTTTCACCACAATTAGACAGTTTTCTTACAAGTATGTAATAGAACCGGCAGGATATTAACTGATTCACCAAAAAGACGCTAGAGAAATTCGGCCTCAGTTGTAAACATTAGCAGTATAGTCCTCACTTACAGTCTTTCTACACTAATTGTGAGCTGTATAAACATGAATTCCTAATATTTGAAAGCAAATTCAAGTGAAAACGCTCGCTAAAGTGGCCGGAGTTGTAAATATTAGCAGTTTTCTGGTCATTTCACTGCTTTTCACGGGTAATTACATTGATTGAAAACAGCAGGAAATGTAGTAAGAATCTACTAACTTTTATCTCAAGGGTTTCTTATAGGTTTTTAATCATTTCTGGAAACTCTAATTGCGTATTTTAAGAGTGTTACCACAATTAGACAGTTTTCTTACAAGTATGTAATAGAAATGGCAGGATATTAACTGATTCACCAAAAAGACGCTAGAGAAATTCGGCCTCAGTTGTAAACATTAGACGTATAGTCCTCACTTACAGTCTTTCTACACTAAATTTGAGCTGTATAAACATGAATTCCTAGTATTTGTAAACAAATTCAAGTGAAAACGCTCTCTAAAGCGGCCGAAGTTGTAAATATTAGCAGTTTTCTGGTCATTTCACTGCTTTTCACAGGTAATGACATTGATTGAAAACAGCAGGAAATGTAGTAAGAATCTACTAACTTTTATTTCAAGGGTTTCTTATAAGTTTTTAATCATTTCTGGAAACTCTAATTGCGTATTTTAAGAGTTTTACCACAATTAGACAGTTTTCTTACAAGTATGTAATAGAACCGGCAGGACACTAAGTGATTCACCAAAAAGACGCTAGAGAAATTCCGCCTCAGTTGTAAACATTAGCAGTATAGTCCTCACTTAGTCTTTCTACACTAATTGTGAGCTGTATAAACCTGAATTCCTAATATTTGAAAGCAAATTCGAGTGAAAACGCTCGCTAAAGTGGCCGGAGTTGTAAATATTAGCAGTTTTCAGGTCATTTCCCTGCTTTTCACGGGTAATGTCCGTCATTGAAAACAGCAGGAAATGTAGAAAGACTCTAGTAACTTTTATTTCAAGGGTTTCTTATAAGTTTTTAATCATTTCTGGAAACTCTAATTGCGTACTTTAAGAGTTTTACGACAATTAAACAGTTTTCTAACAAGTATGTAATGGAACCGGCAGGATATTAACTGATTCACCAAAAAATCGCTAGAGAAATTTGGCCTCAGTTGTAAACATAAGCAGTATAGTCCTCACTTACAGTCTTTCTACACTAAATTTGAGCTGTATAAACATGAATTCCTAGTATTTGAAAGCAAATTCAAGTGAAAACGCTAGCTTAAGTGGCCGGATTTGTAAATATTATCAGTTTTCTGGTCATTTCCCTGCATTCCACGGGTAATGTCATTGATTGAAAAAGGCAGGAAATGTAGAAAGAATCAACTAACTTTTATTTCAAAGGTTTCTTATAAGTTTTTAATCATTTCTGGAAACTTTAATTGCGTATTTTAAGAGTTTCACCACAATTAGACAGTTTTCTTACAAGTATGTACTGGAACAATGAGGATATTAACTGATTCACCAAAAAGACGCTAGAGAAATTCGGCCTCAGTTGTAAACATTAGACGTATAGTCCTCACTTACAGTCTTTCTACACTAAATTTGAGCTGTATAAACATGAATTCCTAGTATTTGTAAGCAAATTCAAGTGAAAACGCTCTCTAAAGCGGCCGGAGTTGTAAATATTATCAGTTTTCAGGTCATTTCCCTGCTCTTCACGGGTAATGTCATTGATTGAAAACAGCAGGAAATGTAGTAAGAATCTACTAACTTTTATTGCAAGGGTTTCTTATAAGTTTTTAATCATTTCTGGAAACTCTAATTGCGTATTTTAAGAGTTTTACCACAATTAGACAGTTTTCTTACAAGTATGTAATAGAACCGGCAGGATATTAACTGATTCACCAAAAAGACGCTAGAGAAATTCGGCCTCAATTGTAAACATTAGCAGTATAGTCCTCACTTACAGTCTTTCTACACTAATTGTGAGCTGTATAAACATGAATTCCTAATATTTGAAAGCAAATTCAAGTGAAAACGCTCGCTAAAGTGGCCGGAGTTGTAAATATTAGCAGTTTTCTGGTCATTTCACTGCTTTTCACGGGTAATTACATTGATTGAAAACAGCAGGAAATGTAGTAAGAATCTACTAACTTTTATCTCAAGGGTTTCTTATAAGTTTTTAATCATTTCTGGAAACTCTAATTGCGTATTTTAAGAGTTTCACCACAATTAGACAGTTTTCTTACAAGTATGTACTGGAACAATGAGGATATTAACTGATTCACCAAAAAGACGCTAGAGAAATTCGGCCTCAGTTGTAAACATTAGCAGTATAGTCCTCACTTACAGTCTCTCTACACTAAATTTGAGCTGTATAAACATGAATTCCTAGTATTTGTAAGCAAATTCAAGTGAAAACGCTCTCTAAAGCGGCCGGAGTTGTAAATACTATCAGTTTTCAGGTCATTTCCCTGCTCTTCACGGGTAATGTCATTGATTGAAAACAGCAGGAAATGTAGTAAGAATCTACTAACTTTTATCTCAAGGGTTTCTTATAAGTTTTTAATCATTTCTGGAAACTCTAATTGCATATTTTAAGAGTTTTACCACAATTAGACAGTTTTCTTACAAGTATGTAATAGAACCGGCAGGATATTAACTGATTCACCAAAAAGACGCTAGAGAAATTCGGCCTCAGTTGTAAACATTAGCAGTATAGTCCTCACTTACAGTCTTTCTACACTAATTGTGAGCTGTATAAACATGAATTCCTAATATTTGAAAGCAAATTCAAGTGAAAACGCTCGCTAAAGTGGCCGGAGTTGTAAATATTAGCAGTTTTCTGGTCATTTCACTGCTTTTCACGGGTAATTACATTGATTGAAAACAGCAGGAAATGTAGTAAGAATCTACTAACTTTTATCTCAAGGGTTTCTTATAAGTTTTTAATCATTTCTGGAAACTCTAATTGCGTATTTTAAGAGTTTCACCACAATTAGACATATTTCTTACAAGTATGTACTGGAACAATGAGGATATTAACTGATTCACCAAAAAGACGCTAGAGAAATTCGGCCTCAGTTGTAAACATTAGCAGTATAGTCCTCACTTACAGTCTCTCTACACTAAATTTGAGCTGTATAAACATGAATTCCTAGTATTTGTAAGCAAATTCAAGTGAAAACGCTCTCTAAAGCGGCCGGAGTTGTAAATACTATCAGTTTTAAGGTCATTTCCCTGCTCTTCACGGGTAATGTCATTGATTGAAAACAGCAGGAAATGTAGTAAGAATCTACTAACTTTTATTGCAAGGGTTTCTTATAAGTTTTTAATCATTTCTGTAAACTCTAATTGCGTATTTTAAGAGTTTTACCACAATTAGACAGTTTTCTTACAAGTATGTAATGGAACCGGCAGGATATTAACTGATTCATCAAAAAGACGCTAGAGAAATTCGGCCTCAATTGTAAACATTAGCAGTATATTCCTCACTTACAGTCTTTCTACACTAATTGTGAGCTGTATAAACATGAATTCCTAGTTTTTGAAAGAAAATTCAAGTGAAAACGCTCGGTAAAGTGCCCGGAGTTTTAATATTTTCAGTTTTCTGGTCATTTCCCTGCTTTCCACGGGTAATGTCAGTGATTGAAAATGCCAGGGTATGTAGTAATAATCTACTTACTTTTATTTTAAGTGTTTGTTACAGGATTTTATTCATTCCTGGAAACTCTAAATGCGTATTTCAAGAGTTGTACCACAATTAGACAGTTTTCTTACAAGTATGTACTGGAACCGTCAGGATATTGACTGATTCACCAAAATGACGCTCCAGAAATTCGGCCTCAATTGTAAACATAAGCAGTATAGTCCTCACTTACAGTCTTCCTACACTAATTTTGAGCTGTATAACCATGAATTCCTAGTATTTGAAAGCAAATTCAAGTGAAAACGCTTGCTAAAGTGGCCGTAGTTTTAAATATTATCAGTTTTCTGGTCATTTCCCTGGTTTCCACAGGTAATATCAGTGATTGAAAACTGCAGGGTATGTAGTAAGAACCTACTTACTTTTATTTCAAGTGCTTATTACAAGTTTTAACTCATTTCTGGAAACTCTAAATGCCTATTTTAAGAGTTATACCACAATTAGAGAGTTTTCTTACAAGTATGTACTGGAACCGTCACGATATTAACTGATTCACCAAAAAGACGTTCGAGAAATTCGGCCTCAATTGTAAACATAAGCTGTATAGTCCTCACTTACAGACTTCCTACACTAATTTTGAGCTGTATAAACATGAATTCCTAGTATTTGAAAGCATATTCAAGTGAAAACGCTCGGTAAAGTGCCCGGAGTTGTATATATTTTCAGTTTTCTGGTCATTTCCCTGCTTTCCACGGGTAATGTCAGTGATTGAAAACGGCAGGGTATGTAGTAAGAACCTACTTACTTTTATTTCAAGGGCTTATTACAAGTTTTAAATAATTTCTGGAAGCTCTAAATGCGTATTTTAAGAGTTATACTACAATTAGACAGTTGTCTTAAAAGTATGTACTGGAACCGACAGGTGTTTGAGTCTTTCACCAAAAAGACGCTAGAGAAATTCGGCCTCAATTGTAAACATAAGCAGTATAGTCCTCACTTACAGTCTTTCTAAACTAATTTTGAGCTGTTTAACCATGAATTCCTAGTATTTGAAAGCAAATTCAAGTGAAAACACTCCCTAAAGTGCCCGTAGTTGTAAATATTTTCTGTTTTCTGGTCATATCCCTGCTTTCCACAGGTAATGTCAGTGATTGAAAATGGCAGGGTATGTAGTAAGAACCTACTTACTTTTATTTCAAGTGCTTATTACAAGTTTTAAATCATTTCTGGAAACTCTAAATGCGTATTCTAAGAGTTATACCACAATTAGAGAGTTTTCTTACAGGTATATACTGGAACCGTCAGGATATTGACTTTTTCACCAAAAAGACGCTAGAGAAATTCGGCCTCAATTGGAAACATAAGCAATATAGTACTCACAGTCTTTCTACACTAATTTTGAACTGTATAAACATGAATTCCTAGTATTTGAAAGCAAATTCAAGTGAAAACGCTCGCTAAAGTGGCCGTATTTGTATATATTATTAGATTTATGGTCATTTCAATGCTTTCCACGGGCAATGTCAGTGATTGAAAACTGCAGGCTATGTAGTAAGAACCTACTTACTTTTATTTCAAGTGCTCATTACAAGTTTTGAATCATTTTTGGAAACTCTAAATGCGTATTTTAAGAGTTATACCACAATTAGAGAGTTTTCTTACAAGTATGTACTGGAACCGTCACGATATTTACTGATTCACCAAAAAGACGTTCGAGAAATTCGGCCTCAATTGTAAACATAAGCAGTACAGTCCTCACAGACTTCCTACACTAATTTTGAGCTGTATAAACATGAATTCCTAGTATTTGAAAGCAAATTCAAGTGAAAACGCTCGCTAAAGTGGACGTAGTTTTAAACATTATCAGTTTTCTGGTCATTTCCCTGGTTTCCACAGGTAATGTCAGTGATTGAAAACTGCAGGGTAGGTAGTAAGAACCTACTTACTTTTATTTCAAGTGCTTATTACAAGTTTTAAATCATTTCTGGAAACTCTAAAAGCGTATTTTCAGAGTTATACTACAATTAGACAGTTATCTTAAAAGTATGTACTGGAACCGACAGGTTATTGACTCTTTCACCAAAAAGACGCTAGAGAAATTCGGTCTCAATTGTAAACATAAGCAGTATAATCCTCACTTACAGTCTTTCTACACTAATTTTGAGCTGTATAAACATGAATTCCCAGGATTTGAAAGCAAATTCAAGTGAAAACACTCCCTAAAGTGCCCGGAGTTGTAAATATTTTCAGTTTTCTGGTCATTTCCCTGCTTTCCACGGGTAATGTCAGTGATTGAATACGCCAGGGTATGTAGTAATAATCTACTTACTTTTATTTCAAGTGTTTGTTACAGGATTTTAATCATTCCTGGAAACTCTAAATGCGTATTTTAAGAGTTGTACCACAATTAGACAGTTTTCTTACAAGTATGTACTGGAACGGTCAGGATATTAACTAATTCACCAAAAAGACGCTCGAGAAATTCGGCTTCAGTTGTAAACATAAGCAGTATAGTCCTCACTTACAGACTTCCTACACTAATTTTGAGCTGTATAAACATGAATTCCTAGTATTTGAAAGCAAATTCAAGTGAAAACACTCCCTAAGGTGCCCGGAGTTGTAAACATTTTCTGTTTTCTGGTCATTTCCCTGCTTTCCACAGGTAATGTCAGTGATTGAAAATGGCAGGGTATGTAGTAAGAACCTACTTACTTTTATTTCAAGTGCGTATTACAAGTTTTAAATCATTTCTGGAAACTCTAAATGCGTATTCTAAGAGTTATACCACAATTAGAGAGTTTTCCTACAAGTATGTACTGGAACCGTCAGGATATTAACTGATTCACGAAAAAGAAGCTTGAGAAATTCGGCCTAAATTGTAAACATAAGCAGTATAGACCTCACTTACAGTCTTTGTACACTAATTTTGAGCTGTATAAACACGAATTCCTAGTTTTTGAAAGAAAATTCAAGTGAAAACGCTCGGTAAAGTGCCCAGAGTTTTAATATTTTCAGTTTTCTGGTCATTTCCCTGCTTTCCACGGGTAATGTCAGTGATTGAAAATGCCAGGGTATGTAGTAATAATCTACTTACTTTTATTTCAAGTGTTTGTTACAGGATTTTATTCATTCCTAGAAACTCTAAATGCGTATTTTAAGAGTTGTACCACAATTAGACAGTTTTCTTACAAGTATGTACTGGAACCGTCAGGATATTGACTGATTCACCAAAATGACGCTCCAGAAATTCGGCCTCAATTGTAAACATAAGCAGTATAGTCCTCACTTACAGTCTTCCTACACTAATTTTGAGCTGTATAACCATGAATTCCTAGTATTTGAAAGCAAATTCAAGTGAAAACGCTTGCTAAAGTGGCCGTAGTTTTAAATATTATCAGTTTTCTGGTCATTTCCCTGGTGTCCACAGGTAATATCAGTGACTGAAAACTGCAGGGTATGTAGTAAGAACCTACTTACTTTTATTTCAAGTGCTTATTACAAGTTTTAAATCATTTCTGGAAACTCTAAATGCCTATTTTAAGAGTTATACCACAATTAGAGAGTTTTCTTACAAGTATGTACTGGAACCGTCACGATATTAACTGATTCACCAAAACGACGTTCGAGAAATTCGGCCTCAATTGTAAACATAAGCTGTATAGTCCTCACTTACAGACTTCCTACACTAATTTTGAGCTGTATAAACATGAATTCCTAGTATTTGAAAGCATATTCAAGTGAAAACGCTCGGTAAAGTGCCCGGAGTTGTATATATTTTCAGTTTTCTGGTCATTTCCCTGCTTTCCACGGGTAATGTCAGTGATTGAAAACGGCAGGGTATGTAGTAAGAACCTACTTACTTTTATTTCAAGGGCTTATTACAAGTTTTAAATAATTTCTGGAAGCTCTAAATGCGTATTTTAAGAGTTATACTACAATTAGACAGTTGTCTTAAAAGTATGTACTGGAACCGACAGGTGTTTGAGTCTTTCACCAAAAAGACGCTAGAGAAATTCGGCCTCAATTGTAAACATAAGCAGTATAGTCCTCACTTACAGTCTTTCTAAACTAATTTTGAGCTGTATAACCATGAATTCCTAGTATTTGAAAGCAAATTCAAGTGAAAACACTCCCTAAAGTGCCCGGAGTTGTAAATATTTTCTGTTTTCTGGTCATATCCCTGCTTTCCACAGGTAATGTCAGTGATTGTAAATGGCAGGGTATGTAGTAAGAACCTACTTACTTTTATTTCAAGTGCTTATTACAAGTTTTAAATCATTTCTGGAAACTCTAAATGCGTATTCTAAGAGTTATACCACAATTAGAGAGTTTTCTTACAAGTATATACTGGAACCGTCAGGATATTGACTGATTCACCAAAAAGACGCTAGAGAAATTCGGCCTCAATTGGAAACATAAGCAATATAGTACTCACAGTCTTTCTACACTAATTTTGAACTGTATAAACATGAATTCCTAGTATTTGAAAGCAAATTCAAGTGAAAACGCTCGCTAAAGTGGCCGTATTTGTATATATTATTAGATTTGTGGTCATTTCAATGCTTTCCACGGGCAATGTCAGTGATTGAAAACTGCAGGCTATGTAGTAAGAACCTACTTACTTTTATTTCAAGTGCTCATTACAAGTTTTGAATCATTTTTGGAAACTCTAAATGCGTATTTTAAGAGTTATACCACAATTAGAGAGTTTTCTTACAAGTATGTACTGGAACCGTCACGATATTTACTGATTCACCAAAAAGACGTTCGAGAAATTCGGCCTCAATTGTAAACATAAGCAGTACAGTCCTCACAGACTTCCTACACTAATTTTGAGCTGTATAAACATGAATTCCTAGTATTTGAAAGCAAATTCAAGTGAAAACGCTCGCTAAAGTGGACGGAGTTTTAAACATTATCAGTTTTCTGGTCATTTCCCTGGTTTCCACAGGTAATATCAGTGATTGAAAACTGCAGGGTATGTAGTAAGAACCTACTTACTTTTATTTCAAGTGCTTATTACAAGTTTTAAATCATTTCTGGAAACTCTAAAAGCGCATTTTAAGAGTTATACCACAATTAGAGAGTTTTCTTACAAGTATGTACTGGAACCGTCATGATATTAACTGATTCACCAAAAAGACGTTCGAGAAATTCGGCCTCAATTGTAAACATAAGCAGTATAGTCCTCACTTACAGACTTCCTACACTAATTTTGAGCTGTATAAACATGAATTCCTAGTATTTGAAAGCATATTCAAGTGAAAACGCTCGGTAAAGTGCCCGGAGTTGTATATATTTTCAGTTTTCTGGTCATTTCCCTGCTTTCCACGGGTAATGTCAGTGATTGAAAACTGCAGGGTATGTAGTAAGAATCTACTTACTTTTATTTCAAGGGCTTATTACAAGTTTTAAATAATTTCTGGAAACTCTAAATGTGTATTTTAAGAGTTATACTACAATTAGACTGTTATCTTAAAAGTATGTACTGGAACCGACAGGTTATTGACTCTTTCACCAAAAAGACGCTAGAGAAATTCAGCCTCAGTTGTTAACATAAGCAGTACAGTCCTCACAGACTTCCTACACTAATTTTGAGCTGTATAAACATGAATTCCTAGTATTTGAAAGCAAATTCAAGTGAAAACGCTCGCTAAAGTGGCCGTAGTTTTAAATATTATCAGTTTTCTGGTCATTTCCCTGGTTTCCACAGGTAATATCAGTGATTGAAAACTGCAGGGTATGTAGTAAGAACCTACTTACTTTTATTTCAAGTGCTTATTACAAGTTTTAAATCATTTTTGGAAACTCTAAAAGCGTATTTTCAGAGTTATACTACAATTAGACAGTTATCTTAAAAGTATGTACTGGAACCGACAGGTTATTGACTCTTTCACCAAAAAGACGCTAGAGAAATTCGGCCTCAATTGGAAACATAAGCAATATAGTACTCACAGTCTTTCTACACTAATTTTGAACTGTATAAACATGAATTCCTAGTATTTGAAAGCAAATTCAAGTGAAAACGCTCGCTAAAGTGGCCGTATTTGTATATATTATTAGATTTGTGGTCATTTCAATGCTTTCCACGGGCAATGTCAGTGATTGAAAACTGCAGGCTATGTAGTAAGAACCTACTTACTTTTATTTCAAGTGCTCATTACAAGTTTTGAATCATTTTTGGAAACTCTAAATGCGTATTTTAAGAGTTATACCACAATTAGAGAGTTTTCTTACAAGTATGTACTGGAACCGTCACGATATTTACTGATTCACCAAAAAGACGTTCGAGAAATTCGGCCTCAATTGTAAACATAAGCAGTACAGTCCTCACAGACTTCCTACACTAATTTTGAGCTGTATAAACATGAATTCCTAGTATTTGAAAGCAAATTCAAGTGAAAACGCTCGCTAAAGTGGACGGAGTTTTAAACATTATCAGTTTTCTGGTCATTTCCCTGGTTTCCACAGGTAATATCAGTGATTGAAAACTGCAGGGTATGTAGTAAGAACCTACTTACTTTTATTTCAAGTGCTTATTACAAGTTTTAAATCATTTCTGGAAACTCTAAAAGCGCATTTTAAGAGTTATACCACAATTAGAGAGTTTTCTTACAAGTATGTACTGGAACCGTCATGATATTAACTGATTCACCAAAAAGACGTTCGAGAAATTCGGCCTCAATTGTAAACATAAGCAGTATAGTCCTCACTTACAGACTTCCTACACTAATTTTGAGCTGTATAAACATGAATTCCTAGTATTTGAAAGCATATTCAAGTGAAAACGCTCGGTAAAGTGCCCGGAGTTGTATATATTTTCAGTTTTCTGGTCATTTCCCTGCTTTCCACGGGTAATGTCAGTGATTGAAAACTGCAGGGTATGTAGTAAGAATCTACTTACTTTTATTTCAAGGGCTTATTACAAGTTTTAAATAATTTCTGGAAACTCTAAATGTGTATTTTAAGAGTTATACTACAATTAGACTGTTATCTTAAAAGTATGTACTGGAACCGACAGGTTATTGACTCTTTCACCAAAAAGACGCTAGAGAAATTCAGCCTCAGTTGTTAACATAAGCAGTACAGTCCTCACAGACTTCCTACACTAATTTTGAGCTGTATAAACATGAATTCCTAGTATTTGAAAGCAAATTCAAGTGAAAACGCTCGCTAAAGTGGCCGTAGTTTTAAATATTATCAGTTTTCTGGTCATTTCCCTGGTTTCCACAGGTAATATCAGTGATTGAAAACTGCAGGGTATGTAGTAAGAACCTACTTACTTTTATTTCAAGTGCTTATTACAAGTTTTAAATCATTTTTGGAAACTCTAAAAGCGTATTTTCAGAGTTATACTACAATTAGACAGTTATCTTAAAAGTATGTACTGGAACCGACAGGTTATTGACTCTTTCACCAAAAAGACGCTAGAGAAATTCGGTCTCAATTGTAAACATAAGCAGTATAATCCTCACTTACAGTCTTTCTACACTAATTTTGAGCTGTATAAACATGAATTCCCAGGATTTGAAAGCAAATTCAAGTGAAAACGCTCACTAAAGTGGCCGTATTTGTAAATATTATTAGAGTTGTGGTCATTTCCCTGCTTTCCACTGGCAATGTCAGTGATTGAAAACTGCAGGGTATGTAGTAAGAACCTACTTACTTTTATTTCAAGTGCTTATTACAAGTTTTAAATCATTTTTGGAAACTCTAAATGCGTATTTTAAGAGTTATACCACAATTAGAGAGTTTTCCTACAAGTATGTACTGGTACCGTCAGGATATTAACTGATTCACTAAGAAGACGCTAGAGAAATTCGGCCTCAATTATAAACATAAGCATTATAGTCCTCACTTACAGTCTTTCTACACTAATTTTAGCTGTATAAACATGAATTCCTAGTACTTGAAAGCAAATTCAAGTGAAAACACTCCCTAAAGTGGCCGGAGTTGTAAATATTTTCAGTTTTCTGATCATTTCCCTGCTTTCCACGGGTAATGTCAGTGATTGAAAACGGCAGGGTATGTAGTAAGAACCTACTTACTTTTATTTCAAGGGCTTATTACAAGTTTTAAATAATTTCTGGTAACTCTAAATGCGTATTTTAAGAGTTATACTACAATTAGACAGTTATCTTAAAAGTATGTACTGGAACCGACAGGTGTTTGAGTCTTTCACCAAAAAGACGCTAGAGAAATTCGGCCTCAATTGTAAACATAAGCAGTATAGTCCTCACTTACAGTCTTTCTAAACTAATTTTGAGCTGTATAACCATGGATTCCTAGTATTTGAAAGCAAATTCAAGTGAAAACACTCCCTACAGTGCCCGGAGTTGTAAATATTTTCAGTTTTCTGGTCATTTCCCTGCTTTCCACGGGTAATGTCAGTGATTGAATACGCCAGGGTATGTAGTAATAATCTACTTACTTTTATTTCAAGTGTTTGTTACAGGATTTTAATCATTCCTGGAAACTCTAAATGCGTATTTTAAGAGTTGTACCACAATTAGACAGTTTTCTTACAAGTATGTACTGGAACGGTCAGGATATTAACTAATTCACCAAAAAGACGCTCGAGAAATTCGGCTTCAGTTGTAAACATAAGCAGTATAGTCCTCACTTACAGACTTCCTACACTAATTTTGAGCTGTATAAACATGAATTCCTAGTATTTGAAAGCAAATTCAAGTGAAAACACTCCCTAAAGTGCCCGGAGTTGTAAACATTTTCTGTTTTCTGGTCATTTCCCTGCTTTCCACAGGTAATGTCAGTGATTGAAAATGGCAGGGTAGGTAGTAAGAACCTACTTACTTTTATTTCAAGTGCGTATTACAAGTTTTAAATCATTTCTGGAAACTCTAAATGCGTATTCTAAGAGTTATACCACAATTAGAGAGTTTTCCTACAAGTATGTACTGGAACCGTCAGGATATTAACTGATTCACCAAAAAGACGCTTGAGAAATTCGGCCTAAATTGTAAACATAAGCAGTATAGACCTCACTTACAATCTTTGTACACTAATTTTGAGCTGTATAAACATGAATTCCTAGTTTGTGAAAGCAAATTCAAGTGAAAACGCTCGGTAAAGTGCCCGGAGTTGTAAATATTTTCAGTTTTCTGGTCATATCCCTGCTTTCCACAGGTAATGTCAGTGATTGTAAATGGCAGGGTATGTAGTAAGAACCTACTTACTTTTATTTCAAGTACTTATTACAAGTTTTAAATCATTTCTGGAAACTCTAAATGCGTATTCTAAGAGTTATACCACAATTAGAGTGTTTTCTTACAAGTATATACTGGAACCGTCAGGATATTGACTGATTCACCAAAAAGACGCTAGAGAAATTCGGCCTCAATTGGAAACATAAGCAATATAGTACTCACAGTCTTTCTACACTATTTTTGAACTGTATAAACATGAATTCCTAGTATTTGAAAGCAAATTCAAGTGAAAACGCTCGCTAAAGTGGACGTAGTTTTAAATATTATCAGTTTTCTGGTCATTTCCCTGGTTTCCACAGGTAATATCAGTGATTGAAAACTGCAGGGTATGTAGTAAGAACCTACTTACTTTTATTTCAAGTGCTTATTACAAGTTTTAAATCATTTCTGGAAACTCTAAAAGCGCATTTTAAGAGTTATACCACAATTAGAGAGTTTTCTTACAAGTATGTACTGGAACCGTCATGATATTAACTGATTCACCAAAAAGACGTTCGAGAAATTCGGCCTCAATTGTAAACATAAGCAGTATAGTCCTCACTTACAGACTTCCTACACTAATTTTGAGCTGTATAAACATGAATTCCTAGTATTTGAAAGCATATTCAAGTGAAAACGCTCGGTAAAGTGCCCGGAGTTGTATATATTTTCAGTTTTCTGGTCATTTCCCTGCTTTCCACGGGTAATGTCAGTGATTGAAAACTGCAGGGTATGTAGTAAGAATCTACTTACTTTTATTTCAAGGGCTTATTACAAGTTTTAAATAATTTCTGGAAACTCTAAATGTGTATTTTAAGAGTTATACTACAATTAGACTGTTATCTTAAAAGTATTTACTGGAACCGACAGGTTATTGACTCTTTCACCAAAAAGACGCTAGAGAAATTCAGCCTCAGTTGTTAACATAAGCAGTACAGTCCTCACAGACTTCCTACACTAATTTTGAGCTGTATAAACATGAATTCCTAGTATTTGAAAGCAAATTCAAGTGAAAACACTCCCTAAAGTGCCCGGAGTTGTAAATATTTTCAGTTTTCTGGTCATTTCCCTGCTTTCCACGGGTAATGTCAGTGATTGAATACGCCAGGGTATGTAGTAATAATCTACTTACTTTTATTTCAAGTGTTTGTTACAGGATTTTAATCATTCCTGGAAACTCTAAATGCGTATTTTAAGAGTTGTACCACAATTAGACAGTTTTCTTACAAGTATGTACTGGAACGGTCAGGATATTAACTAATTCACCAAAAAGACGCTCGAGAAATTCGGCTTCAGTTGTAAACATAAGCAGTATAGTCCTCACTTACAGACTTCCTACAGTAATTTTGAGCTGTATAAACATGAATTCCTAGTATTTGAAAGCAAATTCAAGTGAAAACACTCCCTAAAGTGCCCGGAGTTGTAAACATTTTCTGTTTTCTGGTCATTTCCCTGCTTTCCACAGGTAATGTCAGTGATTGAAAATGGCAGGGTATGTAGTAAGAACCTACTTACTTTTATTTCAAGTGCGTATTACAAGTTTTAAATCATTTCTGGAAACTCTAAATGCGTACTCTAAGAGTTATACCACAATTAGAGAGTTTTCCTACAAGTATGTACTGGAACCGTCAGGATATTAACTGATTCACCAAAAAGACGCTTGAGAAATTCGGCCTAAATTGTAAACATAAGCAGTATAGACCTCACTTACAATCTTTGTACACTAATTTTGAGCTGTATAAACATGAATTCCTAGTTTGTGAAAGCAAATTCAAGTGAAAACGCTCGGTAAAGTGCCCGGAGTTGTAAATATTTTCAGTTTTCTGGTCATTTCCCTGCTTTCCAAGGGTAATGTCAGTGATTGAATACGCCAGGGTATGTAGTAATAATCTACTTACTTTTATTTCAAGTGTTTGTTACAGGATTTTAATCATTCCTGGAAACTCTAAATGCGTATTTTAAGATGTACCACAATTAGACAGTTTTCTTACAAGTATGTACTGGAACGGTCAGGATATTAACTGATTCACCAAAAAGACGCTCGAGAAATTCGGCCTCAGTTGTAAACATAAGCAGTATAGTCCTCACTTACAGACTTCCTACACGAATTTTGAGCTGTATAACCATGAATTCCTAGTATTTGAAAGCAAATTCAAGTGAAAACGCTCGCTAAAGTGGTCGTAGTTTTAAATATTATCAGTTTTCTGGTCATTTCCCTGGTTTCCACACGTAATATCAGTGATTGAAAACTGCAGGGTATGTAGTAAGAACCTACTTAGTTTTATTTCAAGTGCTTATTACAAGTTTTAAATCATTTCTGGAAACTCTAAATGCGTATTTTAAGAGTTATATCACAATTAGAGAGTTTTCTTACAAGTATGTACTGGAACCGTCACGATATTAACTGATTCACCAAAAAGACGTTCGAGAAATTCGGCCTCAGTTGTAAACATAAGCAGTATAGTCCTCACTTACAGACTTCCTACACTAATTTTGAGCTGTATAAACATGAATTCCTAGTATTTGAAAGCAAATTCAAGTGAAAACGCTCGCTAAAGTGGCCGTAGTTTTAAATATTATCAGTTTTCTGGTCATTTCCCTGGTTTCCACAGGTAATATCAGTGATTGAAAACTGCAGGGTATGTAGTAAGAACCTACTTACTTTTATTTCAAGTGCTTATTACAAGTTTTAAATCATTTCTGGAAACTCTAAATGCGTATTTTAAGAGTTATACCACAATTAGAGAGTTTTCTTACAAGTATGTACTGGAATCGTCACGATATTAACTGATTCACAAAAAAGATGTTCGAGAAATTCGGCCTCAATTGTAAACATAAGCAGTATTGTCCTCACTTACAGTCTTTCTGCACAAATTTTGAGCTGTATAAACATGAATTCCTAGTATTTGAAAGCATATTCAAGTGAAAACGCTCGGTAAAGTGCCCGGAGTTGTATATATTTTCAGTTTTCTGGTCATTTCCCTGCTTTCCACGGGTAATGTCAGTGATTGAAAACTGCAGGGTATGTAGTAAGAATCTACTTACTTTTATTTCAAGGGCTTATTACAAGTTTTAAATAATTTCTGGAAACTCTAAATGTGTATTTTAAGAGTTATACTACAATTAGACAGTTATCTTAAAAGTATGTACTGGAACCGACAGGTTATTGACTCTTTCACCAAAAAGACGCTAGAGAAATTCAGCCTCAGTTGTAAACATAAGCAGTACAGTCCTCACAGACTTCCTACACTAATTTTGAGCTGTATAAACATGAATTCCTAGTATTTGAAAGCAAATTCAAGTGAAAACGCTCGCTAAAGTGGCCGTAGTTTTAAATATTATCAGTTTTCTGGTCATTTCCCTGGTTTCCACAGGTAATATCAGTGATTGAAAACTGCAGGGTATGTAGTAAGAACCTACTTACTTTTATTTCAAGTGCTTATTACAAGTTTTAAATCATTTCTGGAAACTCTAAAAGCGTATTTTAGGAGTTATACTACAATTAGAGAGTTATCTTAAAAGTATGTACTGGAACCGACAGGTTATTGACTCTTTCACCAAAAAGACGCTAGAGAAATTCGGTCTCAATTGTAAACATAAGCAGTATAATCCTCACTTACAGTCTTTCTACACTAATTTTGAGCTGTATAAACATGAATTCCCAGGATTTGAAAGCAAATTCAAGTGAAAACACTCCCTAAAGTGCCCGGAGTTGTAAATATTTTCAGTTTTCTGGTCATTTCCCTGCTTTCCACGGGTAATGTCAGTGATTGAATACGCCAGGGTATGTAGTAATAATCTACTTACTTTTATTTCAAGTGTTTGTTACAGGATTTTAATCATTCCTGGAAACTCTAAATGCGTATTTTAAGAGTTGTACCACAATTAGACAGTTTTCTTACAAGTATGTACTGGAACGGTCAGGATATTAACTAATTCACCAAAAAGACGCTCGAGAAATTCGGCTTCAGTTGTAAACATAAGCAGTATAGTCCTCACTTACAGACTTCCTACACTAATTTTGAGCTGTATAAACATGAATTCCTAGTATTTGAAAGCAAATTCAAGTGAAAACACTCCCTAAAGTGCCCGGAGTTGTAAACATTTTCTGTTTTCTGGTCATTTCCCTGCTTTCCACAGGTAATGTCAGTGATTGAAAATGGCAGGGTATGTAGTAAGAACCTACTTACTTTTATTTCAAGTGCGTATTACAAGTTTTAAATCATTTCTGGAAACTCTAAATGCGTATTCTAAGAGTTATACCACAATTAGAGAGTTTTCCTACAAGTATGTACTGGAACCGTCAGGATATTAACTGATTCACCAAAAAGACGCTTGAGAAATTCGGCCTAAATTGTAAACATAAGCAGTATAGACCTCACTTACAATCTTTGTACACTAATTTTGAGCTGTATAAACATGAATTCCTAGTTTGTGAAAGCAAATTCAAGTGAAAACGCTCGGTAAAGTGCCCGGAGTTGTAAATATTTTCAGTTTTCTGGTCATATCCCTGCTTTCCACAGGTAATGTCAGTGATTGAAAATGGCAGGGTATGTAGTAAGAACCTACTTACTTTTATTTCAAGTACTTATTACAAGTTTTAAATCATTTCTGGAAACTCTAAATGCGTATTCTAAGAGTTATACCACAATTAGAGTGTTTTCTTACAAGTATATACTGGAACCGTCAGGATATTGACTGATTCACCAAAAAGACGCTAGAGAAATTCGGCCTCAATTGGAAACATAAGCAATATAGTACTCACAGTCTTTCTACACTATTTTTGAACTGTATAAACATGAATTCCTAGTATTTGAAAGCAAATTCAAGTGAAAACGCTCGCTAAAGTGGACGTAGTTTTAAATATTATCAGTTTTCTGGTCATTTCCCTGGTTTCCACAGGTAATATCAGTGATTGAAAACTGCAGGGTATGTAGTAAGAACCTACTTACTTTTATTTCAAGTGCTTATTACAAGTTTTAAATCATTTCTGGAAACTCTAAAAGCGCATTTTAAGAGTTATACCACAATTAGAGAGTTTTCTTACAAGTATGTACTGGAACCGTCATGATATTAACTGATTCACCAAAAAGACGTTCGAGAAATTCGGCCTCAATTGTAAACATAAGCAGTATAGTCCTCACTTACAGACTTCCTACACTAATTTTGAGCTGTATAAACATGAATTCCTAGTATTTGAAAGCATATTCAAGTGAAAACGCTCGGTAAAGTGCCCGGAGTTGTATATATTTTCAGTTTTCTGGTCATTTCCCTGCTTTCCACGGGTAATGTCAGTGATTGAAAACTGCAGGGTATGTAGTAAGAATCTACTTACTTTTATTTCAAGGGCTTATTACAAGTTTTAAATAATTTCTGGAAACTCTAAATGTGTATTTTAAGAGTTATACTACAATTAGACTGTTATCTTAAAAGTATGTACTGGAACCGACAGGTTATTGACTCTTTCACCAAAAAGACGCTAGAGAAATTCAGCCTCAGTTGTTAACATAAGCAGTACAGTCCTCACAGACTTCCTACACTAATTTTGAGCTGTATAAACATGAATTCCTAGTATTTGAAAGCAAATTCAAGTGAAAACACTCCCTAAAGTGCCCGGAGTTGTAAATATTTTCAGTTTTCTGGTCATTTCCCTGCTTTCCACGGGTAATGTCAGTGATTGAATACGCCAGGGTATGTAGTAATAATCTACTTACTTTTATTTCAAGTGTTTGTTACAGGATTTTAATCATTCCTGGAAACTCTAAATGCGTATTTTAAGAGTTGTACCACAATTAGACAGTTTTCTTACAAGTATGTACTGGAACGGTCAGGATATTAACTAATTCACCAAAAAGACGCTCGAGAAATTCGGCTTCAGTTGTAAACATAAGCAGTATAGTCCTCACTTACAGACTTCCTACACTAATTTTGAGCTGTATAAACATGAATTCCTAGTATTTGAAAGCAAATTCAAGTGAAAACACTCCCTAAAGTGCCCGGAGTTGTAAACATTTTCTGTTTTCTGGTCATTTCCCTGCTTTCCACAGGTAATGTCAGTGATTGAAAATGGCAGGGTATGTAGTAAGAACCTACTTACTTTTATTTCAAGTGCGTATTACAAGTTTTAAATCATTTCTGGAAACTCTAAATGCGTACTCTAAGAGTTATACCACAATTAGAGAGTTTTCCTACATGTATGTACTGGAACCGTCAGGATATTAACTGATTCACCAAAAAGACGCTTGAGAAATTCGGCCTAAATTGTAAACATAAGCAGTATAGACCTCACTTACAATCTTTGTACACTAATTTTGAGCTGTATAAACATGAATTCCTAGTTTGTGAAAGCAAATTCAAGTGAAAACGCTCGGTAAAGTGCCCGGAGTTGTAAATATTTTCAGTTTTCTGGTCATTTCCCTGCTTTCCAAGGGTAATGTCAGTGATTGAATACGCCAGGGTATGTAGTAATAATCTACTTACTTTTATTTCAAGTGTTTGTTACAGGATTTTAATCATTCCTGGAAACTCTAAATGCGTATTTTAAGATGTACCACAATTAGACAGTTTTCTTACAAGTATGTACTGGAACGGTCAGGATATTAACTGATTCACCAAAAAGACGCTCGAGAAATTCGGCCTCAGTTGTAAACATAAGCAGTATAGTCATCACTTACAGACTTCCTACACTAATTTTGAGCTGTATAACCATGAATTCCTAGTATTTGAAAGCAAATTCAAGTGAAAACGCTCGCTAAAGTGGCCGTAGTTTTAAATATTATCAGTTTTCTGGTCATTTCCCTGGTTTCCACAGGTAATATCAGTGATTGAAAACTGCAGGGTATGTAGTAAGAACCTACTTACTTTTATTTCAAGTGCTTATTACAAGTTTTAAATCATTTCTGGAAACTCTAAATGCGTATTTTAAGAGTTATACCACAATTAGAGAGTTTTCTTACAAGTATGTACTGGAATCGTCACGATATTAACTGATTCACAAAAAAGATGTTCGAGAAATTCGGCCTCAATTGTAAACATAAGCAGTATTGTCCTCACTTACAGTCTTTCTGCACAAATTTTGAGCTGTATAAACATGAATTCCTAGTATTTGAAAGCATATTCAAGTGAAAACGCTCGGTAAAGTGCCCGGAGTTGTATATATTTTCAGTTTTCTGGTCATTTCCCTGCTTTCCACGGGTAATGTCAGTGATTGAAAACTGCAGGGTATGTAGTAAGAATCTACTTACTTTTATTTCAAGGGCTTATTACAAGTTTTAAATAATTTCTGGAAACTCTAAATGTGTATTTTAAGAGTTATACTACAATTAGACAGTTATCTTAAAAGTATGTACTGGAACCGACAGGTTATTGACTCTTTCACCAAAAAGACGCTAGAGAAATTCAGCCTCAGTTGTAAACATAAGCAGTACAGTCCTCACAGACTTCCTACACTAATTTTGAGCTGTATAAACATGAATTCCTAGTATTTGAAAGCAAATTCAAGTGAAAACGCTCGCTAAAGTGGCCGTAGTTTTAAATATTATCAGTTTTCTGGTCATTTCCCTGATTTCCACAGGTAATATCAGTGATTGAAAACTGCAGGGTATGTAGTAAGAACCTACTTACTTTTATTTCAAGTGCTTATTACAAGTTTTAAATCATTTCTGGAAACTCTAAAAGCGTATTTTAGGAGTTATACTACAATTAGAGAGTTATCTTAAAAGTATGTACTGGAACCGACAGGTTATTGACTCTTTCACCAAAAAGACGCTAGAGAAATTCGGTCTCAATTGTAAACATAAGCAGTATAATCCTCACTTACAGTCTTTCTACACTAATTTTGAGCTGTATAAACATGAATTCCCAGGATTTGAAAGCAAATTCAAGTGAAAACACTCCCTAAAGTGCCCGGAGTTGTAAATATTTTCAGTTTTCTGGTCATTTCCCTGCTTTCCACGGGTAATGTCAGTGATTGAATACGCCAGGGTATGTAGTAATAATCTACTTACTTTTATTTCAAGTGTTTGTTACAGGATTTTAATCATTCCTGGAAACTCTAAATGCGTATTTTAAGAGTTGTACCACAATTAGACAGTTTTCTTACAAGTATGTACTGGAACGGTCAGGATATTAACTAATTCACCAAAAAGACGCTCGAGAAATTCGGCTTCAGTTGTAAACATAAGCAGTATAGTCCTCACTTACAGACTTCCTACACTAATTTTGAGCTGTATAAACATGAATTCCTAGTATTTGAAAGCAAATTCAAGTGAAAACACTCCCTAAAGTGCCCGGAGTTGTAAACATTTTCTGTTTTCTGGTCATTTCCCTGCTTTCCACAGGTAATGTCAGTGATTGAAAATGGCAGGGTATGTAGTAAGAACCTACTTACTTTTATTTCAAGTGCGTATTACAAGTTTTAAATCATTTCTGGAAACTCTAAATGCGTACTCTAAGAGTTATACCACAATTAGAGAGTTTTCCTACATGTATGTACTGGAACCGTCAGGATATTAACTGATTCACCAAAAAGACGCTTGAGAAATTCGGCCTAAATTGTAAACATAAGCAGTATAGACCTCACTTACAATCTTTGTACACTAATTTTGAGCTGTATAAACATGAATTCCTAGTTTGTGAAAGCAAATTCAAGTGAAAACGCTCGGTAAAGTGCCCGGAGTTGTAAATATTTTCAGTTTTCTGGTCATTTCCCTGCTTTCCAAGGGTAATGTCAGTGATTGAATACGCCAGGGTATGTAGTAATAATCTACTTACTTTTATTTCAAGTGTTTGTTACAGGATTTTAATCATTCCTGGAAACTCTAAATGCGTATTTTAAGATGTACCACAATTAGACAGTTTTCTTACAAGTATGTACTGGAACGGTCAGGATATTAACTGATTCACCAAAAAGACGCTCGAGAAATTCGGCCTCAGTTGTAAACATAAGCAGTATAGTCCTCACTTACAGACTTCCTACACGAATTTTGAGCTGTATAACCATGAATTCCTAGTATTTGAAAGCAAATTCAAGTGAAAACGCTCGCTAAAGTGGCCGTAGTTTTAAATATTATCAGTTTTCTGGTCATTTCCCTGGTTTCCACAGGTAATATCAGTGATTGAAAACTGCAGGGTATGTAGTAAGAACCTACTTACTTTTATTTCAAGTGCTTATTACAAGTTTTAAATCATTTCTGGAAACTCTAAATGCGTATTTTAAGAGTTATACCACAATTAGAGAGTTTTCTTACAAGTATGTACTGGAATCGTCACGATATTAACTGATTCACAAAAAAGATGTTCGAGAAATTCGGCCTCAATTGTAAACATAAGCAGTATTGTCCTCACTTACAGTCTTTCTGCACAAATTTTGAGCTGTATAAACATGAATTCCTAGTATTTGAAAGCATATTCAAGTGAAAACGCTCGGTAAAGTGCCCGGAGTTGTATATATTTTCAGTTTTCTGGTCATTTCCCTGCTTTCCACGGGTAATGTCAGTGATTGAAAACTGCAGGGTATGTAGTAAGAATCTACTTACTTTTATTTCAAGGGCTTATTACAAGTTTTAAATAATTTCTGGAAACTCTAAATGTGTATTTTAAGAGTTATACTACAATTAGACAGTTATCTTAAAAGTATGTACTGGAACCGACAGGTTATTGACTCTTTCACCAAAAAGACGCTAGAGAAATTCAGCCTCAGTTGTAAACATAAGCAGTACAGTCCTCACAGACTTCCTACACTAATTTTGAGCTGTATAAACATGAATTCCTAGTATTTGAAAGCAAATTCAAGTGAAAACGCTCGCTAAAGTGGCCGTAGTTTTAAATATTATCAGTTTTCTGGTCATTTCCCTGATTTCCACAGGTAATATCAGTGATTGAAAACTGCAGGGTATGTAGTAAGAACCTACTTACTTTTATTTCAAGTGCTTATTACAAGTTTTAAATCATTTCTGGAAACTCTAAAAGCGTATTTTAGGAGTTATACTACAATTAGAGAGTTATCTTAAAAGTATGTACTGGAACCGACAGGTTATTGACTCTTTCACCAAAAAGACGCTAGAGAAATTCGATCTCAATTGTAAACATAAGCAGTATAATCCTCACTTACAGTCTTTCTACACTAATTTTGAGCTGTATAAACATGAATTCCCAGGATTTGAAAGCAAATTCAAGTGAAAACACTCCCTAAAGTGCCCGGAGTTGTAAATATTTTCAGTTTTCTGGTCATTTCCCTGCTTTCCACGGGTAATGTCAGTGATTGAATACGCCAGGGTATGTAGTAATAATCTACTTACTTTTATTTCAAGTGTTTGTTACAGGATTTTAATCATTCCTGGAAACTCTAAATGCGTATTT
The DNA here is from genome assembly GCF_964212035.1 of Myotis nattereri. Lineage (NCBI taxonomy): Eukaryota > Metazoa > Chordata > Mammalia > Chiroptera > Vespertilionidae > Myotis > Myotis nattereri. Next base: position 1,905,305 of record NC_138083.1, read on the forward strand.
TAAGAGTTGTACCACAATTAGACAGTTTTCTTACAAGTATGTACTGGAACGGTCAGGATATTAACTAATTCACCAAAAAGACGCTCGAGAAATTCGGCTTCAGTTGTAAACATAAGCAGTATAGTCCTCACTTACAGACTTCCTACACTAATTTTGAGCTGTATAAACATGAATTCCTAGTATTTGAAAACAAATTCAAGTGAAAACACTCCCTAAAGTGCCCGGAGTTGTAAACATTTTCTGTTTTCTGGTCATTTCCCTGCTTTCCACAGGTAATGTCAGTGATTGAAAATGGCAGGGTATGTAGTAAGAACCTACTTACTTTTATTTCAAGTGCGTATTACAAGTTTTAAATCATTTCTGGAAACTCTAAATGCGTATTTTAAGAGTTATACCACAATTAGAGAGTTTTCCTACAAGTATGTACTGGAACCGTCAGGATATTAACTGATTCACCAAAAAGACGCTTGAGAAATTCGGCCTAAATTGTAAACATAAGCAGTATAGACCTCACTTACAGTCTTTGTACACTAATTTTGAGCTGTATAAACATGAATTCCTAGTTTTTGAAAGAAAATTCAAGTGAAAACGCTCGGTAAAGTGCCCGGAGTTTTAATATTTTCAGTTTTCTGGTCATTTCCCTGCTTTCCACGGGTAATGTCAGTGATTGAAAATGCCAGGGTATGTAGTAATAATCTACTTACTTTTATTTCAAGTGTTTGTTACAGGATTTTATTCATTCCTGGAAACTCTAAATGCGTATTTTAAGAGTTGTACCACAATTAGACAGTTTTCTTACAAGTATGTACTGGAACCGTCAGGATATTGACTGATTCACCAAAATGACGCTCCAGAAATTCGGCCTCAATTGTAAACATAAGCAGTATAGTCCTCACTTACAGTCTTCCTACACTAATTTTGAGCTGTATAACCATGAATTCCTAGTATTTGAAAGCAAATTCAAGTGAAAACGCTTGCTAAAGTGGCCGTAGTTTTAAATATTATCAGTTTTCTGGTCATTTCCCTGGTTTCCACAGGTAATATCAGTGATTGAAAACTGCAGGGTATGTAGTAAGAACCTACTTACTTTTATTTCAAGTGCTTATTACAAGTTTTAAATCATTTCTGGAAACTCTAAATGCCTATTTTAAGAGTTATACCACAATTAGAGAGTTTTCTTACAAGTATGTACTGGAACCATCACGATATTAACTGATTCACCAAAAAGACGTTCGAGAAATTCGGCCTCAATTGTAAACATAAGCTGTATAGTCCTCACTTACAGACTTCCTACGCTAATTTTGAGCTGTCTAAACATGAATTCCTAGTATTTGAAAGCATATTCAAGTGAAAACGCTCGGTAAAGTGCCCGGAGTTTTATATATTTTCAGTTTTCTGGTCATTTCCCTGCTTTCCACGGGTAATGTCAGTGATTGAAAACGGCAGGGTATGTAGTAAGAACCTACTTACTTTTATTTCAAGGGCTTATTACAAGTTTTAAATAATTTCTGGAAGCTCTAAATGCGTATTTTAAGAGTTATACTACAATTAGACAGTTGTCTTAAAAGTATGTACTGCAACCGACAGGTGTTTGAGTCTTTCACCAAAAGACGCTAGAGAAATTCGGCCTCAATTGTAAACATAAGCAGTATAGTCCTCACTTACAGTCTTTCTAAACTAATTTTGAGCTGTATAACCATGAATTCCTAGTATTTGAAAGCAAATTCAAGTGAAAACACTCCCTAAAGTGCCCTGAGTTGGAAATATTTTCTGTTTTCTGGTCATATCCCTGCTTTCCACAGGTAATGTCAGTGATTGAAAATGGCAGGGTATGTAGTAAGAACCTACTTACTTTTATTTCAAGTGCTTATTACAAGTTTTAAATCATTTCTGGAAACTCTAAATGCGTATTCTAAGAGTTATACCACAATTAGAGAGTTTTCTTACAAGTATATACTGGAACCGTCAGGATATTGACTGATTCACCAAAAAGACGCTAGAGAAATTCGGCCTCAGTTGTAAACATAAGCAGTATAGTCCTCACTTACAGACTTCCTACACTAATTTTGAGCTGTATAAACATGAATTCCTAGTATTTGAAAGCATATTCAAGTGAAAACGCTCGGTAAAGTGCCCGGAGTTGTATATATTTTCAGGTTTCTGTTCATTTCCCTGCTTTCCACGGGTAATGTCAGTGATTGAAAACGGCAGGGAATGTAGTAAGAACCTACTTACTTTTATTTCAAGTGCGTATTACAAGTTTTAAATAATTTCTGGAAACTCTAAATGCGTATTTTAAGAGTTATACTACAATTAATGAGTTTTCTTACAAGTATGTACTGGAACCGTCAGGATATTAACTGATTCACGAAAAAGACGCTCGAGAAATTCGGCCTCAATTGTAAACATAAGCACAATAGACCTCACTTACAGTGTTAGTACACTAATTTTGAGCTGTAAAAACATGAATTCCTAGTATTTGAAAGCAAATTCAAGTGAAAACGCTCTGTAAAGTGCCCGGACTTGTAAATATTTTCAGTTTTCTGGTCATTTCCCTGCTTTCCACGGGTAATGTCAGTGATTGAAAACGCAGGGTATGTAGTAAGATCCTACTTACTTTTATTTCAAGGGCTTATTACAAGTTTAAAATAATTTCTGGAAGCTCTAAATGCGTATTTTAAGAGTTATACTACAATTAGACAGTTATCTTAAAAGTATGTACTGGAACCGACAGGTGTTTGAGTCTTTCACCAAAAAGACGCTAGAGAAATTCGGCCTCAATTGTAAACATAAGCAGTATAGTCCTCACTTACAGTCTTTCTAAACTAATTTTGAGCTGTATGACCATGAATTCCTAGTATTTGAAAGCAAATTCAAGTGAAAACACTCCCTAAAGTGCCCGGAGTTGTAAATATTTTCATTTTTCTGGTCATATCCCTGCTTTCCACAGGTAATGTCAGTGATTGAAAATGGCAGGGTATGTAGTAAGAACCTACTTACTTTTATTTCAAGTGCTTATTACAAGTTTTAAATCATTTCTGGAAACTCCAAATGCGTATTCTAAGAGTTATACCACAATTAGAGAGTTTTCTTACAAGTATATACTGGAACCGTCAGGATATTGACTGATTCACCAAAAAGACGCTAGAGAAATTCGGCCTCAATTGGAAACATAAGCAATATAGTCCTCACAGTCTTTCTACACTAATTTTGAACTGTATAAACATGAATTCCTAGTATTTGAAAGCAAATTCAAGTGAAAACGCTCGCTAAAGTGGCCGTATTTGTATATATTATTAGATTTGTGGTCATTTCAATGCTTTCCACGGGCAATGTCAGTGATTGAAAACTGCAGGCTATGTAGTAAGAACCTACTTACTTTTATTTCAAGTGCTTATTACAAGTTTTAAATCATTTTTGGAAACTCTAAATACGTATTTTAAGAGTTATACCACAATTAGAGAGTTTTCTTGCAAGTATGTACTGGAACCGTCAGGATATTAACTGATTCACCAAAAAGACGCTCGAGAAATTCGGCCTCAGTTGTAAACATAAGCAGTATAGTCCTCACTTACAGTCTTTCTACACTAATTTTGAGCTGTATAAACATGAATTCCTAGTATTTGAAAGCAAATTCAAGTGAAAACACTCCCTAAAGTGCCCGGAGTTGTAAACATTTTCTGTTTTCTGGTCATTTCCCTGCTTTCCACAGGTAATGTCAGTGATTGAAAATGGCAGGGTATGTAGTAAGAACCTACTTACTTTTATTTCAAGTGCGTATTACAAGTTTTAAATCATTTCTGGAAACTCTAAATGCGTATTCTAAGAGTTATACCACAATTAGAGAGTTTTCCTACAAGTATGTACTGGAACCGTCAGGATATTAACTGATTCACCAAAAAGACGCTTGAGAAATTCGGCCTAAATTGTAAACATAAGCAGTATAGACCTCACTTACAATCTTTGTACACTAATTTTGAGCTGTATAAACATGAATTCCTAGTTTGTGAAAGCAAATTCAAGTGAAAACGCTCGGTAAAGTGCCCGGAGTTGTAAATATTTTCAGTTTTCTGGTCATTTCCCTGCTTTCCACGGGTAATGTCAGTGATTGAATACGCCAGGGTATGTAGTAATAATCTACTTACTTTTATTTCAAGTGTTTGTTACAGGATTTTAATCATTCCTGGAAACTCTAAATGCGTATTTTAAGATGTACCACAATTAGACAGTTTTCTTACAAGTATGTACTGGAACGGTCAGGATATTAACTGAGCTGTACAACCATGAATTCCTAGTATTTGAAAGCAAATTCAAGTGAAAACGCTCGCTAAAGTGGTCGTAGTTTTAAATATTATCAGTTTTCTGGTCATTTCCCTGGTTTCCACACGTAATATCAGTGATTGAAAACTGCAGGGTATGTAGTAAGAACCTACTTAGTTTTATTTCAAGTGCTTATTACAAGTTTTAAATCATTTCTGGAAACTCTAAATGCGTATTTTAAGAGTTATATCACAATTAGAGAGTTTTCTTACAAGTATGTACTGGAACCGTCAGGATATTGACTGATTCACCAAAATGACGCTCCAGAAATTCGGCCTCAATTGTAAACATAAGCAGTATAGTCCTCACTTACAGTCTTCCTACACTAATTTTGAGCTGTATAACCATGAATTCCTAGTATTTGAAAGCAAATTCAAGTGAAAACGCTTGCTAAAGTGGCCGTAGTTTTAAATATTATCAGTTTTCTGGTCATTTCCCTGGTTTCCACAGGTAATATCAGTGATTGAAAACTGCAGGGTATGTAGTAAGAACCTACTTACTTTTATTTCAAGTGCTTATTACAAGTTTTAAATCATTTCTGGAAACTCTAAATGCCTATTTTAAGAGTTATACCACAATTAGAGAGTTTTCTTACAAGTATGTACTGGAACCATCACGATATTAACTGATTCACCAAAAAGACGTTCGAGAAATTCGGCCTCAATTGTAAACATAAGCTGTATAGTCCTCACTTACAGACTTCCTACGCTAATTTTGAGCTGTCTAAACATGAATTCCTAGTATTTGAAAGCATATTCAAGTGAAAACGCTCGGTAAAGTGCCCGGAGTTTTATATATTTTCAGTTTTCTGGTCATTTCCCTGCTTTCCACGGGTAATGTCAGTGATTGAAAACGGCAGGGTATGTAGTAAGAACCTACTTACTTTTATTTCAAGGGCTTATTACAAGTTTTAAATAATTTCTGGAAGCTCTAAATGCGTATTTTAAGAGTTATACTACAATTAGACAGTTGTCTTAAAAGTATGTACTGCAACCGACAGGTGTTTGAGTCTTTCACCAAAAGACGCTAGAGAAATTCGGCCTCAATTGTAAACATAAGCAGTATAGTCCTCACTTACAGTCTTTCTAAACTAATTTTGAGCTGTATAACCATGAATTCCTAGTATTTGAAAGCAAATTCAAGTGAAAACACTCCCTAAAGTGCCCTGAGTTGGAAATATTTTCTGTTTTCTGGTCATATCCCTGCTTTCCACAGGTAATGTCAGTGATTGAAAATGGCAGGGTATGTAGTAAGAACCTACTTACTTTTATTTCAAGTGCTTATTACAAGTTTTAAATCATTTCTGGAAACTCTAAATGCGTATTCTAAGAGTTATACCACAATTAGAGAGTTTTCTTACAAGTATATACTGGAACCGTCAGGATATTGACTGATTCACCAAAAAGACGCTAGAGAAATTCGGCCTCAGTTGTAAACATAAGCAGTATAGTCCTCACTTACAGACTTCCTACACTAATTTTGAGCTGTATAAACATGAATTCCTAGTATTTGAAAGCATATTCAAGTGAAAACGCTCGGTAAAGTGCCCGGAGTTGTATATATTTTCAGGTTTCTGTTCATTTCCCTGCTTTCCACGGGTAATGTCAGTGATTGAAAACGGCAGGGAATGTAGTAAGAACCTACTTACTTTTATTTCAAGTGCGTATTACAAGTTTTAAATAATTTCTGGAAACTCTAAATGCGTATTTTAAGAGTTATACTACAATTAATGAGTTTTCTTACAAGTATGTACTGGAACCGTCAGGATATTAACTGATTCACGAAAAAGACGCTCGAGAAATTCGGCCTCAATTGTAAACATAAGCACAATAGACCTCACTTACAGTGTTAGTACACTAATTTTGAGCTGTAAAAACATGAATTCCTAGTATTTGAAAGCAAATTCAAGTGAAAACGCTCTGTAAAGTGCCCGGACTTGTAAATATTTTCAGTTTTCTGGTCATTTCCCTGCTTTCCACGGGTAATGTCAGTGATTGAAAACGCAGGGTATGTAGTAAGATCCTACTTACTTTTATTTCAAGGGCTTATTACAAGTTTAAAATAATTTCTGGAAGCTCTAAATGCGTATTTTAAGAGTTATACTACAATTAGACAGTTATCTTAAAAGTATGTACTGGAACCGACAGGTGTTTGAGTCTTTCACCAAAAAGACGCTAGAGAAATTCGGCCTCAATTGTAAACATAAGCAGTATAGTCCTCACTTACAGTCTTTCTAAACTAATTTTGAGCTGTATGACCATGAATTCCTAGTATTTGAAAGCAAATTCAAGTGAAAACACTCCCTAAAGTGCCCGGAGTTGTAAATATTTTCATTTTTCTGGTCATATCCCTGCTTTCCACAGGTAATGTCAGTGATTGAAAATGGCAGGGTATGTAGTAAGAACCTACTTACTTTTATTTCAAGTGCTTATTACAAGTTTTAAATCATTTCTGGAAACTCCAAATGCGTATTCTAAGAGTTATACCACAATTAGAGAGTTTTCTTACAAGTATATACTGGAACCGTCAGGATATTGACTGATTCACCAAAAAGACGCTAGAGAAATTCGGCCTCAATTGGAAACATAAGCAATATAGTCCTCACAGTCTTTCTACACTAATTTTGAACTGTATAAACATGAATTCCTAGTATTTGAAAGCAAATTCAAGTGAAAACGCTCGCTAAAGTGGCCGTATTTGTATATATTATTAGATTTGTGGTCATTTCAATGCTTTCCACGGGCAATGTCAGTGATTGAAAACTGCAGGCTATGTAGTAAGAACCTACTTACTTTTATTTCAAGTGCTTATTACAAGTTTTAAATCATTTTTGGAAACTCTAAATACGTATTTTAAGAGTTATACCACAATTAGAGAGTTTTCTTGCAAGTATGTACTGGAACCGTCAGGATATTAACTGATTCACCAAAAAGACGCTCGAGAAATTCGGCCTCAGTTGTAAACATAAGCAGTATAGTCCTCACTTACAGTCTTTCTACACTAATTTTGAGCTGTATAAACATGAATTCCTAGTATTTGAAAGCAAATTCAAGTGAAAACACTCCCTAAAGTGCCCGGAGTTGTAAACATTTTCTGTTTTCTGGTCATTTCCCTGCTTTCCACAGGTAATGTCAGTGATTGAAAATGGCAGGGTATGTAGTAAGAACCTACTTACTTTTATTTCAAGTGCGTATTACAAGTTTTAAATCATTTCTGGAAACTCTAAATGCGTATTCTAAGAGTTATACCACAATTAGAGAGTTTTCCTACAAGTATGTACTGGAACCGTCAGGATATTAACTGATTCACCAAAAAGACGCTTGAGAAATTCGGCCTAAATTGTAAACATAAGCAGTATAGACCTCACTTACAATCTTTGTACACTAATTTTGAGCTGTATAAACATGAATTCCTAGTTTGTGAAAGCAAATTCAAGTGAAAACGCTCGGTAAAGTGCCCGGAGTTGTAAATATTTTCAGTTTTCTGGTCATTTCCCTGCTTTCCACGGGTAATGTCAGTGATTGAATACGCCAGGGTATGTAGTAATAATCTACTTACTTTTATTTCAAGTGTTTGTTACAGGATTTTAATCATTCCTGGAAACTCTAAATGCGTATTTTAAGATGTACCACAATTAGACAGTTTTCTTACAAGTATGTACTGGAACGGTCAGGATATTAACTGAGCTGTACAACCATGAATTCCTAGTATTTGAAAGCAAATTCAAGTGAAAACGCTCGCTAAAGTGGTCGTAGTTTTAAATATTATCAGTTTTCTGGTCATTTCCCTGGTTTCCACACGTAATATCAGTGATTGAAAACTGCAGGGTATGTAGTAAGAACCTACTTAGTTTTATTTCAAGTGCTTATTACAAGTTTTAAATCATTTCTGGAAACTCTAAATGCGTATTTTAAGAGTTATATCACAATTAGAGAGTTTTCTTACAAGTATGTACTGGAACCGTCACGATATTAACTGATTCACCAAAAAGACGTTCGAGAAATTCGGCCTCAGTTGTAAACATAAGCAGTATAGTCCTCACTTACAGACTTCCTACACTAATTTTGAGCTGTATAAACATGAATTCCTAGTATTTGAAAGCAAATTCAAGTGAAAACGCTCGCTAAAGTGGCCGTAGTTTTAAATATTATCAGTTTTCTGGTCATTTCCCTGGTTTCCACAGGTAATATCAGTGATTGAAAACTGCAGGGTATGTAGTAAGAACCTACTTACTTTTATTTCAAGTGCTTATTACAAGTTTTAAATCATTTCTGGAAACTCTAAATGCGTATTTTAAGAGTTATACCACAATTAGAGAGTTTTCTTACAAGTATGTACTGGAATCGTCACGATATTAACTGATTCACAAAAAAGATGTTAGAGAAATTCGGCCTCAATTGTAAACATAAGCAGTATTGCCCTCACTTACAGTCTTTCTGCACAAATTTTGAGCTGTATAAACATGAATTCCTAGTATTTGAAAGCATATTCAAGTGAAAACGCTCGGTAAAGTGCCCGGAGTTGTATATATTTTCAGTTTTCTGGTCATTTCCCTGCTTTCCACGGGTAATGTCAGTGATTGAAAACTGCAGGGTATGTGGTAAGAATCTACTTACTTTTATTTCAAGGGCTTATTACAAGTTTTAAATAATTTCTGGAAACTCTAAATGTGTATTTTAAGAGTTATACCACAATTAGACAGTTATCTTAAAAGTATGTACTGGAACCGACAGGTTATTGACTCTTTCACCAAAAAGACGCTAGAGAAATTCAGCCTCACTTGTAAACATAAGCAGTACAGTCCTCACAGACTTCCTACACTAATTTTGAGCTGTATAAACATGAATTCCTAGTATTTGAAAGCAAATTCAAGTGAAAACGCTCGCTAAAGTGGCCGTAGTTTTAAATATTATCAGTTTTCTGGTCATTTCCCTGGTTTCCACAGGTAATATCAGTGATTGAAAACTGCAGGGTATGTAGTAAGAACCTATTTACTTTTATTTCAAGTGCTTATTACAAGTTTTAAATCATTTCTGGAAACTCTAAATGCGTATTTTCGGAGTTATACTACAATTAGAGAGTTATCTTAAAAGTATGTACTGGAACCGACAGGTTATTGACTCTTTCACCAAAAAGACGCTAGAGAAATTCGGTCTCAATTGTAAACATAAGCAGTATAATCCTCACTTACAGTCTTTCTACACTAATTTTGAGCTGTATAAACATGAATTCCCAGGATTTGAAAGCAAATTCAAGTGAAAACACTCCCTAAAGTGCCCGGAGTTGTAAATATTTTCAGTTTTCTGGTCATTTCCCTGCTTTCCACGGGTAATGTCAGTGATTGAATACGCCAGGGTATGTAGTAATAATCTACTTACTTTTATTTCAAGTGCTTGTTACAGGATTTTAATCATTCCTGGAAACTCTAAATGCGTATTTTAAGAGTTGTACCACAATTAGACAGTTTTCTTACAAGTATGTACTGGAACGGTCAGGATATTAACTAATTCACCAAAAAGACGCTCGAGAAATTCGGCTTCAGTTGTAAACATAAGCAGTATAGTCCTCACTTACAGAATTCCTACACTAATTTTGAGCTGTATAAACATGAATTCCTAGTATTTGAAAACAAATTCAAGTGAAAACACTCCCTAAAGTGCCCGGAGTTGTAAACATTTTCTGTTTTCTGGTCATTTCCCTGCTTTCCACAGGTAATGTCAGTGATTGAAAATGGCAGGGTATGTAGTAAGAACCTACTTACTTTTATTTCAAGTGCGTATTACAAGTTTTAAATCATTTCTGGAAACTCTAAATGCGTATTCTAAGAGTTATACGACAATTAGAGAGTTTTCCTACAAGTATGTACTGGAACCGTCAGGATATTAACTGATTCACGAAAAAGACGCTTGAGAAATTCGGCCTAAATTGTAAACATAAGCAGTATAGACCTCACTTACAGTCTTTGTACACTAATTTTGAGCTGTATAAACATGAATTCCTAGTTTTTGAAAGAAAATTCAAGTGAAAACGCTCGGTAAAGTGCCCGGAGTTTTAATATTTTCAGTTTTCTGGTCATTTCGCTGCTTTCCACGGGTAATGTCAGTGATTGAAAATGCCAGGGTATGTAGTAATAATCTACTTACTTTTATTTCAAGTGTTTGTTACAGGATTTTATTCATTCCTGGAAACTCTAAATGCGTATTTTAAGAGTTGTACCACAATTAGACAGTTTTCTTACAAGTATGTACTGGAACCGTCAGGATATTGACTGATTCACCAAAATGACGCTCCAGAAATTCGGCCTCAATTGTAAACATAAGCAGTATAGTCCTCACTTACAGTCTTCCTACACTAATTTTGAGCTGTATAACCATGAATTCCTAGTATTTGAAAGCAAATTCAAGTGAAAACGCTTGCTAAAGTGGCCGTAGTTTTAAATATTATCAGTTTTCTGGTCATTTCTCTGGTTTCCACAGGTAATATCAGTGATTGAAAACTGCAGGGTATGTAGTAAGAACCTACTTACTTTTATTTCAAGTGCTTATTACAAGTTTTAAATCATTTCTGGAAACTCTAAATGCCTATTTTAAGAGTTATACCACAATTAGAGAGTTTTCTTACAAGTATGTACTGGAACCATCACGATATTAACTGATTCACCAAAAAGACGTTCGAGAAATTCGGCCTCAATTGTAAACATAAGCTGTATAGTCCTCACTTACAGACTTCCTACGCTAATTTTGAGCTGTATAAACATGAACTCCTAGTATTTGAAAGCATATTCAAGTGAAAACGCTCGGTAAAGTGCCCGGAGTTGTATATATTTTCAGTTTTCTGGTCATTTCCCTGCTTTCCACGGGTAATGTCAGTGATTGAAAACGGCAGGGTATGTAGTAAGAACCTACTTACTTTTATTTCAAGGGCTTATTACAAGTTTTAAATAATTTCTGGAAGCTCTAAATGCGTATTTAAAGAGTTATACTACAATTAGACAGTTATCTTAAAAGTATGTACTGGAACCGACAGGTGTTTGAGTCTTTCACCAAAAGACGCTAGAGATATTCGGCCTCAATTGTAAACATAAGCAGTATAGTCCTCACTTACAGTCTTTCTAAACTAATTTTGAGCTGTATAACCATGAATTCCTAGTATTTGAAAGCAAATTCAAGTGAAAACACTCCCTAAAGTGCCCGGAGTTGTAAATATTTTCTGTTTTCTGGTCATATCCCTGCTTTCCACAGGTAATGTCAGTGATTGAAAATGGCAGGGTATGTAGTAAGAACCTACTTACTTTTATTTCAAGTGCTTATTACAAGTTTTAAATCATTTCTGGAAACTCTAAATGCGTATTCTAAGAGTTATACCACAATTAGAGAGTTTTCTTACAAGTATATACTGGAACCGTCAGGATATTGACTGATTCACCAAAAAGACGCTAGAGAAATTCGGCCTCAGTTGTAAACATAAGCAGTATAGTCCTCACTTACAGTCTTTCTACACTAATTTTGAGCTGTATAAACATTAATTCCTAGTATTTGAAAGCAAATTCAAGTGAAAACACTCCCTAAAGTGCCCGGAGTTGTAAACATTTTCTGTTTTCTGGTCATTTCCCTGCTTTCCACAGGTAATGTCAGTGATTGAAAATGGCAGGGTATGTAGTAAGAACCTACTTACTTTTATTTCAAGTGCGTATTACAAGTTTTAAATCATTTCTGGAAACTCTAAATGCGTATTCTAAGAGTTATACCACAATTAGAGAGTTTTCCTACAAGTATGTACTGTAACCGTCAGGATATTAACTGATTCACCAAAAAGACGCTTGAGAAATTCGGCCTCAATTGTAAACATAAGCAGTATAGTCCTCACTTACAGACTTCCTACACTAATTTTGAGCTGTATAAACATGAATTCCTAGTATTTGAAAGCATATTCAAGTGAAAACGCTCGGTAAAGTGCCCGGAGTTGTATATATTTTCAGTTTTCTGGTCATTTCCCTGCTTTCCACGGGTAATGTCAGTGATTGAAAACTGCAGGGTATGTAGTAAGAATCTACTTACTTTTATTTCAAGGGCTTATTACAAGTTTTAAATAATTTCTGGAAACTCTAAATGTGTATTTTAAGAGTTATACTACAATTAGACTGTTATCTTAAAAGTATGTACTGGAACCGACAGGTTATTGACTCTTTCACCAAAAAGACGCTAGAGAAATTCAGCCTCAGTTGTTAACATAAGCAGTACAGTCCTCACAGACTTCCTACACTAATTTTGAGCTGTATAAACATGAATTCCTAGCATTTGAAAGCAAATTCAAGTGAAAACGCTCGCTAAAGTGGCCGTAGTTTTAAATATTATCAGTTTTCTGGTCATTTCCCTGGTTTCCACAGGTAATATCAGGGATTGAAAACTGCAGGGTATGTAGTAAGAACCTACTTACTTTTATTTCAAGTGCTTATTACAAGTTTTAAATCATTTCTGGAAACTCTAAAAGCGTATTTTCAGAGTTATACCACAATTAGAGAGTTTTCCTACAAGTATGACTGGAACCGTCAGGATATTAACTGATTCACTAAGAAGACGCTAGAGAAATTCGGCCTCAATTATAAACATAAGCATTATAGTCCTCACTTACAGTCTTTCTACACTAATTTTAGCTGTATAAACATGAATTCCTAGTACTTGAAAGCAAATTCAAGTGAAAACACTCCCTAAAGTGGCCGGAGTTGTAAATATTTTCAGTTTTCTGATCATTTCCCTGCTTTCCACGGGTAATGTCAGTGATTGAAAACGGCAGGGTATGTAGTAAGAACCTACTTACTTTTATTTCAAGGGCTTATTACAAGTTTTAAATAATTTCTGGAAACTCTAAATGCGTATTTTAAGAGTTATACTACAATTAGACAGTTATCTTAAAAGTATGTACTGGAACCGACAGGTGTTTGAGTCTTTCACTTACTTTTATTTCAAGTGCGTATTACAAGTTTTAAATCATTTCTGGAAACTCTAAATGCGTATTCTAAGAGTTATACCACAATTAGAGAGTTTTCCTACAAGTATGTACTGGAACCGTCAGGATATTAACTGATTCACCAAAAAGACGCTTGAGAAATTCGGCCTAAATTGTAAACATAAGCAGTATAGACCTCACTTACAATCTTTGTACACTAATTTTGAGCTGTATAAACATGAATTCCTAGTTTGTGAAAGCAAATTCAAGTGAAAACGCTCGGTAAAGTGCCCGGAGTTGTAAATATTTTCAGTTTTCTGGTCATTTCCCTGCTTTCCAAGGGTAATGTCAGTGATTGAATACGCCAGGGTATGTAGTAATAATCTACTTACTTTTATTTCAAGTGTTTGTTACAGGCTTTTAATCATTCCTGGAAACTCTAAATGCGTATTTTAAGATGTACCACAATTAGACAGTTTTCTTACAAGTATGTACTGGAACGGTCAGGATATTAACTGAGCTGTACAACCATGAATTCCTAGTATTTGAAAGCAAATTCAAGTGAAAACGCTCGCTAAAGTGGTCGTAGTTTTAAATATTATCAGTTTTCTGATCATTTCCCTGGTTTCCACACGTAATATCAGTGATTGAAAACTGCAGGGTATGTAGTAAGAACCTACTTAGTTTTATTTCAAGTGCTTATTACAAGTTTTAAATCATTTCTGGAAACTCTAAATGCGTATTTTAAGAGTTATATCACAATTAGAGAGTTTTCTTACAAGTATGTACTGGAACCGTCACGATATTAACTGATTCACCAAAATGACGCTCCAGAAATTCGGCCTCAATTGTAAACATAAGCAGTATAGTCCTCACTTACAGTCTTCCTACACTAATTTTGAGCTGTATAACCATGAATTCCTAGTATTTGAAAGCAAATTCAAGTGAAAACGCTTGCTAAAGTGGCCGTAGTTTTAAATATTATCAGTTTTCTGGTCATTTCTCTGGTTTCCACAGGTAATATCAGTGATTGAAAACTGCAGGGTATGTAGTAAGAACCTACTTACTTTTATTTCAAGTGCTTATTACAAGTTTTAAATCATTTCTGGAAACTCTAAATGCCTATTTTAAGAGTTATACCACAATTAGAGAGTTTTCTTACAAGTATGTACTGGAACCATCACGATATTAACTGATTCACCAAAAAGACGTTCGAGAAATTCGGCCTCAATTGTAAACATAAGCTGTATAGTCCTCACTTACAGACTTCCTACGCTAATTTTGAGCTGTATAAAAATGAATTCCTAGTATTTGAAAGCATATTCAAGTGAAAACGCTCGGTAAAGTGCCCGGAGTTGTATATATTTTCAGTTTTCTGGTCATTTCCCTGCTTTCCACGGGTAATGTCAGTGATTGAAAACGGCAGGGTATGTAGTAAGAACCTACTTACTTTTATTTCAAGGGCTTATTACAAGTTTTAAATAATTTCTGGAAGCTCTAAATGCGTATTTTAAGAGTTATACTACAATTAGACAGTTGTCTTAAAAGTATGTACTGGAACCGACAGGTGTTTGAGTCTTTCACCAAAAGACGCTAGAGAAATTCGGCCTCAATTGTAAACATAAGCAGTATAGTCCTCACTTACAGTCTTTCTAAACTAATTTTGAGCTGTATAACCATGAATTCCTAGTATTTGAAAGCAAATTCAAGTGAAAACACTCCCTAAAGTGCCCGGAGTTGTAAATATTTTCTGTTTTCTGGTCATATCCCTGCTTTCCACAGGTAATGTCAGTGATTGAAAATGGCAGGGTATGTAGTAAGAACCTACTTACTTTTATTTCAAGTGCTTATTACAAGTTTTAAATCATTTCTGGAAACTCTAAATGCGTATTCTAAGAGTTATACCACATTTAGAGAGTTTTCTTACAAGTATATACTGGAACCGTCAGGATATTGACTGATTCACCAAAAAGACGCTAGAGAAATTCGGCCTCAGTTGTAAACATAAGCAGTATAGTCCTCACTTACAGTCTTTCTACACTAATTTTGAGCTGTATAAACATGAATTCCTAGTATTTGAAAGCAAATTCAAGTGAAAACACTCCCTAAAGTGCCCGGAGTTGTAAACATTTTCTGTTTTCTGGTCATTTCCCTGCTTTCCACAGGTAATGTCAGTGATTGAAAATGGCAGGGTATGTAGTAAGAACCTACTTACTTTTATTTCAAGTGCGTATTACAAGTTTTAAATCATTTCTGGAAACTCTAAATGCGTATTCTAAGAGTTATACCACAATTAGAGAGTTTTCCTACAAGTATGTACTGTAACCATCAGGATATTAACTGATTCACCAAAAAGACGCTTGAGAAATTCGGCCTCAATTGTAAACATAAGCAGTATAGTCCTCACTTACAGACTTCCTACACTAATTTTGAGCTGTATAAACATGAATTCCTAGTATTTGAAAGCATATTCAAGTGAAAACGCTCGGTAAAGTGCCCGGAGTTGTATATATTTTCAGGTTTCTGTTCATTTCCCTGCTTTCCACGGGTAATGTCAGTGATTGAAAACGGCAGGGATTGTAGTAAGAACCTACTTACTTTTATTTCAAGGGCTTATTACAAGTTTTAAATAATTTCTGGAAACTCTAAATGCGTATTTTATGAGTTATACTACAATTAATGAGTTTTCTTACAAGTATGTACTGGAACCGTCAGGATATTAACTGATTCACGAAAAAGACGCTCGAGAAATTCGGCCTCAATTGTAAACATAAGCACTATAGACCTCACTTACAGTGTTAGTACACTAATTTTGAGCTGTAAAAACATGAATTCCTAGTATTTGAAAGCAAATTCAAGTGAAAACGCTCTGTAAAGTGCCCGGACTTGTAAATATTTTCAGTTTTCTGGTCATTTCCCTGCTTTCCACGGGTAATGTCAGTGATTGAAAACGGCAGGGTATGTAGTAAGATCCTACTTACTTTTATTTCAAGGGCTTATTACAAGTTTAAAATAATTTCTGGAAGCTCTAAATGCGTATTTTAAGAGTTATACTACAATTAGACAGTTATCTTAAAAGTATGTACTGGAACCGACAGGTGTTTGAGTCTTTCACCAAAAAGACGCTAGAGAAATTCGGCCTCAATTGTAAACATAAGCAGTATAGTCCTCACTTACAGTCTTTCTAAACTAATTTTGAGCTGTATGACCATGAATTCCTAGTATTTGAAAGCAAATTCAAGTGAAAACACTCCCTAAAGTGCCCGGAGTTGTAAATATTTTCATTTTTCTGGTCATATCCCTGCTTTCCACAGGTAATGTCAGTGATTGAAAATGGCAGGGTATGTAGTAAGAACCTACTTACTTTTATTTCAAGTGCTTATTACAAGTTTTAAATCATTTCTGGAAACTCCAAATGCGTATTCTAAGAGTTATACCACAATTAGAGAGTTTTCTTACAAGTATATACTGGAACCGTCAGGATATTGACTGATTCACCAAAAAGACGCTAGTGAAATTCGGCCTCAAATGGAAACATAAGCAATATAGTCCTCACAGTCTTTCTACACTAATTTTGAACTGTATAAACATGAATTCCTAGTATTTGAAAGCAAATTCAAGTGAAAACGCTCGCTAAAGTGGCCGTATTTGTATATATTCTTAGATTTGTGGTCATTTCAATGCTTTCCACGGGCAATGTTAGTGATTGAAAACTGCAGGCTATGTAGTAAGAACCTACTTACTTTTATTTCAAGTGCTTATTACAAGTTTTAAATCATTTTTGGAAACTCTAAATACGTATTTTAAGAGTTATACCACAATTAGAGAGTTTTCTTGCAAGTATGTACTGGAACCGTCAGGATATTAACTGATTCACCAAAAAGACGCTCGAGAAATTCGGCCTCAGTTGTAAACATAAGCAGTATAGTCCTCACTTACAGTCTTTCTACACTAATTTTGAGCTGTATAAACATGAATTCCTAGTATTTGAAAGCAAATTCAAGTGAAAACACTCCCTAAAGTGCCCGGAGTTGTAAACATTTTCTGTTTTCTGGTCATTTCCCTGCTTTCCACAGGTAATGTCAGTGATTGAAAATGGCAGGGTATGTAGTAAGAACCTACTTACTTTTATTTCAAGTGCGTATTACAAGTTTTAAATCATTTCTGGAAACTCTAAATGCGTATTCTAAGAGTTATACCACAATTAGAGAGTTTTCCTACAAGTATGTACTGGAACCGTCAGGATATTAACTGATTCACCAAAAAGACGCTTGAGAAATTCGGCCTAAATTGTAAACATAAGCAGTATAGACCTCACTTACAATCTTTGTACACTAATTTTGAGCTGTATAAACATGAATTCCTAGTTTGTGAAAGCAAATTCAAGTGAAAACGCTCGGTAAAGTGCCCGGAGTTGTAAATATTTTCAGTTTTCTGGTCATTTCCCTGCTTTCCACGGGTAATGTCAGTGATTGAATACGCCAGGGTATGTAGTAATAATCTACTTACTTTTATTTCAAGTGTTTGTTACAGGATTTTAATCATTACTGGAAACTCTAAATGCGTATTTTAAGAGTTGTACAACAATTAGACAGTTTTCTTACAAGTATGTACTGGAAACGTCAGGATATTGACTGATTCACCAAAATGACGCTCCAGAAATTCGGCCTCAATTGTAAACATAAGCAGTATAGTCCTCACTTACAGTCTTCCTACACTAATTTTGAGCTGTATAACCATGAATTCCTAGTATTTGAAAGCAAATTTAAGTATAAACGCTCGGTAAAGTGCCCGGAGTTGTATATATTTTCAGTTTTCTGGTCATTTCCCTGCTTTCCACGGGTAATGTCAGTGATTGAAAACGGCAGGGTATGTAGTAAGAACCTACTTACTTTTATTTCATGGCCTTATTACAAGTTTTAAATAATTTCTGGAAACTCTAAATGTGTATTTTAAGAGTTATACTACAATTAGACAGTTATCTTAAAAGTATGTACTGGAACCGACAGGTGATGGGTCTTTCACCAAAAAGACGCTAGAGAAATTCGGCCTCAATTGTAAACATAAGCAGTATAGTCTTCACTTACAGTCTTTCTACACTAATTTTGAGCTGTATAAACATGAATTCCCAGGATTTGAAAGCAAATTCAAGTGAAAACGCTCGCTAAAGTGGCCGTATTTGTAAATATTATCAGATTTGTGGTCATTTCCCTGCTTTCCACAGGCAATGCCAGTGATTGAAAACTGCAGGGTATGTAGTAAGAACATACTTACTTTTATTTCAATTGCTTATTACAAGTTTTAAATCATTTTTGGAAACTCTAAATGCGTATTTTAAGAGTTATACCTCAATTAATGAGTTTTCTTACAAGTATGTACTGGAACCGTGAGGATATTAACTGAATCACGAAAAAGACGCTCGAGAAATTCGGCCTAAATTGTAAACATAAGCAGTATAGACCTCACTTACAGTGTTCGTACACTAATTTTGAGCTGTATAAACATGAATTCCTAGTACTTGAAAGCAAATTCAAGTGAAAACGCTCGGTAAAGTGCTCGGAGTTGTAAATATTTTCAGTTTTCTGGTCATTTCCCTGCTTTCCACGGGTAATGTCAGTGATTGAAAACGGCAGGGTATGTAGTAAGATCCTACTTACTTTTATTTCAAGGGCTTATTACAAGTTTGAAATAATTTTTGGAAGCTCTAAATGCGTATTTTAAGAGTTATACTACAATTAGACAGTTATCTTAAAAGTATGTACTGGAACAGACAGGTTATTGAGTCTTTCACACAAAAAAACGCTTGAGAAATTCGGCCTCAATTGTAAACATAAGCAGTATAGTCCTCACTTACAGTCTTTCTACACTAATTTTGAGCTGTATAACCATGAATTCCTAGTATTTGAAAGCAAATTCAAGTGAAAACACTCCCTAAAGTGCCCGGAGTTGTAAATATTTTCTGTTTTCTGGTCATTTCCCTGCTTTCCACAGGTAATGTCAGTGATTGAAAATGGCAGGGTATGTAGTAAGAACCTACTTACTTTTATTTCAAGTGCTTATTACAAGTTTTAAATCATTTGTGGAAACTCTAAATGCGTATTTTAAGAGTTATACCACAATTAATGAGTTTTCTTACAAGTATGTACTGGAACCGTCAGGATATTAATTGATTCACCAAAAGACGCTTGAGAAATTCGGCCTCAATTGTAAACATAAGCAGTATAGACCTCACTTACAGTCTTTGTACACTAATTTTGAGCTGTATAAACATGAATTCCTAGTATTTGAAAGCATATTCAAGTGAAAACGCTCGGTAAAGTGCCCGGAGTTGTATATATTTTCAGTTTTCTGGTCATTTCCCTGCTTTCCACGGGTAATGTCAGTGATTGAAAACTGCAGGGTATGTAGTAAGAATCTACTTACTTTTATTTCAAGGGCTTATTACAAGTTTTAAATAATTTCTGGAAACTCTAAATGTGTATTTTAAGAGTTATACTACAATTAGACTGTTATCTTAAAAGTATGTACTGGAACCGACAGGTTATTGACTCTTTCACCAAAAAGACGCTAGAGAAATTCAGCCTCAGTTGTTAACATAAGCAGTACAGTCCTCACAGACTTCCTACACTAATTTTGAGCTGTATAAACATGAATTCCTAGCATTTGAAAGCAAATTCAAGTGAAAACGCTCGCTAAAGTGGCCGTAGTTTTAAATATTATCAGTTTTCTGGTCATTTCCCTGGTTTCCACAGGTAATATCAGGGATTGAAAACTGCAGGGTATGTAGTAAGAACCTACTTACTTTTATTTCAAGTGCTTATTACAAGTTTTAAATCATTTCTGGAAACTCTAAAAGCGTATTTTCAGAGTTATACCACAATTAGAGAGTTTTCCTACAAGTATGACTGGAACCGTCAGGATATTAACTGATTCACTAAGAAGACGCTAGAGAAATTCGGCCTCAATTATAAACATAAGCATTATAGTCCTCACTTACAGTCTTTCTACACTAATTTTAGCTGTATAAACATGAATTCCTAGTACTTGAAAGCAAATTCAAGTGAAAACACTCCCTAAAGTGGCCGGAGTTGTAAATATTTTCAGTTTTCTGATCATTTCCCTGCTTTCCACGGGTAATGTCAGTGATTGAAAACGGCAGGGTATGTAGTAAGAACCTACTTACTTTTATTTCAAGGGCTTATTACAAGTTTTAAATAATTTCTGGAAACTCTAAATGCGTATTTTAAGAGTTATACTACAATTAGACAGTTATCTTAAAAGTATGTACTGGAACCGACAGGTGTTTGAGTCTTTCACTTACTTTTATTTCAAGTGCGTATTACAAGTTTTAAATCATTTCTGGAAACTCTAAATGCGTATTCTAAGAGTTATACCACAATTAGAGAGTTTTCCTACAAGTATGTACTGGAACCGTCAGGATATTAACTGATTCACCAAAAAGACGCTTGAGAAATTCGGCCTAAATTGTAAACATAAGCAGTATAGACCTCACTTACAATCTTTGTACACTAATTTGGAGCTGTATAAACATGAATTCCTAGTTTGTGAAAGCAAATTCAAGTGAAAACGCTCGGTAAAGTGCCCGGAGTTGTAAATATTTTCAGTTTTCTGGTCATTTCCCTGCTTTCCAAGGGTAATGTCAGTGATTGAATACGCCAGGGTATGTAGTAATAATCTACTTACTTTTATTTCAAGTGTTTGTTACAGGCTTTTAATCATTCCTGGAAACTCTAAATGCGTATTTTAAGATGTACCACAATTAGACAGTTTTCTTACAAGTATGTACTGGAACGGTCAGGATATTAACTGAGCTGTATAACCATGAATTCCTAGTATTTGAAAGCAAATTCAAGTGAAAACGCTCGCTAAAGTGGTCGTAGTTTTAAATATTATCAGTTTTCTGGTCATTTCCCTGGTTTCCACACGTAATATCAGTGATTGAAAACTGCAGGGTATGTAGTAAGAACCTACTTAGTTTTATTTCAAGTGCTTATTACAAGTTTTAAATCATTTCTGGAAACTCTAAATGCGTATTTTAAGAGTTATATCACAATTAGAGAGTTTTCTTACAAGTATGTACTGGAACCGTCACGATATTAACTGATTCACCAAAAAGACGTTCGAGAAATTCGGCCTCAGTTGTAAACATAAGCAGTATAGTCCTCACTTACAGACTTCCTACACTAATTTTGAGCTGTATAAACATGAATTCCTAGTATTTGAAAGCAAATTCAAGTGAAAACGCTCGCTAAAGTGGCCGTAGTTTTAAATATTATCAGTTTTCTGGTCATTTCCCTGGTTTCCACAGGTAATATCAGTGATTGAAAACTGCAGGGTATGTAGTAAGAACCTACTTACTTTTATTTCAAGTGCTTATTACAAGTTTTAAATCATTTCTGGAAACTCTAAATGCGTATTTTAAGAGTTATACCACAATTAGAGAGTTTTCTTACAAGTATGTACTGGAATCGTCACGATATTAACTGATTCACAAAAAAGATGTTCGAGAAATTCGGCCTCAATTGTAAACATAAGCAGTATTGCCCTCACTTACAGTCTTTCTGCACAAATTTTGAGCTGTATAAACATGAATTCCTAGTATTTGAAAGCATATTCAAGTGAAAACGCTCGGTAAAGTGCCCGGAGTTGTATATATTTTCAGTTTTCTGGTCATTTCCCTGCTTTCCACGGGTAATGTCAGTGATTGAAAACTGCAGGGTATGTGGTAAGAATCTACTTACTTTTATTTCAAGGGCTTATTACAAGTTTTAAATAATTTCTGGAAACTATAAATGTGTATTTTAAGAGTTATACCACAATTAGACAGTTATCTTAAAAGTATGTACTGGAACCGACAGGTTATTGACTCTTTCACCAAAAAGACGCTAGAGAAATTCAGCCTCAGTTGTAAACATAAGCAGTACAGTCCTCACAGACTTCCTACACTAATTTTGAGCTGTATAAACATGAATTCCTAGTATTTGAAAGCAAATTCAAGTGAAAACGCTCGCTAAAGTGGCCGTAGTTTTAAATATTATCAGTTTTCTGGTCATTTCCCTGGTTTCCACAGGTAATATCAGTGATTGAAAACTGCAGGGTATGTAGTAAGAACCTATTTACTTTTATTTCAAGTGCTTATTACAAGTTTTAAATCATTTCTGGAAACTCTAAATGCGTATTTTCGGAGTTATACTACAATTAGAGAGTTATCTTAAAAGTATGTACTGGAACCGACAGGTTATTGACTCTTTCACCAAAAAGACGCTAGAGAAATTCGGTCTCAATTGTAAACATAAGCAGTATAGACCTCACTTACAGTCTTTGTACACTAATTTTGAGCTGTATAAACATGAATTCCTAGTTTTTGAAAGAAAATTCAAGTGAAAACCCTCGGTAAAGTGCCCGGAGTTTTAATATTTTCAGTTTTCTGGTCATTTCGCTGCTTTCCACGGGTAATGTCAGTGATTGAAAATGCCAGGGTATGTAGTAATAATCTACTTACTTTTATTTCAAGTGTTTGTTACAGGATTTTATTCATTCCTGGAAACTCTAAATGCGTATTTTAAGAGTTGTACCACAATTAGACAGTTTTCTTACAAGTATGTACTGGAACCGTCAGGATATTGACTGATTCACCAAAATGACGCTCCAGAAATTCGGCCTCAATTGTAAACATAAGCAGTATAGTCCTCACTTACAGTCTTCCTACACTAATTTTGAGCTGTATAACCATGAATTCCTAGTATTTGAAAGCAAATTCAAGTGAAAACGCTTGCTAAAGTGGCCGTAGTTTTAAATATTATCAGTTTTCTGGTCATTTCTCTGGTTTCCACAGGTAATATCAGTGATTGAAAACTGCAGGGTATGTAGTAAGAACCTACTTACTTTTATTTCAAGTGCTTATTACAAGTTTTAAATCATTTCTGGAAACTCTAAATGCCTATTTTAAGAGTTATACCACAATTAGAGAGTTTTCTTACAAGTATGTACTGGAACCATCACGATATTAACTGATTCACCAAAAAGACGTTCGAGAAATTCGGCCTCAATTGTAAACATAAGCTGTATAGTCCTCACTTACAGACTTCCTACGCTAATTTTGAGCTGTATAAACATGAACTCCTAGTATTTGAAAGCATATTCAAGTGAAAACGCTCGGTAAAGTGCCCGGAGTTGTATATATTTTCAGTTTTCTGGTCATTTCCCTGCTTTCCACGGGTAATGTCAGTGATTGAAAACGGCAGGGTATGTAGTAAGAACCTACTTACTTTTATTTCAAGGGCTTATTACAAGTTTTAAATAATTTCTGGAAGCTCTAAATGCGTATTTAAAGAGTTATACTACAATTAGACAGTTATCTTAAAAGTATGTACTGGAACCGACAGGTGTTTGAGTCTTTCACCAAAAGACGCTAGAGATATTCGGCCTCAATTGTAAACATAAGCAGTATAGTCCTCACTTACAGTCTTTCTAAACTAATTTTGAGCTGTATAACCATGAATTCCTAGTATTTGAAAGCAAATTCAAGTGAAAACACTCCCTAAAGTGCCCGGAGTTGTAAATATTTTCTGTTTTCTGGTCATATCCCTGCTTTCCACAGGTAATGTCAGTGATTGAAAATGGCAGGGTATGTAGTAAGAACCTACTTACTTTTATTTCAAGTGCTTATTACAAGTTTTAAATCATTTCTGGAAACTCTAAATGCGTATTCTAAGAGTTATACCACAATTAGAGAGTTTTCTTACAAGTATATACTGGAACCGTCAGGATATTGACTGATTCACCAAAAAGACGCTAGAGAAATTCGGCCTCAGTTGTAAACATAAGCAGTATAGTCCTCACTTACAGTCTTTCTACACTAATTTTGAGCTGTATAAACATGAATTCCTAGTATTTGAAAGCAAATTCAAGTGAAAACACTCCCTAAAGTGCCCGGAGTTGTAAACATTTTCTGTTTTCTGGTCATTTCCCTGCTTTCCACAGGTAATGTCAGTGATTGAAAATGGCAGGGTATGTAGTAAGAACCTACTTACTTTTATTTCAAGTGCGTATTACAAGTTTTAAATCATTTCTGGAAACTCTAAATGCGTATTCTAAGAGTTATACCACAATTAGAGAGTTTTCCTACAAGTATGTACTGTAACCGTCAGGATATTAACTGATTCACCAAAAAGACGCTTGAGAAATTCGGCCTCAATTGTAAACATAAGCAGTATAGTCCTCACTTACAGACTTCCTACACTAATTTTGAGCTGTATAAACATGAATTCCTAGTATTTGAAAGCATATTCAAGTGAAAACGCTCGGTAAAGTGCCCGGAGTTGTATATATTTTCAGTTTTCTGGTCATTTCCCTGCTTTCCACGGGTAATGTCAGTGATTGAAAACTGCAGGGTATGTAGTAAGAATCTACTTACTTTTATTTCAAGGGCTTATTACAAGTTTTAAATAATTTCTGGAAACTCTAAATGTGTATTTTAAGAGTTATACTACAATTAGACTGTTATCTTAAAAGTATGTACTGGAACCGACAGGTTATTGACTCTTTCACCAAAAAGACGCTAGAGAAATTCAGCCTCAGTTGTTAACATAAGCAGTACAGTCCTCACAGACTTCCTACACTAATTTTGAGCTGTATAAACATGAATTCCTAGCATTTGAAAGCAAATTCAAGTGAAAACGCTCGCTAAAGTGGCCGTAGTTTTAAATATTATCAGTTTTCTGGTCATTTCCCTGGTTTCCACAGGTAATATCAGGGATTGAAAACTGCAGGGTATGTAGTAAGAACCTACTTACTTTTATTTCAAGTGCTTATTACAAGTTTTAAATCATTTCTGGAAACTCTAAAAGCGTATTTTCAGAGTTATACCACAATTAGAGAGTTTTCCTACAAGTATGACTGGAACCGTCAGGATATTAACTGATTCACTAAGAAGACGCTAGAGAAATTCGGCCTCAATTATAAACATAAGCATTATAGTCCTCACTTACAGTCTTTCTACACTAATTTTAGCTGTATAAACATGAATTCCTAGTACTTGAAAGCAAATTCAAGTGAAAACACTCCCTAAAGTGGCCGGAGTTGTAAATATTTTCAGTTTTCTGATCATTTCCCTGCTTTCCACGGGTAATGTCAGTGATTTAAAACGGCAGGGTATGTAGTAAGAACCTACTTACTTTTATTTCAAGGGCTTATTACAAGTTTTAAATAATTTCTGGAAACTCTAAATGCGTATTTTAAGAGTTATACTACAATTAGACAGTTATCTTAAAAGTATGTACTGGAACCGACAGGTGTTTGAGTCTTTCACTTACTTTTATTTCAAGTGCGTATTACAAGTTTTAAATCATTTCTGGAAACTCTAAATGCGTATTCTAAGAGTTATACCACAATTAGAGAGTTTTCCTACAAGTATGTACTGGAACCGTCAGGATATTAACTGATTCACCAAAAAGACGCTTGAGAAATTCGGCCTAAATTGTAAACATAAGCAGTATAGACC
This sequence comes from Myotis nattereri, assembly GCF_964212035.1. NCBI lineage: Eukaryota > Metazoa > Chordata > Mammalia > Chiroptera > Vespertilionidae > Myotis > Myotis nattereri. The sequence goes on from NC_138083.1 coordinate 1,931,094, forward strand.
TCACTTACAATCTTTGTACACTAATTTTGAGCTGTATAAACATGAATTCCTAGTTTGTGAAAGCAAATTCAAGTGAAAACGCTCGGTAAAGTGCCCGGAGTTGTAAATATTTTCAGTTTTCTGGTCATTTCCCTGCTTTCCAAGGGTAATGTCAGTGATTGAATACGCCAGGGTATGTAGTAATAATCTACTTACTTTTATTTCAAGTGTTTGTTACAGGCTTTTAATCATTCCTGGAAACTCTAAATGCGTATTTTAAGATGTACCACAATTAGACAGTTTTCTTACAAGTATGTACTGGAACGGTCAGGATATTAACTGAGCTGTATAACCATGAATTCCTAGTATTTGAAAGCAAATTCAAGTGAAAACGCTCGCTAAAGTGGTCGTAGTTTTAAATATTATCAGTTTTCTGGTCATTTCCCTGGTTTCCACACGTAATATCAGTGATTGAAAACTGCAGGGTATGTAGTAAGAACCTACTTAGTTTTATTTCAAGTGCTTATTACAAGTTTTAAATCATTTCTGGAAACTCTAAATGCGTATTTTAAGAGTTATATCACAATTAGAGAGTTTTCTTACAAGTATGTACTGGAACCGTCACGATATTAACTGATTCACCAAAAAGACGTTCGAGAAATTCGGCCTCAGTTGTAAACATAAGCAGTATAGTCCTCACTTACAGACTTCCTACACTAATTTTGAGCTGTATAAACATGAATTCCTAGTATTTGAAAGCAAATTCAAGTGAAAACGCTCGCTAAAGTGGCCGTAGTTTTAAATATTATCAGTTTTCTGGTCATTTCCCTGGTTTCCACAGGTAATATCAGTGATTGAAAACTGCAGGGTATGTAGTAAGAACCTACTTACTTTTATTTCAAGTGCTTATTACAAGTTTTAAATCATTTCTGGAAACTCTAAATGCGTATTTTAAGAGTTATACCACAATTAGAGAGTTTTCTTACAAGTATGTACTGGAATCGTCACGATATTAACTGATTCACAAAAAAGATGTTCGAGAAATTCGGCCTCAATTGTAAACATAAGCAGTATTGCCCTCACTTACAGTCTTTCTGCACAAATTTTGAGCTGTATAAACATGAATTCCTAGTATTTGAAAGCATATTCAAGTGAAAACGCTCGGTAAAGTGCCCGGAGTTGTATATATTTTCAGTTTTCTGGTCATTTCCCTGCTTTCCACGGGTAATGTCAGTGATTGAAAACTGCAGGGTATGTGGTAAGAATCTACTTACTTTTATTTCAAGGGCTTATTACAAGTTTTAAATAATTTCTGGAAACTATAAATGTGTATTTTAAGAGTTATACCACAATTAGACAGTTATCTTAAAAGTATGTACTGGAACCGACAGGTTATTGACTCTTTCACCAAAAAGACGCTAGAGAAATTCAGCCTCAGTTGTAAACATAAGCAGTACAGTCCTCACAGACTTCCTACACTAATTTTGAGCTGTATAAACATGAATTCCTAGTATTTGAAAGCAAATTCAAGTGAAAACGCTCGCTAAAGTGGCCGTAGTTTTAAATATTATCAGTTTTCTGGTCATTTCCCTGGTTTCCACAGGTAATATCAGTGATTGAAAACTGCAGGGTATGTAGTAAGAACCTATTTACTTTTATTTCAAGTGCTTATTACAAGTTTTAAATCATTTCTGGAAACTCTAAATGCGTATTTTCGGAGTTATACTACAATTAGAGAGTTATCTTAAAAGTATGTACTGGAACCGACAGGTTATTGACTCTTTCACCAAAAAGACGCTAGAGAAATTCGGTCTCAATTGTAAACATAAGCAGTATAGACCTCACTTACAGTCTTTGTACACTAATTTTGAGCTGTATAAACATGAATTCCTAGTTTTTGAAAGAAAATTCAAGTGAAAACCCTCGGTAAAGTGCCCGGAGTTTTAATATTTTCAGTTTTCTGGTCATTTCGCTGCTTTCCACGGGTAATGTCAGTGATTGAAAATGCCAGGGTATGTAGTAATAATCTACTTACTTTTATTTCAAGTGTTTGTTACAGGATTTTATTCATTCCTGGAAACTCTAAATGCGTATTTTAAGAGTTGTACCACAATTAGACAGTTTTCTTACAAGTATGTACTGGAACCGTCAGGATATTGACTGATTCACCAAAATGACGCTCCAGAAATTCGGCCTCAATTGTAAACATAAGCAGTATAGTCCTCACTTACAGTCTTCCTACACTAATTTTGAGCTGTATAACCATGAATTCCTAGTATTTGAAAGCAAATTCAAGTGAAAACGCTTGCTAAAGTGGCCGTAGTTTTAAATATTATCAGTTTTCTGGTCATTTCTCTGGTTTCCACAGGTAATATCAGTGATTGAAAACTGCAGGGTATGTAGTAAGAACCTACTTACTTTTATTTCAAGTGCTTATTACAAGTTTTAAATCATTTCTGGAAACTCTAAATGCCTATTTTAAGAGTTATACCACAATTAGAGAGTTTTCTTACAAGTATGTACTGGAACCATCACGATATTAACTGATTCACCAAAAAGACGTTCGAGAAATTCGGCCTCAATTGTAAACATAAGCTGTATAGTCCTCACTTACAGACTTCCTACGCTAATTTTGAGCTGTATAAACATGAACTCCTAGTATTTGAAAGCATATTCAAGTGAAAACGCTCGGTAAAGTGCCCGGAGTTGTATATATTTTCAGTTTTCTGGTCATTTCCCTGCTTTCCACGGGTAATGTCAGTGATTGAAAACGGCAGGGTATGTAGTAAGAACCTACTTACTTTTATTTCAAGGGCTTATTACAAGTTTTAAATAATTTCTGGAAGCTCTAAATGCGTATTTAAAGAGTTATACTACAATTAGACAGTTATCTTAAAAGTATGTACTGGAACCGACAGGTGTTTGAGTCTTTCACCAAAAGACGCTAGAGATATTCGGCCTCAATTGTAAACATAAGCAGTATAGTCCTCACTTACAGTCTTTCTAAACTAATTTTGAGCTGTATAACCATGAATTCCTAGTATTTGAAAGCAAATTCAAGTGAAAACACTCCCTAAAGTGCCCGGAGTTGTAAATATTTTCTGTTTTCTGGTCATATCCCTGCTTTCCACAGGTAATGTCAGTGATTGAAAATGGCAGGGTATGTAGTAAGAACCTACTTACTTTTATTTCAAGTGCTTATTACAAGTTTTAAATCATTTCTGGAAACTCTAAATGCGTATTCTAAGAGTTATACCACAATTAGAGAGTTTTCTTACAAGTATATACTGGAACCGTCAGGATATTGACTGATTCACCAAAAAGACGCTAGAGAAATTCGGCCTCAGTTGTAAACATAAGCAGTATAGTCCTCACTTACAGTCTTTCTACACTAATTTTGAGCTGTATAAACATGAATTCCTAGTATTTGAAAGCAAATTCAAGTGAAAACACTCCCTAAAGTGCCCGGAGTTGTAAACATTTTCTGTTTTCTGGTCATTTCCCTGCTTTCCACAGGTAATGTCAGTGATTGAAAATGGCAGGGTATGTAGTAAGAACCTACTTACTTTTATTTCAAGTGCGTATTACAAGTTTTAAATCATTTCTGGAAACTCTAAATGCGTATTCTAAGAGTTATACCACAATTAGAGAGTTTTCCTACAAGTATGTACTGTAACCGTCAGGATATTAACTGATTCACCAAAAAGACGCTTGAGAAATTCGGCCTCAATTGTAAACATAAGCAGTATAGTCCTCACTTACAGACTTCCTACACTAATTTTGAGCTGTATAAACATGAATTCCTAGTATTTGAAAGCATATTCAAGTGAAAACGCTCGGTAAAGTGCCCGGAGTTGTATATATTTTCAGTTTTCTGGTCATTTCCCTGCTTTCCACGGGTAATGTCAGTGATTGAAAACTGCAGGGTATGTAGTAAGAATCTACTTACTTTTATTTCAAGGGCTTATTACAAGTTTTAAATAATTTCTGGAAACTCTAAATGTGTATTTTAAGAGTTATACTACAATTAGACTGTTATCTTAAAAGTATGTACTGGAACCGACAGGTTATTGACTCTTTCACCAAAAAGACGCTAGAGAAATTCAGCCTCAGTTGTTAACATAAGCAGTACAGTCCTCACAGACTTCCTACACTAATTTTGAGCTGTATAAACATGAATTCCTAGCATTTGAAAGCAAATTCAAGTGAAAACGCTCGCTAAAGTGGCCGTAGTTTTAAATATTATCAGTTTTCTGGTCATTTCCCTGGTTTCCACAGGTAATATCAGGGATTGAAAACTGCAGGGTATGTAGTAAGAACCTACTTACTTTTATTTCAAGTGCTTATTACAAGTTTTAAATCATTTCTGGAAACTCTAAAAGCGTATTTTCAGAGTTATACCACAATTAGAGAGTTTTCCTACAAGTATGACTGGAACCGTCAGGATATTAACTGATTCACTAAGAAGACGCTAGAGAAATTCGGCCTCAATTATAAACATAAGCATTATAGTCCTCACTTACAGTCTTTCTACACTAATTTTAGCTGTATAAACATGAATTCCTAGTACTTGAAAGCAAATTCAAGTGAAAACACTCCCTAAAGTGGCCGGAGTTGTAAATATTTTCAGTTTTCTGATCATTTCCCTGCTTTCCACGGGTAATGTCAGTGATTGAAAACGGCAGGGTATGTAGTAAGAACCTACTTACTTTTATTTCAAGGGCTTATTACAAGTTTTAAATAATTTCTGGAAACTCTAAATGCGTATTTTAAGAGTTATACTACAATTAGACAGTTATCTTAAAAGTATGTACTGGAACCGACAGGTGTTTGAGTCTTTCACTTACTTTTATTTCAAGTGCGTATTACAAGTTTTAAATCATTTCTGGAAACTCTAAATGCGTATTCTAAGAGTTATACCACAATTAGAGAGTTTTCCTACAAGTATGTACTGGAACCGTCAGGATATTAACTGATTCACCAAAAAGACGCTTGAGAAATTCGGCCTAAATTGTAAACATAAGCAGTATAGACCTCACTTACAATCTTTGTACACTAATTTTGAGCTGTATAAACATGAATTCCTAGTTTGTGAAAGCAAATTCAAGTGAAAACGCTCGGTAAAGTGCCCGGAGTTGTAAATATTTTCAGTTTTCTGGTCATTTCCCTGCTTTCCAAGGGTAATGTCAGTGATTGAATACGCCAGGGTATGTAGTAATAATCTACTTACTTTTATTTCAAGTGTTTGTTACAGGCTTTTAATCATTCCTGGAAACTCTAAATGCGTATTTTAAGATGTACCACAATTAGACAGTTTTCTTACAAGTATGTACTGGAACGGTCAGGATATTAACTGAGCTGTACAACCATGAATTCCTAGTATTTGAAAGCAAATTCAAGTGAAAACGCTCGCTAAAGTGGTCGTAGTTTTAAATATTATCAGTTTTCTGATCATTTCCCTGGTTTCCACACGTAATATCAGTGATTGAAAACTGCAGGGTATGTAGTAAGAACCTACTTAGTTTTATTTCAAGTGCTTATTACAAGTTTTAAATCATTTCTGGAAACTCTAAATGCGTATTTTAAGAGTTATATCACAATTAGAGAGTTTTCTTACAAGTATGTACTGGAACCGTCACGATATTAACTGATTCACCAAAATGACGCTCCAGAAATTCGGCCTCAATTGTAAACATAAGCAGTATAGTCCTCACTTACAGTCTTCCTACACTAATTTTGAGCTGTATAACCATGAATTCCTAGTATTTGAAAGCAAATTCAAGTGAAAACGCTTGCTAAAGTGGCCGTAGTTTTAAATATTATCAGTTTTCTGGTCATTTCTCTGGTTTCCACAGGTAATATCAGTGATTGAAAACTGCAGGGTATGTAGTAAGAACCTACTTACTTTTATTTCAAGTGCTTATTACAAGTTTTAAATCATTTCTGGAAACTCTAAATGCCTATTTTAAGAGTTATACCACAATTAGAGAGTTTTCTTACAAGTATGTACTGGAACCATCACGATATTAACTGATTCACCAAAAAGACGTTCGAGAAATTCGGCCTCAATTGTAAACATAAGCTGTATAGTCCTCACTTACAGACTTCCTACGCTAATTTTGAGCTGTATAAAAATGAATTCCTAGTATTTGAAAGCATATTCAAGTGAAAACGCTCGGTAAAGTGCCCGGAGTTGTATATATTTTCAGTTTTCTGGTCATTTCCCTGCTTTCCACGGGTAATGTCAGTGATTGAAAACGGCAGGGTATGTAGTAAGAACCTACTTACTTTTATTTCAAGGGCTTATTACAAGTTTTAAATAATTTCTGGAAGCTCTAAATGCGTATTTTAAGAGTTATACTACAATTAGACAGTTGTCTTAAAAGTATGTACTGGAACCGACAGGTGTTTGAGTCTTTCACCAAAAGACGCTAGAGAAATTCGGCCTCAATTGTAAACATAAGCAGTATAGTCCTCACTTACAGTCTTTCTAAACTAATTTTGAGCTGTATAACCATGAATTCCTAGTATTTGAAAGCAAATTCAAGTGAAAACACTCCCTAAAGTGCCCGGAGTTGTAAATATTTTCTGTTTTCTGGTCATATCCCTGCTTTCCACAGGTAATGTCAGTGATTGAAAATGGCAGGGTATGTAGTAAGAACCTACTTACTTTTATTTCAAGTGCTTATTACAAGTTTTAAATCATTTCTGGAAACTCTAAATGCGTATTCTAAGAGTTATACCACATTTAGAGAGTTTTCTTACAAGTATATACTGGAACCGTCAGGATATTGACTGATTCACCAAAAAGACGCTAGAGAAATTCGGCCTCAGTTGTAAACATAAGCAGTATAGTCCTCACTTACAGTCTTTCTACACTAATTTTGAGCTGTATAAACATGAATTCCTAGTATTTGAAAGCAAATTCAAGTGAAAACACTCCCTAAAGTGCCCGGAGTTGTAAACATTTTCTGTTTTCTGGTCATTTCCCTGCTTTCCACAGGTAATGTCAGTGATTGAAAATGGCAGGGTATGTAGTAAGAACCTACTTACTTTTATTTCAAGTGCGTATTACAAGTTTTAAATCATTTCTGGAAACTCTAAATGCGTATTCTAAGAGTTATACCACAATTAGAGAGTTTTCCTACAAGTATGTACTGTAACCGTCAGGATATTAACTGATTCACCAAAAAGACGCTTGAGAAATTCGGCCTCAATTGTAAACATAAGCAGTATAGTCCTCACTTACAGACTTCCTACACTAATTTTTGGCTGTATAAACATGAATTCCTAGTATTTGAAAGCATATTCAAGTGAAAACGCTCGGTAAAGTGCCCGGAGTTGTATATATTTTCAGGTTTCTGTTCATTTCCCTGCTTTCCACGGGTAATGTCAGTGATTGAAAACGGCAGGGAATGTAGTAAGAACCTACTTACTTTTATTTCAAGGGCTTATTACAAGTTTTAAATAATTTCTGGAAACTCTAAATGCGTATTTTATGAGTTATACTACAATTAATGAGTTTTCTTACAAGTATGTACTGGAACCGTCAGGATATTAACTGATTCACGAAAAAGACGCTCGAGAAATTCGGCCTCAATTGTAAACATAAGCACTATAGACCTCACTTACAGTGTTAGTACACTAATTTTGAGCTGTAAAAACATGAATTCCTAGTATTTGAAAGCAAATTCAAGTGAAAACGCTCTGTAAAGTGCCCGGACTTGTAAATATTTTCAGTTTTCTGGTCATTTCCCTGCTTTCCACGGGTAATGTCAGTGATTGAAAACGGCAGGGTATGTAGTAAGATCCTACTTACTTTTATTTCAAGGGCTTATTACAAGTTTAAAATAATTTCTGGAAGCTCTAAATGCGTATTTTAAGAGTTATACTACAATTAGACAGTTATCTTAAAAGTATGTACTGGAACCGACAGGTGTTTGAGTCTTTCACCAAAAAGACGCTAGAGAAATTCGGCCTCAATTGTAAACATAAGCAGTATAGTCCTCACTTACAGTATTTCTAAACTAATTTTGAGCTGTATGACCATGAATTCCTAGTATTTGAAAGCAAATTCAAGTGAAAACACTCCCTAAAGTGCCCGGAGTTGTAAATATTTTCATTTTTCTGGTCATATCCCTGCTTTCCACAGGTAATGTCAGTGATTGAAAATGGCAGGGTATGTAGTAAGAACCTACTTACTTTTATTTCAAGTGCTTATTACAAGTTTTAAATCATTTCTGGAAACTCCAAATGCGTATTCTAAGAGTTATACCACAATTAGAGAGTTTTCTTACAAGTATGTACTGGAACCGTCAGGATATTGACTGATTCACCAAAAAGACGCTAGTGAAATTCGGCCTCAAATGGAAACATAAGCAATATAGTCCTCACAGTCTTTCTACACTAATTTTGAACTGTATAAACATGAATTCCTAGTATTTGAAAGCAAATTCAAGTGAAAACGCTCGCTAAAGTGGCCGTATTTGTATATATTATTAGATTTGTGGTCATTTCAATGCTTTCCACGGGCAATGTTAGTGATTGAAAACTGCAGGCTATGTAGTAAGAACCTACTTACTTTTATTTCAAGTGCTTATTACAAGTTTTAAATCATTTTTGGAAACTCTAAATACGTATTTTAAGAGTTATACCACAATTAGAGAGTTTTCTTGCAAGTATGTACTGGAACCGTCAGGATATTAACTGATTCACCAAAAAGACGCTCGAGAAATTCGGCCTCAGTTGTAAACATAAGCAGTATAGTCCTCACTTACAGTCTTTCTACACTAATTTTGAGCTGTATAAACATGAATTCCTAGTATTTGAAAGCAAATTCAAGTGAAAACACTCCCTAAAGTGCCCGGAGTTGTAAACATTTTCTGTTTTCTGGTCATTTCCCTGCTTTCCACAGGTAATGTCAGTGATTGAAAATGGCAGGGTATGTAGTAAGAACCTACTTACTTTTATTTCAAGTGCGTATTACAAGTTTTAAATCATTTCTGGAAACTCTAAATGCGTATTCTAAGAGTTATACCACAATTAGAGAGTTTTCCTACAAGTATGTACTGGAACCGTCAGGATATTAACTGATTCACCAAAAAGACGCTTGAGAAATTCGGCCTAAATTGTAAACATAAGCAGTATAGACCTCACTTACAATCTTTGTACACTAATTTTGAGCTGTATAAACATGAATTCCTAGTTTGTGAAAGCAAATTCAAGTGAAAACGCTCGGTAAAGTGCCCGGAGTTGTAAATATTTTCAGTTTTCTGGTCATTTCCCTGCTTTCCACGGGTAATGTCAGTGATTGAATACGCCAGGGTATGTAGTAATAATCTACTTACTTTTATTTCAAGTGTTTGTTACAGGATTTTAATCATTACTGGAAACTCTAAATGCGTATTTTAAGAGTTGTACAACAATTAGACAGTTTTCTTACAAGTATGTACTGGAAACGTCAGGATATTGACTGATTCACCAAAATGACGCTCCAGAAATTCGGCCTCAATTGTAAACATAAGCAGTATAGTCCTCACTTACAGTCTTCCTACACTAATTTTGAGCTGTATAACCATGAATTCCTAGTATTTGAAAGCAAATTTAAGTATAAACGCTCGGTAAAGTGCCCGGAGTTGTATATATTTTCAGTTTTCTGGTCATTTCCCTGCTTTCCACGGGTAATGTCAGTGATTGAAAACGGCAGGGTATGTAGTAAGAACCTACTTACTTTTATTTCATGGCCTTATTACAAGTTTTAAATAATTTCTGGAAACTCTAAATGTGTATTTTAAGAGTTATACTACAATTAGACAGTTATCTTAAAAGTATGTACTGGAACCGACAGGTGATGGGTCTTTCACCAAAAAGACGCTAGAGAAATTCGGCCTCAATTGTAAACATAAGCAGTATAGTCCTCACTTACAGTCTTTCTACACTAATTTTGAGCTGTATAAACATGAATTCCCAGGATTTGAAAGCAAATTCAAGTGAAAACGCTCGCTAAAGTGGCCGTATTTGTAAATATTATCAGATTTGTGGTCATTTCCCTGCTTTCCACAGGCAATGCCAGTGATTGAAAACTGCAGGGTATGTAGTAAGAACATACTTACTTTTATTTCAATTGCTTATTACAAGTTTTAAATCATTTTTGGAAACTCTAAATGCGTATTTTAAGAGTTATACCTCAATTAATGAGTTTTCTTACAAGTATGTACTGGAACCGTGAGGATATTAACTGAATCACGAAAAAGACGCTCGAGAAATTCGGCCTAAATTGTAAACATAAGCAGTATAGACCTCACTTACAGTGTTCGTACACTAATTTTGAGCTGTATAAACATGAATTCCTAGTACTTGAAAGCAAATTCAAGTGAAAACGCTCGGTAAAGTGCTCGGAGTTGTAAATATTTTCAGTTTTCTGGTCATTTCCCTGCTTTCCACGGGTAATGTCAGTGATTGAAAACGGCAGGGTATGTAGTAAGATCCTACTTACTTTTATTTCAAGGGCTTATTACAAGTTTGAAATAATTTTTGGAAGCTCTAAATGCGTATTTTAAGAGTTATACTACAATTAGACAGTTATCTTAAAAGTATGTACTGGAACCGACAGGTTATTGAGTCTTTCACACAAAAAAACGCTTGAGAAATTCGGCCTCAATTGTAAACATAAGCAGTATAGTCCTCACTTACAGTCTTTCTACACTAATTTTGAGCTGTATAACCATGAATTCCTAGTATTTGAAAGCAAATTCAAGTGAAAACACTCCCTAAAGTGCCCGGAGTTGTAAATATTTTCTGTTTTCTGGTCATTTCCCTGCTTTCCACAGGTAATGTCAGTGATTGAAAATGGCAGGGTATGTAGTAAGAACCTACTTACTTTTATTTCAAGTGCTTATTACAAGTTTTAAATCATTTGTGGAAACTCTAAATGCGTATTTTAAGAGTTATACCACAATTAATGAGTTTTCTTACAAGTATGTACTGGAACCGTCAGGATATTAACTGATTCACCAAAAGACGCTTGAGAAATTCGGCCTCAATTGTAAACATAAGCAGTATAGACCTCACTTACAGTCTTTGTACACTAATTTTGAGCTGTATAAACATGAATTCCTAGTATTTGAAAGCATATTCAAGTGAAAACGCTCGGTAAAGTGCCCGGAGTTGTATATATTTTCAGTTTTCTGGTCATTTCCCTGCTTTCCACGGGTAATGTCAGTGATTGAAAACTGCAGGGTATGTAGTAAGAATCTACTTACTTTTATTTCAAGGGCTTATTACAAGTTTTAAATAATTTCTGGAAACTCTAAATGTGTATTTTAAGAGTTATACTACAATTAGACTGTTATCTTAAAAGTATGTACTGGAACCGACAGGTTATTGACTCTTTCACCAAAAAGACGCTAGAGAAATTCAGCCTCAGTTGTTAACATAAGCAGTACAGTCCTCACAGACTTCCTACACTAATTTTGAGCTGTATAAACATGAATTCCTAGCATTTGAAAGCAAATTCAAGTGAAAACGCTCGCTAAAGTGGCCGTAGTTTTAAATATTATCAGTTTTCTGGTCATTTCCCTGGTTTCCACAGGTAATATCAGGGATTGAAAACTGCAGGGTATGTAGTAAGAACCTACTTACTTTTATTTCAAGTGCTTATTACAAGTTTTAAATCATTTCTGGAAACTCTAAAAGCGTATTTTCAGAGTTATACCACAATTAGAGAGTTTTCCTACAAGTATGACTGGAACCGTCAGGATATTAACTGATTCACTAAGAAGACGCTAGAGAAATTCGGCCTCAATTATAAACATAAGCATTATAGTCCTCACTTACAGTCTTTCTACACTAATTTTAGCTGTATAACATGAATTCCTAGTACTTGAAAGCAAATTCAAGTGAAAACACTCCCTAAAGTGGCCGGAGTTGTAAATATTTTCAGTTTTCTGATCATTTCCCTGCTTTCCACGGGTAATGTCAGTGATTTAAAACGGCAGGGTATGTAGTAAGAACCTACTTACTTTTATTTCAAGGGCTTATTACAAGTTTTAAATAATTTCTGGAAACTCTAAATGCGTATTTTAACAGTTATACTACAATTAGACAGTTATCTTAAAAGTATGTACTGGAACCGACAGGTGTTTGAGTCTTTCACTTACTTTTATTTCAAGTGCGTATTACAAGTTTTAAATCATTTCTGGAAACTCTAAATGCGTATTCTAAGAGTTATACCACAATTAGAGAGTTTTCCTACAAGTATGTACTGGAACCGTCAGGATATTAACTGATTCACCAAAAAGACGCTTGAGAAATTCGGCCTAAATTGTAAACATAAGCAGTATAGACCTCACTTACAATCTTTGTACACTAATTTGGAGCTGTATAAACATGAATTCCTAGTTTGTGAAAGCAAATTCAAGTGAAAACGCTCGGTAAAGTGCCCGGAGTTGTAAATATTTTCAGTTTTCTGGTCATTTCCCTGCTTTCCAAGGGTAATGTCAGTGATTGAATACGCCAGGGTATGTAGTAATAATCTACTTACTTTTATTTCAAGTGTTTGTTACAGGCTTTTAATCATTCCTGGAAACTCTAAATGCGTATTTTAAGATGTACCACAATTAGACAGTTTTCTTACAAGTATGTACTGGAACGGTCAGGATATTAACTGAGCTGTATAACCATGAATTCCTAGTATTTGAAAGCAAATTCAAGTGAAAACGCTCGCTAAAGTGGTCGTAGTTTTAAATATTATCAGTTTTCTGGTCATTTCCCTGGTTTCCACACGTAATATCAGTGATTGAAAACTGCAGGGTATGTAGTAAGAACCTACTTAGTTTTATTTCAAGTGCTTATTACAAGTTTTAAATCATTTCTGGAAACTCTAAATGCGTATTTTAAGAGTTATATCACAATTAGAGAGTTTTCTTACAAGTATGTACTGGAACCGTCACGATATTAACTGATTCACCAAAAAGACGTTCGAGAAATTCGGCCTCAGTTGTAAACATAAGCAGTATAGTCCTCACTTACAGACTTCCTACACTAATTTTGAGCTGTATAAACATGAATTCCTAGTATTTGAAAGCAAATTCAAGTGAAAACGCTCGCTAAAGTGGCCGTAGTTTTAAATATTATCAGTTTTCTGGTCATTTCCCTGGTTTCCACAGGTAATATCAGTGATTGAAAACTGCAGGGTATGTAGTAAGAACCTACTTACTTTTATTTCAAGTGCTTATTACAAGTTTTAAATCATTTCTGGAAACTCTAAATGCGTATTTTAAGAGTTATACCACAATTAGAGAGTTTTCTTACAAGTATGTACTGGAATCGTCACGATATTAACTGATTCACAAAAAAGATGTTCGAGAAATTCGGCCTCAATTGTAAACATAAGCAGTATTGCCCTCACTTACAGTCTTTCTGCACAAATTTTGAGCTGTATAAACATGAATTCCTAGTATTTGAAAGCATATTCAAGTGAAAACGCTCGGTAAAGTGCCCGGAGTTGTATATATTTTCAGTTTTCTGGTCATTTCCCTGCTTTCCACGGGTAATGTCAGTGATTGAAAACTGCAGGGTATGTGGTAAGAATCTACTTACTTTTATTTCAAGGGCTTATTACAAGTTTTAAATAATTTCTGGAAACTCTAAATGTGTATTTTAAGAGTTATACCACAATTAGACAGTTATCTTAAAAGTATGTACTGGAACCGACAGGTTATTGACTCTTTCACCAAAAAGACGCTAGAGAAATTCAGCCTCAGTTGTAAACATAAGCAGTACAGTCCTCACAGACTTCCTACACTAATTTTGAGCTGTATAAACATGAATTCCTAGTATTTGAAAGCAAATTCAAGTGAAAACGCTCGCTAAAGTGGCCGTAGTTTTAAATATTATCAGTTTTCTGGTCATTTCCCTGGTTTCCACAGGTAATATCAGTGATTGAAAACTGCAGGGTATGTAGTAAGAACCTATTTACTTTTATTTCAAGTGCTTATTACAAGTTTTAAATCATTTCTGGAAACTCTAAATGCGTATTTTCGGAGTTATACTACAATTAGAGAGTTATCTTAAAAGTATGTACTGGAACCGACAGGTTATTGACTCTTTCACCAAAAAGACGCTAGAGAAATTCGGTCTCAATTGTAAACATAAGCAGTATAATCCTCACTTACAGTCTTTCTACACTAATTTTGAGCTGTATAAACATGAATTCCCAGGATTTGAAAGCAAATTCAAGTGAAAACACTCCCTAAAGTGCCCGGAGTTGTAAATATTTTCAGTTTTCTGGTCATTTCCCTGCTTTCCACGGGTAATGTCAGTGATTGAATACGCCAGGGTATGTAGTAATAATCTACTTACTTTTATTTCAAGTGCTTGTTACAGGATTTTAATCATTCCTGGAAACTCTAAATGCGTATTTTAAGAGTTGTACCACAATTAGACAGTTTTCTTACAAGTATGTACTGGAACGGTCAGGATATTAACTAATTCACCAAAAAGACGCTCGAGAAATTCGGCTTCAGTTGTAAACATAAGCAGTATAGTCCTCACTTACAGAATTCCTACACTAATTTTGAGCTGTATAAACATGAATTCCTAGTATTTGAAAACAAATTCAAGTGAAAACACTCCCTAAAGTTCCCGGAGTTGTCAACATTTTCTGTTTTCTGGTCATTTCCCTGCTTTCCACAGGTAATGTCAGTGATTGAAAATGGCAGGGTATGTAGTAAGAACCTACTTACTTTTATTTCAAGTGCGTATTACAAGTTTTAAATCATTTCTGGAAACTCTAAATGCGTATTCTAAGAGTTATACGACAATTAGAGAGTTTTCCTACAAGTATGTACTGGAACCGTCAGGATATTAACTGATTCACGAAAAAGACGCTTGAGAAATTCGGCCTAAATTGTAAACATAAGCAGTATAGACCTCACTTACAGTCTTTGTACACTAATTTTGAGCTGTATAAACATGAATTCCTAGTTTTTGAAAGAAAATTCAAGTGAAAACGCTCGGTAAAGTGCCCGGAGTTTTAATATTTTCAGTTTTCTGGTCATTTCGCTGCTTTCCACGGGTAATGTCAGTGATTGAAAATGCCAGGGTATGTAGTAATAATCTACTTACTTTTATTTCAAGTGTTTGTTACAGGATTTTATTCATTCCTGGAAACTCTAAATGCGTATTTTAAGAGTTGTACCACAATTAGACAGTTTTCTTACAAGTATGTACTGGAACCGTCAGGATATTGACTGATTCACCAAAATGACGCTCCAGAAATTCGGCCTCAATTGTAAACATAAGCAGTATAGTCCTCACTTACAGTCTTCCTACACTAATTTTGAGCTGTATAACCATGAATTCCTAGTATTTGAAAGCAAATTCAAGTGAAAACGCTTGCTAAAGTGGCCGTAGTTTTAAATATTATCAGTTTTCTGGTCATTTCTCTGGTTTCCACAGGTAATATCAGTGATTGAAAACTGCAGGGTATGTAGTAAGAACCTACTTACTTTTATTTCAAGTGCTTATTACAAGTTTTAAATCATTTCTGGAAACTCTAAATGCCTATTTTAAGAGTTATACCACAATTAGAGAGTTTTCTTACAAGTATGTACTGGAACCATCACGATATTAACTGATTCACCAAAAAGACGTTCGAGAAATTCGGCCTCAATTGTAAACATAAGCTGTATAGTCCTCACTTACAGACTTCCTACGCTAATTTTGAGCTGTATAAACATGAATTCCTAGTATTTGAAAGCATATTCAAGTGAAAACGCTCGGTAAAGTGCCCGGAGTTGTATATATTTTCAGTTTTCTGGTCATTTCCCTGCTTTCCACGGGTAATGTCAGTGATTGAAAACGGCAGGGTATGTAGTAAGAACCTACTTACTTTTATTTCAAGGGCTTATTACAAGTTTTAAATAATTTCTGGAAGCTCTAAATGCGTATTTAAAGAGTTATACTACAATTAGACAGTTATCTTAAAAGTATGTACTGGAACCGACAGGTGTTTGAGTCTTTCACCAAAAGACGCTAGAGATATTCGGCCTCAATTGTAAACATAAGCAGTATAGTCCTCACTTACAGTCTTTCTAAACTAATTTTGAGCTGTATAACCATGAATTCCTAGTATTTGAAAGCAAATTCAAGTGAAAACACTCCCTAAAGTGCCCGGAGTTGTAAATATTTTCTGTTTTCTGGTCATATCCCTGCTTTCCACAGGTAATGTCAGTGATTGAAAATGGCAGGGTATGTAGTAAGAACCTACTTACTTTTATTTCAAGTGCTTATTACAAGTTTTAAATCATTTCTGGAAACTCTAAATGCGTATTCTAAGAGTTATACCACAATTAGAGAGTTTTCTTACAAGTATATACTGGAACCGTCAGGATATTGACTGATTCACCAAAAAGACGCTAGAGAAATTCGGCCTCAGTTGTAAACATAAGCAGTATAGTCCTCACTTACAGTCTTTCTACACTAATTTTGAGCTGTATAAACATTAATTCCTAGTATTTGAAAGCAAATTCAAGTGAAAACACTCCCTAAAGTGCCCGGAGTTGTAAACATTTTCTGTTTTCTGGTCATTTCCCTGCTTTCCACAGGTAATGTCAGTGATTGAAAATGGCAGGGTATGTAGTAAGAACCTACTTACTTTTATTTCAAGTGCGTATTACAAGTTTTAAATCATTTCTGGAAACTCTAAATGCGTATTCTAAGAGTTATACCACAATTAGAGAGTTTTCCTACAAGTATGTACTGTAACCGTCAGGATATTAACTGATTCACCAAAAAGACGCTTGAGAAATTCGGCCTCAATTGTAAACATAAGCAGTATAGTCCTCACTTACAGACTTCCTACACTAATTTTGAGCTGTATAAACATGAATTCCTAGTATTTGAAAGCATATTCAAGTGAAAACGCTCGGTAAAGTGCCCGGAGTTGTATATATTTTCAGTTTTCTGGTCATTTCCCTGCTTTCCACGGGTAATGTCAGTGATTGAAAACTGCAGGGTATGTAGTAAGAATCTACTTACTTTTATTTCAAGGGCTTATTACAAGTTTTAAATAATTTCTGGAAACTCTAAATGTGTATTTTAAGAGTTATACTACAATTAGACTGTTATCTTAAAAGTATGTACTGGAACCGACAGGTTATTGACTCTTTCACCAAAAAGACGCTAGAGAAATTCAGCCTCAGTTGTTAACATAAGCAGTACAGTCCTCACAGACTTCCTACACTAATTTTGAGCTGTATAAACATGAATTCCTAGCATTTGAAAGCAAATTCAAGTGAAAACGCTCGCTAAAGTGGCCGTAGTTTTAAATATTATCAGTTTTCTGGTCATTTCCCTGGTTTCCACAGGTAATATCAGGGATTGAAAACTGCAGGGTATGTAGTAAGAACCTACTTACTTTTATTTCAAGTGCTTATTACAAGTTTTAAATCATTTCTGGAAACTCTAAAAGCGTATTTTCAGAGTTATACCACAATTAGAGAGTTTTCCTACAAGTATGACTGGAACCGTCAGGATATTAACTGATTCACTAAGAAGACGCTAGAGAAATTCGGCCTCAATTATAAACATAAGCATTATAGTCCTCACTTACAGTCTTTCTACACTAATTTTAGCTGTATAAACATGAATTCCTAGTACTTGAAAGCAAATTCAAGTGAAAACACTCCCTAAAGTGGCCGGAGTTGTAAATATTTTCAGTTTTCTGATCATTTCCCTGCTTTCCACGGGTAATGTCAGTGATTGAAAACGGCAGGGTATGTAGTAAGAACCTACTTACTTTTATTTCAAGGGCTTATTACAAGTTTTAAATAATTTCTGGAAACTCTAAATGCGTATTTTAAGAGTTATACTACAATTAGACAGTTATCTTAAAAGTATGTACTGGAACCGACAGGTGTTTGAGTCTTTCACTTACTTTTATTTCAAGTGCGTATTACAAGTTTTAAATCATTTCTGGAAACTCTAAATGCGTATTCTAAGAGTTATACCACAATTAGAGAGTTTTCCTACAAGTATGTACTGGAACCGTCAGGATATTAACTGATTCACCAAAAAGACGCTTGAGAAATTCGGCCTAAATTGTAAACATAAGCAGTATAGACCTCACTTACAATCTTTGTACACTAATTTGGAGCTGTATAAACATGAATTCCTAGTTTGTGAAAGCAAATTCAAGTGAAAACGCTCGGTAAAGTGCCCGGAGTTGTAAATATTTTCAGTTTTCTGGTCATTTCCCTGCTTTCCAAGGGTAATGTCAGTGATTGAATACGCCAGGGTATGTAGTAATAATCTACTTACTTTTATTTCAAGTGTTTGTTACAGGCTTTTAATCATTCCTGGAAAATCTAAATGCGTATTTTAAGATGTACCACAATTAGACAGTTTTCTTACAAGTATGTACTGGAACGGTCAGGATATTAACTGAGCTGTATAACCATGAATTCCTAGTATTTGAAAGCAAATTCAAGTGAAAACGCTCGCTAAAGTGGTCGTAGTTTTAAATATTATCAGTTTTCTGGTCATTTCCCTGGTTTCCACACGTAATATCAGTGATTGAAAACTGCAGGGTATGTAGTAAGAACCTACTTAGTTTTATTTCAAGTGCTTATTACAAGTTTTAAATCATTTCTGGAAACTCTAAATGCGTATTTTAAGAGTTATATCACAATTAGAGAGTTTTCTTACAAGTATGTACTGGAACCGTCACGATATTAACTGATTCACCAAAAAGACGTTCGAGAAATTCGGCCTCAGTTGTAAACATAAGCAGTATAGTCCTCACTTACAGACTTCCTACACTAATTTTGAGCTGTATAAACATGAATTCCTAGTATTTGAAAGCAAATTCAAGTGAAAACGCTCGCTAAAGTGGCCGTAGTTTTAAATATTATCAGTTTTCTGGTCATTTCCCTGGTTTCCACAGGTAATATCAGTGATTGAAAACTGCAGGGTATGTAGTAAGAACCTACTTACTTTTATTTCAAGTGCTTATTACAAGTTTTAAATCATTTCTGGAAACTCTAAATGCGTATTTTAAGAGTTATACCACAATTAGAGAGTTTTCTTACAAGTATGTACTGGAATCGTCACGATATTAACTGATTCACAAAAAAGATGTTCGAGAAATTCGGCCTCAATTGTAAACATAAGCAGTATTGCCCTCACTTACAGTCTTTCTGCACAAATTTTGAGCTGTATAAACATGAATTCCTAGTATTTGAAAGCATATTCAAGTGAAAACGCTCGGTAAAGTGCCCGGAGTTGTATATATTTTCAGGTTTCTGTTCATTTCCCTGCTTTCCACGGGTAATGTCAGTGATTGAAAATGGCAGGGTATGTAGTAAGAACCTACTTACTTTTATTTCAAGGGCTTATTACAAGTTTTAAATAATTTCTGGAAACTCTAAATGCGTATTTTAAGAGTTATACTACAATTAATGAGTTTTCTTACAAGTATGTACTGGAACAGTCAGGATATTAACTGATTCACGAAAAAGACGCTCGAGAAATTCGGCCTCAATTGTAAACATAAGCACTATAGACCTCACTTACAGTGTTAGTACACTAATTTTGAGCTGTAAAAACATGAATTCCTAGTATTTGAAAGCAAATTCAAGTGAAAACGCTCGGTAAAGTGCCCGGACTTGTAAATATTTTCAGTTTTCTGGTCATTTCCCTGCTTTCCACGGGTAATGTCAGTGATTGAAAACGGCAGGGTATGTAGTAAGATCCTACTTACTTTTATATCAAGGGCTTATTACAAGTTTAAAATAATTTCTGGAAGCTCTAAATGCGTATTTTAAGAGTTATACTACAATTAGACAGTTATCTTAAAAGTATGTACTGGAACCGACAGGTGTTTGAGTCTTTCACCAAAAAGACGCTAGAGAAATTCGGCCTCAATTGTAAACATAAGCAGTATAGTCCTCACTTACAGTCTTTCTAAACTAATTTTGAGCTGTATGACCATGAATTCCTAGTATTTGAAAGCAAATTCAAGTGAAAACACTCCCTAAAGTGCCCGGAGTTGTAAATATTTTCATTTTTCTGGTCATATCCCTGCTTTCCACAGGTAATGTCAGTGATTGAAAATGGCAGGGTATGTAGTAAGAACCTACTCACTTTTATTTCAAGGGCTTATTACAAGTTGTAAATCATTTCTGGAAACTCCAAATGCGTATTCTAAGAGTTATACCACAATTAGAGAGTTTTCTTACAAGTATATACTGGAACCGTCAGGATATTGACTGATTCACCAAAAAGACGCTAGAGAAATTCGGCCTCAATTGGAAACATAAGCAATATAGTCCTCACAGTCTTTCTACACTAATTTTGAACTGTATAAACATGAATTCCTAGTATTTGAAAGCAAATTCAAGTGAAAACGCTCGCTAAAGTGGCCGTATTTGTATATATTATTAGATTTGTGGTCATTTCAATGCTTTCCTCGGGCAATGTCAGTGATTGAAAACTGCAGGCTATGTAGTAAGAACCTACTTACTTTTATTTCAAGTGCTTATTACAAGTTTTAAATCATTTTTGGAAACTCTAAATGCGTATTTTAAGAGTTATACCACAATTAGAGAGTTTTCTTGCAAGTATGTACTGGAACCGTCAGGATATTAACTGATTCACCAAAAAGACGCTCGAGAAATTCGGCCTCAGTTGTAAACATAAGCAGTATAGTCCTCACTTACAGTCTTTCTACACTAATTTTGAGCTGTATAAACATGAATTCCTAGTATTTGAAAGCAAATTCAAGTGAAAACACTCCCTAAAGTGCCCGGAGTTGTAAACATTTTCTGTTTTCTGGTCATTTCCCTGCTTTCCACAGGTAATGTCAGTGATTGAAAATGGCAGGGTATGTAGTAAGAACCTACTTACTTTTATTTCAAGTGCGTATTACAAGTTTTAAATCATTTCTGGAAACTCTAAATGCGTATTCTAAGAGTTATACCACAATTAGAGAGTTTTCCTACAAGTATGTACTGGAACCGTCAGGATATTAACTGATTCACCAAAAAGACGCTTGAGAAATTCGGCCTAAATTGTAAACTTAAGCAGTATAGACCTCACTTACAATCTTTGTACACTAATTTTGAGCTGTATAAACATGAATTCCTAGTTTGTGAAAGCAAATTCAAGTGAAAACGCTCGGTAAAGTGCCCGGAGTTGTAAATATTTTCAGTTTTCTGGTCATTTCCCTGCTTTCCACGGGTAATGTCAGTGATTGAATACGCCAGGGTATGTAGTAATAATCTACTTACTTTTATTTCAAGTGTTTGTTACAGGATTTTAATCATTCCTGGAAACTCTAAATGCGTATTTTAAGAGTTGTACCACAATTAGACAGTTTTCTTACAAGTATGTACTGGAAACGTCAGGATATTGACTGATTCACCAAAATGACGCTCCAGAAATTCGGCCTCAATTGTAAACATAAGCAGTATAGTCCTCACTTACAGTCTTCCTACACTAATTTTGAGCTGTATAACCATGAATTCCTAGTATTTGAAAGCAAATTTAAGTATAAACGCTCGGTAAAGTGCCCGGAGTTGTATATATTTTCAGTTTTCTGGTCATTTCCCTGCTTTCCACGGGTAATGTCAGTGATTGAAAACGGCAGGGTATGTAGTAAGAACCTACTTACTTTTATTTCATGGGCTTATTACAAGTTTTAAATAATTTCTGGAAACTCTAAATGTGTATTTTAAGAGTTATACTACAATTAGACAGTTATCTTAAAAGTATGTACTGGAACCGACAGGTGATGGGTCTTTCACCAAAAAGACGCTAGAGAAATTCGGCCTCAATTGTAAACATAAGCAGTATAGTCCTCACTTACAGTCTTTCTACACTAATTTTGAGCTGTATAAACATGAATTCCCAGGATTTGAAAGCAAATTCAAGTGAAAATTCTCGCTAAAGTGGCCGTATTTGTAAATATTATCAGATTTGTGGTCATTTCCCTGCTTTCCACAGGCAATGCCAGTGATTGAAAACTGCAGGGTATGTAGTAAGAACATACTTACTTTTATTTCAATTGCTTATTACAAGTTTTAAATCATTTTTGGAAACTCTAAATGCGTATTTTAAGAGTTATACCTCAATTAATGAGTTTTCTTGCAAGTATGTACTGGAACCGTGAGGATATTAACTGAATCACGAAAAAGACGCTCGAGAAATTCGGCCTAAATTGTAAACATAAGCAGTATAGACCTCACTTACAGTGTTCGTACACTAATTTTGAGCTGTATAAACATGAATTCCTAGTACTTGAAAGCAAATTCAAGTGAAAACGCTCGGTAAAGTGCTCGGAGTTGTAAATATTTTCAGTTTTCTGGTCATTTCCCTGCTTTCCACGGGTAATGACAGTGATTGAAAACGGCAGGGTATGTAGTAAGATCCTACTTACTTTTATTTCAAGGGCTTATTACAAGTTTGAAATAATTTTTGGAAGCTCTAAATGCGTATTTTAAGAGTTATACTACAATTAGACAGTTATCTTAAAAGTATGTACTGGAACCGACAGGTTATTGAGTCTTTCACACAAAAAAACGCTTGAGAAATTCGGCCTCAATTGTAAACATAAGCAGTATAGTCCTGACTTACAGTCTTTCTACACTAATTTTGAGCTGTATAACCATGAAGTCCTAGTATTTGAAAGCAAATTCAAGTGAAAACACTCCCTAAAGTGCCCGGAGTTGTAAATATTTTCTGTTTTCTGGTCATTTCCCTGCTTTCCACAGGTAATGTCAGTGATTGAAAATGGCAGGGTATGTAGTAAGAACCTACTTACTTTTATTTCAAGTGCTTATTACAAGTTTTAAATCATTTGTGGAAACTCTAAATGCGTATTTTAAGAGTTATACCACAATTAGAGAGTTTTCTTACAAGTATATACTGGAACCGTCAGGATATTGACTGATTCACCAAAAAGACGCTAGATAAATTCGGCCTCAATTGTAAACATAAGCAATATAGTCCTCACAGTCTTTCTACACTAATTTTGAGCTGTATAAACATGAATTCCTAGTATTTGAAAGCAATTTCAAGTGAAAACGCTCGCTAAAGTGGCCGTATTTGTAAATATTTTCAGTTTTCTGGTCATTTCCCTGCTTTCCACGGGTAATGTCAGTGATTGAAAACGGCAGGGTATGTAGTAAGAACCTA
Source organism: Myotis nattereri (assembly GCF_964212035.1). Taxonomy (NCBI): domain Eukaryota; kingdom Metazoa; phylum Chordata; class Mammalia; order Chiroptera; family Vespertilionidae; genus Myotis; species Myotis nattereri. Next base: position 1,954,269 of record NC_138083.1, read on the forward strand.
CTTACTTTTATTTCAAGTGCTTATTACAAGTTTTAAATCATTTCTGGAAACTCTAAATGCGTATTTTAAGAGTTATACCACAATTAATGAGTTTTCTTACAAGTATGTACTGGAACCGTCAGGATATTAATTGATTCACCAAAAGACGCTTGAGAAATTCGGCCTCAATTGTAAACATAAGCAGTATAGACCTCACTTACAGTCTTTGTACACTAATTTTGAGCTGTATAAATATGATTTCCTAGTATTTGAAAGCAAATTCAAGTTAAAACGCTCGGTAAAGTGCCCGGATTTGTAAATATTTTCAGTTTTCTTGTCATTTCCCTGCTTTCCACGGGTAATGTCAGTGATTGAAAACGGCAGGGTATGTAGTAAGATCCTACTTACTTTTATATCAAAGGCTTATTACAAGTTTTAAATAATTTCTGGAAGCTCTAAATGCGTATTTTAAGATTTATACTACAATTAGACAGTTATCTTAAAAGTATGTACTGGAACCGACAGGTAATTGACTCTTTCACCAAAAAGACTCTAGAAAAATTCGGCCTCAATTGTAAACATAAGCAGTATAGTCCTCACTTACAGTCTTTCTACACTAATTTTGAGCTGTATAACCATGAATTCCTAGTATTTGAAAGCAAATTCAAGTGAAAACACTCCCTAAAGTGCCCGGAGTTGTAAATATTTTCTGTTTTCTGGTCATATCCCTGCTTTCCACAGGTAATGTCAGTGATTGAAAATGGCAGGGTATGTAGTAAGAACCTACTTACTTTTATTTCAAGTGCTTATTACAAGTTTTAAATCATTTCTGGAAACTCTAAATGCGTATTCTAAGAGTTATACCACAATTAGAGAGTTTTCTTACAAGTATATACTGGAACCGTCAGGATATTGACTGATTCACCAAAAAGACGCTAGAGAAATTCGGCCTCAGTTGTAAACATAAGCAGTATAGTCCTCACTTACAGTCTTTCTACACTAATTTTGAGCTGTATAAACATGAATTCCTAGTATTTGAAAGCAAATTCAAGTGAAAACACTCCCTAAAGTGCCCGGAGTTGTAAACATTTTCTGTTTTCTGGTCATTTCCCTGCTTTCCACAGGTAATGTCAGTGATTGAAAATGGCAGGGTATGTAGTAAGAACCTACTTACTTTTATTTCAAGTGCGTATTACAAGTTTTAAATCATTTCTGGAAACTCTAAATGCGTATTCTAACAGTTATACCACAATTAGAGAGTTTTCCTACAAGTATGTACTGTAACCGTCAGGATATTAACTGATTCACCAAAAAGACGCTTGAGAAATTCGGCCTCAATTGTAAACATAAGCAGTATAGTACTCAATTACAGACTTCCTACACTAATTTTGAGCTGTATAAACATGAATTCCTAGTATTTGAAAGCATATTCAAGTGAAAACGCTCGGTAAAGTGCCCGGAGTTGTATATATTTTCAGGTTTCTGTTCATTTCCCTGCTTTCCACGGGTAATGTCAGTGATTGAAAATGGCAGGGTATGTAGTAAGAACCTACTTACTTTTATTTCAAGGGCTTATTACAAGTTTTAAATAATTTCTGGAAACTCTAAATGCGTATTTTAAGAGTTATACTACAATTAATGAGTTTTCTTACAAGTATGTACTGGAACAGTCAGGATATTAACTGATTCACGAAAAAGACGCTCGAGAAATTCGGCCTCAATTGTAAACATAAGCACTATAGACCTCACTTACAGTGTTAGTACACTAATTTTGAGCTGTAAAAACATGAATTCCTAGTATTTGAAAGCAAATTCAAGTGAAAACGCTCGGTAAAGTGCCCGGACTTGTAAATATTTTCAGTTTTCTGGTCATTTCCCTGCTTTCCACGGGTAATGTCAGTGATTGAAAACGGCAGGGTATGTAGTAAGATCCTACTTACTTTTATATCAAGGGCTTATTACAAGTTTAAAATAATTTCTGGAAGCTCTAAATGCGTATTTTAAGAGTTATACTACAATTAGACAGTTATCTTAAAAGTATGTACTGGAACCGACAGGTGTTTGAGTCTTTCACCAAAAAGACGCTAGAGAAATTCGGCCTCAATTGTAAACATAAGCAGTATAGTCCTCACTTACAGTCTTTCTAAACTAATTTTGAGCTGTATGACCATGAATTCCTAGTATTTGAAAGCAAATTCAAGTGAAAACACTCCCTAAAGTGCCCGGAGTTGTAAATATTTTCATTTTTCTGGTCATATCCCTGCTTTCCACAGGTAATGTCAGTGATTGAAAATGGCAGGGTATGTAGTAAGAACCTACTCACTTTTATTTCAAGTGCTTATTACAAGTTGTAAATCATTTCTGGAAACTCCAAATGCGTATTCTAAGAGTTATACCACAATTAGAGAGTTTTCTTACAAGTATATACTGGAACCGTCAGGATATTGACTGATTCACCAAAAAGACGCTAGAGAAATTCGGCCTCAATTGGAAACATAAGCAATATAGTCCTCACAGTCTTTCTACACTAATTTTGAACTGTATAAACATGAATTCCTAGTATTTGAAAGCAAATTCAAGTGAAAACGCTCGCTAAAGTGGCCGTATTTGTATATATTATTAGATTTGTGGTCATTTCAATGCTTTCCTCGGGCAATGTCAGTGATTGAAAACTGCAGGCTATGTAGTAAGAACCTACTTACTTTTATTTCAAGTGCTTATTACAAGTTTTAAATCATTTTTGGAAACTCTAAATGCGTATTTTAAGAGTTATACCACAATTAGAGAGTTTTCTTGCAAGTATGTACTGGAACCGTCAGGATATTAACTGATTCACCAAAAAGACGCTCGAGAAATTCGGCCTCAGTTGTAAACATAAGCAGTATAGTCCTCACTTACAGTCTTTCTACACTAATTTTGAGCTGTATAAACATGAATTCCTAGTATTTGAAAGCAAATTCAAGTGAAAACACTCCCTAAAGTGCCCGGAGTTGTAAACATTTTCTGTTTTCTGGTCATTTCCCTGCTTTCCACAGGTAATGTCAGTGATTGAAAATGGCAGGGTATGTAGTAAGAACCTACTTACTTTTATTTCAAGTGCGTATTACAAGTTTTAAATCATTTCTGGAAACTCTAAATGCGTATTCTAAGAGTTATACCACAATTAGAGAGTTTTCCTACAAGTATGTACTGGAACCGTCAGGATATTAACTGATTCACCAAAAAGACGCTTGAGAAATTCGGCCTAAATTGTAAACATAAGCAGTATAGACCTCACTTACAATCTTTGTACACTAATTTTGAGCTGTATAAACATGAATTCCTAGTTTGTGAAAGCAAATTCAAGTGAAAACGCTCGGTAAAGTGCCCGGAGTTGTAAATATTTTCAGTTTTCTGGTCATTTCCCTGCTTTCCACGGGTAATGTCAGTGATTGAATACGCCAGGGTATGTAGTAATAATCTACTTACTTTTATTTCAAGTGTTTGTTACAGGATTTTAATCATTCCTGGAAACTCTAAATGCGTATTTTAAGAGTTGTACCACAATTAGACAGTTTTCTTACAAGTATGTACTGGAAACGTCAGGATATTGACTGATTCACCAAAATGACGCTCCAGAAATTCGGCCTCAATTGTAAACATAAGCAGTATAGTCCTCACTTACAGTCTTCCTACACTAATTTTGAGCTGTATAACCATGAATTCCTAGTATTTGAAAGCAAATTTAAGTATAAACGCTCGGTAAAGTGCCCGGAGTTGTATATATTTTCAGTTTTCTGGTCATTTCCCTGCTTTCCACGGGTAATGTCAGTGATTGAAAACGGCAGGGTATGTAGTAAGAACCTACTTACTTTTATTTCATGGGCTTATTACAAGTTTTAAATAATTTCTGGAAACTCTAAATGTGTATTTTAAGAGTTATACTACAATTAGACAGTTATCTTAAAAGTATGTACTGGAACCGACAGGTGATGGGTCTTTCACCAAAAAGACGCTAGAGAAATTCGGCCTCAATTGTAAACATAAGCAGTATAGTCCTCACTTACAGTCTTTCTACACTAATTTTGAGCTGTATAAACATGAATTCCCAGGATTTGAAAGCAAATTCAAGTGAAAATTCTCGCTAAAGTGGCCGTATTTGTAAATATTATCAGATTTGTGGTCATTTCCCTGCTTTCCACAGGCAATGCCAGTGATTGAAAACTGCAGGGTATGTAGTAAGAACATACTTACTTTTATTTCAATTGCTTATTACAAGTTTTAAATCATTTTTGGAAACTCTAAATGCGTATTTTAAGAGTTATACCTCAATTAATGAGTTTTCTTGCAAGTATGTACTGGAACCGTGAGGATATTAACTGAATCACGAAAAAGACGCTCGAGAAATTCGGCCTAAATTGTAAACATAAGCAGTATAGACCTCACTTACAGTGTTCGTACACTAATTTTGAGCTGTATAAACATGAATTCCTAGTACTTGAAAGCAAATTCAAGTGAAAACGCTCGGTAAAGTGCTCGGAGTTGTAAATATTTTCAGTTTTCTGGTCATTTCCCTGCTTTCCACGGGTAATGACAGTGATTGAAAACGGCAGGGTATGTAGTAAGATCCTACTTACTTTTATTTCAAGGGCTTATTACAAGTTTGAAATAATTTTTGGAAGCTCTAAATGCGTATTTTAAGAGTTATACTACAATTAGACAGTTATCTTAAAAGTATGTACTGGAACCGACAGGTTATTGAGTCTTTCACACAAAAAAACGCTTGAGAAATTCGGCCTCAATTGTAAACATAAGCAGTATAGTCCTCACTTACAGTCTTTCTACACTAATTTTGAGCTGTATAACCATGAAGTCCTAGTATTTGAAAGCAAATTCAAGTGAAAACACTCCCTAAAGTGCCCGGAGTTGTAAATATTTTCTGTTTTCTGGTCATTTCCCTGCTTTCCACAGGTAATGTCAGTGATTGAAAATGGCAGGGTATGTAGTAAGAACCTACTTACTTTTATTTCAAGTGCTTATTACAAGTTTTAAATCATTTGTGGAAACTCTAAATGCGTATTTTAAGAGTTATACCACAATTAGAGAGTTTTCTTACAAGTATAAACTGGAACCGTCAGGATATTGACTGATTCACCAAAAAGACGCTAGATAAATTCGGCCTCAATTGTAAACATAAGCAATATAGTCCTCACAGTCTTTCTACACTAATTTTGAGCTGTATAAACATGAATTCCTAGTATTTGAAAGCAATTTCAAGTGAAAACGCTCGCTAAAGTGGCCGTATTTGTAAATATTTTCAGTTTTCTGGTCATTTCCCTGCTTTCCACGGGTAATGTCAGTGATTGAAAACGGCAGGGTATGTAGTAAGAACCTACTTACTTTTATTTCAAGTGCTTATTACAAGTTTTAAATCATTTCTGGAAACTCTAAATGCGTATTTTAAGAGTTATACCACAATTAATGAGTTTTCTTACAAGTATGTACTGGAACCGTCAGGATATTAATTGATTCACCAAAAGACGCTTGAGAAATTCGGCCTCAATTGTAAACATAAGCAGTATAGACCTCACTTACAGTCTTTGTACACTAATTTTGAGCTGTATAAATATGATTTCCTAGTATTTGAAAGCAAATTCAAGTTAAAACGCTCGGTAAAGTGCCCGGATTTGTAAATATTTTCAGTTTTCTTGTCATTTCCCTGCTTTCCACGGGTAATGTCAGTGATTGAAAACGGCAGGGTATGTAGTAAGATCCTACTTACTTTTATATCAAAGGCTTATTACAAGTTTTAAATAATTTCTGGAAGCTCTAAATGCGTATTTTAAGATTTATACTACAATTAGACAGTTATCTTAAAAGTATGTACTGGAACCGACAGGTTATTGACTCTTTCACCAAAAAGACTCTAGAAAAATTCGGCCTCAATTGTAAACATAAGCAGTATAGTCCTCACTTACAGTCTTTCTACACTAATTTTGAGCTGTATAACCATGAATTCCTAGTATTTGAAAGCAAATTCAAGTGAAAACACTCCCTAAAGTGCCCGGAGTTGTAAATATTTTCTGTTTTCTGGTCATATCCCTGCTTTCCACAGGTAATGTCAGTGATTGAAAATGGCAGGGTATGTAGTAAGAACCTACTTACTTTTATTTCAAGTGCTTATTACAAGTTTTAAATCATTTCTGGAAACTCTAAATGCGTATTCTAAGAGTTATACCACAATTAGAGAGTTTTCTTACAAGTATATACTGGAACCGTCAGGATATTGACTGATTCACCAAAAAGACGCTAGAGAAATTCGGCCTCAGTTGTAAACATAAGCAGTATAGTCCTCACTTACAGTCTTTCTACACTAATTTTGAGCTGTATAAACATGAATTCCTAGTATTTGAAAGCAAATTCAAGTGAAAACACTCCCTAAAGTGCCCGGAGTTGTAAACATTTTCTGTTTTCTGGTCATTTCCCTGCTTTCCACAGGTAATGTCAGTGATTGAAAATGGCAGGGTATGTAGTAAGAACCTACTTACTTTTATTTCAAGTGCGTATTACAAGTTTTAAATCATTTCTGGAAACTCTAAATGCGTATTCTAACAGTTATACCACAATTAGAGAGTTTTCCTACAAGTATGTACTGTAACCGTCAGGATATTAACTGATTCACCAAAAAGACGCTTGAGAAATTCGGCCTCAATTGTAAACATAAGCAGTATAGTACTCAATTACAGACTTCCTACACTAATTTTGAGCTGTATAAACATGAATTCCTAGTATTTGAAAGCATATTCAAGTGAAAACGCTCGGTAAAGTGCCCGGAGTTGTATATATTTTCAGGTTTCTGTTCATTTCCCTGCTTTCCACGGGTAATGTCATTGATTGAAAATGGCAGGGTATGTAGTAAGAACCTACTTACTTTTATTTCAAGGGCTTATTACAAGTTTTAAATCATTTCTGGAAACTCTAAATGCGTATTTTAAGAGTTATACCACAATTAATGAGTTTTCTTACAAGTATGTACTGGAACAGTCAGGATATTAACTGATTCACGAAAAAGACGCTCGAGAAATTCGGCCTCAATTGTAAACATAAGCACTATAGACCTCACTTACAGTGTTAGTACACTAATTTTGAGCTGTAAAAACATGAATTCCTAGTATTTGAAAGCAAATTCAAGTGAAAACGCTCGGTAAAGTGCCCGGACTTGTAAATATTTTCAGTTTTCTGGTCATTTCCCTGCTTTCCACGGGTAATGTCAGTGATTGAAAACGGCAGGGTATGTAGTAAGATCCTACTTACTTTTATTTCAAGGGCTTATTACAAGTTTAAAATAATTTCTGGAAGCTCTGCGTATTTTAAGAGTTATACTACAATTAGACAGTTATCTTAAAAGTATGTACTGGAACCGACAGGTGTTTGAGTCTTTCACCAAAAAGACGCTAGAGAAATTCGGCCTCAATTGTAAACATAAGCAGTATAGTCCTCACTTACAGTCTTTCTAAACTAATTTTGAGCTGTATGACCATGAATTCCTAGTATTTGAAAGCAAATTCAAGTGAAAACACTCCCTAAAGTGCCCGGAGTTGTAAATATTTTCATTTTTCTGGTTATATCCCTGCTTTCCACAGGTAATGTCAGTGATTGAAAATGGCAGGGTATGTAGTAAGAACCTACTCACTTTTATTTCAAGTGCTTATTACAAGTTTTAAATCATTTCTGGAAACTCCAAATGCGTATTCTAAGAGTTATACCACAATTAGAGAGTTTTCTTACAAGTATATACTGGAACCGTCAGGATATTGACTGATTCACCAAAAAGACGCTAGAGAAATTCGGCCTCAATTGGAAACATAAGCAATATAGTCCTCACAGTCTTTCTACACTAATTTTGAACTGTATAAACATGAATTCCTAGTATTTGAAAGCAAATTCAAGTGAAAACGCTCGCTAAAGTGGCCGTATTTGTATATATTATTAGATTTGTGGTCATTTCAATGCTTTCCACGGGCAATGTCAGTGATTGAAAACTGCAGGCTATGTAGTAAGAACCTACTTACTTTTATTTCAAGTGCTTATTACAAGTTTTAAATCATTTTTGGAAACTCTAAATGCGTATTTTAAGAGTTATACCACAATTAGAGAGTTTTCTTGCAAGTATGTACTGGAACCGTCAGGATATTAACTGATTCACCAAAAAGACGCTCGAGAAACTCGGCCTCAGTTGTAAACATAAGCAGTATAGTCCTCACTTACAGTCTTTCTACACTAATTTTGAGCTGTATAAACATGAATTCCTAGTATTTGAAAGCAAATTCAAGTGAAAACACTCCCTAAAGTGCCCGGAGTTGTAAACATTTTCTGTTTTCTGGTCATTTCCCTGCTTTCCACAGGTAATGTCAGTGATTGAAAATGGCAGGGTATGTAGTAAGAACCTACTTACTTTTATTTCAAGTGCGTATTACAAGTTTTAAATCATTTCTGGAAACTCTAAATGCGTATTCTAAGAGTTATACCACAATTAGAGAGTTTTCCTACAAGTATGTACTGGAACCGTCAGGATATTAACTGATTCACCAAAAAGACGCTTGAGAAATTCGGCCTAAATTGTAAACATAAGCAGTATAGACCTCACTTACAATCTTTGTACACTAATTTTGAGCTGTATAAACATGAATTCCTAGTTTGTGAAAGCAAATTCAAGTGAAAACGCTCGGTAAAGTGCCCGGAGTTGTAAATATTTTCAGTTTTCTGGTCATTTCCCTGCTTTCCACGGGTAATGTCAGTGATTGAATACGCCAGGGTATGTAGTAATAATCTACTTACTTTTATTTCAAGTGTTTGTTACAGGATTTTAATCATTCCTGGAAACTCTAAATGCGTATTTTAAGAGTTGTACCACAATTAGACAGTTTTCTTACAAGTATGTACTGGAAACGTCAGGATATTGACTGATTCACCAAAATGACGCTCCAGAAATTCGGCCTCAATTGTAAACATAAGCAGTATAGTCCTCACTTACAGTCTTCCTACACTAATTTTGAGCTGTATAACCATGAATTCCTAGTATTTGAAAGCAAATTTAAGTATAAACGCTCGGTAAAGTGCCCGGAGTTGTATATATTTTCAGTTTTCTGGTCATTTCCCTGCTTTCCACGGGTAATGTCAGTGATTGAAAACGGCAGGGTATGTAGTAAGAACCTACTTACTTTTATTTCATGGGCTTATTACAAGTTTTAAATAATTTCTGGAAACTCTAAATGTGTATTTTAAGAGTTATACTACAATTAGACAGTTATCTTAAAAGTATGTACTGGAACCGACAGGTGATGGGTCTTTCACCAAAAAGACGCTAGAGAAATTCGGCCTCAATTGTAAACATAAGCAGTATAGTCCTCACTTACAGTCTTTCTACACTAATTTTGAGCTGTATAAACATGAATTCCCAGGATTTGAAAGCAAATTCAAGTGAAAATTCTCGCTAAAGTGGCCGTATTTGTAAATATTATCAGATTTGTGGTCATTTCCCTGCTTTCCACAGGCAATGCCAGTGATTGAAAACTGCAGGGTATGTAGTAAGAACATACTTACTTTTATTTCAATTGCTTATTACAAGTTTTAAATCATTTTTGGAAACTCTAAATGCGTATTTTAAGAGTTATACCTCAATTAATGAGTTTTCTTACAAGTATGTACTGGAACCGTGAGGATATTAACTGAATCACGAAAAAGACGCTCGAGAAATTCGGCCTAAATTGTAAACATAAGCAGTATAGACCTCACTTACAGTGTTCGTACACTAATTTTGAGCTGTATAAACATGAATTCCTAGTACTTGAAAGCAAATTCAAGTGAAAACGCTCGGTAAAGTGCTCGGAGTTGTAAATATTTTCAGTTTTCTGGTCATTTCCCTGCTTTCCACGGGTAATGACAGTGATTGAAAACGGCAGGGTATGTAGTAAGATCCTACTTACTTTTATTTCAAGGGCTTATTACAAGTTTGAAATAATTTTTGGAAGCTCTAAATGCGTATTTTAAGAGTTATACTACAATTAGACAGTTTTCTTAAAAGTATGTACTGGAACCGACAGGTTATTGAGTCTTTCACACAAAAAAACGCTTGAGAAATTCGGCCTCAATTGTAAACATAAGCAGTATAGTCCTCACTTACAGTCTTTCTACACTAATTTTGAGCTGTATAACCATGAAGTCCTAGTATTTGAAAGCAAATTCAAGTGAAAACACTCCCTAAAGTGCCCGGAGTTGTAAATATTTTCTGTTTTCTGGTCATTTCCCTGCTTTCCACAGGTAATGTCAGTGATTGAAAATGGCAGGGTATGTAGTAAGAACCTACTTACTTTTATTTCAAGTGCTTATTACAAGTTTTAAATCATTTGTGGAAACTCTAAATGCGTATTTTAAGAGTTATACCACAATTAGAGAGTTTTCTTACAAGTATATACTGGAACCGTCAGGATATTGACTGATTCACCAAAAAGACGCTAGATAAATTCGGCCTCAATTGTAAACATAAGCAATATAGTCCTCACAGTCTTTCTACACTAATTTTGAGCTGTATAAACATGAATTCCTAGTATTTGAAAGCAATTTCAAGTGAAAACGCTCGCTAAAGTGGCCGTATTTGTAAATATTTTCAGTTTTCTGGTCATTTCCCTGCTTTCCACGGGTAATGTCAGTGATTGAAAACGGCAGGGTATGTAGTAAGAACCTACTTACTTTTATTTCAAGTGCTTATTACAAGTTTTAAATCATTTCTGGAAACTCTAAATGCGTATTTTAAGAGTTATACCACAATTAATGAGTTTTCTTACAAGTATGTACTGGAACCGTCAGGATATTAATTGATTCACCAAAAGACGCTTGAGAAATTCGGCCTCAATTGTAAACATAAGCAGTATAGACCTCACTTACAGTCTTTGTACACTAATTTTGAGCTGTATAAACATGAATTCCTAGTATTTGAAAGCATATTCAAGTGAAAAAGCTCGGTAAAGTGCCCGGAGTTGTATATATTTTCAGTTTTCTGGTCATTTCCCTGCTTTCCACGGGTAATTGCAGTGATTGAAAACGGCAGGGTATGTAGTAAGATCCTACTTACTTTTATATCAAGGGCTTATTACAAGTTTTAAATAATTTCTGGAAGCTCTAAATGCGTATTTTAAGAGTTATACTACAATTAGACAGTTATCTTAAAAGTATGTACTGGAACCGACAGGTTATTGACTCTTTCACCAAAAAGACTCTAGAGAAATTCGGCCTCAATTTTAAACATAAGCAATATAGTCCTCACTTACAGTCTTTCTACACTAATTTTGAGCTGTATAACTATGAATTCCTAGTATTTGAAAGCAAATTCAAGTGAAAACACTCCCTAAAGTGCCCGGAGTTGTAAATATTTTCAGTTTTCTGGTCATTTCCCTGCTTTCCACGGGTAATGTCAGTGATTGAAAACAGCAGGATATGTAGTAATAATCTACTTACTTTTATTTCAAGTGTTTATTACACGATTTTAATCATTCCTGGAAACTCTAAGTTCGTTTTATAAGAGTTATACCACAATTAGAGAGTTTTCCCACAAGTATGTACTGGAACCGTCAGGATATTAACTGATTCACCAAAAAGACGCTCGAGAAATTCGGCCTCAATTGTAAACATAAGCAGTATAGTCCTCACTTACAGTCTTTCTACACTAATTTTGAGCTGTATAAACATGAATTCCCAGGATTTGAACGCAAATTCAAGTGAAAACGCTCGCTAAAGTGGCCGTATTTGTAAATATTATCAGATTTGTGGTCATTTCCCTGCTTTCCACAGGCAATGCCGGTGATTGAAAACTGGAGGGTATGTAGTAAGAACATACTTACTTTTATTTCAATTGCTTATTACAAGTTTTAAATCATTTTTGGAAACTCTAAATGCGTATTTTAAGAGTTATACCACAATTAATGAGTTTTCTTACAAGTATGTACTGGAACCGTCAGGATATTAACTGATTCACGAAAAAGACGCTTGAGAAATTCGGCCTCAATTGTAAACATAAGCAGTATAGACCTCACTTACAGTGTTCGTACACTAATTTTGATCTGTATAAACATGAATTCCTAGTACTTGAAAGCAAATTCAAGTGAAAACGCTCGGTAAAGTGCCCGGAGTTGTAAATATTTTCAGTTTTCTGGTCATTTCCCTGCGTTCCACGGGTAATGTCAGTGATTGAAAACGACAGGGTATGTAGTAAGATCCTACTTACTTTTATTTCAAGGGCTTATTACAAGTTTTAAATAATTTCTGGAAACTCTAAATGCGTATTTTAAGAGTTATACCACAATTAGAGAGTTTTCTTACAAGTATATACTGGAACCGTCAGGATATTGACTGATTCACCAAAAAGACGCTAGATAAATTCGGCCTCAATTGTAAACATAAGCAATATAGTCCTCACAGTCTTTCTACACTAATTTTGAGCTGTATAAACATGAATTCCTAGTATTTGAAAGCAATTTCAAGTTAAAACGCTCGCTAAAGTGGCCGTATTTGTAAATATTTTCAGTTTTCTGGTCATTTCCCTGCTTTCCACGGGTAATGTCAGTGATTGAAAACGGCAGGGTATGTATTAAGAACCTACTTACTTTTATTTCAAGTCCTTATTACAAGTTTTAAATCATTTCTGGAAACTCTAAATGCGTATTTTAAGAGTTATACCACAATTAATGAGTTTTCTTACAAGTATGTACTGGAACCGTCAGGATATTAATTGATTCACCAAAAAGACGCTTGAGAAATTCGGCCTCAATTGTAAACATAAGCAGTATAGACCTCACTTACAGTCTTTGTACACTAATTTTGAGCTGTATAAATATGATTTCCTAGTATTTGAAAGCAAATTCAACTTAAAACGCTCGGTAAAGTGCCCGGATTTGTAAATATTTTCAGTTTTCTTGTCATTTCCCTGCTTTCCACGGGTAATGTCAGTGATTGAAAACGGCAGGGTATGTAGTAAGATCCTACTTACTTTTATATCAAAGGCTTATTACAAGTTTTAAATAATTTCTGGAAGCTCTAAATGCGTATTTTCAGATTTATACTACAATTAGACAGTTATCTTAAAAGTATGTACTGGAACCGACAGGTTATTGACTCTTTCACCAAAAAGACTCTAGAAAAATTCGGCCTCAATTGTAAACATAAGCAGTATAGTCCTCACTTACAGTCTTTCTACACTAATTTTGAGCAGTATAACCATGAATTCCTAGTATTTGAAAGCAAATTCAAGTGAAAACGCTCGGTAAAGTGCCCGGAGTTGTATATATTTTCAGTTTTCTGGTCATTTCCCTGCTTTCCAAGGGTAATGTCAGTGATTGAAAACTGCAGGGTATGTAGTAAGAACCTACTTACTTTTATTTCAAGTGCTTATTACAAGTTTTTAATCATTTCTGGAAACTCTAAATGCGTATTTTAAGAGTTATACCACAATTAATGAGTTTTCTTACAAGTATGTACTGGAACCGTCAGGATATTAACTGATTCACCAAAAAGACGCTTGAGAAATTCGGCCTCAATTGTAAACATAAGCAGTATAGAACTCACTTACAGTCTTTGTACACTAATTTTGAGCTGTATAAACATGAATTCCTAGTATTCGAAAGCAAATTCAAGTGAAAACGCTCGGTAAAGTGCCCGGACTTGTAAATATTTTCAGTTTTCTTGTCAATTCCCTGCTTTCCTCGGGTAATGTCAGTGATTGAAAACGGCAGGGTATGTAGTAAGATCCTACTTACTTTTATATCAAGGGCTTATTACAAGTTTTAAATAATTTCTGGAAGCTCTAAATGCGTATTTTAAGAGTTATACTACAATTAGACAGTTATCTTAAAAGTATGTACTGGAACCGACAGGTTATTGACTCTTTCACCAAAAAGACTCTAGAAAAATTCGGCCTCAATTGTAAACATAAGCAGTATAGTCCTCACTTACAGTCTTTCTACACTAATTTTTAGCTGTATAACTATGAATTCCTATAATTTGAAAGCAAATTCAAGTGAAAACACTCCCTAAAGTGCCCGGAGTTGTAAATATTTTCAGTTTTCTGGTCATTTCCCTGCTTTCCACGGGTAATGTCAGTGATTGAAAACAGCAGGATATGTAGTAATAATCTACTTACTTTTATTTCAAATGTTTATTACACGATTTTAATCATTCCTGGAAACTCTAAATTCGTTTTATAAGAGTTATACCACAATTAGAGAGTTTTACCACAAGTATGTACTGGATCCGTCAGGATATTAACTGATTCACCAAAAAGACGCTCGAGAAATTCGGCCTCAATTGTAAACATAAGCAGTATAGTCCTCACTTACAGTCTTTCTACACTAATTTTGAGCTGTATAACCATGAATTCCTAGTATTTGAAAGCAAATTCAAGTGAAAACGCTCGATAAAGTGCCCGGAGTTGTATATATTTTCAGTTTTCTGGTCATTTCCCTGCTTTCCACGGGTAATGTCAGTGATTGAAAATGGCAGGGTATGTAGTAAGAACCTACTTACTTTTATTTCAAGGGCTTATTACAAGTTTTAAATAATTTCTGGAAACTCTAAATGTGTATTTTAAGAGTTATACTACAATTAGACAGTTATCTTAAAAGTATGTCTGGAACCGACAGGTTATTGACTCTTTCACCAAAAAGACGCTAGAGAAATTCAGCCTCAATTGTAAACATAAGCAGTATAGTCCTCACTTACAGTTTTTCTACACTAATTTTGACCTGTATAAACATGAATTCCCAGGATTTGAACGCAAATTCAAGTGAAAACGCTCGCTAAAGTGGCCGTATTTGTAAATATTATCAGATTTGTGGTCATTTCCCTGCTTTCCACAGGCAATGCCAGTGATTGAAAACTGCAGGGTATGTAGTAAGAACATACTTACTTTTATTTCAATTGCTTATTACAAGTTTTAAATCATTTTTGGAAACTCTAAATGCGTATTTTAAGAGTTATACCACAATTAATGAGTTTTCTTACAAGTATGTACTGGAACCGTCAGGATATTAACTGATTCACGAAAGAGACGCTTGAGAAATTCGGCCTAAATTGTAAACATAAGCAGTATAGACCTCACTTACAGTGTTCGTACACTAATTTTGAGCTGTATAACCATGAATTCCTAGTACTTGAAAGCAAATTCAAGTGAAAACGCTCGGTAAAGTGCCCGGAGTTGTAAATATTTTCAGTTTTCTGGTCATTTCCCTGCTTTCCACGGGTAATGTCAGTGATTGAAAACGGCAGGGTATGTAGTAAGATCCTACTTACTTTTATTTCAAGGGCTTATTACAAGTTTTAAATAATTTCTGGAAGCTCTAAATGCGTATTTTAAGAGTTATACTACAATTAGACAGTTTTCTTAAAAGTATGTACTGGAACCGACAGATTATTGAGTCTTTCACAAAAAAAACGCTTGAGAAATTCGGCCTCAATTGTAAACATAAGCAGTATAGTCCTCACTTACAGTCTTTCTACACTAATTTTGAGCTGTATAACCATGAATTCCTAGTATTTGAAAGCAAATTCAAGTGAAAACACTCCCTAAAGTGCCCGGAGTTGTAAATATTTTCTGTTTTCTGGTCATTTCCCTGCTTTCCACAGGTAATGTCAGTGATTGAAAATGGCAGGGTATGTAGTAAGAACCTACTTACTTTTATTTCAAGTGCTTATTACAAGTTTTAAATCATTTCTGGAAACTCTAAATGCGTATTCTAAGAGTTATACCACAATTAGAGAGTTTTCTTACAAGTATGTACTGGAACCGTCAGGATATTAACTGATTCACCAAAAAGACGCTTGAGAAATTCGGCCTCAATTGTAAACATAAGCATTATAGACCTCACTTACAGTCTTTGTACACTAATTTTGAGCTGTATAAACATGAATTCCTAGTATTTGAAAGCAAATTCAAGTGAAAACGCTCGGTAAAGTGCCCGGACTTGTAAATATTTTCAGTTTTCTTGTCATTTCCCTGCTTTCCACGGGTAATGTCAGTGATTGAAAACGGCAGGGTATGTAGTAAGAACCTACTTACTTTTATTTCAAGGGCTTATTACAAGTTTTAAATAATTTCTGGAAACTCTAAATGTGTATTTTAAGAGTTATACTACAATTAGACAGTTATCTTAAAAGTATGTACTGGAACCGTCAGGATATTGACTGATTCACCAAAGTGACGCTCCAGAAATTCGGCCTCAATTGTAAACATAAGCAGTATAGTCCTCACTTACAGTCTTTCTACACTAATTTTGAGCTGTATAAACATGAATTCCTAGTATTTGAAAGCAAATTCAAGTGAAAACGCTCGATAAAGTGGCCGTATTTGTAAATATTATCAGATTTGTGGTCATTTCCCTGCTTTCCACGGGCAATGTCAGTGATTGAAAACGGCAGGGTATGTAGTAAGAACCTACTTACTTTTATTTCAAGGGCTTATTACAAGTTTGAAATAATTTCTGGAAACTCTAAATGCGTATTTTAAGAGTTATACTACAATTAGACCGTTATCTTAAAAGTATGTACTGGAACCGACAGGTTATTGACTCTTTCACCAAAAAGACGCTAGAGAAATTCGGCCTCAATTGTAAACATAAGCAGTATAGTCCTCACTTACAGTCTTTCTACACTAATTTTGAGCTGTATAAACATGAATTCCCCAGGATTTGAAAGCAAATTCAAGTGAAAACGCTCGCTAAAGTGGCCGTATTTGTAAATATTTTCAGTTTTCTCGTCATTTCCCTGCTTTCCACGGGTAATGTCAGTGATTGAAAACGGCAGGGTATGTAGTAAGAACCTACTTACTTTTATTTCAAGTGCTTATTACAAGTTTTAAATCATTTCTGGAAACTCTAAATGCGTATTTTAAGAGTTATACCACAATTAATGAGTTTTCTTACAAGTATGTACTGGATCCGTCAGGATATTAACTGCTTCATCAAAAAGACGCTTGAGAAATTCGGCCTCAATTGTAAACATAAGCAGTATAGACCTCACTTACAGTCTTTGTACACTAATTTTGAGCTGTATAAACATGAATTCCTAGTATTTGAAAGCAAATTCAAGTGAAAACGCTCGGTAAAGTGCCCGGACTTGTAAATATTTTCAGTTTTCTTGTCATTTCCCTGCTTTCCACGGGTAATGGCAGTGATTGAAAACGGCAGGGTATGTAGTAAGATCCTACTTACTTTTATATCAAGGGCTTATTACAAGTTTTAAATAATTTCTGGAAGCTCTAAATGCGTATTTTAAGAGTTATACTACAATTAGACAGTTATCTTAAAAGTATGTACTGGAACCGACAGGTTATTGACTCTTTCACCAAAAAGACTCTAGAGAAATTCGGCCTCAATTGTAAACATAAGCAATATAGTCCTCACTTCCAGTCTTTCTACACTAATTTTGAGCTGTATAACTATGAATTCCTAGTATTTGAAAGCAAATTCAAGTGAAAACACTCCCTAAAGTGCCCGGAGTTGTAAATATTTTCAGTTTTCTGGTCATTTCCCTGCTTTCCACGGGTAATGTCAGTGATTGAAAACAGCAGGATATGTAGTAATAATCTACTTACTTTTATTTCAAATGTTTATTACACGATTTTAATCATTCCTGGAAACTCTAAGTTCGTTTTATAAGAGTTATACCACAATTAGAGAGTTTTCCCACAAGTATGTACTGGAACCGTCAGGATATTAACTGATTCACCAAAAAGACGCTCGAGAAATTCGGCCTCAATTGTAAACATAAGCAGTATAGTCCTCACTTACAGTCTTTCTACACTAATTTTGACCTGTATAAACATGAATTCCCAGGATTTGAACGCAAATTCAAGTGAAAACGCTCGCTAAAGTGGCCGTATTTGTAAATATTATCAGATTTGTGGTCATTTCCCTGCTTTCCACAGGCAATGCCAGTGATTGAAAACTGCAGGGTATGTAGTAAGAACATACTTACTTTTATTTCAATTGCTTATTACAATTTTTAAATCATTTTTGGAAACTCTAAATGCGTATTTTAAGAGTTATACCACAATTAATGAGTTTTCTTACAAGTATGTACTGGAACCGTCAGGATATTAACTGATTCACGAAAAAGACGCTTGAGAAATTCGGCCTCAATTGTAAACATAAGCAGTATAGACCTCACTTACAGTGTTCGTACACTAATTTTGAGCTGTATAAACATGAATTCCTAGTACTTGAAAGCAAATTCAAGTGAAAACGCTCGGTAAAGTGCCCGGAGTTGTAAATATTTTCAGTTCTCTGGTCATTTCCCTGCGTTCCACGGGTAATGTCAGTGATTGAAAACGGCAGGGTATGTAGTAAGATCCTACTTACTTTTATTTCAAGGGCTTATTACAAGTTTTAAATAATTTCTGGAAACTCTAAATGCGTATTTTAAGGGTTATACTACAATTAGACAGTTATCTTAAAAGTATGTACTGGAACCGACAGGTTATTGAGTCTTTCACAAAAAAAACGCTTGAGAAATTCGGCCTCAATTGTAAACATAAGCAGTATAGTCCTCACTTACAGTCTTTCTACACTAATTTTGAGCTGTATAACCATGAATTCCTAGTATCTGAAAGCAAATTCAAGTGAAAACACTCCCTAAAGCGCCCGGAGTTGTAAATATTTTCCGTTTTCTAGTCATTTCCCTGCTTTCCACAGGTAATGTCAGTGATTGAAAATGGCAGGGTATGTAGTAAGAACCTACTTACTTTTATTTCAAGTGCTTATTACAAGTTTTAAATCATTTCTGGAAACTCGAAATGCGTATTCTAAGAGTTATACCACAATTAGAGTGTTTTCTTACAAGTATGTACTGGAACAGTCAGGATATTAACTGATTCACCAAAAAGACGCTTGAGAAATTCGGCCTCAATTGTAAACATAAGCATTATAGACCTCACTTACAGTCTTTGTACACTAATTTTGAGCTGTATAAACATGAATTCCTAGTATTTGAAAGCAAATTCAAGTGAAAACGCTCGGTAAAGTGCCCGGACTTGTAAATATTTTCAGTTTTCTTGTCATTTCCCTGCTTTCCACGGGTAATGTCAGTGATTGAAAACGGCAGGGTATGTAGTAAGAACCTACTTACTTTTATTTCAAGGGCTTATTACAAGTTTTAAATAATTTCTGGAAACTCTAAATGTGTATTTTAAGGGTTATACTACAATTAGACAGTTACCTTAAAAGTATGTACTGGAACCGTCAGGATATTGACTGATTCACCAAAGTGACGCTCCAGAAATTCGTCCTCAATTGTAAACATAAGCAGTATAGTCCTCACTTACAGTCTTTCTACACTAATTTTGAGCTGTATAAACATGAATTCCTAGTATTTGAAAGCAAATTCAAGTGAAAACGCTCGATAAAGTGGCCGTATTTGTAAATATTATCAGATTTGTGGTCATTTCCCTGCTTTCCACGGGCAATGTCAGTGATTGAAAACGGCAGGGTATGTAGTAAGAACCTACTTACTTTTATTTCAAGGGCTTATTACAAGTTTTAAATAATTTCTGGAAACTCTAAATGCGTATTTTAAGAGTTATACTACAATTAGACAGTTATCTTAAAAGTATGTACTGGAACCGACAGGTTATTGAGTCTTTCACAAAAAAAACGCTTGAGAAATTCGGCCTCAATTGTAAACATAAGCAGTATAGTCCTCACTTACAGTCTTTCTACACTAATTTTGAGCTGTATAACCATGAATTCCTAGTATCTGAAAGCAAATTCAAGTGAAAACACTCCCTAAAGCGCCCGGAGTTGTAAATATTTTCCGTTTTCTGGTCATTTCCCTGCTTTCCACAGGTAATGTCAGTGATTGAAAATGGCAGGGTATGTAGTAAGAACCTACTTACTTTTATTTCAAGTGCTTATTACAAGTTTTAAATCATTTCTGGAAACTCGAAATGCGTATTCTAAGAGTTATACCACAATTAGAGAGTTTTCTTACAAGTATGTACTGGAACCGTCAGGATATTAACTGATTCACCAAAAAGACGCTTGAGAAATTCGGCCTCAATTGTAAACATAAGCATTATAGACCTCACTTACAGTCTTTGTACACTAATTTTGAGCTGTATAAACATGAATTCCTAGTATTTGAAAGCAAATTCAAGTGAAAACGCTCGGTAAAGTGCCCGGACTTGTAAATATTTTCAGTTTTCTTGTCATTTCCCTGCTTTCCACGGGTAATGTCAGTGATTGAAAACGGCAGGGTATGTAGTAAGAACCCACTTACTTTTATTTCAAGGGCTTATTACAAGTTTTAAATAATTTCTGGAAACTCTAAATGTGTATTTTAAGAGTTATACTACAATTAGACAGTTACCTTAAAAGTATGTACTGGAACCGTCAGGATATTGACTGATTCACCAAAGTGACGCTCCAGAAATTCGTCCTCAATTGTAAACATAAGCAGTATAGTCCTCACTTACAGTCTTTCTACACTAATTTTGAGCTGTATAAACATGAATTCCTAGTATTTGAAAGCAAATTCAAGTGAAAACGCTCGATAAAGTGGCCGTATTTGTAAATATTATCAGATTTGTGGTCATTTCCCTGCTTTCCACGGGCAATGTCAGTGATTGAAAACGGCAGGGTATGTAGTAAGAACCTACTTACTTTTATTTCAAGGGCTTATTACAAGTTTTAAATAATTTCTGGAAACTCTAAATGCGTATTTTAAGAGTTATACTACAATTAGACAGTTATCTTAAAAGTATGTACTGGAACCGACAGGTTATTGAGTCTTTCACAAAAAAAACGCTTGAGAAATTCGGCCTCAATTGTAAACATAAGCAGTATAGTCCTCACTTACAGTCTTTCTACACTAATTTTGAGCTGTATAACCATGAATTCCTAGTATCTGAAAGCAAATTCAAGTGAAAACACTCCCTAAAGCGCCCGGAGTTGTAAATATTTTCCGTTTTCTGGTCATTTCCCTGCTTTCCACAGGTAATGTCAGTGATTGAAAATGGCAGGGTATGTAGTAAGAACCTACTTACTTTTATTTCAAGTGCTTATTACAAGTTTTAAATCATTTCTGGAAACTCGAAATGCGTATTCTAAGAGTTATACCACAATTAGAGAGTTTTCTTACAAGTATGTACTGGAACCGTCAGGATATTAACTGATTCACCAAAAAGACGCTTGAGAAATTCGGCCTCAATTGTAAACATAAGCATTATAGACCTCACTTACAGTCTTTGTACACTAATTTTGAGCTGTATAAACATGAATTCCTAGTATTTGAAAGCAAATTCAAGTGAAAACGCTCGGTAAAGTGCCCGGACTTGTAAATATTTTCAGTTTTCTTGTCATTTCCCTGCTTTCCACGGGTAATGTCAGTGATTGAAAACGGCAGGGTATGTAGTAAGAACCCACTTACTTTTATTTCAAGGGCTTATTACAAGTTTTAAATAATTTCTGGAAACTCTAAATGTGTATTTTAAGAGTTATACTACAATTAGACAGTTACCTTAAAAGTATGTACTGGAACCGTCAGGATATTGACTGATTCACCAAAGTGACGCTCCAGAAATTCGTCCTCAATTGTAAACATAAGCAGTATAGTCCTCACTTACAGTCTTTCTACACTAATTTTGAGCTGTATAAACATGAATTCCTAGTATTTGAAAGCAAATTCAAGTGAAAACGCTCGATAAAGTGGCCGTATTTGTAAATATTATCAGATTTGTGGTCATTTCCCTGCTTTCCACGGGCAATGTCAGTGATTGAAAACGGCAGGGTATGTAGTAAGAACCTACTTACTTTTATTTCAAGGGCTTATTACAAGTTTTAAATAATTTCTGGAAACTCTAAATGCGTATTTTAAGAGTTATACTACAATTAGACAGTAATCTTAAAAGTATGTACTGGAACCGACAGGTTATTGAGTCTTTCACAAAAAAAACGCTTGAGAAATTCGGCCTCAATTGTAAACATAAGCAGTATAGTCCTCACTTACAGTCTTTCTACACTAATTTTGAGCTGTATAACCATGAATTCCTAGTATCTGAAAGCAAATTCAAGTGAAAACACTCCCTAAAGCGCCCGGAGTTGTAAATATTTTCCGTTTTCTGGTCATTTCCCTGCTTTCCACAGGTAATGTCAGTGATTGAAAATGGCAGGGTATGTAGTAAGAACCTACTTACTTTTATTTCAAGTGCTTATTACAAGTTTTAAATCATTTCTGGAAACTCGAAATGCGTATTCTAAGAGTTATACCACAATTAGAGAGTTTTCTTACAAGTATGTACTGGAACCGTCAGGATATTAACTGATTCACCAAAAAGACGCTTGAGAAATTCGGCCTCAATTGTAAACATAAGCATTATAGACCTCACTTACAGTCTTTGTACACTAATTTTGAGCTGTATAAACATGAATTCCTAGTATTTGAAAGCAAATTCAAGTGAAAACGCTCGGTAAAGTGCCCGGACTTGTAAATATTTTCAGTTTTCTTGTCATTTCCCTGCTTTCCACGGGTAATGTCAGTGATTGAAAACGGCAGGGTATGTAGTAAGAACCCACTTACTTTTATTTCAAGGGCTTATTACAAGTTTTAAATAATTTCTGGAAACTCTAAATGTGTATTTTAAGAGTTATACTACAATTAGACAGTTACCTTAAAAGTATGTACTGGAACCGTCAGGATATTGACTGATTCACCAAAGTGACGCTCCAGAAATTCGTCCTCAATTGTAAACATAAGCAGTATAGTCCTCACTTACAGTCTTTCTACACTAATTTTGAGCTTTATAAACATGAATTCCCAGGGATTTGAAAGCAAATTCAAGCGAAAACGCTCGCTAAAATGGCCGTATTTGTAAATATTATCAGATTTGTGGTCATTTCCCTGCTTTCCACGGGCAATGTCAGTGATTGAAAACGGCAGGGTATGTAGTAAGAACCTACTTACTTTTATTTCAAGGGCTTATTACAAGTTTTAAATAATTTCTGGAAACTCTAAATGCGTATTTTAAGAGTTATACTACAATTAGACAGTTATCTTAAAAGTATGTACTGGAACCGACAGGTTATTGACTCTTTCACCAAAAAGACGCTAGAGAAATTCGGCCTCAATTGTATACATAAGCAGTATAGTCCTCACTTACAGTCTTTCTACACTAATTTTGAGCTTTATAAACATGAATTCCCCAGGATTTGAAAGCAAATTCAAGTGAAAACGCTCGCTAAAATGGCCGTATTTGTAAATATTATCAGATTTGTGGTCATTTCCCTGATTTCCACAGCCAATGTCAGTGATTGAAAACTGCAGGGTATGTAGTAAGAACATACTTACTTTTATTTCAATTGCTTATTACAAGTTTTAAATCATTTTTGGAAACTCTAAATGCGTATTTTAAGAGTTATACCTCAATTAATGAGTTTTCTTACAAGTATGTACTGGAACCGTCAGGATATTAACTGATTCACGAAAAAGACGCTCGAGAAATTCGGCCTAAATTGTAAACATAAGCAGTATAGACCTCACTTACAGTGTTCGTACACTAATTTTGAGCTGTATAAACATGAATTCCTACTACTTGAAAGCAAATTCAAGTGAAAACGCTCACTAAAGTGGCCGTATTTGTAAATATTTTCAGTTTTCTGGTCATTTCCCTGCTTTCCACGGGTAATGTCAGTGATTGAAAACGGCAGGGTATGTAGTAAGAACCTACTTACTTTTATTTCAAGTGCTTATTACAAGTTTTAAATCATTTCTGGAAACTCTAAATGCGGATTTTAAGAGTTATACCACAATTAATGAGTTTTCTTACAAGTATGTACTGGAACCGTCAGGATATTAACTGATTCACCAAAAAGACGCTTGAGAAATTCGGCCTCAATTGTAAACATAAGCAGTGTAGACCTCACTTACAGTCTTTGTACACTAATTTTGAGCTGTATAAACATGAATTCCTAGTATTTGAAAGCAAATTCAAGTGAAAACGCTCGGTAAAGTGCCCGGACTTGTAAATATTTTCAGTTTTCTGGTCATTTCCCTGCTTTCCACGGGTAATGTCAGTGATTTAAAACGGCAGGGTATGTAGTAAGAACCTACTTACTTTTATTTCAAGGGCTTATTACAAGTTTTAAATAATTTCTGGAAACTCTAAATGTGTATTTTAAGAGTTATACTACAATTAGACAGTTATCTTAAAAGTATGTTTGGAACCGACAGGTTATTGACTCTTTCACCAAAAAGACGCTAGAGAAATTCAGCCTCAATTGTAAACATAAGCAGTATAGTCCTCACTTACAGTCTTTCTACACTAATTTTGAGCTGTATAAACATGAATTCCCAGGATTTGAAAGCAAATTCAAGTGAAAACGCTCGCTAAAGTGGCCGTATTTGTAAATATTATCAGATTTGTGGTCATTTCCCTGCTTTCCACAGGCAATGCCAGTGATTGAAAACTGCAGGGTATGTAGTAAGAACATACTTACTTTTATTTCAATTGCTTATTACAAGTTTTAAATCATTTCTGGAAACTCTAAATGCGTATTTTAAGAGTTATACCACAATTAATGAGTTTTCTTACAAGTATGTACTGGAACAGTCAGGATATTAACTGATTCACCAAAAAGACGCTTGAGAAATTCGGCCTCAATTGTAAACATAAGCATTATAGACCTCACTTACAGTCTTTGTACACTAATTTTGAGCTGTATAAACATGAATTCCTAGTATTTGAAAGCAAATTCAAGTGAAAACGCTCGGTAAAGTGCCCGGACTTGTAAATATTTTCAGTTTTCTTGTCATTTCCCTGCTTTCCACGGGTAATGTCAGTGATTGAAAACGGCAGGGGATGTAGTAAGAACCTACTTACTTTTATTTCAAGGGCTTATTACAAGTTTTAAATAATTTCTGGAAACTCTAAATGTGTATTTTAAGGGTTATACTACAATTAGACAGTTACCTTAAAAGTATGTACTGGAACCGTCAGGATATTGACTGATTCACCAAAGTGACGCTCCAGAAATTCGTCCTCAATTGTAAACATAAGCAGTATAGTCCTCACTTACAGTCTTTCTACACTAATTTTGAGCTGTATAAACATGAATTCCTAGTATTTGAAAGCAAATTCAAGTGAAAACGCTCGATAAAGTGGCCGTATTTGTAAATATTATCAGATTTGTGGTCATTTCCCTGCTTTCCACGGGCAATGTCAGTGATTGAAAACGGCAGGGTATGTAGTAAGAACCTACTTACTTTTATTTCAAGGGCTTATTACAAGTTTTAAATAATTTCTGGAAACTCTAAATGCGTATTTTAAGAGTTATACTACAATTAGACAGTTATCTTAAAAGTATGTACTGGAACCGACAGGTTATTGAGTCTTTCACAAAAAAAACGCTTGAGAAATTCGGCCTCAATTGTAAACATAAGCAGTATAGTCCTCACTTACAGTCTTTCTACACTAATTTTGAGCTGTATAACCATGAATTCCTAGTATCTGAAAGCAAATTCAAGTGAAAACACTCCCTAAAGCGCCCGGAGTTGTAAATATTTTCCGTTTTCTGGTCATTTCCCTGCTTTCCACAGGTAATGTCAGTGATTGAAAATGGCAGGGTATGTAGTAAGAACCTACTTACTTTTATTTCAAGTGCTTATTACAAGTTTTAAATCATTTCTGGAAACTCGAAATGCGTATTCTAAGAGTTATACCACAATTAGAGAGTTTTCTTACAAGTATGTACTGGAACCGTCAGGATATTAACTGATTCACCAAAAAGACGCTTGAGAAATTCGGCCTCAATTGTAAACATAAGCATTATAGACCTCACTTACAGTCTTTGTACACTAATTTTGAGCTGTATAAACATGAATTCCTAGTATTTGAAAGCAAATTCAAGTGAAAACGCTCGGTAAAGTGCCCGGACTTGTAAATATTTTCAGTTTTCTTGTCATTTCCCTGCTTTCCACGGGTAATGTCAGTGATTGAAAACGGCAGGGTATGTAGTAAGAACCCACTTACTTTTATTTCAAGGGCTTATTACAAGTTTTAAATAATTTCTGGAAACTCTAAATGTGTATTTTAAGAGTTATACTACAATTAGACAGTTACCTTAAAAGTATGTACTGGAACCGTCAGGATATTGACTGATTCACCAAAGTGACGCTCCAGAAATTCGTCCTCAATTGTAAACATAAGCAGTATAGTCCTCACTTACAGTCTTTCTACACTAATTTTGAGCTGTATAAACATGAATTCCTAGTATTTGAAAGCAAATTCAAGTGAAAACGCTCGATAAAGTGGCCGTATTTGTAAATATTATCAGATTTGTGGTCATTTCCCTGCTTTCCACGGGCAATGTCAGTGATTGAAAACGGCAGGGTATGTAGTAAGAACCTACTTACTTTTATTTCAAGGGCTTATTACAAGTTTTAAATAATTTCTGGAAACTCTAAATGCGTATTTTAAGAGTTATACTACAATTAGACAGTTATCTTAAAAGTATGTACTGGAACCGACAGGTTATTGAGTCTTTCACAAAAAAAACGCTTGAGAAATTCGGCCTCAATTGTAAACATAAGCAGTATAGTCCTCACTTACAGTCTTTCTACACTAATTTTGAGCTGTATAACCATGAATTCCTAGTATCTGAAAGCAAATTCAAGTGAAAACACTCCCTAAAGCGCCCGGAGTTGTAAATATTTTCCGTTTTCTGGTCATTTCCCTGCTTTCCACAGGTAATGTCAGTGATTGAAAATGGCAGGGTATGTAGTAAGAACCTACTTACTTTTATTTCAAGTGCTTATTACAAGTTTTAAATCATTTCTGGAAACTCGAAATGCGTATTCTAAGAGTTATACCACAATTAGAGAGTTTTCTTACAAGTATGTACTGGAACCGTCAGGATATTAACTGATTCACCAAAAAGACGCTTGAGAAATTCGGCCTCAATTGTAAACATAAGCATTATAGACCTCACTTACAGTCTTTGTACACTAATTTTGAGCTGTATAAACATGAATTCCTAGTATTTGAAAGCAAATTCAAGTGAAAACGCTCGGTAAAGTGCCCGGACTTGTAAATATTTTCAGTTTTCTTGTCATTTCCCTGCTTTCCACGGGTAATGTCAGTGATTGAAAACGGCAGGGTATGTAGTAAGAACCCACTTACTTTTATTTCAAGGGCTTATTACAAGTTTTAAATAATTTCTGGAAACTCTAAATGTGTATTTTAAGAGTTATACTACAATTAGACAGTTACCTTAAAAGTATGTACTGGAACCGTCAGGATATTGACTGATTCACCAAAGTGACGCTCCAGAAATTCGTCCTCAATTGTAAACATAAGCAGTATAGTCCTCACTTACAGTCTTTCTACACTAATTTTGAGCTGTATAAACATGAATTCCTAGTATTTGAAAGCAAATTCAAGTGAAAACGCTCGATAAAGTGGCCGTATTTGTAAATATTATCAGATTTGTGGTCATTTCCCTGCTTTCCACGGGCAATGTCAGTGATTGAAAACGGCAGGGTATGTAGTAAGAACCTACTTACTTTTATTTCAAGGGCTTATTACAAGTTTTAAATAATTTCTGGAAACTCTAAATGCGTATTTTAAGAGTTATACTACAATTAGACAGTAATCTTAAAAGTATGTACTGGAACCGACAGGTTATTGAGTCTTTCACAAAAAAAACGCTTGAGAAATTCGGCCTCAATTGTAAACATAAGCAGTATAGTCCTCACTTACAGTCTTTCTACACTAATTTTGAGCTGTATAACCATGAATTCCTAGTATCTGAAAGCAAATTCAAGTGAAAACACTCCCTAAAGCGCCCGGAGTTGTAAATATTTTCCGTTTTCTGGTCATTTCCCTGCTTTCCACAGGTAATGTCAGTGATTGAAAATGGCAGGGTATGTAGTAAGAACCTACTTACTTTTATTTCAAGTGCTTATTACAAGTTTTAAATCATTTCTGGAAACTCGAAATGCGTATTCTAAGAGTTATACCACAATTAGAGAGTTTTCTTACAAGTATGTACTGGAACCGTCAGGATATTAACTGATTCACCAAAAAGACGCTTGAGAAATTCGGCCTCAATTGTAAACATAAGCATTATAGACCTCACTTACAGTCTTTGTACACTAATTTTGAGCTGTATAAACATGAATTCCTAGTATTTGAAAGCAAATTCAAGTGAAAACGCTCGGTAAAGTGCCCGGACTTGTAAATATTTTCAGTTTTCTTGTCATTTCCCTGCTTTCCACGGGTAATGTCAGTGATTGAAAACGGCAGGGTATGTAGTAAGAACCCACTTACTTTTATTTCAAGGGCTTATTACAAGTTTTAAATAATTTCTGGAAACTCTAAATGTGTATTTTAAGAGTTATACTACAATTAGACAGTTACCTTAAAAGTATGTACTGGAACCGTCAGGATATTGACTGATTCACCAAAGTGACGCTCCAGAAATTCGTCCTCAATTGTAAACATAAGCAGTATAGTCCTCACTTACAGTCTTTCTACACTAATTTTGAGCTTTATAAACATGAATTCCCAGGGATTTGAAAGCAAATTCAAGCGAAAACGCTCGCTAAAATGGCCGTATTTGTAAATATTATCAGATTTGTGGTCATTTCCCTGCTTTCCACGGGCAATGTCAGTGATTGAAAACGGCAGGGTATGTAGTAAGAACCTACTTACTTTTATTTCAAGGGCTTATTACAAGTTTTAAATAATTTCTGGAAACTCTAAATGCGTATTTTAAGAGTTATACTACAATTAGACAGTTATCTTAAAAGTATGTACTGGAACCGACAGGTTATTGACTCTTTCACCAAAAAGACGCTAGAGAAATTCGGCCTCAATTGTATACATAAGCAGTATAGTCCTCACTTACAGTCTTTCTACACTAATTTTGAGCTTTATAAACATGAATTCCCCAGGATTTGAAAGCAAATTCAAGTGAAAACGCTCGCTAAAATGGCCGTATTTGTAAATATTATCAGATTTGTGGTCATTTCCCTGATTTCCACAGGCAATGTCAGTGATTGAAAACTGCAGGGTATGTAGTAAGAACATACTTACTTTTATTTCAATTGCTTATTACAAGTTTTAAATCATTTTTGGAAACTCTAAATGCGTATTTTAAGAGTTATACCTCAATTAATGAGTTTTCTTACAAGTATGTACTGGAACCGTCAGGATATTAACTGATTCACGAAAAAGACGCTCGAGAAATTCGGCCTAAATTGTAAACATAAGCAGTATAGACCTCACTTACAGTGTTCGTACACTAATTTTGAGCTGTATAAACATGAATTCCTACTACTTGAAAGCAAATTCAAGTGAAAACGCTCACTAAAGTGGCCGTATTTGTAAATATTTTCAGTTTTCTGGTCATTTCCCTGCTTTCCACGGGTAATGTCAGTGATTGAAAACGGCAGGGTATGTAGTAAGAACCTACTTACTTTTATTTCAAGTGCTTATTACAAGTTTTAAATCATTTCTGGAAACTCTAAATGCGGATTTTAAGAGTTATACCACAATTAATGAGTTTTCTTACAAGTATGTACTGGAACCGTCAGGATATTAACTGATTCACCAAAAAGACGCTTGAGAAATTCGGCCTCAATTGTAAACATAAGCAGTGTAGACCTCACTTACAGTCTTTGTACACTAATTTTGAGCTGTATAAACATGAATTCCTAGTATTTGAAAGCAAATTCAAGTGAAAACGCTCGGTAAAGTGCCCGGACTTGTAAATATTTTCAGTTTTCTGGTCATTTCCCTGCTTTCCACGGGTAATGTCAGTGATTTAAAACGGCAGGGTATGTAGTAAGAACCTACTTACTTTTATTTCAAGGGCTTATTACAAGTTTTAAATAATTTCTGGAAACTCTAAATGTGTATTTTAAGAGTTATACTACAATTAGACAGTTATCTTAAAAGTATGTTTGGAACCGACAGGTTATTGACTCTTTCACCAAAAAGACGCTAGAGAAATTCAGCCTCAATTGTAAACATAAGCAGTATAGTCCTCACTTACAGTCTTTCTACACTAATTTTGAGCTGTATAAACATGAATTCCCAGGATTTGAAAGCAAATTCAAGTGAAAACGCTCGCTAAAGTGGCCGTATTTGTAAATATTATCAGATTTGTGGTCATTTCCCTGCTTTCCACAGGCAATGCCAGTGATTGAAAACTGCAGGGTATGTAGTAAGAACATACTTACTTTTATTTCAATTGCTTATTACAAGTTTTAAATCATTTCTGGAAACTCTAAATGCGTATTTTAAGAGTTATACCACAATTAATGAGTTTTCTTACAAGTATGTACTGGAACCGTCAGGATATTAACTGATTCACGAAAAAGACGCTTGAGAAATTCGGCCTAAATTGTAAACATAAGTAGTATAGACCTCACTTACAGTGTTCGTACACTAATTTTGAGCTGTATAAACATGAATTCCTACTACTTGAAAGCAATTCAAGTGAAAACGCTCTCTAAAGTGGCCGTATTTGTAAATATTTTCAGTTTTCTGGTCATTTCCCTGCTTTCCACGGGTAATGTCAGTGATTGAAAACGGCAGGGTATGTAGTAAGAACCTACTTACTTTTATTTCAAGTGCTTATTACAAGTTTTAAATGATTTCTGCAAACTCTAAATGCGTATTTTAAGAGTTATACCACAATTAATGAGTTTTCTTACAAGTATGTACTGGAACCGTCAGGATATTAACTGATTCACCAAAAAGACGCTTGAGAAATTCGGCCTCAATTGTAAACATAAGCAGTGTAGACCTCACTTACAGTCTTTGTACACTAATTTTGAGCTGTATAAACATGAATTCCTAGTATGTGAAAGCAAATTCAAGTGAAAACGCTCGGTAAAGTGCCCGGACTTGTAAATATTTTCAGTTTTCTTGTCATTTCCCTGCTTTCCACGGGTAATGTCAGTGATTGAAAACGGCAGGGTATGTAGTAAGAACCTACTTACTTTTATTTCAAGGGCTTATTACAAGTTTTAAATAATTTCTGGAAACTCTACATGTGTATTTTAAGGGTTATACTACAATTAGACAGTTATCTTAAATGTATGTACTGGAACCGTCAGGATATTGACTGATTCACCAAAGTGACGCTCCCGAAATTCGGCCTCAATTGTAAACATAAGCAGTATACTCCTCACTTACAGTCTTTCTACACTAATTTTGAGCTGTATAAACATGAATTCCTAGTATTTGAAAGCAAATTCAAGTGAAAACGCTCGATAAAGTGGCCGTATTTGTAAATATTATCAGATTTGTGGTCATTTCCCTGCTTTCCACCGGCAATGTCAGTGATTGAAAACGGCAGGGTATGTAGTAAGAACCTACTTATTTTTATTTCAAGGGCTTATTACAAGTTTTAAATAATTTCTGGAAACTCTAAATGCGTATTTTAAGAGTTATACTACAATTAGACAGTTATCTTAAAAGTATGTACTGGAACCGACAGGTTATTGACTCTTTCACCAAAAAGACGCTAGAAAAATTCGGCCTCAATTGGAAACATAAGCAATATAGTCCTCACTTACAGTCTTTCTACACTAATTTTGAGCTGTATAAACATGAATTCTCCAGGATTTGGAAGCAAATTCAAGTGAAAAGGCTCGCTAAAATGGCTTTATTTGTAAAATTATCAGATTTGTGGTCATTTCCCTGCTTTCCACAGGCAATGTCAGTGATTGAAAACTGCAGGGTATGTAGTAAGAACATACTTACTTTTATTTCAATTGCTTCTTACAAGTTTTAAATCATTTTTGGAAACTCTAAATGCCTATTTTATGAGTTATACCACAATTAATGAGTTTTCTTAAAAGTATGTACTGGAACCGTCAGGATATTAACTGATTCACGAAAAAGACGCTCGAGAAATTCGGCCTAAATTGTAAACATAAGCAGTATAGACCTCACTTACAGTGTTCCTACACTAATTTTGAGCTGTATAAACATGAATTCCTAGTACTTGAAAGCAAATTCAAGTGAAAACCCTCGCTAAAGTGGCCGTATTTGTAAATATTTTCAGTTTT
The DNA here is from genome assembly GCF_964212035.1 of Myotis nattereri. Lineage (NCBI taxonomy): Eukaryota > Metazoa > Chordata > Mammalia > Chiroptera > Vespertilionidae > Myotis > Myotis nattereri. The sequence continues at coordinate 1,986,345 of NC_138083.1, forward strand.
CTGGTCATTTCCCTGCTTTCCACGGGTAATGTCAGTGATTGAAAACGGCAGGGTATGTAGTAAGAACCTACTTACTTTTATTTCAAGTGCTTATTACAAGTTTTAAATCATTTCTGGAAACTCTAAATGCGTATTTTAAGAGTTATACCACAATCAATGAGTTTTCTTACAAGTATGTACTGGAACCATCAGGATATTAACTGATTCACCAAAAAGACGCTTGAGAAATTCGGCCTCAATTGTAAACATAAGAAGTATAGACCTCACTTACAGTCTTTGTACACTAATTTTGAGCTGTATAAACATGAATTCCTAGTATTTGAAAGCAAATTCAAGTGAAAACGCTCGGTAAAGTGCCCGGACTTGTAAATATTTTCAGTTTTCTTGTCATTTCCCTGCTTTCCACGTGTAATGTCAGTGATTGAAAACGGCAGGGTATGTAGTAAGATACTACTTACTTTTATATCAAGTGCTTATTACAAGTTTTAAATAATTTCTGGAAGCTCTAAATGCGTATTTTAAGAGTTATACTACAATTAGACAGTTATCTTAAAAGTATGTCTGGAACCGACAGGTTATTGACTCTTTAACCAAAAAGACGCTAGAGAAATTCGGCCTCAATTGTAAACATAAGCAGTATAGTCCTCACTTACAGTCTTTCTACACTAATTTTGAGCTGTATAAACATGAATTCCCAGGATTTGAAAGCAAATTCAAGTGAAAACGCTCGCTAAAGTGGCCGTACTTGTAAATATTATCAGATTTGTGGTCATTTCCCTGCTTTCCACAGGCAATGTCAGTGATTGAAAACTGCAGGGTATGTAGTAAGAACATACTTACTTTTATTGCAATTGCTTATTACAAGTTTTAAATCATTTTTGGAAACTCTAAATGCGTATTTTAAGAGTTATACCACAATTAATGAGTTTTCTTACAAGTATGTACTGGAACCGTCAGGATATTAACTGATTCACGAAAAAGACGCTTGAGAAATTCGGCCTAAATTGTAAACATAAGCAGTATAGACCTCACTTACAGTGTTCGTACAGTAATTTTGAGCTGTATAAACATGAATTCCTAGTACTTGAAAGCAAATTCAAGTGAAAACGCTCGGTAAAGTGCCCGGAGTTGTAAATATTTTCAGTTTTCTGGTCATTTCCCTGCTTTCCACGGGTAATGTCAGTGATTGAAAACGGCAGGGTATGTAGTAAGATCCTACTTACTTTTATTTCAAGGGCTTATTACAAGTTTTAAATAATTTCTAAAAGCTCTAAATGCGTATTTTAAGAATTATACTACAATTAGACAGTTATCTTAAAAGTATGTACTGGAACCGACAGGTTATTGAGTCCTTCACAAAAAAAACGCTTGTGAAATTCGGCCTCAATTGTAAACATAAGCAGTATAGTCCTCACTTACAGTCTTTCTACACTAATTTTGAGCTGTATAACCATGAATTCCTAGTATTTGAAAGCAAAATCAAGTGAAAACACTCCCTAAAGTGCCCGCAGTTGTAAATATTTTCAGTTTTCTGGTCATTTCCCTGCTTTCCACAGGTAATGTCAGTGGTTGAAAATGGCAGGGTATGTAGTAAGAACCTACTTACTTTTATTTCAAGTGCTTATTACAAGTTTGAAATCATTTCTGGAAACTCTAAATGCGTATTCTAAGAGTTATACCACAATTAGAGAGTTTTCTTACAAGTATATACTGGAACCGTCAGGATATTGACTGATTCACCAAAAAGACGCTAGAGAAATTCGGCCTCAATTGGAAACATAAGCAATATAGTCCTCACAGTCTTTCTACACTAATTTTGAACTGTATAAACATGAATTCCTAGTATTTGAAAGCAAATTCAAGTGAAAACGCTCGGTAAAGTGCCAGGAGTTGTATATATTATTAGATTTGTGGTCATTTCAATGCTTTCCACGGGCAATGTCAGTGATTGAAAACTGCAGGCTATGTAGTAAGAACCTACTTACTTTTATTTCAAGTGCTTATTACAAGTTTTAAATCATTTTTGGAAACTCTAAATGCGTATTTTAAGAGTTATACCACAATTAGAGAGTTTTCTTGCAAGTATGTACTGGAACCGTCAGGATATTAACTGATTCACCAAAAAGACGCTCGACAAATTCGGCCTCAGTTGTAAACATAAGCAGTATAGTCCTCACTTACAGTCTTTCTACACTAATTTTGAGCTGTATAAACATGAATTCCTAGTATTTGAAAGCAAATTCAAGGGAAAACACTCCCTAAAGTGCCCGGAGTTGTAAACATTTTTTGTTTTCTAGTCATTTCCCTGCTTTCCACAGGTACTGTCAGTGATTGAAAATGGCAGGGTATGTAGTAAGAACCGACTTACTTTTATTTCAAGTGCGTATTACAAGTTTTAAATCATTTCTGGAAACTCTAAATTCGTATTCTAAGAGTTATACCACAATTAGAGAGTTTTCCTACAAGTATGTACTGGAACCGTCAGGATATTAACTGATTCACCAAAAAGACGCTTGAGAAATTCGGCCTAAATTGTAAACATAAGCAGTATAGACCTCACTTACAATCTTTGTACACTAATTTTGAGCTGTATAAACATGAATTCCTAGTACTTGAAAGCAAATTTAAGTGAAAACGCTCGGTAAAGTGCCCGGAGTTGTAAATATTTTCAGTTTTCTGGTCATTTCCCTGCTTTCCACGGGTAATGTCAGTGATTGAAAACGGCAGGGTATGTAGTAAGATCCTACTTACTTTTATTTCAAGGGCTTATTACAAGTTTTAAATAATTTCTAAAAGCTCTAAATGCGTATTTTAAGAATTATACTACAATTAGACAGTTATCTTAAAAGTATGTACTGGAACCGACAGGTTATTGAGTCCTTCACAAAAAAAACGCTTGTGAAATTCGGCCTCAATTGTAAACATAAGCAGTATAGTCCTCACTTACAGTCTTTCTACACTAATTTTGAGCTGTATAACCATGAATTCCTAGTATTTGAAAGCAAAATCAAGTGAAAACACTCCCTAAAGTGCCCGCAGTTGTAAATATTTTCAGTTTTCTGGTCATTTCCCTGCTTTCCACAGGTAATGTCAGTGGTTGAAAATGGCAGGGTTTGTAGTAAGAACCTACTTACTTTTATTTCAAGTGCTTATTACAAGTTTGAAATCATTTCTGGAAACTCTAAATGCGTATTCTAAGAGTTATACCACAATTAGAGAGTTTTCTTACAAGTATATACTGGAACCGTCAGGATATTGACTGATTCACCAAAAAGACGCTAGAGAAATTCGGCCTCAATTGGAAACATAAGCAATATAGTCCTCACAGTCTTTCTACACTAATTTTGAACTGTATAAACATGAATTCCTAGTATTTGAAAGCAAATTCAAGTGAAAACGCTCGGTAAAGTGCCAGGAGTTGTATATATTATTAGATTTGTGGTCATTTCAATGCTTTCCACGGGCAATGTCAGTGATTGAAAACTGCAGGCTATGTAGTAAGAACCTACTTACTTTTATTTCAAGTGCTTATTACAAGTTTTAAATCATTTTTGGAAACTCTAAATGCGTATTTTAAGAGTTATACCACAATTAGAGAGTTTTCTTGCAAGTATGTACTGGAACCGTCAGGATATTAACTGATTCACCAAAAAGACGCTCGACAAATTCGGCCTCAGTTGTAAACATAAGCAGTATAGTCCTCACTTACAGTCTTTCTACACTAATTTTGAGCTGTATAAACATGAATTCCTAGTATTTGAAAGCAAATTCAAGGGAAAACACTCCCTAAAGTGCCCGGAGTTGTAAACATTTTCTGTTTTCTAGTCATTTCCCTGCTTTCCACAGGTACTGTCAGTGATTGAAAATGGCAGGGTATGTAGTAAGAACCGACTTACTTTTATTTCAAGTGCGTATTACAAGTTTTAAATCATTTCTGGAAACTCTAAATTCGTATTCTAAGAGTTATACCACAATTAGAGAGTTTTCCTACAAGTATGTACTGGAACCGTCAGGATATTAACTGATTCACCAAAAAGACGCTTGAGAAATTCGGCCTAAATTGTAAACATAAGCAGTATAGACCTCACTTACAATCTTTGTACACTAATTTTGAGCTGTATAAACATGAATTCCTAGTACTTGAAAGCAAATTTAAGTGAAAACGCTCGGTAAAGTGCCCGGAGTTGTAAATATTTTCAGTTTTCTTGTCATTTCCCTGCTTTCCACGGGTAATGTCAGTGATTGAATACGCCAGGGTATGTAGTAATAATCTACTTACTTTCATTTCAAGTGTTTGTTACAGGATTTTAATCATTCCTGGAAACTCTAAATGCGTATTTTAAGAGTTGTACCACAATTAGACAATTTTCTTACAAGTATGTACTGGAACGGTCAGGATATTAACTGATTCACCAAAAAGACGCTCGAGAAATTCGGCCTCAGTTGTAAACATAAGCAGTATAGTCCTCACTTACAGACTTCCTACACTATTTTGAGCTGTATAACCATGAATTCCTAGTATTTGAAAGCAAATTCAAGTGAAAACGCTCGCTAAAGTGGCCGTAGTTTTAAATATTATCAGTTTTCTGGTCATTTCTTTGGTTTCCACACGTAATATCAGTGATTGAAAACTGCAAGGTATGTAGTAAGAACCTACTTACTTTTATTTCAAGTGCTTATTACAAGTTTTAAATCATTTCTGGAAACTCTAAATGCGTATTTTAAGAGTTATACCACAATTAGAGAGTTTTCTTACAAGTATGTACTGGAACCGTCACGATATTAACTGATTCACCAAAAAGACGTTCGAGAAATTCGGCCTCAATTGTAAACATAAGCAGTATAGTCCTCACTTACAGACTTCCTACACTATTTTGAGCTGTATAAACATGAATTCCTAGTATTTGAAAGCAAATTCAAGTGAAAACGCTCGCTAAAGTGGCCGTAGTTTTAAATATTATCAGTTTTCTGGTCATTTCCCTGGTTTCCACACGTAATATCAGTGATTGAAAACGGCAGGGTATGTAGTAAGAACCTACTTACTTTTATTTCAAGGGCTTATTACAAGTTTTAAATAATTTCTGGAAGCTCTAAATGTGTATTTTAACACTTATACTACAATTAGACAGTTGTCTTAAAAGAATGTCTGGAACCGACAGGTTATTGACTCTTTCACCAAAAAGACGCTAGTGAAATTCGGCCTCAATTGTAAACATAAGCAGTATAGTCCTCACTTACAGTCCTTCTACACTAATTTTGACCTGTATAAACATGAATTCCCAGGATTTGAAAGCAAATTCAAGTGAAAACGCTCGCTAAAGTGGCCGTATTTGTAAATATTATCAGATTTGTGGTCATTTCCCTGCTTTCCACAGGCAATGTCAGTTATTGAAAACTGCAGGGTATGTAGTAAGAACATACTTACTTTTATTTCAAGTGCTTATAACAAGTTTTAAATAATTTCTGGAAACTCTAAATGCGTATTTTAAGAGTTATACCACAATTAATGAGTTTTCTTACAAGTATGTACTGGAACCGTCAGGATATTAACTGATTCACGAAAAAGACGCTTGAGAAATTCGGCCTCAATTGTAAACATAAGAAGTATAGACCTAACTTACAGTCTTTGTACACTAATTTTGACCTGTATAAACATGAATTCCCCAGGATTTGAAAGCAAATTCAAGTGAAAACGCTCGCTAAAGTGGCCGTATTTGTAAATATTTTCAGTTTTCTGTTCATTTCCCTGCTTTCCACGGGTAATGTCAGTGATTGAAAACGGCAGGGTATGTAGTAAGAACATACTTACTTTTATTTCAAGTGCTTATAACAAGTTTTAAATAATTTCTGGAAACTCTAAATGCGTATTTTAAGAGTTATACCACAATTAATGAGTTTTCTTACAAGTATGTACTGGAACCGTCAGGACATTAACTGATTCACCAAAAAGACGCTTGAGAAATTCGGCCTCAATTGTAAACATAAGAAGTATAGACCTCACAGTCTTTGTACACTAATTTTGAGCTGTATAAACATGAATTCCTAGTATTTGAAAGCAAATTCAAGTGAAAACGCTCGGTAAAGTGCCCGGACTTGTAAATATTTTCAGTTTTCTTGTCATTTCCCTGCTTTCCACGCGTAATGTCAGTGATTGAAAACGGCAGGGTATGTAGTAAGATCCTACTTACTTTTATATCAAGGGCTTATTACAAGTTTTAAATAATTTCTGGAAGCTCTAAATGCGTATTTTAAGAGTTATACTACAATTAGAAAGTTATCTTAAAAGTATGTCTGGAACCGACAGGTTATTGACTCTTTCACCAAAAAGACGCTAGAGAAATTCGGCCTCAATTGTAAACATAAGCAGTATAGTCCTCACTTACAGTCTTTCTACACTAATTTTGAGCTGTATAAACATGAATTCCCAGGATTTGAAAGAAAATTCAAGTGAAAACGCTCGCTAAAGTGGCCGTACTTGTAAATATTATCAGATTTGTGGTCATTTCCCTGCTTTCCACAGGCAATGTCAGTGATTGAAAACTGCAGGGTATGTAGTAAGAACATACTTACTTTTATTTCAATTGCTTATTACAAGTTTTAAATCATTTTTGGAAACTCTAAATGCGTATTTTAAGAGTTATACCACAATTAAGGAGTTTTCTTACAAGTATGTACTGGAACCGTCAGGATATTAACTGATTCACGAAAAAGACGCTCGAGAAATTCGGCCTAAATTGTAAACATAAGCAGTATAGACCTCACTTACAGTGTTCGTACACTAATTTTGAACTGTATAAACATGAATTCCTAGTACTTGAAAGCAAATTCAAGTGAAAACGCTCGGTAAAGTGCCCGGAGTTGTAAATATTTTCAGTTTTCTGGTCATTTACCCGGTTTCCACAGGTAATGTCAGTGATTGAAAACGGCAGGGTATGTAGTAAGATCCTACTTACTTTTATTTCAAGGGCTTATTACAAGTTTTAAATAATTTCTGGAAGCTCTAAATGCGTATTTTAAGAGTTATACTACAATTAGACAGTTATCTTAAAAGTATGTACTGGAACCGACAGGTTATTGAGTCCTTCACAAAAAAAACGCTTGTGAAATTCGGCCTCAATTGTAAACATAAGCAGTATAGTCCTCACTTACAGTCTTTCTACACTAATTTTGAGCTGTATAACCATGAATTCCTAGTATTCGAAAGCAAATTCAAGTGAAAACACTCCCTAAAGTGCCCGCAGTTGTAAATATTTTCAGTTTTCTGGTCATTTCCCTGCTTTCCACAGGTAATGTCAGTGGTTGAAAATGGCAGGGTATGTAGTAAGAACCTACTTACTTTTATTTCAAGTGCTTATTACAAGTTTGAAATCATTTCTGGAAACTCTAAATGCGTATTCTAAGAGTTATACCACAATTAGAGAGTTTTCTTACAAGTATATACGGGAACCATCAGGATATTGACTGATTCACCAAAAAGACGCTAGACAAATTCGGCCTCAATTGGAAACATAAGCAATATAGTCCTCACAGTCTTTCTACACTAATTTTGAACTGTATAAACATGAATTCCTAGTATTTGAAAGCAAATTCAAGTGAAAACGCTCGGTAAAGTGCCCGGAGTTGTATATATTATTAGATTTGTGGTCATTTCAATGCTTTCCACGGGCAATGTCAGTGATTGAAAACTGCAGGGTATGTAGTAAGAACCTACTTACTTTTATTTCAAGTGCTTATTACAAGTTTTAAATCATTTTTGGAAACTCTAAATGCGTATTTTAAGAGTTATACCACAATTAGAGAGTTTTCTTGCAAGTATGTACTGGAACCGTCAGGATATTAACTGATTCACCAAAAAGACGCTCGAGAAATTCGGCCTCAGTTGTAAACATAAGCAGTATAGTCCTCACTTACAGTCTTTCTACACTAACTTTGAGCTGTAAAAACATGAATTCCTAGTATTTGAAAGCAAATTCAAGTGAAAACACTCCCTAAAGTGCCCGGAGTTGTAAACATTTTCTGTTTTCTGGTCATTTCCCTGCTTTCCACAGGTAATGTCAGTGATTGAAAATGGCAGGGTATGTAGTAAGAACCTACTTACTTTTATTTCAAGTGCGTATTACAAGTTTTAAATCATTTCTGGAAACTCTAAATGCGTATTCTAAGAGTTATACCACAATTAGAGAGTTTTCCTACAAGTATGTACTGGAACCGTCAGGATATTAACTGATTCACCAAAAAGACGCTTGAGAAATTCGGCCTAAATTGTAAACATAAGCAGTATAGACCTCACTTACAATCTTTGTACACTAATTTTGAGCTGTATAAACATGAATTCCTAGTTTGTGAAAGCAAATTCAAGTGAAAACGCTCGCTAAAGTGGCCGTAGTTTTAAATATTATCAGTTTTCTGGTCATTTCCCTGGTTTCCACACGTAATATCAGTGATTGAAAACGGCAGGGTATGTAGTAAGAACCTACTTACTTTTATTTCAAGTGCTTATTACAAGTTTTAAATCTTTCTGGAAACTCAAAATGCGTATTTTAAGAGTTATACCACAATTAGAGAGTTTTCTTACAAGTATGTACTGGAACCGTCACGATATTAACTGATTCACCAAAAAGACGTTCGAGAAATTCGGCCTCAATTGTAAACATAAGCAGTATAGTCCTCACTTACAGACTTCCTACACTAATTTTGAGCTCTATAAACATGAATTCCTAGTATTTGAAAGCAAATTCAAGTGAAAACACTCCCTAAAGTGCCCGGAGTTGTAAATATTTTCAGTTTTCTGGTCATTTCCCTGCTTTCCACGGGTAATGTCAGTGATTGAAAACAGCAGGATATGTAGTAATAATCTACTTACTTTTATTTCAAATGTTTATTACACGATTTTAATCATTCCTGGAAACTCTAAGTTCGTTTTATAAGAGTTATACCACAATTAGAGAGTTTTCCCACAAGTATGTACTGGAACCGTCAGGATATTAACTGATTCACCAAAAAGACGCTCGAGAAATTCGGCCTCAATTGTAAACATAAGCAGTATAGTCCTCACTTACAGTCTTTCTACACTAATTTTGACCTGTATAAACATGAATTCCCAGGATTTGAACGCAAATTCAAGTGAAAACGCTCGCTAAAGTGGCCGTATTTGTAAATATTATCAGATTTGTGGTCATTTCCCTGCTTTCCACAGGCAATGCCAGTGATTGAAAACTGCAGGGTATGTAGTAAGAACATACTTACTTTTATTTCAATTGCTTATTACAAGTTTTAAATCATTTTTGGAAACTCTAAATGCGTATTTTAAGAGTTATACCACAATTAATGAGTTTTCTTACAAGTATGTACTGGAACCGTCAGGATATTAACTGATTCACCAAAAAGACGCTTGAGAAATTCGGCCTCAATTGTAAACATAAGCAGTATAGACCTCACTTACAGTGTTCGTACACTAATTTTGAGCTGTATAAACATGAATTCCTAGTACTTGAAAGCAAATTCAAGTGAAAACGCTCGGTAAAGTGCCCGGAGTTGTAAATATTTTCAGTTTTCTGGTCATTTCCCTGCGTTCCACGGGTAATGTCAGTGATTGAAAACGGCAGGGTATGTAGTAAGATCCTACTTACTTTTATTTCAAGGGCTTATTACAAGTTTTAAATAATTTCTGGAAACTCTAAATGCGTATTTTAAGAGTTATACTACAATTAGACCCTTTCTTAAAAGTATGTACTGGAACCGACAGGTTATTGACTCTTTCACCAAAAAGACGCTAGAGAAATTCGGCCTCAATTGTAAACATAAGCAGTATAGTCCTCACTTACAGTCTTTCTACACTAATTTTGAGCTTCATAAACATGAATTCCCCAGGATTTGAAAGCAAATTCAAGTGAAAACGCTCGCTAAAGTGGCCGTATTTGTAAATATTTTCAGTTTTCTGTTCATTTTCCTGCTTTCCACGGGTAATGTCAGTGATTGAAAACGGCAGGGTATGTAGTAAGAACCTACTTACTTTTATTTCAAGTGCTTATTACAAGTTTTAAATCATTTCTGGAAACTCGAAATGCGTATTCTAATAGTTATACCACAATTAGAGAGTTTTCTTACAAGTATGTACTGGAACCGTCAGGATATTAACTGATTCACCAAAAAGACGCTAGAGAAATTCGGCCTCAATTGTAAACATAAGCAGTATAGACCTCACTTACAGTCTTTGTACACTAATTTTGAGCTGTATAAACATGAATTCCTAGTATTTGAAAGCAAATTCAAGTGAAAACGCTCGGTAAAGTGCCCGGACTTGTAAATATTTTCAGTTTTCTTGTCATTTCCCTGCTTTCCACGGGTAATGTCAGTGATTGAAAACGGCAGGGTATGTAGTAAGAACCTACTTACTTTTATTTCAAGGGCTTATTACAAGTTTTAAATAATTTCTGGAAACTCTAAATGTGTATTTTAAGAGTTATACTACAATTAGACAGTTACCTTAAAAGTATGTACTGGAACCGTCAGGATATTGACTGATTCACCAAAGTGACGCTCCAGAAATTCGTCCTCAATTGTAAACATAAGCAGTATAGTCCTCACTTACAGTCTTTCTACACTAATTTTGAGCTGTATAAACATGAATTCCCCAGGATTTGAAAGCAAATTCAAGTGAAAACGTTCGCTAAAGTGGCCGTATTTGTAAATATTTTCAGTTTTCTGTTCATTTCCCTGCTTTCCACGGGTAATGTCAGTGATTGAAAACGGCAGGGTATGTAGTAAGAACCTACTTACTTTTATTTCAAGTGCTTATTACAAGTTTTAAATCATTTCTGGAAAATCTGAATGCGTATTTTAAGAGTTATACCACAATTAATGAGTTTTCTTACAAGTATGTACTGGATCCGTCAGGATATTAACTGATTCATCAAAAAGACGCTTGAGAAATTCGGCCTCAATTGTAAACATAAGCAGTATAGACCTCACTTACAGTCTTTGTACACTAATTTTGAGCTGTATAAACATGAATTCCTAGTATTTGAAAGCAAATTCAAGTGAAAACGCTCGGTAAAGTGCCCGGACTTGTAAATATTTTCAGTTTTCTTGTCATTTCCCTGCTTTCCACGGGTAATGGCAGTGATTGAAAACGGCAGGGTATGTAGTAAGATCCTACTTACTTTTATATCAAGGGCTTATTACAAGTTTTAAATAATTTCTGGAAGCTCTAAATGCGTATTTTAAGAGTTATACTACAATTAGACAGTTATCTTAAAAGTATGTACTGGAACCGACAGGTTATTGACTCTTTCACCAAAAAGACTCTAGAGAAATTCGGCCTCAATTGTAAACATAAGCAATATAGTCTTCACTTCCAGTCTTTCTACACTAATTTTGAGCTGTATAACTATGAATTCCTAGTATTTGAAAGCAAATTCAAGTGAAAACACTCCCTAAAGTGCCCGGAGTTGTAAATATTTTCAGTTTTCTGGTCATTTCCCTGCTTTCCACGGGTAATGTCAGTGATTGAAAACAGCAGGATATGTAGTAATAATCTACTTACTTTTATTTCAAATGTTTATTACACGATTTTAATCATTCCTGGAAACTCTAAGTTCGTTTTATAAGAGTTATACCACAATTAGAGAGTTTTCCCACAAGTATGTACTGGAACCGTCAGGATATTAACTGATTCACCAAAAAGACGCTCGAGAAATTCGGCCTCAATTGTAAACATAAGCAGTATAGTCCTCACTTACAGTCTTTCTACACTAATTTTGAGCTGTATAAACATGAATTCCCAGGATTTGAACGCAAATTCAAGTGAAAACGCTCGCGAAAGTGGCCGTATTTGTAAATATTATCAGATTTGTGGTCATTTCCCTGCTTTCCACAGGCAATGCCAGTGATTGAAAACTGCAGGGTATGTAGTAAGAACATACTTACTTTTATTTCAATTGCTTATTACAAGTTTTAAATCATTTTTGGAAACTCTAAATGCGTATTTTAAGAGTTATACCACAATTAATGAGTTTTCTTACAAGTATGTACTGGAACCGTCAGGATATTAACTTATTCACGAAAAAGACGCTTGAGAAATTCAGCCTCAATTGTAAACATAAGCAGTATAGACCTCACTTACAGTGTTCGTACACTAATTTTGAGCTGTATAAACATGAATTCCTAGTACTTGAAAGCAAATTCAAGTGAAAACGCTCGGTAAAGTGCCCGGAGTTGTAAATATTTTCAGTATTCTGGTCATTTCCCTGCGTTCCACGGGTAATGTCAGTGATTGAAAACGGCAGGGTATGTAGTAAGATCCTACTTACTTTTATTTCAAGGGCTTATTACAAGTTTTAAATAATTTCTGGAAACTCTAAATGCGTATTTTAAGAGTTATACTACAATTAGACAGTTATCTTAAAAGTATGTACTGGAACCGACAGGTTATTGAGTCTTTCACAAAAAAAACGCTTGAGAAATTCGGCCTCAATTGTAAACATAAGCAGTATAGTCCTCACTTACAGTCTTTCTACACTAATTTTGAGCTGTATAACCATGAATTCCTAGTATCTGAAAGCAAATTCAAGTGAAAACACTCCCTAAAGCGCCCGGAGTTGTAAATATTTTCCGTTTTCTGGTCATTTCCCTGCTTTCCACAGGTAATGTCAGTGATTGAAAATGGCAGGGTATGTAGTAAGAACCTACTTACTTTTATTTCAAGTGCTTATTACAAGTTTGAAATCATTTCTGGAAACTCTAAATGCGTATTCTAAGAGTTATACCACAATTAGAGAGTTTTCTTACAAGTATGTACTGGAACCGTCAGGATATTAACTGATTCACCAAAAAGACGCTTGAGAAATTCGGCCTCAATTGTAAACATAAGCATTATAGACCTCACTTACAGTCTTTGTACACTAATTTTGAGCTGTATAAACATGAATTCCTAGTATTTGAAAGCAAATTCAAGTGAAAACGCTCGGTAAAGTGCCCGGACTTGTAAATATTTTCAGTTTTCTTGGCATTTCCCTGCTTTCACGGGTAATGTCAGTGATTGAAAACGGCAGGGTATGTAGTAAGAACCTACTTACTTTTATTTCAAGGGCTTATTACAAGTTTTAAATAATTTCTGGAAACTCTAAATGTGTATTTTAAGAGTTATACTACAATTAGACAGTTACCTTAAAAGTATGTACTGGAACCGTCAGGATATTGACTGATTCAGCAAAGTGACGCTCCAGAAATTCGTCCTCAATTGTAAACATAAGCAGTATAGTCCTCACTTACAGTCTTTCTACACTAATTTTGAGCTGTATAAACATGAATTCCTAGTATTTGAAAGCAAATTCAAGTGAAAACGCTCGATAAAGTGGCCGTATTTGTAAATATTATCAGATTTGTGGTCATTTCCCTGCTTTCCACGGGCAATGTCAGTGATTGAAAACGGCAGGGTATGTAGTAAGAACCTACTTACTTTTATTTCAAGGGCTTATTACAAGTTTGAAATAATTTCTGGAAACTCTAAATGCGTATTTTAAGAGTTATACTACAATTAGACAGTTATCTTAAAAGTATGTACTGGAACCGACAGGTTATTGACTCTTTCACCAAAAAGACGCTAGAGAAATTCGGCCTCAATTGTAAACATAAGCAGTATAGTCCTCACTTACAGTCTTTCTACACTAATTTTGAGCTTTATAAACATGGATTCCCCAGGATTTGAAAGCAAATTCAAGTGAAAACGCTCGCTAAAATGGCCGTATTTGTAAATATTATCAGATTTGTGGTCATTTCCCTGATTTCCACAGGCAATGTCAGTGATTGAAAACTGCAGGGTATGTAGTAAGAACATACTTACTTTTATTTCAATTGCTTATTACAAGTTTTAAATAATTTTTGGAAACTCTAAATGCGTATTTTAAGAGTTATACCTCAATTAATGAGTTTTCTTACAAGTATGTACTGGAACCGTCAGGATATTAACTGATTCACGAAAAAGACGCTCGAGAAATTCGGCCTAAATTGTAAACATAAGCAGTATAGACCTCACTTACAGTGTTCGTACACTAATTTTGAGCTGTATAAACATGAATTCCTACTACTTGAAAGCGAATTCAAGTGAAAACGCTCACTAAAGTGGCCGTATTTGTAAATATTTTCAGTTTTCTGGTCATTTCCCTGCTTTCCACGGGTAATGTCAGTGATTGAAAACGGCAGGGTATGTAGTAAGAACCTACTTACTTTTATTTCAAGTGCTTATTACAAGTTTTAAATCATTTCTGGAAACTCTAAATGCGGATTTTAAGAGTTATACCACAATTAATGAGTTTTCTTACAAGTATGTACTGGAACCGTCAGGATATTAACTGATTCACCAAAAAGACGCTTGAGAAATTCGGCCTCAATTGTAAACATAAGCAGGGTAGACCTCACTTACAGTCTTTGTACACTAATTTTGAGCTGTATAAACATGAATTCCTAGTATTTGAAAGCAAATTCAAGTGAAAACGCTCGATAAAGTGGCCGTATTTGTAAATATTATCAGATTTGTGGTCATTTCCCTGCTTTCCACGGGCAATGTCAGTGATTGAAAACGGCAGGGTATGTAGTAAGAACCTACTTACTTTTATTTCAAGGGCTTATTACAAGTTTGAAATAATTTCTGGAAACTCTAAATGCGTATTTTAAGAGTTATACTACAATTAGACCCTTTCTTAAAAGTATGTACTGGAACCGACAGGTTATTGACTCTTTCACCAAAAAGACGCTAGAGAAATTCGGCCTCAATTGTAAACATAAGCAGTATAGTCCTCACTTACAGTCTTTCTACACTAATTTTGAGCTGTATAAACATGAATTCCCCAGGATTTGAAAGCAAATTCAAGTGAAAACGCTCGCTAAAGTGGCCGTATTTGTAAATATTTTCAGTTTTCTGTTCATTTTCCTGCTTTCCACGGGTAATGTCAGTGATTGAAAACGGCAGGGTATGTAGTAAGAACCTACTTACTTTTATTTCAAGTGCTTATTACAAGTTTTAAATCATTTCTGGAAACTCGAAATGCGTATTCTAAGAGTTATACCACAATTAGAGAGTTTTCTTACAAGTATGTACTGGAACCGTCAGGATATTAACTGATTCACCAAAAAGACGCTAGAGAAATTCGGCCTCAATTGTAAACATAAGCAGTATAGTCCTCACTTACAGTCTTTGTACACTAATTTTGAGCTGTATAAACATGAATTCCTAGTATTTGAAAGCAAATTCAAGTGAAAACGCTCGGTAAAGTGCCCGGACTTGTAAATATTTTCAGTTTTCTGGTCATTTCCCTGTATTCCACGGGTAATGTCAGTGATTTAAAACGGCAGGGTATGTAGTAAGAACCTACTTACTTTTATTTCAAGGGCTTATTACAAGTTTTAAATAATTTCTGGAAACTCTAAATGTGTATTTTAAGAGTTATACTACAATTAGACAGTTATCTTAAAAGTATGTTTGGAACCGACAGGTTATTGACTCTTTCACCAAAAAGACGCTAGAGAAATTCAGCCTCAATTGTAAACATAAGCAGTATAGTCCTCACTTACAGTCTTTCTACACTAATTTTGAGCTGTATAAACATGAATTCCCAGGATTTGAAAGCAAATTCAAGTGAAAACGCTCGCTAAAGTGGCCGTATTTGTAAATATTATCAGATTTGTGGTCATTTCCCTGCTTTCCACAGGCAATGCCAGTGATTGAAAACTGCAGGGTATGTAGTAGGAACATACTTACTTTTATTTCAATTGCTTATTACAAGTTTTAAATCATTTTTGGAAACTCTAAATGCGTATTTTAAGAGTTATACCACAATTAATGAGTTTTCTTACAAGTATGTACTGGAACCGTCAGGATATTAACAGATTCACGAAAAAGACGCTTGAGAAATTCGGCCTCAATTGTAAACATAAGCAGTATAGACCTCACTTACAATCTTTGTACACTAATTTTGAGCTATATAAACATGAATTCCTAGTACTTGAAAGCAAATTCAAGTGAAAACGCTCGGTAAAGTGCCCGGAGTTGTAAATATTTTCAGTTTTCTGGTCATTTCCCCGCGTTCCACGGGTAATGTCAGTGAATGAAAACGGCAGGGTATGTAGTAAGATCCTACTTACTTTTATTTCAAGGGCTTATTACAAGTTTTAAATAATTTCTGGAAACTCTAAACGCGTATTTTAAGAGTTATACTACAATTAGACAGTTATCTTAAAAGTATGTACTGGAACCGACAGGTTATTGAGTCTTTCACAAAAAAAACGATTGAGAAATTCGGCCTCAATTGTAAACATAAGCAGTATAGTCCTCACTTACAGTCTTTCTACACTAATTTTGAGCTGTATAACCATGAATTCCTAGTATTTGAAAGCAAATTCAAGTGAAAACACTCACTAAAGTGCCCGGAGTTGTAAATATTTTCTGTTTTCTGGTCATTTCCCTGCTTTCCACAGGTCATGTCAGTGATTGAAAATGGCAGGGTATGTAGTAAGAACCTACTTACTTTTATTTCAAGTGCTTATTACAACTTTTAAATCATTTCTGGAAACTCGAAATGCGTATTCTAAGAGTTATACCACAATTAGACAGTTTTCTTACAAGTATGTACTGGAACCGTCAGGATATTAACTGATTCACCAAAAAGACGCTTGAGAAATTCGGCCTCAATTGTAAACATAAGCATTATAGACCTCACTTACAGTCTTTGTACACTAATTTTGAGCTGTATAAACATGAATTCCTAGTATTTGAAAGCAAATTCAAGTGAAAACGCTCGGTAAAGTGCCCGGACTTGTAAATATTTTCAGTTTTCTTGTCATTTCCCTGCTTTCCACGGGTAATGTCAGTGATTGAAAACGGCAGGGTATGTAGTAAGAACCTACTTACTTTTATTTCAAGGGCTTATTACAAGTTTTAAATAATTTCTGGAAACTCTAAATGTGTATTTTAAGAGTTATACTACAATTAGACAGTTACCTTGAAAGTATGTACTGGAACCGTCAGGATATTGACTGATTCAGCAAAGTGACGCTCCAGAAATTCGTCCTCAATTGTAAACATAAGCAGTATAGTCCTCACTTACAGTCTTTCTACACTAATTTTGAGCTGTATAAACATGAATTCCTAGTATTTGAAAGCAAATTCAAGTGAAAACGCTTGATAAAGTGGCCGTATTTGTAAATATTATCAGATTTGTGGTCATTTCCCTGCTTTCCACGGGCAATGTCAGTGATTGAAAATGGCAGGGTATGTAGTAAGAACCTACTTACTTTTATTTCAAGTGCTTATTACAAGTTTTAAATAATTTCTGGAAACTCTAAATGCGTATTTTAAGAGTTATACTACAATTAGACAGTTATCTTAAAAGTATGTACTGGAACCGACAGGTTATTGACTCTTTCACCAAAAAGACGCTAGAGAAATTCGGCCTCAATTGTAAACATAAGCAGTATAGTCCTCACTTACAGTCTTTCTACACTAATTTTGAGCTTTATAAACATGAATTCCCAGGGATTTGAAAGCAAATTCAAGCGAAAACGCTCGCTAAAATGGCCGTATTTGTAAATATTATCAGATTTGTGGTCATTTCCCTGATTTCCACAGGCAATGTCAGTGATTGAAAACTGCAGGGTATGTAGTAAGAACATACTTACTTTTATTTCAATTGCTTATTACAAGTTTTAAATCATTTTTGGAAACTCTAAATGCGTATTTTAAGAGTTATACCACAATTAATGAGTTTTCTTACAAGTATGTACTGGAACCATCAGGATATTAACTGATTCACGAAAAAGACGCTTGAGAAATTCGGCCTAAATTGTAAACATAAGCAGTATAGACCTCACTTACAGTGTTCGTACACTAATTTTGAGCTGTATAAACATGAATTCCTACTACTTGAAAGCAAATTCAAGTGAAAACGCTCACTAAAGTGGCCGTATTTGTAAATATTTTCAGTTTTCTGGTCATTTCCCTGCTTTCCACACGTAATATCAGTGATTGAAAACGGCAGGGTATGTAGTAAGAACCTACTTACTTTTATTTCAAGTGCTTATTACAAGTTTTAAATCTTTCTGGAAACTCAAAATGCGTATTTTAAGAGTTATACCACAATTAGAGAGTTTTCTTACAAGTATGTACTGGAACCGTCACGATATTAACTGATTCACCAAAAAGACGTTCGAGAAATTCGGCCTCAATTGTAAACATAAGCAGTATAGTCCTCACTTACAGACTTCCTACACTAATTTTGAGCTCTATAAACATGAATTCCTAGTATTTGAAAGCAAATTCAAGTGAAAACACTCCCTAAAGTGCCCGGAGTTGTAAATATTTTCAGTTTTCTGGTCATTTCCCTGCTTTCCACGGGTAATGTCAGTGATTGAAAACAGCAGGATATGTAGTAATAATCTACTTACTTTTATTTCAAATGTTTATTACACGATTTTAATCATTCCTGGAAACTCTAAGTTCGTTTTATAAGAGTTATACCACAATTAGAGAGTTTTCCCACAAGTATGTACTGGAACCGTCAGGATATTAACTGATTCACCAAAAAGACGCTCGAGAAATTCGGCCTCAATTGTAAACATAAGCAGTATAGTCCTCACTTACAGTCTTTCTACACTAATTTTGACCTGTATAAACATGAATTCCCAGGATTTGAACGCAAATTCAAGTGAAAACGCTCGCTAAAGTGGCCGTATTTGTAAATATTATCAGATTTGTGGTCATTTCCCTGCTTTCCACAGGCAATGCCAGTGATTGAAAACTGCAGGGTATGTAGTAAGAACATACTTACTTTTATTTCAATTGCTTATTACAAGTTTTAAATCATTTTTGGAAACTCTAAATGCGTATTTTAAGAGTTATACCACAATTAATGAGTTTTCTTACAAGTATGTACTGGAACCGTCAGGATATTAACTGATTCACGAAAAAGACGCTTGAGAAATTCGGCCTCAATTGTAAACATAAGCAGTATAGACCTCACTTACAGTGTTCGTACACTAATTTTGAGCTGTATAAACATGAATTCCTAGTACTTGAAAGCAAATTCAAGTGAAAACGCTCGGTAAAGTGCCCGGAGTTGTAAATATTTTCAGTTTTCTGGTCATTTCCCTGCGTTCCACGGGTAATGTCAGTGATTGAAAACGGCAGGGTATGTAGTAAGATCCTACTTACTTTTATTTCAAGGGCTTATTACAAGTTTTAAATAATTTCTGGAAACTCTAAATGTGTATTTTAAGAGTTATACTACAATTAGACAGTTACCTTAAAAGTATGTACTGGAACCGTCAGGATATTGACTGATTCACCAAAGTGACGCTCCAGAAATTCGTCCTCAATTGTAAACATAAGCAGTATAGTCCTCACTTACAGTCTTTCTACACTAATTTTGAGCTGTATAAACATGAATTCCCCAGGATTTGAAAGCAAATTCAAGTGAAAACGTTCGCTAAAGTGGCCGTATTTGTAAATATTTTCAGTTTTCTGTTCATTTCCCTGCTTTCCACGGGTAATGTCAGTGATTGAAAACGGCAGGGTATGTAGTAAGAACCTACTTACTTTTATTTCAAGTGCTTATTACAAGTTTTAAATAATTTCTGGAAAATCTGAATGCGTATTTTAAGAGTTATACCACAATTAATGAGTTTTCTTACAAGTATGTACTGGATCCGTCAGGATATTAACTGATTCATCAAAAAGACGCTTGAGAAATTCGGCCTCAATTGTAAACATAAGCAGTATAGACCTCACTTACAGTCTTTGTACACTAATTTTGAGCTGTATAAACATGAATTCCTAGTATTTGAAAGCAAATTCAAGTGAAAACGCTCGGTAAAGTGCCCGGACTTGTAAATATTTTCAGTTTTCTTGTCATTTCCCTGCTTTCCACGGGTAATGGCAGTGATTGAAAACGGCAGGGTATGTAGTAAGATCCTACTTACTTTTATATCAAGGGCTTATTACAAGTTTTAAATAATTTCTGGAAGCTCTAAATGCGTATTTTAAGAGTTATACTACAATTAGACAGTTATCTTAAAAGTATGTACTGGAACCGACAGGTTATTGACTCTTTCACCAAAAAGACGCTAGAGAAATTCGGCCTCAATTGTAAACATAAGCAATATAGTCCTCACTTCCAGTCTTTCTACACTAATTTTGAGCTGTATAACTATGAATTCCTAGTATTTGAAAGCAAATTCAAGTGAAAACACTCCCTAAAGTGCCCGGAGTTGTAAATATTTTCAGTTTTCTGGTCATTTCCCTGCTTTCCACGGGTAATGTCAGTGATTGAAAACAGCAGGATATGTAGTAGTAATCTACTTACTTTTATTTCAAATGTTTATTACACGATTTTAATCATTCCTGGAAACTCTAAGTTCGTTTTATAAGAGTTATACCACAATTAGAGAGTTTTCCCACAATTATGTACTGATACCGTCAGGATATTAACTGATTCACCAAAAAGACGCTCGAGAAATTCGGCCTCAATTGTAAACATAAGCAGTATAGTCCTCACTTACAGTCTTTCTACACTAATTTTGAGCTGTATAAACATGAATTCCTAGTACTTGAAAGCAAATTCAAGTGAAAACGCTCGGTAAAGTGCCCGGAGTTGTAAATATTTTCAGTATTCTGGTCATTTCCCTGCGTTCCACGGGTAATGTCAGTGATTGAAAAGGGCAGGGTATGTAGTAAGATCCTACTTACTTTTATTTCAAGGGCTTATTACAAGTTTTAAATAATTTCTGGAAACTCTAAATGCGTATTTTAAGAGTTATACTACAATTAGACAGTTATCTTAAAAGTATGTACTGGAACCGACAGGTTATTGAGTCTTTCACAAAAAAAACGCTTGAGAAATTCGGCCTCAATTGTAAACATAAGCAGTATAGTCCTCACTTACAGTCTTTCTACACTAATATTGAGCTGTATAACCATGAATTCCTAGTATCTGAAAGCAAATTCAAGTGAAAACACTCCCTAAAGCGCCCGGAGTTGTAAATATTTTCCGTTTTCTGGTCATTTCCCTGCTTTCCACAGGTAATGTCAGTGATTGAAAATGGCAGGGTATGTAGTAAGAACCTACTTACTTTTATTTCAAGTGCTTATTACAAGTTTGAAATCATTTCTGGAAACTCTAAATGCGTATTCTAAGAGTTATACCACAATTAGAGAGTTTTCTTACAAGTATGTACTGGAACCGTCAGGATATTAACTGATTCACCAAAAAGACGCTTGAGAAATTCGGCCTCAATTGTAAACATAAGCATTATAGACCTCACTTACAGTCTTTGTACACTAATTTTGAGCTGTATAAACATGAATTCCTAGTATTTGAAAGCAAATTCAAGTGAAAACGCTCGGTAAAGTGCCCGGACTTGTAAATATTTTCAGTTTTCTTGGCATTTCCCTGCTTTCCACGGGTAATGTCAGTGATTGAAAACGGCAGGGTATGTAGTAAGAACCTACTTACTTTTATTTCAAGGGCTTATTACAAGTTTTAAATAATTTCTGGAAACTCTAAATGTGTATTTTAAGAGTTATACTACAATTAGACAGTTACCTTAAAAGTATGTACTGGAACCGTCAGGATATTGACTGATTCACCAAAGTGACGCTCCAGAAATTCGTCCTCAATTGTAAACATAAGCAGTATAGTCCTCACTTACAGTCTTTCTACACTAATTTTGAGCTGTATAAACATGAATTCCTAGTATTTGAAAGCAAATTCAAGTGAAAACGCTCGATAAAGTGGCCGTATTTGTAAATATTATCAGATTTGTGGTCATTTCCCTGCTTTCCACGGGCAATGTCAGTGATTGAAAACGGCAGGGTATGTAGTAAGAACCTACTTACTTTTATTTCAAGGGCTTATTACAAGTTTTAAATAATTTCTGGAAACTCTAAATGCGTATTTTAAGAGTTATACTACAATTAGACAGTTATCTTAAAAGTATGTACTGGAACCGACAGGTTATTGACTCTTTCACCAAAAAGACGCTAGAGAAATTCGGCCTCAATTGTAAACATAAGCAGTATAGTCCTCACTTACAGTCTTTCTACCCTAATTTTGAGCTTTATAAACATGAATTCCCCAGGATTTGAAAGCAAATTCAAGTGAAAACGCTCGCTAAAATGGCCGTATTTGTAAATATTATCAGATTTGTGGTCATTTCCCTGATTTCCACAGGCAAAGTCAGTGATTGAAAACTGCAGGGTATGTAGTAAGAACATACTTACTTTTATTTCAATTGCTTATTACAAGTTTTAAATCATTTTTGGAAACTCTAAATGCGTATTTTAAGAGTTATACCTCAATTAATGAGTTTTCTTACAAGTATGTACTGGAACCGTCAGGATATTAACTGATTCACGAAAAAGACGCTCGAGAAATTCGGCCTAAATTGTAAACATAAGCAGTATAGACCTCACTTACAGTGTTCGTACACTAATTTTGAGCTGTATAAACATGAATTCCTACTACTTGAAAGCAAATTCAAGTGAAAACGCTCACTAAAGTGGCCGTATTTGTAAATATTTTCAGTTTTCTGGTCATTTCCCTGCTTTCCACGGGTAATGTCAGTGATTGAAAACGGCAGGGTATGTAGTAAGAACCTACTTACTTTTATTTCAAGTGCTTATTACAAGTTTTAAATCATTTCTGGAAACTCTAAATGCGGATTTTAAGAGTTATACCACAATTAATGAGTTTTCTTACAAGTATGTACTGGAACCGTCAGGATATTAACTGATTCACCAAAAAGACGCTTGAGAAATTCGGCCTCAATTGTAAACATAAGCAGTGTAGACCTCACTTACAGTCTTTGTACACTAATTTTGAGCTGTATAAACATGAATTCCTAGTATTTGAAAGCAAATTCAAGTGAAAACGCTCGATAAAGTGGCCGTATTTGTAAATATTATCAGATTTGTGGTCATTTCCCTGCTTTCCACGGGCAATGTCAGTGATTGAAAACGGCAGGGTATGTAGTAAGAACCTACTTACTTTTATTTCAAGGGCTTATTACAAGTTTGAAATAATTTCTGGAAACTCTAAATGCGTATTTTAAGAGTTATACTACAATTAGACCCTTTCTTAAAAGTATGTACTGGAACCGACAGGTTATTGACTCTTTCACCAAAAAGACGCTAGAGAAATTCGGCCTCAATTGTAAACATAAGCAGTATAGTCCTCACTTACAGTCTTTCTACACTAATTTTGAGCTTTATAAACATGAATTCCCCAGGATTTGAAAGCAAATTCAAGTGAAAACGCTCGCTAAAGTGGCCGTATTTGTAAATATTTTCAGTTTTCTGTTCATTTTCCTGCTTTCCACGGGTAATGTCAGTGATTGAAAACGGCAGGGTATGTAGTAAGAACCTACTTACTTTTATTTCAAGTGCTTATTACAAGTTTTAAATCATTTCTGGAAACTCGAAATGCGTATTCTAAGAGTTATACCACAATTAGAGAGTTTTCTTACAAGTATGTACTGGAACCGTCAGGATATTAACTGATTCACCAAAAAGACGCTAGAGAAATTCGGCCTCAATTGTAAACATAAGCATTATAGACCTCACTTACAGTCTTTGTACACTAATTTTGAGCTGTATAAACATGAATTCCTAGTATTTGAAAGCAAATTCAAGTGAAAACGCTCGGTAAAGTGCCCGGACTTGTAAATATTTTCAGTTTTCTTGGCATTTCCCTGCTTTCCACGGGTAATGTCAGTGATTGAAAACGGCAGGGTATGTAGTAAGAACCTACTTACTTTTATTTCAAGGGCTTATTACAAGTTTTAAATAATTTCTGGAAACTCTAAATGTGTATTTTAAGAGTTATACTACAATTAGACAGTTACCTTAAAAGTATGTACTGGAACCGTCAGGATATTGACTGATTCACCAAAGTGACGCTCCAGAAATTCGTCCTCAATTGTAAACATAAGCAGTATAGTCCTCACTTACAGTCTTTCTACACTAATTTTGAGCTGTATAAACATGAATTCCTAGTATTTGAAAGCAAATTCAAGTGAAAACGCTCGATAAAGTGGCCGTATTTGTAAATATTATCAGATTTGTGGTCATTTCCCTGCTTTCCACGGGCAATGTCAGTGATTGAAAACGGCAGGGTATGTAGTAAGAACCTACTTACTTTTATTTCAAGGGCTTATTACAAGTTTTAAATAATTTCTGGAAACTCTAAATGCGTATTTTAAGAGTTATACTACAATTAGACAGTTATCTTAAAAGTATGTACTGGAACCGACAGGTTATTGACTCTTTCACCAAAAAGACGCTAGAGAAATTCGGCCTCAATTGTAAACATAAGCAGTATAGTCCTCACTTACAGTCTTTCTACACTAATTTTGAGCTGTATAACCATGAATTCCTAGTATCTGAAAGCAAATTCAAGTGAAAACACTCCCTAAAGCGCCCGGAGTTGTAAATATTTTCCGTTTTCTGGTCATTTCCCTGCTTTCCACAGGTAATGTCAGTGATTGAAAATGGCAGGGTATGTAGTAAGAACCTACTTACTTTTATTTCAAGTGCTTATTACAAGTTTGAAATCATTTCTGGAAACTCTAAATGCGTATTCTAAGAGTTATACCACAATTAGAGAGTTTTCTTACAAGTATGTACTGGAACCGTCAGGATATTAACTGATTCACCAAAAAGACGCTTGAGAAATTCGGCCTCAATTGTAAACATAAGCATTATAGACCTCACTTACAGTCTTTGTACACTAATTTTGAGCTGTATAAACATGAATTCCTAGTATTTGAAAGCAAATTCAAGTGAAAACGCTCGGTAAAGTGCCCGGACTTGTAAATATTTTCAGTTTTCTTGGCATTTCCCTGCTTTCCACGGGTAATGTCAGTGATTGAAAACGGCAGGGTATGTAGTAAGAACCTACTTACTTTTATTTCAAGGGCTTATTACAAGTTTTAAATAATTTCTGGAAACTCTAAATGTGTATTTTAAGAGTTATACTACAATTAGACAGTTACCTTAAAAGTATGTACTGGAACCGTCAGGATATTGACTGATTCACCAAAGTGACGCTCCAGAAATTCGTCCTCAATTGTAAACATAAGCAGTATAGTCCTCACTTACAGTCTTTCTACACTAATTTTGAGCTGTATAAACATGAATTCCTAGTATTTGAAAGCAAATTCAAGTGAAAACGCTCGATAAAGTGGCCGTATTTGTAAATATTATCAGATTTGTGGTCATTTCCCTGCTTTCCACGGGCAATGTCAGTGATTGAAAACGGCAGGGTATGTAGTAAGAACCTACTTACTTTTATTTCAAGGGCTTATTACAAGTTTTAAATAATTTCTGGAAACTCTAAATGCGTATTTTAAGAGTTATACTACAATTAGACAGTTATCTTAAAAGTATGTACTGGAACCGACAGGTTATTGACTCTTTCACCAAAAAGACGCTAGAGAAATTCGGCCTCAATTGTAAACATAAGCAGTATAGTCCTCACTTACAGTCTTTCTACACTAATTTTGAGCTTTATAAACATGAATTCCCCAGGATTTGAAAGCAAATTCAAGTGAAAACGCTCGCTAAAATGGCCGTATTTGTAAATATTATCAGATTTGTGGTCATTTCCCTGATTTCCACAGGCAATGTCAGTGATTGAAAACTGCAGGGTATGTAGTAAGAACATACTTACTTTTATTTCAATTGCTTATTACAAGTTTTAAATCATTTTTGGAAACTCTAAATGCGTATTTTAAGAGTTATACCTCAATTAATGAGTTTTCTTACAAGTATGTACTGGAACCGTCAGGATATTAACTGATTCACGAAAAAGACGCTCGAGAAATTCGGCCTAAATTGTAAACATAAGCAGTATAGACCTCACTTACAGTGTTCGTACACTAATTTTGAGCTGTATAAACATGAATTCCTACTACTTGAAAGCAAATTCAAGTGAAAACGCTCACTAAAGTGGCCGTATTTGTAAATATTTTCAGTTTTCTGGTCATTTCCATGCTTTCCACGGGTAATGTCAGTGATTGAAAACGGCAGGGTATGTAGTAAGAACCTACTTACTTTTATTTCAAGTGCTTATTACAAGTTTTAAATCATTTCTGGAAACTCTAAATGCGGATTTTAAGAGTTATACCACAATTAATGAGTTTTCTTACAAGTATGTACTGGAACCGTCAGGATATTAACTGATTCACCAAAAAGACGCTTGAGAAATTCGGCCTCAATTGTAAACATAAGCAGTGTAGACCTCACTTACAGTCTTTGTACACTAATTTTGAGCTGTATAAACATGAATTCCTAGTATTTGAAAGCAAATTCAAGTGAAAACGCTCGATAAAGTGGCCGTATTTGTAAATATTATCAGATTTGTGGTCATTTCCCTGCTTTCCACGGGCAATGTCAGTGATTGAAAACGGCAGGGTATGTAGTAAGAACCTACTTACTTTTATTTCAAGGGCTTATTACAAGTTTGAAATAATTTCTGGAAACTCTAAATGCGTATTTTAAGAGTTATACTACAATTAGACCCTTTCTTAAAAGTATGTACTGGAACCGACAGGTTATTGAATCTTTCACCAAAAAGACGCTAGAGAAATTCGGCCTCAATTGTAAACATAAGCAGTATAGTCCTCACTTACAGTCTTTGTACACTAATTTTGAGCTTTATAAACATGAATTCCCCAGGATTTGAAAGCAAATTCAAGTGAAAACGCTCGCTAAAGTGGCCGTATTTGTAAATATTTTCAGTTTTCTGTTCATATTCCTGCTTTCCACGGGTAATGTCAGTGATTGAAAACGGCAGGGTATGTAGTAAGAACCTACTTACTTTTATTTCAAGTGCTTATTACAAGTTTTAAATCATTTCTGGAAACTCGAAATGCGTATTCTAAGAGTTATACCACAATTAGAGAGTTTTCTTACAAGTATGTACTGGAACCGTCAGGATATTAACTGATTCACCAAAAAGACGCTAGAGAAATTCGGCCTCAATTGTAAACATAAGCATTATAGACCTCACTTACAGTCTTTGTACACTAATTTTGAGCTGTATAAACATGAATTCCTAGTATTTGAAAGCAAATTCAAGTGAAAACGCTCGGTAAAGTGCCCGGACTTGTAAATATTTTCAGTTTTCTTGGCATTTCCCTGCTTTCCACGGGTAATGTCAGTGATTGAAAACGGCAGGGTATGTAGTAAGAACCTACTTACTTTTATTTCAAGGGCTTATTACAAGTTTTAAATAATTTCTGGAAACTCTAAATGTGTATTTTAAGAGTTATACTACAATTAGACAGTTACCTTAAAAGTATGTACTGGAACCGTCAGGATATTGACTGATTCACCAAAGTGACGCTCCAGAAATTCGTCCTCAATTGTAAACATAAGCAGTATAGTCCTCACTTACAGTCTTTCTACACTAATTTTGAGCTGTATAAACATGAATTCCTAGTATTTGAAAGCAAATTCAAGTGAAAACGCTCGATAAAGTGGCCGTATTTGTAAATATTATCAGATTTGTGGTCATTTCCCTGCTTTCCACGGGCAATGTCAGTGATTGAAAACGGCAGGGTATGTAGTAAGAACCTACTTACTTTTATTTCAAGGGCTTATTACAAGTTTTAAATAATTTCTGGAAACTCTAAATGCGTATTTTAAGAGTTATACTACAATTAGACAGTTATCTTAAAAGTATGTACTGGAACCGACAGGTTATTGACTCTTTCACCAAAAAGACGCTAGAGAAATTCGGCCTCAATTGTAAACATAAGCAGTATAGTCCTCACTTACAGTCTTTCTACACTAATTTTGAGCTTTATAAACATGAATTCCCCAGGATTTGAAAGCAAATTCAAGTGAAAACGCTCGCTAAAATGGCCGTATTTGTAAATATTATCAGATTTGTGGTCATTTCCCTGATTTCCACAGGCAATGTCAGTGATTGAAAACTGCAGGGTATGTAGTAAGAACATACTTACTTTTATTTCAATTGCTTATTACAAGTTTTAAATCATTTTTGGAAACTCTAAATGCGTATTTTAAGAGTTATACCTCAATTAATGAGTTTTCTTACAAGTATGTACTGGAACCGTCAGGATATTAACTGATTCACGAAAAAGACGCTCGAGAAATTCGGCCTAAATTGTAAACATAAGCAGTATAGACCTCACTTACAGTGTTCGTACACTAATTTTGAGCTGTATAAACATGAATTCCTACTACTTGAAAGCAAATTCAAGTGAAAACGCTCACTAAAGTGGCCGTATTTGTAAATATTTTCAGTTTTCTGGTCATTTCCCTGCTTTCCACGGGTAATGTCAGTGATTGAAAACGGCAGGGTATGTAGTAAGAACCTACTTACTTTTATTTCAAGTGCTTATTACAAGTTTTAAATCATTTCTGGAAACTCTAAATGCGTATTTTAAGAGTTATACCACAATTAATGAGTTTTCTTACAAGTATGTACTGGAACCGTCAGGATATTAACTGATTCACCAAAAAGACGCTTGAGAAATTTGGCCTCAATTGTAAACATAAGCAGTGTAGACCTCACTTACAGTCTTTGTACACTAATTTTGAGCTGTATAAACATGAATTCCTAGTATTTGAAAGCAAATTCAAGTGAAAACGCTCCGTAAAGTGCCCGGACTTGTAAATATTTTCAGTTTTCTGGTCATTTCCCTGTATTCCACGGGTAATGTCAGTGATTTAAAACGGCAGGGTATGTAGTAAGAACCTACTTACTTTTATTTCAAGGGCTTATTACAAGTTTTAAATAATTTCTGGAAACTCTAAATGTGTATTTTAAGAGTTATACTACAATTAGACAGTTATCTTAAAAGTATGTTTGGAACCGACAGGTTATTGACTCTTTCACCAAAAAGACGCTAGAGAAATTCAGCCTCAATTGTAAACATAAGCAGTATAGTCCTCACTTACAGTCTTTCTACACTAATTTTGAGCTGTATAAACATGAATTCCCAGGATTTGAAAGCAAATTCAAGTGAAAACGCTCGCTAAAGTGGCCGTATTTGTAAATATTATCAGATTTGTGGTCATTTCCCTGCTTTCCACAGGCAATGCCAGTGATTGAAAACTGCAGGGTATGTAGTAAGAACATACTTACTTTTATTTCAATTGCTTATTACAAGTTTTAAATCATTTTTGGAAACTCTAAATGCGTATTTTAAGAGTTATACCACAATTAATGAGTTTTCTTACAAGTATGTACTGGAACCGTCAGGATATTAACAGATTCACGAAAAAGACGCTTGAGAAATTCGGCCTCAATTGTAAACATAAGCAGTATAGACCTCACTTACAGTGTTCGTACACTAATTTTGAGCTATATAAACATGAATTCCTAGTACTTGAAAGCAAATTCAAGTGAAAACGCTCGGTAAAGTGCCCGGAGTTGTAAATATTTTCAGTTTTCTGGTCATTTCCCCGCGTTCCACGGGTAATGTCAGTGAATGAAAACGGCAGGGTATGTAGTAAGATCCTACTTACTTTTATTTCAAGGGCTTATTACAAGTTTTAAATAATTTCTGGAAACTCTAAATGCGTATTTTAAGAGTTATACTACAATTAGACAGTTATCTTAAAAGTATGTACTGGAACCGACAGGTTATTGAGTCTTTCACAAAAAAAACGATTGAGAAATTCGGCCTCAATTGTAAACATAAGCAGTATAGTCCTCACTTACAGTCTTTCTACACTAATTTTGAGCTGTATAACCATGAATTCCTAGTATTTGAAAGCAAATTCAAGTGAAAACACTCACTAAAGTGCCCGGAGTTGTAAATATTTTCTGTTTTCTGGTCATTTCCCTGCTTTCCACAGGTCATGTCAGTGATTGAAAATGGCAGGGTATGTAGTAAGAACCTACTTACTTTTATTTCAAGTGCTTATTACAAGTTTTAAATCATTTCTGGAAACTCGAAATGCGTATTCTAAGAGTTATACCACAATTAGACAGTTTTCTTACAAGTATGTACTGGAACCGTCAGGATATTAACTGATTCAACAAAAAGACGCTTGAGAAATTCGGCCTCAATTGTAAACATAAGCATTATAGACCTCACTTACAGTCTTTGTACACTAATTTTGAGCTGTATAAACATGAATTCCTAGTATTTGAAAGCAAATTCAAGTGAAAACGCTCGGTAAAGTGCCCGGACTTGTAAATATTTTCAGTTTTCTTGTCATTTCCCTGCTTTCCACGGGTAATGTCAGTGATTGAAAACGGCAGGGTATGTAGTAAGAACCTACTTACTTTTATTTCAAGGGCTTATTACAAGTTTTAAATAATTTCTGGAAACTCTAAATGTGTATTTTAAGAGTTATACTACAATTAGACAGTTACCTTGAAAGTATGTACTGGAACCGTCAGGATATTGACTGATTCAGCAAAGTGACGCTCCAGAAATTCGTCCTCAATTGTAAACATAAGCAGTATAGTCCTCACTTACAGTCTTTCTACACTAATTTTGAGCTGTATAAACATGAATTCCTAGTATTTGAAAGCAAATTCAAGTGAAAACGCTTGATAAAGTGGCCGTATTTGTAAATATTATCAGATTTGTGGTCATTTCCCTGCTTTCCACGGGCAATGTCAGTGATTGAAAATGGCAGGGTATGTAGTAAGAACCTACTTACTTTTATTTCAAGTGCTTATTACAAGTTTTAAATAATTTCTGGAAACTCTAAATGCGTATTTTAAGAGTTATACTACAATTAGACAGTTATCTTAAAAGTATGTACTGGAACCGACAGGTTATTGACTCTTTCACCAAAAAGACGCTAGAGAAATTCGGCCTCAATTGTAAACATAAGCAGTATAGTCCTCACTTACAGTCTTTCTACACTAATTTTGAGCTTTATAAACATGAATTCCCAGGGATTTGAAAGCAAATTCAAGCGAAAACGCTCGCTAAAATGGCCGTATTTGTAAATATTATCAGATTTGTGGTCATTTCCCTGATTTCCACAGGCAATGTCAGTGATTGAAAACTGCAGGGTATGTAGTAAGAACATACTTACTTTTATTTCAATTGCTTATTACAAGTTTTAAATCATTTTTGGAAACTCTAAATGCGTATTTTAAGAGTTATACCACAATTAATGAGTTTTCTTACAAGTATGTACTGGAACCGTCAGGATATTAACTGATTCACGAAAAAGACGCTTGAGAAATTCGGCCTAAATTGTAAACATAAGCAGTATAGACCTCACTTACAGTGTTCGTACACTAATTTTGAGCTGTATAAACATGAATTCCTACTACTTGAAAGCAAATTCAAGTGAAAACGCTCACTAAAGTGGCCGTATTTGTAAATATTTTCAGTTTTCTGGTCATTTCCCTGCTTTCCACGGGTAATGTCAGTGATTGAAAACGGCAGGGTATGTAGTAAGAACCTACTTACTTTTATTTCAAGTGCTTATTACAAGTTTTAAATCATTTCTGCAAACTCTAAATGCGTATTTTAAGAGTTATACCACAATTAATGAGTTTTCTTACAAGTATGTACTGGAACCGTCAGGATATTAACTGATTCACCGAAAAGACGCTTGAGAAATTCGGCCTCAATTGTAAACATAAGCAGTGTAGACCTCACTTACAGTCTTTGTACACTAATTTTGAGCTGTATAAACATGAATTCCTAGTATGTGAAAGCAAATTCAAGTGAAAACGCTCAGTAAAGTGCCCGGACTTGTAAATATTTTCAGTTTTCTTGTCATTTCCCTGCTTTCCACGGGTAATGTCAGTGATTGAAAACGGCAGGGTATGTAGTAAGAACCTACTTACTTTTATTTCAAGGGCTTATTACAAGTTTTAAATAATTTCTGGAAACTCTACATGTGTAATTTAAGAGTTATACTACAATTAGACAGTTATCTTAAAAGTATGTACTGGAACCGTCAGGATATTGACTGATTCACCAAAGTGACGCTCCCGAAATTCGGCCTCAATTGTAAACATAAGCAGTATAGTCCTCACTTACAGTCTTTCTACACTAATTTTGAGCTGTATAAACATGAATTCCTAGTATTTGAAAGCAAATTCAAGTGAAAACGCTCGATAAAGTGGCCGTATTTGTAAATATTATCAGATTTGTGGTCATTTCCCTGCTTTCCACCGGCAATGTCAGTGATTGAAAACGGCAGGGTATGTAGTAAGAACCTACTTATTTTTATTTCAAGGGCTTATTACAAGTTTTAAATAATTTCTGGAAACTCTAAATGCGTATTTTAAGAGTTATACTACAATTAGACAGTTATCTTAAAAGTATGTACTGGAACCGACAGGTTATTGACTCTTTCACCAAAAAGACGCTAGAAAAATTCGGCCTCAATTGAAAACATAAGCAATATAGTCCTCACTTACAGTCTTTCTACACTAATTTTGAGCTGTATAAACATGAATTCTCCAGGATTTGGAAGCAAATTCAAGTGAAAACGCTCGCTAAAATGGCTTTATTTGTAAATATTATCAGATTTGTGGTCATTTCCCTGCTTTCCACAGGCAATGTCAGTGATTGAAAACTGCAGGGTATGTAGTAAGAACATACTTACTTTTATTTCAATTGCTTATTACAAGTTTTAAATCATTTTTGGAAACTCTAAATGCCTATTTTAAGAGTTATACCACAATTAATGAGTTTTCTTACAAGTATGTACTGGAACCGTCAGGATATTAACTGATTCACGAAAAAGACGCTCGAGAAATTCGGCCTAAATTGTAAACATAAGCAGTATAGACCTCACTTACAGTGTTCGTACACTAATTTTGAGCTGTATAAACATGAATTCCTACTACTTGAAAGCAAATTCAAGTGAAAACGCTCACTAAAGTGGCCGTATTTGTAAATATTTTCAGTTTTCTGGTCATTTCCCTGCTTTCCACGGGTAATGTCAGTGATTGAAAATGGCAGGGTATGTAGTAAGAACCTACTTACTTTTATTTCAAGTGCTTATTACAAGTTTTAAATCATTTCTGGAAACTCTAAATGCGGATTTTAAGAGTTATACCACAATTAATGAGTTTTCTTACAAGTATGTACTGGAACCGTCAGGATATTAACTGATTCACCAAAAAGACGCTTGAGAAATTCGGCCTCAATTGTAAACATAAGCAGTGTAGACCTCACTTACAGTCTTTGTACACTAATTTTGAGCTGTATAAACATGAATTCCTAGTATTTGAAAGCAAATTCAAGTGAAAACGCTCGATAAAGTGGCCGTATTTGTAAATATTATCAGATTTGTGGTCATTTCCCTGCTTTCCACGGGCAATGTCAGTGATTGAAAACGGCAGGGTATGTAGTAAGAACCTACTTACTTTTATTTCAAGGGCTTATTACAAGTTTGAAATAATTTCTGGAAACTCTAAATGCGTATTTTAAGAGTTATACTACAATTAGACCCTTTCTTAAAAGTATGTACTGGAACCGACAGGTTATTGACTCTTTCACCAAAAAGACGCTAGAGAAATTCGGCCTCAATTGTAAACATAAGCAGTATAGTCCTCACTTACAGTCTTTCTACACTAATTTTGAGCTTTATAAACATGAATTCCCCAGGATTTGAAAGCAAATTCAAGTGAAAACGCTCGCTAAAGTGGCCGTATTTGTAAATATTTTCAGTTTTCTGTTCATTTTCCTGCTTTCCACGGGTAATGTCAGTGATTGAAAACGGCAGGGTATGTAGTAAGAACCTACTTACTTTTATTTCAAGTGCTTATTACAAGTTTTAAATCATTTCTGGAAACTCGAAATGCGTATTCTAAGAGTTATACCACAATTAGAGAGTTTTCTTACAAGTATGTACTGGAACCGTCAGGATATTAACTGATTCACCAAAAAGACGCTAGAGAAATTCGGCCTCAATTGTAAACATAAGCATTATAGACCTCACTTACAGTCTTTGTACACTAATTTTGAGCTGTATAAACATGAATTCCTAGTATTTGAAAGCAAATTCAAGTGAAAACGCTCGGTAAAGTGCCCGGACTTGTAAATACTTTCAGTTTTCTTGGCATTTCCCTGCTTTCCACGGGTAATGTCAGTGATTGAAAACGGCAGGGTATGTAGTAAGAACCTACTTACTTTTATTTCAAGGGCTTATTACAAGTTTTAAATAATTTCTGGAAACTCTAAATGTGTATTTTAAGAGTTATACTACAATTAGACAGTTACCTTAAAAGTATGTACTGGAACCGTCAGGATATTGACTGATTCACCAAAGTGACGCTCCAGAAATTCGTCCTCAATTGTAAACATAAGCAGTATAGTCCTCACTTACAGTCTTTCTACACTAATTTTGAGCTGTATAAACATGAATTCCTAGTATTTGAAAGCAAATTCAAGTGAAAACGCTCGATAAAGTGGCCGTATTTGTAAATATTATCAGATTTGTGGTCATTTCCCTGCTTTCCACGGGCAATGTCAGTGATTGAAAACGGCAGGGTATGTAGTAAGAACCTACTTACTTTTATTTCAAGGGCTTATTACAAGTTTTAAATAATTTCTGGAAACTCTAAATGCGTATTTTAAGAGTTATACTACAATTAGACAGTTATCTTAAAAGTATGTACTGGAACCGACAGGTTATTGACTCTTTCACCAAAAAGACGCTAGAGAAATTCGGCCTCAATTGTAAACATAAGCAGTATAGTCCTCACTTACAGTCTTTCTACACTAATTTTGAGCTTTATAAACATGAATTCCCCAGGATTTGAAAGCAAATTCAAGTGAAAACGCTCGCTAAAATGGCCGTATTTGTAAATATTATCAGATTTGTGGTCATTTCCCTGATTTCCACAGGCAATGTCAGTGATTGAAAACTGCAGGGTATGTAGTAAGAACATACTTACTTTTATTTCAATTGCTTATTACAAGTTTTAAATCATTTTTGGAAACTCTAAATGCGTATTTTAAGAGTTATACCTCAATTAATGAGTTTTCTTACAAGTATGTACTGGAACCGTCAGGATATTAACTGATTCACGAAAAAGACGCTCGAGAAATTCGGCCTAAATTGTAAACATAAGCAGTATAGACCTCACTTACAGTGTTCGTACACTAATTTTGAGCTGTATAAACATGAATTCCTACTACTTGAAAGCAAATTCAAGTGAAAACGCTCACTAAAGTGGCCGTATTTGTAAATATTTTCAGTTTTCTGGTCATTTCCCTGCTTTCCACGGGTAATGTCAGTGATTGAAAACGGCAGGGTATGTAGTAAGAACCTACTTACTTTTATTTCAAGTGCTTATTACAAGTTTTAAATCATTTCTGGAAACTCTAAATGCGTATTTTAAGAGTTATACCACAATTAATGAGTTTTCTTACAAGTATGTACTGGAACCGTCAGGATATTAACTGATTCACCAAAAAGACGCTTGAGAAATTTGGCCTCAATTGTAAACATAAGCAGTGTAGACCTCACTTACAGTCTTTGTACACTAATTTTGAGCTGTATAAACATGAATTCCTAGTATTTGAAAGCAAATTCAAGTGAAAACGCTCGGTAAAGTGCCCGGACTTGTAAATATTTTCAGTTTTCTGGTCATTTCCCTGTATTCCACGGGTAATGTCAGTGATTTAAAACGGCAGGGTATGTAGTAAGAACCTACTTACTTTTATTTCAAGGGCTTATTACAAGTTTTAAATAATTTCTGGAAACTCTAAATGTGTATTTTAAGAGTTATACTACAATTAGACAGTTATCTTAAAAGTATGTTTGGAACCGACAGGTTATTGACTCTTTCACCAAAAAGACGCTAGAGAAATTCAGCCTCAATTGTAAACATAAGCAGTATAGTCCTCACTTACAGTCTTTCTACACTAATTTTGAGCTGTATAAACATGAATTCCCAGGATTTGAAAGCAAATTCAAGTGAAAACGCTCGCTAAAGTGGCCGTATTTGTAAATATTATCAGATTTGTGGTCATTTCCCTGCTTTCCACAGGCAATGCCAGTGATTGAAAACTGCAGGGTATGTACTAAGAACATACTTACTTTTATTTCAATTGCTTATTACAAGTTTTAAATCATTTTTGGAAACTCTAAATGCGTATTTTAAGAGTTATACCACACTTAATGAGTTTTCTTACAAGTATGTACTGGAACCGTCAGGATATTAACAGATTCACGAAAAAGACGCTTGAGAAATTCGGCCTCAATTGTAAACATAAGCAGTATAGACATCACTTACAGTGTTCGTACACTAATTTTGAGCTATATAAACATGAATTCCTAGTACTTGAAAGCAAATTCAAGTGAAAACGCTCGGTAAAGTGCCCGGAGTTGTAAATATTTTCAGTTTTCTGGTCATTTCCCCGCGTTCCACGGGTAATGTCAGTGAATGAAAACGGCAGGGTATGTAGTAAGATCCTACTTACTTTTATTTCAAGGGCTTATTACAAGTTTTAAATAATTTCTGGAAACTCTAAATGCGTATTTTAAGAGTTATACTACAATTAGACAGTTATCTTAAAAGTATGTACTGGAACCGACAGGTTATTGAGTCTTTCACAAAAAAAACGATTGAGAAATTCAGCCTCAATTGTAAACATAAGCAGTATAGTCCTCACTTACAGTCTTTCTACACTAATTTTGAGCTGTATAACCATGAATTCCTAGTATTTGAAAGCAAATTCAAGTGAAAACACTCACTAAAGTGCCCGGAGTTGTAAATATTTTCTGTTTTCTGGTCATTTCCCTGCTTTCCAAAGGTCATGTCAGTGATTGAAAATGGCAGGGTATGTAGTAAGAACCTACTTACTTTTATTTCAAGTGCTTATTACAAGTTTTAAATCATTTCTGGAAACTCGAAATGCGTATTATAAGAGTTATACCACAATTAGACAGTTTTCTTACAAGTATGTACTGGAACCGTCAGGATATTAACTGATTCACCAAAAAGACGCTTGAGAAATTCGGCCTCAATTGTAAACATAAGCATTATAGACCTCACTTACAGTCTTTGTACACTAATTTTGAGCTGTATAAACATGAATTCCTAGTATTTGAAAGCAAGTTCAAGTGAAAACGCTCGGTAAAGTGCCCGGACTTGTAAGTATTTTCAGTTTTCTTGTCATTTCCCTGCTTTCCACGGGTAATGTCAGTGATTGAAAACGGCAGGGTATGTAGTAAGAACCTACTTACTTTTATTTCAAGGGCTTATTACAAGTTTTAAATAATTTCTGGAAACTCTAAATGTGTATTTTAAGAGTTATACTACAATTAGACAGTTACCTTGAAAGTATGTACTGGAACCGTCAGGATATTGACTGATTCAGCAAAGTGACGCTCCAGAAATTCGTCCTCAATTGTAAACATAAGCAGTATAGTCCTCACTTACAGTCTTTCTACACTAATTTTGAGCTGTATAAACATGAATTCCTAGTATTTGAAAGCAAATTCAAGTGAAAACGCTTGATAAAGTGGCCGTATTTGTAAATATTATCAGATTTGTGGTCATTTCCCTGCTTTCCACGGGCAATGTCAGTGATTGAAAATGGCAGGGTATGTAGTAAGAACCTACTTACTTTTATTTCAAGTGCTTATTACAAGTTTTAAATAATTTCTGGAAACTCTAAATGCGTATTTTAAGAGTTATACTACAATTAGACAGTTATCTTAAAAGTATGTACTGGAACCGACAGGTTATTGACTCTTTCACCAAAAAGACGCTAGAGAAATTCGGCCTCAATTGTAAACATAAGCAGTATAGTCCTCACTTACAGTCTTTCTACACTAATTTTGAGCTTTATAAACATGAATTCCCAGGGATTTGAAAGCAAATTCAAGCGAAAACGCTCGCTAAAATGGCCGTATTTGTAAATATTATCAGATTTGTGGTCATTTCCCTGATTTCCACAGGCAATGTCAGTGATTGAAAACTGCAGGGTATGTAGTAAGAACATACTTACTTTTATTTCAATTGCTTATTACAAGTTTTAAATCATTTTTGGAAACTCTAAATGCGTATTTTAAGAGTTATACCACAATTAATGAGTTTTCTTACAAGTATGTACTGGAACCGTCAGGATATTAACTGATTCACGAAAAAGACGCTTGAGAAATTCGGCCTAAATTGTAAACATAAGCAGTATAGACCTCACTTACAGTGTTCGTACACTAATTTTGAGCTGTATAAACATGAATTCCTACTACTTGAAAGCAAATTCAAGTGAAAACGCTCACTAAAGTGGCCGTATTTGTAAATATTTTCAGTTTTCTGGTCATTTCCCTGCTTTCCACGGGTAATGTCAGTGATTGAAAACGGCAGGGTATGTAGTAAGAACCTACTTATTTTTATTTCAAGGGCTTATTACAAGTTTTAAATAATTTCTGGAAACTCTAAATGCGTATTTTAAGAGTTATACTACAATTAGACAGTTATCTTAAAAGTATGTACTGGAACCGACAGGTTATTGACTCTTTCACCAAAAAGACGCTAGAAAAATTCGGCCTCAATTGGAAACATAAGCAATATAGTCCTCACTTACAGTCTTTCTACACTAATTTTGAGCTGTATAAACATGAATTCTCCAGGATTTGGAAGCAAATTCAAGTGAAAACGCTCGCTAAAATGGCTTTATTTGTAAATATTATCAGATTTGTGGTCATTTCCCTGCTTTCCACAGGCAATGTCAGTGATTGAAAACTGCAGGGTATGTAGTAAGAACATACTTACTTTTATTTCAATTGCTTATTACAAGTTTTAAATCATTTTTGGAAACTCTAAATGCCTATTTTAAGAGTTATACCACAATTAATGAGTTTTCTTACAAGTATGTACTGGAACCGTCAGGATATTAACTGATTCACGAAAAAGACGCTCGAGAAATTCGGCCTAAATTGTAAACATAAGCAGTATAGACCTCACTTACAGTGTTCCTACACTAATTTTGAGCTGTATAAACATGAATTCCTAGTACTTGAAAGCAAATTCAAGTGAAAACCCTCGCTAAAGTGGCCGTATTTGTAAATATTTTCAGTTTTCTGGTCATTTCCCTGCTTTCCACGGGTAATGTCAGTGATTGAAAACGGCAGGGTATGTAGTAAGAACCTACTTACTTTTATTTCAAGTGCTTATTACAAGTTTTAAATCATTTCTGGAAACTCTAAATGCGTATTTTAAGAGTTATACCACAATCAATGAGTTTTCTTACAAGTATGTACTGGAACCATCAGGATATTAACTGATTCACCAAAAAGACGCTTGAGAAATTCGGCCTCAATTGTAAACATAAGCAGTATAGACCTCACTTACAATCTTTGTACACTAATTTTGAGCTGTATAAACATGAATTCCTAGTACTTGAAAGCAAATTTAAGTGAAAACGCTCGGTAAAGTGCCCGGAGTTGTAAATATTTTCAGTTTTCTGGTCATTTCCCTGCTTTCCACGGGTAATGTCAGTGATTGAATACGCCAGGGTATGTAGTAATAATCTACTTACTTTTATTTCAAGTGTTTGTTACAGGATTTTAATCATTCCTGGAAACTCTAAATGCGTATTTTAAGAGTTGTACCACAATTAGACAATTTTCTTACAAGTATGTACTGGAACGGTCAGGATATTAACTGATTCACCAAAAAGACGCTCGAGAAATTCGGCCTCAGTTGTAAACATAAGCCGTATAGTCCTCACTTACAGACTTCCTACACTATTTTGAGCTGTATAACCATGAATTCCTAGTATTTGAAAGCAAATTCAAGTGAAAACGCTCGCTAAAGTGGCCGTAGTTTTAAAAATTATCAGTTTTCTGGTCATTTCTTTGGTTTCCACACGTAATATCAGTGATTGAAAACTGCAAGGTATGTAGTAAGAACCTACTTACTTTTATTTCAAGTGCTTATTACAAGTTTTAAATCATTTCTGGAAACTCTAAATGCGTATTTTAAGAGTTATACCACAATTAGAGAGTTTTCTTACAAGTATGTACTGGAACCGTCACGATATTAACTGATTCACCAAAAAGACGTTCGAGAAATTCGGCCTCAATTGTAAACATAAGCAGTATAGTCCTCACTTACAGACTTCCTACACTATTTTGAGCTGTATAAACATGAATTCCTAGTATTTGAAAGCAAATTCAAGTGAAAACGCTCGCTAAAGTGGCCGTAGTTTTAAATATTATCAGTTTTCTGGTCATTTCCCTGGTTTCCACACGTAATATCAGTGATTGAAAACGGCAGGGTATGTAGTAAGAACCTACTTACTTTTATTTCAAGGGCTTATTACAAGTTTTAAATAATTTCTGGAAACTCTAAATGTGTATTTTAACACTTATACTACAATTAGACAGTTGTCTTAAAAGAATGTCTGGAACCGACAGGTTATTGACTCTTTCACCAAAAAGACGCTAGTGAAATTCGGCCTCAATTGTAAACATAAGCAGTATAGTCCTCACTTACAGTCCTTCTACACTAATTTTGAGCTGTATAAACATGAATTCCCAGGATTTGAAAGCAAATTCAAGTGAAAACGCTCGCTAAAGTGGCCGTACTTGTAAATATTATCAGATTTGTGGTCATTTCCCTGCTTTCCACAGGCAATGTCAGTGATTGAAAACTGCAGGGTATGTAGTAAGAACATACTTACTTTTATTTCAATTGCTTATTACAAGTTTTAAATCATTTTTGGAAACTCTAAATGCGTATTTTAAGAGTTATACCACAATTAATGAGTTTTCTTACAAGTATGTACTGGAACCGTCAGGATATTAACTGATTCACGAAAAAGACGCTTGAGAAATTCGGCCTAAATTGTAAACATAAGCAGTATAGACCTCACTTACAGTGTTCGTACACTAATTTTGAGCTGTATAAACATGAATTCCTAGTACTTGAAAGCAAATTCAAGTGAAAACGCTCGGTAAAGTGCCCGGAGTTGTAAATATTTTCAGTTTTCTGGTCATTTCCCTGCTTTCCACGGGTAATGTCAGTGATTGAAAACGGCAGGGTATGTAGTAAGATCCTACTTACTTTTATTTCAAGGGCTTATTACAAGTTTTAAATAATTTCTAAAAGCTCTAAATGCCTATTTTAAGAATTATACTACAATTAGACAGTTATCTTAAAAGTATGTACTGGAACCGACAGGTTATTGAGTCCTTCACAAAAAAAACGCTTGTGAAATTCGGCCTCAATTGTAAACATAAGCAGTATAGTCCTCACTTACAGTCTTTCTACACTAATTTTGAGCTGTATAACCATGAATTCCTAGTATTTGAAAGCAAAATCAAGTGAAAACACTCCCTAACGTGCCCGCAGTTGTAAATATTTTCAGTTTTCTGGTCATTTCCCTGCTTTCCACAGGTAATGTCAGTGGTTGAAAATGGCAGGGTATGTAGTAAGAACCTACTTACTTTTATTTCAAGTGCTTATTACAAGTTTGAAATCATTTCTGGAAACTCTAAATGCGTATTCTAAGAGTTATACCACAATTAGAGAGTTTTCTTACAAGTATATACTGGAACCGTCAGGATATTTACTGATTCACCAAAAAGACGCTAGAGAAATTCGGCCTCAATTGGAAACGTAAGCAATATAGTCCTCACAGTCTTTCTACACTAATTTTGAACTGTATAAACATGAATTCCTAGTATTTGAAAGCAAATTCAAGTGAAAACGCTCGGTAAAGTGCCCGGAGTTGTATATATTATTAGATTTGTGGTCATTTCAATGCTTTCCACGGGCAATGTCAGTGATTGAAAACTGCAGGCTATGTAGTAAGAACCTACTTACTTTTATTTCAAGTGCTTATTACAAGTTTTAAATCATTTTTGGAAACTCTAAATGCGTATTTTAAGAGTTATACCACAATTAGAGAGTTTTCTAGCAAGTATGTACTGGAACCGTCAGGATATTAACTGATTCACCAAAAAGACGCTCGACAAATTCGGCCTCAGTTGTAAACATAAGCAGTATAGTCCTCACTTACAGTCTTTCTACACTAATTTTGAGCTGTATAAACATGAATTCCTAGTATTTGAAAGCAAATTCAAGTGAAAACACTCCCTAAAGTGCCCGGAGTTGTAAACATTTTCCGTTTTCTAGTCATTTCCCTGCTTTCCACAGGTACTGTCAGTGATTGAAAATGGCAGGGTATGTAGTAAGAACCTACTTACTTTTATTT
The DNA here is from genome assembly GCF_964212035.1 of Myotis nattereri. Classification (NCBI taxonomy): domain Eukaryota; kingdom Metazoa; phylum Chordata; class Mammalia; order Chiroptera; family Vespertilionidae; genus Myotis; species Myotis nattereri. The sequence goes on from NC_138083.1 coordinate 2,028,537, forward strand.
CAAGTGCGTATTACAAGTTTTAAATCATTTCTGGAAACTCTAAATTCGTATTCTAAGAGTTATACCACAATTAGAGAGTTTTCCTACAAGTATGTACTGGAACCGTCAGGATATTAACTGATTCACCAAAAAGACGCTTGAGAAATTCGGCCTAAATTGTAAACATAAGCAGTATAGACCTCACTTACAATCTTTGTACACTAATTTTGAGCTGTATAAACATGAATTCCTAGTACTTGAAAGCAAATTTAAGTGAAAACGCTCGGTAAAGTGCCCGGAGTTGTAAATATTTTCAGTTTTCTGGTCATTTCCCTGCTTTCCACGGGTAATGTCAGTGATTGAATACGCCAGGGTATGTAGTAATAATCTACTTACTTTTATTTCAAGTGTTTGTTACAGGATTTTAATCATTCCTGGAAACTCTAAATGCGTATTTTAAGAGTTGTACCACAATTAGACAATTTTCTTACAAGTATGTACTGGAACGGTCAGGATATTAACTGATTCACCAAAAAGACGCTCGAGAAATTCGGCCTCAGTTGTAAACATAAGCCGTATAGTCCTCACTTACAGACTTCCTACACTATTTTGAGCTGTATAACCATGAATTCCTAGTATTTGAAAGCAAATTCAAGTGAAAACGCTCGCTAAAGTGGCCGTAGTTTTAAAAATTATCAGTTTTCTGGTCATTTCTTTGGTTTCCACACGTAATATCAGTGATTGAAAACTGCAAGGTATGTAGTAAGAACCTACTTACTTTTATTTCAAGTGCTTATTACAAGTTTTAAATCATTTCTGGAAACTCTAAATGCGTATTTTAAGAGTTATACCACAATTAGAGAGTTTTCTTACAAGTATGTACTGGAACCGTCACGATATTAACTGATTCACCAAAAAGACGTTCGAGAAATTCGGCCTCAATTGTAAACATAAGCAGTATAGTCCTCACTTACAGACTTCCTACACTATTTTGAGCTGTATAAACATGAATTCCTAGTATTTGAAAGCAAATTCAAGTGAAAACGCTCGCTAAAGTGGCCGTAGTTTTAAATATTATCAGTTTTCTGGTCATTTCCCTGGTTTCCACACGTAATATCAGTGATTGAAAACGGCAGGGTATGTAGTAAGAACCTACTTACTTTTATTTCAAGGGCTTATTACAAGTTTTAAATAATTTCTGGAAACTCTAAATGTGTATTTTAACACTTATACTACAATTAGACAGTTGTCTTAAAAGAATGTCTGGAACCGACAGGTTATTGACTCTTTCACCAAAAAGACGCTAGTGAAATTCGGCCTCAATTGTAAACATAAGCAGTATAGTCCTCACTTACAGTCCTTCTACACTAATTTTGAGCTGTATAAACATGAATTCCCAGGATTTGAAAGCAAATTCAAGTGAAAACGCTCGCTAAAGTGGCCGTATTTGTAAATATTATCAGATTTGTGGTCATTTCCCTGCTTTTCACAGGCAATGTCAGTTATTGAAAACTGCAGGGTATGTAGTAAGAACATACTAACTTTTATTTCAAGTGCTTATAACAAGTTTTAAATAATTTCTGGAAACTCTAAATGCGTATTTTAAGAGTTATACCACAATTAATGAGTTTTCTTACAAGTATGTACTGGAACCGTCAGGATATTAACTGATTCACGAAAAAGACGCTTGAGAAATTCGGCCTCAATTGTAAACATAAGAAGTATAGACCTAACTTACAGTCTTTGTACACTAATTTTGAGCTGTATAAACATGAATTCCCCAGGATTTGAAAGCAAATTCAAGTGAAAACGCTCGCGAAAGTGGCCGTATTTGTAAATATTTTCAGTTTTCTGTTCATTTCCCTGCTTCCCACGGGTAATGTCAGTGATTGAAAACGGCAGGGTATGTAGTAAGAACCTACTTACTTTTATTTCAAGTGCTTATTACAAGATTTAAATAATTTCTGGAAACTCTAAATGCGTATTTTAAGAGTTATACCACAATTAATGAGTTTTCTTACAAGTATGTACTGGAACCGTCAGGACATTAACTGATTCACCAAAAAGACGCTTGAGAAATTCGGCCTCAATTGTAAACATAAGAAGTATAGACCTCACAGTCTTTGTACACTAATTTTGAGCTGTATAAACATGAATTCCTAGTATTTGAAAGCAAATTCAAGTGAAAACGCTCGGTAAAGTGCCCGGACTTGTAAATATTTTCAGTTTTCTTGTCATTTCCCTGCTTTCCACGGGTAATATCAGTGATTGAAAACGGCAGGGTATGTAGTAAGATCCTACTTACTTTTATATCAAGGGCTTATTACAAGTTTTAAATAATTTCTGGAAGCTCTAAATGCGTATTTTAAGAGTTATACTACAATTAGAAAGTTATCTTAAAAGTATGTCTGGAACCGACAGGTTATTGACTCTTTCACCAAAAAGACGCTAGAGAAATTCGGCCTCAATTGTAAACATAAGCAGTATAGTCCTCACTTACAGTCTTTCTACACTAATTTTGAGCTGTATAAACATGAATTCCCAGGATTTGAAAGAAAATTCAAGTGAAAACGCTCGCTAAAGTGGCCGTACTTGTAAATATTATCAGATTTGTGGTCATTTCCCTGCTTTCCACAGGCAATGTCAGTGATTGAAAACTGCAGGGTATGTAGTAAGAACATACTTACTTTTATTTCAATTGCTTATTACAAGTTTTAAATCATTTTTGGAAACTCTAAATGCGTATTTTAAGAGTTATACCACAATTAAGGAGTTTTCTTACAAGTATGTACTGGAACCGTCAGGATATTAACTGATTCACGAAAAAGACGCTCGAGAAATTCGGCCTAAATTGTAAACATAAGCAGTATAGACCTCACTTACAGTGTTCGTACACTAATTTTGAACTGTATAAACATGAATTCCTAGTACTTGAAAGCAAATTCAAGTGAAAACGCTCGGTAAAGTGCCCGGAGTTGTAAATATTTTCAGTTTTCTGGTCATTTACCCGGTTTCCACGGGTAATGTCAGTGATTGAAAACGGCAGGGTATGTAGTAAGATCCTACTTACTTTTATTTCAAGGGCTTATTACAAGTTTTAAATAATTTCTGGAAGCTCTAAATGCGTATTTTAAGAGTTATACTACAATTAGACAGTTATCTTAAAAGTATGTACTGGAACCGACAGGTTATTGAGTCCTTCACAAAAAAAACGCTTGTGAAATTCGGCCTCAATTGTAAACATAAGCAGTATAGTCCTCACTTACAGTCTTTCTACACTAATTTTGAGCTGTATAACCATGAATTCCTAGTATTTGAAAGCAAAATCAAGTGAAAACACTCCCTAAAGTGCCCGCAGTTGTAAATATTTTCAGTTTTCTGGTCATTTCCCTGCTTTCCACAGGTAATGTCAGTGGTTGAAAATGGCAGGGTATGTAGTAAGAACCTACTTACTTTTATTTCAAGTGCTTATTACAAGTTTGAAATCATTTCTGGAAACTCTAAATGCGTATTCTAAGAGTTATACCACAATTAGAGAGTTTTCTTACAAGTATATACGGGAACCATCAGGATATTGACTGATTCACCAAAAAGACGCTAGACAAATTCGGCCTCAATTGGAAACATAAGCAATATAGTCCTCACAGTCTTTCTACACTAATTTTGAACTGTATAAACATGAATTCCTAGTATTTGAAAGCAAATTCAAGTGAAAACGCTCGGTAAAGTGCCCGGAGTTGTATATATTATTAGATTTGTGGTCATTTCAATGCTTTCCACGGGCAATGTCAGTGATTGAAAACTGCAGGGTATGTAGTAAGAACCTACTTACTTTTATTTCAAGTGCTTATTACAAGTTTTAAATCATTTTTGGAAACTCTAAATGCGTACTTTAAGAGTTATACCACAATTAGAGAGTTTTCTTGCAAGTATGTACTGGAACCGTCAGGATATTAACTGATTCACCAAAAAGACGCTCGAGAAATTCGGCCTCAGTTGTAAACATAAGCAGTATAGTCCTCACTTACAGTCTTTCTACACTAACTTTGAGCTGTATAAACATGAATTCCTAGTATTTGAAAGCAAATTCAAGTGAAAACACTCCCTAAAGTTCCCGGAGTTGTAAACATTTTCTGTTTTCTGGTCATTTCCCTGCTTTCCACAGGTAATGTCAGTGATTGAAAATGGCAGGGTATGTAGTAAGAACCTACTTACTTTTATTTCAAGTGCGTATTACAAGTTTTAAATCATTTCTGGAAACTCTAAATGCGTATTCTAAGAGTTATACCACAATTAGAGAGTTTTCCTACAAGTATGTACTGGAACCGTCAGGATATTAACTGATTCACCAAAAAGACGCTTGAGAAATTCGGCCTAAATTGTAAACATAAGCAGTATAGACCTCACTTACAATCTTTGTACACTAATTTTGAGCTGTATAAACATGAATTCCTAGTTTGTGAAAGCAAATTCAAGTGAAAACGCTCGCTAAAGTGGCCGTAGTTTTAAATATTATCAGTTTTCTGGTCATTTCCCTGGTTTCCACACGTAATATCAGTGATTGAAAACGGCAGGGTATGTAGTAAGAACCTACTTACTTTTATTTCAAGTGCTTATTACAAGTTTTAAATCATTTCTGGAAACTCTAAATGCGTATTTTAAGAGTTATACCACAATTTGAGAGTTTTCTTACAAGTATGTACTGGAACCGTCACGATATTAACTGATTCACCAAAAAGACGTTCGAGAAATTCGGCCTCAATTGTAAACATAAGCAGTATAGTCCTCACTTACAGACTTCCTACACTAATTTTGAGCTCTATAAACATGAATTCCTAGTATTTGAAAGCATATTCAAGTGAAAACGCTCGGTAAAGTGCCTGGAGTTGTATATATTTTCAGTTTTCTGGTCATTTCCCTGCTTTCCACGGGTAATGTCCGTGATTGAAAACGGCAGGGTATGTAGTAAGAACATACTTACTTTTATTTCAAGTGCTTATAACAAGATTTAAATAATTTCTGGAAACTCTAAATGCGTATTTTAAGAGTTATACCACAATTAATGAGTTTTCTTACAAGTATGTACTGGAACCGTCAGGATATTAACTGATTCATGAAAAAGACGCTTGAGAAATTCGGCCTCAATTGTAAACATAAGAAGTATAGACCTAACTTACAGTCTTTGTACACTAATTTTGAGCTGTATAAACATGAATTCCCCAGGATTTGAAAGCAAATTCAAGTGAAAACGCTCGCGAAAGTGGCCGTATTTGTAAATATTTTCAGTTTTCTGTTCATTTCCCTGCTTTCCACGGGTAATGTCAGTGATTGAAAACGGCAGGGTATGTAGTAAGAACCTACTTACTTTTATTTCAAGTGCTTATTACAAGATTTAAATAATTTCTGGAAACTGTAAATGCGTATTTTAAGAGTTATACCACAATTAATGAGTTTTCTTACAAGTATGTACTGGAACCGTCAGGACATTAACTGATTCACCAAAAAGACGCTTGAGAAATTCGGCCTCAATTGTAAACATAAGAAGTATAGACCTCACAGTCTTTGTACACTAATTTTGAGCTGTATAAACATGAATTCCTAGTATTTGAAAGCAAATTCAAGTGAAAACGCTCGGTAAAGTGCCCGGACTTGTAAATATTTTCAGTTTTCTTGTCATTTCCCTGCTTTCCACGGGTAATATCAGTGATTGAAAACGGCAGGGTATGTAGTAAGATCCTACTTACTTTTATATCAAGGGCTTATTACAAGTTTTAAATAATTTCTGGAAGCTCTAAATGCGTATTTTAAGAGTTATACTACAATTAGAAAGTTATCTTAAAAGTATGTCTGGAACCGACAGGTTATTGACTCTTTCACCAAAAAGACGCTAGAGAAATTCGGCCTCAATTGTAAACATAAGCAGTATAGTCCTCACTTACAGTCTTTCTACACTAATTTTGAGCTGTATAAACATGAATTCCCAGGATTTGAAAGAAAATTCAAGTGAAAACGCTCGCTAAAGTGGCCGTACTTGTAAATATTATCAGATTTGTGGTCATTTCCCTGCTTTCCACAGGCAATGTCAGTGATTGAAAACTGCAGGGTATGTAGTAAGAACATACTTACTTTTATTTCAATTGCTTATTACAAGTTTTAAATCATTTTTGGAAACTCTAAATGCGTATTTTAAGAGTTATACCACAATTAAGGAGTTTTCTTACAAGTATGTACTGGAACCGTCAGGATATTAACTGATTCACGAAAAAGACGCTCGAGAAATTCGGCCTAAATTGTAAACATAAGCAGTATAGACCTCACTTACAGTGTTCGTACACTAATTTTGAACTGTATAAACATGAATTCCTAGTACTTGAAAGCAAATTCAAGTGAAAACGCTCGGTAAAGTGCCCGGAGTTGTAAATATTTTCAGTTTTCTGGTCATTTACCCGGTTTCCACGGGTAATGTCAGTGATTGAAAACGGCAGGGTATGTAGTAAGATCCTACTTACTTTTATTTCAAGGGCTTATTACAAGTTTTAAATAATTTCTGGAAGCTCTAAATGCGTATTTTAAGAGTTATACTACAATTAGACAGTTATCTTAAAAGTATGTACTGGAACCGACAGGTTATTGAGTCCTTCACAAAAAAAACGCTTGTGAAATTCGGCCTCAATTGTAAACATAAGCAGTATAGTCCTCACTTACAGTCTTTCTACACTAATTTTGAGCTGTATAACCATGAATTCCTAGTATTTGAAAGCAAAATCAAGTGAAAACACTCCCTAAAGTGCCCGCAGTTGTAAATATTTTCAGTTTTCTGGTCATTTCCCTGCTTTCCACAGGTAATGTCAGTGGTTGAAAATGGCAGGGTATGTAGTAAGAACCTACTTACTTTTATTTCAAGTGCTTATTACAAGTTTGAAATCATTTCTGGAAACTCTAAATGCGTATTCTAAGAGTTATACCACAATTAGAGAGTTTTCTTACAAGTATATACGGGAACCATCAGGATATTGACTGATTCACCAAAAAGACGCTAGACAAATTCGGCCTCAATTGGAAACATAAGCAATATAGTCCTCACAGTCTTTCTACACTAATTTTGAACTGTATAAACATGAATTCCTAGTATTTGAAAGCAAATTCAAGTGAAAACGCTCGGTAAAGTGCCCGGAGTTGTATATATTATTAGATTTGTGGTCATTTCAATGCTTTCCACGGGCAATGTCAGTGATTGAAAACTGCAGGGTATGTAGTAAGAACCTACTTACTTTTATTTCAAGTGCTTATTACAAGTTTTAAATCATTTTTGGAAACTCTAAATGCGTACTTTAAGAGTTATACCACAATTAGAGAGTTTTCTTGCAAGTATGTACTGGAACCGTCAGGATATTAACTGATTCACCAAAAAGACGCTCGAGAAATTCGGCCTCAGTTGTAAACATAAGCAGTATAGTCCTCACTTACAGTCTTTCTACACTAACTTTGAGCTGTATAAACATGAATTCCTAGTATTTGAAAGCAAATTCAAGTGAAAACACTCCCTAAAGTTCCCGGAGTTGTAAACATTTTCTGTTTTCTGGTCATTTCCCTGCTTTCCACAGGTAATGTCAGTGATTGAAAATGGCAGGGTATGTAGTAAGAACCTACTTACTTTTATTTCAAGTGCGTATTACAAGTTTTAAATCATTTCTGGAAACTCTAAATGCGTATTCTAAGAGTTATACCACAATTAGAGAGTTTTCCTACAAGTATGTACTGGAACCGTCAGGATATTAACTGATTCACCAAAAAGACGCTTGAGAAATTCGGCCTAAATTGTAAACATAAGCAGTATAGACCTCACTTACAATCTTTGTACACTAATTTTGAGCTGTATAAACATGAATTCCTAGTTTGTGAAAGCAAATTCAAGTGAAAACGCTCGCTAAAGTGGCCGTAGTTTTAAATATTATCAGTTTTCTGGTCATTTCCCTGGTTTCCACACGTAATATCAGTGATTGAAAACGGCAGGGTATGTAGTAAGAACCTACTTACTTTTATTTCAAGTGCTTATTACAAGTTTTAAATCATTTCTGGAAACTCTAAATGCGTATTTTAAGAGTTATACCACAATTTGAGAGTTTTCTTACAAGTATGTACTGGAACCGTCACGATATTAACTGATTCACCAAAAAGACGTTCGAGAAATTCGGCCTCAATTGTAAACATAAGCAGTATAGTCCTCACTTACAGACTTCCTACACTAATTTTGAGCTCTATAAACATGAATTCCTAGTATTTGAAAGCATATTCAAGTGAAAACGCTCGGTAAAGTGCCTGGAGTTGTATATATTTTCAGTTTTCTGGTCATTTCCCTGCTTTCCACGGGTAATGTCCGTGATTGAAAACGGCAGGGTATGTAGTAAGAACATACTTACTTTTATTTCAAGTGCTTATAACAAGATTTAAATAATTTCTGGAAACTCTAAATGCGTATTTTAAGAGTTATACCACAATTAATGAGTTTTCTTACAAGTATGTACTGGAACCGTCAGGATATTAACTGATTCATGAAAAAGACGCTTGAGAAATTCGGCCTCAATTGTAAACATAAGAAGTATAGACCTAACTTACAGTCTTTGTACACTAATTTTGAGCTGTATAAACATGAATTCCCCAGGATTTGAAAGCAAATTCAAGTGAAAACGCTCGCGAAAGTGGCCGTATTTGTAAATATTTTCAGTTTTCTGTTCATTTCCCTGCTTTCCACGGGTAATGTCAGTGATTGAAAACGGCAGGGTATGTAGTAAGAACCTACTTACTTTTATTTCAAGTGCTTATTACAAGATTTAAATAATTTCTGGAAACTGTAAATGCGTATTTTAAGAGTTATACCACAATTAATGAGTTTTCTTACAAGTATGTACTGGAACCGTCAGGACATTAACTGATTCACCAAAAAGACGCTTGAGAAATTCGGCCTCAATTGTAAACATAAGAAGTATAGACCTCACAGTCTTTGTACACTAATTTTGAGCTGTATAAACATGAATTCCTAGTATTTGAAAGCAAATTCAAGTGAAAACGCTCGGTAAAGTGCCCGGACTTGTAAATATTTTCAGTTTTCTTGTCATTTCCCTGCTTTCCACGGGTAATATCAGTGATTGAAAACGGCAGGGTATGTAGTAAGATCCTACTTACTTTTATATCAAGGGCTTATTACAAGTTTTAAATAATTTCTGGAAGCTCTAAATGCGTATTTTAAGAGTTATACTACAATTAGAAAGTTATCTTAAAAGTATGTCTGGAACCGACAGGTTATTGACTCTTTCACCAAAAAGACGCTAGAGAAATTCGGCCTCAATTGTAAACATAAGCAGTATAGTCCTCACTTACAGTCTTTCTACACTAATTTTGAGCTGTATAAACATGAATTCCCAGGATTTGAAAGAAAATTCAAGTGAAAACGCTCGCTAAAGTGGCCGTACTTGTAAATATTATCAGATTTGTGGTCATTTCCCTGCTTTCCACAGGCAATGTCAGTGATTGAAAACTGCAGGGTATGTAGTAAGAACATACTTACTTTTATTTCAATTGCTTATTACAAGTTTTAAATCATTTTTGGAAACTCTAAATGCGTATTTTAAGAGTTATACCACAATTAAGGAGTTTTCTTACAAGTATGTACTGGAACCGTCAGGATATTAACTGATTCACGAAAAAGACGCTCGAGAAATTCGGCCTAAATTGTAAACATAAGCAGTATAGACCTCACTTACAGTGTTCGTACACTAATTTTGAACTGTATAAACATGAATTCCTAGTACTTGAAAGCAAATTCAAGTGAAAACGCTCGGTAAAGTGCCCGGAGTTGTAAATATTTTCAGTTTTCTGGTCATTTACCCGGTTTCCACGGGTAATGTCAGTGATTGAAAACGGCAGGGTATGTAGTAAGATCCTACTTACTTTTATTTCAAGGGCTTATTACAAGTTTTAAATAATTTCTGGAAGCTCTAAATGCGTATTTTAAGAGTTATACTACAATTAGACAGTTATCTTAAAAGTATGTACTGGAACCGACAGGTTATTGAGTCCTTCACAAAAAAAACGCTTGTGAAATTCGGCCTCAATTGTAAACATAAGCAGTATAGTCCTCACTTACAGTCTTTCTACACTAATTTTGAGCTGTATAACCATGAATTCCTAGTATTTGAAAGCAAAATCAAGTGAAAACACTCCCTAAAGTGCCCGCAGTTGTAAATATTTTCAGTTTTCTGGTCATTTCCCTGCTTTCCACAGGTAATGTCAGTGGTTGAAAATGGCAGGGTATGTAGTAAGAACCTACTTACTTTTATTTCAAGTGCTTATTACAAGTTTGAAATCATTTCTGGAAACTCTAAATGCGTATTCTAAGAGTTATACCACAATTAGAGAGTTTTCTTACAAGTATATACGGGAACCATCAGGATATTGACTGATTCACCAAAAAGACGCTAGACAAATTCGGCCTCAATTGGAAACATAAGCAATATAGTCCTCACAGTCTTTCTACACTAATTTTGAACTGTATAAACATGAATTCCTAGTATTTGAAAGCAAATTCAAGTGAAAACGCTCGGTAAAGTGCCCGGAGTTGTATATATTATTAGATTTGTGGTCATTTCAATGCTTTCAACGGGCAATGTCAGTGATTGAAAACTGCAGGGTATGTAGTAAGAACCTACTTACTTTTATTTCAAGTGCTTATTACAAGTTTTAAATCATTTTTGGAAACTCTAAATGCGTATTTTAAGAGTTATACGACAATTAGAGAGTTTTCTTGCAAGTATGTACTGGAACCGTCAGGATATTAACTGATTCACCAAAAAGACGCTCGAGAAATTCGGCCTCAGTTGTAAACATAAGCAGTATAGTCCTCACTTACAGTCTTTCTACACTAACTTTGAGCTGTATAAACATGAATTCCTAGTATTTGAAAGCAAATTCAAGTGAAAACACTCCCTAAAGTTCCCGGAGTTGTAAACATTTTCTGTTTTCTGGTCATTTCCCTGCTTTCCACAGGTAATGTCAGTGATTGAAAATGGCAGGGTATGTAGTAAGAACCTACTTACTTTTATTTCAAGTGCGTATTACAAGTTTTAAATCATTTCTGGAAACTCTAAATGCGTATTCTAAGAGTTATACCACAATTAGAGAGTTTTCCTACAAGTATGTACTGGAACCGTCAGGATATTAACTGATTCACCAAAAAGACGCTTGAGAAATTCGGCCTAAATTGTAAACATAAGCAGTATAGACCTCACTTACAATCTTTGTACACTAATTTTGAGCTGTATAAACATGAATTCCTAGTTTGTGAAAGCAAATTCAAGTGAAAACGCTCGCTAAAGTGGCCGTAGTTTTAAATATTATCAGTTTTCTGGTCATTTCCCTGGTTTCCACACGTAATATCAGTGATTGAAAACGGCAGGGTATGTAGTAAGAACCTACTTACTTTTATTTCAAGTGCTTATTACAAGTTTTAAATCATTTCTGGAAACTCTAAATGCGTATTTTAAGATTTATACCACAATTAGAGAGTTTTCTTACAAGTATGTACTGGAACCGTCACGATATTAACTGATTCACCAAAAAGACGTTCGAGAAATTCGGCCTCAATTGTAAACATAAGCAGTATAGTCCTCACTTACAGACTTCCTACACTAATTTTGAGCTCTATAAACATGAATTCCTAGTATTTGAAAGCATATTCAAGTGAAAACGCTCGGTAAAGTGCCTGGAGTTGTATATATTTTCAGTTTTCTGGTCATTTCCCTGCTTTCCACGGGTAATGTCCGTGATTGAAAACGGCAGGGTATGTAGTAAGAACATACTTACTTTTATTTCAAGTGCTTATAACAAGATTTAAATAATTTCTGGAAACTCTAAATGCGTATTTTAAGAGTTATACCACAATTAATGAGTTTTCTTACAAGTATGTACTGGAACCGTCAGGATATTAACTGATTCACGAAAAAGACGCTTGAGAAATTCGGCCTCAATTGTAAACATAAGAAGTATAGACCTAACTTACAGTCTTTGTACACTAATTTTGAGCTGTATAAACATGAATTCCCCAGGATTTGAAAGCAAATTCAAGTGAAAACGCTCGCGAAAGTGGCCGTATTTGTAAATATTTTCAGTTTTCTGTTCATTTCCCTGCTTTCCACGGGTAATGTCAGTGATTGAAAACGGCAGGGTATGTAGTAAGAACCTACTTACTTTTATTTCAAGTGCTTATTACAAGATTTAAATAATTTCTGGAAACTGTAAATGCGTATTTTAAGAGTTATACCACAATTAATGAGTTTTCTTACAAGTATGTACTGGAACCGTCAGGACATTAACTGATTCACCAAAAAGACGCTTGAGAAATTCGGCCTCAATTGTAAACATAAGAAGTATAGACCTCACAGTCTTTGTACACTAATTTTGAGCTGTATAAACATGAATTCCTAGTATTTGAAAGCAAATTCAAGTGAAAACGCTCGGTAAAGTGCCCGGACTTGTAAATATTTTCAGTTTTCTTGTCATTTCCCTGCTTTCCACGGGTAATATCAGTGATTGAAAACGGCAGGGTATGTAGTAAGATCCTACTTACTTTTATATCAAGGGCTTATTACAAGTTTTAAATAATTTCTGGAAGCTCTAAATGCGTATTTTAAGAGTTATACTACAATTAGAAAGTTATCTTAAAAGTATGTCTGGAACCGACAGGTTATTGACTCTTTCACCAAAAAGACGCTAGAGAAATTCGGCCTCAATTGTAAACATAAGCAGTATAGTCCTCACTTACAGTCTTTCTACACTAATTTTGAGCTGTATAAACATGAATTCCCAGGATTTGAAAGAAAATTCAAGTGAAAACGCTCGCTAAAGTGGCCGTACTTGTAAATATTATCAGATTTGTGGTCATTTCCCTGCTTTCCACAGGCAATGTCAGTGATTGAAAACTGCAGGGTATGTAGTAAGAACATACTTACTTTTATTTCAATTGCTTATTACAAGTTTTAAATCATTTTTGGAAACTCTAAATGCGTATTTTAAGAGTTATACCACAATTAAGGAGTTTTCTTACAAGTATGTACTGGAACCGTCAGGATATTAACTGATTCACGAAAAAGACGCTCGAGAAATTCGGCCTAAATTGTAAACATAAGCAGTATAGACCTCACTTACAGTGTTCGTACACTAATTTTGAACTGTATAAACATGAATTCCTAGTACTTGAAAGCAAATTCAAGTGAAAACGCTCGGTAAAGTGCCCGGAGTTGTAAATATTTTCAGTTTTCTGGTCATTTACCCGGTTTCCACGGGTAATGTCAGTGATTGAAAACGGCAGGGTATGTAGTAAGATCCTACTTACTTTTATTTCAAGGGCTTATTACAAGTTTTAAATAATTTCTGGAAGCTCTAAATGCGTATTTTAAGAGTTATACTACAATTAGACAGTTATCTTAAAAGTATGTACTGGAACCGACAGGTTATTGAGTCCTTCACAAAAAAAACGCTTGTGAAATTCGGCCTCAATTGTAAACATAAGCAGTATAGTCCTCACTTACAGTCTTTCTACACTAATTTTGAGCTGTATAACCATGAATTCCTAGTATTTGAAAGCAAAATCAAGTGAAAACACTCCCTAAAGTGCCCGCAGTTGTAAATATTTTCAGTTTTCTGGTCATTTCCCTGCTTTCCACAGGTAATGTCAGTGGTTGAAAATGGCAGGGTATGTAGTAAGAACCTACTTACTTTTATTTCAAGTGCTTATTACAAGTTTGAAATCATTTCTGGAAACTCTAAATGCGTATTCTAAGAGTTATACCACAATTAGAGAGTTTTCTTACAAGTATATACGGGAACCATCAGGATATTGACTGATTCACCAAAAAGACGCTAGACAAATTCGGCCTCAATTGGAAACATAAGCAATATAGTCCTCACAGTCTTTCTACACTAATTTTGAACTGTATAAACATGAATTCCTAGTATTTGAAAGCAAATTCAAGTGAAAACGCTCGGTAAAGTGCCCGGAGTTGTATATATTATTAGATTTGTGGTCATTTCAATGCTTTCCACGGGCAATGTCAGTGATTGAAAACTGCAGGGTATGTAGTAAGAACCTACTTACTTTTATTTCAAGTGCTTATTACAAGTTTTAAATCATTTTTGGAAACTCTAAATGCGTATTTTAAGAGTTATACCACAATTAGAGAGTTTTCTTGCAAGTATGTACTGGAACCGTCAGGATATTAACTGATTCACCAAAAAGACGCTCGAGAAATTCGGCCTCAGTTGTAAACATAAGCAGTATAGTCCTCACTTACAGTCTTTCTACACTAACTTTGAGCTGTATAAACATGAATTCCTAGTATTTGAAAGCAAATTCAAGTGAAAACACTCCCTAAAGTTCCCGGAGTTGTAAACATTTTCTGTTTTCTGGTCATTTCCCTGCTTTCCACAGGTAATGTCAGTGATTGAAAATGGCAGGGTATGTAGTAAGAACCTACTTACTTTTATTTCAAGTGCGTATTACAAGTTTTAAATCATTTCTGGAAACTCTAAATGCGTATTCTAAGAGTTATACCACAATTAGAGAGTTTTCCTACAAGTATGTACTGGAACCGTCAGGATATTAACTGATTCACCAAAAAGACGCTTGAGAAATTCGGCCTAAATTGTAAACATAAGCAGTATAGACCTCACTTACAATCTTTGTACACTAATTTTGAGCTGTATAAACATGAATTCCTAGTTTGTGAAAGCAAATTCAAGTGAAAACGCTCGCTAAAGTGGCCGTAGTTTTAAATATTATCAGTTTTCTGGTCATTTCCCTGGTTTCCACACGTAATATCAGTGATTGAAAACGGCAGGGTATGTAGTAAGAACCTACTTACTTTTATTTCAAGTGCTTATTACAAGTTTTAAATCATTTCTGGAAACTCTAAATGCGTATTTTAAGATTTATACCACAATTAGAGAGTTTTCTTACAAGTATGTACTGGAACCGTCACGATATTAACTGATTCACCAAAAAGACGTTCGAGAAATTCGGCCTCAATTGTAAACATAAGCAGTATAGTCCTCACTTACAGACTTCCTACACTAATTTTGAGCTCTATAAACATGAATTCCTAGTATTTGAAAGCATATTCAAGTGAAAACGCTCGGTAAAGTGCCTGGAGTTGTATATATTTTCAGTTTTCTGGTCATTTCCCTGCTTTCCACGGGTAATGTCCGTGATTGAAAACGGCAGGGTATGTAGTAAGAACATACTTACTTTTATTTCAAGTGCTTATAACAAGATTTAAATAATTTCTGGAAACTCTAAATGCGTATTTTAAGAGTTATACCACAATTAATGAGTTTTCTTACAAGTATGTACTGGAACCGTCAGGATATTAACTGATTCACGAAAAAGACGCTTGAGAAATTCGGCCTCAATTGTAAACATAAGAAGTATAGACCTAACTTACAGTCTTTGTACACTAATTTTGAGCTGTATAAACATGAATTCCCCAGGATTTGAAAGCAAATTCAAGTGAAAACGCTCGCGAAAGTGGCCGTATTTGTAAATATTTTCAGTTTTCTGTTCATTTCCCTGCTTTCCACGGGTAATGTCAGTGATTGAAAACGGCAGGGTATGTAGTAAGAACCTACTTACTTTTATTTCAAGTGCTTATTACAAGATTTAAATAATTTCTGGAAACTGTAAATGCGTATTTTAAGAGTTATACCACAATTAATGAGTTTTCTTACAAGTATGTACTGGAACCGTCAGGACATTAACTGATTCACCAAAAAGACGCTTGAGAAATTCGGCCTCAATTGTAAACATAAGAAGTATAGACCTCACAGTCTTTGTACACTAATTTTGAGCTGTATAAACATGAATTCCTAGTATTTGAAAGCAAATTCAAGTGAAAACGCTCGGTAAAGTGCCCGGACTTGTAAATATTTTCAGTTTTCTTGTCATTTCCCTGCTTTCCACGGGTAATATCAGTGATTGAAAACGGCAGGGTATGTAGTAAGATCCTACTTACTTTTATATCAAGGGCTTATTACAAGTTTTAAATAATTTCTGGAAGCTCTAAATGCGTATTTTAAGAGTTATACTACAATTAGAAAGTTATCTTAAAAGTATGTCTGGAACCGACAGGTTATTGACTCTTTCACCAAAAAGACGCTAGAGAAATTCGGCCTCAATTGTAAACATAAGCAGTATAGTCCTCACTTACAGTCTTTCTACACTAATTTTGAGCTGTATAAACATGAATTCCCAGGATTTGAAAGAAAATTCAAGTGAAAACGCTCGCTAAAGTGGCCGTACTTGTAAATATTATCAGATTTGTGGTCATTTCCCTGCTTTCCACAGGCAATGTCAGTGATTGAAAACTGCAGGGTATGTAGTAAGAACATACTTACTTTTATTTCAATTGCTTATTACAAGTTTTAAATCATTTTTGGAAACTCTAAATGCGTATTTTAAGAGTTATACCACAATTAAGGAGTTTTCTTACAAGTATGTACTGGAACCGTCAGGATATTAACTGATTCACGAAAAAGACGCTCGAGAAATTCGGCCTAAATTGTAAACATAAGCAGTATAGACCTCACTTACAGTGTTCGTACACTAATTTTGAACTGTATAAACATGAATTCCTAGTACTTGAAAGCAAATTCAAGTGAAAACGCTCGGTAAAGTGCCCGGAGTTGTAAATATTTTCAGTTTTCTGGTCATTTACCCGGTTTCCACGGGTAATGTCAGTGATTGAAAACGGCAGGGTATGTAGTAAGATCCTACTTACTTTTATTTCAAGGGCTTATTACAAGTTTTAAATAATTTCTGGAAGCTCTAAATGCGTATTTTAAGAGTTATACTACAATTAGACAGTTATCTTAAAAGTATGTACTGGAACCGACAGGTTATTGAGTCCTTCACAAAAAAAACGCTTGTGAAATTCGGCCTGAATTGTAAACATAAGCAGTATAGTCCTCACTTACAGTCTTTCTACACTAATTTTGAGCTGTATAACCATGAATTCCTAGTATTTGAAAGCAAAATCAAGTGGAAACACTCCCTAAAGTGCCCGCAGTTGTAAATATTTTCAGTTTTCTGGTCATTTCCCTGCTTTCCACAGGTAATGTCAGTGGTTGAAAATGGCAGGGTATGTAGTAAGAACCTACTTACTTTTATTTCAAGTGCTTATTACAAGTTTGAAATCATTTCTGGAAACTCTAAATGCGTATTCTAAGAGTTATACCACAATTAGAGAGTTTTCTTACAAGTATATACGGGAACCATCAGGATATTGACTGATTCACCAAAAAGACGCTAGACAAATTCGGCCTCAATTGGAAACATAAGCAATATAGTCCTCACAGTCTTTCTACACTAATTTTGAACTGTATAAACATGAATTCCTAGTATTTGAAAGCAAATTCAAGTGAAAACGCTCGGTAAAGTGCCCGGAGTTGTATATATTATTAGATTTGTGGTCATTTCAATGCTTTCAACGGGCAATGTCAGTGATTGAAAACTGCAGGGTATGTAGTAAGAACCTACTTACTTTTATTTCAAGTGCTTATTACAAGTTTTAAATCATTTTTGGAAACTCTAAATGCGTATTTTAAGAGTTATACCACAATTAGAGAGTTTTCTTGCAAGTATGTACTGGAACCGTCAGGATATTAACTGATTCACCAAAAAGACGCTCGAGAAATTCGGCCTCAGTTGTAAACATAAGCAGTATAGTCCTCACTTACAGTCTTTCTACACTAACTTTGAGCTGGATAAACATGAATTCCTAGTATTTGAAAGCAAATTCAAGTGAAAACACTCCCTAAAGTGCCCGGAGTTGTAAACATTTTCTGTTTTCTGGTCATTTCCCTGCTTTCCACAGGTAATGTCAGTGATTGAAAATGGCAGGGTATGTAGTAAGAACCTACTTACTTTTATTTCAAGTGCGTATTACAAGTTTTAAATCATTTCTGGAAACTCTAAATGCGTATTCTAAGAGTTATACCACAATTAGAGAGTTTTCCTACAAGTATGTACTGGAACCGTCAGGATATTAACTGATTCACCAAAAAGACGCTTGAGAAATTCGGCCTAAATTGTAAACATAAGCAGTATAGACCTCACTTACAATCTTTGTACACTAATTTTGAGCTGTATAAACATGAATTCCTAGTTTGTGAAAGCAAATTCAAGTGAAAACGCTCGCTAAAGTGGCCGTAGTTTTAAATATTATCAGTTTTCTGGTCATTTCCCTGGTTTCCACACGTAATATCAGTGATTGAAAACGGCAGGGTATGTAGTAAGAACCTACTTACTTTTATTTCAAGTGCTTATTACAAGTTTTAAATCATTTCTGGAAACTCTAAATGCGTATTTTAAGAGTTATACCACAATTAGAGAGTTTTCTTACAAGTATGTACTGGAACCGTCACGATATTAACTGATTCACCAAAAAGACGTTCGAGAAATTCGGCCTCAATTGTAAACATAAGCAGTATAGTCCTCACTTACAGACTTCCTACACTAATTTTGAGCTCTATAAACATGAATTCCTAGTTTTTGAAAGCAAATTCAAGTGAAAACGCTCGGTAAAGCCCCCGGAGTTGTAAATATTTTCAGTTTTCTGGTCATTTCCCTGCTTTCCACGGGTAATGTCAGTGATTGAAAACGCCAGGGTATGTAGTAATAATCTACTTACTTTTATGTCAAGTGTTTGTTACAGGATTTCAATCATTCCTGGAAACTCTAAATGCATATTTTAAGAGTTGTACCACAATTAGACAGTTTTCTTACAAGTATGTACTGGAACGGTCAGGATATTAACTGATTCACCAAAAAGACGCTCGAGAAATTCGGCCTCAGTTGTAAACATAAGCAGTATAGTCCTCACTTACAGTCTTTCTACACTAATTTTGAGCTGTATAAATATGAATTCCTAGTATTTGAAAGCATATTCAAGAGAAAACCCTCGGTAAAGTGCCCGGAGTTGTATATATTTTCAGTTTTCTGGTCATTTCCCTGCTTTCCATGGGTAATGTCCGTTATTGAAAACGGCAGGTTATGTAGTAAGAACCTACTTACTTTTATTTCAAGGGCTTATTACAAGTTTTAAATAATTTCTGGAAACTCTAAATGTGTCTTTTAAGAGTTATACTACAATTAGACAGTTGTCTTAAAAGTATGTCTGGAACCGACAGGTTATTGACTCTTTCACCAATTTTGAGCTGTATAAACATGAATTCCTAGTATTTGAAAGCATATTTAAGTGAAAACGCTCGCTAAAGTGTCCGTATTTGTAAATATTATCAGATTTGTGGTCATTTCCCTGCTTTCCACAGGTAATGTCAGTGATTGAAAATGGCAGGGTATGTAGTAAGAACCTACTTACTTTTATTTCAAGTGCTTATTACAAGTTTTAAATCATTTCTGGAAACTCTAAATGCGTATTCTAAGAGTTATACCACAATTAGAGAGTTTTCTTGCAAGTATGTACTGGAACCGTCAGGATATTAAGTGATTCACCAAAAAGACGCTAGAGAAATTCGGCCTCAATTGTAAACATAAGCATTATAGTCCTCACTTACAGTCTTTCTACACTAATTTTGAGCTGTATAAACATGAATTCCTAGTATTTGAAAGCAAATTCAAGTGAAAGCACACCCTAAAGAACCCGGAGTTGTAAATATTTTCAGTTTTCTTGTCATTCCCATGCTTTCCACGGGTAATGTCAGTGATTGAAAATGGCAGGGTATGTAGTAAGAACCTACTTGCTTTTATTTCAAGTGCTTATTACAAGTTTTAAATCATTTCTGGAAACTCTAAATGCGTATTCTAGGAGTTATACCACAATTACAGAGTTTTCTTGCAAGTATGTACTGGAACCGTCACAATATTAACTGATTCACCAAAATGACGCTCGAGAAATTCGGCTTAAATTGTAACCATAAGCAGTATAGTCCTCACAGTCTTTCTACACTAATTTTGAGCTGTATAACCATAAATTCCTAGTATTTGAAACCAAATTCAAGTGAAAACGCTCGCTAAAGTGGCCGTAGTTTTAAATATTATCAGTTTTCTGGTCATTTCCCTGGTTTCCACAGGTAATATCAGTGATTGAAAACTGCAGGGTATGTAGTAAGAACCTACTTACTTTAATTTCAAGTGCTTATTACAAGTTTTAAATCATTTCTGGAAACTTTAAATGCGTATTTTAAGATTTATACCACAATTAGAGAGTTTTCTTACAAGTATGTACTGGTACCGTCACGATATTAACTGATTCACCAAAAAGACGTTCGAGCAATTCGGCCTCAATTGTAAACATAAGCAGTATAGTCCTCACTTACAGACTTCCTACACTAATTTTGAGCTGTATAAACATGAATTCCTAGTATTTGAAAGCATATTCAAGTGAAAACGCTCGGTAAAGTGCCCGGAGTTGTATATATTTTCAGTTTTCTGTTCATTTCCCTGCTTTCCACGGGTAATGTCAGTGATTGAAATCGGCAGGGTATGTAGTAAGAACCTACTTACTTTTATTTCAAGGGCTTATTACAAGTTTTAAATAATTTCTGGAAACTCTAAATATGTATTTTAAGAGTTATACTACAATTAGACAGTTATCTTAAAAGTATGTCTGGATCCGACAGGTTATTGAATCTTTCACCAAAAAGACGCTAGAGAAATTCAGCCTCAATTGTAAACATAAGCAATATAGTCCTCAAAGTCTTTCTACACTAATTTTGAACTGTATAAACATGAATTCCTAGTATTTGAAAGCAAATTCAAGTGAAAACGCTCGCTAAAGTGGCCGTATTTGTATATATTATAAGATTTGTGGTCATTTCAAAGCTTTCCACGGGCAATGTCAGTGATTGAAAACTGCAGGCTATGTAGAAAGAACCTACTTACTTTTATTTCAAGTGCTCATTACAAGTTTTAAATCATTTTTGGAAACTCTAAATGTGTATTTTAAGAGTTATACCACAATTAGAGAGTTTTCTTGCAAGTATGTACTGGAACCGTCAGGACATTAACTGATTCACCAAAAAGACGCTAGAGAAATTCGGCCTCAATTGTAAACATTAGCAGTATAGTCCTCACTTACAGTCTTTCTACACTAATTGTGAGCTGTATAAACATGAATTCCTAGTACTTGAAAGCAAATTCAAGTGAAAACACTCCCTAAAGTGCCCGGAGTTGTAAATATTTCCAGTTTTCTTGTCATTTCCCTGCTTTCCACGGGTAATGTCAGTGATTGAAAACGGCAGGGTATGTAGTAAGAACCTACTTACTTTTATTTCAAGGGCTTATTACAAGTTTTAAATAATTTCTGGAAACTCTAAATGCGTATTTTAAGAGTTATACTACAATTAGACAGTTATCTTAAAAGTATGTACTGGAATCAACAGGTTATTGACTCTTTCACCAAAAAGACGCTAGAGAAATGCGGCCTCAATTGTAAACATAAGCAGTATAGTCCTCACTTACAGTCTTTCTACACGAAATTTGAGCTGTATAACCATGAATTCCTAGTATTTGAACGCAAATTCAAGCGAAAACACTCCCTAAAGTGCCCGCAGTTGTAAATATTTTCAGTTTTCTGGTCATTTCCCTGCTTTCCACGGGTAATGTCAGTGATTGAAAACGCCAGGATATGTAGTAATACTCTACTTACTTTTATTTCAAGTGTTTATTACACGATTTTAGTCATTCCTGGAAACTCTAAATGCGTATTTTAAGACTTATACCACAATTAGAGAGTTTTCCTACAAGTATGTACTGGAACCGTCAGGATATTAACTGATTCACCAAAAAGACGCTTGAGAAATTCGGCCTAAATTGTAAACATAAGTAGTATAGACCTCACTTACAGTCTTTGTACACTAATTTTGAGCTGTATGAACATGAATTCCTAGTTTTTGAAAGCAAATTCAAGTGAAAACGCTCGGTAAAGTGCCCGGAGTTGTAAATATTTTCAGTTTTCTGGTCATTTCCCGGCTTTCCACGGGTAATGTCAGTGATTGAAAACGCCAGGGTATGTAGTAATAATCTACTTACTTTTATTTCAAGTGTTTATTACAGGATTTCAATCATTCCTGGAAACTCTAAATGCATATTTTAAGAGTTGTACCACAATTAGACAGTTTTCTTACAATATGTACTGGAACGGTCAGGATATTAACTGATTCACAAAAAAGACGCTCGAGAAATTCGGCCTCAGTTGTAAACATAAGCAGTATAGTCCTCATTTAAAGTCTTTCTACACTAATTTTGAGCTGTATAAACATGAATTCCTAGTATTTGAAAGCAAATTCAAGTGAAAGCACTCCCTAAAGTACCCGGAGTTGTAAATATTTTCAGTTTTCTTGTCATTTCCCTGCTTTCCACGGGTAATGTCAGTGATTGAAAATGGCAGGGTATGTAGTAAGAACCTAATTACTTTTATTTCAAGTGCTTATTACAAGTTTTAAATCATTTCTGGAAACTCTAAATGCGTATTTTAAGAGTTATACCACAATTGGAGAGTTTTCTTACAAGTATGTACTGGAACCGTCACGTTATTAACTGATTCACCAAAAAGACGCTCGAGAAATTCGGCTTAAATTGTAAACATAAGCAGTATAGTCCTCACTTACAGTCTTCCTACACTAATTTTGAGCTGTATAACCATGAATTCCTAGTATTTGAAAGCAAATTCAAGTGAAAACACTCCCTAAAGTGCCCGGAGTTGTAAGTATTTTCTGTTTTCTGGTCATATCCCTGCTTTCCACGGGTAATGTCAGTGATTGATAACGGCAGGGTATGTAGTAAGAACCTACTTACTTTTATTTCAAGTGCTTATTACAAGTTTTAAATCATTTCTGGAAACTCTAAATGCGTATTCTAAGAGTTATACCACAATTAGAGAGTTTTCTTACAAGTATATACTGGAACCGTCAGGATATTGACTGATTCACCAAAAAGACGCTAGAGAAATTCGGCCTCAATTGGAAACATAAGCAATATAGTCCTCACAGTCTTTCTACACTAATTTTGAACTGTATAACCATGAATTCCTAGTATTTGAAAGCAAATTCAAGTGAAAACGCTCGCTAAAGTGGCCGTATTTGTATATATTATTAGATTTGTGGTCATTTCAATGCTTTCCACGGGCAATGTCAGTGATTGAAAACTGCAGGCTATGTAGTAAGAACCTACTTACTTTTATTTCAAGTGCTCATTACAAGTTTTAAATCATTTTTGGAAACTCTAAATGCGTATTTTAAGAGTTATACCACAATTAGAGAGTTTTCTTGCTAGTATGTACTGGAACCGTCAGGATATTAACTGATTCACCAAAAAGACGCTAGAGAAATTCGGCCTCAATTGTAAACATAAGCATTATAGTCCTCACGTACAGTCTTTCTACGCTAATTTTGAGCTGTATAAACATGAATTCCTAGTACTTGAAAGCAACTTCAAGTGAAAACACTCCCTAAAGTGCCTGGAGTTGTAAATATTTTCAGTTTTCTGGTCATTTCCCTGCTTTCCACGGGTAATGTCAGTGATTGAAAACAGCAGGGTATGTAGTAAGAACCTACTTACTTTTATTTCAAGGGCTTAATACAAGTTTTAAATAATTTCTGGAAACTCTAAATGCGTATTTTAAGAGTTATACTACAATTAGACAGTTATCTTAAAAGTATGTACTGGAACCGACAGGTTATTGACTCTTTCACCACAAAGACGATAGAGAAATTCAGCCTCAATTGTAAACATAAGTAGTATAGACCTCACTTACAGTCTTTGTACACTAATTTTGAGCTGTATAAACATGAATTCCTAGTTTTTGAAAGCAAATTCAAGTGAAAACGCTCGTTAAAGTGCCCGGAGTTGTAAATATTTTCAGTTTTCTGGTCATTTCCCTGCTTTCCACGGGTAATGTCAGTGATTGAAAACGCCAGGGTATGTAGTAAAAATCTACTTACTTTTATTTCAAGTGTTTGTTACAGGATTTTAATCATTCCTGGAAACTCTAAATGCATATTTTAAGAGTTGTACCACAATTAGACAGTTTTCTTACAAGTATGTACTGGAACGGTCAGGATATTAACTGATTCACCAAAAAGACGCTCGAGAAATTCGGCCTCAGTTGTAAACATAAGCATTATAGTCCTCACTTACAGTCTTTCTACACTAATTTTGAGCTGTATAAACATGAATTCCTAGTATTTGAAAGCAAATTCAAGTGAAAGCACTCCCTAAAGTACCCGGAGTTGTAAATATTTTCAGTTTTCTTGTCATTTCCATGCTTTCCACGGGTAATGTCAGTGATTGAAAATGGCAGGGTATGTAGTAAGAACCTACTTGCTTTTATTTCAAGTGCTTATTACAAGTTTTAAATCATTTCTGGAAACTCTAAATGCGTATTTTAAGAGTTATACAACAATTAATGAGTTTGCTTACAAGTATGTACTGGAACCGTCACGATATTAACTGATTCACCAAAAAGACGCTCGAGAAATTCGGCTTAAATTGTAAACATAAGCAGTATAGTCCTCATAGTCTTCCTACACTAATTTTGAGCTGTATAACCATAAATTCCTAGTATTTGAAAGCAAATTCATGTGAAAACGCTCGCTAAAGTGGCCGTAGTTTTAAATATTATCAGTTTTCTGGTCATTTCCCTGGTTTCCACAGGTAATATCAGTGATTGAATACTGCTGGGTATGTAGTAAGAACCTACTTACTTTAATTTCAAGTGCTTATTACAAGTTTTAAATCATTTCTGGAAACTTTAAATGCGTATTTTAAGACTTATACCACAATTAGAGAGTTTTCTTACAAGTATGTACTGGAACCGTCACGATATTAACTGATTCACCAAAAAGACGTTTCAGAAATTCGGCCTCAATTGTAAACATAAGCAGTATAGTCCTCACTTAAAGACTTCCTACACCAATTTTGAGCCTTATAAACATGAATTCCTAGTATTTGAAAGCATATTCAAGTGAAAACGCTCGTTAAAGTGCCCGGAGTTGTATATATTTTCAGTTTTCTGTTCATTTCCCTGCTTTCCACGGGTAATGTCAGTGATTGAAATCGGCAGGGTATGGAGTAAGAACCTACTTACTTTTATTTCAAGGGCTTATTACAAGTTTTAAATCATTTCTGGAAACTCTAAATGTGTATTTTAAGAGTTATACTACAATTAGACAGTTATCTTAAAAGTATGTACTGGAATCGACAGGTTATTGACTCTTTCACCAAAAGACGCTAGAGAAATTCGGCCTCAATTGTAAACATAAGCAGTATAGTCCTCACTTACAGTCTTTCTACACTAAATTTGAGCTGTATAACCATGAATTCCTAGTATTTGAACGCAAATTCAAGCGAAAACACTCCCTAAAGTGCCCGCAGTTGTAAATATTTTCAGTTTTCTGGTCATTTCCCTGCTTTCCACGGGTAATGTCAGTGATTGAAAACGCCAGGGTATGTAGTAATAATCTACTTACTTTTATTTCAAGTGTTTGTTACAGGATTTTAATCATTCCTGGAAACTCTAAATGCATATTTTAAGAGTTGTACCACAATTAGACAGTTTTCTTACAAGTATGTACTGGAACGGTCAGGATATTAACTGATTCACCAAAAAGACGCTCGAGAAATTCGGCCTCAGTTGTAAACATAAGCAGTATAGTCCTCACTTACAGTCTTTCTACACTAATTTTGAGCTGTATAAACATGAATTCCTAGTATTTGAAAGCAAATTCAAGTGAAAGCACTCCCTAAAGTACCCGGAGTTGTAAATATTTTCAGTTTTCTTGTCATTTCCATGCTTTCCACGGGTAATGTCAGTGATTGAAAACGCCAGGGTATGTAGTAATAATCTACTTACTTTTATTTCAAGTGTTTGTTACAGGATTTTAATCATTCCTGGAAACTCTAAATGCATATTTTAAGAGTTGTACCACAATTAGACAGTTTTCTTACAAGTATGTACTGGAACGGTCAGGATATTAACTGATTCACCAAAAAGACGCTCGAGAAATTCGAACTCAGTTGTAAACATAAGCAGTATAGTCCTCACAGTCTTCCTACACTAATTTTGAGCTGTATAAGCATAAATTCCTAGTATTTGAAAGCAAATTCAAGTGAAAACGCTCGCTAAAGTGGCCGTAGTTTTAAATATTATCAGTTTTCTGGTCATTTCCCTGGTTTCCACAGGTAATATCAGTGATTGAAAACTGCAGGGTATGTAGTAAGAACCTACTTACTTTAATTTCAAGTGCTTATTACAAGTTTTAAATCATTTCTGGAAACTTTAAATGCGTATTTTAAGACTTATACCACAATTAGAGAGTTTTCTTACAAGTATGTACTAGAGCCGTCACGATATTAACTGATTCACCAAAAAGACGTTTGAGAAATTCGGCCTCAATTGTAAACATAAGCAGTATAGTCCTCACTTACAGACTTCCTACACTAATTTTGAGCTGTATAAACATGAATTCCTAGTATTTGAAAGCATATTCAAGTGAAAACGCTCGTTAAAGTGCCCGGAGTTGTATATATTTTCAGTTTTCTGTTCATTTCCCTGCTTTCCACGGGTAATGTCAGTGATTGAAATCGGCAGGGTATGTAGTAAGAACCTACTTACTTTTATTTCAAGGGCTTATTACAAGTTTTAAATAATTTCTGGAAACTCTAAATATGTATTTTAAGAGTTATACTACAATTAGACAGTTATCTTAAAAGTATGTCTGGATCCGACAGGTTATTGAATCTTTCACCAAAAAGACGCTAGAGAAATTCAGCCTCAATTGTAAACATAAGCAATATAGTCCTCAAAGTCTTTCTACACTAATTTTGAACTGTATAAACATGAATTCCTAGTATTTGAAAGCAAATTCAAGTGAAAACGCTCGCTAAAGTGGCCGTATTTGTATATATTATAAGATTTGTGGTCATTTCAAAGCTTTCCACGGGCAATGTCAGTGATTGAAAACTGCAGGCTATGTAGAAAGAACCTACTTACTTTTATTTCAAGTGCTCATTACAAGTTTTAAATCATTTTTGGAAACTCTAAATGTGTATTTTAAGAGTTATACCACAATTAGAGAGTTTTCTTGCAAGTATGTACTGGAACCGTCAGGACATTAACTGATTCACCAAAAAGACGCTAGAGAAATTCGGCCTCAATTGTAAACATTAGCAGTATAGTCCTCACTTACAGTCTTTCTACACTAATTGTGAGCTGTATAAACATGAATTCCTAGTACTTGAAAGCAAATTCAAGTGAAAACACTCCCTAAAGTGCCCGGAGTTGTAAATATTTCCAGTTTTCTTGTCATTTCCCTGCTTTCCACGGGTAATGTCAGTGATTGAAAACGGCAGGGTATGTAGTAAGAACCTACTTACTTTTATTTCAAGGGCTTATTACAAGTTTTAAATAATTTCTGGAAACTCTAAATGCGTATTTTAAGAGTTATACTACAATTAGACAGTTATCTTAAAAGTATGTACTGGAATCAACAGGTTATTGACTCTTTCACCAAAAAGACGCTAGAGAAATGCGGCCTCAATTGTAAACATAAGCAGTATAGTCCTCACTTACAGTCTTTCTACACTAAATTTGAGCTGTATAACCATGAATTCCTAGTATTTGAACGCAAATTCAAGCGAAAACACTCCCTAAAGTGCCCGCAGTTGTAAATATTTTCAGTTTTCTGGTCATTTCCCTGCTTTCCACGGGTAATGTCAGTGATTGAAAACGCCAGGATATGTAGTAATACTCTACTTACTTTTATTTCAAGTGTTTATTACACGATTTTAGTCATTCCTGGAAACTCTAAATGCGTATTTTAAGACTTATACCACAATTAGAGAGTTTTCCTACAAGTATGTACTGGAACCGTCAGGATATTAACTGATTCACCAAAAAGACGCTTGAGAAATTCGGCCTAAATTGTAAACATAAGTAGTATAGACCTCACTTACAGTCTTTGTACACTAATTTTGAGCTGTATGAACATGAATTCCTAGTTTTTGAAAGCAAATTCAAGTGAAAACGCTCGGTAAAGTGCCCGGAGTTGTAAATATTTTCAGTTTTCTGGTCATTTCCCGGCTTTCCACGGGTAATGTCAGTGATTGAAAACGCCAGGGTATGTAGTAATAATCTACTTACTTTTATTTCAAGTGTTTATTACAGGATTTCAATCATTCCTGGAAACTCTAAATGCATATTTTAAGAGTTGTACCACAATTAGACAGTTTTCTTACAATATGTACTGGAACGGTCAGGATATTAACTGATTCACAAAAAAGACGCTCGAGAAATTCGGCCTCAGTTGTAAACATAAGCAGTATAGTCCTCATTTAAAGTCTTTCTACACTAATTTTGAGCTGTATAAACATGAATTCCTAGTATTTGAAAGCAAATTCAAGTGAAAGCACTCCCTAAAGTACCCGGAGTTGTAAATATTTTCAGTTTTCTTGTCATTTCCCTGCTTTCCACGGGTAATGTCAGTGATTGAAAATGGCAGGGTATGTAGTAAGAACCTAATTACTTTTATTTCAAGTGCTTATTACAAGTTTTAAATCATTTCTGGAAACTCTAAATGCGTATTTTAAGAGTTATACCACAATTGGAGAGTTTTCTTACAAGTATGTACTGGAACCGTCACGTTATTAACTGATTCACCAAAAAGACGCTCGAGAAATTCGGCTTAAATTGTAAACATAAGCAGTATAGTCCTCACTTACAGTCTTCCTACACTAATTTTGAGCTGTATAACCATGAATTCCTAGTATTTGAAAGCAAATTCAAGTGAAAACACTCCCTAAAGTGCCCGGAGTTGTAAGTATTTTCTGTTTTCTGGTCATATCCCTGCTTTCCACGGGTAATGTCAGTGATTGATAACGGCAGGGTATGTAGTAAGAACCTACTTACTTTTATTTCAAGTGCTTATTACAAGTTTTAAATCATTTCTGGAAACTCTAAATGCGTATTCTAAGAGTTATACCACAATTAGAGAGTTTTCTTACAAGTATATACTGGAACCGTCAGGATATTGACTGATTCACCAAAAAGACGCTAGAGAAATTCGGCCTCAATTGGAAACATAAGCAATATAGTCCTCACAGTCTTTCTACACTAATTTTGAACTGTATAACCATGAATTCCTAGTATTTGAAAGCAAATTCAAGTGAAAACGCTCGCTAAAGTGGCCGTATTTGTATATATTATTAGATTTGTGGTCATTTCAATGCTTTCCACGGGCAATGTCAGTGATTGAAAACTGCAGGCTATGTAGTAAGAACCTACTTACTTTTATTTCAAGTGCTCATTACAAGTTTTAAATCATTTTTGGAAACTCTAAATGCGTATTTTAAGAGTTATACCACAATTAGAGAGTTTTCTTGCTAGTATGTACTGGAACCGTCAGGATATTAACTGATTCACCAAAAAGACGCTAGAGAAATTCGGCCTCAATTGTAAACATAAGCATTATAGTCCTCACGTACAGTCTTTCTACGCTAATTTTGAGCTGTATAAACATGAATTCCTAGTACTTGAGAGCAACTTCAAGTGAAAACACTCCCTAAAGTGCCTGGAGTTGTAAATATTTTCAGTTTTCTGGTCATTTCCCTGCTTTCCACGGGTAATGTCAGTGATTGAAAACAGCAGGGTATGTAGTAAGAACCTACTTACTTTTATTTCAAGGGCTTAATACAAGTTTTAAATAATTTCTGGAAACTCTAAATGCGTATTTTAAGAGTTATACTACAATTAGACAGTTATCTTAAAAGTATGTACTGGAACCGACAGGTTATTGACTCTTTCACCACAAAGACGATAGAGAAATTCAGCCTCAATTGTAAACATAAGTAGTATAGACCTCACTTACAGTCTTTGTACACTAATTTTGAGCTGTATAAACATGAATTCCTAGTTTTTGAAAGCAAATTCAAGTGAAAACGCTCGTTAAAGTGCCCGGAGTTGTAAATATTTTCAGTTTTCTGGTCATTTCCCTGCTTTCCACGGGTAATGTCAGTGATTGAAAACGCCAGGGTATGTAGTAAAAATCTACTTACTTTTATTTCAAGTGTTTGTTACAGGATTTTAATCATTCCTGGAAACTCTAAATGCATATTTTAAGAGTTGTACCACAATTAGACAGTTTTCTTACAAGTATGTACTGGAACGGTCAGGATATTAACTGATTCACCAAAAAGACGCTCGAGAAATTCGGCCTCAGTTGTAAACATAAGCATTATAGTCCTCACTTACAGTCTTTCTACACTAATTTTGAGCTGTATAAACATGAATTCCTAGTATTTGAAAGCAAATTCAAGTGAAAGCACTCCCTAAAGTACCCGGAGTTGTAAATATTTTCAGTTTTCTTGTCATTTCCATGCTTTCCACGGGTAATGTCAGTGATTGAAAATGGCAGGGTATGTAGTAACAACCTACTTGCTTTTATTTCAAGTGCTTATTACAAGTTTTAAATCATTTCTGGAAACTCTAAATGCGTATTTTAAGAGTTATACAACAATTAATGAGTTTGCTTACAAGTATGTACTGGAACCGTCACGATATTAACTGATTCACCAAAAAGACGCTCGAGAAATTCGGCTTAAATTGTAAACATAAGCAGTATAGTCCTCATAGTCTTCCTACACTAATTTTGAGCTGTATAACCATAAATTCCTAGTATTTGAAAGCAAATTCATGTGAAAACGCTCGCTAAAGTGGCCGTAGTTTTAAATATTATCAGTTTTCTGGTCATTTCCCTGGTTTCCACAGGTAATATCAGTGATTGAATACTGCAGGGTATGTAGTAAGAACCTACTTACTTTAATTTCAAGTGCTTATTACAAGTTTTAAATCATTTCTGGAAACTTTAAATGCGTATTTTAAGACTTATACCACAATTAGAGAGTTTTCTTACAAGTATGTACTGGAACCGTCACGATATTAACTGATTCACCAAAAAGACGTTTCAGAAATTCGGCCTCAATTGTAAACATAAGCAGTATAGTCCTCACTTAAAGACTTCCTACACCAATTTTGAGCCTTATAAACATGAATTCCTAGTATTTGAAAGCATATTCAAGTGAAAACGCTCGTTAAAGTGCCCGGAGTTGTATATATTTTCAGTTTTCTGTTCATTTCCCTGCTTTCCACGGGTAATGTCAGTGATTGAAATCGGCAGGGTATGGAGTAAGAACCTACTTACTTTTATTTCAAGGGCTTATTACAAGTTTTAAATCATTTCTGGAAACTCTAAATGTGTATTTTAAGAGTTATACTACAATTAGACAGTTATCTTAAAAGTATGTACTGGAATCGACAGGTTATTGACTCTTTCACCAAAAGACGCTAGAGAAATTCGGCCTCAATTGTAAACATAAGCAGTATAGTCCTCACTTACAGTCTTTCTACACTAAATTTGAGCTGTATAACCATGAATTCCTAGTATTTGAACGCAAATTCAAGCGAAAACACTCCCTAAAGTGCCCGGAGTTGTAAATATTTTCAGTTTTCTGGTCATTTCCCTGCTTTCCACGGGTAATGTCAGTGATTGAAAACGCCAGGGTATGTAGTAATAATCTACTTACTTTTATTTCAAGTGTTTGTTACAGGATTTTAATCATTCCTGGAAACTCTAAATGCATATTTTAAGAGTTGTACCACAATTAGACAGTTTTCTTACAAGTATGTACTGGAACGGTCAGGATATTAACTGATTCACCAAAAAGACGCTCGAGAAATTCGGCCTCAGTTGTAAACATAAGCAGTATAGTCCTCACTTACAGTCTTTCTACACTAATTTTGAGCTGTATAAACATGAATTCCTAGTATTTGAAAGCAAATTCAAGTGAAAGCACTCCCTAAAGTGCCCGGAGTTGTAAATATTTCCAGTTTTCTTGTCATTTCCCTGCTTTCCACGGGTAATGTCAGTGATTGAAAACGGCAGGGTATGTAGTAAGAACCTACTTACTTTTATTTCAAGGGCTTATTACAAGTTTTAAATAATTTCTGGAAACTCTAAATGCGTATTTTAAGAGTTATACTACAATTAGACAGTTATCTTAAAAGTATGTACTGGAATCAACAGGTTATTGACTCTTTCACCAAAAAGACGCTAGAGAAATGCGGCCTCAATTGTAAACATAAGCAGTATAGTCCTCACTTACAGTCTTTCTACACTAAATTTGAGCTGTATAACCATGAATTCCTAGTATTTGAACGCAAATTCAAGCGAAAACACTCCCTAAAGTGCCCGCAGTTGTAAATATTTTCAGTTTTCTGGTCATTTCCCTGCTTTCCACGGGTAATGTCAGTGATTGAAAACGCCAGGATATGTAGTAATACTCTACTTACTTTTATTTCAAGTGTTTATTACACGATTTTAGTCATTCCTGGAAACTCTAAATGCGTATTTTAAGACTTATACCACAATTAGAGAGTTTTCCTACAAGTATGTACTGGAACCGTCAGGATATTAACTGATTCACCAAAAAGACGCTTGAGAAATTCGGCCTAAATTGTAAACATAAGTAGTATAGACCTCACTTACAGTCTTTGTACACTAATTTTGAGCTGTATGAACATGAATTCCTAGTTTTTGAAAGCAAATTCAAGTGAAAACGCTCGGTAAAGTGCCCGGAGTTGTAAATATTTTCAGTTTTCTGGTCATTTCCCGGCTTTCCACGGGTAATGTCAGTGATTGAAAACGCCAGGGTATGTAGTAATAATCTACTTACTTTTATTTCAAGTGTTTATTACAGGATTTCAATCATTCCTGGAAACTCTAAATGCATATTTTAAGAGTTGTACCACAATTAGACAGTTTTCTTACAATATGTACTGGAACGGTCAGGATATTAACTGATTCACAAAAAAGACGCTCGAGAAATTCGGCCTCAGTTGTAAACATAAGCAGTATAGTCCTCATTTAAAGTCTTTCTACACTAATTTTGAGCTGTATAAACATGAATTCCTAGTATTTGAAAGCAAATTCAAGTGAAAGCACTCCCTAAAGTACCCGGAGTTGTAAATATTTTCAGTTTTCTTGTCATTTCCCTGCTTTCCACGGGTAATGTCAGTGATTGAAAATGGCAGGGTATGTAGTAAGAACCTAATTACTTTTATTTCAAGTGCTTATTACAAGTTTTAAATCATTTCTGGAAACTCTAAATGCGTATTTTAAGAGTTATACCACAATTGGAGAGTTTTCTTACAAGTATGTACTGGAACCGTCACGTTATTAACTGATTCACCAAAAAGACGCTCGAGAAATTCGGCTTAAATTGTAAACATAAGCAGTATAGTCCTCACTTACAGTCTTCCTACACTAATTTTGAGCTGTATAACCATGAATTCCTAGTATTTGAAAGCAAATTCAAGTGAAAACACTCCCTAAAGTGCCCGGAGTTGTAAGTATTTTCTGTTTTCTGGTCATATCCCTGCTTTCCACGGGTAATGTCAGTGATTGATAACGGCAGGGTATGTAGTAAGAACCTACTTACTTTTATTTCAAGTGCTTATTACAAGTTTTAAATCATTTCTGGAAACTCTAAATGCGTATTCTAAGAGTTATACCACAATTAGAGAGTTTTCTTACAAGTATATACTGGAACCGTCAGGATATTGACTGATTCACCAAAAAGACGCTAGAGAAATTCGGCCTCAATTGGAAACATAAGCAATATAGTCCTCACAGTCTTTCTACACTAATTTTGAACTGTATAACCATGAATTCCTAGTATTTGAAAGCAAATTCAAGTGAAAACGCTCGCTAAAGTGGCCGTATTTGTATATATTATTAGATTTGTGGTCATTTCAATGCTTTCCACGGGCAATGTCAGTGATTGAAAACTGCAGGCTATGTAGTAAGAACCTACTTACTTTTATTTCAAGTGCTCATTACAAGTTTTAAATCATTTTTGGAAACTCTAAATGCGTATTTTAAGAGTTATACCACAATTAGAGAGTTTTCTTGCTAGTATGTACTGGAACCGTCAGGATATTAACTGATTCACCAAAAAGACGCTAGAGAAATTCGGCCTCAATTGTAAACATAAGCATTATAGTCCTCACGTACAGTCTTTCTACGCTAATTTTGAGCTGTATAAACATGAATTCCTAGTACTTGAGAGCAACTTCAAGTGAAAACACTCCCTAAAGTGCCTGGAGTTGTAAATATTTTCAGTTTTCTGGTCATTTCCCTGCTTTCCACGGGTAATGTCAGTGATTGAAAACAGCAGGGTATGTAGTAAGAACCTACTTACTTTTATTTCAAGGGCTTAATACAAGTTTTAAATAATTTCTGGAAACTCTAAATGCGTATTTTAAGAGTTATACTACAATTAGACAGTTATCTTAAAAGTATGTACTGGAACCGACAGGTTATTGCCTCTTTCACCACAAAGACGATAGAGAAATTCAGCCTCAATTGTAAACATAAGTAGTATAGACCTCACTTACAGTCTTTGTACACTAATTTTGAGCTGTATAAACATGAATTCCTAGTTTTTGAAAGCAAATTCAAGTGAAAACGCTCGTTAAAGTGCCCGGAGTTGTAAATATTTTCAGTTTTCTGGTCATTTCCCTGCTTTCCACGGGTAATGTCAGTGATTGAAAACGCCAGGGTATGTAGTAAAAATCTACTTACTTTTATTTCAAGTGTTTGTTACAGGATTTTAATCATTCCTGGAAACTCTAAATGCATATTTTAAGAGTTGTAGCACAATTAGACAGTTTTCTTACAAGTATGTACTGGAAAGGTCAGGATATTAACTGATTCACCAAAAAGACGCTCGAGAAATTCGGCCTCAGTTGTAAACATAAGCATTATAGTCCTCACTTACAGTCTTTCTACACTAATTTTGAGCTGTATAAACATGAATTCCTAGTATTTGAAAGCAAATTCAAGTGAAAGCACTCCCTAAAGTACCCGGAGTTGTAAATATTTTCAGTTTTCTTGTCATTTCCATGCTTTCCACGGGTAATGTCAGTGATTGAAAATGGCAGGGTATGTAGTAACAACCTACTTGCTTTTATTTCAAGTGCTTATTACAAGTTTTAAATCATTTCTGGAAACTCTAAATGCGTATTTTAAGAGTTATACAACAATTAATGAGTTTGCTTACAAGTATGTACTGGAACCGTCACGATATTAACTGATTCACCAAAAAGACGCTCGAGAAATTCGGCTTAAATTGTAAACATAAGCAGTATAGTCCTCATAGTCTTCCTACACTAATTTTGAGCTGTATAACCATAAATTCCTAGTATTTGAAAGCAAATTCATGTGAAAACGCTCGCTAAAGTGGCCGTAGTTTTAAATATTATCAGTTTTCTGGTCATTTCCCTGGTTTCCACAGGTAATATCAGTGATTGAATACTGCAGGGTATGTAGTAAGAACCTACTTACTTTAATTTCAAGTGCTTATTACAAGTTTTAAATCATTTCTGGAAACTTTAAATGCGTATTTTAAGACTTATACCACAATTAGAGAGTTTTCTTACAAGTATGTACTGGAACCGTCACGATATTAACTGATTCACCAAAAAGACGTTTCAGAAATTCGGCCTCAATTGTAAACATAAGCAGTATAGTCCTCACTTAAAGACTTCCTACACCAATTTTGAGCCTTATAAACATGAATTCCTAGTATTTGAAAGCATATTCAAGTGAAAACGCTCGTTAAAGTGCCCGGAGTTGTATATATTTTCAGTTTTCTGTTCATTTCCCTGCTTTCCACGGGTAATGTCAGTGATTGAAATCGGCAGGGTATGGAGTAAGAACCTACTTACTTTTATTTCAAGGGCTTATTACAAGTTTTAAATCATTTCTGGAAACTCTAAATGTGTATTTTAAGAGTTATACTACAATTAGACAGTTATCTTAAAAGTATGTACTGGAATCGACAGGTTATTGACTCTTTCACCAAAAGACGCTAGAGAAATTCGGCCTCAATTGTAAACATAAGCAGTATAGTCCTCACTTACAGTCTTTCTACACTAAATTTGAGCTGTATAACCATGAATTCCTAGTATTTGAACGCAAATTCAAGCGAAAACACTCCCTAAAGTGCCCGCAGTTGTAAATATTTTCAGTTTTCTGGTCATTTCCCTGCTTTCCACGGGTAATGTCAGTGATTGAAAACGCCAGGGTATGTAGTAATAATCTACTTACTTTTATTTCAAGTGTTTGTTACAGGATTTTAATCATTCCTGGAAACTCTAAATGCATATTTTAAGAGTTGTACCACAATTAGACAGTTTTCTTACAAGTATGTACTGGAACGGTCAGGATATTAACTGATTCACCAAAAAGACGCTCGAGAAATTCGGCCTCAGTTGTAAACATAAGCAGTATAGTCCTCACTTACAGTCTTTCTACACTAATTTTGAGCTGTATAAACATGAATTCCTAGTATTTGAAAGCAAATTCAAGTGAAAGCACTCCCTAAAGTACCCGGAGTTGTAAATATTTTCAGTTTTCTTGTCATTTCCATGCTTTCCACGGGTAATGTCAGTGATTGAAAACGCCAGGGTATGTAGTAATAATCTACTTACTTTTATTTCAAGTGTTTGTTACAGGATTTTAATCATTCCTGGAAACTCTAAATGCATATTTTAAGAGTTGTACCACAAT
The DNA here is from genome assembly GCF_964212035.1 of Myotis nattereri. Taxonomy (NCBI): domain Eukaryota; kingdom Metazoa; phylum Chordata; class Mammalia; order Chiroptera; family Vespertilionidae; genus Myotis; species Myotis nattereri. Next base: position 2,065,209 of record NC_138083.1, read on the forward strand.
TAGACAGTTTTCTTACAAGTATGTACTGGAACGGTCAGGATATTAACTGATTCACCAAAAAGACGCTCGAGAAATTCGAACTCAGTTGTAAACATAAGCAGTATAGTCCTCACAGTCTTCCTACACTAATTTTGAGCTGTATAAGCATAAATTCCTAGTATTTGAAAGCAAATTCAAGTGAAAACACTCCCTAAAGTGCCCGGAGTTGTAAATATTTCCAGTTTTCTTGTCATTTCCCTGCTTTCCACGGGTAATGTCAGTGATTGAAAACGGCAGGGTATGTAGTAAGAACCTACTTACTTTTATTTCAAGGGCTTATTACAAGTTTTAAATAATTTCTGGAAACTCTAAATGCGTATTTTAAGAGTTATACTACAATTAGACAGTTATCTTAAAAGTATGTACTGGAATCAACAAGTTATTGACTCTTTCACCAAAAAGACGCTAGAGAAATGCGGCCTCAATTGTAAACATAAGCAGTATAGTCCTCACTTACAGTCTTTCTACACTAAATTTGAGCTGTATAACCATGAATTCCTAGTATTTGAACGCAAATTCAAGCGAAAACACTCCCTAAAGTGCCCGCAGTTGTAAATATTTTCAGTTTTCTGGTCATTTCCCTGCTTTCCACGGGTAATGTCAGTGATTGAAAACGCCAGGATATGTAGTAATACTCTACTTACTTTTATTTCAAGTGTTTATTACACGATTTTAGTCATTCCTGGAAACTCTAAATGCGTATTTTAAGACTTATACCACAATTAGAGAGTTTTCCTACAAGTATGTACTGGAACCGTCAGGATATTAACTGATTCACCAAAAAGACGCTTGAGAAATTCGGCCTAAATTGTAAACATAAGTAGTATAGACCTCACTTACAGTCTTTGTACACTAATTTTGAGCTGTATGAACATGAATTCCTAGTTTTTGAAAGCAAATTCAAGTGAAAACGCTCGGTAAAGTGCCCGGAGTTGTAAATATTTTCAGTTTTCTGGTCATTTCCCGGCTTTCCACGGGTAATGTCAGTGATTGAAAACGCCAGGGTATGTAGTAATAATCTACTTACTTTTATTTCAAGTGTTTATTACAGGATTTCAATCATTCCTGGAAACTCTAAATGCATATTTTAAGAGTTGTACCACAATTAGACAGTTTTCTTACAATATGTACTGGAACGGTCAGGATATTAACTGATTCACAAAAAAGACGCTCGAGAAATTCGGCCTCAGTTGTAAACATAAGCAGTATAGTCCTCATTTAAAGTCTTTCTACACTAATTTTGAGCTGTATAAACATGAATTCCTAGTATTTGAAAGCAAATTCAAGTGAAAGCACTCCCTAAAGTACCCGGAGTTGTAAATATTTTCAGTTTTCTTGTCATTTCCCTGCTTTCCACGGGTAATGTCAGTGATTGAAAATGGCAGGGTATGTAGTAAGAACCTAATTACTTTTATTTCAAGTGCTTATTACAAGTTTTAAATCATTTCTGGAAACTCTAAATGCGTATTTTAAGAGTTATACCACAATTGGAGAGTTTTCTTACAAGTATGTACTGGAACCGTCACGTTATTAACTGATTCACCAAAAAGACGCTCGAGAAATTCGGCTTAAATTGTAAACATAAGCAGTATAGTCCTCACTTACAGTCTTCCTACACTAATTTTGAGCTGTATAACCATGAATTCCTAGTATTTGAAAGCAAATTCAAGTGAAAACACTCCCTAAAGTGCCCGGAGTTGTAAGTATTTTCTGTTTTCTGGTCATATCCCTGCTTTCCACGGGTAATGTCAGTGATTGATAACGGCAGGGTATGTAGTAAGAACCTACTTACTTTTATTTCAAGTGCTTATTACAAGTTTTAAATCATTTCTGGAAACTCTAAATGCGTATTCTAAGAGTTATACCACAATTAGAGAGTTTTCTTACAAGTATATACTGGAACCGTCAGGATATTGACTGATTCACCAAAAAGACGCTAGAGAAATTCGGCCTCAATTGGAAACATAAGCAATATAGTCCTCACAGTCTTTCTACACTAATTTTGAACTGTATAACCATGAATTCCTAGTATTTGAAAGCAAATTCAAGTGAAAACGCTCGCTAAAGTGGCCGTATTTGTAAATATTATCAGATTTGTGGTCATTTCAATGCTTTCCACGGGCAATGTCAGTGATTGAAAACTGCAGGCTATGTAGTAAGAACCTACTTACTTTTATTTCAAGTGCTCATTACAAGTTTTAAATCATTTTTGGAAACTCTAAATGCGTATTTTAAGAGTTATACCACAATTAGAGAGTTTTCTTGCTAGTATGTACTGGAACCGTCAGGATATTAACTGATTCACCAAAAAGACGCTAGAGAAATTCGGCCTCAATTGTAAACATAAGCATTATAGTCCTCACGTACAGTCTTTCTACGCTAATTTTGAGCTGTATAAACATGAATTCCTAGTACTTGAGAGCAACTTCAAGTGAAAACACTCCCTAAAGTGCCTGGAGTTGTAAATATTTTCAGTTTTCTGGTCATTTCCCTGCTTTCCACGGGTAATGTCAGTGATTGAAAACAGCAGGGTATGTAGTAAGAACCTACTTACTTTTATTTCAAGGGCTTAATACAAGTTTTAAATAATTTCTGGAAACTCTAAATGCGTATTTTAAGAGTTATACTACAATTAGACAGTTATCTTAAAAGTATGTACTGGAACCGACAGGTTATTGACTCTTTCACCACAAAGACGATAGAGAAATTCAGCCTCAATTGTAAACATAAGTAGTATAGACCTCACTTACAGTCTTTGTACACTAATTTTGAGCTGTATAAACATGAATTCCTAGTTTTTGAAAGCAAATTCAAGTGAAAACGCTCGTTAAAGTGCCCGGAGTTGTAAATATTTTCAGTTTTCTGGTCATTTCCCTGCTTTCCACGGGTAATGTCAGTGATTGAAAACGCCAGGGTATGTAGTAAAAATCTACTTACTTTTATTTCAAGTGTTTGTTACAGGATTTTAATCATTCCTGGAAACTCTAAATGCATATTTTAAGAGTTGTACCACAATTAGACAGTTTTCTTACAAGTATGTACTGGAACGGTCAGGATATTAACTGATTCACCAAAAAGACGCTCGAGAAATTCGGCCTCAGTTGTAAACATAAGCATTATAGTCCTCACTTACAGTCTTTCTACACTAATTTTGAGCTGTATAAACATGAATTCCTAGTATTTGAAAGCAAATTCAAGTGAAAGCACTCCCTAAAGTACCCGGAGTTGTAAATATTTTCAGTTTTCTTGTCATTTCCATGCTTTCCACGGGTAATGTCAGTGATTGAAAATGGCAGGGTATGTAGTAAGAACCTACTTGCTTTTATTTCAAGTGCTTATTACAAGTTTTAAATCATTTCTGGAAACTCTAAATGCGTATTTTAAGAGTTATACAACAATTAATGAGTTTGCTTACAAGTATGTACTGGAACCGTCACGATATTAACTGATTCACCAAAAAGACGCTCGAGAAATTCGGCTTAAATTGTAAACATAAGCAGTATAGTCCTCATAGTCTTCCTACACTAATTTTGAGCTGTATAACCATAAATTCCTAGTATTTGAAAGCAAATTCATGTGAAAACGCTCGCTAAAGTGGCCGTAGTTTTAAATATTATCAGTTTTCTGGTCATTTCCCTGGTTTCCACAGGTAATATCAGTGATTGAATACTGCAGGGTATGTAGTAAGAACCTACTTACTTTAATTTCAAGTGCTTATTACAAGTTTTAAATCATTTCTGGAAACTTTAAATGCGTATTTTAAGAGTTATACCACAATTAAGGAGTTTTCTTACAAGTATGTACTGGAACCGTCACGATATTAACTGATTCACCAAAAAGACGTTTCAGAAATTCGGCCTCAATTGTAAACATAAGCAGTATAGTCCTCACTTAAAGACTTCCTACACCAATTTTGAGCCTTATAAACATGAATTCCTAGTATTTGAAAGCATATTCAAGTGAAAACGCTCGTTAAAGTGCCCGGAGTTGTATATATTTTCAGTTTTCTGTTCATTTCCCTGCTTTCCACGGGTAATGTCAGTGATTGAAATCGGCAGGGTATGGAGTAAGAACCTACTTACTTTTATTTCAAGGGCTTATTACAAGTTTTAAATCATTTCTGGAAACTCTAAATGTGTATTTTAAGAGTTATACTACAATTAGACAGTTATCTTAAAAGTATGTACTGGAATCGACAGGTTATTGACTCTTTCACCAAAAGACGCTAGAGAAATTCGGCCTCAATTGTAAACATAAGCAGTATAGTCCTCACTTACAGTCTTTCTACACTAAATTTGAGCTGTATAACCATGAATTCCTAGTATTTGAACGCAAATTCAAGCGAAAACACTCCCTAAAGTGCCCGCAGTTGTAAATATTTTCAGTTTTCTGGTCATTTCCCTGCTTTCCACGGGTAATGTCAGTGATTGAAAACGCCAGGGTATGTAGTAATAATCTACTTACTTTTATTTCAAGTGTTTGTTACAGGATTTTAATCATTCCTGGAAACTCTAAATGCATATTTTAAGAGTTGTACCACAATTAGACAGTTTTCTTACAAGTATGTACTGGAACGGTCAGGATATTAACTGATTCACCAAAAAGACGCTCGAGAAATTCGGCCTCAGTTGTAAACATAAGCAGTATAGTCCTCACTTACAGTCTTTCTACACTAATTTTGAGCTGTATAAACATGAATTCCTAGTATTTGAAAGCAAATTCAAGTGAAAGCACTCCCTAAAGTACCCGGAGTTGTAAATATTTTCAGTTTTCTTGTCATTTCCATGCTTTCCACGGGTAATGTCAGTGATTGAAAACGCCAGGGTATGTAGTAATAATCTACTTACTTTTATTTCAAGTGTTTGTTACAGGATTTTAATCATTCCTGGAAACTCTAAATGCATATTTTAAGAGTTGTACCACAATTAGACAGTTTTCTTACAAGTATGTACTGGAACGGTCAGGATATTAACTGATTCACCAAAAAGACGCTCGAGAAATTCGAACTCAGTTGTAAACATAAGCAGTATAGTCCTCACAGTCTTCCTACACTAATTTTGAGCTGTATAAGCATAAATTCCTAGTATTTGAAAGCAAATTCAAGTGAAAACGCTCGCTAAAGTGGCCGTAGTTTTAAATATTATCAGTTTTCTGGTCATTTCCCTGGTTTCCACAGGTAATATCAGTGATTGAAAACTGCAGGGTATGTAGTAAGAACCTACTTACTTTAATTTCAAGTGCTTATTACAAGTTTTAAATCATTTCTGGAAACTTTAAATGCGTATTTTAAGACTTATACCACAATTAGAGAGTTTTCTTACAAGTATGTACTAGAGCCGTCACGATATTAACTGATTCACCAAAAAGACGTTTGAGAAATTCGGCCTCAATTGTAAACATAAGCAGTATAGTCCTCACTTACAGACTTCCTACACTAATTTTGAGCTGTATAAACATGAATTCCTAGTATTTGAAAGCATATTCAAGTGAAAACGCTCGTTAAAGTGCCCGGAGTTGTATATATTTTCAGTTTTCTGTTCATTTCCCTGCTTTCCACGGGTAATGTCAGTGATTGAAATCGGCAGGGTATGTAGTAAGAACCTACTTACTTTTATTTCAAGGGCTTATTACAAGTTTTAAATAATTTCTGGAAACTCTAAATGTGTATTTTAAGAGTTATACTACAATTAGACAGTTATCTTAAAAGTATGTCTGGAACCGACAGTTTATTGACTCTTTCACCAAAAAGACGCTAGAGAAATTCAGCCTCAATTGTAAACATAAGCAGTATAGTCCTCACTTAGTCTTTCTACACTAATTTTGAGCTGTATAAACATGAATTCCCAGGATTTGAAATCAAATTCAAGTGAAAACGCTCGCTAAAGTGGCCGTATTTGTAAATATTATCAGATTTGTGGTCATTTCCCTCTTTTCCACAGGCAATGTCAGTGATTGAAAACTGCAGGGTACGTAGTAAGAACATACTTACTTTTATTTCAATTGCTTATTACAAGTTTTAAATCATTTTTGGAAACTCTAAATGCGTATTTTAAGAGTTATACCTCAATTAATGAGTTTTCTTACAAGTATGTACTGGAACCGTCAGGATATTAACTGATTCACCAAAAAGACGCTAGAGAAATTCGGCCTAAATTGTAAACATAAGTAGTATAGACCTCACTTACAGTGTTTGTACACTAATTTTGAGCTGTATAAACATGAATTCCTAGTACTTGAAAGCAAATTCAAGTGAAAACGCTCGGTAAAGTGCCCGGAGTCGTAAATATTTTCAGTTTTCTGGTCATTTCCCTGCTTTCCACGGGTAATGTCAGTGATTGAAAACGGCAGGGTATGTAGTAAGATCCTACTTACTTTTATTTCAAGGGCTTAATACAAGTTTTAAATAATTTCTGGAAACTCTAAATGCGTATTTTAAGAGTTATACTACAATTAGACAGTTATCTTAAAAGTATGTACTGGAACCGACAAGTTATTGACTCTTTCACCACAAAGACGATAGAGAAATTCGGCCTCAATTGTAAACATAAGTAGTATAGACCTCACTTACAGTGTTTGTTCACTAATTTTGAGCTGTATAAACATGAATTCCTAGTTTTTGAAAGCAAATTCAAGTGAAAACGCTCGGTAAAGTGCCCGGAGTTGTAAATATTTTCAGTTTTCTGGTCATTTCCCTGCTTTCCACGGGTAATGTCAGTGATTGAAAACGCCAGGGTATGTAGTAATAATCTACTTACTTTTATTTCAAGTGTTTGTTACAGGATTTTAATCATTCCTGGAAACTCTAAATGCATATTTTAAGAGTTGTACCACAATTAGACAGTTTTCTTACAAGTATGTACTGGAACGGTCAGGATATTAACTGATTCACCAAAAAGACGCTCGAGAAATTCGGCCTCAGTTGTAAACATAAGCAGTATAGTCCTCACTTACAGTCTTTCTACACTAATTTTGAGCTGTATAAACATGAATTCCTAGTATTTGAAAGCAAATTCAAGTGAAAGCACTCCCTAAAGTACCCGGAGTTGTAAATATTTTCAGTTTTCTTGTCATTTCCATGCTTTCCACGGGTAATGTCAGTGATTGAAAATGGCAAGGTATGTAGTAAGAACCTACTTGCTTTTATTTCAAGTGCTTATTACAAGTTTTAAATCATTTCTGGAATCTCTAAATGCGTATTTTAAGAGTTATACCACAATTAATGAGTTTTCTTACAAGTATGTACTGGAACCGTCACGATATTAACTGATTCACCAAAAAGACGCTCGAGAAATTCGGCCTCAGTTGTAAACATAAGCAGTATAGTCCTCACAGTCTTCCTACACTAATTTTGAGCTGTATAACCATGAATTCCTAGTATTTGAAAGCAAATTCAAGTGAAAACGCTTGCTAAAGTGGCCGTAGTTTTAAATATTATCAGTTTTCTGATCATTTCCCTGGTTTCCACAGGTAATATCAGTGATTGAAAACTGCAGGGTATGTAGTCAGAACCTACTTACTTTAATTTCAAGTGCTTATTACAAGTTTTAAATTATTTCTGGAAACTTTAAATGGGTATTTTAAGACTTTGCCGAGACCGGTTTGGCTCAGTGGATAGAGCGTCGGCCTGCGGACTGAAGGGTCCCGGGTTCGATTCCCGTCGGGGGCATGTACCTGGGTTGCGGGCATATCCCCAGTGGGGGATGTGCAGGAGGCAGCTGGTCGATGTTTCTCTCTCATCGATGTTTCTAACACTCTATCTCTCTCCCTTCCTCTCTGTAAAAAATCAATAAAATATATTAAAAAAAAAAAAAAAAAAGACTTATACCACAATTAGAGAGTTTTCTTACAAGTATGTACTGGAACCGTCACGATATTAACTGATTCACCAAAAAGACGTTTGAGAAATTCGGCCTCAATTGTAAACATAAGCAGTATAGTCCTCACTTACAGACTTCCTACACTAATTTTGAGCTGTATAAACATGAATTCCTAGTATTTGAAAGCATATTCAAGTGAAAACGCTCGTTAAAGTGCCCGGAGTTGTATATATTTTCAGTTTTCTGTTCATTTCCCTGCTTTCCACGGGTAATGTCAGTGATTGAAATCGGCAGGGTATGTAGTAAGAACCTACTTACTTTTATTTCAAGGGCTTATTACAAGTTTTAAATAATTTCTGGAAACTCTAAATGTGTATTTTAAGAGTTATACTACAATTAGACAGTTATCTTAAAAGTATGTCTGGAACCGACAGTTTATTGACTCTTTCACCAAAAAGACGCTAGAGAAATTCAGCCTCAATTGTAAACATAAGCAGTATAGTCCTCACTTAGTCTTTCTACTCTAATTTTGAGCTGTATAAACATGAATTCCCAGGATTTGAAAGCAAATTCAAGTGAAAACGCTCGCTAAAGTGGCCGTATTTGTAAATATTATCAGATTTGTGGTCATTTCCCTGCTTTCCACAGGCAATGTCAGTGATTGAAAACTGCAGGGTATGTAGTAAGAACATACTTACTTTTATTTCAATTGCTTATTACAAGTTTTAAATCATTTTTGGAAACTCTAAATGCGTATTTTAAGAGTTATACCTCAATTAATGAGTTTTCTTACAAGTATGTACTGGAACCGTCAGGATATTAACTGATTCACCAAAAAGACGCTAGAGAAATTCGGCCTCAATTGTAAACATAAGCAGTATATAACTCACTTACAGTGTTTGTACACTAATTTTGAGCTGTATAAACATGAATTCCTAGTACTTGAAAGCAAATTCAAGTGAAAACGCTCGGTAAAGTGCCCGGAGTTGTAAATATTTTCAGTTTTCTGGTCATTTCCCTGCTTTCCACGGGTAATGTCAGTGATTGAAAACGACAGGGTATGTAGTAAGATCCTACTTACTTTTATTTCAAGGGCTTATTACAAGTTTTAAATAATTTCTGGAAACTCTAAATGTGTATTTTAAGAGTTATACTACAATTAGACAGTTATCTTAAAAGTATGTACTGGAACCGACAGGTTATTGAGTCTTTCACAAAAAAAACGCTTGAGAAATTCGCCCTCAATTGTAAACATAAGCAGTATAGTCCTCACTTACAGTCTTTCTACACTAATTTTGAGCTGTATAACCATGAATTCCTAGTACTTGAAAGAAAATTCAAGTGAAAACACTCCCTAAGGTGCCCGGAGTTGTAAATATTTTCAGTTTTCTGGTCATTTCCCTGCTTTCCACGGGTAATGTCAGTGATTGAAAATGGCAGGGTATGTAGTAAGAACCTACTTACTTTTATTTCAAGGGCTTATTACAAGTTTTAAATAATTTCTGGAAACTCTAAATGCGTATTTTAAGAGTTTTACTACAATTACACGGTTATCTTAAAAGTATGTTCTGGAACCGACAGGTTATTGACTCTTTCACCACAAAGACGATAGAGAAATTCGGCCTCAATTGGAAACATAAGCAGTATAGTCCTCACTTACAGTCTTTCTACACTAATTTTGAGCTGTATAAACATGAATTCCCAGTATTTGAAAGCAAATTCAAGTGAAAACGCTCGCTAACGTGGCCGTATTTGTAAATATTTTCAGTTTTCTGGTCATTTCCCTGCTTTCCACGGGTAATGTCAGTGATTGAAAACGGCAGGGTATGTAGTAAGAACCTACTTACTTTTATTTCAAGGGCTTATTACAAGTTTTAAATAATTTCTGGAAACTCTAAATGTGTATTTTAAGAGTTATACTACAATTAGACAGTTATCTTAAAAGTATGTCTGGAACCGACAGGTTATTGACTCTTTCACCAAAAAGACGCCAGAGAAATTCGGCCTCAGTTGTAAACATAAGCAGTATAGTCCTCACTTACAGTCTTTCTACACTAATTATGAGCTGTATAAACATGAATTCCCAGGATTTGAAAGCAAATTCAAGTGAAAACGCTCGCTAAAATGGCCGTATTTGTTAATATTATCAGATTCGTGGTCATTTCCCTGCTTTCCACAGGCAATGTCAGTGATTGAAAACTGCAGGGTATGTAGTAACAACATACTTACTTTTATTTCAAGTGCTTATTACAAGTTTTAAATCATTTCTGGAAACTCTAAATGCGTATTTTAAGATTTATACCACCATTAATGAGTTTTCTTACAAGTATGTACTGGAACCGTCAGGATATTAACTGATTCACGAAAAAGACGCTCGAGAAATTCGGCCTAAATTGTAAACATAAGCAGTATAGACCTCACTTACAGTGTTCGTACACTAATTTTGAGCTGTATAAACATGAATTCCTAGTACTTGAAAGCAAATTCAAGTGAAAACGCTCGTTAAAGTGCCCGGAGTTGTAAATATTTTCTGTTTTCTGGTCATTTCCCTGCTTTCCACAGGTAATGTCAGTGATTGAAAATGGCAGGGTATGTAGTAAGAACCTACTTACTTTTATTTCAAGTGCTTATTACAAGTTTTAAATCATTTCTGGAAACTCTAAATGCGTATTCTAGGAGTTATACCACAATTAGAGAGTTTACTTACAAGTATATACTGGAACCGTCACGATATTAACTGATTCACCAAAAAGACGCTCAAGAAATTCGGCTTAAATTGTAAACATAAGCAGTATAGTCCTCACTTACAGTCTTCCTACACTAATTTTGAGCTGTATAACCATAAATTCCTAGTATTTGAAAGCAAATTCAAGTGAAAACGCTCGCGAAAGTGGCCGTAGTTTTAAATATTATCAGTTTTCTGATCATTTCCCTGGTTTCCACAGGTAATATCAGTGATTGAAAACTGCAGGGTATGTAGTAAGAACCTACTTACTTTAATTTCAAGTGCTTATTACAAGTTTTAAATCATTTCTGGAAACTTTTAATGGGTATTTTAAGACTTTGCCGAGACCGGTTTGGCTCAGTGGATAGAGCGTCGGCCTGCGGACTGAAGGGTCCCAGGTACGATTCCTGTCGGGGGCATGTACCTGGGTTGCGGGCATATCCCCAGTGGGGGATGTGCAGGAGGCAGCTGGTCGATGTTTCTCTCTCATCGATGTTTCTAACACTTTATCTCTCTCCCTTCCTCTCTGTAAAAAATCAATAAAATATATTAAAAAAAAAAAAAAAGACTTATACCACAATTAGAGAGTTTTCTTACAAGTATGTACTGGAACCGTCACGATATTAACTGATTCACCAAAAAGACGTTTGAGAAATTCGGCCTCAATTGTAAACATAAGCAGTATAGTCCTCACTTACAGACTTCCTACACTAATTTTGAGCTGTATAAACATGAATTCCTAGTATTTGAAAGCATATTCAAGTGAAAACGCTCGTTAAAGTGCCCGGAGTTGTATATATTTTCAGTTTTCTGTTCATTTCCCTGCTTTCCACGGGTAATGTCAGTGATTGAAATCGGCAGGGTATGTAGTAAGAACCTACTTACTTTTATTTCAAGGGCTTATTACAAGTTTTAAATAATTTCTGGAAACTCTAAATGTGTATTTTAAGAGTTATACTACAATTAGACAGTTATCTTAAAAGTATGTCTGGAACCGACAGTTTATTGCCTCTTTCACCAAAAAGACGCTAGAGAAATTCAGCCTCAATTGTAAACATAAGCAGTATAGTCCTCACTTAGTCTTTCTACTCTAATTTTGAGCTGTATAAACATGAATTCCCAGGATTTGAAAGCAAATTCAAGTGAAAACGCTCGCTAAAGTGGCCGTATTTGTAAATATTATCAGATTTGTGGTCATTTCCCTGCTTTCCACAGGCAATGTCAGTGATTGAAAACTGCAGGGTATGTAGTAAGAACATACTTACTTTTATTTCAATTGCTTATTACAAGTTTTAAATCATTTTTGGAAACTCTAAATGCGTATTTTAAGAGTTATACCTCAATTAATGAGTTTTCTTACAAGTATGTACTGGAACCGTCAGGATATTAACTGATTCACCAAAAAGACGCTAGAGAAATTCGGCCTCAATTGTAAACATAAGCAGTATATAACTCACTTACAGTGTTTGTACACTAATTTTGAGCTGTATAAACATGAATTCCTAGTACTTGAAAGCAAATTCAAGTGAAAACGCTCGGTAAAGTGCCCGGAGTTGTAAATATTTTCAGTTTTCTGGTCATTTCCCTGCTTTCCACGGGTAATGTCAGTGATTGAAAACGACAGGGTATGTAGTAAGATCCTACTTACTTTTATTTCAAGGGCTTATTACAAGTTTTAAATAATTTCTGGAAACTCTAAATGTGTATTTTAAGAGTTATACTACAATTAGACAGTTATCTTAAAAGTATGTACTGGAACCGACAGGTTATTGAGTCTTTCACAAAAAAAACGCTTGAGAAATTCGCCCTCAATTGTAAACATAAGCAGTATAGTCCTCACTTACAGTCTTTCTACACTAATTTTGAGCTGTATAACCATGAATTCCTAGTACTTGAAAGAAAATTCAAGTGAAAACACTCCCTAAGGTGCCCGGAGTTGTAAATATTTTCAGTTTTCTGGTCATTTCCCTGCTTTCCACGGGTAATGTCAGTGATTGAAAATGGCAGGGTATGTAGTAAGAACCTACTTACTTTTATTTCAAGGGCTTATTACAAGTTTTAAATAATTTCTGGAAACTCTAAATGCGTATTTTAAGAGTTTTACTACAATTACACGGTTATCTTAAAAGTATGTTCTGGAACCGACAGGTTATTGACTCTTTCACCACAAAGACGATAGAGAAATTCGGCCTCAATTGGAAACATAAGCAGTATAGTCCTCACTTACAGTCTTTCTACACTAATTTTGAGCTGTATAAACATGAATTCCCAGTATTTGAAAGCAAATTCAAGTGAAAACGCTCGCTAACGTGGCCGTATTTGTAAATATTTTCAGTTTTCTGGTCATTTCCCTGCTTTCCACGGGTAATGTCAGTGATTGAAAACGGCAGGGTATGTAGTAAGAACCTACTTACTTTTATTTCAAGGGCTTATTACAAGTTTTAAATAATTTCTGGAAACTCTAAATGTGTATTTTAAGAGTTATACTACAATTAGACAGTTATCTTAAAAGTATGTCTGGAACCGACAGGTTATTGACTCTTTCACCAAAAAGACGCTAGAGAAATTCGGCCTCAGTTGTAAACATAAGCAGTATAGTCCTCACTTACAGTCTTTCTACACTAATTATGAGCTGTATAAACATGAATTCCCAGGATTTGAAAGCAAATTCAAGTGAAAACGCTCGCTAAAATGGCCGTATTTGTTAATATTATCAGATTCGTGGTCATTTCCCTGCTTTCCACAGGCAATGTCAGTGATTGAAAACTGCAGGGTATGTAGTAAGAACCTACTTACTTTTATTTCAAGTGCTTATTACAAGTTTTAAATCATTTCTGGAAACTCTAAATGCGTATTTTAAGATTTATACCACCATTAATGAGTTTTCTTACAAGTATGTACTGGAACCGTCAGGATATTAACTGATTCACGAAAAAGACGCTCGAGAAATTCGGCCTAAATTGTAAACATAAGCAGTATAGACCTCACTTACAGTGTTCGTACACTAATTTTGAGCTGTATAAACATGAATTCCTAGTACTTGAAAGCAAATTCAAGTGAAAACGCTCGTTAAAGTGCCCGGAGTTGTAAATATTTTCTGTTTTCTGGTCATTTCCCTGCTTTCCACAGGTAATGTCAGTGATTGAAAATGGCAGGGTATGTAGTAAGAACCTACTTACTTTTATTTCAAGTGCTTATTACAAGTTTTAAATAATTTCTGGAAACTCTAAATGCGTATTCTAGGAGTTATACCACAATTAGAGAGTTTACTTACAAGTATATACTGGAACCGTCACGATATTAACTGATTCACCAAAAAGACGCTCAAGAAATTTGGCTTAAATTGTAAACATAAGCAGTATAGTCCTCACTTACAGTCTTCCTACACTAATTTTGAGCTGTATAACCATGAATTCCTAGTATTTGAAAGCAAATTCAAGTGAAAACACTCCCTAAATTGCCCGGAGTTGTAAATATTTTCTGTTTTCTGGTCATATCCCTGCTTTCCACGGGTAATGTCAGTGATTGAAAACGGCAGGGTATGTAGAAAGAACCTACTTACTTTTATTTCAAGTGCTTATTACAAGTTTTAAATCATTTCTGGAAACTCTAAATGCGTATTCTAAGAGTTATACCACAATTAGAGACTTTTCTTACAAGTATATACTGGAACCGTCAATATATTGACTGATTCACCAAAAAGTCGCTAGAGAAATTCGGCCTCAATTGGAAACATAAGCAATATAGTCCTCACAGTCTTTCTACACTAATTTTGAACTGTATAACCATGAATTCCTAGTATTTGAAAGCAAATTCAAGTGAAAACACTCGCTAAAGTGGCCGTATTTGTATATATTATTAGATTTGTGGTCATTTCAATGCCTTCCACGGGCAATGTCAGTGATTGAAAACTACAGGCTATGTAGTAAGAACCTACTTACTTTTATTTCAAGTGCTCATTACAAGTTTTAAATCATTTTTGGAAACTCTAAATGCGTATTTTAAGAGTTATACCACAATTAGAGAGTTTTCTTGCAAGTATGTACTGGAACCGTCAGGATATTAACTGATTCACGAAAAAGACGCTCGAGAAATTCGGCCTAAATTGTAAACATAAGCAGTATAGACCTCACTTACAGTGTTCGTACACTAATTTTGAGCTGTATAAACATGAATTCCTAGTACTTGAAAGCAAATTCAAGTGAAAACGCTCGTTAAAGTGCCCGGAGTTGTAAATATTTTCTGTTTTCTGGTCATTTCCCTGCTTTCCACAGGTAATGTCAGTGATTGAAAATGGCAGGGTATGTAGTAAGAACCTACTTACTTTTATTTCAAGTGCTTATTACAAGTTTTAAATAATTTCTGGAAGCTCTAAATGCGTATTCTAGGAGTTATACCACAATTAGAGAGTTTACTTACAAGTATATACTGGAACCGTCACGATATTAACTGATTCACCAAAAAGACGCTCAAGAAATTCGGCTTAAATTGTAAACATAAGCAGTATACTCCTCACTTACAGTCTTCCTACACTAATTTTGAGCTGTATAACCATGAATTCCTAGTATTTGAAAGCAAATTCAAGTGAAAACACTCCCTAAATTGCCCGGAGTTGTAAATATTTTCTGTTTTCTGGTCATATCCCTGCTTTCCACGGGTAATGTCAGTGATTGAAAACGGCAGGGTATGTAGAAAGAACCTACTTACTTTTATTTCAAGTGCTTATTACAAGTTTTAAATCATTTCTGGAAACTCTAAATGCGTATTCTAAGAGTTATACCACAATTAGAGACTTTTCTTACAAGTATATACTGGAACCGTCAATATATTGACTGATTCACCAAAAAGACGCTAGAGAAATTCGGCCTCAATTGGAAACATAAGCAATATAGTCCTCACAGTCTTTCTACACTAATTTTGAACTGTATAACCATGAATTCCTAGTATTTGAAAGCAAATTCAAGTGAAAACGCTCGCTAAAGTGGCCGTATTTGTATATATTATTAGATTTGTGGTCATTTCAATGCCTTCCACGGGCAATGTCAGTGATTGAAAACTGCAGGCTATGTAGTAAGAACCTACTTACTTTTATTTCAAGTGCTCATTACAAGTTTTAAATCATTTTTGGAAACTCTAAATGCGTATTTTAAGAGTTATACCACAATTAGAGAGTTTTCTTGCAAGTATGTACTGGAACCGTCAGGATATTAACTGATTCACCAAAAAGACGCTCGAGAAATTCGGCCTCAATTGTAAACATAAGCAGTATAGTCCTCACTTACAGACTTCCTACACTAATTTTGAGCTGTATAAACATGAATTCCTAGTATTTGAAAGCAAATTCAAGTGAAAGCACTCCCTAAAGTACCCGGAGTTGTAAATATTTTCAGTTTTCTTGTCATTTCCATGCTTTCCACGGGTAATGTCAGTGATTGAAAATGGCAAGGTATGTAGTAAGAACCTACTTGCTTTTATTTCAAGTGCTTATTACAAGTTTGAAATCATTTCTGGAATCTCTAAATGCGTATTTTAAGAGTTATACCACAATTAATGAGTTTTCTTACAAGTATGTACTGGAACCGTCACGATATTAACTGATTCACCAAAAAGACGCTCGAGAAATTCGGCTTAAATTGTAAACATAAGCAGTATAGTCCTCACAGTCTTCCTACACTAATTTTGAGCTGTATAACCATAAATTCCTAGTATTTGAAAGCAAATTCAAGTGAAAACGCTCGCGAAAGTGGCCGTAGTTTTAAATATTATCAGTTCTGATCATTTCCCTGGTTTCCACAGGTAATATCAGTGATTGAAAACTGCAGGGTATGTAGTAAGAACCTACTTACTTTAATTTCAAGTCCTTATTACAAGTTTTAAATCATTTCTGGAAACTTTAAATGGGTATTTTAAGACTTTGCCGAGACCGGTTTGGCTCAGTGGATAGAGCGTCGGCCTGCGGACTGAAGGGTCCCGGGTTCGATTCCCGTCGGGGGCATGTACCTGGGTTGCGGGCATATCCCCAGTGGGGGATGTGCAGGAGGCAGCTGGTCGATGTTTCTCTCTCATCGATGTTTCTAACACTCTATCTCTCTCCCTTCCTCTCTGTAAAAAATCAATAAAATATATTAAAAAAAAAAAAAAAGACTTATACCACAATTAGAGAGTTTTCTTACAAGTATGTACTGGAACCGTCACGATATTAACTGATTCACCAAAAAGACGTTTGAGAAATTCGGCCTCAATTGTAAACATAAGCAGTATAGTCCTCACTTACAGACTTCCTACACTAATTTTGAGCTGTATAAACATGAATTCCTAGTATTTGAAAGCATATTCAAGTGAAAACGCTCGTTAAAGTGCCCGGAGTTGTATATATTTTCAGTTTTCTGTTCATTTCCCTGCTTTCCACGGGTAATGTCAGTGATTGAAATCGGCAGGGTATGTAGTAAGAACCTACTTACTTTTATTTCAAGGGCTTATTACAAGTTTTAAATAATTTCTGGAAACTCTAAATGTGTATTTTAAGAGTTATACTACAATTAGACAGTTATCTTAAAAGTATGTCTGGAACCGACAGTTTATTGACTCTTTCACCAAAAAGACGCTAGAGAAATTCAGCCTCAATTGTAAACATAAGCAGTATAGTCCTCACTTAGTCTTTCTACTCTAATTTTGAGCTGTATAAACATGAATTCCCAGGATTTGAAAGCAAATTCGAGTGAAAACGCTCGCTAAAGTGGCCGTATTTGTAAATATTATCAGATTTGTGGTCATTTCCCTGCTTTCCACAGGCAATGTCAGTGATTGAAAACTGCAGGGTATGTAGTAAGAACATACTTACTTTTATTTCAATTGCTTATTACAAGTTTTAAATCATTTTTGGAAACTCTAAATGCGTATTTTAAGAGTTATACCTCAATTAATGAGTTTTCTTACAAGTATGTACTGGAACCGTCAGGATATTAACTGATTCACCAAAAAGACGCTAGAGAAATTCGGCCTCAATTGTAAACATAAGCAGTATATAACTCACTTACAGTGTTTGTACACTAATTTTGAGCTGTATAAACATGAATTCCTAGTACTTGAAAGCAAATTCAAGTGAAAACGCTCGGTAAAGTGCCCGGACTTGTAAATATTTTCAGTTTTCTGGTCATTTCCCTGCTTTCCACGGGTAATGTCAGTGATTGAAAACGACAGGGTATGTAGTAAGATCCTACTTACTTCTATTTCAAGGGCTTATTACAAGTTTTAAAT
This sequence comes from Myotis nattereri, assembly GCF_964212035.1. Lineage (NCBI taxonomy): Eukaryota > Metazoa > Chordata > Mammalia > Chiroptera > Vespertilionidae > Myotis > Myotis nattereri. The sequence continues at coordinate 2,083,047 of NC_138083.1, forward strand.
AATTTCTGGAAACTCTAAATGTGTATTTTAAGAGTTATACTACAATTAGACAGTTATCTTAAAAGTATGTACTGGAACCGACAGGTTATTGAGTCTTTCACAAAAAAAACGCTTGAGAAATTCGCCCTCAATTGTAAACATAAGCAGTATAGTCCTCACTTACAGTCTTTCTACACTAATTTTGAGCTGTATAACCATGAATTCCTAGTACTTGAAAGAAAATTCAAGTGAAAACACTCCCTAAGGTGCCCGGAGTTGTAAATATTTTCAGTTTTCTGGTCATTTCCCTGCTTTCCACGGGTAATGTCAGTGATTGAAAATGGCAGGGTATGTAGTAAGAACCTACTTCCTTTTATTTCAAGGGCTTATTACAAGTTTTAAATAATTTCTGGAAACTCTAAATGCGTATTTTAAGAGTTTTACTACAATTACACGGTTATCTTAAAAGTATGTTCTGGAACCGACAGGTTATTGACTCTTTCACCACAAAGACGATAGAGAAATTCGGCCTCAATTGGAAACATAAGCAGTATAGTCCTCACTTACAGTCTTTCTACACTAATTTTGAGCTGTATAAACATGAATTACCAGTATTTGAAAGCAAATTCAAGTGAAAACGCTCGCTAACGTGGCCGTATTTGTAAATATTTTCAGTTTTTTGGTCATTTCCCTGCTTTCCACGGGTAATGTCAGTGATTGAAAACGGCAGGGTATGTAGTAAGAACCTACTTACTTTTATTTCAAGGGCTTATTACAAGTTTTAAATAATTTCTGGAAACTCTAAATGCGTATTTTAAGAGTTTTACTACAATTACACGGTTATCTTAAAAGTATGTTCTGGAACCGACAGGTTATTGACTCTTTCACCACAAAGACGATAGAGAAATTCGGCCTCAATTGGAAACATAAGCAGTATAGTCCTCACTTACAGTCTTTCTACACTAATTTTGAGCTGTATAAACATGAATTCCCAGGATTTGAAAGCAAATTCAAGTGAAAACGCTCGCTAAAATGGCCGTATTTGTTAATATTATCAGATTCGTGGTCATTTCCCTGCTTTCCACAGGCAATGTCAGTGATTGAAAACTGCAGGGTATGTAGTAACAACATACTTACTTTTATTTCAAGTGCTTATTACAAGTTTTAAATCATTTCTGGAAACTCTAAATGCGTATTTTAAGATTTATACCACCATTAATGAGTTTTCTTACAAGTATGTACTGGAACCGTCAGGATATTAACTGATTCACGAAAAAGACGCTCGAGAAATTCGGCCTAAATTGTAAACATAAGCAGTATAGACCTCACTTACAGTGTTCGTACACTAATTTTGAGCTGTATAAACATGAATTCCTAGTACTTGAAAGCAAATTCAAGTGAAAACGCTCGGTAAAGTGCCCGGAGTTGTAAATATTTTCTGTTTTCTGGTCATTTCCCTGCTTTCCACAGGTAATGTCAGTGATTGAAAATGGCAGGGTATGTAGTAAGAACCTACTTACTTTTATTTCAAGTGCTTATTACAAGTTTTAAATAATTTCTGGAAACTCTAAATGCGTATTCTAGGAGTTATACCACAATTAGAGAGTTTACTTACAAGTATATACTGGAACCGTCACGATATTAACTGATTCACCAAAAAGACGCTCAAGAAATTCGGCTTAAATTGTAAACATAAGCAGTATAGTCCTCACTTACAGTCTTCCTACACTAATTTTGAGCTGTATAACCATGAATTCCTAGTATTTGAAAGCAAATTCAAGTGAAAACACTCCCTAAATTGCCCGGAGTTGTAAATATTTTCTGTTTTCTGGTCATATCCCTGCTTTCCACGGGTAATGTCAGTGATTGAAAACGGCAGGGTATGTAGAAAGAACCTACTTACTTTTATTTCAAGTGCTTATTACAAGTTTTAAATCATTTCTGGAAACTCTAAATGCGTATTCTAAGAGTTATACCACAATTAGAGACTTTTCTTACAAGTATATACTGGAACCGTCAATATATTGACTGATTCACCAAAAAGACGCTAGAGAAATTCGGCCTCAATTGGAAACATAAGCAATATAGTCCTCACAGTCTTTCTACACTAATTTTGAACTGTATAACCATGAATTCCTAGTATTTGAAAGCAAATTCAAGTGAAAACGCTCGCTAAAGTGGCCGTATTTGTATATATTATTAGATTTGTGGTCATTTCAATGCCTTCCACGGGCAATGTCAGTGATTGAAAACTGCAGGCTATGTAGTAAGAACCTACTTACTTTTATTTCAAGTGCTCATTACAAGTTTTAAATCTTTTTTGGAAACTCTAAATGCGTATTTTAAGAGTTATACCACAATTAGAGAGTTTTCTTGCAAGTATGTACTGGAACCGTCAGGATATTAACTGATTCACCAAAAAGACGCTCGAGAAATTCGGCCTAAATTGTAAACATAAGCAGTATAGACCTCACTTACAGTGTTCGTACACTAATTTTGAGCTGTATAAACATGAATTCCTAGTACTTGAAAGCAAATTCAAGTGAAAACGCCCGTTAAAGTGCCCGGAGTTGTAAATATTTTCTGTTTTCTGGTCATTTCCCTGCTTTCCACAGGTAATGTCAGTGATTGAAAATGGCAGGGTATGTAGTAAGAACCTACTTACTTTTATTTCAAGTGCTTATTACAAGTTTTAAATAATTTCTGGAAACTCTAAATGCGTATTCTAGGAGTTATACCACAATTACAGAGTTTACTTACAAGTATATACTGGAACCGTCACGATATTAACTGATTCACCAAAAAGACGCTCAAGAAATTCGGCTTAAATTGTAAACATAAGCAGTATAGTCCTCACTTACAGTCTTCCTACACTAATTTTGAGCTGTATAACCATGAATTCCTAGTATTTGAAAGCAAATTCAAGTGAAAACACTCCCTAAAGTGCCCGGAGTTGTAAATATTTTCTGTTTTCTGGTCATATCCCTGCTTTCCACGGGTAATGTCAGTGATTGAAAACGGCAGGGTTTGTAGAAAGAACCTACTTACTTTTATTTCAAGTGCTTATTACAAGTTTTAAATCATTTCTGGAAACTCTAAATGCGTATTCTAAGAGTTATACCACAATTAGAGACTTTTCTTACAAGTATATACTGGAACCGTCAATATATTGACTGATTCACCAAAAAGACGCTAGAGAAATTCGGCCTCAATTGGAAACATAAGCAATATAGTCCTCACAGTCTTTCTACACTAATTTTGAACTGTATAACCATGAATTCCTAGTATTTGAAAGCAAATTCAAGTGAAAACACTCCCTAAAGTGCCCGGAGTTGTAAATATTTTCAGTTTTCTGGTCATTTCCCTGCTTTCCACGGGTAACGTCAGTGATTGAAAACAGCAGGGTATGTAGTTAGAACCTACTTACTTTTATTTCAAGGGCTTAATACAAGTTTTAAATAATTTCTGGAAACTCTAAATGCGTATTTTAAGAGTTATACTACAATTAGACAGTTATCTTAAAAGTATGTACTGGAACCGACAGGTTATTGACTCTTTCCCCACAAAGACGATAGAGAAATTCGGCCTCAATTGTAAACATAAGTAGTATAGACCTCACTTACAGTCTTTGTACACTAATTTTGAGCTGTATAAACATGAATTCCTAGTTTTTGAAAGCAAATTCAAGTGAAAACGCTCGGTAAAGTGCCCGGAGTTGTAAATATTTTCAGTTTTCTGGTCATTTCCCTGCTTTCCAAGGGTAATCTCAGTGATTGAAAACGCCAGGGTATGTAGTAATAATCTACTTACTTTTATTTCAAGTGTTTGTTACAGGATTTTAATCATTCCTGGAGACTCTAAATGCATATTTTAAGAGATTTACCACAATTAGACAGTTTTCTTACAAGTATGTACTGGAACGGTCATGATATTAACTGATTCACCAAAAAGACGCTCGAGAAATTCGGCCTCAATTGTAAACATAAGCAGTATAGTCCTCACAGTCTTCCTACACTAATTTTGAGCTGTATAACCATAAATTCCTAGTATTTGAAAGCAAATTCAAGTGAAAACGCTCGCTAAAGTGGCCGTAGTTTTAAATATTATCAGATTTCTGGTCATTTCCCTGGTTTCCACAGGTAATATCAGTGATTGAAAACTGCAGGGTATGTAGTAAGAACCTACTTACTTTAATTTCAAGTGCTTATTACAAGTTTTAAATCATTTCTGGAAACTTTAAATGCGTATTTTAAGACTTATACCACAATTAGAGAGTTTTCTTACAAGTATGTACTGGAGCCGTCACGATATTAACTGATTCACCAAAAAGACGTTTGAGAAATTCGGCCTCAATTGTAAACATAAGCAGTATAGTCCTCACTTACAGACTTCCTACACTAATTTTGAGCTGTATAAACATGAATTCCTAGTATTTGAAAGCATATTCAAGTGAAAACGCTCGTTAAAGTGCCCGGAGTTGTATATATTTTCAGTTTTCTGTTCATTTCCCTGCTTTCCACGGGTAATGTCAGTGATTGAAATCGGCAGGGTATGTAGTAAGAACCTACTTACTTTTATTTCAAGGGCTTATTACAAGTTTTAAATAATTTCTGGAAACTCTAAATGTGTATTTTAAGAGTTATACTACAATTAGACAGTTATCTTAAAAGTATGTCTGGAACCGACAGTTTATTGACTCTTTCACCAAAAAGACGCTAGAGAAATTCAGCCTCAATTGTAAACATAAGCAGTATAGTCCTCACTTAGTCTTTCTACACTAATTTTGAGCTGTATAAACATGAATTCCCAGGATTTGAAATCAAATTCAAGTGAAAACGCTCGCTAAAGTGGCCGTATTTGTAAATATTATCAGATTTGTGGTCATTTCCCTCTTTTCCACAGGCAATGTCAGTGATTGAAAACTGCAGGGTACGTAGTAAGAACATACTTACTTTTATTTCAATTGCTTATTACAAGTTTTAAATCATTTTTGGAAACTCTAAATGCGTATTTTAAGAGTTATACCTCAATTAATGAGTTTTCTTACAAGTATGTACTGGAACCGTCAGGATATTAACTGATTCACCAAAAAGACGCTAGAGAAATTCGGCCTAAATTGTAAACATAAGTAGTATAGACCTCACTTACAGTGTTTGTACACTAATTTTGAGCTGTATAAACATGAATTCCTAGTACTTGAAAGCAAATTCAAGTGAAAACGCTCGGTAAAGTGCCCGGAGTTGTAAATATTTTCAGTTTTCTGGTCATTTCCCTGCTTTCCACGGGTAATGTCAGTGATTGAAAACGGCAGGGTATGTAGTAAGATCCTACTTACTTTTATTTCAAGGGCTTAATACAAGTTTTAAATAATTTCTGGAAACTCTAAATGCGTATTTTAAGAGTTATACTACAATTAGACAGTTATCTTAAAAGTATGTACTGGAACCGACAGGTTATTGACTCTTTCACCACAAACACGATAGAGAAATTCGGCCTCAATTGTAAACATAAGTAGTATAGACCTCACTTACAGTCTTTGTTCACTAATTTTGAGCTGTATAAACATGAATTCCTAGTTTTTGAAAGCAAATTCAAGTGAAAACGCTCGGTAAAGTGCCCGGAGTTGTAAATATTTTCAGTTTTCTGGTCATTTCCCTGCTTTCCACGGGTAATGTCAGTGATTGAAAACGCCAGGGTATGTAGTAATAATCTACTTACTTTTATTTCAAGTGTTTGTTACAGGATTTTAATCATTCCTGGAAACTCTAAATGCATATTTTAAGAGTTGTACCACAATTAGACAGTTTTCTTACAAGTATGTACTGGAACGGTCAGGATATTAACTGATTCACCAAAAAGACGCTCGAGAAATTCGGCCTCAGTTGTAAACATAAGCAGTATAGTCCTCACTTACAGTCTTTCTACACTAATTTTGAGCTGTATAAACATGAATTCCTAGTATTTGAAAGCAAATTCAAGTGAAAGCACTCCCTAAAGTACCCGGAGTTGTAAATATTTTCAGTTTTCTTGTCATTTCCATGCTTTCCACGGGTAATGTCAGTGATTGAAAATGGCAAGGTATGTAGTAAGAACCTACTTGCTTTTATTTCAAGTGCTTATTACAAGTTTTAAATCATTTCTGGAATCTCTAAATGCGTATTTTAAGAGTTATACCACAATTAATGAGTTTTCTTACAAGTATGTACTGGAACCGTCACGATATTAACTGATTCACCAAAAAGACGCTGGAGAAATTCGGCTTAAATTGTAAACATAAGCAGTATAGTCCTCACAGTCTTCCTACACTAATTTTGAGCTGTATAACCATAAATTCCTAGTATTTGAAAGCAAATTCAAGTGAAAACGCTCGCTAAAGTGGCCGTAGTTTTAAATATTATCAGTTCTGATCATTTCCCTGGTTTCCACAGGTAATATCAGTGATTGAAAACTGCAGGGTATGTAGTAAGAACCTACTTACTTTAATTTCAAGTCCTTATTACAAGTTTTAAATCATTTCTGGAAACTTTAAATGGGTATTTTAAGACTTTGCCGAGACCGGTTTGGCTCAGTGGATAGAGCGTCGGCCTGCGGACTGAAGGGTCCCGGGTTCGATTCCCGTCGGGGGCATGTACCTGGGTTGCGGGCATATCCCCAGTGGGTGATGTGCAGGAGGCAGCTGGTCGATGTTTCTCTCTCATCGATGTTTCTAACACTCTATCTCTCTCCCTTCCTCTCTGTAAAAAATCAATAAAATATATTAAAAAAAAAAAAAAAGACTTATACCACAATTAGAGAGTTTTCTTACAAGTATGTACTGGAACGGTCAGGATATTAACTGATTCACCAAAAAGACGCTCGAGAAATTCGGCCTCAGTTGTAAACATAAGCAGTATAGTCCTCACAGTCTTCCTACACTAATTTTGAGCTGTATAACCATAAATTCCTAGTATTTGAAAGCAAATTGAAGTGAAAACGCTCGCTAAAGTGGCCGTAGTTTTAAATATTATCAGTTTTCTGGTCATTTCCCTGGTTTCCACAGGTAATATCAGTGATTGAAAACTGCAGGGTATGTAGTAAGAACCTACTTACTTTAATTTCAAGTGCTTATTACAAGTTTTAAATCATTTCTGGAAACTTTAAATGCGTATTTTAAGACTTATACCACAATTAGAGAGTTTTCTGACAAGTATGTACTGGAGCCGTCACGATATTAACTGATTCACCAAAAAGACGTTTGAGAAATTCGGCCTCAATTGTAAACATAAGCAGTATAGTCCTCACTTACAGACTTCCTACACTAATTTTGAGCTGTATAAACATGAATTCCTAGTATTTGAAAGCATATTCAAGAGAAAACGCTCGTTAAAGTGCCCGGAGTTGTATATATTTTCAGTTTTCTGTTCATTTCCCTGCTTTCCACGGGTAATGTCAGTGATTGAAATCGGCAGGGTATGTAGTAAGAACCTACTTACTTTTATTTCAAGGGCTTATTACAAGTTTTAAATAATTTCTGGAAACTCTAAATGTGTATTTTAAGAGTTATACTACAATTAGACAGTTATCTTAAAAGTATGTCTGGAACCGACAGTTTATTGACTCTTTCACCAAAAAGACGCTAGAGAAATTCTGCCTCAATTGTAAATATAAGCAGTATAGTCCTCACTTAGTCTTTCTACACTAATTTTGAGCTGTATAAACATGAATTCCCAGGATTTGAAAGCAAATTCAAGTGAAAACGCTCGCTAAAGTGGCCGTATTTGTAAATATTATCAGATTTGTGGTCATTTCCCTGCTTTCCACAGGCAATGTCAGTGATTGAAAACTGCAGGGTATGTACTTACAGTGTTCGTACACTAATTTTGAGCTGTATAAACATGAATTCCTAGTACGTGAAAGCAAATTCAAGTGAAAACGCTCGTTAAAGTGCCCGGAGTTGTAAATATTTTCTGTTTTCTGGTCATTTCCCTGCTTTCCACAGGTAATGTCAGTGATTGAAAATGGCAGGGTATGTAGTAAGAACCTACTTACTTTTATTTCAACTGCTTATTACAAGTTTTAAATCATTTCTGGAAACTCTAAATGCGTATTCTAGGAGTTATACCACAATTAGAGGGTTTTCTTACAAGTATATACTGGAACCCTCAGGTTATTGACTGATTCACCAAAAAGACGCTAGAGAAATTCAACCTCAATTGTAAACATTAGCAGTATAGTCCTAATTTAAAGTCTTTCTACACTAATTTTGAGCTGTATAAACATGAATTCCTAGTATTTGAAAGCAAATTCAAGTGAAAGCACTCCCTAAAGTACCCGGAATTGTAAATATTTTCAGTTTTCTTGTCATTTCCCTGCTTTCCACGGGTAATGTCAGTGATTGAAAATGGCAGGGTATGTAGTAAGAACCTAATTATTTTTATTTCAAGTGCTTATTACAAGTTTTAAATCATTTCTGGAAACTCTAAATGCGTATTTTAAGAGTTATACCACAATTGGAGAGTTTTCTTACAAGTATGTACTGGAACCGTCACGATATTAACAGATTCACCAAAAAGACGCTCGAGAAATTCGGGTTAAATTGTAAACATAAGCAGTATAGTCCTCACTTACAGTCTTTCTACACTAATTTTGAGCTGTATAAACATGAATTCCTAGTACTTGAAAGCAAATTCAAGTGAAAACACTCCCTAAAGTGCCCGGAGTTGTAAATATTTTCAGTTTTCTGGTCATTTCCCTGCTTTCCACGGGTAATGTCAGTGATTGAAAACAGCAGGGTATGTAGTAAGAACGTACTTACTTTTATTTCAAGGGCTTAATACAAGTTTTAAATAATTTCTGGAAACTCTAAATGCGTATTTTAAGAGTTATACTACAATTAGACAGTTATCTTAAAAGTATGTACTGGAACCGACAGGTTATTGACTCTTTCCCCACAAAGACGATAGAGAAATTCGGCCTCAATTGTAAACATAAGTAGTATAGACCTCACTTACAGTCTTTGTACACTAATTTTGAGCTGTATAAACATGAATTCCTAGTTTTTGAAAGCAAATTCAAGTGAAAACGCTCGGTAAAGTGCCCGGAGTTGTAAATATTTTCAGTTTTCTGGTCATTTCCCTGCTTTCCACGGGTAATGTCAGTGATTGAAAACGCCAGGGTATGTAGTAATAATCTACTTACTTTTATTTCAAGTGTTTGTTACAGGATTTTAATCATTCCTGGAAACTCTAAATGCATATTTTAAGAGTTATACCACAATTAGACAGTTTTCTTACAAGTATGTACTGGAACGGTCAGGATATTAACTGATTCACCAAAAAGACGCTCGAGAAATTCGGCCTCAGTTGTAAACATAAGCAGTATAGTCCTCACTTACAGTCTTTCTACACTAATTTTGAGCTGTATAAACATGAATTCCTAGTATTTGAAAGCAAATTCAAGTGAAAGCACTCCCTAAAGTACCCGGAGTTGTAAATATTTTCAGTTTTGTTGTCATTTCCATGCTTTCCACGGGTAATGTCAGTGATTGAAAATGGCAGGGTATGTAGTAAGAACCTACTTGCTTTTATTTCAAGTGCTTATTACAAGTTTTAAATCATTTCTGGAAACTCTAAATGCGTATTTTAAGAGTTATACCACAATTAATGAGTTTTCTTACAAGTATGTACTGGAACCGTAACGATATTAACTGATTCACCAAAAAGACGCTCGAGAAATTCGGCTTAAATTGGAAACATAAGCAGTATAGTCCTCACAGTCTTCCTACACTAATTTTGAGCTGTATAACCATAAATTCCTAGTATTTGAAAGCAAATTCAAGTGAAAACGCTCGCTAAAGTGGCCGTAGTTTTAAATATTATCAGTTTTCTGGTCATTTCCCTGGTTTCCACAGGTAATATCAGTGATTGAAAACTGCAGGGTATGTAGTAAGAACATACTTACTTTTATTTCAATTGCTTATTACAAGTTTTAAATCATTTTTGGAAACTCTAAATGCGTATTTTAAGAGTTATACCTCAATTAATGAGTTTTCTTACAAGTATGTACTGTAACCGTCAGGATATTAACTGATTCACCAAAAAGACGCTAGAGAAATTCGGCCTCAATTGTAAACATAAGCAGTATATAACTCACTTACAGTGTTTGTACACTAATTTTGAGCTGTATAAACATGAATTCCTAGTACTTGAAAGCAAATTCAAGTGAAAACGCTCGGTAAAGTGCCCGGAGTTGTAAATATTTTCAGTTTTCTGGTCATTTCCCTGATTTCCACGGGTAATGTCAGTGATTGAAAAAGACAGGGTATGTAGTAAGATCCTACTTACTTTTATTTCAAGGGCTTATTACAAGTTTTAAATAATTTCTGGAAACTCTAAATGTGTATTTTAAGAGTTATACTACAATTAGACAGTTATCTTAAAAGTATGTACTGGAACCGACAGGTTATTGAGTCTTTCACAAAAAAAACGCTTGAGAAATTCGCCCTCAATTGTAAACATAAGCAGTATAGTCCTCACTTACAGTCTTTCTACACTAATTTTGAGCTGTATAACCATGAATTCCTAGTACTTGAAAGAAAATTCAAGTGAAAACACTCCCTAAGGTGCCCGGAGTTGTAAATATTTTCAGTTTTCTGGTCATTTCCCTGCTTTCCACGGGTAATGTCAGTGATTGAAAATGGCAGGGTATGTAGTAAGATCCTACTTACTTTTATTTCAAGGGCTTATTACAAGTTTTAAATAATTTCTGGAAACTCTAAATGCGTATTTTAAGAGTTTTACTACAATTACACGGTTATCTTAAAAGTATGTTCTGGAACCGACAGGTTATTGACTCTTTCACCACAAAGACGATAGAGAAATTCGGCCTCAATTGGAAACATAAGCAGTATAGTCCTCACTTACAGTCTTTCTACACTAATTTTGAGCTGTATAAACATGAATTCCCAGTATTTGAAAGCAAATTCAAGTGAAAACGCTCGCTAACGTGGCCGTATTTGTAAATATTTTCAGTTTTCTGGTCATTTCCCTGCTTTCCACGGGTAATGTCAGTGATTGAAAACGGCAGGGTATGTAGTAAGAACCTACTTACTTTTATTTCAAGGGCTTATTACAAGTTTTAAATAATTTCTGGAAACTCTAAATGTGTATTTTAAGAGTTATACTACAATTAGACAGTTATCTTAAAAGTATGTCTGGAACCGACAGGTTATTGACTCTTTCACCAAAAAGACGCTAGAGAAATTCGGCCTCAGTTGTAAACATAAGCAGTATAGTCCTCACTTACAGTCTTTCTACACTAATTATGAGCTGTATAAACATGAATTCCCAGGATTTGAAAGCAAATTCAAGTGAAAACGCTCGCTAAAATGGCCGTATTTGTTAATATTATCAGATTCGTGGTCATTTCCCTGCTTTCCACAGGCAATGTCAGTGATTGAAAACTGCAGGGTATGTAGTAACAACATACTTACTTTTATTTCAAGTGCTTATTACAAGTTTTAAATCATTTCTGGAAACTCTAAATGCGTATTTTAAGATTTATACCACCATTAATGAGTTTTCTTACAAGTATGTACTGGAACCGTCAGGATATTAACTGATTCACGAAAAAGACGCTCGAGAAATTCGGCCTAAATTGTAAACATAAGCAGTATAGACCTCACTTACAGTGTTCGTACACTAATTTTGAGCTGTATAAACATGAATTCCTAGTACTTGAAAGCAAATTCAAGTGAAAACGCTCGTTAAAGTGCCCGGAGTTGTAAATATTTTCAGTTTTCTGGTCATTTCCCTGCTTTCCACAGGTAATGTCAGTGATTGAAAATGGCAGGGTATGTAGTAAGAACCTACTTACTTTTATTTCAAGTGCTTATTACAAGTTTTAAATAATTTCTGGAAACTCTAAATGCGTATTCTAGGAGTTATACCACAATTAGAGAGTTTACTTACAAGTATATACTGGAACCGTCACGATATTAACTGATTCACCAAAAAGACGCTCAAGAAATTCGGCTTAAATTGTAAACATAAGCAGTATAGTCCTCACTTACAGTCTTCCTACACTAATTTTGAGCTGTATAACCATGAATTCCTAGTATTTGAAAGCAAATTCAAGTGAAAACACTCCCTAAATTGCCCGGAGTTGTAAATATTTTCTGTTTTCTGGTCATATCCCTGCTTTCCACGGGTAATGTCAGTGATTGAAAACTGCAGGGTATGTAGTAACAACATACTTACTTTTATTTCAAGTGCTCATTACAAGTTTTAAATCATTTTTGGAAACTCTAAATGCGTATTTTAAGAGTTATACCACAATTAGAGAGTTTTCTTGCAAGTATGTACTGGAACCGTCAGGATATTAACTGATTCACGAAAAAGACGCTCGAGAAATTCGGCCAAAATTGTAAACATAAGCAGTATAGACCTCACTTACAGTGTCCGTACACTAATTTTGAGCTGTATAAACATGAATTCCTAGTACTTGAAAGCAAATTCAAGTGAAAACGCTCGTTAAAGTGCCCGGAGTTGTAAATATTTTCTGTTTTCTGGTCATTTCCCTGCTTTCCACAGGTAATGTCAGTGATTGAAAATGGCAGGGTATGTAGTAAGAACCTACTTACTTTTATTTCAAGTGCTTATTACAAGTTTTAAATAATTTCTGGAAGCTCTAAATGCGTATTCTAGGAGTTATACCACAATTAGAGAGTTTACTTACAAGTATATACTGGAACCGTCACGATATTAACTGATTCACCAAAAAGACGCTCAAGAAATTCGGCTTAAATTGTAAACATAAGCAGTATACTCCTCACTTACAGTCTTCCTACACTAATTTTGAGCTGTATAACCATGAATTCCTAGTATTTGAAAGCAAATTCAAGTGAAAACACTCCCTAAATTGCCCGGAGTTGTAAATATTTTCTGTTTTCTGGTCATATCCCTGCTTTCCACGGGTAATGTCAGTGATTGAAAACGGAAGGGTATGTAGAAAGAACCTACTTACTTTTATTTCAAGTGCTTATTACAAGTTTTAAATCATTTCTGGAAACTCTAAATGCGTATTCTAAGAGTTATACCACAATTAGAGACTTTTCTTACAAGTATATACTGGAACCGTCAATATATTGACTGATTCACCAAAAAGACGCTAGAGAAATTCGGCCTCAATTGGAAACATAAGCAATATAGTCCTCACAGTCTTTCTACACTAATTTTGAACTGTATAACCATGAATTCCTAGTATTTGAAAGCAAATTCAAGTGAAAACGCTCGCTAAAGTGGCCGTATTTGTATATATTATTAGATTTGTGGTCATTTCAATGCCTTCCACGGGCAATGTCAGTGATTGAAAACTGCAGGCTATGTAGTAAGAACCTACTTACTTTTATTTCAAGTGCTCATTACAAGTTTTAAATCATTTTTGGAAACTCTAAATGCGTATTTTAAGAGTTATACCACAATTAGAGAGTTTTCTTGCAAGTATGTACTGGAACCGTCAGGATATTAACTGATTCACCAAAAAGACGCTCGAGAAATTCGGCCTCAATTGTAAACATAAGCAGTATAGTCCTCACTTACAGACTTCCTACACTAATTTTGAGCTGTATAAACATGAATTCCTAGTATTTGAAAGCAAATTCAAGTGAAAGCACTCCCTAAAGTACCCGGAGTTGTAAATATTTTCAGTTTTCTTGTCATTTCCATGCTTTCCACGGGTAATGTCAGTGATTGAAAATGGCAAGGTATGTAGTAAGAACCTACTTGCTTTTATTTCAAGTGCTTATTACAAGTTTTAAATCATTTCTGGAATCTCTAAATGCGTATTTTAAGAGTTATACCACAATTAATGAGTTTTCTTACAAGTATGTACTGGAACCGTCACGATATTAACTGATTCACCAAAAAGACGCTCGAGAAATTCGGCTTAAATTGTAAACATAAGCAGTATAGTCCTCACAGTCTTCCTACACTAATTTTGAGCTGTATAACCATAAATTCCTAGTATTTGAAAGCAAATTCAAGTGAAAACGCTCGCGAAAGTGGCCGTAGTTTTAAATATTATCAGTTTTCTGATCATTTCCCTGGTTTCCACAGGTAATATCAGTGATTGAAAACTGCAGGGTATGTAGTAAGAACCTACTTACTTTAATTTCAAGTGCTTATTACAAGTTTTAAATCATTTCTGGAAACTTTAAATGGGTATTTTAAGACTTTGCCGAGACCGGTTTGGCTCAGTGGATAGAGCGTCGGCCTGCGGACTGAAGGGTCCCGGGTTCGATTCCCGTCGGGGGCATGTACCTGGGTTGCGGGCATATCCCCAGTGGGGGATGTGCAGGAGGCAGCTGGTCGATGTTTCTCTCTCATCGATGTTTCTAACACTCTATCTCTCTCCCTTCCTCTCTGTAAAAAATCAATAAAATATATTAAAAAAAAAAAAAGACTTATACCACAATTAGAGAGTTTTCTTACAAGTATGTACTGGAACCGTCACGATATTAACTGATTCACCAAAAAGACGTTTGAGAAATTCGGCCTCAATTGTAACCATAAGCAGTATAGTCCTCACTTACAGACTTCCTACACTAATTTTGAGCTGTATAAACATGAATTCCTAGTATTTGAAAGCATATTCAAGTGAAAACGCTCGTTAAAGTGCCCGGAGTTGTATATATTTTCAGTTTTCTGTTCATTTCCCTGCTTTCCACCGGTAATGTCAGTGATTGAAATCGGCAGGGTATGTAGTAAGAACCTACTTACTTTTATTTCAAGGGCTTATTACAAGTTTTAAATAATTTCTGGAAACTCTAAATGTGTATTTTAAGAGTTATACTACAATTAGACAGTTATCTTAAAAGTATGTCTGGAACCCACAGTTTATTGACTCTTTCACCAAAAAGACGCTAGAGAAATTCAGCCTCAATTGTAAACATAAGCAGTATAGTCCTCACTTAGTCTTTCTACTCTAATTTTGAGCTGTATAAACATGAATTCCCAGGATTTGAAAGCAAATTCGAGTGAAAACGCTCGCTAAAGTGGCCGTATTTGTAAATATTATCAGATTTGTGGTCATTTCCCTGCTTTCCACAGGCAATGTCAGTGATTGAAAACTGCAGGGTATGTAGTAAGAACATACTTACTTTTATTTCAATTGCTTATTACAAGTTTTAAATCATTTTTGGAAACTCTAAATGCGTATTTTAAGAGTTATACCTCAATTAATGAGTTTTCTTACAAGTATGTACTGGAACCGTCAGGATATTAACTGATTCACCAAAAAGACGCTAGAGAAATTCGGCCTCAATTGTAAACATAAGCAGTATATAACTCACTTACAGTGTTTGTACACTAATTTTGAGCTGTATAAACATGAATTCCTAGTACTTGAAAGCAAATTCAAGTGAAAACGCTCGGTAAAGTGCCCGGACTTGTAAATATTTTCAGTTTTCTGGTCATTTCCCTGCTTTCCACGGGTAATGTCAGTGATTGAAAAAGACAGGGTATGTAGTAAGATCCTACTTACTTTTATTTCAAGGGCTTATTACAAGTTTTAAATAATTTCTGGAAACTCTAAATGTGTATTTTAAGAGTTATACTACAATTAGACAGTTATCTTAAAAGTATGTACTGGAACCGACAGGTTATTGAGTCTTTCACAAAAAAAACGCTTGAGAAATTCGCCCTCAATTGTAAACATAAGCAGTATAGTCCTCACTTACAGTCTTTCTACACTAATTTTGAGCTGTATAACCATGAATTCCTAGTACTTGAAAGAAAATTCAAGTGAAAACACTCCCTAAGGTGCCCGGAGTTGTAAATATTTTCAGTTTTCTGGTCATTTCCCTGCTTTCCACGGGTAATGTCAGTGATTGAAAATGGCAGGGTATGTAGTAAGATCCTACTTACTTTTATTTTAGGGCTTATTACAAGTTTTAAATAATTTCTGGAAACTCTAAATGCGTATTTTAAGAGTTTTACTACAATTACACGGTTATCTTAAAAGTATGTTCTGGAACCGACAGGTTATTGACTCTTTCACCACAAAGACGATAGAGAAATTCGGCCTCAATTGGAAACATAAGCAGTATAGTCCTCACTTACAGTCTTTCTACACTAATTTTGAGCTGTATAAACATGAATTCCCAGTATTTGAAAGCAAATTCAAGTGAAAACGCTCGCTAACGTGGCCGTATTTGTAAATATTTTCAGTTTTCTGGTCATTTCCCTGCTTTCCACGGGTAATGTCAGTGATTGAAAACGGCAGGGTATGTAGTAAGAACCTACTTACTTTTATTTCAAGGGCTTATTACAAGTTTTAAATAATTTCTGGAAACTCTAAATGTGTATTTTAAGAGTTATACTACAATTAGACAGTTATCTTAAAAGTATGTCTGGAACCGACAGGTTATTGACTCTTTCACCAAAAAGACGCTAGAGAAATTCGGCCTCAGTTGTAAACATAAGCAGTATAGTCCTCACTTACAGTCTTTCTACACTAATTATGAGCTGTATAAACATGAATTCCCAGGATTTGAAAGCAAATTCAAGTGAAAACGCTCGCTAAAATGGCCGTATTTGTTAATATTATCAGATTCGTGGTCATTTCCCTGCTTTCCACAGGCAATGTCAGTGATTGAAAACTGCAGGGTATGTAGTAACAACATACTTACTTTTATTTCAAGTGCTTATTACAAGTTTTAAATCATTTCTGGAAACTCTAAATGCGTATTTTAAGATTTATACCACCATTAATGAGTTTTCTTACAAGTATGTACTGGAACCGTCAGGATATTAACTGATTCACGAAAAAGACGCTCGAGAAATTCGGCCTAAATTGTAAACATAAGCAGTATAGACCTCACTTACAGTGTTCGTACACTAATTTTGAGCTGTATAAACATGAATTCCTAGTACTTGAAAGCAAATTCAAGTGAAAACGCTCGTTAAAGTGCCCGGAGTTGTAAATATTTTCAGTTTTCTGGTCATTTCCCTGCTTTCCACAGGTAATGTCAGTGATTGAAAATGGCAGGGTATGTAGTAAGAACCTACTTACTTTTATTTCAAGTGCTTATTACAAGTTTTAAATAATTTCTGGAAACTCTAAATGTGTATTCTAGGAGTTATACCACAATTAGAGAGTTTACTTACAAGTATATACTGGAACCGTCACGATATTAACTGATTCACCAAAAAGACGCTCAAGAAATTCGGCTTAAATTGTAAACATAAGCAGTATAGTCCTCACTTACAGTCTTCCTACACTAATTTTGAGCTGTATAACCATGAATTCCTAGTATTTGAAAGCAAATTCAAGTGAAAACACTCCCTAAATTGCCCGGAGTTGTAAATATTTTCTGTTTTCTGGTCATATCCCTGCTTTCCACGGGTAATGTCAGTGATTGAAAACTGCAGGGTATGTAGTAACAACATACTTACTTTTATTTCAAGTGCTCATTACAAGTTTTAAATCATTTTTGGAAACTCTAAATGCGTATTTTAAGAGTTATACCACAATTAGAGAGTTTTCTTGCAAGTATGTACTGGAACCGTCAGGATATTAACTGATTCACGAAAAAGACGCTCGAGAAATTCGGCCAAAATTGTAAACATAAGCAGTATAGACCTCACTTACAGTGTCCGTACACTAATTTTGAGCTGTATAAACATGAATTCCTAGTACTTGAAAGCAAATTCAAGTGAAAACGCTCGTTAAAGTGCCCGGAGTTGTAAATATTTTCTGTTTTCTGGTCATTTCCCTGCTTTCCACAGGTAATGTCAGTGATTGAAAATGGCAGGGTATGTAGTAAGAACCTACTTACTTTTATTTCAAGTGCTTATTACAAGTTTTAAATAATTTCTGGAAGCTCTAAATGCGTATTCTAGGAGTTATACCACAATTAGAGAGTTTACTTACAAGTATATACTGGAACCGTCACGATATTAACTGATTCACCAAAAAGACGCTCAAGAAATTCGGCTTAAATTGTAAACATAAGCAGTATACTCCTCACTTACAGTCTTCCTACACTAATTTTGAGCTGTATAACCATGAATTCCTAGTATTTGAAAGCAAATTCAAGTGAAAACACTCCCTAAATTGCCCGGAGTTGTAAATATTTTCTGTTTTCTGGTCATATCCCTGCTTTCCACGGGTAATGTCAGTGATTGAAAACGGAAGGGTATGTAGAAAGAACCTACTTACTTTTATTTCAAGTGCTTATTACAAGTTTTAAATCATTTCTGGAAACTCTAAATGCGTATTCTAAGAGTTATACCACAATTAGAGACTTTTCTTACAAGTATATACTGGAACCGTCAATATATTGACTGATTCACCAAAAAGACGCTAGAGAAATTCGGCCTCAATTGGAAACATAAGCAATATAGTCCTCACAGTCTTTCTACACTAATTTTGAACTGTATAACCATGAATTCCTAGTATTTGAAAGCAAATTCAAGTGAAAACGCTCGCTAAAGTGGCCGTATTTGTATATATTATTAGATTTGTGGTCATTTCAATGCCTTCCACGGGCAATGTCAGTGATTGAAAACTGCAGGCTATGTAGTAAGAACCTACTTACTTTTATTTCAAGTGCTCATTACAAGTTTTAAATCATTTTTGGAAACTCTAAATGCGTATTTTAAGAGTTATACCACAATTAGAGAGTTTTCTTGCAAGTATGTACTGGAACCGTCAGGATATTAACTGATTCACCAAAAAGACGCTCGAGAAATTCGGCCTCAATTGTAAACATAAGCAGTATAGTCCTCACTTACAGACTTCCTACACTAATTTTGAGCTGTATAAACATGAATTCCTAGTATTTGAAAGCAAATTCAAGTGAAAGCACTCCCTAAAGTACCCGGAGTTGTAAATATTTTCAGTTTTCTTGTCATTTCCATGCTTTCCACGGGTAATGTCAGTGATTGAAAATGGCAAGGTATGTAGTAAGAACCTACTTGCTTTTATTTCAAGTGCTTATTACAAGTTTTAAATCATTTCTGGAATCTCTAAATGCGTATTTTAAGAGTTATACCACAATTAATGAGTTTTCTTACAAGTATGTACTGGAACCGTCACGATATTAACTGATTCACCAAAAAGACGCTCGAGAAATTCGGCTTAAATTGTAAACATAAGCAGTATAGTCCTCACAGTCTTCCTACACTAATTTTGAGCTGTATAACCATAAATTCCTAGTATTTGAAAGCAAATTCAAGTGAAAACGCTCGCGAAAGTGGCCGTAGTTTTAAATATTATCAGTTTTCTGATCATTTCCCTGGTTTCCACAGGTAATATCAGTGATTGAAAACTGCAGGGTATGTAGTAAGAACCTACTTACTTTAATTTCAAGTGCTTATTACAAGTTTTAAATCATTTCTGGAAACTTTAAATGGGTATTTTAAGACTTTGCCGAGACCTGTTTGGCTCAGTGGATAGAGCGTCGGCCTGCGGACTGAAGGGTCCCGGGTTCGATTCCCGTCGGGGGCATGTACCTGGGTTGCGGGCATATCCCCAGTGGGGGATGTGCAGGAGGCAGCTGGTCGATGTTTCTCTCTCATCGATGTTTCTAACACTCTATCTCTCTCCCTTCCTCTCTGTAAAAAATCAATAAAATATATTAAAAAAAAAAAAAGACTTATACCACAATTAGAGAGTTTTCTTACAAGTATGTACTGGAACCGTCACGATATTAACTGATTCACCAAAAAGACGTTTGAGAAATTCGGCCTCAATTGTAACCATAAGCAGTATAGTCCTCACTTACAGACTTCCTACACTAATTTTGAGCTGTATAAACATGAATTCCTAGTATTTGAAAGCATATTCAAGTGAAAACGCTCGTTAAAGTGCCCGGAGTTGTATATATTTTCAGTTTTCTGTTCATTTCCCTGCTTTCCACCGGTAATGTCAGTGATTGAAATCGGCAGGGTATGTAGTAAGAACCTACTTACTTTTATTTCAAGGGCTTATTACAAGTTTTAAATAATTTCTGGAAACTCTAAATGTGTATTTTAAGAGTTATACTACAATTAGACAGTTATCTTAAAAGTATGTCTGGAACCCACAGTTTATTGACTCTTTCACCAAAAAGACGCTAGAGAAATTCAGCCTCAATTGTAAACATAAGCAGTATAGTCCTCACTTAGTCTTTCTACTCTAATTTTGAGCTGTATAAACATGAATTCCCAGGATTTGAAAGCAAATTCGAGTGAAAACGCTCGCTAAAGTGGCCGTATTTGTAAATATTATCAGATTTGTGGTCATTTCCCTGCTTTCCACAGGCAATGTCAGTGATTGAAAACTGCAGGGTATGTAGTAAGAACATACTTACTTTTATTTCAATTGCTTATTACAAGTTTTAAATCATTTTTGGAAACTCTAAATGCGTATTTTAAGAGTTATACCTCAATTAATGAGTTTTCTTACAAGTATGTACTGGAACCGTCAGGATATTAACTGATTCACCAAAAAGACGCTAGAGAAATTCGGCCTCAATTGTAAACATAAGCAGTATATAACTCACTTACAGTGTTTGTACACTAATTTTGAGCTGTATAAACATGAATTCCTAGTACTTGAAAGCAAATTCAAGTGAAAACGCTCGGTAAAGTGCCCGGACTTGTAAATATTTTCAGTTTTCTGGTCATTTCCCTGCTTTCCACGGGTAATGTCAGTGATTGAAAACCACAGGGTATGTAGTAAGATCCTACTTACTTCTATTTCAAGGGCTTATTACAAGTTTTAAATAATTTCTGGAAACTCTAAATGTGTATTTTAAGAGTTATACTACAATTAGACAGTTATCTTAAAAGTATGTACTGGAACCGACAGGTTATTGAGTCTTTCACAAAAAAAACGCTTGAGAAATTCGCCCCCAATTGTAAACATAAGCAGTATAGTCCTCACTTACAGTCTTTCTACACTAATTTTGAGCTGTATAACCATGAATTCCTAGTACTTGAAAGAAAATTCAAGTGAAAACACTCCCTAAGGTGCCCGGAGTTGTAAATATTTTCAGTTTTCTGGTCATTTCCCTGCTTTAAACGGGTAATGTCAGTGATTGAAAATGGCAGGGTATGTAGTAAGAACCTACTTCCTTTTATTTCAAGGGCTTATTACAAGTTTTAAATAATTTCTGGAAACTCTAAATGCGTATTTTAAGAGTTTTACTACAATTACACGGTTATCTTAAAAGTATGTTCTGGAACCGACAGGTTATTGACTCTTTCACCACAAAGACGATAGAGAAATTCGGCCTCAATTGGAAACATAAGCAGTATAGTCCTCACTTACAGTCTTTCTACACTAATTTTGAGCTGTATAAACATGAATTACCAGTATTTGAAAGCAAATTCAAGTGAAAACGCTCGCTAACGTGGCCGTATTTGTAAATATTTTCAGTTTTCTGGTCATTTCCCTGCTTTCCACGGGTAATGTCAGTGATTGAAAACGGCAGGGTATGTAGTAAGAACCTACTTACTTTTATTTCAAGGGCTTATTACAAGTTTTAAATAATTTCTGGAAACTCTAAATGTGTATTTTAAGAGTTATACTACAATTAGACAGTTATCTTAAAAGTATGTCTGGAACCGACAGGTTATTGACTCTTTCACCAAAAAGACGCTAGAGAAATTTGGCCTCAGTTGTAAACATAAGCAGTATAGTCCTCACTTACAGTCTTTCTACACTAATTATGAGCTGTATAAACATGAATTCCCAGGATTTGAAAGCAAATTCAAGTGAAAACGCTCGCTAAAATGGCCGTATTTGTTAATATTATCAGATTCGTGGTCATTTCCCTGCTTTCCACAGGCAATGTCAGTGATTGAAAACTGCAGGGTATGTAGTAACAACATACTTACTTTTATTTCAAGTGCTTATTACAAGTTTTAAATCATTTCTGGAAACTCTAAATGCGTATTTTAAGATTTATACCACCATTAATGAGTTTTCTTACAAGTATGTACTGGAACCGTCAGGATATTAACTGATTCACCAAAAAGACGCTCGAGAAATTCGGCCTAAATTGTAAACATAAGCAGTATAGACCTCACTTACAGTGTTCGTACACTAATTTTGAGCTGTATAAACATGAATTCCTAGTACTTGAAAGCAAATTCAAGTGAAAACGCTCGTTAAAGTGCCCGGAGTTGTAAATATTTTCTGTTTTCTGGTCATTTCCCTGCTTTCCACAGGTAATGTCAGTGATTGAAAATGGCAGGGTATGTAGTAAGAACCTACTTACTTTTATTTCAAGTGCTTATTACAAGTTTTAAATAATTTCTGGAAACTCTAAATGCGTATTCTAGGAGTTATACCACAATTAGAGAGTTTACTTACAAGTATATACTGGAACCGTCACGATATTAACTGATTCACCAAAAAGACGCTCAAGAAATTCGGCTTAAATTGTAAACATAAGCAGTATAGTCCTCACTTACAGTCTTCCTACACTAATTTTGAGCTGTATAACCATGAATTCCTAGTATTTGAAAGCAAATTCAAGTGAAAACACTCCCTAAATTGCCCGGAGTTGTAAATATTTTCTGTTTTCTGGTCATATCCCTGCTCTCCACGGGTAATGTCAGTGATTGAAAACGGCAGGGTATGTAGAAAGAACCTACTTACTTGTATTTCAAGTGCTTATTACAAGTTTTAAATCATTTCTGGAAACTCTAAATGCGTATTCTAAGAGTTATACCACAATTAGAGACTTTTCTTACAAGTATATACTGGAACCGTCAATATATTGACTGATTCACCAAAAAGACGCTAGAGAAATTCGGCCTCAATTGGAAACATAAGCAATATAGTCCTCACAGTCTTTCTACACTAATTTTGAACTGTATAACCATGAATTCCTAGTATTTGAAAGCAAATTCAAGTGAAAACGCTCGCTAAAGTGGCCGTATTTGTATATATTATTAGATTTGTGGTCATTTCAATGCCTTCCACGGGCAATGTCAGTGATTGAAAACTGCAGGCTATGTAGTAAGAACCTACTTACTTTTATTTCAAGTGCTCATTACAAGTTTTAAATCATTTTTGGAAACTCTAAATGCGTATTTTAAGAGTTATACCACAATTAGAGAGTTTTCTTGCAAGTATGTACTGGAACCGTCAGGATATTAACTGATTCACCAAAAAGACGCTCGAGAAATTCGGCCTAAATTGTAAACATAAGCAGTATAGACCTCACTTACAGTGTTCGTACACTAATTTTGAGCTGTATAAACATGAATTCCTAGTACTTGAAAGCAAATTCAAGTGAAAACGCTCGTTAAAGTGCCCGGAGTTGTAAATATTTTCTGTTTTCTGGTCATTTCCCTGCTTTCCACAGGTAATGTCAGTGATTGAAAATGGCAGGGTATGTAGTAAGAACCTACTTACTTTTATTTCAAGTGCTTATTACAAGTTTTAAATAATTTCTGGAAACTCTAAATGCGTATTCTAGGAGTTATACCACAATTAGAGAGTTTACTTACAAGTATATACTGGAACCGTCACGATATTAACTGATTCACCAAAAAGACGCTCAAGAAATTCGGCTTAAATTGTAAACATAAGCAGTATAGTCCTCACTTACAGTCTTCCTACACTAATTTTGAGCTGTATAACCATGAATTCCTAGTATTTGAAAGCAAATTCAAGTGAAAACACTCCCTAAATTGCCCGGAGTTGTAAATATTTTCTGTTTTCTGGTCATATCCCTGCTTTCCACGGGTAATGTCAGTGATTGAAAACGGCAGGGTATGTAGAAAGAACCTACTTACTTTTATTTCAAGTGCTTATTACAAGTTTTAAATCATTTCTGGAAACTCTAAATGCGTATTCTAAGAGTTATACCACAATTAGAGACTTTTCTTACAAGTATATACTGGAACCGTCAATATATTGACTGATTCACCAAAAAGACGCTAGAGAAATTCGGCCTCAATTGGAAACATAAGCAATATAGTCCTCACAGTCTTTCTACACTAATTTTGAACTGTATAACCATGAATTCCTAGTATTTGAAAGCAAATTCAAGTGAAAACGCTCGCTAAAGTGGCCGTATTTGTATATATTATTAGATTTGTGGTCATTTCAATGCCTTCCACGGGCAATGTCAGTGATTGAAAACTGCAGGCTATGTAGTAAGAACCTACTTACTTTTATTTCAAGTGCTCATTACAAGTTTTAAATCTTTTTTGGAAACTCTAAATGCGTATTTTAAGAGTTATACCACAATTAGAGAGTTTTCTTGCAAGTATGTACTGGAACCGTCAGGATATTAACTGATTCACCAAAAAGACGCTCGAGAAATTCGGCCTAAATTGTAAACATAAGCAGTATAGACCTCACTTACAGTGTTCGTACACTAATTTTGAGCTGTATAAACATGAATTCCTAGTACTTGAAAGCAAATTCAAGTGAAAACGCCCGTTAAAGTGCCCGGAGTTGTAAATATTTTCTGTTTTCTGGTCATTTCCCTGCTTTCCACAGGTAATGTCAGTGATTGAAAATGGCAGGGTATGTAGTAAGAACCTACTTACTTTTATTTCAAGTGCTTATTACAAGTTTTAAATAATTTCTGGAAACTCTAAATGCGTATTCTAGGAGTTATACCACAATTACAGAGTTTACTTACAAGTATATACTGGAACCGTCACGATATTAACTGATTCACCAAAAAGACGCTCAAGAAATTCGGCTTAAATTGTAAACATAAGCAGTATAGTCCTCACTTACAGTCTTCCTACACTAATTTTGAGCTGTATAACCATGAATTCCTAGTATTTGAAAGCAAATTCAAGTGAAAACACTCCCTAAAGTGCCCGGATTTGTAAATATTTTCTGTTTTCTGGTCATATCCCTGCTTTCCACGGGTAATGTCAGTGATTGAAAACGGCAGGGTATGTAGAAAGAACCTACTTACTTTTATTTCAAGTGCTTATTACAAGTTTTAAATCATTTCTGGAAACTCTAAATGCGTATTCTAAGAGTTATACCACAATTAGAGACTTTTCTTACAAGTATATACTGGAACCGACAGGTTATTGACTCTTTCACCACAAAGACGATAGAGAAATTCGGCCTCAATTGGAAACATAAGCAGTATAGTCCTCACTTACAGTCTTTCTACACTAATTTTGAGCTGTATAAACATGAATTACCAGTATTTGAAAGCAAATTCAAGTGAAAACGCTCGCTAACGTGGCCGTATTTGTAAATATTTTCAGTTTTCTGGTCATTTCCCTGCTTTCCACGGGTAATGTCAGTGATTGAAAACGGCAGGGTATGTAGTAAGAACCTACTTACTTTTATTTCAAGGGCTTATTACAAGTTTTAAATAATTTCTGGAAACTCTAAATGTGTATTTTAAGAGTTATACTACAATTAGACAGTTATCTTAAAAGTATGTCTGGAACCGACAGGTTATTGACTCTTTCACCAAAAAGACGCTAGAGAAATTTGGCCTCAGTTGTAAACATAAGCAGTATAGTCCTCACTTACAGTCTTTCTACACTAATTATGAGCTGTATAAACATGAATTCCCAGGATTTGAAAGCAAATTCAAGTGAAAACGCTCGCTAAAATGGCCGTATTTGTTAATATTATCAGATTCGTGGTCATTTCCCTGCTTTCCACAGGCAATGTCAGTGATTGAAAACTGCAGGGTATGTAGTAACAACATACTTACTTTTATTTCAAGTGCTTATTACAAGTTTTAAATCATTTCTGGAAACTCTAAATGCGTATTTTAAGATTTATACCACCATTAATGAGTTTTCTTACAAGTATGTACTGGAACCGTCAGGATATTAACTGATTCACCAAAAAGACGCTCGAGAAATTCGGCCTAAATTGTAAACATAAGCAGTATAGACCTCACTTACAGTGTTCGTACACTAATTTTGAGCTGTATAAACATGAATTCCTAGTACTTGAAAGCAAATTCAAGTGAAAACGCTCGTTAAAGTGCCCGGAGTTGTAAATATTTTCTGTTTTCTGGTCATTTCCCTGCTTTCCACAGGTAATGTCAGTGATTGAAAATGGCAGGGTATGTAGTAAGAACCTACTTACTTTTATTTCAAGTGCTTATTACAAGTTTTAAATAATTTCTGGAAACTCTAAATGCGTATTCTAGGAGTTATACCACAATTAGAGAGTTTACTTACAAGTATATACTGGAACCGTCACGATATTAACTGATTCACCAAAAAGACGCTCAAGAAATTCGGCTTAAATTGTAAACATAAGCAGTATAGTCCTCACTTACAGTCTTCCTACACTAATTTTGAGCTGTATAACCATGAATTCCTAGTATTTGAAAGCAAATTCAAGTGAAAACACTCCCTAAATTGCCCGGAGTTGTAAATATTTTCTGTTTTCTGGTCATATCCCTGCTCTCCACGGGTAATGTCAGTGATTGAAAACGGCAGGGTATGTAGAAAGAACCTACTTACTTGTATTTCAAGTGCTTATTACAAGTTTTAAATCATTTCTGGAAACTCTAAATGCGTATTCTAAGAGTTATACCACAATTAGAGACTTTTCTTACAAGTATATACTGGAACCGTCAATATATTGACTGATTCACCAAAAAGACGCTAGAGAAATTCGGCCTCAATTGGAAACATAAGCAATATAGTACTCACAGTCTTTCTACACTAATTTTGAACTGTATAACCATGAATTCCTAGTATTTGAAAGCAAATTCAAGTGAAAACGCTCGCTAAAGTGGCCGTATTTGTATATATTATTAGAATTGTGGTCATTTCAATGCCTTCCACGGGCAATGTCAGTGATTGAAAACTGCAGGCTATGTAGTAAGAACCTACTTACTTTTATTTCAAGTGCTCATTACAAGTTTTAAATCATTTTTGGAAACTCTAAATGCGTATTTTAAGAGTTATACCACAATTAGAGAGTTTTCTTGCAAGTATGTACTGGAACCGTCAGGATATTAACTGATTCACCAAAAAGACGCTCGAGAAATTCGGCCTAAATTGTAAACATAAGCAGTATAGACCTCACTTACAGTGTTCGTACACTAATTTTGAGCTGTATAAACATGAATTCCTAGTACTTGAAAGCAAATTCAAGTGAAAACGCTCGTTAAAGTGCCCGGAGTTGTAAATATTTTCTGTTTTCTGGTCATTTCCCTGCTTTCCACAGGTAATTTCAGTGATTGAAAATGGCAGGGTATGTAGTAAGAACCTACTTACTTTTATTTCAAGTGCTTATTACAAGTTTTAAATAATTTCTGGAAACTCTAAATGCGTATTCTAGGAGTTATACCACAATTAGAGAGTTTACTTACAAGTATATACTGGAACCGTCACGATATTAACTGATTCACCAAAAAGACGCTCAAGAAATTCGGCTTAAATTGTAAACATAAGCAGTATAGTCCTCACTTACAGTCTTCCTACACTAATTTTGAGCTGTATAACCATGAATTCCTAGTATTTGAAAGCAAATTCAAGTGAAAACACTCCCTAAATTGCCCGGAGTTGTAAATATTTTCTGTTTTCTGGTCATATCCCTGCTCTCCACGGGTAATGTCAGTGATTGAAAACGGCAGGGTATGTAGAAAGAACCTACTTACTTGTATTTCAAGTGCTTATTACAAGTTTTAAATCATTTCTGGAAACTCTAAATGCGTATTCTAAGAGTTATACCACAATTAGAGACTTTTCTTACAAGTATATACTGGAACCGTCAATATATTGACTGATTCACCAAAAAGACGCTAGAGAAATTCGGCCTCAATTGGAAACATAAGCAATATAGTCCTCACAGTCTTTCTACACTAATTTTGAACTGTATAACCATGAATTCCTAGTATTTGAAAGCAAATTCAAGTGAAAACGCTCGCTAAAGTGGCCGTATTTGTATATATTATTAGATTTGTGGTCATTTCAATGCCTTCCACGGGCAATGTCAGTGATTGAAAACTGCAGGCTATGTAGTAAGAACCTACTTACTTTTATTTCAAGTGCTCATTACAAGTTTTAAATCTTTTTTGGAAACTCTAAATGCGTATTTTAAGAGTTATACCACAATTAGAGAGTTTTCTTGCAAGTATGTACTGGAACCGTCAGGATATTAACTGATTCACCAAAAAGACGCTCGAGAAATTCGGCCTAAATTGTAAACATAAGCAGTATAGACCTCACTTACAGTGTTCGTACACTAATTTTGAGCTGTATAAACATGAATTCCTAGTACTTGAAAGCAAATTCAAGTGAAAACGCCCGTTAAAGTGCCCGGAGTTGTAAATATTTTCTGTTTTCTGGTCATTTCCCTGCTTTCCACAGGTAATGTCAGTGATTGAAAATGGCAGGGTATGTAGTAAGAACCTACTTACTTTTATTTCAAGTGCTTATTACAAGTTTTAAATAATTTCTGGAAACTCTAAATGCGTATTCTAGGAGTTATACCACAATTACAGAGTTTACTTACAAGTATATACTGGAACCGTCACGATATTAACTGATTCACCAAAAAGACGCTCAAGAAATTCGGCTTAAATTGTAAACATAAGCAGTATACTCCTCACTTACAGTCTTCCTACACTAATTTTGAGCTGTATAACCATGAATTCCTAGTATTTGAAAGCAAATTCAAGTGAAAACACTCCCTAAAGTGCCCGGATTTGTAAATATTTTCTGTTTTCTGGTCATATCCCTGCTTTCCACGGGTAATGTCAGTGATTGAAAACGGCAGGGTATGTAGAAAGAACCTACTTACTTTTATTTCAAGTGCTTATTACAAGTTTTAAATCATTTCTGGAAACTCTAAATGCGTATTCTAAGAGTTATACCACAATTAGAGACTTTTCTTACAAGTATATACTGGAACCGTCAATATATTGACTGATTCACCAAAAAGACGCTAGAGAAATTCGGCCTCAATTGGAAACATAAGCAATATAGTCCTCACAGTCTTTCTACACTAATTTTGAACTGTATAACCATGAATTCCTAGTATTTGAAAGCAAATTCAAGTGAAAACGCTCGCTAAAGTGGCCGTATTTGTATATATTATTAGAATTGTGGTCATTTCAATGCCTTCCACGGGCAATGTCAGTGATTGAAAACTGCAGGCTATGTAGTAAGAACCTACTTACTTTTATTTCAAGTGCTCATTACAAGTTTTAAATCATTTTTGGAAACTCTAAATGCGTATTTTAAGAGTTATACCACAATTAGAGAGTTTTCTTGCAAGTATGTACTGGAACCGTCAGGATATTAACTGATTCACCAAAAAGACGCTAGAGAAATTCGGCCTCAATTGTAAACATAAGCGCTATAGTCCTCACTTACAGTCTTTCTACACTAATTTTGAGCTGTATAAACATGAATTCCTAGTACTTGAAAGCAAATTCAAGTGAAAACACTCCCTAAAGTGCCCGGAGTTGTAAATATTTTCAGTTTTCTGGTCATTTCCCTGCTTTCCACGGGTAACGTCAGTGATTGAAAACAGCAGGGTATGTAGTTAGAACCTACTTACTTTTATTTCAAGGGCTTAATACAAGTTTTAAATAATTTCTGGAAACTCTAAATGCGTATTTTAAGAGTTATACTACAATTAGACAGTTATCTTAAAAGTATGTACTGGAACCGACAGGTTATTGACTCTTTCACCACAAAGACGATAGAGAAATTCGGCCTCAATTGTAAACATAAGTAGTATAGACCTCACTTACAGTCTTTGTACACTAATTTTGAGCTGTATAAACATGAATTCCTAGTTTTTGAAAGCAAATTCAAGTGAAAACGCTCGGTAAAGTGCCCGGAGTTGTAAATATTTTCAGTTTTCTGGTCATTTCCCTGCTTTCCAAGGGTAATCTCAGTGATTGAAAACGCCAGGGTATGTAGTAATAATCTACTTACTTTTATTTCAAGTGTTTGTTACAGGATTTTAATCATTCCTGGAAACTCTAAATGCATATTTTAAGAGATTTACCACAATTAGACAGTTTTCTTACAAGTATGTACTGGAACGGTCAGGATATTAACTGATTCACCAAAAAGACGCTCGAGAAATTCGGCCTCAATTGTAAACATAAGCAGTATAGTCCTCACAGTCTTCCTACACTAATTTTGAGCTGTATAACCATAAATTCCTAGTATTTGAAAGCAAATTCAAGTGAAAACGCTCGCTAAAGTGGCCGTAGTTTAAATATTATCAGTTTTCTGGTCATTTCCCTGGTTTCCACAGGTAATATCAGTGATTGAAAACTGCAGGGTATGTAGTAAGAACCTACTTACTTTAATTTCAAGTGCTTATTACAAGTTTTAAATCATTTCTGGAAACTTTAAATGCGTATTTTAAGACTTATACCACAATTAGAGAGTTTTCTGACAAGTATGTACTGGAGCCGTCACGATATTAACTGATTCACCAAAAAGACGTTTGAGAAATTCGGCCTCAATTGTAAACATAAGCAGTATAGTCCTCACTTACAGACTTCCTACACTAATTTTGAGCTGTATAAACATGAATTCCTAGTATTTGAAAGCATATTCAAGTGAAAACGCTCGTTAAAGTGCCCGGAGTTGTATATATTTTCAGTTTTCTGTTCATTTCCCTGCTTTCCACGGGTAATGTCAGTGATTGAAATCGGCAGGGTATGTAGTAAGAACCTACTTACTTTTATTTCAAGGGCTTATTACAAGTTTTAAATAATTTCTGGAAACTCTAAATGTGTATTTTAAGAGTTATACTACAATTAGACAGTTATCTTAAAAGTATGTCTGGAACCGACAGTTTATTGACTCTTTCACCAAAAAGACGCTAGAGAAATTCAGCCTCAATTGTAAACATAAGCAGTATAGTCCTCATTTAGTCTTTCTACACTAATTTTGAGCTGTATAAACATGAATTCCCAGGATTTGAAATCAAATTCAAGTGAAAACGCTCGCTAAAGTGGCCGTATTTGTAAATATTTTCAGATTTGTGGTCATTTCCCTCTTTTCCACAGGCAATGTCAGTGATTGAAAACTGCAGGGTACGTAGTAAGAACATACTTACTTTTATTTCAATTGCTTATTACAAGTTTTAAATCATTTTTGGAAACTCTAAATGCGTATTTTAAGAGTTATACCTCAATTAATGAGTTTTCTTACAAGTATGTACTGGAACCGTCAGGATATTAACTGATTCACCAAAAAGACGCTAGAGAAATTCGGCCTAAATTGGAAACATAAGTAGTATAGAACTCACTTACAGTGTTTGTACACTAATTTTGAGCTGTATAAACATGAATTCCTAGTACTTGAAAGCAAATTCAAGTGAAAACGCTCGGTAAAGTGCCCGGAGTTGTAAATATTTTCAGTTTTCTGGTCATTTCCCTGCTTTCCACGGGTAATGTCAGTGATTGAAAACGGCAGGGTATGTAGTAAGATCCTACTTACTTTTATTTCAAGGGCTTAATACAAGTTTTAAATAATTTCTGGAAACTCTAAATGCGTATTTTAAGAGTTATACTACAATTAGACAGTTATCTTAAAAGTATGTACTGGAACCGACAGGTTATTGACTCTTTCACCACAAAGACGATAGAGAAATTCGGCCTCAATTGTAAACATAAGTAGTATAGACCTCACTTACAGTCTTTGTTCACTAATTTTGAGCTGTATAAACATGAATTCCTAGTTTTTGAAAGTAAATTCAAGTGAAAACGCTCGGTAAAGTGCCCGGAGTTGTAAATATTTTCAGTTTTCTGGTCATTTCCCTGCTTTCCACGGGTAATGTCAGTGATTGAAAACGCCAGGGTATGTAGTAATAATCTACTTACTTTTATTTCAAGTGTTTGTTACAGGATTTTAATCATTCCTGGAAACTCTAAATGCATATTTTAAGAGTTGTACCACAATTAGACAGTTTTCTTACAAGTATGTACGAGAACGGTCAGGATATTAACTGATTCACCAAAAAGACGCTCGAGAAATTCGGCCTCAGTTGTAAACATAAGCAGTATAGTCCTCACTTACAGTCTTTCTACACTAATTTTGAGCTGTATAAACATGAATTCCTAGTATTTGAAAGCAAATTCAAGTGAAAGCACTCCCTAAAGTACCCGGAGTTGTAAATATTTTCAGTTTTCTTGTCATTTCCATGCTTTCCACGGGTAATGTCAGTGATTGAAAATGGCAAGGTATGTAGTAAGAACCTACTTGCTTTTATTTCAAGTGCTTATTACAAGTTTTAAATCATTTCTGGAATCTCTAAATGCGTATTTTAAGAGTTATACCACAATTAATGAGTTTTCTTACAAGTATGTACTGGAACCGTCACGATATTAACTGATTCACCAAAAAGACGCTCGAGAAATTCGGCTTAAATTGTAAACATAAGCAGTATAGTCCTCACAGTCTTCCTACACTAATTTTGAGCTGTATAACCATAAATTCCTAGTATTTGAAAGCAAATTCAAGTGAAAACGCTCGCTAAAGTGGCCGTAGTTTTAAATATTATCAGTTCTGATCATTTCCCTGGTTTCCACAGGTAATATCAGTGATTGAAAACTGCAGGGTATGTAGTAAGAACCTACTTACTTTAATTTCAAGTGCTTATTACAAGTTTTAAATCATTTCTGGAAACTTTAAATGGGTATTTTAAGACTTTGCCGAGACCGGTTTGGCTCAGTGGATAGAGCGTCGGCCTGCGGACTGAAGGGTCCCGGGTTCGATTCCCGTCGGGGGCATGTACCTGGGTTGCGGGCATATCCCCAGTGGGTGATGTGCAGGAGGCAGCTGGTCGATGTTTCTCTCTCATCGATGTTTCTAACACTCTATCTCTCTCCCTTCCTCTCTGTAAAAAATCAATAAAATATATTAAAAAAAAAAAAAAAGACTTATACCACAATTAGAGAGTTTTCTTACAAGTATGTACTGGAACGGTCAGGATATTAACTGATTCACCAAAAAGACGCTCGAGAAATTCGGCCTCAATTGTAAACATAAGCAGTATAGTCCTCACAGTCTTCCTACACTAATTTTGAGCTGTATAACCATAAATTCCTAGTATTTGAAAGCAAATTGAAGTGAAAACGCTCGCTAAAGTGGCCGTAGTTTTAAATATTATCAGTTTTCTGGTCATTTCCCTGGTTTCCACAGGTAATATCAGTGATTGAAAACTGCAGGGTATGTAGTAAGAACCTACTTACTTTAATTTCAAGTGCTTATTACAAGTTTTAAATCATTTCTGGAAACTTTAAATGCGTATTTTAAGACTTATACCACAATTAGAGAGTTTTCTGACAAGTATGTACTGGAGCCGTCACGATATTAACTGATTCACCAAAAAGACGTTTGAGAAATTCGGCCTCAATTGTAAACATAAGCAGTATAGTCCTCACTTACAGACTTCCTACACTAATTTTGAGCTGTATAAACATGAATTCCTAGTATTTGAAAGCATATTCAAGTGAAAACGCTCGTTAAAGTGCCCGGAGTTGTATATATTTTCAGTTTTCTGTTCATTTCCCTGCTTTCCACGGGTAATGTCAGTGATTGAAATCGGCAGGGTATGTAGTAAGAACCTACTTACTTTTATTTCAAGGGCTTATTACAAGTTTTAAATAATTTCTGGAAACTCTAAATGTGTATTTTAAGAGTTATACTACAATTAGACAGTTATCTTAAAAGTATGTCTGGAACCGACAGTTTATTGACTCTTTCACCAAAAAGACGCTAGAGAAATTCAGCCTCAATTGTAAACATAAGCAGTATAGTCCTCACTTAGTCTTTCTACTCTAATTTTGAGCTGTATAAACATGAATTCCCAGGATTTGAAAGCAAATTCAAGTGAAAACGCTCGCTAAAGTGGCCGTATTTGTAAATATTATCAGATTTGTGGTCATTTCCCTGCTTTCCACAGGCAATGTCAGTGATTGAAAACTGCAGGGTATGTAGTAAGAACATACTTACTTTTATTTCAATTGCTTATTACAAGTTTTAAATCATTTTTGGAAACTCTAAATGCGTATTTTAAGAGTTATACCTCAATTAATGAGTTTTCTTACAAGTATGTACTGGAACCGTCAGGATATTAACTGATTCACCAAAAAGACGCTCGAGAAATTCGGCCTAAATTGTAAACATAAGCAGTATATACCTCACTTACAGTGTTTGTACACTAATTTTGAGCTGTATAAACATGAATTCCTAGTACTTGAAAGCAAATTCAAGTGAAAACGCTCGGTAAAGTGCCCGGAGTTGTAAATATTTTCAGTTTTCTGGTCATTTCCCTGCTTTCCACGGGTAATGTCAGTGATTGAAAACGGCAGGGTATGTAGTAAGATCCTACTTACTTTTATTTCAAGGGCTTATAACAAGTTTTAAATAATTTCTGAAAGCTCTAAATGCGTATTTTAAGAGTTATACTACAATTAGACAGTTATCTTAAAAGTATGTACTGGAACCGACAGGTTATTGAGTCTTTCACAAAAAAAACGCTTGAGAAATTCGCCCTCAATTGTAAACATAAGCAGTATAGTCCTCACTTACAGTCTTTCTACACTAATTTTGAGCTGTATAACCATGAATTCCTAGTACTTGAAAGAAAATTCAAGTGAAAACACTCCCTAAGGTGCCCGGAGTTGTAAATATTTTCAGTTTTCTGGTCATTTCCCTGCTTTCCACGGGTAATGTCAGTGATTGAAAATGGCAGGGTATGTAGTAAGAACCTACTTACTTTTATTTCAAGGGCTTATTACAAGTTTTAAATAATTTCTGGAAACTCTAAATGTGTATTTTAAGAGTTATACTACAATTAGACAGTTATCTTAAAAGTATGTCTGGAACCGACAGGTTATTGACTCTTTCACCAAAAAGACGCTAGAGAAATTCGGCCTCAATTGTAAACATAAGCAGTATAGTCCTCACTTACAGTCTTTCTACACTAATTATGAGCTGTATAAACATGAATTCCCAGGATTTGAAAGCAAATTCAAGTGAAAACGCTCGCTAAAATGGCCGTATTTGTTAATATTATCAGATTCGTGGTCATTTCCCTGCTTTCCACAGGCAATGTCAGTGATTGAAAACTGCAGGGTATGTAGTAACAACATACTTACTTTTATTTCAAGTGCTTATTACAAGTTTTAAATCATTTCTGGAAACTCTAAATGCGTATTTTAAGATTTATACCACAATTAATGAGTTTTCTTACAAGTATGTACTGGTACCGTCAGGATATTAACTGATTCACGAAAAAGACGCTCGAGAAATTCGGCCTAAATTGTAAACATAAGCAGTATAGACCTCACTTACAGTGTTCGTACACTAATTTTGAGCTGTATAAACATGAATTCCTAGTACTTGAAAGCAAATTCAAGTGAAAACGCTCGTTAAAGTGCCCGGATTTGTAAATATTTTCTGTTTTCTGGTCATTTCCCTGCTTTCCACAGGTACTGTCAGTGATTAAAAAAGCAGGGTATGTAGTAAGAACCTACTTACTTTTATTTCAAGTGCTTATTACAAGTTTTAAATAATTTCTAGAAACTCTAAATGCGTATTCTAGGAGTTATACCAGAATTAGAGAGTTTTCTTACAAGTATATACTGGAACCGTCAGGTTATTGACTGATTCACCGAAAAGACGCTGGAGAAATTCGGCCTCAATTGTAAACATTAGCAGTATAGTCCTCATTTAAAGTCTTTCTACACTAATTTTGAGCTGTATAAACATGAATTCCTAGTATTTGAAAGCAAATTCAAGTGAAAGCACTCCCTAAAGTACCCGGAGTTGTAAATATTTTCAGTTTTCTTGTCATTTCCCTGCTTTCCACGGGTAATGTCAGTGATTGAAAATGGCAGGGTATGTAGTAAGAACCTACTTGCTTTTATTTCAGGTGCTTATTACAAGTTTTAAATCATTTCTGGAAACTCTACATGCGTATTTTAAGAGTTATACCACAATTAATGAGTTTTCTTACAAGTATGTACTGGAACCGTCACGATATTAACTGATTCAGCAAAAAGACGCTCGAGAAATTCGGCTTAAATTGGAAACATAAGCAGTATAGTCCTCACAGTCTTCCTACACTAATTTTGAGCTGTATAACCATAAATTCCTAGTATTTGAAAGCAAATTCAAGTGAAAACGCTCGCTAAAGTGGCCGTAGTTTTAAATATTATCAGTTTTCTGGTCATTTCCCTGGTTTCCACAGGTAATATCAGTGATTGAAAACTGCAGGGTATGTAGTAAGAACCAACTTACTTTAATTTCAAGTGCTTATTACAAGTTTTAAATCATTTCTGGAAACTTTAAATGCGTATTTTAAGACTTATACCACAATTAGAGAGTTTTCTTACAAGTATGTACTGGAACCGTCACGATATTAACTGATTCACCAAAAAGACGGTTGAGAAATTCGGCCTCAATTGTAAACATAAGCAGTATAGTCCTCACTTACAGACTTCCTACACTAATTTTGAGCTGTATAAACATGAATTCCTAGTATTTGAAAGCAAATTCAAGTGAAAGCAGTCCCTAAAGTACCCGGAGTTGTATATATTTTCAGTTTTCTGTTCATTTCCCTGCTTTCCACGGGTAATGTCAGTGATTGAAATCGGCAGGGTATGTAGTAAGAACCTACTTACTTTTATTTCAAGGGCTTATTACAAGTTTTAAATAATTTCTGGAAACTCTAAATGTGTATTTTAAGAGTTATACTACAATTAGACAGTTATCTTAAAAGTATGTCTGGAACCGACAGTTTATTGACTCTTTCACCAAAAAGACGCTAGAGAAATTCTGCCTCAATTGTAAACATAAGCAGTATAGTCCTCACTTAGTCTTTCTACACTAATTTTGAGCTGTATAAACATGAATTCCCAGGATTTGAAAGCAAATTCAAGTGAAAACGCTCGCTAAAGTGGCCGTATTTGTAAATATTATCAGATTTGTGGTCATTTCCCTGCTTTCCACAGGCAATGTCAGTGATTGAAAACTGCAGGGTATGTAGTAAAAACATACTTACTTTTATTTCAATTGCTTATTACAAGTTTTAAATCATTTTTGGAAACTCTAAATGCGTATTTTAAGAGTTATACCTCAATTAATGAGTTTTCTTACAAGTATGTACTGGAACCGTCAGGATATTAACTGATTCACGAAAAAGACGCTGGAGAAATTCGACATAAATTGTAAACATAAGCAGTATAGACCTCACTTACAGTGTTTGTACACTAATTTTGAGCTGTATAAACATGAATTCCTAGTACTTCAAAGCAAATTCAAGTGAAAACGCTCGGTAAAGTGCCCGGAGTTGTAAATATTTTCAGTTTTCTGGTCATTTCCCTGCTTTCCACGGGTAATGTCAGTGATTGAAAACGGCAGGGTATGTAGTAAGATCCTACTTACTTTTATTTCAAGGGCTTATTACAAGTTTTAAATAATTTCTGAAAGCTCTAAATGCGTATTTTAAGAGTTATACTACAATTAGTCAGTTATCTTAAAAGTATGTACTGGAACCGACAGGTTATTGAGTCTTTCACAAAAAAAACGCTTGAGAAATTCGGCCTCAATTGTAAACATAAGCAGTATAGTCCTCACTTATAGTCTTTCTACACTAATTTTGAGCTGTATAACCATGAATTCCTAGTACTTGAAAGCAAATTCAAGTGAAAACACTCCCTAAGGTCCCCGGAGTTGTAAATATTTTCAGTTTTCTGGTCATTTCCCTGCTTTCCACCGGTAATGTCAGTGATTGAAAACGGCACGGTATGTAGTAAGAACCTACTTACTTTTATTTCAAGGGCTTATTACAAGTTTTAAATAATTTCTGGAAACTCTAAATGTGTATTTTAAGAGTTATACTACAATTAGACAGTTATCTTAAAAGTATGTCTGGAACCGACAGGTTATTCACTCTTTCACCAAAAAGACGCTAGAGAAATTCGGCCTCAATTGTAAACATAAGCAGTATAGTCCTCAATTACAGTCTTTCTACACTAATTTTGAGCTGTATAAACATGAATTCCTAGTACTTGAAAGCAAATTCAAGTGAAAACGCTCGTTAAAGTGCCCGGAGTTGTAAATATTTTCTGTTTTCTGGTCATTTCCCTGCTTTCCACAGGTAATGTCAGTGATTGAAAACGGCAGGTTATGTAGTAAGAACCTACTTACTTTTATTTCAAGTGCTTATTACAAGTTTTAAATCATTTCTGGAAACTCTAAATGCGTATTCTAGGAGTTATACCACAATTAGAGAGTTTTCTTACAAGTATATACTGGAACCGTCAGGTTATTGACTGATTCACCAAAAAGACGCTAGAGAAATTCGGCCTCAATTGTAAACATTAGCAGTATAGTCCTCACTTACAGTCTTTCTACACTAATTTTGAGCTATATAAACATGAATTCCCAGTATTTGAAAGCAAATTCAGGTGAAAACGCTCGCTAAAGTGGCTGTATTTGTAAATATTATCAGATTTTTGGTCATTACCCTGCTTTCCACGGGCAATGTCAGTGATTGAAAACTGCAGGGTATGTAGTAAAAACACACTTACTTTTATTTCAGTTGCTTATTACAAGTTTTGAATCATTTCTGGAAACTCTAAATGCGTATTTTAAGAGTTATACCACAATTAGACAGTTTTCTTACAAGTATATACTGGAACCGACAGGTTATTGACTGATTCACCAAAAAGACGATAGAGAAACCGGCCTCAATTGTAAACATTAGCAGTATAGTCCTCATTTAAAGTCTTTCTACACTAATTTTGAGCTGTATAAACATGAATTCCTAGTATTTGAAAGCAAATTCAAGTGAAAGCACTCCCTAAAGTACCCGGAGTTGTAAATATTTTCAGTTTTCTTGTCATTTCCCTGCTTTCCACGGGTAATTTCAGTGATTGAAAATGGCAGGGTATGTAGTAAGAACCTAATTACTTTTATTTCAAGTGCTTATTACAAGTTTTAAATCATTTCTGGAAACTCTAAATGCGTATTTTAAGAGTTATACCACAATTGGAGAGTTTTCTTACAAGTATGTACTGGAACCGTCACGATATTAACTGATTCACCAAAAAGACGCTCGAGAAATTCGGCTTAAATTATAAACATAAGCAGTATAGTCCTCACTTACAGTCTTCCTACACTAATTTTGAGCTGTATAACCATGAATTCCTAGTATTTGAAAGCAAATTCAAGTGAAAACACTCCCTAAAGTGCCCGGAGTTGTAAATATTTTCTGTTTTCTTGTCATATCCCTGCTTTCCACGGGTAATGTCAGTGATTGAAAATGGCAGGGTATGTAGTAAGAACCTACTTACTTGTATTTCAAGTGCTTATTACAAGTTTTAAATCATTTCTGGAAACTCTAAATGCGTATTCTAAGAGTTATACCACAATTAGAGAGTTTTCTTACAAGTATATACTGGAACCGTCAGGATATTGACTGATTCACCAAAAAGACGCTAGAGAAATTCGGCCTCAATTGGAAACATAAGCAATATAGTCCTCACAGTCTTTCTACACTAATTTTAAACTGTATAACCATGAATTCCTAGTATTTGAAAGCAAATTGAAGTGAAAACGCTCGCTAAAGTGGCCGTAGTTTTAAATATTATCAGTTTTCTGGTCATTTCCCTGGTTTCCACAGGTAATATCAGTGATTGAAAACTGCAGGGTATGTAGTAAGAACCTACTTACTTTAATTTCAAGTGCTTATTACAAGTTTTAAATCATTTCTGGAAACTTTAAATGCGTATTTTAAGACTTATACCACAATTAGAGAGTTTTCTTACAAGTATGTACTGGAACCGTCACGATATTAACTGATTCACCAAAAAGACGTTTGAGAAATTCGGCCTCAATTGTAAACATAAGCAGTATAGTCCTCACTTACAGACTTCCTACACTAATTTTGAGATGTATAAACATGAATTCCTAGTATTTGAAAGCATATTCAAGTGAAAACGCTCGTTAAAGTGCCCGGAGTTGTAAATATTTTCAGTTTTCTGTTCATTTCCCTGCTTTCCACCGGTAATGTCAGTGATTGAAATCGGCAGGGTATGTAGTAAGAACCTACTTACTTTTATTTCAAGGGCTTATTACAAGTTTTAAATAATTTCTGGAAACTCTAAATGTGTATTTTAAGAGTTATACTACAATTAGACAGTTATCTTAAAAGTATGTCTGGAACCGACAGTTTATTGACTCTTTCACCAAAAAGACGCTAGAGAAATTCAGCCTCAATTGTAAACATAAGCAGTATAGTCCTCACTTAGTCTTTCTACACTAATTTTGAGCTGTATGAACATGAATTCCCAGGATTTGAAAGCAAATTCAAGTGAAAACGCTCGCTAAAATGGCCGTATTTGTAAATATTATCAGATTTGTGGTCATTTCCCTGCATTCCACAGGCAATGTCAGTGATTGAAAACTGCAGGGTATGTAGTAAGAACATACTTACTTTTATTTCAATTGCTTATTACAAGTTTTAAATCATTTCTGGAAACTCTAAATGCGTATTTTAAGAGTTATACCACAATTAATGAGTTTTCTTACAAGTATGTACTGGAACCGTCAGGATATTAACTGATTCACGAAAAAGACGCTCGAGAAATTCGGCCTAAATTGTAAAAATAAGCAGTATATACCTCACTTACAGTGTTTGTACACTAATTTTGAGCTGTATAAACATGAATTCCTAGTCCTTGAAAGCAAATTCAAGTGAAAACGCTCGGTAAAGTGCCCGGAGTTGTAAATATTTTCAGTTTTCTCGTCATTTCCCTGCTTTCCACGGGTAATGTCAGTGATTGAAAACAGCAGGGTATGTAGTAAGATCCTACTTACTTTTATTTCAAGGGCTTATTACAAGTTTTAAATAATTTCTGAAAGCTCTAAATGCGTATTTTAAGAGTTATACTACAATTAGACAGTTATCTTAAAAGTATGTACTGGAACCGACAGGTTATTGAGTCTTTCACAAAAAAAACGCTAGAGAAATTCGGCCTCAATTGTAAACATAAGCAGTATAGTCCTCACTTACAGTCTTTCTACACTAATTTTGAGCTGTATAACCATGAATTCCTAGTACTTGAAAGAAAATTCAAGTGAAAACACTCCCTAAAGTGCCCGGAGTTGTAAATATTTTCAGTTTTCTGGACATTTCCCTGCTTTCCACTTGTAATGTCAGTGATTGAAAATGGCAGGGTATGTAGTAAGAACCTACTTACTTTTATTTCAAGGGCTTATTACAAGTTTTAAATAATTTCTGGAAACTCTAAATGCGTATTTTAAGAGTTTTACTACAATTACACGGTTATCTTAAAAGTATGTTCTGGAACCGACAGGTTATTGACTCTTTCACCACAAAGACGATAGAGAAATTCGGCCTCAATTGGAAACATAAGCAGTATAGTCCTCACTTAC
Source organism: Myotis nattereri (assembly GCF_964212035.1). Taxonomy (NCBI): domain Eukaryota; kingdom Metazoa; phylum Chordata; class Mammalia; order Chiroptera; family Vespertilionidae; genus Myotis; species Myotis nattereri. The sequence continues at coordinate 2,124,407 of NC_138083.1, forward strand.
AGTCTTTCTACACTAATTTTGAGCTGTATAAACATGAATTCCCAGTATTTAAAAGCAAATTCAAGTGAAAACGCTCGCTAAAGTGGCCGTATTTGTAAATATTTTCAGTTTTCTGGTCATTTCCCTGCTTTCCACCGGTAATGTCAGTGATTAAAAACGGCAGGGTATGTAGTAAGAACCTACTTACTTTTATTTCAAGGGCTTATTACAAGTTTTAAATAATTTCTGGAAACTCTAAATGTGTATTTTAAGAGTTATACTACAATTAGACAGTTATCTTAAAAGTATGTCTGGAACCGACAGGTTATTGACTCTTTCACCAAAAAGACGCTAGAGAAATTCGGCCTCAATTGTAAACATAAGCAGTATAGTCCTCACTTACAGTCTTTCTACACTAATTTTGAGCTGTATAAACATGAATTCCCAGGATTTGAAAGCAAATTCAAGTGAAAACGCTCGCTAAAATGGCCGTATTTGTAAATATTATCAGATTTGTGGTCATTTCCCTGCTTTCCACAGGCAATGTCAGTGATTGAAAACTGCAGGGTATGTAGTAACAACATACTTACTTTTATTTCAAGTGCTTATTACAAGTTTTAAATCATTTCTGGAAACTCTAAATGCGTATTTTAAGAGTTATACCACAATTAATGAGTTTTCTTACAAGTATGTACTGGAACCGTCAGGATATTAACTGATTCACGAAAAAGACGCTCGAGAAATTCAGCCGAAATTGTAAACATAAGCAGTATAGACCTCACTTACAGTGTTCGTACACTAATTTTGAGCTGTATAAACATGAATTCCTAGTACTTGAAAGCAATTTCAAGTGAAAACGCTCGTTAAAGTGCCCGGAGTTGTAAATATTTTCTGTTTTCTGGTCATTTCCCTGCTTTCCACAGGTAATGTCAGTGATTGAAAACGGCAGGGTATGTAGTAAGAACCTACTTACTTTTATTTCAAGTGCTTATTACAAGTTTTAAATCATTTCTGGAAACTCTAAATGCGTATTCTAGGAGTTATACCACAATTAGAGAGTTTTCTTACAAGTATATACTGGAACCGTCAGGTTATTGACTGATTCACCAAAAAGACGCTAGAGAAATTCGGCCTCAATTGTAAACATTAGCAGTATAGTCCTCACTTACAGTCTTTCTACACTAATTTTGAGCTGTATAAACATGAATTCCCAGTATTTGAAAGCAAATTCAGGTGAAAACGCTCGCTAAAGTGGCTGTATTTGTAAATATTATCAGATTTTTGGTCATTACCCTGCTTTCCACGGGCAATGTCAGTGATTGAAAACTGCAGGGTATGTAGTAAGAACACACTTACTTTTATTTCCGTTGCTTATTACAAGTTTTAAATCATTTCTGGAAACTCTAAATGCGTATTTTAAGAGTTATACTACAATTAGACAGTTATCTTAAAAGTATGTACTGGAATCTACAGGTTATTGACTCTTTCACCAAAAAGACGCTAGAGAAATTCGGCCTCAATTGTAAACATAAGCAGTATAGTCCTCACTTACAGTCTTTCTACACTAATTTTGAGCTGTATAACCATGAATTCCTAGTATTTGAAAGCAAATTCAAGCGAAAACACTCCCTAAAGTGCCCGCAGTTGTAAATATTTTCAGTTTTCTGGTCATTTCCCTGCTTTCCACGGGTAATGTCAGTGATTGAAAACGCCAGGATATGTAGTAATAATCTACTTACTTTTATTTCAAGTGTTTATTACACGATTTTAGTCATTCCTGGAAACTCTAAATGCGTATTTTAAGAGTTATACCTCAATTAATGAGTTTTCTTACAAGTATGTACTGGAACCGTCAGGATATTAACTGATTCACGAAAAAGACGCTGGAGAAATTCGGCCTAAACTGTAAACATAAGCAGTATAGACCTCACTTACAGTGTTTGTACACTAATTTTGAGCTGTTTAAACATGAATTCCTAGTACTTCAAAGCAAATTCAAGTGAAAACGCTCGGTAAAGTGCCCGGAGTTGTAAATTTTTTCAGTTTTCTGGTCATTTCCCTGCTTTCCACGGGTAATGTCAGTGATTGAAAATGGCAGGGTATGTAGTAAGATCCTACTTACTTTTATTTCAAGGGCTTATTACAAGTTTTAAATAATTTCTGAAAGCTCTAAATGCGTATTTTAAGAGTTATACTACAATTAGACAGTTATCTTAAAAGTATGTACTGGAACCGACAGGTTATTGAGTCTTTCACAAAAAAAACGCTTGAGAAATTCGGCCTCAATTGTAAACATAAGCAGTATAGTCCTCACTTACAGTCTTTCTACACTAATTTTGAGCTGTATAACCATGAATTCCTAGTACTTGAAAGCAAGTTCAAGTGAAAACACTCCCTAAGGTGCCCGGAGTTGTAAATATTTTCAGTTTTCTGGTCATTTCCCTGCTTTCCACGGGTAATGTCAGTGATTGAAAACAGTAGGGTATGTAGTAAGAACCTACTTACTTTTATTTCAAGGGCTTAATACAAGTTTTCCATAATTTCTGGAAACTCTAAATGCGTATTTTAAGAGTTATACTACAATTAGACAGTTATCTTAAAAGTATGTACTGGAACCGACAGGTTATTGACTCTTTCACCAAAAAGACGCTAGAGAAATTCGGCCTCAATTGTAAACATAAGTAGTATACACCTCACTTACAGTCTTTGTACACTAATTTTGAGCTGTATAAACATGAATTCCTAGTTTTTGAAAGCAAATTCAAGTGAAAACGCTCGGTAAAGTGCCCGGAGTTGTAAATATTTTCAGTTTTCTGGTCATTTCCCTGCTTTCCACGGGTAATGTCAGTGATTGAAAACGCCAGGGTATGTAGTAATAATCTACTTACTTTTATTTCAAGTGTTTGTTACAGGATTTCAATCATTCCTGGAAACTCTAAATGCATATTTTAAGAGTTGTACCACAATTAGACAGTTTTCTTACAAGTATGAACTGGAACGGTCAGGATATTAACTGATTCACCAAAAAGACGCTAGAGAAATTCGGCCTCAGTTGTAAACATAAGCAGTATAGTCCTCACTTACAGTCTTTCTACACTAATTTTGAGCTGTATAAACATGAATTCCTAGTATTTGAAAGCAAATTCAAGTGAAAGTACTCCCTAAAGTACCCGGAGTTGTAAATATTTTCAGTTTTCTTGTCATTTCCATGCTTTCCACGGGTAATGTCAGTGATTGAAAATGGCAGGGTATGTAGTAAGAACCTACTTGTTTTTATTTCAAGTGCATATTACAAGTTTTAAATCATTTCTGGAAACTCTGAATGCGTATTTTAAGAGTTATACCACAATTGGAGAGTTTTCTTACAAGTATGTACTGGAACCGTCACGATATTAACTGATTCACCAAAAAGACGCTCGAGAAATTCGGCTTAAATTGTAAACATAAGCAGTATAGTCCTCACAGTCTTCCTACACTAATTTTGAGCTGTATAACCATGAATTCCTAGTATTTGAAAGCAAATTCAAGTGAAAACAATTGCTAAAGTATCCGTAGTTTTTAATATTATCAGTTTTCTGGTCATTTCCCTGGTTTCCACAGGTAATATCAGTGATTGAAAACTGCAGGGTATGTAGTAAGAACCTACTTACTTTTATTTCAAGTGCTTATTACAAGTTTTAAATCATTTCTGGAAACTCTAAATGCGTATTTTAAGAGTAATACCACAATTAGAGAGTTTTCCTACAAGTATGTACTGGAACCGTCAGGATATTAACTGATTCACCAAAAAGACGCTTGAGAAATTCGGCCTAAATTGTAAACATAAGTAGTATAGACCTCACTTACAGTCTTTGTACACTAATTTTGAGCTCTATAAACATGAATTCCTAGTATTTGAAAGCATATTCATGTGAAAACGCTCGGTAAAGTGCCCGGAGTTGTAAATATTTTCCGTTTTCTGGTCATTTCCCTGCTTTCCACAGGTAATGTCAGTGATTGAAAACGGCAGGGTATGTAGTAAGAACCTACTTACTTTTATTTCAAGTGCTTATTACAAGTTTTAAATCATTTCTGGAAACTCTAAATGCGTATTCTAGGAGTTATACCACAATTAGAGAGTTTTCTTACAAGTATATACTGGAACCGTCAGGTTATTGACTGATTCACCAAAAAGACGCAAGAGAAATTCAGCCTCAATTGTAAACATAAGCAGTATAGTCCTCACTTACAGTCTTTCTACACTAATTTCGAGCTGTATAAACATGAATTCCCAGGATTTGAAAGCAAATTCAAGTGAAAACACTCCGTAAAGTGGCCGTATTTGTAAATATTATCAGATTTGTGGTCATTTCCCTGCTTTCCACAGGTAATGTCAGTGATTGAAAATGGCAGGGTATGTAGTAAGAACCTACTTACTTTTATTTCAGTTGCTCATTACAAGTTTTAAATCATTTTTGGAAACTCTAAATGCGTATTTTAAGAGTTATACCACAATTAGAGTGTTTTCTTGGAGTATGTACTGGAACCGTCAGGATATTAACTGATTCACAAAAAAGACGCTAGAGAAATTCGGCCTCAATTGTAAACATAAGCAGTATAGTCCTCACTTACAGTCTTTCTACACTAATTTTGAGCTGTATAAACATGAATTCCTAGTACTTGAAAGCAAATTCAAGTGAAAACACTCCCTAAAGTGCCCGGAGTTGTAAATATTTTCAGTTTTCTGGTCATTTCCCTGCTTTCCACGGGTAATGTCAGTGATTGAAAACAGCAGGGTATGTAGTAAGAACCTACTTACTTTTATTTCAAGGGCTTAATACAAGTTTTAAATAATTTCTGGAAACTCTAAATGCGTATTTTAAGAGTTATACTACAATTAGACAGTTATCTTAAAAGTATGTACTGGAACCGACAGGTTATTGACTCTTTCACCAAAAAGACGCTAGAGAAATTCGGCCTCAATTGTAAACATAAGTAGTATAGACCTCACTTACAGTCTTTGTACACTAATTTTGAGCTGTATAAACATGAATTCCTAGTTTTTGAAAGCAAATTCAAGTGAAAACGCTCGGTAAAGTGCCCGGAGTTGTAAATATTTTCAGTTTTCTGGTCATTTCCCTGCTTTCCACGGGTAATGTCAGTGATTGAAAACGCCAGGGTATGTAGTAATAATCTCCTTACTTTTATTTCCAGTGTTTGTTACAGGATTTTAATCATTCCTGGAAACTCTAAATGCATATTTTAAGAGTTGTACCACAATTAGACAGTTTTCTTACAAGTATGTACTGGAACGATCAGGATATTAACTGATTCACCAAAAAGACGCTCGAGAAATTCGGCCTCACTTGTAAACATAAGCAGTATAGTCCTCACTTACAGTCTTTCTACACTAATTTTGAGCTGTATAAACATGAATTCCTAGTATTTGAAAGCAAATTCAAGTGAAAGCACTCCCTAAAGTACCCGGAGTTGTAAATATTTTCAGTTTTCTTGTCATTTCCATGCTTTCCACGGGTAATGTCAGTGATTGAAAATGGCAGGGTATGTAGTAAGAACCTACTTGCTTTTATTTCAAGTGCTTATTACAAGTTTTAAATCATTTCTGGAAACTCTAAATGCGTATTTTAAGAGTTATACCACAATTAATGAGTTTTCTTACAAGTATGTACTGGAACCGTCAGGATGTTAACTGATTCACGGAAAAGACGCTGGAGAAATTCGGCTTAAATTGTAAACATAAGCAGTATAGTCCTCACAGTCTTCCTACACTAATTTTGAGCTGTATAACCATAAATTCCTAGTATTTGAAAGCAAATTCAAGTGAAAACGCTCGCTAAAGTGGCCGTAGTTTTAAATATTATCAGTTTTCTTGTCATTTCCCTGGTTTCCACAGGTAATATCAGTGATTGAAAACTGCAGGGTATGTAGTAAGAACCTACTTACTTTAATTTCAAGTGCTTATTACAAGTTTTAAATCATTTCTGGAAACTTTAAATGCGTATTTTAAGACTTATACCACAATTAGAGAGTTTTCTTACAAGTATGTACTGGAACCTTCACGATATTAACTGATTCACCAAAAAGACGTTTGAGAAATTCGGCCTCAATTGTAAACATAAGCAGTATAGTCCTCACTTACAGACTTCCTACACTAATTTTGAGCTGTATAAACATGAATTCCTAGTATTTGAAAGCATATTCAAGTGAAAACGCTCGTTAAAGTGCCCGGAGTTGTATATATTTTCAGTTTTCTGTTCATTTCCTTGCTTTCCACGGGTAATGTCAGTGATTGAAATCGGCAGGGTATGTAGTAAGAACCTACTTACTTTTATTTCAAGGGCTTATTACAAGTTTTAAATAATTTCTGGAAACTCTAAATGTGTATTTTAAGAGTTATACTACAATTAGACAGTTATCTTAAAAGTATGTCTGGAACCGACAGTTTATTGACTCTTTCACCAAAAAGACGCTAGAGAAATTCAGCCTCAATTGTAAACATAAGCAGTATAGTCCTCACTTAGTCTTTCTACACTAATTTTGAGCTGTATAACCATGAATTCCCAGGATTTGAAAGCAAATTCAAGTGAAAACGCTCGCTAAAGTGGCCGTATTTGTAAATATTATCAGATTTGTGGTCATTTCCCTGCTTTCCACAGGCAATGTCAGTGATTGAAAACTGCAGGGTATGTAGTAAAAACATACTTACTTATATTTCAATTGCTTATTACAAGTTTTAAATCATTTTTGGAAACTCTAAATGCGTATTTTAAGAGTTATACCTCAATTAATGAGTTTTCTTACAAGTATGTACTGGAACCGTCAGGATATTAACTGATTCACGAAAAAGACGCTGGAGAAATTCGGCCTAAACTGTAAACATAAGCAGTATAGACCTCACTTACAGTGTTTGTACACTAATTTTGAGCTGTATAAACATGAATTCCTAGTACTTCAAAGCAAATTCAAGTGAAAACGCTCGGTAAAGTGCCCGGAGTTGTAAATTTTTTCAGTTTTCTGGTCATTTCCCTGCTTTCCACGGGTAATGTCAGTGATTGAAAATGGCAGGGTATGTAGTAAGATCCTACTTACTTTTATTTCAAGGGCTTATTACAAGTTTTAAATAATTTCTGAAAGCTCTAAATGCGTATTTTAAGAGTTATACTACAATTAGACAGTTATCTTAAAAGTATGTACTGGAACCGACAGGTTATTGAGTCTTTCACAAAAAAAACGCTTGAGAAATTCGGCCTCAATTGTAAACATAAGCAGTATAGTCCTCACTTACAGTCTTTCTACACTAATTTTGAGCTGTATAACCATGAATTCCTAGTACTTGAAAGCAAGTTCAAGTGAAAACACTCCCTAAGGTGCCCGGAGTTGTAAATATTTTCAGTTTTCTGGTCATTTCCCTGCTTTCCACGGGTAATGTCAGTGATTGAAAACAGCAGGGTATGTAGTAAGAACCTACTTACTTTTATTTCAAGGGCTTAATACAAGTTTTCCATAATTTCTGGAAACTCTAAATGCGTATTTTAAGAGTTATACTACAATTAGACAGTTATCTTAAAAGTATGTACTGGAACCGACAGGTTATTGACTCTTTCACCAAAAAGACGCTAGAGAAATTCGGCCTCAATTGTAAACATAAGTAGTATACACCTCACTTACAGTCTTTGTACACTAATTTTGAGCTGTATAAACATGAATTCCTAGTTTTTGAAAGCAAATTCAAGTGAAAACGCTCGGTAAAGTGCCCGGAGTTGTAAATATTTTCAGTTTTCTGGTCATTTCCCTGCTTTCCACGGGTAATGTCAGTGATTGAAAACGCCAGGGTATGTAGTAATAATCTACTTACTTTTATTTCAAGTGTTTGTTACAGGATTTCAATCATTCCTGGAAACTCTAAATGCATATTTTAAGAGTTGTACCACAATTAGACAGTTTTCTTACAAGTATGAACTGGAACGGTCAGGATATTAACTGATTCACCAAAAAGACGCTAGAGAAATTCGGCCTCAGTTGTAAACATAAGCAGTATAGTCCTCACTTACAGTCTTTCTACACTAATTTTGAGCTGTATAAACATGAATTCCTAGTATTTGAAAGCAAATTCAAGTGAAAGTACTCCCTAAAGTACCCGGAGTTGTAAATATTTTCAGTTTTCTTGTCATTTCCATGCTTTCCACGGGTAATGTCAGTGATTGAAAATGGCAGGGTATGTAGTAAGAACCTACTTGCTTTTATTTCAAGTGCTTATTACAAGTTTTAAATCATTTCTGGAAACTCTGAATGCGTATTTTAAGAGTTATACCACAATTGGAGAGTTTTCTTACAAGTATGTACTGGAACCGTCACGATATTAACTGATTCACCAAAAAGACGCTCAAGAAATTCGGCTTAAATTGTAAACATAAGCAGTATAGTCCTCACAGTCTTCCTACACTAATTTTGAGCTGTATAACCATGAATTCCTAGTATTTGAAAGCAAATTCAAGTGAAAACAATTGCTAAAGTATCCGTAGTTTTAAATATTATCAGTTTTCTGGTCATTTCCCTGGTTTCCACAGGTAATATCAGTGATTGAAAACTGCAGGGTATGTAGTAAGAACCTACTTACTTTTATTTCAAGTGCTTATTACAAGTTTTAAATCATTTCTGGAAACTCTAAATGCGTATTTTAAGAGTAATACCACAATTAGAGAGTTTTCCTACAAGTATGTACTGGAACCGTCAGGATATTAACTGATTCACCAAAAAGACGCTTGAGAAATTCGGCCTAAATTGTAAACATAAGTAGTATAGACCTCACTTACAGTCTTTGTACACTAATTTTGAGCTGTATAAACATGAATTCCTAGTATTTGAAAGCATATTCATGTGAAAACGCTCGGTAAAGTGCCCGGAGTTGTAAATATTTTCTGTTTTCTGGTCATTTCCCTGCTTTCCACAGGTAATGTCAGTGATTGAAAACGGCAGGGTATGTAGTAAGAACCTACTTACTTTTATTTCAAGTGCTTATTACAAGTTTTAAATCATTTCTGGAAACTCTAAATGCGTATTCTAGGAGTTATACCACAATTAGAGAGTTTTCTTACAAGTATATACTGGAACCGTCAGGTTATTGACTGATTCACCAAAAAGACGCAAGAGAAATTCAGCCTCAATTGTAAACATAAGCAGTATAGTCCTCACTTACAGTCTTTCTACACTAATTTCGAGCTGTATAAACATGAATTCCCAGGATTTGAAAGCAAATTCAAGTGAAAACACTCCGTAAAGTGGCCGTATTTGTAAATATTATCAGATTTGTGGTCATTTCCCTGCTTTCCACAGGTAATGTCAGTGATTGAAAATGGCAGGGTATGTAGTAAGAACCTACTTACTTTTATTTCAGTTGCTCATTACAAGTTTTAAATCATTTTTGGAAACTCTAAATGCGTATTTTAAGAGTTATACCACAATTAGAGTGTTTTCTTGGAGTATGTACTGGAACCGTCAGGATATTAACTGATTCACAAAAAAGACGCTAGAGAAATTCGGCCTCAATTGTAAACATAAGCAGTATAGTCCTCACTTACAGTCTTTCTACACTAATTTTGAGCTGTATAAACATGAATTCCTAGTACTTGAAAGCAAATTCAAGTGAAAACACTCCCTAAAGTGCCCGGAGTTGTAAATATTTTCAGTTTTCTGGTCATTTCCCTGCTTTCCACGGGTAATGTCAGTGATTGAAAACAGCAGGGTATGTAGTAAGAACCTACTTACTTTTATTTCAAGGGCTTAATACAAGTTTTAAATAATTTCTGGAAACTCTAAATGCGTATTTTAAGAGTTATACTACAATTAGACAGTTATCTTAAAAGTATGTACTGGAACCGACAGGTTATTGACTCTTTCACCAAAAAGACGCTAGAGAAATTCGGCCTCAATTGTAAACATAAGTAGTATAGACCTCACTTACAGTCTTTGTACACTAATTTTGAGCTGTATAAACATGAATTCCTAGTTTTTGAAAGCAAATTCAAGTGAAAACGCTCGGTAAAGTGCCCGGAGTTGTAAATATTTTCAGTTTTCTGGTCATTTCCCTGCTTTCCACGGGTAATGTCAGTGATTGAAAACGCCAGGGTATGTAGTAATAATCTACTTACTTTTATTTCCAGTGTTTGTTACAGGATTTTAATCATTCCTGGAAACTCTAAATGCATATTTTAAGAGTTGTACCACAATTAGACAGTTTTCTTACAAGTATGTACTGGAACGATCAGGATATTAACTGATTCACCAAAAAGACGCTCGAGAAATTCGGCCTCAGTTGTAAACATAAGCAGTATAGTCATCACTTACAGTCTTTCTACACTAATTTTGAGCTGTATAAACATGAATTCCTAGTATTTGAAAGCAAATTCAAGTGAAAGCACTCCCTAAAGTACCCGGAGTTGTAAATATTTTCAGTTTTCTTGTCATTTCCATGCTTTCCACGGGTAATGTCAGTGATTGAAAATGGCAGGGTATGTAGTAAGAACCTACTTGCTTTTATTTCAAGTGCTTATTACAAGTTTTAAATCATTTCTGGAAACTCTAAATGCGTATTTTAAGAGTTATACCACAATTAATGAGTTTTCTTACAAGTATGTACTGGAACCGTTACGATATTAACTGATTCACCAAAAAGACGCTCGAGAAATTCGGCTTAAATTGTAAACATAAGCAGTATAGTCCTCACAGTCTTCCTACACTAATTTTGAGCTGTATAACCATGAATTCCTAGTATTTGAAAGCAAATTCAAGTGAAAACGCTCGCTAAAGTGGCCGTAGTTTTAAATATTATCAGTTTTCTGGTCATTTCCCTGGTTTCCACAGGTAATATCAGTGATTGAAAACTGCAGGGTATGTAGTAAGAACCTACTTACTTTAATTTCAAGTGCTTATTACAAGTTTTAAATCATTTCTGGAAACTTTAAATGCGTATTTTAAGACTTATACCACAATTAGAGAGTTTTCTTACAAGTATGTACTGGAACCTTCACGATATTAACTGATTCACCAAAAAGACGTTTGAGAAATTCGGCCTCAATTGTAAACATAAGCAGTATAGTCCTCACTTACAGACTTCCTACACTAATTTTGAGCTGTATAAACATGAATTCCTAGTATTTGAAAGCATATTCAAGTGAAAACGCTCGTTAAAGTGCCCGGAGTTGTATATATTTTCAGTTTTCTGTTCATTTCCTTGCTTTCCACGGGTAATGTCAGTGATTGAAATCGGCAGGGTATGTAGTAAGAACCTACTTACTTTTATTTCAAGGGCTTATTACAAGTTTTAAATAATTTCTGGAAACTCTAAATGTGTATTTTAAGAGTTATACTACAATTAGACAGTTATCTTAAAAGTATGTCTGGAACCGACAGTTTATTGACTCTTTCACCAAAAAGACGCTAGAGAAATTCAGCCTCAATTGTAAACATAAGCAGTATAATCCTCACTTAGTCTTTCTACACTAATTTTGAGCTGTATAACCATGAATTCCCAGGATTTGAAAGCAAATTCAAGTGAAAACGCTAACTGAAGTGGCCGTATTTGTAAATATTATCAGATTTGTGGTCATTTCCCTGCTTTCCACAGGCAATGTCAGTGATTGAAAACTGCAGGGTATGTAGTAAAAACATACTTACTTTTATTTCAATTGCTTATTACAAGTTTTAAATCATTTTTGGAAACTCTAAATGCGTATTTTAAGAGTTATACCTCAATTAATGAGTTTTCTTACAAGTATGTACTGGAACCGTCAGGATATTAACTGATTCACGAAAAAGACGCTGGAGAAATTCGGCCTAAACTGTAAACATAAGCAGTATAGACCTCACTTACAGTGTTTGTACACTAATTTTGAGCTGTATAAACATGAATTCCTAGTACTTCAAAGCAAATTCAAGTGAAAACGCTCGGTAAAGTGCCCGGAGTTGTAAATTTTTTCAGTTTTCTGGTCATTTCCCTGCTTTCCACGGGTAATGTCAGTGATTGAAAATGGCAGGGTATGTAGTAAGATCCTACTTACTTTTATTTCAAGGGCTTATTAGAAGTTTTAAATAATTTCTGAAAGCTCTAAATGCGTATTTTAAGAGTTATACTACAATTAGACAGTTATCTTAAAAGTATGTACTGGAACCGACAGGTTATTGAGTCTTTCACAAAAAAAACGCTTGAGAAATTCGGCCTCAATTGTAAACATAAGCAGTATAGTCCTCACTTACAGTCTTTCTACACTAATTTTGAGCTGTATAACCATGAATTCCTAGTACTTGAAAGCAAGTTCAAGTGAAAACACTCCCTAAGGTGCCCGGAGTTGTAAATATTTTCAGTTTTCTGGTCATTTCCCTGCTTTCCACGGGTAATGTCAGTGATTGAAAACAGCAGGGTATGTAGTAAGAACCTACTTACTTTTATTTCAAGGGCTTAATACAAGTTTTCCATAATTTCTGGAAACTCTAAATGCGTATTTTAAGAGTTATACTACAATTAGACAGTTATCTTAAAAGTATGTACTGGAACCGACAGGTTATTGACTCTTTCACCAAAAAGACGCTAGAGAAATTCGGCCTCAATTGTAAACATAAGTAGTATACACCTCACTTACAGTCTTTGTACACTAATTTTGAGCTGTATAAACATGAATTCCTAGTTTTTGAAAGCAAATTCAAGTGAAAACGCTCGGTAAAGTGCCCGGAGTTGTAAATATTTTCAGTTTTCTGGTCATTTCCCTGCTTTCCACGGGTAATGTCAGTGATTGAAAACGCCAGGGTATGTAATAATAATCTACTTACTTTTATTTCAAGTGTTTGTTACAGGATTTCAATCATTCCTGGAAACTCTAAATGCATATTTTAAGAGTTGTACCACAATTAGACAGTTTTCTTACAAGTATGAACTGGAACGGTCAGGATATTAACTGATTCACCAAAAAGACGCTCGAGAAATTCGGCCTCAGTTGTAAACATAAGCAGTATAGTCCTCACTTACAGTCTTTCTACACTAATTTTGAGCTGTATAAACATGAATTCCTAGTATTTGAAAGCAAATTCAAGTGAAAGCACTCCCTAAAGTACCCGGAGTTGTAAATATTTTCAGTTTTCTTGTCATTTCCATGCTTTCCACGGGTAATGTCAGTGATTGAAAATGGCAGGGTATGTAGTAAGAACCTACTTGCTTTTATTTCAAGTGCTTATTACAAGTTTTAAATCATTTCTGGAAACTCTAAATGCGTATTTTAAGAGTTATACCACAATTAATGAGTTTTCTTACAAGTATGTACTGGAACCATCACGATATTAACTGATTCAGCAAAAAGACGCTCGAGAAATTCGGCTTAAATTGTAAACATAAGCAGTATAGTCCTCATAGTCTTCCTACACTAATTTTGAGCTGTATAACCATAAATTCCTAGTATTTGAAAGCAAATTCAAGTGAAAACGCTCGCTAAAGTGGCCGTAGTTTTAAATATTATCAGTTTTCTGGTCATTTCGCTGGTTTCCACAGGTAATATCAGTGATTGAAAACTGCAGGGTATGTAGTAAGAACCTACTTACTTTAATTTCAAGTGCTTATTACAAGTTTTAAATCATTTTTGGAAACTCTAAATGCGTATTTTAAGAGTTATACCTCAATTAATGAGTTTTCTTACAAGTATGTACTGGAACCGTCAGGATATTAACTGATTCACGAAAAAGACGCTGGAGAAATTCGGCCTAAACTGTAAACATAAGCAGTATAGACCACACTTACAGTGTTTGTACACTAATTTTGAGCTGTATAAACATGAATTCCTAGTACTTCAAAGCAAATTCAAGTGAAAACGCTCGGTAATATGCCCGGAGTTGTAAATTTTTTCAGTTTTCTGGTCATTTCCCTGCTTTCCACGGGTAATGTCAGTGATTGAAAATGGCAGGGTATGTAGTAAGATCCTACTTACTTTTATTTCAAGGGCTTATTACAAGTTTTAAATAATTTCTGAAAGCTCTAAATGCGTATTTTAAGAGTTATACTACAATTAGACAGTTATCTTAAAAGTATGTACTGGAACCGACAGGTTATTGAGTCTTTCACAAAAAAAACGCTTGAGAAATTCGGCCTCAATTGTAAACATAAGCAGTATAGTCCTCACTTACAGTCTTTCTACACTAATTTTGAGCTGTATAAACATGAATTCCTAGTTTTTGAAAGCAAATTCAAGTGAAAACGCTCGGTAAAGTGCCCGGAGTTGTAAATATTTTCAGTTTTCTGGTCATTTCCCTGCTTTCCACGGGTAATGTCAGTGATTGAAAACGCCAGGGTATGTAGTAATAATCTACTTACTTTTATTTCAAGTGTTTGTTACAGGATTTCAATCATTCCTGGAAACTCTAAATGCATATTTTAAGAGTTGTACCACAATTAGACAGTTTTCTTACAAGTATGAGCTGGAACGGTCAGGATATTAACTGATTCACCAAAAAGACGCTCGAGAAATTCGGCCTCAGTTGTAAACATAAGCAGTATAGTCCTCACTTACAGTCTTTCTACACTAATTTTGAGCTGTATAAACATGAATTCCTAGTATTTGAAAGCAAATTCAAGTGAAAGCACTCCCTAAAGTACCCGGAGTTGTAAATATTTTCAGTTTTCTTGTCATTTCCATGCTTTCCAACGGGTAATGTCAGTGATTGAAAATGGCAGGGTATGTAGTAAGAACCTACTTGCTTTTATTTCAAGTGCTTATTACAAGTTTTAAATCATTTCTGGAAACTCTAAATGCGTATTTTAAGAGTTATACCACAATTAATGAGTTTTCTTACAAGTATGTACTGGAACCGTCACGATATTAACTGATTCACCAAAAAGACGCTGGAGAAATTCGGCTTAAATTGTAAACATAAGCAGTATAGTCCTCACAGTCTTCCTACACTAATTTTGAGCTGTATAACCATAAATTCCTAGTATTTGAAAGCAAATTCAAGTGAAAACGCTCGCTAAAGTGGCCGTAGTTTTAAATATTATCAGTTTTCTGGTCATTTCCCTGGTTTCCACAGGTAATATCAGTGATTGAAAACTGCAGGGTATGTAGTAAGAACCTACTTACTTTAATTTCAAGTGCTTATTACAAGTTTTAAATCATTTCTGGAAACTTTAAATGAGTATTTAAAGACTTATACCACAATTAGAGAGTTTTCTTACAAGTATGTACTGGAACCGTCACGATATTAACTGATTCACCAAAAAGACGTTTGAGAAATTCGGCCTCAATTGTAAACATAAGCAGTATAGTCCTCACTTACAGACTTCCTACACTAATTTTGAGCTGTATAAACATGAATTCCTAGTATTTGAAAGCATATTCAAGTGAAAACGCTCGTTAAAGTGTCCGGAGTTGTATATATTTTCAGTTTTCTGTTCATTTCCCTGCTTTCCACGGGTAATGTCAGTGATTGAAATCGGCAGGGTATGTAGTAAGAACCTACTTACTTTTATTTCAAGGGCTTATTACAAGTTTTAAATAATTTCTGGAAAATCTAAATGTGTATTTTAAGAGTTATACTACAATTAGACAGTTATCTTAAAAGTATGTCTGGAACCGACAGTTTATTGACTCTTTCACCAAAAAGACGCTAGAGAAATTCAGCCTCAATTGTAAACATAAGCAGTATAATCCTCACTTAGTTTTTCTACACTAATTTTGAGCTGTATAACCATGAATTCCCAGGATTTGAAAGCAAATTCAAGTGAAAACGCTAACTGAAGTGGCCGTATTTGTAAATATTATCAGATTTGTGGTCATTTCCCTGCTTTCCACAGGCAATGTCAGTGATTGAAAACTGCAGGGTATGTAGTAAAAACATACTTACTTTTATTTCAATTGCTTATTACAAGTTTTAAATCATTTTTGGAAACTCTAAATGCGTATTTTAAGAGTTATACCTCAATTAATGAGTTTTCTTACAAGTATGTACTGGAACCGTCAGGATATTAACTGATTCACGAAAAAGACGCTGGAGAAATTCGGCCTAAACTGTAAACATAAGCAGTATTGACCTCACTTACAGTGTTTGTACACTAATTTTGAGCTGTATAAACATGAATTCCTAGTACTTCAAAGCAAATTCAAGTGAAAACGCTCGGTAAAGTGCCCGGAGTTGTAAATTTTTTCAGTTTTCTGGTCATTTCCCTGCTTTCCACGGGTAATGTCAGTGATTGAAAATGGCAGGGTATGTAGTAAGATCCTACTTACTTTTATTTCAAGGGCTTATTACAAGTTTTAAATAATTTCTGAAAGCTCTAAATGCGTATTTTAAGAGTTATACTACAATTAGACAGTTATCTTAAAAGTATGTACTGGAACCGACAGGTTATTGAGTCTTTCACAAAAAAAACGCTTGAGAAATTCGGCCTCAATTGTAAACATAAGCAGTATAGTCCTCACTTACAGTCTTTCTACACTAATTTTGAGCTGTATAACCATGAATTCCTAGTATTTGAAAGCAAATTCAAGTGAAAACGCTAGCTAAAGTGGCCGCATTTGTAAATATTATCAGTTTTCTGGTCATTTCCCTGCATTCCACGGGTAATGTCATTGATTGAAAAAGGCAGGAAATGTAGAAAGAATCAACTAACTTTTATTTCAAAGGTTTCTTATAAGTTTTTAATCATTTCTGGAAACTTTAATTGCGTATTTTAAGAGTTTCCCCACAATTAGACAGTTTTCTTACAAGTATGTAATGGAACCGACAGGATATTAACTGATTCACCAAAAAGACGCTAGAGAATTTCAGCCTCAGTTGTAAACATTAGCAGTATAGTCCTCACTTACAGTCTTTCTACACTAATTGTGAGCTGTATAAACATGAATTCCTAATATTTGAAAGCAAATTCAAGTGAAAACGCTCGCTAAAGTGGCCGGAGTTGTAAATATTAGCAGTTTTCAGGTCATTTCCCTGCTTTTCACGGGTAATGTCCACCATTGAAAACAGCAGGAAATGTAGAAAGACTAGTAACTTTTATTTCAAGGGTTTCTTATAAGTTTTTAATCATTTCTGGAAACTCTAATTGCGTACTTTAAGAGTTTTACCACAATTAGACAGTTTTCTTACAAGTATGTAATGGAACCGGCAGGATATTAACTGATTCATCAAAAAGACGCTAGAGAAATTCGGCCTCAATTGTAAACATTAGCAGTATAGTCCTCACTTACAGTCTTTCTACACTAAATTTGAGCTGTATAAACATGAATTCCTAATATTTGAAAGCAAATTCAAGTGAAAACGCTCGCTAAAGTGGCCGGAGTTGTAAATATAAGCAGTTTTCTGGTCATTTCACTGCTTTTCACGGGTAATTACATTGATTGAAAACAGCAGGAAATGTAGTAAGAATCTACTAACTTTTATCTCAAGGGTTTCTTATAAGTTTTTAATCATTTCTGGATACTCTAATTGCGTATTTTAAGAGTGTTACCACAATTAGACAGTTTTCTTACAAGTATGTAATGGAACCGGCAGGATATTAACTGATTCATCAAAAAGACGCTAGAGATATTCGGCCTCAATTGTAAACATTACCAGTATAGTCCTCACTTACAGTCTTTCTACACTAATTGTGAGCTGTGTATACATGAATTCCTAATATTTGAAAGCAAATTCAAGTGAAAACGCTCGCTAAAGTGGCCGGAGTTGTAAATATTAGCAGTTTTCTGGTCATTTCACTGCTTTTCACGGGTAATGACATTGATTGAAAACAGCAGGAAATGTAGTAAGAATCTACTAACTTTTATTTCAAGGGTTTCTTATAAGTTTTTAATCATTTCTGGAAACTCTAATTGCGTATTTTAAGAGTTTTACCACAATTAGAGAGTTTTCTTACAAGTATGTAATAGAACCGGCAGGACACTAACTGAATCACCAAAAAGACACTAGAGAAATTCGGCCTCAGTTGTAAACATTAGCAGTATAGTCCTCACTTACAGTCTTTCTACACTAATTGTGAGCTGTATAAACCTGAATTCCTAATATTTGAAAGCAAATTCGAGTGAAAACGCTCGCTGAAGTGGCCGGAGTTGTAAATATTATCAGTTTTCTGGTCATATCACTGCTTTTCACGGGTAATGACATTGATTGAAAACAGCAGGAAATGTAGTAAGAATCTACTAACTTTTATCTCAAGGGTTTCTTATAAGTTTTTAATCATTTCTGGAAACTCTAATTGCGTATTTTAAGAGTTTTACCACAATTAGACAGTTTTCTTACAAGTATGTACTGGAACAATGAGGATATTAACTGATTCACCAAAAAGACGCTAGAGAAATTCGGCCTCAGTTGTAAACATTAGACGTATAGTCCTCACTTACAGTCTTTCTACACTAAATTTGAGCTGTATAAACATGAATTCCTAGTATTTGAAAGCAAATTCAAGTGAAAACGCTCTCTAAAGTGCCCGGATTTGTAAATATTATCAGTTTTCAGGTCATTTCCCTGCTCTTCACGGGTAATATCATTGATTGAAAACAGCAGGAAATGTAGTAAGAATCTACTAACTTTTATCTCAAGGGTTTCTTATAAGTTTTTAATCATTTCTGGAAACTCTAATTGCGTATTTTAAGAGTTTCACCACAATTAGACAGTTTTCTTACAAGTATGTAATAGAACCGGCAGGATATTAACTGATTCACCAAAAAGACGCTAGAGAAATTCCGCCTCAGTTGTAAACATTAGCAGTATAGTCCTCACTTACAGTCTTTCTACACTAATTGTGAGCTGTATAAACATGAATTCCTAATATGTAAAAGCAAATTCAAGTGAAAACGCTCGCTAAAGTGGCCGGAGTTGTAAATATTACCAGTTTTCTGGTCATTTCACTGCTTTTCACGGGTAATGACATTGATTGAAAACAGCAGGAAATGTAGTAAGAATCTACTTACTTTTATTTCAAGGTTTTCTCATAAGTTTTGAATCATTTCTGGAAACTTTAATTCCGTATTTTAAGAGTTTCACCACAATTAGACAGTTTTCTAACAAGTATGTACTGGAACAGTGAGGATATTAACTGATTCACCAAAAAGACGCTAGAGAAATTCGGCCTCAGTTGTAAACATTAGCAGTATAGTCCTCACTTACAGTCTTTCTACACTAAATTTGAGCTGTATAAACATGAATTCCTAGTATTTGTAAGCAAATTCAAGTGAAAACGCTCTCTAAAGCGGCCGAAGTTGTAAATATTAGCAGTTTTCTGGTCATTTCACTGCTTTTCACAGGTAATGACATTGATTGAAAACAGCAGGAAATGTAGTAAGAATCTACTAACTTTTATTTCAAGGGTTTCTTATAAGTTTTTAATCATTTCTGGAAACTCTAATTGCGTATTTTAAGAGTTTTACCACAATTAGACAGTTTTCTTTCAAGTATGTAATAGAACCGGCAGGACACTAACTGATTCACCAAAAAGACGCTAGAGAAATTCCGCCTCAGTTGTAAACATTAGCAGTATAGTCCTCACTTACAGTCTTTCTACACTAATTGTGAGCTGTATAAACATGAATTCCTAATATTTGAAAGCAAATTCGAGTGAAAACGCTCGCTAAAGTGGCCGGAGTTGTAAATATTAGCAGTTTTCAGGTCATTTCCCTGCTTTTCACGGGTAATGTCCGTCATTGAAAACAGCAGGAAATGTAGAAAGACTCTAGTAACTTTTATTTCAAGGGTTTCTTATGAGTTTTTAATCATTTCTGGAAACTCTAATTGCGTACTTTAAGAGTTTTACGACAATTAAACAGTTTTCTAACAAGTATGTAATGGAACCGGCAGGATATTAACTGATTCACCAAAAAGACGCTAGAGAAATTCGGCCTCAGTTGTAAACATAAGCAGTATAGTCCTCACTTACAGTCTTTCTACACTAAATTTGAGCTGTATAAACATGAATTCCTAGTATTTGAAAGCAAATTCAAGTGAAAACGCTAGCTAAAGTGGCCGGATTTGTAAATATTATCAGTTTTCTGGTCATTTCCCTGCATTCCACGGGTAATGTCATTGATTGAAAAAGGCAGGAAATGTAGAAAGAATCAACTAACTTTTATTTCAAAGGTTTCTTATAAGTTTTTAATCATTTCTGGAAACTCTAATTGCGTATTTTAAGAGTTTTACCACAATTAGACAGTTTTCTTACAAGTATGTAATAGAACCGACAGGATATTAACTGATTCACCAAAAAGACGCTAGAGAAATTCGGCCTCAGTTGTAAACATTAGCAGTATAGTCCTCACTTACAGTCTTTCTACACTAATTGTGAGCTGTATAAACCTAAATTCCTAATATTTGAAAGCAAATTCGAGTGAAAACGCTCGCTAAAGTGGCCGGAGTTGTAAATATTAGCAGTTTTCAGGTCATTTCCCTGCTTTTCACGGGTAATGTCCACCATTGAAAACAGCAGGAAATGTAGAAAGACTAGTAACTTTTATTTCAAGGGTTTCTTATAAGTTTTTAATCATTTCTGGAAACTCTAATTGCGTATTTTAAGAGTTTTACCACAATTAGACAGTTTTCTTACAAGGATGTAATGGAACCGGCAGGATATTAACTGATTCATCAAAAAGACGCTAGAGAAATTCGGCCTCAATTGTAAACATTAGCAGTATAGTCCTCACTTACAGTCTTTCTACACTAAATTTGAGCTGTATAAACATGAATTCCTAGTATTTGAAAGCAAATTAAAGTGAAAACGCTCGCTGAAGTGGCCGGATTTGTAAATATTATCAGTTTTCTGGTCATATCACTGCTTTTCACGGGTAATGACATTGATTGAAAACAGCAGGAAATGTAGTACGAATCTACTAACTTTTATCTCAAGGGTTTCTTATAAGTTTTTAATCATTTCTGGAAACTCTAATTGCGTATTTTAAGAGTTTTACCACAATTAGACAGTTTTCTTACAAGTATGTACTGGAACAATGAGGATATTAAATGATTCAACAAAAAGACGCTAGAGAAATTCGGCCTCAGTTGTAAACATTAGCAGTATAGTCCTCACTTACAGACTTTCTACACTAAACTTGAGCTGTATAAACATGTATTCCTAGTATTTGTAAGCAAATTCAAGTGAAAACGCTCTCTAAAGCGGCCGGAGTTGTAAATATCAGTTTTCAGGTCATTTCCCTGCTCTTCACGGGTAATATCATTGATTGAAAACAGCAGGAAATGTAGTAAGAATCTACTAACTTTTATCTCAAGGGTTTCTTATAAGTTTTTAATCATTTCTGGAAACTCTAATTGCGTATTTTAAGAGTGTTACCACAATTAGACAGTTTTCTTACAAGTATGTAATAGAACCGGCAGGATATTAACTGATTCACCAAAAAGACGCTAGAGAAATTCGGCCTCAGTTGTAAACATTAGCAGTATAGTCCTCACTTACAGTCTTTCTACACTAATTGTGAGCTGTATAAACATGAATTCCTAATATGTAAAAGCAAATTCAAGTGAAAACGCTCGCTAAAGTGGCCGGAGTTGTAAATATTACCAGTTTTCTGGTCATTTCACTGCTTTTCACGGGTAATGACATTGATTGAAAACAGCAGGAAATGTAGTAAGAATCTACTAACTTTTATTTCAAGGGTTTCTTATAAGTTTTTAATCATTTCTGGAAACTCTAATTGCGTACTTTAAGAGTTTTACGACAATTAAACAGTTTTCTAACAAGTATGTAATGGAACCGGCAGGATATTAACTGATTCACCAAAAAGACGCTAGAGAAATTTGGCCTCAGTTGTAAACATAAGCAGTATAGTCCTCACTTACAGTCTTTCTACACTAAATTTGAGCTGTATAAACATGAATTCCTAGTATTTGAAAGCAAATTCAAGTGAAAACGCTAGCTAAAGTGGCCGCATTTGTAAATATTATCAGTTTTCTGGTCATTTCCCTGCATTCCACGGGTAATGTCATTGATTGAAAAAGGCAGGAAATGTAGAAAGAATCAACTAACTTTTATTTCAAAGGTTTCTTATAAGTTTTTAATCATTTCTGGAAACTTTAATTGCGTATTTTAAGAGTTTCCCCACAATTAGACAGTTTTCTTACAAGTATGTAATGGAACCGACAGGATATTAACTGATTCACCAAAAAGACGCTAGAGAATTTCAGCCTCAGTTGTAAACATTAGCAGTATAGTCCTCACTTACAGTCTTTCTACACTAATTGTGAGCTGTATAAACATGAATTCCTAATATTTGAAAGCAAATTCAAGTGAAAACGCTCGCTAAAGTGGCCGGAGTTGTAAATATTAGCAGTTTTCAGGTCATTTCCCTGCTTTTCACGGGTAATGTCCACCATTGAAAACAGCAGGAAATGTAGAAAGACTAGTAACTTTTATTTCAAGGGTTTCTTATAAGTTTTTAATCATTTCTGGAAACTCTAATTGCGTACTTTAAGAGTTTTACCACAATTAGACAGTTTTCTTACAAGTATGTAATGGAACCGGCAGGATATTAACTGATTCATCAAAAAGACGCTAGAGAAATTCGGCCTCAATTGTAAACATTAGCAGTATAGTCCTCACTTACAGTCTTTCTACACTAAATTTGAGCTGTATAAACATGAATTCCTAATATTTGAAAGCAAATTCAAGTGAAAACGCTCGCTAAAGTGGCCGGAGTTGTAAATATAAGCAGTTATCTGGTCATTTCACTGCTTTTCACGGGTAATTACATTGATTGAAAACAGCAGGAAATGTAGTAAGAATCTACTAACTTTTATCTCAAGGGTTTCTTATAAGTTTTTAATCATTTCTGGATACTCTAATTGCGTATTTTAAGACTGTTACCACAATTAGACAGTTTTCTTACAAGTATGTAATGGAACCGGCAGGATATTAACTGATTCATCAAAAAGACGCTAGAGATATTCGGCCTCAATTGTAAACATTACCAGTATAGTCCTCACTTACAGTCTTTCTACACTAATTGTGAGCTGTGTATACATGAATTCCTAATATTTGAAAGCAAATTCAAGTGAAAACGCTCGCTAAAGTGGCCGGAGTTGTAAATATTAGCAGTTTTCTGGTCATTTCACTGCTTTTCACGGGTAATGACATTGATTGAAAACAGCAGGAAATGTAGTAAGAATCTACTAACTTTTATTTCAAGGGTTTCTTATAAGTTTTTAATCATTTCTGGAAACTCTAATTGCGTATTTTAAGAGTTTTACCACAATTAGAGAGTTTTCTTACAAGTATGTAATAGAACCGGCAGGACACTAACTGAATCACCAAAAAGACACTAGAGAAATTCGGCCTCAGTTGTAAACATTAGCAGTATAGTCCTCACTTACAGTCTTTCTACACTAATTGTGAGCTGTATAAACCTGAATTCCTAATATTTGAAAGCAAATTCGAGTGAAAACGCTCGCTGAAGTGGCCGGAGTTGTAAATATTAGCAGTTTTCAGGTCATTTCCCTGCTTTTCACGGGTAATGTCTACCATTGAAAACAGAAGGAAATGTAGAAAGACTAGTAACTTTTATTTCAAGGGTTTCTTATAAGTTTTTAATCATTTCTGGAAACTCTAATTGCGTACTTTAAGAGTTTTACCACAATTAGACAGTTTTCTTACAAGTATGTAATGGAACCGGCAGGATATTAACTGATTCATCAAAAAGACGCTAGAGAAATTCGGCCTCAATTGTAAACATTAGCAGTATAGTCCTCACTTACAGTCTTTCTACACTAAATTTGAGCTGTACAAACATGAATTCCTAGTATTTGAAAGCAAATTAAAGTGAAAACGCTCGCTGAAGTGGCCGGATTTGTAAATATTATCAGTTTTCTGGTCATATCACTGCTTTTCACGGGTAATGACATTGATTGAAAACAGCAGGAAATGTAGTAAGAATCTACTAACTTTTATCTCAAGGGTTTCTTATAAGTTTTTAATCATTTCTGGAAACTCTAATTGCGTATTTTAAGAGTTTCACCACAATTAGACAGTTTTCTTACAAGTATGTAATAGAACCGGCAGGATATTAACTGATTCACCAAAAAGACGCTAGAGAAATTCCGCCTCAGTTGTAAACATTAGCAGTATAGTCCTCACTTACAGTCTTTCTACACTAATTGTGAGCTGTATAAACATGAATTCCTAATATGTAAAAGCAAATTCAAGTGAAAACGCTCGCTAAAGTGGCCGGAGTTGTAAATATTACCAGTTTTCTGGTCATTTCACTGCTTTTCACGGGTAATGACATTGATTGAAAACAGCAGGAAATGTAGTAAGAATCTACTTACTTTTATTTCAAGGTTTTCTCATAAGTTTTGAATCATTTCTGGAAACTTTAATTCCGTATTTTAAGAGTTTCACCACAATTAGACAGTTTTCTAACAAGTATGTACTGGAACAGTGAGGATATTAACTGATTCACCAAAAAGACGCTAGAGAAATTCGGCCTCAGTTGTAAACATTAGCAGTATAGTCCTCACTTACAGTCTTTCTACACTAAATTTGAGCTGTATAAACATGAATTCCTAGTATTTGTAAGCAAATTCAAGTGAAAACGCTCTCTAAAGCGGCCGAAGTTGTAAATATTAGCAGTTTTCTGGTCATTTCACTGCTTTTCACAGGTAATGACATTGATTGAAAACAGCAGGAAATGTAGTAAGAATCTACTAACTTTTATTTCAAGGGTTTCTTATAAGTTTTTAATCATTTCTGGAAACTCTAATTGCGTATTTTAAGAGTTTTACCACAATTAGACAGTTTTCTTTCAAGTATGTAATAGAACCGGCAGGACACTAACTGATTCACCAAAAAGACGCTAGAGAAATTCCGCCTCAGTTGTAAACATTAGCAGTATAGTCCTCACTTACAGTCTTTCTACACTAATTGTGAGCTGTATAAACATGAATTCCTAATATTTGAAAGCAAATTCGAGTGAAAACGCTCGCTAAAGTGGCCGGAGTTGTAAATATTAGCAGTTTTCAGGTCATTTCTCGGCTTTTCACGGGTAATGTCCGTCATTGAAAACAGCAGGAAATGTAGAAAGACTCTAGTAACTTTTATTTCAAGGGTTTCTTATGAGTTTTTAATCATTTCTGGAAACTCTAATTGCGTACTTTAAGAGTTTTACGACAATTAAACAGTTTTCTAACAAGTATGTAATGGAACCGGCAGGATATTAACTGATTCATCAAAAAGACGCTAGAGAAATTTGGCCTCAGTTGTAAACATTAGCAGTATAGTCCTCACTTACAGTCTTTCTACACTAAATTTGAGCTGTATAAACATGAATTCCTAGTATTTGAAAGCAAATTCAAGTGAAAACGCTAGCTAAAGTGGCCGCATTTGTAAATATTATCAGTTTTCTGGTCATTTCCCTGCATTCCACGGGTAATGTCATTGATTGAAAAAGGCAGGAAATGTAGAAAGAATCAACTAACTTTTATTTCAAAGGTTTCTTATAAGTTTTTAATCATTTCTGGAAACTTTAATTGCGTATTTTAAGAGTTTCCCCACAATTAGACAGTTTTCTTACAAGTATGTAATGGAACCGACAGGATATTAACTGATTCACCAAAAAGACGCTAGAGAATTTCAGCCTCAGTTGTAAACATTAGCAGTATAGTCCTCACTTACAGTCTTTCTACACTAATTGTGAGCTGTATAAACATGAATTCCTAATATTTGAAAGCAAATTCAAGTGAAAACGCTCGCTAAAGTGGCCGGAGTTGTAAATATTAGCAGTTTTCAGGTCATTTCCCTGCTTTTCACGGGTAATGTCCACCATTGAAAACAGCAGGAAATGTAGAAAGACTAGTAACTTTTATTTCAAGGGTTTCTTATAAGTTTTTAATCATTTCTGGAAACTCTAATTGCGTACTTTAAGAGTTTTACCACAATTAGACAGTTTTCTTACAAGTATGTAATGGAACCGGCAGGATATTAACTGATTCATCAAAAAGACGCTAGAGAAATTCGGCCTCAATTGTAAACATTAGCAGTATAGTCCTCACTTACAGTCTTTCTACACTAAATTTGAGCTGTATAAACATGAATTCCTAATATTTGAAAGCAAATTCAAGTGAAAACGCTCGCTAAAGTGGCCGGAGTTGTAAATATAAGCAGTTATCTGGTCATTTCACTGCTTTTCACGGGTAATTACATTGATTGAAAACAGCAGGAAATGTAGTAAGAATCTACTAACTTTTATCTCAAGGGTTTCTTATAAGTTTTTAATCATTTCTGGATACTCTAATTGCGTATTTTAAGACTGTTACCACAATTAGACAGTTTTCTTACAAGTATGTAATGGAACCGGCAGGATATTAACTGATTCATCAAAAAGACGCTAGAGATATTCGGCCTCAATTGTAAACATTACCAGTATAGTCCTCACTTACAGTCTTTCTACACTAATTGTGAGCTGTGTATACATGAATTCCTAATATTTGAAAGCAAATTCAAGTGAAAACGCTCGCTAAAGTGGCCGGAGTTGTAAATATTAGCAGTTTTCTGGTCATTTCACTGCTTTTCACGGGTAATGACATTGATTGAAAACAGCAGGAAATGTAGTAAGAATCTACTAACTTTTATTTCAAGGGTTTCTTATAAGTTTTTAATCATTTCTGGAAACTCTAATTGCGTATTTTAAGAGTTTTACCACAATTAGAGAGTTTTCTTACAAGTATGTAATAGAACCGGCAGGACACTAACTGAATCACCAAAAAGACACTAGAGAAATTCGGCCTCAGTTGTAAACATTAGCAGTATAGTCCTCACTTACAGTCTTTCTACACTAATTGTGAGCTGTATAAACCTGAATTCCTAATATTTGAAAGCAAATTCGAGTGAAAACGCTCGCTGAAGTGGCCGGAGTTGTAAATATTAGCAGTTTTCAGGTCATTTCCCTGCTTTTCACGGGTAATGTCTACCATTGAAAACAGAAGGAAATGTAGAAAGACTAGTAACTTTTATTTCAAGGGTTTCTTATAAGTTTTTAATCATTTCTGGAAACTCTAATTGCGTACTTTAAGAGTTTTACCACAATTAGACAGTTTTCTTACAAGTATGTAATGGAACCGGCAGGATATTAACTGATTCATCAAAAAGACGCTAGAGAAATTCGGCCTCAATTGTAAACATTAGCAGTATAGTCCTCACTTACAGTCTTTCTACACTAAATTTGAGCTGTACAAACATGAATTCCTAGTATTTGAAAGCAAATTAAAGTGAAAACGCTCGCTGAAGTGGCCGGATTTGTAAATATTATCAGTTTTCTGGTCATATCACTGCTTTTCACGGGTAATGACATTGATTGAAAACAGCAGGAAATGTAGTAAGAATCTACTAACTTTTATCTCAAGGGTTTCTTATAAGTTTTTAATCATTTCTGGAAACTCTAATTGCGTATTTTAAGAGTTTCACCACAATTAGACAGTTTTCTTACAAGTATGTAATAGAACCGGCAGGATATTAACTGATTCACCAAAAAGACGCTAGAGAAATTCCGCCTCAGTTGTAAACATTAGCAGTATAGTCCTCACTTACAGTCTTTCTACACTAATTGTGAGCTGTATAAACATGAATTCCTAATATGTAAAAGCAAATTCAAGTGAAAACGCTCGCTAAAGTGGCCGGAGTTGTAAATATTACCAGTTTTCTGGTCATTTCACTGCTTTTCACGGGTAATGACATTGATTGAAAACAGCAGGAAATGTAGTAAGAATCTACTTACTTTTATTTCAAGGTTTTCTCATAAGTTTTGAATCATTTCTGGAAACTTTAATTCCGTATTTTAAGAGTTTCACCACAATTAGACAGTTTTCTAACAAGTATGTACTGGAACAGTGAGGATATTAACTGATTCACCAAAAAGACGCTAGAGAAATTCGGCCTCAGTTGTAAACATTAGCAGTATAGTCCTCACTTACAGTCTTTCTACACTAAATTTGAGCTGTATAAACATGAATTCCTAGTATTTGTAAGCAAATTCAAGTGAAAACGCTCTCTAAAGCGGCCGAAGTTGTAAATATTAGCAGTTTTCTGGTCATTTCACTGCTTTTCACAGGTAATGACATTGATTGAAAACAGCAGGAAATGTAGTAAGAATCTACTAACTTTTATTTCAAGGGTTTCTTATAAGTTTTTAATCATTTCTGGAAACTCTAATTGCGTATTTTAAGAGTTTTACCACAATTAGACAGTTTTCTTTCAAGTATGTAATAGAACCGGCAGGACACTAACTGATTCACCAAAAAGACGCTAGAGAAATTCCGCCTCAGTTGTAAACATTAGCAGTATAGTCCTCACTTACAGTCTTTCTACACTAATTGTGAGCTGTATAAACATGAATTCCTAATATTTGAAAGCAAATTCGAGTGAAAACGCTCGCTAAAGTGGCCGGAGTTGTAAATATTAGCAGTTTTCAGGTCATTTCTCGGCTTTTCACGGGTAATGTCCGTCATTGAAAACAGCAGGAAATGTAGAAAGACTCTAGTAACTTTTATTTCAAGGGTTTCTTATGAGTTTTTAATCATTTCTGGAAACTCTAATTGCGTACTTTAAGAGTTTTACGACAATTAAACAGTTTTCTAACAAGTATGTAATGGAACCGGCAGGATATTAACTGATTCATCAAAAAGACGCTAGAGAAATTTGGCCTCAGTTGTAAACATTAGCAGTATAGTCCTCACTTACAGTCTTTCTACACTAAATTTGAGCTGTATAAACATGAATTCCTAGTATTTGAAAGCAAATTAAAGTGAAAACGCTCGCTGAAGTGGCCGGATTTGTAAATATTATCAGTTTTCTGGTCATATCACTGCTTTTCACGGGTTATGACATTGATTGAAAACAGCAGGAAATGTAGTAAGAATCTACTAACTTTTATCTCAAGGGTTTCTTATAAGTTTTTAATCATTTCTGGAAACTCTAATTGCGTATTTTAAGAGTTTTACCACAATTAGACAGTTTTCTTACAAGTATGTAATAGAACCGGCAGGATATTAACTGATTCACCAAAAAGACGCTAGAGAAATTTGGCCTCAGTTGTAAACATTAGCAGTATAGTCCTCACTTACAGTCTTTCTACACTAATTGTGAGCTGTATAAACATGAATTCCTAATATTTGAAAGCAAATTCGAGTGAAAACGCTCGCTAAAGTGGCCGGAGTTGTAAATATTAGCAGTTTTCTGGTCATTTCCCTGCTTTTCACGGGTAATGTCCGTCATTGAAAACAGCAGGAAATGTAGAAAGACTCTAGTAACTTTTATTTCAAGGGTTTCTTATAAGTTTTTAATCATTTCTGGAAACTCTAATTGCGTACTTTAAGAGTTTTACGACAATTAAACAGTTTTCTAACAAGTATGTAATGGAACCGGCAGGATATTAACTGATTCACCAAAAAGACGCTACAGAAATTCGGCCTCAGTTGTAAACATAAGCAGTATAGTCCTCACTTACAGTCTTTCTACACTAAATTTGAGCTGTATAAACATGAATTCCTAGTATTTGAAAGCAAATTCAAGTGAAAACGCTAGCTAAAGTGGCCGGATTTGTAAATATTATCAGTTTTCTGGTCATTTCCCTGCATTCCACGGGTAATGTCATTGATTGAAAAAGGCAGGAAATGTAGAAAGAATCAACTAACTTTTATTTCAAAGGTTTCTTATAAGTTTTTAATCATTTCTGGAAACTCTAATTGCGTATTTTAAGAGTTTTACCACAATTAGACAGTTTTCTTACAAGTATGTAATAGAACCGACAGGATATTAACTGATTCACCAAAAAGACGCTAGAGAAATTCGGCCTCAGTTGTAAACATTAGCAGTATAGTCCTCACTTACAGTCTTTCTACACTAATTGTGAGCTGTATAAACCTAAATTCCTAATATTTGAAAGCAAATTCGAGTGAAAACGCTCGCTAAAGTGGCCGGAGTTGTAAATATTAGCAGTTTTCAGGTCATTTCCCTGCTTTTCACGGTTAATGTCCACCATTGAAAACAGCAGGAAATGTAGAAAGACTAGTAACTTTTATTTCAAGGGTTTCTTATAAGTTTTTAATCATTTCTGGAAACTCTAATTGCGTACTTTAAGAGTTTTACCACAATTAGACAGTTTTCTTACAAGGATGTAATGGAACCGGCAGTATATTAACTGATTCATCAAAAAGACGCTAGAGAAATTCGGCCTCAATTGTAAACATTAGCAGTATAGTCCTCACTTACAGTCTTTCTACACTAAATTTGAGCTGTATAAACATGAATTCCTAGTATTTGAAAGCAAATTAAAGTGAAAACGCTCGCTGAAGTGGCCGGATTTGTAAATATTATCAGTTTTCTGGTCATATCACTGCTTTTCACGGGTAATGACATTGATTGAAAACAGCAGGAAATGTAGTACGAATCTACTAACTTTTATCTCAAGGGTTTCTTATAAGTTTTTAATCATTTCTGGAAACTCTAATTGCGTATTTTAAGAGTTTTACCACAATTAGACAGTTTTCTTACAAGTATGTACTGGAACCGGCAGGATATTAACTGATTCATCAAAAAGACGCTAGAGATATTCGGCCTCAATTGTAAACATTACCAGTATAGTCCTCACTTACAGTCTTTCTACACTAATTGTGAGCTGTGTATACATGAATTCCTAATATTTGAAAGCAAATTCAAGTGAAAACGCTCGCTAAAGTGGCCGGAGTTGTAAATATTAGCAGTTTTCTGGTCATTTCACTGCTTTTCACGGGTAATGACATTGATTGAAAACAGCAGGAAATGTAGTAAGAATCTACTAACTTTTATTTCAAGGGTTTCTTATAAGTTTTTAATCATTTCTGGAAACTCTAATTGCGTATTTTAAGAGTTTTACCACAATTAGACAGTTTTCTTACAAGTATGTAATAGAACCGGCAGGACACTAACTGATTCACCAAAAAGATGCTAGAGAAATTCCGCCTCAGTTGTAAACATTAGCAGTATAGTCCTCACTTACAGTCTTTCTACACTAATTGTGAGCTGTATAAACCTGAATTCCTAATATTTGAAAGCAAATTCGAGTGAAAACGCTCGCTAAAGTGGCCAGAGTTGTAAATATTAGCAGTTTTCTGGTCATTTCCCTGCTTTTCACGGGTAATGTCCGTCATTGAAAACAGCAGGAAATGTAGAAAGACTCTAGTAACTTTTATTTCAAGGGTTTCTTATAAGTTTTTAATCATTTCTGGAAACTCTAATT
The DNA here is from genome assembly GCF_964212035.1 of Myotis nattereri. Taxonomy (NCBI): domain Eukaryota; kingdom Metazoa; phylum Chordata; class Mammalia; order Chiroptera; family Vespertilionidae; genus Myotis; species Myotis nattereri. Next base: position 2,155,618 of record NC_138083.1, read on the forward strand.
GCGTACTTTAAGAGTTTTACGACAATTAAACTGTTTTCTATCAAGTATGTAATGGAACCGGCAGGATATTAACTGATTCACCAAAAAGACGCTACAGAAATTCGGCCTCAGTTGTAAACATAAGCAGTATAGTCCTCACTTACAGTCTTTCTACACTAAATTTGAGCTGTATAAACATGAATTCCTAGTATTTGAAAGCAAATTCAAGTGAAAACGCTAGCTAAAGTGGCCGGATTTGTAAATATTATCAGTTTTCTGGTCATTTCCCTGCATTCCACGGGTAATGTCATTGATTGAAAAAGGCAGGAAATGTAGAAAGAATCAACTAACTTTTATTTCAAAGGTTTCTTATAAGTTTTTAATCATTTCTGGAAACTCTAATTGCGTATTTTAAGAGTTTTACCACAATTAGACAGTTTTCTTACAAGTATGTAATAGAACCGACAGGATATTAACTGATTCACCAAAAAGACGCTAGAGAAATTCGGCCTCAGTTGTAAACATTAGCAGTATAGTCCTCACTTACAGTCTTTCTACACTAATTGTGAGCTGTATAAACCTAAATTCCTAATATTTGAAAGCAAATTCGAGTGAAAACGCTCGCTAAAGTGGCCGGAGTTGTAAATATTAGCAGTTTTCAGGTCATTTCCCTGCTTTTCACGGGTAATGTCCACCATTGAAAACAGCAGGAAATGTAGAAAGACTAGTAACTTTTATTTCAAGGGTTTCTTATAAGTTTTTAATCATTTCTGGAAACTCTAATTGCGTACTTTAAGAGTTTTACCACAATTAGACAGTTTTCTTACAAGGATGTAATGGAACCGGCAGTATATTAACTGATTCATCAAAAAGACGCTAGAGAAATTCGGCCTCAATTGTAAACATTAGCAGTATAGTCCTCACTTACAGTCTTTCTACACTAAATTTGAGCTGTATAAACATGAATTCCTAGTATTTGAAAGCAAATTAAAGTGAAAACGCTCGCTGAAGTGGCCGGATTTGTAAATATTATCAGTTTTCTGGTCATATCACTGCTTTTCACGGGTAATGACATTGATTGAAAACAGCAGGAAATGTAGTACGAATCTACTAACTTTTATCTCAAGGGTTTCTTATAAGTTTTTAATCATTTCTGGAAACTCTAATTGCGTATTTTAAGAGTTTTACCACAATTAGACAGTTTTCTTACAAGTATGTACTGGAACCGGCAGGATATTAACTGATTCATCAAAAAGACGCTAGAGATATTCGGCCTCAATTGTAAACATTACCAGTATAGTCCTCACTTACAGTCTTTCTACACTAATTGTGAGCTGTGTATACATGAATTCCTAATATTTGAAAGCAAATTCAAGTGAAAACGCTCGCTAAAGTGGCCGGAGTTGTAAATATTAGCAGTTTTCTGGTCATTTCACTGCTTTTCACGGGTAATGACATTGATTGAAAACAGCAGGAAATGTAGTAAGAATCTACTAACTTTTATTTCAAGGGTTTCTTATAAGTTTTTAATCATTTCTGGAAACTCTAATTGCGTACTTTAAGAGTTTTACCACAATTAGACAGTTTTCTTACAAGGATGTAATGGAACCGGCAGGATATTAACTGATTCATCAAAAAGACGCTAGAGAAATTCGGCCTCAATTGTAAACATTAGCAGTATAGTCCTCACTTACAGTCTTTCTACACTAAATTTGAGCTGTATAAACATGAATTCCTAGTATTTGAAAGCAAATTAAAGTGAAAACGCTCGCTGAAGTGGCCGGATTTGTAAATATTATCAGTTTTCTGGTCATATCACTGCTTTTCACGGGTAATGACATTGATTGAAAACAGCAGGAAATGTAGTAAGAATCTACTAACTTTTATCTCAAGGGTTTCTTATAAGTTTTTAATCATTTCTGGAAACTCTAATTGCGTATTTTAAGAGTTTCACCACAATTAGACAGTTTTCTTACAAGTATGTACTGGAACAATGAGGATATTAACTGATTCACCAAAAAGACGCTAGAGAAATTCGGCCTCAGTTGTAAACATTAGACGTATAGTCCTCACTTACAGTCTCTCTACACTAAATTTGAGCTGTATAAACATGAATTCCTAGTATTTGTAAGCAAATTCAAGTGAAAACGCTCTCTAAAGCGGCCGGAGTTGTAAATACTATCAGTTTTCAGGTCATTTCCCTGCTCTTCACGGGTAATGTCATTGATTGAAAACAGCAGGAAATGTAGTAAGAATCTACTAACTTTTATCTCAAGGGTTTCTTATAAGTTTTTAATCATTTCTGGAAACTCTAATTGCGTATTTTAAGAGTTTTACCACAATTAGACAGTTTTCTTACAAGTATGTAATGGAACCGGCAGGATATTAACTGATTCATCAAAAAGACGCTAGAGAAATTCGGCCTCAATTGTAAACATTAGCAGTATATTCCTCACTTAAAGTCTTTCTACACTAATTGTGAGCTGTATAAACATGAATTTCTAATATTTGAAAGCAAATTCAAGTCAAAACGCTCGCTAAAGTGGCCGGAGTTGTAAATATTAGCAGTTTTCTGGTCATTTCCCTGCTTTCCACGGGTAATGTCATTGATTGAAAAGGGCAGGAAATGTAGTAAGAATTTACTTACTTTTATTTCAAGGGTTTCTTATAAGTTTTTAATCATTTCTGGAAACTCTAATTGCGTACTTTAAGAGTTTTATGACAATTAAACAGTTTTCTTACAAGTATGTAATGGAACCGGCAGGATATTAACTGATTCATCAAAAAGACGCTCGAGAAATTCGGCCTCAGTTGTAAACATTAGCAGTATAGTCCTCACTTACAGTCTTTCTACACTAATTGTGAGCTGTATAAACCTAAATTCCTAATATTTGAAAGCAAATTCGAGTGAAAACGCTCGCTAAAGTGGCCGGAGTTGTAAATATTAGCAGTTTTCAGGTCATTTCCCTGCTTTTCACGGGTAATGTCCACCATTGAAAACAGCAGGAAATGTAGAAAGACTAGTAACTTTTATTTCAAGGGTTTCTTATAAGTTTTTAATCATTTCTGGAAACTCTAATTGCGTACTTTAAGAGTTTTACCACAATTGGACAGTTTTCTTATAAGTATGTAATGGAACCGGCAGGATATTAACTGATTCATCAAAAAGACGCTAGAGAAATTCGGCCTCAATTGTAAACATTAGCAGTATAGTCCTCACTTACAGTCTTTCTACACTAAATTTGAGCTGTATAAACATGAATTCCTAGTATTTGAAAGCAAATTAAAGTGAAAACGCTCGTTGAAGTGGCCGGATTTGTAAATATTATCAGTTTTCTGGTCATATCACTGCTTTTCACGGGTAATGACATTGATTGAAAACAGCAGGAAATGTAGTAAGAATCTACTAACTTTTATCTCAAGGGTTTCTTATAAGTTTTTAATCATTTCTGGAAACTCTAATTGCGTATTTTAAGAGTTTCACCACAATTAGACAGTTTTCTTACAAGTATGTACTGGAACAATGAGGATATTAACTGATTCACCAAAAAGACGCTAGAGAAATTCGGCCTCAGTTGTAAACATTAGACGTATAGTCCTCACTTACAGTCTTTCTACACTAAATTTGAGCTGTATAAACATGAATTCCTAGTATTTGTAAGCAAATTCAAGTGAAAACGCTCTCTAAAGCGGCCGGAGTTGTAAATATTATCAGTTTTCAGGTCATTTCCCTGCTCTTCACGGGTAATATCATTGATTGAAAACAGCAGGAAATGTAGTAAGAATCTACTAACTTTTATCTCAAGGGTTTCTTACAAGTTTTTAATCATTTCTGGAAACTCTAATTGCGTATTTTAAGAGTTTCACCACAATTAGACAGTTTTCTTACAAGTATGTAATAGAACCGGCAGGATATTAACTGATTCACCAAAAAGACGCTAGAGAAATTCGGCCTCAGTTGTAAACATTAGCAGTATAGTCCTCACTTACAGTCTTTCTACACTAAATTTGAGCTGTATAAACATGAATTCCTAGTATTTGTAAGCAAATTCAAGTGAAAACGCTCTCTAAAGCGGCCGAAGTTGTAAATATTAGCAGTTTTCTGGTCATTTCACTGCTTTTCACAGGTAATGACATTGATTGAAAACAGCAGGAAATGTAGTAAGAATCTACTAACTTTTATTTCAAGGGTTTCTTATAAGTTTTTAATCATTTCTGGAAACTCTAATTGCGTATTTTAAGAGTTTTACCACAATGAGACAGTTTTCTTACAAGTATGTAATAGAACCGGCAGGACACTAACTGATTCACCAAAAAGACGCTAGAGAAATTCGGCCTCAGTTGTAAACATTAGCAGTATAGTCCTCACTTACAGTCTTTCTACACTAATTGTGAGCTGTATAAACCTGAATTCCTAATATTTGAAAGCAAATTCGAGTGAAAACGCTCGCTGAAGTGGCCGGAGTTGTAAATATTAGCAGTTTTCAGGTCATTTCCCTGCTTTTCACGGGTAATGTCTACCATTGAAAACAGCAGGAAATGTAGAAAGACTAGTAACTTTTATTTCAAGGGTTTCTTATAAGTTTTTAATCATTTCTGGAAACTCTAATTGCGTACTTTAAGAGTTTTACCACAATTAGACAGTTTTCTTACAAGTATGTAATGGAACCGGCAGGATATTAACTGATTCATCAAAAAGACGCTAGAGAAATTCGGCCTCAATTGTAAACATTAGCAGTATAGTCCTCACTTACAGTCTTTCTACACTAAATTTGAGCTGTATAAACATGAATTCCTAGTATTTGAAAGCAAATTAAAGTGAAAACGCTCGCTGAAGTGGCCGGATTTGTAAATATTATCAGTTTTCTGGTCATATCACTGCTTTTCACGGGTAATGACATTGATTGAAAACAGCAGGAAATGTAGTAAGAATCTACTAACTTTTATCTCAAGGGTTTCTTATAAGTTTTTAATCATTTCTGGAAACTCTAATTGCGTATTTTAAGAGTTTTACCACAATTAGACAGTTTTCTTACAAGTATGTACTGGAACAATGAGGATATTAACTGATTCACCAAAAAGACGCTAGAGAAATTCGGCCTCAGTTGTAAACATTAGACGTATAGTCCTCACTTACAGTCTTTCTACACTAAATTTGAGCTGTATAAACATGAATTCCTAGTATTTGTAAGCAAATTCAAGTGAAAACGCTCTCTAAAGTGGCCGGATTTGTAAATATTATCAGTTTTCAGGTCATTTCCCTGCTCTTCACGAGTAATATCATTGATTGAAAACAGCAGGAAATGTAGTAAGAATCTACTAACTTTTATCTCAAGGGTTTCTTATAAGATTTTAATCATTTCTGGAAACTCTAATTGCGTATTTTAAGAGTTTCACCACAATTAGACAGTTTTCTTACAAGTATGTAATAGAACCGGCAGGATATTAACTGATTCACCAAAAAGACGCTAGAGAAATTCCGCCTCAGTTGTAAACATTAGCAGTATAGTCCTCACTTACAGTCTTTCTACACTAATTGTGAGCTGTATAAACATGAATTCCTAATATGTAAAAGCAAATTCAAGTGAAAACGCTCGCTAAAGTGGCCGGAGTTGTAAATATTACCAGTTTTCTGGTCATTTCACTGCTTTTCACGGGTAATGACATTGATTGAAAACAGCAGGAAATGTAGTAAGAATCTACTTACTTTTATTTCAAGGTTTTCTCATAAATTTTGAATCATTTCTGGAAACTTTAATTCCGTATTTTAAGAGTTTCACCACAATTAGACAGTTTTCTAACAAGTATGTACTGGAACAGTGAGGATATTAACTGATTCACCAAAAAGACGCTAGAGAAATTCGGCCTCAGTTGTAAACATTAGCAGTATAGTCCTCACTTACAGTCTTTCTACACTAAATTTGAGCTGTATAAACATGAATTCCTAGTATTTGTAAGCAAATTCAAGTGAAAACGCTCTCTAAAGCGGCCGAAGTTGTAAATATTAGCAGTTTTCTGGTCATTTCACTGCTTTTCACAGGTAATGACATTGATTGAAAACAGCAGGAAATGTAGTAAGAATCTACTAACTTTTATTTCAAGGGTTTCTTATAAGTTTTTAATCATTTCTGGAAACTCTAATTGCGTATTTTAAGAGTTTTACCACAATTAGACAGTTTTCTTTCAAGTATGTAATAGAACCGGCAGGACACTAACTGATTCACCAAAAAGACGCTAGAGAAATTCCGCCTCAGTTGTAAACATTAGCAGTATAGTCCTCACTTACAGTCTTTCTACACTAATTGTGAGCTGTATAAACATGAATTCCTAATATTTGAAAGCAAATTCGAGTGAAAACGCTCGCTAAAGTGGCCGGAGTTGTAAATATTAGCAGTTTTCAGGTCATTTCCCTGCTTTTCACGGGTAATGTCCGTCATTGAAAACAGCAGGAAATGTAGAAAGACTCTAGTAACTTTTATTTCAAGGGTTTCTTATGAGTTTTTAATCATTTCTGGAAACTCTAATTGCGTACTTTAAGAGTTTTACGACAATTAAACAGTTTTCTAACAAGTATGTAATGGAACCGGCAGGATATTAACTGATTCACCAAAAAGACGCTAGAGAAATTTGGCCTCAGTTGTAAACATAAGCAGTATAGTCCTCACTTACAGTCTTTCTACACTAAATTTGAGCTGTATAAACATGAATTCCTACTATTTGAAAGCAAATTCAAGTGAAAACGCTAGCTAAAGTGGCCGGATTTGTAAATATTATCAGTTTTCTGGTCATTTCCCTCATTCCACGGGTAATGTCATTGATTGAAAAAGGCAGGAAATGTAGAAAGAATCAACTAACTTTTATTTCAAAGGTTTCTTATAAGTTTTTAATCATTTCTGGAAACTTTAATTGCGTATTTTAAGAGTTTCCCCACAATTAGACAGTTTTCTTACAAGTATGTAATGGAACCGACAGGATATTAACTGATTCACCAAAAAGACGCTAGAGAAATTCAGCCTCAGTTGTAAACATTAGCAGTATAGTCCTCACTTACAGTCTTTCTACACTAATTGTGAGCTGTATAAACATGAATTCCTAATATTTGAAAGCAAATTCAAGTGAAAACGCTCGCTAAAGTGGCCGGAGTTGTAAATATTAGCAGTTTTCAGGTCATTTCCCTGCTTTTCACGGGTAATGTCCACCATTGAAAACAGCAGGAAATGTAGAAAGACTAGTAACTTTTATTTCAAGGGTTTCTTATAAGTTTTTAATCATTTCTGGAAACTCTAATTGCGTACTTTAAGAGTTTTACCACAATTAGAGAGTTTTCTTACAAGTATGTAATAGAACCGGCAGGACACTAACTGAATCACCAAAAAGACACTAGAGAAATTCCGCCTCAGTTGTAAACATTAGCAGTATAGTCCTCACTTACAGTCTTTCTACACTAATTGTGAGCTGTGTATACATGAATTCCTAATATTTGAAAGCAAATTCAAGTGAAACCGCTCGCTAAAGTGGCCGGAGTTGTAAATATTAGCAGTTTTCTGGTCATTTCACTGCTTTTCACGGGTAATGACATTGATTGAAAACAGCAGGAAATGTAGTAAGAATCTACTAACTTTTATTTCAAGGGTTTCTTATAAGTTTTTAATCATTTCTGGAAACTCTAATTGCGTATTTTAAGAGTTTTACCACAATTAGAGAGTTTTCTTACAAGTATGTAATAGAACCGGCAGGACACTAACTGAATCACCAAAAAGACACTAGAGAAATTCCGCCTCAGTTGTAAACATTAGCAGTATAGTCCTCACTTACAGTCTTTCTACACTAATTGTGAGCTGTATAAACCTGAATTCCTAATATTTGAAAGCAAATTCGAGTGAAAACGCTCGCTAAAGTGGCCGGAGTTGTAAATATTAGCAGTTTTCAGGTCATTTCCCTGTTTTCACGGGTAATGTCCACCATTGAAAACAGCAGGAAATGTAGAAAGACTAGTAACTTTTATTTCAAGGGTTTCTTATAAGTTTTTAATCATTTCTGGAAACTCTAATTGCGTACTTTAAGAGTTTTACCACAATTAGACAGTTTTCTTACAAGTATGTAATGGAACCGGCAGGATATTAACTGATTCATCAAAAAGACGCTAGAGAAATTCGGCCTCAATTGTAAACATTAGCAGTATAGTCCTCACTTACAGTCTTTCTACACTAAATTTGAGCTGTATAAACATGAATTCCTAGTATTTGAAAGCAAATTAAAGTGAAAACGCTCGCTGAAGTGGCCGGATTTGTAAATATTATCAGTTTTCTGGTCATATCACTGCTTTTCACGGGTAATGACATTGATTGAAAACAGCAGGAAATGTAGTAAGAATCTACTAACTTTTATCTCAAGGGTTTCTTATAAGTTTTTAATCATTTCTGGAAACTCTAATTGCGTATTTTAAGAGTTTTACCACAATTAGACAGTTTTCTTACAAGTATGTAATAGAACCGGCAGGATATTAACTGATTCACCAAAAAGACGCTAGAGAAATTTGCCTCAGTTGTAAACATTAGCAGTATAGTCCTCACTTACAGTCTTTCTACACTAATTGTGAGCTGTATAAACATGAATTCCTAATATTTGAAAGCATATTCGAGTGAAAACGCTCGCTAAAGTGGCCGGAGTTGTAAATATTAGCAGTTTTCTGGTCATTTCCCTGCTTTTCACGGGTAATGTCCGTCATTGAAAACAGCAGGAAATGTAGAAAGACTCTAGTAACTTTTATTTCAAGGGTTTCTTATAAGTTTTTAATCATTTCTGGAAACTCTAATTGCGTACTTTAAGAGTTTTACGACAATTAAACAGTTTTCTAACAAGTATGTAATGGAACCGGCAGGATATTAACTGATTCACCAAAAAGACGCTACAGAAATTCGGCCTCAGTTGTAAACATAAGCAGTATAGTCCTCACTTACAGTCTTTCTACACTAAATTTGAGCTGTATAAACATGAATTCCTAGTATTTGAAAGCAAATTCAAGTGAAAACGCTAGCTAAAGTGGCCGGATTTGTAAATATTATCAGTTTTCTGGTCATTTCCCTGCATTCCACGGGTAATGTCATTGATTGAAAAAGGCAGGAAATGTAGAAAGAATCAACTAACTTTTATTTCAAAGGTTTCTTATAAGTTTTTAATCATTTCTGGAAACTCTAATTGCGTATTTTAAGTGTTTTACCACAATTAGACAGTTTTCTTACAAGTATGTAATAGAACCGACAGGATATTAACTGATTCACCAAAAAGACGCTAGAGAAATTCGGCCTCAGTTGTAAACATTAGCAGTATAGTCCTCACTTACAGTCTTTCTACACTAATTGTGAGCTGTATAAACCTAAATTCCTAATATTTGAAAGCAAATTCGAGTGAAAACGCTCGCTAAAGTGGCCGGAGTTGTAAATATTAGCAGTTTTCAGGTCATTTCCCTGCTTTTCACGGGTAATGTCCACCATTGAAAACAGCAGGAAATGTAGAAAGACTAGTAACTTTTATTTCAAGGGTTTCTTATAAGTTTTTAATCATTTCTGGAAACTCTAATTGCGTACTTTAAGAGTTTTACCACAATTAGACAGTTTTCTTACAAGTATGTAATGGAACCGGCAGGATATTAACTGATTCATCAAAAAGACGCTAGAGAAATTCGGCCTCAATTGTAAACATTAGCAGTATAGTCCTCACTTACAGTCTTTCTACACTAAATTTGAGCTGTATAAACATGAATTCCTAGTATTTGAAAGCAAATTAAAGTGAAAACGCTCGCTGAATGGCCGGATTTGTAAATATTATCAGTTTTCTGGTCATATCACTGCTTTTCACGGGTAATGACATTGATTGAAAACAGCAGGAAATGTAGTACGAATCTACTAACTTTTATCTCAAGGGTTTCTTATAAGTTTTTAATCATTTCTGGAAACTCTAATTGCGTATTTTAAGAGTTTTACCACAATTAGACAGTTTTCTTACAAGTATGTACTGGAACAATGAGGATATTAAATGATTCAACAAAAAGACGCTAGAGAAATTCGGCCTCAGTTGTAAACATTAGCAGTATAGTCCTCACTTACAGACTTTCTACACTAAACTTGAGCTGTATAAACATGTATTCCTAGTATTTGTAAGCAAATTCAAGTGAAAACGCTCTCTAAAGCGGCCGGAGTTGTAAATATTATCAGTTTTCAGGTCATTTCCCTGCTCTTCACGGGTAATATCATTGATTGAAAACAGCAGGAAATGTAGTAAGAATCTACTAACTTTTATCTCAAGGGTTTCTTATAAGTTTTTAATCATTTCTGGAAACTCTAATTGCGTATTTTAAGAGTTTCACCACAATTAGACAGTTTTCTTACAAGTATGTAATAGAACCGGCAGGATATTAACTGATTCACCAAAAAGACGCTAGAGAAATTCCGCCTCAGTTGTAAACATTAGCAGTATAGTCCTCACTTACAGTCTTTCTACACTAATTGTGAGCTGTATAAACATGAATTCCTAATATTTGAAAGCAAATTCAAGTGAAAACGCTCGCTAAAGTGGCCGGAGTTGTAAATATTAGCAGTTTTCTGGTCATTTCACTGCTTTTCACGGGTAATTACATTGATTGAAAACAGCAGGAAATGTAGTAAGAATCTACTAACTTTTATCTCAAGGGTTTCTTATAAGTTTTTAATCATTTCTGGAAACTCTAATTGCGTATTTTAAGAGTGTTACCACAATTAGACAGTTTTCTTACAAGTATGTAATAGAACCGGCAGGATATTAACTGATTCACCAAAAAGACGCTAGAGAAATTCGGCCTCAGTTGTAAACATTAGCAGTATAGTCCTCACTTACAGTCTTTCTACACTAATTGTGAACTGTATAAACATGAATTCCTAATATGTAAAAGCAAATTCAAGTGAAAACGCTCGCTAAAGTGGCCGGAGTTGTAAATATTACCAGTTTTCTGGTCATTTCACTGCTTTTCACGGGTAATGACATTGATTGAAAACAGCAGGAAATGTAGTAAGAATCTACTAACTTTTTTTTCAAGGGTTTCTTATAAGTTTTTAATCATTTCTGGAAACTCTAATTGCGTATTTTAAGAGTTTTACCACAATTAGACAGTTTTCTTACAAGTATGTAATGGAACCGGCAGGATATTAACTGATTCATCAAAAAGACGCTAGAGATATTCGGCCTCAATTGTAAACATTACCAGTATAGTCCTCACTTACAGTCTTTCTACACTAATTGTGAGCTGTGTATACATGAATTCCTAATATTTGAAAGCAAATTCAAGTGAAAACGCTCGCTAAAGTGGCCGGAGTTGTAAATATTAGCAGTTTTCTGGTCATTTCACTGCTTTTCACGGGTAATGACATTGATTGAAAACAGCAGGAAATGTAGTAAGAATCTACTAACTTTTATTTCAAGGGTTTCTTATAAGTTTTTAATCATTTCTGGAAACTCTAATTGCGTATTTTAAGAGTTTTACCACAATTAGACAGTTTTCTTACAAGTATGTAATAGAACCGGCAGGACACTAACTGATTCACCAAAAAGACGCTAGAGAAATTCCGCCTCAGTTGTAAACATTAGCAGTATAGTCCTCACTTACAGTCTTTCTACACTAATTGTGAGCTGTATAAACCTGAATTCCTAATATTTGAAAGCAAATTCGAGTGAAAACGCTCGCTAAAGTGGCCGGAGTTGTAAATATTAGCAGTTTTCAGGTCATTTCCCTGCTTTTCACGGGTAATGTCCACCATTGAAAACAGCAGGAAATGTAGAAAGACTAGTAACTTTTATTTCAAGGGTTTCTTATAAGTTTTTAATCATTTCTGGAAACTCTAATTGCGTACTTTAAGAGTTTTACCACAATTAGACAGTTTTCTTACAAGTATGTAATGGAACCGGCAGGATATTAACTGATTCATCAAAAAGACGCTAGAGAAATTCGGCCTCAATTGTAAACATTAGCAGTATAGTCCTCACTTACAGTCTTTCTACACTAAATTTGAGCTGTATAAACATGAATTCCTAGTATTTGAAAGCAAATTAAAGTGAAAACGCTCGCTGAAGTGGCCGGATTTGTAAATATTCTCAGTTTTCTGTTCATATCACTGCTTTTCACGGGTAATGACATTGATTGAAAACAGCAGGAAATGTAGTAAGAATCTACTAACTTTTATCTCAAGGGTTTCTTATAAGTTTTTAATCATTTCTGGAAACTCTAATTGCGTATTTTAAGAGTTTTACCACAATTAGACAGTTTTCTTACAAGTATGTAATAGAACCGGCAGGATATTAACTGATTCACCAAAAAGACGCTAGAGAAATTCCGCCTCAGTTGTAAACATTAGCAGTATAGTCCTCACTTACAGTCTTTCTACACTAATTGTGAGCTGTATAAACATGAATTCCTAATATTTGAAAGCAAATTCGAGTGAAAACACTCGCTAAAGTGGCCGGAGTTGTAAATATTAGCAGTTTTCAGGTCATTTCCCTGCTTTTCACGGGTAATGTCCGTCATTGAAAACAGCAGGAAATGTAGAAAGACTCTAGTAACTTTTATTTCAAGGGTTTCTTATAAGTTTTTAATCATTTCTGGAAACTCTAATTGCGTACTTTAAGAGTTTTACGACAATTAAACAGTTTTCTAACAAGTATGTAATGGAACCGGCAGGATATTAACTGATTCACCAGAAAGACGCTAGAGAAATTCGGCCTCAGTTGTAAACATAAGCAGTATAGTCCTCACTTACAGTCTTTCTACACTAAATTTGAGCTGTATGAAAATGAATTCCTAGTATTTGAAAGCAAATTCAAGTGAAAACGCTAGCTAAAGTGGCCGGATTTGTAAATATTATCAGTTTTCTGGTCATTTCCCTGCATTCCACGGGTAATGTCATTGATTGAAAAAGGCAGGAAATGTAGAAAGAATCAACTAACTTTTATTTCAAAGGTTTCTTATAAGTTTTTAATCATTTCTGGAAACTTTAATTGCGTATTTTAAGAGTTTCACCACAATTAGACAGTTTTCTTACAAGTATGTACTGGAACAATGAGGATATTAACTGATTCACCAAAAAGACGCTAGAGAAATTCGGCCTCAGTTGCAAACATTAGCAGTATAGTCCTCACTTACAGTCTCTCTACACTAAATTTGAGCTGTATAAACATGAATTCCTAGTATTTGAAAGCAAATTAAAGTGAAAACGCTCTCTAAAGCGGCCGGAGTTGTAAATACTATCAGTTTTCAGGTCATTTCCCTGCTCTTCACGGGTAATGTCATTGATTGAAAACAGCAGGAAATGTAGTAAGAATCTACTAACTTTTATCTCAAGGGTTTCTTATAAGTTTTTAATCATTTCTGGAAACTCTAATTGCGTATTTTAAGAGTTTTACCACAATTAGACAGTTTTCTTACAAGTATGTAATGGAACCGGCAGGATATTAACTGATTCATCAAAAAGACGCTAGAGAAATTCGGCCTCAATTGTAAACATTAGCAGTATATTCCTCACTTAAAGTCTTTCTACACTAATTGTGAGCTGTATAAACATGAATTTCTAATATTTGAAAGCAAATTCAAGTCAAAACGCTCGCTAAAGTGGCCGGAGTTGTAAATATTAGCAGTTTTCTGGTCATTTCCCTGCTTTCCACGGGTAATGTCATTGATTGAAAAGGGCAGGAAATGTAGTAAGAATTTACTTACTTTTATTTCAAGGGTTTCTTATAAGTTTTTAATCATTTCTGGAAACTCTAATTGCGTACTTTAAGAGTTTTATGACAATTAAACAGTTTTCTTACAAGTATGTAATGGAACCGGGAGGATATTAACTGATTCATCAAAAAGACGCTCGAGAAATTCGGCCTCAGTTGTAAACATTAGCAGTATAGTCCTCACTTACAGTCTTTCTACACTAATTGTGAGCTGTATAAACCTAAATTCCTAATATTTAAAAGCAAATTCGAGTGAAAACGCTCGCTAAAGTGGCCGGAGTTGTAAATATTAGCAGTTTTCAGGTCATTTCCCTGCTTTTCACGGGTAATGTCCACCATTGAAAACAGCAGGAAATGTAGAAAGACTAGTAACTTTTATTTCAAGGGTTTCTTATAAGTTTTTAATCATTTCTGGAAACTCTAATTGCGTACTTTAAGAGTTTTACCACAATTAGACAGTTTTCTTACAAGTATGTAATGGAACCGGCAGGATATTAACTGATTCATCAAAAAGACGCTAGAGAAATTCGGCCTCAATTGTAAACATTAGCAGTATAGTCCTCACTTACAGTCTTTCTACACTAAATTTGAGCTGTATAAACATGAATTCCTAGTATTTGAAAGCAAATTAAAGTGAAAACGCTCGTTGAAGTGGCCGGATTTGTAAATATTATCAGTTTTCTGGTCATATCACTGCTTTTCACGGGTAATGACATTGATTGAAAACAGCAGGAAATGTAGTAAGAATCTACTAACTTTTATCTCAAGGGTTTCTTATAAGTTTTTAATCATTTCTGGAAACTCTAATTGCGTATTTTAAGAGTTTCACCACAATTAGACAGTTTTCTTACAAGTATGTACTGGAACAATGAGGATATTAACTGATTCACCAAAAAGACGCTAGAGAAATTCGGCCTCAGTTGTAAACATTAGACGTATAGTCCTCACTTACAGTCTTTCTACACTAAATTTGAGCTGTATAAACATGAATTCCTAGTATTTGTAAGCAAATTCAAGTGAAAACGCTCTCTAAAGCGGCCGGAGTTGTAAATATTATCAGTTTTCAGGTCATTTCCCTGCTCTTCACGGGTAATATCATTGATTGAAAACAGCAGGAAATGTAGTAAGAATCTACTAACTTTTATCTCAAGGGTTTCTTACAAGTTTTTAATCATTTCTGGAAACTCTAATTGCGTATTTTAAGAGTTTCACCACAATTAGACAGTTTTCTTACAAGTATGTAATAGAACCGGCAGGATATTAACTGATTCACCAAAAAGACGCTAGAGAAATTCGGCCTCAGTTGTAAACATTAGCAGTATAGTCCTCACTTACAGTCTTTCTACACTAAATTTGAGCTGTATAAACATGAATTCCTAGTATTTGTAAGCAAATTCAAGTGAAAACGCTCTCTAAAGCGGCCGAAGTTGTAAATATTAGCAGTTTTCTGGTCATTTCACTGCTTTTCACAGGTAATGACATTGATTGAAAACAGCAGGAAATGTAGTAAGAATCTACTAACTTTTATTTCAAGGGTTTCTTATAAGTTTTTAATCATTTCTGGAAACTCTAATTGCGTATTTTAAGAGTTTTACCACAATTAGACAGTTTTCTTACAAGTATGTAATAGAACCGGCAGGACACTAACTGATTCACCAAAAAGACGCTAGAGAAATTCGGCCTCAGTTGTAAACATTAGCAGTATAGTCCTCACTTACAGTCTTTCTACACTAATTGTGAGCTGTATAAACCTGAATTCCTAATATTTGAAAGCAAATTCGAGTGAAAACGCTCGCTAAAGTGGCCGGAGTTGTAAATATTAGCAGTTTTCAGGTCATTTCCCTGCTTTTCACGGGCAATGTCCGTCATTGAAAACAGCAGGAAATGTAGAAAGACTCTAGTAACTTTTATTTCAAGGGTTTCTTATAAGTTTTTAATCATTTCTGGAAACTCTAATTGCGTACTTTAAGAGTTTTACGACAATTAAACAGTTTTCTAACAAGTATGTGATGGAACCGGCAGGATATTAACTGATTCACCAAAAAGACGCTAGAGAAATTTGGCCTCAGTTGTAAACATAAGCAGTATAGTCCTCACTTACAGTCTTTCTACACTAAATTTGAGCTGTATGAACATGAATTCCTAGTATTTGAAAGCAAATTCAAGTGAAAACGCTAGCTAAAGTGGCCGGATTTGTAAATATTATCAGTTTTCTGGTCATTTCCCTGCATTCCACGGGTAATGTCATTGATTGGAAAAGGCAGGAAATGTAGAAAGAATCAACTAACTTTTATTTCAAAGGTTTCTTATAAGTTTTTAATCATTTCTGGAAACTTTAATTGCGTATTTTAAGAGTTTTACCACAATTAGACAGTTTTCTTACAAGTATGTAATGGAACCGACAGGATATTAACTGATTCACCAAAAAGACGCTAGAGAAATTCGGCCTCAGTTGTAAACATTAGCAGTATAGTCCTCACTTACAGTCTTTCTACACTAATTGTGAGCTGTATAAACATGAATTCCTAATATTTGAAAGCAAATTCAAGTGAAAACGCTCGCTAAAGTGGCCGGAGTTGTAAATATTAGCAGTTTTCAGGTCATTTCCCTGCTTTTCACGAGTAATGTCCACCATTGAAAACAGCAGGAAATGTAGAAAGACTAGTAACTTTTATTTCAAGGGTTTCTTATAAGTTTTTAATCATTTCTGGAAACTCTAATTGCGTACTTTAAGAGTTTTACCACAATTAGACAGTTTTCTTACAAGTATGTAATGGAACCGGCAGGACATTAACTGATTCATCAAAAAGACGCTAGAGAAATTCGGCCTCAATTGTAAACATTAGCAGTATAGTCCTCACTTACAGTCTTTCTACACTAAATTTGAGCTGTATAAACATGAATTCCTAGTATTTGAAAGCAAATTAAAATGAAAACGCTCGCTGAAGTGGCCGGATTTGTAAATATTATCAGTTTTCTGGTCATATCACTGCTTTTCACGGGTAATGACATTGATTGAAAACAGCAGGAAATGTAGTAAGAATCTACTAACTTTTATCTCAAGGGTTTCTTATAAGTTTTTAATCATTTCTGGAAACTCTAATTGCGTATTTTAAGAGTTTTACCACAATTAGACAGTTTTCTTACAAGTATGTAATAGAACCGGCAGGATATTAACTGATTCACCAAAAAGACGCTAGAGAAATTCGGCCTCAGTTGTAAACATTAGCAGTATAGTCCTCACTTACAGTCTTTCTACACTAATTGTGAGCTGTATAAACATGAATTCCTAATATTTGAAAGCAAATTCAAGTGAAAACGCTCGCTAAAGTGGCCGGAGTTGTAAATATTAGCAGATTTCTGGTCATTTCACTGCTTTTCACGGGTAATGACATTGATTGAAAACAGCAGGAAATGTAGTAAGAATCTACTAACTTTTATCTCAAGGGTTTCTTATAAGTTTTTAATCATTTCTGGAAACTCTAATTGCGTATTTTAAGAGTTTCACCACAATTAGACAGTTTTCTTACAAGTATGTACTGGAACAATGAGGATATTAACTGATTCACCAAAAAGACGCTAGAGAAATTCGGCCTCAGTTGTAAACATTAGCAGTATAGTCCTCACTTACAGTCTCTCTACACTAAATTTGAGCTGTATAAACATGAATTCCTAGTATTTGTAAGCAAATTCAAGTGAAAACGCTCTCTAAAGCGGCCGGAGTTTTAAATACTATCAGTTTTCAGGTCATTTCCCTGCTCTTCACGGGTAATGTCATTGATTGAAAACAGCAGGAAATGTAGTAAGAATCTACTAACTTTTATTGCAAGGGTTTCTTATAAGTTTTTAATCATTTCTGGAAACTCTAATTGCGTATTTTAAAAGTTTTACCACAATTAGACAGTTTTCTTACAAGTATGTAATGGAACCGGCAGGATATTAACTGATTCATCAAAAAGACGCTAGAGAAATTCGGCCTCAATTGTAAACATTAGCAGTATATTCCTCACTTAAAGTCTTTCTACACTAATTGTGAGCTGTATAAACATGAATTTCTAATATTTGAAAGCAAATTCAAGTCAAAACGCTCGCTAAAGTGGCCGGAGTTGTAAATATTAGCAGTTTTCTGTTCATTTCCCTGCTTTCCACGGGTAATGTCAGTGATTGAAAAGGGCAGGAAATGTAGTAAGAATTTACTTACTTTTATTTCAAGGGTTTCTTATAAGTTTTTAATCATTTCTGGAAACTCTAATTGCGTACTTTAAGAGTTTTATGACAATTAAACAGTTTTCTTACAAGTATGTAATGGAACCGGCAGGATATTAACTGATTCACCAAAAAGACGCTCGAGAAATTCGGCCTCAGTTGTAAACATTAGCAGTATAGTCCTCACTTACAGTCTTTCTACACTAATTGTGAGCTGTATAAACCTAAATTCCTAATATTTGAAAGCAAATTCGAGTGAAAACGCTCGCTAAAGTGGCCGGAGTTGTAAATATTAGCAGTTTTCAGGTCATTTCCCTGCTTTTCACGGGTAATGTCCACCATTGAAAACAGCAGGAAATGTAGAAAGACTAGTAACTTTTATTTCAAGGGTTTCTTATAAGTTTTTAATCATTTCTGGAAACTCTAATTGCGTATTTTAAGAGTTTCACCACAATTAGACAGTTTTCTTACAAGTATGTACTGGAACAATGAGGATATTAAATGATTCAACAAAAAGACGCTAGAGAAATTCGGCCTCAGTTGTAAACATTAGCAGTATAGTCCTCACTTACAGACTTTCTACACTAAACTTGAGCTGTATAAACATGTATTCCTAGTATTTGTAAGCAAATTCAAGTGAAAACGCTCTCTAAAGCGGCCGGAGTTGTAAATATTATCAGTTTTCAGGTCATTTCCCTGCTCTTCACGGGTAATATCATTGATTGAAAACAGCAGGAAATGTAGTAAGAATCTACTAACTTTTATCTCAAGGGTTTCTTATAAGTTTTTAATCATTTCTGGAAACTCTAATTGCGTATTTTAAGAGTTTCACCACAATTAGACAGTTTTCTTACAAGTATGTAATAGAACCGGCAGGACACTAACTGATTCACCAAAAAGACGCTAGAGAAATTCGGCCTCAGTTGTAAACATTAGCAGTATAGTCCTCACTTACAGTCTTTCTACACTAATTGTGAGCTGTATAAACATGAATTCCTAATATTTGAAAGCAAATTCAAGTGAAAACGCTCGCTAAAGTGGCCGGAGTTGTAAATATTAGCAGTTTTCTGGTCATTTCACTGCTTTTCACGGGTAATTACATTGATTGAAAACAGCAGGAAATGTAGTAAGAATCTACTAACTTTTATCTCAAGGGTTTCTTATAAGTTTTTAATCATTTCTGGAAACTCTAATTGCGTATTTTAAGAGTGTTACCACAATTAGACAGTTTTCTTACAAGTATGTAATAGAACCGGCAGGATATTAACAGATTCACCAAAAAGACGCTAGAGAAATTCGGCCTCAGTTGTAAACATTAGCAGTATAGTCCTCACTTACAGTCTTTCTACACTAATTGTGAGCTGTATAAACATGAATTCCTAATATGTAAAAGCAAATTCAAGTGAAAACGCTCGCTAAAGTGGCCGGAGTTGTAAATATTAGCAGTTTTCTGGTCATTTCACTACTTTTCACGGGTAATGACATTGATTGAAAACAGCAGGAAATGTAGTAAGAATCTACTAACTTTTATTTCAAGGGTTTCTTATAAGTTTTTAATCATTTCTGGAAACTCTAATTGCGTATTTTAAGAGTTTTACCACAATTAGACAGTTTTCTTACAAGTATGTAATAGAACCGGCAGGATATTAACTGATTCACCAAAAAGACGCTAGAGAAATTCGGCCTCAGTTGTAAACATTAGCAGTATAGTCCTCACTTACAGTCTTTCTACACTAATTGTGAGCTGTATAAACATGAATTCCTAATATTTGAAAGCAAATTCAAGTGAAAACGCTCGCTAAAGTGGCCGGAGTTGTAAATATTAGCAGATTTCTGGTCATTTCACTGCTTTTCACGGGTAATGACATTGATTGAAAACAGCAGGAAATGTAGTAAGAATCTACTAACTTTTATCTCAAGGGTTTCTTATAAGTTTTTAATCATTTCTGGAAACTCTAATTGCGTATTTTAAGAGTTTCACCACAATTAGACAGTTTTCTTACAAGTATGTACTGGAACAATGAGGATATTAACTGATTCACCAAAAAGACGCTAGAGAAATTCGGCCTCAGTTGTAAACATTAGCAGTATAGTCCTCACTTACAGTCTCTCTACACTAAATTTGAGCTGTATAAACATGAATTCCTAGTATTTGTAAGCAAATTCAAGTGAAAACGCTCTCTAAAGCGGCCGGAGTTTTAAATACTATCAGTTTTCAGGTCATTTCCCTGCTCTTCACGGGTAATGTCATTGATTGAAAACAGCAGGAAATGTAGTAAGAATCTACTAACTTTTATTGCAAGGGTTTCTTATAAGTTTTTAATCATTTCTGGAAACTCTAATTGCGTATTTTAAAAGTTTTACCACAATTAGACAGTTTTCTTACAAGTATGTAATGGAACCGGCAGGATATTAACTGATTCATCAAAAAGACGCTAGAGAAATTCGGCCTCAATTGTAAACATTAGCAGTATATTCCTCACTTAAAGTCTTTCTACACTAATTGTGAGCTGTATAAACATGAATTTCTAATATTTGAAAGCAAATTCAAGTCAAAACGCTCGCTAAAGTGGCCGGAGTTGTAAATATTAGCAGTTTTCTGTTCATTTCCCTGCTTTCCACGGGTAATGTCAGTGATTGAAAAGGGCAGGAAATGTAGTAAGAATTTACTTACTTTTATTTCAAGGGTTTCTTATAAGTTTTTAATCATTTCTGGAAACTCTAATTGCGTACTTTAAGAGTTTTATGACAATTAAACAGTTTTCTTACAAGTATGTAATGGAACCGGCAGGATATTAACTGATTCACCAAAAAGACGCTCGAGAAATTCGGCCTCAGTTGTAAACATTAGCAGTATAGTCCTCACTTACAGTCTTTCTACACTAATTGTGAGCTGTATAAACCTAAATTCCTAATATTTGAAAGCAAATTCGAGTGAAAACGCTCGCTAAAGTGGCCGGAGTTGTAAATATTAGCAGTTTTCAGGTCATTTCCCTGCTTTTCACGGGTAATGTCCACCATTGAAAACAGCAGGAAATGTAGAAAGACTAGTAACTTTTATTTCAAGGGTTTCTTATAAGTTTTTAATCATTTCTGGAAACTCTAATTGCGTATTTTAAGAGTTTCACCACAATTAGACAGTTTTCTTACAAGTATGTACTGGAACAATGAGGATATTAAATGATTCAACAAAAAGACGCTAGAGAAATTCGGCCTCAGTTGTAAACATTAGCAGTATAGTCCTCACTTACAGACTTTCTACACTAAACTTGAGCTGTATAAACATGTATTCCTAGTATTTGTAAGCAAATTCAAGTGAAAACGCTCTCTAAAGCGGCCGGAGTTGTAAATATTATCAGTTTTCAGGTCATTTCCCTGCTCTTCACGGGTAATATCATTGATTGAAAACAGCAGGAAATGTAGTAAGAATCTACTAACTTTTATCTCAAGGGTTTCTTATAAGTTTTTAATCATTTCTGGAAACTCTAATTGCGTATTTTAAGAGTTTCACCACAATTAGACAGTTTTCTTACAAGTATGTAATAGAACCGGCAGGACACTAACTGATTCACCAAAAAGACGCTAGAGAAATTCGGCCTCAGTTGTAAACATTAGCAGTATAGTCCTCACTTACAGTCTTTCTACACTAATTGTGAGCTGTATAAACATGAATTCCTAATATTTGAAAGCAAATTCAAGTGAAAACGCTCGCTAAAGTGGCCGGAGTTGTAAATATTAGCAGTTTTCTGGTCATTTCACTGCTTTTCACGGGTAATTACATTGATTGAAAACAGCAGGAAATGTAGTAAGAATCTACTAACTTTTATCTCAAGGGTTTCTTATAAGTTTTTAATCATTTCTGGAAACTCTAATTGCGTATTTTAAGAGTGTTACCACAATTAGACAGTTTTCTTACAAGTATGTAATAGAACCGGCAGGATATTAACAGATTCACCAAAAAGACGCTAGAGAAATTCGGCCTCAGTTGTAAACATTAGCAGTATAGTCCTCACTTACAGTCTTTCTACACTAATTGTGAGCTGTATAAACATGAATTCCTAATATGTAAAAGCAAATTCAAGTGAAAACGCTCGCTAAAGTGGCCGGAGTTGTAAATATTAGCAGTTTTCTGGTCATTTCACTACTTTTCACGGGTAATGACATTGATTGAAAACAGCAGGAAATGTAGTAAGAATCTACTAACTTTTATTTCAAGGGTTTCTTATAAGTTTTTAATCATTTCTGGAAACTCTAATTGCGTATTTTAAGAGTTTTACCACAATTAGACAGTTTTCTTACAAGTATGTAATGGAACCGGCAGGATATTAACTGATTCATCAAAAAGACGCTAGAGATATTCGGCCTCAATTGTAAAGATTACCAGTATAGTCCTCACTTACAGTCTTTCTACACTAATTGTGAGCTGTGTATACATGAATTCCTAATATTTGAAAGCAAATTCAAGTGAAAACACTCGCTAAAGTGGCCGGAGTTGTAAATATTAGCCGTTTTCAGGTCATTTCCTTGCTTTTCACGGGTAATGACATTGATTGAAAACAGCAGGAAATGTAGTAAGAATCTACTAACTTTTATTTCAAGGGTTTCTTATAAGTTTTTAATCATTTCTGGAAACTCTAATTGCGTATTTTAAGAGTTTTACCACAATTAGACAGTTTTCTTACAAGTATGTAATAGAACCGGCAGGACACTAACTGATTCACCAAAAAGACGCTAGAGAAATTCCGCCTCAGTTGTAAACATTAGCAGTATAGTCCTCACTTACAGTCTTTCTACACTAATTGTGAGCTGTATAAACCTGAATTCCTAATATTTGAAAGCAAATTCGAGTGAAAACGCTCGCTAAAGTGGCCGGAGTTGTAAATATTAGCAGTTTTCAGGTCATTTCCCTGCTTTTCACGGGTAATGTCCACCATTGAAAACAGCAGGAAATGTAGAAAGACTAGTAACTTTTATTTCAAGGGTTTCTTATAAGTTTTTAATCATTTCTGGAAACTCTAATTGCGTACTTTAAGAGTTTTACCACAATTAGACAGTTTTCTTACAAGTATGTAATAGAACCGGCAGGATATTAACTGATTCATCAAAAAGACGCTAGAGAAATTCGGCCTCAATTGTAAACATTAGCAGTATAGTCCTCACTTACAGTCTTTCTACACTAAATTTGAGCTGTATAAACATGAATTCCTAGTATTTGAAAGCAAATTAAAGTGAAAACGCTCGCTGAAGTGGCCGGATTTGTAAATATTATCAGTTTTCTGTTCATATCACTGCTTTTCACGGGTAATGACATTGATTGAAAACAGCAGGAAATGTAGTAAGAATCTACTAACTTTTATCTCAAGGGTTTCTTATAAGTTTTTAATCATTTCTGGAAACTCTAATTGCGTATTTTAAGAGTTTCACCACAATTAGACAGTTTTCTTACAAGTATGTACTGGAACAATGAGGATATTAACTGATTCACCAAAAAGACGCTAGAGAAATTCGGCCTCAGTTGTAAACATTAGACGTATAGTCCTCACTTACAGTCTCTCTACACTAAATTTGAGCTGTATAAACATGAATTCCTAGTATTTGTAAGCAAATTCAAGTGAAAACGCTCTCTAAAGCGGCCGGAGTTGTAAATACTATCAGTTTTCAGGTCATTTCCCTGCTTTTCACGGGTAATGTCATTGATTGAAAACAGCAGGAAATGTAGTAAGAATCTACTAACTTTTATTGCAAGGGTTTCTTATAAGTTTTTAATCATTTCTGGAAACTCTAATTGCGTATTTTAAGAGTTTTACCACAATTAGACAGTTTTCTTACAAGTATGTAATAGAACCGGCAGGACACTAACTGATTCACCAAAAAGACGCTAGAGAAATTCCGCCTCAGTTGTAAACATTAGCAGTATAGTCCTCACTTACAGTCTTTCTACACTAATTGTGAGCTGTATAAACCTGAATTCCTAATATTTGAAAGCAAATTCGAGTGAAAACGCTCGCTAAAGTGGCCGGAGTTGTAAATATTAGCAGTTTTCAGGTCATTTCCCTGCTTTTCACGGGTAATGTCCACCATTGAAAACAGCAGGAAATGTAGAAAGACTAGTAACTTTTATTTCAAGGGTTTCTTATAAGTTTTTAATCATTTCTGGAAACTCTAATTGCGTACTTTAAGAGTTTTACCACAATTAGACAGTTTTCTTACAAGTATGTAATGGAACCGGCAGGATATTAACTGATTCATCAAAAAGACGCTAGAGAAATTCGGCCTCAATTGTAAACATTAGCAGTATAGTCCTCACTTACAGTCTTTCTACACTAAATTTGAGCTGTATAAACATGAATTCCTAGTATTTGAAAGCAAATTAAAGTGAAAACGCTCGCTGAAGTGGCCGGATTTGTAAATATTATCAGTTTTCTGTTCATATCACTGCTTTTCACGGGTAATGACATTGATTGAAAACAGCAGGAAATGTAGTAAGAATCTACTAACTTTTATCTCAAGGGTTTCTTATAAGTTTTTAATCATTTCTGGAAACTCTAATTGCGTATTTTAAGAGTTTCACCACAATTAGACAGTTTTCTTACAAGTATGTACTGGAACTATGAGGATATTAACTGATTCACCAAAAAGACGCTAGAGAAATTCGGCCTCAGTTGTAAACATTAGACGTATAGTCCTCACTTACAGTCTCTCTACACTAAATTTGAGCTGTATAAACATGAATTCCTAGTATTTGTAAGCAAATTCAAGTGAAAACGCTCTCTAAAGCGGCCGGAGTTGTAAATACTATCAGTTTTCAGGTCATTTCCCTGCTTTTCACGGGTAATGTCATTGATTGAAAACAGCAGGAAATGTAGTAAGAATCTACTAACTTTTATTGCAAGGGTTTCTTATAAGTTTTTAATCATTTCTGTAAACTCTAATTGCGTATTTTAAGAGTTTTACCACAATTAGACAGTTTTCTTACAAGTATGTAATGGAACCGGCAGGATATTAACTGATTCATCAAAAAGACGCTTGAGAAATTCGGCCTCAATTGTAAACATTAGCAGTATATTCCTCACTTAAAGTCTTTCTACACTAATTGTGAGCTGTATAAACATGAATTTCTAATATTTGAAAGCAAATTCAAGTCAAAACGCTCGCTAAAGTGGCCGGAGTTGTAAATATTAGCAGTTTTCTGGTCATTTCCCTGCTTTCCACGGGTAATGTCATTGATTGAAAAGGGCAGGAAATGTAGTAAGAATTTATTTACTTTTATTTCAAGGGTTTCTTATAAGTTTTTAATCATTTCTGGAAACTCTAATTGCGTACTTTAAGAGTTTTATGACAATTAAACAGTTTTCTTACAAGTATGTAATGGAACCGGCAGGATATTAACTGATTCATCAAAAAGACGCTCGAGAAATTCGGCCTCAGTTGTAAACATTAGCAGTATAGTCCTCACTTACAGTCTTTCTACACTAATTGTGAGCTGTATAAACCTAAATTCCTAATATTTGAAAGCAAATTCGAGTGATACGCTCGCTAAAGTGGCCGGAGTTGTAAATATTAGCAGTTTTCAGGTCATTTCCCTGCTTTTCACGGGTAATGTCCACCATTGAAAACAGCAGGAAATGTAGAAAGACTAGTAACTTTTATTTCAAGGGTTTCTTATAAAGTTTTTAATCATTTCTGGAAACTCTAATTGCGTACTTTAAGAGTTTTACCACAATTAGACAGTTTTCTTACAAGTATGTAATGGAACCGGCAGTATATTAATTGATTCATCCAAAAGACGCTAGAGAAATTCGGCCTCAATTGTAAACATTAGCAGTATAGTCCTCACTTACAGTCTTTCTACACTAAATTTGAGCTGTATAAACATGAATTCCTAGTATTTGAAAGCAAATTAAAGTGAAAACGCTCGCTGAAGTGGCCGGATTTGTAAATATTATCAGTTTTCTGGTCATATCACTGCTTTTCACGGGTAATGACATTGATTGAAAACAGCAGGAAATGTAGTAAGAATCTACTAACTTTTATCTCAAGGGTTTCTTATAAGTTTTTAATCATTTCTGGAAACTCTAATTGCGTATTTTAAGAGTTTCACCACAATTAGACAGTTTTCTTACAAGTATGTACTGGAACAATGAGGATATTAACTGATTCACCAAAAAGACGCTAGAGAAATTCGGCCTCAGTTGTAAACATTAGACGTATAGTCCTCACTTACAGTCTCTCTACACTAAATTTGAGCTGTATAAACATGAATTCCTAGTATTTGTAAGCAAATTCAAGTGAAAACGCTCTCTAAAGCGGCCGGAGTTGTAAATACTATCAGTTTTCAGGTCATTTCCCTGCTTTTCACGGGTAATGTCATTGATTGAAAACAGCAGGAAATGTAGTAAGAATCTACTAACTTTTATTGCAAGGGTTTCTTATAAGTTTTTAATCATTTCTGGAAACTCTAATTGCGTATTTTAAGAGTTTTACCACAATTAGACAGTTTTCTTACAAGTATGTAATGGAACCGGCAGGATATTAACTGATTCATCAAAAAGACGCTTGAGAAATTCGGCCTCAATTGTAAACATTAGCAGTATATTCCTCACTTAAAGTCTTTCTACACTAATTGTGAGCTGTATAAACATGAATTTCTAATATTTGAAAGCAAATTCAAGTCAAAACGCTCGCTAAAGTGGCCGGAGTTGTAAATATTAGCAGTTTTCTGGTCATTTCCCTGCTTTCCACGGGTAATGTCATTGATTGAAAAGGGCAGGAAATGTAGTAAGAATTTATTTACTTTTATTTCAAGGGTTTCTTATAAGTTTTTAATCATTTCTGGAAACTCTAATTGCGTACTTTAAGAGTTTTATGACAATTAAACAGTTTTCTTACAAGTATGTAATGGAACCGGCAGGATATTAACTGATTCATCAAAAAGACGCTCGAGAAATTCGGCCTCAGTTGTAAACATTAGCAGTATAGTCCTCACTTACAGTCTTTCTACACTAATTGTGAGCTGTATAAACCTAAATTCCTAATATTTGAAAGCAAATTCGAGTGATACGCTCGCTAAAGTGGCCGGAGTTGTAAATATTAGCAGTTTTCAGGTCATTTCCCTGCTTTTCACGGGTAATGTCCACCATTGAAAACAGCAGGAAATGTAGAAAGACTAGTAACTTTTATTTCAAGGGTTTCTTATAAAGTTTTTAATCATTTCTGGAAACTCTAATTGCGTACTTTAAGAGTTTTACCACAATTAGACAGTTTTCTTACAAGTATGTAATGGAACCGGCAGTATATTAATTGATTCATCCAAAAGACGCTAGAGAAATTCGGCCTCAATTGTAAACATTAGCAGTATAGTCCTCACTTACAGTCTTTCTACACTAAATTTGAGCTGTATAAACATGAATTCCTAGTATTTGAAAGCAAATTAAAGTGAAAACGCTCGCTGAAGTGGCCGGATTTGTAAATATTATCAGTTTTCTGGTCATATCACTGCTTTTCACGGGTAATGACATTGATTGAAAACAGCAGGAAATGTAGTAAGAATCTACTAACTTTTATCTCAAGGGTTTCTTATAAGTTTTTAATCATTTCTGGAAACTCTAATTGCGTATTTTAAGAGTTTCACCACAATTAGACAGTTTTCTTACAAGTATGTACTGGAACAATGAGGATATTAACTGATTCACCAAAAAGACGCTAGAGAAATTCGGCCTCAGTTGTAAACATTAGACGTATAGTCCTCACTTACAGTCTCTCTACACTAAATTTGAGCTGTATAAACATGAATTCCTAGTATTTGTAAGCAAATTCAAGTGAAAACGCTCTCTAAAGCGGCCGGAGTTGTAAATACTATCAGTTTTCAGGTCATTTCCCTGCTTTTCACGGGTAATGTCATTGATTGAAAACAGCAGGAAATGTAGTAAGAATCTACTAACTTTTATTGCAAGGGTTTCTTATAAGTTTTTAATCATTTCTGGAAACTCTAATTGCGTATTTTAAGAGTTTTACCACAATTAGACAGTTTTCTTACAAGTATGTAATAGAACCGGCAGGACACTAACTGATTCACCAAAAAGACGCTAGAGAAATTCCGCCTCAGTTGTAAACATTAGCAGTATAGTCCTCACTTACAGTCTTTCTACACTAATTGTGAGCTGTATAAACCTGAATTCCTAATATTTGAAAGCAAATTCGAGTGAAAACGCTCGCTAAAGTGGCCGGAGTTGTAAATATTAGCAGTTTTCAGGTCATTTCCCTGCTTTTCACGGGTAATGTCCACCATTGAAAACAGCAGGAAATGTAGAAAGACTAGTAACTTTTATTTCAAGGGTTTCTTATAAGTTTTTAATCATTTCTGGAAACTCTAATTGCGTACTTTAAGAGTTTTACCACAATTAGACAGTTTTCTTACAAGTATGTAATGGAACCGGCAGGATATTAACTGATTCATCAAAAAGACGCTAGAGAAATTCGGCCTCAATTGTAAACATTAGCAGTATAGTCCTCACTTACAGTCTTTCTACACTAAATTTGAGCTGTATAAACATGAATTCCTAGTATTTGAAAGCAAATTAAAGTGAAAACGCTCGCTGAAGTGGCCGGATTTGTAAATATTATCAGTTTTCTGTTCATATCACTGCTTTTCACGGGTAATGACATTGATTGAAAACAGCAGGAAATGTAGTAAGAATCTACTAACTTTTATCTCAAGGGTTTCTTATAAGTTTTTAATCATTTCTGGAAACTCTAATTGCGTATTTTAAGAGTTTCACCACAATTAGACAGTTTTCTTACAAGTATGTACTGGAACTATGAGGATATTAACTGATTCACCAAAAAGACGCTAGAGAAATTCGGCCTCAGTTGTAAACATTAGACGTATAGTCCTCACTTACAGTCTCTCTACACTAAATTTGAGCTGTATAAACATGAATTCCTAGTATTTGTAAGCAAATTCAAGTGAAAACGCACTCTAAAGCGGCCGGAGTTGTAAATACTATCAGTTTTCAGGTCATTTCCCTGCTTTTCACGGGTAATGTCATTGATTGAAAACAGCAGGAAATGTAGTAACAATCTACTAACTTTTATTGCAAGGGTTTCTTATAAGTTTTTAATCATTTCTGGAAACTCTAATTGCGTATTTTAAGAGTTTTACCACAATTAGACAGTTTTCTTACAAGTATGTAATGGAACCGGCAGGATATTAACTGATTCATCAAAAAGACGCTAGAGAAATTCGGCCTCAATTGTAAACATTAGCAGTATATTCCTCACTTAAAGTCTTTCTACACTAATTGTGAGCTGTATAAACATGAATTTCTAATATTTGAAAGCAAATTCAAGTCAAAACGCTCGCTAAAGTGGCCGGAGTTGTAAATATTAGCAGTTTTCTGGTCATTTCCCTGCTTTCCACGGGTAATGTCATTGATTGAAAAGGGCAGGAAATGTAGTAAGAATTTACTTACTTTTATTTCAAGGGTTTCTTATAAGTTTTTAATCATTTCTGGAAACTCTAATTGCGTACTTTAAGAGTTTTATGACAATTAAACAGTTTTCTTACAAGTATGTAATGGAACCGGCAGGATATTAACTGATTCATCAAAAAGACGCTCGAGAAATTCGGCCTCAGTTGTAAACATTAGCAGTATAGTCCTCACTTACAGTCTTTCTACACTAATTGTGAGCTGTATAAACCTAAATTCCTAATATTTGAAAGCAAATTCGAGTGATACGCTCGCTAAAGTGGCCGGAGTTGTAAATATTAGCAGTTTTCAGGTCATTTCCCTGCTTTTCACGGGTAATGTCCACCATTGAAAACAGCAGGAAATGTAGAAAGACTAGTAACTTTTATTTCAAGGGTTTCTTATAAAGTTTTTAATCATTTCTGGAAACTCTAATTGCGTACTTTAAGAGTTTTACCACAATTAGACAGTTTTCTTACAAGTATGTAATGGAACCGGCAGTATATTAACTGATTCATCCAAAAGACGCTAGAGAAATTCGGCCTCAATTGTAAACATTAGCAGTATAGTCCTCACTTACAGTCTTTCTACACTAAATTTGAGCTGTATAAACATGAATTCCTAGTATTTGAAAGCAAATTAAAGTGAAAACGCTCGCTGAAGTGGCCGGATTTGTAAATATTATCAGTTTTCTGGTCATATCACTGCTTTTCACGGGTAATGACATTGATTGAAAACAGCAGGAAATGTAGTAAGAATCTACTAACTTTTATCTCAAGGGTTTCTTATAAGTTTTTAATCATTTCTGGAAACTCTAATTGCGTATTTTAAGAGTTTTACCACAATTAGACAGTTTTCTTACAAGTATGTACTGGAACAATGAGGATATTAACTGATTCACCAAAAAGACGCTAGAGAAATTCGGCCTCAGTTGTAAACATTAGACGTATAGTCCTCACTTACAGTCTTTCTACACTAAATTTGAGCTGTATAAACATGAATTCCTAGTATTTGTAAGCAAATTCAAGTGAAAACGCTCTCTAAAGCGGCCGGAGTTGTAAATATTATCAGTTTTCAGGTCTTTTCCCTGCTCTTCATGGGTAATATCATTGATTGAAAACAGCAGGAAATGTAGTAAGAATCTACTAACTTTTATCTCAAGGGTTTCTTATAAGTTTTTAATCATTTCTGGAAACTCTAATTGCGTATTTTAAGAGTTTCACCACAATTAGACAGTTTTCTTACAAGTATGTAATAGAACCGGCAGGATATTTACTGATTCACCAAAAAGACGCTAGAGAAATTCGGCCTCAGTTGTAAACATTAGCAGTATAGTCCTCACTTACAGTCTTTCTACACTAATTGTGAGCTGTATAAACATGAATTCCTAATATGTAAAAGCAAATTCAAGTGAAAACGCTCGCTAAAGTGGCCGGAGTTGTAAATATTACCAGTTTTCTGGTCATTTCACTGCTTTTCACGGGTAATGACATTGATTGAAAACAGCAGGAAATGTAGTAAGAATCTACGTACTTTTATTTCAAGGTTTTCTCATAAGTTTTGAATCATTTCTGGAAACTTTAATTCCGTATTTTAAGAGTTTCACCACAATTAGACAGTTTTCTAACAAGTATGTACTGGAACAGTGAGGATATTAACTGATTCACCAAAAAGACGCTAGAGAAATTCGGCCTCAGTTGTAAACATTAGCAGTATAGTCCTCACTTACATTCTTTCTACACTAAATTTGAGCTGTATAAACATGAATTCCTAGTATTTGTAAGCAAATTCAAGTGAAAACGCTCTCTAAAGCGGCCGAAGTTGTAAATATTAGCAGTTTTCTGGTCATTTAACTGCTTTTCACAGGTAATGACATTGATTGAAAACAGCAGGAAATGTAGTAAGAATCTACTAACTTTTATTTCAAGGGTTTCTTATAAGTTTTTAATCATTTCTGGAAACTCTAATTGCGTATTTTAAGAGTTTTACCACAATTAGACAGTTTTCTTACAAGTATGTAATAGAACCGGCAGGACACTAACTGATTCACCAAAAAGACGCTAGAGAAATTCCGCCTCAGTTGTAAACATTAGCAGTATAGTCCTCACTTACAGTCTTTCTACACTAATTGTGAGCTGTATAAACCTGAATTCCTAATATTTGAAAGCAAATTCGAGTGAAAACGCTCGCTAAAGTGGCGGGAGTTGTAAATATTAGCAGTTTTCAGGTCATTTCCCTGCTTTTCACGGGTAATGTCCGACATTGAAAACAGCAGGAAATGTAGAAAGACTCTAGTAACTTTTATTTCAAGGGTTTCTTATAAGTTTTTAATCATTTCTGGAAACTCTAATTGCGTACTTTAAGAGTTTTACGACAATTAAACAGTTTTCTAACAAGTATGTAATGGAATCGGCAGGATATTAACTGATTCACCAAAAAGACGCTAGAGAAATTTGGCCTCAGTTGTAAACATAAGCAGTATAGTCCTCACTTACAGTCTTTCTACACTAAATTTGAGCTGTATAAACATGAATTCCTAGTATTTGAAAGCAAATTCAAGTGAAAACGCTAGCTAAAGTGGCCGAATTTGTAAATATTATCAGTTTTCTGGTCATTTCCCTGCATTCCACGGGTAATGTCATTGATTGAAAAGGCAGGAAATGTAGAAAGAATCAACTAACTTTTATTTCAAAGGTTTCTTATAAGTTTTTAATCATTTCTGGAAACTTTAATTGCGTATTTTAAGAGTTTCCCCACAATTAGACAGTTTTCTTGCAAGTATGTAATGGAACCGACAGGATATTAACTGATTCACCAAAAGGACGCTAGAGAAATTCGGCGTCAGTTGTAAACATTAGCAGTATAGTCCTCACTTACAGTCTTTCTACACTAATTGTGAGCTGTATAAACATGAATTCCTAATATTTGAAAGCAAATTCAAGTGAAAACGCTCGCTAAAGTGGCCGGAGTTGTAAATATTAGCAGTTTTCAGGTCATTTCCCTGCTTTTCACGGGTAATGTCCACCATTGAAAACAGCAGGAAATGTAGAAAGACTAGTAACTTTTATTTCAAGGGTTTCTTATAAGTTTTTAATCATTTCTGGAAACTCTAATTGCGTACTTTAAGAGTTTTACCACAATTAGACAGTTTTCTTACAAGTATGTAATGGAACCGGCAGGATATTAACTGATTCATCAAAAAGACGCTAGAGAAATTCGGCCTCAATTGTAAACATTAGCAGTATAGTCCTCACTTACAGTCTTTCTACACTAAATTTGAGCTGTATAAACATGAATTCCTAGTATTTGAAAGCAAATTAAAATGAAAACGCTCGCTGATTGGCCAGATTTGTAAATATTATCAGTTTTCTGGTCATATCACTGCTTTTCACGGGTAATGACATTGATTGAAAACAGCAGGAAATGTAGTAAGAATCTACTAACTTTTATCTCAAGGGTTTCTTATAAGTTTTTAATCATTTCTGGAAACTATAATTGCGTATTTTAAGAGTTTTACCACAATTAGACAGTTTTCTTACAAGTATGTAATAGAACCGGCAGGATATTAACTGAATCACCAAAAAGACGCTAGAGAAATTTGGCCTCAATTGTAAACATTAGCAGTATAGTCCTCACTTACAGTCTTTCTACACTAATTGTGAGCTGTATAAACATGAATTCCTAATATTTGACAGCAAATTCGAGTGAAAACGCTCGCTAAAGTGGCCGGAGTTGTAAATATTAGCAGTTTTCAGGTCATTACCCTGCTTTTCACGGGTAATGTTCGTCATTGAAAACAGCAGGAAATGTAGAAAGACTCTAGTAACTTTTATTTCAAGGGTTTCTTATAAGTTTTTAATCATTTCTGGAAACTCTAATTGCGTACTTTAAGAGTTTTACGACAATTAAACAGTTTTCTAACAAGTATGTGATGGAACCGGCAGGATATTAACTGATTCACCAAAAAGACGCTAGAGAAATTCGGCCTCAGTTTTAAACATTAGACGTATAGTCCTCACTTACAGTCTTTCTACACTAAATTTGAGCTGTATAAACATGAATTCCTAGTATTTGTAAGCAAATTCAAGTGAAAACGCTCTCTAAAGCGGCCGGAGTTGTAAATATTATCAGTTTTCAGGTCATTTCCCTGCTCTTCACGGGTAATATCATTGATTGAAAACAGCAGGAAATGTAGTAAGAATCTTCTAACTTTTATCTCAAGGGTTTCTTATAAGTTTTTAATCATTTCTGGAAACTCTAATTGCGTATTTTAAGAGTTTCACCACAATTAGACAGTTTTCTTACAAGTATGTAATAGAACCGGCAGGATATTAACTGATTCACCAAAAAGACGCTAGAGAAATTCGGCCTCAGTTGTAAACATTAGCAGTATAGTCCTCACTTACAGTCTTTCTACACTAATTGTGAGCTGTATAAACATGAATTCCTAATATTTGAAAGCAAATTCAAGTGAAAACGCTCGCTAAAGTGGCCGGAGTTGTAAATATTAGCAGTTTTCTGGTCATTTCACTGCTTTTCACGGGTAATTACATTGATTGAAAACAGCAGGAAATGTAGTAAGAATCTACTATCTTTTATCTCAAGGGTTTCTTATAGGTTTTTAATCATTTCTGGAAACTCTAATTGCGTATTTTAAGAGTGTTACCACAATTAGACAGTTTTCTTACAAGTATGTAATAGAACCGGCAGGATATTAACTGATTCACCAAAAAGACGCTAGAGAAATTCGGCCTCAGTTGTAAACATTAGCAGTATAGTCCTCACTTACAGTCTTTCTACACTAATTGTGAGCTGTATAAACATGAATTCCTAATATGTAAAAGCAAATTCAAGTGAAAACGCTCGCTAAATTGGCCGGAGTTGTAAATATTACCAGTTTTCTGGTCATTTCACTGCTTTTCACGGGTAATGACATTGATTGAAAACAGCAGGAAATGTAGTAAGAATCTACTTACTTTTATTTCAACGTTTTCTCATAAGTTTTGAATCATTTCTGGAAACTTTAATTCCGTATTTTAAGAGTTTCACCACAATTAGACAGTTCTCTAACAAGTATGTACTGGAACAGTGAGGATATTAACTGATTCACCAAAAAGACGCTAGAGAAATTCGGCCTCAGTTGTAAACATTAGACGTATAGTCCTCACTTACAGTCTTTCTACACTAAATTTGAGCTGTATAAACATGAATTCCTAGTATTTGTAAACAAATTCAAGTGAAAACGCTCTCTAATGCGGCCGAAGTTGTAAATATTAGCAGTTTTCTGGTCATTTCACTGCTTTTCACAGGTAATGACATTGATTGAAAACAGCAGAAAATGTAGTAAGAATCTACTAACTTTTATTTCAAGGGTTTCTTATAAGTTTTTAATCATTTCTGGAAACTCTAATTGCGTATTTTAAGAGTTTTACCACAATTAGACAGTTTTCTTACAAGTATGTAATAGAACCGGCAGGACACTAAGTGATTCACCAAAAAGACGCTAGAGAAATTCCGCCTCAGTTGTAAACATTAGCAGTATAGTCCTCACTTAGTCTTTCTACACTAATTGTGAGCTGTATAAACCTGAATTCCTAATATTTGAAAGCAAATTCGAGTGAAAACGCTCGCTAAAGTGGCCGGAGTTGTAAATATTAGCAGTTTTCAGGTCATTTCCCTGCTTTTCACGGGTAATGTCCGTCATTGAAAACAGCAGGAAATGTAGAAAGACTCTAGTAACTTTTATTTCAAGGGTT
Organism: Myotis nattereri; assembly: GCF_964212035.1. Classification (NCBI taxonomy): domain Eukaryota; kingdom Metazoa; phylum Chordata; class Mammalia; order Chiroptera; family Vespertilionidae; genus Myotis; species Myotis nattereri. The sequence goes on from NC_138083.1 coordinate 2,190,773, forward strand.
TCTTATAAGTTTTTAATCATTTCTGGAAACTCTAATTGCGTACTTTAAGAGTTTTACGACAATTAAACAGTTTTCTAACAAGTATGTAATGGAACCGGCAGGATATTAACTGATTCACCAAAAAATCGCTAGAGAAATTTGGCCTCAGTTGTAAACATAAGCAGTATAGTCCTCACTTACAGTCTTTCTACACTAAATTTGAGCTGTATAAACATGAATTCCTAGTATTTGAAAGCAAATTCAAGTGAAAACGCTAGCTTAAGTGGCCGGATTTGTAAATATTATCAGTTTTCTGGTCATTTCCCTGCATTCCACGGGTAATGTCATTGATTGAAAAAGGCAGGAAATGTAGAAAGAATCAACTAACTTTTATTTCAAAGGTTTCTTATAAGTTTTTAATCATTTCTGGAAACTTTAATTGCGTATTTTAAGAGTTTCACCACAATTAGACAGTTTTCTTACAAGTATGTACTGGAACAATGAGGATATTAACTGATTCACCAAAAAGACGCTAGAGAAATTCGGCCTCAGTTGTAAACATTAGACGTATAGTCCTCACTTACAGTCTTTCTACACTAAATTTGAGCTGTATAAACATGAATTCCTAGTATTTGTAAGCAAATTCAAGTGAAAACGCTCTCTAAAGCGGCCGGAGTTGTAAATATTATCAGTTTTCAGGTCATTTCCCTGCTCTTCACGGGTAATGTCATTGATTGAAAACAGCAGGAAATGTAGTAAGAATCTACTAACTTTTATTGCAAGGGTTTCTTATAAGTTTTTAATCATTTCTGGAAACTCTAATTGCGTATTTTAAGAGTTTTACCACAATTAGACAGTTTTCTTACAAGTATGTAATAGAACCGGCAGGATATTAACTGATTCACCAAAAAGACGCTAGAGAAATTCGGCCTCAGTTGTAAACATTAGCAGTATAGTCCTCACTTACAGTCTTTCTACACTAATTGTGAGCTGTATAAACATGAATTCCTAATATTTGAAAGCAAATTCAAGTGAAAACGCTCGCTAAAGTGGCCGGAGTTGTAAATATTAGCAGTTTTCTGGTCATTTCACTGCTTTTCACGGGTAATTACATTGATTGAAAACAGCAGGAAATGTAGTAAGAATCTTCTAACTTTTATCTCAAGGGTTTCTTATAAGTTTTTAATCATTTCTGGAAACTCTAATTGCGTATTTTAAGAGTTTCACCACAATTAGACAGTTTTCTTACAAGTATGTACTGGAACAATGAGGATATTAACTGATTCACCAAAAAGACGCTAGAGAAATTCGGCCTCAGTTGTAAACATTAGCAGTATAGTCCTCACTTACAGTCTCTCTACACTAAATTTGAGCTGTATAAACATGAATTCCTAGTATTTGTAAGCAAATTCAAGTGAAAACGCTCTCTAAAGCGGCCGGAGTTTTCAATACTATCAGTTTTCAGGTCATTTCCCTGCTCTTCACGGGTAATGTCATTGATTGAAAACAGCAGGAAATGTAGTAAGAATCTACTAACTTTTATTGCAAGGGTTTCTTATAAGTTTTTAATCATTTCTGGAAACTCTAATTGCGTATTTTAAGAGTTTTACCACAATTAGACAGTTTTCTTACAAGTATGTAATGGAACCGGCAGGATATTAACTGATTCACCAAAAAATCGCTAGAGAAATTTGGCCTCAGTTGTAAACATAAGCAGTATAGTCCTCACTTACAGTCTTTCTACACTAAATTTGAGCTGTATAAACATGAATTCCTAGTATTTGAAAGCAAATTCAAGTGAAAACGCTAGCTTAAGTGGCCGGATTTGTAAATATTATCAGTTTTCTGGTCATTTCCCTGCATTCCACGGGTAATGTCATTGATTGAAAAAGGCAGGAAATGTAGAAAGAATCAACTAACTTTTATTTCAAAGGTTTCTTATAAGTTTTTAATCATTTCTGGAAACTTTAATTGCGTATTTTAAGAGTTTCACCACAATTAGACAGTTTTCTTACAAGTATGTACTGGAACAATGAGGATATTAACTGATTCACCAAAAAGACGCTAGAGAAATTCGGCCTCAGTTGTAAACATTAGACGTATAGTCCTCACTTACAGTCTTTCTACACTAAATTTGAGCTGTATAAACATGAATTCCTAATATTTGAAAGCAAATTCGAGTGAAAACTCTCGCTAAAGTGGCCGGAGTTGTAAATATTAGCAGTTTTCAGGTCATTTCCCTGCTTTTGACGGGTAATGTCCACCATTGAAAACAGCAGGAAATGTAGAAAGACTAGTAACTTTTATTTCAAGGGTTTCTTATAAGTTTTTAATCATTTCCGGAAACTCTAATTGCGTACTTTAAGAGTTTTACCACAATTAGACAGTTTTCTTACAAGTATGTAATGGAACCGGCAGGATATTAACTGATTCATCAAAAAGACGCTAGAGAAATTCGGCCTCAATTGTAAACATTAGCAGTATAGTCCTCACTTACAGTCTTTCTACACTAATTGTGAGCTGTATAAACATGAATTCCTAATATTTGAAAGCAAATTCAAGTGAAAACGCTCGCTAAAGTGGCCGGAGTTGTAAATATTAGCAGTTTTCTGGTCATTTCACTGCTTTTCACGGGTAATTACATTGATTGAAAACAGCAGGAAATGTAGTAAGAATCTACTAACTTTTATCTCAAGGGTTTCTTATAGGTTTTTAATCATTTCTGGAAACTCTAATTGCGTATTTTAAGAGTGTTACCACAATTAGACAGTTTTCTTACAAGTATGTAATAGAACCGGCAGGATATTAACTGATTCACCAAAAAGACGCTAGAGAAATTCGGCCTCAGTTGTAAACATTAGACGTATAGTCCTCACTTACAGTCTTTCTACACTAAATTTTAGCTGTATAAACATGAATTCCTAGTATTTGTAAACAAATTCAAGTGAAAACGCTCTCTAAAGCGGCCGAAGTTGTAAATATTAGCAGTTTTCTGGTCATTTCACTGCTTTTCACAGGTAATGACATTGATTGAAAACAGCAGGAAATGTAGTAAGAATCTACTAACTTTTATTTCAAGGGTTTCTTATAAGTTTTTAATCATTTCTGGAAACTCTAATTGCGTATTTTAAGAGTTTTACCACAATTAGACAGTTTTCTTACAAGTATGTAATAGAACCGGCAGGACACTAAGTGATTCACCAAAAAGACGCTAGAGAAATTCCGCCTCAGTTGTAAACATTAGCAGTATAGTCCTCACTTAGTCTTTCTACACTAATTGTGAGCTGTATAAACCTGAATTCCTAATATTTGAAAGCAAATTCGAGTGAAAACGCTCGCTAAAGTGGCCGGAGTTGTAAATATTAGCAGTTTTCAGGTCATTTCCCTGCTTTTCACGGGTAATGTCCGTCATTGAAAACAGCAGGAAATGTAGAAAGACTCTAGTAACTTTTATTTCAAGGGTTTCTTATAAGTTTTTAATCATTTCTGGAAACTCTAATTGCGTACTTTAAGAGTTTTACGACAATTAAACAGTTTTCTAACAAGTATGTAATGGAACCGGCAGGATATTAACTGATTCACCAAAAAATCGCTAGAGAAATTTGGCCTCAGTTGTAAACATAAGCAGTATAGTCCTCACTTACAGTCTTTCTACACTAAATTTGAGCTGTATAAACATGAATTCCTAGTATTTGAAAGCAAATTCAAGTGAAAACGCTAGCTTAAGTGGCCGGATTTGTAAATATTATCAGTTTTCTGGTCATTTCCCTGCATTCCACGGGTAATGTCATTGATTGAAAAAGGCAGGAAATGTAGAAAGAATCAACTAACTTTTATTTCAAAGGTTTCTTATAAGTTTTTAATCATTTCTGGAAACTTTAATTGCGTATTTTAAGAGTTTCACCACAATTAGACAGTTTTCTTACAAGTATGTACTGGAACAATGAGGATATTAACTGATTCACCAAAAAGACGCTAGAGAAATTCGGCCTCAGTTGTAAACATTAGACGTATAGTCCTCACTTACAGTCTTTCTACACTAAATTTGAGCTGTATAAACATGAATTCCTAATATTTGAAAGCAAATTCGAGTGAAAACGCTCGCTAAAGTGGCCGGAGTTGTAAATATTAGCAGTTTTCAGGTCATTTCCCTGCTTTTCACGGGTAATGTCCACCATTGAAAACAGCAGGAAATGTAGAAAGACTAGTAACTTTTATTTCAAGGGTTTCTTATAAGTTTTTAATCATTTCCGGAAACTCTAATTGCGTACTTTAAGAGTTTTACCACAATTAGACAGTTTTCTTACAAGTATGTAATGGAACAATGAGGATATTAACTGATTCATCAAAAAGACGCTAGAGAAATTCGGCCTCAATTGTAAACATTAGCAGTATAGTCCTCACTTACAGTCTTTCTACACTAAATTTGAGCTGTATAAACATGAATTCCTAGTATTTGAAAGCAAATTAAAGTGAAAACGCTCGCTGAAGTGGCCGGATTTGTAAATATTATCAGTTTTCTGGTCATATCACTGCTTTTCACGGGTAATGACATTGATTGAAAACAGCAGGAAATGTAGTAAGAATCTACTAACTTTTATCTCAAGGGTTTCTTATAAGTTTTTAATCATTTCTGGAAACTCTAATTGCGTATTTTAAGAGTTTTACCACAATTAGACAGTTTTCTTACAAGTATGTAATGGAACCGGCAGGATATTAACTGATTCACCAAAAAGACGCTAGAGAAATTCGGCCTCAGTTTTAAACATTAGACGTATAGTCCTCACTTACAGTCTTTCTACACTAAATTTGAGCTGTATAAACATGAATTCCTAGTATTTGTAAGCAAATTCAAGTGAAAACGCTCTCTAAAGCGGCCGGAGTTGTAAATATTATCAGTTTTCAGGTCATTTCCCTGCTCTTCACGGGTAATATCATTGATTGAAAACAGCAGGAAATGTAGTAAGAATCTTCTAACTTTTATCTCAAGGGTTTCTTATAAGTTTTTAATCATTTCTGGAAACTCTAATTGCGTATTTTAAGAGTTTCACCACAATTAGACAGTTTTCTTACAAGTATGTAATAGAACCGGCAGGATATTAACTGATTCACCAAAAAGACGCTAGAGAAATTCGGCCTCAGTTGTAAACATTAGCAGTATAGTCCTCACTTACAGTCTTTCTACACTAATTGTGAGCTGTATAAACATGAATTCCTAATATTTGAAAGCAAATTCAAGTGAAAACGCTCGCTAAAGTGGCCGGAGTTGTAAATATTAGCAGTTTTCTGGTCATTTCACTGCTTTTCACGGGTAATTACATTGATTGAAAACAGCAGGAAATGTAGTAAGAATCTACTAACTTTTATCTCAAGGGTTTCTTATAGGTTTTTAATCATTTCTGGAAACTCTAATTGCGTATTTTAAGAGTGTTACCACAATTAGACAGTTTTCTTACAAGTATGTAATAGAACCGGCAGGATATTAACTGATTCACCAAAAAGACGCTAGAGAAATTCGGCCTCAGTTGTAAACATTAGACGTATAGTCCTCACTTACAGTCTTTCTACACTAAATTTGAGCTGTATAAACATGAATTCCTAGTATTTGTAAACAAATTCAAGTGAAAACGCTCTCTAAAGCGGCAGAAGTTGTAAATATTAGCAGTTTTCTGGTCATTTCACTGCTTTTCACAGGTAATGACATTGATTGAAAACAGCAGGAAATGTAGTAAGAATCTACTAACTTTTATTTCAAGGGTTTCTTATAAGTTTTTAATCATTTCTGGAAACTCTAATTGCGTACTTTAAGAGTTTTACGACAATTAAACAGTTTTCTAACAAGTATGTAATGGAACCGGCAGGATATTAACTGATTCACCAAAAAATCGCTAGAGAAATTTGGCCTCAGTTGTAAACATAAGCAGTATAGTCCTCACTTACAGTCTTTCTACACTAAATTTGAGCTGTATAAACATGAATTCCTAGTATTTGAAAGCAAATTCAAGTGAAAACGCTAGCTTAAGTGGCCGGATTTGTAAATATTATCAGTTTTCTGGTCATTTCCCTGCATTCCACGGGTAATGTCATTGATTGAAAAAGGCAGGAAATGTAGAAAGAATCAACTAACTTTTATTTCAAAGGTTTCTTATAAGTTTTTAATCATTTCTGGAAACTTTAATTGCGTATTTTAAGAGTTTCACCACAATTAGACAGTTTTCTTACAAGTATGTACTGGAACAATGAGGATATTAACTGATTCACCAAAAAGACGCTAGAGAAATTCGGCCTCAGTTGTAAACATTAGACGTATAGTCCTCACTTACAGTCTTTCTACACTAAATTTGAGCTGTATAAACATGAATTCCTAGTATTTGTAAGCAAATTCAAGTGAAAACGCTCTCTAAAGCGGCCGGAGTTGTAAATATTATCAGTTTTCAGGTCATTTCCCTGCTCTTCACGGGTAATGTCATTGATTGAAAACAGCAGGAAATGTAGTAAGAATCTACTAACTTTTATTGCAAGGGTTTCTTATAAGTTTTTAATCATTTCTGGAAACTCTAATTGCGTATTTTAGGAGTTTTACCACAATTAGACAGTTTTCTTACAAGTATGTAATAGAACCGTCAGGATATTAACTGATTCACCAAAAAGACGCTAGAGAAATTCGGCCTCAGTTGTAAACATTAGCAGTATAGTCCTCACTTACAGTCTTTCTACACTAATTGTGAGCTGTATAAACATGAATTCCTAATATTTGAAAGCAAATTCAAGTGAAAACGCTCGCTAAAGTGGCCGGAGTTGTAAATATTAGCAGTTTTCTGGTCATTTCACTGCTTTTCACGGGTAATTACATTGATTGAAAACAGCAGGAAATGTAGTAAGAATCTACTAACTTTTATCTCAAGGGTTTCTTATAAGTTTTTAATCATTTCTGGAAACTCTAATTGCGTATTTTAAGAGTTTCACCACAATTAGACAGTTTTCTTACAAGTATGTACTGGAACAATGAGGATATTAACTGATTCACCAAAAAGACGCTAGAGAAATTCGGCCTCAGTTGTAAACATTAGCAGTATAGTCCTCACTTACAGTCTCTCTACACTAAATTTGAGCTGTATAAACATGAATTCCTAGTATTTGTAAGCAAATTCAAGTGAAAACGCTCTCTAAAGCGGCCGGAGTTGTAAATATTATCAGTTTTCAGGTCATTTCCCTGCTCTTCACGGGTAATGTCATTGATTGAAAACAGCAGGAAATGTAGTAAGAATCTACTAACTTTTATTGCAAGGGTTTCTTATAAGTTTTTAATCATTTCTGGAAACTCTAATTGCGTATTTTAGGAGTTTTACCACAATTAGACAGTTTTCTTACAAGTATGTAATAGAACCGGCAGGATATTAACTGATTCACCAAAAAGACGCTAGAGAAATTCGGCCTCAGTTGTAAACATTAGCAGTATAGTCCTCACTTACAGTCTTTCTACACTAATTGTGAGCTGTATAAACATGAATTCCTAATATTTGAAAGCAAATTCAAGTGAAAACGCTCGCTAAAGTGGCCGGAGTTGTAAATATTAGCAGTTTTCTGGTCATTTCACTGCTTTTCACGGGTAATTACATTGATTGAAAACAGCAGGAAATGTAGTAAGAATCTACTAACTTTTATCTCAAGGGTTTCTTATAAGTTTTTAATCATTTCTGGAAACTCTAATTGCGTATTTTAAGAGTTTCACCACAATTAGACAGTTTTCTTACAAGTATGTACTGGAACAATGAGGATATTAACTGATTCACCAAAAAGACGCTAGAGAAATTCGGCCTCAGTTGTAAACATTAGCAGTATAGTCCTCACTTACAGTCTCTCTACACTAAATTTGAGCTGTATAAACATGAATTCCTAGTATTTGTAAGCAAATTCAAGTGAAAACGCTCTCTAAAGCGGCCGGAGTTTTCAATACTATCAGTTTTCAGGTCATTTCCCTGCTCTTCACGGGTAATGTCATTGATTGAAAACAGCAGGAAATGTAGTAAGAATCTACTAACTTTTATTGCAAGGGTTTCTTATAAGTTTTTAATCATTTCTGGAAACTCTAATTGCGTATTTTAAGAGTTTTACCACAATTAGACAGTTTTCTTACAAGTATGTAATGGAACCGGCAGGATATTAACTGATTCATCAAAAAGACGCTAGAGAAATTCGGCCTCAATTGTAAACATTAGCAGTATATTCCTCACTTAAAGTCTTTCTACACTAATTGTGAGCTGTATAAACATGAATTTCTAATATTTGAAAGCAAATTCAAGTCAAAACGCTCGCTAAAGTGGCCGGAGTTGTAAATATTAGCAGTTTTCTGGTCATTTCCCTGCTTTCCACGGGTAATGTCATTGATTGAAAAGGGCAGGAAATGTAGTAAGAATTTACTTACTTTTATTTCAAGGGTTTCTTATAAGTTTTTAATCATTTCTGGAAACTCTAATTGCGTACTTTAAGAGTTTTATGACAATTAAACAGTTTTCTTACATGTATGTAATGGAGCCGGCAGGATATTAACTGATTCATCAAAAAGACGCTCGAGAAATTCGGCCTCAGTTGTAAACATTAGCAGTATAGTCCTCACTTACAGTCTTTCTACACTAATTGTGAGCTGTATAAACCTAAATTCCTAATATTTGAAAGCAAATTCGAGTGAAAACGCTCGCTAAAGTGGCCGGAGTTGTAAATATTAGCAGTTTTCAGGTCATTTCCCTGCTTTTCACGGGTAATGTCCACCATTGAAAACAGCAGGAAATGTAGAAAGACTAGTAACTTTTATTTCAAGGGTTTCTTATAAGTTTTTAATCATTTCCGGAAACTCTAATTGCGTACTTTAAGAGTTTTACCACAATTAGACAGTTTTCTTACAAGTATGTAATGGAACCGGCAGGATATTAACTGATTCATCAAAAAGACGCTAGAGAAATTCGGCCTCAATTGTAAACATTAGCAGTATAGTCCTCACTTACAGTCTTTCTACACTAAATTTGAGCTGTATAAACATGAATTCCTAGTATTTGAAAGCAAATTAAAGTGAAAACGCTCGCTGAAGTGGCCGGATTTGTAAATATTATCAGTTTTCTGGTCATATCACTGCTTTTCACGGGTAATGACATTGATTGAAAACAGCAGGAAATGTAGTAAGAATCTACTAACTTTTATCTCAAGGGTTTCTTATAAGTTTTTAATCATTTCTGGAAACTCTAATTGCGTATTTTAAGAGTTTTACCACAATTAGACAGTTTTCTTACAAGTATGTAATGGAACCGGCAGGATATTAACTGATTCACCAAAAAGACGCTAGAGAAATTCGGCCTCAGTTTTAAACATTAGACGTATAGTCCTCACTTACAGTCTTTCTACACTAAATTTGAGCTGTATAAACATGAATTCCTAGTATTTGTAAGCAAATTCAAGTGAAAACGCTCTCTAAAGCGGCCGGAGTTGTAAATATTATCAGTTTTCAGGTCATTTCCCTGCTCTTCACGGGTAATATCATTGATTGAAAACAGCAGGAAATGTAGTAAGAATCTTCTAACTTTTATCTCAAGGGTTTCTTATAAGTTTTTAATCATTTCTGGAAACTCTAATTGCGTATTTTAAGAGTTTCACCACAATTAGACAGTTTTCTTACAAGTATGTAATAGAACCGGCAGGATATTAACTGATTCACCAAAAAGACGCTAGAGAAATTCGGCCTCAGTTGTAAACATTAGCAGTATAGTCCTCACTTACAGTCTTTCTACACTAATTGTGAGCTGTATAAACATGAATTCCTAATATTTGAAAGCAAATTCAAGTGAAAACGCTCGCTAAAGTGGCCGGAGTTGTAAATATTAGCAGTTTTCTGGTCATTTCACTGCTTTTCACGGGTAATTACATTGATTGAAAACAGCAGGAAATGTAGTAAGAATCTACTAACTTTTATCTCAAGGGTTTCTTATAGGTTTTTAATCATTTCTGGAAACTCTAATTGCGTATTTTAAGAGTGTTACCACAATTAGACAGTTTTCTTACAAGTATGTAATAGAACCGGCAGGATATTAACTGATTCACCAAAAAGACGCTAGAGAAATTCGGCCTCAGTTGTAAACATTAGACGTATAGTCCTCACTTACAGTCTTTCTACACTAAATTTTAGCTGTATAAACATGAATTCCTAGTATTTGTAAACAAATTCAAGTGAAAACGCTCTCTAAAGCGGCCGAAGTTGTAAATATTAGCAGTTTTCTGGTCATTTCACTGCTTTTCACAGGTAATGACATTGATTGAAAACAGCAGGAAATGTAGTAAGAATCTACTAACTTTTATTTCAAGGGTTTCTTATAAGTTTTTAATCATTTCTGGAAACTCTAATTGCGTATTTTAAGAGTTTTACCACAATTAGACAGTTTTCTTACAAGTATGTAATAGAACCGGCAGGACACTAAGTGATTCACCAAAAAGACGCTAGAGAAATTCCGCCTCAGTTGTAAACATTAGCAGTATAGTCCTCACTTAGTCTTTCTACACTAATTGTGAGCTGTATAAACCTGAATTCCTAATATTTGAAAGCAAATTCGAGTGAAAACGCTCGCTAAAGTGGCCGGAGTTGTAAATATTAGCAGTTTTCAGGTCATTTCCCTGCTTTTCACGGGTAATGTCCGTCATTGAAAACAGCAGGAAATGTAGAAAGACTCTAGTAACTTTTATTTCAAGGGTTTCTTATAAGTTTTTAATCATTTCTGGAAACTCTAATTGCGTACTTTAAGAGTTTTACGACAATTAAACAGTTTTCTAACAAGTATGTAATGGAACCGGCAGGATATTAACTGATTCACCAAAAAATCGCTAGAGAAATTTGGCCTCAGTTGTAAACATAAGCAGTATAGTCCTCACTTACAGTCTTTCTACACTAAATTTGAGCTGTATAAACATGAATTCCTAGTATTTGAAAGCAAATTCAAGTGAAAACGCTAGCTTAAGTGGCCGGATTTGTAAATATTATCAGTTTTCTGGTCATTTCCCTGCATTCCACGGGTAATGTCATTGATTGAAAAAGGCAGGAAATGTAGAAAGAATCAACTAACTTTTATTTCAAAGGTTTCTTATAAGTCTTTAATCATTTCTGGAAACTTTAATTGCGTATTTTAAGAGTTTCACCACAATTAGACAGTTTTCTTACAAGTATGTACTGGAACAATGAGGATATTAACTGATTCACCAAAAAGACGCTAGAGAAATTCGGCCTCAGTTGTAAACATTAGCAGTATAGTCCTCACTTACAGTCTTTCTACACTAAATTTGAGCTGTATAAACATGAATTCCTAGTATTTGTAAGCAGGAAATGTAGTAAGAATCTACTAACTTTTATTGCAAGGGTTTCTTATAAGTTTTTAATCATTTCTGTAAACTCTAATTGCGTATTTTAAGAGTTTTACCACAATTAGACAGTTTTCTTACAAGTATGTAATGGAACCGGCAGGATATTAACTGATTCATCAAAAAGACGCTAGAGAAATTCGGCCTCAATTGTAAACATTAGCAGTATATTCCTCACTTACAGTCTTTCTACACTAATTGTGAGCTGTATAAACATGAATTCCTAGTATTTGAAAGAAAATTCAAGTGAAAACGCTCGGTAAAGTGCCCGGAGTTTTAATATTTTCAGTTTTCTGGTCATTTCCCTGCTTTCCACGGGTAATGTCAGTGATTGAAAATGCCAGGGTATGTAGTAATAATCTACTTACTTTTATTTCAAGTGTTTGTTACAGGATTTTATTCATTCCTGGAAACTCTAAATGCGTATTTTAAGAGTTGTACCACAATTAGACAGTTTTCTTACAAGTATGTACTGGAACCGTCAGGATATTGACTGATTCACCAAAATGACGCTCCAGAAATTCGGCCTCAATTGTAAACATAAGCAGTATAGTCCTCACTTACAGTCTTCCTACACTAATTTTGAGCTGTATAACCATGAATTCCTAGTATTTGAAAGCAAATTCAAGTGAAAACGCTTGCTAAAGTGGCCGTAGTTTTAAATATTATCAGTTTTCTGGTCATTTCCCTGGTGTCCACAGGTAATATCAGTGATAGAAAACTGCAGGGTATGTAGTAAGAACCTACTTACTTTTATTTCAAGTGCTTATTACAAGTTTTAAATCATTTCTGGAAACTCTAAATGCCTATTTTAAGAGTTATACCACAATTAGAGAGTTTTCTTACAAGTATGTACTGGAACCGTCACGATATTAACTGATTCACCAAAACGACGTTCGAGAAATTCGGCCTCAATTGTAAACATAAGCTGTATAGTCCTCACTTACAGACTTCCTACACTAATTTTGAGCTGTATAAACATGAATTCCTAGTATTTGAAAGCATATTCAAGTGAAAACGCTCGGTAAAGTGCCCGGAGTTGTATATATTTTCAGTTTTCTGGTCATTTCCCTGCTTTCCACGGGTAATGTCAGTGATTGAAAACGGCAGGGTATGTAGTAAGAACCTACTTACTTTTATTTCAAGGGCTTATTACAAGTTTTAAATAATTTCTGGAAGCTCTAAATGCGTATTTTAAGAGTTATACTACAATTAGACAGTTGTCTTAAAAGTATGTACTGGAACCGACAGGTGTTTGAGTCTTTCACCAAAAAGACGCTAGAGAAATTCGGCCTCAATTGTAAACATAAGCAGTATAGTCCTCACTTACAGTCTTTCTAAACTAATTTTGAGCTGTATAACCATGAATTCCTAGTATTTGAAAGCAAATTCAAGTGAAAACACTCCCTAAAGTGCCCGGAGTTGTAAATATTTTCTGTTTTCTGGTCATATCCCTGCTTTCCACAGGTAATGTCAGTGATTGTAAATGGCAGGGTATGTAGTAAGAACCTACTTACTTTTATTTCAAGTGCTTATTACAAGTTTTAAATCATTTCTGGAAACTCTAAATGCGTATTCTAAGAGTTATACCACAATTAGAGAGTTTTCTTACAAGTATATACTGGAACCGTCAGGATATTGACTGATTCACCAAAAAGACCCTAGAGAAATTCGGCCTCAATTGGAAACATAAGCAATATAGTACTCACAGTCTTTCTACACTAATTTTGAACTGTATAAACATGAATTCCTAGTATTTGAAAGCAAATTCAAGTGAAAACGCTCGCTAAAGTGGCCGTATTTGTATATATTATTAGATTTGTGGTCATTTCAATGCTTTCCACGGGCAATGTCAGTGATTGAAAACTGCAGGCTATGTAGTAAGAACCTACTTACTTTTATTTCAAGTGCTCATTACAAGTTTTGAATCATTTTTGGAAACTCTAAATGCGTATTTTAAGAGTTATACCACAATTAGAGAGTTTTCTTACAAGTATGTACTGGAACCGTCACGATATTAACTGATTCACCAAAAAGACGTTCGAGAAATTCGGCCTCAATTGTAAACATAAGCAGTACAGTCCTCACAGACTTCCTACACTAATTTTGAGCTGTATAAACATGAATTCCTAGTATTTGAAAGCAAATTCAAGTGAAAACGCTCGCTAAAGTGGACGGAGTTTTAAACATTATCAGTTTTCTGGTCATTTCCCTGGTTTCCACAGGTAATATCAGTGATTGAAAACTGCAGGGTATGTAGTAAGAACCTACTTACTTTTATTTCAAGTGCTTATTACAAGTTTTAAATCATTTCTGGAAACTCTAAAAGCGCATTTTAAGAGTTATACCACAATTAGAGAGTTTTCTTACAAGTATGTACTGGAACCGTCATGATATTAACTGATTCACCAAAAAGACGTTCGAGAAATTCGGCCTCAATTGTAAACATAAGCAGTATAGTCCTCACTTACAGACTTCCTACACTAATTTTGAGCTGTATAAACATGAATTCCTAGTATTTGAAAGCATATTCAAGTGAAAACGCTCGGTAAAGTGCCCGGAGTTGTATATATTTTCAGTTTTCTGGTCATTTCCCTGCTTTCCACGGGTAATGTCAGTGATTGAAAACTGCAGGGTATGTAGTAAGAATCTACTTACTTTTATTTCAAGGGCTTATTACAAGTTTTAAATAATTTCTGGAAACTCTAAATGTGTATTTTAAGAGTTATACTACAATTAGACTGTTATCTTAAAAGTATGTACTGGAACCGACAGGTTATTGACTCTTTCACCAAAAAGACGCTAGAGAAATTCAGCCTCAGTTGTTAACATAAGCAGTACAGTCCTCACAGACTTCCTACACTAATTTTGAGCTGTATAAACATGAATTCCTAGTATTTGAAAGCAAATTCAAGTGAAAACGCTCGCTAAAGTGGCCGTAGTTTTAAATATTATCAGTTTTCTGGTCATTTCCCTGGTTTCCACAGGTAATATCAGTGATTGAAAACTGCAGGGTATGTAGTAAGAACCTACTTACTTTTATTTCAAGTGCTTATTACAAGTTTTAAATCATTTTTGGAAACTCTAAAAGCGTATTTTCAGAGTTATACTACAATTAGACAGTTATCTTAAAAGTATGTACTGGAACCGACAGGTTATTGACTCTTTCACCAAAAAGACGCTAGAGAAATTCGGTCTCAATTGTAAACATAAGCAGTATAATCCTCACTTACAGTCTTTCTACACTAATTTTGAGCTGTATAAACATGAATTCCCAGGATTTGAAAGCAAATTCAAGTGAAAACGCTCACTAAAGTGGCCGTATTTGTAAATATTATTAGAGTTGTGGTCATTTCCCTGCTTTCCACTGGCAATGTCAGTGATTGAAAACTGCAGGGTATGTAGTAAGAACCTACTTACTTTTATTTCAAGTGCTTATTACAAGTTTTAAATCATTTTTGGAAACTCTAAATGCGTATTTTAAGAGTTATACCACAATTAGAGAGTTTTCCTACAAGTATGTACTGGTACCGTCAGGATATTAACTGATTCACTAAGAAGACGCTAGAGAAATTCGGCCTCAATTATAAACATAAGCATTATAGTCCTCACTTACAGTCTTTCTACACTAATTTTAGCTGTATAAACATGAATTCCTAGTACTTGAAAGCAAATTCAAGTGAAAACACTCCCTAAAGTGGCCGGAGTTGTAAATATTTTCAGTTTTCTGATCATTTCCCTGCTTTCCACGGGTAATGTCAGTGATTGAAAACGGCAGGGTATGTAGTAAGAACCTACTTACTTTTATTTCAAGGGCTTATTACAAGTTTTAAATAATTTCTGGAAACTCTAAATGCGTATTTTAAGAGTTATACTACAATTAGACAGTTATCTTAAAAGTATGTACTGGAACCGACAGGTGTTTGAGTCTTTCACCAAAAAGACGCTAGAGAAATTCGGCCTCAATTGTAAACATAAGCAGTATAGTCCTCACTTACAGTCTTTCTAAACTAATTTTGAGCTGTATAACCATGGATTCCTAGTATTTGAAAGCAAATTCAAGTGAAAACACTCCCTACAGTGCCCGGAGTTGTAAATATTTTCAGTTTTCTGGTCATTTCCCTGCTTTCCACGGGTAATGTCAGTGATTGAATACGCCAGGGTATGTAGTAATAATCTACTTACTTTTATTTCAAGTGTTTGTTACAGGATTTTAATCATTCCTGGAAACTCTAAATGCGTATTTTAAGAGTTGTACCACAATTAGACAGTTTTCTTACAAGTATGTACTGGAACGGTCAGGATATTAACTAATTCACCAAAAAGACGCTCGAGAAATTCGGCTTCAGTTGTAAACATAAGCAGTATAGTCCTCACTTACAGACTTCCTACACTAATTTTGAGCTGTATAAACATGAATTCCTAGTATTTGAAAGCAAATTCAAGTGAAAACACTCCCTAAAGTGCCCGGAGTTGTAAACATTTTCTGTTTTCTGGTCATTTCCCTGCTTTCCACAGGTAATGTCAGTGATTGAAAATGGCAGGGTATGTAGTAAGAACCTACTTACTTTTATTTCAAGTGCGTATTACAAGTTTTAAATCATTTCTGGAAACTCTAAATGCGTATTCTAAGAGTTATACCACAATTAGAGAGTTTTCCTACAAGTATGTACTGGAACCGTCAGGATATTAACTGATTCACCAAAAAGACGCTTGAGAAATTCGGCCTAAATTGTAAACATAAGCAGTATAGACCTCACTTACAATCTTTGTACACTAATTTTGAGCTGTATAAACATGAATTCCTAGTTTGTGAAAGCAAATTCAAGTGAAAACGCTCGGTAAAGTGCCCGGAGTTGTAAATATTTTCAGTTTTCTGGTCATATCCCTGCTTTCCACAGGTAATGTCAGTGATTGTAAATGGCAGGGTATGTAGTAAGAACCTACTTACTTTTATTTCAAGTACTTATTACAAGTTTTAAATCATTTCTGGAAACTCTAAATGCGTATTCTAAGAGTTATACCACAATTAGAGTGTTTTCTTACAAGTATATACTGGAACCGTCAGGATATTGACTGATTCACCAAAAAGACGCTAGAGAAATTCGGCCTCAATTGGAAACATAAGCAATATAGTACTCACAGTCTTTCTACACTATTTTTGAACTGTATAAACATGAATTCCTAGTATTTGAAAGCAAATTCAAGTGAAAACGCTCGCTAAAGTGGACGTAGTTTTAAATATTATCAGTTTTCTGGTCATTTCCCTGGTTTCCACAGGTAATATCAGTGATTGAAAACTGCAGGGTATGTAGTAAGAACCTACTTACTTTTATTTCAAGTGCTTATTACAAGTTTTAAATCATTTCTGGAAACTCTAAAAGCGCATTTTAAGAGTTATACCACAATTAGAGAGTTTTCTTACAAGTATGTACTGGAACCGTCATGATATTAACTGATTCACCAAAAAGACGTTCGAGAAATTCGGCCTCAATTGTAAACATAAGCAGTATAGTCCTCACTTACAGACTTCCTACACTAATTTTGAGCTGTATAAACATGAATTCCTAGTATTTGAAAGCATATTCAAGTGAAAACGCTCGGTAAAGTGCCCGGAGTTGTATATATTTTCAGTTTTCTGGTCATTTCCCTGCTTTCCACGGGTAATGTCAGTGATTGAAAACTGCAGGGTATGTAGTAAGAATCTACTTACTTTTATTTCAAGGGCTTATTACAAGTTTTAAATAATTTCTGGAAACTCTAAATGTGTATTTTAAGAGTTATACTACAATTAGACTGTTATCTTAAAAGTATTTACTGGAACCGACAGGTTATTGACTCTTTCACCAAAAAGACGCTAGAGAAATTCAGCCTCAGTTGTTAACATAAGCAGTACAGTCCTCACAGACTTCCTACACTAATTTTGAGCTGTATAAACATGAATTCCTAGTATTTGAAAGCAAATTCAAGTGAAAACACTCCCTAAAGTGCCCGGAGTTGTAAATATTTTCAGTTTTCTGGTCATTTCCCTGCTTTCCACGGGTAATGTCAGTGATTGAATACGCCAGGGTATGTAGTAATAATCTACTTACTTTTATTTCAAGTGTTTGTTACAGGATTTTAATCATTCCTGGAAACTCTAAATGCGTATTTTAAGAGTTGTACCACAATTAGACAGTTTTCTTACAAGTATGTACTGGAACGGTCAGGATATTAACTAATTCACCAAAAAGACGCTCGAGAAATTCGGCTTCAGTTGTAAACATAAGCAGTATAGTCCTCACTTACAGACTTCCTACAGTAATTTTGAGCTGTATAAACATGAATTCCTAGTATTTGAAAGCAAATTCAAGTGAAAACACTCCCTAAAGTGCCCGGAGTTGTAAACATTTTCTGTTTTCTGGTCATTTCCCTGCTTTCCACAGGTAATGTCAGTGATTGAAAATGGCAGGGTATGTAGTAAGAACCTACTTACTTTTATTTCAAGTGCGTATTACAAGTTTTAAATCATTTCTGGAAACTCTAAATGCGTACTCTAAGAGTTATACCACAATTAGAGAGTTTTCCTACAAGTATGTACTGGAACCGTCAGGATATTAACTGATTCACCAAAAAGACGCTTGAGAAATTCGGCCTAAATTGTAAACATAAGCAGTATAGACCTCACTTACAATCCTTGTACACTAATTTTGAGCTGTATAAACATGAATTCCTAGTTTGTGAAAGCAAATTCAAGTGAAAACGCTCGGTAAAGTGCCCGGAGTTGTAAATATTTTCAGTTTTCTGGTCATTTCCCTGCTTTCCAAGGGTAATGTCAGTGATTGAATACGCCAGGGTATGTAGTAATAATCTACTTACTTTTATTTCAAGTGTTTGTTACAGGATTTTAATCATTCCTGGAAACTCTAAATGCGTATTTTAAGATGTACCACAATTAGACAGTTTTCTTACAAGTATGTACTGGAACGGTCAGGATATTAACTGATTCACCAAAAAGACGCTCGAGAAATTCGGCCTCAGTTGTAAACATAAGCAGTATAGTCCTCACTTACAGACTTCCTACACGAATTTTGAGCTGTATAACCATGAATTCCTAGTATTTGAAAGCAAATTCAAGTGAAAACGCTCGCTAAAGTGGTCGTAGTTTTAAATATTATCAGTTTTCTGGTCATTTCCCTGGTTTCCACACGTAATATCAGTGATTGAAAACTGCAGGGTATGTAGTAAGAACCTACTTAGTTTTATTTCAAGTGCTTATTACAAGTTTTAAATCATTTCTGGAAACTCTAAATGCGTATTTTAAGAGTTATATCACAATTAGAGAGTTTTCTTACAAGTATGTACTGGAACCGTCACGATATTAACTGATTCACCAAAAAGACGTTCGAGAAATTCGGCCTCAGTTGTAAACATAAGCAGTATAGTCCTCACTTACAGACTTCCTACACTAATTTTGAGCTGTATAAACATGAATTCCTAGTATTTGAAAGCAAATTCAAGTGAAAACGCTCGCTAAAGTGGCCGTAGTTTTAAATATTATCAGTTTTCTGGTCATTTCCCTGGTTTCCACAGGTAATATCAGTGATTGAAAACTGCAGGGTATGTAGTAAGAACCTACTTACTTTTATTTCAAGTGCTTATTACAAGTTTTAAATCATTTCTGGAAACTCTAAATGCGTATTTTAAGAGTTATACCACAATTAGAGAGTTTTCTTACAAGTATGTACTGGAATCGTCACGATATTAACTGATTCACAAAAAAGATGTTCGAGAAATTCGGCCTCAATTGTAAACATAAGCAGTATTGTCCTCACTTACAGTCTTTCTGCACAAATTTTGAGCTGTATAAACATGAATTCCTAGTATTTGAAAGCATATTCAAGTGAAAACGCTCGGTAAAGTGCCCGGAGTTGTATATATTTTCAGTTTTCTGGTCATTTCCCTGCTTTCCACGGGTAATGTCAGTGATTGAAAACTGCAGGGTATGTAGTAAGAATCTACTTACTTTTATTTCAAGGGCTTATTACAAGTTTTAAATAATTTCTGGAAACTCTAAATGTGTATTTTAAGAGTTATACTACAATTAGACAGTTATCTTAAAAGTATGTACTGGAACCGACAGGTTATTGACTCTTTCACCAAAAAGACGCTAGAGAAATTCAGCCTCAGTTGTAAACATAAGCAGTACAGTCCTCACAGACTTCCTACACTAATTTTGAGCTGTATAAACATGAATTCCTAGTATTTGAAAGCAAATTCAAGTGAAAACGCTCGCTAAAGTGGCCGTAGTTTTAAATATTATCAGTTTTCTGGTCATTTCCCTGGTTTCCACAGGTAATATCAGTGATTGAAAACTGCAGGGTATGTAGTAAGAACCTACTTACTTTTATTTCAAGTGCTTATTACAAGTTTTAAATCATTTCTGGAAACTCTAAAAGCGTATTTTAGGAGTTATACTACAATTAGAGAGTTATCTTAAAAGTATGTACTGGAACCGACAGGTTATTGACTCTTTCACCAAAAAGACGCTAGAGAAATTCGGTCTCAATTGTAAACATAAGCAGTATAATCCTCACTTACAGTCTTTCTACACTAATTTTGAGCTGTATAAACATGAATTCCCAGGATTTGAAAGCAAATTCAAGTGAAAACACTCCCTAAAGTGCCCGGAGTTGTAAATATTTTCAGTTTTCTGGTCATTTCCCTGCTTTCCACGGGTAATGTCAGTGATTGAATACGCCAGGGTATGTAGTAATAATCTACTTACTATTATTTCAAGTGTTTGTTACAGGATTTTAATCATTCCTGGAAACTCTAAATGCGTATTTTAAGAGTTGTACCACAATTAGACAGTTTTCTTACAAGTATGTACTGGAACGGTCAGGATATTAACTAATTCACCAAAAAGACGCTCGAGAAATTCGGCTTCAGTTGTAAACATAAGCAGTATAGTCCTCACTTACAGACTTCCTACAGTAATTTTGAGCTGTATAAACATGAATTCCTAGTATTTGAAAGCAAATTCAAGTGAAAACACTCCCTAAAGTGCCCGGAGTTGTAAACATTTTCTGTTTTCTGGTCATTTCCCTGCTTTCCACAGGTAATGTCAGTGATTGAAAATGGCAGGGTATGTAGTAAGAACCTACTTACTTTTATTTCAAGTGCGTATTACAAGTTTTAAATCATTTCTGGAAACTCTAAATGCGTACTCTAAGAGTTATACCACAATTAGAGAGTTTTCCTACAAGTATGTACTGGAACCGTCAGGATATTAACTGATTCACCAAAAAGACGCTTGAGAAATTCGGCCTAAATTGTAAACATAAGCAGTATAGACCTCACTTACAATCTTTGTACACTAATTTTGAGCTGTATAAACATGAATTCCTAGTTTGTGAAAGCAAATTCAAGTGAAAACGCTCGGTAAAGTGCCCGGAGTTGTAAATATTTTCAGTTTTCTGGTCATATCCCTGCTTTCCACAGGTAATGTCAGTGATTGAAAATGGCAGGGTATGTAGTAAGAACCTACTTACTTTTATTTCAAGTACTTATTACAAGTTTTAAATCATTTCTGGAAACTCTAAATGCGTATTCTAAGAGTTATACCACAATTAGAGTGTTTTCTTACAAGTATATACTGGAACCGTCAGGATATTGACTGATTCACCAAAAAGACGCTAGAGAAATTCGGCCTCAATTGGAAACATAAGCAATATAGTACTCACAGTCTTTCTACACTATTTTTGAACTGTATAAACATGAATTCCTAGTATTTGAAAGCAAATTCAAGTGAAAACGCTCGCTAAAGTGGACGTAGTTTTAAATATTATCAGTTTTCTGGTCATTTCCCTGGTTTCCACAGGTAATATCAGTGATTGAAAACTGCAGGGTATGTAGTAAGAACCTACTTACTTTTATTTCAAGTGCTTATTACAAGTTTTAAATCATTTCTGGAAACTCTAAAAGCGCATTTTAAGAGTTATACCACAATTAGAGAGTTTTCTTACAAGTATGTACTGGAACCGTCATGATATTAACTGATTCACCAAAAAGACGTTCGAGAAATTCGGCCTCAATTGTAAACATAAGCAGTATAGTCCTCACTTACAGACTTCCTACACTAATTTTGAGCTGTATAAACATGAATTCCTAGTATTTGAAAGCATATTCAAGTGAAAACGCTCGGTAAAGTGCCCGGAGTTGTATATATTTTCAGTTTTCTGGTCATTTCCCTGCTTTCCACGGGTAATGTCAGTGATTGAAAACTGCAGGGTATGTAGTAAGAATCTACTTACTTTTATTTCAAGGGCTTATTACAAGTTTTAAATAATTTCTGGAAACTCTAAATGTGTATTTTAAGAGTTATACTACAATTAGACTGTTATCTTAAAAGTATGTACTGGAACCGACAGGTTATTGACTCTTTCACCAAAAAGACGCTAGAGAAATTCAGCCTCAGTTGTTAACATAAGCAGTACAGTCCTCACAGACTTCCTACACTAATTTTGAGCTGTATAAACATGAATTCCTAGTATTTGAAAGCAAATTCAAGTGAAAACACTCCCTAAAGTGCCCGGAGTTGTAAATATTTTCAGTTTTCTGGTCATTTCCCTGCTTTCCACGGGTAATGTCAGTGATTGAATACGCCAGGGTATGTAGTAATAATCTACTTACTTTTATTTCAAGTGTTTGTTACAGGATTTTAATCATTCCTGGAAACTCTAAATGCGTATTTTAAGAGTTGTACCACAATTAGACAGTTTTCTTACAAGTATGTACTGGAACGGTCAGGATATTAACTAATTCACCAAAAAGACGCTCGAGAAATTCGGCTTCAGTTGTAAACATAAGCAGTATAGTCCTCACTTACAGACTTCCTACACTAATTTTGAGCTGTATAAACATGAATTCCTAGTATTTGAAAGCAAATTCAAGTGAAAACACTCCCTAAAGTGCCCGGAGTTGTAAACATTTTCTGTTTTCTGGTCATTTCCCTGCTTTCCACAGGTAATGTCAGTGATTGAAAATGGCAGGGTATGTAGTAAGAACCTACTTACTTTTATTTCAAGTGCGTATTACAAGTTTTAAATCATTTCTGGAAACTCTAAATGCGTACTCTAAGAGTTATACCACAATTAGAGAGTTTTCCTACAAGTATGTACTGGAACCGTCAGGATATTAACTGATTCACCAAAAAGACGCTTGAGAAATTCGGCCTAAATTGTAAACATAAGCAGTATAGACCTCACTTACAATCTTTGTACACTAATTTTGAGCTGTATAAACATGAATTCCTAGTTTGTGAAAGCAAATTCAAGTGAAAACGCTCGGTAAAGTGCCCGGAGTTGTAAATATTTTCAGTTTTCTGGTCATTTCCCTGCTTTCCACGGGTAATGTCAGTGATTGAAAATGCCAGGGTATGTAGTAATAATCTACTTACTTTTATTTCAAGTGTTTGTTACAGGATTTTAATCATTCCTGGAAACTCTAAATGCGTATTTTAAGATGTACCACAATTAGACAGTTTTCTTACAAGTATGTACTGGAACGGTCAGGATATTAACTGATTCACCAAAAAGACGCTCGAGAAATTCGGCCTCAGTTGTAAACATAAGCAGTATAGTCCTCACTTACAGACTTCCTACACGAATTTTGAGCTGTATAACCATGAATTCCTAGTATTTGAAAGCAAATTCAAGTGAAAACGCTCGCTAAAGTGGTCGTAGTTTTAAATATTATCAGTTTTCTGGTCATTTCCCTGGTTTCCACACGTAATATCAGTGATTGAAAACTGCAGGGTATGTAGTAAGAACCTACTTAGTTTTATTTCAAGTGCTTATTACAAGTTTTAAATCATTTCTGGAAACTCTAAATGCGTATTTTAAGAGTTATACCACAATTAGAGAGTTTTCTTACAAGTATGTACTGGAATCGTCACGATATTAACTGATTCACAAAAAAGATGTTCGAGAAATTCGGCCTCAATTGTAAACATAAGCAGTATTGTCCTCACTTACAGTCTTTCTGCACAAATTTTGAGCTGTATAAACATGAATTCCTAGTATTTGAAAGCATATTCAAGTGAAAACGCTCGGTAAAGTGCCCGGAGTTGTATATATTTTCAGTTTTCTGGTCATTTCCCTGCTTTCCACGGGTAATGTCAGTGATTGAAAACTGCAGGGTATGTAGTAAGAATCTACTTACTTTTATTTCAAGGGCTTATTACAAGTTTTAAATAATTTCTGGAAACTCTAAATGTGTATTTTAAGAGTTATACTACAATTAGACAGTTATCTTAAAAGTATGTACTGGAACCGACAGGTTATTGACTCTTTCACCAAAAAGACGCTAGAGAAATTCAGCCTCAGTTGTAAACATAAGCAGTACAGTCCTCACAGACTTCCTACACTAATTTTGAGCTGTATAAACATGAATTCCTAGTATTTGAAAGCAAATTCAAGTGAAAACGCTCGCTAAAATGGCCGTAGTTTTAAATATTATCAGTTTTCTGGTCATTTCCCTGGTTTCCACAGGTAATATCAGTGATTGAAAACTGCAGGGTATGTAGTAAGAACCTACTTACTTTTATTTCAAGTGCTTATTACAAGTTTTAAATCATTTCTGGAAACTCTAAAAGCGTATTTTAGGAGTTATACTACAATTAGAGAGTTATCTTAAAAGTATGTACTGGAACCGACAGGTTATTGACTCTTTCACCAAAAAGACGCTAGAGAAATTCGGTCTCAATTGTAAACATAAGCAGTATAATCCTCACTTACAGTCTTTCTACACTAATTTTGAGCTGTATAAACATGAATTCCCAGGATTTGAAAGCAAATTCAAGTGAAAACACTCCCTAAAGTGCCCGGAGTTGTAAATATTTTCAGTTTTCTGGTCATTTCCCTGCTTTCCACGGGTAATGTCAGTGATTGAATACGCCAGGGTATGTAGTAATAATCTACTTACTTTTATTTCAAGTGTTTGTTACAGGATTTTAATCATTCCTGGAAACTCTAAATGCGTATTTTAAGAGTTGTACCACAATTAGACAGTTTTCTTACAAGTATGTACTGGAACGGTCAGGATATTAACTAATTCACCAAAAAGACGCTCGAGAAATTCGGCTTCAGTTGTAAACATAAGCAGTATAGTCCTCACTTACAGACTTCCTACACTAATTTTGAGCTGTATAAACATGAATTCCTAGTATTTGAAAGCAAATTCAAGTGAAAACACTCCCTAAAGTGCCCGGAGTTGTAAACATTTTCTGTTTTCTGGTCATTTCCCTGCTTTCCACAGGTAATGTCAGTGATTGAAAATGGCAGGGTATGTAGTAAGAACCTACTTACTTTTATTTCAAGTGCGTATTACAAGTTTTAAATCATTTCTGGAAACTCTAAATGCGTATTCTAAGAGTTATACCACAATTAGAGAGTTTTCCTACAAGTATGTACTGGAACCGTCAGGATATTAACTGATTCACCAAAAAGACGCTTGAGAAATTCGGCCTAAATTGTAAACATAAGCAGTATAGACCTCACTTACAATCTTTGTACACTAATTTTGAGCTGTATAAACATGAATTCCTAGTTTGTGAAAGCAAATTCAAGTGAAAACGCTCGGTAAAGTGCCCGGAGTTGTAAATATTTTCAGTTTTCTGGTCATATCCCTGCTTTCCACAGGTAATGTCAGTGATTGAAAATGGCAGGGTATGTAGTAAGAACCTACTTACTTTTATTTCAAGTACTTATTACAAGTTTTAAATCATTTCTGGAAACTCTAAATGCGTATTCTAAGAGTTATACCACAATTAGAGTGTTTTCTTACAAGTATATACTGGAACCGTCAGGATATTGACTGATTCACCAAAAAGACGCTAGAGAAATTCGGCCTCAATTGGAAACATAAGCAATATAGTACTCACAGTCTTTCTACACTATTTTTGAACTGTATAAACATGAATTCCTAGTATTTGAAAGCAAATTCAAGTGAAAACGCTCGCTAAAGTGGACGTAGTTTTAAATATTATCAGTTTTCTGGTCATTTCCCTGGTTTCCACAGGTAATATCAGTGATTGAAAACTGCAGGGTATGTAGTAAGAACCTACTTACTTTTATTTCAAGTGCTTATTACAAGTTTTAAATCATTTCTGGAAACTCTAAAAGCGCATTTTAAGAGTTATACCACAATTAGAGAGTTTTCTTACAAGTATGTACTGGAACCGTCATGATATTAACTGATTCACCAAAAAGACGTTCGAGAAATTCGGCCTCAATTGTAAACATAAGCAGTATAGTCCTCACTTACAGACTTCCTACACTAATTTTGAGCTGTATAAACATGAATTCCTAGTATTTGAAAGCATATTCAAGTGAAAACGCTCGGTAAAGTGCCCGGAGTTGTATATATTTTCAGTTTTCTGGTCATTTCCCTGCTTTCCACGGGTAATGTCAGTGATTGAAAACTGCAGGGTATGTAGTAAGAATCTACTTACTTTTATTTCAAGGGCTTATTACAAGTTTTAAATAATTTCTGGAAACTCTAAATGTGTATTTTAAGAGTTATACTACAATTAGACTGTTATCTTAAAAGTATGTACTGGAACCGACAGGTTATTGACTCTTTCACCAAAAAGACGCTAGAGAAATTCAGCCTCAGTTGTTAACATAAGCAGTACAGTCCTCACAGACTTCCTACACTAATTTTGAGCTGTATAAACATGAATTCCTAGTATTTGAAAGCAAATTCAAGTGAAAACACTCCCTAAAGTGCCCGGAGTTGTAAATATTTTCAGTTTTCTGGTCATTTCCCTGCTTTCCACGGGTAATGTCAGTGATTGAATACGCCAGGGTATGTAGTAATAATCTACTTACTTTTATTTCAAGTGTTTGTTACAGGATTTTAATCATTCCTGGAAACTCTAAATGCGTATTTTAAGAGTTGTACCACAATTAGACAGTTTTCTTACAAGTATGTACTGGAACGGTCAGGATATTAACTAATTCACCAAAAAGACGCTCGAGAAATTCGGCTTCAGTTGTAAACATAAGCAGTATAGTCCTCACTTACAGACTTCCTACACTAATTTTGAGCTGTATAAACATGAATTCCTAGTATTTGAAAGCAAATTCAAGTGAAAACACTCCCTAAAGTGCCCGGAGTTGTAAACATTTTCTGTTTTCTGGTCATTTCCCTGCTTTCCACAGGTAATGTCAGTGATTGAAAATGGCAGGGTATGTAGTAAGAACCTACTTACTTTTATTTCAAGTGCGTATTACAAGTTTTAAATCATTTCTGGAAACTCTAAATGCGTACTCTAAGAGTTATACCACAATTAGAGAGTTTTCCTACATGTATGTACTGGAACCGTCAGGATATTAACTGATTCACCAAAAAGACGCTTGAGAAATTCGGCCTAAATTGTAAACATAAGCAGTATAGACCTCACTTACAATCTTTGTACACTAATTTTGAGCTGTATAAACATGAATTCCTAGTTTGTGAAAGCAAATTCAAGTGAAAACGATCGGTAAAGTGCCCGGAGTTGTAAATATTTTCAGTTTTCTGGTCATTTCCCTGCTTTCCAAGGGTAATGTCAGTGATTGAATACGCCAGGGTATGTAGTAATAATCTACTTACTTTTATTTCAAGTGTTTGTTACAGGATTTTAATCATTCCTGGAAACTCTAAATGCGTATTTTAAGATGTACCACAATTAGACAGTTTTCTTACAAGTATGTACTGGAACGGTCAGGATATTAACTGATTCACCAAAAAGACGCTAGAGAAATTCGGCCTCAATTGGAAACATAAGCAATATAGTACTCACAGTCTTTCTACACTATTTTTGAACTGTATAAACATGAATTCCTAGTATTTGAAAGCAAATTCAAGTGAAAACGCTCGCTAAAGTGGACGTAGTTTTAAATATTATCAGTTTTCTGGTCATTTCCCTGGTTTCCACAGGTAATATCAGTGATTGAAAACTGCAGGGTATGTAGTAAGAACCTACTTACTTTTATTTCAAGTGCTTATTACAAGTTTTAAATCATTTCTGGAAACTCTAAAAGCGCATTTTAAGAGTTATACCACAATTAGAGAGTTTTCTTACAAGTATGTACTGGAACCGTCATGATATTAACTGATTCACCAAAAAGACGTTCGAGAAATTCGGCCTCAATTGTAAACATAAGCAGTATAGTCCTCACTTACAGACTTCCTACACTAATTTTGAGCTGTATAAACATGAATTCCTAGTATTTGAAAGCATATTCAAGTGAAAACGCTCGGTAAAGTGCCCGGAGTTGTATATATTTTCAGTTTTCTGGTCATTTCCCTGCTTTCCACGGGTAATGTCAGTGATTGAAAACTGCAGGGTATGTAGTAAGAATCTACTTACTTTTATTTCAAGGGCTTATTACAAGTTTTAAATAATTTCTGGAAACTCTAAATGTGTATTTTAAGAGTTATACTACAATTAGACTGTTATCTTAAAAGTATGTACTGGAACCGACAGGTTATTGACTCTTTCACCAAAAAGACGCTAGAGAAATTCAGCCTCAGTTGTTAACATAAGCAGTACAGTCCTCACAGACTTCCTACACTAATTTTGAGCTGTATAAACATGAATTCCTAGTATTTGAAAGCAAATTCAAGTGAAAACACTCCCTAAAGTGCCCGGAGTTGTAAATATTTTCAGTTTTCTGGTCATTTCCCTGCTTTCCACGGGTAATGTCAGTGATTGAATACGCCAGGGTATGTAGTAATAATCTACTTACTTTTATTTCAAGTGTTTGTTACAGGATTTTAATCATTCCTGGAAACTCTAAATGCGTATTTTAAGAGTTGTACCACAATTAGACAGTTTTCTTACAAGTATGTACTGGAACGGTCAGGATATTAACTAATTCACCAAAAAGACGCTCGAGAAATTCGGCTTCAGTTGTAAACATAAGCAGTATAGTCCTCACTTACAGACTTCCTACACTAATTTTGAGCTGTATAAACATGAATTCCTAGTATTTGAAAGCAAATTCAAGTGAAAACACTCCCTAAAGTGCCCGGAGTTGTAAACATTTTCTGTTTTCTGGTCATTTCCCTGCTTTCCACAGGTAATGTCAGTGATTGAAAATGGCAGGGTATGTAGTAAGAACCTACTTACTTTTATTTCAAGTGCGTATTACAAGTTTTAAATCATTTCTGGAAACTCTAAATGCGTACTCTAAGAGTTATACCACAATTAGAGAGTTTTCCTACATGTATGTACTGGAACCGTCAGGATATTAACTGATTCACCAAAAAGACGCTTGAGAAATTCGGCCTAAATTGTAAACATAAGCAGTATAGACCTCACTTACAATCTTTGTACACTAATTTTGAGCTGTATAAACATGAATTCCTAGTTTGTGAAAGCAAATTCAAGTGAAAACGATCGGTAAAGTGCCCGGAGTTGTAAATATTTTCAGTTTTCTGGTCATTTCCCTGCTTTCCAAGGGTAATGTCAGTGATTGAATACGCCAGGGTATGTAGTAATAATCTACTTACTTTTATTTCAAGTGTTTGTTACAGGATTTTAATCATTCCTGGAAACTCTAAATGCGTATTTTAAGATGTACCACAATTAGACAGTTTTCTTACAAGTATGTACTGGAACGGTCAGGATATTAACTGATTCACCAAAAAGACGCTCGAGAAATTCGGCCTCAGTTGTAAACATAAGCAGTATAGTCATCACTTACAGACTTCCTACACGAATTTTGAGCTGTATAACCATGAATTCCTAGTATTTGAAAGCAAATTCAAGTGAAAACGCTCGCTAAAGTGGCCGTAGTTTTAAATATTATCAGTTTTCTGGTCATTTCCCTGGTTTCCACAGGTAATATCAGTGATTGAAAACTGCAGGGTATGTAGTAAGAACCTACTTACTTTTATTTCAAGTGCTTATTACAAGTTTTAAATCATTTCTGGAAACTCTAAATGCGTATTTTAAGAGTTATACCACAATTAGAGAGTTTTCTTACAAGTATGTACTGGAATCGTCACGATATTAACTGATTCACAAAAAAGATGTTCGAGAAATTCGGCCTCAATTGTAAACATAAGCAGTATTGTCCTCACTTACAGTCTTTCTGCACAAATTTTGAGCTGTATAAACATGAATTCCTAGTATTTGAAAGCATATTCAAGTGAAAACGCTCGGTAAAGTGCCCGGAGTTGTATATATTTTCAGTTTTCTGGTCATTTCCCTGCTTTCCACGGGTAATGTCAGTGATTGAAAACTGCAGGGTATGTAGTAAGAATCTACTTACTTTTATTTCAAGGGCTTATTACAAGTTTTAAATAATTTCTGGAAACTCTAAATGTGTATTTTAAGAGTTATACTACAATTAGACAGTTATCTTAAAAGTATGTACTGGAACCGACAGGTTATTGACTCTTTCACCAAAAAGACGCTAGAGAAATTCAGCCTCAGTTGTAAACATAAGCAGTACAGTCCTCACAGACTTCCTACACTAATTTTGAGCTGTATAAACATGAATTCCTAGTATTTGAAAGCAAATTCAAGTGAAAACGCTCGCTAAAGTGGCCGTAGTTTTAAATATTATCAGTTTTCTGGTCATTTCCCTGATTTCCACAGGTAATATCAGTGATTGAAAACTGCAGGGTATGTAGTAAGAACCTACTTACTTTTATTTCAAGTGCTTATTACAAGTTTTAAATCATTTCTGGAAACTCTAAAAGCGTATTTTAGGAGTTATACTACAATTAGAGAGTTATCTTAAAAGTATGTACTGGAACCGACAGGTTATTGACTCTTTCACCAAAAAGACGCTAGAGAAATTCGGTCTCAATTGTAAACATAAGCAGTATAATCCTCACTTACAGTCTTTCTACACTAATTTTGAGCTGTATAAACATGAATTCCCAGGATTTGAAAGCAAATTCAAGTGAAAACACTCCCTAAAGTGCCCGGAGTTGTAAATATTTTCAGTTTTCTGGTCATTTCCCTGCTTTCCACGGGTAATGTCAGTGATTGAATACGCCAGGGTATGTAGTAATAATCTACTTACTTTTATTTCAAGTGTTTGTTACAGGATTTTAATCATTCCTGGAAACTCTAAATGCGTATTTTAAGAGTTGTACCACAATTAGACAGTTTTCTTACAAGTATGTACTGGAACGGTCAGGATATTAACTAATTCACCAAAAAGACGCTCGAGAAATTCGGCTTCAGTTGTAAACATAAGCAGTATAGTCCTCACTTACAGACTTCCTACACTAATTTTGAGCTGTATAAACATGAATTCCTAGTATTTGAAAGCAAATTCAAGTGAAAACACTCCCTAAAGTGCCCGGAGTTGTAAACATTTTCTGTTTTCTGGTCATTTCCCTGCTTTCCACAGGTAATGTCAGTGATTGAAAATGGCAGGGTATGTAGTAAGAACCTACTTACTTTTATTTCAAGTGCGTATTACAAGTTTTAAATCATTTCTGGAAACTCTAAATGCGTACTCTAAGAGTTATACCACAATTAGAGAGTTTTCCTACATGTATGTACTGGAACCGTCAGGATATTAACTGATTCACCAAAAAGACGCTTGAGAAATTCGGCCTAAATTGTAAACATAAGCAGTATAGACCTCACTTACAATCTTTGTACACTAATTTTGAGCTGTATAAACATGAATTCCTAGTTTGTGAAAGCAAATTCAAGTGAAAACGCTCGGTAAAGTGCCCGGAGTTGTAAATATTTTCAGTTTTCTGGTCATTTCCCTGCTTTCCAAGGGTAATGTCAGTGATTGAATACGCCAGGGTATGTAGTAATAATCTACTTACTTTTATTTCAAGTGTTTGTTACAGGATTTTAATCATTCCTGGAAACTCTAAATGCGTATTTTAAGATGTACCACAATTAGACAGTTTTCTTACAAGTATGTACTGGAACGGTCAGGATATTAACTGATTCACCAAAAAGACGCTCGAGAAATTCGGCCTCAGTTGTAAACATAAGCAGTATAGTCCTCACTTACAGACTTCCTACACGAATTTTGAGCTGTATAACCATGAATTCCTAGTATTTGAAAGCAAATTCAAGTGAAAACGCTCGCTAAAGTGGCCGTAGTTTTAAATATTATCAGTTTTCTGGTCATTTCCCTGGTTTCCACAGGTAATATCAGTGATTGAAAACTGCAGGGTATGTAGTAAGAACCTACTTACTTTTATTTCAAGTGCTTATTACAAGTTTTAAATCATTTCTGGAAACTCTAAATGCGTATTTTAAGAGTTATACCACAATTAGAGAGTTTTCTTACAAGTATGTACTGGAATCGTCACGATATTAACTGATTCACAAAAAAGATGTTCGAGAAATTCGGCCTCAATTGTAAACATAAGCAGTATTGTCCTCACTTACAGTCTTTCTGCACAAATTTTGAGCTGTATAAACATGAATTCCTAGTATTTGAAAGCATATTCAAGTGAAAACGCTCGGTAAAGTGCCCGGAGTTGTATATATTTTCAGTTTTCTGGTCATTTCCCTGCTTTCCACGGGTAATGTCAGTGATTGAAAACTGCAGGGTATGTAGTAAGAATCTACTTACTTTTATTTCAAGGGCTTATTACAAGTTTTAAATAATTTCTGGAAACTCTAAATGTGTATTTTAAGAGTTATACTACAATTAGACAGTTATCTTAAAAGTATGTACTGGAACCGACAGGTTATTGACTCTTTCACCAAAAAGACGCTAGAGAAATTCAGCCTCAGTTGTAAACATAAGCAGTACAGTCCTCACAGACTTCCTACACTAATTTTGAGCTGTATAAACATGAATTCCTAGTATTTGAAAGCAAATTCAAGTGAAAACGCTCGCTAAAGTGGCCGTAGTTTTAAATATTATCAGTTTTCTGGTCATTTCCCTGATTTCCACAGGTAATATCAGTGATTGAAAACTGCAGGGTATGTAGTAAGAACCTACTTACTTTTATTTCAAGTGCTTATTACAAGTTTTAAATCATTTCTGGAAACTCTAAAAGCGTATTTTAGGAGTTATACTACAATTAGAGAGTTATCTTAAAAGTATGTACTGGAACCGACAGGTTATTGACTCTTTCACCAAAAAGACGCTAGAGAAATTCGATCTCAATTGTAAACATAAGCAGTATAATCCTCACTTACAGTCTTTCTACACTAATTTTGAGCTGTATAAACATGAATTCCCAGGATTTGAAAGCAAATTCAAGTGAAAACACTCCCTAAAGTGCCCGGAGTTGTAAATATTTTCAGTTTTCTGGTCATTTCCCTGCTTTCCACGGGTAATGTCAGTGATTGAATACGCCAGGGTATGTAGTAATAATCTACTTACTTTTATTTCAAGTGTTTGTTACAGGATTTTAATCATTCCTGGAAACTCTAAATGCGTATTTTAAGAGTTGTACCACAATTAGACAGTTTTCTTACAAGTATGTACTGGAACGGTCAGGATATTAACTAATTCACCAAAAAGACGCTCGAGAAATTCGGCTTCAGTTGTAAACATAAGCAGTATAGTCCTCACTTACAGACTTCCTACACTAATTTTGAGCTGTATAAACATGAATTCCTAGTATTTGAAAACAAATTCAAGTGAAAACACTCCCTAAAGTGCCCGGAGTTGTAAACATTTTCTGTTTTCTGGTCATTTCCCTGCTTTCCACAGGTAATGTCAGTGATTGAAAATGGCAGGGTATGTAGTAAGAACCTACTTACTTTTATTTCAAGTGCGTATTACAAGTTTTAAATCATTTCTGGAAACTCTAAATGCGTATTTTAAGAGTTATACCACAATTAGAGAGTTTTCCTACAAGTATGTACTGGAACCGTCAGGATATTAACTGATTCACCAAAAAGACGCTTGAGAAATTCGGCCTAAATTGTAAACATAAGCAGTATAGACCTCACTTACAGTCTTTGTACACTAATTTTGAGCTGTATAAACATGAATTCCTAGTTTTTGAAAGAAAATTCAAGTGAAAACGCTCGGTAAAGTGCCCGGAGTTTTAATATTTTCAGTTTTCTGGTCATTTCCCTGCTTTCCACGGGTAATGTCAGTGATTGAAAATGCCAGGGTATGTAGTAATAATCTACTTACTTTTATTTCAAGTGTTAGTTACAAGATTTTATTCATTCCTGGAAACTCTAAATGCGTATTTTAAGAGTTGTACCACAATTAGACAGTTTTCTTACAAGTATGTACTGGAACCGTCAGGATATTGACTGATTCACCAAAATGACGCTCCAGAAATTCGGCCTCAATTGTAAACATAAGCAGTATAGTCCTCACTTACAGTCTTCCTACACTAATTTTGAGCTGTATAACCATGAATTCCTAGTATTTGAAAGCAAATTCAAGTGAAAACGCTTGCTAAAGTGGCCGTAGTTTTAAATATTATCAGTTTTCTGGTCATTTCCCTGGTTTCCACAGGTAATATCAGTGATTGAAAACTGCAGGGTATGTAGTAAGAACCTACTTACTTTTATTTCAAGTGCTTATTACAAGTTTTAAATCATTTCTGGAAACTCTAAATGCCTATTTTAAGAGTTATACCACAATTAGAGAGTTTTCTTACAAGTATGTACTGGAACCATCACGATATTAACTGATTCACCAAAAAGACGTTCGAGAAATTCGGCCTCAATTGTAAACATAAGCTGTATAGTCCTCACTTACAGACTTCCTACGCTAATTTTGAGCTGTCTAAACATGAATTCCTAGTATTTGAAAGCATATTCAAGTGAAAACGCTCGGTAAAGTGCCCGGAGTTGTATATATTTTCAGTTTTCTGGTCATTTCCCTGCTTTCCACGGGTAATGTCAGTGATTGAAAACGGCAGGGTATGTAGTAAGAACCTACTTACTTTTATTTCAAGGGCTTATTACAAGTTTTAAATAATTTCTGGAAGCTCTAAATGCGTATTTTAAGAGTTATACTACAATTAGACAGTTGTCTTAAAAGTATGTACTGCAACCGACAGGTGTTTGAGTCTTTCACCAAAAGACGCTAGAGAAATTCGGCCTCAATTGTAAACATAAGCAGTATAGTCCTCACTTACAGTCTTTCTAAACTAATTTTGAGCTGTATAACCATGAATTCCTAGTATTTGAAAGCAAATTCAAGTGAAAACACTCCCTAAAGTGCCCGGAGTTGGAAATATTTTCTGTTTTCTGGTCATATCCCTGCTTTCCACAGGTAATGTCAGTGATTGAAAATGGCAGGGTATGTAGTAAGAACCTACTTACTTTTATTTCAAGTGCTTATTACAAGTTTTAAATCATTTCTGGAAACTCTAAATGCGTATTCTAAGAGTTATACCACAATTAGAGAGTTTTCTTACAAGTATATACTGGAACCGTCAGGATATTGACTGATTCACCAAAAAGACGCTAGAGAAATTCGGCCTCAGTTGTAAACATAAGCAGTATAGTCCTCACTTACAGACTTCCTACACTAATTTTGAGCTGTATAAACATGAATTCCTAGTATTTGAAAGCATATTCAAGTGAAAACGCTCGGTAAAGTGCCCGGAGTTGTATATATTTTCAGGTTTCTGTTCATTTCCCTGCTTTCCACGGGTAATGTCAGTGATTGAAAACGGCAGGGAATGTAGTAAGAACCTACTTACTTTTATTTCAAGGGCTTATTACAAGTTTTAAATAATTTCTGGAAACTCTAAATGCGTATTTTAAGAGTTATACTACAATTAATGAGTTTTCTTACAAGTATGTACTGGAACCGTCAGGATATTAACTGATTCACGAAAAAGACGCTCGAGAAATTCGGCCTCAATTGTAAACATAAGCACAATAGACCTCACTTACAGTGTTAGTACACTAATTTTGAGCTGTAAAAACATGAATTCCTAGTATTTGAAAGCAAATTCAAGTGAAAACGCTCTGTAAAGTGCCCGGACTTGTAAATATTTTCAGTTTTCTGGTCATTTCCCTGCTTTCCACGGGTAATGTCAGTGATTGAAAACGGCAGGGTATGTAGTAAGATCCTACTTACTTTTATTTCAAGGGCTTATTACAAGTTTAAAATAATTTCTGGAAGCTCTAAATGCGTATTTTAAGAGTTATACTACAATTAGACAGTTATCTTAAAAGTATGTACTGGAACCGACAGGTGTTTGAGTCTTTCACCAAAAAGACGCTAGAGAAATTCGGCCTCAATTGTAAACATAAGCAGTATAGTCCTCACTTACAGTCTTTCTAAACTAATTTTGAGCTGTATGACCATGAATTCCTAGTATTTGAAAGCAAATTCAAGTGAAAACACTCCCTAAAGTGCCCGGAGTTGTAAATATTTTCATTTTTCTGGTCATATCCCTGCTTTCCACAGGTAATGTCAGTGATTGAAAATGGCAGGGTATGTAGTAAGAACCTACTTACTTTTATTTCAAGTGCTTATTACAAGTTTTAAATCATTTCTGGAAACTCCAAATGCGTATTCTAAGAGTTATACCACAATTAGAGAGTTTTCTTACAAGTATATACTGGAACCGTCAGGATATTGACTGATTCACCAAAAAGACGCTAGAGAAATTCGGCCTCAATTGGAAACATAAGCAATATAGTCCTCACAGTCTTTCTACACTAATTTTGAACTGTATAAACATGAATTCCTAGTATTTGAAAGCAAATTCAAGTGAAAACGCTCGCTAAAGTGGCCGTATTTGTATATATTATTAGATTTGTGGTCATTTCAATGCTTTCCACGGGCAATGTCAGTGATTGAAAACTGCAGGCTATGTAGTAAGAACCTACTTACTTTTATTTCAAGTGCTTATTACAAGTTTTAAATCATTTTTGGAAACTCTAAATACGTATTTTAAGAGTTATACCACAATTAGAGAGTTTTCTTGCAAGTATGTACTGGAACCGTCAGGATATTAACTGATTCACCAAAAAGACGCTCGAGAAATTCGGCCTCAGTTGTAAACATAAGCAGTATAGTCCTCACTTACAGTCTTTCTACACTAATTTTGAGCTGTATAAACATGAATTCCTAGTATTTGAAAGCAAATTCAAGTGAAAACACTCCCTAAAGTGCCCGGAGTTGTAAACATTTTCTGTTTTCTGGTCATTTCCCTGCTTTCCACAGGTAATGTCAGTGATTGAAAATGGCAGGGTATGTAGTAAGAACCTACTTACTTTTATTTCAAGTGCGTATTACAAGTTTTAAATCATTTCTGGAAACTCTAAATGCGTATTCTAAGAGTTATACCACAATTAGAGAGTTTTCCTACAAGTATGTACTGGAACCGTCAGGATATTAACTGATTCACCAAAAAGACGCTTGAGAAATTCGGCCTAAATTGTAAACATAAGCAGTATAGACCTCACTTACAATCTTTGTACACTAATTTTGAGCTGTATAAACATGAATTCCTAGTTTGTGAAAGCAAATTCAAGTGAAAACGCTCGGTAAAGTGCCCGGAGTTGTAAATATTTTCAGTTTTCTGGTCATTTCCCTGCTTTCCACGGGTAATGTCAGTGATTGAATACGCCAGGGTATGTAGTAATAATCTACTTACTTTTATTTCAAGTGTTTGTTACAGGATTTTAATCATTCCTGGAAACTCTAAATGCGTATTTTAAGAGTTGTACAACAATTAGACAGTTTTCTTACAAGTATGTACTGGAAACGTCAGGATATTGACTGATTCACCAAAATGACGCTCCAGAAATTCGGCCTCAATTGTAAACATAAGCAGTATAGTCCTCACTTACAGTCTTCCTACACTAATTTTGAGCTGTATAACCATGAATTCCTAGTATTTGAAAGCAAATTTAAGTATAAACGCTCGGTAAAGTGCCCGGAGTTGTATATATTTTCAGTTTTCTGGTCATTTCCCTGCTTTCCACGGGTAATGTCAGTGATTGAAAACGGCAGGGTATGTAGTAAGAACCTACTTACTTTTATTTCATGGCCTTATTACAAGTTTTAAATAATTTCTGGAAACTCTAAATGTGTATTTTAAGAGTTATACTACAATTAGACAGTTATCTTAAAAGTATGTACTGGAACCGACAGGTGATGGGTCTTTCACCAAAAAGACGCTAGAGAAATTCGGCCTCAATTGTAAACATAAGCAGTATAGTCCTCACTTACAGTCTTTCTACACTAATTTTGAGCTGTATAAACATGAATTCCCAGGATTTGAAAGCAAATTCAAGTGAAAACGCTCGCTAAAGTGGCCGTATTTGTAAATATTATCAGATTTGTGGTCATTTCCCTGCTTTCCACAGGCAATGCCAGTGATTGAAAACTGCATGGTATGTAGTAAGAACATACTTACTTTTATTTCAATTGCTTATTACAAGTTTTAAATCATTTTTGGAAACTCTAAATGCGTATTTTAAGAGTTATACCTCAATTAATGAGTTTTCTTACAAGTATGTACTGGAACCGTGAGGATATTAACTGAATCACGAAAAAGACGCTCGAGAAATTCGGCCTAAATTGTAAACATAAGCAGGATAGACCTCACTTACAGTGTTCGTACACTAATTTTGAGCTGTATAAACATGAATTCCTAGTACTTGAAAGCAAATTCAAGTGAAAACGCTCGGTAAAGTGCTCGGAGTTGTAAATATTTTCAGTTTTCTGGTCATTTCCCTGCTTTCCACGGGTAATGTCAGTGATTGAAAACGGCAGGGTATGTAGTAAGATCCTACTTACTTTTATTTCAAGGGCTTATTACAAGTTTGAAATAATTTTTGGAAGCTCTAAATGCGTATTTTAAGAGTTATACTACAATTAGACAGTTATCTTAAAAGTATGTACTGGAACCGACAGGTTATTGAGTCTTTCACACAAAAAAACGCTTGAGAAATTCGGCCTCAATTGTAAACATAAGCAGTATAGTCCTCACTTACAGTCTTTCTACACTAATTTTGAGCTGTATAACCATGAATTCCTAGTATTTGAAAGCAAATTCAAGTGAAAACACTCCCTAAAGTGCCCGGAGTTGTAAATATTTTCTGTTTTCTGGTCATTTCCCTGCTTTCCACAGGTAATGTCAGTGATTGAAAATGGCAGGGTATGTAGTAAGAACCTACTTACTTTTATTTCAAGTGCTTATTACAAGTTTTAAATCATTTGTGGAAACTCTAAATGCGTATTTTAAGAGTTATACCACAATTAGAGAGTTTTCTTACAAGTATATACTGGAACCGTCAGGATATTGACTGATTCACCAAAAAGACGCTAGATAAATTCGGCCTCAATTGTAAACATAAGCAATATAGTCCTCACAGTCTTTCTACACTAATTTTGAGCTGTATAAACATGAATTCCTAGTATTTGAAAGCAATTTCAAGTGAAAACGCTCGCTAAAGTGGCCGTATTTGTAAATATTTTCAGTTTTCTGGTCATTTCCCTGCTTTCCACGGGTAATGTCAGTGATTGAAAACTGCAGGGTATGTAGTAAGAATCTACTTACTTTTATTTCAAGGGCTTATTACAAGTTTTAAATAATTTCTGGAAACTCTAAATGTGTATTTTAAGAGTTATACTACAATTAGACTGTTATCTTAAAAGTATGTACTGGAACCGACAGGTTATTGACTCTTTCACCAAAAAGACGCTAGAGAAATTCGGCCTCAATTGGAAACATAAGCAATATAGTACTCACAGTCTTTCTACACTATTTTTGAACTGTATAAACATGAATTCCTAGTATTTGAAAGCAAATTCAAGTGAAAACGCTCGCTAAAGTGGCCGTAGTTTTAAATATTATCAGTTTTCTGGTCATTTCCCTGCTTTCCACAGGTAATGTCAGTGATTGAAAATGGCAGGGTATGTAGTAAGAACCTACTTACTTTTATTTCAAGTGCTTATTACAAGTTTTAAATCATTTCTGGAAACTCTAAAAGCGTATTTTCAGAGTTATACCACAATTAGAGAGTTTTCCTACAAGTATGACTGGAACCGTCAGGATATTAACTGATTCACTAAGAAGACGCTAGAGAAATTCGGCCTCAATTATAAACATAAGCATTATAGTCCTCACTTACAGTCTTTCTACACTAATTTTAGCTGTATAAACATGAATTCCTAGTACTTGAAAGCAAATTCAAGTGAAAACACTCCCTAAAGTGGCCGGAGTTGTAAATATTTTCAGTTTTCTGATCATTTCCCTGCTTTCCACGGGTAATGTCAGTGATTGAAAACGGCAGGGTATGTAGTAAGAACCTACTTACTTTTATTTCAAGGGCTTATTACAAGTTTTAAATAATTTCTGGAAACTCTAAATGCGTATTTTAAGAGTTATACTACAATTAGACAGTTATCTTAAAAGTATGTACTGGAACCGACAGGTGTTTGAGTCTTTCACTTACTTTTATTTCAAGTGCGTATTACAAGTTTTAAATCATTTCTGGAAACTCTAAATGCGTATTCTAAGAGTTATACCACAATTAGAGAGTTTTCCTACAAGTATGTACTGGAACCGTCAGGATATTAACTGATTCACCAAAAAGACGCTTGAGAAATTCGGCCTAAATTGTAAACATAAGCAGTATAGACCTCACTTACAATCTTTGTACACTAATTTTGAGCTGTATAAACATGAATTCCTAGTTTGTGAAAGCAAATTCAAGTGAAAACGCTCGGTAAAGTGCCCGGAGTTGTAAATATTTTCAGTTTTCTGGTCATTTCCCTGCTTTCCAAGGGTAATGTCAGTGATTGAATACGCCAGGGTATGTAGTAATAATCTACTTACTTTTATTTCAAGTGTTTGTTACAGGCTTTTAATCATTCCTGGAAACTCTAAATGCGTATTTTAAGATGTACCACAATTAGACAGTTTTCTTACAAGTATGTACTGGAACGGTCAGGATATTAACTGAGCTGTACAACCATGAATTCCTAGTATTTGAAAGCAAATTCAAGTGAAAACGCTCGCTAAAGTGGTCGTAGTTTTAAATATTATCAGTTTTCTGGTCATTTCCCTGGTTTCCACACGTAATATCAGTGATTGAAAACTGCAGGGTATGTAGTAAGAACCTACTTAGTTTTATTTCAAGTGCTTATTACAAGTTTTAAATCATTTCTGGAAACTCTAAATGCGTATTTTAAGAGTTATATCACAATTAGAGAGTTTTCTTACAAGTATGTACTGGAACCGTCACGATATTAACTGATTCACCAAAAAGACGTTCGAGAAATTCGGCCTCAGTTGTAAACATAAGCAGTATAGTCCTCACTTACAGACTTCCTACACTAATTTTGAGCTGTATAAACATGAATTCCTAGTATTTGAAAGCAAATTCAAGTGAAAACGCTCGCTAAAGTGGCCGTAGTTTTAAATATTATCAGTTTTCTGGTCATTTCCCTGGTTTCCACAGGTAATATCAGTGATTGAAAACTGCAGGGTATGTAGTAAGAACCTACTTACTTTTATTTCAAGTGCTTATTACAAGTTTTAAATCATTTCTGGAAACTCTAAATGCGTATTTTAAGAGTTATACCACAATTAGAGAGTTTTCTTACAAGTATGTACTGGAATCGTCACGATATTAACTGATTCACAAAAAAGATGTTCGAGAAATTCGGCCTCAATTGTAAACATAAGCAGTATTGCCCTCACTTACAGTCTTTCTGCACAAATTTTGAGCTGTATAAACATGAATTCCTAGTATTTGAAAGCATATTCAAGTGAAAACGCTCGGTAAAGTGCCCGGAGTTGTATATATTTTCAGTTTTCTGGTCATTTCCCTGCTTTCCACGGGTAATGTCAGTGATTGAAAACTGCAGGGTATGTGGTAAGAATCTACTTACTTTTATTTCAAGGGCTTATTACAAGTTTTAAATAATTTCTGGAAACTCTAAATGTGTATTTTAAGAGTTATACCACAATTAGACAGTTATCTTAAAAGTATGTACTGGAACCGACAGGTTATTGACTCTTTCACCAAAAAGACGCTAGAGAAATTCAGCCTCACTTGTAAACATAAGCAGTACAGTCCTCACAGACTTCCTACACTAATTTTGAGCTGTATAAACATGAATTCCTAGTATTTGAAAGCAAATTCAAGTGAAAACGCTCGCTAAAGTGGCCGTAGTTTTAAATATTATCAGTTTTCTGGTCATTTCCCTGGTTTCCACAGGTAATATCAGTGATTGAAAACTGCAGGGTATGTAGTAAGAACCTATTTACTTTTATTTCAAGTGCTTATTACAAGTTTTAAATCATTTCTGGAAACTCTAAATGCGTATTTTCGGAGTTATACTACAATTAGAGAGTTATCTTAAAAGTATGTACTGGAACCGACAGGTTATTGACTCTTTCACCAAAAAGACGCTAGAGAAATTCGGTCTCAATTGTAAACATAAGCAGTATAATCCTCACTTACAGTCTTTCTACACTAATTTTGAGCTGTATAAACATGAATTCCCAGGATTTGAAAGCAAATTCAAGTGAAAACACTCCCTAAAGTGCCCGGAGTTGTAAATATTTTCAGTTTTCTGGTCATTTCCCTGCTTTCCACGGGTAATGTCAGTGATTGAATACGCCAGGGTATGTAGTAATAATCTACTTACTTTTATTTCAAGTGCTTGTTACAGGATTTTAATCATTCCTGGAAACTCTAAATGCGTATTTTAAGAGTTGTACCACAATTAGACAGTTTTCTTACAAGTATGTACTGGAACGGTCAGGATATTAACTAATTCACCAAAAAGACGCTCGAGAAATTCGGCTTCAGTTGTAAACATAAGCAGTATAGTCCTCACTTACAGAATTCCTACACTAATTTTGAGCTGTATAAACATGAATTCCTAGTATTTGAAAACAAATTCAAGTGAAAACACTCCCTAAAGTGCCCGGAGTTGTAAACATTTTCTGTTTTCTGGTCATTTCCCTGCTTTCCACAGGTAATGTCAGTGATTGAAAATGGCAGGGTATGTAGTAAGAACCTACTTACTTTTATTTCAAGTGCGTATTACAAGTTTTAAATCATTTCTGGAAACTCTAAATGCGTATTCTAAGAGTTATACGACAATTAGAGAGTTTTCCTACAAGTATGTACTGGAACCGTCAGGATATTAACTGATTCACGAAAAAGACGCTTGAGAAATTCGGCCTAAATTGTAAACATAAGCAGTATAGACCTCACTTACAGTCTTTGTACACTAATTTTGAGCTG
This sequence comes from Myotis nattereri, assembly GCF_964212035.1. NCBI lineage: Eukaryota > Metazoa > Chordata > Mammalia > Chiroptera > Vespertilionidae > Myotis > Myotis nattereri. The sequence continues at coordinate 2,233,332 of NC_138083.1, forward strand.
TATAAACATGAATTCCTAGTTTTTGAAAGAAAATTCAAGTGAAAACGCTCGGTAAAGTGCCCGGAGTTTTAATATTTTCAGTTTTCTGGTCATTTCGCTGCTTTCCACGGGTAATGTCAGTGATTGAAAATGCCAGGGTATGTAGTAATAATCTACTTACTTTTATTTCAAGTGTTTGTTACAGGATTTTATTCATTCCTGGAAACTCTAAATGCGTATTTTAAGAGTTGTACCACAATTAGACAGTTTTCTTACAAGTATGTACTGGAACCGTCAGGATATTGACTGATTCACCAAAATGACGCTCCAGAAATTCGGCCTCAATTGTAAACATAAGCAGTATAGTCCTCACTTACAGTCTTCCTACACTAATTTTGAGCTGTATAACCATGAATTCCTAGTATTTGAAAGCAAATTCAAGTGAAAACGCTTGCTAAAGTGGCCGTAGTTTTAAATATTATCAGTTTTCTGGTCATTTCTCTGGTTTCCACAGGTAATATCAGTGATTGAAAACTGCAGGGTATGTAGTAAGAACCTACTTACTTTTATTTCAAGTGCTTATTACAAGTTTTAAATCATTTCTGGAAACTCTAAATGCCTATTTTAAGAGTTATACCACAATTAGAGAGTTTTCTTACAAGTATGTACTGGAACCATCACGATATTAACTGATTCACCAAAAAGACGTTCGAGAAATTCGGCCTCAATTGTAAACATAAGCTGTATAGTCCTCACTTACAGACTTCCTACGCTAATTTTGAGCTGTATAAACATGAACTCCTAGTATTTGAAAGCATATTCAAGTGAAAACGCTCGGTAAAGTGCCCGGAGTTGTATATATTTTCAGTTTTCTGGTCATTTCCCTGCTTTCCACGGGTAATGTCAGTGATTGAAAACGGCAGGGTATGTAGTAAGAACCTACTTACTTTTATTTCAAGGGCTTATTACAAGTTTTAAATAATTTCTGGAAGCTCTAAATGCGTATTTAAAGAGTTATACTACAATTAGACAGTTATCTTAAAAGTATGTACTGGAACCGACAGGTGTTTGAGTCTTTCACCAAAAGACGCTAGAGATATTCGGCCTCAATTGTAAACATAAGCAGTATAGTCCTCACTTACAGTCTTTCTAAACTAATTTTGAGCTGTATAACCATGAATTCCTAGTATTTGAAAGCAAATTCAAGTGAAAACACTCCCTAAAGTGCCCGGAGTTGTAAATATTTTCTGTTTTCTGGTCATATCCCTGCTTTCCACAGGTAATGTCAGTGATTGAAAATGGCAGGGTATGTAGTAAGAACCTACTTACTTTTATTTCAAGTGCTTATTACAAGTTTTAAATCATTTCTGGAAACTCTAAATGCGTATTCTAAGAGTTATACCACAATTAGAGAGTTTTCTTACAAGTATATACTGGAACCGTCAGGATATTGACTGATTCACCAAAAAGACGCTAGAGAAATTCGGCCTCAGTTGTAAACATAAGCAGTATAGTCCTCACTTACAGTCTTTCTACACTAATTTTGAGCTGTATAAACATGAATTCCTAGTATTTGAAAGCAAATTCAAGTGAAAACACTCCCTAAAGTGCCCGGAGTTGTAAACATTTTCTGTTTTCTGGTCATTTCCCTGCTTTCCACAGGTAATGTCAGTGATTGAAAATGGCAGGGTATGTAGTAAGAACCTACTTACTTTTATTTCAAGTGCGTATTACAAGTTTTAAATCATTTCTGGAAACTCTAAATGCGTATTCTAAGAGTTATACCACAATTTGAGAGTTTTCCTACAAGTATGTACTGTAACCGTCAGGATATTAACTGATTCACCAAAAAGACGCTTGAGAAATTCGGCCTCAATTGTAAACATAAGCAGTATAGTCCTCACTTACAGACTTCCTACACTAATTTTGAGCTGTATAAACATGAATTCCTAGTATTTGAAAGCATATTCAAGTGAAAACGCTCGGTAAAGTGCCCGGAGTTGTATATATTTTCAGTTTTCTGGTCATTTCCCTGCTTTCCACGGGTAATGTCAGTGATTGAAAACTGCAGGGTATGTAGTAAGAATCTACTTACTTTTATTTCAAGGGCTTATTACAAGTTTTAAATAATTTCTGGAAACTCTAAATGTGTATTTTAAGAGTTATACTACAATTAGACTGTTATCTTAAAAGTATGTACTGGAACCGACAGGTTATTGACTCTTTCACCAAAAAGACGCTAGAGAAATTCAGCCTCAGTTGTTAACATAAGCAGTACAGTCCTCACAGACTTCCTACACTAATTTTGAGCTGTATAAACATGAATTCCTAGCATTTGAAAGCAAATTCAAGTGAAAACGCTCGCTAAAGTGGCCGTAGTTTTAAATATTATCAGTTTTCTGGTCATTTCCCTGGTTTCCACAGGTAATATCAGGGATTGAAAACTGCAGGGTATGTATTAAGAACCTACTTACTTTTATTTCAAGTGCTTATTACAAGTTTTAAATCATTTCTGGAAACTCTAAAAGCGTATTTTCAGAGTTATACCACAATTAGAGAGTTTTCCTACAAGTATGACTGGAACCGTCAGGATATTAACTGATTCACTAAGAAGACGCTAGAGAAATTCGGCCTCAATTATAAACATAAGCATTATAGTCCTCACTTACAGTCTTTCTACACTAATTTTAGCTGTATAAACATGAATTCCTAGTACTTGAAAGCAAATTCAAGTGAAAACACTCCCTAAAGTGGCCGGAGTTGTAAATATTTTCAGTTTTCTGATCATTTCCCTGCTTTCCACGGGTAATGTCAGTGATTGAAAACGGCAGGGTATGTAGTAAGAACCTACTTACTTTTATTTCAAGGGCTTATTACAAGTTTTAAATAATTTCTGGAAACTCTAAATGCGTATTTTAAGAGTTATACTACAATTAGACAGTTATCTTAAAAGTATGTACTGGAACCGACAGGTGTTTGAGTCTTTCACTTACTTTTATTTCAAGTGCGTATTACAAGTTTTAAATCATTTCTGGAAACTCTAAATGCGTATTCTAAGAGTTATACCACAATTAGAGAGTTTTCCTACAAGTATGTACTGGAACCGTCAGGATATTAACTGATTCACCAAAAAGACGCTTGAGAAATTCGGCCTAAATTGTAAACATAAGCAGTATAGACCTCACTTACAATCTTTGTACACTAATTTTGAGCTGTATAAACATGAATTCCTAGTTTGTGAAAGCAAATTCAAGTGAAAACGCTCGGTAAAGTGCCCGGAGTTGTAAATATTTTCAGTTTTCTGGTCATTTCCCTGCTTTCCAAGGGTAATGTCAGTGATTGAATACGCCAGGGTATGTAGTAATAATCTACTTACTTTTATTTCAAGTGTTTGTTACAGGCTTTTAATCATTCCTGGAAACTCTAAATGCGTATTTTAAGATGTACCACAATTAGACAGTTTTCTTACAAGTATGTACTGGAACGGTCAGGATATTAACTGAGCTGTACAACCATGAATTCCTAGTATTTGAAAGCAAATTCAAGTGAAAACGCTCGCTAAAGTGGTCGTAGTTTTAAATATTATCAGTTTTCTGGTCATTTCCCTGGTTTCCACACGTAATATCAGTGATTGAAAACTGCAGGGTATGTAGTAAGAACCTACTTAGTTTTATTTCAAGTGCTTATTACAAGTTTTAAATCATTTCTGGAAACTCTAAATGCGTATTTTAAGAGTTATATCACAATTAGAGAGTTTTCTTACAAGTATGTACTGGAACCGTCACGATATTAACTGATTCACCAAAATGACGCTCCAGAAATTCGGCCTCAATTGTAAACATAAGCAGTATAGTCCTCACTTACAGTCTTCCTACACTAATTTTGAGCTGTATAACCATGAATTCCTAGTATTTGAAAGCAAATTCAAGTGAAAACGCTTGCTAAAGTGGCCGTAGTTTTAAATATTATCAGTTTTCTGGTCATTTCTCTGGTTTCCACAGGTAATATCAGTGATTGAAAACTGCAGGGTATGTAGTAAGAACCTACTTACTTTTATTTCAAGTGCTTATTACAAGTTTTAAATCATTTCTGGAAACTCTAAATGCCTATTTTAAGAGTTATACCACAATTAGAGAGTTTTCTTACAAGTATGTACTGGAACCATCACGATATTAACTGATTCACCAAAAAGACGTTCGAGAAATTCGGCCTCAATTGTAAACATAAGCTGTATAGTCCTCACTTACAGACTTCCTACGCTAATTTTGAGCTGTATAAAAATGAATTCCTAGTATTTGAAAGCATATTCAAGTGAAAACGCTCGGTAAAGTGCCCGGAGTTGTATATATTTTCAGTTTTCTGGTCATTTCCCTGCTTTCCACGGGTAATGTCAGTGATTGAAAACGGCAGGGTATGTAGTAAGAACCTACTTACTTTTATTTCAAGGGCTTATTACAAGTTTTAAATAATTTCTGGAAGCTCTAAATGCGTATTTTAAGAGTTATACTACAATTAGACAGTTGTCTTAAAAGTATGTACTGGAACCGACAGGTGTTTGAGTCTTTCACCAAAAGACGCTAGAGAAATTCGGCCTCAATTGTAAACATAAGCAGTATAGTCCTCACTTACAGTCTTTCTAAACTAATTTTGAGCTGTATAACCATGAATTCCTAGTATTTGAAAGCAAATTCAAGTGAAAACACTCCCTAAAGTGCCCGGAGTTGTAAATATTTTCTGTTTTCTGGTCATATCCCTGCTTTCCACAGGTAATGTCAGTGATTGAAAATGGCAGGGTATGTAGTAAGAACCTACTTACTTTTATTTCAAGTGCTTATTACAAGTTTTAAATCATTTCTGGAAACTCTAAATGCGTATTCTAAGAGTTATACCACAATTAGAGAGTTTTCTTACAAGTATATACTGGAACCGTCAGGATATTGACTGATTCACCAAAAAGACGCTAGAGAAATTCGGCCTCAGTTGTAAACATAAGCAGTATAGTCCTCACTTACAGTCTTTCTACACTAATTTTGAGCTGTATAAACATGAATTCCTAGTATTTGAAAGCAAATTCAAGTGAAAACACTCCCTAAAGTGCCCGGAGTTGTAAACATTTTCTGTTTTCTGGTCATTTCCCTGCTTTCCACAGGTAATGTCAGTGATTGAAAATGGCAGGGTATGTAGTAAGAACCTACTTACTTTTATTTCAAGTGCGTATTACAAGTTTTAAATCATTTCTGGAAACTCTAAATGCGTATTCTAAGAGTTATACCACAATTAGAGAGTTTTCCTACAAGTATGTACTGTAACCGTCAGGATATTAACTGATTCACCAAAAAGACGCTTGAGAAATTCGGCCTCAATTGTAAACATAAGCAGTATAGTCCTCACTTACAGACTTCCTACACTAATTTTGAGCTGTATAAACATGAATTCCTAGTATTTGAAAGCATATTCAAGTGAAAACGCTCGGTAAAGTGCCCGGAGTTGTATATATTTTCAGGTTTCTGTTCATTTCCCTGCTTTCCACGGGTAATGTCAGTGATTGAAAACGGCAGGGAATGTAGTAAGAACCTACTTACTTTTATTTCAAGGGCTTATTACAAGTTTTAAATAATTTCTGGAAACTCTAAATGCGTATTTTATGAGTTATACTACAATTAATGAGTTTTCTTACAAGTATGTACTGGAACCGTCAGGATATTAACTGATTCACGAAAAAGACGCTCGAGAAATTCGGCCTCAATTGTAAACATAAGCACTATAGACCTCACTTACAGTGTTAGTACACTAATTTTGAGCTGTAAAAACATGAATTCCTAGTATTTGAAAGCAAATTCAAGTGAAAACGCTCTGTAAAGTGCCCGGACTTGTAAATATTTTCAGTTTTCTGGTCATTTCCCTGCTTTCCACGGGTAATGTCAGTGATTGAAAACGGCAGGGTATGTAGTAAGATCCTACTTACTTTTATTTCAAGGGCTTATTACAAGTTTAAAATAATTTCTGGAAGCTCTAAATGCGTATTTTAAGAGTTATACTACAATTAGACAGTTATCTTAAAAGTATGTACTGGAACCGACAGGTGTTTGAGTCTTTCACCAAAAAGACGCTAGAGAAATTCGGCCTCAATTGTAAACATAAGCAGTATAGTCCACACTTACAGTCTTTCTAAACTAATTTTGAGCTGTATAACCATGAATTCCTAGTATTTGAAAGCAAATTCAAGTGAAAACACTCCCTAAAGTGCCCGGAGTTGTAAATATTTTCTGTTTTCTGGTCATATCCCTGCTTTCCACAGGTAATGTCAGTGATTGAAAATGGCAGGGTATGTAGTAAGAACCTACTTACTTTTATTTCAAGTGCTTATTACAAGTTTTAAATCATTTCTGGAAACTCTAAATGCGTATTCTAAGAGTTATACCACAATTAGAGAGTTTTCTTACAAGTATATACTGGAACCGTCAGGATATTGACTGATTCACCAAAAAGACGCTAGAGAAATTCGGCCTCAGTTGTAAACATAAGCAGTATAGTCCTCACTTACAGTCTTTCTACACTAATTTTGAGCTGTATAAACATGAATTCCTAGTATTTGAAAGCAAATTCAAGTGAAAACACTCCCTAAAGTGCCCGGAGTTGTAAACATTTTCTGTTTTCTGGTCATTTCCCTGCTTTCCACAGGTAATGTCAGTGATTGAAAATGGCAGGGTATGTAGTAAGAACCTACTTACTTTTATTTCAAGTGCGTATTACAAGTTTTAAATCATTTCTGGAAACTCTAAATGCGTATTCTAAGAGTTATACCACAATTAGAGAGTTTTCCTACAAGTATGTACTGTAACCGTCAGGATATTAACTGATTCACCAAAAAGACGCTTGAGAAATTCGGCCTCAATTGTAAACATAAGCAGTATAGTCCTCACTTACAGACTTCCTACACTAATTTTGAGCTGTATAAACATGAATTCCTAGTATTTGAAAGCATATTCAAGTGAAAACGCTCGGTAAAGTGCCCGGAGTTGTATATATTTTCAGGTTTCTGTTCATTTCCCTGCTTTCCACGGGTAATGTCAGTGATTGAAAACGGCAGGGAATGTAGTAAGAACCTACTTACTTTTATTTCAAGGGCTTATTACAAGTTTTAAATAATTTCTGGAAACTCTAAATGCGTATTTTATGAGTTATACTACAATTAATGAGTTTTCTTACAAGTATGTACTGGAACCGTCAGGATATTAACTGATTCACGAAAAAGACGCTCGAGAAATTCGGCCTCAATTGTAAACATAAGCACTATAGACCTCACTTACAGTGTTAGTACACTAATTTTGAGCTGTAAAAACATGAATTCCTAGTATTTGAAAGCAAATTCAAGTGAAAACGCTCTGTAAAGTGCCCTGACTTGTAAATATTTTCAGTTTTCTGGTCATTTCCCTGCTTTCCACGGGTAATGTCAGTGATTGAAAACGGCAGGGTATGTAGTAAGATCCTACTTACTTTTATTTCAAGGGCTTATTACAAGTTTAAAATAATTTCTGGAAGCTCTAAATGCGTATTTTAAGAGTTATACTACAATTAGACAGTTATCTTAAAAGTATGTACTGGAACCGACAGGTGTTTGAGTCTTTCACCAAAAAGACGCTAGAGAAATTCGGCCTCAATTGTAAACATAAGCAGTATAGTCCACACTTACAGTCTTTCTAAACTAATTTTGAGCTGTATGACCATGAATTCCTAGTATTTGAAAGCAAATTCAAGTGAAAACACTCCCTAAAGTGCCCGGAGTTGTAAATATTTTCATTTTTCTGGTCATATCCCTGCTTTCCACAGGTAATGTCAGTGATTGAAAATGGCAGGGTATGTAGTAAGAACATACTTACTTTTATTTCAAGTGCTTATTACAAGTTTTAAATCATTTCTGGAAACTCCAAATGCGTATTCTAAGAGTTATACCACAATTAGAGAGTTTTCTTACAAGTATATACTGGAACCGTCAGGATATTGACTGATTCACCAAAAAGACGCTAGAGAAATTCGGCCTCAAATGGAAACATAAGCAATATAGTCCTCACAGTCTTTCTACACTAATTTTGAACTGTATAAACATGAATTCCTAGTATTTGAAAGCAAATTCAAGTGAAAACGCTCGCTAAAGTGGCCGTATTTGTATATATTATTAGATTTGTGGTCATTTCAATGCTTTCCACGGGCAATGTTAGTGATTGAAAACTGCAGGCTATGTAGTAAGAACCTACTTACTTTTATTTCAAGTGCTTATTACAAGTTTTAAATCATTTTTGGAAACTCTAAATACGTATTTTAAGAGTTATACCACAATTAGAGAGTTTTCTTGCAAGTATGTACTGGAACCGTCAGGATATTAACTGATTCACCAAAAAGACGCTCGAGAAATTCGGCCTCAGTTGTAAACATAAGCAGTATAGTCCTCACTTACAGTCTTTCTACACTAATTTTGAGCTGTATAAACATGAATTCCTAGTATTTGAAAGCAAATTCAAGTGAAAACACTCCCTAAAGTGCCCGGAGTTGTAAACATTTTCTGTTTTCTGGTCATTTCCCTGCTTTCCACAGGTAATGTCAGTGATTGAAAATGGCAGGGTATGTAGTAAGAACCTACTTACTTTTATTTCAAGTGCGTATTACAAGTTTTAAATCATTTCTGGAAACTCTAAATGCGTATTCTAAGAGTTATACCACAATTAGAGAGTTTTCCTACAAGTATGTACTGGAACCGTCAGGATATTAACTGATTCACCAAAAAGACGCTTGAGAAATTCGGCCTAAATTGTAAACATAAGCAGTATAGACCTCACTTACAATCTTTGTACACTAATTTTGAGCTGTATAAACATGAATTCCTAGTTTGTGAAAGCAAATTCAAGTGAAAACGCTCGGTAAAGTGCCCGGAGTTGTAAATATTTTCAGTTTTCTGGTCATTTCCCTGCTTTCCACGGGTAATGTCAGTGATTGAATACGCCAGGGTATGTAGTAATAATCTACTTACTTTTATTTCAAGTGTTTGTTACAGGATTTTAATCATTACTGGAAACTCTAAATGCGTATTTTAAGAGTTGTACAACAATTAGACAGTTTTCTTACAAGTATGTACTGGAAACGTCAGGATATTGACTGATTCACCAAAATGACGCTCCAGAAATTCGGCCTCAATTGTAAACATAAGCAGTATAGTCCTCACTTACAGTCTTCCTACACTAATTTTGAGCTGTATAACCATGAATTCCTAGTATTTGAAAGCAAATTTAAGTATAAACGCTCGGTAAAGTGCCCGGAGTTGTATATATTTTCAGTTTTCTGGTCATTTCCCTGCTTTCCACGGGTAATGTCAGTGATTGAAAACGGCAGGGTATGTAGTAAGAACCTACTTACTTTTATTTCATGGCCTTATTACAAGTTTTAAATAATTTCTGGAAACTCTAAATGTGTATTTTAAGAGTTATACTACAATTAGACAGTTATCTTAAAAGTATGTACTGGAACCGACAGGTGATGGGTCTTTCACCAAAAAGACGCTAGAGAAATTCGGCCTCAATTGTAAACATAAGCAGTATAGTCCTCACTTACAGTCTTTCTACACTAATTTTGAGCTGTATAAACATGAATTCCCAGGATTTGAAAGCAAATTCAAGTGAAAACGCTCGCTAAAGTGGCCGTATTTGTAAATATTATCAGATTTGTGGTCATTTCCCTGCTTTCCACAGGCAATGCCAGTGATTGAAAACTGCAGGGTATGTAGTAAGAACATACTTACTTTTATTTCAATTGCTTATTACAAGTTTTAAATCATTTTTGGAAACTCTAAATGCGTATTTTAAGAGTTATACCTCAATTAATGAGTTTTCTTACAAGTATGTACTGGAACCGTGAGGATATTAACTGAATCACGAAAAAGACGCTCGAGAAATTCGGCCTAAATTGTAAACATAAGCAGTATAGACCTCACTTACAGTGTTCGTACACTAATTTTGAGCTGTATAAACATGAATTCCTAGTACTTGAAAGCAAATTCAAGTGAAAACGCTCGGTAAAGTGCTCGGAGTTGTAAATATTTTCAGTTTTCTGGTCATTTCCCTGCTTTCCACGGGTAATGTCAGTGATTGAAAACGGCAGGGTATGTAGTAAGATCCTACTTACTTTTATTTCAAGGGCTTATTACAAGTTTGAAATAATTTTTGGAAGCTCTAAATGCGTATTTTAAGAGTTATACTACAATTAGACAGTTATCTTAAAAGTATGTACTGGAACCGACAGGTTATTGAGTCTTTCACACAAAAAAACGCTTGAGAAATTCGGCCTCAATTGTAAACATAAGCAGTATAGTCCTCACTTACAGTCTTTCTACACTAATTTTGAGCTGTATAACCATGAATTCCTAGTGTTTGAAAGCAAATTCAAGTGAAAACACTCCCTAAAGTGCCCTGAGTTGTAAATATTTTCTGTTTTCTGGTCATTTCCCTGCTTTCCACAGGTAATGTCAGTGATTGAAAATGGCAGGGTATGTAGTAAGAACCTACTTACTTTTATTTCAAGTGCTTATTACAAGTTTTAAATCATTTGTGGAAACTCTAAATGCGTATTTTAAGAGTTATACCACAATTAATGAGTTTTCTTACAAGTATGTACTGGAACCGTCAGGATATTAATTGATTCACCAAAAGACGCTTGAGAAATTCGGCCTCAATTGTAAACATAAGCAGTATAGACCTCACTTACAGTCTTTGTACACTAATTTTGAGCTGTATAAACATGAATTCCTAGTATTTGAAAGCATATTCAAGTGAAAACGCTCGGTAAAGTGCCCGGAGTTGTATATATTTTCAGTTTTCTGGTCATTTCCCTGCTTTCCACGGGTAATGTCAGTGATTGAAAACTGCAGGGTATGTAGTAAGAATCTACTTACTTTTATTTCAAGGGCTTATTACAAGTTTTAAATAATTTCTGGAAACTCTAAATGTGTATTTTAAGAGTTATACTACAATTAGACTGTTATCTTAAAAGTATGTACTGGAACCGACAGGTTATTGACTCTTTCACCAAAAAGACGCTAGAGAAATTCAGCCTCAGTTGTTAACATAAGCAGTACAGTCCTCACAGACTTCCTACACTAATTTTGAGCTGTATAAACATGAATTCCTAGCATTTGAAAGCAAATTCAAGTGAAAACGCTCGCTAAAGTGGCCGTAGTTTTAAATATTATCAGTTTTCTGGTCATTTCCCTGGTTTCCACAGTTAATATCAGGGATTGAAAACTGCAGGGTATGTAGTAAGAACCTACTTACTTTTATTTCAAGTGCTTATTACAAGTTTTAAATCATTTCTGGAAACTCTAAAAGCGTATTTTCAGAGTTATACCACAATTAGAGAGTTTTCCTACAAGTATGACTGGAACCGTCAGGATATTAACTGATTCACTAAGAAGACGCTAGAGAAATTCGGCCTCAATTATAAACATAAGCATTATAGTCCTCACTTACAGTCTTTCTACACTAATTTTAGCTGTATAAACATGAATTCCTAGTACTTGAAAGCAAATTCAAGTGAAAACACTCCCTAAAGTGGCCGGAGTTGTAAATATTTTCAGTTTTCTGATCATTTCCCTGCTTTCCACGGGTAATGTCAGTGATTGAAAACGGCAGGGTATGTAGTAAGAACCTACTTACTTTTATTTCAAGGGCTTATTACAAGTTTTAAATAATTTCTGGAAACTCTAAATGCGTATTTTAAGAGTTATACTACAATTAGACAGTTATCTTAAAAGTATGTACTGGAACCGACAGGTGTTTGAGTCTTTCACTTACTTTTATTTCAAGTGCGTATTACAAGTTTTAAATCATTTCTGGAAACTCTAAATGCGTATTCTAAGAGTTATACCACAATTAGAGAGTTTTCCTACAAGTATGTACTGGAACCGTCAGGATATTAACTGATTCACCAAAAAGACGCTTGAGAAATTCGGCCTAAATTGTAAACATAAGCAGTATAGACCTCACTTACAATCTTTGTACACTAATTTTGAGCTGTATAAACATGAATTCCTAGTTTGTGAAAGCAAATTCAAGTGAAAACGCTCGGTAAAGTGCCCGGAGTTGTAAATATTTTCAGTTTTCTGGTCATTTCCCTGCTTTCCAAGGGTAATGTCAGTGATTGAATACGCCAGGGTATGTAGTAATAATCTACTTACTTTTATTTCAAGTGTTTGTTACAGGCTTTTAATCATTCCTGGAAACTCTAAATGCGTATTTTAAGATGTACCACAATTAGACAGTTTTCTTACAAGTATGTACTGGAACGGTCAGGATATTAACTGAGCTGTATAACCATGAATTCCTAGTATTTGAAAGCAAATTCAAGTGAAAACGCTCGCTAAAGTGGTCGTAGTTTTAAATATTATCAGTTTTCTGGTCATTTCCCTGGTTTCCACACGTAATATCAGTGATTGAAAACTGCAGGGTATGTAGTAAGAACCTACTTAGTTTTATTTCAAGTGCTTATTACAAGTTTTAAATCATTTCTGGAAACTCTAAATGCGTATTTTAAGAGTTATATCACAATTAGAGAGTTTTCTTACAAGTATGTACTGGAACCGTCACGATATTAACTGATTCACCAAAAAGACGTTCGAGAAATTCGGCCTCAGTTGTAAACATAAGCAGTATAGTCCTCACTTACAGACTTCCTACACTAATTTTGAGCTGTATAAACATGAATTCCTAGTATTTGAAAGCAAATTCAAGTGAAAACGCTCGCTAAAGTGGCCGTAGTTTTAAATACTATCAGTTTTCTGGTCATTTCCCTGGTTTCCACAGGTAATATCAGTGATTGAAAACTGCAGGGTATGTAGTAAGAACCTACTTACTTTTATTTCAAGTGCTTATTACAAGTTTTAAATCATTTCTGGAAACTCTAAATGCGTATTTTAAGAGTTATACCACAATTAGAGAGTTTTCTTACAAGTATGTACTGGAATCGTCACGATATTAACTGATTCACAAAAAAGATGTTCGAGAAATTCGGCCTCAATTGTAAACATAAGCAGTATTGCCCTCACTTACAGTCTTTCTGCACAAATTTTGAGCTGTATAAACATGAATTCCTAGTATTTGAAAGCATATTCAAGTGAAAACGCTCGGTAAAGTGCCCGGAGTTGTATATATTTTCAGTTTTCTGGTCATTTCCCTGCTTTCCACGGGTAATGTCAGTGATTGAAAACTGCAGGGTATGTGGTAAGAATCTACTTACTTTTATTTCAAGGGCTTATTACAAGTTTTAAATAATTTCTGGAAACTCTAAATGTGTATTTTAAGAGTTATACCACAATTAGACAGTTATCTTAAAAGTATGTACTGGAACCGACAGGTTATTGACTCTTTCACCAAAAAGACGCTAGAGAAATTCAGCCTCAGTTGTAAACATAAGCAGTACAGTCCTCACAGACTTCCTACACTAATTTTGAGCTGTATAAACATGAATTCCTAGTATTTGAAAGCAAATTCAAGTGAAAACGCTCGCTAAAGTGGCCGTAGTTTTAAATATTATCAGTTTTCTGGTCATTTCCCTGGTTTCCACAGGTAATATCAGTGATTGAAAACTGCAGGGTATGTAGTAAGAACCTATTTACTTTTATTTCAAGTGCTTATTACAAGTTTTAAATCATTTCTGGAAACTCTAAATGCGTATTTTCGGAGTTATACTACAATTAGAGAGTTATCTTAAAAGTATGTACTGGAACCGACAGGTTATTGACTCTTTCACCAAAAAGACGCTAGAGAAATTCGGTCTCAATTGTAAACATAAGCAGTATAATCCTCACTTACAGTCTTTCTACACTAATTTTGAGCTGTATAAACATGAATTCCCAGGATTTGAAAGCAAATTCAAGTGAAAACACTCCCTAAAGTGCCCGGAGTTGTAAATATTTTCAGTTTTCTGGTCATTTCCCTGCTTTCCACGGGTAATGTCAGTGATTGAATACGCCAGGGTATGTAGTAATAATCTACTTACTTTTATTTCAAGTGCTTGTTACAGGATTTTAATCATTCCTGGAAACTCTAAATGCGTATTTTAAGAGTTGTACCACAATTAGACAGTTTTCTTACAAGTATGTACTGGAACGGTCAGGATATTAACTAATTCACCAAAAAGACGCTCGAGAAATTCGGCTTCAGTTGTAAACATAAGCAGTATAGTCCTCACTTACAGAATTCCTACACTAATTTTGAGCTGTATAAACATGAATTCCTAGTATTTGAAAACAAATTCAAGTGAAAACACTCCCTAAAGTTCCCGGAGTTGTAAACATTTTCTGTTTTCTGGTCATTTCCCTGCTTTCCACAGGTAATGTCAGTGATTGAAAATGGCAGGGTATGTAGTAAGAACCTACTTACTTTTATTTCAAGTGCGTATTACAAGTTTTAAATCATTTCTGGAAACTCTAAATGCGTATTCTAAGAGTTATACGACAATTAGAGAGTTTTCCTACAAGTATGTACTGGAACCGTCAGGATATTAACTGATTCACGAAAAAGACGCTTGAGAAATTCGGCCTAAATTGTAAACATAAGCAGTATAGACCTCACTTACAGTCTTTGTACACTAATTTTGAGCTGTATAAACATGAATTCCTAGTTTTTGAAAGAAAATTCAAGTGAAAACGCTCGGTAAAGTGCCCGGAGTTTTAATATTTTCAGTTTTCTGGTCATTTCGCTGCTTTCCACGGGTAATGTCAGTGATTGAAAATGCCAGGGTATGTAGTAATAATCTACTTACTTTTATTTCAAGTGTTTGTTACAGGATTTTATTCATTCCTGGAAACTCTAAATGCGTATTTTAAGAGTTGTACCACAATTAGACAGTTTTCTTACAAGTATGTACTGGAACCGTCAGGATATTGACTGATTCACCAAAATGACGCTCCAGAAATTCGGCCTCAATTGTAAACATAAGCAGTATAGTCCTCACTTACAGTCTTCCTACACTAATTTTGAGCTGTATAACCATGAATTCCTAGTATTTGAAAGCAAATTCAAGTGAAAACGCTTGCTAAAGTGGCCGTAGTTTTAAATATTATCAGTTTTCTGGTCATTTCTCTGGTTTCCACAGGTAATATCAGTGATTGAAAACTGCAGGGTATGTAGTAAGAACCTACTTACTTTTATTTCAAGTGCTTATTACAAGTTTTAAATCATTTCTGGAAACTCTAAATGCCTATTTTAAGAGTTATACCACAATTAGAGAGTTTTCTTACAAGTATGTACTGGAACCATCACGATATTAACTGATTCACCAAAAAGACGTTCGAGAAATTCGGCCTCAATTGTAAACATAAGCTGTATAGTCCTCACTTACAGACTTCCTACGCTAATTTTGAGCTGTATAAACATGAATTCCTAGTATTTGAAAGCATATTCA
The DNA here is from genome assembly GCF_964212035.1 of Myotis nattereri. NCBI lineage: Eukaryota > Metazoa > Chordata > Mammalia > Chiroptera > Vespertilionidae > Myotis > Myotis nattereri. The sequence continues at coordinate 2,248,758 of NC_138083.1, forward strand.
AGTGAAAACGCTCGGTAAAGTGCCCGGAGTTGTATATATTTTCAGTTTTCTGGTCATTTCCCTGCTTTCCACGGGTAATGTCAGTGATTGAAAACGGCAGGGTATGTAGTAAGAACCTACTTACTTTTATTTCAAGGGCTTATTACAAGTTTTAAATAATTTCTGGAAGCTCTAAATGCGTATTTAAAGAGTTATACTACAATTAGACAGTTATCTTAAAAGTATGTACTGGAACCGACAGGTGTTTGAGTCTTTCACCAAAAGACGCTAGAGATATTCGGCCTCAATTGTAAACATAAGCAGTATAGTCCTCACTTACAGTCTTTCTAAACTAATTTTGAGCTGTATAACCATGAATTCCTAGTATTTGAAAGCAAATTCAAGTGAAAACACTCCCTAAAGTGCCCGGAGTTGTAAATATTTTCTGTTTTCTGGTCATATCCCTGCTTTCCACAGGTAATGTCAGTGATTGAAAATGGCAGGGTATGTAGTAAGAACCTACTTACTTTTATTTCAAGTGCTTATTACAAGTTTTAAATCATTTCTGGAAACTCTAAATGCGTATTCTAAGAGTTATACCACAATTAGAGAGTTTTCTTACAAGTATATACTGGAACCGTCAGGATATTGACTGATTCACCAAAAAGACGCTAGAGAAATTCGGCCTCAATTGTAAACATAAGCAGTATAGTCCTCACTTACAGTCTTTCTACACTAATTTTGAGCTGTATAAACATGAATTCCCAGGATTTGAAAGCAAATTCAAGTGAAAACGCTCGCTAAAGTGGCCGTATTTGTAAATATTATCAGATTTGTGGTCATTTCCCTGCTTTCCACAGGCAATGCCAGTGATTGAAAACTGCAGGGTATGTAGTAAGAACATACTTACTTTTATTTCAATTGCTTATTACAAGTTTTAAATCATTTTTGGAAACTCTAAATGCGTATTTTAAGAGTTATACCTCAATTAATGAGTTTTCTTACAAGTATGTACTGGAACCGTGAGGATATTAACTGAATCACGAAAAAGACGCTCGAGAAATTCGGCCTAAATTGTAAACATAAGCAGTATAGACCTCACTTACAGTGTTCGTACACTAATTTTGAGCTGTATAAACATGAATTCCTAGTACTTGAAAGCAAATTCAAGTGAAAACGCTCGGTAAAGTGCTCGGAGTTGTAAATATTTTCAGTTTTCTGGTCATTTCCCTGCTTTCCACGGGTAATGTCAGTGATTGAAAACGGCAGGGTATGTAGTAAGATCCTACTTACTTTTATTTCAAGGGCTTATTACAAGTTTGAAATAATTTTTGGAAGCTCTAAATGCGTATTTTAAGAGTTATACTACAATTAGACAGTTATCTTAAAAGTATGTACTGGAACCGACAGGTTATTGAGTCTTTCACACAAAAAAACGCTTGAGAAATTCGGCCTCAATTGTAAACATAAGCAGTATAGTCCTCACTTACAGTCTTTCTACACTAATTTTGAGCTGTATAACCATGAATTCCTAGTATTTGAAAGCAAATTCAAGTGAAAACACTCCCTAAAGTGCCCTGAGTTGTAAATATTTTCTGTTTTCTGGTCATTTCCCTGCTTTCCACAGGTAATGTCAGTGATTGAAAATGGCAGGGTATGTAGTAAGAACCTACTTACTTTTATTTCAAGTGCTTATTACAAGTTTTAAATCATTTGTGGAAACTCTAAATGCGTATTTTAAGAGTTATACCACAATTAATGAGTTTTCTTACAAGTATGTACTGGAACCGTCAGGATATTAATTGATTCACCAAAAGACGCTTGAGAAATTCGGCCTCAATTGTAAACATAAGCAGTATAGACCTCACTTACAGTCTTTGTACACTAATTTTGAGCTGTATAAACATGAATTCCTAGTATTTGAAAGCATATTCAAGTGAAAACGCTCGGTAAAGTGCCCGGAGTTGTATATATTTTCAGTTTTCTGGTCATTTCCCTGCTTTCCACGGGTAATGTCAGTGATTGAAAACTGCAGGGTATGTAGTAAGAATCTACTTACTTTTATTTCAAGGGCTTATTACAAGTTTTAAATAATTTCTGGAAACTCTAAATGTGTATTTTAAGAGTTATACTACAATTAGACTGTTATCTTAAAAGTATGTACTGGAACCGACAGGTTATTGACTCTTTCACCAAAAAGACGCTAGAGAAATTCAGCCTCAGTTGTTAACATAAGCAGTACAGTCCTCACAGACTTCCTACACTAATTTTGAGCTGTATAAACATGAATTCCTAGCATTTGAAAGCAAATTCAAGTGAAAACGCTCGCTAAAGTGGCCGTAGTTTTAAATATTATCAGTTTTCTGGTCATTTCCCTGGTTTCCACAGTTAATATCAGGGATTGAAAACTGCAGGGTATGTAGTAAGAACCTACTTACTTTTATTTCAAGTGCTTATTACAAGTTTTAAATCATTTCTGGAAACTCTAAAAGCGTATTTTCAGAGTTATACCACAATTAGAGAGTTTTCCTACAAGTATGACTGGAACCGTCAGGATATTAACTGATTCACTAAGAAGACGCTAGAGAAATTCGGCCTCAATTATAAACATAAGCATTATAGTCCTCACTTACAGTCTTTCTACACTAATTTTAGCTGTATAAACATGAATTCCTAGTACTTGAAAGCAAATTCAAGTGAAAACACTCCCTAAAGTGGCCGGAGTTGTAAATATTTTCAGTTTTCTGATCATTTCCCTGCTTTCCACGGGTAATGTCAGTGATTGAAAACGGCAGGGTATGTAGTAAGAACCTACTTACTTTTATTTCAAGGGCTTATTACAAGTTTTAAATAATTTCTGGAAACTCTAAATGCGTATTTTAAGAGTTATACTACAATTAGACAGTTATCTTAAAAGTATGTACTGGAACCGACAGGTGTTTGAGTCTTTCACTTACTTTTATTTCAAGTGCGTATTACAAGTTTTAAATCATTTCTGGAAACTCTAAATGCGTATTCTAAGAGTTATACCACAATTAGAGAGTTTTCCTACAAGTATGTACTGGAACCGTCAGGATATTAACTGATTCACCAAAAAGACGCTTGAGAAATTCGGCCTAAATTGTAAACATAAGCAGTATAGACCTCACTTACAATCTTTGTACACTAATTTTGAGCTGTATAAACATGAATTCCTAGTTTGTGAAAGCAAATTCAAGTGAAAACGCTCGGTAAAGTGCCCGGAGTTGTAAATATTTTCAGTTTTCTGGTCATTTCCCTGCTTTCCAAGGGTAATGTCAGTGATTGAATACGCCAGGGTATGTAGTAATAATCTACTTACTTTTATTTCAAGTGTTTGTTACAGGCTTTTAATCATTCCTGGAAACTCTAAATGCGTATTTTAAGATGTACCACAATTAGACAGTTTTCTTACAAGTATGTACTGGAACGGTCAGGATATTAACTGAGCTGTATAACCATGAATTCCTAGTATTTGAAAGCAAATTCAAGTGAAAACGCTCGCTAAAGTGGTCGTAGTTTTAAATATTATCAGTTTTCTGGTCATTTCCCTGGTTTCCACACGTAATATCAGTGATTGAAAACTGCAGGGTATGTAGTAAGAACCTACTTAGTTTTATTTCAAGTGCTTATTACAAGTTTTAAATCATTTCTGGAAACTCTAAATGCGTATTTTAAGAGTTATATCACAATTAGAGAGTTTTCTTACAAGTATGTACTGGAACCGTCACGATATTAACTGATTCACCAAAAAGACGTTCGAGAAATTCGGCCTCAGTTGTAAACATAAGCAGTATAGTCCTCACTTACAGACTTCCTACACTAATTTTGAGCTGTATAAACATGAATTCCTAGTATTTGAAAGCAAATTCAAGTGAAAACGCTCGCTAAAGTGGCCGTAGTTTTAAATACTATCAGTTTTCTGGTCATTTCCCTGGTTTCCACAGGTAATATCAGTGATTGAAAACTGCAGGGTATGTAGTAAGAACCTACTTACTTTTATTTCAAGTGCTTATTACAAGTTTTAAATCATTTCTGGAAACTCTAAATGCGTATTTTAAGAGTTATACCACAATTAGAGAGTTTTCTTACAAGTATGTACTGGAATCGTCACGATATTAACTGATTCACAAAAAAGATGTTCGAGAAATTCGGCCTCAATTGTAAACATAAGCAGTATTGCCCTCACTTACAGTCTTTCTGCACAAATTTTGAGCTGTATAAACATGAATTCCTAGTATTTGAAAGCATATTCAAGTGAAAACGCTCGGTAAAGTGCCCGGAGTTGTATATATTTTCAGTTTTCTGGTCATTTCCCTGCTTTCCACGGGTAATGTCAGTGATTGAAAACTGCAGGGTATGTGGTAAGAATCTACTTACTTTTATTTCAAGGGCTTATTACAAGTTTTAAATAATTTCTGGAAACTCTAAATGTGTATTTTAAGAGTTATACCACAATTAGACAGTTATCTTAAAAGTATGTACTGGAACCGACAGGTTATTGACTCTTTCACCAAAAAGACGCTAGAGAAATTCAGCCTCAGTTGTAAACATAAGCAGTACAGTCCTCACAGACTTCCTACACTAATTTTGAGCTGTATAAACATGAATTCCTAGTATTTGAAAGCAAATTCAAGTGAAAACGCTCGCTAAAGTGGCCGTAGTTTTAAATATTATCAGTTTTCTGGTCATTTCCCTGGTTTCCACAGGTAATATCAGTGATTGAAAACTGCAGGGTATGTAGTAAGAACCTATTTACTTTTATTTCAAGTGCTTATTACAAGTTTTAAATCATTTCTGGAAACTCTAAATGCGTATTTTCGGAGTTATACTACAATTAGAGAGTTATCTTAAAAGTATGTACTGGAACCGACAGGTTATTGACTCTTTCACCAAAAAGACGCTAGAGAAATTCGGTCTCAATTGTAAACATAAGCAGTATAATCCTCACTTACAGTCTTTCTACACTAATTTTGAGCTGTATAAACATGAATTCCCAGGATTTGAAAGCAAATTCAAGTGAAAACACTCCCTAAAGTGCCCGGAGTTGTAAATATTTTCAGTTTTCTGGTCATTTCCCTGCTTTCCACGGGTAATGTCAGTGATTGAATACGCCAGGGTATGTAGTAATAATCTACTTACTTTTATTTCAAGTGCTTATTACAGGATTTTAATCATTCCTGGAAACTCTAAATGCGTATTTTAAGAGTTGTACCACAATTAGACAGTTTTCTTACAAGTATGTACTGGAACGGTCAGGATATTAACTAATTCACCAAAAAGACGCTCGAGAAATTCGGCTTCAGTTGTAAACATAAGCAGTATAGTCCTCACTTACAGAATTCCTACACTAATTTTGAGCTGTATAAACATGAATTCCTAGTATTTGAAAACAAATTCAAGTGAAAACACTCCCTAAAGTTCCCGGAGTTGTAAACATTTTCTGTTTTCTGGTCATTTCCCTGCTTTCCACAGGTAATGTCAGTGATTGAAAATGGCAGGGTATGTAGTAAGAACCTACTTACTTTTATTTCAAGTGCGTATTACAAGTTTTAAATCATTTCTGGAAACTCTAAATGCGTATTCTAAGAGTTATACGACAATTAGAGAGTTTTCCTACAAGTATGTACTGGAACCGTCAGGATATTAACTGATTCACGAAAAAGACGCTTGAGAAATTCGGCCTAAATTGTAAACATAAGCAGTATAGACCTCACTTACAGTCTTTGTACACTAATTTTGAGCTGTATAAACATGAATTCCTAGTTTTTGAAAGAAAATTCAAGTGAAAACGCTCGGTAAAGTGCCCGGAGTTTTAATATTTTCAGTTTTCTGGTCATTTCGCTGCTTTCCACGGGTAATGTCAGTGATTGAAAATGCCAGGGTATGTAGTAATAATCTACTTACTTTTATTTCAAGTGTTTGTTACAGGATTTTATTCATTCCTGGAAACTCTAAATGCGTATTTTAAGAGTTGTACCACAATTAGACAGTTTTCTTACAAGTATGTACTGGAACCGTCAGGATATTGACTGATTCACCAAAATGACGCTCCAGAAATTCGGCCTCAATTGTAAACATAAGCAGTATAGTCCTCACTTACAGTCTTCCTACACTAATTTTGAGCTGTATAACCATGAATTCCTAGTATTTGAAAGCAAATTCAAGTGAAAACGCTTGCTAAAGTGGCCGTAGTTTTAAATATTATCAGTTTTCTGGTCATTTCTCTGGTTTCCACAGGTAATATCAGTGATTGAAAACTGCAGGGTATGTAGTAAGAACCTACTTACTTTTATTTCAAGTGCTTATTACAAGTTTTAAATCATTTCTGGAAACTCTAAATGCCTATTTTAAGAGTTATACCACAATTAGAGAGTTTTCTTACAAGTATGTACTGGAACCATCACGATATTAACTGATTCACCAAAAAGACGTTCGAGAAATTCGGCCTCAATTGTAAACATAAGCTGTATAGTCCTCACTTACAGACTTCCTACGCTAATTTTGAGCTGTATAAACATGAATTCCTAGTATTTGAAAGCATATTCAAGTGAAAACGCTCGGTAAAGTGCCCGGAGTTGTATATATTTTCAGTTTTCTGGTCATTTCCCTGCTTTCCACGGGTAATGTCAGTGATTGAAAACGGCAGGGTATGTAGTAAGAACCTACTTACTTTTATTTCAAGGGCTTATTACAAGTTTTAAATATTTCTGGAAGCTCTAAATGCGTATTTAAAGAGTTATACTACAATTAGACAGTTATCTTAAAAGTATGTACTGGAACCGACAGGTGTTTGAGTCTTTCACCAAAAGACGCTAGAGATATTCGGCCTCAATTGTAAACATAAGCAGTATAGTCCTCACTTACAGTCTTTCTAAACTAATTTTGAGCTGTATAACCATGAATTCCTAGTATTTGAAAGCAAATTCAAGTGAAAACACTCCCTAAAGTGCCCGGAGTTGTAAATATTTTCTGTTTTCTGGTCATATCCCTGCTTTCCACAGGTAATGTCAGTGATTGAAAATGGCAGGGTATGTAGTAAGAACCTACTTACTTTTATTTCAAGTGCTTATTACAAGTTTTAAATCATTTCTGGAAACTCTAAATGCGTATTCTAAGAGTTATACCACAATTAGAGAGTTTTCTTACAAGTATATACTGGAACCGTCAGGATATTGACTGATTCACCAAAAAGACGCTAGAGAAATTCGGCCTCAGTTGTAAACATAAGCAGTATAGTCCTCACTTACAGTCTTTCTACACTAATTTTGAGCTGTATAAACATGAATTCCTAGTATTTGAAAGCAAATTCAAGTGAAAACACTCCCTAAAGTGCCCGGAGTTGTAAACATTTTCTGTTTTCTGGTCATTTCCCTGCTTTCCACAGGTAATGTCAGTGATTGAAAATGGCAGGGTATGTAGTAAGAACCTACTTACTTTTATTTCAAGTGCGTATTACAAGTTTTAAATCATTTCTGGAAACTCTAAATGCGTATTCTAAGAGTTATACCACAATTAGAGAGTTTTCCTACAAGTATGTACTGTAACCGTCAGGATATTAACTGATTCACCAAAAAGACGCTTGAGAAATTCGGCCTCAATTGTAAACATAAGCAGTATAGTCCTCACTTACAGACTTCCTACACTAATTTTGAGCTGTATAAACATGAATTCCTAGTATTTGAAAGCATATTCAAGTGAAAACGCTCGGTAAAGTGCCCGGAGTTGTATATATTTTCAGTTTTCTGGTCATTTCCCTGCTTTCCACGGGTAATGTCAGTGATTGAAAACTGCAGGGTATGTAGTAAGAATCTACTTACTTTTATTTCAAGGGCTTATTACAAGTTTTAAATAATTTCTGGAAACTCTAAATGTGTATTTTAAGAGTTATACTACAATTAGACTGTTATCTTAAAAGTATGTACTGGAACCGACAGGTTATTGACTCTTTCACCAAAAAGACGCTAGAGAAATTCAGCCTCAGTTGTTAACATAAGCAGTACAGTCCTCACAGACTTCCTACACTAATTTTGAGCTGTATAAACATGAATTCCTAGCATTTGAAAGCAAATTCAAGTGAAAACGCTCGCTAAAGTGGCCGTAGTTTTAAATATTATCAGTTTTCTGGTCATTTCCCTGGTTTCCACAGGTAATATCAGGGATTGAAAACTGCAGGGTATGTAGTAAGAACCTACTTACTTTTATTTCAAGTGCTTATTACAAGTTTTAAATCATTTCTGGAAACTCTAAAAGCGTATTTTCAGAGTTATACCACAATTAGAGAGTTTTCCTACAAGTATGACTGGAACCGTCAGGATATTAACTGATTCACTAAGAAGACGCTAGAGAAATTCGGCCTCAATTATAAACATAAGCATTATAGTCCTCACTTACAGTCTTTCTACACTAATTTTAGCTGTATAAACATGAATTCCTAGTACTTGAAAGCAAATTCAAGTGAAAACACTCCCTAAAGTGGCCGGAGTTGTAAATATTTTCAGTTTTCTGATCATTTCCCTGCTTTCCACGGGTAATGTCAGTGATTGAAAACGGCAGGGTATGTAGTAAGAACCTACTTACTTTTATTTCAAGGGCTTATTACAAGTTTTAAATAATTTCTGGAAACTCTAAATGCGTATTTTAAGAGTTATACTACAATTAGACAGTTATCTTAAAAGTATGTACTGGAACCGACAGGTGTTTGAGTCTTTCACTTACTTTTATTTCAAGTGCGTATTACAAGTTTTAAATCATTTCTGGAAACTCTAAATGCGTATTCTAAGAGTTATACCACAATTAGAGAGTTTTCCTACAAGTATGTACTGGAACCGTCAGGATATTAACTGATTCACCAAAAAGACGCTTGAGAAATTCGGCCTAAATTGTAAACATAAGCAGTATAGACCTCACTTACAATCTTTGTACACTAATTTGGAGCTGTATAAACATGAATTCCTAGTTTGTGAAAGCAAATTCAAGTGAAAACGCTCGATAAAGTGCCCGGAGTTGTAAATATTTTCAGTTTTCTGGTCATTTCCCTGCTTTCCAAGGGTAATGTCAGTGATTGAATACGCCAGGGTATGTAGTAATAATCTACTTACTTTTATTTCAAGTGTTTGTTACAGGCTTTTAATCATTCCTGGAAACTCTAAATGCGTATTTTAAGATGTACCACAATTAGACAGTTTTCTTACAAGTATGTACTGGAACGGTCAGGATATTAACTGAGCTGTATAACCATGAATTCCTAGTATTTGAAAGCAAATTCAAGTGAAAACGCTCGCTAAAGTGGTCGTAGTTTTAAATATTATCAGTTTTCTGGTCATTTCCCTGGTTTCCACAGGTAATATCAGTGATTGAAAACTGCAGGGTATGTAGTAAGAACCTACTTACTTTAATTTCAAGTGCTTATTACAAGTTTTAAATCATTTCTGGAAACTTTAAATGCGTATTTTAAGACTTATACCACAATTAGAGAGTTTTCTTACAAGTATGTACTGGAACCTTCACGATATTAACTGATTCACCAAAAAGACGTTCGAGAAATTCGGCCTCAATTGTAAACATAAGCAGTATAGTCCTCACTTACAGACTTCCTACACTAATTTTGAGCTCTATAAACATGAATTCCTAGTATTTGAAAGCATATTCAAGTGAAAACGCTCGGTAAAGTGCCTGGAGTTGTATATATTTTCAGTTTTCTGGTCATTTCCCTGCTTTCCACGGGTAATGTCCGTGATTGAAAACGGCAGGGTATGTAGTAAGAACATACTTACTTTTATTTCAAGTGCTTATAACAAGATTTAAATAATTTCTGGAAACTCTAAATGCGTATTTTAAGAGTTATACCACAATTAATGAGTTTTCTTACAAGTATGTACTGGAACCGTCAGGATATTAACTGATTCACGAAAAAGACGCTTGAGAAATTCGGCCTCAATTGTAAACATAAGAAGTATAGACCTAACTTACAGTCTTTGTACACTAATTTTGAGCTGTATAAACATGAATTCCCCAGGATTTGAAAGGAAATTCAAGTGAAAACGCTCGCGAAAGTGGCCGTATTTGTAAATATTTTCAGTTTTCTGTTCATTTCCCTGCTTTCCACGGGTAATGTCAGTGATTGAAAACGGCAGGGTATGTAGTAAGAACCTACTTACTTTTATTTCAAGTGCTTATTACAAGATTTAAATAATTTCTGGAAACTGTAAATGCGTATTTTAAGAGTTATACCACAATTAATGAGTTTTCTTACAAGTATGTACTGGAACCGTCAGGACATTAACTGATTCACCAAAAAGACGCTTGAGAAATTCGGCCTCAATTGTAAACATAAGAAGTATAGACCTCACAGTCTTTGTACACTAATTTTGAGCTGTATAAACATGAATTCCTAGTATTTGAAAGCAAATTCAAGTGAAAACGCTCGGTAAAGTGCCCGGACTTGTAAATATTTTCAGTTTTCTTGTCATTTCCCTGCTTTCCACGGGTAATATCAGTGATTGAAAACGGCAGGGTATGTAGTAAGATCCTACTTACTTTTATATCAAGGGCTTATTACAAGTTTTAAATAATTTCTGGAAGCTCTAAATGCGTATTTTAAGAGTTATACTACAATTAGAAAGTTATCTTAAAAGTATGTCTGGAACCGACAGGTTATTGACTCTTTCACCAAAAAGACGCTAGAGAAATTCGGCCTCAATTGTAAACATAAGCAGTATAGTCCTCACTTACAGTCTTTCTACACTAATTTTGAGCTGTATAAACATGAATTCCCAGGATTTGAAAGAAAATTCAAGTGAAAACGCTCGCTAAAGTGGCCGTACTTGTAAATATTATCAGATTTGTGGTCATTTCCCTGCTTTCCACAGGCAATGTCAGTGATTGAAAACTGCAGGGTATGTAGTAAGAACATACTTACTTTTATTTCAATTGCTTATTACAAGTTTTAAATCATTTTTGGAAACTCTAAATGCGTATTTTAAGAGTTATACCACAATTAAGGAGTTTTCTTACAAGTATGTACTGGAACCGTCAGGATATTAACTGATTCACGAAAAAGACGCTCGAGAAATTCGGCCTAAATTGTAAACATAAGCAGTATAGACCTCACTTACAGTGTTCGTACACTAATTTTGAACTGTATAAACATGAATTCCTAGTACTTGAAAGCAAATTCAAGTGAAAACGCTCGGTAAAGTGCCCGGAGTTGTAAATATTTTCAGTTTTCTGGTCATTTACCCGGTTTCCACGGGTAATGTCAGTGATTGAAAACGGCAGGGTATGTAGTAAGATCCTACTTACTTTTATTTCAAGGGCTTATTACAAGTTTTAAATAATTTCTGGAAGCTCTAAATGCGTATTTTAAGAGTTATACTACAATTAGACAGTTATCTTAAAAGTATGTACTGGAACCGACAGGTTATTGAGTCCTTCACAAAAAAAACGCTTGTGAAATTCGGCCTCAATTGTAAACATAAGCAGTATAGTCCTCACTTACAGTCTTTCTACACTAATTTTGAGCTGTATAACCATGAATTCCTAGTATTTGAAAGCAAAATCAAGTGAAAACACTCCCTAAAGTGCCCGCAGTTGTAAATATTTTCAGTTTTCTGGTCATTTCCCTGCTTTCCACAGGTAATGTCAGTGGTTGAAAATGGCAGGGTATGTAGTAAGAACCTACTTACTTTTATTTCAAGTGCTTATTACAAGTTTGAAATCATTTCTGGAAACTCTAAATGCGTATTCTAAGAGTTATACCACAATTAGAGAGTTTTCTTACAAGTATATACGGGAACCATCAGGATATTGACTGATTCACCAAAAAGACGCTAGACAAATTCGGCCTCAATTGGAAACATAAGCAATATAGTCCTCACAGTCTTTCTACACTAATTTTGAACTGTATAAACATGAATTCCTAGTATTTGAAAGCAAATTCAAGTGAAAACGCTCGGTAAAGTGCCCGGAGTTGTATATATTATTAGATTTGTGGTCATTTCAATGCTTTCCACGGGCAATGTCAGTGATTGAAAACTGCAGGGTATGTAGTAAGAACCTACTTACTTTTATTTCAAGTGCTTATTACAAGTTTTAAATCATTTTTGGAAACTCTAAATGCGTATTTTAAGAGTTATACCACAATTAGAGAGTTTTCTTGCAAGTATGTACTGGAACCGTCAGGATATTAACTGATTCACCAAAAAGACGCTCGAGAAATTCGGCCTCAGTTGTAAACATAAGCAGTATAGTCCTCACTTACAGTCTTTCTACACTAACTTTGAGCTGTATAAACATGAATTCCTAGTATTTGAAAGCAAATTCAAGTGAAAACACTCCCTAAAGTTCCCGGAGTTGTAAACATTTTCTGTTTTCTGGTCATTTCCCTGCTTTCCACAGGTAATGTCAGTGATTGAAAATGGCAGGGTATGTAGTAAGAACCTACTTACTTTTATTTCAAGTGCGTATTACAAGTTTTAAATCATTTCTGGAAACTCTAAATGCGTATTCTAAGAGTTATACCACAATTAGAGAGTTTTCCTACAAGTATGTACTGGAACCGTCAGGATATTAACTGATTCACCAAAAAGACGCTTGAGAAATTCGGCCTAAATTGTAAACATAAGCAGTATAGACCTCACTTACAATCTTTGTACACTAATTTTGAGCTGTATAAACATGAATTCCTAGTTTGTGAAAGCAAATTCAAGTGAAAACGCTCGCTAAAGTGGCCGTAGTTTTAAATATTATCAGTTTTCTGGTCATTTCCCTGGTTTCCACACGTAATATCAGTGATTGAAAACGGCAGGGTATGTAGTAAGAACCTACTTACTTTTATTTCAAGTGCTTATTACAAGTTTTAAATCATTTCTGGAAACTCTAAATGCGTATTTTAAGATTTATACCACAATTAGAGAGTTTTCTTACAAGTATGTACTGGAACCGTCACGATATTAACTGATTCACCAAAAAGACGTTCGAGAAATTCGGCCTCAATTGTAAACATAAGCAGTATAGTCCTCACTTACAGACTTCCTACACTAATTTTGAGCTCTATAAACATGAATTCCTAGTATTTGAAAGCATATTCAAGTGAAAACGCTCGGTAAAGTGCCTGGAGTTGTATATATTTTCAGTTTTCTGGTCATTTCCCTGCTTTCCACGGGTAATGTCCGTGATTGAAAACGGCAGGGTATGTAGTAAGAACATACTTACTTTTATTTCAAGTGCTTATAACAAGATTTAAATAATTTCTGGAAACTCTAAATGCGTATTTTAAGAGTTATACCACAATTAATGAGTTTTCTTACAAGTATGTACTGGAACCGTCAGGATATTAACTGATTCACGAAAAAGACGCTTGAGAAATTCGGCCTCAATTGTAAACATAAGAAGTATAGACCTAACTTACAGTCTTTGTACACTAATTTTGAGCTGTATAAACATGAATTCCCCAGGATTTGAAAGCAAATTCAAGTGAAAACGCTCGCGAAAGTGGCCGTATTTGTAAATATTTTCAGTTTTCTGTTCATTTCCCTGCTTTCCACGGGTAATGTCAGTGATTGAAAACGGCAGGGTATGTAGTAAGAACCTACTTACTTTTATTTCAAGTGCTTATTACAAGATTTAAATAATTTCTGGAAACTGTAAATGCGTATTTTAAGAGTTATACCACAATTAATGAGTTTTCTTACAAGTATGTACTGGAACCGTCAGGACATTAACTGATTCACCAAAAAGACGCTTGAGAAATTCGGCCTCAATTGTAAACATAAGAAGTATAGACCTCACAGTCTTTGTACACTAATTTTGAGCTGTATAAACATGAATTCCTAGTATTTGAAAGCAAATTCAAGTGAAAACGCTCGGTAAAGTGCCCGGACTTGTAAATATTTTCAGTTTTCTTGTCATTTCCCTGCTTTCCACGGGTAATATCAGTGATTGAAAACGGCAGGGTATGTAGTAAGATCCTACTTACTTTTATATCAAGGGCTTATTACAAGTTTTAAATAATTTCTGGAAGCTCTAAATGCGTATTTTAAGAGTTATACTACAATTAGAAAGTTATCTTAAAAGTATGTCTGGAACCGACAGGTTATTGACTCTTTCACCAAAAAGACGCTAGAGAAATTCGGCCTCAATTGTAAACATAAGCAGTATAGTCCTCACTTACAGTCTTTCTACACTAATTTTGAGCTGTATAAACATGAATTCCCAGGATTTGAAAGAAAATTCAAGTGAAAACGCTCGCTAAAGTGGCCGTACTTGTAAATATTATCAGATTTGTGGTCATTTCCCTGCTTTCCACAGGCAATGTCAGTGATTGAAAACTGCAGGGTATGTAGTAAGAACATACTTACTTTTATTTCAATTGCTTATTACAAGTTTTAAATCATTTTTGGAAACTCTAAATGCGTATTTTAAGAGTTATACCACAATTAAGGAGTTTTCTTACAAGTATGTACTGGAACCGTCAGGATATTAACTGATTCACGAAAAAGACGCTCGAGAAATTCGGCCTAAATTGTAAACATAAGCAGTATAGACCTCACTTACAGTGTTCGTACACTAATTTTGAACTGTATAAACATGAATTCCTAGTACTTGAAAGCAAATTCAAGTGAAAACGCTCGGTAAAGTGCCCGGAGTTGTAAATATTTTCAGTTTTCTGGTCATTTACCCGGTTTCCACGGGTAATGTCAGTGATTGAAAACGGCAGGGTATGTAGTAAGATCCTACTTACTTTTATTTCAAGGGCTTATTACAAGTTTTAAATAATTTCTGGAAGCTCTAAATGCGTATTTTAAGAGTTATACTACAATTAGACAGTTATCTTAAAAGTATGTACTGGAACCGACAGGTTATTGAGTCCTTCACAAAAAAAACGCTTGTGAAATTCGGCCTCAATTGTAAACATAAGCAGTATAGTCCTCACTTACAGTCTTTCTACACTAATTTTGAGCTGTATAACCATGAATTCCTAGTATTTGAAAGCAAAATCAAGTGAAAACACTCCCTAAAGTGCCCGCAGTTGTAAATATTTTCAGTTTTCTGGTCATTTCCCTGCTTTCCACAGGTAATGTCAGTGGTTGAAAATGGCAGGGTATGTAGTAAGAACCTACTTACTTTTATTTCAAGTGCTTATTACAAGTTTGAAATCATTTCTGGAAACTCTAAATGCGTATTCTAAGAGTTATACCACAATTAGAGAGTTTTCTTACAAGTATATACGGGAACCATCAGGATATTGACTGATTCACCAAAAAGACGCTAGACAAATTCGGCCTCAATTGGAAACATAAGCAATATAGTCCTCACAGTCTTTCTACACTAATTTTGAACTGTATAAACATGAATTCCTAGTATTTGAAAGCAAATTCAAGTGAAAACGCTCGGTAAAGTGCCCGGAGTTGTATATATTATTAGATTTGTGGTCATTTCAATGCTTTCCACGGGCAATGTCAGTGATTGAAAACTGCAGGGTATGTAGTAAGAACCTACTTACTTTTATTTCAAGTGCTTATTACAAGTTTTAAATCATTTTTGGAAACTCTAAATGCGTATTTTAAGAGTTATACCACAATTAGAGAGTTTTCTTGCAAGTATGTACTGGAACCGTCAGGATATTAACTGATTCACCAAAAAGACGCTCGAGAAATTCGGCCTCAGTTGTAAACATAAGCAGTATAGTCCTCACTTACAGTCTTTCTACACTAACTTTGAGCTGTATAAACATGAATTCCTAGTATTTGAAAGCAAATTCAAGTGAAAACACTCCCTAAAGTTCCCGGAGTTGTAAACATTTTCTGTTTTCTGGTCATTTCCCTGCTTTCCACAGGTAATGTCAGTGATTGAAAATGGCAGGGTATGTAGTAAGAACCTACTTACTTTTATTTCAAGTGCGTATTACAAGTTTTAAATCATTTCTGGAAACTCTAAATGCGTATTCTAAGAGTTATACCACAATTAGAGAGTTTTCTTACAAGTATGTACTGGAATCGTCACGATATTAACTGATTCACAAAAAAGATGTTCGAGAAATTCGGCCTCAATTGTAAACATAAGCAGTATTGCCCTCACTTACAGTCTTTCTGCACAAATTTTGAGCTGTATAAACATGAATTCCTAGTATTTGAAAGCATATTCAAGTGAAAACGCTCGGTAAAGTGCCCGGAGTTGTATATATTTTCAGTTTTCTGGTCATTTCCCTGCTTTCCACGGGTAATGTCAGTGATTGAAAACTGCAGGGTATGTGGTAAGAATCTACTTACTTTTATTTCAAGGGCTTATTACAAGTTTTAAATAATTTCTGGAAACTCTAAATGTGTATTTTAAGAGTTATACCACAATTAGACAGTTATCTTAAAAGTATGTACTGGAACCGACAGGTTATTGACTCTTTCACCAAAAAGACGCTAGAGAAATTCAGCCTCACTTGTAAACATAAGCAGTACAGTCCTCACAGACTTCCTACACTAATTTTGAGCTGTATAAACATGAATTCCTAGTATTTGAAAGCAAATTCAAGTGAAAACGCTCGCTAAAGTGGCCGTAGTTTTAAATATTATCAGTTTTCTGGTCATTTCCCTGGTTTCCACAGGTAATATCAGTGATTGAAAACTGCAGGGTATGTAGTAAGAACCTATTTACTTTTATTTCAAGTGCTTATTACAAGTTTTAAATCATTTCTGGAAACTCTAAATGCGTATTTTCGGAGTTATACTACAATTAGAGAGTTATCTTAAAAGTATGTACTGGAACCGACAGGTTATTGACTCTTTCACCAAAAAGACGCTAGAGAAATTCGGTCTCAATTGTAAACATAAGCAGTATAATCCTCACTTACAGTCTTTCTACACTAATTTTGAGCTGTATAAACATGAATTCCCAGGATTTGAAAGCAAATTCAAGTGAAAACACTCCCTAAAGTGCCCGGAGTTGTAAATATTTTCAGTTTTCTGGTCATTTCCCTGCTTTCCACGGGTAATGTCAGTGATTGAATACGCCAGGGTATGTAGTAATAATCTACTTACTTTTATTTCAAGTGCTTGTTACAGGATTTTAATCATTCCTGGAAACTCTAAATGCGTATTTTAAGAGTTGTACCACAATTAGACAGTTTTCTTACAAGTATGTACTGGAACGGTCAGGATATTAACTAATTCACCAAAAAGACGCTCGAGAAATTCGGCTTCAGTTGTAAACATAAGCAGTATAGTCCTCACTTACAGAATTCCTACACTAATTTTGAGCTGTATAAACATGAATTCCTAGTATTTGAAAACAAATTCAAGTGAAAACACTCCCTAAAGTGCCCGGAGTTGTAAACATTTTCTGTTTTCTGGTCATTTCCCTGCTTTCCACAGGTAATGTCAGTGATTGAAAATGGCAGGGTATGTAGTAAGAACCTACTTACTTTTATTTCAAGTGCGTATTACAAGTTTTAAATCATTTCTGGAAACTCTAAATGCGTATTCTAAGAGTTATACGACAATTAGAGAGTTTTCCTACAAGTATGTACTGGAACCGTCAGGATATTAACTGATTCACGAAAAAGACGCTTGAGAAATTCGGCCTAAATTGTAAACATAAGCAGTATAGACCTCACTTACAGTCTTTGTACACTAATTTTGAGCTGTATAAACATGAATTCCTAGTTTTTGAAAGAAAATTCAAGTGAAAACGCTCGGTAAAGTGCCCGGAGTTTTAATATTTTCAGTTTTCTGGTCATTTCGCTGCTTTCCACGGGTAATGTCAGTGATTGAAAATGCCAGGGTATGTAGTAATAATCTACTTACTTTTATTTCAAGTGTTTGTTACAGGATTTTATTCATTCCTGGAAACTCTAAATGCGTATTTTAAGAGTTGTACCACAATTAGACAGTTTTCTTACAAGTATGTACTGGAACCGTCAGGATATTGACTGATTCACCAAAATGACGCTCCAGAAATTCGGCCTCAATTGTAAACATAAGCAGTATAGTCCTCACTTACAGTCTTCCTACACTAATTTTGAGCTGTATAACCATGAATTCCTAGTATTTGAAAGCAAATTCAAGTGAAAACGCTTGCTAAAGTGGCCGTAGTTTTAAATATTATCAGTTTTCTGGTCATTTCTCTGGTTTCCACAGGTAATATCAGTGATTGAAAACTGCAGGGTATGTAGTAAGAACCTACTTACTTTTATTTCAAGTGCTTATTACAAGTTTTAAATCATTTCTGGAAACTCTAAATGCCTATTTTAAGAGTTATACCACAATTAGAGAGTTTTCTTACAAGTATGTACTGGAACCATCACGATATTAACTGATTCACCAAAAAGACGTTCGAGAAATTCGGCCTCAATTGTAAACATAAGCTGTATAGTCCTCACTTACAGACTTCCTACGCTAATTTTGAGCTGTATAAACATGAATTCCTAGTATTTGAAAGCATATTCAAGTGAAAACGCTCGGTAAAGTGCCCGGAGTTGTATATATTTTCAGTTTTCTGGTCATTTCCCTGCTTTCCACGGGTAATGTCAGTGATTGAAAACGGCAGGGTATGTAGTAAGAACCTACTTACTTTTATTTCAAGGGCTTATTACAAGTTTTAAATAATTTCTGGAAGCTCTAAATGCGTATTTAAAGAGTTATACTACAATTGGACAGTTATCTTAAAAGTATGTACTGGAACCGACAGGTGTTTGAGTCTTTCACCAAAAGACGCTAGAGATATTCGGCCTCAATTGTAAACATAAGCAGTATAGTCCTCACTTACAGTCTTTCTAAACTAATTTTGAGCTGTATAACCATGAATTCCTAGTATTTGAAAGCAAATTCAAGTGAAAACACTCCCTAAAGTGCCCGGAGTTGTAAATATTTTCTGTTTTCTGGTCATATCCCTGCTTTCCACAGGTAATGTCAGTGATTGAAAATGGCAGGGTATGTAGTAAGAACCTACTTACTTTTATTTCAAGTGCTTATTACAAGTTTTAAATCATTTCTGGAAACTCTAAATGCGTATTCTAAGAGTTATACCACAATTAGAGAGTTTTCTTACAAGTATATACTGGAACCGTCAGGATATTGACTGATTCACCAAAAAGACGCTAGAGAAATTCGGCCTCAGTTGTAAACATAAGCAGTATAGTCCTCACTTACAGTCTTTCTACACTAATTTTGAGCTGTATAAACATGAATTCCTAGTATTTGAAAGCAAATTCAAGTGAAAACACTCCCTAAAGTGCCCGGAGTTGTAAACATTTTCTGTTTTCTGGTCATTTCCCTGCTTTCCACAGGTAATGTCAGTGATTGAAAATGGCAGGGTATGTAGTAAGAACCTACTTACTTTTATTTCAAGTGCGTATTACAAGTTTTAAATCATTTCTGGAAACTCTAAATGCGTATTCTAAGAGTTATACCACAATTTGAGAGTTTTCTTACACGTATGTACTGGAACCGTCACGATATTAACTGATTCACCAAAAAGACGTTCGAGAAATTCGGCCTCAATTGTAAACATAAGCAGTATAGTCCTCACTTACAGACTTCCTACACTAATTTTGAGCTCTATAAACATGAATTCCTAGTATTTGAAAGCATATTCAAGTGAAAACGCTCGGTAAAGTGCCTGGAGTTGTATATATTTTCAGTTTTCTGTTCATTTCCCTGCTTTCCACGGGTAATGTCCGTGATTGAAAACGGCAGGGTATGTAGTAAGAACATACTTACTTTTATTTCAAGTGCTTATAACAAGATTTAAATAATTTCTGGAAACTCTAAATGCGTATTTTAAGAGTTATACCACAATTAATGAGTTTTCTTACAAGTATGTACTGGAACCGTCAGGATATTAACTGATTCACGAAAAAGACGCTTGAGAAATTCGGCCTCAATTGTAAACATAAGAAGTATAGACCTAACTTACAGTCTTTGTACACTAATTTTGAGCTGTATAAACATGAATTCCCCAGGATTTGAAAGCAAATTCAAGTGAAAACGCTCGCGAAAGTGGCCGTATTTGTAAATATTTTCAGTTTTCTGTTCATTTCCCTGCTTTCCACGGGTAATGTCAGTGATTGAAAACGGCAGGGTATGTAGTAAGAACCTACTTACTTTTATTTCAAGTGCTTATTACAAGATTTAAATAATTTCTGGAAACTGTAAATGCGTATTTTAAGAGTTATACCACAATTAATGAGTTTTCTTACAAGTATGTACTGGAACCGTCAGGACATTAACTGATTCACCAAAAAGACGCTTGAGAAATTCGGCCTCAATTGTAAACATAAGAAGTATAGACCTCACAGTCTTTGTACACTAATTTTGAGCTGTATAAACATGAATTCCTAGTATTTGAAAGCAAATTCAAGTGAAAACGCTCGGTAAAGTGCCCGGACTTGTAAATATTTTCAGTTTTCTTGTCATTTCCCTGCTTTCCACGGGTAATATCAGTGATTGAAAACGGCAGGGTATGTAGTAAGATCCTACTTACTTTTATATCAAGGGCTTATTACAAGTTTTAAATAATTTCTGGAAGCTCTAAATGCGTATTTTAAGAGTTATACTACAATTAGAAAGTTATCTTAAAAGTATGTCTGGAACCGACAGGTTATTGACTCTTTCACCAAAAAGACGCTAGAGAAATTCGGCCTCAATTGTAAACATAAGCAGTATAGTCCTCACTTACAGTCTTTCTACACTAATTTTGAGCTGTATAAACATGAATTCCCATGATTTGAAAGAAAATTCAAGTGAAAACGCTCGCTAAAGTGGCCGTACTTGTAAATATTATCAGATTTGTGGTCATTTCCCTGCTTTCCACAGGCAATGTCAGTGATTGAAAACTGCAGGGTATGTAGTAAGAACATACTTACTTTTATTTCAATTGCTTATTACAAGTTTTAAATCATTTTTGGAAACTCTAAATGCGTATTTTAAGAGTTATACCACAATTAAGGAGTTTTCTTACAAGTATGTACTGGAACCGTCAGGATATTAACTGATTCACGAAAAAGACGCTCGAGAAATTCGGCCTAAATTGTAAACATAAGCAGTATAGACCTCACTTACAGTGTTCGTACACTAATTTTGAACTGTATAAACATGAATTCCTAGTACTTGAAAGCAAATTCAAGTGAAAACGCTCGGTAAAGTGCCCGGAGTTGTAAATATTTTCAGTTTTCTGGTCATTTACCCGGTTTCCACGGGTAATGTCAGTGATTGAAAACGGCAGGGTATGTAGTAAGATCCTACTTACTTTTATTTCAAGGGCTTATTACAAGTTTTAAATAATTTCTGGAAGCTCTAAATGCGTATTTTAAGAGTTATACTACAATTAGACAGTTATCTTAAAAGTATGTACTGGAACCGACAGGTTATTGAGTCCTTCACAAAAAAAACGCTTGTGAAATTCGGCCTCAATTGTAAACATAAGCAGTATAGTCCTCACTTACAGTCTTTCTACACTAATTTTGAGCTGTATAACCATGAATTCCTAGTATTTGAAAGCAAAATCAAGTGAAAACACTCCCTAAAGTGCCCGCAGTTGTAAATATTTTCAGTTTTCTGGTCATTTCCCTGCTTTCCACAGGTAATGTCAGTGGTTGAAAATGGCAGGGTATGTAGTAAGAACCTACTTACTTTTATTTCAAGTGCTTATTACAAGTTTGAAATCATTTCTGGAAACTCTAAATGCGTATTCTAAGAGTTATACCACAATTAGAGAGTTTTCTTACAAGTATATACGGGAACCATCAGGATATTGACTGATTCACCAAAAAGACGCTAGACAAATTCGGCCTCAATTGGAAACATAAGCAATATAGTCCTCACAGTCTTTCTACACTAATTTTGAACTGTATAAACATGAATTCCTAGTATTTGAAAGCAAATTCAAGTGAAAACGCTCGGTAAAGTGCCCGGAGTTGTATATATTATTAGATTTGTGGTCATTTCAATGCTTTCCACGGGCAATGTCAGTGATTGAAAACTGCAGGGTATGTAGTAAGAACCTAATTACTTTTATTTCAAGTGCTTATTACAAGTTTTAAATCATTTTTGGAAACTCTAAATGCGTATTTTAAGAGTTATACCACAATTAGAGAGTTTTCTTGCAAGTATGTACTGGAACCGTCAGGATATTAACTGATTCACCAAAAAGACGCTCGAGAAATTCGGCCTCAGTTGTAAACATAAGCAGTATAGTCCTCACTTACAGTCTTTCTACACTAACTTTGAGCTGTATAAACATGAATTCCTAGTATTTGAAAGCAAATTCAAGTGAAAACACTCCCTAAAGTTCCCGGAGTTGTAAACATTTTCTGTTTTCTGGTCATTTCCCTGCTTTCCACAGGTAATGTCAGTGATTGAAAATGGCAGGGTATGTAGTAAGAACCTACTTACTTTTATTTCAAGTGCGTATTACAAGTTTTAAATCATTTCTGGAAACTCTAAATGCGTATTCTAAGAGTTATACCACAATTAGAGAGTTTTCCTACAAGTATGTACTGGAACCGTCAGGATATTAACTGATTCACCAAAAAGACGCTTGAGAAATTCGGCCTAAATTGTAAACATAAGCAGTATAGACCTCACTTACAATCTTTGTACACTAATTTTGAGCTGTATAAACATGAATTCCTAGTTTGTGAAAGCAAATTCAAGTGAAAACGCTCGCTAAAGTGGCCGTAGTTTTAAATATTATCAGTTTTCTGGTCATTTCCCTGGTTTCCACACGTAATATCAGTGATTGAAAACGGCAGGGTATGTAGTAAGAACCTACTTACTTTTATTTCAAGTGCTTATTACAAGTTTTAAATCATTTCTGGAAACTCTAAATGCGTATTTTAAGATTTATACCACAATTAGAGAGTTTTCTTACAAGTATGTACTGGAACCGTCACGATATTAACTGATTCACCAAAAAGACGTTCGAGAAATTCGGCCTCAATTGTAAACATAAGCAGTATAGTCCTCACTTACAGACTTCCTACACTAATTTTGAGCTCTATAAACATGAATTCCTAGTATTTGAAAGCATATTCAAGTGAAAACGCTCGGTAAAGTGCCTGGAGTTGTATATATTTTCAGTTTTCTGGTCATTTCCCTGCTTTCCACGGGTAATGTCCGTGATTGAAAACGGCAGGGTATGTAGTAAGAACATACTTACTTTTATTTCAAGTGCTTATAACAAGATTTAAATAATTTCTGGAAACTCTAAATGCGTATTTTAAGAGTTATACCACAATTAATGAGTTTTCTTACAAGTATGTACTGGAACCGTCAGGATATTAACTGATTCACGAAAAAGACGCTTGAGAAATTCGGCCTCAATTGTAAACATAAGAAGTATAGACCTAACTTACAGTCTTTGTACACTAATTTTGAGCTGTATAAACATGAATTCCCCAGGATTTGAAAGCAAATTCAAGTGAAAACGCTCGCGAAAGTGGCCGTATTTGTAAATATTTTCAGTTTTCTGTTCATTTCCCTGCTTTCCACGGGTAATGTCAGTGATTGAAAACGGCAGGGTATGTAGTAAGAACCTACTTACTTTTATTTCAAGTGCTTATTACAAGATTTAAATAATTTCTGGAAACTGTAAATGCGTATTTTAAGAGTTATACCACAATTAATGAGTTTTCTTACAAGTATGTACTGGAACCGTCAGGACATTAACTGATTCACCAAAAAGACGCTTGAGAAATTCGGCCTCAATTGTAAACATAAGAAGTATAGACCTCACAGTCTTTGTACACTAATTTTGAGCTGTATAAACATGAATTCCTAGTATTTGAAAGCAAATTCAAGTGAAAACGCTCGGTAAAGTGCCCGGACTTGTAAATATTTTCAGTTTTCTTGTCATTTCCCTGCTTTCCACGGGTAATATCAGTGATTGAAAACGGCAGGGTATGTAGTAAGATCCTACTTACTTTTATATCAAGGGCTTATTACAAGTTTTAAATAATTTCTGGAAGCTCTAAATGCGTATTTTAAGAGTTATACTACAATTAGAAAGTTATCTTAAAAGTATGTCTGGAACCGACAGGTTATTGACTCTTTCACCAAAAAGACGCTAGAGAAATTCGGCCTCAATTGTAAACATAAGCAGTATAGTCCTCACTTACAGTCTTTCTACACTAATTTTGAGCTGTATAAACATGAATTCCCAGGATTTGAAAGAAAATTCAAGTGAAAACGCTCGCTAAAGTGGCCGTACTTGTAAATATTATCAGATTTGTGGTCATTTCCCTGCTTTCCACAGGCAATGTCAGTGATTGAAAACTGCAGGGTATGTAGTAAGAACATACTTACTTTTATTTCAATTGCTTATTACAAGTTTTAAATCATTTTTGGAAACTCTAAATGCGTATTTTAAGAGTTATACCACAATTAAGGAGTTTTCTTACAAGTATGTACTGGAACCGTCAGGATATTAACTGATTCACGAAAAAGACGCTCGAGAAATTCGGCCTAAATTGTAAACATAAGCAGTATAGACCTCACTTACAGTGTTCGTACACTAATTTTGAACTGTATAAACATGAATTCCTAGTACTTGAAAGCAAATTCAAGTGAAAACGCTCGGTAAAGTGCCCGGAGTTGTAAATATTTTCAGTTTTCTGGTCATTTACCCGGTTTCCACGGGTAATGTCAGTGATTGAAAACGGCAGGGTATGTAGTAAGATCCTACTTACTTTTATTTCAAGGGCTTATTACAAGTTTTAAATAATTTCTGGAAGCTCTAAATGCGTATTTTAAGAGTTATACTACAATTAGACAGTTATCTTAAAAGTATGTACTGGAACCGACAGGTTATTGAGTCCTTCACAAAAAAAACGCTTGTGAAATTCGGCCTCAATTGTAAACATAAGCAGTATAGTCCTCACTTACAGTCTTTCTACACTAATTTTGAGCTGTATAACCATGAATTCCTAGTATTTGAAAGCAAAATCAAGTGAAAACACTCCCTAAAGTGCCCGCAGTTGTAAATATTTTCAGTTTTCTGGTCATTTCCCTGCTTTCCACAGGTAATGTCAGTGGTTGAAAATGGCAGGGTATGTAGTAAGAACCTACTTACTTTTATTTCAAGTGCTTATTACAAGTTTGAAATCATTTCTGGAAACTCTAAATGCGTATTCTAAGAGTTATACCACAATTAGAGAGTTTTCTTACAAGTATATACGGGAACCATCAGGATATTGACTGATTCACCAAAAAGACGCTAGACAAATTCGGCCTCAATTGGAAACATAAGCAATATAGTCCTCACAGTCTTTCTACACTAATTTTGAACTGTATAAACATGAATTCCTAGTATTTGAAAGCAAATTCAAGTGAAAACGCTCGGTAAAGTGCCCGGAGTTGTATATATTATTAGATTTGTGGTCATTTCAATGCTTTCCACGGGCAATGTCAGTGATTGAAAACTGCAGGATATGTAGTAAGAACCTACTTACTTTTATTTCAAGTGCTTATTACAAGTTTTAAATCATTTTTGGAAACTCTAAATGCGTATTTTAAGAGTTATACCACAATTAGAGAGTTTTCTTGCAAGTATGTACTGGAACCGTCAGGATATTAACTGATTCACCAAAAAGACGCTCGAGAAATTCGGCCTCAGTTGTAAACATAAGCAGTATAGTCCTCACTTACAGTCTTTCTACACTAACTTTGAGCTGTATAAACATGAATTCCTAGTATTTGAAAGCAAATTCAAGTGAAAACACTCCCTAAAGTTCCCGGAGTTGTAAACATTTTCTGTTTTCTGGTCATTTCCCTGCTTTCCACAGGTAATGTCAGTGATTGAAAATGGCAGGGTATGTAGTAAGAACCTACTTACTTTTATTTCAAGTGCGTATTACAAGTTTTAAATCATTTCTGGAAACTCTAAATGCGTATTCTAAGAGTTATACCACAATTAGAGAGTTTTCCTACAAGTATGTACTGGAACCGTCAGGATATTAACTGATTCACCAAAAAGACGCTTGAGAAATTCGGCCTAAATTGTAAACATAAGCAGTATAGACCTCACTTACAATCTTTGTACACTAATTTTGAGCTGTATAAACATGAATTCCTAGTTTGTGAAAGCAAATTCAAGTGAAAACGCTCGCTAAAGTGGCCGTAGTTTTAAATATTATCAGTTTTCTGGTCATTTCCCTGGTTTCCACACGTAATATCAGTGATTGAAAACGGCAGGGTATGTAGTAAGAACCTACTTACTTTTATTTCAAGTGCTTATTACAAGTTTTAAATCATTTCTGGAAACTCTAAATGCGTATTTTAAGATTTATACCACAATTAGAGAGTTTTCTTACAAGTATGTACTGGAACCGTCACGATATTAACTGATTCACCAAAAAGACGTTCGAGAAATTCGGCCTCAATTGTAAACATAAGCAGTATAGTCCTCACTTACAGACTTCCTACACTAATTTTGAGCTCTATAAACATGAATTCCTAGTATTTGAAAGCATATTCAAGTGAAAACGCTCGGTAAAGTGCCTGGAGTTGTATATATTTTCAGTTTTCTGGTCATTTCCCTGCTTTCCACGGGTAATGTCCGTGATTGAAAACGGCAGGGTATGTAGTAAGAACATACTTACTTTTATTTCAAGTGCTTATAACAAGATTTAAATAATTTCTGGAAACTCTAAATGCGTATTTTAAGAGTTATACCACAATTAATGAGTTTTCTTACAAGTATGTACTGGAACCGTCAGGATATTAACTGATTCACGAAAAAGACGCTTGAGAAATTCGGCCTCAATTGTAAACATAAGAAGTATAGACCTAACTTACAGTCTTTGTACACTAATTTTGAGCTGTATAAACATGAATTCCCCAGGATTTGAAAGCAAATTCAAGTGAAAACGCTCGCGAAAGTGGCCGTATTTGTAAATATTTTCAGTTTTCTGTTCATTTCCCTGCTTTCCACGGGTAATGTCAGTGATTGAAAACGGCAGGGTATGTAGTAAGAACCTACTTACTTTTATTTCAAGTGCTTATTACAAGATTTAAATAATTTCTGGAAACTGTAAATGCGTATTTTAAGAGTTATACCACAATTAATGAGTTTTCTTACAAGTATGTACTGGAACCGTCAGGACATTAACTGATTCACCAAAAAGACGCTTGAGAAATTCGGCCTCAATTGTAAACATAAGAAGTATAGACCTCACAGTCTTTGTACACTAATTTTGAGCTGTATAAACATGAATTCCTAGTATTTGAAAGCAAATTCAAGTGAAAACGCTCGGTAAAGTGCCCGGACTTGTAAATATTTTCAGTTTTCTTGTCATTTCCCTGCTTTCCACGGGTAATATCAGTGATTGAAAACGGCAGGGTATGTAGTAAGATCCTACTTACTTTTATATCAAGGGCTTATTACAAGTTTTAAATAATTTCTGGAAGCTCTAAATGCGTATTTTAAGAGTTATACTACAATTAGAAAGTTATCTTAAAAGTATGTCTGGAACCGACAGGTTATTGACTCTTTCACCAAAAAGACGCTAGAGAAATTCGGCCTCAATTGTAAACATAAGCAGTATAGTCCTCACTTACAGTCTTTCTACACTAATTTTGAGCTGTATAAACATGAATTCCCAGGATTTGAAAGAAAATTCAAGTGAAAACGCTCGCTAAAGTGGCCGTACTTGTAAATATTATCAGATTTGTGGTCATTTCCCTGCTTTCCACAGGCAATGTCAGTGATTGAAAACTGCAGGGTATGTAGTAAGAACATACTTACTTTTATTTCAATTGCTTATTACAAGTTTTAAATCATTTTTGGAAACTCTAAATGCGTATTTTAAGAGTTATACCACAATTAAGGAGTTTTCTTACAAGTATGTACTGGAACCGTCAGGATATTAACTGATTCACGAAAAAGACGCTCGAGAAATTCGGCCTAAATTGTAAACATAAGCAGTATAGACCTCACTTACAGTGTTCGTACACTAATTTTGAACTGTATAAACATGAATTCCTAGTACTTGAAAGCAAATTCAAGTGAAAACGCTCGGTAAAGTGCCCGGAGTTGTAAATATTTTCAGTTTTCTGGTCATTTACCCGGTTTCCACGGGTAATGTCAGTGATTGAAAACGGCAGGGTATGTAGTAAGATCCTACTTACTTTTATTTCAAGGGCTTATTACAAGTTTTAAATAATTTCTGGAAGCTCTAAATGCGTATTTTAAGAGTTATACTACAATTAGACAGTTATCTTAAAAGTATGTACTGGAACCGACAGGTTATTGAGTCCTTCACAAAAAAAACGCTTGTGAAATTCGGCCTCAATTGTAAACATAAGCAGTATAGTCCTCACTTACAGTCTTTCTACACTAATTTTGAGCTGTATAACCATGAATTCCTAGTATTTGAAAGCAAAATCAAGTGAAAACACTCCCTAAAGTGCCCGCAGTTGTAAATATTTTCAGTTTTCTGGTCATTTCCCTGCTTTCCACAGGTAATGTCAGTGGTTGAAAATGGCAGGGTATGTAGTAAGAACCTACTTACTTTTATTTCAAGTGCTTATTACAAGTTTGAAATCATTTCTGGAAACTCTAAATGCGTATTCTAAGAGTTATACCACAATTAGAGAGTTTTCTTACAAGTATATACGGGAACCATCAGGATATTGACTGATTCACCAAAAAGACGCTAGACAAATTCGGCCTCAATTGGAAACATAAGCAATATAGTCCTCACAGTCTTTCTACACTAATTTTGAACTGTATAAACATGAATTCCTAGTATTTGAAAGCAAATTCAAGTGAAAACGCTCGGTAAAGTGCCCGGAGTTGTATATATTATTAGATTTGTGGTCATTTCAATGCTTTCCACGGGCAATGTCAGTGATTGAAAACTGCAGGGTATGTAGTAAGAACCTACTTACTTTTATTTCAAGTGCTTATTACAAGTTTTAAATCATTTTTGGAAACTCTAAATGCGTATTTTAAGAGTTATACCACAATTAGAGAGTTTTCTTGCAAGTATGTACTGGAACCGTCAGGATATTAACTGATTCACCAAAAAGACGCTCGAGAAATTCGGCCTCAGTTGTAAACATAAGCAGTATAGTCCTCACTTACAGTCTTTCTACACTAACTTTGAGCTGTATAAACATGAATTCCTAGTATTTGAAAGCAAATTCAAGTGAAAACACTCCCTAAAGTGCCCGGAGTTGTAAACATTTTCTGTTTTCTGGTCATTTCCCTGCTTTCCACAGGTAATGTCAGTGATTGAAAATGGCAGGGTATGTAGTAAGAACCTACTTACTTTTATTTCAAGTGCGTATTACAAGTTTTAAATCATTTCTGGAAACTCTAAATGCGTATTCTAAGAGTTATACCACAATTAGAGAGTTTTCCTACAAGTATGTACTGGAACCGTCAGGATATTAACTGATTCACCAAAAAGACGCTTGAGAAATTCGGCCTAAATTGTAAACATAAGCAGTATAGACCTCACTTACAATCTTTGTACACTAATTTTGAGCTGTATAAACATGAATTCCTAGTTTGTGAAAGCAAATTCAAGTGAAAACGCTCGCTAAAGTGGCCGTAGTTTTAAATATTATCAGTTTTCTGGTCATTTCCCTGGTTTCCACACGTAATATCAGTGATTGAAAACGGCAGGGTATGTAGTAAGAACCTACTTACTTTTATTTCAAGTGCTTATTACAAGTTTTAAATCATTTCTGGAAACTCTAAATGCGTATTTTAAGAGTTATACCACAATTAGAGAGTTTTCTTACAAGTATGTACTGGAACCGTCAGGATATTAACTGATTCACGAAAAAGACGCTCGAGATATTCGGCCTCAATTGTAAACATAAGCACTATAGACCTCACTTACAGTGTTTGTACACTAATTTTGAGCTGTAAAAACATGAATTCCTAGTATTTGAAAGCAAATTCAAGTGAAAACGCTCGGTAAAGTGCCCGGAGTTGTATATATTTTCAGTTTTCTGGTCATTTCCCTGCTTTCCACGGGCAATGTCAGTGATTGAAAACGGCAGGGTATGTAGTAAGATCCTACATACTTTAATTTCAAGGGCTTATTACAAGTTTAAAATAATTTCTGGAAGCTCTAAATGCGTATTTTTAGAGTTATACTACAATTAGACAGTTATCTTAAAATTATGTACTGGAACCGACAGGTGTTTGAGTCTTTCACCAAAAAGACGCTAGAGAAATTCGGCCTCAATTGTAAACATAAGCAGTATAGTCCTCACTTACAGTTAATGTACACTAACTTTGAGCTGTATAAACATGAATTCCTAGTTTGTGAAAGCAAATTCAAGTGAAAACGCTCGGTAAAGTGCCCGGAGTTGTAAATATTTTCAGTTTTCTGGTCATTTCCCTGCTTTCCACGGGTAATGTCAGTGATTGAAAACGCCAGGGTATGTAGTAATAATCTACTTACTTTTATTTCAAGTGTTTGTTACAGGATTTTAATCATTCCTGGAAACTCTAAATGCGTATTTTAAGAGTTGTACCACAATTAGACAATTTTCTTACAAGTATGTACTGGAACGGTCAGGATATTAACTGATTCACAAATAAGACGCTCGACAAATTTGGCCTCAGTTGTAAACATAAGCAGTATAGTCCTCACTTACAGACTTCCTACACTATTTTGAGCTGTATAACCATGAATTCCTAGTATTTGAAAGCAAATTCAAGTGAAAACGCTCGCTAAACTGGCCGTAGTTTTAAATATTATCAGTTTTCTGATCATTTCCCTGGTTTCCACACGTAATATCAGTGATTGAAAACTGCAGTGTATGTAGTAAGAACCTACTTACTTTTATTTCAAGTGCTTATTTCAAGTTTTAAATCATTTCTGGAAACTCTAAATGCGTATTTTAAGAGTTATACCACAATTAGACAGTTTTCTTACAAGTATGTACTGGAACCGTCACGATATTAACTGATTCACCAAAAAGACGTTGGAGAAATTCGGCATCAATTGTAAACATAAGCAGTATAGTCCTCACTTACAGACTTCCTACACTAATTTTGAGCTGTATAAACATGAATTCCTAGTATTTGAAAGCAAATTCAAGTGAAAACGCTCGCTAAGGTGGCCGTAGTTTTAAATATTATCAGTTTTCTGGTCATTTCCCTGGTTTCCACACGTAATATCAGTGATTGAAAACTGCAGGGTATGTAGTAAGAACCTACTTACTTTTATTTCAAGTGCTTATTACAAGTTTTAAATCATTTCTGGAAACTCTAAATGCGTATTTTAAGAGTTATACCACAATTAGAGAGTTTTCTTACAAGTATGTACTGGAACCGTCACGATATTAACTGATTCACCAAAAAGACGTTCGAGAAATTCGGCCTCAATTGTAAACATAAGCAGTATAGTCCTCACTTACAGACTTCCTACACTAATTTTGAGCTGTATAAACATGAATTCCTAGTATTTGAAAGCATATTCAAGTGAAAACGCTCGGTAAAGTGCCCTGGAGTTGTATATATTTTCAGTTTTCTTGTCATTTCCCTGCTTTCCATGGCTAATGTCCGTGATTGAAAACGGCAGGGTATGTAGTCAGAACCTACTTACTTTTATTTCAAGGGCTTATTACAAGTTTTAAATAATTTCTGGAAATTCTAAATGTGTATTTTAAGAGTTATACTACAATTAGACAGTTGTCTTAAAAGTATGTCTGGAACCGACAGGTTATTGACTCTTTCACCAAAAAGACGCTAGAGAAATTCGGCCTCAATTGTAAACATAAGCAGTATAGTCCTCACTTACAGTCCTTCTACACTAATTTTGAGCTGTATAAACATGAATTCCCAGGATTTGAAAGCAAATTCAAGTGAAAACGCTCGCTAAAGTGGCCGTATTTGTAAATATTATCAGATTTGTGGTCATTTCCCTGCTTTCCACAGGCAATGTCAGTGATTGAAAACTGCAGGGTATGTTGTAAGAACATACTTACTTTTATTTCAAGTGCTTATAACAAGTTTTAAATAATTTCTGGAAACTCTAAGTGCGTATTTTAAGAGTTATACCACAATTAATGAGTTTTCTTACAAGTATGTACTGGAACCGTCAGGATATTAACTGATTCACGAAAAAGACGCTCGAGAAATTCGGCCTCAATTGGAAACATAAGCAATATAGACCTCACTTACAGTGTTTGTACACTAATTTTGAGCTGTAAAAACATGAATTCCTAGTATTTGAAAGCAAATTCAAGTGAAAAAGCTCGATAAAGTGCCCGGACTTGTAAATATTTTCAATTTTCTGGTCATTTCCCTGCTTTCCACGGGCAATGTCAGTGATTGAAAACGGCAGGGTATGTAGTAAGATCCTACATACTTTTATTTCAAGGGCTTATTACAAGTTTAAAATAATTTCTGGAAGCTCTAAATGCGTATTTTACGAGTTATACTACAATTAGACAGTTATCTTAAAAGTACGTACTGGAACCGACAGGTGTTTGAGTCTTTCACCAAAAGGACGCTAGAGAAATTCGGCCTCAATTGTAAACATAAGCAGTATAGTCCTCACTTACAGTCTTTCTAAACTAATTTTGAGCTGTATAACCATGAATTCCTAGTATTTGAAAGCAAATTCAAGTGAAAACACTCCCTAAAGTGCCCGGAGTTGTAAATATTTTCTGTTTTCTGGTCATATCCCTGCTTTCCACAGGTAATGTCAGTGATTGAAAATGGCAGGGTATGTAGTAAGAACCTACTTACTTTTATTTCAAGTGCTTATTACAAGTTTTAAATCATTTCTGGAAACTCTAAACGCGTATTCTAAGAGTTATACCACAATTAGAGAGTTTTCTTACAAGTATATACTGGAACCGTCAGGATATTGACTGATTCACCAAAAAGACGCTAGAAAAATTCTGCCTCAAATGGAAACATAAGCAATATAGTCCTCACAGTCTTTCTACACTAATTTTGAACTGTATAACCATGAATTCCTAGTATTTGAAAGCAAATTCAAGTGAAAACGCTCGCTAAAGGGGCGGTATTTGTATATATTATTAGATTTGTGGTCATTTCAATGCTTTCCACGGGCAATGTCAGTGATTGAAAACAGCAGGGTATGTAGTAAGAACCTACTTACTTTTATTTCAAGGGCTTAATACAAGTTTTAAATAATTTCTGGAAACTCTAAATGCGTATTTTAAGAGTTATACTACAATTAGACAGTTATCTTAAAAGTATGTACTGGAACCGACAGGTTATTGACTCTTTCACCAAAAAGACGCTAGAGAAATTCGGCCTCAATTGTAAACATAAGTAGTATAGACCTCACTTACAGTCTTTGTACACTAATTTTGAGCTGTATAAACATGAATTCCTAGTTTTTGAAAGCAAATTCAAGTGAAAACGCTCGGTAAAGTGCCCGGAGTTGTAAATATTTTCAGTTTTCTGGTCATTTCCCTGCTTTCCACGGGTAACGTCAGTGATTGAAAACGCCAGGGTATGTAGTAATAATCTACTTACTTTTATTTCAAGTGTTTGTTACAGGATTTCAATCATTCCTGGAAACTCTAAATGCATATTTTAAGAGTTGTACCACAATTAGACAGTTTTCTTACAAGTATGTACTGGAACGGTCAGGATATTAACTGATTCACCAAAAAGACGCTCGAGAAATTCGGCCTCAGTTGTAAACATAAGCAGTATAGTCCTCACTTACAGTCTTTCTACACTAATTTTGAGCTGTATAAACATGAATTCCTAGTATTTGAAAGCAAATTCAAGTGAAAGCACTCCCTAAAGTACCCGGAGTTGTAAATATTTTCAGTTTTCTTGTCATTTCCATCCTTTCCACGGGTAATGTCATTGATTGAAAATGGCAGGGTATGTAGTAAGAACCTACTTGCTTTTATTTCAAGTGCTTATTACAAGTTTTAAATCATTTCTGGAAACTCTAAATGCGTATTTTAAGAGTTATACCACAATTAATGAGTTTTCTTACAAGTATGTACTGGAACCGTCACAATATTAACTGATTCACCGAAAAGACGCTCGAGAAATTCGGCTTAAATTGTAAACATAAGCAGTATAGTCCTCACAGTCTTCCTACACTAATTTTGAGCTGTATAACCATAAATTCCTAGTATTTGAAAGCAAATTCAAGTGAAAACGCTCGCTAAAGTGGCCGTAGTTTTAAATATTATCAGTTTTCTGGTCATTTCCCTGGTTTCCACAGGTAATATCAGTGATTGAAAACTGCAGGGTATGTAGTAAGAACCTACTTACTTTTATTTCAAGTGCTTATTACAAGTTTTAAATCATTTCTGGAAACTCTAAATGCGTATTTTAAGAGTTATACCACAATTAATGAGTTTTCTTACAAGTATGTACTGGAACCGTCAGGATATTAACTGATTCACGAAAAAGACGCTCGAGAAATTCGGCCTAAATTGTAAACATAAGCAGTATAGACCTCACTTACAGTGTTCGTACACTAATTTTGAGCTGTATAAACATGAATTCCTAGTACTTGAAAGCAAATTCAAGTGAAAACGCTCGTTAAAGTGCCCGGAGTTGTAAATATTTTCTGTTTTCTGGTCATTTCCCTGCTTTCCACAGGTAATGTCAGTGATTGAAAATGGCAGGGTATGTAGTAAGAACCTACTTACTTTTATTTCAAGTGCTTATTACAAGTTTTAAATCATTTCTGGAAACTCTAAATGCGTATTCTAGGAGTTATACCACAATTAGAGAGTTTTCTTACAAGTATATACTGGAACCGTCAGGTTATTAACTGATTCACCAAAAAGACGCTAGAGAAATTCGACCTCAATTGTAAACATTAGCAGTATATTCCTCACTTACAGTCTTTCTACACTAATTTTGAGCTGTATAAACATGTATTCCCAGTATTTGAAAGCAAATTCAGGTGAAAACGCTCGCTAAAGTGGCTGTATTTGTAAATATTATCAGATTTTCGGTCATTACCCTGCTTTCCACGGGCAATGTCAGTGATTGAAAACTGCAGGGTATGTAGTAAGAACACACTTACTTTTATTTCAGTTGCTTATTACAAGTTTTAAAAAATTTCTGGAAACTCTAAATGCGTATTTTAAGAGTTATACCACAATTAGACAGTTTTCTTACAAGTATATACTGGAACCGTCAGGATATTGACTGATTAACCAAAAAGACGCTCGAGAAATTCGGTCTCAATTGTAAACATAAGCAGTATAGTCCTCACTTACAGTCTATCTACACTAATTTTGAGCTGTTTAAACATGAATTCCTAGTATTTGAAATCAAATTCAAGTGAAAACACTCCCTAAAGTGCCCGGAGTTGTAAATATTTTCTGTTTTCTGGTCATATCCCTGCTTTCCACAGGTAATGTCAGTGATTGAAAATGGCAGGGTATGTAGTAAGAACCTACTTACTTTTATTTCAAGTGCTTATTACAAGTTTTAAATCATTTCTGGAAACTCTAAATGCGTATTCTAAGAGTTATACCACAATTAGAGAGTTTTCTTACAAGTATATACTGGAACCGTCAGGATATTGACTGATTCACCAAAAAGACGCTAGAGAAATTCGGCCTCAATTGGAAACATAAGCAATATAGTCCTCACAGTCTTTCTACACTAATTTTGAACTGTATAAACATGAATTCCTAGTATTTGAAAGCAAATTCAAGTGAAAACGCTCGCTAAAGTGGCCGTATTTGTATATATTATTAGATTTGTGGTCATTTAAATGCTTTCCACGGGCAATGTCAGTGATTGAAAACTGCAGGCTTTGTAGTAAGAACCTACTTACTTTTATTTCAAGTGCTCATTACAAGTTTTAAATCATTTCTGGAAACTCTAAATGCGTATTTTAAGAGTTATACCACAATTAGAGAGTTTTCTTGCAAGTATGTACTGGAACCGTCAGGATATTAACTGATTCACCAAAAAGACGCTAGAGAAATTCGGCCTCAATTGTAAACATTAGCAGTATAGTCCTCACTTACAGTCTTTCTACACTAATTTTGAGCTGTATAAACATGAATTCCCAGTATTTGAAAGCAAATTCAGGTGAAAACGCTCGCTACAGTGGCTGTATTTGTAAATATTATCACATTTTTGGTCATTACCCTGCTTTCCACGGGCAATGTCAGTGATTGAAAACTGCAGGGTATGTAGTAAGAACACACTTACTTTTATTTCAGTTGCTTATTACAAGTTTTAAATCATTTCTGGAAACTCTAAATGCGTATTTTAAGAGTTATACCACAATTAGACAGTTTTCTTACAAGTATATACTGGAACCGTCAGGATATTGACTGATTCACCAAAAAGACGCTGGAGAAATTCAGCCTCAATTGTAAACATAAGCAGTATAGTCCTCACTTACAGTCTATCTACACTAATTTTGAGCTGTATAAACATGAATTCCTAGTACTTGAAAGCAAATTCAAGTGAAAACACTCCCTAAAGTGCCCGCAGTTGTAAATATTTCCAGTTTTCTTGTCATTTCCCTGCTTTCCACGGGTAATGTCAGTGATTGAAAACGGCAGGGTATGTAGTAAGAACCTACTTACTTTTATTTCAAGGGCTTATTACAAGTTTTAAATAATTTCTGAAAGCTCTAAATGCGTATTTTAAGAGTTTTACTACAATTAGACAGTTATCTTAAAAGTATGTACTGGAATCGACAGTTTATTGACTCTTTCACCAAAAAGACGCTAGAGAAATTCGGCCTCAATTGTAAACATAAGCAGTATAGTCCTCACTTACAGTCTTTCTACACTAAATTTGAGCTGTATAACCATGAATTCCTAGTATTTGAAAGCAAATTCAAGCGAAAACACTCCCTAAAGTGCCTGCAGTTGTAAATATTTTCAGTTTTCTGGTCATTTCCCTGCATTCCACGGGTAATGTCAGTGATTGAAAAGGCCAGGATATGTAGTAATAATCTACTTACTTTTATTTCAAGTTTTTATTACACGATTTTAGTCATTCCTGGAAACTCTAAATGCGTATTTTAAGAGTTATACCACAATTAGAGAGTTTTCCTACAAGTATGTACTGGAACCGTCAGGATATTAACTGATTCACCAAAAAGACGCTTGAGAAATTCGGCCTAAATTGTAAACATAAGTAGTATAGACCTCACTTACAGTCTTTGTACACTAATTTTGAGCTGTATAAACATGAATTCCTAGTTTTTGAAAGCAAATTCAAGTGAAAACGCTCGGTAAAGCCCCCGGAGTTGTAAATATTTTCAGTTTTCTGGTCATTTCCCTGCTTTCCACGGGTAATGTCAGTGATTGAAAACGCCAGGGTATGTACTAATAATCTACTTACTTTTATGTCAAGTGTTTGTTACAGGATTTCAATCATTCCTGGAAACTCTAAATGCATATTTTAAGAGTTGTACCACAATTAGACAGTTTTCTTACAAGTATGTACTGGAACGGTCAGGATATTAACTGATTCACCAAAAAGACGCTCGAGAAATTCGGCCTCAGTTGTAAACATAAGCAGTATAGTCCTCACAGTCTTCCTACACTAATTTTGAGCTGTATAACCATAAATTCCTAGTATTTGAAAGCAAATTCAAGTGAAAACGCTCGCTAAAGTGGCCGTAGTTTTAAATATTATCAGTTTTCTGGTCATTTCCCTCGTTTCCACAGGTAATATCAGTGATTGAAAACTGCAGGGTATGTAGTAAGAACCTACTTACTTTTATTTCAAGTGCTTATTACAAGTTTTAAATCATTTCTGGAAACTCTAAATGCGTATTTTAAGAGTTATACCACAATTAATGAGTTTTCTTACAAGTATGTACTGGAACCGTCAGGATATTAACTGATTCACGAAAAAGACGCTCGAGAAATTCGGCCTAAATTGTAAACACAAGCAGTATAGACCTCACTTACAGTGTTCGTACACTAATTTTGAGCTGTATAAACATGAATTCCTAGTATTTGAAAGCAAATTCAAGTGAAAACGCTCGTTAAAGTGCCCGGAGTTGTAAATATTTTCAGTTTTCTGGTCATTTCCCTGCTTTAAACGGGTAATGTCAGTGATTGAAAACGACAGGGTATGTAGTAAGATCCTACTTACTTTTATTTCAAGGGCTTATTACAAGTTTTAAATAATTTCTGGAAGCTCTAAATGCGTATTTTAAGAGTTATACTACAATTAGACAGTTATCTTAAATTATGTACTGGAACCGACAGGTTATTGAGTCTTTCACAAAAAAAACGCTTGAGAAATTCGGCCTCAATTGTAAACATAAGCAGTATAGTCCTCACTTACAGTCTTTCTACACTAATTTTGAGCTGTATAACCATGAATTCCTAGTATTTGAAAGCAAATTCAAGTGAAGACACTCCCTAAAGTGCCCGGAGTTGTAAATATTTTCTGTTTTCTGGTCATTTCCCTGCTTTCCACAGGTAATGTCAGTGATTGAAAATGGCAGGGTATGTAGTAAGAACCTACTTACTTTTATTTCAAGTGCTTATTACAAGTTTTAAATCATTTCTGGAAACTCTAAATGCGTATTCTAGGAGTTATACCACAATTAGAGAGTTTTCTTACAAGTATATACTGGAACCGTCAGGTTATTAACTGATTCACCAAAAAGACGCTAGAGAAATTCGACCTCAATTGTAAACATTAGCAGTATATTCCTCACTTACAGTCTTTCTACACTAATTTTGAGCTGTATAAACATGTATTCCCAGTATTTGAAAGCAAATTCAGGTGAAAACGCTCGCTAAAGTGGCTGTATTTGTAAATATTATCAGATTTTCGGTCATTACCCTGCTTTCCACGGGCAATGTCAGTGATTGAAAACTGCAGGGTATGTAGTAAGAACACACTTACTTTTATTTCAGTTGCTTATTACAAGTTTTAAAAAATTTCTGGAAACTCTAAATGCGTATTTTAAGAGTTATACCACAATTAGACAGTTTTCTTACAAGTATATACTGGAACCGTCAGGATATTGACTGATTAACCAAAAAGACGCTCGAGAAATTCGGTCTCAATTGTAAACATAAGCAGTATAGTCCTCACTTACAGTCTATCTACACTAATTTTGAGCTGTTTAAACATGAATTCCTAGTATTTGAAATCAAATTCAAGTGAAAACACTCCCTAAAGTGCCCGGAGTTGTAAATATTTTCTGTTTTCTGGTCATATCCCTGCTTTCCACAGGTAATGTCAGTGATTGAAAATGGCAGGGTATGTAGTAAGAACCTACTTACTTTTATTTCAAGTGCTTATTACAAGTTTGAAATCATTTCTGGAAACTCTAAATGCGTATTCTAAGAGTTATACCACAATTAGAGAGTTTTCTTACAAGTATATACTGGAACCGTCAGGATATTGACTGATTCACCAAAAAGACGCTAGAGAAATTCGGCCTCAATTGGAAACATAAGCAATATAGTCCTCACAGTCTTTCTACACTAATTTTGAACTGTATAAACATGAATTCCTAGTATTTGAAAGCAAATTCAAGTGAAAACGCTCGCTAAAGTGGCCGTATTTGTATATATTATTAGATTTGTGGTCATTTAAATGCTTTCCACGGGCAATGTCAGTGATTGAAAACTGCAGGCTTTGTAGTAAGAACCTACTTACTTTTATTTCAAGTGCTCATTACAAGTTTTAAATCATTTCTGGAAACTCTAAATGCGTATTTTAAGAGTTATACCACAATTAGAGAGTTTTCTTGCAAGTATGTACTGGAACCGTCAGGATATTAACTGATTCACCAAAAAGACGCTAGAGAAATTCGGCCTCAATTGTAAACATTAGCAGTATAGTCCTCACTTACAGTCTTTCTACACTAATTTTGAGCTGTATAAACATGAATTCCCAGTATTTGAAAGCAAATTCAGGTGAAAACGCTCGCTACAGTGGCTGTATTTGTAAATATTATCAGATTTTTGGTCATTACCCTGCTTTCCACGGGCAATGTCAGTGATTGAAAACTGCAGGGTATGTAGTAAGAACACACTTATTTTTATTTCAGTTGCTTATTACAAGTTTTAAATCATTTCTGGAAACTCTAAATGCGTATTTTAAGAGTTATACCACAATTAGACAGTTTTCTTACAAGTATATACTGGAACCGTCAGGATATTGACTGATTCACCAAAAAGACGCTGGAGAAATTCAGCCTCAATTGTAAACATAAGCAGTATAGTCCTCACTTACAGTCTATCTACACTAATTTTGAGCTGTATAAACATGAATTCCTAGTACTTGAAAGCAAATTCAAGTGAAAACACTCCCTAAAGTGCCCGCAGTTGTAAATATTTCCAGTTTTCTTGTCATTTCCCTGCTTTCCACGGGTAATGTCAGTGATTGAAAACGGCAGGGTATGTAGTAAGAACCTACTTACTTTTATTTCAAGGGCTTATTACAAGTTTTAAATAATTTCTGAAAGCTCTAAATGCGTATTTTAAGAGTTTTACTACAATTAGACAGTTATCTTAAAAGTATGTACTGGAATCGACAGGTTATTGACTCTTTCACCAAAAAGACGCTAGAGAAATTCGGCCTCAATTGTAAACATAAGCAGTATAGTCCTCACTTACAGTCTTTCTACACTAAATTTGAGCTGTATAACCATGAATTCCTAGTATTTGAAAGCAAATTCAAGCGAAAACACTCCCTAAAGTGCCTGCAGTTGTAAATATTTTCAGTTTTCTGGTCATTTCCCTGCATTCCACGGGTAATGTCAGTGATTGAAAAGGCCAGGATATGTAGTAATAATCTACTTACTTTTATTTCAAGTTTTTATTACACGATTTTAGTCATTCCTGGAAACTCTAAATGCGTATTTTAAGAGTTATACCACAATTAGAGAGTTTTCCTACAAGTATGTACTGGAACCGTCAGGATATTAACTGATTCACCAAAAAGACGCTTGAGAAATTCGGCCTAAATTGTAAACATAAGTAGTATAGACCTCACTTACAGTCTTTGTACACTAATTTTGAGCTGTATAAACATGAATTCCTAGTTTTTGAAAGCAAATTCAAGTGAAAACGCTCGGTAAAGCCCCCGGAGTTGTAAATATTTTCAGTTTTCTGGTCATTTCCCTGCTTTCCACGGGTAATGTCAGTGATTGAAAACGCCAGGGTATGTAGTAATAATCTACTTACTTTTATGTCAAGTGTTTGTTACAGGATTTCAATCATTCCTGGAAACTCTAAATGCATATTTTAAGAGTTGTACCACAATTAGACAGTTTTCTTACAAGTATGTACTGGAACGGTCAGGATATTAACTGATTCACCAAAAAGACGCTCGAGAAATTCGGCCTCAGTTGTAAACATAAGCAGTATAGTCCTCACTTACAGTCTTTCTACACTAATTTTGAGCTGTATAAATATGAATTCCTAGTATTTGAAAGCATATTCAAGAGAAAACCCTCGGTAAAGTGCCCGGAGTTGTATATATTTTCAGTTTTCTGGTCATTTCCCTGCTTTCCATGGGTAATGTCCGTTATTGAAAACGGCAGGTTATGTAGTAAGAACCTACTTACTTTTATTTCAAGGGCTTATTACAAGTTTTAAATAATTTCTGGAAACTCTAAATGTGTCTTTTAAGAGTTATACTACAATTAGACAGTTGTCTTAAAAGTATGTCTGGAACCGACAGGTTATTGACTCTTTCACCAATTTTGAGCTGTATAAACATGAATTCCTAGTATTTGAAAGCATATTTAAGTGAAAACGCTCGCTAAAGTGTCCGTATTTGTAAATATTATCAGATTTGTGGTCATTTCCCTGCTTTCCACAGGTAATGTCAGTGATTGAAAATGGCAGGGTATGTAGTAAGAACCTACTTACTTTTATTTCAAGTGCTTATTACAAGTTTTAAATCATTTCTGGAAACTCTAAATGCGTATTCTAAGAGTTATACCACAATTAGAGAGTTTTCTTGCAAGTATGTACTGGAACCGTCAGGATATTAAGTGATTCACCAAAAAGACGCTAGAGAAATTCGGCCTCAATTGTAAACATAAGCATTATAGTCCTCACTTACAGTCTTTCTACACTAATTTTGAGCTGTATAAACATGAATTCCTAGTTTTTGAAAGCAAATTCAAGTGAAAACGCTCGGTAAAGTGCCCGGAGTTGTAAATATTTTCAGTTTTCTGGTCATTTCCCTGCTTTCCACGGGTAATGTCAGTGATTGAAAACGCCAGGGTATGTAGTAATAATCTACTTACTTTTATTTCAGGTGTTTGTTACAGGATTTTAATCATTCCTGGAAACTCTAAATGCATATTTTAAGAGTTGTACCACAATTAGACAGTTTTCTTACATGTATGTACTGGAACGGTCAGGATATTAACTCATTCACCAAAAAGACGCTCGAGAAATTCGGCCTCAGTTGTAAACATAAGCAGCATAGTCCTCACTTATAGTCTTTCTACACTAATTTTGAGCTGTATAAACATGAATTCCTAGTATTTGAAAGCAAATTCAAGTGAAAGCACACCCTAAAGAACCCGGAGTTGTAAATATTTTCAGTTTTCTTGTCATTCCCATGCTTTCCACGGGTAATGTCAGTGATTGAAAATGGCAGGGTATGTAGTAAGAACCTACTTGCTTTTATTTCAAGTGCTTATTACAAGTTTTAAATCATTTCTGGAAACTCTAAATGCGTATTCTAGGAGTTATACCACAATTACAGAGTTTTCTTGCAAGTATGTACTGGAACCGTCACAATATTAACTGATTCACCAAAATGACGCTCGAGAAATTCGGCTTAAATTGTAACCATAAGCAGTATAGTCCTCACAGTCTTTCTACACTAATTTTGAGCTGTATAACCATAAATTCCTAGTATTTGAAACCAAATTCAAGTGAAAACGCTCGCTAAAGTGGCCGTAGTTTTAAATATTATCAGTTTTCTGGTCATTTCCCTGGTTTCCACAGGTAATATCAGTGATTGAAAACTGCAGGGTATGTAGTAAGAACCTACTTACTTTAATTTCAAGTGCTTATTACAAGTTTTAAATCATTTCTGGAAACTTTAAATGCGTATTTTAAGATTTATACCACAATTAGAGAGTTTTCTTACAAGTATGTACTGGTACCGTCACGATATTAACTGATTCACCAAAAAGACGTTCGAGCAATTCGGCCTCAATTGTAAACATAAGCAGTATAGTCCTCACTTACAGACTTCCTACACTAATTTTGAGCTGTATAAACATGAATTCCTAGTATTTGAAAGCATATTCAAGTGAAAACGCTCGGTAAAGTGCCCGGAGTTGTATATATTTTCAGTTTTCTGTTCATTTCCCTGCTTTCCACGGGTAATGTCAGTGATTGAAATCGGCAGGGTATGTAGTAAGAACCTACTTACTTTTATTTCAAGGGCTTATTACAAGTTTTAAATAATTTCTGGAAACTCTAAATATGTATTTTAAGAGTTATACTACAATTAGACAGTTATCTTAAAAGTATGTCTGGATCCGACAGGTTATTGAATCTTTCACCAAAAAGACGCTAGAGAAATTCAGCCTCAATTGTAAACATAAGCAATATAGTCCTCAAAGTCTTTCTACACTAATTTTGAACTGTATAAACATGAATTCCTAGTATTTGAAAGCAAATTCAAGTGAAAACGCTCGCTAAAGTGGCCGTATTTGTATATATTATAAGATTTGTGGTCATTTCAAAGCTTTCCACGGGCAATGTCAGTGATTGAAAACTGCAGGCTATGTAGAAAGAACCTACTTACTTTTATTTCAAGTGCTCATTACAAGTTTTAAATCATTTTTGGAAACTCTAAATGTGTATTTTAAGAGTTATACCACAATTAGAGAGTTTTCTTGCAAGTATGTACTGGAACCGTCAGGACATTAACTGATTCACCAAAAAGACGCTAGAGAAATTCGGCCTCAATTGTAAACATTAGCAGTATAGTCCTCACTTACAGTCTTTCTACACTAATTGTGAGCTGTATAAACATGAATTCCTAGTACTTGAAAGCAAATTCAAGTGAAAACACTCCCTAAAGTGCCCGGAGTTGTAAATATTTCCAGTTTTCTTGTCATTTCCCTGCTTTCCACGGGTAATGTCAGTGATTGAAAACGGCAGGGTATGTAGTAAGAACCTACTTACTTTTATTTCAAGGGCTTATTACAAGTTTTAAATAATTTCTGGAAACTCTAAATGCGTATTTTAAGAGTTATACTACAATTAGACAGTTATCTTAAAAGTATGTACTGGAATCAACAGGTTATTGACTCTTTCACCAAAAAGACGATAGAGAAATGCGGCCTCAATTGTAAACATAAGCAGTATAGTCCTCACTTACAGTCTTTCTACACTAAATTTGAGCTGTATAACCATGAATTCCTAGTATTTGAACGCAAATTCAAGCGAAAACACTCCCTAAAGTGCCCGCAGTTGTAAATATTTTCAGTTTTCTGGTCATTTCCCTGCTTTCCACGGGTAATGTCAGTGATTGAAAACGCCAGGATATGTAGTAATACTCTACTTACTTTTATTTCAAGTGTTTATTACACGATTTTAGTCATTCCTGGAAACTCTAAATGCGTATTTTAAGACTTATACCACAATTAGAGAGTTTTCCTACAAGTATGTACTGGAACCGTCAGGATATTAACTGATTCACCAAAAAGACGCTTGAGAAATTCGGCCTAAATTGTAAACATAAG
This sequence comes from Myotis nattereri, assembly GCF_964212035.1. Classification (NCBI taxonomy): domain Eukaryota; kingdom Metazoa; phylum Chordata; class Mammalia; order Chiroptera; family Vespertilionidae; genus Myotis; species Myotis nattereri. The sequence continues at coordinate 2,293,408 of NC_138083.1, forward strand.
TAGTATAGACCTCACTTACAGTCTTTGTACACTAATTTTGAGCTGTATGAACATGAATTCCTAGTTTTTGAAAGCAAATTCAAGTGAAAACGCTCGGTAAAGTGCCCGGAGTTGTAAATATTTTCAGTTTTCTGGTCATTTCCCGGCTTTCCACGGGTAATGTCAGTGATTGAAAACGCCAGGGTATGTAGTAATAATCTACTTACTTTTATTTCAAGTGTTTATTACAGGATTTCAATCATTCCTGGAAACTCTAAATGCATATTTTAAGAGTTGTACCACAATTAGACAGTTTTCTTACAATATGTACTGGAACGGTCAGGATATTAACTGATTCACAAAAAAGACGCTCGAGAAATTCGGCCTCAGTTGTAAACATAAGCAGTATAGTCCTCATTTAAAGTCTTTCTACACTAATTTTGAGCTGTATAAACATGAATTCCTAGTATTTGAAAGCAAATTCAAGTGAAAGCACTCCCTAAAGTACCCGGAGTTGTAAATATTTTCAGTTTTCTTGTCATTTCCCTGCTTTCCACGGGTAATGTCAGTGATTGAAAATGGCAGGGTATGTAGTAAGAACCTAATTACTTTTATTTCAAGTGCTTATTACAAGTTTTAAATCATTTCTGGAAACTCTAAATGCGTATTTTAAGAGTTATACCACAATTGGAGAGTTTTCTTACAAGTATGTACTGGAACCGTCACGTTATTAACTGATTCACCAAAAAGACGCTCGAGAAATTCGGCTTAAATTGTAAACATAAGCAGTATAGTCCTCACTTACAGTCTTCCTACACTAATTTTGAGCTGTATAACCATGAATTCCTAGTATTTGAAAGCAAATTCAAGTGAAAACACTCCCTAAAGTGCCCGGAGTTGTAAGTATTTTCTGTTTTCTGGTCATATCCCTGCTTTCCACGGGTAATGTCAGTGATTGATAACGGCAGGGTATGTAGTAAGAACCTACTTACTTTTATTTCAAGTGCTTATTACAAGTTTTAAATCATTTCTGGAAACTCTAAATGCGTATTCTAAGAGTTATACCACAATTAGAGAGTTTTCTTACAAGTATATACTGGAACCGTCAGGATATTGACTGATTCACCAAAAAGACGCTAGAGAAATTCGGCCTCAATTGGAAACATAAGCAATATAGTCCTCACAGTCTTTCTACACTAATTTTGAACTGTATAACCATGAATTCCTAGTATTTGAAAGCAAATTCAAGTGAAAACGCTCGCTAAAGTGGCCGTATTTGTATATATTATTAGATTTGTGGTCATTTCAATGCTTTCCACGGGCAATGTCAGTGATTGAAAACTGCAGGCTATGTAGTAAGAACCTACTTACTTTTATTTCAAGTGCTCATTACAAGTTTTAAATCATTTTTGGAAACTCTAAATGCGTATTTTAAGAGTTATACCACAATTAGAGAGTTTTCTTGCTAGTATGTACTGGAACCGTCAGGATATTAACTGATTCACCAAAAAGACGCTAGAGAAATTCGGCCTCAATTGTAAACATAAGCATTATAGTCCTCACGTACAGTCTTTCTACGCTAATTTTGAGCTGTATAAACATGAATTCCTAGTACTTGAGAGCAACTTCAAGTGAAAACACTCCCTAAAGTGCCTGGAGTTGTAAATATTTTCAGTTTTCTGGTCATTTCCCTGCTTTCCACGGGTAATGTCAGTGATTGAAAACAGCAGGGTATGTAGTAAGAACCTACTTACTTTTATTTCAAGGGCTTAATACAAGTTTTAAATAATTTCTGGAAACTCTAAATGCGTATTTTAAGAGTTATACTACAATTAGACAGTTATCTTAAAAGTATGTACTGGAACCGACAGGTTATTGACTCTTTCACCACAAAGACGATAGAGAAATTCAGCCTCAATTGTAAACATAAGTAGTATAGACCTCACTTACAGTCTTTGTACACTAATTTTGAGCTGTATAAACATGAATTCCTAGTTTTTGAAAGCAAATTCAAGTGAAAACGCTCGTTAAAGTGCCCGGAGTTGTAAATATTTTCAGTTTTCTGGTCATTTCCCTGCTTTCCACGGGTAATGTCAGTGATTGAAAACGCCAGGGTATGTAGTAAAAATCTACTTACTTTTATTTCAAGTGTTTGTTACAGGATTTTAATCATTCCTGGAAACTCTAAATGCATATTTTAAGAGTTGTAGCACAATTAGACAGTTTTCTTACAAGTATGTACTGGAACGGTCAGGATATTAACTGATTCACCAAAAAGACGCTCGAGAAATTAGGCCTCAGTTGTAAACATAAGCATTATAGTCCTCACTTACAGTCTTTCTACACTAATTTTGAGCTGTATAAACATGAATTCCTAGTATTTGAAAGCAAATTCAAGTGAAAGCACTCCCTAAAGTACCCGGAGTTGTAAATATTTTCAGTTTTCTTGTCATTTCCATGCTTTCCACGGGTAATGTCAGTGATTGAAAATGGCAGGGTATGTAGTAACAACCTACTTGCTTTTATTTCAAGTGCTTATTACAAGTTTTAAATCATTTCTGGAAACTCTAAATGCGTATTTTAAGAGTTATACAACAATTAATGAGTTTGCTTACAAGTATGTACTGGAACCGTCACGATATTAACTGATTCACCAAAAAGACGCTCGAGAAATTCGGCTTAAATTGTAAACATAAGCAGTATAGTCCTCATAGTCTTCCTACACTAATTTTGAGCTGTATAACCATAAATTCCTAGTATTTGAAAGCAAATTCATGTGAAAACGCTCGCTAAAGTGGCCGTAGTTTTAAATATTATCAGTTTTCTGGTCATTTCCCTGGTTTCCACAGGTAATATCAGTGATTGAATACTGCAGGGTATGTAGTAAGAACCTACTTACTTTAATTTCAAGTGCTTATTACAAGTTTTAAATCATTTCTGGAAACTTTAAATGCGTATTTTAAGACTTATACCACAATTAGAGAGTTTTCTTACAAGTATGTACTGGAACCGTCACGATATTAACTGATTCACCAAAAAGACGTTTCAGAAATTCGGCCTCAATTGTAAACATAAGCAGTATAGTCCTCACTTAAAGACTTCCTACACCAATTTTGAGCCTTATAAACATGAATTCCTAGTATTTGAAAGCATATTCAAGTGAAAACGCTCGTTAAAGTGCCCGGAGTTGTATATATTTTCAGTTTTCTGTTCATTTCCCTGCTTTCCACGGGTAATGTCAGTGATTGAAATCGGCAGGGTATGGAGTAAGAACCTACTTACTTTTATTTCAAGGGCTTATTACAAGTTTTAAATCATTTCTGGAAACTCTAAATGTGTATTTTAAGAGTTATACTACAATTAGACAGTTATCTTAAAAGTATGTACTGGAATCGACAGGTTATTGACTCTTTCACCAAAAGACGCTAGAGAAATTCGGCCTCAATTGTAAACATAAGCAGTATAGTCCTCACTTACAGTCTTTCTACACTAAATTTGAGCTGTATAACCATGAATTCCTAGTATTTGAACGCAAATTCAAGCGAAAACACTCCCTAAAGTGCCCGCAGTTGTAAATATTTTCAGTTTTCTGGTCATTTCCCTGCTTTCCACGGGTAATGTCAGTGATTGAAAACGCCAGGGTATGTAGTAATAATCTACTTACTTTTATTTCAAGTGTTTGTTACAGGATTTTAATCATTCCTGGAAACTCTAAATGCATATTTTAAGAGTTGTACCACAATTAGACAGTTTTCTTACAAGTATGTACTGGAACGGTCAGGATATTAACTGATTCACCAAAAAGACGCTCGAGAAATTCGGCCTCAGTTGTAAACATAAGCAGTATAGTCCTCACTTACAGTCTTTCTACACTAATTTTGAGCTGTATAAACATGAATTCCTAGTATTTGAAAGCAAATTCAAGTGAAAGCACTCCCTAAAGTGCCCGGAGTTGTAAATATTTCCAGTTTTCTTGTCATTTCCCTGCTTTCCACGGGTAATGTCAGTGATTGAAAACGGCAGGGTATGTAGTAAGAACCTACTTACTTTTATTTCAAGGGCTTATTACAAGTTTTAAATAATTTCTGGAAACTCTAAATGCGTATTTTAAGAGTTATACTACAATTAGACAGTTATCTTAAAAGTATGTACTGGAATCAACAGGTTATTGACTCTTTCACCAAAAAGACGCTAGAGAAATGCGGCCTCAATTGTAAACATAAGCAGTATAGTCCTCACTTACAGTCTTTCTACACTAAATTTGAGCTGTATAACCATGAATTCCTAGTATTTGAACGCAAATTCAAGCGAAAACACTCCCTAAAGTGCCCGCAGTTGTAAATATTTTCAGTTTTCTGGTCATTTCCCTGCTTTCCACGGGTAATGTCAGTGATTGAAAACGCCAGGATATGTAGTAATACTCTACTTACTTTTATTTCAAGTGTTTATTACACGATTTTAGTCATTCCTGGAAACTCTAAATGCGTATTTTAAGACTTATACCACAATTAGAGAGTTTTCCTACAAGTATGTACTGGAACCGTCAGGATATTAACTGATTCACCAAAAAGACGCTTGAGAAATTCGGCCTAAATTGTAAACATAAGTAGTATAGACCTCACTTACAGTCTTTGTACACTAATTTTGAGCTGTATGAACATGAATTCCTAGTTTTTGAAAGCAAATTCAAGTGAAAACGCTCGGTAAAGTGCCCGGAGTTGTAAATATTTTCAGTTTTCTGGTCATTTCCCGGCTTTCCACGGGTAATGTCAGTGATTGAAAACGCCAGGGTATGTAGTAATAATCTACTTACTTTTATTTCAAGTGTTTATTACAGGATTTCAATCATTCCTGGAAACTCTAAATGCATATTTTAAGAGTTGTACCACAATTAGACAGTTTTCTTACAATATGTACTGGAACGGTCAGGATATTAACTGATTCACAAAAAAGACGCTCGAGAAATTCGGCCTCAGTTGTAAACATAAGCAGTATAGTCCTCATTTAAAGTCTTTCTACACTAATTTTGAGCTGTATAAACATGAATTCCTAGTATTTGAAAGCAAATTCAAGTGAAAGCACTCCCTAAAGTACCCGGAGTTGTAAATATTTTCAGTTTTCTTGTCATTTCCCTGCTTTCCACGGGTAATGTCAGTGATTGAAAATGGCAGGGTATGTAGTAAGAACCTAATTACTTTTATTTCAAGTGCTTATTACAAGTTTTAAATCATTTCTGGAAACTCTAAATGCGTATTTTAAGAGTTATACCACAATTGGAGAGTTTTCTTACAAGTATGTACTGGAACCGTCACGTTATTAACTGATTCACCAAAAAGACGCTCGAGAAATTCGGCTTAAATTGTAAACATAAGCAGTATAGTCCTCACTTACAGTCTTCCTACACTAATTTTGAGCTGTATAACCATGAATTCCTAGTATTTGAAAGCAAATTCAAGTGAAAACACTCCCTAAAGTGCCCGGAGTTGTAAGTATTTTCTGTTTTCTGGTCATATCCCTGCTTTCCACGGGTAATGTCAGTGATTGATAACGGCAGGGTATGTAGTAAGAACCTACTTACTTTTATTTCAAGTGCTTATTACAAGTTTTAAATCATTTCTGGAAACTCTAAATGCGTATTCTAAGAGTTATACCACAATTAGAGAGTTTTCTTACAAGTATATACTGGAACCGTCAGGATATTGACTGATTCACCAAAAAGACGCTAGAGAAATTCGGCCTCAATTGGAAACATAAGCAATATAGTCCTCACAGTCTTTCTACACTAATTTTGAACTGTATAACCATGAATTCCTAGTATTTGAAAGCAAATTCAAGTGAAAACGCTCGCTAAAGTGGCCGTATTTGTATATATTATTAGATTTGTGGTCATTTCAATGCTTTCCACGGGCAATGTCAGTGATTGAAAACTGCAGGCTATGTAGTAAGAACCTACTTACTTTTATTTCAAGTGCTCATTACAAGTTTTAAATCATTTTTGGAAACTCTAAATGCGTATTTTAAGAGTTATACCACAATTAGAGAGTTTTCTTGCTAGTATGTACTGGAACCGTCAGGATATTAACTGATTCACCAAAAAGACGCTAGAGAAATTCGGCCTCAATTGTAAACATAAGCATTATAGTCCTCACGTACAGTCTTTCTACGCTAATTTTGAGCTGTATAAACATGAATTCCTAGTACTTGAGAGCAACTTCAAGTGAAAACACTCCCTAAAGTGCCTGGAGTTGTAAATATTTTCAGTTTTCTGGTCATTTCCCTGCTTTCCACGGGTAATGTCAGTGATTGAAAACAGCAGGGTATGTAGTAAGAACCTACTTACTTTTATTTCAAGGGCTTAATACAAGTTTTAAATAATTTCTGGAAACTCTAAATGCGTATTTTAAGAGTTATACTACAATTAGACAGTTATCTTAAAAGTATGTACTGGAACCGACAGGTTATTGACTCTTTCACCACAAAGACGATAGAGAAATTCAGCCTCAATTGTAAACATAAGTAGTATAGACCTCACTTACAGTCTTTGTACACTAATTTTGAGCTGTATAAACATGAATTCCTAGTTTTTGAAAGCAAATTCAAGTGAAAACGCTCGTTAAAGTGCCCGGAGTTGTAAATATTTTCAGTTTTCTGGTCATTTCCCTGCTTTCCACGGGTAATGTCAGTGATTGAAAACGCCAGGGTATGTAGTAAAAATCTACTTACTTTTATTTCAAGTGTTTGTTACAGGATTTTAATCATTCCTGGAAACTCTAAATGCATATTTTAAGAGTTGTACCACAATTAGACAGTTTTCTTACAAGTATGTACTGGAACGGTCAGGATATTAACTGATTCACCAAAAAGACGCTCGAGAAATTAGGCCTCAGTTGTAAACACAAGCATTATAGTCCTCACTTACAGTCTTTCTACACTAATTTTGAGCTGTATAAACATGAATTCCTAGTATTTGAAAGCAAATTCAAGTGAAAGCACTCCCTAAAGTACCCGGAGTTGTAAATATTTTCAGTTTTCTTGTCATTTCCATGCTTTCCACGGGTAATGTCAGTGATTGAAAATGGCAGGGTATGTAGTAACAACCTACTTGCTTTTATTTCAAGTGCTTATTACAAGTTTTAAATCATTTCTGGAAACTCTAAATGCGTATTTTAAGAGTTATACAACAATTAATGAGTTTGCTTACAAGTATGTACTGGAACCGTCACGATATTAACTGATTCACCAAAAAGACGCTCGAGAAATTCGGCTTAAATTGTAAACATAAGCAGTATAGTCCTCATAGTCTTCCTACACTAATTTTGAGCTGTATAACCATAAATTCCTAGTATTTGAAAGCAAATTCATGTGAAAACGCTCGCTAAAGTGGCCGTAGTTTTAAATATTATCAGTTTTCTGGTCATTTCCCTGGTTTCCACAGGTAATATCAGTGATTGAATACTGCAGGGTATGTAGTAAGAACCTACTTACTTTAATTTCAAGTGCTTATTACAAGTTTTAAATCATTTCTGGAAACTTTAAATGCGTATTTTAAGACTTATACCACAATTAGAGAGTTTTCTTACAAGTATGTACTGGAACCGTCACGATATTAACTGATTCACCAAAAAGACGTTTCAGAAATTCGGCCTCAATTGTAAACATAAGCAGTATAGTCCTCACTTAAAGACTTCCTACACCAATTTTGAGCCTTATAAACATGAATTCCTAGTATTTGAAAGCATATTCAAGTGAAAACGCTCGTTAAAGTGCCCGGAGTTGTATATATTTTCAGTTTTCTGTTCATTTCCCTGCTTTCCACGGGTAATGTCAGTGATTGAAATCGGCAGGGTATGGAGTAAGAACCTACTTACTTTTATTTCAAGGGCTTATTACAAGTTTTAAATCATTTCTGGAAACTCTAAATGTGTATTTTAAGAGTTATACTACAATTAGACAGTTATCTTAAAAGTATGTACTGGAATCGACAGGTTATTGACTCTTTCACCAAAAGACGCTAGAGAAATTCGGCCTCAATTGTAAACATAAGCAGTATAGTCCTCACTTACAGTCTTTCTACACTAAATTTGAGCTGTATAACCATGAATTCCTAGTATTTGAACGCAAATTCAAGCGAAAACACTCCCTAAAGTGCCCGCAGTTGTAAATATTTTCAGTTTTCTGGTCATTTCCCTGCTTTCCACGGGTAATGTCAGTGATTGAAAACGCCAGGGTATGTAGTAATAATCTACTTACTTTTATTTCAAGTGTTTGTTACAGGATTTTAATCATTCCTGGAAACTCTAAATGCATATTTTAAGAGTTGTACCACAATTAGACAGTTTTCTTACAAGTATGTACTGGAACGGTCAGGATATTAACTGATTCACCAAAAAGACGCTCGAGAAATTCGGCCTCAGTTGTAAACATAAGCAGTATAGTCCTCACTTACAGTCTTTCTACACTAATTTTGAGCTGTATAAACATGAATTCCTAGTATTTGAAAGCAAATTCAAGTGAAAGCACTCCCTAAAGTGCCCGGAGTTGTAAATATTTCCAGTTTTCTTGTCATTTCCCTGCTTTCCACGGTTAATGTCAGTGATTGAAAACGGCAGGGTATGTAGTAAGAACCTACTTACTTTTATTTCAAGGGCTTATTACAAGTTTTAAATAATTTCTGGAAACTCTAAATGCGTATTTTAAGAGTTATACTACAATTAGACAGTTATCTTAAAAGTATGTACTGGAATCAACAGGTTATTGACTCTTTCACCAAAAAGACGCTAGAGAAATGCGGCCTCAATTGTAAACATAAGCAGTATAGTCCTCACTTACAGTCTTTCTACACTAAATTTGAGCTGTATAACCATGAATTCCTAGTATTTGAACGCAAATTCAAGCGAAAACACTCCCTAAAGTGCCCGCAGTTGTAAATATTTTCAGTTTTCTGGTCATTTCCCTGCTTTCCACGGGTAATGTCAGTGATTGAAAACGCCAGGATATGTAGTAATACTCTACTTACTTTTATTTCAAGTGTTTATTACACGATTTTAGTCATTCCTGGAAACTCTAAATGCGTATTTTAAGACTTATACCACAATTAGAGAGTTTTCCTACAAGTATGTACTGGAACCGTCAGGATATTAACTGATTCACCAAAAAGACGCTTGAGAAATTCGGCCTAAATTGTAAACATAAGTAGTATAGACCTCACTTACAGTCTTTGTACACTAATTTTGAGCTGTATGAACATGAATTCCTAGTTTTTGAAAGCAAATTCAAGTGAAAACGCTCGGTAAAGTGCCCGGAGTTGTAAATATTTTCAGTTTTCTGGTCATTTCCCGGCTTTCCACGGGTAATGTCAGTGATTGAAAACGCCAGGGTATGTAGTAATAATCTACTTACTTTTATTTCAAGTGTTTATTACAGGATTTCAATCATTCCTGGAAACTCTAAATGCATATTTTAAGAGTTGTACCACAATTAGACAGTTTTCTTACAATATGTACTGGAACGGTCAGGATATTAACTGATTCACAAAAAAGACGCTCGAGAAATTCGGCCTCAGTTGTAAACATAAGCAGTATAGTCCTCATTTAAAGTCTTTCTACACTAATTTTGAGCTGTATAAACATGAATTCCTAGTATTTGAAAGCAAATTCAAGTGAAAGCACTCCCTAAAGTACCCGGAGTTGTAAATATTTTCAGTTTTCTTGTCATTTCCCTGCTTTCCACGGGTAATGTCAGTGATTGAAAATGGCAGGGTATGTAGTAAGAACCTAATTACTTTTATTTCAAGTGCTTATTACAAGTTTTAAATCATTTCTGGAAACTCTAAATGCGTATTTTAAGAGTTATACCACAATTGGAGAGTTTTCTTACAAGTATGTACTGGAACCGTCACGTTATTAACTGATTCACCAAAAAGACGCTCGAGAAATTCGGCTTAAATTGTAAACATAAGCAGTATAGTCCTCACTTACAGTCTTCCTACACTAATTTTGAGCTGTATAACCATGAATTCCTAGTATTTGAAAGCAAATTCAAGTGAAAACACTCCCTAAAGTGCCCGGAGTTGTAAGTATTTTCTGTTTTCTGGTCATATCCCTGCTTTCCACGGGTAATGTCAGTGATTGATAACGGCAGGGTATGTAGTAAGAACCTACTTACTTTTATTTCAAGTGCTTATTACAAGTTTTAAATCATTTCTGGAAACTCTAAATGCGTATTCTAAGAGTTATACCACAATTAGAGAGTTTTCTTACAAGTATATACTGGAACCGTCAGGATATTGACTGATTCACCAAAAAGACGCTAGAGAAATTCGGCCTCAATTGGAAACATAAGCAATATAGTCCTCACAGTCTTTCTACACTAATTTTGAACTGTATAACCATGAATTCCTAGTATTTGAAAGCAAATTCAAGTGAAAACGCTCGCTAAAGTGGCCGTATTTGTATATATTATTAGATTTGTGGTCATTTCAATGCTTTCCACGGGCAATGTCAGTGATTGAAAACTGCAGGCTATGTAGTAAGAACCTACTTACTTTTATTTCAAGTGCTCATTACAAGTTTTAAATCATTTTTGGAAACTCTAAATGCGTATTTTAAGAGTTATACCACAATTAGAGAGTTTTCTTGCTAGTATGTACTGGAACCGTCAGGATATTAACTGATTCACCAAAAAGACGCTAGAGAAATTCGGCCTCAATTGTAAACATAAGCATTATAGTCCTCACGTACAGTCTTTCTACGCTAATTTTGAGCTGTATAAACATGAATTCCTAGTACTTGAGAGCAACTTCAAGTGAAAACACTCCCTAAAGTGCCTGGAGTTGTAAATATTTTCAGTTTTCTGGTCATTTCCCTGCTTTCCACGGGTAATGTCAGTGATTGAAAACAGCAGGGTATGTAGTAAGAACCTACTTACTTTTATTTCAAGGGCTTAATACAAGTTTTAAATAATTTCTGGAAACTCTAAATGCGTATTTTAAGAGTTATACTACAATTAGACAGTTATCTTAAAAGTATGTACTGGAAGCGACAGGTTATTGACTCTTTCACCACAAAGACGATAGAGAAATTCAGCCTCAATTGTAAACATAAGTAGTATAGACCTCACTTACAGTCTTTGTACACTAATTTTGAGCTGTATAAACATGAATTCCTAGTTTTTGAAAGCAAATTCAAGTGAAAACGCTCGTTAAAGTGCCCGGAGTTGTAAATATTTTCAGTTTTCTGGTCATTTCCCTGCTTTCCACGGGTAATGTCAGTGATTGAAAACGCCAGGGTATGTAGTAAAAATCTACTTACTTTTATTTCAAGTGTTTGTTACAGGATTTTAATCATTCCTGGAAACTCTAAATGCATATTTTAAGAGTTGTAGCACAATTAGACAGTTTTCTTACAAGTATGTACTGGAACGGTCAGGATATTAACTGATTCACCAAAAAGACGCTCGAGAAATTTGGCCTCAGTTGTAAACATAAGCATTATAGTCCTCACTTACAGTCTTTCTACACTAATTTTGAGCTGTATAAACATGAATTCCTAGTATTTGAAAGCAAATTCAAGTGAAAGCACTCCCTAAAGTACCCGGAGTTGTAAATATTTTCAGTTTTCTTGTCATTTCCATGCTTTCCACGGGTAATGTCAGTGATTGAAAATGGCAGGGTATGTAGTAACAACCTACTTGCTTTTATTTCAAGTGCTTATTACAAGTTTTAAATCATTTCTGGAAACTCTAAATGCGTATTTTAAGAGTTATACAACAATTAATGAGTTTGCTTACAAGTATGTACTGGAACCGTCACCATATTAACTGATTCACCAAAAAGACGCTCGAGAAATTCGGCTTAAATTGTAAACATAAGCAGTATAGTCCTCATAGTCTTCCTACACTAATTTTGAGCTGTATAACCATAAATTCCTAGTATTTGAAAGCAAATTCATGTGAAAACGCTCGCTAAAGTGGCCGTAGTTTTAAATATTATCAGTTTTCTGGTCATTTCCCTGGTTTCCACAGGTAATATCAGTGATTGAATACTGCAGGGTATGTAGTAAGAACCTACTTACTTTAATTTCAAGTGCTTATTACAAGTTTTAAATCATTTCTGGAAACTTTAAATGCGTATTTTAAGACTTATACCACAATTAGAGAGTTTTCTTACAAGTATGTACTGGAACCGTCACGATATTAACTGATTCACCAAAAAGACGTTTCAGAAATTCGGCCTCAATTGTAAACATAAGCAGTATAGTCCTCACTTAAAGACTTCCTACACCAATTTTGAGCCTTATAAACATGAATTCCTAGTATTTGAAAGCATATTCAAGTGAAAACGCTCGTTAAAGTGCCCGGAGTTGTATATATTTTCAGTTTTCTGTTCATTTCCCTGCTTTCCACGGGTAATGTCATTGATTGAAATCGGCAGGGTATGGAGTAAGAACCTACTTACTTTTATTTCAAGGGCTTATTACAAGTTTTAAATCATTTCTGGAAACTCTAAATGTGTATTTTAAGAGTTATACTACAATTAGACAGTTATCTTAAAAGTATGTACTGGAATCGACAGGTTATTGACTCTTTCACCAAAAGACGCTAGAGAAATTCGGCCTCAATTGTAAACATAAGCAGTATAGTCCTCACTTACAGTCTTTCTACACTAAATTTGAGCTGTATAACCATGAATTCCTAGTATTTGAACGCAAATTCAAGCGAAAACACTCCCTAAAGTGCCCGCAGTTGTAAATATTTTCAGTTTTCTGGTCATTTCCCTGCTTTCCACGGGTAATGTCAGTGATTGAAAACGCCAGGGTATGTAGTAATAATCTACTTACTTTTATTTCAAGTGTTTGTTACAGGATTTTAATCATTCCTGGAAACTCTAAATGCATATTTTAAGAGTTGTACCACAATTAGACAGTTTTCTTACAAGTATGTACTGGAACGGTCAGGATATTAACTGATTCACCAAAAAGACGCTCGAGAAATTCGGCCTCAGTTGTAAACATAAGCAGTATAGTCCTCACTTACAGTCTTTCTACACTAATTTTGAGCTGTATAAACATGAATTCCTAGTATTTGAAAGCAAATTCAAGTGAAAGCACTCCCTAAAGTACCCGGAGTTGTAAATATTTTCAGTTTTCTTGTCATTTCCATGCTTTCCACGGGTAATGTCAGTGATTGAAAACGCCAGGGTATGTAGTAATAATCTACTTACTTTTATTTCAAGTGTTTGTTACAGGATTTTAATCATTCCTGGAAACTCTAAATGCATATTTTAAGAGTTGTACCACAATTAGACAGTTTTCTTACAAGTATGTACTGGAACGGTCAGGATATTAACTGATTCACCAAAAAGACGCTCGAGAAATTCGAACTCAGTTGTAAACATAAGCAGTATAGTCCTCACAGTCTTCCTACACTAATTTTGAGCTGTATAAGCATAAATTCCTAGTATTTGAAAGCAAATTCAAGTGAAAACACTCCCTAAAGTGCCCGGAGTTGTAAATATTTCCAGTTTTCTTGTCATTTCCCTGCTTTCCACGGGTAATGTCAGTGATTGAAAACGGCAGGGTATGTAGTAAGAACCTACTTACTTTTATTTCAAGGGCTTATTACAAGTTTTAAATAATTTCTGGAAACTCTAAATGCGTATTTTAAGAGTTATACTACAATTAGACAGTTATCTTAAAAGTATGTACTGGAATCAACAGGTTATTGACTCTTTCACCAAAAAGACGATAGAGAAATGCGGCCTCAATTGTAAACATAAGCAGTATAGTCCTCACTTACAGTCTTTCTACACTAAATTTGAGCTGTATAACCATGAATTCCTAGTATTTGAACGCAAATTCAAGCGAAAACACTCCCTAAAGTGCCCGCAGTTGTAAATATTTTCAGTTTTCTGGTCATTTCCCTGCTTTCCACGGGTAATGTCAGTGATTGAAAACGCCAGGATATGTAGTAATACTCTACTTACTTTTATTTCAAGTGTTTATTACACGATTTTAGTCATTCCTGGAAACTCTAAATGCGTATTTTAAGACTTATACCACAATTAGAGAGTTTTCCTACAAGTATGTACTGGAACCGTCAGGATATTAACTGATTCACCAAAAAGACGCTTGAGAAATTCGGCCTAAATTGTAAACATAAGTAGTATAGACCTCACTTACAGTCTTTGTACACTAATTTTGAGCTGTATGAACATGAATTCCTAGTTTTTGAAAGCAAATTCAAGTGAAAACGCTCGGTAAAGTGCCCGGAGTTGTAAATATTTTCAGTTTTCTGGTCATTTCCCGGCTTTCCACGGGTAATGTCAGTGATTGAAAACGCCAGGGTATGTAGTAATAATCTACTTACTTTTATTTCAAGTGTTTATTACAGGATTTCAATCATTCCTGGAAACTCTAAATGCATATTTTAAGAGTTGTACCACAATTAGACAGTTTTCTTACAATATGTACTGGAACGGTCAGGATATTAACTGATTCACAAAAAAGACGCTCGAGAAATTCGGCCTCAGTTGTAAACATAAGCAGTATAGTCCTCATTTAAAGTCTTTCTACACTAATTTTGAGCTGTATAAACATGAATTCCTAGTATTTGAAAGCAAATTCAAGTGAAAGCACTCCCTAAAGTACCCGGAGTTGTAAATATTTTCAGTTTTCTTGTCATTTCCCTGCTTTCCACGGGTAATGTCAGTGATTGAAAATGGCAGGGTATGTAGTAAGAACCTAATTACTTTTATTTCAAGTGCTTATTACAAGTTTTAAATCATTTCTGGAAACTCTAAATGCGTATTTTAAGAGTTATACCACAATTGGAGAGTTTTCTTACAAGTATGTACTGGAACCGTCACGTTATTAACTGATTCACCAAAAAGACGCTCGAGAAATTCGGCTTAAATTGTAAACATAAGCAGTATAGTCCTCACTTACAGTCTTCCTACACTAATTTTGAGCTGTATAACCATGAATTCCTAGTATTTGAAAGCAAATTCAAGTGAAAACACTCCCTAAAGTGCCCGGAGTTGTAAGTATTTTCTGTTTTCTGGTCATATCCCTGCTTTCCACGGGTAATGTCAGTGATTGATAACGGCAGGGTATGTAGTAAGAACCTACTTACTTTTATTTCAAGTGCTTATTACAAGTTTTAAATCATTTCTGGAAACTCTAAATGCGTATTCTAAGAGTTATACCACAATTAGAGAGTTTTCTTACAAGTATATACTGGAACCGTCAGGATATTGACTGATTCACCAAAAAGACGCTAGAGAAATTCGGCCTCAATTGGAAACATAAGCAATATAGTCCTCACAGTCTTTCTACACTAATTTTGAACTGTATAACCATGAATTCCTAGTATTTGAAAGCAAATTCAAGTGAAAACGCTCGCTAAAGTGGCCGTATTTGTAAATATTATCAGATTGTGGTCATTTCAATGCTTTCCACGGGCAATGTCAGTGATTGAAAACTGCAGGCTATGTAGTAAGAACCTACTTACTTTTATTTCAAGTGCTCATTACAAGTTTTAAATCATTTTTGGAAACTCTAAATGCGTATTTTAAGAGTTATACCACAATTAGAGAGTTTTCTTGCTAGTATGTACTGGAACCGTCAGGATATTAACTGATTCACCAAAAAGACGCTAGAGAAATTCGGCCTCAATTGTAAACATAAGCATTATAGTCCTCACGTACAGTCTTTCTACGCTAATTTTGAGCTGTATAAACATGAATTCCTAGTACTTGAGAGCAACTTCAAGTGAAAACACTCCCTAAAGTGCCTGGAGTTGTAAATATTTTCAGTTTTCTGGTCATTTCCCTGCTTTCCACGGGTAATGTCAGTGATTGAAAACAGCAGGGTATGTAGTAAGAACCTACTTACTTTTATTTCAAGGGCTTAATACAAGTTTTAAATAATTTCTGGAAACTCTAAATGCGTATTTTAAGAGTTATACTACAATTACACAGTTATCTTAAAAGTATGTACTGGAACCGACAGGTTATTGACTCTTTCACCACAAAGACGATAGAGAAATTCAGCCTCAATTGTAAACATAAGTAGTATAGACCTCACTTACAGTCTTTGTACACTAATTTTGAGCTGTATAAACATGAATTCCTAGTTTTTGAAAGCAAATTCAAGTGAAAACGCTCGTTAAAGTGCCCGGAGTTGTAAATATTTTCAGTTTTCTGGTCATTTCCCTGCTTTCCACGGGTAATGTCAGTGATTGAAAACGCCAGGGTATGTAGTAAAAATCTACTTACTTTTATTTCAAGTGTTTGTTACAGGATTTTAATCATTCCTGGAAACTCTAAATGCATATTTTAAGAGTTGTACCACAATTAGACAGTTTTCTTACAAGTATGTACTGGAACGGTCAGGATATTAACTGATTCACCAAAAAGACGCTCGAGAAATTCGGCCTCAGTTGTAAACATAAGCATTATAGTCCTCACTTACAGTCTTTCTACACTAATTTTGAGCTGTATAAACATGAATTCCTAGTATTTGAAAGCAAATTCAAGTGAAAGCACTCCCTAAAGTACCCGGAGTTGTAAATATTTTCAGTTTTCTTGTCATTTCCATGCTTTCCACGGGTAATGTCAGTGATTGAAAATGGCAGGGTATGTAGTAAGAACCTACTTGCTTTTATTTCAAGTGCTTATTACAAGTTTTAAATCATTTCTGGAAACTCTAAATGCGTATTTTAAGAGTTATACAACAATTAATGAGTTTGCTTACAAGTATGTACTGGAACCGTCACGATATTAACTGATTCACCAAAAAGACGCTCGAGAAATTCGGCTTAAATTGTAAACATAAGCAGTATAGTCCTCATAGTCTTCCTACACTAATTTTGAGCTGTATAACCATAAATTCCTAGTATTTGAAAGCAAATTCATGTGAAAACGCTCGCTAAAGTGGCCGTAGTTTTAAATATTATCAGTTTTCTGGTCATTTCCCTGGTTTCCACAGGTAATATCAGTGATTGAATACTGCAGGGTATGTAGTAAGAACCTACTTACTTTAATTTCAAGTGCTTATTACAAGTTTTAAATCATTTCTGGAAACTTTAAATGCGTATTTTAAGACTTATACCACAATTAGAGAGTTTTCTTACAAGTATGTACTGGAACCGTCACGATATTAACTGATTCACCAAAAAGACGTTTGAGAAATTCGGCCTCAATTGTAAACATAAGCAGTATAGTCCTCACTTACAGACTTCCTACACTAATTTTGAGCTGTATAAACATGAATTCCTAGTATTTGAAAGCATATTCAAGTGAAAACGCTCGTTAAAGTGCCCGGAGTTGTATATATTTTCAGTTTTCTGTTCATTTCCCTGCTTTCCACGGGTAATGTCAGTGATTGAAATCGGCAGGGTATGTAGTAAGAACCTACTTACTTTTATTTCAAGGGCTTATTACAAGTTTTAAATAATTTCTGGAAACTCTAAATGTGTATTTTAAGAGTTATACTACAATTAGACAGTTATCTTAAAAGTATGTCTGGAACCGACAGTTTATTGACTCTTTCACCAAAAAGACGCTAGAGAAATTCAGCCTCAATTGTAAACATAAGCAGTATAGTCCTCACTTAGTCTTTCTACTCTAATTTTGAGCTGTATAAACATGAATTCCCAGGATTTGAAAGCAAATTCAAGTGAAAACGCTCGCTAAAGTGGCCGTATTTGTAAATATTATCAGATTTGTGGTCATTTCCCTGCTTTCCACAGGCAATGTCAGTGATTGAAAACTGCAGGGTATGTAGTAAGAACATACTTACTTTTATTTCAATTGCTTATTACAAGTTTTAAATCATTTTTGGAAACTCTAAATGCGTATTTTAAGAGTTATACCTCAATTAATGAGTTTTCTTACAAGTATGTACTGGAACCGTCAGGATATTAACTGATTCACCAAAAAGACGCTAGAGAAATTCGGCCTCAATTGTAAACATAAGCAGTATATAACTCACTTACAGTGTTTGTACACTAATTTTGAGCTGTATAAACATGAATTCCTAGTACTTGAAAGCAAATTCAAGTGAAAACGCTCGGTAAAGTGCCCGGAGTTGTAAATATTTTCAGTTTTCTGGTCATTTCCCTGCTTTCCACGGGTAATGTCAGTGATTGAAAACGACAGGGTATGTAGTAAGATCCTACTTACTTTTATTTCAAGGGCTTATTACAAGTTTTAAATAATTTCTGGAAACTCTAAATGTGTATTTTAAGAGTTATACTACAATTAGACAGTTATCTTAAAAGTATGTACTGGAACCGACAGGTTATTGAGTCTTTCACAAAAAAAACGCTTGAGAAATTCGCCCTCAATTGTAAACATAAGCAGTATAGTCCTCACTTACAGTCTTTCTACACTAATTTTGAGCTGTATAACCATGAATTCCTAGTACTTGAAAGAAAATTCAAGTGAAAACACTCCCTAAGGTGCCCGGAGTTGTAAATATTTTCAGTTTTCTGGTCATTTCCCTGCTTTCCACGGGTAATGTCAGTGATTGAAAATGGCAGGGTATGTAGTAAGAACCTACTTACTTTTATTTCAAGGGCTTATTACAAGTTTTAAATAATTTCTGGAAACTCTAAATGCGTATTTTAAGAGTTTTACTACAATTACACGGTTATCTTAAAAGTATGTTCTGGAACCGACAGGTTATTGACTCTTTCACCACAAAGACGATAGAGAAATTCGGCCTCAATTGGAAACATAAGCAGTATAGTCCTCACTTACAGTCTTTCTACACTAATTTTGAGCTGTATAAACATGAATTACCAGTATTTGAAAGCAAATTCAAGTGAAAACGCTCGCTAACGTGGCCGTATTTGTAAATATTTTCAGTTTTCTGGTCATTTCCCTGCTTTCCACGGGTAATGTCAGTGATTGAAAACGGCAGGGTATGTAGTAAGAACCTACTTACTTTTATTTCAAGGGCTTATTACAAGTTTTAAATAATTTCTGGAAACTCTAAATGTGTATTTTAAGAGTTATACTACAATTAGACAGTTATCTTAAAAGTATGTCTGGAACCGACAGGTTATTGACTCTTTCACCAAAAAGACGCCAGAGAAATTCGGCCTCAGTTGTAAACATAAGCAGTATAGTCCTCACTTACAGTCTTTCTACACTAATTATGAGCTGTATAAACATGAATTCCCAGGATTTGAAAGCAAATTCAAGTGAAAACGCTCGCTAAAATGGCCGTATTTGTTAATATTATCAGATTCGTGGTCATTTCCCTGCTTTCCACAGGCAATGTCAGTGATTGAAAACTGCAGGGTATGTAGTAACAACATACTTACTTTTATTTCAAGTGCTTATTACAAGTTTTAAATCATTTCTGGAAACTCTAAATGCGTATTTTAAGATTTATACCACCATTAATGAGTTTTCTTACAAGTATGTACTGGAACCGTCAGGATATTAACTGATTCACGAAAAAGACGCTCGAGAAATTCGGCCTAAATTGTAAACATAAGCAGTATAGACCTCACTTACAGTGTTCGTACACTAATTTTGAGCTGTATAAACATGAATTCCTAGTACTTGAAAGCAAATTCAAGTGAAAACGCTCGTTAAAGTGCCCGGAGTTGTAAATATTTTCTGTTTTCTGGTCATTTCCCTGCTTTCCACAGGTAATGTCAGTGATTGAAAATGGCAGGGTATGTAGTAAGAACCTACTTACTTTTATTTCAAGTGCTTATTACAAGTTTTAAATCATTTCTGGAAACTCTAAATGCGTATTCTAGGAGTTATACCACAATTAGAGAGTTTACTTACAAGTATATACTGGAACCGTCACGATATTAACTGATTCACCAAAAAGACGCTCAAGAAATTCGGCTTAAATTGTAAACATAAGCAGTATAGTCCTCACTTACAGTCTTCCTACACTAATTTTGAGCTGTATAACCATAAATTCCTAGTATTTGAAAGCAAATTCAAGTGAAAACGCTCGCGAAAGTGGCCGTAGTTTTAAATATTATCAGTTTTCTGATCATTTCCCTGGTTTCCACAGGTAATATCAGTGATTGAAAACTGCAGGGTATGTAGTAAGAACCTACTTACTTTAATTTCAAGTGCTTATTACAAGTTTTAAATCATTTCTGGAAACTTTAAATGGGTATTTTAAGACTTTGCCGAGACCGGTTTGGCTCAGTGGATAGAGCGTCGGCCTGCGGACTGAAGGGTCCCAGGTACGATTCCTGTCGGGGGCATGTACCTGGGTTGCGGGCATATCCCCAGTGGGGGATGTGCAGGAGGCAGCTGGTCGATGTTTCTCTCTCATCGATGTTTCTAACACTTTATCTCTCTCCCTTCCTCTCTGTAAAAAATCAATAAAATATATTAAAAAAAAAAAAAAAGACTTATACCACAATTAGAGAGTTTTCTTACAAGTATGTACTGGAACCGTCACGATATTAACTGATTCACCAAAAAGACGTTTGAGAAATTCGGCCTCAATTGTAAACATAAGCAGTATAGTCCTCACTTACAGACTTCCTACACTAATTTTGAGCTGTATAAACATGAATTCCTAGTATTTGAAAGCATATTCAAGTGAAAACGCTCGTTAAAGTGCCCGGAGTTGTATATATTTTCAGTTTTCTGTTCATTTCCCTGCTTTCCACGGGTAATGTCAGTGATTGAAATCGGCAGGGTATGTAGTAAGAACCTACTTACTTTTATTTCAAGGGCTTATTACAAGTTTTAAATAATTTCTGGAAACTCTAAATGTGTATTTTAAGAGTTATACTACAATTAGACAGTTATCTTAAAAGTATGTCTGGAACCGACAGTTTATTGACTCTTTCACCAAAAAGACGCTAGAGAAATTCAGCCTCAATTGTAAACATAAGCAGTATAGTCCTCACTTAGTCTTTCTACTCTAATTTTGAGCTGTATAAACATGAATTCCCAGGATTTGAAAGCAAATTCAAGTGAAAACGCTCGCTAAAGTGGCCGTATTTGTAAATATTATCAGATTTGTGGTCATTTCCCTGCTTTCCACAGGCAATGTCAGTGATTGAAAACTGCAGGGTATGTAGTAAGAACATACTTACTTTTATTTCAATTGCTTATTACAAGTTTTAAATCATTTTTGGAAACTCTAAATGCGTATTTTAAGAGTTATACCTCAATTAATGAGTTTTCTTACAAGTATGTACTGGAACCGTCAGGATATTAACTGATTCACCAAAAAGACGCTAGAGAAATTCGGCCTCAATTGTAAACATAAGCAGTATATAACTCACTTACAGTGTTTGTACACTAATTTTGAGCTGTATAAACATGAATTCCTAGTACTTGAAAGCAAATTCAAGTGAAAACGCTCGGTAAAGTGCCCGGAGTTGTAAATATTTTCAGTTTTCTGGTCATTTCCCTGCTTTCCACGGGTAATGTCAGTGATTGAAAACGACAGGGTATGTAGTAAGATCCTACTTACTTTTATTTCAAGGGCTTATTACAAGTTTTAAATAATTTCTGGAAACTCTAAATGTGTATTTTAAGAGTTATACTACAATTAGACAGTTATCTTAAAAGTATGTACTGGAACCGACAGGTTATTGAGTCTTTCACAAAAAAAACGCTTGAGAAATTCGCCCTCAATTGTAAACATAAGCAGTATAGTCCTCACTTACAGTCTTTCTACACTAATTTTGAGCTGTATAACCATGAATTCCTAGTACTTGAAAGAAAATTCAAGTGAAAACACTCCCTAAGGTGCCCGGAGTTGTAAATATTTTCAGTTTTCTGGTCATTTCCCTGCTTTCCACGGGTAATGTCAGTGATTGAAAATGGCAGGGTATGTAGTAAGAACCTACTTACTTTTATTTCAAGGGCTTATTACAAGTTTTAAATAATTTCTGGAAACTCTAAATGCGTATTTTAAGAGTTTTACTACAATTACACGGTTATCTTAAAAGTATGTTCTGGAACCGACAGGTTATTGACTCTTTCACCACAAAGACGATAGAGAAATTCGGCCTCAATTGGAAACATAAGCAGTATAGTCCTCACTTACAGTCTTTCTACACTAATTTTGAGCTGTATAAACATGAATTCCCAGTATTTGAAAGCAAATTCAAGTGAAAACGCTCGCTAACGTGGCCGTATTTGTAAATATTTTCAGTTTTCTGGTCATTTCCCTGCTTTCCACGGGTAATGTCAGTGATTGAAAACGGCAGGGTATGTAGTAAGAACCTACTTACTTTTATTTCAAGGGCTTATTACAAGTTTTAAATAATTTCTGGAAACTCTAAATGTGTATTTTAAGAGTTATACTACAATTAGACAGTTATCTTAAAAGTATGTCTGGAACCGACAGGTTATTGACTCTTTCACCAAAAAGACGCTAGAGAAATTCGGCCTCAGTTGTAAACATAAGCAGTATAGTCCTCACTTACAGTCTTTCTACACTAATTATGAGCTGTATAAACATGAATTCCCAGGATTTGAAAGCAAATTCAAGTGAAAACGCTCGCTAAAATGGCCGTATTTGTTAATATTATCAGATTCGTGGTCATTTCCCTGCTTTCCACAGGCAATGTCAGTGATTGAAAACTGCAGGGTATGTAGTAAGAACCTACTTACTTTTATTTCAAGTGCTTATTACAAGTTTTAAATCATTTCTGGAAACTCTAAATGCGTATTTTAAGATTTATACCACCATTAATGAGTTTTCTTACAAGTATGTACTGGAACCGTCAGGATATTAACTGATTCACGAAAAAGACGCTCGAGAAATTCGGCCTAAATTGTAAACATAAGCAGTATAGACCTCACTTACAGTGTTCGTACACTAATTTTGAGCTGTATAAACATGAATTCCTAGTACTTGAAAGCAAATTCAAGTGAAAACGCTCGTTAAAGTGCCCGGAGTTGTAAATATTTTCTGTTTTCTGGTCATTTCCCTGCTTTCCACAGGTAATGTCAGTGATTGAAAATGGCAGGGTATGTAGTAAGAACCTACTTACTTTTATTTCAAGTGCTTATTACAAGTTTTAAATAATTTCTGGAAACTCTAAATGCGTATTCTAGGAGTTATACCACAATTAGAGAGTTTACTTACAAGTATATACTGGAACCGTCACGATATTAACTGATTCACCAAAAAGACGCTCAAGAAATTCGGCTTAAATTGTAAACATAAGCAGTATAGTCCTCACTTACAGTCTTCCTACACTAATTTTGAGCTGTATAACCATGAATTCCTAGTATTTGAAAGCAAATTCAAGTGAAAACACTCCCTAAATTGCCCGGAGTTGTAAATATTTTCTGTTTTCTGGTCATATCCCTGCTTTCCACGGGTAATGTCAGTGATTGAAAACGGCAGGGTATGTAGAAAGAACCTACTTACTTTTATTTCAAGTGCTTATTACAAGTTTTAAATCATTTCTGGAAACTCTAAATGCGTATTCTAAGAGTTATACCACAATTAGAGACTTTTCTTACAAGTATATACTGGAACCGTCAATATATTGACTGATTCACCAAAAAGTCGCTAGAGAAATTCGGCCTCAATTGGAAACATAAGCAATATAGTCCTCACAGTCTTTCTACACTAATTTTGAACTGTATAACCATGAATTCCTAGTATTTGAAAGCAAATTCAAGTGAAAACACTCGCTAAAGTGGCCGTATTTGTATATATTATTAGATTTGTGGTCATTTCAATGCCTTCCACGGGCAATGTCAGTGATTGAAAACTACAGGCTATGTAGTAAGAACCTACTTACTTTTATTTCAAGTGCTCATTACAAGTTTTAAATCATTTTTGGAAACTCTAAATGCGTATTTTAAGAGTTATACCACAATTAGAGAGTTTTCTTGCAAGTATGTACTGGAACCGTCAGGATATTAACTGATTCACGAAAAAGACGCTCGAGAAATTCGGCCTAAATTGTAAACATAAGCAGTATAGACCTCACTTACAGTGTTCGTACACTAATTTTGAGCTGTATAAACATGAATTCCTAGTACTTGAAAGCAAATTCAAGTGAAAACGCTCGTTAAAGTGCCCGGAGTTGTAAATATTTTCTGTTTTCTGGTCATTTCCCTGCTTTCCACAGGTAATGTCAGTGATTGAAAATGGCAGGGTATGTAGTAAGAACCTACTTACTTTTATTTCAAGTGCTTATTACAAGTTTTAAATAATTTCTGGAAGCTCTAAATGCGTATTCTAGGAGTTATACCACAATTAGAGAGTTTACTTACAAGTATATACTGGAACCGTCACGATATTAACTGATTCACCAAAAAGACGCTCAAGAAATTCGGCTTAAATTGTAAACATAAGCAGTATACTCCTCACTTACAGTCTTCCTACACTAATTTTGAGCTGTATAAACATGAATTCCTAGTATTTGAAAGCAAATTCAAGTGAAAGCACTCCCTAAAGTACCCGGAGTTGTAAATATTTTCAGTTTTCTTGTCATTTCCATGCTTTCCACGGGTAATGTCAGTGATTGAAAATGGCAAGGTATGTAGTAAGAACCTACTTGCTTTTATTTCAAGTGCTTATTACAAGTTTGAAATCATTTCTGGAATCTCTAAATGCGTATTTTAAGAGTTATACCACAATTAATGAGTTTTCTTACAAGTATGTACTGGAACCGTCACGATATTAACTGATTCACCAAAAAGACGCTCGAGAAATTCGGCTTAAATTGTAAACATAAGCAGTATAGTCCTCACAGTCTTCCTACACTAATTTTGAGCTGTATAACCATAAATTCCTAGTATTTGAAAGCAAATTCAAGTGAAAACGCTCGCGAAAGTGGCCGTAGTTTTAAATATTATCAGTTCTGATCATTTCCCTGGTTTCCACAGGTAATATCAGTGATTGAAAACTGCAGGGTATGTAGTAAGAACCTACTTACTTTAATTTCAAGTGCTTATTACAAGTTTTAAATCATTTCTGGAAACTTTAAATGGGTATTTTAAGACTTTGCCGAGACCGGTTTGGCTCAGTGGATAGAGCGTCGGCCTGCGGACTGAAGGGTCCCGGGTTCGATTCCCGTCGGGGGCATGTACCTGGGTTGCGGGCATATCCCCAGTGGGGGATGTGCAGGAGGCAGCTGGTCGATGTTTCTCTCTCATCGATGTTTCTAACACTCTATCTCTCTCCCTTCCTCTCTGTAAAAAATCAATAAAATATATTAAAAAAAAAAAAAAGACTTATACCACAATTAGAGAGTTTTCTTACAAGTATGTACTGGAACCGTCACGATATTAACTGATTCAACAAAAAGACGTTTGAGAAATTCGGCCTCAATTGTAAACATAAGCAGTATAGTCCTCACTTACAGACTTCCTACACTAATTTTGAGCTGTATAAACATGAATTCCTAGTATTTGAAAGCATATTCAAGTGAAAACGCTCGTTAAAGTGCCCGGAGTTGTATATATTTTCAGTTTTCTGTTCATTTCCCTGCTTTCCACGGGTAATGTCAGTGATTGAAATCGGCAGGGTATGTAGTAAGAACCTACTTACTTTTATTTCAAGGGCTTATTACAAGTTTTAAATAATTTCTGGAAACTCTAAATGTGTATTTTAAGAGTTATACTACAATTAGACAGTTATCTTAAAAGTATGTCTGGAACCGACAGTTTATTGACTCTTTCACCAAAAAGACGCTAGAGAAATTCAGCCTCAATTGTAAACATAAGCAGTATAGTCCTCACTTAGTCTTTCTACTCTAATTTTGAGCTGTATAAACATGAATTCCCAGGATTTGAAAGCAAATTCGAGTGAAAACGCTCGCTAAAGTGGCCGTATTTGTAAATATTATCAGATTTGTGGTCATTTCCCTGCTTTCCACAGGCAATGTCAGTGATTGAAAACTGCAGGGTATGTAGTAAGAACATACTTACTTTTATTTCAATTGCTTATTACAAGTTTTAAATCATTTTTGGAAACTCTAAATGCGTATTTTAAGAGTTATACCTCAATTAATGAGTTTTCTTACAAGTATGTACTGGAACCGTCAGGATATTAACTGATTCACCAAAAAGACGCTAGAGAAATTCGGCCTCAATTGTAAACATAAGCAGTATATAACTCACTTACAGTGTTTGTACACTAATTTTGAGCTGTATAAACATGAATTCCTAGTACTTGAAAGCAAATTCAAGTGAAAACGCTCGGTAAAGTGCCCGGACTTGTAAATATTTTCAGTTTTCTGGTCATTTCCCTGCTTTCCACGGGTAATGTCAGTGATTGAAAACGACAGGGTATGTAGTAAGATCCTACTTACTTCTATTTCAAGGGCTTATTACAAGTTTTAAATAATTTCTGGAAACTCTAAATGTGTATTTTAAGAGTTATACTACAATTAGACAGTTATCTTAAAAGTATGTACTGGAACCGACAGGTTATTGAGTCTTTCACAAAAAAAACGCTTGAGAAATTCGCCCTCAATTGTAAACATAAGCAGTATAGTCCTCACTTACAGTCTTTCTACACTAATTTTGAGCTGTATAACCATGAATTCCTAGTACTTGAAAGAAAATTCAAGTGAAAACACTCCCTAAGGTGCCCGGAGTTGTAAATATTTTCAGTTTTCTGGTCATTTCCCTGCTTTCCACGGGTAATGTCAGTGATTGAAAATGGCAGGGTATGTAGTAAGAACCTACTTCCTTTTATTTCAAGGGCTTATTACAAGTTTTAAATAATTTCTGGAAACTCTAAATGCGTATTTTAAGAGTTTTACTACAATTACACGGTTATCTTAAAAGTATGTTCTGGAACCGACAGGTTATTGACTCTTTCACCACAAAGACGATAGAGAAATTCGGCCTCAATTGGAAACATAAGCAGTATAGTCCTCACTTACAGTCTTTCTACACTAATTTTGAGCTGTATAAACATGAATTACCAGTATTTGAAAGCAAATTCAAGTGAAAACGCTCGCTAACGTGGCCGTATTTGTAAATATTTTCAGTTTTTTGGTCATTTCCCTGCTTTCCACGGGTAATGTCAGTGATTGAAAACGGCAGGGTATGTAGTAAGAACCTACTTACTTTTATTTCAAGGGCTTATTACAAGTTTTAAATAATTTCTGGAAACTCTAAATGCGTATTTTAAGAGTTTTACTACAATTACACGGTTATCTTAAAAGTATGTTCTGGAACCGACAGGTTATTGACTCTTTCACCACAAAGACGATAGAGAAATTCGGCCTCAATTGGAAACATAAGCAGTATAGTCCTCACTTACAGTCTTTCTACACTAATTTTGAGCTGTATAAACATGAATTACCAGTATTTGAAAGCAAATTCAAGTGAAAACGCTCGCTAACGTGGCCGTATTTGTAAATATTTTCAGTTTTCTGGTCATTTCCCTGCTTTCCACGGGTAATGTCAGTGATTGAAAACGGCAGGGTATGTAGTAAGAACCTACTTACTTTTATTTCAAGGGCTTATTACAAGTTTTAAATAATTTCTGGAAACTCTAAATGTGTATTTTAAGAGTTATACTACAATTAGACAGTTATCTTAAAAGTATGTCTGGAACCGAAAGGTTATTGACTCTTTCACCAAAAAGACGCTAGAGAAATTTGGCCTCAGTTGTAAACATAAGCAGTATAGTCCTCACTTACAGTCTTTCTACACTAATTATGAGCTGTATAAACATGAATTCCCAGGATTTGAAAGCAAATTCAAGTGAAAACGCTCGCTAAAATGGCCGTATTTGTTAATATTATCAGATTCGTGGTCATTTCCCTGCTTTCCACAGGCAATGTCAGTGATTGAAAACTGCAGGGTATGTAGTAACAACATACTTACTTTTATTTCAAGTGCTTATTACAAGTTTTAAATCATTTCTGGAAACTCTAAATGCGTATTTTAAGATTTATACCACCATTAATGAGTTTTCTTACAAGTATGTACTGGAACCGTCAGGATATTAACTGATTCACCAAAAAGACGCTAGAGAAATTCGGCCTCAATTGTAAACATAAGCAGTATATAACTCACTTACAGTGTTTGTACACTAATTTTGAGCTGTATAAACATGAATTCCTAGTACTTGAAAGCAAATTCAAGTGAAAACGCTCGGTAAAGTGCCCGGACTTGTAAATATTTTCAGTTTTCTGGTCATTTCCCTGCTTTCCACGGGTAATGTCAGTGATTGAAAACGACAGGGTATGTAGTAAGATCCTACTTACTTCTATTTCAAGGGCTTATTACAAGTTTTAAATAATTTCTGGAAACTCTAAATGTGTATTTTAAGAGTTATACTACAATTAGACAGTTATCTTAAAAGTATGTACTGGAACCGACAGGTTATTGAGTCTTTCACAAAAAAAACGCTTGAGAAATTCGCCCTCAATTGTAAACATAAGCAGTATAGTCCTCACTTACAGTCTTTCTACACTAATTTTGAGCTGTATAACCATGAATTCCTAGTACTTGAAAGAAAATTCAAGTGAAAACACTCCCTAAGGTGCCCGGAGTTGTAAATATTTTCAGTTTTCTGGTCATTTCCCTGCTTTCCACGGGTAATGTCAGTGATTGAAAATGGCAGGGTATGTAGTAAGAACTACTTCCTTTTATTTCAAGGGCTTATTACAAGTTTTAAATAATTTCTGGAAACTCTAAATGCGTATTTTAAGAGTTTTACTACAATTACACGGTTATCTTAAAAGTATGTTCTGGAACCGACAGGTTATTGACTCTTTCACCACAAAGACGATAGAGAAATTCGGCCTCAATTGGAAACATAAGCAGTATAGTCCTCACTTACAGTCTTTCTACACTAATTTTGAGCTGTATAAACATGAATTACCAGTATTTGAAAGCAAATTCAAGTGAAAACGCTCGCTAACGTGGCCGTATTTGTAAATATTTTCAGTTTTTTGGTCATTTCCCTGCTTTCCACGGGTAATGTCAGTGATTGAAAACGGCAGGGTATGTAGTAAGAACCTACTTACTTTTATTTCAAGGGCTTATTACAAGTTTTAAATAATTTCTGGAAACTCTAAATGCGTATTTTAAGAGTTTTACTACAATTACACGGTTATCTTAAAAGTATGTTCTGGAACCGACAGGTTATTGACTCTTTCACCACAAAGACGATAGAGAAATTCGGCCTCAATTGGAAACATAAGCAGTATAGTCCTCACTTACAGTCTTTCTACACTAATTTTGAGCTGTATAAACATGAATTACCAGTATTTGAAAGCAAATTCAAGTGAAAACGCTCGCTAACGTGGCCGTATTTGTAAATATTTTCAGTTTTCTGGTCATTTCCCTGCTTTCCACGGGTAATGTCAGTGATTGAAAACGGCAGGGTATGTAGTAAGAACCTACTTACTTTTATTTCAAGGGCTTATTACAAGTTTTAAATAATTTCTGGAAACTCTAAATGTGTATTTTAAGAGTTATACTACAATTAGACAGTTATCTTAAAAGTATGTCTGGAACCGACAGGTTATTGACTCTTTCACCAAAAAGACGCTAGAGAAATTTGGCCTCAGTTGTAAACATAAGCAGTATAGTCCTCACTTACAGTCTTTCTACACTAATTATGAGCTGTATAAACATGAATTCCCAGGATTTGAAAGCAAATTCAAGTGAAAACGCTCGCTAAAATGGCCGTATTTGTTAATATTATCAGATTCGTGGTCATTTCCCTGCTTTCCACAGGCAATGTCAGTGATTGAAAACTGCAGGGTATGTAGTAACAACATACTTACTTTTATTTCAAGTGCTTATTACAAGTTTTAAATCATTTCTGGAAACTCTAAATGCGTATTTTAAGATTTATACCACCATTAATGAGTTTTCTTACAAGTATGTACTGGAACCGTCAGGATATTAACTGATTCACGAAAAAGACGCTCGAGAAATTCGGCCTAAATTGTAAACATAAGCAGTATAGACCTCAATTACAGTGTTCGTACACTAATTTTGAGCTGTATAAACATGAATTCCTAGTACTTGAAAGCAAATTCAAGTGAAAACGCTCGGTAAAGTGCCCGGAGTTGTAAATATTTTCTGTTTTCTGGTCATTTCCCTGCTTTCCACAGGTAATGTCAGTGATTGAAAATGGCAGGGTATGTAGTAAGAACCTACTTACTTTTATTTCAAGTGCTTATTACAAGTTTTAAATAATTTCTGGAAACTCTAAATGCGTATTCTAGGAGTTATACCACAATTAGAGAGTTTACTTACAAGTATATACTGGAACCGTCACGATATTAACTGATTCACCAAAAAGACGCTCAAGAAATTCGGCTTAAATTGTAAACATAAGCAGTATAGTCCTCACTTACAGTCTTCCTACACTAATTTTGAGCTGTATAACCATGAATTCCTAGTATTTGAAAGCAAATTCAAGTGAAAACACTCCCTAAATTGCCCGGAGTTGTAAATATTTTCTGTTTTCTGGTCATATCCCTGCTTTCCACGGGTAATGTCAGTGATTGAAAACGGCAGGGTATGTAGAAAGAACCTACTTACTTTTATTTCAAGTGCTTATTACAAGTTTTAAATCATTTCTGGAAACTCTAAATGCGTATTCTAAGAGTTATACCACAATTAGAGACTTTTCTTACAAGTATATACTGGAACCGTCAATATATTGACTGATTCACCAAAAAGACGCTAGAGAAATTCGGCCTCAATTGGAAACATAAGCAATATAGTCCTCACAGTCTTTCTACACTAATTTTGAACTGTATAACCATGAATTCCTAGTATTTGAAAGCAAATTCAAGTGAAAACGCTCGCTAAAATGGCCGTATTTGTATATATTATTAGATTTGTGGTCATTTCAATGCCTTCCACGGGCAATGTCAGTGATTGAAAACTGCAGGCTATGTAGTAAGAACCTACTTACTTTTATTTCAAGTGCTCATTACAAGTTTTAAATCTTTTTT
This sequence comes from Myotis nattereri, assembly GCF_964212035.1. Taxonomy (NCBI): domain Eukaryota; kingdom Metazoa; phylum Chordata; class Mammalia; order Chiroptera; family Vespertilionidae; genus Myotis; species Myotis nattereri. The sequence goes on from NC_138083.1 coordinate 2,324,302, forward strand.
GGAAACTCTAAATGCGTATTTTAAGAGTTATACCACAATTAGAGAGTTTTCTTGCAAGTATGTACTGGAACCGTCAGGATATTAACTGATTCACCAAAAAGACGCTCGAGAAATTCGGCCTAAATTGTAAACATAAGCAGTATAGACCTCACTTACAGTGTTCGTACACTAATTTTGAGCTGTATAAACATGAATTCCTAGTACTTGAAAGCAAATTCAAGTGAAAACGCCCGTTAAAGTGCCCGGAGTTGTAAATATTTTCTGTTTTCTGGTCATTTCCCTGCTTTCCACAGGTAATGTCAGTGATTGAAAATGGCAGGGTATGTAGTAAGAACCTACTTACTTTTATTTCAAGTGCTTATTACAAGTTTTAAATAATTTCTGGAAACTCTAAATGCGTATTCTAGGAGTTATACCACAATTACAGAGTTTACTTACAAGTATATACTGGAACCGTCACGATATTAACTGATTCACCAAAAAGACGCTCAAGAAATTCGGCTTAAATTGTAAACATAAGCAGTATAGTCCTCACTTACAGTCTTCCTACACTAATTTTGAGCTGTATAACCATGAATTCCTAGTATTTGAAAGCAAATTCAAGTGAAAACACTCCCTAAAGTGCCCGGAGTTGTAAATATTTTCTGTTTTCTGGTCATATCCCTGCTTTCCACGGGTAATGTCAGTGATTGAAAACGGCAGGGTTTGTAGAAAGAACCTACTTACTTTTATTTCAAGTGCTTATTACAAGTTTTAAATCATTTCTGGAAACTCTAAATGCGTATTCTAAGAGTTATACCACAATTAGAGACTTTTCTTACAAGTATATACTGGAACCGTCAATATATTGACTGATTCACCAAAAAGACGCTAGAGAAATTCGGCCTCAATTGGAAACATAAGCAATATAGTCCTCACAGTCTTTCTACACTAATTTTGAACTGTATAACCATGAATTCCTAGTATTTGAAAGCAAATTCAAGTGAAAACGCTCGCTAAAGTGGCCGTATTTGTATATATTATTAGATTTGTGGTCATTTCAATGCCTTCCACGGGCAATGTCAGTGATTGAAAACTGCAGGCTATGTAGTAAGAACCTACTTACTTTTATTTCAAGTGCTCATTACAAGTTTTAAATCATTTTTGGAAACTCTAAATGCGTATTTTAAGAGTTATACCACAATTAGAGAGTTTTCTTGCAAGTATGTACTGGAACCGTCAGGATATTAACTGATTCACCAAAAAGACGCTAGAGAAATTCGGCCTCAATTGTAAACATAAGCATTATAGTCCTCACTTACAGTCTTTCTACACTAATTTTGAGCTGTATAAACATGAATTCCTAGTACTTGAAAGCAAATTCAAGTGAAAACACTCCCTAAAGTGCCCGGAGTTGTAAATATTTTCAGTTTTCTGGTCATTTCCCTGCTTTCCACGGGTAACGTCAGTGATTGAAAACAGCAGGGTATGTAGTTAGAACCTACTTACTTTTATTTCAAGGGCTTAATACAAGTTTTAAATAATTTCTGGAAACTCTAAATGCGTATTTTAAGAGTTATACTACAATTAGACAGTTATCTTAAAAGTATGTACTGGAACCGACAGGTTATTGACTCTTTCCCCACAAAGACGATAGAGAAATTCGGCCTCAATTGTAAACATAAGTAGTATAGACCTCACTTACAGTCTTTGTACACTAATTTTGAGCTGTATAAACATGAATTCCTAGTTTTTGAAAGCAAATTCAAGTGAAAACGCTCGGTAAAGTGCCCGGAGTTGTAAATATTTTCAGTTTTCTGGTCATTTCCCTGCTTTCCAAGGGTAATCTCAGTGATTGAAAACGCCAGGGTATGTAGTAATAATCTACTTACTTTTATTTCAAGTGTTTGTTACAGGATTTTAATCATTCCTGGAAACTCTAAATGCATATTTTAAGAGATTTACCACAATTAGACAGTTTTCTTACAAGTATGTACTGGAACGGTCATGATATTAACTGATTCACCAAAAAGACGCTCGAGAAATTCGGCCTCAATTGTAAACATAAGCAGTATAGTCCTCACAGTCTTCCTACACTAATTTTGAGCTGTATAACCATAAATTCCTAGTATTTGAAAGCAAATTCAAGTGAAAACGCTCGCTAAAGTGGCCGTAGTTTTAAATATTATCAGATTTCTGGTCATTTCCCTGGTTTCCACAGGTAATATCAGTGATTGAAAACTGCAGGGTATGTAGTAAGAACCTACTTACTTTAATTTCAAGTGCTTATTACAAGTTTTAAATCATTTCTGGAAACTTTAAATGCGTATTTTAAGACTTATACCACAATTAGAGAGTTTTCTTACAAGTATGTACTGGAGCCGTCACGATATTAACTGATTCACCAAAAAGACGCTTGAGAAATTCGGCCTCAATTGTAAACATAAGCAGTATAGTCCTCACTTACAGACTTCCTACACTAATTTTGAGCTGTATAAACATGAATTCCTAGTATTTGAAAGCATATTCAAGTGAAAACGCTCGTTAAAGTGCCCGGAGTTGTATATATTTTCAGTTTTCTGTTCATTTCCCTGCTTTCCACGGGTAATGTCAGTGATTGAAATCGGCAGGGTATGTAGTAAGAACCTACTTACTTTTATTTCAAGGGCTTATTACAAGTTTTAAATAATTTCTGGAAACTCTAAATGTGTATTTTAAGAGTTATACTACAATTAGACAGTTATCTTAAAAGTATGTCTGGAACCGACAGTTTATTGACTCTTTCACCAAAAAGACGCTAGAGAAATTCAGCCTCAATTGTAAACATAAGCAGTATAGTCCTCACTTAGTCTTTCTACACTAATTTTGAGCTGTATAAACATGAATTCCCAGGATTTGAAATCAAATTCAAGTGAAAACGCTCGCTAAAGTGGCCGTATTTGTAAATATTATCAGATTTGTGGTCATTTCCCTCTTTTCCACAGGCAATGTCAGTGATTGAAAACTGCAGGGTACGTAGTAAGAACATACTTACTTTTATTTCAATTGCTTATTACAAGTTTTAAATCATTTTTGGAAACTCTAAATGCGTATTTTAAGAGTTATACCTCAATTAATGAGTTTTCTTACAAGTATGTACTGGAACCGTCAGGATATTAACTGATTCACCAAAAAGACGCTAGAGAAATTCGGCCTAAATTGTAAACATAAGTAGTATAGACCTCACTTACAGTGTTTGTACACTAATTTTGAGCTGTATAAACATGAATTCCTAGTACTTGAAAGCAAATTCAAGTGAAAACGCTCGGTAAAGTGCCCGGAGTTGTAAATATTTTCAGTTTTCTGGTCATTTCCCTGCTTTCCACGGGTAATGTCAGTGATTGAAAACGGCAGGGTATGTAGTAAGATCCTACTTACTTTTATTTCAAGGGCTTAATACAAGTTTTAAATAATTTCTGGAAACTCTAAATGCGTATTTTAAGAGTTATACTACAATTAGACAGTTATCTTAAAAGTATGTACTGGAACCGACAGGTTATTGACTCTTTCACCACAAACACGATAGAGAAATTCGGCCTCAATTGTAAACATAAGTAGTATAGACCTCACTTACAGTCTTTGTTCACTAATTTTGAGCTGTATAAACATGAATTCCTAGTTTTTGAAAGCAAATTCAAGTGAAAACGCTCGGTAAAGTGCCCGGAGTTGTAAATATTTTCAGTTTTCTGGTCATTTCCCTGCTTTCCACGGGTAATGTCAGTGATTGAAAACGCCAGGGTATGTAGTAATAATCTACTTACTTTTATTTCAAGTGTTTGTTACAGGATTTTAATCATTCCTGGAAACTCTAAATGCATATTTTAAGAGTTGTACCACAATTAGACAGTTTTCTTACAAGTATGTACTGGAACGGTCAGGATATTAACTGATTCACCAAAAAGACGCTCGAGAAATTCGGCCTCAGTTGTAAACATAAGCAGTATAGTCCTCACTTACAGTCTTTCTACACTAATTTTGAGCTGTATAAACATGAATTCCTAGTATTTGAAAGCAAATTCAAGTGAAAGCACTCCCTAAAGTACCCGGAGTTGTAAATATTTTCAGTTTTCTTGTCATTTCCATGCTTTCCACGGGTAATGTCAGTGATTGAAAATGGCAAGGTATGTAGTAAGAACCTACTTGCTTTTATTTCAAGTGCTTATTACAAGTTTTAAATCATTTCTGGAATCTCTAAATGCGTATTTTAAGAGTTATACCACAATTAATGAGTTTTCTTACAAGTATGTACTGGAACCGTCACGATATTAACTGATTCACCAAAAAGACGCTGGAGAAATTCGGCTTAAATTGTAAACATAAGCAGGATAGTCCTCACAGTCTTCCTACACTAATTTTGAGCTGTATAACCATAAATTCCTAGTATTTGAAAGCAAATTCAAGTGAAAACGCTCGCTAAAGTGGCCGTAGTTTTAAATATTATCAGTTCTGATCATTTCCCTGGTTTCCACAGGTAATATCAGTGATTGAAAACTGCAGGGTATGTAGTAAGAACCTACTTACTTTAATTTCAAGTCCTTATTACAAGTTTTAAATCATTTCTGGAAACTTTAAATGGGTATTTTAAGACTTTGCCGAGACCGGTTTGGCTCAGTGGATAGAGCGTCGGCCTGCGGACTGAAGGGTCCCGGGTTCGATTCCCGTCGGGGGCATGTACCTGGGTTGCGGGCATATCCCCAGTGGGTGATGTGCAGGAGGCAGCTGGTCGATGTTTCTCTCTCATCGATGTTTCTAACACTCTATCTCTCTCCCTTCCTCTCTGTAAAAAATCAATAAAATATATTAAAAAAAAAAAAAAAGACTTATACCACAATTAGAGAGTTTTCTTACAAGTATGTACTGGAACGGTCAGGATATTAACTGATTCACCAAAAAGACGCTCGAGAAATTCGGCCTCAGTTGTAAACATAAGCAGTATAGTCCTCACAGTCTTCCTACACTAATTTTGAGCTGTATAACCATAAATTCCTAGTATTTGAAAGCAAATTGAAGTGAAAACGCTCGCTAAAGTGGCCGTAGTTTTAAATATTATCAGTTTTCTGGTCATTTCCCTGGTTTCCACAGGTAATATCAGTGATTGAAAACTGCAGGGTATGTAGTAAGAACCTACTTACTTTAATTTCAAGTGCTTATTACAAGTTTTAAATCATTTCTGGAAACTTTAAATGCGTATTTTAAGACTTATACCACAATTAGAGAGTTTTCTGACAAGTATGTACTGGAGCCGTCACGATATTAACTGATTCACCAAAAAGACGTTTGAGAAATTCGGCCTCAATTGTAAACATAAGCAGTATAGTCCTCACTTACAGACTTCCTACACTAATTTTGAGCTGTATAAACATGAATTCCTAGTATTTGAAAGCATATTCAAGAGAAAACGCTCGTTAAAGTGCCCGGAGTTGTATATATTTTCAGTTTTCTGTTCATTTCCCTGCTTTCCACGGGTAATGTCAGTGATTGAAATCGGCAGGGTATGTAGTAAGAACCTACTTACTTTTATTTCAAGGGCTTATTACAAGTTTTAAATAATTTCTGGAAACTCTAAATGTGTATTTTAAGAGTTATACTACAATTAGACAGTTATCTTAAAAGTATGTCTGGAACCGACAGTTTATTGACTCTTTCACCAAAAAGACGCTAGAGAAATTCTGCCTCAATTGTAAATATAAGCAGTATAGTCCTCACTTAGTCTTTCTACACTAATTTTGAGCTGTATAAACATGAATTCCCAGGATTTGAAAGCAAATTCAAGTGAAAACGCTCGCTAAAGTGGCCGTATTTGTAAATATTATCAGATTTGTGGTCATTTCCCTGCTTTCCACAAGCAATGTCAGTGATTGAAAACTGCAGGGTATGTACTTACAGTGTTCGTACACTAATTTTGAGCTGTATAAACATGAATTCCTAGTACGTGAAAGCAAATTCAAGTGAAAACGCTCGTTAAAGTGCCCGGAGTTGTAAATATTTTCTGTTTTCTGGTCATTTCCCTGCTTTCCACAGGTAATGTCAGTGATTGAAAATGGCAGGGTATGTAGTAAGAACCTACTTACTTTTATTTCAACTGCTTATTACAAGTTTTAAATCATTTCTGGAAACTCTAAATGCGTATTCTAGGAGTTATACCACAATTAGAGGGTTTTCTTACAAGTATATACTGGAACCCTCAGGTTATTGACTGATTCACCAAAAAGACGCTAGAGAAATTCAGCCTCAATTGTAAACATTAGCAGTATAGTCCTAATTTAAAGTCTTTCTACACTAATTTTGAGCTGTATAAACATGAATTCCTAGTATTTGAAAGCAAATTCAAGTGAAAGCACTCCCTAAAGTACCCGGAATTGTAAATATTTTCAGTTTTCTTGTCATTTCCCTGCTTTCCACGGGTAATGTCAGTGATTGAAAATGGCAGGGTATGTAGTAAGAACCTAATTATTTTTATTTCAAGTGCTTATTACAAGTTTTAAATCATTTCTGGAAACTCTAAATGCGTATTTTAAGAGTTATACCACAATTGGAGAGTTTTCTTACAAGTATGTACTGGAACCGTCACGATATTAACAGATTCACCAAAAAGACGCTCGAGAAATTCGGGTTAAATTGTAAACATAAGCAGTATAGTCCTCACTTACAGTCTTTCTACACTAATTTTGAGCTGTATAAACATGAATTCCTAGTACTTGAAAGCAAATTCAAGTGAAAACACTCCCTAAAGTGCCCGGAGTTGTAAATATTTTCAGTTTTCTGGTCATTTCCCTGCTTTCCACGGGTAATGTCAGTGATTGAAAACAGCAGGGTATGTAGTAAGAACGTACTTACTTTTATTTCAAGGGCTTAATACAAGTTTTAAATAATTTCTGGAAACTCTAAATGCGTATTTTAAGAGTTATACTACAATTAGACAGTTATCTTAAAAGTATGTACTGGAACCGACAGGTTATTGACTCTTTCACCAAAAAGACGCTAGAGAAATTCGGCCTCAATTGTAAACATAAGTAGTATAGACCTCACTTACAGTCTTTGTACACTAATTTTGAGCTGTATAAACATGAATTCCTAGTTTTTGAAAGCAAATTCAAGTGAAAACGCTCGGTAAAGTGCCCGGAGTTGTAAATATTTTCAGTTTTCTGGTCATTTCCCTGCTTTCCACGGGTAATGTCAGTGATTGAAAACGCCAGGGTATGTAGTAATAATCTACTTACTTTTATTTCAAGTGTTTGTTACAGGATTTTAATCATTCCTGGAAACTCTAAATGCATATTTTAAGAGTTATACCACAATTAGACAGTTTTCTTACAAGTATGTACTGGAACGGTCAGGATATTAACTGATTCACCAAAAAGACGCTCGAGAAATTCGGCCTCAGTTGTAAACATAAGCAGTATAGTCCTCACTTACAGTCTTTCTACACTAATTTTGAGCTGTATAAACATGAATTCCTAGTATTTGAAAGCAAATTCAAGTGAAAGCACTCCCTAAAGTACCCGGAGTTGTAAATATTTTCAGTTTTGTTGTCATTTCCATGCTTTCCACGGGTAATGTCAGTGATTGAAAATGGCAGGGTATGTAGTAAGAACCTACTTGCTTTTATTTCAAGTGCTTATTACAAGTTTTAAATCATTTCTGGAAACTCTAAATGCGTATTTTAAGAGTTATACCACAATTAATGAGTTTTCTTACAAGTATGTACTGGAACCGTAACGATATTAACTGATTCACCAAAAAGACGCTCGAGAAATTCGGCTTAAATTGGAAACATAAGCAGTATAGTCCTCACAGTCTTCCTACACTAATTTTGAGCTGTATAACCATAAATTCCTAGTATTTGAAAGCAAATTCAAGTGAAAACGCTCGCTAAAGTGGCCGTAGTTTTAAATATTATCAGTTTTCTGGTCATTTCCCTGGTTTCCACAGGTAATATCAGTGATTGAAAACTGCAGGGTATGTAGTAAGAACCTACTTACTTTAATTTCAAGTGCTTATTACAAGTTTTAAATCATTTCTGGAAACTTTAAATGCGTGTTTTAAGACTTATACCACAATTAGAGAGTTTTCTTACAAGTATGTACTGGAACCGTCACGATATTAACTGATTCACCAAAAAGACGTTTGAGAAATTCGGCCTCAATTGTAAACATAAGCAGTATAGTCCTCACTTACAGACTTCCTACACTAATTTTGAGCTGTATAAACATGAATTCCTAGTATTTGAAAGCATATTCAAGTGAAAACGCTCGTTAAAGTGCCCGGAGTTGTATATATTTTCAGTTTTCTGTTCATTTCCCTGCTTTCCACCGGTAATGTCAGTGATTGAAATCGGCAGGGTATGTAGTAAGAACCTACTTACTTTTATTTCAAGGGCTTATTACAAGTTTTAAATAATTTCTGGAAACTCTAAATGTGAATTTTAAGAGTTATACTACAATTAGACAGTTATCTTAAAAGTATGTCTGGAACCGACAGTTTATTGACTCTTTCACCAAAAAGACGCTAGAGAAATTCAGCCTCAATTGTAAACATAAGCAGTATAGTCCTCACTTAGTCTTTCTACACTAATTTTGAGCTGTATAAACATGAATTCCCAGGATTTGAAAGCAAATTCGAGTGAAAACGCTCGCTAAAGTGGCCGTATTTGTAAATATTATCAGATTTGTGGTCATTTCCCTGCTTTCCACAGGCAATGTCAGTGATTGAAAACTGCAGGGTATGTAGTAAGAACATACTTACTTTTATTTCAATTGCTTATTACAAGTTTTAAATCATTTTTGGAAACTCTAAATGCGTATTTTAAGAGTTATACCTCAATTAATGAGTTTTCTTACAAGTATGTACTGGAACCGTCAGGATATTAACTGATTCACCAAAAAGACGCTAGAGAAATTCGGCCTCAATTGTAAACATAAGCAGTATATAACTCACTTACAGTGTTTGTACACTAATTTTGAGCTGTATAAACATGAATTCCTAGTACTTGAAAGCAAATTCAAGTGAAAACGCTCGGTAAAGTGCCCGGAGTTGTAAATATTTTCAGTTTTCTGGTCATTTCCCTGCTTTCCACGGGTAATGTCAGTGATTGAAAACGACAGGGTATGTAGTAAGATCCTACTTACTTTTATTTCAAGGGCTTATTACAAGTTTTAAATAATTTCTGGAAACTCTAAATGTGTATTTTAAGAGTTATACTACAATTAGACAGTTATCTTAAAAGTATGTACTGGAACCGACAGGTTATTGAGTCTTTCACAAAAAAAACGCTTGAGAAATTCGCCCTCAATTGTAAACATAAGCAGTATAGTCCTCACTTACAGTCTTTCTACACTAATTTTGAGCTGTATAACCATGAATTCCTAGTACTTGAAAGAAAATTCAAGTGAAAACACTCCCTAAGGTGCCCGGAGTTGTAAATATTTTCAGTTTTCTGGTCATTTCCCTGCTTTCCACGGGTAATGTCAGTGATTGAAAATGGCAGGGTATGTAGTAAGATCCTACTTACTTTTATTTCAAGGGCTTATTACAAGTTTTAAATAATTTCTGGAAACTCTAAATGCGTATTTTAAGAGTTTTACTACAATTACACGGTTATCTTAAAAGTATGTTCTGGAACCGACAGGTTATTGACTCTTTCACCACAAAGACGATAGAGAAATTCGGCCTCAATTGGAAACATAAGCAGTATAGTCCTCACTTACAGTCTTTCTACACTAATTTTGAGCTGTATAAACATGAATTCCCAGTATTTGAAAGCAAATTCAAGTGAAAACGCTCGCTAACGTGGCCGTATTTGTAAATATTTTCAGTTTTCTGGTCATTTCCCTGCTTTCCACGGGTAATGTCAGTGATTGAAAACGGCAGGGTATGTAGTAAGAACCTACTTACTTTTATTTCAAGGGCTTATTACAAGTTTTAAATAATTTCTGGAAACTCTAAATGTGTATTTTAAGAGTTATACTACAATTAGACAGTTATCTTAAAAGTATGTCTGGAACCGACAGGTTATTGACTCTTTCACCAAAAAGACGCTAGAGAAATTCGGCCTCAGTTGTAAACATAAGCAGTATAGTCCTCACTTACAGTCTTTCTACACTAATTATGAGCTGTATAAACATGAATTCCCAGGATTTGAAAGCAAATTCAAGTGAAAACGCTCGCTAAAATGGCCGTATTTGTTAATATTATCAGATTCGTGGTCATTTCCCTGCTTTCCACAGGCAATGTCAGTGATTGAAAACTGCAGGGTATGTAGTAACAACATACTTACTTTTATTTCAAGTGCTTATTACAAGTTTTAAATCATTTCTGGAAACTCTAAATGCGTATTTTAAGATTTATACCACCATTAATGAGTTTTCTTACAAGTATGTACTGGAACCGTCAGGATATTAACTGATTCACGAAAAAGACGCTCGAGAAATTCGGCCTAAATTGTAAACATAAGCAGTATAGACCTCACTTACAGTGTTCGTACACTAATTTTGAGCTGTATAAACATGAATTCCTAGTACTTGAAAGCAAATTCAAGTGAAAACGCTCGTTAAAGTGCCCGGAGTTGTAAATATTTTCAGTTTTCTGGTCATTTCCCTGCTTTCCACAGGTAATGTCAGTGATTGAAAATGGCAGGGTATGTAGTAAGAACCTACTTACTTTTATTTCAAGTGCTTATTACAAGTTTTAAATAATTTCTGGAAACTCTAAATGCGTATTCTAGGAGTTATACCACAATTAGAGAGTTTACTTACAAGTATATACTGGAACCGTCACGATATTAACTGATTCACCAAAAAGACGCTCGAGAAATTCGGCCTAAATTGTAAACATAAGCAGTATAGACCTCACTTACAGTGTCCGTACACTAATTTTGAGCTGTATAAACATGAATTCCTAGTACTTGAAAGCAAATTCAAGTGAAAACGCTCGTTAAAGTGCCCGGAGTTGTAAATATTTTCTGTTTTCTGGTCATTTCCCTGCTTTCCACAGGTAATGTCAGTGATTGAAAATGGCAGGGTATGTAGTAAGAACCTACTTACTTTTATTTCAAGTGCTTATTACAAGTTTTAAATAATTTCTGGAAGCTCTAAATGCGTATTCTAGGAGTTATACCACAATTAGAGAGTTTACTTACAAGTATATACTGGAACCGTCACGATATTAACTGATTCACCAAAAAGACGCTCAAGAAATTCGGCTTAAATTGTAAACATAAGCAGTATACTCCTCACTTACAGTCTTCCTACACTAATTTTGAGCTGTATAACCATGAATTCCTAGTATTTGAAAGCAAATTCAAGTGAAAACACTCCCTAAATTGCCCGGAGTTGTAAATATTTTCTGTTTTCTGGTCATATCCCTGCTTTCCACGGGTAATGTCAGTGATTGAAAACGGAAGGGTATGTAGAAAGAACCTACTTACTTTTATTTCAAGTGCTTATTACAAGTTTTAAATCATTTCTGGAAACTCTAAATGCGTATTCTAAGAGTTATACCACAATTAGAGACTTTTCTTACAAGTATATACTGGAACCGTCAATATATTGACTGATTCACCAAAAAGACGCTAGAGAAATTCGGCCTCAATTGGAAACATAAGCAATATAGTCCTCACAGTCTTTCTACACTAATTTTGAACTGTATAACCATGAATTCCTAGTATTTGAAAGCAAATTCAAGTGAAAACGCTCGCTAAAGTGGCCGTATTTGTATATATTATTAGATTTGTGGTCATTTCAATGCCTTCCACGGGCAATGTCAGTGATTGAAAACTGCAGGCTATGTAGTAAGAACCTACTTACTTTTATTTCAAGTGCTCATTACAAGTTTTAAATCATTTTTGGAAACTCTAAATGCGTATTTTAAGAGTTATACCACAATTAGAGAGTTTTCTTGCAAGTATGTACTGGAACCGTTAGGATATTAACTGATTCACCAAAAAGACGCTCGAGAAATTCGGCCTCAATTGTAAACATAAGCAGTATAGTCCTCACTTACAGACTTCCTACACTAATTTTGAGCTGTATAAACATGAATTCCTAGTATTTGAAAGCAAATTCAAGTGAAAGCACTCCCTAAAGTACCCGGAGTTGTAAATATTTTCAGTTTTCTTGTCATTTCCATGCTTTCCACGGGTAATGTCAGTGATTGAAAATGGCAAGGTATGTAGTAAGAACCTACTTGCTTTTATTTCAAGTGCTTATTACAAGTTTTAAATCATTTCTGGAATCTCTAAATGCGTATTTTAAGAGTTATACCACAATTAATGAGTTTTCTTACAAGTATGTACTGGAACCGTCACGATATTAACTGATTCACCAAAAAGACGCTCGAGAAATTCGGCTTAAATTGTAAACATAAGCAGTATAGTCCTCACAGTCTTCCTACACTAATTTTGAGCTGTATAACCATAAATTCCTAGTATTTGAAAGCAAATTCAAGTGAAAACGCTCGCGAAAGTGGCCGTAGTTTTAAATATTATCAGTTTTCTGATCATTTCCCTGGTTTCCACAGGTAATATCAGTGATTGAAAACTGCAGGGTATGTAGTAAGAACCTACTTACTTTAATTTCAAGTGCTTATTACAAGTTTTAAATCATTTCTGGAAACTTTAAATGGGTATTTTAAGACTTTGCCGAGACCGGTTTGGCTCAGTGGATAGAGCGTCGGCCTGCGGACTGAAGGGTCCCGGGTTCGATTCCCGTCGGGGGCATGTACCTGGGTTGCGGGCATATCCCCAGTGGGGGATGTGCAGGAGGCAGCTGGTCGATGTTTCTCTCTCATCGATGTTTCTAACACTCTATCTCTCTCCCTTCCTCTCTGTAAAAAATCAATAAAATATATTAAAAAAAAAAAAAGACTTATACCACAATTAGAGAGTTTTCTTACAAGTATGTACTGGAACCGTCACGATATTAACTGATTCACCAAAAAGACGTTTGAGAAATTCGGCCTCAATTGTAACCATAAGCAGTATAGTCCTCACTTACAGACTTCCTACACTAATTTTGAGCTGTATAAACATGAATTCCTAGTATTTGAAAGCATATTCAAGTGAAAACGCTCGTTAAAGTGCCCAGAGTTGTATATATTTTCAGTTTTCTGTTCATTTCCCTGCTTTCCACCGGTAATGTCAGTGATTGAAATCGGCAGGGTATGTAGTAAGAACCTACTTACTTTTATTTCAAGGGCTTATTACAAGTTTTAAATAATTTCTGGAAACTCTAAATGTGTATTTTAAGAGTTATACTACAATTAGACAGTTATCTTAAAAGTATGTCTGGAACCCACAGTTTATTGACTCTTTCACCAAAAAGACGCTAGAGAAATTCAGCCTCAATTGTAAACATAAGCAGTATAGTCCTCACTTAGTCTTTCTACTCTAATTTTGAGCTGTATAAACATGAATTCCCAGGATTTGAAAGCAAATTCGAGTGAAAACGCTCGCTAAAGTGGCCGTATTTGTAAATATTATCAGATTTGTGGTCATTTCCCTGCTTTCCACAGGCAATGTCAGTGATTGAAAACTGCAGGGTATGTAGTAAGAACATACTTACTTTTATTTCAATTGCTTATTACAAGTTTTAAATCATTTTTGGAAACTCTAAATGCGTATTTTAAGAGTTATACCTCAATTAATGAGTTTTCTTACAAGTATGTACTGGAACCGTCAGGATATTAACTGATTCACCAAAAAGACGCTAGAGAAATTCGGCCTCAATTGTAAACATAAGCAGTATATAACTCACTTACAGTGTTTGTACACTAATTTTGAGCTGTATAAACATGAATTCCTAGTACTTGAAAGCAAATTCAAGTGAAAACGCTCGGTAAAGTGCCCGGACTTGTAAATATTTTCAGTTTTCTGGTCATTTCCCTGCTTTCCACGGGTAATGTCAGTGATTGAAAACGACAGGGTATGTAGTAAGATCCTACTTACTTCTATTTCAAGGGCTTATTACAAGTTTTAAATAATTTCTGGAAACTCTAAATGTGTATTTTAAGAGTTATACTACAATTAGACAGTTATCTTAAAAGTATGTACTGGAACCGACAGGTTATTGAGTCTTTCACAAAAAAAACGCTTGAGAAATTCGCCCTCAATTGTAAACATAAGCAGTATAGTCCTCACTTACAGTCTTTCTACACTAATTTTGAGCTGTATAACCATGAATTCCTAGTACTTGAAAGAAAATTCAAGTGAAAACACTCCCTAAGGTGCCCGGAGTTGTAAATATTTTCAGTTTTCTGGTCATTTCCCTGCTTTAAACGGGTAATGTCAGTGATTGAAAATGGCAGGGTATGTAGTAAGAACCTACTTCCTTTTATTTCAAGGGCTTATTACAAGTTTTAAATAATTTCTGGAAACTCTAAATGCGTATTTTAAGAGTTTTACTACAATTACACGGTTATCTTAAAAGTATGTTCTGGAACCGACAGGTTATTGACTCTTTCACCACAAAGACGATAGAGAAATTCGGCCTCAATTGGAAACATAAGCAGTATAGTCCTCACTTACAGTCTTTCTACACTAATTTTGAGCTGTATAAACATGAATTACCAGTATTTGAAAGCAAATTCAAGTGAAAACGCTCGCTAACGTGGCCGTATTTGTAAATATTTTCAGTTTTCTGGTCATTTCCCTGCTTTCCACGGGTAATGTCAGTGATTGAAAACGGCAGGGTATGTAGTAAGAACCTACTTACTTTTATTTCAAGGGCTTATTACAAGTTTTAAATAATTTCTGGAAACTCTAAATGTGTATTTTAAGAGTTATACTACAATTAGACAGTTATCTTAAAAGTATGTCTGGAACCGACAGGTTATTGACTCTTTCACCAAAAAGACGCTAGAGAAATTTGGCCTCAGTTGTAAACATAAGCAGTATAGTCCTCACTTACAGTCTTTCTACACTAATTATGAGCTGTATAAACATGAATTCCCAGGATTTGAAAGCAAATTCAAGTGAAAACGCTCGCTAAAATGGCCGTATTTGTTAATATTATCAGATTCGTGGTCATTTCCCTGCTTTCCACAGGCAATGTCAGTGATTGAAAACTGCAGGGTATGTAGTAACAACATACTTACTTTTATTTCAAGTGCTTATTACAAGTTTTAAATCATTTCTGGAAACTCTAAATGCGTATTTTAAGATTTATACCACCATTAATGAGTTTTCTTACAAGTATGTACTGGAACCGTCAGGATATTAACTGATTCACCAAAAAGACGCTCGAGAAATTCGGCCTAAATTGTAAACATAAGCAGTATAGACCTCACTTACAGTGTTCGTACACTAATTTTGAGCTGTATAAACATGAATTCCTAGTACTTGAAAGCAAATTCAAGTGAAAACGCTCGTTAAAGTGCCCGGAGTTGTAAATATTTTCTGTTTTCTGGTCATTTCCCTGCTTTCCACAGGTAATGTCAGTGATTGAAAATGGCAGGGTATGTAGTAAGAACCTACTTACTTTTATTTCAAGTGCTTATTACAAGTTTTAAATAATTTCTGGAAACTCTAAATGCGTATTCTAGGAGTTATACCACAATTAGAGAGTTTACTTACAAGTATATACTGGAACCGTCACGATATTAACTGATTCACCAAAAAGACGCTCAAGAAATTCGGCTTAAATTGTAAACATAAGCAGTATAGTCCTCACTTACAGTCTTCCTACACTAATTTTGAGCTGTATAACCATGAATTCCTAGTATTTGAAAGCAAATTCAAGTGAAAACACTCCCTAAATTGCCCGGAGTTGTAAATATTTTCTGTTTTCTGGTCATATCCCTGCTCTCCACGGGTAATGTCAGTGATTGAAAACGGCAGGGTATGTAGAAAGAACCTACTTACTTGTATTTCAAGTGCTTATTACAAGTTTTAAATCATTTCTGGAAACTCTAAATGCGTATTCTAAGAGTTATACCACAATTAGAGACTTTTCTTACAAGTATATACTGGAACCGTCAATATATTGACTGATTCACCAAAAAGACGCTAGAGAAATTCGGCCTCAATTGGAAACATAAGCAATATAGTCCTCACAGTCTTTCTACACTAATTTTGAACTGTATAACCATGAATTCCTAGTATTTGAAAGCAAATTCAAGTGAAAACGCTCGCTAAAGTGGCCGTATTTGTATATATTATTAGATTTGTGGTCATTTCAATGCCTTCCACGGGCAATGTCAGTGATTGAAAACTGCAGGCTATGTAGTAAGAACCTACTTACTTTTATTTCAAGTGCTCATTACAAGTTTTAAATCATTTTTGGAAACTCTAAATGCGTATTTTAAGAGTTATACCACAATTAGAGAGTTTTCTTGCAAGTATGTACTGGAACCGTCAGGATATTAACTGATTCACCAAAAAGACGCTCGAGAAATTCGGCCTAAATTGTAAACATAAGCAGTATAGACCTCACTTACAGTGTTCGTACACTAATTTTGAGCTGTATAAACATGAATTCCTAGTACTTGAAAGCAAATTCAAGTGAAAACGCTCGTTAAAGTGCCCGGAGTTGTAAATATTTTCTGTTTTCTGGTCATTTCCCTGCTTTCCACAGGTAATGTCAGTGATTGAAAATGGCAGGGTATGTAGTAAGAACCTACTTACTTTTATTTCAAGTGCTTATTACAAGTTTTAAATAATTTCTGGAAACTCTAAATGCGTATTCTAGGAGTTATACCACAATTAGAGAGTTTACTTACAAGTATATACTGGAACCGTCACGATATTAACTGATTCACCAAAAAGACGCTCAAGAAATTCGGCTTAAATTGTAAACATAAGCAGTATAGTCCTCACTTACAGTCTTCCTACACTAATTTTGAGCTGTATAACCATGAATTCCTAGTATTTGAAAGCAAATTCAAGTGAAAACACTCCCTAAATTGCCCGGAGTTGTAAATATTTTCTGTTTTCTGGTCATATCCCTGCTTTCCACGGGTAATGTCAGTGATTGAAAACGGCAGGGTATGTAGAAAGAACCTACTTACTTTTATTTCAAGTGCTTATTACAAGTTTTAAATCATTTCTGGAAACTCTAAATGCGTATTCTAAGAGTTATACCACAATTAGAGACTTTTCTTACAAGTATATACTGGAACCGTCAATATATTGACTGATTCACCAAAAAGACGCTAGAGAAATTCGGCCTCAATTGGAAACATAAGCAATATAGTCCTCACAGTCTTTCTACACTAATTTTGAACTGTATAACCATGAATTCCTAGTATTTGAAAGCAAATTCAAGTGAAAACGCTCGCTAAAGTGGCCGTATTTGTATATATTATTAGATTTGTGGTCATTTCAATGCCTTCCACGGGCAATGTCAGTGATTGAAAACTGCAGGCTATGTAGTAAGAACCTACTTACTTTTATTTCAAGTGCTCATTACAAGTTTTAAATCTTTTTTGGAAACTCTAAATGCGTATTTTAAGAGTTATACCACAATTAGAGAGTTTTCTTGCAAGTATGTACTGGAACCGTCAGGATATTAACTGATTCACCAAAAAGACGCTCGAGAAATTCGGCCTAAATTGTAAACATAAGCAGTATAGACCTCACTTACAGTGTTCGTACACTAATTTTGAGCTGTATAAACATGAATTCCTAGTACTTGAAAGCAAATTCAAGTGAAAACGCCCGTTAAAGTGCCCGGAGTTGTAAATATTTTCTGTTTTCTGGTCATTTCCCTGCTTTCCACAGGTAATGTCAGTGATTGAAAATGGCAGGGTATGTAGTAAGAACCTACTTACTTTTATTTCAAGTGCTTATTACAAGTTTTAAATAATTTCTGGAAACTCTAAATGCGTATTCTAGGAGTTATACCACAATTACAGAGTTTACTTACAAGTATATACTGGAACCGTCACGATATTAACTGATTCACCAAAAAGACGCTCAAGAAATTCGGCTTAAATTGTAAACATAAGCAGTATAGTCCTCACTTACAGTCTTCCTACACTAATTTTGAGCTGTATAACCATGAATTCCTAGTATTTGAAAGCAAATTCAAGTGAAAACACTCCCTAAAGTGCCCGGATTTGTAAATATTTTCTGTTTTCTGGTCATATCCCTGCTTTCCACGGGTAATGTCAGTGATTGAAAACGGCAGGGTATGTAGAAAGAACCTACTTACTTTTATTTCAAGTGCTTATTACAAGTTTTAAATCATTTCTGGAAACTCTAAATGCGTATTCTAAGAGTTATACCACAATTAGAGACTTTTCTTACAAGTATATACTGGAACCGACAGGTTATTGACTCTTTCACCACAAAGACGATAGAGAAATTCGGCCTCAATTGGAAACATAAGCAGTATAGTCCTCACTTACAGTCTTTCTACACTAATTTTGAGCTGTATAAACATGAATTACCAGTATTTGAAAGCAAATTCAAGTGAAAACGCTCGCTAACGTGGCCGTATTTGTAAATATTTTCAGTTTTCTGGTCATTTCCCTGCTTTCCACGGGTAATGTCAGTGATTGAAAACGGCAGGGTATGTAGTAAGAACCTACTTACTTTTATTTCAAGGGCTTATTACAAGTTTTA
The DNA here is from genome assembly GCF_964212035.1 of Myotis nattereri. Lineage (NCBI taxonomy): Eukaryota > Metazoa > Chordata > Mammalia > Chiroptera > Vespertilionidae > Myotis > Myotis nattereri. The sequence goes on from NC_138083.1 coordinate 2,342,879, forward strand.
AATAATTTCTGGAAACTCTAAATGTGTATTTTAAGAGTTATACTACAATTAGACAGTTATCTTAAAAGTATGTCTGGAACCGACAGGTTATTGACTCTTTCACCAAAAAGACGCTAGAGAAATTTGGCCTCAGTTGTAAACATAAGCAGTATAGTCCTCACTTACAGTCTTTCTACACTAATTATGAGCTGTATAAACATGAATTCCCAGGATTTGAAAGCAAATTCAAGTGAAAACGCTCGCTAAAATGGCCGTATTTGTTAATATTATCAGATTCGTGGTCATTTCCCTGCTTTCCACAGGCAATGTCAGTGATTGAAAACTGCAGGGTATGTAGTAACAACATACTTACTTTTATTTCAAGTGCTTATTACAAGTTTTAAATCATTTCTGGAAACTCTAAATGCGTATTTTAAGATTTATACCACCATTAATGAGTTTTCTTACAAGTATGTACTGGAACCGTCAGGATATTAACTGATTCACCAAAAAGACGCTCGAGAAATTCGGCCTAAATTGTAAACATAAGCAGTATAGACCTCACTTACAGTGTTCGTACACTAATTTTGAGCTGTATAAACATGAATTCCTAGTACTTGAAAGCAAATTCAAGTGAAAACGCTCGTTAAAGTGCCCGGAGTTGTAAATATTTTCTGTTTTCTGGTCATTTCCCTGCTTTCCACAGGTAATGTCAGTGATTGAAAATGGCAGGGTATGTAGTAAGAACCTACTTACTTTTATTTCAAGTGCTTATTACAAGTTTTAAATAATTTCTGGAAACTCTAAATGCGTATTCTAGGAGTTATACCACAATTAGAGAGTTTACTTACAAGTATATACTGGAACCGTCACGATATTAACTGATTCACCAAAAAGACGCTCAAGAAATTCGGCTTAAATTGTAAACATAAGCAGTATAGTCCTCACTTACAGTCTTCCTACACTAATTTTGAGCTGTATAACCATGAATTCCTAGTATTTGAAAGCAAATTCAAGTGAAAACACTCCCTAAATTGCCCGGAGTTGTAAATATTTTCTGTTTTCTGGTCATATCCCTGCTCTCCACGGGTAATGTCAGTGATTGAAAACGGCAGGGTATGTAGAAAGAACCTACTTACTTGTATTTCAAGTGCTTATTACAAGTTTTAAATCATTTCTGGAAACTCTAAATGCGTATTCTAAGAGTTATACCACAATTAGAGACTTTTCTTACAAGTATATACTGGAACCGTCAATATATTGACTGATTCACCAAAAAGACGCTAGAGAAATTCGGCCTCAATTGGAAACATAAGCAATATAGTACTCACAGTCTTTCTACACTAATTTTGAACTGTATAACCATGAATTCCTAGTATTTGAAAGCAAATTCAAGTGAAAACGCTCGCTAAAGTGGCCGTATTTGTATATATTATTAGATTTGTGGTCATTTCAATGCCTTCCACGGGCAATGTCAGTGATTGAAAACTGCAGGCTATGTAGTAAGAACCTACTTACTTTTATTTCAAGTGCTCATTACAAGTTTTAAATCATTTTTGGAAACTCTAAATGCGTATTTTAAGAGTTATACCACAATTAGAGAGTTTTCTTGCAAGTATGTACTGGAACCGTCAGGATATTAACTGATTCACCAAAAAGAGGCTCGAGAAATTCGGCCTAAATTGTAAACATAAGCAGTATAGACCTCACTTACAGTGTTCGTACACTAATTTTGAGCTGTATAAACATGAATTCCTAGTACTTGAAAGCAAATTCAAGTGAAAACGCTCGTTAAAGTGCCCGGAGTTGTAAATATTTTCTGTTTTCTGGTCATTTCCCTGCTTTCCACAGGTAATGTCAGTGATTGAAAATGGCAGGGTATGTAGTAAGAACCTACTTACTTTTATTTCAAGTGCTTATTACAAGTTTTAAATAATTTCTGGAAACTCTAAATGCGTATTCTAGGAGTTATACCACAATTAGAGAGTTTACTTACAAGTATATACTGGAACCGTCACGATATTAACTGATTCACCAAAAAGACGCTCAAGAAATTCGGCTTAAATTGTAAACATAAGCAGTATAGTCCTCACTTACAGTCTTCCTACACTAATTTTGAGCTGTATAACCATGAATTCCTAGTATTTGAAAGCAAATTCAAGTGAAAACACTCCCTAAATTGCCCGGAGTTGTAAATATTTTCTGTTTTCTGGTCATATCCCTGCTTTCCACGGGTAATGTCAGTGATTGAAAACGGCAGGGTATGTAGAAAGAACCTACTTACTTTTATTTCAAGTGCTTATTACAAGTTTTAAATCATTTCTGGAAACTCTAAATGCGTATTCTAAGAGTTATACCACAATTAGAGACTTTTCTTACAAGTATATACTGGAACCGTCAATATATTGACTGATTCACCAAAAAGACGCTAGAGAAATTCGGCCTCAATTGGAAACATAAGCAATATAGTCCTCACAGTCTTTCTACACTAATTTTGAACTGTATAACCATGAATTCCTAGTATTTGAAAGCAAATTCAAGTGAAAACGCTCGCTAAAGTGGCCGTATTTGTATATATTATTAGATTTGTGGTCATTTCAATGCCTTCCACGGGCAATGTCAGTGATTGAAAACTGCAGGCTATGTAGTAAGAACCTACTTACTTTTATTTCAAGTGCTCATTACAAGTTTTAAATCTTTTTTGGAAACTCTAAATGCGTATTTTAAGAGTTATACCACAATTAGAGAGTTTTCTTGCAAGTATGTACTGGAACCGTCAGGATATTAACTGATTCACCAAAAAGACGCTCGAGAAATTCGGCCTAAATTGTAAACATAAGCAGTATAGACCTCACTTACAGTGTTCGTACACTAATTTTGAGCTGTATAATCATGAATTCCTAGTACTTGAAAGCAAATTCAAGTGAAAACGCCCGTTAAAGTGCCCGGAGTTGTAAATATTTTCTGTTTTCTGGTCATTTCCCTGCTTTCCACAGGTAATGTCAGTGATTGAAAATGGCAGGGTATGTAGTAAGAACCTACTTACTTTTATTTCAAGTGCTTATTACAAGTTTTAAATAATTTCTGGAAACTCTAAATGCGTATTCTAGGAGTTATACCACAATTACAGAGTTTACTTACAAGTATATACTGGAACCGTCACGATATTAACTGATTCACCAAAAAGACGCTCAAGAAATTCGGCTTAAATTGTAAACATAAGCAGTATAGTCCTCACTTACAGTCTTCCTACACTAATTTTGAGCTGTATAACCATGAATTCCTAGTATTTGAAAGCAAATTCAAGTGAAAACACTCCCTAAAGTGCCCGGATTTGTAAATATTTTCTGTTTTCTGGTCATATCCCTGCTTTCCACGGGTAATGTCAGTGATTGAAAACGGCAGGGAATATAGAAAGAACCCTCTTACTTTTATTTCAAGTGCTTATTACAAGTTTTAAATCATTTCTGGAAACTCTAAATGCGTATTTTAAGAGTTATACTACAATTAGACAGTTATCTTAAAAGTATGTACTGGAACCGACAGGTTATTGACTCTTTCACCACAAAGACGATAGAGAAATTCGGCCTCAATTGTAAACATAAGTAGTATAGACCTCACTTACAGTCTTTGTTCACTAATTTTGAGCTGTATAAACATGAATTCCTAGTTTTTGAAAGTAAATTCAAGTGAAAACGCTCGGTAAAGTGCCCGGAGTTGTAAATATTTTCAGTTTTCTGGTCATTTCCCTGCTTTCCACGGGTAATGTCAGTGATTGAAAACGCCAGGGTATGTAGTAATAATCTACTTACTTTTATTTCAAGTGTTTGTTACAGGATTTTAATCATTCCTGGAAACTCTAAATGCATATTTTAAGAGTTGTACCACAATTAGACAGTTTTCTTACAAGTATGTACGAGAACGGTCAGGATATTAACTGATTCACCAAAAAGACGCTCGAGAAATTCGGCCTCAGTTGTAAACATAAGCAGTATAGTCCTCACTTACAGTCTTTCTACACTAATTTTGAGCTGTATAAACATGAATTCCTAGTATTTGAAAGCAAATTCAAGTGAAAGCACTCCCTAAAGTACCCGGAGTTGTAAATATTTTCAGTTTTCTTGTCATTTCCATGCTTTCCACGGGTAATGTCAGTGATTGAAAATGGCAAGGTATGTAGTAAGAACCTACTTGCTTTTATTTCAAGTGCTTATTACAAGTTTTAAATCATTTCTGGAATCTCTAAATGCGTATTTTAAGAGTTATACCACAATTAATGAGTTTTCTTACAAGTATGTACTGGAACCGTCACGATATTAACTGATTCACCAAAAAGACGCTCGAGAAATTCGGCTTAAATTGTAAACATAAGCAGTATAGTCCTCACAGTCTTCCTACACTAATTTTGAGCTGTATAACCATAAATTCCTAGTATTTGAAAGCAAATTCAAGTGAAAACGCTCGCTAAAGTGGCCGTAGTTTTAAATATTATCAGTTCTGATCATTTCCCTGGTTTCCACAGGTAATATCAGTGATTGAAAACTGCAGGGTATGTAGTAAGAACCTACTTACTTTAATTTCAAGTGCTTATTACAAGTTTTAAATCATTTCTGGAAACTTTAAATGGGTATTTTAAGACTTTGCCGAGACCGGTTTGGCTCAGTGGATAGAGCGTCGGCCTGCGGACTGAAGGGTCCCGGGTTCGATTCCCGTCGGGGGCATGTACCTGGGTTGCGGGCATATCCCCAGTGGGTGATGTGCAGGAGGCAGCTGGTCGATGTTTCTCTGTCATCGATGTTTCTAACACTCTATCTCTCTCCCTTCCTCTCTGTAAAAAATCAATAAAATATATTAAAAAAAAAAAAAAAGACTTATACCACAATTAGAGAGTTTTCTTACAAGTATGTACTGGAACGGTCAGGATATTAACTGATTCACCAAAAAGACGCTCGAGAAATTCGGCCTCAATTGTAAACATAAGCAGTATAGTCCTCACAGTCTTCCTACACTAATTTTGAGCTGTATAACCATAAATTCCTAGTATTTGAAAGCAAATTGAAGTGAAAACGCTCGCTAAAGTGGCCGTAGTTTTAAATATTATCAGTTTTCTGGTCATTTCCCTGGTTTCCACAGGTAATATCAGTGATTGAAAACTGCAGGGTATGTAGTAAGAACCTACTTACTTTAATTTCAAGTGCTTATTACAAGTTTTAAATCATTTCTGGAAACTTTAAATGCGTATTTTAAGACTTATACCACAATTAGAGAGTTTTCTGACAAGTATGTACTGGAGCCGTCACGATATTAACTGATTCACCAAAAAGACGTTTGAGAAATTCGGCCTCAATTGTAAACATAAGCAGTATAGTCCTCACTTACAGACTTCCTACACTAATTTTGAGCTGTATAAACATGAATTCCTAGTATTTGAAAGCATATTCAAGTGAAAACGCTCGTTAAAGTGCCCGGAGTTGTATATATTTTCAGTTTTCTGTTCATTTCCCTGCTTTCCACGGGTAATGTCAGTGATTGAAATCGGCAGGGTATGTAGTAAGAACCTACTTACTTTTATTTCAAGGGCTTATTACAAGTTTTAAATAATTTCTGGAAACTCTAAATGTGTATTTTAAGAGTTATACTACAATTAGACAGTTATCTTAAAAGTATGTCTGGAACCGACAGTTTATTGACTCTTTCACCAAAAAGACGCTAGAGAAATTCAGCCTCAATTGTAAACATAAGCAGTATAGTCCTCACTTAGTCTTTCTACTCTAATTTTGAGCTGTATAAACATGAATTCCCAGGATTTGAAAGCAAATTCAAGTGAAAACGCTCGCTAAAGTGGCCGTATTTGTAAATATTATCAGATTTGTGGTCATTTCCCTGCTTTCCACAGGCAATGTCAGTGATTGAAAACTGCAGGGTATGTAGTAAGAACATACTTACTTTTATTTCAATTGCTTATTACAAGTTTTAAATCATTTTTGGAAACTCTAAATGCGTATTTTAAGAGTTATACCTCAATTAATGAGTTTTCTTACAAGTATGTACTGGAACCGTCAGGATATTAACTGATTCACCAAAAAGACGCTCGAGAAATTCGGCCTAAATTGTAAACATAAGCAGTATATACCTCACTTACAGTGTTTGTACACTAATTTTGAGCTGTATAAACATGAATTCCTAGTACTTGAAAGCAAATTCAAGTGAAAACGCTCGGTAAAGTGCCCGGAGTTGTAAATATTTTCAGTTTTCTGGTCATTTCCCTGCTTTCCACGGGTAATGTCAGTGATTGAAAACGGCAGGGTATGTAGTAAGATCCTACTTACTTTTATTTCAAGGGCTTATAACAAGTTTTAAATAATTTCTGAAAGCTCTAAATGCGTATTTTAAGAGTTATACTACAATTAGACAGTTATCTTAAAAGTATGTACTGGAACCGACAGGTTATTGAGTCTTTCACAAAAAAAACGCTTGAGAAATTCGCCCTCAATTGTAAACATAAGCAGTATAGTCCTCACTTACAGTCTTTCTACACTAATTTTGAGCTGTATAACCATGAATTCCTAGTACTTGAAAGAAAATTCAAGTGAAAACACTCCCTAAGGTGCCCGGAGTTGTAAATATTTTCAGTTTTCTGGTCATTTCCCTGCTTTCCACGGGTAATGTCAGTGATTGAAAATGGCAGGGTATGTAGTAAGAACCTACTTACTTTTATTTCAAGGGCTTATTACAAGTTTTAAATAATTTCTGGAAACTCTAAATGTGTATTTTAAGAGTTATACTACAATTAGACAGTTATCTTAAAAGTATGTCTGGAACCGACAGGTTATTGACTCTTTCACCAAAAAGACGCTAGAGAAATTCGGCCTCAATTGTAAACATAAGCAGTATAGTCCTCACTTACAGTCTTTCTACACTAATTATGAGCTGTATAAACATGAATTCCCAGGATTTGAAAGCAAATTCAAGTGAAAACGCTCGCTAAAATGGCCGTATTTGTTAATATTATCAGATTCGTGGTCATTTCCCTGCTTTCCACAGGCAATGTCAGTGATTGAAAACTGCAGGGTATGTAGTAACAACATACTTACTTTTATTTCAAGTGCTTATTACAAGTTTTAAATCATTTCTGGAAACTCTAAATGCGTATTTTAAGATTTATACCACAATTAATGAGTTTTCTTACAAGTATGTACTGGAACCGTCAGGATATTAACTGATTCACGAAAAAGACGCTCGAGAAATTCGGCCTAAATTGTAAACATAAGCAGTATAGACCTCACTTACAGTGTTCGTACACTAATTTTGAGCTGTATAAACATGAATTCCTAGTACTTGAAAGCAAATTCAAGTGAAAACGCTCGTTAAAGTGCCCGGATTTGTAAATATTTTCTGTTTTCTGGTCATTTCCCTGCTTTCCACAGGTACTGTCAGTGATTAAAAAAGCAGGGTATGTAGTAAGAACCTACTTACTTTTATTTCAAGTGCTTATTACAAGTTTTAAATAATTTCTAGAAACTCTAAATGCGTATTCTAGGAGTTATACCACAATTAGAGAGTTTTCTTACAAGTATATACTGGAACCGTCAGGTTATTGACTGATTCACCGAAAAGACGCTGGAGAAATTCGGCCTCAATTGTAAACATTAGCAGTATAGTCCTCATTTAAAGTCTTTCTACACTAATTTTGAGCTGTATAAACATGAATTCCTAGTATTTGAAAGCAAATTCAAGTGAAAGCACTCCCTAAAGTACCCGGAGTTGTAAATATTTTCAGTTTTCTTGTCATTTCCCTGCTTTCCACGGGTAATGTCAGTGATTGAAAATGGCAGGGTATGTAGTAAGAACCTACTTGCTTTTATTTCAAGTGCTTATTACAAGTTTTAAATCATTTCTGGAAACTCTACATGCGTATTTTAAGAGTTATACCACAATTAATGAGTTTTCTTACAAGTATGTACTGGAACCGTCACGATATTAACTGATTCAGCAAAAAGACGCTCGAGAAATTCGGCTTAAATTGGAAACATAAGCAGTATAGTCCTCACAGTCTTCCTACACTAATTTTGAGCTGTATAACCATAAATTCCTAGTATTTGAAAGCAAATTCAAGTGAAAACGCTCGCTAAAGTGGCCGTAGTTTTAAATATTATCAGTTTTCTGGTCATTTCCCTGGTTTCCACAGGTAATATCAGTGATTGAAAACTGCAGGGTATGTAGTAAGAACCAACTTACTTTAATTTCAAGTGCTTATTACAAGTTTTAAATCATTTCTGGAAACTTTAAATGCGTATTTTAAGACTTATACCACAATTAGAGAGTTTTCTTACAAGTATGTACTGGAACCGTCACGATATTAACTGATTCACCAAAAAGACGGTTGAGAAATTCGGCCTCAATTGTAAACATAAGCAGTATAGTCCTCACTTACAGACTTCCTACACTAATTTTGAGCTGTATAAACATGAATTCCTAGTATTTGAAAGCAAATTCAAGTGAAAGCAGTCCCTAAAGTACCCGGAGTTGTATATATTTTCAGTTTTCTGTTCATTTCCCTGCTTTCCACGGGTAATGTCAGTGATTGAAATCGGCAGGGTATGTAGTAAGAACCTACTTACTTTTATTTCAAGGGCTTATTACAAGTTTTAAATAATTTCTGGAAACTCTAAATGTGTATTTTAAGAGTTATACTACAATTAGACAGTTATCTTAAAAGTATGTCTGGAACCGACAGTTTATTGACTCTTTCACCAAAAAGACGCTAGAGAAATTCTGCCTCAATTGTAAACATAAGCAGTATAGTCCTCACTTAGTCTTTCTACACTAATTTTGAGCTGTATAAACATGAATTCCCAGGATTTGAAAGCAAATTCAAGTGAAAACGCTCGCTAAAGTGGCCGTATTTGTAAATATTATCAGATTTGTGGTCATTTCCCTGCTTTCCACAGGCAATGTCAGTGATTGAAAACTGCAGGGTATGTAGTAAAAACATACTTACTTTTATTTCAATTGCTTATTACAAGTTTTAAATCATTTTTGGAAACTCTAAATGCGTATTTTAAGAGTTATACCTCAATTAATGAGTTTTCTTACAAGTATGTACTGGAACCGTCAGGATATTAACTGATTCACGAAAAAGACGCTGGAGAAATTCGACATAAATTGTAAACATAAGCAGTATAGACCTCACTTACAGTGTTTGTACACTAATTTTGAGCTGTATAAACATGAATTCCTAGTACTTCAAAGCAAATTCAAGTGAAAACGCTCGGTAAAGTGCCCGGAGTTGTAAATATTTTCAGTTTTCTGGTCATTTCCCTGCTTTCCACGGGTAATGTCAGTGATTGAAAACGGCAGGGTATGTAGTAAGATCCTACTTACTTTTATTTCAAGGGCTTATTACAAGTTTTAAATAATTTCTGAAAGCTCTAAATGCGTATTTTAAGAGTTATACTACAATTAGTCAGTTATCTTAAAAGTATGTACTGGAACCGACAGGTTATTGAGTCTTTCACAAAAAAAACGCTTGAGAAATTCGGCCTCAATTGTAAACATAAGCAGTATAGTCCTCACTTATAGTCTTTCTACACTAATTTTGAGCTGTATAACCATGAATTCCTAGTACTTGAAAGCAAATTCAAGTGAAAACACTCCCTAAGGTGCCCGGAGTTGTAAATATTTTCAGTTTTCTGGTCATTTCCCTGCTTTCCACCGGTAATGTCAGTGATTGAAAACGGCACGGTATGTAGTAAGAACCTACTTACTTTTATTTCAAGGGCTTATTACAAGTTTTAAATAATTTCTGGAAACTCTAAATGTGTATTTTAAGAGTTATACTACAATTAGACAGTTATCTTAAAAGTATGTCTGGAACCGACAGGTTATTCACTCTTTCACCAAAAAGAAGCTAGAGAAATTCGGCCTCAATTGTAAACATAAGCAGTATAGTCCTCAATTACAGTCTTTCTACACTAATTTTGAGCTGTATAAACATGAATTCCTAGTACTTGAAAGCAAATTCAAGTGAAAACGCTCGTTAAAGTGCCCGGAGTTGTAAATATTTTCTGTTTTCTGGTCATTTCCCTGCTTTCCACAGGTAATGTCAGTGATTGAAAACGGCAGGTTATGTAGTAAGAACCTACTTACTTTTATTTCAAGTGCTTATTACAAGTTTTAAATCATTTCTGGAAACTCTAAATGCGTATTCTAGGAGTTATACCACAATTAGAGAGTTTTCTTACAAGTATATACTGGAACCGTCAGGTTATTGACTGATTCACCAAAAAGACGCTAGAGAAATTCGGCCTCAATTGTAAACATTAGCAGTATAGTCCTCACTTACAGTCTTTCTACACTAATTTTGAGCTGTATAAACATGAATTCCCAGTATTTGAAAGCAAATTCAGGTGAAAACGCTCGCTAAAGTGGCTGTATTTGTAAATATTATCAGATTTTTGGTCATTACCCTGCTTTCCACGGGCAATGTCAGTGATTGAAAACTGCAGGGTTTGTAGTAAAAACACACTTACTTTTATTTCAGTTGGTTATTACAAGTTTTGAATCATTTCTGGAAACTCTAAATGCGTATTTTAAGAGTTATACCACAATTAGACAGTTTTCTTACAAGTATATACTGGAACCGACAGGTTATTGACTGATTCACCAAAAAGACGATAGAGAAACCGGCCTCAATTGTAAACATTAGCAGTATAGTCCTCATTTAAAGTCTTTCTACACTAATTTTGAGCTGTATAAACATGAATTCCTAGTATTTGAAAGCAAATTCAAGTGAAAGCACTCCCTAAAGTACCCGGAGTTGTAAATATTTTCAGTTTTCTTGTCATTTCCCTGCTTTCCACGGGTAATTTCAGTGATTGAAAATGGCAGGGTATGTAGTAAGAACCTAATTACTTTTATTTCAAGTGCTTATTACAAGTTTTAAATCATTTCTGGAAACTCTAAATGCGTATTTTAAGAGTTATACCACAATTGGAGAGTTTTCTTACAAGTATGTACTGGAACCGTCACGATATTAACTGATTCACCAAAAAGACGCTCGAGAAATTCGGCTTAAATTATAAACATAAGCAGTATAGTCCTCACTTACAGTCTTCCTACACTAATTTTGAGCTGTATAACCATGAATTCCTAGTATTTGAAAGCAAATTCAAGTGAAAACACTCCCTAAAGTGCCCGGAGTTGTAAATATTTTCTGTTTTCTTGTCATATCCCTGCTTTCCACGGGTAATGTCAGTGATTGAAAATGGCAGGGTATGTAGTAAGAACCTACTTACTTGTATTTCAAGTGCTTATTACAAGTTTTAAATCATTTCTGGAAACTCTAAATGCGTATTCTAAGAGTTATACCACAATTAGAGAGTTTTCTTACAAGTATATACTGGAACCGTCAGGATATTGACTGATTCACCAAAAAGACGCTAGAGAAATTCGGCCTCAATTGGAAACATAAGCAATATAGTCCTCACAGTCTTTCTACACTAATTTTAAACTGTATAACCATGAATTCCTAGTATTTGAAAGCAAATTGAAGTGAAAACGCTCGCTAAAGTGGCCGTAGTTTTAAATATTATCAGTTTTCTGGTCATTTCCCTGGTTTCCACAGGTAATATCAGTGATTGAAAACTGCAGGGTATGTAGTAAGAACCTACTTACTTTAATTTCAAGTGCTTATTACAAGTTTTAAATCATTTCTGGAAACTTTAAATGCGTATTTTAAGACTTATACCACAATTAGAGAGTTTTCTTACAAGTATGTACTGGAACCGTCACGATATTAACTGATTCACCAAAAAGACGTTTGAGAAATTCGGCCTCAATTGTAAACATAAGCAGTATAGTCCTCACTTACAGACTTCCTACACTAATTTTGAGATGTATAAACATGAATTCCTAGTATTTGAAAGCATATTCAAGTGAAAACGCTCGTTAAAGTGCCCGGAGTTGTATATATTTTCAGTTTTCTGTTCATTTCCCTGCTTTCCACCGGTAATGTCAGTGATTGAAATCGGCAGGGTATGTAGTAAGAACCTACTTACTTTTATTTCAAGGGCTTATTACAAGTTTTAAATAATTTCTGGAAACTCTAAATGTGTATTTTAAGAGTTATACTACAATTAGACAGTTATCTTAAAAGTATGTCTGGAACCGACAGTTTATTGACTCTTTCACCAAAAAGACGCTAGAGAAATTCAGCCTCAATTGTAAACATAAGCAGTATAGTCCTCACTTAGTCTTTCTACACTAATTTTGAGCTGTATGAACATGAATTCCCAGTATTTGAAAGCAAATTCAAGTGAAAACGCTCGCTAAAATGGCCGTATTTGTAAATATTATCAGATTTGTGGTCATTTCCCTGCATTCCACAGGCAATGTCAGTGATTGAAAACTGCAGGGTATGTAGTAAGAACATACTTACTTTTATTTCAATTGCTTATTACAAGTTTTAAATCATTTCTGGAAACTCTAAATGCGTATTTTAAGAGTTATACCACAATTAATGAGTTTTCTTACAAGTATGTACTGGAACCGTCAGGATATTAACTGATTCACGAAAAAGACGCTCGAGAAATTTGGCCTAAATTGTAAACATAAGCAGTATAGACCTCACTTACAGTGTTCGTACACTAATTTTGAGCTGTATAAACATGAATTCCTAGTACTTGAAAGCAAATTCAAGTGAAAACGATCGTTAAAGTGCCCGGAGTTGTAAATATTTTCTATTTTCTGGTCATTTCCCTGCTTTCCACAGGTAATGTAAGTGATTGAAAACTGCAGGGTATGTAGTAAGAACATACTTACTTTTATTTCAAGTGCTTATTACAAGTTTTAAATCATTTCTGGAAACTCTAAATGCGTATTCTTGGAGTTATACCACAATTAGAGAGTTTTCTTACAAGTATATACTGGAACTGTCAGGTTATTGACTGATTCACCAAAAAGACGCTAGAGAAATTCGGCCTCAATTGTAAACATTAGCAGTATAGTCCTCACTTACAGTCTTTCTACACTAATTTTGAGCTGTATAAACATGAATTCCCAGTATTTGAAAGCAAATTCAGGTGAAAACGCTCGCTAAAGTGGCTGTATTTGTAAATATTATCAGATTTTTGGTCATTACCCTGCTTTCCACGGGCAATGTCAGTGATTGAAAACTGCAGGGTATGTAGTAAGAACACACTTACTTTTATTTCAGTTGCTTATTACAAGTTTTAAATAATTTCTGGAAACTCTAAATGCGTATTTTAAGAGTTATAGCACAATTAGACAGTTTTCTTACAAGTATATACTGGAACCGTCAGGTTATTGACTGATTCACCAAAAAGACGCTAGAGAAATTCGGCCTCAATTGTAAACATTAGCAGTATAGTCCTCATTTAAAGTCTTTCTACACTAATTTTGAGCTGTATAAACATGAATTCCTAGTATTTGAAAGCAAATTCAAGTGAAAGCACTCCCTAAAGTACCCGGAGTTGTAAATATTTTCAGTTTTCTTGTCATTTCCCTGCTTTCCACGGGTAATGTCAGTGATTGAAAATGGCAGGGTATGTAGTAAGAACCTAATTACTTTTATTTCAAGTGCTTATTACAAGTTTTAAATCATTTCTGAAAACTCTAAATGCGTATTTTAAGAGTTATACCACAATTGGAGAGTTTTCTTACAAGTATATACTGGAACCGTCACGATATTAACTGATTCACCAAAAAGACGCTCGAGAAATTCGGCTTAAATTGTAAACATAAGCAGTATAGTCCTCACTTACAGTCTTCCTATACTAATTTTGAGCTGTATAACCATGAATTCCTAGTATTTGAAAGCAAATTCAAGTGAAAACACTCCCTAAAGTGCCCGGCGTTGTAAATATTTTCTGTTTTCTGGTCATATCCCTGCTTTCCACGGGTAATGTCAGTGATTGAAAATGGCAGGGTATGTAGTAAGAACCTACTTATTTGTATTTCAAGTGCTTATTACAAGTTTTAAATCATTTCTGGAAACTCTAAATGCGTATTCTAAGAGTTATACCACAATTAGAGAGTTTTCTTACAAGTATATACTGGAACAGTCAGGATATTGACTGATTCACCAAAAAGACGCTAGAGAAATTCGGCCTCAATTGGAGACATAAGCAATATAGTCCTCACAGTCTTTCTACACTAATTTTGAACTGTATAACCATGAATTCCTAGTATTTGAAAGCAAATTCAAGTGAAAACGCTCGCTAAAGTGGCCGTATTTGTATATATTATTAGATTTGTGGTCATTTCAATGCTTTCCACGGGCAATGTCAGTGATTGAAAACTGCAGGCTATGTAGTAAGAACCTACTTACTTTTATTTCAAGTGCTCATTACAAGTTTTAAATCATTTTTGGAAACTCTAAATGCGTATTTTAAGAGTTATACCACAATTAGAGAGTTTTCTTGCAAGTATGTACTGGAAATGTCAGGATATTAACTGATTCACCAAAAAGACGCTAGAGAAATTCGGCCTCAATTGTAAACATAAGCATTATAGTCCTCACTTACAGTCTTTCTACACTAATTTTGAGCTGTATAAACATGAATTCCTAGTACTTGAAAGCAAATTCAAGTGAAAACACTCCCTAAAGTGCCCGGAGTTGTAAATATTTTCAGTTTTCTGGTCATTTCCCTGCTTTCCACGGGTAATGTCAGTGATTGAAAACAGCAGGGTATGTAGTAAGAACCTACTTACTTTTATTTCAAGGGCTTAATACAAGTTTTAAATAATTTCTGGAAACTCTAAATGCGTATTTTAAGAGTTATACTACAATTAGACAGTTATCTTAAAAGTATGTACTGGAACCGACAGTTTATTGACTCTTTCACCAAAAAGACGCTAGAGAAATTCGGCCTCAATTATAAACATACGTAGTATAGACCTCACTTACAGTCTTTGTCCACTAATTTTGAGCTGTATAAACATGAATTCCTAGTTTTTGAAAGCAAATTCAAGTGAAAACGCTCGGTAAAGTGCCCGGAGTTGTAAATATTTTCAGTTTTCTGGTCATTCCCTGCTTTCCACGGGTAATGTCAGTGATTGAAAACGCCAGGGTATGTAGTAATAATCTACTTACTTTTTTTCAAGTGTTTGTTACAGGATTTTAATCATTCCTGGAAACTCTAAATGCATATTTTAAGAGTTGTACCACAATTAGACAGTTATCTTAAAAGTATGTCTGGAACCGACAGTTTATTGACTCTTTCACCAAAAAGACGCTAGAGAAATTCAGCCTCAATTGTAAACATAAGCAGTATAGTCCTCACTTAGTCTTTCTACACTAATTTTGAGCTGTATAAACATGAATTCCCAGGATTTGAAAGCAAATTCAAGTGAAAACGCTCGCTAAAATGGCCGTATTTGTAAATATTATCAGATTTGTGGTCATTTCCCTGCTTTCCACAGGCAATGTCAGTGATTGAAAACTGCAGGGTATGTAGTAAGAACATACTTACTTTTATTTCAATTGCTTATTACAAGTTTTAAATCATTTTTGGAAACTCTAAATGCGTATTTTAAGAGTTATACCTCAATTAATGAGTTTTCTTACAAGTATGTACTGGAACCGTCAGGATATTAACTGATTCACGAAAAAGACGCTCGAGAAATTCGGCCTAAATTGTAAAAATAAGCAGTATATACCTCACTTACAGTGTTTGTACACTAATTTTGAGCTGTATAAACATGAATTCCTAGTCCTTGAAAGCAAATTCAAGTGAAAACGCTCGGTAAAGTGCCCGGAGTTGTAAATATTTTCAGTTTTCTCGTCATTTCCCTGCTTTCCACGGGTAATGTCAGTGATTGAAAACAGCAGGGTATGTAGTAAGATCCTACTTACTTTTATTTCAAGGGCTTATTACAAGTTTTAAATAATTTCTGAAAGCTCTAAATGCGTATTTTAAGAGTTATACTACAATTAGACAGTTATCTTAAAAGTATGTACTGGAACCGACAGGTTATTGAGTCTTTCACAAAAAAAACGCTTGAGAAATTCGGCCTCAATTGTAAACATAAGCAGTATAGTCCTCACTTACAGTCTTTCTACACTAATTTTGAGCTGTATAACCATGAATTCCTAGTACTTGAAAGAAAATTCAAGTGAAAACACTCCCTAAAGTGCCCGGAGTTGTAAATATTTTCAGTTTTCTGGACATTTCCCTGCTTTCCACTTGTAATGTCAGTGATTGAAAATGGCAGGGTATGTAGTAAGAACCTACTTACTTTTATTTCAAGGGCTTATTACAAGTTTTAAATAATTTCTGGAAACTCTAAATGCGTATTTTAAGAGTTTTACTACAATTACACGGTTATCTTAAAAGTATGTTCTGGAACCGACAGGTTATTGACTCTTTCACCACAAAGACGATAGAGAAATTCGGCCTCAATTGGAAACATAAGCAGTATAGTCCTCACTTACAGTCTTTCTACACTAATTTTGAGCTGTATAAACATGAATTCCCAGTATTTAAAAGCAAATTCAAGTGAAAACGCTCGCTAAAGTGGCCGTATTTGTAAATATTTTCAGTTTTCTGGTCATTTCCCTGCTTTCCACCGGTAATGTCAGTGATTAAAAACGGCAGGGTATGTAGTAAGAACCTACTTACTTTTATTTCAAGGGCTTATTACAAGTTTTAAATAATTTCTGGAAACTCTAAATGTGTATTTTAAGAGTTATACTACAATTAGACAGTTATCTTAAAAGTATATCTGGAACCGACAGGTTATTGACTCTTTCACCAAAAAGACGCTAGAGAAATTCGGCCTCAATTGTAAACATAAGCAGTATAGTCCTCACTTACAGTCTTTCTACACTAATTTTGAGCTGTATAAACATGAATTCCCAGGATTTGAAAGCAAATTCAAGTGAAAACGCTCGCTAAAATGGCCGTATTTGTAAATATTATCAGATTTGTGGTCATTTCCCTGCTTTCCACAGGCAATGTCAGTGATTGAAAACTGCAGGGTATGTAGTAACAACATACTTACTTTTATTTCAAGTGCTTATTACAAGTTTTAAATCATTTCTGGAAACTCTAAATGCGTATTTTAAGAGTTATACCACAATTAATGAGTTTTCTTACAAGTATGTACTGGAACCGTCAGGATATTAACTGATTCACGAAAAAGACGCTCGAGAAATTCAGCCGAAATTGTAAACATAAGCAGTTTAGACCTCACTTACAGTGTTCGTACACTAATTTTGAGCTGTATAAACATGAATTCCTAGTACTTGAAAGCAATTTCAAGTGAAAACGCTCGTTAAAGTGCCCGGAGTTGTAAATATTTTCTGTTTTCTGGTCATTTCCCTGCTTTCCACAGGTAATGTCAGTGATTGAAAACGGCAGGGTATGTAGTAAGAACCTACTTACTTTTATTTCAAGTGCTTATTACAAGTTTTAAATCATTTCTGGAAACTCTAAATGCGTATTCTAGGAGTTATACCACAATTAGAGAGTTTTCTTACAAGTATATACTGGAACCGTCAGGTTATTGACTGATTCACCAAAAAGACGCTAGAGAAATTCGGCCTCAATTGTAAACATTAGCAGTATAGTCCTCACTTACAGTCTTTCTACACTAATTTTGAGCTGTATAAACATGAATTCCCAGTATTTGAAAGCAAATTCAGGTGAAAACGCTCGCTAAAGTGGCTGTATTTGTAAATATTATCAGATTTTTGGTCATTACCCTGCTTTCCACGGGCAATGTCAGTGATTGAAAACTGCAGGGTATGTAGTAAGAACACACTTACTTTTATTTCCGTTGCTTATTACAAGTTTTAAATCATTTCTGGAAACTCTAAATGCGTATTTTAAGAGTTATACTACAATTAGACAGTTATCTTAAAAGTATGTACTGGAATCTACAGGTTATTGACTCTTTCACCAAAAAGACGCTAGAGAAATTCGGCCTCAATTGTAAACATAAGCAGTATAGTCCTCACTTACAGTCTTTCTACACTAATTTTGAGCTGTATAACCATGAATTCCTAGTATTTGAAAGCAAATTCAAGCGAAAACACTCCCTAAAGTGCCCGCAGTTGTAAATATTTTCAGTTTTCTGGTCATTTCCCTGCTTTCCACGGGTAATGTCAGTGATTGAAAACGCCAGGATATGTAGTAATAATCTACTTACTTTTATTTCAAGTGTTTATTACACGATTTTAGTCATTCCTGGAAACTCTAAATGCGTATTTTAAGAGTTATACCTCAATTAATGAGTTTTCTTACAAGTATGTACTGGAACCGTCAGGATATTAACTGATTCACGAAAAAGACGCTGGAGAAATTCGGCCTAAACTGTAAACATAAGCAGTATAGACCTCACTTACAGTGTTTGTACACTAATTTTGAGCTGTTTAAACATGAATTCCTAGTACTTCAAAGCAAATTCAAGTGAAAACGCTCGGTAAAGTGCCCGGAGTTGTAAATTTTTTCAGTTTTCTGGTCATTTCCCTGCTTTCCACGGGTAATGTCAGTGATTGAAAATGGCAGGGTATGTAGTAAGATCCTACTTACTTTTATTTCAAGGGCTTATTACAAGTTTTAAATAATTTCTGAAAGCTCTAAATGCGTATTTTAAGAGTTATACTACAATTAGACAGTTATCTTAAAAGTATGTACTGGAACCGACAGGTTATTGAGTCTTTCACAAAAAAAACGCTTGAGAAATTCGGCCTCAATTGTAAACATAAGCAGTATAGTCCTCACTTACAGTCTTTCTACACTAATTTTGAGCTGTATAACCATGAATTCCTAGTACTTGAAAGCAAGTTCAAGTGAAAACACTCCCTAAGGTGCCCGGAGTTGTAAATATTTTCAGTTTTCTGGTCATTTCCCTGCTTTCCACGGGTAATGTCAGTGATTGAAAACAGTAGGGTATGTAGTAAGAACCTACTTACTTTTATTTCAAGGGCTTAATACAAGTTTTCCATAATTTCTGGAAACTCTAAATGCGTATTTTAAGAGTTATACTACAATTAGACAGTTATCTTAAAAGTATGTACTGGAACCGACAGGTTATTGACTCTTTCACCAAAAAGACGCTAGAGAAATTCGGCCTCAATTGTAAACATAAGTAGTATACACCTCACTTACAGTCTTTGTACACTAATTTTGAGCTGTATAAACATGAATTCCTAGTTTTTGAAAGCAAATTCAAGTGAAAACGCTCGGTAAAGTGCCCGGAGTTGTAAATATTTTCAGTTTTCTGGTCATTTCCCTGCTTTCCACGGGTAATGTCAGTGATTGAAAACGCCAGGGTATGTAGTAATAATCTACTTACTTTTATTTCAAGTGTTTGTTACAGGATTTCAATCATTCCTGGAAACTCTAAATGCATATTTTAAGAGTTGTACCACAATTAGACAGTTTTCTTACAAGTATGAACTGGAACGGTCAGGATATTAACTGATTCACCAAAAAGACGCTAGAGAAATTCGGCCTCAGTTGTAAACATAAGCAGTATAGTCCTCACTTACAGTCTTTCTACACTAATTTTGAGCTGTATAAACATGAATTCCTAGTATTTGAAAGCAAATTCAAGTGAAAGTACTCCCTAAAGTACCCGGAGTTGTAAATATTTTCAGTTTTCTTGTCATTTCCATGCTTTCCACGGGTAATGTCAGTGATTGAAAATGGCAGGGTATGTAGTAAGAACCTACTTGTTTTTATTTCAAGTGCATATTACAAGTTTTAAATCATTTCTGGAAACTCTGAATGCGGATTTTAAGAGTTATACCACAATTGGAGAGTTTTCTTACAAGTATGTACTGGAACCGTCACGATATTAACTGATTCACCAAAAAGACGCTCGAGAAATTCGGCTTAAATTGTAAACATAAGCAGTATAGTCCTCACAGTCTTCCTACACTAATTTTGAGCTGTATAACCATGAATTCCTAGTATTTGAAAGCAAATTCAAGTGAAAACAATTGCTAAAGTATCCGTAGTTTTAAATATTATCAGTTTTCTGGTCATTTCCCTGGTTTCCACAGGTAATATCAGTGATTGAAAACTGCAGGGTATGTAGTAAGAACCTACTTACTTTTATTTCAAGTGCTTATTACAAGTTTTAAATCATTTCTGGAAACTCTAAATGCGTATTTTAAGAGTAATACCACAATTAGAGAGTTTTCCTACAAGTATGTACTGGAACCGTCAGGATATTAACTGATTCACCAAAAAGACGCTTGAGAAATTCGGCCTAAATTGTAAACATAAGTAGTATAGACCTCACTTACAGTCTTTGTACACTAATTTTGAGCTCTATAAACATGAATTCCTAGTATTTGAAAGCATATTCATGTGAAAACGCTCGGTAAAGTGCCCGGAGTTGTAAATATTTTCCGTTTTCTGGTCATTTCCCTGCTTTCCACAGGTAATGTCAGTGATTGAAAACGGCAGGGTATGTAGTAAGAACCTACTTACTTTTATTTCAAGTGCTTATTACAAGTTTTAAATCATTTCTGGAAACTCTAAATGCGTATTCTAGGAGTTATACCACAATTAGAGAGTTTTCTTACAAGTATATACTGGAACCGTCAGGTTATTGACTGATTCACCAAAAAGACGCAAGAGAAATTCAGCCTCAATTGTAAACATAAGCAGTATAGTCCTCACTTACAGTCTTTCTACACTAATTTCGAGCTGTATAAACATGAATTCCCAGGATTTGAAAGCAAATTCAAGTGAAAACACTCCGTAAAGTGGCCGTATTTGTAAATATTATCAGATTTGTGGTCATTTCCCTGCTTTCCACAGGTAATGTCAGTGATTGAAAATGGCAGGGTATGTAGTAAGAACCTACTTACTTTTATTTCAGTTGCTCATTACAAGTTTTAAATCATTTTTGGAAACTCTAAATGCGTATTTTAAGAGTTATACCACAATTAGAGTGTTTTCTTGGAGTATGTACTGGAACCGTCAGGATATTAACTGATTCACAAAAAAGACGCTAGAGAAATTCGGCCTCAATTGTAAACATAAGCAGTATAGTCCTCACTTACAGTCTTTCTACACTAATTTTGAGCTGTATAAACATGAATTCCTAGTACTTGAAAGCAAATTCAAGTGAAAACACTCCCTAAAGTGCCCGGAGTTGTAAATATTTTCAGTTTTCTGGTCATTTCCCTGCTTTCCACGGGTAATGTCAGTGATTGAAAACAGCAGGGTATGTAGTAAGAACCTACTTACTTTTATTTCAAGGGCTTAATACAAGTTTTAAATAATTTCTGGAAACTCTAAATGCGTATTTTAAGAGTTATACTACAATTAGACAGTTATCTTAAAAGTATGTACTGGAACCGACAGGTTATTGACTCTTTCACCAAAAAGACGCTAGAGAAATTCGGCCTCAATTGTAAACATAAGTAGTATAGACCTCACTTACAGTCTTTGTACACTAATTTTGAGCTGTATAAACATGAATTCCTAGTTTTTGAAAGCAAATTCAAGTGAAAACGCTCGGTAAAGTGCCCGGAGTTGTAAATATTTTCAGTTTTCTGGTCATTTCCCTGCTTTCCACGGGTAATGTCAGTGATTGAAAACGCCAGGGTATGTAGTAATAATCTCCTTACTTTTATTTCCAGTGTTTGTTACAGGATTTTAATCATTCCTGGAAACTCTAAATGCATATTTTAAGAGTTGTACCACAATTAGACAGTTTTCTTACAAGTATGTACTGGAACGATCAGGATATTAACTGATTCACCAAAAAGACGCTCGAGAAATTCGGCCTCACTTGTAAACATAAGCAGTATAGTCCTCACTTACAGTCTTTCTACACTAATTTTGAGCTGTATAAACATGAATTCCTAGTATTTGAAAGCAAATTCAAGTGAAAGCACTCCCTAAAGTACCCGGAGTTGTAAATATTTTCAGTTTTCTTGTCATTTCCATGCTTTCCACGGGTAATGTCAGTGATTGAAAATGGCAGGGTATGTAGTAAGAACCTACTTGCTTTTATTTCAAGTGCTTATTACAAGTTTTAAATCATTTCTGGAAACTCTAAATGCGTATTTTAAGAGTTATACCACAATTAATGAGTTTTCTTACAAGTATGTACTGGAACCGTCAGGATGTTAACTGATTCACGGAAAAGACGCTGGAGAAATTCGGCTTAAATTGTAAACATAAGCAGTATAGTCCTCACAGTCTTCCTACACTAATTTTGAGCTGTATAACCATAAATTCCTAGTATTTGAAAGCAAATTCAAGTGAAAACGCTCGCTAAAGTGGCCGTAGTTTTAAATATTATCAGTTTTCTGGTCATTTCCCTGGTTTCCACAGGTAATATCAGTGATTGAAAACTGCAGGGTATGTAGTAAGAACCTACTTACTTTAATTTCAAGTGCTTATTACAAGTTTTAAATCATTTCTGGAAACTTTAAATGCGTATTTTAAGACTTATACCACAATTAGAGAGTTTTCTTACAAGTATGTACTGGAACCTTCACGATATTAACTGATTCACCAAAAAGACGTTTGAGAAATTCGGCCTCAATTGTAAACATAAGCAGTATAGTCCTCACTTACAGACTTCCTACACTAATTTTGAGCTGTATAAACATGAATTCCTAGTATTTGAAAGCATATTCAAGTGAAAACGCTCGTTAAAGTGCCCGGAGTTGTATATATTTTCAGTTTTCTGTTCATTTCCTTGCTTTCCACGGGTAATGTCAGTGATTGAAATCGGCAGGGTATGTAGTAAGAACCTACTTACTTTTATTTCAAGGGCTTATTACAAGTTTTAAATAATTTCTGGAAACTCTAAATGTGTATTTTAAGAGTTATACTACAATTAGACAGTTATCTTAAAAGTATGTCTGGAACCGACAGTTTATTGACTCTTTCACCAAAAAGACGCTAGAGAAATTCAGCCTCAATTGTAAACATAAGCAGTATAGTCCTCACTTAGTCTTTCTACACTAATTTTGAGCTGTATAACCATGAATTCCCAGGATTTGAAAGCAAATTCAAGTGAAAACGCTCGCTAAAGTGGCCGTATTTGTAAATATTATCAGATTTGTGGTCATTTCCCTGCTTTCCACAGGCAATGTCAGTGATTGAAAACTGCAGGGTATGTAGTAAAAACATACTTACTTATATTTCAATTGCTTATTACAAGTTTTAAATCATTTTTGGAAACTCTAAATGCGTATTTTAAGAGTTATACCTCAATTAATGAGTTTTCTTACAAGTATGTACTGGAACCGTCAGGATATTAACTGATTCACGAAAAAGACGCTGGAGAAATTCGGCCTAAACTGTAAACATAAGCAGTATAGACCTCACTTACAGTGTTTGTACACTAATTTTGAGCTGTATAAACATGAATTCCTAGTACTTCAAAGCAAATTCAAGTGAAAACGCTCGGTAAAGTGCCCGGAGTTGTAAATTTTTTCAGTTTTCTGGTCATTTCCCTGCTTTCCACGGGTAATGTCAGTGATTGAAAATGGCAGGGTATGTAGTAAGATCCTACTTACTTTTATTTCAAGGGATATTACAAGTTTTAAATAATTTCTGAAAGCTCTAAATGCGTATTTTAAGAGTTATACTACAATTAGACAGTTATCTTAAAAGTATGTACTGGAACCGACAGGTTATTGAGTCTTTCACAAAAAAAACGCTTGAGAAATTCGGCCTCAATTGTAAACATAAGCAGTATAGTCCTCACTTACAGTCTTTCTACACTAATTTTGAGCTGTATAACCATGAATTCCTAGTACTTGAAAGCAAGTTCAAGTGAAAACACTCCCTAAGGTGCCCGGAGTTGTAAATATTTTCAGTTTTCTGGTCATTTCCCTGCTTTCCACGGGTAATGTCAGTGATTGAAAACAGCAGGGTATGTAGTAAGAACCTACTTACTTTTATTTCAAGGGCTTAATACAAGTTTTCCATAATTTCTGGAAACTCTAAATGCGTATTTTAAGAGTTATACTACAATTAGACAGTTATCTTAAAAGTATGTACTGGAACCGACAGGTTATTGACTCTTTCACCAAAAAGACGCTAGAGAAATTCGGCCTCAATTGTAAACATAAGTAGTATACACCTCACTTACAGTCTTTGTACACTAATTTTGAGCTGTATAAACATGAATTCCTAGTTTTTGAAAGCAAATTCAAGTGAAAACGCTCGGTAAAGTGCCCGGAGTTGTAAATATTTTCAGTTTTCTGGTCATTTCCCTGCTTTCCACGGGTAATGTCAGTGATTGAAAACGCCAGGGTATGTAGTAATAATCTACTTACTTTTATTTCAAGTGTTTGTTACAGGATTTCAATCATTCCTGGAAACTCTAAATGCATATTTTAAGAGTTGTACCACAATTAGACAGTTTTCTTACAAGTATGAACTGGAACGGTCAGGATATTAACTGATTCACCAAAAAGACGCTAGAGAAATTCGGCCTCAGTTGTAAACATAAGCAGTATAGTCCTCACTTACAGTCTTTCTACACTAATTTTGAGCTGTATAAACATGAATTCCTAGTATTTGAAAGCAAATTCAAGTGAAAGTACTCCCTAAAGTACCCGGAGTTGTAAATATTTTCAGTTTTCTTGTCATTTCCATGCTTTCCACGGGTAATGTCAGTGATTGAAAATGGCAGGGTATGTAGTAAGAACCTACTTGCTTTTATTTCAAGTGCTTATTACAAGTTTTAAATCATTTCTGGAAACTCTGAATGCGTATTTTAAGAGTTATACCACAATTGGAGAGTTTTCTTACAAGTATGTACTGGAACCGTCACGATATTAACTGATTCACCAAAAAGACGCTCGAGAAATTCGGCTTAAATTGTAAACATAAGCAGTATAGTCCTCACAGTCTTCCTACACTAATTTTGAGCTGTATAACCATGAATTCCTAGTATTTGAAAGCAAATTCAAGTGAAAACAATTGCTAAAGTATCCGTAGTTTTAAATATTATCAGTTTTCTGGTCATTTCCCTGGTTTCCACAGGTAATATCAGTGATTGAAAACTGCAGGGTATGTAGTAAGAACCTACTTACTTTTATTTCAAGTGCTTATTACAAGTTTTAAATCATTTCTGGAAACTCTAAATGCGTATTTTAAGAGTAATACCACAATTAGAGAGTTTTCCTACAAGTATGTACTGGAACCGTCAGGATATTAACTGATTCACCAAAAAGACGCTTGAGAAATTCGGCCTAAATTGTAAACATAAGTAGTATAGACCTCACTTACAGTCTTTGTACACTAATTTTGAGCTGTATAAACATGAATTCCTAGTATTTGAAAGCATATTCATGTGAAAACGCTCGGTAAAGTGCCCGGAGTTGTAAATATTTTCTGTTTTCTGGTCATTTCCCTGCTTTCCACAGGTAATGTCAGTGATTGAAAACGGCAGGGTATGTAGTAAGAACCTACTTACTTTTATTTCAAGTGCTTATTACAAGTTTTAAATCATTTCTGGAAACTCTAAATGCGTATTCTAGGAGTTATACCACAATTAGAGAGTTTTCTTACAAGTATATACTGGAACCGTCAGGTTATTGACTGATTCACCAAAAAGACGCAAGAGAAATTCAGCCTCAATTGTAAACATAAGCAGTATAGTCCTCACTTACAGTCTTTCTACACTAATTTCGAGCTGTATAAACATGAATTCCCAGGATTTGAAAGCAAATTCAAGTGAAAACACTCCGTAAAGTGGCCGTATTTGTAAATATTATCAGATTTGTGGTCATTTCCCTGCTTTCCACAGGTAATGTCAGTGATTGAAAATGGCAGGGTATGTAGTAAGAACCTACTTACTTTTATTTCAGTTGCTCATTACAAGTTTTAAATCATTTTTGGAAACTCTAAATGCGTATTTTAAGAGTTATACCACAATTAGAGTGTTTTCTTGGAGTATGTACTGGAACCGTCAGGATATTAACTGATTCACAAAAAAGACGCTAGAGAAATTCGGCCTCAATTGTAAACATAAGCAGTATAGTCCTCACTTACAGTCTTTCTACACTAATTTTGAGCTGTATAAACATGAATTCCTAGTACTTGAAAGCAAATTCAAGTGAAAACACTCCCTAAAGTGCCCGGAGTTGTAAATATTTTCAGTTTTCTGGTCATTTCCCTGCTTTCCACGGGTAATGTCAGTGATTGAAAACAGCAGGGTATGTAGTAAGAACCTACTTACTTTTATTTCAAGGGCTTAATACAAGTTTTAAATAATTTCTGGAAACTCTAAATGCGTATTTTAAGAGTTATACCTCAATTAATGAGTTTTCTTACAAGTATGTACTGGAACCGTCAGGATATTAACTGATTCACGAAAAAGACGCTAGAGAAATTCGGCCTCAATTGTAAACATAAGTAGTATAGACCTCACTTACAGTCTTTGTACACTAATTTTGAGCTGTATAAACATGAATTCCTAGTTTTTGAAAGCAAATTCAAGTGAAAACGCTCGGTAAAGTGCCCGGAGTTGTAAATATTTTCAGTTTTCTGGTCATTTCCCTGCTTTCCACGGGTAATGTCAGTGATTGAAAACGCCAGGGTATGTAGTAATAATCTACTTACTTTTATTTCCAGTGTTTGTTACAGGATTTTAATCATTCCTGGAAACTCTAAATGCATATTTTAAGAGTTGTACCACAATTAGACAGTTTTCTTACAAGTATGTACTGGAACGATCAGGATATTAACTGATTCACCAAAAAGACGCTCGAGAAATTCGGCCTCAGTTGTAAACATAAGCAGTATAGTCATCACTTACAGTCTTTCTACACTAATTTTGAGCTGTATAAACATGAATTCCTAGTATTTGAAAGCAAATTCAAGTGAAAGCACTCCCTAAAGTACCCGGAGTTGTAAATATTTTCAGTTTTCTTGTCATTTCCATGCTTTCCACGGGTAATGTCAGTGATTGAAAATGGCAGGGTATGTAGTAACAACCTACTTGCTTTTATTTCAAGTGCTTATTACAAGTTTTAAATCATTTCTGGAAACTCTAAATGCGTATTTTAAGAGTTATACCACAATTAATGAGTTTTCTTACAAGTATGTACTGGAACCGTTACGATATTAACTGATTCACCAAAAAGACGCTCGAGAAATTCGGCTTAAATTGTAAACATAAGCAGTATAGTCCTCACAGTCTTCCTACACTAATTTTGAGCTGTATAACCATGAATTCCTAGTATTTGAAAGCAAATTCAAGTGAAAACGCTCGCTAAAGTGGCCGTAGTTTTAAATATTATCAGTTTTCTGGTCATTTCCCTGGTTTCCACAGGTAATATCAGTGATTGAAAACTGCAGGGTATGTAGTAAGAACCTACTTACTTTAATTTCAAGTGCTTATTACAAGTTTTAAATCATTTCTGGAAACTTTAAATGCGTATTTTAAGACTTATACCACAATTAGAGAGTTTTCTTACAAGTATGTACTGGAACCTTCACGATATTAACTGATTCACCAAAAAGACGTTTGAGAAATTCGGCCTCAATTGTAAACATAAGCAGTATAGTCCTCACTTACAGACTTCCTACACTAATTTTGAGCTGTATAAACATGAATTCCTAGTATTTGAAAGCATATTCAAGTGAAAACGCTCGTTAAAGTGCCCGGAGTTGTATATATTTTCAGTTTTCTGTTCATTTCCTTGCTTTCCACGGGTAATGTCAGTGATTGAAATCGGCAGGGTATGTAGTAAGAACCTACTTACTTTTATTTCAAGGGCTTATTACAAGTTTTAAATAATTTCTGGAAACTCTAAATGTGTATTTTAAGAGTTATACTACAATTAGACAGTTATCTTAAAAGTATGTCTGGAACCGACAGTTTATTGACTCTTTCACCAAAAAGACGCTAGAGAAATTCAGCCTCAATTGTAAACATAAGCAGTATAATCCTCACTTAGTCTTTCTACACTAATTTTGAGCTGTATAACCATGAATTCCCAGGATTTGAAAGCAAATTCAAGTGAAAACGCTAACTGAAGTGGCCGTATTTGTAAATATTATCAGATTTGTGGTCATTTCCCTGCTTTCCACAGGCAATGTCAGTGATTGAAAACTGCAGGGTATGTAGTAAAAACATACTTACTTTTATTTCAATTGCTTATTACAAGTTTTAAATCATTTTTGGAAACTCTAAATGCGTATTTTAAGAGTTATACCTCAATTAATGAGTTTTCTTACAAGTATGTACTGGAACCGTCAGGATATTAACTGATTCACGAAAAAGACGCTGGAGAAATTCGGCCTAAACTGTAAACATAAGCAGTATAGACCTCACTTACAGTGTTTGTACACTAATTTTGAGCTGTATAAACATGAATTCCTAGTACTTCAAAGCAAATTCAAGTGAAAACGCTCGGTAAAGTGCCCGGAGTTGTAAATTTTTTCAGTTTTCTGGTCATTTCCCTGCTTTCCACGGGTAATGTCAGTGATTGAAAATGGCAGGGTATGTAGTAAGATCCTACTTACTTTTATTTCAAGGGCTTATTACAAGTTTTAAATAATTTCTGAAAGCTCTAAATGCGTATTTTAAGAGTTATACTACAATTAGACAGTTATCTTAAAAGTATGTACTGGAACCGACAGGTTATTGAGTCTTTCACAAAAAAAACGCTTGAGAAATTCGGCCTCAATTGTAAACATAAGCAGTATAGTCCTCACTTACAGTCTTTCTACACTAATTTTGAGCTGTATAACCATGAATTCCTAGTACTTGAAAGCAAGTTCAAGTGAAAACACTCCCTAAGGTGCCCGGAGTTGTAAATATTTTCAGTTTTCTGGTCATTTCCCTGCTTTCCACGGGTAATGTCAGTGATTGAAAACAGCAGGGTATGTAGTAAGAACCTACTTACTTTTATTTCAAGGGCTTAATACAAGTTTTCCATAATTTCTGGAAACTCTAAATGCGTATTTTAAGAGTTATACTACAATTAGACAGTTATCTTAAAAGTATGTACTGGAACCGACAGGTTATTGACTCTTTCACCAAAAAGACGCTAGAGAAATTCGGCCTCAATTGTAAACATAAGTAGTATACACCTCACTTACAGTCTTTGTACACTAATTTTGAGCTGTATAAACATGAATTCCTAGTTTTTGAAAGCAAATTCAAGTGAAAACGCTCGGTAAAGTGCCCGGAGTTGTAAATATTTTCAGTTTTCTGGTCATTTCCCTGCTTTCCACGGGTAATGTCAGTGATTGAAAACGCCAGGGTATGTAATAATAATCTACTTACTTTTATTTCAAGTGTTTGTTACAGGATTTCAATCATTCCTGGAAACTCTAAATGCATATTTTAAGAGTTGTACCACAATTAGACAGTTTTCTTACAAGTATGAACTGGAACGGTCAGGATATTAACTGATTCACCAAAAAGACGCTCGAGAAATTCGGCCTCAGTTGTAAACATAAGCAGTATAGTCCTCACTTACAGTCTTTCTACACTAATTTTGAGCTGTATAAACATGAATTCCTAGTATTTGAAAGCAAATTCAAGTGAAAGCACTCCCTAAAGTACCCGGAGTTGTAAATATTTTCAGTTTTCTTGTCATTTCCATGCTTTCCACGGGTAATGTCAGTGATTGAAAATGGCAGGGTATGTAGTAAGAACCTACTTGCTTTTATTTCAAGTGCTTATTACAAGTTTTAAATCATTTCTGGAAACTCTAAATGCGTATTTTAAGAGTTATACCACAATTAATGAGTTTTCTTACAAGTATGTACTGGAACCATCACGATATTAACTGATTCAGCAAAAAGACGCTCGAGAAATTCGGCTTAAATTGTAAACATAAGCAGTATAGTCCTCATAGTCTTCCTACACTAATTTTGAGCTGTATAACCATAAATTCCTAGTATTTGAAAGCAAATTCAAGTGAAAACGCTCGCTAAAGTGGCCGTAGTTTTAAATATTATCAGTTTTCTGGTCATTTCGCTGGTTTCCACAGGTAATATCAGTGATTGAAAACTGCAGGGTATGTAGTAAGAACCTACTTACTTTAATTTCAAGTGCTTATTACAAGTTTTAAATCATTTTTGGAAACTCTAAATGCGTATTTTAAGAGTTATACCTCAATTAATGAGTTTTCTTACAAGTATGTACTGGAACCGTCAGGATATTAACTGATTCACGAAAAAGACGCTGGAGAAATTCGGCCTAAACTGTAAACATAAGCAGTATAGACCACACTTACAGTGTTTGTACACTAATTTTGAGCTGTATAAACATGAATTCCTAGTACTTCAAAGCAAATTCAAGTGAAAACGCTCGGTAATATGCCCGGAGTTGTAAATTTTTTCAGTTTTCTGGTCATTTCCCTGCTTTCCACGGGTAATGTCAGTGATTGAAATCGGCAGGGTATGTAGTAAGAACCTACTTACTTTTATTTCAAGGGCTTATTACAAGTTTTAAATAATTTCTGGAAACTCTAAATGTGTATTTTAAGAGTTATACTACAATTAGACAGTTATCTTAAAAGTATGTCTGGAACCGACAGTTTATTGACTCTTTCACCAAAAAGACGCTAGAGAAATTCAGCCTCAATTGTAAACATAAGCAGTATAATCCTCACTTAGTCTTTCTACACTAATTTTGAGCTGTATAACCATGAATTCCCAGGATTTGAAAGCAAATTCAAGTGAAAACGCTAACTGAAGTGGCCGTATTTGTAAATATTATCAGATTTGTGGTCATTTCCCTGCTTTCCACAGGCAATGTCAGTGATTGAAAACTGCAGGGTATGTAGTAAAAACATACTTACTTTTATTTCAATTGCTTATTACAAGTTTTAAATCATTTTTGGAAACTCTAAATGCGTATTTTAATAGTTATACCTCAATTAATGAGTTTTCTTACAAGTATGTACTGGAACCGTCAGGATATTAACTGATTCACGAAAAAGACGCTGGAGAAATTCGGCCTAAACTGTAAACATAAGCAGTATAGACCTCACTTACAGTGTTTGTACACTAATTTTGAGCTGTATAAACATGAATTCCTAGTACTTCAAAGCAAATTCAAGTGAAAACGCTCGGTAAAGTGCCCGGAGTTGTAAATTTTTTCAGTTTTCTGGTCATTTCCCTGCTTTCCACGGGTAATGTCAGTGATTGAAAATGGCAGGGTATGTAGTAAGATCCTACTTACTTTTATTTCAAGGGCTTATTACAAGTTTTAAATAATTTCTGAAAGCTCTAAATGCGTATTTTAAGAGTTATACTACAATTAGACAGTTATCTTAAAAGTATGTACTGGAACCGACAGGTTATTGAGTCTTTCACAAAAAAAACGCTTGAGAAATTCGGCCTCAATTGTAAACATAAGCAGTATAGTCCTCACTTACAGTCTTTCTACACTAATTTTGAGCTGTATAACCATGAATTCCTAGTACTTGAAAGCAAGTTCAAGTGAAAACACTCCCTAAGGTGCCCGGAGTTGTAAATATTTTCAGTTTTCTGGTCATTTCCCTGCTTTCCACGGGTAATGTCAGTGATTGAAAACAGCAGGGTATGTAGTAAGAACCTACTTACTTTTATTTCAAGGGCTTAATACAAGTTTTCCATAATTTCTGGAAACTCTAAATGCGTATTTTAAGAGTTATACTACAATTAGACAGTTATCTTAAAAGTATGTACTGGAACCGACAGGTTATTGACTCTTTCACCAAAAAGACGCTAGAGAAATTCGACCTCAATTGTAAACATAAGTAGTATACACCTCACTTACAGTCTTTGTACACTAATTTTGAGCTGTATAAACATGAATTCCTAGTTTTTGAAAGCAAATTCAAGTGAAAACGCTCGGTAAAGTGCCCGGAGTTGTAAATATTTTCAGTTTTCTGGTCATTTCCCTGCTTTCCACGGGTAATGTCAGTGATTGAAAACGCCAGGGTATGTAGTAATAATCTACTTACTTTTATTTCAAGTGTTTGTTACAGGATTTCAATCATTCCTGGAAACTCTAAATGCATATTTTAAGAGTTGTACCACAATTAGACAGTTTTCTTACAAGTATGAACTGGAACGGTCAGGATATTAACTGATTCACCAAAAAGACGCTCGAGAAATTCGGCCTCAGTTGTAAACATAAGCAGTATAGTCCTCACTTACAGTTTTTCTACACTAATTTTGAGCTTATAAACATGAATTCCTAGTATTTGAAAGCAAATTCAAGTGAAAGCACTCCCTAAAGTACCCGGAGTTGTAAATATTTTCAGTTTTCTTGTCATTTCCATGCTTTCCACGGGTAATGTCAGTGATTGAAAATGGCAGGGTATGTAGTAAGAACCTACTTGCTTTTATTTCAAGTGCTTATTACAAGTTTTAAATCATTTCTGGAAACTCTAAATGCGTATTTTAAGAGTTATACCACAATTAATGAGTTTTCTTACAAGTATGTACTGGAACCGTCACGATATTAACTGATTCAGCAAAAAGACGCTCGAGAAATTCGGCTTAAATTGTAAACATAAGCAGTATAGTCCTCATAGTCTTCCTACACTAATTTTGAGCTGTATAACCATAAATTCCTAGTATTTGAAAGCAAATTCAAGTGAAAACGCTCGCTAAAGTGGCCGTAGTTTTAAATATTATCAGTTTTCTGGTAATTTCGCTGGTTTCCACAGGTAATATCAGTGATTGAAAACTGCAGGGTATGTAGTAAGAACCTACTTACTTTAATTTCAAGTGCTTATTACAGGTTTTAAATCATTTCTGGAAACTTTAAATGAGTATTTTAAGACTTATACCACAATTAGAGAGTTTTCTTACAAGTATGTACTGGAACCGTCACGATATTAACTGATTCACCAAAAAGACGTTTGAGAAATTCGGCCTCAATTGTAAACATAAGCAGTATAGTCCTCACTTACAGACTTCCTACACTAATTTTGAGCTGTATAAACATGAATTCCTAGTATTTGAAAGCATATTCAAGTGAAAACGCTCGTTAAAGTGCCCGGAGTTGTATATATTTTCAGTTTTCTGTTCATTTCCCTGCTTTCCACTGGTAATGTCAGTGATTGAAATCGGCAGGGTATGTAGTAAGAACCTACTTACTTTTATTTCAAGGGCTTATTACAAGTTTTAAATAATTTCTGGAAACTCTAAATGTGTATTTTAAGAGTTATACTACAATTAGACAGTTATCTTAAAAGTATGTCTGGAACCGACAGTTTATTGACTCTTTCACCAAAAAGACGCTAGAGAAATTCAGCCTCAATTGTAAACATAAGCAGTATAGTCCTCATTTAGTCTTTCTACACTAATTTTGAGCTGTATAACCATGAATTCCCAGGATTTGAAAGCAAATTAAAGTGAAAACGCTCGCTAAAGTGGCCGTATTTGTAAATATTATCAGATTTGTGGTCATTTCCCTGCTTTCCACAGGCAATGTCAGTGATTGAAAACTGCAGGGTATGTAGTAAAAACATACTTACTTTTATTTCAATTGCCTATTACAAGTTTTAAATCATTTTTGGAAACTCTAAATGCGTATTTTAAGAGTTATACCTCAATTAATGAGTTTTCTTACAAGTATGTACTGGAACCGTCAGGATATTAACTGATTCACGAAAAAGACGCTGGAGAAATTCGGCCTAAATTGTAAACATAAGCAGTATAGACCTCACTTACAGTGTTTGTACACTAATTTTGAGCTGTATAAACATGAGTTCCTAATACTTGAAAGCAAATTCAAGTGAAAACGCTCGGTAAAGTGCCCGGAGTCGTAAATATTTTCAGTTTTCTGGTCATTTCCCTGCTTTCCACGGGTAATGTCAGTGATTGAAAACGGCAGGGTATGTAGTAAGAACCTACTTACTTTTATTTCATGGGCTTATTACAAGTTTTAAATAATTTCTGGAAACTCTAAATGTGTATTTTAAGAGTTATACTACAATTAGACAGTAATCTGAAAAGTATGTCTGGAACCGACAGGTTATTGACTCTTTCACCAAAAAGACGCTAGAGAAATTCGGCCTCAATTGTAAACATAAGCAGTATAGTCCTCACTTACAGTCTTTCTACACTAATTTTGAGCTGTATAAACATGAATTCCCAGGATTTGAAAGCAAATTCAAGTGAAAACGCTCGCTAAAATGGCCGTATTTGTAAATATTATCAGATTTGTGGTCATTTCCCTGCTTTCCACAGGCAATGTCAGTGATTGAAAACTGCAGGGTATGTAGTAACAACATACTTACTTTTATTTCAAGTGCTTATTACAAGTTTTAAATCATTCCTGGAAACTCTAAATGCGTATTTTAAGAGTTATACCACAATTAATGAGTTTTCTTACAACTATGTACTGGAACCGTCAGGATATTAACTGATTCACGAAAAAGACGCTCGAGAAATTCGGCCTAAATTGTAAACATAAGCAGTATAGTCCTTACTTACAGACTTCCTACACTAATTTTGAGCTGTATAAACATGAATTCCTAGTATTTGAAAGCATATTCAAGTGAAAACGCTCGTTAAAGTGCCCGGAGTTGTATATATTTTCAGTTTTCTGTTCATTTCCCTGCTTTCCACGGGTAATGTCAGTGATTGAAAACAGCAGGGTATGTAGTAAGAACCTACTTACTTTTATTTCAAGGGCTTAATACAAGTTTTAAATAATTTCTGGAAACTCTAAATGCGTATTTTAAGAGTTATACTACAATTAGACAGTTATCTTAAAAGTATGTACTGGAACCGACAGGTTATTGACTCTTTCACCAAAAAGACGCTAGAGAAATTCGGCCTCAATTGTAAACATTAGTAGTATAGACCTCAATTATAGTCTTTGTACACTAATTTTGAGCTGTATAAACATGAATTCCTAGTTTTTGAAAGCAAATTCAAGTGAAAACGCTCGGTAAAGTGCCCGGAGTTGTAAATATTTTCAGTTTTCTGGTCATTTCCCTGCTTTCCACGGGTAATGTCAGTGATTGAAAACGCCAGGGTATGTAGTAATAATCTACTTACTTTTATTTCAAGTGTTTGTTACAGGATTTTAATCATTCCTGGAAACTCTAAATGCATATTTTAAGAGTTGTACCACAATTAGACAGTTTTCTTACAAGTATGTCCTGGAACGGTCAGGATATTAACTGATTCACCAAAAAGACGCTCGAGAAATTCGGCCTCAGTTGTAAACATAAGCAGTATAGTCCTCACTTACAGTCTTTCTACACTAACTTTGAGCTGTATAAACATGAATTCCTAGTATTTGAACGCAAATTCAAGTGAAAGCACTCCCTAAAGTACCCGGAGTTGTAAATATTTTCAGTTTTCTTGTCATTTCCATGCAGTATAGTCCTCATTTAGTCTTTCTACACTAATTTTGAGCTGTATAACCATGAATTCCCAGGATTTGAAAGCAAATTCAAGTGAAAACGCTCGCTGAAGTGGCCGTATTTGTAAATATTATCAGATTTGTGGTCATTTTCCTGCTTTCCACAGGCAATGTCAGTGATTGAAAACTGCAGGGTATGTAGTAAAAACATACTTACTTTTATTTCAATTGCTTATTACAAGTTTGAAATCATTTTTGGAAACTCTAAATGCGTATTTTAAGAGTTATACCTCAATTAATGAGTTTTCTTACAAGTATGTACTGGAACCGTCAGGATATTTACTGATTCACGAAAAACACGCCGGAGAAATTCGGCCTAAACTGTAAACATAAGCAGTATAGACCTCACTTACAGTGTTTGTACACTAATTTTGAGCTGTATAAACATGAATTCCTAGTACTTCAAAGCAAATTCAAGTGAAAACGCTCGGTAAAGTGCCCGGAGTTGTAAATATTTTCAGTTTTCTGGTCATTTCCCTGCTTTCCACGGGTAATGTCAGTGATTGAAAATGGCAGGGTATGTAGTAAGATCCTACTTACTTTTATTTCAAGGGCTAATTACAAGTTGTAAATAATTTCTGAAAGCTCTAAATGCGTATTTTAAGAGTTATACTACAATTAGACAGTTATCTTAAAAGTATGTACTGGAACCGACAGGTTATTGAGTCTTTCACAAAAAAAACGCTTGAGAAATTCGGCCTCAATTGTAAACATAAGCAGTATAGTCCTCACTTACAGTCTTTCTACACTAATTTTGAGCTGTATAACCATGAATTCCTAGTACTTGAAAGCAAATTCAAGTGAAAACACTCCCTAAGGTGCCCGGAGTTGTAAATATTTTCAGTTTTCTGGTCATTTCCCTGCTTTCCACGGGTAATGTCAGTGATTGAAAACAGCAGGGTATGTAGTAAGAACCTACTTACATTTATTTCAAGGGCTTAATACAAGTTTTAAATAATTTCTGGAAACTCTAAATGCGTATTTTAAGAGTTATACTACAATTAGACAGTTATCTTAAAAGTATGTACTGGAACCGACAAGTTATTGACTCTTTCACCAAAAAGACGCTAGAGAAATTCGGCCTCAATTGTAAACATAAGTAGTATAGACCTCACTTACAGTCTTTGTACACTAATTTTGAGCTGTATAAACATGAATTCCTAGTTTTTGAAAGCAAATTCAAGTGAAAACGCTCGGTAAAGTGCCCGGAGTTGTAAATATTTTCAGTTTTCTGGTCATTTCCCTGCTTTCCACGGGTAATGTCAGTGATTGAAAACGCCAGGGTATGTAGTAATAATCTACTTACTTTTATTTCAAGTGTTTGTTACAGGATTTCAATCATTCCTGGAAACTCTAAATGCATATTTTAAGAGTTGTACCACAATTAGACAGTTTTCTTACAAGTATGAACTGGAACGGTCAGGATATTAACTGATTCACCAAAAAGACGCTCGAGAAATTCGGCCTCAGTTGTAAACATAAGCAGTATAGTCCTCACTTACAGTCTTTCTACACTAATTTTGAGCTGTATAAACATGAATTCCTAGTATTTGAAAGCAAATTCAAGTGAAAGCACTCCCTAAAGTACCCGGAGTTGTAAATATTTTCAGTTTTCTTGTCATTTCCATGCTTTCCACGGGTAATGTCAGTGATTGAAAATGGCAGGGTATGTAGTAAGAACCTACTTGCTTTTATTTAAAGTGCTTATTACAAGTTTTAAATCATTTCTGGAAACTCTAAATGCGTTTTTTAAGAGTTATACCACAATTAATGAGTTTTCTTACAAGTATGTACTGGAACCGTCACGATATTAACTGATTCACCAAAAAGACGCTCGAGAAATTCGGCTTAAATTGTAAACATAAGCAGTATAGTCCTCATAGTCTTCCTACACTAATTTTGAGCTGTATAACCATAAATTCCTAGTATTTGAAAGCAAATTCAAGTGAAAACGCTCGCTAAAGTGGCCGTAGTTTTAAATATTATCAGTTTTCTGGTCATTTCCCTGGTTTCCACAGGTAATATCAGTGATTGAAAACTGCAGGGTATGTAGTAAGAACCTACTTACTTTAATTTCAAGAGCTTACTACAAGTTTTAAATCATTTCTGGAAACTTTAAATGCGTATTTTAAGACTTATACCACAATTAGAGAGTTTTCTTACAAGTATGTACTGGAACCGTCACGATATTAACTGATTCACCAAAAAGACGTTTGAGAAATTCGGCCTCAATTGTAAACATAAGCAGTATAGTCCTCACTTACAGACTTCCTACACTAATTTTGAGCTGTATAAACATGAATTCCTAGTATTTGAAAGCATATTCAAGTGAAAACGCTCGTTAAAGTGCCCGGAGTTGTATATATTTTCAGTTTTCTGTTCATTTCCCTGCTTTCCACGGGTAATGTCAGTGATTGAAATCGGCAGGGTATGTAGTAAGAACCTACTTACTTTTATTTCAAGGGCTTATTACAAGTTTTAAATAATTTCTGGAAACTCTAAATGTGTATTTTAAGAGTTATACTACAATTAGACAGTTATCTTAAAAGTATGTCTGGAACCGACAGTTTATTGACTCTTTCACCAAAAAGACGCTAGAGAAATTCAGCCTCAATTGTAAACATAAGCAGTATAGTCCTCATTTAGTCTTTCTACACTAATTTTGAGCTGTATAACCATGAATTCCCAGGATTTGAAAGCAAATTCAAGTGAAAACGCTCGCTAAAGTGGCCGTATTTGTAAATATTATCAGATTTGTGGTCATTTCCCTGCTTTCCACAGGCAATGTCAGTGATTGAAAACTGCAGGGTATGTGGTAAAAACATACTTACTTTTATTTCAATTGCCTATTACAAGTTTTAAATCATTTTTGGAAACTCTAAATGCGTATTTTAAGAGTTATACCTCAATTAATGAGTTTTCTTACAAGTATGTACTGGAACCGTCAGGATATTAACTGATTCACGAAAAAGACGCTGGAGAAATTCGGCCTAAATTGTAAACATAAGCAGTATAGACCTCACTTACAGTGTTTGTACACTAATTTTGAGGTGTACAAACATGAATTCCTAGTACTTGAAAGCAAATTCAAGTGAAAACGCTCGGTAAAGTGCCCGGAGTTGTAAATATTTTCAGTTTTCTGGTCATTTCCCTGCTTTCCACGGGTAATGTCAGTGATTGAAAACGCCAGGGTATGTAGTAATAATCTACTTACTTTTATTTCAAGTGTTTGTTACAGGATTTTAATCATTCCTGGAAACTCTAAATGCATATTTTAAGAGTTGTACCACAATTAGACAGTTTTCTTACAAGTATGTACTGGAACGGTCAGGATATTAACTGATTCACCAAAAAGACGCTCGAGAAATTCGGCCTCAGTTGTAAACATAAGCAGTATAGTCCTCACAGTCTTTCTACACTAATTTTGAGCTGTATAAACATGAATTCCTAGTATTTGAACGCAAATTCAAGTGAAAGCACTCCCTAAAGTACCCGGAGTTGTAAATATTTTCAGTTTTCTTGTCATTTCCATGCTTTCCACGGGTAATGTCAGTGATTGAAAATGGCAGGGTATGTAGTAAGAACCTACTTGCTTTTATTTCAAGTGCTTATTACAAGTTTTAAATCATTTCTGGAAACTCTAAATGCGTATTTTAAGAGTTATACCACAATTAATGAGTTTGCTTACAAGTATGTACTGGAACCGTCACGATATTAACTGATTCACCAAAAAGACGCTCGAGAAATTCGGCTTAAATTGTAAACATAAGCAGTATAGTCCTCATAGTCTTCCTACACTAATTTTGAGCTGTATAACCATAAATTCCTAGTATTTGAAAGCAAATTCAAGTGAAAACGCTCGCTAAAGTGGCCGTAGTTTTAAATATTATCAGTTTTCTGGTCATTTCCCTGGTTTCCACAGGTAATATCAGTGATTGAAAACTGCAGGGTATATAGTAAGAACCTACTTACTTTAATTTCAAGTGCTTATTACAAGTTTTAAATCATTTCTGGAAACTTTAAATGCGTATTTTAAGACTTATACCACAATTAGAGAGTTTTCTTACAAGTATGTACTGGAACCGTCACGATATTAACTGATTCACCAAAAAGACGTTTGAGAAATTCGGCCTCAATTGTAAACATAAGCAGTATAGTCCTCACTTACAGACTTCCTACACTAATTTTGAGCTGTATAAACATGAATTCCTAGTATTTGAAAGCATATTCAAGTGAAAACGCTCGTTAAAGTGCCCGGAGTTGTATATATTTTCAGTTTTCTGTTCATTTCCCTGCTTTCCACGGGTAATGTCAGTGATTGAAATCGGCAGGGTACGTAGTAAGAACCTACTTACTTTTATTTCAAGGGCTTATTACAAGTTTTAAATAATTTCTGGAAACTCTAAATGTGTATTTTAAGAGTTATACTACAATTAGACAGTTATCTTAAAAGTATGTCTGGAACCGACAGTTTATTGACTCTTTCACCAAAAAGACGCTAGAGAAATTCAGCCTCAATTGTAAACATAAGCAGTATAGTCCTCACTTAGTCTTTCTACACTAATTTTGAGCTGTATAACCATGAATTCCCAGGATTTGAAAGCAAATTCAAGTGAAAACGCTCGCTGAAGTGGCCGTATTTGTAAATATTATCAGATTTGTGGTCATTTCCCTGCTTTCCACAGGCAATGTCAGTGATTGAAAACTGCAGGGTATGTAGTAAAAACATACTTACTTTTATTTCAATTGCCTATTACAAGTTTTAAATCATTTTTGGAAACTCTAAATGCGTATTTTAAGAGTTATACCTCAATTAATGAGTTTTCTTACAAGTATGTACTGGAACCGTCAGGATATTAACTGATTCACGAAAAAGACGCTGGAGAAATTCGGCCTAAACTGTAAACATAAGCAGTATAGACCTCACTTACAGTGTTTGTACACTAATTTTGAGCTGTATAAACATGAATTCCTAGTACTTCAAAGCAAATTCAAGTGAAAACGCTCGGTAAAGTGCCCGGAGTTGTAAATATTTTCAGTTTTCTGGTCATTTCCCTGCTTTCCACGGGTAATGTCAGTGATTGAAAATGGCAGGGTATGTAGTAAGATCCTACTTACTTTTATTTCAAGGGCTTATTACAAGTTTTAAATAATTTCTGAAAGCTCTAAATGCGTATTTTAAGAGTTATACTACAATTAGACAGTTATCTTAAAAGTATGTACTGGAACCGACAGGTTATTGAGTCTTTCACAAAAAAAACGCTTGAGAAATTCGGCCTCAATTGTAAACATAAGTAGTATAGACCTCACTTACAGTCTTTGTACACTAATTTTGAGCTGTATAAACATGAATTCCTAGTTTTTGAAAGCAAATTCAAGTGAAAGCACTCCCTAAAGTACCCGGAGTTGTAAATATTTTCAGTTTTCTTGTCATTTCCATGCTTTCCACGGGTAATGTCAGTGATTGAAAATGGCAGAGTATGTAGTAAGAACCTACTTGCTTTTATTTCAAGTGCTTATTACAAGTTTTAAATCATTTCTGGAAACTCTAAATGCGTATTTTAAGAGTTATACCACAATTAGAGAGTTTTCTTACAAGTATGTACTGGAACCGTGACGATATTAACTGATTCACCAAAAAGACGCTCGAGAAATTCGGCTTAAATTGTAAACATAAGCAGTATAGTCCTCATAGTCTTCCTACACTAATTTTGAGCTGTATAACCATAAATTCCTAGTATTTGAAATCAAATTCAAGTGAAAACGCTCGCTAAAGTGGCCGTAGTTTTAAATATTATCAGTTTTCTGGTCATTTCCCTGGTTTCCACAGGTAATATCAGTGATTGAAAACTGCAGGGTATGTAGTAAGAACCTACTTACTTTAATTTCAAGTGCTTATTACAAGTTTTAAATCATTTCTGGAAACTTTAAATGCGTATTTTAAGACTTATACCACAATTAGAGAGTTTTCTTACAAGTATGTACTGGAACCGTCACGATATTAACTGATTCACCAAAAAGACGTTTGAGAAATTCGGCCTCAATTGTAAACATAAGCAGTATAGTCCTCACTTACAGACTTCCTACACTAATTTTGAGCTGTATAAACATGAATTCCTAGTATTTGAAAGCATATTCAAGTGAAAACGCTCGTTAAAGTGCCCGGAGTTGTATATATTTTCAGTTTTCTGTTCATTTCCCTGCTTTCCACGGGTAATGTCAGTGATTGAAATCGGCAGGGTATGTAGTAAGAACCTACTTACTTTTATTTCAAGGGCTTATTACAAGTTTTAAATAATTTCTGGAAACTCTAAATGTGTATTTTAAGAGTTATACTACAATTAGACAGTTATCTTAAAAGTATGTCTGGAACCGACAGTTTATTGACTCTTTCACCAAAAAGACGCTAGAGAAATTCAGCCTCAATTGTAAACATAAGCAGTATAGTCCTCATTTAGTCTTTCTACACTAATTTTGAGCTGTATAACCATGAATTCCCAGGATTTGACAGCAAATTCAAGTGAAAACGCTCGCTAAAGTGGCCGTATTTGTAAATATTATCAGATTTGTGGTCATTTCCCTGCTTTCCACAGGCAATGTCAGTGATTGAAAACTGCAGGGTATGTAGTAAAAACATACTTACTTTTATTTCAATTGCCTATTACAAGTTTTAAATCATTTTTGGAAACTCTAAATGCGTATTTTAAGAGTTATACCTCAATTAATGAGTTTTCTTACAAGTATGTACTGGAACCGTCAGGATATTAACTGATTCACGAAAAAGACGCTGCAGAAATTCGGCCTGAATTGTAAACATAAGCAGTATAGACCTCACTTACAGTGTTTGTACACTAATTTTGAGCTGTATAAACATGAATTCCTAGTACTTGAAAGCAAATTCAAGTGAAAACGCTCGGTAAAGTGCCCGGAGTCGTAAATATTTTCAGTTTTCTGGTCATTTCCCTGCTTTCCACGGGTAATGTCAGTGATTGAAAACGGCAGGGTATGTAGTAAGAACCTACTTACTTTTATTTCAAGGGCTTATTACAAGTTTTAAATAATTTCAGGAAACTCTAAATGTGTATTTTAAGAGTTATACTACAATTAGACAGTTATCTTAAAAGTATGTCTGGAACCGACAGGTTATTGACTCTTTCACCAAAAAGACGCTAGAGAAATTCGGCCTAAATTGTAAACATAAGTAGTATAGACCTCACTTACAGTCTTTGTACACTAATTTTGAGCTGTATAAACATGAATTCCTAGTTTTTGAAAGCAAATTCAAGTGAAAACGCTCGGTAAAGTGCCCGGAGTTGTAAATATTTTCAGTTTTCTGGTCATTTCCCTGCTTTCCACGGGTAATGTCAGTGATTGAAAACGCCAGGGTATGTAGTAATAATCTACTTACTTTTATTTCAAGTGTTTGTTACAGGATTTCAATCATTCCTGGAAACTCTAAATGCATATTTTAAGAGTTGTACCACAATTAGACAGTTTTCTTACAAGTATGAACTGGAACGGTCAGGATATTAACTGATTCACCAAAAAGACGCTCGAGAAATTCGGCCTCAGTTGTAAACATAAGCAGTATAGTCCTCACTTACAGTCTTTCTACACTAATTTTGAGCTGTATAAACATGAATTCCTAGTATTTGAAAGCAAATTCAAGTGAAAGCACTCCCTAAAGTACCCGGAGTTGTAAATGTTTTCAGTTTTCTTGTCATTTCCATGCTTTCCACGGGTAATGTCAGTGATTGAAAATGGCAGGGTATGTAGTAACAACCTACTTGCTTTTATTTCAAGTGCTTATTACAAGTTTTAAATCATTTCTGGAAACTCTAAATGCGTATTTTAAGAGTTATACCACAATTGGAGAGTTTTCTTACAAGTATGTACTGGAACCATCACGATATTAACTGATTCACCAAAAAGACGCTCGAGAAATTCAGCTTAAATTGTAAACATAAGCAGTATAGTCCTCACTTACAGTCTTCCTACACTAATTTTGAGCTGTATAACCATGAATTCCTAGTATTTGAAAGCAAATTCAAGTGAAAACAATCGCTAAAGTCTCCATAGTTTTAAATATTATCAGTTTTCTGGTCATTTCCCTGGTTTCCACAGGTAATATGAGTGATTGAAAACTGCAGGGTATGTAGTAAGAACCTACTTACTTTTATTTCAAGTGCTTAATTCAAGTTTTAAATCATTTCTGGAAACTCTAAATGCGTATTTTAAGAGTAATACCACAATTAAAGAGTTTTCTTACAAGTAAGTACTGGAACCGTCACGATATTAACTGATTCACCAAAAAGACGTTCGAGCAATTCGGCCTCAATTGTAAACATAAGCAGTATAGTCCTCACTTACAGACTTCCTACACTAATTTTGAGCTGTATAAACATGAATTCCTAGTATTTGAAAGCATATTCAAGTGAAAACGCTCGGTAAAGTGCCCGGAGTTGTATATATTTTCAGTTTTCTGGTCATTTCCCTGCTTTCCACGGGTAATGTCAGTGATTGAAAACGGCAGGGTATGTAGTAAGAACCTACTTACTTTTATTTCATGGGCTTATTACAAGTTTTAAATAATTTCTGGAAACGCTAAATATGTATTTTAAGAGTTATACTACAATTAGACAGTTATCTTAAAAGTATGTCTGGAACCGACAGGTTATTGACTCTTTCACCAAAAAGACGCTAGAGAAATTCAGCCTCAATTGTAAACATAAGCAGTATAGTCCTCACTTACAGTCTTTCTACACTAATTTTGAGCTGTATAAACATGAATTCCCAGGATTTGAAAGCAAATTCAAGTGAAAACACTCCGTAAAGTGGCCGTA
Organism: Myotis nattereri; assembly: GCF_964212035.1. NCBI lineage: Eukaryota > Metazoa > Chordata > Mammalia > Chiroptera > Vespertilionidae > Myotis > Myotis nattereri. Next base: position 2,387,056 of record NC_138083.1, read on the forward strand.
TTTGTAAATATTATCAGATTTGTGGTCATTTCCCTGCTTTCCGCAGGTAATGTCAGTGATTGAAAATGGCAGGGTATGTAGTAAGAACCTACTTACTTTTATTTCAAGTGCTTATTACAAGTTTTAAATTATTTCTGGAAACTCTAAATGCGTATTCTAAGAGTTATACCACAATTAGAGAGTTTTCTTACAAGTATATACGGGAACCGTCAGGATATTGACTGATTCACCAAAAAGACGCTAGAGAAATTCGGCCTCAATTGGAAACATAAGCAATATAGTCCTCACAGTCTTTCTACACTAATTTTGAACTGTATAAACATGAATTCCTAGTATTTGAAAGCAAATTCAAGTGAAAACGCTCGCTAAAGTGGCCGTATTTGTATATATTATTAGATTTGTGGTCATTTCAATGCTTTCCACGGGCAATGTCAGTGATTGAAAACTGCAGGCTATGTAGTAAGAACCTACTTACTTTTATTTCAAGTGCTCATTACAAGTTTTAAATCATTTTTGGAAACTCTAAATGCGTATTTTAAGAGTTATACCACAATTAGAGAGTTTTCTTGCAAGTATGTACTGGAACCATCAGGATATTAACTGATTCACCAAAAAGACGCTAGAGATATTCGGCCTCAATTGTAAACATAAGCAGTATAGTCCTCACTTACAGTCTTTCTACACTAATTTTGAGCTGTATAAACATGAATTCCCAGTATTTGAAAGCAAATTCAGGTGAAAACTCTCGCTAAAGTGGCTGTATTTGTAAATATTATCAGATTTTTGGTCATTACCCTGCTTTCCACGGGCAATGTCAGTGATTGAAAACTGCAGGGTATGTAGTAAGAACACACTTACTTTTATTTCAGTTGCTTATTACAAGTTTTGAATCATTTCTGGAAACTCTAAATGCGTATTTTAAGAGTTATACCACAATTAGACAGTTTTCTTACAAGTATATACTGGAACCGTCAGGATATTGACTGATTCACCAAAAAGACGCTGGAGAAATTCGGCCTCAATTGTAAACATAAGCAGTATAGTCCTCACTTACAGTCTTTCTACACTAATTTTGAGCTGTATAAACATGAATTCCTAGTACTTGAAAGCAAATTCAAGTGAAAACACTCCCTAAAGTGCCCGCAGTTGTAAATATTTCCAGTTTTCTTGTCATTTCCCTGCTTTCCACGGGTAATGTCAGTGATTGAAAACGGCAGGGTATGTAGTAAGAACCTACTTACTTTTATTTCAAGGGCTTATTACAAGTTTTAAATAATTTCTGGAAACTCTAAATGCGTATTTTAACAGTTATACTACAATTAGACAGTTATCTTAAAAGTATGTACTGGAATCGACAGGTTATTGACTCTTTCACCAAAAAGACGCTAGAGAAATTCGGCCTCAATTGTAAACATAAGCAGTATAGTCCTCACTTACAGTCTTTGTACACTAATTTTGAGCTGTATAAACATGAATTCCTAGTTTTTGAAAGCAAATTCAAGTGAAAGCACTCCCTAAAGTACCCGGAGTTGTAAATATTTTCAGTTTTCTTGTCATTTCCATGCTTTCCACGGGTAATGTCAGTGATTGAAAATGGCAGAGTATGTAGTAAGAACCTACTTGCTTTTATTTCAAGTGCTTATTACAAGTTTTAAATCATTTCTGGAAACTCTAAATGCGTATTTTAAGAGTTATACCACAATTAGAGAGTTTTCTTACAAGTATGTACTGGAACCGTCACGATATTAACTGATTCACCAAAAAGACGCTCGAGAAATTCGGCTTAAATTGTAAACATAAGCAGTATAGTCCTCATAGTCTTCCTACACTAATTTTGAGCTGTATAACCATAAATTCCTAGTATTTGAAAGCAAATTCAAGTGAAAACGCTCGCTAAAGTGGCCGTAGTTTTAAATATTATCAGTTTTCTGGTCATTTCCCTGGTTTCCACAGGTAATATCAGTGATTGAAAACTGCAGGGTATGTAGTAAGAACCTACTTACTTTAATTTCAAGTGCTTATTACAAGTTTTAAATCATTTCTGGAAACTTTAAATGCGTATTTTAAGACTTATACCACAATTAGAGAGTTTTCTTACAAGTATGTACTGGAACCGTCACGATATTAACTGATTCACCAAAAAGACGTTTGAGAAATTCGGCCTCAATTGTAAACATAAGCAGTATAGTCCTCACTTACAGACTTCCTACACTAATTTTGAGCTGTATAAACATGAATTCCTAGTATTTGAAAGCATATTCAAGTGAAAACGCTCGTTAAAGTGCCCGGAGTTGTATATATTTTCAGTTTTCTGTTCATTTCCCTGCTTTCCACGGGTAATGTCAGTGATTGAAATCGGCAGGGTATGTAGTAAGAACCTACTTACTTTTATTTCAAGGGCTTATTACAAGTTTTAAATAATTTCTGGAAACTCTAAATGTGTATTTTAAGAGTTATACTACAATTAGACAGTTATCTTAAAAGTATGTCTGGAACCGACAGTTTATTGACTCTTTCACCAAAAAGACGCTAGAGAAATTCAGCCTCAATTGTAAACATAAGCAGTATAGTCCTCATTTAGTCTTTCTACACTAATTTTGAGCTGTATAACCATGAATTCCCAGGATTTGACAGCAAATTCAAGTGAAAACGCTCGCTAAAGTGGCCGTATTTGTAAATATTATCAGATTTGTGGTCATTTCCCTGCTTTCCACAGGCAATGTCAGTGATTGAAAACTGCAGGGTATGTAGTAAAAACATACTTACTTTTATTTCAATTGCCTATTACAAGTTTTAAATCATTTTTGGAAACTCTAAATGCGTATTTTAAGAGTTATACCTCAATTAATGAGTTTTCTTACAAGTATGTACTGGAACCGTCAGGATATTAACTGATTCACGAAAAAGACGCTGCAGAAATTCGGCCTAAATTGTAAACATAAGCAGTATAGACCTCACTTACAGTGTTTGTACACTAATTTTGAGCTGTATAAACATGAATTCCTAGTACTTGAAAGCAAATTCAAGTGAAAACGCTCGGTAAAGTGCCCGGAGTCGTAAATATTTTCAGTTTTCTGGTCATTTCCCTGCTTTCCACGGGTAATGTCAGTGATTGAAAACGGCAGGGTATGTAGTAAGAACCTACTTACTTTTATTTCAAGGGCTTATTACAAGTTTTAAATAATTTCAGGAAACTCTAAATGTGTATTTTAAGAGTTATACTACAATTAGACAGTTATCTTAAAAGTATGTCTGGAACCGACAGGTTATTGACTCTTTCACCAAAAAGACGCTAGAGAAATTCGGCCTAAATTGTAAACATAAGTAGTATAGACCTCACTTACAGTCTTTGTACACTAATTTTGAGCTGTATAAACATGAATTCCTAGTTTTTGAAAGCAAATTCAAGTGAAAACGCTCGGTAAAGTGCCCGGAGTTGTAAATATTTTCAGTTTTCTGGTCATTTCCCTGCTTTCCACGGGTAATGTCAGTGATTGAAAACGCCAGGGTATGTAGTAATAATCTACTTACTTTTATTTCAAGTGTTTGTTACAGGATTTCAATCATTCCTGGAAACTCTAAATGCATATTTTAAGAGTTGTACCACAATTAGACAGTTTTCTTACAAGTATGAACTGGAACGGTCAGGATATTAACTGATTCACCAAAAAGACGCTCGAGAAATTCGGCCTCAGTTGTAAACATAAGCAGTATAGTCCTCACTTACAGTCTTTCTACACTAATTTTGAGCTGTATAAACATGAATTCCTAGTATTTGAAAGCAAATTCAAGTGAAAGCACTCCCTAAAGTACCCGGAGTTGTAAATGTTTTCAGTTTTCTTGTCATTTCCATGCTTTCCACGGGTAATGTCAGTGATTGAAAATGGCAGGGTATGTAGTAACAACCTACTTGCTTTTATTTCAAGTGCTTATTACAAGTTTTAAATCATTTCTGGAAACTCTAAATGCGTATTTTAAGAGTTATACCACAATTGGAGAGTTTTCTTACAAGTATGTACTGGAACCATCACGATATTAACTGATTCACCAAAAAGACGCTCGAGAAATTCAGCTTAAATTGTAAACATAAGCAGTATAGTCCTCACTTACAGTCTTCCTACACTAATTTTGAGCTGTATAACCATGAATTCCTAGTATTTGAAAGCAAATTCAAGTGAAAACAATCGCTAAAGTCTCCATAGTTTTAAATATTATCAGTTTTCTGGTCATTTCCCTGGTTTCCACAGGTAATATGAGTGATTGAAAACTGCAGGGTATGTAGTAAGAACCTACTTACTTTTATTTCAAGTGCTTAATTCAAGTTTTAAATCATTTCTGGAAACTCTAAATGCGTATTTTAAGAGTAATACCACAATTAAAGAGTTTTCTTACAAGTAAGTACTGGAACCGTCACGATATTAACTGATTCACCAAAAAGACGTTCGAGCAATTCGGCCTCAATTGTAAACATAAGCAGTATAGTCCTCACTTACAGACTTCCTACACTAATTTTGAGCTGTATAAACATGAATTCCTAGTATTTGAAAGCATATTCAAGTGAAAACGCTCGGTAAAGTGCCCGGAGTTGTATATATTTTCAGTTTTCTTGTCATTTCCCTGCTTTCCACGGGTAATGTCAGTGATTGAAAACGGCAGGGTATGTAGTAAGAACCTACTTACTTTTATTTCATGGGCTTATTACAAGTTTTAAATAATTTCTGGAAACGCTAAATATGTATTTTAAGAGTTATACTACAATTAGACAGTTATCTTAAAAGTATGTCTGGAACCGACAGGTTATTGACTCTTTCACCAAAAAGACGCTAGAGAAATTCAGCCTCAATTGTAAACATAAGCAGTATAGTCCTCACTTACAGTCTTTCTACACTAATTTTGAGCTGTATAAACATGAATTCCCAGGATTTGAAAGCAAATTCAAGTGAAAACACTCCGTAAAGTGGCCGTATTTGTAAATATTATCAGATTTGTGGTCATTTCCCTGCTTTCCGCAGGTAATGTCAGTGATTGAAAATGGCAGGGTATGTAGTAAGAACCTACTTACTTTTATTTCAAGTGCTTATTACAAGTTTTAAATTATTTCTGGAAACTCTAAATGCGTATTCTAAGAGTTATACCACAATTAGAGAGTTTTCTTACAAGTATATACGGGAACCGTCAGGATATTGACTCATTCACCAAAAAGACGCTAGAGAAATTCGGCCTCAATTGGAAACATAAGCAATATAGTCCTCACAGTCTTTCTACACTAATTTTGAACTGTATAAACATGAATTCCTAGTATTTGAAAGCAAATTCAAGTGAAAACGCTCGCTAAAGTGGCCGTATTTGTATATATTATTAGATTTGTGGTCATTTCAATGCTTTCCACGGGCAATGTCAGTGATTGAAAACTGCAGGCTATGTAGTAAGAACCTACTTACTTTTATTTCAAGTGCTCATTACAAGTTTTAAATCATTTTTGGAAACTCTAAATGCGTATTTTAAGAGTTATACCACAATTAGAGAGTTTTCTTGCAAGTATGTACTGGAACCATCAGGATATTAACTGATTCACCAAAAAGACGCTAGAGATATTCGGCCTCAATTGTAAACATAAGCAGTATAGTCCTCACTTACAGTCTTTCTACACTAATTTTGAGCTGTATAAACATGAATTCCCAGTATTTGAAAGCAAATTCAGGTGAAAACTCTCGCTAAAGTGGCTGTATTTGTAAATATTATCAGATTTTTGGTCATTACCCTGCTTTCCACGGGCAATGTCAGTGATTGAAAACTGCAGGGTATGTAGTAAGAACACACTTACTTTTATTTCAGTTGCTTATTACAAGTTTTGAATCATTTCTGGAAACTCTAAATGCGTATTTTAAGAGTTATACCACAATTAGACAGTTTTCTTACAAGTATATACTGGAACCGTCAGGTTATTGACTGATTCACCAAAAAGACGCTGGAGAAATTCGGCCTCAATTGTAAACATAAGCAGTATAGTCCTCACTTACAGTCTTTCTACACTAATTTTGAGCTGTATAAACATGAATTCCTAGTATTTGAAAGCAAATTCAAGTGAAAACACTCCCTAAAGTGCCCGCAGTTGTAAATATTTCCAGTTTTCTTGTCATTTCCCTGCTTTCCACGTGTAATGTCAGTGATTGAAAACGGCAGGGTATGTAGTAAGAACCTACTTACTTTTATTTCAAGGGCTTATTACAAGTTTTAAATAATTTCTGGAAACTCTAAATGCGTATTTTAACAGTTATACTACAATTAGACAGTTATCTTAAAAGTATGTACTGGAATCGACAGGTTATTGACTCTTTCACCAAAAAGACGCTAGAGAAATTCGGCCTCAGTTGTAAACATAAGCAGTATAGTCCTCACTTACAGTCTTTCTACACTAATTTTGAGCTGTATAACCATGAATTCCTAGTATTTGAAAGCAAATTCAAGCGAAAACACTCCCTAAAGTGCCCGCAGTTGTAAATATTTTCAGTTTTCTGGTCATTTCCCTGCTTTCCACGGGTAATGTCAGTGATTGAAAACGCCAGGATATGTAGTAATAATCTACTTACTTTTATTTCAAGTGTTTATTACACGATTTTAGTCATTCCTGGAAACTCTAAATGCGTATTTTAAGAGTTATACCACAATTAGAGAGTTTTCCTACAAGTATGTACTGGAACCGTCAGGATATTAACTGATTCACCAAAAAGACGCTTGAGAAATTCGGCCTAAATTGTAAACATAAGTAGTATAGACCTCACTTACAGTCTTTGTCCACTAATTTTGAGCTGTATAAACATGAATTCCTAGTTTTTGAAAGCAAATTCAAGTGAAAACGCTCGGTAAAGTGCCCGGAGTTGTAAATATTTTCACTTTTCTGGTCATTTCCCTGCTTTCCACGGGTAAAGTCAGTGATTGAAAACGCCAGGGTATGTAGTAATAATCTACTTACTTTTATTTCAAGTGTTTGTTACAGGATTTCAATCATTCCTGGAAACTCTAAATGCATACTTTAAGAGTTGTACCACAATTAGACAGTTTTCTTACAAGTATGTACTGGAACGGTCAGGATATTAACTGATTCACCAAAAAGACGCTCGAGAAATTCGGCCTCAGTTGTAAACATAAGCAGTATAGTCCTCACTTACAGTCTTTCTACACTAATTTTGAGCTGTATAAACATGAATTCCTAGTATTTGAAAGCAAATTCAAGTGAAAGCACTCCCTAAAGTACCCGGAGTTGTAAATATTTTCAGTTTTCTTGTCATTTCCCTGCTTTCCACGGGTAATGTCAGTGATTGAAAATGGCAGGGTATGTAGTAAGAACCTAATTACTTTTATTTCAAGTGCTTATTACAAGTTTTAAATCATTTCTGGAAACTCGAAATGCGTATTTTAAGAGTTATACCACAATTGGAGAGTTTTCTTACAAGTATGTACTGGAACCGTCACGATATTAACTGATTCACCAAAAAGACGCTCGAGAAATTCAGCCTCAATTGTAAACATAAGCATTATAGTCCTAACTTACAGTCTTCCTACACTAATTTTGAGCTGTATAACCATGAATTCCTAGTATTTGAAAGCAAATTCAAGTGAAAACGCTCGTTAACGTCTCCGTAGTTTTAAATATTATCAGTTTTCTGGTCATTTCCCTGGTTTCCACAGGTAATATCAGTGATTGAAAACTTCAGGGTATGTACTAAGAACCTACTTACTTTTATTTCAAGTGCTTATTACAAGTTTTAAATCATTTCTGGAAACTCGAAATGCGTATTTTAAGAGTTATACCACAATTGGAGAGTTTTCTTACAAGTATGTACTGGAACCGTCAGGATATTAACTGATTCACCAAAAAGACGCTTGAGAAATTCGGCCTCAATTGTAAACATAAGCAGTATAGACCTCACTTACAGTCTTTGTACACTAATTTTGAGCTGTATAAACATGAATTCCTAGTTTTTGAAAGCAAATTCAAGTGAAAACGCTCGGTAAAGTGCCCGGACTTGTAAATATTTTCAGTTTTCTTGTCATTTCCCTGCTTTCCACGGGTAATGTCAGTGATTGAAAACGGCAGGGTATGTAGTAAGATCCTACTTACTTTTATATCAAGGGCTTATTACAAGTTTTAAATAATTTCTGGAAGCTCTAAATGCGTATTTTAAGAGTTATACGACAATTAGACAGTTATCTTAAAAGTATGGACTGGAACCGACAGGTTATTGACTCTTTCACCAAAAAGACTCTAGAAAAATTCGGCCTCAATTGTAAACATAAGCAATATAGTCCTCACTTACAGTCTTTCTACACTAATTTTGAGCTGTATAACTATGAATTCCTAGTATTTGAAAGCAAATTCAAGTGAAAACACTCCCTAAAGTGCCCGGAGTTGTAAATATTTTCAGTTTTCTGGTCATTTCCCTGCTTTCCACGGGTAATGTCAGTGATTGAAAACAGCAGGATATGTAGTAATAATCTACTTACTTTTATTTCAAATGTTTATTACACGATTTTAGTCATTCCTGGAAACTCTAAATTCGTTTTATAAGAGTTATACCACAATTAGACAGTTTTCTTACAAGTATGTACTGGAACCGTCAGGATATTCACTGATTCACCAAAGTGACGCTCCAGAAATTCGGCCTCAATTGTAAACATAAGCAGTATAGTCCTCACTTACAGTCTTTCTACACTAATTTTGAGATGTATAAACATGAATTCCCAGTATTTGAAATCAAATTCAAGTGAAAACGCTCGCTAAAGTGGGCGTATTTGTAAATATTATCAGATTTGTGGTCATTTCCCTGCTTTACACCGGCAATGTCAGTGATTGAAAACGGCAGGGTATGTAGTAAGAACCTACTTACTTTTATTTCAAGGGCTTATTACAAGTTTTAAATCATTTCTGGAAACTCTAAATGCGTATTTTAAGAGTTATACCACAATTAGAGAGTTTTCTTACAAGTATATACGGGAACTCTCAGGATATTAACTGATTCACAAAAAGACGCTAGAGAAATTCGGCCTCAATTGTAAACATAAGCAGTATAGTCCTCACTTACAGTCTTTCTACACTAATTTTGAGCTGTATAAACATGAATTCCTAGTATTTGAAAGCAAATTCAAGTGAAAGCACTCCCTAAAGTACCCGGAGTTGTAAATATTTTCAGTTTTCTTGTCATTTCCCTGCTTTCCACGGGTAATGTCAGTGATTGAAAATGGCAGGGTATGGATTAAGAACCTACTTACTTTTATTTCAAGTGCTTATTACAAGTTTTAAATAATTTCTGGAAACTCTAAATGCGTATTCTAAGAGTTATACCACAATTAGAGAGTTTTCTAACAAGTATATACTGGAACCGTCAGGATATTAACTGATTCACCAAAAAGACGCTTGAGAAATTCGGCCTCAATTGTAAACATAAGCAGTATAGTCCTCACTTACAGTCTTTCTACACTAATTTTGAACTGTATAAACATGAATTCCTAGTATTTGAAAGCAAATTCAAGTGAAAACGCTCGCTAAAGTGCCCGGAGTTGTAAATATTTTCAGTTTTCTGGTCATTTCTCTGCTTTCCACGGGTAATGTCAGTGATTGAAAACGCCAGGATATGTAGTAATAATCTACTTACTTTTATTTCAAGTGTTTATTACTTTGATTTCCAGTGTTTCTTCCAAGTTTTTAATCATTTCTGGAAATCCAATTGCGTATTTTAAGAGTTTTACCACAATTAGAGAGTTTTCTTACAAGTATGTACTGGAACCATAAGGATTTTAACTGAGTCATACAGAAGACGCCAGAGTAATTCGGCCTCAATTGGAAACATAAGCAGTATAGTCCTCACTTACAGCCTTTCTACTCAAATTTTAAGATGTATAAACAAGAATCCCTAATATGTGAAAGCAAATTCAAGTGAAAACGCTCCCTAAAGTGCCCGGTGTTGTAAATTTTATCAGTTTTCTGGTCATTTCACGGCTTTCCACTGGTAATGTCTGTGCTTAAAAACCGCAGTAAATGTGGTAAGAATCTATTTACTTTTATGTCAATTGTTTCTTCCAAGTTTTTAATCATTTCTGGAATCTCTGATTGCGTATTTTAAGAGTTTTACCACAATTAGAGGGTTTTCTTACAAGTATGTACTGGAACCCTAAGGATTTTATCTGAGTCATACAAAAGTCGCCAGAGAAATTAGGCCTCAATTGTAAACATAAGCAGTATAGTCCCCACTTACAGCCTTTCCACACAAATTTTAAGCTGTATCAACAAGAAATCTTAATATTTGAAAGCAAATTCAAGTGAAAACTCTCCCTAGAGTGGCCGGCGTTGTAAATATTATCAGTTTTCTGGTCATTTCACGGCTTTCCACTGGTAATGTCTGTGATTAAAAACAGCAGGAAATGTAGGAAGAATCTATTTTCTTTTATTTCCAGTGTTTCTTCCAAGTTTTCAATCATTTCTGGAATCTCTGATTGCGTATTTTAAGAGTTTTACCACAATTAGAGAGTTTTCTTACAAGTATGTACTGGAACCGTAAGGATTTTAACTAAGTCATACAGAAGACATCAGAGTAATTCAGCCTCAATTGTAAACATAAGCAGTATCGTCCTCACTTACAGCCTTTCTACACAAATTTTGAGCTGTATAAACAAGAATCCCTAATATGTGAAAGCAAATTCAAGTGAAAACGCTCGCTAAAGTGCCCGTACCGGTAAATATTATCAGTTTTCTGGTCCTTTCACGGCTTTCCACTGGTAGAGTCTGTGACCAAAAACGGCAGGAAATGTGGTAAGAATCTATTTACTTTTATGTCAAGTGTTTCTTCCAAGTTTTTAATGATTTCTGGAATCTCTGATTGCGTATTTTAAGAGATTTACCAAAATTAGAGTGTTTTCTTACAAGTATGTACTGGAACCCTAAGGATTTTTACTGAGTCATACAGAAGACGCTAGAGTAATTCTGCCTCAATTGTAAACATAAGCAGTATAGGCCTCATTTACAGCCTTTCTACACAAATTTTAAGCTGTATAAAAAAGAATTCTTAATATTTGAAAGCAAATTCAAGTGAAAACGCTCCCTAAAGTGGCCAAAGTTGTAAATATTATCAGTTTTCTGGTCATTTCCCGGCTTTCCACTGGTAATGTCTATGATTAAAAACGGCAGGAAATGTAGTAAGAATCTATTTTCTTTTATTTCCAGTGTTTCTTCCAAGTTTTCAATCATTTCTGGAAACTCTAATTGCGTATTTTAAGAGTTTTACCACAATTAGAGAGTTTTCTTACAAGTATGTACTGGAATCTTTAGTATTTTAACTGAGTCACACAAAAGATGCCAGAGAAATTCGTCCTCAATTGTAAACATAAGCATTATAGTCTTCACTTGTAGCCTTTCTACAGAAATTTTGAGCTGTATAAACATGAAATCCAAATATTAGAAAGCAAATTCTAGTGAAAACGCACCCTAAAGTGGCCGGAGTTGTAAATATTATCAGTTTTCTGGTCATTTCCCAGCTTTCCACGGGTAATGTCCGTGATTGAAAACGGCAGGAAATGTAGTAAGAATCTATGTACTTTTACTTCAAGTGTTTCTTACAAGTTTTTAATTATTTCTGGAAACTCTAATTGCATATATTAAGAGTTTTACCACAATTAGAGAGTTTTCTTGCAAGTATGTACTGGAACCATCAGGATATTAACTGATTCACCAAAAAGACGCTAGAGATATTCGGCCTCAATTGTAAACATAAGCAGTATAGTCCTCACTTACAGTCTTTCTACACTAATTTTGAGCTGTATAAACATGAATTCCCAGTATTTGAAAGCAAATTCAGGTGAAAACTCTCGCTAAAGTGGCTGTATTTGTAAATATTATCAGATTTTTGGTCATTACCCTGCTTTCCACGGGCAATGTCAGTGATTGAAAACTGCAGGGTATGTAGTAAGAACACACTTACTTTTATTTCAGTTGCTTATTACAAGTTTTGAATCATTTCTGGAAACTCTAAATGCGTATTTTAAGAGTTATACCACAATTAGACAGTTTTCTTACAAGTATATACTGGAACCGTCAGGATATTGACTGATTCACTAAAAAGACGCTGGAGAAATTCGGCCTCAATTGTAAACATAAGCAGTATAGTCCTCACTTACAGTCTTTCTACACTAATTTTGAGCTGTATAAACATGCATTCCTAGTACTTGAAAGCAAATTCAAGTGAAAACACTCCCTAAAGTGCCCGCAGTTGTAAATATTTCCAGTTTTCTTGTCATTTCCCTGCTTTCCACGGGTAATGTCAGTGATTGAAAACGGCAGGGTATGTAGTAAGAACCTACTTACTTTTATTTCAAGGGCTTATTACAAGTTTTAAATAATTTCTGGAAACTCTAAATGCGTATTTTAACAGTTATACTACAATTAGACAGTTATCTTAAAAGTATGTACTGGAATCGACAGGTTATTGACTCTTTCACCAAAAAGACGCTAGAGAAATTCGGCCTCAATTGTAAACATAAGCAGTATAGTCCTCACTTACAGTCTTTCTACACTAATTTTGAGCTGTATAACCATGAATTCCTAGTATTTGAAAGCAAATTCAAGCGAAAACACTCCCTAAAGTGCCCGCAGTTGTAAATATTTTCAGTTTTCTGGTCATTTCCCTGCTTTCCACGGGTAATGTCAGTGATTGAAAACGCCAGGATATGTAGTAATAATCTACTTACTTTTATTTCAAGTGTTTATTACACGATTTTAGTCATTCCTGGAAACTCTAAATGCGTATTTTAAGAGTTATACCACAATTAGAGAGTTTTCCTACAAGTATGTACTGGAACCGTCAGGATATTAACTGATTCACCAAAAAGACGCTTGAGAAATTCGGCCTAAATTGTAAACATAAGTAGTATAGACCTCACTTACAGTCTTTGTACACTAATTTTGAGCTGTATAAACATGAATTCCTAGTTTTTGAAAGCAAATTCAAGTGAAAACGCTCGGTAAAGTGCCCGGAGTTGTAAATATTTTCAGTTTTCTGGTCATTTCCCTGCTTTCCACGGGTAACGTCAGTGATTGAAAACGCCAGGGTATGTAGTAATAATCTACTTACTTTTATTTCAAGTGTTTGTTACAGGATTTCAATCATTCCTGGAAACTCTAAATGCATACTTTAAGAGTTGTACCACAATTAGACAGTTTTCTTACAAGTATGTACTGGAACGGTCAGGATATTAACTGATTCACCAAAAAGACGCTCGAGAAATTCGGCCTCAGTTGTAAACATAAGCAGTATAGTCCTCACTTACAGTCTTTCTACACTAATTTTGAGCTGTATAAACATGAATTCCTAGTATTTGAAAGCAAATTCAAGTGAAAGCACTCCCTAAAGTACCCGGAGTTGTAAATATTTTCAGTTTTCTTGTCATTTCCCTGCTTTCCACGGGTAATGTCAGTGATTGAAAATGGCAGGGTATGTAGTAAGAACCTAATTACTTTTATTTCAAGTGCTTATTACAAGTTTTAAATCATTTCTGGAAACTCGAAATGCGTATTTTAAGAGTTATACCACAATTGGAGAGTTTTCTTACAAGTATGTACTGGAACCGTCACGATATTAACTGATTCACCAAAAAGACGCTAGAGAAATTCAGCCTCAATTGTAAACATAAGCATTATAGTCCTAACTTACAGTCTTCCTACACTAATTTTGAGCTGTATAACCATGAATTCCTAGTATTTGAAAGCAAATTCAAGTGAAAACGCTCGTTAACGTCTCCGTAGTTTTAAATATTATCAGTTTTCTGGTCATTTCCCTGGTTTCCACAGGTAATATCAGTGATTGAAAACTTCAGGGTATGTACTAAGAACCTACTTACTTTTATTTCAAGTGCTTATTACAAGTTTTAAATCATTTCTGGAAACTCGAAATGCGTATTTTAAGAGTTATACCACAATTGGAGAGTTTTCTTACAAGTATGTACTGGAACCGTCAGGATATTAACTGATTCACCAAAAAGACGCTTGAGAAATTCAGCCTCAATTGTAAACATAAGCAGTATAGACCTCACTTACAGTCTTTGTACACTAATTTTGAGCTGTATAAACATGAATTCCTAGTTTTTGAAAGCAAATTCAAGGGAAAACGCTCGGTAAAGTGCCCGGACTTGTAAATATTTTCAGTTTTCTTGTCATTTCCCTGCTTTCCACGGGTAATGTCAGTGATTGAAAACGGCAGGGTATGTAGTAAGATCCTACTTACTTTTATATCAAGGGCTTATTACAAGTTTTAAATAATTTCTAGAAGCTCTAAATGCGTATTTTAAGAGTTATACTACAATTAGACAGTTATCTTAAAAGTATGGACTGGAATCGACAGGTTATTGACTCTTTCACCAAAAAGACTCTAGAAAAATTCGGCCTCAATTGTAAACATAAGCAATATAGTCCTCACTTACAGTCTTTCTACACTAATTTTGAGCTGTATAACTATGAATTCCTAGTATTTGAAAGCAAATTCAAGTGAAAACACTCCCTAAAGTGCCCGGAGTTGTAAATATTTTCAGTTTTCTGGTCATTTCCCTGCTTTCCACGGGTAATGTCAGTGATTGAAAAGAGCAGGATATGTAGTAATAATCTACTTACTTTTATTTCAAATGTTTATTACACGATTTTAATCATTCCTGGAAACTCTAAATTCGTTTTATAAGAGTTATACCACAATTAGAGAGTTTTCCCACAAGTATGTACTGGAACCGTCAGGATATTAACTGATTCACCAAAAAGACGCTCGAGAAATTCTGCTTAAATTGTAAACATAAGCAGTATAGTCCTCACTTAGTGTCTTTCTACACTAATTTTGAGCTGTATAACCATGAATTCCCAGTATTTGAAAGCAAATTCAAGTGAAAACGCTCGCTAAAGTGGCCGTAGTTTTAAATATTATCAGTTTTCTGGTCATTTCCCTGGTTTTACAGGTAATGTCAGTGATTGAAAACGGCAGGGTATGTAGTAAGAACCTACTTACTTATATTTCAAGTGCTTATTACAAGTTTTAAATCATTTCTGGAAACTCTAAATGCGTATTTTAAGAGTTATACCACAATTAGACAGTTTTCTTACAAGTATGTACTGGAACCGTCAGGATATTCACTGATTCACCAAAGTGACGCTCCAGAAATTCGGCCTCAATTGTAAACATAAGCAGTATAGTCCTCACTTACAGTCTTTCTAAACTAATTTTGAGCTGTATAAACATGAATTCCTAGTATTTGAAAGCAAATTCAAGTGAAAACGCTCGATAAAGTGGCCGTATTTGTAAATATTATCAGATTTGTGGTCATTTCCCTGCTTTCCACGGGCAATGTCAGTGATTGAAAACGGCAGGGTATGTAGTAAGAACCTACTTACTTTTATTTCAAGGGCTTATTACAAGTTTTAAATAATTTCTGGAAACTCTAAATGCGTATTTTAAGAGTTATACTACAATTAGACAGTTATCTTAAAAGTATGTACTGGAACCGACAGGTTATTGACTCTTTTACCAAAAAGACGCTAGAGAAATTCGGCCTCAATTGTAAACATAAGCAGAATAGTCCTCACTTACAGTCTTTCTACACTAATTTTGAGATGTATAAACATGAATTCCCAGTATTTGAAATCAAATTCAAGTGAAAACGCTCGCTAAAGTGGGCGTATTTGTAAATATTATCAGATTTGTGGTCATTTCCCTGCTTTACACCGGCAATGTCAGTGATTGAAAACGGCAGGGTATGTAGTAAGAACCTACTTACTTTTATTTCAAGGGCTTATTACAAGTTTTAAATCATTTCTGGAAACTCTAAATGCGTATTTTAAGAGTTATACCACAATTAGAGAGTTTTCTTACAAGTATATACGGGAACTCTCAGGATATTAACTGATTCACAAAAAGACGCTAGAGAAATTCGGCCTCAATTGTAAACATAAGCAGTATAGTCCTCACTTACAGTCTTTCTACACTAATTTTGAGCTGTATAAACATGAATTCCTAGTATTTGAAAGCAAATTCAAGTGAAAGCACTCCCTAAAGTACCCGGAGTTGTAAATATTTTCAGTTTTCTTGTCATTTCCCTGCTTTCCACGGGTAATGTCAGTGATTGAAAATGGCAGGGTATGGATTAAGAACCTACTTACTTTTATTTCAAGTGCTTATTACAAGTTTTAAATAATTTCTGGAAACTCTAAATGCGTATTCTAAGAGTTATACCACAATTAGAGAGTTTTCTAACAAGTATATACTGGAACCGTCAGGATATTAACTGATTCACCAAAAAGACGCTTGAGAAATTCGGCCTCAATTGTAAACATAAGCAGTATAGTCCTCACTTACAGTCTTTCTACACTAATTTTGAACTGTATAAACATGAATTCCTAGTATTTGAAAGTAAATTCAAGTGAAAACGCTCGCTAAAGTGCCCGGAGTTGTAAATATTTTCAGTTTTCTGGTCATTTCTCTGCTTTCCACGGGTAATGTCAGTGATTGAAAACGCCAGGATATGTAGTAATAATCTACTTACTTTTATTTCAAGTGTTTATTACTTTGATTTCCAGTGTTTCTTCCAAGTTTTTAATCATTTCTGGAAATCCAATTGCGTATTTTAAGAGTTTTACCACAATTAGAGAGTTTTCTTACAAGTATGTACTGGAACCATAAGGATTTTAACTGAGTCATACAGAAGACGCCAGAGTAATTCGGCCTCAATTGGAAACATAAGCAGTATAGTCCTCACTTACAGCCTTTCTACTCAAATTTTAAGATGTATAAACAAGAATCCCTAATATGTGAAAGCAAATTCAAGTGAAAACGCTCCCTAAAGTGCCCGGTGTTGTAAATTTTATCAGTTTTCTGGTCATTTCACGGCTTTCCACTGGTAATGTCTGTGCTTAAAAACCGCAGTAAATGTGGTAAGAATCTATTTACTTTTATGTCAATTGTTTCTTCCAAGTTTTTAATCATTTCTGGAATCTCTGATTGCGTATTTTAAGAGTTTTACCACAATTAGAGGGTTTTCTTACAAGTATGTACTGGAACCCTAAGGATTTTATCTGAGTCATACAAAAGTCGCCAGAGAAATTAGGCTTCAATTGTAAACATAAGCAGTATAGTCCCCACTTACAGCCTTTCCACACAAATTTTAAGCTGTATCAACAAGAAATCTTAATATTTGAAAGCAAATTCAAGTGAAAACTCTCCCTAGAGTGGCCGGCGTTGTAAATATTATCAGTTTTCTGGTCATTTCACGGCTTTCCACTGGTAATGTCTGTGATTAAAAACAGCAGGAAATGTAGGAAGAATCTATTTTCTTTTATTTCCAGTGTTTCTTCCAAGTTTTCAATCATTTCTGGAATCTCTGATTGCGTATTTTAAGAGTTTTACCACAATTAGAGAGTTTTCTTACAAGTATGTACTGGAATCGTAAGGATTTTAACTGAGTCATACAGAAGACGTCAGAGTAATTCAGCCTCAATTGTAAACATAAGCAGTATCGTCCTCACTTACAGCCTTTCTACACAAATTTTGAGCTGTATAAACAAGAATCCCTAATATGTGAAAGCAAATTCAAGTGAAAACGCTCGCTAAAGTGCCCGTACCGGTAAATATTATCAGTTTTCTGGTCCTTTCACGGCTTTCCACTGGTAGAGTCTGTGACCAAAAACGGCAGGAAATGTGGTAAGAATCTATTTACTTTTATGTCAAGTGTTTCTTCCAAGTTTTTAATGATTTCTGGAATCTCTGATTGCGTATTTTAAGAGATTTACCAAAATTAGAGTGTTTTCTTACAAGTATGTACTGGAACCCTACGGATTTTTACTGAGTCATACAGAAGACGCTAGAGTAATTCTGCCTCAATTGTAAACATAAGCAGTATAGGCCTCATTTACAGCCTTTCTACACAAATTTTAAGCTGTATAAAAAAGAATTCTTAATATTTGAAAGCAAATTCAAGTGAAAACGCTCCCTAAAGTGGCCAAAGTTGTAAATATTATCAGTTTTCTGGTCATTTCCCGGCTTTCCACTGGTAATGTCTATGATTAAAAACGGCAGGAAATGTAGTAAGAATCTATTTTCTTTTATTTCCAGTGTTTCTTCCAAGTTTTCAATCATTTCTGGAAACTCTAATTGCGTATTTTAAGAGTTTTACCACAATTAGAGAGTTTTCTTACAAGTATGTACTGGAATCTTTAGTATTTTAACTGAGTCACACAAAAGATGCCAGAGAAATTCGTCCTCAATTGTAAACATAAGCATTATAGTCTTCACTTGTAGCCTTTCTACAGAAATTTTGAGCTGTATAAACATGAAATCCAAATATTAGAAAGCAAATTCTAGTGAAAACGCACCCTAAAGTGGCCGGAGTTGTAAATATTATCAGTTTTCTGGTCATTTCCCAGCTTTCCACGGGTAATGTCCGTGATTGAAAACGGCAGGAAATGTAGTAAGAATCTATGTACTTTTACTTCAAGTGTTTCTTACAAGTTTTTAATTATTTCTGGAAACTCTAATTGCATATATTAAGAGTTTTACCACAATTAGAGAGTTTTCTTACAAGTATGTACTGGAATCGTAAGTATTTTAACTGAGTCACACAAAAGACACCAGAGAAATTCGGCCTCAATTGTAAACATAAGCAGTATAGTCCTCACTTACAGCCTTTCTACACAAATTTTGAGCTGTATAAACATGAATTCCTAATATTTGAAAGCAAATTCAAGTGAAAACGCACCCGAAAGTGGCCAGAGTTGTAAATATTATCAGTTTTCTGGTCATTTCCCGGCTTTCCACTGGTAATGTCTATGATTAAAAACGGCAGGTAATGTAGTAAGACTATATTTTCTTTTATTTCCAGTGTTTCTTCCAAGTTTTCAATCATTTCTGGAATCTCTGATTGTGTATTTTAAGAATTTTACCACAATTAGAGAGTTTTCTTACAAGTATGTACTGGAGCCATAAGGATTTTAACTGAGTCATACAGAAGACGTCAGAGTAATTCGGCCTCAATTGTAAACATAAGCAGTATCGTCCTCACTTACAGCCTTTCTACACAAATTTTGAGCTGTATAAACCAGAATCCGTAATATGTGAAAGCAAATTCAAGTGAAAACGCTCCCTAAAGTGCCCGGGCGGGTAAATATTATCAGTTTTCTGGTCCTTTCACGGCTTACCACTGGTAATGTCTGTGATTAAAAACGGCAGGAAATGTGGTAAGAATCTCTTTACTTTTATTTCCAGTGTTTCTTCCAAGTTTTTAATCATTTCTGGAAACTCCAATTGCGTATTTTAAGAGTTTTACCACAATTAGAGAGTTTTCTTACAAGTATGTACTGGAACCATAAGGATTTTAACTGAGTCATACAGAAGACGCCAGAGTAATTCGGCCTCAATTGGAAACATAAGCAGTATCGTCCTCACTTACAGCCTTTCTACTCAAATTTTAAGATGTATAAACAAGAATCCCTAATATGTGAAAGCAAATTCAAGTGAAAACGCTCCCTAGAGTGCCCGGAGTTGTAAATATTATCAGTTTTCTGGTCATTTCACGGCTTACCACTGGTAATGTCTGTGATTAAAAACACTAGCAAATGTAATAAGAATCTATTTACTTTTATTTCTAGTTTTCTTCCAAGTTTTTAATCATTTCTGGAAACTCCAATTGCGTATTTTAAGAGTTTTACCACAATTAGAGAGTTTTCTTACAAGTATGTACTGGAACCGTAAGGATTTTAACTGAGTCAAACAGAAGACGTCAGAGTAATTTGGCCTCAATTGTAAACATAAGCAGTATCGTCCTCACTTACAGCCTTTCTACACAAATTTTGAGCTGTATAAACAAGAATCCCTAATATGTGAAAGCAAATTCAAGTGAAAACGCTCGCTAAAGTGCCCGTACCGGTAAATATTATCAGTTTTCTGGTCCTTTCACGGCTTTCCACTGGTAGAGTCTGTGATCAAAAACGGCAGGAAATGTGGTAAGAATCTATTTACTTTTATGTCAAGTGTTTCTTCCAAGTTTTTAATGATTTCTGGAATCTCTGATTGCGTATTTTAAGAGATTTACCAAAATTAGAGTGTTTTCTTACAAGTATGTACTGGAACCCTAAGGATTTTTACTGAGTCATACAAAAGACGCTAGAGTAATTCTGCCTCAATTGTAAACATAAGCAGTATAGGCCTCATTTACAGCCTTTCTACACAAATTTTAAGATGAATAAACAAGAATCCCTAATATGTGAAAGCAAATTCAATTGAAAACGCTCCCTAAAGTGGCCGGAGTTGTAAATATTATCAGTTTTCTGGTCATTTCCCGGCTTTCCACTGGTAGAGTCTGTGATCAAAAACGGCAGGAAATGTGGTAAGAATCTATTTACTTTTATGTCAAGTGTTTCTTGCAAGTTTTTAATGATTTCTGGAATCTCTGATTGCGTATTTTAAGAGATTTACCAAAATTAGAGTGTTTTCTTACAAGTATGTACTGGAACCCTAAGGATTTTTACTGAGTCATACAGAAGACGCTAGAGTAATTCTGCCTCAATTGTAAACATAAGCAGTATAGGCCTCATTTACAGCCTTTCTACACAAATTTTAAGCTGTATAAAAAAGAATTCTTAATATTTTAAAGCAAATTCAAGTGAAAACGCTCCCTAAAGTGGCCGGAGTTGTAAATATTATCAGTTTTCTGGTCATTTCCCGGCTTTCCACTGGTAATGTCTATTATTAAAAACGGCAGGAAATGTAGGAAGAATCTATTTTCTTTTATTTCCAGTGTTTCTTCCAAGTTTTCAATCATTTCTGGAATCTCTGATTGCGTATTTTAACAGTTTTACCACAATTAGAGAGTTTTCTTACAAGTATGTACTGGAACCCTAAAGATTTTAACTGAGTCATACAGAAGACGTCAGAGTAATTCGGCCTCAATTGTAAACATAAGCAGTGTCGTCCTCACTTACAGCCTTTCTACACAAATTTTGAGCTGTATAAACCAGAATCCCTAATATGTGAAAGCAAATTCAAGTGAAAAGGCTCGCTAATGTGCCCGGACCGGTGAATATTATCAGTTTTCTGGTCCTTTCACGGCTTACCACTGGTAATGTCTGTGATTAAAAACAGCAGGAAATGTGGTAAGAATCTATTTACTTTGATTTCCAGTGTTTCTTCCAAGTTTTTAATCATTTCTGGAAACTCCAATTGCGTATTTTAAGAGTTTTACCACAATTAGAGAGTGTTCTTACAAGTATGTACTGGAACCATAAGGATTTTAACTGAGTCATACAGAAGACGCCAGAGTAATTCGGCCTCAATTGGAAACATAAGCAGTATCGTCCTCACTTACAGCCTTTCTACTCAAATTTTAAGATGTATAAACAAGAATCCCTAATATGTGAAAGCAAATTCAAGTGAAAACGCTCCCTAAAGTGCCCGGAGTTGTAAATATTATCAGTTTTCTGGTCATTTCACGGCTTTCCACTGGTAATGTCTGTGCTTAAAAACCGCAGTAAATGTGGTAAGAATCTATTTACTTTTATGTCAATTGTTTCTTCCAAGTTTTTAATCATTTCTGGAATCTCTGATTGCGTATTTTAAGAGTTTTACCACAATTAGAGGGTTTTCTTACAAGTATGTACTGGAACCCTAAGGATTTTAACTGAGTCATACAAAAGTCGCCAGAGAAATTAGGCCTCAATTGTAAACATAAGCAGTATAGTCCCCACTTACAGCCTTTCCACACAAATTTTAAGCTGTATCAACAAGAAATCTTAATATTTGAAAGCAAATTCAAGTGAAAACTCTCCCTAGAGTGGCCGGCGTTGTAAATATTATCAGTTTTCTGGTCATTTCACGGCTTTCCACTGGTAATGTCTGTGATTAAAAACACTTGGAAATGTAACAAGAATCTATTTACTTTTATTTCCAGTTTTCTTCCAAATTTTTAATCATTTCTGGAAACTCCAATTGCGTATTTTAAGAGTTTTGCCACAATTAGAGAGTTTTCTTACAAGTATGTACTGGAACCCTAAGGATTTTAACTGAGTCATACAGAAGACGTCAGAGTAATTCGGCCTCAATTGTAAACATAAGCAGTGTCGTCCTCACTTACAGCCCTCTACACAAATTTTGAGCTGTATAAACCAGAATCCCTAATATGTGAAAGCAAATTCAAGTGAAAACGCTCGCTAAAGTGCCCGGACCAGTAAATATTATCAGTTTTCTGGTCCTTTCACGGCTTATCACTGGTAATGTCTGTGATTAAAAACGGCAGGAAATGTGGTAAGAATCTATTTACTTTGATTTCCAGTGTTTCTTCCAAGTTTTTAATCATTTCTGGAAACTCCAATTGCGTATTTTAAGAGTTTTACCACAATTAGAGAGTGTTCTTACAAGTATGTACTGGAACCATAAGGATTTTAACTGAGTCATACAGAAGACGCCAGAGTAATTCGGCCTCAATTGGAAACATAAGCAGTATCGTCCTCACTTACAGCCTTTCTACTCAAATTTTAAGATGTATAAACAAGAATCCCTAATATGTGAAAGCAAATTCAAGTGAAAACGCTCCCTAAAGTGGCCGGAGTTGTAAATATTATCAGTTTTCTGGTCATTTCACGGCTTTCCACGGGTAATGTCTGTGATTGAAAACGGCAGGAAATGTAGTAAGAATCTATGTACTTTTACTTCAAGTGTTTCTTACAAGTTTAAATTATTTCTGGAAACTCTAATTGCGTATTTTAAGAGTTTAACCACAATTGGAGAGTTTCCTTACAAGTACGTACTGGAACCGTCAGGATATTAACTGATTCACACAAAAGACGCCAGAGAAATTTGGCCTCAATTGTAAACATAAGCAGTATAGTCCTGACTTACAGCCTTTCTACACAAATTTTGAGCTGTATAAACAAGAATTCCTAATATTTGAAAGCAAATTCAAGTGAAAACGCTCCCTGAAGTGGCTGCAGATGTAAATATTATCAGTTTTCTAGTCATTCCCCAGCTTTCCATTGGAAATGTCTGTGATTAAAAATGGCAGGAAATGTCGTAAGAATCTATTTACTTTTATTTCAAGTGTTTCTTACAAGTTGTGACTCATTTCTGGAAACTGTAATTGCGTATTTTAAGAGTTTTACCACAATTAGTGTGTTTTCTTATGAGTATGTACTGGAACCGTCAGGATATTAACTGATTCAAACAAAAGACGCCAGAGAAATTCGGCCTCAATTGGAAACATAAGCAGTATACTCCTCGTTATAGCCTTTCTAGACAAATTTTGAGCTGTATAAACAAGAATTCCTACTCTGTGAAAGAAAATTCAAGTGAAAATGCTTCCTAAACTGGCTGCAGTTGTAAATACTATCAATTTTTCTGGTCATTTCCCAGCTTTCCACAGGTAATGTCCGTGATTGAAAACGGCAGGAACTGTAGTAAGAATCTATGTACTTTTACTTCAAGTGTTTCTTACAAGTTTTTAATCATTTCTGGAAGCTCTAATTGCGTATTTGAAGAGTTTTACTACAATTAGAGAGTTTTCTTACAAGTATGTACTGGAATCATAAGGATTTTAACTGAGTCACACAAAAGATGCCAGAGAAATTCGTCCTCAATTGTTAACATAAGCAGTATAGTCCTCACTTACAGCCTTTCTACAGAAATTTTGAGCTGTATAAACCTGAATTCCTAATATTTGAAAGCAAATTCTCGTGAAAACGCACCCTAAAGTGGCCCCAATTGTAAATATTACCAGTTTTTTGGTGATTTCCCAGCTTACCACGGGTCATGTTCGTGATTGAAAACAGCAAGAAATGTAGTAAGAATCTATGTTCTTTTCCTTCAAGTGTTTCTTACAAGTTTTAATTATTTCTGGAAACTCTAATTGCGTATATTGAGAGTTTTACCACAATTAGAGAGTTTTCTTACAAGTATGTACTGGAATCGTAAGTATTTTAACTGAGTCACACAAAAGACACCAGAGAAATTCGGCCTCAATTGTAAACATAAGCAGTATAGTCCTCACTTACAGCCTTTCTACACAAATTTTGAGCTGTATAAACATGAATTCCTAATATTTGAAAGCAAATTCAAGTGAAAACGCACCCGAAAGTGGCCAGAGTTGTAAATATTATCAGTTTTCTGGTCATTTCCCAGCTTTCCACGGGTAATGGCCGTGATTGAAAACGGCAGGAAATGTAGTAAAAATCTATGTACTTTTACTTCAAGTGTTTCTTTCAAGTTTTTAATTATTTCTGGAAACTCTAACTGCGTATTTTAAGAGTTTTACCACAATTAGAGTGTTTTCTTACAAGTACGTACTGGAACCGTCAGGATATTAACTGAATCACACAGAAGACGCAATAGAAATTTGGCCTCAATTGTAAATATAAGCAGTATAGTCCTGACTTACGGCCTTTCTACACAAATTTTGAGCTGTATAAAAAGAATTCCTAATATTTGAAAGCAAATTCAAGTGAAAACGCTCCCTGAAGTGGCCGGAATTGTAAATATTATCAGATTTCTGGTCATTTCCCAGCTTTCCACGGGTAATGTCCATGATTGAAAACGGCAGGAAATGTAGTAAGAATCTATGTAGTTTTACTTCAAGTGTTTCTTACAAGTTTTTAATCATTTCTGGAAACTCTAATTGCGTATATTAAGAGTTTTACCACAATAAGAGAGTTTTCTTACAAATATGTACTGGAACCATCAGGAAATTAACTGATTCAAACAAAAGACACCAGAGAAATTTGGCCTCAATTGTAAACATAAGCAGTATAGTCCTCACTTACAGCCTTTCTACACAAATTTTGAGCTATATAAACTAGAATTCCTAATATTTCAAAGAGAATTAAGTGAAAACTCTCCCTAGAGTGGCCGGTTGTAAATATTATCAGTTTTCTGGTCATTTCCCAGCTTTCCACGGGTAATGTTTGTGATTGAAAACTGCAGGAACTGTAGTAAGAATCTATGTACTTTTACTTCAAGTGTTTCTTACAAGTTTTAATTATTTCTGGAAACTCTAATTGCGTATTTTAAGAGTTTAACCACAATTGGAGAGTTTTCTTACAAGTACGTATTGGAACCGTCAGGATATTAACTGATTCACACAAAAGACGCCAGAGAAATTTGCCCTCAATTGTAAACATAAGCAGTATAGTCCTGACTTACAGCCTTTCTACACAAATTTTGAGCTGTATAAACAAGAATTCCTAATATTTGAAAGCAAATTCAAGTGAAAACGCTCCCTGACGTGGCTGCAGATGTAAATATTATCAGTTTTCTTGTCATTCCCCAGCTTTCCATTGGTAATGTCTGTGATCAAAAACGGCAGGAAATGTCGTAAGAATCTATTTACTTTTTTTTTTAATATTTTTTATTGATTAAGATATTACATATGTGTACCCTCTACCCCCCCTCTCCCAGCTCACCCCCTCACCCCCCCCCCCCCCCCCGTTGTCCGTGTCCATTGGTTAGGCCTATATGCTTGCATATAAGTCCTTTGGTTGATCTTTCCCCCTTGCCCCCACCCTCCCCTACCTTCCCTCCAAGGCCCGACAGTCCAATCAATGCCTCTCCTTCTCTGGATCAGTCCTTGTTCATCAGTTTATGTTGTTCATTATATTCCACAAATAAGTGAGATCTTGTGGTATTTATCTGCTCTCCAGTTCCATCCATGCTGTGGCAAATGGTAAGAGTTCCTTTTTCTTCTTCCTCTTCTTAAAGAATACCTTTCAGCTTTTCATATAATGCTGGTTTGGTGGTGATGAACTCCTTTAGCTTATTCTTATCCGTGAAGCTCTTTATCTGACCTTCCATTCTGAATGATAGCTTTGCTGGATAAAGTAATCTTGGTTGCAGGTTCTTGCTATTCATCTCTTTGAATATTTCTTGCCACTCTCTTCTGGCCTGCATGGTTTCTGTTGAGAAATCAGCTGACAGTCGGATGGGTACTCCCTTGTAGGTAACTGACTGTCTTTCTCTTGCTGCTTTTAAGATTCTCTCTTTATCTTTTGCTCTTGGCATTTTAATTATGATGTGTCTTGGTGTGGTCCTCTTTGGATTCCTTTTGTTTGGGGTTCTCTGCGCTTCCTGGACTTGTAAGTCCATTTCTTTCACCAGGTGGGGGAAGTTTTCTGTCATTATTTCTTCAAAAAGGTTTTCAATATCTTGCCCTCTCTCTCCTTCTGGTACCCCTATAATTCTGATGTTGGCACGCTTGAAGTTGTCCCAGAGGTTCCTTACACTATCTTCATATTTTTTGAATCTCTTTTCTTTTTTCTTTTTCGGTTGGGTATTTTTTGTTTCTTTGCATTTCAAATCTTTGACTTGATTCTTGGGATCCTCTTGTCTGCTGTTGGAGCTCTGTAAAGTATTCTTTATTTCAGTCAGTGTATGCATAATTTCTAATTGGTCCTTTTTCATGACCTCCATGGTCTCACCATACTCCTTGAGGGATTCATTAAATTTATCGGCGGTTTCCATAAAATTCTTGACAAACCTTATAAACGTGGCCTTGAACTCTATATCCAGTCGTCTGGCCTCCTCCGTTTCTGCCAATTGTGACCTGTTTCTTTGTCTTCACATTTTGGCTGCTTCCCTGTGTTGATAGAGTGGCCTGCGCGCCAGGTGTCCTGTAGGGCCCAGTGGCTCAGCCTCCCCAGTTACCTGGGGTGGACACTCTTGGTGCACTCTTGGTGCCTCGCTTGTTGTAGGATCACTGGGAGGAATTGACCTCCAGGCCAATTGGCTGTGGGAAGCAGCTGTGTCTGAAGTGGGAGAATGGACCCCCTCTGACCACTGGGTGCAGTGGCTCCTGGATCTAAGGAGGTGCTAATTCAGCCCCTGCCTGAGGCCACACAGCAGGAACTACGAAGAGGCTCAGCTGTGAAGCAATGCAAGTCGCTGCGGGGCCTTGGGCCTTCTCTTGGAAGTTCCGGGTCTGGCTGGCCAGGCTGCAGTTAGGTAATTATCAGGTTGCAAAGTTCTGGGGCATTCACATGCAAAAGCCTCTGCCCCAGCCCGGGTGGGGCGTGGTCTCAGGGAGTCAAAGGGCCAGAGAAAGAAGCTATGGCTGATTCTCCGCGCCCGGAGTCGCGCGTCTCAGTGTCCCGGCAATGGCTGCAAGCACCTCCAAGGGAAATCTGCCCCCAAGTTCGCCCTCTGCCGCCTGAGAGAGCAGCCTCTCCCCGTATGAGACCTGGGTCCCCAGAGACTTCCCGGAACCGGAGATCAGAGCAGTCGGGAGCTTGTGATTCAAAAAGACAGCCGTGTCCTCAGGTGCCACCCCCTTTCCGCGCGCACGAGCCGCCGCGTACCTCTGCACTCAGCCTCCGCAGCTCCTCTGGCTCTCAGCGTGCTTTTCTTTTCTTCTAGTTGTAGAAATTACACTCAGCCAGCCTTCCTGTTGTTTTGGACGATGTTTGCTCCGTCCTTTGGGCTAATTTTCAATTGTTGTGGGAGGCGACTATTTCCCGGTGTTTATCTATGCCGCCATCTTAGTTTCTCCCTAGACAGTTATCTTAAAAGTATGTACTGGAACCGACAGGTTATTGACTCTTTCACCAAAAAGACGCTAGAGAAATTCGGCCTCAATTGTAAACATAAGCAGTATAGTCCTCACTTACAGTCTTTCTACACTAATTTTGAGCTGTATAAACATGAATTCCCAGTATTTGAAATCAAATTCAAGTGAAAACGCTCGCTAAAGTGGCCGTATTTGTAAATATTATCAGATTTGTGGTCATTTCCCTGCTTTCCACCGGCAATGTCAGTGATTGAAAACGGCAGGGTATGTAGTAAGAACCTACTTACTTTTATTTCAAGGGCTTATTACAAGATTTAAATAATTTCTGGAAACTCTAAATGCGTATTTTAAGAGTTATACCACAATTAGAGAGTTTTCTTACAAGTATATACGGGAACTCTCAGGATATTAACTGATTCACAGAAAGACGCTAGAGAAATTCGGCCTCAATTGTAAACATAAGCAGTATAGTCCTCACTTACAGTCTTTCTACACTAATTTTGAACTGTATAAACATGAATTCCTAGTATTTGAAAGCAAATTCAAGTGAAAACGCTCGCTAAAGTGGCCGTATTTGTAAATATTTTCAGTTTTCTGGTCATTTCCCTGCTATCCACGGGTAATGTCAGTGATTGAAAACGGCAGGGTATGTAGTAAGAACCTACTTACTTTTATTTCAAGTGCTTATTACAAGTTTTAAATCATTTCTGGAAACTCTAAATGCGTATTTTAAGAGTTATACCACAATTAGACAGTTTTCTTACAAGTATGTACTGGAACCGTCAGGATATTAACTGATTCACCAAAAGGACGCTTGAGAAATTCGGCCTCAATTGTAAACATAAGCAGTATAGACCTCACTTACAGTCTTTGTACACTAATTTTGAGCTGTATAAACATGAATTCCTAGTATTTGAAAGCAAATTCAAGTGAAAACGCTCGGTAAAGTGCCCGGACTTGTAAATATTTTCAGTTTTCTTGTCATTTCCCTGCTTTCCACGGGTAATGTCAGTGATTGAAAACGGCAAGGTATGTAGTAAGATCCTACTTACTTTTATATCAAGGGCTTATTACAAGTTTTAAATAATTTCTGGAAGTTCTAAATGCGTATTTCAAGAGTTATACTACAATTAGACAGTTATCTTAAAAGTATGTACTGGAACCGACAGGTTATTGACTCTTTCACAAAAAAGACTCTAGAAAAATTCGGCCTCAATTGTAAACATAAGCAATATTGTCCTCACTTACAGTCTTTCTACACTAATTTTGAGCTGTATAACTATGAATACCTAGTATTTGAAAGCAAATTCAAGTGAAAACACTCCCTAAAGTGCCCGGAGTTGTAATATTTTCAGTTTTCTGGTCATTTCCCTGCTTTCCACGATAATGTCAGTGATTGAAAACAGCAGGATATGTAGTAATAATCTACTTACTTTTATTTCAAATGTTTATTACACGATTTTAATCATTCCTGGAAACTCTAAATTCGTTTTATAAGAGTTATACCACAATTAGAGAGTTTTCCCACAAGTATGTACTGGAACCGTCAGGATATTAACTGATTCACCAAAAAGACGCTCGAGAAATTCTGCTTAAATTGTAAACATAAGCAGTATAGTCCTCACTTAGTGTCTTTCTACACTAATTTTGAGCTGTATAACCATGAATTCCTAGTATTTGAAAGCAAATTCAAGTGAAAACGCTCGCTAAAGTGGCCGTAGTTTTAAATATTATCAGTTTTCTGGTCATTTCCCTGGTTTTACAGGTAATGTCAGTGATTGAAAACGGCAGGGTATGTAGTAAGAACCTACTTACTTTTATTTCAAGTGCTTATTACAAGTTTTAAATAATTTCTGGAAACTCTAAATGCGTATTTTAAGAGTTATACCACAATTAGACAGTTTTCTTACAAGTATGTACTGGAACCGTCAGGATATTCACTTATTCGCCAAAGTGACGCTCCAGAAATTCGGCCTCAATTGTAAACATAAGCAGTATAGTCCTCACTTACAGTCTTTCTACACTAATTTTGAGCTGTATAAACATGAATTCCTAGTATTTGAAAGCAAATTCAAGTGAAAACGCTCGATAAAGTGGCCGTATTTGTAAATATTATCAGATTTGTGGTCATTTCCCTGCTTTCCACGGGCAATGTCAGTGATTGAAAACGGCAGGGTATGTAGTAAGAACCTACTTACTTTTATTTCAAGGGATTATTACAAGTTTTAAATAATTTCTGGAACCTCTAAATGCGTATCTTAAGAGTTATACTACAATTAGACAGTTATCTTAAAAGTATGTACTGGAACCGACAGGTTATTGACTCTTTCACCAAAAAGACGCTAGAGAAATTCGGCCTCAATTGTAAACATAAGCAGTATAGTCCTCACTTACAGTCTTTCTACACTAATTTTGAGCTGTATAAAAATGAACTCCTAGTACTTGCAAGCAAATTCAAGTGAAAACGCTCGCTAAAGTGGCCGTATTTGTAAATATTTTCAGTTTTCTGGTCATTTCCCTGCTTTCCACGGGTAATGTCAGTGATTGAAAACGGCAGGGTATGTAGTAAGAACCTACTTACTTTTATTTCAAGTGCTTATTACAAGTTTTAAATCATTTCTGGAAACTCTAAATACGTATTTTAAGAGTTATACTACAATTAGACAGTTATCTTAAAAGTATGTCTGGAACCGACAGGTTATTGACTCTTTCACCTAAAAGACGCTAGAGAAATTCGGCCTCAATTGTAAACATAAGCAGTATAGTCCTCACTTACAGTCTTTCTACACTAATTTTGAGCGTATAAACATGAATTCCCAGGATTTGAAAGGAAATTCAAGTGAAAACGCTCGCTAAAATGGCCGTATTTGTAAATATTATCAGATTTGTGGTCATTTCCCTGCTTTCCACAGGCAATGTCAGTGATTGAAAACTGCAGGGTATGTAGTAAGAACATACTTACTTTTATTTCAATTGCTTATTACAAGTTTTAAATCATTTCTGGAAACTCTAAATGCGTATTTTAAGAGTTATACCACAATTAATGAGTTTTCTTACAAGTATGTACTGGAACCGTCAGGATATTAACTGATTCACGAAAAAGACGCTCGAGAAATTCGGCCTAAATTGTAAACATAAGCAGTATAGACCTCACTTACAGTGTTCGTACACTAATTTTGAGCTGTATAAACATGAATTCCTAGTACTTCAAAGCAAATTCAAGTGAAAACGCTCGGTAAAGTGCCCGGAGTTGTAAATATTTTCAGTTTTCTGGTCATTTCCCTGCTTTCCACGGGTAATGTCAGTGATTGAAAACGGCAGGGTATGTAGTAAGATCCTACTTACTTTTATTTCAAGGGCTTATTACAAGTTTTAAATAATTTCTGGAAGCTCTAAATGCGTATTTTAAGAGTTATACTACAATGAGACAGTTATCTTAAAAGTATGTACTGGAACCGACAGGTTATTGAGTCCTTCACAAAAAAAACGCTTGAGAAATTCGGCCTCAATTGTAAACATAAGCAATATAGTCCTCACTTACAGTCTTTCTACACTAATTTTGAGCTGTATAACCATGAATTCCTAGTATCTGAAAGCATATTCAAGTGAAAACACTCCCTAAAGTGCCCGGAGTTGTAAATATTATCAGTTTTCTGGTCATTTCCCAGCTTTCCACGGGTAATGTCTGTGATTGAAAACGGCAGAAAATGTAGTAAGAATCTATGTACTTATACTTCAAGTGTTTCTTACAAGTTTTTAATCATTTCTGGAAGCTCTAATTGCGTATTTGAAGAGTTTTACCACAATTAGAGAGTTTTCTTACAAGTATTTACTGGAATCTTAAGTATTTTAACTGAGTCACACAAAAGATGCCAGAGAAATTCATCCTCAATTGTAAACATAAGCATTATAGTCCTCACTTATGGCCTTTCTACAGAAATTTTGAGCTGTATAAACATGAATTCGTAATATTTGAAAGCAAATTCTAGTGAAAACACACCCTAAAGTGGCCGGAGTTGTAAATATTATCAGTTTTCTGGTCATTTCCCAGCTTTCCACGGGTAATGTCCGCGATTGAAAACGGCAGGAAATGTAGTAAGAATCTATGTAGTTTTACTTCAAGTGTTTCTTACAAGTTTTTAATTATTTCTGGAAGCTCTAATTGCGTATTTGAAGAGTTTTACCACAATTAGGGAGTTTTCTTACAAGTACGTACTGGAACCGTCAGGATATTAACTGATTCACACAAAAGACGCCAGATTATTTCGGCCTCAATTGTAAACATAAGCAGTATAGTCCTGACTTACAGCCTTTCTACACCAATTTTGAGCTGTATAAACAAGAATTCCTAATATTTGAAAGCAAATTCAAGTGAAAACGCTCCCTGAAGTGGCTGCAGATGTAAATATTATCAGTTTTCTAGTCATTCCCCAGCTTTCCATTGGTAATGTCTGTGATTAAAAACGGCAGGAAATGTCGTAAGAATCTATTTACTTTTATTTCAAGTGTTTCTTACAAGTTTTGACTCATTTTTGGAAACTGTAATTGCGTATTTTAAGAGTTTTACCACAATTAGCGAGTTTTCTTACGAGTATGTACTGGAACCGTCAGGATATTAACTGATTCAAACAAAAGACACCAGTGAAATTCGGCCTCAATTGTAAACATAAGCAGTATAGTCCTCACTTACAGCCTTTCTACACAAATTTTGACCTGTATAAACATGAATTCCTAATATTTGAAAGCAAATTCAAGTGAAAACGCACCCGAAAGTGGCCAGAGTTGTAAATATTATCAGTTTTCTGGTCATTTCCCAGCTTTCCACGGGTAATGACCGTGATTGAAAACGGCAGGAAATGTAGTAAAAATCTATGTACTTTTACTTCAAGTGTTTCCTACAAGTTTTAATTGTTTCTGGAAACTCTAATTACGTATTTTAAGAGTTTTGCCAGAATTAGAGCGTATTCTTACAAGTATGTACTGGAACCATAAGGATTTTAACTGAGTCACACAAAAGATGCCAGATTATTTCGGCCTCAATTGTAAACATAAGCAGTATAGTCCTCACTTATAGCCTTTCTAGACAAATTTTGAGCTGTATAAACACGAATTCCTACTATGTGACAGAAAATTCAAGTGAAAATGCTCCCTAAAGTGGCCGCAGTTGTAAATATTATCAGTTTTCTGCCCAGCTTTCCACGGGTAATGTCCGTGATTGAAAACGGCAGGAAATGTAGTAAGAATCTATGTACTTTTACTTCAAGTGTTTCTTACAAGTTTTTAATCATTTCTGGAAGCTCTAATTGCGTATTTGAAGAGTTTTACCACAATTAGGGAGTTTTCTTACAAGTACGTACTGGAACCGTCAGGATATTAACTGATTCACACAAAAGACGCCAGAGAAATTTGGCCTCAATTGTAAACATAAGCAGTATAGTCCTGACTTACAGCCTTTCTACACCAATTTTGAGCTGTATAAACAAGAATTCCTAATATTTGAAAGCAAATTCAAGTGAAAACGCTCCCTGAAGTGGCTGCAGATGTAAATATTATCAGTTTTCTAGTCATTCCCCAGCATTCCATTGGTAATGTCTGTGATTAAAAA
Organism: Myotis nattereri; assembly: GCF_964212035.1. Taxonomy (NCBI): domain Eukaryota; kingdom Metazoa; phylum Chordata; class Mammalia; order Chiroptera; family Vespertilionidae; genus Myotis; species Myotis nattereri. The sequence goes on from NC_138083.1 coordinate 2,420,216, forward strand.
CGGCAGGAAATGTCGTAAGAATCTATTTACTTTTATTTCAAGTGTTTCTTACAAGTTTTGACTCATTTTTGGAAACTGTAATTGCGTATTTTAAGAGTTTTACCACAATTAGCGAGTTTCCTTACGAGTATGTACTGGAACCGTCAGGATATTAACTGATTCAAACAAAAGACACCAGTGAAATTCGGCCTCAATTGTAAACATAAGCAGTATAGTCCTCACTTACAGTCTTTCTACACAAATTTTGACCTGTATAAACATGAATTCCTAATATTTGAAAGCAAATTCAAGTGAAAACGCACCCGAAAGTGGCCAGAGTTGTAAATATTATCAGTTTTCTGGTCATTTCCCAGCTTTCCACGGGTAATGGCCGTGATTGAAAACGGCAGGAAATGTAGTAAAAATCTATGTACTTTTACTTCAAGTGTTTCCTACAAGTTTTAATTGTTTCTGGAAACTCTAATTGCGTATTTTAAGAGTTTTGCCAGAATTAGAGCGTATTCTTACAAGTATGTACTGGAACCATAAGGATTTTAACTGAGTCACACAAAAGATGCCAGATTATTTCGGCCTCAATTGTAAACATAAGCAGTATAGTCCTCACTTATAGCCTTTCTAGACAAATTTTGAGCTGTATAAACACGAATTCCTACTATGTGACAGAAAATTCAAGTGAAAATGCTCCCTAAAGTGGCCGCAGTTGTAAATATTATCAGTTTTCTGCCCAGCTTTCCACGGGTAATGTCCGTGATTGAAAACGGCAGGAAATGTAGTAAGAATCTATGTACTTTTACTTCAAGTGTTTCTTACAAGTTTTTAATCATTTCTGGAAGCTCTAATTGCGTATTTGAAGAGTTTTACCACAATTAGGGAGTTTTCTTACAAGTATGTACTGGAATCATAAGTATTTTAACTGAGTCACACAAATGACGCCAGAGAAATTTGGCCTCAATGGTAAACATAAGCAGTATAGTCCTCACTTATAGCCTTTCTACAGAAATTTTGAGCTGTATAAACATGAATTCCTAATATTTGAAAGCAAATTCAAGTGAAAACGCACCCGAAAGTGGCCAGAGTTGTAAATATTATCAGTTTTCTGGTCATTTCCCAGCTTTCCACGGGTAATGGCCGTGATTGAAAATGGAAGGAAATGTACCAAAAATCTATGTACTTTTACTTCAAGTGTTTCTTTCAAGTTTTTAATTATTTCTGGAAACTCTAATTGCGTATTTTAAGAGTTTTACCACAATTAGAGTGTTTTCTTACAAGTACGTACTGGAACCGTCAGGTTATTAACTGAATCACACAAAAGACGCAAGAGAAATTTGGCCTCAATTGTAAACATAAGCAGTATAGTCCTGACTTACGGCCTTTCTACACAAATTTTGAGCTGTATAAAAAGAATTCCTAATATTTGAAAGCAAATTCAAGTGAAAACGCTCCCTGAAGTGGCCGGAATTGTAAATATTATCAGATTTCTCGTCATTTCCCAGCTTTCCACAGGTAATGTCCGTGATTGAAAACGGCAGGAAATGTAGTAAGAATCTATTTAGTTTTACTTCAAGTGTTTCTTACAAGTTTTTAATCATTTCTGGAAACTCTAATTGCGTATATTAAGAGTTTTACCACAATAGGAGAGTTTTCTTACAAATATGTACTGGAACCATCAGGATATTAACTGATTCAAACAAAAGACGCCAGAGAAATTCGGCCTCAATTGTAAACGTAAGCAGTATAGTCCTCACTTACAGCCTATCTACACAAATTTTGAGCTGTATAAACTAGAATTCCTAATATTTCAAAGAGAATTAAGTGAAAACTCTCCCTAGAGTGGCAGGTTGTAAATATTATCAGTTTTCTGGTCATTTCCCAGCTTTCCACGGGTAACGTCTGTGATTGAAAACGTCAGGAAATGTCGTAAGAATCTATTTACTTTTATTTCAAGTGTTTCTTACAAGTTGTGACTCATTTCTGGAAACTGTAATTGCGTATTTTAAGAGTTTAACAACAATTGGAGAGTTTTCTAACAAGTACGTACGGGAACCTCAGGATATTAACTGATTCACACAAAAGACGCCAGAGAAATTTGGCCTCAATTGTAAACATAAGCAGTATAGTCCTGACTTACAGCCTTTCTACACAAATTTTGAGCTGTATAAACAAGAATTCCTAATATTTGAAAGCAAATTCAAGTGAAAACGCTCCCTGAAGTGGCTGCAGATGTAAAAATTATCAGTTTTCTAGTCATTCCCCAGCTTTCCACTGGTAATGTCTGTGATTAAAAACGGCAGGAAATGTCGTAAGTATCTATTTACTTTTATTTCAAGTGTTTCTTACAAGTTTTGACTCATTTCTGGAAACTGTAATTGCGTATTTTAAGAGTTTTACCACAATTAGCGAGTTTTCTTACGAGTATGTACTGGAACCGTCAGGATATTAACTGATTCAAACAAAAGACGCCAGAGAAATTCGGCCTCAATTGTAAACATAAGCAGCAAACTCCTCGCTTATAGCCTTTCTAGACAAATTTTGAGCTGTAAAAACACGAATTCCTACTCTGTGAAAGAAAATTCAAGTGAAAATGCTCCCTAAGGTGGCTGCAGTTGTAAATATTATCAATATTCTGGTCATTTCCCAGCTTTCCACAGGTAATGTCCGTGATTGAAAACGGCAGGAAATGTAGTAAGAATCTATGTACTTTTACTTCAAGTGTTTCTTACAAGTTTTTAATCATTTCTGGAAGCTCTAATTGCGTATTTGAAGAGTTTTACCACAATTAGAGAGTTTTCTTACAAGTATGTACTGGAATCATAAGTATTTTAACTGAGTCACACAAATGACGCCAGAGAAATTTGGCCTCAATGGTAAACGTAAGCAGTATAGTCCTCACTTATAGCCTTTCTACAGAAATTTTGAGCTGTATAAACATGAATTCCTAATATTTGAAAGCAAATTCAAGTGAAAACGCACCCGAAAGTGGCCAGAGTTGTAAATATTATCAGTTTTCTGGTCATTTCCCAGCTTTCGACGGGTAATGGCCGTGATTGAAAATGGAAGGAAATGTAGTAAAAATCTATGTACTTTTACTTCAAGTGTTTCTTTCAAGTTTTTAATTATTTCTGGAAACTCTAATTGCGTATTTTAAGAGTTTTACCACAATTAGAGTGTTTTCTTACAAGTACGTACTGGAACCGTCAGGTTATTAACTGAATCACACAAAAGACGCAAGAGAAATTTGGCCTCAATTGTAAACATAAGCAGTATAGTCCTCACTTACGGCCTTTCTACACAAATTTTGAGCTGTATAAAAAGAATTCCTAATATTTGAAAGCAAATTCAAGTGAAAACGCTCCCTGAAGTGGCCGGAATTGTAAATATTATCAGATTTCTGGTCATTTCCCACCTTTCCACGGGTAATGTCCGTGATTGAAAACGGCAGGAAATGTAGTAAGAATCTATGTACTTTTACTTCAAGTGTTTCTTACAAGTTTTAATTGTTTCTGGAAACTCTAATTGCGTATTTTAAGAGTTTTGCCACAATTAGCGAGTTTTCTTACAAGTATGTACTGGATCCATAAGGTTTTTACTGAGTCTTACAAAAGATGCCAGAGAAATTCGGCCTCAATTGTAAACATAAGCAGTATAGTCCTCACTTATAGCCTTCCTAGACAAATTTTGAGCTGTATAAACAGGAATTCCTACTATGTGAAAGAAAATTCAAGTGAAAATGCTCCCTAAGGTGGCTGCAGTTGTAAATATTATCAATTTTCTGGTCATTTCCCAGCTTTCCACGGGTAATGTCCGTGATTGAAAACGGCAGGAAATGTAGTAAGAATCTATGTAGTTTTACTTCAAGTGTTTCTTACAAGTTTTTAATTATTTCTGGAAGGTCTAATTGCGTATTTGAAGAGTTTTACCACAATTAGGGAGTTTTCTTACAAGTACGTACTGGAACCATCAGGATATTAACTGATTCACACAAAAGACGCCAGAGAAATTTGCCCTCAATTGTAAACATAAGCAGTATAGTCCTGACTTACAGCCTTTCTACACCAATTTTGAGCTGTATAAACAAGAATTCCTAATATTTGAAAGCAAATTCAAGTGAAAACGCTCCCTGAAGTGGCTGCAGATGTAAATATTATCAGTTTTCTAGTCATTCCCCAGCTTTCCATTGGTAATGTCTGTGATTAAAAACGGCAGGAAATGTCGTAAGAATCTATTTACTTTTATTTCAAGTGTTTCTTACAAGTTTTGACTCATTTTTGGAAACTGTAATTGCGTATTTTAAGAGTTTTACCACAATTATCGAGTTTTCTTACGAGTATGTACTGGAACCGTCAGGATATTAACTGAATCAAACAAAAGACACCAGAGAAATTCGGCCTCAATTGTAAACATAAGCAGTATAGTCCTCACTTACAGCCTTTCTACACAAATTTTGACCTGTATAAACATGAATTCCTAATATTTGAAAGCAAATTCAAGTGAAAACGCACCCGAAAGTGGCCAGAGTTGTAAATATTATCAGTTTTCTGGTCATTTCCCAGCTTTTCACGGGTAATGGCCGTGACTGAAAACGGCAGGAAATGTAGTAAAAATCTATGTACTTTTACTTCAAGTGTTTCCTACAAGTTTTAATTGTTTCTGGAAACTCTAATTGCGTATTTTAAGAGTTTTGCCAGAATTAGAGCGTATTCTTACAAGTATGTACTGGAACCATAAGGATTTTAACTGAGTCACACAAAAGATGCCAGATTATTTCGGCCTCAATTGTAAACATAAGCAGTATAGTCCTCACTTATAGCCTTTCTAGACAAATTTTGAGCTGTATAAACACGAATTCCTACTATGTGACAGAAAATTCAAGTGAAAATGCTCCCTAAAGTGGCCGCAGTTGTAAATATTATCAGTTTTCTGCCCAGCTTTCCACGGGTAATGTCCGTGATTGAAAACGGCAGGAAATGTAGTAAGAATCTATGTACTTTTACTTCAAGTGTTTCTTACAAGTTTTTAATCATTTCTGGAAGCTCTAATTGCGTATTTGAAGAGTTTTACCACAATTAGGGAGTTTTCTTACAAGTATGTACTGGAATCATAAGTATTTTAACTGAGTCACACAAATGACGCCAGAGAAATTTGGCCTCAATGGTAAACATAAGCAGTATAGTCCTCACTTATAGCCTTTCTACAGAAATTTTGAGCTGTATAAACATGAATTCCTAATATTTGAAAGCAAATTCAAGTGAAAACGCACCCGAAAGTGGCCAGAGTTGTAAATATTATCAGTTTTCTGGTCATTTCCCAGCTTTCCACGGGTAATGGCCGTGATTGAAAATGGAAGGAAATGTACCAAAAATCTATGTACTTTTACTTCAAGTGTTTCTTTCAAGTTTTTAATTATTTCTGGAAACTCTAATTGCGTATTTTAAGAGTTTTACCACAATTAGAGTGTTTTCTTACAAGTACGTACTGGAACCGTCAGGTTATTAACTGAATCACACAAAAGACGCAAGAGAAATTTGGCCTCAATTGTAAACATAAGCAGTATAGTCCTGACTTACGGCCTTTCTACACAAATTTTGAGCTGTATAAAAAGAATTCCTAATATTTGAAAGCAAATTCAAGTGAAAACGCTCCCTGAAGTGGCCGGAATTGTAAATATTATCAGATTTCTCGTCATTTCCCAGCTTTCCACAGGTAATGTCCGTGATTGAAAACGGCAGGAAATGTAGTAAGAATCTATTTAGTTTTACTTCAAGTGTTTCTTACAAGTTTTTAATCATTTCTGGAAACTCTAATTGCGTATATTAAGAGTTTTACCACAATAGGAGAGTTTTCTTACAAATATGTACTGGAACCATCAGGATATTAACTGATTCAAACAAAAGACGCCAGAGAAATTCGGCCTCAATTGTAAACGTAAGCAGTATAGTCCTCACTTACAGCCTATCTACACAAATTTTGAGCTGTATAAACTAGAATTCCTAATATTTCAAAGAGAATTAAGTGAAAACTCTCCCTAGAGTGGCAGGTTGTAAATATTATCAGTTTTCTGGTCATTTCCCAGCTTTCCACGGGTAACGTCTGTGATTGAAAACGTCAGGAAATGTCGTAAGAATCTATTTACTTTTATTTCAAGTGTTTCTTACAAGTTGTGACTCATTTCTGGAAACTGTAATTGCGTATTTTAAGAGTTTAACAACAATTGGAGAGTTTTCTAACAAGTACGTACGGGAACCTCAGGATATTAACTGATTCACACAAAAGACGCCAGAGAAATTTGGCCTCAATTGTAAACATAAGCAGTATAGTCCTGACTTACAGCCTTTCTACACAAATTTTGAGCTGTATAAACAAGAATTCCTAATATTTGAAAGCAAATTCAAGTGAAAACGCTCCCTGAAGTGGCTGCAGATGTAAAAATTATCAGTTTTCTAGTCATTCCCCAGCTTTCCACTGGTAATGTCTGTGATTAAAAACGGCAGGAAATGTCGTAAGTATCTATTTACTTTTATTTCAAGTGTTTCTTACAAGTTTTGACTCATTTCTGGAAACTGTAATTGCGTATTTTAAGAGTTTTACCACAATTAGCGAGTTTTCTTACGAGTATGTACTGGAACCGTCAGGATATTAACTGATTCAAACAAAAGACGCCAGAGAAATTCGGCCTCAATTGTAAACATAAGCAGCAAACTCCTCGCTTATAGCCTTTCTAGACAAATTTTGAGCTGTAAAAACACGAATTCCTACTCTGTGAAAGAAAATTCAAGTGAAAATGCTCCCTAAGGTGGCTGCAGTTGTAAATATTATCAATATTCTGGTCATTTCCCAGCTTTCCACAGGTAATGTCCGTGATTGAAAACGGCAGGAAATGTAGTAAGAATCTATGTACTTTTACTTCAAGTGTTTCTTACAAGTTTTTAATCATTTCTGGAAGCTCTAATTGCGTATTTGAAGAGTTTTACCACAATTAGAGAGTTTTCTTACAAGTATGTACTGGAATCATAAGTATTTTAACTGAGTCACACAAATGACGCCAGAGAAATTTGGCCTCAATGGTAAACGTAAGCAGTATAGTCCTCACTTATAGCCTTTCTACAGAAATTTTGAGCTGTATAAACATGAATTCCTAATATTTGAAAGCAAATTCAAGTGAAAACGCACCCGAAAGTGGCCAGAGTTGTAAATATTATCAGTTTTCTGGTCATTTCCCAGCTTTCGACGGGTAATGGCCGTGATTGAAAATGGAAGGAAATGTAGTAAAAATCTATGTACTTTTACTTCAAGTGTTTCTTTCAAGTTTTTAATTATTTCTGGAAACTCTAATTGCGTATTTTAAGAGTTTTACCACAATTAGAGTGTTTTCTTACAAGTACGTACTGGAACCGTCAGGTTATTAACTGAATCACACAAAAGACGCAAGAGAAATTTGGCCTCAATTGTAAACATAAGCAGTATAGTCCTCACTTACGGCCTTTCTACACAAATTTTGAGCTGTATAAAAAGAATTCCTAATATTTGAAAGCAAATTCAAGTGAAAACGCTCCCTGAAGTGGCCGGAATTGTAAATATTATCAGATTTCTGGTCATTTCCCACCTTTCCACGGGTAATGTCCGTGATTGAAAACGGCAGGAAATGTAGTAAGAATCTATGTACTTTTACTTCAAGTGTTTCTTACAAGTTTTAATTGTTTCTGGAAACTCTAATTGCGTATTTTAAGAGTTTTGCCACAATTAGCGAGTTTTCTTACAAGTATGTACTGGATCCATAAGGTTTTTACTGAGTCTTACAAAAGATGCCAGAGAAATTCGGCCTCAATTGTAAACATAAGCAGTATAGTCCTCACTTATAGCCTTCCTAGACAAATTTTGAGCTGTATAAACAGGAATTCCTACTATGTGAAAGAAAATTCAAGTGAAAATGCTCCCTAAGGTGGCTGCAGTTGTAAATATTATCAATTTTCTGGTCATTTCCCAGCTTTCCACGGGTAATGTCCGTGATTGAAAACGGCAGGAAATGTAGTAAGAATCTATGTAGTTTTACTTCAAGTGTTTCTTACAAGTTTTTAATTATTTCTGGAAGGTCTAATTGCGTATTTGAAGAGTTTTACCACAATTAGGGAGTTTTCTTACAAGTACGTACTGGAACCATCAGGATATTAACTGATTCACACAAAAGACGCCAGAGAAATTTGCCCTCAATTGTAAACATAAGCAGTATAGTCCTGACTTACAGCCTTTCTACACCAATTTTGAGCTGTATAAACAAGAATTCCTAATATTTGAAAGCAAATTCAAGTGAAAACGCTCCCTGAAGTGGCTGCAGATGTAAATATTATCAGTTTTCTAGTCATTCCCCAGCTTTCCATTGGTAATGTCTGTGATTAAAAACGGCAGGAAATGTCGTAAGAATCTATTTACTTTTATTTCAAGTGTTTCTTACAAGTTTTGACTCATTTTTGGAAACTGTAATTGCGTATTTTAAGAGTTTTACCACAATTATCGAGTTTTCTTACGAGTATGTACTGGAACCGTCAGGATATTAACTGAATCAAACAAAAGACACCAGAGAAATTCGGCCTCAATTGTAAACATAAGCAGTATAGTCCTCACTTACAGCCTTTCTACACAAATTTTGACCTGTATAAACATGAATTCCTAATATTTGAAAGCAAATTCAAGTGAAAACGCACCCGAAAGTGGCCAGAGTTGTAAATATTATCAGTTTTCTGGTCATTTCCCAGCTTTTCACGGGTAATGGCCGTGACTGAAAACGGCAGGAAATGTAGTAAAAATCTATGTACTTTTACTTCAAGTGTTTCCTACAAGTTTTAATTGTTTCTGGAAACTCTAATTGCGTATTTTAAGAGTTTTGCCAGAATTAGAGCGTATTCTTACAAGTATGTACTGGAACCATAAGGATTTTAACTGAGTCACACAAAAGATGCCAGATTATTTCGGCCTCAATTGTAAACATAAGCAGTATAGTCCTCACTTATAGCCTTTCTAGACAAATTTTGAGCTGTATAAACACGAATTCCTACTATGTGACAGAAAATTCAAGTGAAAATGCTCCCTAAAGTGGCCGCAGTTGTAAATATTATCAGTTTTCTGCCCAGCTTTCCACGGGTAATGTCCGTGATTGAAAACGGCAGGAAATGTAGTAAGAATCTATGTACTTTTACTTCAAGTGTTTCTTACAAGTTTTTAATCATTTCTGGAAGCTCTAATTGCGTATTTGAAGAGTTTTACCACAATTAGGGAGTTTTCTTACAAGTATGTACTGGAATCATAAGTATTTTAACTGAGTCACACAAATGACGCCAGAGAAATTTGGCCTCAATGGTAAACATAAGCAGTATAGTCCTCACTTATAGCCTTTCTACAGAAATTTTGAGCTGTATAAACATGAATTCCTAATATTTGAAAGCAAATTCAAGTGAAAACGCACCCGAAAGTGGCCAGAGTTGTAAATATTATCAGTTTTCTGGTCATTTCCCAGCTTTCCACGGGTAATGGCCGTGATTGAAAATGGAAGGAAATGTACCAAAAATCTATGTACTTTTACTTCAAGTGTTTCTTTCAAGTTTTTAATTATTTCTGGAAACTCTAATTGCGTATTTTAAGAGTTTTACCACAATTAGAGTGTTTTCTTACAAGTACGTACTGGAACCGTCAGGTTATTAACTGAATCACACAAAAGACGCAAGAGAAATTTGGCCTCAATTGTAAACATAAGCAGTATAGTCCTGACTTACGGCCTTTCTACACAAATTTTGAGCTGTATAAAAAGAATTCCTAATATTTGAAAGCAAATTCAAGTGAAAACGCTCCCTGAAGTGGCCGGAATTGTAAATATTATCAGATTTCTCGTCATTTCCCAGCTTTCCACAGGTAATGTCCGTGATTGAAAACGGCAGGAAATGTAGTAAGAATCTATTTAGTTTTACTTCAAGTGTTTCTTACAAGTTTTTAATCATTTCTGGAAACTCTAATTGCGTATATTAAGAGTTTTACCACAATAGGAGAGTTTTCTTACAAATATGTACTGGAACCATCAGGATATTAACTGATTCAAACAAAAGACGCCAGAGAAATTCGGCCTCAATTGTAAACGTAAGCAGTATAGTCCTCACTTACAGCCTATCTACACAAATTTTGAGCTGTATAAACTAGAATTCCTAATATTTCAAAGAGAATTAAGTGAAAACTCTCCCTAGAGTGGCAGGTTGTAAATATTATCAGTTTTCTGGTCATTTCCCAGCTTTCCACGGGTAACGTCTGTGATTGAAAACGTCAGGAAATGTCGTAAGAATCTATTTACTTTTATTTCAAGTGTTTCTTACAAGTTGTGACTCATTTCTGGAAACTGTAATTGCGTATTTTAAGAGTTTAACAACAATTGGAGAGTTTTCTAACAAGTACGTACGGGAACCTCAGGATATTAACTGATTCACACAAAAGACGCCAGAGAAATTTGGCCTCAATTGTAAACATAAGCAGTATAGTCCTGACTTACAGCCTTTCTACACAAATTTTGAGCTGTATAAACAAGAATTCCTAATATTTGAAAGCAAATTCAAGTGAAAACGCTCCCTGAAGTGGCTGCAGATGTAAAAATTATCAGTTTTCTAGTCATTCCCCAGCTTTCCACTGGTAATGTCTGTGATTAAAAACGGCAGGAAATGTCGTAAGTATCTATTTACTTTTATTTCAAGTGTTTCTTACAAGTTTTGACTCATTTCTGGAAACTGTAATTGCGTATTTTAAGAGTTTTACCACAATTAGCGAGTTTTCTTACGAGTATGTACTGGAACCGTCAGGATATTAACTGATTCAAACAAAAGACGCCAGAGAAATTCGGCCTCAATTGTAAACATAAGCAGCAAACTCCTCGCTTATAGCCTTTCTAGACAAATTTTGAGCTGTAAAAACACGAATTCCTACTCTGTGAAAGAAAATTCAAGTGAAAATGCTCCCTAAGGTGGCTGCAGTTGTAAATATTATCAATATTCTGGTCATTTCCCAGCTTTCCACAGGTAATGTCCGTGATTGAAAACGGCAGGAAATGTAGTAAGAATCTATGTACTTTTACTTCAAGTGTTTCTTACAAGTTTTTAATCATTTCTGGAAGCTCTAATTGCGTATTTGAAGAGTTTTACCACAATTAGAGAGTTTTCTTACAAGTATGTACTGGAATCATAAGTATTTTAACTGAGTCACACAAATGACGCCAGAGAAATTTGGCCTCAATGGTAAACGTAAGCAGTATAGTCCTCACTTATAGCCTTTCTACAGAAATTTTGAGCTGTATAAACATGAATTCCTAATATTTGAAAGCAAATTCAAGTGAAAACGCACCCGAAAGTGGCCAGAGTTGTAAATATTATCAGTTTTCTGGTCATTTCCCAGCTTTCGACGGGTAATGGCCGTGATTGAAAATGGAAGGAAATGTAGTAAAAATCTATGTACTTTTACTTCAAGTGTTTCTTTCAAGTTTTTAATTATTTCTGGAAACTCTAATTGCGTATTTTAAGAGTTTTACCACAATTAGAGTGTTTTCTTACAAGTACGTACTGGAACCGTCAGGTTATTAACTGAATCACACAAAAGACGCAAGAGAAATTTGGCCTCAATTGTAAACATAAGCAGTATAGTCCTCACTTACGGCCTTTCTACACAAATTTTGAGCTGTATAAAAAGAATTCCTAATATTTGAAAGCAAATTCAAGTGAAAACGCTCCCTGAAGTGGCCGGAATTGTAAATATTATCAGATTTCTGGTCATTTCCCACCTTTCCACGGGTAATGTCCGTGATTGAAAACGGCAGGAAATGTAGTAAGAATCTATGTACTTTTACTTCAAGTGTTTCTTACAAGTTTTAATTGTTTCTGGAAACTCTAATTGCGTATTTTAAGAGTTTTGCCACAATTAGCGAGTTTTCTTACAAGTATGTACTGGATCCATAAGGTTTTTACTGAGTCTTACAAAAGATGCCAGAGAAATTCGGCCTCAATTGTAAACATAAGCAGTATAGTCCTCACTTATAGCCTTCCTAGACAAATTTTGAGCTGTATAAACAGGAATTCCTACTATGTGAAAGAAAATTCAAGTGAAAATGCTCCCTAAGGTGGCTGCAGTTGTAAATATTATCAATTTTCTGGTCATTTCCCAGCTTTCCACGGGTAATGTCCGTGATTGAAAACGGCAGGAAATGTAGTAAGAATCTATGTAGTTTTACTTCAAGTGTTTCTTACAAGTTTTTAATTATTTCTGGAAGGTCTAATTGCGTATTTGAAGAGTTTTACCACAATTAGGGAGTTTTCTTACAAGTACGTACTGGAACCATCAGGATATTAACTGATTCACACAAAAGACGCCAGAGAAATTTGCCCTCAATTGTAAACATAAGCAGTATAGTCCTGACTTACAGCCTTTCTACACCAATTTTGAGCTGTATAAACAAGAATTCCTAATATTTGAAAGCAAATTCAAGTGAAAACGCTCCCTGAAGTGGCTGCAGATGTAAATATTATCAGTTTTCTAGTCATTCCCCAGCTTTCCATTGGTAATGTCTGTGATTAAAAACGGCAGGAAATGTCGTAAGAATCTATTTACTTTTATTTCAAGTGTTTCTTACAAGTTTTGACTCATTTTTGGAAACTGTAATTGCGTATTTTAAGAGTTTTACCACAATTATCGAGTTTTCTTACGAGTATGTACTGGAACCGTCAGGATATTAACTGAATCAAACAAAAGACACCAGAGAAATTCGGCCTCAATTGTAAACATAAGCAGTATAGTCCTCACTTACAGCCTTTCTACACAAATTTTGACCTGTATAAACATGAATTCCTAATATTTGAAAGCAAATTCAAGTGAAAACGCACCCGAAAGTGGCCAGAGTTGTAAATATTATCAGTTTTCTGGTCATTTCCCAGCTTTTCACGGGTAATGGCCGTGACTGAAAACGGCAGGAAATGTAGTAAAAATCTATGTACTTTTACTTCAAGTGTTTCCTACAAGTTTTAATTGTTTCTGGAAACTCTAATTGCGTATTTTAAGAGTTTTGCCAGAATTAGAGCGTATTCTTACAAGTATGTACTGGAACCATAAGGATTTTAACTGAGTCACACAAAAGATGCCAGATTATTTCGGCCTCAATTGTAAACATAAGCAGTATAGTCCTCACTTATAGCCTTTCTAGACAAATTTTGAGCTGTATAAACACGAATTCCTACTATGTGACAGAAAATTCAAGTGAAAATGCTCCCTAAAGTGGCCGCAGTTGTAAATATTATCAGTTTTCTGCCCAGCTTTCCACGGGTAATGTCCGTGATTGAAAACGGCAGGAAATGTAGTAAGAATCTATGTACTTTTACTTCAAGTGTTTCTTACAAGTTTTTAATCATTTCTGGAAGCTCTAATTGCGTATTTGAAGAGTTTTACCACAATTAGGGAGTTTTCTTACAAGTATGTACTGGAATCATAAGTATTTTAACTGAGTCACACAAATGACGCCAGAGAAATTTGGCCTCAATGGTAAACATAAGCAGTATAGTCCTCACTTATAGCCTTTCTACAGAAATTTTGAGCTGTATAAACATGAATTCCTAATATTTGAAAGCAAATTCAAGTGAAAACGCACCCGAAAGTGGCCAGAGTTGTAAATATTATCAGTTTTCTGGTCATTTCCCAGCTTTCCACGGGTAATGGCCGTGATTGAAAATGGAAGGAAATGTACCAAAAATCTATGTACTTTTACTTCAAGTGTTTCTTTCAAGTTTTTAATTATTTCTGGAAACTCTAATTGCGTATTTTAAGAGTTTTACCACAATTAGAGTGTTTTCTTACAAGTACGTACTGGAACCGTCAGGTTATTAACTGAATCACACAAAAGACGCAAGAGAAATTTGGCCTCAATTGTAAACATAAGCAGTATAGTCCTGACTTACGGCCTTTCTACACAAATTTTGAGCTGTATAAAAAGAATTCCTAATATTTGAAAGCAAATTCAAGTGAAAACGCTCCCTGAAGTGGCCGGAATTGTAAATATTATCAGATTTCTCGTCATTTCCCAGCTTTCCACAGGTAATGTCCGTGATTGAAAACGGCAGGAAATGTAGTAAGAATCTATTTAGTTTTACTTCAAGTGTTTCTTACAAGTTTTTAATCATTTCTGGAAACTCTAATTGCGTATATTAAGAGTTTTACCACAATAGGAGAGTTTTCTTACAAATATGTACTGGAACCATCAGGATATTAACTGATTCAAACAAAAGACGCCAGAGAAATTCGGCCTCAATTGTAAACGTAAGCAGTATAGTCCTCACTTACAGCCTATCTACACAAATTTTGAGCTGTATAAACTAGAATTCCTAATATTTCAAAGAGAATTAAGTGAAAACTCTCCCTAGAGTGGCAGGTTGTAAATATTATCAGTTTTCTGGTCATTTCCCAGCTTTCCACGGGTAACGTCTGTGATTGAAAACGTCAGGAAATGTCGTAAGAATCTATTTACTTTTATTTCAAGTGTTTCTTACAAGTTGTGACTCATTTCTGGAAACTGTAATTGCGTATTTTAAGAGTTTAACAACAATTGGAGAGTTTTCTAACAAGTACGTACGGGAACCTCAGGATATTAACTGATTCACACAAAAGACGCCAGAGAAATTTGGCCTCAATTGTAAACATAAGCAGTATAGTCCTGACTTACAGCCTTTCTACACAAATTTTGAGCTGTATAAACAAGAATTCCTAATATTTGAAAGCAAATTCAAGTGAAAACGCTCCCTGAAGTGGCTGCAGATGTAAAAATTATCAGTTTTCTAGTCATTCCCCAGCTTTCCACTGGTAATGTCTGTGATTAAAAACGGCAGGAAATGTCGTAAGTATCTATTTACTTTTATTTCAAGTGTTTCTTACAAGTTTTGACTCATTTCTGGAAACTGTAATTGCGTATTTTAAGAGTTTTACCACAATTAGCGAGTTTTCTTACGAGTATGTACTGGAACCGTCAGGATATTAACTGATTCAAACAAAAGACGCCAGAGAAATTCGGCCTCAATTGTAAACATAAGCAGCAAACTCCTCGCTTATAGCCTTTCTAGACAAATTTTGAGCTGTAAAAACACGAATTCCTACTCTGTGAAAGAAAATTCAAGTGAAAATGCTCCCTAAGGTGGCTGCAGTTGTAAATATTATCAATATTCTGGTCATTTCCCAGCTTTCCACAGGTAATGTCCGTGATTGAAAACGGCAGGAAATGTAGTAAGAATCTATGTACTTTTACTTCAAGTGTTTCTTACAAGTTTTTAATCATTTCTGGAAGCTCTAATTGCGTATTTGAAGAGTTTTACCACAATTAGAGAGTTTTCTTACAAGTATGTACTGGAATCATAAGTATTTTAACTGAGTCACACAAATGACGCCAGAGAAATTTGGCCTCAATGGTAAACGTAAGCAGTATAGTCCTCACTTATAGCCTTTCTACAGAAATTTTGAGCTGTATAAACATGAATTCCTAATATTTGAAAGCAAATTCAAGTGAAAACGCACCCGAAAGTGGCCAGAGTTGTAAATATTATCAGTTTTCTGGTCATTTCCCAGCTTTCGACGGGTAATGGCCGTGATTGAAAATGGAAGGAAATGTAGTAAAAATCTATGTACTTTTACTTCAAGTGTTTCTTTCAAGTTTTTAATTATTTCTGGAAACTCTAATTGCGTATTTTAAGAGTTTTACCACAATTAGAGTGTTTTCTTACAAGTACGTACTGGAACCGTCAGGTTATTAACTGAATCACACAAAAGACGCAAGAGAAATTTGGCCTCAATTGTAAACATAAGCAGTATAGTCCTCACTTACGGCCTTTCTACACAAATTTTGAGCTGTATAAAAAGAATTCCTAATATTTGAAAGCAAATTCAAGTGAAAACGCTCCCTGAAGTGGCCGGAATTGTAAATATTATCAGATTTCTGGTCATTTCCCACCTTTCCACGGGTAATGTCCGTGATTGAAAACGGCAGGAAATGTAGTAAGAATCTATGTACTTTTACTTCAAGTGTTTCTTACAAGTTTTAATTGTTTCTGGAAACTCTAATTGCGTATTTTAAGAGTTTTGCCACAATTAGCGAGTTTTCTTACAAGTATGTACTGGATCCATAAGGTTTTTACTGAGTCTTACAAAAGATGCCAGAGAAATTCGGCCTCAATTGTAAACATAAGCAGTATAGTCCTCACTTATAGCCTTCCTAGACAAATTTTGAGCTGTATAAACAGGAATTCCTACTATGTGAAAGAAAATTCAAGTGAAAATGCTCCCTAAGGTGGCTGCAGTTGTAAATATTATCAATTTTCTGGTCATTTCCCAGCTTTCCACGGGTAATGTCCGTGATTGAAAACGGCAGGAAATGTAGTAAGAATCTATGTAGTTTTACTTCAAGTGTTTCTTACAAGTTTTTAATTATTTCTGGAAGGTCTAATTGCGTATTTGAAGAGTTTTACCACAATTAGGGAGTTTTCTTACAAGTACGTACTGGAACCATCAGGATATTAACTGATTCACACAAAAGACGCCAGAGAAATTTGGCCTCAATTGTAAACATAAGCAGTATAGTCCTGACTTACAGCCTTTCTACACCAATTTTGAGCTGTATAAACAAGAATTCCTAATATTTGAAAGCAAATTCAAGTGAAAACGCTCCCTGAAGTGGCTGCAGATGTAAATATTATCAGTTTTCTAGTCATTCCCCAGCTTTCCATTGGTAATGTCTGTGATTAAAAACGGCAGGAAATGTCGTAAGAATCTATTTACTTTTATTTCAAGTGTTTCTTACAAGTTTTGACTCATTTTTGGAAACTGTAATTGCGTATTTTAAGAGTTTTACCACAATTATCGAGTTTTCTTACGAGTATGTACTGGAACCGTCAGGATATTAACTGAATCAAACAAAAGACACCAGAGAAATTCGGCCTCAATTGTAAACATAAGCAGTATAGTCCTCACTTACAGCCTTTCTACACAAATTTTGACCTGTATAAACATGAATTCCTAATATTTGAAAGCAAATTCAAGTGAAAACGCACCCGAAAGTGGCCAGAGTTGTAAATATTATCAGTTTTCTGGTCATTTCCCAGCTTTTCACGGGTAATGGCCGTGACTGAAAACGGCAGGAAATGTAGTAAAAATCTATGTACTTTTACTTCAAGTGTTTCTTACAAGTTTTAATTGTTTCTGGAAACTCTAATTGCGTGTTTTAAGAGTTTTGCCAGAATTAGAGCGTATTCTTACAAGTATGTACTGGAACCATAAGGATTTTAACTGAGTCACACAAAAGATGCCAGATTATTTCGGCCTCAATTGTAAACATAAGCAGTATAGTCCTCACTTATAGCCTTTCTAGACAAATTTTGAGCTGTATAAACACGAATTCCTACTATGTGACAGAAAATTCAAGTGAAAATGCTCCCTAAAGTGGCCGCAGTTGTAAATATTATCAGTTTTCTGCCCAGCTTCCCACGGGTAATGTCCGTGATTGAAAACGGCAGGAAATGTAGTAAGAATCTATGTACTTTCACTTCAAGTGTTTCTTACAAGTTTTTAATCATTTCTGGAAGCTCTAATTGCGTATTTGAAGAGTTTTACCACAATTAGAGAGTTTTCTTACAAGTATGTACTGGAATCATAAGTATTTTAACTGAGTCACACAAATAACGCCAGAGAAATTTGGCCTCGATGGTAAACATAAGCAGTATAGTCCTCACTTATAGCCTTTCTACAGAAATTTTGAGCTGTATAAACATGAATTCCTAATATTTGAAAGCAAATTCAAGTGAAAACGCACCCGAAAGTGGCCAGAGTTGTAAATATTATCAGTTTTCTGGTCATTTCCCAGCTTTCCACGGGTAATGGCCGTGATTGAAAACGGCAGGAAATGTAGTAAAAATCTATGTACTTTTACTTCAAGTGTTTCCTACAAGTTTTAATTGTTTCTGGAAACTCTAATTGCGTATTTTAAGAGTTTTGCCAGAATTAGAGCGTATTCTTACAAGTATGTACTGGAACCATAAGGATTTTAACTGAGTCACACAAAAGATGCCAGATTATTTCGGCCTCAATTGTAAACATAAGCAGTATAGTCCTCACTTATAGCCTTTCTAGACAAATTTTGAGCTGTATAAACACGAATTCCTACTATGTGACAGAAAATTCAAGTGAAAATGCTCCCTAAAGTGGCCGCAGTTGTAAATATTATCAGTTTTCTGCCCAGCTTTCCACGGGTAATGTCCGTGATTGAAAACGGCAGGAAATGTAGTAAGAATCTATGTACTTTTACTTCAAGTGTTTCTTACAAGTTTTTAATCATTTCTGGAAGCTCTAATTGCGTATTTGAAGAGTTTTACCACAATTAGAGAGTTTTCTTACAAGTATGTACTGGAATCATAAGTATTTTAACTGAGTCACACAAATGACGCCAGAGAAATTTGGCCTCAATGGTAAACATAAGCAGTATAGTCCTCACTTATAGCCTTTCTACAGAAATTTTGAGCTGTATAAACATGAATTCCTAATATTTGAAAGCAAATTCAAGTGAAAACGCACCCGAAAGTGGCCAGAGTTGTAAATATTATCAGTTTTCTGGTCATTTCCCAGCTTTCGACGGGTAATGGCCGTGATTGAAAATGGAAGAAAATGTAGTAAAAATCTATGTACTTTTACTTCAAGTGTTTCTTTCAAGTTTTTAATTATTTCTGGAAACTCTAATTGCGTATTTTAAGAGTTTTACCACAATTAGAGTGTTTTCTTACAAGTACGTACTGGAACCGTCAGGTTATTAACTGAATCACACAAAAGACGCAAGAGAAATTTGGCCTCAATGGTAAACATAAGCAGTATAGTCCTCACTTATAGCCTTTCTACACAAATTTTGAGCTGTATAAACAGGAATTCCTACTATGTGAAAGAAAATTCAAGTGAAAATGCTCCCTAAAGTGGCTGAGGTTGTAAATATTACCAGTTTTCTGGTCATTTCCCAGCTTTCCATGGGTAATGTCCGTGATTGAAACGGCGGGAAATGTAGTAAGAATCTATGTACTTTTACTTCAAGTGTTTCTTACAAGTTTTTAATCATTTCTGGAAGCTCTAATTGCGTATTTGAAGAGTTTTACCACAATTAGAGAGTTTTCTTACAAGTATGTACTGGAACCGTCAGGATATTAACTGATTCCAACAAAAGTCGCCAGAGAAATTCGGCCTCATTTGTAAACCTAAGCGTTATAGTCCTCACTTACAGCCTTTCTGCACAAATTTTGAGCTGTGTAAACAGGAATTCCTAATATTTCAAAGAGACTTCAAGTGAAAATGCTCCCTAAAGTGGCCGCAGTTGTAAATATTATCAGTTTTCTGGTCATTTCCCAGCTATCCACGGGTAATGTTAGTGATTGAAAACGGCAGGAAATGTAGTAAGAATCTATGTACTTTTACTTCAAGTGTTTCTTACAAGTTTTTAATCATTTCTGGAAGCTCTAATTGCGTATTTGAAGAGTTTTACCACAATTAGAGAGTTTTCTTACGAGTATGTACTGGAATCGTAAGTATTTTAACTGAGTCACACAAAAGACGCCAGAGAAATTCGTCCTCAATAGTAAACATAAGCAGTATAGTCCTCACTTATAGCTTTCTACAGAAATTTTGAGCTGTATAAACATGAATTCCTAATATTTGAAAGCAAATTCTAGTGAAATTCACCCTAAAGTGGCCGGAGTTGTAAATATTATCAGTTTTCTGGTCATTTCCCAGCTTTCCATGGGTCATGTTCGTGATTGAAAACAGCAGGAAATGTATTAAGAATCTATGTACTTTTACTTCAAGTGTTTCTTACAAGTTTTTAATTATTTCTGGAAACTCTAATTGCGTATTTTTAGAGTTTTACCACAATTAGAGTGTTTTCTTACAAGTACGTACTGGAACCGTCAGGATATTAACTGATTCACACAAAAGACACCAGAGAAATTTGGCCTCAATTTTAAACCTAAGCATTATAGTCCTGACTTACAGCCTTTCTACACAAATTTTGAGCTGTATAAACAAGAATTCCTAATATTTGAAAGCAAATTCAAGTTAAAACGCTTCCTGAAGTGGCCGCAGTTGTAAATATTATCATTTTTTAGTCATTCCCCAGGTTTCCACTGGTAATGTCTGTGATTAAAAACGGCAGGAAATGTCGTAAGAATCTATTTGCTTTTATTTCAAGTGTTTCTTACAAGTTTTTACTCATTTCTGAAAACTGTAATTGCGTATTTTAATAGTTTTACCACAATTAGCGAGTTTTCTTAAAAGTATGTACTGGAACCGTCAGGATATTAACTGATTCAAACAAAAGACGCCAGAGAAATTTGGCCTCAATTGTAAACATAAGCAGTATAGTCCTGACTTACAGCCTTTCTACACAAATTTTGAGCTGTATAAACAAGAATTCCTAATATTTGAAAGCAAATTCAAGTGAAAACGCTCCCTAAAGTGGCCGTCGTTGTAAATATTATTTGTTTTCTGGTCATTCCCCAGCTTTCCACTGGTAATCTCCCCGATTGAAAACGGCAGGAAATGTAGTAAGAACCTATTTACTTCTATTTCAAGTGTTTCTTACAAGTTCTTTATCATTTCTAGAAAATATTATAGCATCAAGGGAGAGATATCCTGGCCGAGGCTTACAAGATAAATTAAATAAATAATAATTTTATAAATAAATAAATAAATAAATAAATAAATAAATAATACATCAATTAATTATAAATAAACGCAGGTGGAACCGCTGAACACTCTCGGGGTAATCTGATATGTGGCTCCCCTGGGTCCTCTTCATCCTGTGGGGACAGCGCCCTCTGTACCCACCCTCAACCCTGGGCCCACTCCGACTACCGGTGCTCTGGTCTCTAGCTCCCGGACAAGGATTGGAAGGAGTTGTACTAGTGCAACTGAGTCTCCATGACCACCTGGGTGGAGCTCTGATAAGGCAACTCCTGGTGTCCGGGCCATTGGAAAATTGCCTGGGTCTCACCACAGTAGGAAAACCCACCATGAAGTTATTTTCCCTGATCAGGTGCACAGAGTTGTCTGAATAGACTTCCAGCCATGGAGGAATAAAATGAGCCCTCAACCCCTAGGATTTCCAGAGGGTCCCCAGCACTCACTTCCTCTTATGCCCCCCATGACCTGAGGTAGGCACTTGGCCCAGCAAACCACCCCTCCTCCAGTTCCTTCCGCTCCAGCACACACACACACACACAAACACACACACACACACGCACACACACACACACAAACACACACACACAGGCACGCACACACACACACAAACACACACAGGCACGCACACACACACAAACACACACACACAGGCACCCCCACACACACGCACACAGGCACACACACACAGGCACACACACACACAGGCACGCACACACACACACAGGCACGCACACACACACATACACACAAATACCCACACATACACACACATACCCACACACATACACATACACACACACAAACACGCAACGCACGCACACACACACAGGCACGCACGCACGCACGCACAGTGGCAAGGACGGATATGACGCCCTCAAGTGCCCCCAGTTGTGGCCTCCCTGGGATTGGCCAATGCTAGGCTGTCCTAAGTTACCTGAGGCTACACACCGCTCAAGGTCAGCAGGCGTCAGAAGGGAGACTAGAGCCACTGTCTGCGTGAGTGAAACAGTTTTGCTGTAAGCTTTTCCGAAGGCACACCCCAAGGACATCTGGAGACCAGTGGAGAGCATCCTGCTCTCTCCCAGGTCTCCAGTCAAGTTAGGTGATAGGGGCCTGTCTCAGGAATGTGGTGCCTGGTGACCAGAGTTCTAGCTTCTGTATTGTCCTGTCACTGAGGAAGTGACATAAAGTTTGCAGGGTTCCATTACCTGTATGTGTTCCTTTAAGCACACTTGCCCGGAAAGCCCTCTGGGCTTTTGACTGACACCCCCAGAAATACTCCAAGTTCTCCAACTCAGCTTTGCCCTGCCCCAGCTCCCCGTTCTTGCCACCAGGGGCCTAGCGTTCAGGAGAGCCCAGTGAGACCTGTGTTGTCTGACCGGTTTAGTGTCCTGGCAAAGCCACTGTGTCCTCCTGGGCCTTCCCAGGGACCCTGCCGACACACACGCGAGGGATGATGCAGGAAACAATCTTCTAGAGACCCGGACCGCTGCATGTGACATCACACCTGCCACACCTGTGGGCCTTGTGACCTGCGCCGGATGCAAAAACTCAGAGAGGGCCAGATCATTAGACGGGGTGGGATGTGGCCTGGACAGGCTTCAGCACTGCGGTCCTGGTAGACGCACACCGCCCTGGGCCACCTGGCCAGGTCTCCACCTGGAAGAGGGTGAAATGGAGGAAACGAAGGGGTGACCACCCAGGCCATATCCCCTCCTAGGGTCTCCCAGGACACGGCGCATCAGACCTGGGGCTGGCTGTGGGCCTACATGGTGGGCGGCCTCCACCTCCACTCCCCCTGGGCCCTGCCTAGGCACGTGCACATTTTTGGTCCCAACTATGTGTTTAGCCTTTGGATTCTCCCCAACACAATGCTGCCATGGGGATGTGAAGTGGACTCCCTAGCGGAGCCCAGATGGAGAGGGCGCCCCCTTCCGGGATCACTGGGACATCGCACCCCCTCCCCCGCCCAGCCCACCCACCCACCAACCCGGGAGCGGCTCTCCCGAGTCTCGCATCACCTGGAAGCTCAGAAGGTGGATGAGAGGCAGCTGGTGGCTCAGCAGGGACAGATCTAGTCCCGGCTAGAGGGCGGGCGGGACGGAGGGTGGGGGCAGCTGAGCACCAGGTCAGCCAGGGGGCCCAGGGCTCAGCGGGCTCTTGAGGCTCCCGGAGGCCGGCTCCAGCGTCTGAGGCCATACCACCCTGAACGTGCCCGATCTCTTCTGATCTCGGAAGCTAAGCAGGGTCGGGCCTGGTTAGTACTTGGATGGGAGACCCCTTGGGTGTACCAGGTGCTGTAGGCTTTTGATTGCCATTTTTTGAGCCCGCCCCATTCGCCCTTTGGCGGTGTGGGGGGAACCTCCCATCCCCTCCCCACCCCACCCCCAGCTACTCTTAGAACTGAACGCCCACCTCCCTGTAGTGTGCCTCCCCCCACAACCCTCGTCCTCCATCAAAAATTAGGAAATGGCGCCCTAGCCGGCTTGGCTCAGTGGATGGAGCATTGGCCTGAGGACTGAAGTGTCCCAGGTTCGATTCTGGCCAGGGGCACATGCCTGTGTTGCCGGCTGGATCTCCAGTGGGGTGCGTGCAGGAGGCAGCCGATCAGTGATTCTCTCTCATCGTTGACGTTTCTTTCTCTCTCTCCTCTCCATTCCTCTCTGAAACTAATAAATATTTTTTTAAAAAAAATTAGGAAATGGTGTCTCTCGCCTAACGGACAGCAGCCCTGCATTGGAGGGACGTGTCTCTTCCCTCCTCCCGCACAGGTGCAAGCCCCAAGCGCTCTGTGCTCTGCGGGGGCAACAGGGGACCCACACCCGGGGGAACCCATCCAACCCTTGGTGCTGCGGACGGAGGTCGCTCCCCAACTGCTAAGGGAACCCCGCGGGCCCCACCAAAGGCCCAGGCCACCCCTCGCTTTGTGCCATCCCTCGGGGGGCTTCGTCCTACCTGGTGGCGGTGGACACCCCCTTCCGCATTTCAGGCAATCGCACCCCAATGGAAGGTGCCCTCCTGCATCTTTTGGAAGCTCAGGAGATGGGCGGGCCAGAGACAGCTGATGGCTCTGCAAGAAGAGATCTGGTCAGGGCTGGGGCGTCTGGTGTGGGGAGTGGGGGGGTGCAGCACCAGGTTAGGAAGGGGGAGGGGGCCAAGGCTTTTTATTTTTATATTTTCCTGGCCCAAGCTCCGCCCCGTGGCCAAGGCAGGGCCGGCCCTGAGGTCCACTAGGACGCCCGCCCCCTTCCTGCCACTCTGCAGCACTCCGCCTCCCCACTCCCAAACACCCACCCTGGGCCCAGGAGAGCGGCTCGGCCACTCCCCTCCTCGCCTTGGCGGTGTTGAGGGTTTGGTGGGGGGACCCTTGGGTCTACTCTGGGATCCCCCACCCCCGGCCACCACGACCTCCACCCCCAATCAGGGAAAGGGGTCTCCCGCCTGACAGAGGGCACCCCTGGATGGGAGGGATGTGTCTGTGACGCTAGTGGAACAGGCTCCAGTGGGTTTGGCTCAGTGGACAGAGCGCAGGCCTGTGGATGGAAGGGTCTCGGGTTCGATTGGGGTCAAGGGCACTTACCTCCCTTGCAGGCTGGATCCTTGCCCCCTTGGGGCGCCTGCCGGAGGCAACCAATCCTGGTGTCTCCCTCACATCCAAGTTTCTCTCTGCCTCTACCGGTTTTTTCCACTTTCCCTAAAAATCAATGGAGAAATATCCTAGCTGAGGATTATGATAAATAAATAAATGAAAAATAAATAAATGCAGGTGGAACAGTTGAACACTCTAGTGGGAATCTGAAATCTGGCTCTCCTTGGTCACCTTAATCCCGTGGTCACAGCGCCCTCTGTACCCACCCTCAACTCTGGGCCCACTCTGACTGCTGATAGTCTGGTCTCTAGCTCCTGGACAAGGATTGGAAGAAGTTATACTAGTCCAACTGAATCTCCATGACCTCCTCATGATCTCCTGGGTGGCTCTCTGATAGGCAACACCTGGTGTCCCCATTGGAACACTGCCTGGATCTCACCACAGTAGGAAAACCCACCATAAAGTCATTTTCCCTGATGAGGTCCACAGGGTTGTCTGAATAGCTTTCCAGCCATGAAGGAATAAAATGAAACTCAATGAGCTTCAAATGTAAATATAACTAGTATGCTCATCATTTCACAGCTTTGTACACAAATTCTAGCCTCTATAAACATGAATTCTGAAGGGCTTAAACCACTTTCTTACCAAAAGGCCAACTTTTTGAGCCTGAATTGTAAATATAAACAGTATACTCATCAATTCACAGCTTTCTACATGAATTCTCGGTGGTTTAACTCTGCCCTACAGATATTAAGGTTCTATTTAGATGTATGTACAGTGTCATAGACATTCCCAAACAATTCCCGGTCTATCATTGCATATTCTATGGGTTTTAACCACATTCAGACAGTTTTCTGAGCTCTATACACATGAATTCTTAAGGGTTTAAACCACTTTCTTCAAAAAACGTCAACTCATTGAACCTGAATTGAAAATATAAACAGTATTCGCATTTCACAGCTTAGTACACAAATTCTGAGCTCTATAAACGTGAATTCCTAAGGGTTTAAACCACTTTCTTTCAAATATGCCAACTCATTGAGGCTAAAATATAAACAGTTTACTCTTCATTTCACAGCATTGTACACAAATTCTCAGTGCTTTAACACTGCCCTACAGATGTTAAGGCTCTATTTACATGTATTCCAAGTGTTTCATAGACATTCCTAATCATTTCCCAGGACTATCATTGTGTACTCTAAGAGTTTTAACCACCTTCAGTCAGTTTTCTTAGCTGTATACACATGAATTCTTAAGGGTTAAAACCACTTTATTCCAAAAACACCAACTCATTGAGCCTCGATTGTAAATGTAAACAGTCTTCTAGTCATTTCACAGCTTTGTACACAAATCCTAGCCTCTATAAACATGAATTCTTATGGGTTGAAACCACTTTCTTCCAAAAACGCCTACTCATTGAGCCTCAATTGTAAATTTAAACCGTATTCTTGTCATTTCACAGATGGAACTCAAATTCTATGCACTGTAATCATGAATTCTTAAAGGTTTAAATCACTTTCTTCCATAAACGCCAACTAATTGAGCTGGAATTGAAAATAAAAACAGTATACTCATCATTTAGGAGCTTTCTACACAAATTCTCCACCATTTAACACTGCCATACAGATATTAAGGCTCTAATTCCACGTATTTACAGAGTTTCATAGATATTTCCAAACATTTCCCAGGTCAATCATTGTGTATTCTATGAGTTTTAACCACATTGAGACAGTTTTCTGAGCTCTATACTCATGAATTCTTAAGGATTTAAATCACTTTCTTCCAAAAACGCCAACTCATTGAGACTGAATTGTAAATATAAACAGTATACTCATCTTTTCACAGTTTTCTACACAAATTCTTGTTGAGTAAGACTCCCTCCACGTTCTGCGTGGAGTAGGGTTCAGTATCTGAAAGAGGGGCCGCACAACAAATGAGAGAAAAAGACACAAGATAATTTTGCTATATTGGGGGACCAGGCGGCCAAGTCCCGAAGGACTTCCTCCGTGCTCAGGCCTCACCAAGCTTTTATTGATCTGGGATGCACCCATAGCATAGCCCTTAGGCAGGTGACCTCCTAGTAACAAGCAGACTAGCCCATCAGCAAGGATTTACATAATAATAAATGGGGGAGTAGTTTCAGCTACCACTGTCTGGACAAACAGAGGTGGCGCCTAGCTCCGACCTTTGGGAGGGCTTCAAAGGCACCCAGCCTTCAGGGGGTTTCGGGGAGTTCTCTGTCTATGCTTATCAGATAGTGAAGGCAATAAACAGTTTCCCACATCTCCCCCTTATTTTTTCTTTAAAAAATAATCAAGTCCCAATTTCAATGTCCAAAAGTTCTGAGTCCATGTTTCAATGTCCAAAAGTTCATGTGTACATGCCAGCAATGAAATGCTGGTTCTGGATGGTGGACAATGCAGGTCCGGTCCTCTCTGGTTTGGTCCTGGGCACCCTGCAGCGACGCACAGCTGCTGACTGCTAGCATGGCAAGGCGTCTTCCACCATCTCCATCTCTGAACTGTCTCTCCTATCTTTGTGGCTGGAGCAGTCCGGTCAGTTTCTCTCTGGTATCCCTTGTTACAGGAATCCACATGGTCTTGTAGCTGTTCTCTGAAAGTATACAAACATATTCTCGACCAAAGGTTAAAGGAAAAAAAAAACCTTACTTGGGGTCTTTTCTTTAACAGGATCTTTCCCTGGCTTACCCTGGCATCATGTGTTTTTCTGGGTGTCTCACTATTAGCATTATAAACGAAAAAATTTTTTCTCTAAATGTAATTTAGTTACAGGATCTATTTCCTTACATGGTATTCTTCCACTATATTTTTCCACTATCCCCCTTTTTTTTATTTAATTAGGAGACTTCTTGGAAATTTTATAATGCAGTCTAGATAGCTTTAAATATTAATTTTTTGCATGCAAAAAAAATGAACCTGAACATGCTTTAGGTTCATAGCATGTTTACCATGAAATGAAAATTTTTGTTAATACTTTTTGAATAATTACTTATTTCAAATAGCCAAATTTAATTAATTTGAAACTTGAATTTAATTAATTTGAAAACTATTTTGCTGTCAAATTTAATATTTTAACAATAATCTTAATTTACACTGTAAATAAAGGATCACTTTACATCCTTGTGAAGGCTCTGAGCAGTCCTGTTGTTAGGCTAGATTTAGACATAGGGTCTGTTAGCCAAGCCTCCGTTTTTCTGGGTACTGATTTCAGCTGGACCAAATCTCTTCTATTTGGTTCCTGATCTGGGCTGGGCATGGGAAGCAAAAAGCAGCCATGGGGACAGGAGACCTTCCTCAGAAGGGCCGAGTGTTCAAGCCCGTGCACCATTGGGGGGGAGTGAGGATCTGTGCCCCACCGTTGTTGCACCCCAAGTTTTCTCCTACTGGCCCCCAGCTGTGCCTGTCTTAGGTCGCCCCACCCTGTGGGGTCTTACCCGTCGTTGACTACCAGCTATCTCTGGGCCAAGTAGGGTGATGTGAGGTTCAGTTCTGACTCCTTGATAGCCTATGTCCCTCTGGCCTCCATGCCCAGCAACTGCCTTTGGATCCCATCGCCTGCTGGCGGGGCCCCAGCATTGATCATAGGGAACCCAGGTTTCTTCTCCAGAAAGGGCCCAGCTTATGCCATTGGTCAAGAGACAGATCCATGGTACCAGCTTTTCATGATCCCAGCTTGAACAGACAGCTCAGGTAACAGCTGTAGGCAATTGGATTCCTCTTGGCAAAAAAAAAAATCAAGATAGGTCAATACAGAATGCTTAAGTGCCTTCCCAGGAGGGAATAAATCCCTTCATGTCAAAGAATTAATTTGTAAGTTTGTTTGGGATAAATGCATAATATACTGTTGTAAAGCATCAAAAATTATTAATAAAACTTTGTAGAATAATACCATGTAAGAATATTCTTTGCTCTAGGTCATGACAACTTAATTTTAAACTCAAGGTTTGGAATGAGGAACCTAGTTAGCAAAAAAAAAAGCAATTTACAGAAGCAGAGACAGCATGCTATCTAAATTACAGTTCTAGGTCTCCGGAGCACTGAGTTGACACGCTAACTGGAGCCTTCTGAATTTGGGATAGCTGTGCTGTCCTTCCCAGGTAAAGGAAAAATGTGCCTTCTAAGACATATGAAACTTACAGTTTTTACCTGAATTAATTGTTACCATACTTCACTTAAACATGCCCCAGGTGGTCTCTGGGCTGTTGGTTGTCTGGTTTGTCTTCCTCCTGCTGGATTACACTTAGAGAATTTTAACTTAAAAAAGAAAAACCTTTCTTTTTTTACACCAAG
The DNA here is from genome assembly GCF_964212035.1 of Myotis nattereri. Lineage (NCBI taxonomy): Eukaryota > Metazoa > Chordata > Mammalia > Chiroptera > Vespertilionidae > Myotis > Myotis nattereri. Next base: position 2,448,866 of record NC_138083.1, read on the forward strand.
TAACCTGCAGGGTTACTTCTTGGATGTTGACTGATAGTGCCGCAAGGCCATGTATTTCAAGTCAAAGTCATAAAACATTTATGGTGACTGTACTTATTTTCAGATTTGGTATTTTAACAGCAAATCATTAGATTATCCTGTAAATATTAGTGGAAGATATTTCAAAATATTAAACTTTCTCCTTTTTATTAAATTTAAAATAATATTTTTAAACAGCATTCCCTTTCAGCTTATTTGCATATACAGAGGGATCATGGGAAGCCATCAGTAACCTTTTTAGAAGAATTTACTTTACTAGGATTCAATTGCTTACAAAGATTAGTAAATTTAGTAACGTTTTATGTCTGATACACAAGGTGCAAACGCTGCTTCACCTCCAGCCTAATTTAAAATGCAGTGGCATGGTGCTTTTAAATAAAAGACATTGCTAGTTTAAATAAAGACTTTGCTACTAATAAATCAATTATTTCTTTTATTTGGCAGAAATTCCTTATGCAACCAAGTATATTATATTTTGAAATATTGCACTCGGGAAAAACTTCCAAATACATACCTAATTAAAACATTTTCAACACTTTTTAAACAGTTCTCAACATAATAGAATCTAGTCTTGACCATGGAATCAATTACTCTTAATTTGTTTATGATATATGTATAACTGTGGTTCTACTGAGAATTTAAGATATCTTTTAAAAATGTATCTACAAGCCTTTTAAGAAATATGAGCTCTATTGTCAGCCCTTATAAAGCCAACTGCTTAAAACAATGGCCTATCATACCACTGAAATTATATTAAGACCATGATTGCTAATTTATTAAGCATTAAAAATATCTTCTTAAAAATAGTATTAAATAAATCTGAGAGGCAAGCACACTTTCTGCCCCATCTGCATTACTGCAGTAAAACTCCGCCTTAAAACTCCACCCCTGAAATCCCATCCTGCCTCAGTGAGCAGACACTCCTTTAGTGATTGGCTAAGTCAGAGGGAGGGGCCTTTGTTGTTCCAAGATGGCGGCCCCCAGGGGCACGGCAGGCCATGCGGCCAACATGGCGGCTGCCAAGTCAGGCAGCTCAACATTGTGGCTGTCTACACTGTTCTCTGACAGAGCAAACCAAAACCCCTAAAAGATAGATGGCCAACATTATATTGTAGACAAACAGATCTCATTAGCTGTTTATACCCTTTATAATTATCTTAAAGAATATTAATCAAATTTAAACTGGTTTTTGTATTAAAAATTTCAGTTGAGATCTTAAAAATTAATCCTCTTTTTTAAATCAGACCAAGAAGTAACATATTTTGAATTCCTAATCATTTAAGAGAAAACACATTCTATTTTTTCAAAAACAAGTTATGCATTAGATATTTAATTAATTTTTCCTGATTCAATTTGTACTTTAAACTTTCAGAGCTTTAAATCTTAGGTAGCAAATTAAATACTTAGCATTTTTCAAATCAATACTTTTGCATTTAAGGATACATTTCAAATAAAATATAAGGCATTTTCAATTAATAGATTAACTTCTATCATCTAGACTTCATACTAGGCATACTCAGATCAACATTTCAGCATTATAAATCTCAATACTTTTAGATGATTTGGACTTAAAAGTTTTAAGTTTCCAGCCAATAAGCCTGGCATAGCTGCTTAATTTCAAAATGGTCACAATTTTCCTGCTGGGGAAGTCAAGAAGCAAAACCATAGCTATTCACATGTAAACTTGACTATCAACTTCCTGGTGGTACTTGCCTCAGGGCGGGAAATTTCAAAAGAGCTACTTTAAATCGCCTTGGGAAACCTGTCTGCATTTCTTTCTCAGGTTCATCTCCGCCATTTTTAAGGCCAAAACAGTCTTGGGTTTTTATTCTGTACACAGCAAAAAGTCAAGTTCAGCTCAAAACTATGTGCACTCATTTTTAAACTGGCCTTTTCCCTTTACATGTGCACAGAAATCCCGGATGCATTTATAAATTTGTAAAAGCTTTTCAATTACAAGGACTTTAATTTTAGAATACTTGGGGAGGGGGCGTCCACACTGGATTGCCACGTGCTCCTTCTTCCCTTTCCCCACATCCTGCTTTTGGGGGAAGTTTCAGCAAATGACTCAGATGGCGTATTTTTCCCAAAGTCATGCTTAATAGAAAACATTTTAAATTTTTCCCTATTTCGCTTTCTAAAGTCATGGCTAGCACCCAAGGTTATCTTAGCCAAAGTTTGGTGTTCCAAACATGTTCTCCGGTAATTTTTAAATAAAACATTAAGTAATCTCATTGTGGGAGAGCTTATAACTCTGCCTTTTCCTGCCACCTTCGAATCTCTCCACACCAGAGGCGGACTCGGCAGCAGGGTTTCATTTCTTATTACAGATTTTAGATTCCAAATACAAATTAAGATTTTAATTTGGACAAGAAACCACATTAAGATGACCATGGCACTCTTTTTTCAGCCTGATTTTAAGGAGTACCTTTTAATATTCCAATTTCTTTATAAGTTGGCCTTTTTGCACAGGTGATTCTATTAACAGCAAATTAAACATTTCAGGATTAGGACATGGAGGTGGAGGGAGCCATGAAGGCCATTCCTCCCATTTTTTTTCTTTCTGCTCCTCTTAAGGAGCGTAGGGTGAAAGGGGAGGAGATTTATCCTCCTTGACCTCTCCTAAAGCCTCTAGGAAATGAAATGCCGTGTTCCACAAGGGGAAACAATTTTGGGCAAGTTCTGATTAACTTTTTGGCAAACTTTTAAGATCTAATGTACCTTTTTCAAGAAACCAAGGGTTATGTTCTATAATAACATGCAAAAACTGTAAAAGATTACCTTCTAAAATTTTAATACTTTAAACATGCAAATCAAAAGTCTATAATAAAGTTTCTTACTTTTTTAAAAGCCAAATATACCTTTTTAAAGCTGAATCTACTTTTTTAAAGCCAAATCCTGCCCCGTTTGTTAGCCTGGTTAAGAAAACGTTCCCAGTGTACTTACAGACCCGGGCTTCTGTAGTTGATCCTGGGCATTGCATGACTTCCCCTCACCTTTTTTCGGTGAGTTTTCCACACCTTTTCAGTGAAAACTTCCTTTTCTCGCTCCAGCGAGACCTGCACTTCCAGATTACCCGTTGGGCGCCAGATGTTGAGTGAGACTCCTTCCACGACCCGTGTGGAGTAGGGTTCGGTATCTGAAAGAGGAGCCGCACAACAAATGAGAAAAAAAGACACAAGATAATTTTGCTATATTGGGGGACCAGGCGGCCAAGTCCCGAAGGACTTCCTCTGTGCTCAGGCCTCACCAAGCTTTTATTGATCTGGGATGCACCCATAGCATAGCCCTTAGGCAGGTGACCCCCTAGTAACAAGGAGACTAGCCCATCAGCAAGGATTTACATAATAATAAATGGGGGAGTAGTTTCAGCTACCACTGTCTGGACAAACAGAGGTGGCGCCTAGCTCCGACCTTTGGGAGGGCTTCAAAGGCACCCAGCCTTCGGGGGGTTTCGGGGAGTTCTCTGTCTATGTTTATCAGATAGTGAAGGCAATAAACAGTTTCCCACAAATTCTCAATGTTTTACACTGCCCTACAGATATTAAGGCTCTATTTACATGTATTCCAGGTGTTTCACAGACATTCCCAAACATTTCCTGGGACTATCAATGAGTATTCTAAGAGTTTTAACCACATTCATCAGTTTTCTGAGCTCTATACACATAAATGCTTAAGGGTTTCAACCACTTTATTCAAAAAACGACAACTCATTGAGCCTGAATTGAAATATAAACAGTTTTCTCTTTTCACTGCTTAATACACAAATTCTGAGCTCTATAAACATGAATTCTTAAGGGTCTAAACTACTTTTTTCAAAAATGCCAACACATTGACGCTGAAATATAAACAGTATATTCTTCATTTCACAGTTTTGTACACAAATTCACAGTATTTTAACACTGCCCTACAGATAATAAGGTTCTATTAACATGTACTCCAAGGGTTTCATAGACATTCCTAATCATTTCCTGGGACTATCATTGTGTATTCTAAGAGTTTTAACCACATTCAGTCAGTTTTCTTAGCTGTATACTCGTGAATAATTAAGCACTGCCACCACTTTTTCCAAAATTTCCAATTCATTGAACCTCAGTTGTAAATATAAACGGTATAGTCGTCATTTCACATCTGTTGAAACGTTAGTTTTCTGTGTTTTAAAGTGCCCTAGAGACATTAAGACTCTACTTACATGTATTTCTCGTGTTTCATACGCATTCCTATACAATTCCAGGGTCTATAATTGTGAATTCTAAGAGTTTTAACCTCATTCACATAGTCTTCTGAGCTCTATAGATTTGAATTCTTAACGGTTTTAATCCCTCTCCTTAAAAAACGCCAATTCATTGAACCGGAAATATAAATGTAACCAGTATTCTCATCATTTCACAGCTGTTTAAACATGAATTTCCAGAGTTTGAGTAATGAAATACAGACATTAAGGCTGTATTTGCATGTATTCCTATCATTTCAAATACATTACTATGCAATTCCAGGGTCTATCACGTTCCGTGTGGTTTGGGGTTCAGGATCTGGAAGAAGAGCCGCACATAAATGAAAGAGAAAAGACACGAGATAATTTGGGAATATTGGGGGCCTGGCAGGTAAGTCCAACTCAGGAGGAAGGACTTCCACCGGTGCTCAGGCCGCACCGACCTTTCATAGTCAGAAGTAAACAGGGAAGTGGTCACCATAGTTACACAGTTCTTGTGAGTTTCACTTGTTTTGACCATAGTTACACTTCCTGCACTTCCCTCAGCCCATTAGCTTCCCAGATAATATTCTAGGGAGTGTTATAAGGTCAAGCCTAATTATGCTAAGAGGAAGGTGCCCTCTAAGCTGAAATTTGTTTGTGACTTTGCCAACAGGTCAGTCCAAGGCTTAACCCTATATCAGTTCCCCACATCTCACCCTTTTTTTATTATTAAGCTACTATAATGAAAGTAAAACTTAAACATCAAGAACAAAACTCTGGCTATTAAAACAATAACAAAACAATGCCAATCCATAACCCAAAACTTTTAAAAACTTAAACATAACATTTCAAGAACAAAAAATGTTTAAATCCCAATTTCAATGTCCAACAGTTCTGAGTCCAAGTTTCAGTGTCCAACAATTCATTATGTGTATATGTCAGCAGTGATATTTCAGTTCTGGATGGTGGACAAATTGTGGCAATGCAGGTCCGACCCTCTCTGGTCTGATCCTGGGCAACCTGCAGCGACACACAGCTGCTTGACTGCTAGCATGGCAAAGCGTCATCAGCGTCTTCCATCTCTGGATTGTTTTTCCTCTTGGCTTGAGCATTCCTGATAATTCCTCTCTGTTGCAGGAATCCACATGGTCTTGGAGTTGTTTTCTGAAAATATACAAACATATTCTCAACCAAAGGTTAATAAAGAAAATTTTTACTTGAGGTCCTTTTTATATTTGCCCAAATAATTTTCCTTTGGCTTATTTTGACACCACGTTATGTTTTTCATGGGTGTCTTGCTGTTAGCATTACAAATGAAAAATTCTTTTTCTAGATGTAATTTAGTTACAGGATATTTTTCCTTACATGGTATTTTTCCACTATCCCTCCGTTTTTTTATTTAATTATTAGGGGGCTTTTGGAAAATTTTTATAATGTAGTCTAGATAACTTTAAATTTTTAATTTTTTGCACAAAAATATGACTGCTTTAAGTTCATTTCATGTTAAGCAATTTTACCATGAAATGAAAATTTTGGTTAATACTACTTATTTCAGTTAAACTTGTTAATGTCAAATTTAATACTCTAACAACAATCTTAGTTTACACTGTAAATATTAATGGAAAGGATTATTTTGCACCCTTGAGAAGGCCCTGAGCATTCCTGGTGTTAAGCTGAATTTAGATATAGAGAAGCTGCTGTCAGCCAAGTCTCTGTTTTCTGGGTACCAATCTCAGTTGGGCCAAGTCTCTTTCTGTTATCTGGGTCCCGATCTGGGCTGGACATGGGAAGCAAGAAGAAGCCATGGGGGCAGGAGACCTCCCTCAGAATGGGCGAGTGTTCAAGCCCCGGCATAGTTGGGGGGGTGAGGATCTGTGCCCCACCTCTGTTGACCCCCAAGTTCTCTCCTGATGGCCCCTCTGCGACTGGGCCTGTTTTAGTTTGTTCCTTCCCTAAGGAATCTTACCCGTCTCTGGCTAACCAGCCATCCTCCGGGGCCAAGCAGGGTGATGTGAGGTTCAGTTCTGTCTCCTTGGTAGCCTATGCCCCTGTGGCCTCCATGCCCAGCAACTGCCTTGGGATCCCCTTGCCTGCTGGTGGGGCCTGGCATTGATCACATATCTTGGGGAACCCAGGTTTCTTCTCCAGGGAGGGCCCAGCTCATGCCATTGGGCGAGAGACAGATACATGGTACCAGCCACCATGAGCCTTCAACCTCAGCATGAGCAGAGAGGTCAGGCAACAGCTGTGGGCAATTGGATTATATATAAGAAGAGGGACCCTCTTGGCAAATAGGGCAAGAGAGGCCAATATAGAATGCTCAAGTGCCTTCCCAGGGGGCCTTCCACACAGTGGAAGGGATTAACTCCTTTCATGTTCTTATTAAATTGCTGCCAAACATTCAAAGAATTAGTTTGTAAGTTTGTTTGGGATAAATGTACAATATGCTGTTGTAAAATATCAAAAATTATTAATGACATTGTAGAATAATATCATGTAAGGATATTCTTTGCTCTAGGCCATGGCAATTCAATTTCAAACTGGAAATGACATTAATTAAATTTCTTCAATTAGTCTTTCAGTAACTTTACACTAGCTATATTCAGGAGGCAAAAACCCAAATTATTTACCTTTCTATATTAAACCTAGTACATTTAATTACAGCCCTCCAGATGTTTGAAGGAAAAACCTCTTTCTATTATTTTCTTGCAGAGTAATTTCTATTCCGTATGCTCGTCCTCTCACAGCTGGGTTACACTTGGAGAATTTCAATTTAAAAAGAAAAATCTTTTTCTTTTAAACCAAGTAACCTACAGGGTTACTTCTTGGATGTTGACTGATAGTGCCGCAAGGTCATGTATTTCAAGTCAAAGTCATTAAATTTGTTTGAATTTAAAAATCCTTGAAAACGAGAGAATAAACTTTTGAAAACATTTCAGGGCCCGTGAAATATCCCAAAGTCATTCCTTGGTTATAGTTTTGAAATTCAACTTGAAAGACCATCAAATACATATGTGTATATAAGATTTAAAGATTATATTCAATTCTGTCCTCTAGATTTTTCATGAGGCAAATTTAGATTATTGAACAATTTTTAGTATTTTGTTATTTCAGAATATCTAATTCAATTTAGCAAACTCCCAAAGCCTTGGACTGCCATTGACTGGAAATAATTAGTCTTGGGCTTTATTTTCTACATTTGTAAAGAGATTCCAGCTCAAAACTCTATCTAAATGTCCAAAAACAGGACAGTTGCGCGCATTAGTTTTAAACCAGCTTTTCTCTTTACACGTGCACAGAAATCCCAGACGCATTTTTTAAATTTTGTAAAACTTTTCAATTACTAAAAGGACTTTAAATTAGAATACCTGGGGAGGGGGTGTCCATATTGGATTGCCATGTGCTCCCTTCTTTGCTTCCCTACATGCTTTGGGGGAAGTTTCCCTAGGTAATATTACCGTACAGATAATTAATACTAGCATGGCAGGAAAGATGTTCTCAGGCGTCAGGCATCTGTACCGTCTTCTTTACCATGCTCCAGGTGGTCTCCAGCCTGTTTGTTGTCTGGCTCGTCCTCCTCCCGCTCCTCATCTTCAGTGGACTGCTTGGAGTCGCTGCTCTCTGTGGCTGAGGGAGTTGACTGTCTGCAGCTGCATGGTGTGGCTCCAGGCGCAAGGTCCTCATTAGTCTGGCTAGTTTCTCTCTTGGATCCCTGTTGTAGTTTAATATTTCTAGCAGGAATCCACATGGTTTTAGAAAAATTCTCTGGGAATATACAAGCATACCCTCTGCCAAAGGTTAATAATGGGTCAGGTCCCTTCCATAAACCAGATTCTGATCCTTCCATTTAACTAGACCATTTTCTTTTGTTTTATTCTGACACCAATGTAGCTCCATAGGTGTCTTTCCATCAGCATCACAAGTGAAAAAATTTAAAGTAATTAAGGCTTGGTGCAGCCTACCCGTAGGTGATTTCTCCATCATCCCTCCTTTCTGTTTTTCAAGTTGGGATTTTAGCTGCTGATGCTGTTGTTCAATAATGGCCTGTCCTTGGGAATTATATGGTATTCCTGTAATATGCTGAATTTTCCACCTTTTACAAAATTCCTGGAATTGACAGTTTGTGTAAGCAGGCCCATTATCAGTTTTAATAATTTTTGGAATTCCTATGACAGCAAAAGCAGCTAGGCAATTATTAATAACCTGTTTTGCCATTTTTCCTATAGATGCAGTAGCCCATAGGACTTTTGAAAAGGTATCTACAGAGACATGCAATGCCCCAAGACATCCAAAAGGAGTATAATGTGTTACATCCATTTGCCAGATATGGTCCCTTAGCAAATCTCTAGGGTTGACTCCTGTGTTAGGCCCTTGAGGTAGATGTAACATGCAAGTGGGACATTCCTTGATAATCTGTTTTGCCTGCTGTCGAGAGATTGAGAATTGTTTGGACAACATTCTGGCAGGCTGATGTAAAAGCTGATGAGACTCTGAGGCCTCTTTTAATAAAGCAACCAATTGATCAGCATGTGCATTTCCTTTAGTTAATGGGCCAGGTAATACACTGTGAGCCCTGATATGAGTGATATAAAAAGGGCATTGTCTCTGCTGCACAATCTGCTGGACTTGTTGAAATAGTAAGAATAAACTTTGGTCACTAAGCCATTTCAACCGGGCAGTTTCAATTCTACTTACTAGGCCCAAAGCATAAGAGGAATCAGAAATTATGTTAACAGGCTGTTGGAAATCTTGCAATGCAGCCTTAATAGCTTCCAATTCAATTCTTTGCACAGAAGTATGACTGGTCAGTATGACTCGGTCTGAATTTATTGTATGATAGGCGGCTTTCCCATTAGATGACCCGTCAGTAAAAACAGTTAATGCTCCAGGGATAGGTTCCTGCCTAGTATCTTTTGGTATAATAATGGGGGTATGATATAAAAATTGTAGTGGTTTATCTTTTAATAGGTGACAGCTAAGTTCCCCTGAATATTCACTTAACCCAATTTGCCAATTTATATCAGTCTGAAATAACATTTCTAATTGCTTCCCAGTGAGGGGAAGATAGATGCATTTTTGTTCTTCTCCTCTAAGCTGCCTGCAACGCTTTCTAAGCTGAGATATCAGTTGAGCCATCAGTTCTACGTATGTAATAGCAGTTTTAGAGGACTGATGCCCTAGGTGGACCCATTCAATAATAGCGGGAGAGTCTTTATTTTGGAAGATGACTCCAGTGGGACTATTTGCAGTAGGGTTAATCTAACCCAATAAAGGCAATTCAGGCTGTACCCATGCTACTTGGGTTAAGGATATCGCCTGCTCAATTCTTAACAACTCCTTTCTGGCTTCATCTGTCAGTGTTCTGGGTGAGGAAAGGTTAGAGTCACCCCTAAGTATATTAAATAACTTTATCATTTCTCCCGTAAAGATTTTTAGGTAAGGTCTTAACCAGTTAATGTCCCCTAATAATTTCTGAAAGTCATTTAAAGTTTTAAGGCACTCTTTTCTTAGTTCCACCTTTTGCAGACTAATGCATTGGTTTTCAATTATGGTTCCCAGATATTTAAAAGGTGTCTCTTTCTGTACCTTTTCTGGAGCAATTTTTAAGCCCCGTTTAGGGAGCTCCTTTTCAAATTGGAAAAACATTTCCAAAGTCTGCTCTTCCCGTGGACTTGCTAAGAGCAAGTCATCCATGTAATGAATAATGTAACATCGGGAATATCTGTCCCTTAAAGGCTGAACAGCTTGAGCCACATATTTTTGGCACAAGGTAGGGCTATTGGCCATTCCTTAAGGCAAAACCTTCCACTGATATCTTCTCATGGGTTCTATATTATTAATAGATGGCACTGAAGAGGCAAATCTTCGTTGATCTTGAGGTGCCAAGGGAATGGTGAAAAAACAATCCTTAAGATCTACTACTATAAGAGACCAATCTAGAGGGATTTGAGAAGGCGCTGGGAGTCCAGGTTACAAAGCTCCCATGGTATGCATAGTAGCATTAACTGCTCTAAGATGATGCAACAATCGCCATTTTCCTGCCACCTTCTTAGGTATAATAAATATAGGCGTATTCCAGGGCTATTGGAAGGCTCTATGTGACCAGCTTCTATTTGTTCCTGTATCAATTCATGAATATGACCTAATTTCTCCTTGGTTAATGGCCACTGATCCACCCATACAGGTTTATCGTCTTTCCATTGTATAGGATCAGCATGGGGGCGAGGGACTGAGCAGTGACCACTCCTAAAACGGTTGATATCCTCGTCTTCCTGGGTTTTCTACGCCTTGACCTGGCTGATATCCCATCTGAGCTTTAAACTGCTGTCCTTTGCCGGTAATAATACAAGTTTGTAAACCTTCTAAGACATCCCGGCCCCACAAATTGACTGCAATTCCAGAGACAATGCAGGGCTGAAACCATCCTGTCTGTCCTTCCTCATCTTGCCACCTTAAGACTGCAGCACTACATTGTGTGTTATCAGGAACTCCCACCCCCTAATTGAGTCATAGCTTCTACCACGGACCAACCTGGAGGCCAGAATTCTTTGCTGATAACGCTGACATCTGCCCCAGTGTCTACTAGGCCCTTAAACATTTTTCCTTCTATTCTCTAATTAATCATAGGATGGGTTTTGCTAATTTCCTGTATCCAATAGATGTCTGAGCTTCCAAACCCTTGCGCCCCTCTTTTCCTGGTTATAGCCTCGCCTTGCTGAACATAAGGTAAAAGTAGTATCTGAGCAATCCTTTGTCCTGGAGTAATTTGCATAATGTGATTGCATTCTAATATAACTTTAATCTCTCCCTCATAGTCTGAATCTATGACCCCAGGCAAAACCGTTAATCCTTTCAAAGTGTTTCCACTCCTCCCTAAAATTAATCCTAAAGTTCCCGGTGGCACAGGTCCCCAGATTCCTGTAGGAGCAGCTTGCCGAGCCATCTTGGGGGTCAAAGTGACCGCTATAGTACTGTTAAGATCTAGGCCTGCGCTCCCTGGAGTGGCCCGAATCAGAGAGTCCACTGTGGGCTTTGCAGGGCAGATCTCCCCTTTTAATGACGGGGCTGGGGGCAGTCCCTCTGGCCATTTCCCTGCGGTTGGCCATACCCTGTGTCTTGATTTAACGGCTGCCTATTTTTATGGAATCTCGATTTACAATGGCCGCCCCAATGGTAGCCCTTCTGGCACCTAGGACACCGTTGTGTTGATCCGTTCAGGAGGCGGGATGTTCGCACCTTTCCCTAGAGCGCCTCCTTGTGTCCTTCTTAGTTGCCTACAGTCTTTTCTAAAATGTCCTGTTTTTCCAGTGATAACACCTTTTATTTTCTACGGTTACAGCGGCAGCGAGTAAATTCGCTTGAAAAGTGCCTGAACCCACATTCTGACATGCTCGAATCATTTCTGTAATGGTAGTACCTTTTCTCAGAGGCATCAGGCATTTCTTACAATCATCATTGGCATTTTCATAAGCTAATTGCTGAACTAAAATGTCTCCTGCTATCTCAGGTTGAATCTGTCGTCTCACTCGATCCACAAAATCAGAAAATGATTCTAAAGGCCCCTGTGTACATTTACTAAAAGCTCCCTCAGGGTCCCCTTTTGCTGGTAAAGTCCACCACGCTTTCCTTCCACAAGCTCTAATTTGCTCATATGCCAGTTGCACATAATCTAACTGATTTTACACATCATTATATTGTCCCAGTCCTGTTAACATTTCATAAGTTATTTGAACATTCAGCCCGCGGTTTGTATGGGCTTGCTCCTGGCATTTCTCCAAAAATTCTCCATTCCATAGTAAATAATCTCCCCCATCCAGAGTTGCACGAGCTAGAGAATACCAATCATGAGGAATTAAGAATGCTTAAGAAATATTATTCATAATTTCTCCTGTAAAAGGAGCCGTTGGACCATTTTGAAGTACACTTTCACGTAAGGCCTTATCATTTTAAAGCCAATTTTTTCATTGTGTCTTGTTATCTGATTCGGGAGCTGTGGGTCAGCTATCTGCATGATAGGAAATGCAAGCCTTTCTTCCACCGGCATGTCCTTCAATCCTTCTCTGATGGCTTTTTGCACAGGTGATTCTATTAACAGCAAATTAATCATTTCAGGATTAGGACATGGAGGTGGAGGTGGAGGGGGCCGTGAAGGCCATTCCTCCAATTTTTCTTCCTGCTCCTCTCTAGGAGGCGCAGGAGGGACCAGGTGAGGAGGCTCCTCCTCAGTCTCTCTAAAAGACTCTAGCAAACGCAATATTGTGTTCCCCATGGAAAAACAGTTTTTTGAGGTAAGTTCTATCCTGCTGCTGAGCTTTTTTCAAGATCCAACTAACTTTTTTGCAAGTATTCAAGATCTAATGTACCTTCTAAAATTTTAACTCCTTGAGAACCAAGATGGTGGCATAGGTAAACGCCGGAGAATGCTGCCTCGCACAACCACTTCAAAAATACAACTAAGCCAAAACCGGTTTGGCTCAGTGGATAGAGCGTCAGCCTGTGGACTGAAGGGTCCCAGGTTCAATTCCGGTCAAGGGCATGTACCTGTGTTGTGGGCACATCCCCAATAGGAGATGTGCAGGAGGCAGCTGATCGATGTTTCTCTCTCATCGATGTTTCTAACTCTCTATCTCTCTCCCTTCCTCTCTGTAAAAAATCAATAAAATATATCTTAAAAAAAATACAACTAAAAGATGGAGTGGACATCACCCAGAACTACAGGAAAGCTGGCTGAGGGGAAATTCTTCAACTAGAAGGAAAGAGAACAGCATACCAGGACTCAGAGGAGGCGCAGTGCGGAAAATTCAAAGGTGCGGAGGTGCGCGCGGAGCAGGCTGGTGGCTGAGGGCGCAGTTGTCGTTTTCAATCGGGAGGGAGGCTCAGGCCCTGAGCTCCAGTTCTGGGTGAGTCTCTAGGGACCCAGACTCAAACGGGAGAAGCAGGACTGTCTGGCATCGGGCAGAATGCGAGGGCAGCTTTCTCTCCGAGGTTTGCAGCAGTTGCTGGGACTCTGAGAGGGAGAGCCTCTGGGGACGGGACTGAGAGCAGCCATAACTGCTCCCTCCGCCCGCCCTGTTTGATCCTGTGCGACCTGCCCCGCCCAAGCGCTGCAGAGTCATTTGCCAGATAGCCTCAGGCAAAGGCTAGATTAGCACCTCCCCAGAGGACAGAAGTTTTCCCACTGCAGACACAGCTGACTCTCACAGCCAGTTGGCCTGGAGGTCAAATCCCCCCAGTATTAACTACAATAATCAAGGCTTAACTACAACAAGACTGCGCACAAAGACCACTAGGGGGTCACCAAGAAAGCATAAAAAAATGCGGAGACAAAGAAACAGGACAAAATTGTCAATGGAAGATATAGAGTTCAGAACCACACTTTTAAGGTCTCTCAAGAACTGTCTAGAAGCCGCCGATAAACTTAATGAGATCTACAAGAAGTCTAATGAGACCCTCGATGTTATGATAAAGAACCAACTAGAAGTTAAGCATACACTGACTGGAATAAAGAATACTATACACACTCCCAACAGCAGACCAGAGGCGCGCAAGAATCAAGTCAAAGATTTGAAATGCGAAGAAGCAAAAAACACCCAACCAGAAAAGCAAAATGAAAAAAGAATACGAAAACAGTGTAAGGAGCCTCTGGGACAGCTTCAAGCGTACCAACATCAGAATTATAGGGGTGCCAGAAGAAGAGAGAGAACAAGATATTGAAAACCTATTTGAAGAAATAATGACAGAAAACTTCTCCTACCTGGTGAAAGAAATAGATTTACAACTCCAGGAAGTGCAGAGAACCCCAAACAAAAGGAATCCAAAGAGAACCACACCAAGACACATCATAATTAAAATGCCAAGAGCAAAAGACAAAGAGAGAATCTTAAAAGCAGCAAGAGAAAGAAACTCAGTTACCTACAAGGGAATACCCATACGACTGTCAGCTGATTTCTCAACAGAAACTTTGCAGGCCAGAAGGGAGTGGCAAGAAATATTCAAAGTGATGAATGCCAAGAACCAACAACCAAGATTACTTTATCCAGCAAAGCTATCATTCAGAACTGAAGGTCAGATAAAGAGCTTCACAGATAAGGAAAAGCTAAAGGAGTTCATCACCACCAAACCAGTATTATATGAAATGCTGAAAGGTATCCTTTAAGAAGAGGAAGAAGAAGAAAAAGGTAAAGATACAAATTATGAACAACAGATATGCATCTATCAACAAGTGAATCTAAGAATCAAGTGAATAAATAATCTGATGAACAGAATGAACTTGATTATAATAGAATCAGGGACACAGAAAGGGAATGGACTGACTATTCTTGAGGGGGAAAGGGGTGTGGGAGATGCGGAAAGAGACTGGACAAAAATCGTGCACCTATGAATGAGGACAGTGGGTGGGGAGTGAGGGCGGAGGGTGGGGTGGGAACTGGAAGGAGGGGAGTTATGGGGGGGGAAGAGGAACAAATGTAATAATCTGAACAATAAAGATTTAATAAAAATAAATAAATACATAAAATTTTAACTCCTAAAGCATGCAAATCAAAAGTCTATAATAAAGTTTCTTACCCTTTTTTTTTTTAAGCCGAATCTACTTTTTTAAAGCCGAATCCTGCCCCATTAGCCTGGTTAAGAAAAACATTCCCACCCCACTTACAGATCCGGACTTCTGCAGCTGATCGTGGGCTTTTGTGTGCGATGAAATAACCCCCTACCTTTACGGTGAATTTTCCTACCTTTACGGTGAATTCTTTGTTCCCCACCTTGCCACTGAAACTTCGTTTTTTCGCTCTAGCGAAACCTTCACTTCCAGATTTCCCATTAGGCGCCAGATGATGTAAATGTTTCCCTCCACGTCCCACGTGGTTCAGGGTTCAGGATCTGGAAGAAGAGCCGCACATAAATGAAAGAGAAAAGACACGAGATAATTTGGGAATATTGGGGGCCTGGCAGGTAAGTCCAACTCAGGAGGAAGGACTTCCACTGGTGCTCAGGCCGCACTGACCTTTTATAGTCAGAGGTAAACAGGGCAGTGGTCACCATAGTTACACAGTTCTTGTGAGTTTCACTTGTTTTGACCATAGTTACACTTCCTGCACTTCCCTCAGCCCATTAGCTTCCCAGATAATATTCTAGGGAGTGTTATAAGGTCAAGCCTAATTATGCTAAGAGGAAGGTGCCCTCTAAGCTGAAATTTGTTTGTGACTTTGCCAACAGGTCAGTCCAAGGCTTAACCCTATATCAGTTCCCCACAGGATCTCTAGGGTTTTAACCATGTTCCTTAAAAAACGCCAACTCATTGAACCAGATATATAAATGTAAACCGTATTCTCGTCATTTCACAGCTGTTTTACCATGAATATTCAGTGTTTGAATACTGAAATACAGACATTAAGGCTCTATTTAGATGTATTCCTAGCGTTTCAAATACATTACTATACAATTCCACAGTCTATTATTTTGAATTCTAACAGTTTATCCTCATTCACATAGTGTTCTGAGCTCTATAGATGAATTCTTCACGGTTGTAACCACTTTCTTTAAAAAAAAAAAAACGCCAATTCATTGCATATAAATGTAAATGGTATGCTCGTCATTTCACAGCTGTACAAATGTGAGTTTTCAGTGTTTTATCACTATCCTGCAGACATTAAAGACCTATTTATATGCATTTCTCGTGTTCCATATACATTCCTATACAATTCCAGGATCTATCATGTTAAATTCTAAGAGTTTTAACCTCATTCACATAGTGTTTTGAGCTCTATAGACTTGAATTCTTAATGATTTTAACCACTCTTCTTAAAAAACGCCTACTCATTGAACCGGAAATATAACTGTAAACAGTATTCCCATCATTTCACAGCTGTTTTAATATGAATTTTCAGAGTTTGAATAATGAAATACAGACATTAAGGCTGTATTTACATGTATTCCTATCGTACAAATGCATTACTATACAATTCCAGGGTCTATCATTTTGAATTCTAAGAGTTTTACCCTCACTCAAATAGTGTTCTGAGATCTATAGACTTGAATTCTTAAGGGTTTTAACCACTTTCCTTAAAGAACGCCAATTCACTGAACCGGAAATATAATTGTAACCGGTATACTTGTCATTTCACAGCTGTTGAAAAGTTAGTTAACAGTGCCCTACAGACATTAAGGTTCTATTTACATATATTTCTCATGTTTCATATACATTCCTACACAATTCCAGGGTCTATCATTGTGAATTCTAAGAGTTTTAATCACTTTTGGATAGTTTCCTGAGTGCATAAAATGAATTTTAAGTTTTTAAACCCCATTCTTCCAAAAATGCCAACTCATTGAGCAGGATTTACGAATGTGAACACTATCTGCCTCATTTCACTGCTGTTTCAACGATAATTCTCAGTGATTTAACACTGCCCTTCAGATATTAAGGCTCTGTTTACATGTATTCCCAGTGTTTCATACACATTCCTAATCATTTCCCAGGTCTATCATTGTAAATTCTAAGAGTGTTAACCACTTTCAGACATTTTTCTGAGCTCTATAAACATGTATTCTTAAGGGTTTTAACTACATTCTTCCAAAAACGTCAACTCATTGTGCCTGGATTATAAATTTAAACACTATTCTACTGATTTTACAGCTGATTGAAAGTGAATTCTCAGTGATTTAACACTGCCCTACAGATATTAAGCCTCTACTTACATGTATTACATGTGTTTTAATCACTTTCCTAAATGTTCCTCTTGTCTCTCATTGTGAATTCTGTTTTAAACACTTCCTTAACATTTTTCGGAGCTTTGAAACATGAATTTTGCCAGGAGCCAGTCCATCCTTGCTGTTTGACAGAGTCACTGCAGGGAAGAAACATCTGCACAGCATATGTTTCAAGGGACCTGGCGTATATGGCATACTGTTCTTAATATGTTTGCTCACTTTCTTGGCACTACGTGTTTTAACCAAGGTCACCTCTCTGAGAAAGGTTGTTTCCCCAGGTAGGGATTTTCCCCTGAAGTTAGGGAGGGAATAAAACCACTTAACTAAGTGCCAGGTGGGTAGTTAATCACTTTAACTATGAACAATCATGCTTAAGCTACATAATCTTTACTCCCTGGAATGGAGATAAGAAACGCCCTAACCTTTGGAATAGAGATTGATAGGATTGGAATCAACTGGTATAAATACAGATGTAACAAGACAACAGGACACAGAATCTAGAGACAGAACCTAGCGAGAGAACATGGCAAAAGATCCTGGACAGAACCTGACTACAGAACTTGGCTAGAGAACCTAAACAGAACCTGGCGACTGAACCTGGCTGGAGAACCTAGTGAGAGAACCGAACCAGAACTTGGCTGGAGAACCTAACCAGAACTTGGCTGGAGATCCTGGCTAGGCTGCTGATCAACTGAATGCTGTTTACATGTCATTCCTTCTTTGCTGACTCCGTCCACACCTTTGCAGACCCCTGGACCTGCTGAGGTTGGACCCCAGCAGAATTTTTAAGTTTTAAAACAAATTCTTCCAAAAATGTTAACTCATTGAGCCAGATTCTGAATGTAAACACTATTCTACCCATTTCACAGCTGTTTGAACCCTAATTCTCAGTGATTTAACACTGCCCTACAGATATTAAGGCTCTATTTACACGTATTCTAAGTGTTTCAGACACATTCTTAACCATTTCCCTGGTCTATCATTGTTAATTCTAAGGGTTTTAACCACTTTCGGTCAGTTCTCTGAGCTCTATAAACACAAATTCTTAAAGGTTTAAACCACTTTCTTCCAAAAGCGCCAACTCATTGAGCCTGAATTATAAATGTAAACAGTATACTAGTCATTTTACAGCTCATTGTGCATGAATTTTTAGAGTTTCTTTTTTTTCTTAAAGTATTACAAAGAGTATTACACATGTCTCCTTTATTCTCCCCCTTGACATTCCCCCGGCTTCCCCCACCCCCTAGTGTCTTGTGCCCATTAGTTATTCTCATATGCATGCATACAAGCCTTCGGTTGATCTCCTACTCCCCCCAGCCCTCCCCAGGGTTCCCACTGTAGTTTGACATTCTGCTCAATGCTGCTCTGCCTCTGCATCCTTTTTTGTTCATCAGTCTATAATGTGTCTTATTATCCATAAATGAGTGAGATCATGTGGCATTTTTCTCAGCTTCCCAGGGGCTGTCTCAGTCTCACAGGGGCCGTCCCCGCCTCACGGGGGCCGTTTCAGCCTCATGGGGGCCGCCTCAACCTCACAGGGTTGTTTCAACCTCACCAGGGCTGTTTCAACCCCACCAGGGCTGTTGCAAGCTCACTGGGGCCGTCTCAACCTCACCAGGGCCGTTTCAGCCTCACCAGGTCCATTTCAGCCTCACCAGGTCTGATTCAACCTCACCAGGGACATTTCAACCCCACTGGAGCCGTCTCGACCTCACCGGGGCCATCTCAGCCTCATCAGGGCTGTCCCAGCCTCACCGGGGCCGTCTCAGCCTCACATGGGCCATCTAAAGAATTTTTAGAGTTTCAACACTGCCCAACAGATATTAAGGCCTATTTAGATATATTCCAAGAATTTCATATTTATTCCTAACCATTTCCCTGGTCTATCATTGTGAATTCTGTTTTAAACACTTCCTTACAGTTTTCTGGGTTTTAAAATATGAATTTTTAAGTTTTAAAAGAAATTCTTCCAAAAACACCAACTCATTTAGCCGTAATTATGAATGTAAACACCATCCTACCATTTCACAGCTGTTTGAATGCTAATACTTAGTGATTCAACACTGCCCTACAGATATTAAGGCTCTATTTACATGTATTCCAAGTGTTTCGTACACATTCCTAGCCATTTCCATGGTCTATCATTGTGAATTCTAAGGGTTTTAACCACTTTTGGACAGTTCTCTGAGCTCTATAAACACGAATTCTTAAGTGTTTAAACCACTTTATTCCAAAAACGCCAACTCATTGACCTGAATTATAAATGTAAACAATATCCTAGCCATTTCTCAGCTCTTTGAACACGAATTCTCAATGTTTCAACACTGCCCTACAGATACTTAGGCGCTATTTACATGTATTATAAGTCTTTCAATCACTTTTCTAAACATTTCCCTGGTCTGTCATTGTGAATTCTAAGAGTTTTAACACTTCTGGACAGTTATCTGAGCTCTATAAACTTGAATTCTTAAGTGTTTAAAACACTTTATTCCAAAAACCCCAACTCATTGAGCGTGAATTATAAATGTAAACACTATCCTAGTCATTTCACACCTCTTTGAACACAAATTCAACGTGTTTCAACACTGTTCTACAGATATTAACCCTTTGCCGTCCAATGTTATTTTTGGAATTCAAACAGTCTGGTCCAAATTAACTGACGGGATTGAATGTTGAACTTTTTAATGTTCTTATTGCTTGACGTTGGACCTGCTCCTAGCACCTGGTCTGTCGAGTCAGCCTCGAGGTTGGACTGAAAAGGGTTAAGGTTCTATTTACATGTATTCCAATTGTTTCGATCACTTTCCTGAACATTTCCCTGGTCTATCATTGTGAATTCTAGGAGTTTTAAACACTTTTGGACAGTTTTCTGAGCTCTATAAACATGAATTTTTAAGTTTTTAAACCACATTCTTCCAAAAAGGCCAACTCATTCGGCCAGAATTATGAATGTAAACACTATCCTTTGAATGCAAATTCTTAGTGTTTCAACACTGCCCTACAGATATTAAGGCTCTATTTACTTATATTACAAGTACTGCAAACACATTCCTAAACATTTCCCTAAGCTATCATTGTGAATTACAAGTGTTTTATACACTTTTGTCTTGTAATTCAAGCTCCTTAAGTGTGAATTCCAAGTATTTAAACCGTGTTTTTACATATATACCAGCTCTTTAAACATGAATTATTAGAATTTTAAACACTATCCAACCCATTTTAAGGCACTTTCAGCGCAAATTCTCAGGGTATCAACACTGCCCTACCGATATTTAGATCCTATGATGATGTATTCCAGGTGTTTCAAAAACATTCCTAACCATTTCCCGCGTCCATCATTGTGAATTCTGTTTTACACACAATCTTACAGTTTTCTGGGCTTTATAAACATGAATTTTTAAGTTTTTATACCACATTCTTCCAGAAAGGCCAACTCATTTTGCCGGAATTATGAAGGTAAACACTATCCTAGTCATTTCACAGATCTTTGATGCAAATTCTTAGTGTTTTAAACACTTTTGGACAGTTCTCTGAACTTTTTAAACATGATTTTTTTCAATTTTTAACCATATTCTTCCAAAAACGCTAACTCATTGAGCCAGAATTATGAATGTAAACACTATCCTAGTCCTTTCCCAGCTCTTTGAAAACGAATTCTCATTGTTTCAACACTGACCTACAGATATTAAGGCTCTATTTACATGTATCCCAAGTGTTTCAAACCATTCCCTAAACATTTCCCATGTCTATCATTATGAAATCTGAGAGTTTTAAACACTTTTCAGTTTTCTGAGCTCTTTAAACATGAATTTTTAAGTTTTTAACCACATTCTTTCAAAGACGCCAACTCATTGAGCCTGAATTATGAATATAAACACTATCCTAGACATTTCACCCCTCTTTGAAGACAAATTCCCAATGTTTCAACACTGCCCTACAGATATTAAGGATCTATTTTCATGTATTCCAAGTGTTTCAAACACATTCTGAAACATTTCCCCGGTCCATTATTGTGAATTCTAAGAGTTTTAAACACTTTCAGACATTTTTCTGAGCTCTGTAAACATGAATTCTTACGTTTTTAAAACACTTTGTTCTGAAAATGCCAACTCATTCAGCTTGAGTTATGAACATAAACACTATCATAGTCATTTCACAGCTCTTTGAACGCAAATTCTCAGTGTTTCAACACTGCCCTACAGATATTAAAGTTCTATTTACATGTATTCCAAGCATTGCAAACACATTCCTAACCATTTCCCTTGGCTATCATTGTGAATTACAAGTGTTTTATACACTTTTGTCCCGTTCTTCAAGCTCCTTAAATGTGAACTCCAAGTGTTTAAACCTCATTTTTACATATATTCCAGCTCTTTAAACGTTATTAGTATTTTAAACACTACCCTACTCCTTTCACATCTCTTTGATCGCACATTCTCAGTGTTTCAACACTACCATACAGATATTAAGGTTCTAGGAACATGTATTCCAAATGTTTCAAACACATTCCTAAACATTTCCCAAGTCCATCATTGTGAATTCTTTTTGGAAGGCGCTTGCTCTGCCCCAGGTTCTAGGACAGAACCTGAGGTCAGGGGTGTGCATGGCCCTGACCTTTCATCCCTCCCACCCACCACCACACAGAGCAACCACAGCTGTTTTCCAATTTTTTTTCTCCAAGTCTCCCCTAACCTTATGGGACAACAACTTCACTGCCCTTCTGTACTGTGGGGTGGAGGGGAAGGGTCAAGCTGCAATCAGACACAAACTCACCTGGCGCCTTGATCCTGGCCTTCCCACCTCCAGCTGGGGAGAAACACATCCCTGTTGCTGATCAGCACCAAGCCCGTGCTGCCGGACACTCCTGCAGATAAGCCTCGTGTGGGCGCACCTCTGGGACAACATCATGGCTGGACCCACCTCAGGCAAGATCCCATCACAAGGACCTAAAGCAGGCGTGGGCAAACTACGGCCCGCGGGCCGGATCCGGCCCGTTTGAAATGAATAAAACTATTCAAAAAAAAGACCGTACCCTTTTATGTAATGATGTTTACTTTGAATTTATATTAGTTCACACAAACACTCCATCCATGCTTTTGTTCCGGCCTCCGGTCCAGTTTAAGAACCCACTGTGGCCCTCAAGTAAAAAAGTTTGCCCACCCCTGACCTAAAGCCTGGGTGACAGTGTTAGGAATGGGCCTCAGGCCATGACAGTGGAGTCCGCATGAGGCTCCTCGCTGTCAGAGACCCAGCCCCTTCCTTCCTCCCTGCGAGGGTGAGCCTGGACCCCAGGCTCTGGAGAGAGGCCCTCCCCTACCAGCTCGGCACCCTGATCTCAGACTTTTAGCCTCCAGAATGTGAATAACAACTTTAGAAGCCACCCCAAATACCAAAATGGTGTTTTGTTATAGCAGCCCAGATGGACTAAAATGTACAGGAAAAACTGGAATTTGAAATGAAAAATTTTTTTGCAATAGCACCTCAAAAATTGAAGTCCTGACCCTAACCCTCTGACCCTGGATGCTACCCCTGACCCTAACCATAAACCCCAAACCTAAACCCTGGCCCTGGCCCTAGGCCCTGACCCAAACCAACCCTAAACCCTAAACCCTCACCCTTTGCTGCTGGTAAAATGTATAGCTACCAGTAGTACCCAATTTTCTTTCCGTATTTCAGGTCATGGAAAAATTGTGCCAAAAATCTAACCACTGACACTCTTCATGTCCCAGAATTAAGTAATAAAGTATGAAAGAAAACACACTGTAAGAAAGAAAAAAATATATCTTTTTTAAGATTGGGGGGGTGGGGGGGGGAGGAATGTAGGCAAGAATATCTATCCCAGACAAGAAACAGAAGCAATGCTAAGAAGTCTAAAATGTCTTAACTGCCTTTATTGATATCTTGTATTTATTCAGGTATATCAGCTTTTAAATCAGTTTCAAATTTCTCACATTAATCCCCTGAAAGCTCCAGGCTGGCTAAAGCACCTTCATACACACAGCTGATTTTTACATCACACGTTTAACGTTATAAACTTGATCTGTTTTGTACTATGGCTCGCCTACTTCTAAGACAAAAGTCACATATAAAAGTGCAGACGATTCCACGGAAGCCCACCTTGTCTAGAGGGTGGTTTCCGCACGGGCTTGCAGGCAGCACAGCCCGCGTAGTCGCCAGCTACTCACACTGCACCAGCAACGGGGCCCACGGGAGGCCCACTCGCAACTCTCCGTCATGTTTACAAGATAAACACCAAGCTAGTTCATATATATTACAGCATCATATTTTTTAACCAAATTCTGGTTTAAAAATCACAACTGACAACATGTAAAATAAAACTGTTAGGCAAGGTTTAACACAAGAAAAACATGTGTTATGCATGGCCTTTTTTTTTTTAATCCTCCCCTTTTGACATTTTTTCCATTGATTTTAGAGAGTAAAAGGGAGGGAGGAGGGGCAGAGGAAGAAACATTAACACAAGAGACGCTGATTGGCTGCCTCCCACACATACCACGACCAGGGCTGGAGAACCCACAACCGAGGCACACGCCTCTGTATTGCCTTTTATAAGGCAAACGTGGTTTAAAAGAAATGAAATCCATATACAATCATAGGAGAACGCATAATAGAACAGATTTCACAGATATCACATTTAATATCATGTCCAAAAATGTCCACGACTTGGAGGCCTCTGTGGATCGAGACCCTGTCGCACTGCAGTGTCAGCGGGAGCGCTCTGCCCTGCTCTCAGAGTGGCTGAGTCCCAGGCAGGACACCACGCCATGAAGTGCTTCTTCCCAACAGCTTCAATGCACAAGCCCAGGACACAGCAGTTTCCCAGCCAGGCATGCTCACAGCACCCTGTGAGAGAAAGGATTCAGCTACTAAAAACAGCAAAAAGGTGAAAAAATAACCAGGACTCAATTATCTGGTTGAAACCAGAGACACTAAACCTCAGCAATACCCAAGATGTGAAGCAATAAAATTAACCCTGGGTGACTGACCAACATCAGCACTCTGTTTACTGGGTTTACTGTTAACATTTAATACTATTCTTTTGTTTGGGTAAAAAAAAAAAAAAAAAAAAATGGGAAAGAACCAGTGTTTTGGAATAAGCGCTGTAACTTCAAAACATTCTGCCACCAGACCCACAGGACCCTTCCTTCCGGACTCAGAACCTGATTAGACAAAAGCTCCCGCCACACAAGGCCCCGAGATCGGTTCCCCGAGAGTGAAACTGCTCTAGTGTAATGGAGCTAGCAAAATACATATATTTGTTCTTAAGAAAAATTACAAAACTAACAAATCTTTTTTCTCCAGAATTACAAAAGATAAAATCTGAGTCAGTACTCGAATGTGATTACAGAGAAATACCAGCGGAAGCTCAGAAAAGCGAAAAGCGCAGGCAGGCGGCCAGTCTGCCAGTCCATCTCTGCCCCTCCCGCAGCCCCAGGGCCTCGGTCCCCAGAGGCCACCTCTAGCAAGAATCACCAAGATCCCCTTTGTCCGGGTAAAAGTTATGTTGTTTATTACCTATATACGACATGCGCTTCATTCTTCAAAATATTCTCTCAGGGATTACTAGACATCTGATCTTTTATTTTTTGATTGACTGACTGATTAATCATAGAGGGGAAGGGAAAGAGAAACACTGATTTATTGTTGCTCCACTTTTTTAAGCATCCAGTGGCTGATTCTTATATGTGCCTTGACAAGGGATTGAACCCGAAACCTTGGTGTATCTTCTAGACGATGCTCCAACCAACTGAACTACCTGGCCAGGGTGACATTATTCTAAAGGTAAGGAGAGGTGTCAGGAAAAAATTCCTTGGAATTCTTTTGGAACTCCTAAAAGATATCTGGAAGTTTGATGCTTTTATTCCTCCTCCTCCAGCACAATTTTAAAAAACCCACAAACTGACAACTCCCATAAGAGTTACTTCAATTACTTACAATAAGGGAGGGTTTGTCAAGAATGGAGAGCTAGGTTTAGTGAAAGTCAGGACCACGAATTAAGAGGTTGATAACGTCAAATTCAAATTTGGACAAAGGTGTGTCACACTCAGAAGTCCTCCACACTTCCAAAGGTGTGCTTTCACGCTCCACACACAGCACAGCACAGGCCCCTTCGATCTCACTGCTTGTGCAGACATGCCTCCCTGCGCCTCCCACCAGCTGGGGGGAGCCCTTTCTCCAGGAGACTCTGTCCCTTTCAAGAAAACATTCTCCCATGCACTTACGTTTGTCAGATTATATTTAAAGAAATCTACCATTTAATGAAAATTCTACAAGATAATCAAGATCAAACTGGAAGAACCGTGCAGACAGGGCACACTCCACTGGCCACAGCCTCAGCGCCGCCCACGTGCGCTCACTTGTCCCTGTAGTAGAGCAGGTAGTACTTCAGGGGGTCAGGCAGGGGCAGGCTCAGGACCTTCTCCCGCAGGAAGTTCACAGGGGGCTCTGGCTTCATCTCAGCCGGGCTCTGCTCCTCTTCTTCCCGCTGCTCCTCTCCTAAACCTTCACAGCTGTTGTCCTCAGATGGGTTGGAAATCCGACTGGCAAAGACCTCTTTGTCTAAGAAGACAATGGTTTCCATTCGACGTCGACGCACTCTCCTTCGCTTGAACCTGGGAGTGGCCTTCAGTCCGTCCCCATTTCTGCTCACTGCTTCCTGGTGAATGACCTTCTTAATGGCACCCCGGATGGCAATGCGAGCCAAGTCCTGGAGGCTCCGGACCGCCAGGGGGGCTGCAGTGCAAAGGACATGAGTCAGTGTCTGTGATGACAACACAGGCCTAACCACCTGGAAACTGCATGTGGACAAAGCAAAGAACATGAGCTCTTTTCAGGAAATACTTTAAACACATAACCTGCACATAGACGAAGGAGGGCGCCACCTGCTGGTGGAGACCGGCAGGAGAAAGCCCGGCTGCTCTGCGTCTTCCCCAGCCCAGCCCCGACGGCCCTCTGGTCCTCTGGTCCCTATGTGTCTGCCCATGGGCTCTCTCATCCAGTGCCATCCAGCACTCGCCCACCTACTTTAATGTTTTCACTGTGATTTATAAACTGAATACTTTTTTGTTGTTGCTATTATAGTAGAGAAAAGTAGAACCACAACATTTTTAAGAACAAAAACTCTACAAGACAAGAAAAGGAAAACTTGGTCACTGAGGCTCTGTTCAATTCAGGCTCTGTGCCCGAGGGGTCAAGTGCTTCAATACAGTAAATTCAAAACCAGCATCACTTTCCCCTCCAGTACCTGAGTTCTCCAAAAAATCGCCACCCACCGTCGGGGAGCCTCGCAGAACCTCAGCAAATGCCCACAGAACCCAGGGACCCTTAAAGTTCCTGTGACCCCATTGTCAGCACCAACTCTCCTCTCTGCTCAACTGTCCTCCTCCTCCAGGAAGGGCGCTGGGGCTCACCCTGCCGCTAGCTGCTGCTCCTAAGGCAGTTGAAAGGAGTCCTTCACAGGCCACCAGACTTCCCACAGACAGCGCTGGCACGTGGGCCACGTGGGGAGGTAACCTGCTCGCGGGCTGGTGTCAGGCCGAACCTCTCCCTGGCTTCTCTTCCGCCCAGCCCAAATGCTGCTTCCCAAGGTTCTGACTTGGCCCTTTCTCCTCTCCCCTGATTTGACATCTAGTCTGTGGCTTCAATTAACAGAAACCGGCCAGCAGCTCCCAGGGCTGACCACAAACCCGAATCTACAACTGTCTCTGGCATCCTTCCTCAGAGAGGCCCGTTGGCCTGCCCCAGACCTTCCCTCTCAGGCCAGTGTTTACCATCCATCTTCCTCTCTAGCCTGGGAAATCCCAATCGCCTCCTAACTGGTTCCTGCCTGCGCTGTCCTTGGCCCCTCCACTCTGACGGCTGACCCTGTTGGCACCTACAGGACCGCACTAGGCCCTGTCTCCATCAGTGTGACTATTGGTAGACAAAGATCAAGTTATAAACAGTGGACTGCTGTTCCCTTCATGAGCCCTAAACAGCATTATATGATTATTTATCATCCAATATTCACTTGGAAACATGGGCTCAAAACCCACATATCAGGGTGCCCTCTACCTGTCAGCCAGGCCCAACCAAGCCTCCTCGACCCCCGACTGTCCCCTCATCTCCAACACACTGCCGTGGGCAGCATCGGCTCAGTTACCCTCTGGGATTTTCACGGAACATGGACACGACTGCACACCCCCCGCCTGGCAGAGGATGGTCCTGAGTGAGACGCACCACCTCTTATCTGAACCTGCAGGAGCTCTGCACAGCCCGTGTGATAAACTGCAGGCTAACCTGCATCCCATCAGGGTCCCCGCTTGCCTCCGCTAAGCACCTGGCGACGCGCACGTCACAGTCACGGCCTTGGATCCCTTCCTCCCTCTTCTCTCCGTAGGTAGCTCCTTTCAGCCTCAAGGACCAAGCACAAATACCCTCTCTCTCTCTACACACCTAGCCCTCTCAGTCCCTCTGCACATTCTATGGCTGCTCCTTACCCCAGTTCCTCACACTTCACCGACCATGTTGATGTCATGTGACCTGCACTTAGCAGAAACCAGGAAGAACATCACATTGGTAAGTGACTCTTCTCATATATTAAAGGACGATTCTGGAAGGAACTCACCAACAAGTATTAGTTATCTTTGGGTGTTGAAATTAAGGGTGATTTTTTTTTCTTCCTATATATTATTTCATTTCCCAAATTTTCTAAATGATCAGAAAGCAGAGTGCATGCTGAATAGTTTTATTTTAAATAAAGACACTTGCAATCCTCCTTGCTGTGTAAATCTCTGTTGAAATTATAAAACATTTGGCTGAATGCTTAGCTCTTTGCTGGGTCTGCACCCTAACAGATTGAAAGGCACAGGCCTGGCCAAGGAAGGCTCCACTGCAAACCTGGCCCTGCCCACCCGAGCCGAGTGGCGGACACGTGGCCCTGCAGCCACCCGGGAACAGAGGGACCAGTGTCTGCAGGAGCCCCACAGCCAGAGGTGCCGGGACACACTCTCCACAGAGCGGGTTTAAGTCCCCTTCTATGTGGCTCTTCTGCTTCCCAGGGCATCACCATCAGCAGTTCTCTGTAGACATAAAACAAGGCTAAAATCACGTACAATAAGCTGGAAATGGAGTATAATTATTTAAATGCCTAAAAATCACTTGGAAAAGTTTAAGGTTATAGTGAGTGGGAAATGCTCTTTAATATTAAAGGTTCCTTCTAATGAAATTCAAAACATCCAAATGATGGCTAGGGTCTCTGTACTCACGTAACTGGACGAGTCTTGATTTCCCCGACTCTGAGCGGCGCGGCTGGACCAGAGGAGCAAAGGAAACAGCCAGGATCTTTTTGGTTTCCCACGCAGAAGGTCCTGTGCGAGTTATCTTAGTCAGCTATCCCAGAGACAAAACAAGATTTAACTGCTGGTAGGTCAGAATACATATGATCATTCCCACACCATCCACAACCACAGATACACAACTCGTGACACCCAAGGGCGACGCGACATGAACGGCGGACACATTTAGTCGGAACACAGCCAAGCGTCTCACCCTAACTCCTGTTGACAGGAAACGTCTATGACAGAGGAAGAAGTTAAAGGACAACAAGAGGACACAATCCAGTAAGGAGTGTGGGGTTCTGATGAGACCACTTTCAATGCTGGGGGACGTGGGGGCTCTGAAGTGACAGTCATCAGACACACACAGTCTACACCGCACTCTGGCCGGCAGATCTCCTACAGCAAGTGGGGACTCACGCCCAACAGCTGCAATCACAGAGCACAGCTCCTTGCTGGGAGTCTAGTCTTCCTGTCCCCTTGGGAGATGCGCACTGAAGTGTCCAAGGAGCTTCCCAGTGATGCTGCCCAGGACCCCGGAGTCAGTGGCTAACTGCGTGCAGGTCTCACCACATTTTCCTGTGAATCACAATTCCAGGGGCAGCAGAACCGATTAGACAACACACCATCCTGTGTTCTGTGGGCCTGTTCTGCCGCCACACACACCTGGGTCACAGGACTATTTCTGATCAGCTCTGTCCTGCTAAGATTATAAACTCTCTAATCTAAAAATATCTAAACCAGCAAACCATCTAAAAACTAAGATTCTATGCCACGAATCTTAGAAATAAAAGAATTCAGTAGCCATGTACTCGATGAACATCAACAAGTTACTTGCATTCTTGTATACTAGCAAAGACATGCCTTTTTTTATTTTTTTTTTTTTTTTTCTTACATTCCTTTTTTTAAAAAAAATATTCATTCAATTGATTGGGGTGACACTGGTCAACATGAACATACAGGTTTCAGGTGTGGGTTTCTATGATACAAGATCTGTATTGCACTGTGTGCCCACCACCCAAAGGAAGGCATTCTTAAAAGGAGAATTTCTAGTTATAATGAACATCAAATATTTAAATATAATAAAAAAATGTGTGAGCCCTTAAAACTATAAATGCCTATTTCATGCTCTGTATGAGCAGAATATTAAAAATATGTCTCTCACCCTCAAATTAATCCAGCTGTAGCACAATTCTAATCAAAGATCCTATGTATTTCTACAAAACCATGAAGAGTCCTACAGTCATCTGTAAGGAAGGACCCACTCCGCATTCTGAGAATAAAGAGCAGAGACGAGGCCTGGTCCTGTCACCTGTGAAAACAGCAGTATCAACCTGGCAGGACGGCCTACTTGGCACGTCTCCAATGGAATAAAATGGCAAAAAGCACACACCTCTGCCGGGAGCCGGTCCATCCTTGCTGTTTGAAGGGACCTGGCGTATATGGCATACTGTTCTTAATATGTTTGCTCACCTTCTTGGCACTATGTGTTTTAACCAAGGTCACCTCTCTGAGAAAGGTTGTTTCCCCAGGTAGGGATTTTCCCCTGAAGTTAGGGAGGGAATAAAACCCCTTAACTAAGTGCCAGGCGGGTAATTAATCACTTTAACTACGAACAATCATGCTTAAGCTACATAATCTTTACTCCCTGGAATGGAGATAAGAAACACCCTAACCTTTGGAATAGAGATTGATAGGATTGGAATCAACTGGTATAAATACAGATGTAACAAGACAACAGGACACAGAACCTAGACACAGAACCTAGAGACGGAACATGGCAAAAGATCCTGGACAGAAACTGGCCTCAGAACCTAGAGAAGAACCTAGAGCCAGAACCTGGCTACAGAACCCGGATAGAACATGGCAAGAGAACCTGACTAGAACCTGGTGACAGAACCTGGCTGGAGAACCTAGCGAGGGAACATGGCTACAGAACCTGGCTGAAGAACCTGGAGAACCTGGCTGGAGATCCTAACCAGAACTTTGCTGGAGATCCTGAACAGAACTTCGCTGGAGATCCTGGCTAGAGATCCTGGCAAGGCTGCTGATCAACTGAACGCTGTCTCCGTGTCATTCCTTCTTCGCCAACTACGTCCACACCTTTGGGGACCCCTGGACCTGCTGGGGTTGGACCCCAGCACACCCCCCAAATTTTTTTTTTTAAATATATTTTTATTGATTTTTCACAGAGAGGAAGGGAGAGAGATAGTTAGAAACATCGATGAGAGAGAAACATCAGCTGCCTCCTGCACATCTCCCACTGGGGATATGCCCACAACCAAGGTACATGCCCTTGACCGGAATCGAACCCGGGACCCTTCAGTCCGCAGGCCGACGCTCTATCCACTGAGCCAAACTGGTTTCGGCCACCCCAAAAATCTTGAACTAGTTATAGACATCAGATCGTTGGTGATCATGGTGATGCCACATGTTGTGGATAAACATCACACTGGGCGGATGGGGACAGGCGTTCTGCCTGGGAGACAGGTGACACTGACACCGCTGGCAGAGGGCCAACACCCACCACCATCTCCTGGAGGGAAGGACAGGAGAAGAGCACGGGAAAGAGCCCCACAGAGACATGCAACCCCACAGTCCAGGCCGCAGGGGGCTCTGTCAGACAAGTGGCCTAAATGCTTCAAAACTAAATGGTAAAGAAAAAGAAAGACTCTAAGGATGAATGCACTTAGGAGATACTCCGACCAGATTCAACACATAGATCTTACATGGACATGCATTCACATAAACAACTCAAACTAACTTTGAGACAATCAGGAAAAATGGAATGCTAGCTGACATTTGAAGATATTAAGAAATTACTATTGCCCAGCAGGTGTGCTCAGTGACTGAACATTGACCCATGAACTCGGAGGTCACAGTTCAATTCCCTGTCAGGCCACATGCCCAGGTTGTGGGCTTGACTCTCCCTGGGGAAGGAGAGGGTGTGCAGGAAGCAGCCGTTCAATGATTCTTTCTAATTAATGATGTTTCTATCGCTCTCGCCCTCTCCCTGCCTCTCTCTGAAATCAATAAAAACACATTTTAAAAAAATAAATTGCTATTTTTTAGGTTGATGATGGTTTTAGGACTATGTTTGAAAAACAGAACCCTTATCTTACCCAGATACATACTGAAATATTTATGAGTAATTGTTTTTTAATTTGGGTAACTCACTGAGTCTTTATGTAAGAGTAAAATAACAGTGAGTCACAACACACAGCCTCATGTCCAATCACAGCAACTGGATCATAAACTAGGCCCACACACCAGTGGCTGCCAGGCAAGGACTAAAAATGATGATGTGAGCACTGACTGACTTGAAACTATATTCACGAACTCTTTTAAGTAACCCAGTGTAACTTCTCAAACATGTGCTGTCGCCTTTGTAAAAAGGACATCAAACAAGAAACAGGTACAAGGACCACACTCAGCCAGCAGGAAGGGAATTGTGAGCAGTTGTCCCTGGTGTTCCTTCATTTCCTAAAATGAATGATTACTTATCAAACAAAATGAGTTAAATGCAAACATTTAACAATTACAGAAAAATTTTTAAAAAATGGAAAATCTCATAATTTTTATCATTCTGTTTTTCCTAGTTCTTTGTGACAATGAATCATCCTTCCCAATGACCAATGCATGTCTATTTCTCCCACTGAAACACAGTACTGAAAACATACTAAAACATGCATGACCAAACAGCAGACTTCGGCAAGATGCCCACCAAGCAAGGGATTCCTGTGAACTACCACCATCACACAGTGTCTCACAATGAGACTACCAGCCGGAATAGACTTACTCTAGTGGTTTTATATAAGTAATTATAGTAACAGGACAAGCACCACAGCACAGCTGGGGGTGTGAGTGCACAGGGAGGCTCAGAGATGCTTATTCAACCCAACACCTGTCCTTGCCTGCTATCTCATTTGTGACCACAGAACTGTTACAAGGAAGAATATGTGTCAACTACCTGCAACAGACCTTGCCAAACAGTTACATGTGCAAAGATGTCAGTTAGGAAGGGGTCTGACCTTCTCTTCCAGCGGCATGACCAGGATGCCCCCCACCTTGAGAAGACTCTTCATGTAGTCCTCGTGCTCCTTCTGCACGCCTGCCCCGCAGTACACCCGGTCATACTGAGAGCAGTCGGGAGAAAGCTCCAGGCAATTGCCAGGAACAAAGGAAGGTTCACAGAAGTCAAACCTGAAAGGAAGAAGTGTGTTCATTCCACACCTCCGTAACTTGTAACAGGGCTATAATAAATCTATGCCAACCACAGGTTAGACTTTCATTTTAGAACCTACACCATGTGACACAGCTTACTGAGCTGGCATGGAAGCCAGACTTCAAAAAGAATTGTGCTATTAATACCTAAACCCTAGAAATTGCAAATAAAGTATCATGAAAGTGAACATTATAAGCATGATCCAAGCTTAAGTCATCCAACCTCCAATCATCACTATCTTTGCCCTGCATTTGTAATTATTTTATTCAAAGTCACTACACAACAGAAATGAGAGTAAGTAAAATACATTTGGTTTTTCTAAAAATTTTAATACCTAAAATAAGAATATTCATGCCTTGTTTAAAAATGGCAAGAACTAGTTACAAATACTATTCACTGTTTTAGAAACCATCAGTGATAAAACACCTCTATAAGAAACATGAAAACTGAGCAAAGTGAACATTCTATTTCTCTCTCTTATTGGTGAAAAACTACCTTTACCTAGGTAGCACAGTGAACAAATCTAAAGCCCTTAAAACCCCAATATATATGTTTTAAAACTTTTTTATTGATTTTCAGAGATAAACATCGATTTGTTGTTCCACTTATTTTTACATTCGCTTGACTCTTGTCTGTGCCTTCACCAGAGATCGAGCCTGCCACCTGTAACCCTGGCATCTTGGGAAGATGCTCTAACCAACTACCAACTGAGCTACCCGGCCAGGGTGAGAGAGAGAGAGAGAGAGATATTAAGATTTTTTTTTGAGAGAGAGGAAGGAAGAGAGAGAAACATCAATGTGAGAGTGGAACGTCCATCGGCTGCTTCCTGCACGCCCTCCACCAGGGATGGAGCCCACAACCCCAGCACCTGTGCCCTGACTAGGAATCGAACCAGCAACCCTGTAGTGCACAGGACAGCCCAATCAACTGAGCCACTCCAGCCGGGGCCCCAATATACTTTTAAACAATTAGACCACACATCCTGGTCCCCTGCCACACCACAGCCATGCCTGCTGGTCCAAGGACACTGCGGATGGACTTCCCCCCGTCTCATCAAGTTTACCTTACAACCCAGACCCTGACCGAGGGACAGGACTTGACCTTACTTGTCAAAGCTGTCGCTGGTCCTGATGAAGAAGTCTAGTTTCTGCTTTGCGTACTCAATCACGTCTGGATGAAGCTCCACACCATGGTTTACCCCAAAAGGACCTGCAAGGGTTCAGAGCCAGAACACTTTCAGAACTGGAGCGACAACTCTTACTCTGCATTTCTCCTGACTTTGTGTGAGCAATTACAGAAATTCACAAGGTTTTCTAATCTTAACACATCACCTCGAGCTAATCTTTACATGCAAGGCAGGCTCTGCTCACATCACATGCTCACTCACTTGTGGTTACTGACTCCATAGCTTTCCAAAGCCTGAACCTCCCTGCTTTCCAACTTCCAAAGAATTATTTGAAAATATAAAAAAGCCAAGGTCTGAAACCAACAGTTCAAGGTCTTGCCAATAACTGAAGAAACGTGTCTGCACATCGATATAGGGCTGTTTTCCACAGAAGGTCCCACCAGACACCCAGAGGTGGGCACTAACAGTCCTCACAAAACAGGTGTAATCATCACTGAAGAAACTGCCACTCCAAGTCACAGTGAAACATTCTATCAGAGGGAACCGTGACAGACATCACGCTGTTCCTGCTGTCAGTGCTCCCTGCGTGGGAACCTTCCTCCAGGTGACATCTGGGTGACAACGATCGACACACACAGCTAAGGTGAGTCTGTGTGGGAATCTGTTTCCATGCAGGTCAGAAACAGGCAGCACCATCTGTGCTGATGGAGGGCACAGTGCTCCTCTCTGGAGGGTGTGGGTCCTGTGGGCGCCTCTGGGTGTGCTAGCAAGGAAGTGGAGGCACATGTGCCAATTCTCCAGGCTCCACACTGCACGCTCTCCTTTCCTCCTCCCGACACCCCATGTGGATTCTCTCACAACTGACATCTTTCTTCTCCAGAGTCACTGTCAACCTCCGGACGGGACAGAGTAGCCTCCTCCATCTTGTGAGGCTGCCCAGGACCTGCTCCCTGCTCTGCATTGATACATTTTATTTTTCCAGAAAAGCTTCAGGCCATGATAGTTGTTAAGATGCCTTCCCCCACCCTACCCCCCCCCCCCCCATTTTACACAAGATAGGAATTAAATGAATTCTCAGTTATCGGATATGTTACTAAATGGCTTCAAGTAAGTTAACTTGTGAAATCCCTCTCATCCTGGAATTTATCTAAAAATAACATTACAGGCATTAATTCTCCCAGTGTTCAAATCACAAAACAAACAAAACCGTTTGAGAGAACTTTGAATCCCAGGGGACTTTGAAGTTAATTACTCTGTTTCGAGCAAGTGGCAGGGCATGCTGGGTGAGGTCGAGTCAGGAAATCAGGGAAGATCCAGACTGACGCCACTGTCCAGGGGCTCCACTGCTGGGGAGGAGGGTGTGCTGACACCTGCTGGAGGCACACGTGGCAGGGGACAGGGACCGGGAGCCAGCCCACCAGCGACTACGGGTAAATGATACCAGATAACACTGGGCAGGCCAAGGGCAATTAGACAGACCCCTTCCGAGGACACTGCCAGCAGCTCTTTGGTCCTGCAAACTCCCCCGATTACCTAAAATGAGCCCCACCATGGAGCTGAGGTAGCCGGTGCCACTGCCCAGGTTCAGGAACGAGAGCCCCGGCTGCAGGTCCAGGGCTTCCATCACCTCTGAGTAGATGCACGGAGCTGACAGGTGGATGTTTCCGTGCTTCCATGCCAAGTCTTTATAAGCATTTTCTTTAAACTCTTCAAGGTAATAATCTGCGCGGTCAATCGCTCTGAAAGCCTGCTCCACCAGTTCGGTCCGGATGTACTGTGCTTCCTTCAAATTGTCTATCAGCTCATCATTGTCCTCACCAGCACTCACCGCACCTCCCATCTTTGAGATCACACTCGGGCAACACTGCAATGAAAAATTTTTAAAGAGCCATTTACATTAAAGGTAAGAGCAGAACAATGAAAGTACTAAACACATACCAATTTCAAATTCTGAATTCTGAAATACAGATGGAATATATTTTGTCTACCCCTGCCTGCCCCATAGCAAGGATGCCAGCTTCAGAAGGAAATAAACTCAGTGGTACCCATCCAGAAGGAAGTCTATAACTTATAGTATCAACTGAATTTTTTTTTTAATATATTTTATTGATTTTTTTACAGAGAGGAAGGGAGAGAGATAGAGAGTTAGAAACATCGATGAGAGAGAAACATCGATCAGCTGCCTCCTGCACATCCCCCACTGGGGATGTGCCCGCAACCCAGGTACATGCCCTTGACCGGAATCGAACCTGGGACCCTTCAGTCTGCAGGTCGACGCTCCATCCACTGAGCCAAACCGGTTTTGGCAAATTTTTTTAATTTGAACTTGAGATACCTATGACATATTTAACTTTAAACCTTAATTAAACTGTGAATCCCATACTGTACTTTCATCAACAATCCACAAAGTCAAAATTTTAGGATTAATTCTATCTTGAATACAGATCCGCCTTAAGGGATACACCCACCCATGGCAAAATCACTGAATGTAATACCACAGGAGGGCAGACAGTCTAAAAACTCATTCTAATAGCAACTGTTCCTTGAATATTTCAAGTGCTGCAGATCTTTTTTTGCAAAAAAAAAAAAAAAAAGGCACTGAAATTCAGGTAAACAACAAGTACTAAAACTTACTGGTCATTTGAAATCCTACTGTGCATGGTGTCCTACATGCTGGCAGGCAGGCACCTCTGCACCCCTCACACACACAGGTGCCCCGTCCCGCAATCCAGGCAGTCTGCTCATCTGGATGTTCTGTCGTACACAGTTAAGTTGAAAACATCCACAAAATTCTCTTCCCCAACAGAACATATTGTAACAAACACAAAATCTAGTTTCCAGGTAGGAGGAGCTGCTACTCCAACCCCTGCGGCGCTCTGAAGTCTAGCTCTGCGTCCTTCAGCTCTGTCACAGTATAAGCTACATCTTCCCACCCGCCTTCAAGAAAACCAAGAAAGCATGGCCGGCTGCACAGTGGTTAGAGCCCTGGCCTGAGGACTGAAGGGTTCGGGTTCGATTCTGGTCAAGAGAGCACGTACCTTCCGTTGCAGGCTTGATCACTCGCCCTGGCTGGGATGTGTGGGAGGCAACCAATGGATGTGTCTCTCTCACACTGAGGTTTCTCTCCCTCCCTCTCTTCTGCTCTCTCTAAAAATCAAGGGGAAAACATCCCTGGGTGAGGACTAACAACAACAAGAATACCAGTAACACCCTGTGTTCCCCTCTGGCTCAACTAATAGCCGAATGTGCCTTCATCGAATCACTAGGGAAAAGGCTCTGTAGAGGTCTTACTCTTCCAAAAGCTAAAAAAGATATCTTTTCAAATTTTATACTTTGTCCATGTAACTTTTTCCGAATCAGGCCAACTCCTATAACAACATATTATAATTTTGTTATTACAAAATGTCTCCTTGCTTTGCCCTCACAATCCTCTGGCTTTCAACAGAAAGAGAATCCCGGAGGAGGACTGGGCGGAGATTCCACACCGGCTCCCGCTCACACAAAGGCCCGGCGACGGGAGAGGGTCACTCGGGAGGAAAGCACACCGGCACACGGACGAATCGCCATCTCCTGACAACACGCACGTGTGAGCGCCTGGGCTCGGCACACACGCTTCCACGACAGCGCCGGACGGCTGCCTTCACTGGGGCTCAGAGCTGAAGAGGCGGCTGTACCCAGCGCTGGGGCCAGCGTCCCCCCGCCGCGCTGCCTCAGAGCCCCGGGGGAGTGTGGGTCCACGGCCAGTTTGTGGGAAACTGTGCTCATGAGGTCGAATTTAATCTCAGATAAGCCACTTAGTTTTGAGGTTCAAGTCTACACCCCTAGTCTAGGACAATCATCTTAAACTGTGGGTCACTGGTTAAGGGGAGCTGTGTGGCTGCTTCAGGGTTTAGGTAAAAGCCTAGAACCACACATACCCCACCACGGGTCTGAGCCTACCCATGATGTCCACACCATCATTCCATCCCACCAGGCAAACACAGACTATGTATCGGTAGGTTTTATCTTGTACAAAGTACTATCACTTATCTCCAACTCTGCCTCACTGAGAATTTATTCCATATGCAAAGGCTACTTTTTTATTTGGTTGGTTGGTTAATCCTCACCCAAGGAAATTTTCCCCATTACTTTTTTTTTTTTGGGGGGGGGGGGGTGAAAAAGAGAAACAGCAATGTCACATGCACCCCGACCAGGGCCAGGGACCAGGTATTGAAGCCGAGACCCCCTCGGTGCTCCGGCCGAC
Organism: Myotis nattereri; assembly: GCF_964212035.1. Lineage (NCBI taxonomy): Eukaryota > Metazoa > Chordata > Mammalia > Chiroptera > Vespertilionidae > Myotis > Myotis nattereri. The sequence goes on from NC_138083.1 coordinate 2,486,735, forward strand.
ACTCTAACCATTGAGCCCACCAGCCAGGGCGCAAAAGTTACCACCTGCCAGTCACGACCTCATTTTGGCTTCACAACTTGTAAGAGGCTTGGAATTCAAACCCAAGACTGTCCGGTCAAAAGCCTGTTTTTTACCCACAACAAATGCAGCTTTTAACAATTCTCAAAGGGGCAACATCCTTTAACACATAACATGTGGGGAATCTTTGTCCAAAATGACAGACTAAGTAACTCTGGGGTAACCCTACCCCCTGCCACTGGTGAGATGCACGCGCCCATCTGTAGGGTCTGAATATTAACTTTGCAGGACCCTAAGGCTCCCTTCCCACTGGACACCATCTCGGCTGATTGCTGACCCCGATGCGATCAGTCACCAAGCCTCCAAACCTGGATCTCCCGTCCGTTCATTCAAACCCGACTCGTCAGAGGGACGCTGTCCTTTCTCGGAGGCCGCGCTGGACGGTCCTTCGCAGCCCCCGGCCTAACGCACCTCCCTCTCGGGAGCTCCCCCAACCCGCGCGGCAGGGGCTCTCCCGATGGATGCGCGGGGCGCAGGCATGAAGCCGCGAACGTGAGGCCACCGTCCATCCTCGTGTTGGTCGACCCTACGTGAGGGCCATGTCCCACCGTGAACATCACTCAGGAAAAATGTGAGCAACGTCATCCAGGCAGACCAGGAGCGGGGAAGGGCCCGCCCGCACCTCCTGCCCAAGGAACGGAAGCAGCGGCGACGGCCCTCCCTTCCCAGCGCCGCCGGCTGCCGAGCGCGCGCTCCTGGGCCCGAGGCGGGCGGACCCGGCACCGAGTGCCGACCGAGTCCCAGCCGCCGGACCCCGCCTCCCAGGGCCACACCGAGTGTGCGGCTCCCCAGGCTCGGCCACGAGTTCTCGGCGGCCCGTGGGGACCGGACTGCACTAATCCCCGAAGGACAGACTGACACCGGGACGCCCGCTTCCACCTGCCGCTCCCTCGGCGAGAAGGTCGGGGGCGACGGCGCCACCTGCGACGAGGGCCGCCCCGCCACCTGGCCCCCCGGGGCCCCTCCGGCTCCAACCCGCAGAGACGCCTGACCTGCCCGACCCCCAACTGCGAACGCTTCCCCCGTAACTTAGGGGCAGCTGCGACCAAGGCTGTGACGACGGGCTGGGGGGGAGGGGGCCGTGGGGACGGGGAGACCCCGGGGCCGGGGAGACCCCGGGGCCGGCCGGGCGGACCAGGGAGGGAACAGGTGGACCGTCGGGAAGGGCCCAGGGCAGCGACGGCAGCGGCTCTACCTCCGGGCCCGGCCGGCCCGCGACCTACGGCTCCTCGGGCGCCGCTCGCCCGTCCGCGGCCCGTCTGCGGCCGCCGACCTCCGCCGCCGTAAACACCCGCCGGCCACGGCGCCTGCGCGGCCAACGGCCCGACTGCGCGTGCGCCCCGGCCCGGCGCCGGAAGGGGCGGGGCGGCGGCCCGGCCCCGCCCCCCGTCGGCCCCGCCCCCGAGGTCTGCTAACTGACGCGAGGCCCCGGGGAGCCGGCTGTCGCCCGGCCGTCCTGGCGCCCTGCGGGGAGCGGAGCGCCACGGGCCGCGGGGCCGGGCGAGGGGCGGGTAATCCTTCCGCGCCCCGCCGCGAGCCGGGGCCCCTCAGTGAGCACGACCGGCGGGGCAGGTGAGGCACAGCCACTGGCGGCGGCGGCTACCTCGGGTGGCCCGGGAGGGACGTTCAAGCCAGGATGTGCGGGGCCAGGGATCCAGCCTAGAGCGGGCCGCCCACCCCTCCTGAGCCCCGGCTGCCGGGCCGCCCACCCCGCCTCGCCGGCGCCGGGCAGAACCGCCCCTTTCCCCGCCCCAGCAGAGAAGCCCCGCGGTTGGAGCCGGCCGCCGAGCTCCAGCAAAGGCGCTGTTCTGTCCATAGGGACAGTGGAAGACATCCCCAATGACACCTAGTCCCCATCTGAACCAGTGGGCGCTCCTGTCACGGCGTCTCGGTTCCTGGGTATTGACAGCAAAAAGGATGGGAGGTAGGGGTGCGACTCAGCAGCCCGTGCGAGTGCGCCGGTGCGAGGGAGAGGGAGGAGGAGGCGGCCGTGAGCAGAGGCGGGGGCTCTTCCATCCCCGGGGCCGGAGCGCCTCCTGCAGGATCCCGTCTCCGGTGACGGGGAGGGGAGTCTGGGCAGAGGGCCCACTGGCCGGGTGTCTCTGGGTCCCGCCGGCAAAGGGAAGCTTTTTGAATCTTGAAGAGGAGTGGCATGCCGGTGTGAACTGACAGCTGCCCTGAGGCGGCGAGCAGCTGGAGCGGGAGCGAGTGCCTCCCTCAGGAGGGCGCGTCCGCTCCGTCCGTCTCGGGGTGAGGGCCGCCCTGGTGAAGCGACGGCCCGAGCGGGGCCTGGCAGGGGGCGCACAGGCTGTCGGGGGCCTCCCGCCGTGAGTCCAGGTCATGCTGGGCTGTGTTCCTCAGAGTACAGCACTAAGGCGTCCTTTGCTTCAGGTAACCCCATTTTTTAGTTGTTGTCTATGAATTGTGAAAATATGTAGAAAACATAAATTTACCATTTTAACCATTAATAAGTGTACAGTTCAGTGGCATTAGGTGCATTCACATTGTTGTGTAACCATCACCACCGTCATCTCCAGAACTTTATCATCTGCAACTAAAACTCTGACCAAGTTGCCTGAGACAACCAAGAAATGGACACAGTATGTGAACCGGCAGGTTTTGTTGTTGTTGTTGTTGTTGTTGTTTAAAATATATTTTACTGATTTTTACAGAGAGGAAGGGAGAGGGATAGAGAGTCAGAAACATAGATGAGAGAGTAACATCGATCAGCTGCCTCCTGCACGCCCCCTACTGGGGATGTGCCCGCAACCGAGGTACATGCCCTTGACCGGAATCCAACCCGGGACCCTTGTGTCCACAGGCTGACGCTCCATCCACTGAGCCAAACCGGCTAGGGCTGAACCGGCAGTTTTTAGGGTGCTGCGAGTTATGCAAAGCTCAGTGACTCCTGAGAGGTCAGAAGCCAGTGGACCGAACCTAACAATCACCTCTTCCTACTGCTGTCACAGTTTCCAGGCCACAATGCAGAGGGGAGTCCAAGCAGGGCCTGGAGTTGAGGAAATAAAACTGAGAATGCAGGGAGACCAAGGCAGCTAGCAGTCCCAAATCAGGCTGGTCCTAAGGAAGGTTTCAGAGATCTGCAGGTTCCCATGAGTAGAGGTAACACTGGCCACAGTTGCACCAAGTAGAAATCAGTACCTGACCCACCAGCAGACTGGGAGCCTAGTGTCCAGTACAGAGAAGATCTTGCTGCAACCGTGGGGAGTAACTAGCTTCTGACCCCAGCTAACAAATCAAAGAAAGCTTTGGAGAGATCAAACTGTTCCTAGTAGCTGTGTCCTAGAACAAAGCTAAACAATCCTATCTAATAAAAGAGTAATATGCAAATTAACCATCACTTCACAATAAGGATGGCGGCGCCCACAGCCAATAAGAAGGGAATATTCAAATTGATGCGACAAAGATAGCAGTGCCAGCTGGAGCCACGGACCCGGCCAGAGAGCAGGTGAGAAGGCCTGGTTATTCTGGGTTGCCCCAGCGACCCAGGAATGGGGGTAGGGGCAATCAGGCCAGGAGGGGAGGGCAGTTGGAGGTGATCAGGCTGGCGGTGGGGGAAGTTGGGGGCAAGCAGGCCAGCAGGGGGGGCCAGTTGGGGGCGAGCAGGCCAGCAGGGGGGTATCAGTCGGGGCCAAGCAGGCCAGGGCGGGCAGTAGGGGGTGAGCAGGGGGTCCAGTTGGAGGCGAGCAGGCCAGCAGTGTGGGGCAGTAGGCAGCGAGCAGGCTGACAGAGGGGGCAGTTGGGGGTGATAAGGCCAGCAGGGGGGTGCAGTTGGGGGCAAACAGGCCGACGGAGGGGCAGTTGGGGGCGAGCAGGCTGGTGGGGGTGATCAGGCTGGCAGGCAGAGTGGTTAGGGGTGATCAGGCAGGCAGGCAGGTGAGCGGTTAGGATACAGCAGTCCCGGATTGCAAGAGGGATGTCCGACTACCAGTTTAGACATCAGACATCCCCCAAGGGGTCCCAGATTGGACAGGGTGCAGGCCGGGCTGAGGGACACCTTCCCCGCCCCACCCCCTCCCCCACCCCCCGTGCACGAATTTCGTGCACTGGGCCACTAGTCCTATATAATAAAAGGTTAATATGCAAATCGACTGAACGGCAGAGCTATGGGCTGCTATGATGCACACTGACCACCAGGGGGCAGACGCTCAACGCAGGAGCTGCCCCCTATGGTCAGTGTGCTCCCACAAGGGGAGCGCAGCTCAGCCAGAAACCAGGCTCACGGCTGGCAAGCACAGCGGAGCACTAAGGATATCTGACTAAGCTGACAGACATCCCCCAAGGGCTCCGGGACTGCAAGAGGGTGCAGGACTCCCCCATCCCGTTCAGTGCATGAATTTCATGCACTGGAGCTCTAGTATTTAATATATGAATACGAAATTTTCAGCACTCAACAAGATAAAATTCAGTGTCTGCCATCCAATCTAAAATTGTCAAACATACAAAGAAGGAGGAAATACAACTAATAATGAGAAAAATCAATCCGTTGAAAGTAACCCAGAGCCCTAGCTGGTTTGGCTCAGTAGATAGAGTGTTGGCTTGCGGACTAAAGGGTCCCGAGTTCAATTCTGGTCAAGGGCACATGCCCGGGATGTGGGCTTGATCCCCAGTAAGGGGTATGTAGGAGGCAGCCAATCAATGATTCTCTCTCATCATTGATGTTTCTTTCTCTCCCTCTCTTTTCCTCTCTGAAATCAATAAAAATATTTTTTTTAAAAAAGAAAGTGACCCAGAGCTGACATAGATCTTAACATTAGTAGACACAGACATTAAACCTGTACAGCATGTTACCATACTGAATGCTCTAGGCAACCGTAACACAATGGTAAATATTTATGTGCCTAAACATAGAAGAGGCACAGTAAAAATATGGCATAAAAGATAAAAATGGTACACCTGTACGGGGCACTTGCCAGGAATGGAGTTTGCAGGGCTAGACGTTGCTCTGGATGAGCCAGGGGTGAGTGGGGGTGATGTGAGGCCTGCATCCCCCTGGACACTTTATAAATGCTGTGCACTTAGGCTACAGTCAACATATATTTTTTAATTCTTAAGTCGTAAAGTAACCTTAGCTTTAACTTTTTTACTTCAGAAACTCTTTAACTCTTTTATAATAACACTTAGCTTAAAACAAACACATTATATAGCTGTACAAAAATATTCTTTATATTATTCTATTTTAAAATTTCTAATTTATTTCTTCATTTTAAACTTTTTTTGGTAAAAACTAATATACAAACACACACATTAGCCGAGGCCTGCACAGGGTCAGGATCCTCACTATCACCAGCCCCCACTCCATGTCCTGTCCCCTCTGGGTCTTCGGGGCAACAACACTGTGAGCTGCCCTCTCCTGTGACAACACGCCTTCTGCTGGAGCACCCCCGGGCTCTTCCTGAGGCTCACTCTTCAGAAATCTGTCCGTGGTGGTTGGCTTGGTTTCTTTTTCCATCATGGACTTGCTTGGAGGCACAGGAGCACTCCTCCCTGTGAATGAAACCTTCCAGTGTGGGCCGTGTGTTAAGGAGCTGGTTGAGGTCTGCCAATGCTCTGCGAAGCCCTTCGCTGAGTTTTCTTGGTGGTTCCTCTTTTTCTTCTCCTGCAGTTTCCTTTTCTCTTGCCTCTTCTTCAGCTCTGCCTGCTGTTCCAGGTCCAACAGCTCCTCAATCGTCAGTCCCCGGAACTCCTCGTGCCACCCTCCTCCACCCAGCTTGGAGGTGCCGGCCATCTCAACCACAGGCTGGTGGTTTTTGCGACCTCCTCATCCTTGGCAAATCCTTTGAAGTCACAGGCTGTGACATCACTAGGTGACAGGGAGTTTCAGTTCCATTTTAGTCTATGGGACCACGCTGCACATGTGGTCCGTCATTGAACAGAACGTAACGATGTGGCGCATGACCATAAGCCGGCAATGAACAATTGGAATTTGACGTTAAAAACACAATAGCATTTACATTAGCATCAAAAAAAGGAAATACTTAGGCATAAGTCTAACAGAGTACAAAATCTGTATAAGAAAAACTACAAAACCCTGATGAAAGAAATCAAAGATCTAAATAAATGCACAGATATTCCATGTCCACGAATAGGAAGATTCAATGTAGTTAAAATGTCAGTTCTTCCCAATTGGATCTGTGGATTCAATGCAGTCCAATCAAAATTCTAGCAAGTTATTTTATGGACATCAACAGAATGATTCTAAAGTAATGTGGAGAGGAAAAAACACAGTGGCCAACACAACACTGAAGAAGAACAAAGCTGGAAGACTGACACACCCAACTTCAAGACTGACTGTAAAATTATGGTGATCAAGACAGTGTGGTATCGGTGAAAAACACAGACACATAGATCAATAGAACAGAACAGAGAGCCCAGAAATAGACCCCAACAAAAACAGGTAACTGATGAGTGACAAAGGGGTAAAGACAACACAATGGAGAAAGGACAGTCTCTTCAACATTGGCACTTGCACAACTGGACATCCACACGTGCAAAAACTAGTCTAGACACAAACCTCACAATGTTCACATGGAAGTTCTAGAAAATAACGTAGAAGAGAATGTAGCTGACCTTGGGCATGGCAATGATATTTTACATACAACACCAAACATGATCCATAAAAAAAAAGATGGGCTTTAGTTAATAATGTATCAATCTTGGCACATGAATTATAGCAATGTACCACACTAATGCAAGCTGCTAATAATAGGACTACTATCACTGCAACTTTTCTGCAATCTTAAAACTACTCTCAAAAATACAGACTATTACTTTTTTAATCTTCACCTGAGGATTTTTTTTCATTGCTTTCTCAGAGAGTAGAAGGGAGGGTGGGAGGGGGAGAGAGAGAGAGAAGCATCAATGTGAGAGAGACACCAACTGAATGTGCCCTAACAGAACTGAGCCCCTTCCATGTGCGGGCCAACATGACACTCTAACCACTGATTAACCCAGCCAGGGCTAGACTATTACTTCTTTGAAATGATGAAATAAAAGCTGGAAGAAGAAGCAGACTCACACAATATGACGTGATAAAGGGAGGACAGCCACGTGGGGAAGGTACGTATGATGACATGTCTGCACAGTAGTTTTTCCTTTGCCGCCTGCCCTGGCTGAAGACACCACTTGGTTTATTTGGTTTATTTGTCACAGTGCTGCCGCTTCACTGTGGGCAGTTACAGTCACCACGGCTTTGATCAGCTCGCAGCCTGCAGCTCCGTCTCCAAACCTCGGACAGTGACCGGGAAGCTGAGTCAGGGCTGCAGATGGGGGCTCCTCCAGCTGGTGGAGTGGAGCTAGACAAATGGGGCCGGGGGCGGGGCGGGGGGTCCTCCCCCGCCCCCCTGTCAGCCAGGAAGCGCTGCTAAGGCCGCCCTCACTGCCTTTTGCAGAGGAAGTGGAGGGTGGGTGGCAGCTCCGCCCCGCCCCACTTCCTGGCAGCTCCATGGGGGAGGAAGGCCTCGTGCCCCCTCTCCTGGTGTCCTGGGTCTCTGAGTGAGATCCTTGCCGGCAGATGCATGAAACACCCTTAGGCTGGAAGCGGGTTGGGGGCGGGGGACTCCTAGCGGACTGCCTTAGCCTGAAGTGAGCCAGGAGGGACTGCACCTCAGCAGCTTGAGGCCACAGTGATAACAAGATTCAAACGTCACCACAAGGTGTCGCCACAGCACAGCTTTTGTGATGGGAACATCCAAACTAGGTTCTCTGAGAAGGGAAAAAGTATTCTTTCCCCTTTTTAAGGCACTCAGCTCAGTCCTGTCAGGGCCTCTCTGCTGTGTGCTGCGCAGGCGACTAGGGCTTGATGTTGATTTGAAAATACTGGTGAACTCTAATCTTTTTATTTGTACATGTAAAATGACTCACAAAATAAAAATAACTTAAAACAAACCACCTTAACAAAATGTTCCCATGCATGAGTGGGGGTGGGGAGGTGAGGGGGTCCACCTGGCTAGGCCATGGTGCCCAGGGGGCTGGTCAAACATCAGTCTAGATGTTGCTGTGAAGGCTTTTTTGATGTTTTTGTGTGTTTTTCACATGTGATTAACATGTAAATCAGTAAATTTTAAGAACAGCAGTCTTCTCCACCATGTGGGTGGGCCTCGTCCAAGCAGTTGAGGCCCTAAAGCAAAGACGGAGATCCCCAGAGAGGAATGAGTTCAGCCCCCAGACAGCCTCTAGGAGGGAAACAACAGCATTAACGCCTCCTGGGCCTCCAGCCTCTGGCCTGGCTGCAGAGTTCAGACTCAGCCCCAGCAATCGTTAAATCTATTATATATCTAATCGGTCTCCTATTGGTTCCATTTTCTTGGAGAAGCCTGACTAATGCAGGTCCTTACAAAGAAGTGGCGCCAGACCCAGGTCCAGAGGTCTGTCCACAGGACACCGCACTTATCAGGATGTAGTCCCAAGGTTAAGGGTCCCCTCCCCTTCGCCAGACCCCAGCCACTCTTCACTGCCTCTTGTGGCTGAGGAGAGGGAAGAGTGTGAGTGGGACCAGTTTGGGAAGAGTGGACTCCAGAACTTCCGACTAAAGCTGTTGGTGGCAGATGTCACTTGGGAGGTGGCAGTAGCAGATGCAGGCGCTCTGCAGGTGCCAGGTGGGCGGCAGCAAGACTGTGGGTGCTTATGGGAGGCCTGCGTGGCAGCTGTGAGCAGACAGCAGGTGGCTGCCACCCCCCAGGGGCAGACCTCAGAACCAGGAGTGGCAGCTGGTACCGATGGGAAGGGGGGCGGGTTCGAGGGTGTCCTCAGGGTGAGTGAGCTGGGGTCTAGGCTCCCTCTCCTTCAGCAACATGTACTGGGGCCCCTTTATAGAGCGGCTGGAATTGACCTGCAGAAGGTTCTCGGGTGGGACATGGGCCAGATCCAGCCTAAAGCCGTCACCTGTGCTTCTGCATCGGAAGCCAGAGACCCCATGAGGGACCTCACCCAGCACTCCTGACCCATCGCTGCACCACCCCTCAGGCCTGCGGCTGCCTATGGGCCTGCCTGAGCCTCCTTAGGCAGGGGGGGCCAGAGGAGCTCTAGGGGATGTGCCTTTGCCTCAAGGAGTCCTGAGGGTCTCTAAGCAGAGCCACCTACCTGGGGATGGTCGGAGCATCCTGGCAGGCGATGGCATCTACCTGGGCCAACTCTTCCAAGAAGGGAGCAACCCTGCACCTCCACTCCCTGCTCCCCCACTCCCTGCACCTCCACTCCCTGCTCCCCCACTCCCCAGCGAACTCTCAGCCTGCAGAGTGGACATTTCACAATCAGTCTGGCTCACATCCAAGCATCTGTGTGCCAATGAGCATGGGCATAGTCCAGGCCACAGGCACCCCTGTCCCCAGTGGGGCTTCAGCAAAGGGGACCCCAGGACACAGGCTCCACACGCCTCCTTGCTTGTGATGTGCCCTCTGTCCTACAGCAGCAGCTGGCACCTCTACACACCAACGTGCCCTGGACTGTTTGCTCAGACAGGATTTGAAAATGAAACCCTGGATTTCTAAAGTATTTCCTTTGTTCACATGGTAAACGGGAGCTCCAGGTCACCTTGCAGGGCCACATTCCCAAGGAGGCCAAAGTGTGCCCCTAACCTAGTCTAACCCTGGGGAGCTAACGCCCCCCCTGCACAGGAGCATGAGACAGTGAGGTGCTCCTGCAAGGCCAGGGACTTAAGCCAAAAAAAGGGAATCTGTTACTCTGTTGCCTCATATAACTGGGAATTGGCAAGGGTATATAGCAGGGGTGGGCAAACTTTTTGACTCGAGGGCCACAATGGGTTCTTAAACTGGACCGGAGGCCGGAACAAAAGCATGGATGGAGTGTTTGTCTGAACTAATATAAATTCAAAGTAAACATCTACACTAATAAAAGAGAAACATGGTAATTGGCGTATGACCGCTACCCTTTTCATTGGCTAATCAGCAAGATATGCAAATTAACTGTCAGCCAAGATGGCGGCCGGCAGCCAGGCAGCTTGAAACTAACATGAGGCTTGCTTGCCTCAGTGAAGGAGGAAACCAACGTTCCCCGCCTGCGGCTGCAGGCCTCTGAGCAGGCAGTTTAAGAAGCATTGTAACAAATACCGCCGGACTTCAGCCAGCAGATTCCCAACGTTGTAAGCAAAGGCCAGAAACCTACTTTCAGCGCGGAGGCCTAAGAGCTGGAGCCAAGCCTCAAGCTAAAGCTGGCACAGAATAAAAAAAAAAAAAAAAAAAGGAAAAAAGGAGCGGTTGGGAGCTTCAGTCACCCCCAACCTGAAAACAGCCCTCAGCCCCTCACCCAGACTGGCCAGGCACCCCAGTGGGGACCCCCACCCTGAAGGGTGTGTGACCAGCTACAAACAGCCATTATCCCCTCACCCAGGCTGGCCAGGCACCCCAGTGAGGACCCCCACCCTGATCCAGGACACCCTTCAGGGCAAACCAGCCGGCACCCACCCGTGCACCAGGCCTCTACCCTATGTAGTAAAAGGGTAATATGCCTCCCAGCACCGGGATCAGCGGAGCCGTGAGGCCTCCCGGCACTGGGATCAGCGTGACAGGGGGCAGCACCCAAACCCCCTGATCAGCCCTGCTCTATGTGTGACAGGGTGCGGCACCCCTACCCCCCCCTCCCCCCGCCACAGGCCCTGCTCTGTGTGTGACAGGGGGCGGGGCCACAACCTCCCTACCGGCCCTGCTCTGTTCGTGACAGGTGAAGGCGCCCCAACCCCCTGATCGGCCCTGCTCTGTGGATGATAGAGGGCGGCGCCCCAACCCCCTGATCCGCCCTGCTCTGTGTGTGACAGGGGGCGGTGTGCCAACTCCCCTATTGGCCCTACTCTGTTGAGTGACAGGGGGCAGTGCCCCAACCCCCTGATTGGCCCTGCTCTGTGCGTGACAGGGGGTGGCGCCACAACCTCCCCATTGACTCTGCTTTGAGTGTGACAGGGGGCGGTGCCCCAACCCCCCAATCGGCCCTACCCTGAGCGTGACTGAGGGTGGCATCGCAACCTCCCAATCCGCCCTGCTCTGTGCATGACAGGGGGCGGCGCCCCAACTCCCCAATCGGCCCTGCTCTGAGCCCAACCAGGGGCTGCACCTAGGGATTGGGCCTGCCCTCTGCCACCCGGGAGCAGGCCTAAGCCAGCAGGTCGTTATCTCCCAAGGAGTCCCAGACTGCGAGAGGTCACAGGCCGGGCTGAGGGACTCCCCCTCCCCCCCCCCCCCCCCGAGTGCACAAATTTTTGTGCACCGGGCCTCTAGTCATTACATAAAAGGGTATGGTCTTTTTTTTTTTTTTAGTTTTATTCATTTCAAACGGGCCGGATCCGGCCCGCGGGCCATAGTTTGCCCACGGCTGGTATATAGCCTTCAGGTATGGCTGGATCCAGGAGCTCTGAAAAGATCCTTAGAGAGCTCTCTCCTTCCTCCTCCCACCTCCACTTCTCTCCCCGCTTCTCAGCCCCGCCTCCCTTGATGTGGGAAACTGTTTATTGCCTTCACTATCTGATAAGCATAGACAGAGCACTCCCTGAAACCCCTCTCCCCCCCAAGGCTGGGTGCCTTTGAAGCCCTCCCAAAGGTCGGAGCTAGGCGCCACCTCTGTTTGTCCAGACAGTGGTAGCTGAAACTACTCCCCCATTTATTATTATGTAAATCCTTGCTGATGGGCTAGTCTGCCTGTTGCAGGGGGTCACCTGCCTAGGGCTATGCTATGGGTGCATGCCAGATCAATAAAAGCTTGGTGAGGCCTGAGCACAGAGAGAAGTCCTTCGGGACTTGCCGCCTGGTCCCCCAATATTGCAAAATTATCTCGTGTTTTTTTCTCTCATTTGCTGTGCGGCTCCTCTTTCAGATACTGAACCCTACTCCACGCGAGTCATGGAAGGAAACACTCAACACCTTGAGAGGTCCAAACTCTCTCCTGCTGCGGGCTCTCTCCTTGTGGCCAGGAGAGATGGCCCGAGGCACCCCCCCCCCCCCCCCCCAGTTACAGCCTCAGCAGGAAGACCGCTCCCTGAGCCTACAAGAAAACACTGGTTTACACATGCCTGTCATGTGGGCAGGGCAGGGTGCAGTGCCTTAGACCTTCACACCTCGGGAAGTTGCGGGTTCCCTGGGTGGCAGTGAAGAGGCCTGAGATGAAAGTCCACACCCCACCCTCACTCCCCCGGAAGGTGAGCAAGGGCTGCCCCACAAAGGTAACGGGCGCAGGCAGGGAGGCAGCGCGCACACACCATCACAGTCAGAGGGGCTTTTATTAGGAAAGCAGCCGCCAGCACGCCGAGAGCGCTGTGCTGTGGTTCCACACATTTCCTGAGGAAGGAGGGTCACAGTATGAGCTCAGAGGAGCTGGCCAGTGGGCAGGCGACTGCTCAGCGCCGCGGCCAGCACCCCCAGTGACAGGACTCGCCATCACGATCTGCACACGGACGCCGCACGTACGACACACAGCTGCGCTACACACATAACAACAAACACAGAGCTGCTGCTGGGCCCGGAACAGAAGGAACCGAAAGGGATAAAAAGAACCAAGCCTTTCTCTCCACTGGACAAGGGGCCATTCCCCAAATCACCGAACTTCCTCAGTTACAAAATACTTTTTTAAAATTCTATTATTAAAAGAATAAATAACAAAATATATTAAAAATAACTTGATTGCATCAAAATTATAACTAGAAGTTATAGCAAGATTTTTTGTATGTGTGGCCTACCTCATAGTCAAATCGTTAATTTCACTTTGATTTCTTTTATTTCTCTCTCATGGTATCCTGGTATGTGGGGGGGCTACTTCAAACAGTATAAAATTAATAAATAAAAAATGTCAAATAAATAGCAAACGTTAACATAAAAGAGGTTGTGAATATAAATACTTACATCTTGACAAAATTAAATAATTTACAGAATAATTAAACTAACTACTTTTTTAATTTCTTCCAGAAAGAGCAATTTCTCTACTTGTAAATACTAACTTGGAATTGCAGTCACAACTGATTTGGACTCTATTTACATGTAGGAACATTGTGTTTTTAACACATTAGATTAAAATTTACCTTTTTTCGCATCTTGAATAGATCTAACAAGGAGTGAAACCTTGGTGTCTCCGATTAGAATGTGTCCCCTGACCGCACGGACGCTGTCACCCAGCCCTGAGTCAGCCCCGTGCAGGGCTGCAGCCACGAGGGAGCTGTGTGGCGCTGGGCAACCGGCGCGCCGGCGCAAGATGCTTTCTGGGTGAGCCAGCACTGACTCGCAGGGGCACCCCGGTCAGACACCTGGAGCTGACGGTGGGCTGCAGGCCTGCTCCCACCTTACCCTCTGGAGCAGCGCTTTGTCCCATTCTTAACGCAAAACTGAATTAACTGAAAACAGAAAACACACTCGCCACACTGGCCTCGCAGAGCAGCGCGCCGGCTGGGCCCAGGCTCAGGCCACGGCCACCCCCGGCGCCACAGACACAGGAACACCGTGGTTGCAAACTCCAAAACTTCCCTGAGAACCACAGGAGACCTCGAGCTGTTCTTCATATTATTTTCAGAAAACAAAAATAAATCCTTTGTAATACTTCACACTCTGCCCTCGCTCAGGGAGGCTGCGGCCTCGGCCTGACCAGCATCGGAGGGAGCCCGCCCTCCAGGCACCCCTCTGATCACTCGCGAGGCGGGCTCCCCCCAGAAGTCACTGTGACTTGGGAACCTCTGGGAGGGCAGTGTGGGGGAGGTAACACGGAGCCCAGCTGGGGGCCTAGACCTGGATGCCCCTCACAGCCTGCTTGATGCTCTCCAGGAGGGCCCTGTGCTCGGGGTTCTGGTAGCTCTCCCGGCTGGAGCACATGTCGGTGAGGGTGCTCACGTAGGCGTCGAAATTCTGTTCACATATTGGCTCCTGGAGGACAGAACCAGTCTAGCAAGCCCTGCCCACGGCGGCCCCAGGGTTTCAAAGACTGTGGAGCCGCAGGGGACGAGGCCCCACCCACCCAGCACTGACTGCCCCTCCACTCCATCCCCCAGGAGGGCTGGCTGCGGATCTCCAGCGGCTCAGGAGGCCAGGAACCATGTGGCAGCCCCCCCCCCCCCCCCCCCGTGCGCCCCAGGCCGCCTGCTGCTCACCATGTGCGGAAGGCGGATGTTGGCAAGACTTTGGATGAGGGCCTGGCTCAGGCCCGACAGCTCCAGAAACAGGGCTTCGTTCTGCTCCTCGATGAGCTTGTTCTCCTGTTCAATGGTCCGCAGGCTCTTCTCCATGGAGGAGATCTGCACTGACAGAGACGGGAGCCATCCCTCACGTCCTCCTGGGGCCATCTCCTGCCTCAGGGGGAGGGTCCCTGCCACAGGGAGGGGCTGGCAGCGCCCTGGTCCCTGGTTGCAGGGCACACGGTGACTAGCCAGGGGCAATGTGGGCCATGGCTTGGTGTGTGTCTTCCTTGGGGTGAAAGAAAGGAGCCCAGGCAAGCGCGATCCTGGGCAGCTTCACAGTCCTCGTTTGTGATGGGAGTTCTGCACCCAGCGGGGTGTCTGCTGCCTTTGGGTTTCCACCCCACAAAGACCAGCAATGTGTCTAAAGCAGCTGAGGAGGCGGGAGGTTGGGGAGGGCAGGCAGCCACTGTCCCCAGAAGCCCATCGCCCAGGGGAGTGGGCCGATGACTCCTCCAGGCACCCTGACAGGGCCCTGGGGTTTCCAGCAGGACACCAGAGGGGAATCCCAGGGGGGCTCCGGGCTCTACAGTGGAATGCCAGAAGACAGCGATGCCTGGGCTGGCGGCCATGGGCAGTGCTGTGTGCCCTGGGCGGCTCAGGCCACCCGCACAGCCGTGCAGGGGCGCATGGCCAGCACAGGAAGGTGGGCCTGCCTGACTGCATTTTGCAGGAGCCTGGGCTCAGAAAGTTCAGTGTCAGTGACGAACCGCGGGAGCGGGGTGGGGGTGGGGGTGGGGGTGGACGTTTTCCTCCAGCCAGGTGGCTCTGTGGCCAACGGCTGGGAGCATCCTGCGTCTGGGTGGCTGCCTCTGGGCCTCAGCCTCCGCCCAGCAACTCCCTGGAGGGGAAGGGAGTCCTCCCTAAAGGACTGCTGAATACACTTCTAAAGGTGGGCGTGGCGCCCTGGCCCTTTGCCTCAGTGGGTAGAGCGTCAGTCCTCAGACTGAAGGGTCCCAGGTTTGATCCAGTCAAGGGCACGCACCTCAGGTGCAGGCTAGATCCCTGGCCTGGTCGGGATGTGTGGGAAGCAACCAATCAATGTGTCTCTCTCACATCAATGTTTCTCTCCTCCCCCAACACCCCCTAAAAAGAGAGAAAGGAGCCTGGGCAAGCTCAATGGGAAAATATCCTCAGGTGAGGATTAACAACAACAACAAAAGATGGGCGTTGGCAAATGAAGAGAAATTAGAGGCCCTACCTGCTGGTTACTGATGCCAGAGGGCCCATGGTCTTTGAGAAGGCAAGGGCCAGGAAGGGACAGACATGGCACAAAGATGTGTCTTGGAGCCCAGAGACGGCCTGATGCCCTCTCTGCTTCCACTGTCCAGGACCCTGGGGAAGATGCCGCTGGCAGTGTGACAACCCTCCCTGCCCTCGGGGCTGCCGCTGTGTTTGCATGGCCTCTGAGTGACAAGCAGTCGGCACTTTGCCGGGAAGGAAGGAGCAGTTAGACGTGTCACATTGCGGCCTCAGGACAGGAGCCCCATCTTCTGTGCCGCCTCTCTGCCCTCAAGTCCTGCAGGGCCCGGTTCCCTCCTTGTCCCTTTGTCGCATCAGCCACAAGGACATTACTCTGTGTGGCCCCACCTCTGTATGCTCAGCTCTGTTCCAGCCCCACTCAGCACCCAAGGGCAGGCCATGGTCTCCTTTTCAAGATGAGATCTTTACTGCTTTTTCCTGGTCGCAAGCATTCATTTGGGGGAAGTCCGAGGGATGCGGCACACACACGTAGAGTCCTCGGCAATGCCGCCGCTCGGTGCAGCCTGCTGGGTCACACACACTCACTGCCTTCTCAGAAACGGGCTCCGCTGACGACCCGTGGAGCTGACTGCGCTGAATCAGCCCCACGAGCACAGGAAGGTGCGCGCAGCCTGTGTGGCCACGCGGCTTGGGACCAGCTCTGTCCCGCTCTTCAAACCCACACTGTGGGTGCTCCTCCTGCCACTGACTCTGCCGGGCCACCAACCGCCGGTGCCAGAGCCCAACACCGACAGCAGAGTGGGCCAGAGGCGGCCATGAGCACCGTGCTCATCTGCCCAGACCGGCAGTGACCTTGATGTGGGGCTCGGCTCTTCCCCCCTCAGAGAGGAAGCCAAGGACCCAGGACAAAAGGACTTTGTTGAATTGGGAGCCAGCGGGCAGGTGGGTGGAGCCACCCACCTGAGACTGCAGCTGCACCATGGCGGCCTCCATCTCTGAGTTGGACTCATTCAGGTCTCGAATCTCCTGGTTCAGCTGCTTGATCTCCTCATCGTTCTCCAGCACTGCCCCAGAGAGAAAGCCTGGTCATGGCTCTCCGCCTCACACCCAGGCCAGCGAGGAGGGGTGTGGCAGAGGTCTGCTCTCTGGATGGAACTGGGGCCCCTTTCCGAGCAGAGGCACCTGGCCTGCTTTCTGAGCACCCCTTGGTGAGTGGCTCACCTCCCACATTTCATGCTGGGAAGGCTGGTCTGCGGCCACTGGCTGTGTCTGTGGTTTGCCTCCTGGCCCTGGGTCACAGGCAATAATTGCCAAGAATAACATGGAAGTGTTTTCAGATGATACTGAGTTTTCTCAGCTCCCTCTCCACTGGGACTGAGTTCTCTGCTCCTCACGCCTGCAGGGCACAGCCCCCAGGTCAGCCAGCAGGCTCCTCTGCTGCCAGGACTCACCGACGCCCAGGTCAGAGCTGCAGTGCTGGGGGCCCAGGCACGGCCACCCTAGGTGAAAGCCAACGTCCGGAGACCCATTGGCTCAGGTCAAGGGATCTGTCTCCACCATGATGGGTTCTGCACCCCTAACCCTCCCTACGGGAAGGCTCGCTCACCCCGGTGCCAGGTCCACGCAGATGCTGCCGAGGGGCGTCCTTACCATCACTCGTCTTAAACTTCGTGCCGAGAACATCATCCCCTGAGAGTTTTCCCTTCTTTCCAGCAAAGGTTGCTCTGGGACAGCCGGACAAGCTGGAAGCAAAAGTCACACATCAAAAACCAGCCGAAGGTCACACATCCCAGTGAGAGCCAAGTCCTCGCGGCTGGTGGCCTGGGAGGGTCCTGGATGGAACTTTCTAGCTCATGACCTTTTGCCCCCTCACCCAGGGACAGTCCCTCAGCTCCCTCCCTCCTCGTCTAGGACCCTGGTCACTGCCCTGAAGACTTGTGTCCCGATGTCCTGGGAAGCTGCTCCCTCCCTCTACACCCTCCCAGCTACGCCTCCCCAGCGGGGACCACCTCTGACCACACCGGGTGTTTCACCTGTTTGTTTGCAGCCCGTCTTCCCACCCGCCCTGCCCACGTGGCCTCCAGGAGGCCAGCTGTCAATCTCATCTCTGCTGTCTCTCCAGAGCCTGGTGCTCCGTGGACTCCAGGAGAGGCTTGTGGAGTGAGTGAGTTCATTGATCTCATGGTGGATAGACGAGGGCAAATACAAGAAGGAGACAGGCCCCAGTGGTGGCTCTGTGCGCCTCCGCCATCACCTGGCACAGAGGAAGCGGGCTGGTGAAAAAGTTTCACTCGCCCTGGGGTGAGGGGTGGGGGGGGAGGTGGGGGAGGAGCCCCCAGGACCACTGACAGGGTGAGGAGGGGTCTTGTCACCAGGCCTCTTTGCAAGACAGGCAAGGCCGGCCCCAAACTTCAAAGAGGCCCCAGCAGAAAAGCAGGGCACGGAGCATGGCAACCAACACTGCTCCTAAGACGCTGGCAGCCAGGACTCAGGAGGGACTCAGACACGTGGAGAGAGGCAGTGACAGCCGCCTCAGGTGACAGGCCACAGGCACATCACCTGGGCCACAGGCTTCCTCTCGCCTCCCCAGGAGCCCCCAGGAGCCCCCCAGTGCACAGAGGGAGCAGGTACCTCCGGTGGGTGAGGAGCCGCCCCCCCACCCGGGGCACAGAGGGAGCTGGTACCTCCGGTGGGTGAGGAGCCGCCCCCCCCCCCCCCGGGGCACAGAGGGAGCTGGTACCTCCGGTGGGTGAGGAGCCCCCCCCCCCCCCCGGGGCACAGAGGGAGCAGGTACCTCCGGTGGGTGAGGAAGCCGCCGTTGGCGTGGCCGGAGCCGTCGCAGCCCGGAGTGGGGCACGTGGGTCCCTCGTTCCTCGGCGACTTCCAGAACGAGGGGCCGTTGAGGGAGCCCTCCTTCTGCCGGCGGGCGGCCAGCGGGCAGCCCGATGCGCTTCGGTGGGAGGCATACTTGCCGCTGACGTGGCCAAGCCCCACACAGCCTGGAACTGGACACCTGGCACAGACATTTCAGAGGGGAGCAAGGGGTGCCAGGGGCAGAGCCCAGAGACCCCCCCACACGGGCCCTGCCATGGCCGCAGCCCCAGGGCGGTGACAGCCACAGGAATCACGTCCCCTCTCCAGCCTTAGTCTCTGCCCCCTGCGTGGCCAGAGGGTCCCCAGCAGACTTTAACATGACGCCCTGGCCCCGAGGTGGCTCGCGGGGGTCTCTGGGTCCACCCTACTAGTAGACCTGCTGCCAATGCCGCCTTGTACCATGCCAGTGGTGAAGTGCCCGCTGGAACCACCCAGAGACCACTGGCTGGGAGCCTGCACCAAGCACAGGCCTGGGTGGCCTAGGAGTCACAGAGGTCAGAAGGGTACCCTGAGCCCTACCACCCCCCAGCACCCATAATGAGGCTGGTCATGGCATGATGCCTGTGGGTGTCCCAGCTTTGCCACATCTGAAATGTGTGTCTGGAAGGATGGATGGAGGCCACAGCTCACATGGGAAACAGGCTCAGACACCCCAGAGTGACCCAGCCTGAGGCTGGCCTCCCCTTTATTCAGGTTGTTCAAGGAGAGGAAGGGGTCCCTACAGAAATCACAACGCCCCAGGGACAGGTGAGATGACGTGAGGGGGGCTCAGAGTGACTGCCCTGCACCCTGCTGTCAGGACCACGCGGTCACACACAGCAGGTCGAGGCCAAGAGCTCTGGGTGGCCTCATGGGGAGGGACCTGGCCCGGCAGCTCACAGCTGTTCCTTCTGAGCACCGACGGGTCCAGGCTTTTGGGCCAACAGGGGACGGAGGACAAGCTCCTCTATCTGCAAGTTCCTCGTCTTCTCCCTCCAGCAAGCAAGACTCCTTTAACATGATGCTGGTCACCACTGCCTTTGTGCTGCAGATCCGCCAGCGCACAGGGCCCAGGAGGGGACACACCACTCAGGTTACAGAGAGGTTCCTGGGCTCAGAGAAGCCAGGGCAGGAAGCCCGTGGCAGGGCTGGGCCGTCCCAGGGCTCCTGCAGCACCGGAGGGGGGCGCGGGGGTGTGCACTGCCCAGTGACAAGGCCATCTGGGCTCCTAG
This sequence comes from Myotis nattereri, assembly GCF_964212035.1. Lineage (NCBI taxonomy): Eukaryota > Metazoa > Chordata > Mammalia > Chiroptera > Vespertilionidae > Myotis > Myotis nattereri. The sequence continues at coordinate 2,506,277 of NC_138083.1, forward strand.
CCCCAACACCCCGGCCTCGGTCGGAGCAGCCACCGCAGACACTTTCCGGCCTTATTTGTCCCCTTCTGCCAGCTCCCATTTCCTTAGTCATCCCACCCACATGGACCTCGGGCCTGTGGGGTGTCCACTGACCCCATCCAAGGTCACCTCAGCCCATAGTTCAGAGCAGACACACTGCCAGGGGCTCACAGGGGGTTGGGGAGGTTCCATTTTATACCCATCCCCCAAACCTGGACGCCTCCCAGCTGAGGGCATCTGGCAGGAGGCCTGGGCCAGGTGCCCATGAAGCCCCGACATGACAAGATCAAAAGGCCGAGTGAGCGGTGGGCCTGGAGTCTCCTTCGCTCTCTGTGCAGCTGCCTGCAGGGGCTGTGCTGTGTCCCTAGAACTGAGGGCATAGTGAGCACTTTCTTCTCATCCATCCAGCGCCCAGATCTTCAGAGCTGTCAGGTGACATTGTTAACACGTGTGTGGAGTGCCGACTCGCGTGGCTTCTGCGCTCCCTGGGCAGCCTGTGCTGGGAGCAGGAGTGATGAGCCACCGGGATCCCAGATGCCACTGTAGTGAGGACAGAGGGCATCCAGCTCCCGACCCCAGGAGCCTCCACAGACTTGGATGGCCAGTTACCCAGCTGTGGCCACAGGGATTCACCACAAAGTGCTGACAGGACTTAATCTCAAGCAGAGCAGACACAGGGGCCAAAACGGGAGCCCTCTCCTCGCCAGCCTGTCCAGAGTCTCAGGGAGGGCATGTCACAAAACCCCGTCCTGCAGCAGGGCAGCCTGCAGGCCCCTTGCCTGGGAGCCCAAGGAGCTCGCCCCTCCTGCAGAGGCTGAGCTGTTTCTGAAAGTCACCTTCTCAGCTGGCTGCAGAAATCTTGTTTGTTTGTTTTGTTTTTTTAAAACAAAGGTCACAGCACATGGGGAAGAGGAGCCGGGGCCCAGGGAGCCTGCACTCCTGGCACTGGCTTGAACTGTCTGCAGGGACAGCCCAGGGCGCTCACTGCACCCCTCCTCCCACAGCCGTGTGGAGGCCCCAGTCCAGGGCGAACCTCCAAGGATCTCACCGGCTCCCGCAAAGGTGTGTGAGCACGCAGGTCTGTGAGCCCCACACTCACGACCGACTGCAAGATCTGCCATCTTTCTTACCACAGCCTCCTCCTCAACCCCTGCACCTGCTCTTTCCCACAGACGGACCGAGCCAGTGCCCACGAGTGCCCCAGGGGCTGCTCCACACCTCAGCCCTGTGCCCAGTTGGCCTCTGGTACCTGGGTAGCAGGGCCCTGTGCCTCTCGGCCATGGCTGGGGCCTGCGTGCCCCGATACAATGCACAGGGCTCACGCCTTCATAGGCATCCACATACCTGGGGCGAGAACATCTGTACGAGCAGGTGCTGTCACTGACGGGCCATATTAATGGAAAGGGATCGAGACACTACAGGAAAGCCCCAGTTCTGCCAGGCAAGGCCCTGACTTACTTCATCAGCTCGGGGTCCTCCTTGTCGTCCTTGGTCGGCGTCACCTTGGTGCCACTCTTCTTGGCACGAGGGCAGCCTGACAAGCTGGTTTCAAAAGAGGAAAAATACAACTGTGGTCCCAGAGCAGCAGCACCTCACCCCGGGGTCTGCAGCCCTGGAAGACCCCCAACAGGGTGCGCCCCCAAGAGCCCAGCTCTGGTGCAGAGGCAGCTCAGCCTGGCTGCCAGCAACACTGACATCTTACTTGGACCTTTACACCTTCACCTGAGAAAGAGGCCCCGCCCCCCGGCACCCCTGGGCGCGCAGGCTCACCTGCGGTGCGAAGCGTAGTTCCCCGTGATGTGGCCAGAGCCATCACAGCCGGGCGTGGGGCACCTGCAAAGCAAAGGGACAAGGGAGCTGGGACTGAGCCGGTGAAGACGCCCACCCCAGGGGGCCTCGCAGTCGGTGGTGCCCACCCTGGCCAGCCTTCCACCGGCCTCCGGCCTTCACTGCTTTGCCAGTGAGACCTCCACGGAGTCCCAGAAAGGCCAAGAGGAGAGCACACCCCCACAGCAGGGATGCTGAGCTCCGAGCCTGGCCTGGTGCAGGGTTTGAGGCTGCAATAGAAGGTTCCAGAACACACACCGGCCTTCACTCTACACGGATGGTCAGGGAGGCAAGCCTAGCACCTAGCACCTGGTCTCCATGGTGTCACTGGGAAGGAGAGGGCTTCCCTGAAGGGGAAGCCACCCACACCGTCCCCAGGACCCAGCGTGCTCACCCAGCGCGGGGCGGGCTGGCACCAGGGAAAAGGGGAGCACGACACACACAGCCCAGCTCTGCCCACACAAAACGCTGGGCGGCCGTAGCACAGAGGCCATAGAAATTCCACTTTAGTGCACGAGCGTGGGCTTCCTTAAATGATGTCCCCCAAATGATCTCTGAGCAACGCAAGTATTCCTGTCGCTGTCGCTGCCGCGGCTGCTGGCCTGACTCTGCAGCTGTCCCCGTGAGGGTGCACCCTGGCCGGGGGCCATGGGGACCGGCAGGCCTGTGGTGTGGCATGAGAGAGCCGTTACTCACACCTTCACCCTCCCACCCAGAGCCATGGCGCCCACGTGGCCCGAGGGGCCTGGGGACTAGCACGCTGGAGCAGGACACAGGTCTTTGCCTGCCTAACCCCTTCCTCAGTGTCCCCCACCGGCACACACAGTGTCTGGCACTGGGGGCAGGACAGGAAGCTGGTGCAGCCAGCAGATGCCCCACAGCTACAGGAGCACCTCCCAGAACCCAGCAGGCAGCACTGCCTGTCCCTATAGGAATCCTTGAGGTGGGCACACGGCATGGGGCTCAATGCCCAGCCTCCTCTGGCCTCTCCTGCCCTCGGGACTTTCTGGGGCCCCTCCTCATCGCTGCCACATCAGGCCGCACATCAAATGCCTCTCTGGTGTGGCAGTTGACCAACCAGTCAAATCACCCCCTGACCAGGCTGTGCGGTAACTCACACCCCATTGAGGTTATGATGGTCTCTGTTCCAGTCATATGTGGTCACATTTCAGCCCACCATGTCTGGGACAAGGAGGCTTTTGCATCTTAACAGGAGCCACCCTCCGCCATCCAGGCAGCTGTCACCCCCCTCCCCCCCCTCACAGCACAGCACCCTCGCTGCCCCCTGTCCCTGCACTGCCTGAGGCCCAGGCGCCAGCCGCTCCGGTCCTTCGGGCCCATGGGGGAGCCCCTCACATGACTCTTAGTGCTGAAGCCACAGCCTGACATCCTGCTGCCTCTTCCTCACATGAGGGGCCTGCAGTGCTCCCTGGAGGCCAGTGCTCCCCGGAGGCCAGTGCTCCCCAGAGGCAGTGCTCCCCAGAGGCAGTGCTCCCCAGAGGCCAGTGCTCCCCAGAGGCAGTGCTCCCCGGAGGCCAGTGCTCCCCAGAGGCAGTGCTCCCCAGAGGCAGTGCTCCCCAGAGGCAGTGCTCCCCAGAGGCCAGTGCTCCCCAGAGGCAGTGCTCCCCAGAGGCAGTGCTCCCCAGAGGCCAGTGCTCCCCAGAGGCAGTGCTCCCCAGAGTCAGTGCTCCCCGGAGGCCAGTGCAGCATGGAGGGGGGAGGCACTGCTCAGGCCTCTGCTTCTCGTCAGCCTCCACGCCCGAGTGAGACTCACAGTCTCGGGGGTGGATGGTGGGGAAGGGCCCTGCAAGGTACAGCCCCAGTGGGGCCTGAGTCTAGGGCGGGAACACACACACGGGGTGGTGCCTGCCAGGCCCAGTAGAGGTGGGACCAGCAACCCCAGGGGTCCCACTGTGGCACACCTGCCCCAGGCAGGTGAGACTGTCCTACACTCCTTGCTGAGACCCAATTCAATAGCTTTTCCCAGAATCGAGTCCAAAAGAGGGTGCTGTCCATGTGGCTGGAGCAGCCTGCAGCACCAGCCCCTCTCAGGCCCTGAGGACCCACAGGGCCAGCTGCAGGGACCGTCCACCACTGGCTTGTGAGTGGGCTGTCTGAGCAGGAGGAAGTGCCTGTGTCTGAGGGGCGTGGCAGTGCACAGGGTCTCCCCTCTGAGTCCCATCCCTGTCCGTACCCTGTGCAGAGTCCCCATCACACCTTTGTACCCCAACTCCCCACACAGAGGGTGCTGAGCAGCCAAGTCCCACCCTGACCACATGAGGGCACGTGAGCAGGAAGAGCAAATGGATTTAATTAAAACACAGAAAACATGGTACGAGACTCACTGCACCCAGGTGTCGCTAGGGAGGCCACCGAAAGGTCTCCTCTGCAAGGGGTTGGCATAGGTGTCTGTCCCCATCCCTGCCACAAGGCTGGTTGGGAGCAGCCACGCCGGCCACCCACTGATCAGGGGAGGGAGAAAGAGACAGGGAGCCTCCGGCACCGGGAAAGTGCTGGGACCTGGCCCACCCCTCAGCCAGACAAGCAGGTCTCCCTGGGAGGCCCTGGGGAGAGGCTTCGGAACAGCAGGCCTGCTGCCTCCCAGACCTCCCGAGGCTGAGGGGGAGCTCGTTTCACACAAGGAAGACTTTCTGGTGCTACTTCTAAGTATGTTCTGGGTTAAAGTTATCTTTTCAATCCTCACTGGAGGGTATTTTTTCCATTGCTTTCTAGAGAATGGAAGGGAGGGAGGATGGAGAGAGGGAGACAGAGACACGTCAATTGGTTGCCTCCCGCCCCTACCAGGGCTGGGGAACTTGCAACCGAGATATTTGCCCTTGACCGGGAATAGAACCTGGGACCCTTCATTCTGCAGGCCGCTGCTCTAACCACTGAGCACCAGCCAGGGCCGGGTTAAAGCTCTTCACAGGCTGTTAGTCTGAGAAGGAACAGCACTCTCAGAGCCACATTTCTGGTGTTTCCCTCCCGCAGCCCTGAGCACACATGGCCATGGCTCAATCGTGCAGGCCCTCAGACTGGAAATCCATGAAAACCAATCACAGGTAAGAAAGGCCGTCGGATTGGAAGAGGAAACAGGAGAACGGAGCATGGGCGCAGCGGAGAGAAGAGAGGCTGGCTGGTTCCGCTGGGTTTCCAGGACTGGACCCCAGGCATGAGTCGGGACGAGCTAAGCCTTAGGAAATGCTGTGTCCCAGCTGTCACTCCCAGGAAGACCCCTGGCGGCAAACCGGCCCAGCGCCATCTGGGGACAGAGCCCCTTGCAACAAGGCACAAGGAGGCGCTCCCCCTTGCGAAGGCAGCGCTCGGGGACCTGGGGCTTTCTCCCCGTTTCTAAACTAGCTCAGGGCCTGGCAGCCTTGGCACAGCAGTTCCTCGGCTCAGTGCCAGGCTCTGCTCCGTCTGGCCCCGAGCGGAGTGGCCAGGGAAGCTTGTCTGGACCCAGGGCCTCCCAACACAGAGGCCTGGAGGGAGGAGCAGCCACAGAGGATGACCCGAGGGGCCCAGGGACACCTCATTGCCCGTCTTGGCTCAGCCAGGACCAGCCTGTCACAGCTCAACAGACGGCATGAGCACAAAGGCAAGGGCAGTCCCGCTGCGCCCCAAGAGGACACTGAGCCCGGGAACCTCTGGGGGCATCGAGCAGGCCGCCGGCAGTGCATTAGGGGCAGGGAGGAGCAGAAGCAGAAAGAGGAGGGGCTCGGCAGACAGAGGGAGGAGCGAGGAGAGGCACATCTGGGGCACCAGGGCCAAGGCCAGCAGCTGGAGGGCTGCAGAGAAGGGAGGCAAGGAGCTTTCTCTTTCACCAGCAACAGCACTTCCTTTAGCACGAGCAGCACAGCCTGCAGCGCTGAGTCACAGCCAGACTGGCGGCAGTGAGGTCAGTTCTGGGCTGGTCCACCCCAAGTGCATGGGAGCAGGCCCTCGTCAGGACCCTCAGCACAGGGAGAGAACGGGCCAGGCCACCAGGGGCCCTCAGAGAGGCCGGCAGGGCCAAGGGCAGCACAGGAGCCTACAGCAGCCCAGGTGGTGGGGACAGACAGACAGCAGCCTCAGAGCAGGAGACACAAGCACAGCGACCCCAGCCACGGGAATCGGCTCCTCCACAGCCTTGCCTCTCTGCCCCTTCCTGCAGGCGGGCCAGCCCGGGACTGCAGCCTACGATTTGGGCTGGAGCCTCATGGAAGGGGACAGCAAAGCTAGGGAGCCACCCAAGAGATGGGCGGCCAGGAGGGCAGACATACTTGAGGTCAGCAGAATGGGCAGCCATGAGGTTTCTGAGGCTCTTGTCAGCAAGAGGGCAACCAGAGAGGCTGAAAGAGAAGAGAGGGGGGTAAGCCAAAGAGGGGAGCAGAGCAGGAGAGGAGGAAGACCCACCACGCAGCACCCCGGCCAGGCAGGCCCGAGCAGGGGACGAACCTGCGGTGGGAGGCATAGTTCCCGGTGATGTGGCCACTGCCGTCACAGCCCGGGGTGGGACAGCTGGACAAAGAAAAAGAGCGTCAGGAGAGTGGGGCCGCCTGCGAGGCCTGCGCAGGGACGGCGGCGGCACCTCCTCCTCATCACCCCAGGGCAACGCCTCCTCCTCAGCCTACAGAGCACAGCCTCAGCCTCGGACGGCAGCTCCCACAGAACTTAACTCAGAAGGGAAAAGGGAACCGAATCAAAGCTCTGCTTGAAGTTAGGGTGTCTCAAGCACTCGTGTGGGTGCCCATGAACACACAGGGAGATCCTTTCCGAAGAGCATGGCCTTCTCTGAGGACGAGGCCCCAGCCAGAGCCCGGAGCTGGCCGTCCTGGGGAGCAGCTGCGGAGCAGGAGGCGCAGCACAAGAAGAGGAGCCCCGGCACGAGCAGCACAGGTGCGGCTGGACGCCTGGTACAGGCAGGGCCTCGGCCCTCCTCTGAGAGAGCTGGCTCTCACGGGCCGACCGGAAGGTGTGGGTGCGTTTGTCTATGAGTAGCTCCCAGCAGCTTCCCTGCTCTCCGGTGACACCGGGTTCCCTGAGGACCAGCTCAAAGGCCCGTCAGCTTCCGGAGCTGAGGGCAGCGGTAGGCCTGGCCGTGGCCGGGCAGATGGCTGTGCTCAGGAGGCCGCTTCCCTCAGCTCTCGGCCTGCTGCGTGGGTAGAACAGGGGCTCTTTCTCATTCTCAGTTGTGTTCTAGGACCACGTGAGAGCCCAGCGCAGTGCGGCCATGACGGACACTGTCCCCGGCGCCTGGCCGAGCCCCCTCTAGACAGAGGGCAGCGGAAGGCCCCGGACAGAGCCGCCCGACCTCCCAGCCCGGCCCGGCCTGGCCCAGCTGTGCTCCTGTCCGGACTGCTGAGACTTACGTGAGCAGCTCCTTCTTGATGTCCTTGGAGAGAAACTTCAGCTTAAAGTTGGTCAGGGTGACATCCCCGGGGTACTTCCGCTCCTCAAGATTTTCTTCGGACACTTCCTGGTCATCTGCTTCAGAAGAAGCAAAAGAATGGGCTGCTGGCTCTGACTGCAAAAAACCAGCAGGGAGAGGTTTTAACCGCTGGCGGGCCGGGCGCCCGCCCAGGGCTGAGGGAGAGGACCCTTCAGAGCAGTGGCCACAGAGGCGCGTCCTGGAGTCTCCTGTCCTCTAGATAAGGGAGAAGAGTACCCCCAACAGACACAGAAGACAGCACCCCAAGGGGCTGGCGTCCCTCGACCTCAGCCAGAGCTGCCCGGGAAGAGGAGACCCTGACACCCTCCGCGTCCCTGCATGGGGTGGCCTTGTCCAGCGGCTGCTGAGCCGCCTCCTGAACACGGTCCTCGCCACCGAGAGTAGCCCTTCGGAGGGTGCGCCTGGCACATTGGGCACCAAATCGTCTTGGTGGAAAGGCTGTGACGATGAGGTGGCACAGGAGTAACCACATGCAGAGCATAACAGAATGATCGCCGTGCCCCACAGCCAGCTGGCCCTCGGCCCCCCATCTCCTGCCACCCCCCCAACCCCTCACAACGTTGCACCAAGCTGGCACTTCCTAAGGCCGGCCCACGCAGGCGTCACGCAGCCTCGCGCGCACCCCCAGCCCTGGCCCTCGCTCTGTGTCCCTGCAAGTGCTCAGCCTCTTGGGGCTGAGGGGCCCCTTTGGAAATGGAGCTCAGGGGAGCCCCTCCCAGACCTTCTGGGGTCAAAGGAGGACACGCCCTAGAGCACCAGCCCCGAGAAGGACTGCTCGAGGTCTTGTCACCGTCATTGACCCATTCGCTTGATTGAGTTGCAAGCTATTGGCCAATGTCACCCCAATAAATTTAATTTTTTAAAAATCTGCCCTTCAGCATGGACAGGGCTCCCAAAAGCTCCGAGCAGGAAGCACCCGGAGGCCATGGGTGCGGGACAGTGCGGCTGCACTGGAAGGAGTGTCTGAGCTGGGAGCCAGGATCATGGTGCAGGGACGGAGAAAGCCTGGCTCAGGAGGTGTTGCCAGGGGTGGCCCCATGGACAGGGCTCCCATGACCGGGAGAGACAGCTGGGGAGAGGAAGGGGCAGGGCTGAGCTGAGGCTTCTGCCTGGAGGGGCTGCCGGCTGCAAGGCAGAGCATGGGAACAGGCTTCCGTGGTGGGAACCTCGGGGCGGGGCCTCTGGGCCACCCCATAGATTAGTGGTTCTCAACCTCCCTAATGCCGCGACTCTTTAACATGCCGGATACTCATATGTGGGCGTCTCTGCATGTGGGCGGACCCGCCTGGAGACGGATAGAGGAGCGGTGTCTCGGTTCCTGAGACTATCGGAAATATGTGTTTTCCGATGGTCTTAGGCGACCCCTGTGAAAGGGTCGTTCGACCCCCAAAGGGGTCGCGACCCACAGGTTGAGAACCGCTGCCATAGATGATGGTCAGTCCTGGGAGGAGACAAGGATGCTTGGAGAGAAGGGGCCGCTCAGGGATGGGGATCAGCCTGAGGAGGGTTGGGGAGAGGGCCAGTGAAGGAGACACAGGGGGCCACTGGAGACAAGTCGCTGCGGGAGGGGGTGCAGATAAATCGTGGGGGCAAGACAGGAACAAGGATAACACAGACACAGAGGCCCCCACCTGCACTGCAGCCCCCACACAGGAGAGTCCTGACTACAGACGGGACTCTGCCAAACAGGGAGAAAGCGGGAGCGCAGCTCGCGGTGGGCGGGTCTTGGCCAGCCTCCCTCACTGGGGCTCAGTTTCAGAGGCACCCCTCCTCGGCGCCAAACACCAAGTTACAGCCATGTGACCTCAGTCTGGGGCCTCATATGACACATGTAGAGGGAGCCTGGCTCACCAGCAAGACAGAATCACGGAGGTGACAGGTACTCAGATGGGAGGTCTCCCTGCCACCTCCTCCTCCACAGGGACCTGCCCTGCCCTCCAGGGAGGAGGGGGGCTAGCGGGGAGAAGCGGGTGAGGGGACCTGCCCACACTGCAGAGCTGCCAGGGCGGTGCCGCCCGCAGAGCTGGGCTTTGCTGTTCAAGACGCACAGCTCTTCAGGAAAAGCCCTCAATCAGCCAGCATCTCAGCTGGGTGGAGCGGCTGGGCAGGGACTGCCTGCGGCGCCCAGACCACAGCCCAGCACAGGCGCCCAGCTTTTTGCTCTTTACCAGGCGGTGCCTGTCTTGGGACCAGGCCACTGCCCAGCACGGAGGCTCTGAGGCCAGGAGTTCTCTCCTGCCTCTGTCCACGGAGCCAGGTGGCCTGGAGGGCCCAGGGCTGCTGCTGGGGTTCAGGTGTGCCTATTTGGGAAGCAGGTTGGCTGGAAGCCCCCAAAACCAAGGACCTCAGAGCCATTCCCAAGTCGTCGCTTGTGGGGACTGAGAGAAGCCCCCCCTTCCCCGGACTCTCCGAGGTCCCAGCATGTCTTAGAGGCAAGGAGACTGCACTCTCAGAGGGACACGGACACCGCACGCCACTGGCAGAAACGCCCCCAGCGGCGGCGGAGTCCTCCCGCCCGAGGGTGCAGACCCGAGTGCAAAGGGACAGGGCCCCTCAGGCCACGCACCCACCTCCTCGGGCTCCTCCTCTCGCTGGCGGCTGGGCTTGGTGTAGTCCAGAGGCCGGTCCCATTCATCCTGGTGGGAGGCCTGGCTGGACTGGGGCGTCATGGAGCTTCCGGGAGCACTGGTGCTGCTCTGGCGCTGGGAGGCCTCGGGAGCCTTCACCCCAGGCTCGGGGCCGCCACTGCCGGGGAACATGCCCTCCCGCCTGCGGTGCCTGCGCATACTCAGGTCCAGGGTCCCATGCTCATCCACCTCGATGGCCACTGCCTACAACGTAAAGGGGCATCTGCATCCTGGCCCCACGCCCTCCACGTGGGCCTCGAGGTCCCGAATGCGGGGCTGCAGAGCGCCAGACCCGCTTCCCTCTGAAGAAAATAGCCAGACAGGAAGAAGCGCCTCTGAGGCCCAGATGGAGGACTTGCGACCTCCCTCCTTCGGTCTCCATGGGCCACAAACCAGGCCCTGAGGGCATGAGCATGGTCAGACGAGAACATGTGCAGGACCCTCAGTCTCAGGGAGACACGAGGGAACATGTATGTGCATGATAGTCTCAGGGAGATATGAGGGAACACATGTGTATGTGACTTTTTAGTCTCAGGGAGACACGAGGCAAGGTGTGTGTGTGTGTGTGTGTGTGTGTGTGTGTGTGTGTGTGTGTGTGTGTGACCCTCAGTCTCAGGAGACACAGGGAACATGTGTGTGCATGACCCTCAGACTCAAGGAGACACGTTGGAACACACACCCTCTTTAGGCTCAGCACACAGAGCTCTCAGAAGGCACCCATCCAAGCTCTCTGCTCATCAGGAGCCACAGCAGAGGGAGAGGGAGAAAACAGCACCCTCCCCAGATGGACGGGTGGTCCTGAGAACGCCCCCCTCAGGCCTGTGGCCCTGACTGCAAACTCCTCCCGACGATGTCTGCCTCCGAAGGGGCCCTGCGGGGGACACACCGACCTTGCGGGGCGCTTCCTGTGGCTTCGTGCTGAGGTTCTCGGGCCGCTCCCAGCAGCGCGTGGACAGGTTCAGGATGGCAGTGGCGGCCATGTGCGCGGCCTCGGCGTCGTGGGTGTAGTCAAAGCCTGCAGGAGAGGAGGGAGAGCAGGAGCTGCGCTGGGGGAGGAAGCCTTTGGGAAAGGTTTGGCTGCAAGAGCGAACAACACCACGCTGATGTGCAGCTTGAACAGCAGGTGGCACGCAAAGGCACACGGGACGGTAGGGTGGGGTGCACAGGGCAGAGCTGCAGGGAAGGGGTCGGGGGCAGGGCTGTTCAGGCTGCTCACATGTGCCCACACCCAGCTCCCACTCGTCCTCCTATTTGGGACTGAGGAGGCTATGTCTGGCCTGACCAAAATGTGTGCAGAAAGAGTAAAGCCCTCCAAAGACATTCTAGCATCCCTGATATTTTAGACAAAAACAAGTTGCCCATTGGTGAATGGTTATCAAAAGACTAAAGAATTCTGCAAACAGGATGACTGTTAGAATACCACCCAAGTAGGACAATTGTATCAATCATCTCTAAAGGCTGATTTTGGTGTCCCCAGAATAGCCGCTGCTTTAGTAAAGTCACATTGATGTTCAAACAAGCATAAGGCATAAAATGGTATCTTTCCTAGTCATTGTGCTCTCAGGTCTGAGATTTCTGAGTGATCACAACTTCCGACTTGCGGGGCGTGTGGGCGCTGGGGTCAGGGTGCCGGCGGGAAGGCCGGCTGCCCAGTCCTCGTGAGTGGGCAAGGTGCCATGCTCCAGCACGGTCATCTCGATCAGCGTCTTTATGATCAAAGGGTAGGAAACCCGTCACTGCTGGCTGGGCTGATTCCCACCAGCAGATGCCAGTTCCGCCCGGGACAGTGGGCACTTTCCCTTCCGCATGCGTTTCCAGGGCTCAGGGGCTGGCAGGCAGTGTGATAAGTGACAAAAGGGCAGGAAGGGTGTTTCCGAAGGGTCATGTCTATTAGTACAAATACCCAGAAACTTCATTGCTTACTATCACAAAGAACACCTTGCATCCACCAAGCTGCCCCCAGCAGGAAGGAAAATGGCTCCTGTCAGGTACCAGGCTCAACACAGCAGGTGTCTGACCCGCCCCGGACACACACAAACACATGCATGCGCACCAATGCACCCACACATGTGCGCACACATACACGCACTCACATGCGCACACACCCGCACACGCCCTGCCTCACTCTAGGAATAAACAGGCTGGAACTAGGTGGCCAGGAGAGGGGGACCTGGCAGGGTGACCACAGCAGCAACATCATTCTCAAGCCTTTGGAAACACACCCCACAAAGGGCCTGGTTTTGTTTCACAAATAGTGAGCCTGATGGTGAACAAGGAGGGTGGACCCTGGGGCAGCTAAGCCGTGGGTCCGTCCCGTCAGACCCCGGGCAGACGCCCTCCTGGCCAGGGTCCCTCCACTGTTCCTCACTCTACACCTCCCAGGAGCCATGCTCCCCAACTTACATTTAAAGGCTTTAGGTGAGGTTTCGCTGGTCTGAATCTTTGGGGCAAGCATGCGTTTGCCAAAAACCTGAGCATCAAAACTTGCGTAGTCAAAGGTGACCTTGGAGAACTTCTCCAGCTCCTTCGCCAGGTTGGCCCTGGGCGTGGAAGGGGCCACACTGGGCCGGTAGCTCCCATATGGAGGGACCTCGAGCTGCTTCACGAAGCACATGGGTCTGGGGTGCAGGACAGATGTAGAACCATGAGGACAGGACCCAGGAGCCCAGTGCTGCTCATCCCCCAGCCTGCTCAGGGGCCCCTCAGAGCCAGCGGACAGACCCCTGGGAGACCCTCCCCCACGTCCCACCACTAACAGTTGCCTGGGGCCTGGTCTGTGTGAGGAAGGATGGCCTGACCCCTTACAGACAGCATTAGCCAGAGGAGGCAGGGCCTGCGACCTTAGGAGAGCAGGTTTCAAACAGCTCAGCAACAGCGCACGGGAGCCCTTGGCTGCGGGCCGCCCCAGAGCAGCCCCCAGCGGGGATGGTATGGGCCCAGGGAGGAAGCTCTGCAGCAGGTGTCCGAGAGCCCTCAAGACTGGCCCGACGCAGCTCTTCACAGGCAGAAATAGTGGAGACGGCCCTTGAAGGGCTGCGGCAGGGACAGGGACAGGCGTGGGAAAGCCACTGCAGGGTGCCGTTCTTTGTTACTGAAGCTCTTGGAAGAGTTCGGATGTTTAAATACGCAAGAGGCAGCATTGAAGACCAGCCCAGAGAACACAGGAGCCGGGCAGGAAGATCACTGGGAGGAGACTGCCAACCACTCAGGACAAAGGAGCCTGGACATCCCCCTCCCCCCTGCAGCAGGCCAGAGACTCCTGTGCGCCCTGAAACTGCCCTCCAGCTTCGTGCTGGGAGGCCCGCGGCTACTTGAGGCACCAGCACAGGCCCACACCCACACCCACAGGCATGCGCTGCCCACAGGCAGCCCCTCCGGTGCTGTGGTGCTTGCACTCGCCTGAGGATCCGCTCTGAGCTGGAGTCAGTCTTGGAAGGATCTCCTGTCTGCGGCTGTTGCTTCTCGTGAGATTTGGCTAACTTTTCTGCAGCAGCAATGGGACACCCAGACAAACTAGAGAAGGACAAGGGGACAGCTGAGCCTCCCCTCCGGGCCTCCTGCTGGGCCGGGGACACGGCAAGAGCCTGCGGGGCCTGGGAAGCTGTCACTCCTCCAGAGCTGGCTTTTTCTTCTGCTCTGGGCTCAAGCACCAAAGCACCTGCTGTTCAGGTGGTTTGTTTGGGGACATTCTAAACCAGTGACACCAAGGTCTGCCCTGACCTTGTGCCTGCCCTGAGGGGCCACGGCAGGCCCTGCGCACCCACGACCGCCCTCACCACGCCCAGCTTCGCAAGTACCTCCTGTGCGTGTTCCGGTTGCTGTTCACGTGGCCCTGGCCTGTGCAGCCGGGGGTGGGGCACTTGAGCACGTTCTCGTGCATGGCCAAGACTGCAAGAGAAGGGGTGAGCACAGCCTGAGGCACACCGCACCTTGAGCAGTCGTCCAGGAAGGTTCCCGTCCCCAAGCCTCAGCCTAGTCAAGGCATGTCCCCCACCCCCCGGCTGCCCCCTGCCTCCCTGGGGCAGAAATGAACTCAGCTTAACAACCCCCGGCTGTGCAGTGTGACTGGCTCCAGTGAACCTCCGGTTCAGTTACTGCCCCCAGCCTGGGACCAAGACAGGCTTGCCCTGAGCCCTCAGGGCGCAAACCCAGCCCCTGCCCCGGGGTGGCCTCATCTCCCTCAGCTGTGCCTCCCATGCCCATCTTCAGGGGGCCCTGACCCAAGCTGCCTTCTCAAGGTGCGTGACTGAGCACGCTCCATGTCCCCAGCCTCATAGGGCTCACGTGTGGGCATCTGGACAGTGCCAATCCAAAGGACAGGGCCCAAGTGGCCATTTGGACACCGTCCAAACACCAGCTGTGTCCTGAGCTCTGCGGAGCTACTCACTCTCTGGAGGGATCCTGTCCTTGTGGGGGCACCCTGACAGGCTGCGGTGGTGCGGGTACAGCCCTGTCACGTGCCCGGTGCCATCACAGCCCGGGGTTGGGCACTTGATCTCACGTTTCTCTGCTCTTGAGGAATCTAAACACACAACACACCAGTCAGAATGTGCCCAGGAAGTTGCATGCTGGGTGGCGAGGACAGCTAATCCTTCTCTGGGCATCCAGAGAGAAGGGTGACCAGCCTGCCCGAGAGGGACCAGGGCTGCACAGCGAGCTGACTCCAGAGGACCGGTCCGCGCACATGGGCTGCCCGGAGCCCGGAGAAGCCCGAGGCTGACCGAGCACCCCGAGAGCAGCTGCGCAGCCAAGCCCGGTCCCTCTGCCACTGGCTTCAGAGTGAGGCCACGCCTGCCGGAGCCCCACCCTCAGGGTCAGCCTCTGCAGAGAAAGGAGATGGTCAGGGCGAAGGTCAATGCCAGGACTGATCATTTGTTTGGGACAAAATGAGGAGGACAAAGAAGTTAAGAAACTTACCCAAATCACATGCCTACTTAATGCTGGGCCGGAAATTTAAGCTCAAGCCTCAGTGACCGGCCTCATCGCTCTCTGCAAGGCCAGAGGGCTCACTTGTGCGTGTGGGGACCCGAAGGGGACACCTGTCAGGGCACTGGTGATCTCCAGAGCCCGGTCTTTGCCCTGGAGAAGCTCCTGGGCGGAGCCGCCCCCCTGGGAGAACCCAGAGGCCACAGCCTCGCTCACAGGGAGGCCTCACAAAGCCTGGCACCAGCCTTATGGGCCTGCCTGGCACAGCCTGGTGCTCCCAGCCCAGCCACCAGCATCTGTCCCCTGGGTCCCTGCCCTCAACTTAAGCCCTGAAAGCAGGGCACTGCATCTGGGTCCCCTAATGTCCATCCCACAGGTGTGAGCCCCTGAACACCTGGGCCTGGGCTGTCACTTGTCTGTATCCCCTCTCCAACAGGGTCCCACTGAACTGTGGGCCCCAAGTCCACCCTCAGACTGACACCCCACACCATCCCCGAGTCCCTGTCACCTTCACTCCGGCATCCTCATGTCCATGTCCCCTCAAGGCCTGTGCAGGAGCCTGTGCTGGCCTGACTTGGAGCCCCAAACTGCTGTCCCTCAGTCTGCCACCCCCAAAGGGTCTCCCCTGATAGCTCTCCTCGGGTTGAAATAACGTCCCCTCCGCTGTGCCCCTGAATATCTGACCCTGTGCCGGTCCCACAGGAGCAAGTGTCCCCAGAAAACATGGCCCTGTGTCTCCACAAGCAAGGTGGCCTCATGACCTACAACTCACGCAAGTCCCTCCCAACCCGGTGGCTCCCCGGGCCGTGGCTGAGCCACTGAGTTGGGTGACTGTCCCTCCCTCGCCTCTGCTCAGCGGTGCCTCGGCTCAGTGCTGCTCTCTGGTGGCCGTGTGTGTGCAGCGCGAGCCCTGTCCTCAGGCTCGATGCCTCGCTCCGTGGCCTGTGATCTTTGCCCCTAGGCTACGCTACATCAGGCGGGGTCTCTGCTGGTGGCACCTGCACACCTGGTGTCCCCAGGGGAGGGGCAGGGATGGGCGTGTAGGGCCTGCGCCAGCCCTACCTTTGCTGCAGTAGGTCTTCCGCGTGGCATCCAGGGGCCTGGCCACCTTCACCGGCTCACCCAGGCCCAGCTCCCCGGGCTCGCACGCAGCCCGCACCTGCTCAGCTTTCAGGGCGATGGCCTGCTCCAGGAGGCCCAGGTTCCCCCGTGTCATCATGTCGTGCATCTCGGACTCATCCGTGACCTCGGACTTCTGGGAGCGCGAGTCCTCATCCTTGCCGTCATCAGACCGCAGCTCCACCAGGACAGAGTACTCGGGCTTGCGGCTGTGGGGCTCAGGGGCCTGTTCTGGGGGGGAACAAGGGGCGCCCTCCCGGCAGGTCACATCAGGAGTGATCTCCTCGTCCTCTTCGTCTTCCTCGTCCTCGGTCTCCTCCTCCTCCTCCTCTTCTTCCTCCTCTTCCTCTTCCTCCTCCTCTTCAGCTTCCTCCTCCTCTTTCTCCTCATGGTCCCCAGAGACTGTTTGCTGGTGGAGCGCCTCACTGGCCACGCCCTCCAGGAACTGAGGGCCGGGCCCCTGAGTGTACTCACTGGTGACCTCGATTACCTCCTCGATGTCCTCTGGCTGGATAAAGACCTCCTTCTCCCCTCTGTCGCTGGCAGCACCTCCTTCCGCTTCCTCCTGCACCAGGTGCAGGACACCGGGGCCCGGCTTGGCCTGCTGGCCGGAGCCCTCCCTGACCAGGGGCTCCTCAGTGACATGGCCCAGGTCTAGGAGGGAAGTGGCGATGGCTTCCTGGAAGCTGCTGTAGCTGCCTTTGGAGGAGCCTGTGGGGGTGCCGACGGGGTTGGAATTGAACTGAGACTGGATGGGGCTCCTTCCTGCACAAGATCAGAAAAGCCACATGGAGGCCCTGAGGAGGGCGGCGTCCAGGCCTCTGTCCCCGCCCAGAGTGGGCGTCAGTGAGGTCATTGGCGTCACTGCCGCTGCCTGGATCTGGAGGTCACAGTGGACATTTTAGGGGCAGACGGGGTCACTCCATTGTGGTGCCTTCTCACATCACTTCACAAACTGGAGCTCAAAGAATACATCTGATTTTTTAAAATTGTTTCAAAATTGCAAAGTAGTAAACAAATTTATACTTTGCAAAGGACCCAAATTTAAATGTTTTCAGGGTGATGACTAAAATGTGGGGTGCTCCCTGCGCTGGCCCTGCAGTCCGTGCTCCAAGGGACGGAACACCCTCGGGCGCCGCCAGCGCTACAGAAGGAGGCAGGTGTGGGGACCTGCAGGACTGGCAACAAGTTCCCAAACCCGCCTCGGACCGAGGAGCTCGGGGGTGCGACGGGGTGTGGACCTTGGCCCGTCACACCAGCATTTGCCAAGGGTGGGGTGCCCCACAGGGAAGCCGGTGCAAACAGGGTCCCCCCCAATCCTCCTCCATCTCACCAAGTGCCAAGCAGCCCCGGCTTCACTCCCAGGGCCACACAGCTGTGTCCGTGTGTCAGTCTCTCACGCGCACAGACACACACCCGGTCACACGGCGCTCACACAGCGCACTGGCGGCCTCGCAGGAAGCCCGCCGCCTGCGGACAGGGCGCCCTTGTTCTCAGGAAGGGCTTTCTTGGCAGGGCACTCCCGGCCCAGGTGGTGGCTCTCTGGGACACACTGGGCGCCTTGATTCAGGACAGAAAGAACAAGGCACCTTCAGCGGGCGGGGGGCGCCGAGCCCCCTCCTGTCCTGACATCTCGGCCTCGGCCTCCTCCAGGGCGCCTTCCGACTCCTCCGAAACAGAGGCGTCCTTCACCTCGGCGTCCTCGCTCCCATCGCTGTCCACGCCGCAGCCCTCGTCCAGAGCCAGCTTCAGCGGGGGTGACTTCCGCTTGGACACCAGGTGCTGGGCCTCGGGGCCCTCCAGCTTCCTCTTCTTGGCCAGAGGGCAGCTCTGTAAACTGGAGGAAGGGGCCAGGCTGAGGCCACCCACCCTGCCTCCCTGCCTCCCCTGCCCTTCACCCTGTTCCTCTTGGCATCACATCGCCATACCTCTGCTAGAAGCCCCAGACTCGTTGGCGGGGTTGCGTGGACCCCCCCAGGATGACTTGAGTCACCCCAGTGTGCCCCAGGTCTGCCCCGAGCTCTCCTACACAGAGTCCTGCGTCCTCCCAGCAGCCCAACTGGGAGAGCCAGCGCTCTGACTCAGCTGGGACAGCCCCTCCTTAACAGGTGGCGTGGGAGGACACCGGCTCAGCAGCTTTGGGCAGACGTGGAAGGTTCTAGATCAGCCGTGGGCAAACTACGGCCCGCGGGCCAGATCCAGCCCGTTTGAAATGAATAAAACTAAAAAAAAAAAAAAAGACCGTACCCTTTTATGTAATGATGTTTACTTTGAATTTATATTAGTTCACCCAAACACTCCATCCATGCTTTTGTTCCGGCCCTCCGGTCCAGTTTAAGAACCCATTGTGGCCCTCGAGTCAAAAAGTTTGCCCACCCCTGGTCTAGATCCACAAAAGGCCCAGAGCGGTGGATGGGCTACAGCATCCCAGCAGCCCACCCTCCTTCCCAGGAACCGAGGTGAGGCCCACAGGCCTCCTTACCTCCGGTGCCTGGAGTACTTGCCACGGATGTGCCCCGAGCCCGAGCATCCCGGCGTGGGGCAGCTGGGGAGGCAAGCAGAGCGTCACTGGGGGAGGGGCCCCCCCAGACCTCACCCGGGGCCAGAGACTGTCTCCAAGCTGTTGGTCTCAGAACAGCCGCTTGCAGTAGCAGAAAACAAGTGAAATCACTCCCCCACATAAGTAACTGTCGGGAGGGTGTCCGTGTGGAGGCCAGGCTCCCAGTGCGCAGCCCCGGAAAGGCGCTCCCTCTCCACAGATGAGCCAAGCTTCCCGGGCTGGGCAGGCTCTGAGACTGGCCCAGGGCAGCACACAGACGCTGGGATTCTCTGGCCACCCGGCAGCGCTGAGGCCGTGGCCTGCAGCCTCGCCCGGCGCTGAGCCAGTGCCTGCAGGAAGGACCGTGCAAACATGAAGGTGTGGCGGCCACACCTGGTGTGGTGAAGCCAGGAGGACGGGTGACCCAGGAGCTGCCATGAGACCTTGGAGGGGGTAATGGGGGGCCTCTCCCAGCCCCCCTCAGGGCTGGTGAACGAACATGGATGGAGGCGAGACCCCAGGAGTTCCTCACCCTTCACCATGCCTGTCTGCCCACAGAACCAAACCATGGGAAGCTCCAGAAACTTCTGGTCATGAACGGGGACCATGCCACCCAACCCCCTCCCAGGAGCTGGCTCCCCGGGGCCCTGGGTGGGGCCTGGGTGGGGTGTGGAGTGAGCGTCCTCTGGCTGTCGGACACATCAGACCAGGGTTTTAAAGAGCCGTGATCACCCCATTTTACAGAGCAGCAAACTGACACCCAGCAAGATGGAGAGGTCACCTAAAGGGGGGGCCCAAGCTCCCCCTAGAAGGGGGTCACCCCAAGTTGCCCTGCCCAAGGGGAGAAGACCTCATTTTTAACAGGAGCAACACCACAGGGCCTGAGCTCCACCTTGGCTCAGACGTCCCCAGAGCCAAGAAGGAAAGAACATTCGGGCCCGACATCTGCAGGCTCCTGGGACCAGGAAAGGGGCACCACCCTTGACCTCCATCCAAACACCCCCAATGATTTCTAACCTGATTGGTCACTGGCCTGAGTGCAGACAGCTGTGGGGCCCGGATGGCCAGAGGGCCACCCCTGTGACCGGTCAGGGAGAAGCAGGACAGAGGGTGGAGGTGAAGCTCCCCGCACGGCGGCCTGGGAGCAGCTGGTGGGAGCAGGGCCTGCGGCCCACGTGGGGTCTCGGCCGCGCTCAGTGCCGATTTTCACTGATTCAGAAAGCAGACGGAAGGAGGGGGGAGGGCAGCGGGGGGGACATGCCGCTGTCACTGTGGGTCTCCTTAGCAGGCACAGAGCTGCAGCCCAGCCTGGCTTCGCTCTCCAGAACCGGCTTTGAGACTTTCCACAAAAGCTCCTTGTTCCGGGAATGGAAGCTGAGGTCCCAATTAGTCCATTAATCATTGAGTTAATCAGGCAATTAGGTGGCAGCTGCCGGGGAGGCCTGCGGGGCATGGCGCTGCCCCAACACGTCACCTGCCCCGAGACACACCTCCGCCCACCGATTCAGAAGGGGCCTGGCCTCCAGCCGGCCTGTGTGCAGCGCTGGCGCGGGCCACGCAGGAGGCGCTGGGGTGCGGGCTCGCGGGGGGCCTGGCATGGCAGCGCTGAGCGGACCGGAGGCCACTCCCAGGTCTGAACGCGCACAGGGGGTGGCAGCAGATGGGCCGGACCAAAGCCCCGGGAAAGTGTCTGTCACCTCTCGCGGGGTGAAGGGAAAGACCGCCGGGCCACATGTTTCCACCCAACACTTAAATCCGGCCCCAGAGGCAGGAGGTGCCGGGGCCACCTGTCCCAGCCTCCCGGTAGCTCATCTTGTCACAACCTCTGTCCCACCGCTTGTTGCCAGGGCTGTGCTTGAGCTGGTGAAGGGACAGTTGGGGTGCAGGTGGCATGGAGCTCTGGGACAATGGGGCCCACATTCCTCACCCACAGAGTGAGTCCTGCAGACAATTCCGCCTGAGTTTCCCTAACCTCACGGTGCTCCTCGCGCACACCACAGCACTGAGTTTTCTGTGGTCATACTCCCTGCGTCAGCACCAACAGTGGGCGTCCCACCAGGACGTGCGCCCGTCTGCTTGTACAGGGAGGAGTCCTGGCTTGCTACCCGCCATCCCATGGCACGAAAGTGCCCACTGTGGCGACGTGCACAGAGCGGTCTGTGGCCGTATGTCACATTCCCGCGTGCGGCTCCTGGCCTCAGTCCGCCCGCTTGGCGAATGTCGGTTCTCGGGAACCTGAAGTACAGCTGGAGACACTGTTACTAGAACGCTGGGTGCCCAGTCTGCCCTGCTTCTCTGCAGGAAACTAGATGGTCTCTGTGACCAAGCCCACGGGGGCCTGCCTGACTAACGAGGCTGGGAAGCCCAGCGCTCAGAGCCTCACTCCCCCGGCCGGCTCTCCCCTTAGGGTGCTTCAAGCAAATCTATTTGAGAGTCATTTTCTCTTTCTAACTTCTCCATAACTTCATCTATTGGCGAAATTAATTGCCATCACCAAAGCGGAAGCCAGATGTCCCCAGGTGAGTGTCACACGCCCAGGCAAGGAAGGGGCCCCCTCTCGGAAGCTTCTGCACCTGTGCCCAGGGCCTTGGAGGCCCCGCAGCCTCTCTCAGGGCGCCTGGTCTGCCTGCCGCCCACCCTCACCCTCTCACTCTTGACCCAGGACTGTGCTTTGAGCTGCAGAGTCTGTGGTTCTGCTCTTCAGGCTGGAAAACTTTAACCCTCTCACCGCCGGTTCCCACTCACTATGACACCAGCAGGCACAGCTTCCATGCGGATCCCTGACATCCAGACGGTCCAGAGCAGCCAGCGCGGAGCCTCCCACGCCGGGGCTCTGAGCCTCCCGCCTCCCGCCTCCCGCCCACGCCCCTTCCCTTCTGAAACCAAGTTAGAGCCCAGAGCTCGGGGGACTCTGGGACACTTTGGGGTCCTCCCATTCTCCGGGTTGGCAGCAGCCAACTGCTCACCAACTACCTAGAGAAGAATAGTGGTGCCGGCCCCGGTTCTCCTCCGTCTAGTGAGAGGGAGTGGGGGCAGCGAGGTGGAGCCAGCATTCTGCGGAAAGGCCGGCAGCCTCAGGAAGAGCATGTTCTCTGTCTCCAGCCGGGAGTCTGGAAGCTCAGAGACTTCCATCAGCTGTGCTGGTCGCCCCGGCCCCTCCGCATGGCATCTCGAGGGTGGCACACCCGCCAGCGCCCAAAGGTTGGGCACGGTGCTGTCCCAGCACCAAAGCTGTGTGCAGAGCCCCCCACCCTCCAAGGATGAACCTCATGCAGGCTGCCTCACAAGGAACTTTTGGAAATTAAATGGGGCACCCAATGCCCACATGGCATATTGGGGACGCTCGGCAAGCAGCACCTCCCTCCTTCCCTTGTACTCTGAGCCAGAAGGCGTCGGCACTGCACTCCTCAGAGAAGCCGGGACTGGGGCCGGTTTCTTTGCCGGTCAATACACACTACCCCCTGGTGCTCTGTCTAAGACCAGGGCCCCAGACCCCAGGAAGAACCCGTCTGCAGGCAGTGTGGGAAGGATGCTGGGGTAGGCAGTGTGGGAAGGATGCTGAGGTAGGCAGTGTGGGAAGGATGCTGGGGTAGGCAGTGTGGGAAGGATGCTGGGGTAGGCAGAGTGGGAAGGATGCTGGGGTAGGCAGTGTGGGAAGGATGCTGGGGTAGGCAGAGTGGGAAGGATGCTGGGGTAGGCAGTGTGGGAAGGATGCTGGGGTAGGCAGTGTGGGAAGGATGCTGGGGTAGGCAGTGTGGGAAGGATGCTGGGGTAGGCAGTGTGGGAAGGGTGCTGGGGTAGGCAGAGTGGGAAGGGGAGCTGGGGTAGGCAGTGTGGGAAGGATGCTGGGGTAGGAAGTGTGGGAAGGATGCTGGGGTAGGCAGTGCGGGAAGGATGCTGGGGTAGGCAGAGTGGGAAGGGGAGCTGGTAGGCAGGCATGTAGACATTAGGGTGGGTTTCCTTCTGGCCATCCCCACCCCAAAGGCTTTGGCCACACCCAGGACAGAAGCCAGCAGGTGAGAGCACCTCAGCCTTAGCCTCCAGGAGGGGCCTGGCCTCCAGCTCAGACTGGCCCTCGCTGTGGTGTGCTGTCCTCCCTCCTCCTCAGGGCTCAGCCCCTCGCGGTGTGGCCTGGATCTGCAGTCGCAGACATGCCACAGGAGACCCCAACACACCGTCTGCGTTTCCCAGTCAGTGGAAGCCTCGGGCCCTGGAAGCCCCGGAAGCCTGTTCCCTCTCCAGCCAAATGGGCCTCAGATCGTCTGACCCAGAGCCTTTGTGACCAAGAGAGCCCTCATAACTGCAAGGGACCCTGTGACAGCCCTGCCGGTGGTGGCCAAGGTGCACAGGCTGTGCCCCTGCCATGAGGCGACTGGGCGATGGGACCAGGACGGGGAGGGAGGGCGACAGCTGGCACATGCCAAGGAGAGAGGGGCCTCGTCAGGGAACAGCCCGAGGTGCAGTCGGTCAATCCCGGGAGCCCGTGGGGGACATTAGGACGTGCAGGGTCATAGGCGGGACACGCTCAGCACCAGCGGAGAGTCCTCTTACCTGAGCTCGGCACCTGTGGGCTCCAGGGGTGCTGGTGAGAGACAGGAAGCACGCAGAGTCAGCATTAAACGAGCACAGTGGAGAAATGGCAGCCGCCCATGCCGCCTCCTCCTGACCTGCCAGTGCGCCTTAGATGCAACCGGGGGAGGGCTGGTGTCTTTGGAGGGACAAGTGCCCCCACCCAACACTGGCTCCTGGGCCCGCAGAGCCAGTGAGGCACCTCTTCTCTAACTGCACAGGGGACACCCTGCGGAGCTGCGTCTGCCTGGCACCTTGCCCGGCGCTCTGTCTGGCAGGGCCCCGCAGCACCCACAGCGCCCTGAGGCCGCCAGGGGCCTCAGACTCAGGCCCCGCCAGGGAGGAGCAGGCCAGCCTCGCTGTGGGCCGCTCTCCTGAGGGCCCCCGCGGGAGTTGGCGTCCACAGCCTGGGCCTGGGACTCGGACAGAGCCAGCTGTGGACCAGGATGGACAGGGAGGCAAGCACTCACCTCGCAGGGCCTTGGATCTGGTGCGAGCGCGTATCTCCTCGTTCTCTAAGCTCATCTGCAAGTAGAAGCAGCTGTCACGTTCAGGGAAGACGAGGCTGCCGGACCTGCCTGCGTGCTTTCCAGCCCAGCTTTGCTGGTGAAGGCGGGCGTGCGACACGCATCCAAGGAATGGCTCCCAAGGCAGGAAGCCCTGGACCTGGAGCAGCAGCCCCCCCCCCCCCCCCCGGTCCTCCCGTCCCCTGCGCCTGTCCCATCCCGACCGAGGAGGGTGGGCCTGCTCCCCCCCTCACAGGCACAGGGGCTCAGGTACCAGGGCAGTTCACCAGCACAGACTCCACCCCACTGTGCCCCGGTGCCCAGCTTCCTGCTGGAGCTAACGTGAGGGTCGTCCGGTCAGAAACAGGTTGCCGGGACCCGGATGGACTATCCAGGAAGCGTCCGGAGGTGGGACAGCTGTGCGCTCCACTGTGTGCTGTCCCAGGGACAGTCCAAGGACAGGGCCTGAGCTCAGGGACCGTCCCTAACGTGGGGCAGGTCGCCCCTGCGTGTGTTCCTAGAGGCACCAGGCTGCTCAGCATGCCCCACCCTGGGGACTAGAGACACATCCCTGTGCACGTGCTAATAGCCGCGCCGACAATGTGAAAGGAAACAGCTAAAACTAATGCTAATACTAAACTTAGCCCAATCTACCCAAAACTATCATTTCAACAATGATTGATATGAATGAAATTGTGAATGAGACTTTTGTTCTGTAGTAACTGAGAAACCTTGCGTGCCTCCTGGTCTCAGCACATCTGCGTGAGCAGCCACCTGCCACCTGCCCACGGCCACCAGGCTGTGTGGCGTGCCCAGAGGCGGAGGCCGTGTCCGTGAGAGCCAGGCTGGGGCATGAATAAAGGCCAACGGGTCAGCTCGCCAGACCCACCGTCCCCTACCCGATGCCACTTCTCCCAGGAGAGGCTGAGTGGCACCTGCGAGGGGACGAGGCACAGTCCAGACCAGCGGCCACCAACCTCTCAGACCTCATGGACCACCAGTGGTCCGCAGACCACCGGTTGGCAACCGCCGGTCTAGACCCCACCGGAGCCCATTAGTGATGCCCCCCACAGTCCCCGCCCCGATCCACTTCGGAGGGGGACACGCCCACACTTTCCTCCAAGGAGTCGCGGGAGAGCCCCAGGAGCTACAGGTCATCAGACGGATCCTTGGCCTGTGTCACTCATGACACATCTGGGCAGCAGGTGATGACGAGGTAGGAGGTGGGCGCTGAGCAGGAGCCCCGACATGCTCTGTGTCTCCAAGAGAGAGCAGCCTCTGCCCGGTACCCACCCCAGGAGGCCCTGGGAGAGGGGGCCGCACCACTCACCACGGTCAGGAAAAGGAGGAAGCAGCCCACCTGCCTCAGGCCACCACGGAGGCTGCCGGAGGGACAGCGGACAGTGGGGGAGACATGTCGGGAGAAAGGAAGCCAGTGCAGGGAGAGCGGAATCTGGGGTCGCCCCTGGGAAGACAGGTGGAGGGATCCCCCCAAGTAGTGAGATGAATTTTGCAGAGGGAAACTCCCCGCAAGCGGCACTAACATATGATGACGTATGTGATTTGTTAAGGAGGAAAAATCAAAACCTGGGGTGACTTATGCAGGGGCGGGCACGGGCCATGCCCTGAGTGCAGCTGTCCAGCAGCAGGAGCCGGGCTGCACTTTCCATGTTGGAGGCGAGGCTCCCCGCGGACCAGTGGCTCACACGGGAAGTGAAAAGAGGAGCAGGTGTCCAGGGGGCTTCATTACCCTACGAGCCTTCAAACGCACCTGTGGGCCGCAGCACGCCAGGCAGGACGCACCGCGACGCTGACGCCTGGCTGCCGGGCGCCTGCTTGCAACTGAAATGCAATCTACCGCTCGTTTTTGGTGATGTTTCCCAAGGAAGTTGGCAAGCACCCTGCTAGGTTAAAGTATGCCTTGGTAATTTGGTTATCTGCAGATAAATTATTCAAAGAGCAGAGAACAGAGAAGGTGGCAGGGGTGGGTTGCGGGTGCTGCCTCCAATGGCAAGCCCTTTGTCGAGCTAACAGCTGTGGCCTCTGTATCGGAGGGTCGGTCAGTGAGAAGTTCTCCTCGGGGCATGTGGCTTTGATTTTAAAAGGGAAAAACTGAATTACAGGAGAAAAGGTGGGTTGGCTCTTTAACGTGAGAGTGAATTGGGGACCTGGCAGCCAAGACCGCTTTCTGAGCTCTTTGGAACCGGGGGTTCTGGCTGCCTCGGGAGCACCGGGCAAGGCTGTGATGACCCCAGCGAGCTCCGGGCTCCTGGAGAAAGTGGAGCGCCTCCAGCTGAGGGCACCACTCCCGTCCCAGGTGGAGCCGCGCACCCAGCAGCCCCCACCCCGCAAAGGCAAGGAGACACGTCCCCATTTTTCATTCATTTATTGTTTAAAAGCCTTTCTCTTGTTCCAAGCACAAATCCATCAAGTTTCTGTTTTGGCGTGGCCCACAGGTAACTGCACAGCCTCTCCCCTGGAGGGGGAAGGCCCCTTGGCACAGCCGAGCCTCCAGCACCCGCTCTCCAGGGGGCAGGCGCTCCTCAGAACCCTCCTGTGTTTCTGTAACTCCAGCTCGTTCTGCCACAGGAGCCTCTCACACTTCCCATGCTCCTTAAATGGCTCTAAGCTCTCATTAATATTTCACTAGTTCTGCCTTCAAAAGGAAAACTGGGGGAAGGGGGGGGTGGTAATTTACAGATGCAGACGCACCAGCGTGGCCACATCTGTGAACCAGAGTGGGTGGTCCTGTCCTGCGTCACCTCAGGACCCACATCAGCATGAGGCTCTCCCTGCTGTCCACGCAGCTCTCACAGCCACGGGCCACGGAGACCAGCCCTCGTCCGACCCGTCTGCATATTGCCGTTGCCCAAACTGGGTTCCCTAGATTGAACATTTACAAGCTGGGAACCAAACAAGCCCATGTGGTCAGCAGCCTCCAAACCTCATCTGGACTCTGGGGCCGCAGAGGAGAGCCAGGAGCTCAGGCCCAGCCAGTGACAGATCGGTCAGGGAAGAGCACTCTGTATCCAGGAGGGTCCAGTCCACACGGCCCACAGGCTTTATCCATCTTCACTTTTATCCTAGAGGCCAGGTCTGTCCACCCCCCAAGTTCAGAGACTCTAGGGTGGTCTCCGGAGATGCCCTCCCCCCTCGAGTCCCCAGCCCTACCCCGTCTATCACCTCTCTCCCTCTCTTTCACTCTTTTCTTCTCTGTTCTTCCCAGGCCTTCACAGCTGAGGAGCCTCCCTGCCCTTCTGCATAGACAGCTGAGGCCCAGCCCCGAGGAGCCTCAGACAACGTGCCTGCCAGCCCGAGAGTCCCTCACTCTAGAGTCAGGTGAGAGATTGCTCAGGGGCTGCTCAGACTCGGGACCCTGGTGGGGAGGGAGGTTCAGTGGGTCAGTGAAAACCTGAGGACATGTGGGCTGCCTCAGGGTGGGAGGTGCTCAGAACTGGGGAGCAAGGAGCACCCTTAGGTGTCAGCTCCTCTCAACAGTCAGGCCTGCTCCCTCCCACTCCGCCCTCACAGCCCTCAATTCCATCTGAGATAAGCTCCTTCATTCCTGTTTCGAGGTCACTGTCCTGCAGAGCAAGGTGCCGCGGCCTCGCTCTGCTCAGAACATATTACGTGAGGATGGCCGGATCGACAGACCACTGGGGCAGGCGGCTGAGCACACATCCAGGCCTGGGCCGGGCAGGTCCCAGGGGCCTCAAGGATGCTCGCTGGCCCTGGGACGCAGCAGGAGGCAGGTGATGCTTCATTTTATTTGGAATTCGCTTCAATAGCTGCAAAGCTTAGGGCAATTTTTGAAGCCACAAGGTCATATGCATTCTAGTGTCTCTGGAACAGACCTAGAGGAAGAGAGGGGAGCACCCACTGATCCCAGGAGACCACAGGCAGCCCCGCCTGAAAGATGGGGTGACATGGAGTGAGGAGGGCAGAGGGACATAACAGGATGTGGCCGGGAACTGGCCATCACCTGCCCTATGGGCTCCAAAGGATCTGCCCAGTGTCCCCTTTCTCCGTGGAGGGTGGGGGTCTGGGCTGGTTCTGGGCACAGCTGAGGGCCGCGCCTGCGGGAGCAAGCACTGTGGCTGGCCCCACACCCACCCGGCAGCAGCTCCACCCCAGCCTTCAGGTACTCTCCTTGCTCCTCTCCCCTGGAACCTTTCAGCGCTCCCTGCCTGCACACCTCCCGGCTTCCCTCTTTTCTGAGCATGCACCTGTGTGGACAGGTGGCCCCAGAACAGCCTCTGCTTCACAGACAGGCAGGTCCTGCACCTCCAGAGCCCTCGGCGCACACCCAGCTCCCCACCCTCTGGTCTCTGAGGCTAAACCCCGCACCCACACGCCTGCACCCTTGATGGCTGACGTCACAGCTCTCCTGGCTCCCTGCAGGGACAGCTCTGTCTCCCTTGGGGAGTCCCACTGCATGTCTGACATCTTCTGACTCCACCCATTGTCTGACCTCCTGGCAGCTGTAGACACCGCCTCTGTTTTGGTTGCAAAAAGGACAGCCATGGAGTATTATTGAACACATGTCTTGGGAAGGGTTCTCCTGACACCTCTAAGCATGGGGCCATGGCTCACTCCAGCCCCAAGTTAAAATGTAAAGCTACATAATGACACCCTGATGAAGCAGCCATGTCTGATCTCTCTCTTTAAAATTCCACCATAAATGGAATTTGTACCTGCCCAGAGGTAGAAATCAAGTACTTCCCTCCCTTGTCAGGAGCCCCAGGCAGGGGCAGGGAGAAAGCCTGGCTGGATGTCATGCAATCCACCTTCTCCACAGCATAGCTCTAGTCATCCACTGAATAGCAGTGTCTCATTCTTCAAGGTCAAGAAGAGATATACGGACCTACAATCAATGCCTGCTCCTTTTCTCCTTTGGTTTAAACACACACACAGCTCTAGCTGGCTTGGCTCAGTGGATAGAAGGTCAGCCTGTGGACTGAAGGGTCCGGGGTTCAATTCCAGTCAAGGGCACATGCCTGGGTTATGGGCAAAATCCCCAGTAGGGGGCATACAGGAAGCAGCTGATCAATGATTCTCTCTCATCGTTGATGTTTCTATCTCTCTCGCCATTCCTCTCTGAAATCAATAAAAATATATTTTAAATAATAATAAATAAAATAAAATAGCACGCGCGCGCGCACACACACACACACACACACACACACACACACACACACACCAGCCAGCACTTCCCCTAAACTCACGCCACCTAATCTTTTCTAAGGGCCCCTTCCCAGCCCACCTGGGAGCTGTCCGCACCCCTGGTGCTGAATCCAGGGTCAGGCGGTGAACACCACCCACAGAAGAACCGGGTCCTCTGCTCCACTGCCCCCCAGGCACTGAGCTGTTCCTCACCTCACCCACCTCCTGACTGGGGCCAGTTCTGCTTTGCCACGTGGTTCTCTGCTGTCCCAAGGCCAGCACGTCTGTGCTGCGGCCTCCTCAGCCCACAGTGTTCGGATCAGAACAGCAATTCAGGCCCTACCTGCCGGGGCAGAGGGACAAGTCGCTCTTGTAACAGCCAATGCTGCCGGAGAACCAAGCGTGGCCCACAGACTAGCGCATGGCAGGCCCCACACCCTGAGCTCCTCAGGCCAGAGCCACAGTGGCAGCACTTCCCTGCCATCCTCACCGGCGTCCCCAGGCCCTGGGCCTCAGATCAAGTCCAGCGGCCTCCTTCTGTGCTGCTTCGCATGCCCTGTGCTCCTGCGCGGAGGCCTGTGGCAGTCCTGCAGGGAAAGTCTCTCGGTGCCGCTTTCCCTGCAGTGTTTGCTCACTGCATGTCTCTGTGTCACATTTTGGCAGGTCTCAGGATGTTTCAAACTTTTTCACTATTGATATATCTGTTATGGTGTTCTGTGATCAATGATCTTTGATGCTATTATTGTAATTGTCTTATATGGGCCATGAGCCATGCCCATATAAGACAGCGAAGTTAATCAATAAATATTGTGTGCATTCTGACCAAAAAAAAAAAAAAAAAAAAAGTGAATGACTCACTGTCTTTTGATACCTGTTTATTGTGGATGCCTGGACCTGCAATAGCTCTGAGGCTGCCTGTCACTTTCTGGTCACGTGATCTCTGTGTAGCTGCTCAGGGCTGAGATGGGGTGATGCAAGCAAGGCCATCACCCAGGTGTAAATTTAAGGGGGAAACAAAAATCAGTGATCAAGATAAAACAATCGATTAATGCAGTATTTTAACACATTGAAATTAATGCAGGAAATCCATGATTTTTAAAAGATGCCAGAAATTTAATCAAGGCAGGGTTGGTGTCACTGCCTTTTCTGAGGCTGCGGCATCATCTGGCCTCAGGCTCCAGATGGCACCAGTCACCACACAGGAAGGAAAGTGTGGATGGAGGTGCCAGGACAGACCCTGAAAGTGCCCAGTCCAGTCGCCAGGTTGGAAAGAAAGATGTTGGGCTTTGAGAGTGAACTACCAGCACCCTCAGAGGAGGTTGTCACCCAAAACTTTGTAGCCCTGGCTGCCTACACTCTGGGCGGTCACATCTTGGTGGCCAAACCTTGGGTCATGGTTTGGAGCCTTGTCAGAGTGTCTTCATGTCAAGAAAATGAGATCAGAATCTGAGATTTGGGAAGGGAGGCCCACCAAGCCTGCTGTTGCCTGCACTTTCATCTCTGAGGGTCACCTGACCCTGGGGACCCTGCCTTACCCGGAGAACATCATGGGAAGTTCTAGAATTAGAGGCATGGCGTGGCCGCCAGCACACAGGATGTTCTGGGTTAGGGAGCAGTCCGACAGAGGGCACCTCAGCCACCGCCACCAGTGAGTCTCAGGCCAGCGTGAGGAGATCGGCAGGAATGAGGAAGCACACTTCACGAGTCCCGAGGGACTCTCAGCCGCCCCGGGCGCAGAGAGGACAATGCAGCAGGGGCTGAGGACATCAGGGAGCTGATGCAATGGCCTCAGAACAGGGACCTGGCCCAAGTGAGGCTGCTGTCACCTGTGGATTTGCTCTACTCAGCCACTCGTCTCCCTTTGTTTAAAGTGCCGCTGGCCCCACCCAGCTTTGCCTAATCTAGACTGATGACCAGACAAACGTCACCTGTGCTGCTCCAGGCCGGGGGGCGGGCCTGCCTGGGGCAGGGCAGGCGGCCCTCTGAGTGCCTCACCTTGCTGTGTCCGTCCAGAAGCCTCGAGGTCCTGCAGTTGCTGGCCTTGTCTCCGTGTGTCCACCTCTGGCTCAGCAGCTCACCCCGGAACTCATTTTCTGAGGCAGAAAAAGGAAACAATGAATGTGGCTGTGCGTCCCGAGGACAGAAGCTGAGAAATGTGGGTCACGTCTGCACAGCCATCGACAGCCCCTTCCCGGGATCCACTGCGACACACGCAAGACTCGTGGAGGAACATCACTTCCGACGGGAACACCTGCGCTGCACTGGGGTTACAGAACACACTGGGGCTTCCAGCCGGGGCCGCGGTCACTGAGGGGACCCTGCTCCCCTCGGCCTGACTCCCAGCACTCTCCTCTGCGACGCGCCCCCAGTTAATGTTTAATTCCTCACAGAAACTCCGGCCTCTGCAGAGGCTGCGGCATCAGCTGGACGTGACAAAGAAAGGCCTGTGTGCCTATTCCCTGTGGCACTCTGTTTCCATGACAACTAGCTTTCCACAACGGGCAGCAGCAGCGTTTCAAAGAAAGGCCATCGGTAACCAACAATAAAAACAGGAAATGAAGGTTCCTGGTTCTGCTCTCTGCTGCTCCCTGAAGGGGGCTTGGGTTCTGCTGGAGGCGGTCGGGCCCACAGCTCTGACACCCATCAGCCCTGCACGCTTGGCAAGCATCCCCCACGTGGTCCATCTAGAATTTCACCTCTCCTGCCCCGGCACCCTTGTGTCTCCTGCCACAGCGTCCACATGTCTGGAAACGCCTCCACACCCTCAAAGGGCCTCCTGTGGCCTCCAGGAGCACGACACTGAGAGAAGCAGACTGGTTGTCAAGGAGACGCCTAATGCAAGGTCTTCAAAGGACTGGTTTGGTACCTACCGTGTACCTGCCTCCCTGAGCCATGAGTCATCCGCAGGGGAGCCCTGTGAGGACTGGCCTTGACCGGAGAGGTGTGGGCTGACTCCTGGCTCCCAGGTCCTCACCAGTCACCAGCACACCCAAAATGAGGACAGGCCCACCCGCCGGCATTCAGATCTCCAAGCCCACGGCAGGTGTGTGGGAGACGCATGTGGGAGCCACACAGGCCCTGAATGAACAGGCGGAGGCTGCAAAGTGGGAGCAGACAGACTCACACCTGGAAGGGATGATGGACACTCGGGTGAATCAGCCAGTCATAGGACGTGTCTCACACCTGAGGGCAGAGGTGAGCGTGCACAGAGTTCGTTCTCCACACACATCTCCTGGTCAGGAGACGCCGCAGCCGCCTGTGCACTGGCTGACGTGCCAGGCGCCAGCGTGATTTCTTGTCTCCATGACACGTGTAAATGTGTGAGGTGACTGGGGCATGTGTCATGGCAGCTGGAGGGGAGAGCATAAGAGCCTGAGTAAGGTCTGCGGTGTGGGCAGGACTGTTTCCCCTCTTGGCACCCCAAAAGGGCCCTAGACATGCCCCCACCCCTGTGTGACCCCTCGAGGTCCCTCCTGCTTCCCAGAGCAGCCCAGCCAGTGAGCAGAGCAAGTCTCTCGGAGGGAACTCTGGTTTTCTGTTTGATGGGAGACAACCAGCTCACAGGTGCTTCCCACGCCACCTGGCCTCACTCCCTGTGCTCCCCACTCCTGCGCAGGGAAAGCATGGGGTACAGAGCGTCTGGGCACAGGAGCAGGATGGCACCTCCGCGGCCTGGAGCTCACACCCCTGGGACTCGGCGTCAAACAGGGCGCACCCCCAGGACCAGATCCTCATCATGAACCAGTGCTCCCCTGATGTGAGTCCTTCCTCTTCCTGGGAAGCTTTTGGCAGAAAACTATCATCACTGCTGGGAGACAACACTCCTCCTGGGCCGGGTCCCCCAGGACCTGCCCATGGCCTGGCCACGTCACAGACGGGGCACCTCCTGTCTGACACACGGAGGCAGCACACAAAGGCCCCGCCGCCCAACCCAGAGTCCTCAGGCTGGAGGGCGGCCCTGCTGGAGCCCAGCAGGATGTGCCTTGCAGAGGCCACCTGCCCTGGACGCACTGGGCGGAGGGGCAGAGCTGCTCCCACACCTGACCTGCATGCCCCCTTTCCCATCCACGAAGTGAGGGAGGGAGGCCTGGGGATTGAGAGCTCGTGTGCAACGTGGCCTCCCGGGGTCTGGTGCACAGTAGACACGTGAGGATGTCGCAGCCTTATTATGGGGATCTGAAGGGAAGAGCAGGTTGTCCTCAGGACCAACCCTGCCTGTGAGCTCTTAGGTGTCTAATCAGCTCATCGGAATCCCTGTGCATGGACTCAAACAGCAATCAGGCCACTTGGGGGCAGGTGGTGCAGAGGAGGCCTGGCCATGACCCCTCTAGGACCGGGCATCACCTGCCCTGTCTGTCCACACTGCCCAGTGTCTGTCCCCGCAGAGGCCCCAGACTCACTTCTATCACGAGACTGGCTGGCAGACAAACTCAGAGCAGCAACCAGGGCCTGCCAACAGGGTGGTGGGTCTGTGAGCAGAGCACCTCCTGCCCACGCCCAGCCAGCCCTCTGCTGACGGCAGCCACTGCCCCAGCTCAGCAGCCCCAGGGCCAGCCCGCCAGGCCCAGGACAGTTCCTGACAAACAGCAGCACAAGCCCGGGGCCCCGAGCATGAGAGACGGTCTCGGGAGGCCCCAGCCCAGCCCTCCTTGGTTCCCCTCTGTTCCCAACATCCTGGCTGAGCCAACCTCTCCATGAGGGCTTGATGCCCCTTCCTTCCCAATATCGAATAAAGGGTCCCAGGGGCACCTCGCAGTCTTCTCAACTGGACCCTTCCTGGGGCTTTTCAACTCTTCAACAAACTTGAGGTTAAAATGACCACCCCTGTGGGCTCCACAGCCCGCAGCCTCCCTCTCACCCCATCACAACCACATTTCTTAAGGGACCCAAACTGGCTAACTCTGCTCCTCACTCCCCACCACAGTGGCCTCCACCCACAGCCTTCCACCAGAGCACGATCCCTGAGGGGTCACCAGTCACAGCCCTGTCACATCCCCGTGTGCACCCAACCCCGAGCCTCTCCCCACTGCCTGCAGGTCCTTCTCTTCCGTCTCTGGTCCCTGCTCTTAACATCTGCCCCTCGTAGGACGGAGCTTCCCCTCCCCGCTCCTCGAGCAGGGCACCAGCATTGTCTTGGGCCCCAAATCCTGCCACAGTTACGTCCTGAGTCTCACCACAATCCAGCAACTTCTGTCTCTCAAGCTGTTTTGTTCGCGAAAATTGACTGATTCTAAAATTTACATAGCAATTCGAGGAGCACAGGATTATCAAACAATGAAGCTGGACCCTCTCACACCATACGCAAAGATTAGCTCACAGTGGATCACAGACCTCAAGGCAAGAGCCAAAGTCTTAGAATGCATAGGAGCACATCTTCCTGACTCTGACTTAGACAATGGTTTCTTAGATATGACACCAGTAGATCAAGTAATAAAAGAAAAAAGTGGGGAAATTGGACAGCATCAAAGTTTAAAGCTTTTGTACATCAAACACCATCAATAAGAGGAAAATACAACCCATAAACTGGGGGGAAATGTTTGCAAATCATATATCTGGTAAGGGACTGGTATTCAGAACACATAAAGAATCCTTACAACGCCATAATTACTAGACCACCCAGTTTGAATAGACACTTGTCCAAAGACAACATATGAATGCCAATATACACATGAAAAGAAGCTCAACTCTAGTCTTTAGGGAAATGCCAATTAAAACCACAAACTCACTAAAGTGGCTATAATTCTTTTAAAACTCACACAATAACAAGCGTTGGAGAGAATACGGAGAAGCTGGAACACAGACACGGTGTTGGCGGGAATGAAAAGGGCACAGCCTGGCCAGCGGGGCTCAGGGGTTGAGCAAAGTCTTGGGCACCAAGAGGTCACAGTTGGATTCCTGGAGAGCACATGCTCAGCTGGAGGCTCAGTCCCCACTGAGGGGCGTGCAGGAGGCAGCTGATGGATGGTTTTCTCTTATCGATGTTTCTCTCTATCCCTCTCCCTTCCTCTCTCTCTAAAAAAATCAATAAAAACATATTTTTAAAAATAAATTTTAAAAATTAGGGTGTATCATTAAAAAAAATGTTTCTTTAGACAACTTTAAAAATATATATCAAGCATAGAGTCACTATATGACCCAACAATTCCATCCCTAGGTAAAGACCCAAGAGAAATGAAAACATGTCCACACAAAGCCTTGGACACAATGATTCTTTACATCTTTGTTCAGACCAGCCGAAAGGTGGGAACAACCCAAGTGCCCATCAACTGCTGAATGGATGAAACAAAAGACCATGGGGCCTCGCCTCAGCTGGTTAGGCACCGTCCCACTACACCGAGGTGTGGCCGGTCAGGGCACATACAATGAACATAAACAAGTGGAGCAACAAATCGATGTCTCTCTCTCTCTCTCCTTCCTGTATCTCTAAAACCCATCCATCAGTTATTTTTTTTAAGATACCACTGAGTATCTTCAATAAGACATCACGTGGCGATGAAAAGGAGTGCAGTGCTGCTCGTGGTGGGGTGTGCGAGCCTCAGACAGAGACAGCAGGAGCACCGGGCTGGGCTCCGTGTGCACAGCCATCCAGAAAGTGTCGGGGCTTGGGGCGGGGAGGACTGTGGAGGGCATGGCTTTCCTTCTGGAGGATGGGAACGCTGTGGTCCGCGCGCTGATGGGCGAGGCCACCGAAGCACTCGTTCCCACTGGTCAGCAGGGACAATTTGCGCATCGACATAAAGAGTATAACCTGCTGGGTAAAATCAATCGCATCTACACAGATATCAGTAAAAATGAATAAATTGGTAGTTAAGTGAGGAAGTTAAGTGAAACTCCATAGTTTCAAAGTACCTTCCAGCCAAATACTGATCAGGTGCGAAGAGAAAGACTGTCACTGCGCCAGGAGCTGCAGGGCGGCGCCATCTGGCCGGAGCAGAGGCATCAGGGCCAGGGCACAGGGCCTCATGCCCGGCGCCTCCGATCTTGGAGACAGCCAAGAAGTTCTACCAGAAGCTGACCAGCACTCTTCAGGAGGGTGAAGGTCATTGAATGGTTAATGTGGTGATACGTGGGTGGGCTACAGAGCATCTCAGATGGACATTTAAGAAAAATGGAATTTATTTAAGGAAAGGGGGGGATGGTATGTCCAAAGGGAAGCGCTGCACAGCACAGAGCCAAGAGGGCATGGGGCGATGCTGGCAGCCCCAGGAGCCAGATTCCACCTCATATGCAGTCACTGTCGGCCGGGGGTCGGGGCTGAGCTGGTGGGCTGGGGGTCAGATGGAGCACAGGTGTGCGATCAGGTGCCTCCAGGACAGGTTCCCTTCCTTATATGCTCTGACACCTGGTGGCGAGCAAGTCCTTCCTGGCCGGTGTTCTCCTGAGGTGGGAAGCTTGGGCAAGTCTTCCTGGTCTTGTTTCCTGTGGCAGGAAGCTTACAAATGGTCATTAAGGATCATATTGCCCTATGGCCCTAACATTTTCCTCTTCTCTCTGCTTGTTAGTAATTATTCTTATGGAATCAGGGTGAAGGTCTCTATCTTCTGGAACCACCTCCTGCTGATTGGTGGTGTAGAGATGTCCCTGACCCGTGTTTGCACGTTGGGGACCTGCAGAGTGATGGTAGGGTTGTCCTGTAGGCCATGGTCGGGACTGGCTGTGTGTCTGTAATAGTTTGTATACAGTTTTGGAGCAAGGAAAGGAGGGCACGGCCGATGCGAGGTCTGAGAGAAGGAGACTCGTTGAGGTGAGTGGACCCAAAATAGGTAGAAGCCACAGCTTATTAGGGTACCAGGAAGAGAGGGATTGCCCAATATCTTGGTTTTGTCAGTTATATATGTGTAACCATTCTGCCTGTTCATAGATTTTCTTTATGTTAGTTCCAACGAGACCGGAAGTGTTGATGGAGGGACAGCAAGTCTGTGACTACCTGCACAGACCCCTCCCTGCTCTGTGAGGAGGGCACCAGGGCTACAGGTTGTCAAGGACTAATCGGCTAGGGAACCCAGGGGCCTGGGGAGTCGGCTAAGTGGTTCGCAGGGCAGAGATGCTCTTCCTATGGGTCTGTGAGTTCTGTTAGAGTGTGTTCATGGCAGGTGAGCCCTCCCCATGGAGCTGCGGCTGAGATTGCCCCGATGACCCTGCCAGGACTAGACCAAAGCCCCTTCGTGTCCTGCGTGGGGTTGTGCTTTGCTGGGTTGTGCTGAGGGTAGCGATGCCTGTTGGTGCAATGACTCCTAGAGCACTATCGCTCCGTGTTGGGAGTGGGCTGTAGCCTCAAGGAGTCCTGAATGGAGAGTTAGGAAGTTGTTGGGAGTCCTGCATAGACAAAGGAGTCCTAGGGGTGCTGGTATAAGAGAAGGGCTAGAGGAATTATACTTGTTGAGAACATGGTAGTTGGGTAGAGAAAGACAATTGCGGGCGGACCGCGCTTGGAGGTATTGTGTGGTTTCCATGTCGGAGCTTTGAAAATGGGGGCAATGCGGTGTGTAGCTTTCCCAGCCGCCAGCTGCTGCGCTGAGCAGGGTTTGTGTCAGCAGTGGCTTGTATTTGGAGTGTGATTGTCGTCCGAGTTTGGCTGGTTTCCAGACAGGCTCAGAGGGTGAGCCAGGACGAGCTGCCTGCCGCTGCCCACTGCTCCCCTGGGTGCAAGTCTCATGGGTCCCTTAGAGGTTAGGGGATTCATGCCTGTGGGGGAAGGAGAGGGGAGGGAAATGGCCTGGGAGTGCTCCTTGAAGGGAGAGGGCACACCGAGTCCTTTGTCCTGAATGTATTTCTCTCTCTAGCAGGTGGGAATCTTATGGGAGGTCTCAGGGGAGAGTCTTAATAGAATATTCATCAGCTTTCCAGGTGTGCTCTCTCAGGGTCGTGGTCTCCGCTGATTGGTCGCTGCCAGGGTGGGAGTCATCATCCAGGGCAGCTCACTTGTCTGGTTGTGCTGCTTTTCTGGGCCTGGAGCTGCAATACAGCCGAGGCCTTGCTGTTATCTTTGGAGGAAAAGGTCAGGGGCCTAAATCCTGATATGAAAGATCCAAACTGTATGTGCAGTGATGTGCCGGGGAGAGGAGGCCGCCGTGGAGACAAGGCTCTTGTTTTCCCAGTTTTGCCCCTTGCGAGGCACCCATGGCTTTCTTCCCTGGCGAGTGTCTGTCCCAGGCCCATCATCCCAGCTCTGCTCCTGTGTAACAGTCAAAACCAGCCGTGGGCAAACTACGGCCCGCGGGCCGGATCCGGCCCGTTTGAAATGAATAAAACTAAAAAAAAAAAAAAGACCGTACCCTTTTATGTAATGATGTGTACTTTGAATTTATATTAGTTCACACAGACACTCCATCCATGCTTTTGCTCCGGCCTCCGGTCCAGTTTAAGAACCCATTGTGGCCCTCGAGTCAAAAAGTTTGCCCACCCCTGGCCCAGACTGATGCTGACCAGTGAGAAGCAGCCACCAGGCGCTGCGGCCGAGCCCGCCGTGAGCCTCCGCTCGGGGTGCTCGGGGTGCTCGGGGTGACGGCATGGCCGCGGCGAGCATGCTCTCCGGAGGGTCAGGGGAAGCAGCTCTGTCCTGTATGTGAAATGCTCCTGTGAGTTTGAGGTTGCTTCAAAAATATTTTGAAAAATAATGGGACATGAGGACATGATTTCAGTGACGGGGCAGTCAGTAGAGGTCTGTGAGGGGAGGTGCAGGTGCAGGGCCCCGCTCGCTCAGGACCGTCCCTGGAGCCCAGGAGGCTGGCTCCAACCTGCCCCGCGTGGCCTCGCTGCGCCACGCTACTCTGCGCAGCCTCCTGGGTGGTGCTGTCCCTCGGGAGTCTGACAGCCACAACACGAAAAAGGAAGTGGCAATGGCGCCCTGGACACGTGGGCCCCAGGCAGAGGGACCCGATATTTGCCTCCTCCCACTCCGACCCCTATCCCTCCAACCCCGCCCCGGCTTTTCCTGCAGCCCCTGCCTCTCAGACAGGGAGCCCCCGCACCCCTCCCCCCCCACCTCTGGGCTTCACACCTGGGTTCACAGCTGCAGGGGGTCCTCCCACCTGGCAATGCTGGCATCCCACCCACGCGCCAGCTTGTGGCAGAAAATGCAAACAGGACAAACAGGGCCCGGGGTAAATGAGGCAAGTTTTGCTCTTTTTCTTTCCTTTTTCTAAGCTGGGAGTCCGGGAGCATGACATGGAGACGTGCTGAGCGGAGAGACAGCCATGCTTGCGCTGACTTTAGGTGAAAGGGGCCGGAGGAGCTGGCAGTCCCTTCGCTCTGCAAGGTTCTCTCATTATTTTGCTCCTACATCGGCCTCACTGGGACTTTCTCTATTCAGTAAAAGCCAAATGCAAGCCTGTCCCTTAATCACTGCAGCAGCAGCTCTCTGCTGAGAAAATAATACAGACGTAACTTCCAGCCGCACACTTTTCCATTTATATGCAAATAGTGACCTTTCACCCAGGCTATCTCAAAGAAGTGGTTCCTTAAAAATGCAAATAGCACGTTGCTGTCAGTTACTGTGGCTGAGTCTTTGTTATATTATTATTATTATTATTTCTTTTAACCTCACCAAGGCTGTAAAAACAGCAGCTAAAGTGCCCACAGTAATAATGACTTTCTAAACCAAATCACAGGCCGTTCTCCAGGCATCTGTCACGGAGCCTGCCAGCGGGGAGGGCGGATCCCAGGTGGTGGGCGGAGTTGGTCAGCCCCCTGAGGCCCGTCCTAGGAGAGGCCGCTGTGCAGAGCTGTTCCAGCCTGAGTTGCCCAGGCCAGGCCTCCAACCCAGCCAGGTCTGAGACACAGGCTGCAGGAGCTCCATGTGATGCTCACGGACTTCACAGGGCACCTTCTACCCCCAGCGGAGTTCCACTATGACCCCAATCCCACCTACAACTGGGCTGATGGGACCCCAGGACTCTCTCGGAAGCTCCCCACAGAAGAGGAGCGGGGAAGGGGGGCGGAACAGGGGGAGGGCGGGGGGACAGTAGTAAGAAAGGTTGGAAGAACAGGCTAGGTCCACAGTGATGGCGAACCTATGACACACGTGTCAGAGGTGACACGCAAACTCATTTTTTTGGTTGATTTTTCTTTGTTAAATGGCATTTAAATATATAAAATAAGTATCAAAAATATAAGTTTTTGTTTTACTATGGTTGCAAATATCAAAAAATTTCTATATGTGACACGGCACCAGAGTTAAGTTAGGGTTTTTCAAAATGCTGACTCGCCGAGCTCAAAAGGTTCGCCATCACTGGGCTAGGAGAACAACCAGGGGAGCCCAAAGGAAGTGGTCAGGGCAGAGGCATTGGGGTGGGGGCTCCCCGCGATTCCCTCAACCCACCCCACTAACCAAGCCAGGCAGCAGGCCAGGCAGGAGCTGGGAAGACGTGTGCTATGTCTCCTGCACTGCACCGCCCCCAGAGCACAGGGCCCTATCAGTGCCACCCACCCATCCTCTCTGTCTGTGGCCCAGAGCTGGGGCCACCCCGTGCTTAGGAAAAGAGGGTGGTGGCCAGCCAGGCTGAGCCAACCTCAGAAACCTCCAGAGCAAGCACCTCGGGTTGCCTGTCTTGATCCAGGAACACACAGAGGAGAAGGCAGCATGATGGCCTGGCTTGGCACAGCCTCACCCGCCAAGTGGGGAGCCCCGAGGGCTGGTTCAGGGCCCTCCTCAGTCTCTGTCATCCCCAGAAGGCACATGGGCCCCATTTCCCTTCTTCACCCCCAGGGCCTGTTAGGGAAGAGAAGCGTGGGACTGCCTACCAGCCTCCAAGCAATGCCAGGAACTCTGCTCCATCTGGTCAGGCCAGGTGGCCTCAGAGGGACCCTGGACAGGAAGGGGCCTGGCAGGAGGGGTTGGGTGGGGCCAGGGAGTGCACCCTGTAGCATAAGAGTTGGGAGTCCAGCTCCCCTAACAGAGCCTATCTGGGGTCTGCAGGGGCCAGAAGCCGAGGGTCAAACCTGCAGCTGGACGGCAGGCCAGGGCCCAGAGCCAGCAGCCTGTGAGGGGCCACGCCAAACCCACCCCTCTCTGCTCCTGACTTTCTGAGGAGTCAGGGCCTGGCTGCGGCCTCTCTGGCTTTCCTGGCGGCTCAGTGGCGTTCCGAGGCAGGCGCAGCAGAACTTGCATGAGCGGAGACAGCGCGCTCACAGCTCTCACCAACAGTGAGACCTGGCGGGTGCACGTGAGAGGAGGAAGCCCTCACCACTAACCTGCCTCAGGGGCCTCAGCAAACACCACAGCAAGGGTGGGAATGAAAGGAGGCCACACAGAACGCTGAACACGCCAAAATCAGCAATAAGCAAGAGCCAGAGGCACGTTCACAGGACGTGGTCTTGTTCACCCGAGGCAGAGCCAGCCTCAAGAACTGAAACTCCTCACGGGGCATTTAAGTAGCTTTTCTTCTGACTCAATTTCCTTCCAACCTTGAAACCAAAATTGAGAAGCATCCCTGGCATGTCCAGCAGGGCCCTGTTCACAGGAACCTGGGCAGCACCTGCACCTGCGGCCAGTGGGCGGGCCTGGGCCTGCAGGTGCTCCTCAGAGGGAGCGGGGACACATGCGAGGTGGGTGCAGTGTCCTACGGAGCAGCCAAGATGGCATATCAAGGATGAGACACTGAGCGCACCGCACAGAGAAGCTGCAGAGGTCGTCCCCCCCCCCCCCACCCTCCACCCCCTACCCCCGCCACTCCGGGGCCTCGTCGGGGGGCCTGGAAAGAGAAGAAAACTCAGCTGCAGGGAGAGGAAGTGCCACTGGGAGGCAGGTTGGGGATCTTCACTTGGGGACGGAGACCAAGGTTGGAGGAAGCTGGACACAGACCATGGGCGTCTCCCAGGAGGGCTGTGGGGGAGAGGCAGCGTGTGCGCATCCCAGGAGAGCTGTGTCTGACCCGCCCCGGGGCACGCCGGCACCTCCAGCTCCACAGGAGCCCCTGGCCATCCTCAGGGGACAGGGCTGAAGCCAGTTACTCTCAGGACTCAGCAAATCCAGCAGGTGTAAAGGCTGAAGGGCTGCCACAAGTCAGCTCAGTAAGACGACAGGGACATGGAAGCATCCGGGCCCTCAGAACGGTGGGTCTGGCTCACCATGACTCAGAGCCTCCCTAAACCACTGGCTGAGGTGGGTTTAAGGTCTGGGAGCCCAAGGGACCCTCGGGGGCCTTGTCAAGCAGGCACCTGCACATAAGGGAGTGTCTGAGCTGCCACAGCAGAGGGAATGTGGGAGGGCGGCCCTGGGTCTGATGAGAAGTGGGGGGGGACGGGAGGGGCGAGGGGGGACGGGAGGGGCGGGGGGGAGGGACCTTGGAGCTCAGGTTGCTCCTCTAATGTGCAGCTTTTAGGGAACAAAATGGGGAAAAAGGAGAGGCCCCAGATGGCTTCTGCCAGAGCCTCAGACCGACGTCCAACACCATCAAGGTGTGAAGCCAGGCGTGAGTGTGGGTGGGAGCCCGCAGCGGGTCCAGCAGCAGCTCAGGCCATATGGCGAGTGTGCCTACATCTAGGTCACCGCGTGAGCACATGCGCACCCCGCCACCACCCGAGCAACACAGAATGCCAGTCCTTCAAGGACCTATCACTGCCCGCCGCTCAGTGCATGGCCCACTACACACACGCTGGCCAGCTCCACGCTGCCAGGACAAGCCCCTGCAGTTACCAGAACACCCTGAAGGTGGGGCTGCAGATGCAGCGCCCGGGGTGGCAGGAGGGGCGCCTGAGACCAGATGCCCAACCCTGCGCCGCTTACTGCTGCCTGTGCTGGTCTTGACAGGGCCTGCTCACACCATCCTCCAGTCACTGTCATGCCGTCTGATTAAAAGAACATTGCACTTTTGTGGGCAAATTTAAAAACGGAAAAGGAATGAAGCGAATGGTAAAGCCTCTCTTGGCACAAGACAGCACACGTGTTCCTGACGGTGAGAGCCAGGGAGGGTGGGATGGCGCCAGCAACGCTGACGGGAGGGGGGTGGGGGGGGATGCTGGAAGTGCCCGGAGCTGCGCTGCCCTGCGGAGTCCTGTCTCCGTTCTCTCTGACACGAGCTGCGCGGAGTCTGAGAGCAAAAACATTTCAAGTGAAACACGTCCCTCTCTCGTTTTGTTTTGAGTTTTTAAAGCAACGTTTGGAGAAATGAAACTCAGCATTCATGAAAGACAGAAAGTACTCTGAGGCCTCAAGACCTCCCCCACCAGACCCGCAGCGCTCTGGCTGGGCTGCCCAGGAGTGGTCCCCAGAGAGAATGGCCTTGGGGTCTTAGGAGCAGAAGGCCCTGGGGGCACTGCTCTCACCCCTCTGGGAAATGGCATTTTGGGGGCTGACTAATCTAATGATGCCAGCTCCCAAAGACCATTTTCCTATCAACTCTCACCACAAAATTCCCGTTAAAATAGACACTCAACTGCTCCGTTATTGATGAGGGAGTTCACAGGAGAGCAATAGGAGGCGGTCTGGGAGCTGAGACTGGAGCGAGGCCCGGCGGCACCTGCAGGGCTCTCCTGCCGGCTTTCCACAGCTAAAAGCCGACAGCAAGAGGACCTGGGCCAGGCCTCCAGGGCTCGAGCCAGTGCAGTGTTGGTCTTCCCAGAAAGCCTGGCTACTGACTGCGTCCTACTGGCTGCCCAGTGCCCTGCCGGCCGATCAGGTGACAGGGGCACCCAGCCCCTGGGCCAGTCCCCGCCCCCTGTCACTCCATTGCTCTGGGCCACGTGGTGCTGACCGAGACGGTCACCAGGTGGGGCCTGAGCTTTCACCATGTCACATGGCACGCCCAGCCCATCCAGGAGGAGCTGGCCCCACCAGTGTGCCTACTGCCATCAGGGCAGCCGCGGGAGGCCAAGAGGACCTTGCTGGCACTCTGGCACAGTGTCCGTCTGCAGATACTTTGTCTTGCTGTGTGCCCAGTGCTGGGCCATGCAAACCAGCATTCCCAACGGTGTGGCCATCGCCAGGCATGGGCCCCATCCGGAGGGAGGTCAGCTTGGCTCTGTGCTGCCTACACACTCCAGCCCCCGCCCCCCGCCCTTCCTCTCCGCCCCCCCCCCCTCCCCCAGCCATCAAGCTCACAGAGTCACCATGTCCTGGTGGGCATTCTTGGTGACTCCAGGCCAAAAGAGGGCAGTAGGAAAAGGAGGGGCCAGGCTCTGGGCAGCACCAGGGAGAGTGCCCAGAACAGCTGGGCCCAGCTCCAGCCAGAACCAGCGCTCCTCTGCGCCAGGGGCCAGCACACTCAGCAGGCCTGTCGACATCTCTGAGCACTGACAGGGCTTTCAAGTAAAAGCTGCTGTGACAACCGGGACAGAGCAAACTTTCAGCCCCAAAGGCTCTGCGCCCACAGGGGGTCACCTCTAACCAGGTTCTCTGCCATCTGGCACCAGAACTCTGCTTTTGTCAGAACCTTCCAAGAAGGTATATTGTCTCAAGTACTTGGGGCTGCCTCTAGACCAGGGCAATCCTGAGGGTCCCACAGGCCCCCAGGTCAGAAGCGGCCTCCTTGACCTGCATGAGCTCCCAGGCCCACATCTGGGCCCTGCAGTCCAAGGGAACTCAGCCCAGGTGGTTCCAAGATGGAAAGGCCTCTGTTCCCCGCTCTCATGGCCCCGGGGAGGGCCAGTGCTACACAGGGGCCCCGTCTCCAGCTCCAGGGGCCGAGGGGTCCTGCAGCTGCCTCCTCTTTGCAAGCAAGCTGCGGCCTGCGCCCTGGCTGGCCTACTCTGCACAGCAAACCACTCTGGGAAGCTGGCAGGTCCTGTCCTGTGGGGGACGCCCTCCCTGCTGCGCCACAAACTCCAATCCCTGCTCTCCCACTCTTTTGTTTATCAGTAACTAAGAAAGCACATGGAAGGGGGTGATCGTCACAGCCCAGGACCGACGGGAGGGGGCCCTGGTGGCAA
The DNA here is from genome assembly GCF_964212035.1 of Myotis nattereri. Classification (NCBI taxonomy): domain Eukaryota; kingdom Metazoa; phylum Chordata; class Mammalia; order Chiroptera; family Vespertilionidae; genus Myotis; species Myotis nattereri. Next base: position 2,550,869 of record NC_138083.1, read on the forward strand.
GGACCAGAGTAACCACACTTGTCACCCTCACCCAGGCTCACCCCTCAGATCTGCCCAGCACCCGCCTGCCTTTTGTTCACTCAGTCACTAGCCTCAGAAACCATCACAGGTTCTCTGACTTTTTTTTAAGCCACTAAGGCAACATTTCCCACCTCCCTCTCCCAAAAGAATGGTGATGATAAGGATGTCAGCAGCACCCGGACAGGGACAGTCTGCTGGCCTGAGACCAGCCTCCTCCTGCTCCCAGAGCCGCCTCCCGGTGCTTTGTTTCAGGAATTCAACAAACTTGACCGGCCAGTGGTATCCACTGGTGACATGGACGCTGAGACAAGAACAGCTGTGGGACAGGAGGAAGAGGTAGGCTCCCGCATGAGGACCCGCACACACAAGGGCCGCGGCTCGTCTCCTTTCCTGGCTCACAAAGAAGAAAGTGATCCAGGGGACAGAACAAAGTCCACACCCTGACATGTCACCCACAGGCAAGGGCACCACGTCGCTCAAAGCTCACACCAACTGCTCGGCCAACCAGGATTGTTAGCTTTAAATACACAAGCCCAGTCACACCAATACAGACACCATGGCTCTCGGGACCCTGTCACATCGCGAGAAGGGACCGAGCGGAACGGCTACTCATTCCTGCATTCTCCCCCACAGATGCATGCACCTAGGTGTCGTTCCCTAACTTTAGAGATACGTGACAGGCAAAGGCAAATGCTCACATGACCATCTCCACTCCGCGTCTCGGGGTGGGGGGGCCACACATGATGTGCGGACTGAGTCCCCGTTCCAGGGAGATCTGCTGCTGACGGAGGCAGCGTCCTCTCCGTCACAGCCGCGGCCCCACAGCTGCCGGCACCCCCGCTCCTCTTCCAGAAAGGCACGTGAAGTTTCCCGCCTGGCTGCCAGGTCCCCCAATGTCCTTCCCGGGAGGTGCACAGTGTCCACTCGACTCAGAGGCCACGCCTGCGCGTGAGCAGGAAGGGCCCGGGAGGGAGGAGACCAGCCCCGGCGGACCCCGGAGGAGAGCGCCTCGGCCCAACAGAGCAGCTCTAGAGAGCCGCCCCCGACCTGCTCCCTGCAGAGAAAGCCTTCATCCCGGCAACTAGCTGCTCGCATGCCAAGCCCCTGCCCCTGTCCGTCCGAGGGGGGAGCTAAGCACCCGGGATCTGCCTTTGTCCGCGAAAGAACATAACATTGACTTACCTTTCCCCACAGCTATTGTCTGTCCTCTTTCAAAATGACATCACGGAAAGCAATCATGAAATTTACATGGGGGGTGCAGGGTGGACGGGAGGAGGGGCAGGCAGCTGCCTGCCAGGCATCACATGTGGGGAAGCCTGTGTGCGGGGTTTCAATTAAATATCTTCTCCCCTCAGTGTGCGGGCTCCTAAGCCAGCGAAAGGCAGCGTCTCATTTACTTAATGACCGCTCTCATTAGCAGCAGTGGCACGGGCTGGCAGAGAGGCTCCTTTGTAAATACGCTACCCATGAACCCTTGGGGCTCAATATATCTGTTTACTCTCCGAGGTGAAATAAATTTACAGTATAGCATCAGCAAGATGGATCTGCTGACCTGGGAACTGAGAGGGGCCTGGCTGGCGGAGCCCCCAGCTCCTGCTCTGAGCCGCCTCCAGCACAAGGTGCCCGCATTTGCCCACACTGGTTTATAATTAATATGCAACATGATTGGGTTTTTTATGCAAAATACACAAAAGGGCAGAGAGCGTCACAACTGCCATGCTCACCCCCCTCTGCTTTCTCCACCAGTGGTTCAGTCCAATAATTCCTAATAGCAGCAACCGGAATGACAGATGCCCTGGGTTAGCATGGCTGCAGAGAAAGTACTTTACAATATTTATTGGTGGTTAAGAATATGACCTACCATCATAAAGAACGGACGGCAGAATTTATCACTCAGATGAGCCAGGAGGGCTACATAGGGGTTCATCTGCATATTCAAGTATCAGTGACGTAAATGGATGTGTGTATATATTTTTAAAGTGCTTAAATAGTACCTGTGGCCACAGACCAAAAAATAAATTTATACACACAAATAATCAATCAAGAAAAGGTACTTTTCTTTTATTACACATTCCCTTTTTAAAACAATTATTTTAAAATAATGTAACCCTCTCAGAGAGGACGCGTACTTCCTGGAGCCCTTAAGTCGTAAGTTTATCGCGTAAGCACAAGTTCTCTGCTCCCTCTTTCTGAGTCTTTTTAAAACTGCCTGCAAGGAGCTATCCAATGAAAGTCAAGAGGAGGAAAATCCATAGCACACACAATAGAAGTCCCACCCACAATTTAAAACTAAATTGTCTGCTTTCTCATCTCTCATTTTGGGATTTTTTTTCCACATTCAGGGGTAAATGTAGGAATTTCCTCAGGGTACCCAGGAGCCAAGGTATGCTTGCTTACTACTCAAGTTCCCTTTTCTTTCTGATAAATCAGGCGAACAATTGTCCATTATCACATTAGGTTATTAGGAACTGTCCTGTGAATTTCAGACTCCTTCCTAGGACCGGCTGCCATAGAGGACAGAGGCTTCCCAGCAGCAAATAGCATTTCCTGGTAAGTTATTCAAGAACACATAAACCCCAACTTAATTAGGATCCAAGGTCCCAGGCCATCAAAAGTATGAATGAGACAGAACTAAAACATTTTGCATTCTTTAAGAAAGCATGTGCTAAAAATCAGCCGAAACTCTTCCACAGCAATTATTGTTAACATGCAGTGTCCTATCTACAGGGAAGCCATCGAGCATCACCCTAAAAGTAGGCAAGTAGGTATGTTCGGTTCTTATTTACACACATTATCCTCATCGATAAAATGCACAATATATGGTGGGCAACCTTTCAGAGGGAGCAAAAGGAACTAAATCCACGCCTTCGCTGGTCAAACTGCGGGTGAAATCTTAATTATCCGATGAGAAAACTGTGAGGCTCCTGCAGTGCCTGCCTACCATTGTTTTTATTCTTTTGGAAGCTCATGTCCATTAGCCTAGAAGATTCTTCAGTGGTTCTCAACCTTCCTAATGCTGCGACCCTTTAATACAGCTCCTCATGTTGTGGTGACCCCCAACCATAAAATTATTTTTGTTGCTGCTTCATCACTGTCATGTTGCTACTGTGATGAATCGTCATGGAAATGTCTGATGTGCAGGATGTGTTTTCCGACGGTCGCGACCCGCAGGTGGAGAAAGAAGGACATAGTCAGTTGAGAGCTCTCCTGAAAACCACTTCCTGTCTCCTCTGGACACGCTGTGTGTGCTGGGATACTTTACATCCGAGCCTTTGGCATTCAGCAATCCTATTAAACTCTTATCAGCAGGCTGCAGGCTCCGGCAGCCCTGAGCGCCATTGTTTGCAGGGGAGATATACTGGGGGGGGGGGGGGTGGGGGGGGGCGGTGCTGAGTCAGCCGATTCCCCAACAATGCCCACTGTCTCACAAAAGCACTAATTCAGATAGGTAGCAGTCACGCTTAGAAACAACAGCAAACAGGTACTACAGGGAGAGATCAAGTTGCACAAAGAAGACCTGGTGCGGCACAATTACTTCTTCAGGAAACAGAAATCATACCAGCACAAACCTCAGTCTCAGCATTTCACGTGTCCCCCACTGACGCATCCCCCACTGACTCATCCCCCCCGCCCCCCGCCCTCCCTCCCCGCCCCCCCCCACCCCCCCACCCCCCGCCAGCTGTGCAGCTCTGTTAGAAATGGAGGCTTCCAATGTGCTCGCTGCCAGTTCCAGGAACTGGGAGAGAAGCCCCGTGGCTGTTTCAGAAGAAACAGGTTTAATGAGCACAGGTTCAAAATCGGGGGCTGACTCATCTAGAGAACAAGGGAGGGAGGGTCACCGGAGAGGAGCAGGGAAGGGCTGTGCGGCGGCTTCCCAGCCTGAGAGGCTGGGTGGCCACGCGCCTTGGTCTGATCAGCACTTTGGACAGCGCCGTCGCCCCGAGCGGCCTTTGTTCTCCCACAGCCTCGGCTCGGGCTCGCTGGGAGCCTTCACACCAAGGCTGCCAGTCCTGCTTGGAAGTGACAGCCGCCAGGTGCAATCAAACACTCTGTTTCCGGGTGACAAACACCACGGACATCTTAATGATAAGATGCTTTCTTTTCCACAATTAAGCACAGAGCAGATTGCTTTCCTTTAAGCTTTATAGGGAAGTCGCATGTGACTGTTACGGTTGGGAACATTCACAGGGAAACAACCTCTGTTTGGCTGAAGCGTCTCCAAACTCCACTGGGGACAGAGCGAGCTTTGCAAAACCAAACCTGTAACTGAAGGCGCGCTGGGGAGACAGGCTTGATGATCGCTTGGCTGGAAAGATCATGTAAAATACGTGTAATTCCTTGTGCAAATCTGCACAGATACTCCAAGAATCTGTCCATTTGCTTCATAAAAACCCTTTCAAGTAATTTTGGTCTAAACTTTTTGCATCTGTGACTGGCACCACCTTCTCCGTGACCAGCTGGGTGAGGCTTTCTTGTGTGTGTTTTCTGAAAGCGTCCCGCAGATGGGCACCGCCTTAAAGCTGCAGACGACAATTAGGGCCCTTGTGTGTGGAGCCGAGGTGGTCAGCATTAATATTGTATATGAACAGCTGAGGGCGAGGGGGGTGCGGCCCCAGGCAGGCGCTGGCAGATGGAGCAAACAAAACCCAGAGCCACTCTTACCAACACCCAGGGCTGACTTTGTGTGCCGTCTCGCACACCCGCACACACTCTGGGCCAGACTGTGAGACTGTTTCACGCTGAGACATCAAAGACACCAACCCTCTGACACTGTGTGAACACATATCCGCACGCGCGCGCGCGCACACGCACACACACACACACACACACGACTGAGAGGATTTGTAGGGGTCACACACAAACTCTTGCTCCAGCACAGTGTTCAATGGCACACACAGAGGAGCCCTACATGTGACGGGAACACAAGCAGCTGCCCTAGCCCAGCCCCTCTGTTCCAGACAAGCCGCTCCACTCACACACAGAGACCTGCTCCCACCCCACCTCCTCTCAGAGCCTCGGAGCCTGCTGCACCCACACCCTCCCTCGCTGCCCCCACCTTCAACCTCCCGCGCCAGCCCAAGCACAGGTGCTGCAAGCTCTCCGTCAGCTGAGGGAGGGCAGGCTGGGGTCCATGGGCCTGGCGTCTTTCAGGAGGAGCCCTTCTGTGACCTCCTCTGCTTCCCAGAGAAGAGCGCTGAGTGCTGACGGGACACACAGCTAATTAGTCCCTTGGGCGTCTTGGCGGAAACCTGTGAACAGACCAGGGAGGGGTGCCCGAGGCTGGGGGGAGGTACGCACCCAGGAAGGTCCCGCAGAGCGCCATCCTGGCTGAACAGGTAAATCTCCGCTCTGAAGCCTGGACGCTCGGTCACTTCATGCTGGGGAAAGTTGCTGCACAAACTTCTGTGTCCTAGGGCCCTGGAGAGCCCCTTCTCACCCAGCCAATCAGAGCAAAGAGCCGACAATCACAAATTAATGCCTTGCCAATGAGGCTCCCTTCCCCACACAACGGGCCCCAGCCCAGACAAAGAGCCCCGCCTGCAGGTGGGGAAGCGGAGCGGCCGCTCACAGTGAGCCAGGGAGGCTCCTTCCGAAGAACGCCTCCCCTCCCCCCACCCCTTCCTTCCCTGAGCTCCTCCTCCCCCCTCCCTCTCCCCCCCTCCTTTACCCCCCTCCCCTTTCCTCTCACCTTCTTCCCCCCACCTTCCCTCTCTACCTACTTCACCCCAGACCAGGGGTGGGCAAACGTTTTGACTAGAGGGCCACAATGGGTTCTTAAGCGGACCGGAGGCCGGAACAAAAGCATGGATGGAGTGTGTGTGTGAACTAATATAAATTCAAAGTAAACATCATTACATAAAAGGGTACGGTCTTTTTTTTTTTTTTAGTTTTATTCATTTCAAACGGGCCGGATCCGCCCGCGGGCCATAGTTTGCCCACGGCTGCCCCAGACCAAGCCAGGGCAGACACTAGGTGGGAGCCCAGTGGGATGGGGGGCAGACCGGTCTGGGGAGCCCTGGCTTGACCCCAACATAATCACTGGCTGCTAAGGGACAGGCCCTGGGGCCCTGGAACTAGGGGCTCCCCACCACCAAACTAGGGAGCCCTGGTGGGGGTGGGGAAAGGTCAAGGGAGGCCCAGAACCCCCTCTCGGGGACGGAGGCTTAGGAGGGAGGAACTTGAGTTTGACCTCTGGCAGCTCAGCCCAGACCAGCGTGGGGAGGGGCGGGGGTGACATTTCTAGGACAAGTCCTCCTGCCCCATCCCCTGTCCCCGTCCTTCACTGCCCACACGGCTTTGTTTATGCAAAGTTTGGCCCATCCCAGACCTGGCTGGACACTCCCAGCCTAGAGCCTGGCTTCTGCTCACCCTGAGACAACTCAAGTCTCACCCCTGGGAGGTCGCCATCCCACCCTCCGTCTGGCTACCCCCCTGCCTAAGTGGGGCACAGGCTGCTGATGGCCTGGGTGTGAGCTGGGGGCAAGACACACCGCAGGGGGGTGCTCAGGACTCCAGGTTGAGCTTGAGCCATTGGTGGGGGCAGTGCCACTCACTAATGGGGGAGGGAGCAGGTGTGTGGGAATCTATGGGGGTCCCAGTCTGAGGCTCAGGGCCAAGATCAGGCTGGAAATAAAAGGTGAGTCCTCTGATTAGTGAGGTTGGTGAGAGCGCAGGGAGAGAGGGGCAGAGCTGAGGCAGGTGGGGGAGGAGCAGGTGGGACAGGTGGGAGAGCCCCTACAGGCGGTCACAGTCCCTTGTCTGCAGCAACCCCCATGCTAACAGAACAGAGCTGACCTTGGGAGAGTTATCTAGCCCTTCTGTGCCTCGGCTGCCTCCTCTTCACAGTGGGTCCCAGGCAGGTAGCACTGACTGGCTGGTGCTGGGTCCCCATCACGCACCCCTGGCTGCCCAGCCTCAGGGACCCAGGAAGCCCTCCTGGCACCACAGACGCCAGGTGCCTGCAGCTCACAATCCTCTCCCCCACCTCACCTGCTCCCTCACCTTGGGGAGGATGAGTTCTTCGGGTGGAGTTCATTAAGATTGATTATTTAAAGTAACAATGGTGGAATCTATGAATGCTTGTGATGTTTCCTTTAATAAAACCAAATGACCTTCTAATCCATCACATGACAAAACCACTTGGACAAGTTCAGAGTCAAGTGAAACAAAGTCAACTACCCTCTGAGGGATGCAGGGCCCCAGCTCCTCCATGCCCCACACCCCGTGCCCATGCTCTGGCCACCGCACTGAGTCAGAATCCTGGGATCGACACTACCCTCAGGCCTGCAGCCCCTAGAGCAGCGGTTCTCAACCTGTGGGTCGCGAGCCCTTTGGCGGTCGAAGGACCCTTTCACAGGGGTCGCCTAAGACCATCCTGCATATCAGATATTTACATTACGATTCATAACAGCAGCAACATTACAGTTATGAAGTAGCAACGAAAATTATTTTATGGTTGGGTCACTTGAGGAACTGTATTTAAAGGGCCAGAAGGTTGAGAACCACTGCCCTAGCGTTTCAGGAGCATTTGCCTCTGGCCACAGGGGCCCCTAGGAGGGCTGCCTGTCTATAGCTCAGTTCTGGCTGTCAAGGGCAGAGGTCCCTCCAGCCCCTCTCAGGGACTCTGTGTGGCCATGGCCCCTTCCTCCCATTTCCAGAAGCCAGGGCAGCACTGAGCTCAGCCACCAACCCAGGGAGCCCTTGGGACATCACCTTTCACAGCTACATGTCCCCGCACAGCCAAGGCTTCCTGGACCCTCCATGCCGGCTGGTCTCAGGGTGCTTCTGCCCAAAGTGAGGCTTCTCAATGCCAGCTGAGGGCAGGCTGCTCCCAGGCGGGGGGGCCAGGAAGCCGATCGCCATGTCGGATGGCCCCTGCCCCCCACTTGGCTATCTGGGGGTTGGGGAGGCCAAACAGGTTCAGACCTGATCAGGAAGCCCCACTGAGACTTCTAAGTGTGTCTGGGACAGTGAGCAGGGACCAGACGCCTTCTGAGGGAGTGGCCTGCCAGGACAGAGAGCAGCTGGCCAGGTCACAGGGAGGACAGAGACAGAGAAAAAGACCTCCGTGACAGGCAGCGTTGGGAAGGGGCTGGAGGCAAGGGTCAAGGGAGAGGAACGCCAGCAGAAGGAGATAGGAGTGGGGACAAAGGAGAGAGCAAGGCAGAGAGGGGAGACAGAGATCAGGCAGGCTCAGACGGACAGATGGACAGAGAGGTGGAAAGGGAGGTGGAAGACAGGAAGCAGTGCTGGCGGACATCTCCCTGGACTTTGTCCTTCTTGTGGCCTTCCACCCTGCAAGGTCACACCTCATCTGCGTGTGTGTGCATGTACGTGTGTGGTGTGTGTGCACGTGTGTGGTGTGTGTGTACGTGTGTGGTGTGTGGCGTGTGCACTTGTGTAGTGTGTGCATGTGGGTGGTGTGTGTTTATGTGCACACATATGGGAGGATAGAGGGCTCAGCACCTTCTCTGCTCCAAGGTCTGTTTAAATGGCTTTGGAATTCTGCTCCCAGAACAGATGGCCGCAGAGATAAAGCGCCCGGAGCCGGACAGAGTGAGGCAGAGGGCGTTGCCATGGCAGGCCAGGCTGGTGGCATCTGCTTATTGGTGGCCATGAGGCTGCTGCCCACAAATGTCAAGACAGCTCATGGGGGGAGCCCTCCAGCAGAGCCCAGGAGGGAACACCCCAGCAGCAACAGTGGAGTTCGGTGGAGCCAGGGGCCATCATATGGCTGCAGGCTTGAGTGTGGGGACAACAGCAGCCTAGTCCCATTAGGAGAAACACTCCCTCCAACACTCAGTCCAGGGGGGCCAGAGGTGGAGCTCAGGACAGCTGACCCTGGGTTGTTCTAGCCACACCCAGCAGTGGAGACCAAGAGCCAGCCCACTGGGTGAGTGAAGGAAGAAAGAACAGACCCCAGTCAGCCCCAGTCTCAGATACAGTGCCCTGGGGTGAGGGTGAGGTGCAGGGCCCTCCCATCCCAGCTGGCACCCCAGAGCCCAAAAGAGTGAAAGGGCAGCTGGAGCCCTCAGCAGAGCTAGTCGTAGGGGCCAGATCTGGGCGCAGCAAGCACAGTAACCTCCTGAGGGAGCCAGAGGCCCAACCTGAGGAGGAGGGAGGGGAGACGCTGAGCCTGGCACTGTGGAGTGCTACTCTAGGGTCGACAGTGTGGCTCAGAGTGCCAAGGGCCACAGATCCCGGACAGAGCTGGCCCTGGAGTCCAGCACCATCTGGAGCCACAGCCCAAATCCTGGCCTTCGGCACCACAGAGGCCCCAGTGCTTCCTCCCCGGGAACTCCCTGGGAAAGGCTCTCGGCACAGGGGCTCGACGCCTCTGGGTGAGAAAGGCTCCCCCCTCCGCCTGGTCAGCCTAGGGCTGTTCACCTGGCCAGTAGGCCTGGGCCAGGCCAGGACTAGAAGCTCTGTCCAGGGCCCCAAGGCCTCACCTTTCCCTGAGCCCCACCCAGCCTTCATAGGTTAGAGCAGCTTGGAAACTTCCAGACCCTGTGCAATCCTCCCACCCCAACACACACACACACACACACACACACACACACACTCTCTCTCTCACATACACTCTCACACACACACTCGCACACACACACTCGCACACACACTCACACTAGCACGCACACACACACACTCACACTCGCACATTCACATTCACACTCACACACACTCTCACACACTCACATGCACACACTCACTCACACACACCCAGAGCCCTGAACCTGTGGATGAGACTGCAATGAGCCCATCATTAGCCCTGACCTTTCCATGCCCAACTCTGCCACCCATGAGTGTGTGGAAGGATGGATGGATGGCTGGGTGGGTAGGAGAATGGGGGGTGGGGTAGGAGAATGGGGGGTGGGGGTAGGAGAATGGGGGGTAGGAGAATGGGGGTGGGGTAGGAGAATGGGGGGGTGGATGAGTGAATAGATGGGGGTAGATGCATCACTTTGCTGGGTAGATTGGTACAAGTGATGGGGCTACGTCCGGCATGGACATGGGACACAGCTCATTGGGGGACACCAGTATAACCATCCACAATGCTACTGGACCTCAGAACACTGCGTGCCCCTCCCTCCCTGACTTGACCACCCCCCCCCTCACACACACACACACACACACACACACACACACACACACGGAGCAAGACAACCTCATGTCCAACAAGAGGCCTGAAAGACATCCACCTCAGCCTCACACACTGAGGATCCTGGGTTTGGAAGGAAAGAGAGACAGGCTGACAGACACAGCCACTACTAGAGGTCTCAGGAGGCCAGGCCGGGGCAGGAGCTGGGGAAGCCGGAAGGGGTGCTGTGAGCCCAGAGCCTCCCCATCCGTCACCACAGTGGTCACTAGGCCCTGAGGACAATAGCACAGTGAGACTCCTCTGGCCCACCAGGCTCCCAGCCTGTGAGAAAGCAAATGCCAAGGCAATATTCCCAAAACAGGGCGTGGCCTCATGCCCACTGGGCAACTCAGCCTTTTACAGCTGAACTATTCATTGGTGATCACTGGACCAATTACAACACTCCAGACCCCGGCGCCTGCGGGTCTGTGGATGGGCCTGCCGAGCCTCAGCACCACCTGGCCAAGCGCCCATTCGGAGGGAGACCCTGGCAGTCCTCACGGGAGACCCTGGGGATGTGCCGCCGGACCTGAGGGTCCACCCGCCCACCTCCATCAGCACAGGCCCTGCAGGCCATTCCCCAGGGCCACATCACCCCAATTATAGACAAGGAATGGAGGCTCAGCCAGCCACTAAGGGTGGCAAGGCTCCAGGGCAAGCTCATGGCAGCCCAAGGGCTCCCCAGGGGCCCCACAGGCCAGAGCCCACCCTCCCCCATGGGCCTGGGCGAGGCTGCAGCTCTGAGGAGGCAGCAGGAGAATGAGACTCACTCTGAGTGGCCATTGTCCCACCACCTGTGCTCCTGGTTCCCACCCCCAGCCCTCAGCTGCACAGGCAGGTGCACCTGTATGCAAATTCCCCAGAGGGTACAGAGGAGGGAGGGCCCAGCAGACCAGGGTGCTGGAGAGGAGGGCAGAGGGCAGGGGGCACAGGCCCCCACCCCACAGGGATAAGCAGGATCACGGGAGGAGGGGCTCCGAGTCCCCCTCTGAGCTGGGGAGTCCCGTGGCTGAGGGACAGGACATCCAGGCTGTGGGCTTGCCATGGGCCTGGGCATAGCAGTCGCTGCTTGAACTTGAAGCTGCTGCCCATCCAATCACTCAGCTGCAAAGTTTCCTTGGAAACATGATAATGGCCTGTCTGAGTTCTCGTCAAACAATAATGAAATCACGCGGTGGCAGGAGGCGAGCGGTGACCAGTCACTGAGTGCTGGCAGCAGCCTCCTGGTGATGTCACTGCGCTTCAAGGAAGCCTGGTGCTGCCGGTGTCCATCCTGCACCAGCCCAGACGGACTCACTGGAAACTCGAGAGCCAGGCCCACGACCCTCAGTGGCACACAGAGAACAGGCACAGCCGGGCCAGGGCCCGTGTGCACACTGCACACCGGGAGCGGGATGTGGGGCCGGACAGGCACAGTCCGAGAGCACACCGAGCCTGGGGTCAGGCTGGCCAGGTGGCAGAGACCCAGCTGGACGTCCAGGGCGCACCAAGGGCCCCACACAGAAGACCCTGTCCTGCGCCCTCACCACTTGTCTTCGGCCTGACTGAGGGCGCAGGCACGCAGGGCACATCCTGGGCCTCACTTCCAACCCAAGGGCACTCAGACACCGCTGGGCTCCAACTGACAAGCCAGCGCCCTCCCGAGATTTCCTTGCGTGCAACTGACCACTCATCACTGGTGTTTGCAAAGCAGACTCTCTAGTGCCATCCAGAAGGCGGACGCAAACGGAAGAGACCTGGTGCCCCAGCTTCACCCCACAGGGCGGTGGGTGGGAAGCTCCTGGCAGCCAACAGCACCCCCGGCAGAGGGGCTGGGCCCGCAGCCACGCTCAGCCACACCTCCTGCAGGGAAGGGGCTGCCATGTCCTCTCCTGGGATGGACTCCCAAGCCAGTTCTGGACCCATCCTCAGCCTGAGCCGGAGGGTCCCAAGCCACAGCCGCACCGCCTGCAGCCACCTGCCCCCGCGGACGATGACCCCCGGTGCCCTTGTCTCAGTGACTCCAGGGCAGTGTTCACATTCATCCTGCAATGTGGGCCATTGTGTTGGCAACGGCTTCATGAGAAAGTGAGAGCCAGCCATGGGACAGAGCACCAGGAGAGAACGGGCCATTCAGCAGCCCGGGAGGTCCTTCCACCTGCCCCTCCCTCATGCACAGTCCCACGGGCAGGGCTGGGGCGGACACAGCGTGCTCCGCCCAGAGGCTCCCGCCCAGGGGCCAGCGCTGTCTGAAGGAGTTTGGATGACACGAGAGCAGCTGCAGGGTGAAGTGCCTGGACCTGAGACGACGCCCTAAGGGCGTGAGCACCCCTCCTGTTCGCACTCATGGGAACAGGAACCACAGCCCCCAACTCCGGGTGGCCCCGCCATTTCTAATGTAACCTTAGGGGGTGTGAGGCCCCCAGTCTGCGCCCGCTGCCTCACACCCCTCAGTGCCCTTCCTTAGAGGACCTTTTGGGGTGCACTCACTTCCTCCGCGGCAGCTGTGGGGACACAGGGCGTGGACACCTACTTGTGCTCCGGCCCAGCAGAGGCTGCCAGCCCACATGGGCGTGGACAGCACAGCAGAGCCTGGACACAGGGGTCCGTTTCCTGAGTGGAGGCAGGCTGGCTCCCTCATGTCCTGCCATTGGGGGTCAAACAGCCCAGAGCCCACTCAAAACCATGTCCGCTGTCCACCTGGCTTAGTCCCTGTGGCCTGCGAGGGTTCTCCACTGAGGCAGGCAGGCCCCTTACTTGGCTGGAGAACAGGTAGGGCCCTTCCTCCTGCCCATGCCCTGCATCCACCTGGCAGCAGCTACCCCCCTGTCCTGTGTGCCCCCCATTGGGCCCCATCCTTCAGGGTAAAGCCCCAGCCCTCCACCTGCCCCTGCCTCCCGGTGCTCAGCCACAGGGGGGCTTGCTCCCACCCAGCTCTTTCCAGCTCCTCCTGCTACACCCTCTCAGGGAAGCTGCCAGGTGAGGTCAGCGTGTCCTTGGAGCTCTCCAGGCCCTGGGCCCTCCTGCCTCAGCCTTATCACAGACGGAATCTCACAAGTCGTGTCACCCCTTGTCCAGCATCCAGCTCCTCAGGGACAGGACGGGGACACTCAGGCTGGCTCAGAGTTTCAGAGCCGAGTGGATGGAGAAGGGAGGGAGAACATGACAGGGACTGCTGCCTTCCTGCACATCTGAGAGAGGTCGTGCAGATGCTCCCGTCCAGAGGAAGAACAGGCCTTCTTTGAGAGCTGGGCTGGAGGGAGCTGCTGGAAGGCCAGTCTGGGAGTCCTACAGAGTCCTACACAAAGGGCTCTGTCTGCAAAGTCGGGCCCTGCACCTGCCCTACCCGTTTCCATGCTCTCACCCGGAGGAGGGGCAGGAAGCCTGCAGCACCCACGTCACCTCCTCCAAGTCGCCTGGAGCTGGCTCAGATGGGTGTTGCCACATGCAGGGGCACAGGCCTTGACACTCACTCACCCTAGTGTGCAAAGTGCAGAGGCCAGAGCCCCAAACAGAGGCTGGGGGAGGGCAGAGGCGGGGACAACCCCCTCCCCCGAAACTGCAGCAGAACACTCCCCTCTTCAGGCCACAGAGTGGGAGCAGCTGTGGAGAGCAGAATGTCACCAACAGCGAAGCCAGGGCCCTCAACTCCCAGCATGGGGGCAGGGCAGGGGGAGGAGGGAGGGGGCAGGGCAGGGCAGGGAAGGGAAGGGAAGGGAAGGAAAGGGAAGGGAAGGGAAGGCAGTGCTCAGAGGGAATCTGCGCCCAGCACCCAGCTCAGGGGCTGAGCTTCTCACCAGCATCCTGTCTTGTCTCCTCCACAAGCAAACCCAGGCCCAGGCATCCCTGGGCCTCTCTCCTGGGCTGCCCATCCACCCTCCTAGGACCCAGGAGAGAAGGCGGACCCTGAGCTGCATCTCTAGGCTGGGCGAGTCAGCAGCAGCTGCCAGGCTTGGGGGACACAGAGTGGCCGGGCAAGCGGGGCATGAATACACTCAGCAGCCTGCAGAGCCTGGCTGCTGAGCCTCCCAATTGCTTTAAAGTTGTGCTAATTGACTTATTGAAAACAGAGTCTGGGGAGGGGGTGGAATGAGGGGAGGGAAGGATGTCCTGGAAGTCACAGCCTGTCCCCCAGCCAAGCTGAAGACTCCCAGTTCCCAGGATCTCAGCCTGGTGGCTCTCTGTCTCCTGATGCCAGGCCTAGCCCAGGCCCCTGCCAGAGTTGGAGCTGGGGTTGGTTTGGGCCACACTCAGGCTGAGGGCATGTCCCACCGAGGGCAGGATACAGGCAGGGTGGGCAGGACCAGGCTCAGCACCAGGGGCCACAGTCAGTTAGGACAGGTCTGCCCCCCGCCCCCTGACCAGGAGACCTCAAAATCAGACCTTCTTCAGGACCCCAAGAGAAGGGCCAGCAAACATTTGGGAAGGGGAGTGAGTGGATATAAAGGACCCTTCACCAGCCCAAGATATAAACATGAGCATGGGTTTTGTTTCGTCAAAAGCAAGCCTCTAAACCCTCTATTAACACAAAGTTTATGATTTCCTTCCTAAACTTCCTCCTCCAACCTGAGCATCCATCCAGTGGTCTGAGACCAGGAGCAGCTCACAGGACCAAGAGGGATAGCCTGCCCCAGCCCAGGCAGGTCCACCAGGTGCTGTTCCAGTGGTGGCCAGAAGATGTCACTGTGGAACATGGGTCCTGCACAGCCCTGTTAACTGGCTCCTGGATCTGTGGTCTCTCTGCTGTCCCCATCCCCATGGGCCACAGTGGGGACAGGGTTCATGACTCTCATCAGTTTAAGCAAGGCACAGATCCCAAGCCTGGGGGCTGTCCACATTACTCCCCTGTGTGCCCCCACAAGTCTCCAGGCCCTTGTGTTAAACCTGATCTTTCGTTTGGGTCGGGGGTGGGGAGGGGGGCACTTTTTCTATCAGGCAACTCCCATCTTCACACTCCCAGCCCGTCAGAGTGGCTCTAACAATGTTTGACCTAAAATTGAAGGAGCTGGTGGGATGGAAATGGTTTCTCCTTTTCCTCCCAAGAGGCTGCAGTGCAAATATCTCCTCCTGGCTTGGCCTCACACCTGGCTGGCTCCCAGCATGGAGGGGATGCCTTCAGAGGGATATTGGGAGAGGCTCTGCCCACAGAAAGTGCTCATCCAATTTCTCGTCAGGGAGGGGCCTGGAGAGGACAACAGACAGGCCGCCCAGAAGGGGGCTCAGCCCTCCTCAGGGGGTGTGAGTCCGCACTCGGGGTGCAGTGAGAAGTCTGTCCACCCAGAGGGGTTCCTCTCAGGCTCACCCTGGGGAGGCGAGGGGGGCGGTGAGAAGAGCTCCTGGGAAAAGGACTCCTGCCACACCCTGTGCATAGGAGGGGTCAAGGTTGGATGAATGAGTGAAGGAACAAACATGAACAGATAGAAGACCTTCTTGAACACTCCGCAAGGCACTCCTGGAGAGACGGCCACACTGGGCCAACACACCCAGCAGGAGCTGAGCAGAAGGAACCAGTGCTGCTATGGAAAGGATGAGCCTGGGGACCCGGGCAGGGAGATGGGTGGGGAAGCCAAGGGCAAGCTGAGGGGCTGGGGTAAAGGGAGCCGAGAAGGGGGAGCGGGACCACGTCAGACCGGCCACAGGGGCACCGGCTCTTCTGGCGCAGGGACAGCAGCGCACAGCCGGCGTGTGCGGCTGGAGAGGCGGGCTGAGTCTCCAGGAGGCAGGGGGGCCTGGAGGAGCTGCCCTGGGAGGCATGACCAACTGCAGGATTTGGGATGTGGGAAGATTTGGAGCAGGATGTGAGGTAGCAGGATAATGAGCTGATTGGCAAATGAGTAAACAGTAATCTCTTGATGGAAACATGTTTATGGTGCAATTAGCAGCTGTGCCATAAATAAAAATTTAACTGTATGATCAAGTTGTTGAGCTGTAGGAAAGAGCTCTCCGTGACTGCGCCAGGCTTTTATACTGTTTGCTTCGTGCAGTATCTGCATGAGGCATCATTGACCGCACTCCCCCCTCCAGCCCACATCTCCACGCCCAGCTCCGTCCTGACCCAGGACAGAGGGAGAGGAACCAACCTCTCCCTGGGCATCTCCTGCCCAGACTCTGCAGTACTGCGCAGGTACACGTCCCACCTGAGCCTTTGCCCCAGACTCTCCCTCCTCTCTCACTCTTCCTCCTATAAAATCCTGCTTGGAACCCTCCCCCACCACTGGGTGAGCTCCCAAGGCCAGCCTCCTTGTCCCAGCCTCCAGATTTTTCTGTCTTTTTAAATTTCTTAAGCACAAAAATGTCCAAACACATAGGCAATGATAAACACTCTGAATCCATCGTTGCCTCTGAAATTGGTTTGTATCATCTCTGCATGTTTTCCATTTTGCCATCTACATTCACATCCAAGAACATCGCGGACCATTCTTTGCAGGTTACATTAATGTGAATGAATGTGATCACACAGAGTAAAACCCTTTGAAACGTGCTTTTTATTGCTCAGCATGATTTCCAGGGTGTGTCAGAGCGACCCGCCTGGCGTTAGCCCTGTGTGTCGTGAGTCCGGATGAACCGAACCTGTGCACTCCTGCCCAGGGACAAGCAGGACACCTTTGTCACGACAAGTACATTCCCAATAGCCCCGCCTCCTTGCTGCTGAGTGTTACAGGTGGCCTGGGTGACATGGATGCCCTGGGTGCCAGAGGGAGGCTCGCCAGGGCTCCTGGGGGTGGCTCTCTGGCCACAGCATGAAGCTCATATCTATTCACTCACTTGGAGAATCTGATTTCAGTTGTGCCAGCCTCCTGTGTTTTGGGGTGATTAGTGAGGGTGGGTGTCTTCACATAGAATTTGGGGCAGGAAGTACCACACACTCAAGTTCAGTCATCAGCCAACAACCCAGAACTTCGGGGTGGTCAGGAGGCTCCTCCCGGGCTCGCTCCCACAGGGCCTCTGGGACTGGACCCTTCTCCAAGCCAAACAGCACGTGGCGTGCCTTTCCCAGACTCAGCCATCTGGGGCGAGGGAGGCAGCACGCAGGGACCCCAAAAGCCACTGCTCTCTCTGGGCAGCTCATCTCTACACAGCCCTGTGGCCCCCTTTTTTCTATTTTGTTGTAAATTTTATGTTAAGGTATAAAGATTTCCCCACATTGGGGGAGTAACCCTTGCTGGCTGTGTGTTTTACAAATGTCCATGTCCAGCTAAACTCCTCTTTCCTTAAGTTATAACCTTCCTGGGCCCTTGACCCCTAGTCCAGGCACGTCGGCCCCTGGCTGTGGGCTCCTGGGCGCAGGCCTGCACCTGCTTGTAAGTGAATACTATTCTCTTGGTTCCCAGGGCCACTGCCTCCCTTGCAGGTGTCCCTGGTGGGGCCAGAGAGGGGACAGTCCACAGTGTGGGGACAGCTGCCCCCATGCAGCCTCCTCTCCAGCACAGGGTTGGAGGAAGGGCCACCCAGCTGGAGGATGAGAAAAAGGGTGAGCTGTCCCTTTAATTTCTTCCCAGGCAAAGCCTCCAGACTACAAAAACAACATTTTAATTTAAATTCCAATTCTGCATCCATTCACAGAGCAGCTCTGAGCAGGGGTCTCATCAAAGGCTTTAATGGTTTGAAGGGACCTGTCACATGTGGAAGGGGTGGGAGGAGACCCACTGGCTCTGCTTGGGGAGCGCAGCAGCTCAGAGTAGAGGCCCAGCCCTGTGAATGGGAGAACTGGTGCCCCATGGGGCACTGCAAAAGGAAATCAAAGGACCAGCAAGACCCAGGAGTGCAGAGGGCTTGGCTCTGGACAGGGCAGCGAGGGGTGTCAGGTCGTCAAGTCCCTGCACACGGGCCAGACATCTTGCCGCGACTCCTGGCTGGCGGCAGCTGCTCTCGGTGCCCATAGCTCCCATGGTTTGGGGTAAGGAGACACAGCTTAAACTTTGACCTGGCTTCTTCCCTTCCTCTCTCTCACAATCAATAAATAAAACTGAGAGTGCTGGCCATCCCTGGTGCCACAGGGTCAGACAGGCAGCGTCCGCCTGCCCCGCAGGGCTTCCTGTGTCCTCCAGGCCCCACGCACCTGGAGGGCCTCCATGATCCCTTCATTTCCACTGTCCCCACAGGGACTTTCCTTTGTCCCCTTCCCAGCCACATGCTCAAAGCGGGTGCGGGGCCTCCTGGGGTCCTGCCCTCCCCTCCCCAAGGCGCACATTCCACAGCTCTCCTCTCCTCCCCCTTCTCCTCTGACTGGGCCACAGACTGAGGAGTCACCTGCTCCACACCCCACATCCCATGCTACCCAAGCTCAGCTCAAGGCCATCTCAGTAGTCCCGGAGGCCCCTGTCCAGCCACAGTGTGGTCACCAGCAGCTCCTACGGGACAACAGCCAAGTCCCTCTCCCAGGTCAGTCTCCCTGGGACCCAAACTTCTGTTCCCCGCCCCGATCCCACTGTCAAGCCCCGCCCACAGGGACCCCACCCAGCTGGACACTGAATTTCTGACAGTCAGAGCAAGTGCCCATCAAAGCTGGGCAACCAAAAAAATTGTTTTAAGAATTGGAGTTCTCACCAATCAGAAAGGATGTATGCACTCCTATGCTCACAGCAGCACCATTTGCAATAGCTAAGATCTGGAAATAGGCCAAGTGCCCATCAGTAGACAAGTGGATAAAAAGCTGTGGTACATTTACACCACAGAATACTATGCAGCTGTAACAAAGAAGGATCTCTTACCCCTTGAGGCAGCATGGAGGGGCCTGGAGAGTATCATGCTGAGTGAAATAAGCCAGTCAGAGAAGGACACGTATCACATGACCTCACTCCTGTGGAATCTAAGTAACAAAATAAACTGATAAACGGAGTGGATCCAGGGACATGGAAGCATGGAACAGAGTGCGGAATCTCAGAGGGAAGGCAGGGGAGGGTGGGTGGGTGGGAGGTAACCAATCAAGAACCTTGTGTGCAAATATGCATGGCCCAGGCTGGAGGGGTCAATGGGGAAAAAAGGGAACATGTATAATACTTTCGACAATAAAGGATTATTTTTTTTAAAAAAGCTTTCAATATTTGCTAATTTCCAGCAAACAGCAGATAATAATAAAATGCACTCATCAAACCAAAAAAAAGAAGAAAGAATTGGGCTTCTTTATTTTCTCAAAAGAGTCTGTCTAGTCATCCTGGGAAAAATCATTTGAGTCTTTGTTACACCGACTTATGGCTTAATGTTTTTGGTTGAATTTTTATGTCAGGGAGGATCACAACTTTTTGGCAAGGGCTCAACACACATGTGCTGAATGAATGAATGAATGAATGAACGGTGGTGCAGCACGGTGCTCTTGCTCGTGGGCCCTCTTTCGGAGGAGGCTGGGCCCTGTGCACACAGATGGCCTCCTGGCACTCCCACCCCCACAGACCTGGCTTCGTGAAGCTGCACTTTGGCCAGACCAGGTCAAGGTCACTCACCAGACCCAGCCCTTCCTCCCTCCCATTCCCAGCTCAGTGTCCACCATCCAGCCATCCACCATCAGCCTCCCCACCCAGCCCAGAGCAGAGGGGACCTGCAGGTGCACCCGTTCTGCCTACCTCCTGGTTAGGATTGGTCTTGGGGGAGCCCCACAGGAGGAGTATTTATCCTCCCAGCCCTCTCTCTGCAGGATCCCCATCCACTGGTCTCCCCTCCTGTTGGGCAGCCTTCTCCAGGTCCTCTCCTCTTACCCTTAGTGGCTTCTCTGTGCCCTGCACACACCTGAAGCCCTTTATTCAGTTTCCCAAACTGACACAGATCCCTGACTTGGATCTTTTTTCTTTTTTAATCCTCACCCAAGGATATTTTTTCCATTGCTTTTCAGAAAGAGTGAAAGGGAGGGAGGAAGAGAGGGAGAGAGGGGGAGAGGGGGAGGAAAAGAGGGATTGATGTGAGAGAGACACATCAACTGGTTGCCTCCTGCACATGCCCTGACCAGCACAACCCAGGTATATGCCCTTGACCGGAAATCAAACCCACAATCCTTCTGTGTATGGCTGATGGGAAACTGCTGGGAAACACTGACCAGGGCTGACTTGGATCTTATACCAAAACTAGTGGCCTGGTGCATGGATTCGTGCACATTGAAAGGAAATTAATTAGAAGAAATATTTTAATATCACTATTCACCCTTTCTCTATAATAGAAGTGTCAACTAAATTTACAATTGACAATGACAGATCGAAACACATGCATGCGATTGGCACCAGCGAGAGCTTTATATGTATGGCGCATGTGCAACTTAGCCTTTTATAGGTACAGAATAAACTTGTTTAATTAGACCTGCTTTCTGATTTACCTAAACTTTCTCCAGCCCAGTGAAGCACCCCAACTTCTCTTTCAGGTAATTGTCAGCAACACAGCAGTAAATAACAACAAGAAGCAGATTATTATTGTAGATCACCCAGGGAGAACAAAGGGTAAAATATTTAACGGCAGCAGCGTTTGACTATATTCTGTGCAGTGAGAAAACCTGAAGTCATTTTCGAGTTCCACCATTTCTTACTTCTTTTCAGTCAGGTCGTTTCTAAACTTTCTAAATCTCCATTTTCTGGCTAATGAAAATAGGATTCCACCAAGTCTCCTATCTACCTACTCTAGGACTTCTGTGAGGATCAAGTGAGATGAGGCACAGGAATACATTTCGCAGACATTTCGTTGCCGTGTAAAATGTTTGCACCTGGCTATAAAGCAAGTCAGGTTCCTGGGTTGAAGAAACTCCAAGGAGGCTAGCTGCTAGGGAGAGGAAGCCGGGCATTGCTACGTGACATCATTACCTGGCACCCACAGTGACCGTTTCCAGGCTGGGCTGGGCTATGGGCTGCATTTTGCACCATGGGGTCTTGGCAGCATTGGCTGTGATTTGGTGGGGTGTCACTCCAGGGTGGTGGTGGGGCCTGTGTTCCACTTGGGGGAAACTGAGTGTTGGTTTGTCGGCCCCAGGTCCGTGGTGCTGTTGATTTTTAAACTAGAGGCCCAGTGCATGAAATTTGTGCATGGGTGGGCTCCCTAGGCCTGGCCAGCAATCAGAGCTGATTTCTGGGGCAACTGGCAGGGTGATCAGGGCCCCCACTCACACTGCCTTGGCCTGGTGCCACCCGCTCACCTGCTTTGCCATCCCACCGTGGTCCCGCTCTCATCGGGGCCTATCAGGCCTGGCAGCACCTACACAGTCACCCACTGACAGCACTGCGTCACCAATGCCTGCCATGCTCCACGCCACCCTCTGGTGGCCAGCGCACATCTAACTCCCAGTCAGTGGAACTCCTGCCCGTGGGGACAATTTACATATTAGCCTTTTATTATATAGAACTAGAGGCCCGGTGCACAAAAATTTGTGCACTCAGGGGGGAGGGGGGGTCCCTCAGCCCGGTTGTGCCCTCTCGCAGTCTGGGACCCCTCAGGAGATAACGACCTGCTGGCTTAGGCCTGCTCCCGGGTGGCAGAGGGCAGGCCCAATCCCTAGGTGCAGCCCCTGGTCGGGCTCAGAGCAGGGCCGATTGGGGAGTTGGGGCGCCGCCCCCTGTCATGCACAGAGCAGGGCTGATTGGGAGGTTGCGATGCCACCCTGAGTCACGCTCAGGGTAGGGCCGATCAGGTGGTTGGGGCACTGCCCCCTGTCACGCTGATCCCGGTGCCAGGAGGCATATTACCCTTTTACTATATAGCATAGAGATCTGGTGCACGGGTGGGGGCTGGTGGTTTGCCCTGAAGGGTGTCCTGGATCAGGGTGAGGGTCCCCACTGGGGTGCCTGGCCAGTCTGGGTGAGGGGCTGAGGGCTGTTTTCAGGCTGTCGGGTGACTGAAGCTCCCAACCGCTCCTTTTTTTCTTTTTTTTCTTTTTTATTCTGGGCCAGCTTTAGCTGTGGCTCCAGCTCTGCGGCCTCTGCTGCTGGGAAAGCGGAAACCCTCGGGCCCAGATTTGTTTGTGTTCTATAATCGAAACTCTGTATCAACTCCAGCTCTGAGATCCCGGCTCGCTGAAAGCAGGTTCTGGAGTTTTTTTTAGCTTCTCTATGTTACTATGTTTCAAACTGCCCGCTCAGAGGCCTGCAGCGGTAGGCGGGGAACGTTGGAGTCCACCGTAACTGAAGCAAGCAAGCCTCATGTTCAGTTTAAGCTGCCTGGCTGCCAGTCGCCATCTTGGCTGTCAGTTAATTTGCATATCTCGCTGATTAGCCAATGGGAAGGGTAGCGGTCGTACGCCAATTACCATGTTTCTCTTTTATTAGTGTAGATGGCCAGTGCACGTCATAGCAGCTCCTGCATTGAGCATCTGCCCCCTAGTGGTCAGTGCACATCATAGCTACTGGTCAGATGGACACTTAGCCATTTATATATACATAGATAAATCCTAAGTTGATCAAAGAAAAAAGCATTTAAAATAACCATAAAGTACTACAAGAGAACATGAGGACAATATTATGAGCTCACAAAGCCCACACCATAAAGATTAATTACCTTACATAATAAAAAATTTCTACATGGCAAAACTACTTTAAACAAAGACAAGAGCTAAATAACAAACAAGGATAAATTTTTAAGGATAAATCCTTCCTATGGAAAGAGTCTGTACAAATAACTAAGAAAAAGTCCAACAACTCAATAAAAAACATGGGTCAAAAGTCGTTCCATCTGACTCATGGTAGGAGACACTAATTTTAAGATGCAGAGTTTCTCTTTTAACACTTAGTGAGTGGTTCTCAACCTTCTGGCCCTTTAAATACAGTTCCTCATGTTGTGACCCAACCATAAAATTATTTTTGTTGCTACTTCATAACTGTAATGTTGCTACTGTTATGAATCGTAATGTAAATATCTGATATGCAGGATGGTCTTAGGCGACCCCTGTGAAAGGTTCGTTCGACCGCCAAAGGGGTCGCGATCCACAGGGTGAGAACCACTGACTTAGATTCTCAAAGATGCAAAGGTTTCCTAACACAGACATGTTGAAAGGGTGTTGGGGACAAAACACTCCACCCACTGCTGTGGGCCAGTATGGGATGAGCTCGCGAGGCCACAGTCACTGCACACTCACCACTGGGAAGTGCACACACTCAAGGACATCACTGATACCATCATCTGTGCAAAAAAGGGGGAAGACAACCCACCCGTCCATGGATAGGGGTATGAGCTGCGTGGAGAGAGGCCAGCGTGCTCACAGCCCGGGAGGTCCCCCAAGGCAGATGGCAGGCTGATGGGGACAACAGGGACAGATGTTTCCTTTTCACAGATCCCTCCCCTTCCTGTTTGACTCTGCTCTGCATGTATGACCTATTGCCCCTCCCCAAAAAGGAAAAACAAAATATATTAAAATACTTAAATAAGCATGTTTGAATTCCTGCTTCTGTTGCCAATCCAGAGGTTCTGACCCTGGGGCCTGGGGTGGGGCCCACCAGGGGGTTCTCAGTGCTTGGGGTCGG
Source organism: Myotis nattereri (assembly GCF_964212035.1). Classification (NCBI taxonomy): domain Eukaryota; kingdom Metazoa; phylum Chordata; class Mammalia; order Chiroptera; family Vespertilionidae; genus Myotis; species Myotis nattereri. Next base: position 2,574,431 of record NC_138083.1, read on the forward strand.
GGGCTGGGAGCAACAGGTTGCCTCTTCCTTCTGTGTCAGCCCTTCCCATGGGGGTATCACTGGCCCCCAGGAAGTCTCAGCACCCCACAGGTGGCCCCCAAGAAGCCCTGCAGCTGTCCCAGTAGGCAAATGTGAGGAGATGCTGCCACCCTCTGGTGGGTGAGGGAGGCGACACAGTCTGGGGACCCTACTAAAACCTGAAGGTCCCCCAGGGCCACATTCCATTCCTGGTAGTCCGGGGCTCATGGTGAGAGTCCATGGGACACACACTGGTGTCTGAATGTGCCGTGTATCTGCTGTGCTTCAATCAGAGATAAACCCGGGTGGCAGCCCCTTCCCATCTGCCTGGGCCGTGGAGGGCTGGAAGTTAACAGGGTCCCCAGGGGCCACTGGAGGGGCTGCTCAGGCTCCTGCCAATGTGGCTGTGGCTGCAGACCAAGATCGAGGACCCGGGGAGAAGTGCGTCCTGACCCACCCAGTCCCTGGGACTCCCCGAGGACAGAGATAAGAGGAGGGGCCCCACAGGATGAGAGTGGAGCCAGAGCAGGCATGTGGGAGAGGATGGACCACCACCGCACCCCTCCTGGCTCCCAGGCCCTCATCCTGCCTCCTGCCCTGCCCAGAGACCAGGCTCAGCCAGACGCCTCCGCGCCCCACTGCGCAGCATGGTGCTGCCGGACGGCACACTGTCCACTCTGAGGCCGGCTCTGCACCTCGTGCACCTTCCCTCTGTGTCCACACTGCGGGCCTCTGTCCTGGGACACCCACCCTGTGATCTGCCCACAAACAGTGCACGCACCTGGACCCAGGGCCCCCAGAACACAGCTCCCCTGCCACCTGTGGGCTAGATGGTGTCGACAGTCCAGGACACACTGGGAACGCTCTGCCCTCAACACCCAGCGCAGTCCTCCCATGACCTGGAGAGGGATTCGCACAACCTTTGACACAGGGCCCCGTTTACCTTCAAAAATGTATCTCAGCATTTTCTGATGAGCTGTTATTTAGCTGGTGGTGGCTGCTCAAAAGCCGCCCGCTGCCTTTAGGAAAAAATCCAAACTCCCCTCCAAGACCTACCCTCAAGCCAGGCCTGCCTGGGAGGCCCCCTCCCCACCCCTCCCATGCACTGTGTGACACCTGGTGGCTTAAAACTATCCGAGATTCCCTCTCTCACAGCCCGGATGGCAGAACTCCAAATCCAGATGTGGGCAGGTGCTCTAGCTGTTTTGGCTCAGTGGATAGAGCGTCGGCCTGCGGACTGAAAGGTCCTGGGTTCGATTCCAGTCAAGGGCATGTACCTCGGTTGCAGGCTCCATCACGACCCTGGTCAGGGTGCGTGTGGGAGGCAACTAATTGATGTGTCTCTCTCACATCGATGTTTCCCTATCTCTGTTTCTACCTCTCCCTTCCACTTTCTTTGGAAATCAATGGGAAAATATCCTCAGGTGAGGATTAACAACAAAAGAAGTAAAAAAAAAAAAATGTTTAAATGCCCTAACCGGTTTGGCTCAGTGGTAGAGCGTCGGCCTGTGGACTGAAGGGTCCCAGGTTCGATTCCGGTCAAGGGCACATGCCTGGGTTGTGGGCTTGATCCCCAGTGGGGGACCTGCAGGGGGCAGCCAATCGATGAGTCTCTCTCATCATTGATGTTTCTATCTCTCCCTCTCCCTTCCTCTCTGAAATCAATAAAGAAATATTTAAGAAAACACACACAGATGTGGGCGGGTCGTGCTCCCTCCAAGGCTCCAGGGGACGAGCCTTCCAGCCCCCGGCCCAGGAGTTCTCATCGCCCGGCATCCGCCTGCCGTTCTTCCTCTGCCATCGGTGTCGGGCCCAGATCTCCGCTGCTTATGAGGACTCCCGTGCGACCTCCCCACCAGTAACCGCACCTGCAAAGACCTGACTTCCAAGCAAGGTCCCACGACAGGTCCTGGGTTAGGACTTCAACATGTCTTTTGGGAGATACAATTCAACCACAGCACCGGTTACTGAAGAAAGCAGGACTGTCACAGCTCAGGTCCCAGGAGAATGGGACCACAAGAAACGCGCGGGCAGCCAGGAGCCCTGAAACCATTTGTCAGTAGGTGCAGAGCTAGTCGGGACCCAAAGGCAGTCTTCAACTGCTTTCCACCGGACAAAACTGATTTGCATTTCTGTGAAGAATTGTTTGCATTACTATCCATTTTCTGCAAGCAGAGCATTAAAATAGTTCAAAAATAATGAAAGACAGGAAATCTGGAAGGGCAAGCCAACAGGACACTGAGTTAAATTTTTTTTTTTACATGCAAAGTCTTTTGCAATTTATTCTGACAGAACTTCTAACATACACATAGGTAGAGAGAGCCCAGGCGCCATGGGCACCCCTGGGCCCAGCAAAGACGGCTCTGGCTACCCTGGCTGTCTGCACTTGCCCACAGCCACAGGGTCACCTTGAGTCAACCCCAGCCGTGACCACGTCATTTCATTCATCCATATTGAAATGATTTTTTTTAAGGCTTTTCGAGAGAAAAATGACATGACCCTGATGGGTGTTAGGAAACTCGCTCTGGCTGCCAAGAATGGCCTGAAGGAGAAACAAGAGGAGCAGAGAAGATCAGCCCAGCGCACATGCACAGGTGCACGCAGACACCGGCATCCACACAGCACGCCTGCATGTGCGCATGCACACACTACACACACATGTGTGCCCGGCCCAGAGGCGCCCCCTCCAGGATGACAGCTTTCAGGTCTCCAAAGCTCCTCGGGCCTCACCCTGTGGCCGCCCTCGGCTCCAGCTTCATCCATATGCCCTGGTCTCCAGGCAACGCCCACTGCCCAGCACCTCTCCGTCCTCAAAAGGCTCCGGACCCTCTCCTCTGCTATTGCGAGGTGTGGGGTTTGAGCCCACGCTGCCTGCCTCGCTGGTCAGGGAGATGACTGAGGCCTTCCCAGGGGCCCAGGCTAGTCTGAGGCCTTGAGAACTGTTAAGCCCACAGACCCCCATCACCACATCCGCCAGGCTCCCACCACCTTCTGCCTCAGGAAGGCTGGCATCCATAACTGCTCCCCAACTCACCCCCACGTGCCAGCTGCCCCCACATTCTCTGCTAGTGCCCTCTCGCACCAGGCTGGCTCCCTGGCTCCAGGCCCCACTGACCCCCTGCTGCAGCCTCGGTGCCTCCGTCCACCTTCCAGAATGACTGTTTGGATACACAAACATGGCCATGTTGCTCCTCTGTCCAAAGTGCTCTGAGCCCCTCCCAACCCCCCAGCTAGAGTCCCACTGCAGCCCCTCCCAGTGCAGCCTCCTGCCTTCGGGCCTCACCCCTCCCAAAAATGCTCACAGTTCTCCCAGCAGCCTCTCTCCCTCCCTCCCCTGTTCCTCACCTCCCCGCCCCCCTACTCACCCCAGAGGCCACCTTGCCCTGACTCCCATTGGGGCAGGCCCATCACAGACAAGCCTCCAGAGCTACTAACATCAAATCCAGAGCCCTCAGAGCCCACAGACCAGCAAGTCCACAAGCTCTTTTGCGTGTTTCCAGGTTATTCTTCAGGAAGCGGCTAGGCCTGGCCCCCGAGTCACCTGCTAGGCCAACTCCCCGGCCTCCCTGCCGCAGTGCTCAGGACTGGCCACTGGGAGTCAGGCTTGGGCTGTGTTGTGCAGAGCCGTGAGGCGGAGGCAGGAGGCAGGAGGCAGGAGGCAGGAGGGGACCCTGCTATCTCTCCCCCTGGGGCAAGGGCTGCTCCTGCTGGACAGAACTGATCCACAGGGCCTCCTGGAAGAGGGCCCTGAGGCACTGCCTGTGCCTCGCAGGCTCACTTCCAGCCAGTGGCCACCTCCTGGTACCACAGCCCCTGCTGACCAGGGTCTCCCATCAGGGCCTCCCAAACGGACCGGACTCCGTTCCCAAGGTGGCCTGGCCCCACCTGACCCCTGACCCCTCACACGGTGCCAGCACTGCTGACTCCACCTTCGTACAGAGGCGCTCACGGTGCAGGCGGCGCCCCAGGCTGCAGGCCCATCTCTGTTACCGGCTGACGTCACAGCTTGATGACACACTGAGGCCAAAATCGGGTGGGTGGGGGTGCCAGTCTAGATTCAAACCTCTGTCCTTCCCAGGCACCAAAAGCAATGGTGGCCACGGGCCCAGGACACGGGACTGTCCCCACAGACGCTGCAGGACCCACCAGGAGGCCAGGCCAAGGCCCGCCCACACCCTGTGCAGACCGCATTTTGGACCGTGATAGAGACTGAGGTCCCAGGCACGGCAGTGGAGCTCTGACCAGGCCACACACCTCACCTGTGTCAGCGCCAGCCCTGCGATGCCCTGTGGCTTCCACACACACCGACACAGGCACAGACACCACGCCCACATCTATGTGGGAGGCTTGCGTCGCTATGGTAACCCCAAGACTGAAACTTGCTTCTGCCAGGTCTTCCTCTCCTGCGGAAAGCTGCTTCCACTGGGTGCCAGCCTCTCCCTCCCAACCCTCGCGCGCCCCCCCCCCCCCCGACTGCCGCCACTGAGCATGCGTGGCCCACAGGGGGTCCCAGACCCCGGCCAGGAGGCTTAGGCAGGGAGGAGAGAGACGTGTCTCACCGGACGTGTGATGAAAGGGGCCAGGAAAAGTGGGTTCCTGGACCCTGGTCATCACTCACTTCTCTCAGTCCCTCAGACAGAGCCACCAGCAGGACTCGAAGCAGAGCCCACCCCACCTCGCCCAGCAGCTGCGAGGTGGCAGCAAAAGCACCCCGTCTCGTGAGCCCCGGACAGAGGGGAGACCCCGCTCAGCCCGGGCCTGCCGCACCGTGGGACAGCACCAGGCTGTGTCACACAGACCAGCAGGCCGCCGCGGGCACAGGGCCGGGGCGGGGCCGGGGCAGCTCCCCTGCGGAGGCCAGGGCGCAGCAGGGTCCAGGGTGAGGTCCCAGGCTGAGCGTGCCTCCCTCCGTCAGCAACCATCATGCACTTCAAATTGAGGCCACAAAACGCACTCTCACGTGCCCATGCTCCCTCCGCTCCCACTGTGGCTCTGGCGCCCGAGCCCTCATGCCATGGCCATGCACCTGGGAGCCCTCCCAGCAGCAGCCTGTAGCCCTTCGTGTCCTGCTCTAGGACTTGGGGCCCTTTGGGCCCCACCACAGTCCAGAGGGGGCATCGGCCATTTGGACAGGCTGGCATCTGGCCCTCTCCTCCCAGGTGTGGCCTGGGGCCTCGGCAGCACCAGGTCAGGTGGGGACACGGCCTCCTGGCTGCTCAGAGCGTCTCCCAGGTGGAAGGGGGCGGTCCCTGAAGACCGCACGGTGGCCTGGCGCTGTGCTCCCAGCTGCTCCACACGGGCACAGCCTGGCTGTTCTGCGTCGCCCAGCACCTCCCACTGACCCTTCTCCCCCAGGTGCGCAGGTGCTTTTGGTCCTCATGACACGGTCCCACCCATCCGTCCAGCTGGTACTCAGGACCCACTGTTTGCCATCCTCTGAGGTGGCCCTAGGGTGCAGGATTGACTCCTCACCCAACTTGTACTCCAGCTTCCTGGGTCACATGGTCCTGGCATGTCTGAGCCCCGAAGAGCTCAGGCCCACACCCCCTCTCAGCCTGAGACAACACGGTCCCTCCTGCGGCAGGAACACTGCTGTGTGCAGCCTCCCGGGAGCTTGCTCTACGCGCTTGTTCCCATCACGGTGGGTCGAGCAAAACGAGGCAGGTCACTGAGGGCTCCGACAGTGACTGAAGTCTCGGGCACGCAGTGTCTGTCGGTGAGGCCTGGACGTCGCTCGTTGGGCGTTGCTTGTGCACTAACAGACTCCAGTCGGGCGCGCCCTGTTAGGCCTGTGACACCCAAGACTGAGATGCTTTACGGCGCTGCCTGGCACAGCCGTGCCTCCCAGGGGCGCCTGCCTGGGTGCCTTTGGGTCCGGAACCTGAGAGCAGCTTCCGGAGGCTCCAGTCCAGATGCCCTCCCAGGGCTGCTTGGGCGGCACGACGGCGAGGCTCCCCAGGGCCAGCCATCGAGAGGGCCAGGAGGTGCCCCATTCTCTCCACTGGAAGCTCATCACTAAGGCTGGCCCACCTGCGGGCTGTGGACACTTCTCTAACCGCCACTGACACCCACTCTCTGCCCTCTCCCTCTTGCGCCACAGTCACACCTGAGGCAACAGCGTGATTCCCACATCCTGTGCCCCCCAGTTCCTGGAGGGGAGGCCCCGAGACCCCAAGACGCCAAGAGAGCGGTTGTGAGGTGAAGGACAGAGGTAGTGTGAGCACAGATGGGGAGTGAACAGGCAGAGGCAGTGAAGCAGGAGTGCGGGGGAGGGGTCCCAGGTGTGACTCCCCCCGCCCCCCGCCGCCGCCCACCCCCCCCCCCAGCCGCCCTCTAGCCACAGCAGAGCGGTGCCCACCAGCCTCTCCCTCTGCTGCTCCGGACCTGCCCTAGCTCCACAGGAGAGCACATCCCCCAGGACGGGGACCAGGTGGTCAGACACAGCCAAGGCACACGGACCCCCCACCCCCACCCCATACCCAACAGCAGGGAGACCCAGGACCTGGGAGCCGCGGGCCAGCCATGATGCAGGGGCAGGTAAACCCTCTCCAGATTCCTACCCCAGGGCGTTGCTGGCCCGGGAGGAGAACGCCGTCTCCCTACAGATGCTGGTCTCCCACCTCCACAGTGACTCCCTGAGATGGGCATAGGCACGGACAGGGACGGTGCCCATGCTCTGGGCTCCTGGTCCCAGGGAGAAGCCGGCCCTCCCCTTCTGGTCCCCAAATACCACAGCCATTGCCCAGACCCCAGCCAGCAACACCTGGCAAGGCATACCAGAGCCACAGCAGCCCTGATGGGCAAGCTCCAAGTGAGTGGGTCCACAGCTCGCCTTCCCAAGGCTGGGCCACCCCCACAGCACCGCAGGGGAGGGTCAACCTTTGGGCTCAACTGAGAAAGGGGAGCTTAGAGGAGCCCAGAGACCAGACCAGGGGCTGGGGCTGCAGCCTGGGGACAGGCGGTTTGGGGGGCTAGGGGGTGGGGCTTGAGATGGAGGTGAATGTGGGGAGATCAGAACTATAATGGGGAAGAGGGTGGGACAAGGATTGAAGGTGGGAGAGCTGTCAATTGAATGTGGGGGGAGGTAGGGGTGGGTGGAGCCTGGGGGATCAGGGTTGGAGGTGGGGCCAGGAGTGCAGACAGGGCTCAGCCCTGGAGAGCTGGGGGCGATGGCCCACTTTGGAGATCCCCTGGCACTGCCCACCCCTCACGCCTGCCTGGCCCAGTGCTCCCTGCCGGTCAGTGCAGTCTCTGTGGAGTCGCCCTGGACACACAGCCTGTGGACACACCACGCGAGTGCCCTTTGCCTAACTGCCTGTTCCTCCCACACTTTCCCTTGATGCTAAATGTTTATTTTAACAGCAAAGTGCCGGTCATTGAAACTTGTGTAAAACTGCACCTTGGCCCGTTGGCCTTGACCAAGCACTGCAGCCCGTGGTCACCCTCACACCCCTCAGAGCTGCTCGGGAAGGAGAGCAGGGCTGGGTGCTGAGAAGCCGTACCCATGTGGGAGGAGCCCACACACAGGAGAGAAGCAGGCTGTTGTTTATGGAGAAACTATTTGTCCTGAATAAAAGGTAACAGCCCCAGCACATGAACTAGTCGCACTCCCTCCCAACATTGGAGCGGGCAGGGGGGCGGGGGGACTGGTGAGGAGCTCAGAGCCGGTAGGAGGACCACACATGCTAATCCCAGAGAAGTTACCCCAACAGCCCACCCTGCAGGAGTCAGAAACACCACCGGGAGGAGGGGCCTGGAGGGAGGGGCAGGGGAGGCTCAGGCAGGTCGCAGGCAGGGCTCACTTGGCACACGTGTACGTACATGGGCACAGGGGCACAGGCACGAGTTCATGAGTCTCTGTCTCAGCAAGAAAGCGCTCAGCCCCAAGGGCCAGGGTGCCGCAGCCAGTCGCAGGTCCTTGCTTCCCAGGTGCTTAAGTCACCGGGCCCAGGGCTGCAGCTCAGCTCACAGGTGGAGGCAAAATCATCTTTTCAACGTTGCAGGGCTATTTGCAAAGTCACCAAGCTCCAGCTTCCATCTGCAGGCTGGGGCAGGTGGGGGCATCTCTGGTGACCACACTAGGGAGACACCCCCACCGCTGCCCCACAGCCCGGACGGTTCTCACAGCATCACTCAAGCAGGCCCTGCCAAGCCCCACCTCTCACCAGTTCCCAAGGTGAAACTGCCCTCTGGTTTGGCACCAGAAGTTCAGGCCTCCCCCACAGACACCTGTAGGCTTGGAAATGAGGCAATAGGTCAGTCACTGCCAGTGCAGAGCAAACCCATCCCAACCGCCACTCTTTCAAGGCCACGCAGACCCCAGGAGGGCACAGGGGCCCCAGGCAGGGGCCCTCAGCATCAAGCAGTCAAGACCAGGTACACAGGGCCACTTCCCGAATGACGGACAGAGCAGCCTGAGGTGGCCCTGCCCACCCTGCAGCCCAAGCCAGCTCTGCACACGTGGCCCCGCAGCTGCAGCGCATGAGTTCACGGAGCGTCTGAAGGGAAAGGCTCCTTGAGGGCTGGAGGGACATGGATGTGGGGGACCCGAAGGCGGCACCAGTGACGCTCGGGCAAGTCCATGTCAGCAGCTCCCAGCTCTGGGCCAGTCCCACTGCCCTCACGCAGCCCGCACACAGCACAGGGCCCTCGGGTTGCACACACTGCTGTTCTGCCTCCAGATGTGCCCACCCAGGGCCCGCGGGTGCAGTAGGGGGGAGGCCTGGAGTCCCACGAATCGTGGGTGTGTCCATGAGCTCTGGCCAGGCTCACTCACTGGTGAGTTCTTTCACACACACTCCCAGGTTAGTGTGACTGAGGCCACGGGGCAGCCCTAAGCAATGGGTCCTGTGATGTCATCAGGCCCTTGGGGTCACAGGGAAGCTCCCAGAGTCTGATGATACTCAGGGGTCAGGTTGTGCATCAGCCTAGAGAGCAGTGACCTGGGTGAGCTCCGTGTTGGGTGTTGACGGGCTCTGCGGGCTGACGGGCACCATGGGCAGGTCCACGCCTAGTCATGCAGGCCTCGGCACCGTCTCTGAGGTCTTGCGGGCGAGGGCCACATCCTTGGCCATGCCGCGCACACGGTCAGACCCCGGCCCCTCCCGGCGCAGTGCAGATGTGCAGCAGAACTTGCGGAAGCAGGCCTTGAAGTTCTCGTCTAGGAAGGCGTAGAGGATGGGGTTGAGGCAGCTGTTGACGTAGCCGAGGGCTGTGCAGAAACGTAGGATGGCTACCGCCGTCTCACTGCCTGGCTGAACTCCCAGTCCTTGGACCAGCACGAAGACCTGGACAGGCGTCCAGCAGCCCACAAACACTGCCACCACCACCAGCACCAGCCGCGTGATGCGCCGCAGGTTCCGGTCCTTCTCTCGGGAGCCTGAGAGCAGGCGGACACCACGCAGCCGCTGGATCATGAGGCTGTAGCAGATGGAGATGATGAGCACGGGGATGATAAAGGAGAAGAGGAAGATGCAGACAGCAAACAGGGGGCCCCAGTAGTCCTGTGGGGCAGGGATCTCCACCAAGCACTCGATCTCTGCAGAGAGAGAAGCAGGGTCAGGTGGAGCCAGGGAGCATGGCCCTGGGGAGGAGGGACCACTGACTGACCTTCATCCTCGACCTGTGCCGAGCCCATGATGGCCACCGGGATGCCGACGACAGAGGCCAGGGCCCAGATGGCCACATTGACAGCCTGGGCCTTGCTGGACGTCCGGACATCGAGGGCACGGATGGGGTGGCAAATGGCTACGTAACGGTCCACGCTCATGGCGGTCAGCGTGAAGGTGCTGGTGAACATGTTGTAATAGTCGATGGCAATGACAATCTTGCACAGGGCATTCCCAAATGGCCAGAAGCCCAGGAGCACGTCTGTGCCCTGGAAGGGCAGTGTCAGCAGCACCAAGGTGTCTGCCAGGGCCAGGTTAAAGATGTAAATGTTGGTAGCTGTCTTCATCTTGGTGTGTCTGCAGGGCACAGGGAGGGGAAAGGACAGCTTCACTTGGCTACTGGCTAGACCTGGGAGCAAAGCCACCGGAGGGCACCCACCCTGGGCCCTTGTGAAAACGGAGGCTCCTGGGCGCTGAGCCCGGGGCAAGCAGGGTAACAAGCTTCAAGCCCTCCTGGCACACAGAGGGTCCACACCTAGGACAGGTCTGCCTGGGAAAGGCAGGTGTGAGGGCAGCAGGCACACCCGACAGGGCATGGAGTGAAGTGGGGGGACTGCGAGCGAAGGAGCCGTGCCTCCTCCCTTGGAGTCTCCCCCATGGCCCTTCGCGGAAGAAATCCTGTGCCTGCAGCTGTCAGAATTCCCCGGCCTCCCAGACCACATTGTTTTCCAGCCATCAAGACAGGAAACGGTGACTATGATGGGAGGGGTGCTAATGAGGTCTGATTGTATCCAAGCTACTGTAATAGGGCTGGGGAAACTGTGGGTGTTCCAGAAATATTAGTTGAATGAAGTAATAGTTGTGACAGTGGTGGTGGAGGTCATGGTGATGGAGGTAGCGGTGGAGGCGGCGATGGCGGTGGAGGCAGCAATGGCAGTGGGGGCGGAGGTGGTAGTGGAGGCGGAGGTGGAAGTAGTGATGGAGGGGAGGTGGTGATGGAGGTGGAGGTAGAGGTAGAGGTGGTGATGAAGGTGGAGGTGAAGGTGGAGATGGAGGTGGTATTGGAGGTGGCAGTGGAGGCCGTGGTGGAGGTGGAGGTGGTGATGGAGGTGGAGGTGAAGGTGGAGGTGGAGGTGGTGATAGAGGAAGAGGTGGTGATGGAGGTGGAGGTGATGATGGAGGTGGGGATAGTGATGGAGGTGGAGGTGGAGGTAGTGATGGAGGTGGAGGTGAAGGTGAAGGTGGAGGTGGAGGTAGTGACAGAGGTGGAGGTGAAGGTGGTGATGGAGGTGGAGGTGGTAATGGACATGGAGGTGGTGATGGATGTGGAGGTGGTAATGGAGGTGGAGGTGGTTATGGAGGTGGAGGTGGTGATGAAGGTGGAGGTGGAGGTGGTGATGGAGGTGGCAGTGGAGGCGGTGGTAGAGGTAGAGGTGGTGATGGAGGTGGAGGTGGAGGTGGTGACGGAGGTGGAGGTGGAGGTGGAGGTGGTGATGGAGGTAGAGTTGGTGATGGAGGTGAAGGTGGGGATGGTGATGGAGGTAGAGTTGGTGATGGAGGTGGAGGTGGGGATGGTGATGGAGGTAGAGTTGGTGATGGAGGTGGAGGTGGGGATGGTGATGGTGATGGAGGTGAAGGTGGAGGTGGAGGTGGAGGTGGAGGTGGAGGTGGAGGTGGTGATGGAGGTGGAGGTGGTGATGAAGGTGGAGGTGGAGGTGGAGGTGGTGATGGAGGTGGCAGTGGAGGCGATGGTAGAGGTAGAGGTGGTGATGGAGGTGGAGGTGGAGGTGGAGGTGGTGATGGAGGTAGAGTTGGTGATGGAGGTGGAGGTGGGGATGGTGATGGAGGTAGAGTTGGTGATGGAGGTGAAGGTGGGGATGGTGATGGAGGTAGAGTTGGTGATGGAGGTGGAGGTGGGGATGGTGATGAGGTAGAGTTGGTGATGGAGGTGGAGGTGGGGATGGTGATGGTGATGGAGGTGAAGGTGGAGGTGGAGGTGGAGGTGGTGATGGAGGTGGAGGTGGTGATGAAGGTGGAGGTGGAGGTGGAGGTGGAGGTGGTGATGGAGGTGGAGGTGGAGGTGGAGGTGGTGATGGAGGTAGAGTTGGTGATGGAGGTGGAGGTGGGGATGGTGATGGAGGTAGAGTTGGTGATGGAGGTGGAGGTGGGGATGGTGATGGTGATGGAGGTGAAGGTGGAGGTGGAAGTGGAGGTGGAGGTGGTGATGGAGGTGGAGGTGGTGATGAAGGTGAAGGTGGAGGTGGAGGTGGAGGTGGAGGTGGTGATGGAGGTGGCAGTGGAGGCGGTGGTAGAGGTAGAGGTGGTGATGGAGGTGGAGGTGGAGGTGGTGATGGAGGTAGAGTTGGTGATGGAGGTGGAGGTGGGGATGGTGATGGAGGTGGAGGTGAAGGTGAAGGTGGAGGTGGAGGTGGGGATGGTGATGGAGGTGGAGGTGAAGGTGAAGGTGGAGGTGGGGATGGTGATGGAGGTGGAGGTGAAGGTGAAGGTGGAGGTGGAGGTGGTGATGGAGGTGGAGGTGAAGGTGAAGGTGGTGATGGAGGTGGAGGCGGAGGTGGAGGTGGGGGTGGAGGTGGAGGTGGAGGTGGGGGTGGAGGTGAAGGTGAAGGTGGAGGTGGAGGTGGTGATGGAGGTGGAGGTGGTGATGGAGGTGGAGGCGGAGGTGGAGGTGGGGGTGGAGGCGGAGGTGGAGGTGGTGATGGAGGTGGAGGTGATTTGGTGTTAGAGGTGGAGGTAAAGGTGGAGTTGGAGGTAGTAATGGTGTTGGCAGTGCCAACAGCAGAGGTGAGAGTGTTCCATGTCAATTCCACTGCCACAACGGAATACGAGGTTTACTCTTGCCTCTTAAAGAGGAATTGAGAATAAGCCCTGAAGCCTTCATGACCAAATAGCAACAATGATGAAGGTAAAGTCCTGTGCCAAGCTCTTCACATTGATTTTATCACATTTAAGTTTCCAAAAGTGCTCTTTTTGTTGCCACCTCAGTGCAGTAGGACACCCAGGCTCACAGGGCTTAAGTGGCTTTCTGAACACCACAGAGCCAGTAAGCAGCAGAGAGGGCCAAGGGATTGAGAAGAGCAGCCGCGGACAGGAGAGAAAATGTGCCAAAGACACACAAGGTACAGGGCTGTTATCCAGAACACAAAAAACCAATACTCAACGATAAGAATATGGACAACTGGGTAAGGAATGGGCAAACACCTTGCTAGAACCTCACCAAAGATGACATACACAGTGAAAAAGCAAATGAGAAAATGCTCCACATCCTACATCATCAGGGAAATGGAAATGAAACAATGAGATTCCACTGCACACCTATCAGAACGGCCAAAACCCAGAGCACTGACAACACCAAGTGCCGACAAGGACGGGAGCAGCGGGAAGCCCCCTTCACTGCTGGTGGGAAGGCAGAGGCGCAGCCACTTTGGAAGACAGCTGGGTGGTCTCTTACCAAACTGAACAGACTCGTGGGACCCAGCAGTCACGCTCCCTGCTATTTACCCAAAGGAGTTGAAAACTATCCTATCTAATAAAAGAGAAACATGGTAATTAGTGTACATCCGCTACCCTTCCCATTGGCTAATCAGGGTGATATGCAAATTAACTGCCAGCCAAGATGGCGGCTGGCAGCCAGGCAACTTGAAGTTAACATGAGGCTTACTTGCTTCAGTGACAAAGGAAACCAACGTTTCCTGCCTGCCTTGCTGGCCTCTGAGCCTGCAGTTTGAAACATTGTTACAAATATAGAAGCTAAACAAAGCCCCAGAAACCTGCTTTCAGCCCACAGGGATCTCAGAGCTGGAGTTGATACAGTGTTTCGATTATAGAACCCAAACAAGCCAGATACCTGCTTTCAGCAGCAGAAGCCTCGAGCTGGAGCCAGAGCTAAAGCTGGCCCAGAATAAAAAAAAAGAAAAAAAGGAGCAGTTGGGAGCTTCAGTCACCCACCAGCCTGAAAACAGCCCTCAGCCCCTCACCCAGACTGGCCAGGCACCCCAGTGGGGACCCCCACCCTGACGGGTGTGTGACCAGCTGCAAACAGCCATCATCCCCTCACCCAGGCTGGCCAGGCACCACAGTGGGGACCCCCACCCTGATCCAGGACACCCTTCAGGGCAAACCACTGGCCCCCACCCGTGCACCAGGCCTCTATCCTATATAGTAAAAGGGTAATATGCCTCCCAGCACCGGGATCAGCGTGACAGGGGGCAGCGCCCAAACCCCCTGATCGCCCTGCGGCTCTGTGTGTGACAGGGGGCGGGGCCACAACCTCCCTATCTGCCCTGCTCTGTTCGAGACAGGGGAAGGCGCCCCAACCCCCTGATCAGCCCTGCTCTATGCCTGATAGGGGGGAGCTCCCCAACCCCCTGATTGCCCTGCGGCTCTGTGTGTGACAGGGTGCAGCGCCCCAACCCCCCCCTCCCCCACGGGCCCTGCTCTGTGTGTGACGGGGTAGAGCCATAACCTCCCCATCGGCCCTGCCCTGAGTGTGACAGGGTGCGGCGCCCCAACCCCCTGATCCGCCCTGCTCTGTGCATGACAGGGGGCGGCGCCCCAACTCCCCAATCGGCCCTGCTCTGAGCCCGACCAGGGGCTGCACCTAGGGATTGGGCCTGCCCTCTGCCACCCGGGAGCAGGCCTAAGCCAGCAGGTCGTTATCTCCCGAGGGGTCCCAGACTGAGAGAGGGCACAGGCTGGGCTGAGGGACCCCCCCCCTGCAAGTGCACAAATTTTTGTGCACCGGGCCTCTAGTCTATATATATAAAGAGCCAGGGTCCGTAAAGTCCAAAACGACCAAAGGCTCAACCGAACCAGGCGGGGGGGGGGGGGGGTAGCAGGCGCGGCAAAGTCATTAGCCTCCAGCCTAGGCAGCCTGCTGACTCGGCAGTTGACTCCAACAGGACCTGGGCCCTCCCCTCTGTGAACCAGAGGCCCTTTTCCTGAAACCACATTCCCAGGATCTCTCAGACCCCTTTGTGGAAGTCAGGAAACACTACGTGTGGTCACCCCGCCCTGGGGACTCCCAGGGCTGACAGCAAGGATGGGCTTCTGTGGGGTCCCCTCTGTTATGCGATTCAGGGTTGTTACATCCTAATGTTGACTCTGGCAGAACTTGGGCCGGTCCTCTGAGTATCTGAGGTCCTGCTCCCTATACCAAAGCCCCTGAGTCTCTGAGACCCAGATGCAGAAATCGCCTGTTGTCGTCATCCCGCCCTGGGTGGGATGATTCTGTTCTAGGGCCCAGGGTCCCACCCTCCTCCCTCATGTTCCTCACCTTGAGCCCTGGCAGGTCCTGGGCTCCTGCCTCTGTTGACCCAAGGCCGGACTCCTCAGAACAAGGCCTCACTGCCCTGAGTCCTCTGCAGGAAGTCGGTGTACCTCACATCCGGTACCAAGCCCAGCAATTCCAAAGCCTGATGGCAGGGCTGAGATGGGTTCCGTAGGGTCCTTTAGCCCTGCCTCTGATCCATACTTTGACAGGGCCTGGGCCTCCTGTCCTCAGAACCTGAGTCTGCAATCCTCCGACCAAGGGTCTGACTACCCGAGTTCCCTGAGGAGGTGGAGCTGGTGGGGATGCAGTTTTCAACATACAAACAGGAAGCCCAACTTCGGGAATTTAAATTCCTGCCTCATTCACCTTATACTGTTAAGCCCCAAATCTAGATACTATACCTACTATGATCACCCCCAAGATTTTAAACAAAGCTAAGATAACCAGTTGAGCAACTCTATTCGTTAAAGACAGCCTAAAGGCAATGGTTTCAACCTTAAAGCAGAAAGCTGGGGAGAGCCACATGGACAGTGGGGAAAGGGGGGTGAGATGGGAAATTTCTCTGGTAGTAGCCAAGAAGTGAATGGTTTCAAGGTGCATAAGAGCAGCCTGTACTAGGAAAGCAGGGTGATTCACATCTCCACAGAGACAGCCACATGACCTTGAAAAGGTGTTAGGTAAATCTTATGAAAAGCAGCTAGTGGTGAAGGATGAGAAACAACAATGAGCCACTGAAATGGGTGGCCCAGGGAAACGTTTGGAGGAAGCATCATCTCCCTACCACGTGACCCATCAGAACTGGACACGGGGTCAATAAGTTTGAGAAGGCCTAGGAGTGCTAAAGAAATGCCCCCTTTCTCTTACCACAGCACCTCGGCCGCCCCCCCCCCCCAGAAGTGTCAGGGTGGTGCTGTATGATGTCTAAGTTTCTCTCCCAGAGCAACCATTAGCTGGAGAAGGGGCTTCCTGATTAATTAAAGCCTAGGGCCGCGGTTCTCAACCTGGGGGTCGCGGCCCCTTTGGCAGTCGAACGACCCTTTCACAGGGGTCGCCTAAGACCATCCTGCATATCACATATTTACATTACGATTCATAACAGTAGCAACATGACAGTTATGAGGTAGCAACGAAAATAATTTTATGGTTGGGTCACAACATGAGGAACTGTATTTAAAGGGCCAGAGGTTGAGAACCACTGGTCTAGGGCAGTGATGGCGAACCTTTTGAGCTCGGCATGTCAGCATTTTGAAAAACCCTAACTTAACTCTGGTGCCGTGTCACATATAGAAATATTTTGATATTTGCAACCATAGTAAAACAAAGACTTATATTTTTGATATTTATTTTATATATTTAAACGCCATTTAACAAAGAAAAATCAACCAAAAAAATGAGTTCACGTGTCACCTCTGGCACATGTGTCATAGGTTCGCCGTCACTGGCCTAGGGTTTGTGGCCCCTCATTGTCCTAGAGAAAAGCATATGTTCAGGAGGCCTGGGGTAGGGCCGTAGGAAATTTTGACGTGGTGAAGATGACCAGGAAACCACAAACTCCTAGCACAGTTATGTAACAACCAACCTCAGTCATCAAAAGAAGGTAAAAGAGGAAGAAGCCGTTAACCCCGGTCCAGTGTCCAGGATGAAAGGACCACACCCAAACGTCTCCTCCTCCTCTTCTTTAGTGGCATATCCCCAAGACTCCCTGGTCTTGCCTGGCAGATTCCATCCTCAACCCATACTTTTTCTCATGAAGACTTTTTTCCCTTTCATCCCAGCAATTTCCCCACAAATCAATGTCCTTCTGCGCTCACTCTGTTGTCCTTCCAGGTACTAAAGACATCCATGGGGGTGAAAAGATGTCTTTAAGTTCAAGGAAAGGAGCCTTCCCAAAAATTCCTACCCCTTCAAGAAAACCTACGAAAGCTATAAAGCCAACAATATGTGGCCATGATCACAGGCCAAATGAGGAACTGAATAAAAATGATCCAGAAAAAGACCAAGACGATATAGAAAAATTCACCACCTCAAGTAATAACTTGGGCAGCCAATAACTTCAGAGCAAGGCCCAAGACCTCAGAACTATCTATGAAGTCTCTGAAGTCTGGCCCCCAAGAAATGCTGACAGTGTGGAAGCCAAATTTTACACCTACAGGTACACCAATAGTGATGATTAAAATAAAATTGATAAGTGGTTCACTTCCAGTGTAAACATAATTTGCAGACAATTTTTATTAAATTTATTGGGATAATATCTATACTAATAAAAGGGTAATATGCTAATTAGACCGGGAGACCTTCCGGACATTCTTCTGGACAAAGCCATGGTGGCAGGGCCAAGGCAGAGGTGGCTAGGGGCGATCAGGCCAGGTGGGGAGGGCAGTTGGGGGTGATCAAGCCGGGAGGGGGGGCGCAGTTGGGGGCAAGAAGGCCAGCAGGCAGAGTGGTTAGGGGCGATCAGGTGAGCAGTTAGGAGCCAGTGGTCCCAGATTGCGAAAGGGATGTCACAGATTGGAGAGGGTGCAGGCTGGGCTGAGGGACACCCCCCATGCACTAATTTTGTGCACTGGGCCACTAGTGTTTACATAAAAACCTGCTCATGAATGTTTATAATCATTTTATTCAGAATTGACAAAAAGTGGAAGCAACTAAGAAGTACTTCAGTGAGTGGATGGATAAACTGTGGTTCATCCAGACAGTGGAATATTATTCAGGACTAAAAAGGAATAGCTTCCCTGGCCAGATAGCTCAGCTGGTTAGAGCATCAGCCCAATACACCAAGGTTGCAGGTTCAATACCCAGTCAGGGCACATACAGGAATCAACCAGTGAGTGCATCAATAGGTGTAGCAACAAGTCTGTCTCTCTCTCTCTCTCTCTCTCTCTCTCTCTCTCTCTCTCTCTCTCTCCTTTCACACACACACACACACACACACACACACACACACACTAATAAATAAAAAATAAACAAATGAGCTGTCAGGTCATTAAGAGACGGGGAGGGAATGAAATGTACGACTGAGTGGAAGAAGCCAATCTAAAAGGCCGTGGGACAGCCCGACCGGTTTGGCTCAGTGGATAGAGCGTTGGCCTGAGGACTGGGGTCCCAGGTTCGATTCCAGTCGAGGGCGTGTGCCTTGGTTGTGGGCACGTCCCCAGTGAGGGGTGTGCAGGAGGCAGCTGATCGATGTTTCTGGCTCTCTGTCCCTCTCCCTTCCTCTCTGTAAAAAAATCAATTAAGAATATGTTAGAAAAAATAAAATAAAATAAAAAGCTTTGTGACATCGGGAAAAGGCAGCGCTGTGCAGACAGTGAAGACCATGGTGGCCAGGGGCTGGGGGGAGGGACGGACAAGGGGGCACAGAGGATTTTAGGGCCGTGAAACTACTCTGTGTGGTACTATGATGGTGGGCACATGTCGTAACACATTTGTCCAGACCCACAGAACCTACAGCCCCAAGAGCGACCCCAGTGCACACCGTGGGCTCTGGGTGCTGATGATGTGTCAATATATGTTCATTAATTGTAAAAAGTGTACTATTCTGGTGGGAACGTTGGCCATGGAGAAGACTGTGCATGTGCAGAGTGGGGAGTATGCGAGAAATCTCTGTACCTTCCTCTCAATTTTGCTGTGAACCTAAAACTGCTCTAAAAAAGTCGTCTTTTAAAGAGACAGACTTGGAACAGTGGTCAGTACAGGGAAGGGGGCAGTTATTCCTCCCATTCCCTTGTCTGAGCATGCACACCACACACACCAACATAACACCATGCACATGTGCATTACACACTCAGTTACATGTACACGTTGTGCACTTGGACATACATGTGAGAACTAGCACACATTTCTATATACTAGCACATATGTGTGCCCACTTGCACATACAAGTGCACGCTCACATGTACATGTACACCATTGGGCATACATGTACACAGTGGTACGTTCATTTGCACAGCCACATTTGTGTACACCTGTACATGTTAACATGTTATTGTGCGCGTATATGTACATTATATGGTGTGCGCACTCGGATGCATGCACGCTCACATGTGTGTGCATATGCTTGCATATGTGTACATACATCTGTCCTCCCATGCTGTCCCCATATGGTCCCCATCCTGTCCTTGCATGCTATCCCCCCACATGTCCCATACTCTCCCATACTGTACCTCCACAGTCCCCACACTCTCCCCACACCCTCCCCGGCACTGTCCCTATGATGTGTAGGGGCCTCATAGCCCTCTGGGCCCCACAAGCTTTTTCATTTTTTTTTTTATTAAACTCTTTATGAGTTAAGGTATTACAAATGTGTCCTCATTCCCCCATTAAAGCTTTCTCATTCTGAGGACACAGATGCTGGTGCCGCCCAGCGACAGGCATGAACAGGAGCCTGGGGTGGACTGGCCAGCGCTCCTTGCAGGGTCACTGCAGGGCCCATGAGGCCTCACGGCTGGGAGCACCACCTGTCAGAATCAGGATACACTATCTGGGGCACACCCAAGCTGGTCCTCTCGCCTCCCTCTCTCCCCAGCCAGTGCCCTTACCCTGAGGAGCTGCGCATCAGTTGGGACCAACCCCACTCCATGGTGGAACACCCAGCCACCAGCCAGGCCCACCCAGCACAGCCCTGCCTCATTGCCCTGCAGCTGCATGGGGTTCACCAGGCGGGACTTCGGCAGGGCCCAGCTTACCTGAGGATGACATACATGACGAGGCAGTTCCCCAGAAGCCCCCCGACACACACAGCCAAGTAGAGCCCCACGATGGTGACCTTGAGCCCAAGGGGCAGGAAGGCCCCATGGCTGACATTGAGGAGCAGGTCAGGGGGCAGCAGGCTGTGGTTGGGGCTCACGAGGCCATCCTGCAGGTCACTGCTGTAGACCTCCCCGGGCGGGGTGGGGAAGAGGCACTCCATGCTGCTGCCCTGCCTGCGCAGCCACTCGGTACCTGGGAGGCACAGGGACACGTGACCACAGCGCCTGACACCCACCCAGCCGAGGCCTCCAGCACCATGTGCATGGCCCAGCAGGCACGTGAGTCCCCCCATGGGCAGCCACAGTCCCAGAAGCACATGTTTGCACACAGGGACACAGGCTCACACATGTGTACACACAGGGACACACATGCCTGCCTACACAGGGACCCACAGGCACAGGCACATATGCAGACATGAAGCATAGACAGGGACACACAGAGAACATGTGTGCACACACAGGCACAGTCTCATTTGGTCTGCAGACCCCCACATGGGATGTGTGGGTGTGGGTACACACAGGGACATATTTCCCCCACAGGGACTCCTGCACATGCAGCTGCCCCGTGTGCTCACAGGCACAGGGACACATGTGGGCGCACACGCACACACACAGATGCCCAACCCTGCCTTCCTGCGCACACAGGCACAAAAGGGACCAGACCCGCCCAGAAATACCTGAGACAAGGACACAGGGAGTGAGAGCACAGCTTCTGCCCGCCCTGCCCAGAGCGCAGCCGGCTGGCGGCAGGTCACCCCACATCCACCCCACACCCACAGCCAGTGGAGCAGGCCTTACCTTGGCACCCCCGTGGGAGCTGGGGCCGTGGAGACCTGACCCTGGCCCACGAGCAGCACAGGCTGCGGCTTCTGCCCGAGCAGCCGGGGTCTGGCTGGGGCTGCAGCAGAGGCAGCTGCTCCTCCTCAGCAGACGCCAGAGCAGCCACAGCCGCAGGAGCAGGCGGGAGAGGCTGCCGCGAGGGGGCGGGGCTGCGCAGGCTGGAGGAGAGGCTGCAGGAAAGGGGGTCGCCAGGCCCCTGACTGGGTGGGACGGACACAAGGACCAGGGCGCGCATTTAGAGATGAATGACAGAGCCAGCCTCAGACACAGACACAGGGACACAGATGCAGACAGGAACTTAGACAAAAGGACAAACACAAGGACACATGAGGACAGACACACACACACAAGGACACAGAGAGACACACACAGACATGGGACAGAGACACGAGGAAGTGCACACGGAACACACAGACTAGGACATAGATATCGGGCCGTGTCTCGCATGCAGAGCCGGCCTTGGATGGGCTCAGACTGCCTGTTTGAGGGTCCCAAGGAAGCTGAGCCAGAGCGGGCCAGCAGGTGGGTGGGCACGGCAGTGCCCCTCCTTGGCCAGCCTCGAGTGGATCAGTCTTGTTGTCAACAAGCAGGATGCCTGTGCGCCCTTGTGTGCCTGCTGTGTGCCCCACATGCCTCCCAGGCTCCAAGCCAGTCACAAACATGACCTCATCCACCCGCATGGTGCTTGGCCATTGCTATCAGCATCACCTTTGTGCAGCGAGAGCATTAGGACTCAGAGGTGTGAGGCCACTTGTCAAAGTGACAGAGACAGGGTTTGAACCCAGGTCTTTCTGTCACTGAGATACACTAAGGAGGACTGCGCCACAGCTGGGCCCCGGAGTAACTTCTGAGCATCCTTCTCTCATGGCCTGCCCTCAGCAACCACACAGCTGACAGCCCCCACTGGGAAGCTGCTTCCTAACACTGGGGTCACATGCCATGTCGGGAACCCCTCAGCTGAGTGGTCAGCCCCACCCAGTCATGGGGTCATTCTTCCTGCACAGGCTCTGCCCACACATCCCAGACCCTGTCTGAGCCTCCGTCTCCAAGGATGGGGACATGGTTGCTAGGTGACTGGTGCAGCGTTGCTAGGATACCTGGGGAATCAGGAGAGGACAGAGCGAGCAGATGCCTCAGGACTCAGCATCCCAAGCTGTCCCCCAGGACCTGGCTCTGCATCTTCGCAGCAGCCTACTCAGGGACACAACATACAGGCTCACATGCCTATAAACAGGCACATGGGAAACACACAGACATGGGCACATGCTCAGGAATGCACAGGCACTGGCAGGGATGCACAAACACCTGGGCCACACGTGCAAACCCATACCAATGTGCATGTGAGGCGCACGGTTAGACACGAGAGAGCAGGCAGACAGAAGGTAAGGGCCTTAGACACCTGGGGCACACACATGGGCACCACCTCCCCAGGGGAAGCCTGGCCCTGCTGACCTCAGAAGCCAAGAGGCTCACCTCCTACAGCTGCCCCTGGCTAGGCTCACCACAGTCTCAGCAGCCAATCCTAGTCCCTCCTGCATCCAGGGGACCTCTATGGAAAGACGGGCGGGGGCGGGGGGGGGGGTCAAGACAGTCCTTCTGTGGAGCCTGGGGGTGGGGTCCACACTCAGAATTTAGGGGCAGAGACTCCTAGTTCACCCTCGCCCAGGAGGCCAGAGCAAGCTGGCCACAATGGGGACGGTCAGCAGCCTCCTGCGGAGAGGCCCGGACTTCAGCTAAGACCCCGATCCACAGCCAGGATGGTCCCCTGCTCGCGGCTCAGGTCCTGAACTCCCAAGAAGGCACCATCATGAGCCCAGCGCCCACAGCCCTCAGGACACATGCACGAGTGAAGGCGAGAGTGGCATAGGCACTGTGGAAGCCACCAATACTTGGACAAATTAGGACTTAAAGCACTGGTTCGGGCCCAACATAAACTGTGGGGTGAGCATATGAATTAGTGAATTCCAGAATAAACTGCTGAGTGCATGAACAAATTACAGAATCAACTGAGACGGGAATTGGTTATAGAAGAGTATGAAATTAGCAAACACAAATAGATTACAGAAATCCAGGAGCCAGAGGTTTAGGGTTCAGCAAAACCCAGGTCTGATCTTGTGGGACCCCTGGGACCCCAACCTTGCCCTGGGAGGAGTGAGTGGTCGTTGATGTTGCCCCATTTCCAGTCTGTGAACTCCAGCGGCTGTGGGGGGCATGTGGAGGGGAAGGGCTCAGTGCTAAGGTCTCTAGCTGCACTCCTTGCCCCCAAAATTAGCCACCAAAGACCGCCCCAGCCAGGAAGCTGGGCGCACAGGCCCCCACAGTGTATTGGGGCCCCAGAAGGAAAGACAGCTCATGGGGACCAGAAAAGCTGCTGTCACCACCTCCACGATCTTCGACTGGCTGGGGCGGCTGCGGGCATCCGGTGGCGATGTGGTCTGCTCACCTGGACCAGGGTTTTGCCCTTGCCCCGTGCGTGCGTGCGTGCGTGCGTGCGTGCGAGGGGCCACTCACTGTGGCCCGGGTTGGGGAGGGGCGGGGCTCCCGGTTGCCGGGCAACCGCGCGTCACAGGCCCCAGTGAGTAGGGGCTTTGTTGGAGGCTGACTGCAGAAGCTGAAATGTATGGGGTGTCGGAAGGGGGAAGGGGGCAGGACCTGGCCCGGGATCTAGGGCCTGGGGTGGTATGGGCTGGACCCCGGGAAGGGAGGAGCCCTGGAGGGGAGACCGGCCGACCCTGGTGAGCCCTCCCCGCTATCCCCTCTCCGTCTAGACCAGTGGGGGGGCAGACCAGGAAGATGGGTCTCCCCAGAAGCAAGCCAGCGTCCATTGGGCTCTGAGCCTCCCCTGGGGCCCCGCAGCCATCGTCGCGGGGAGGGTCTGCCAGGCCTGGTCTCCAACCTTGGGTGGGGCCTGAGGGCAATTCAAGGGTCTCAGCATTTTCTCAGTGGACAGAGAAACAGCCCGTGGGCAGAAGTGGGATTTCCTGAAACTCCGAGAGGAACAGAAAGTTCTAGCAGGACCGATAGCGAGGCTTGACCCGGGGGCAGAGGCTGGAGGCGGGGACCTAAGGCGGCTGCGGGGTCTAGAGGGGGTGGCAGATGCCCCGCGGACAACGTGCTGGCACCAATGACGGGACGTCCTCCTCCCTTAGCAAGGCCCAGGATGCCACCCCCCGCCGCAAAGGAGGCCGGGAGCAGGGACCTGCGGGAGAGAGCCGGGAAGGGCGCGCAGAGCGCAGAGTCCCGCGAGAAGCGCGCCAAGGGGGCAGCCGCAAAGGGGCCCCCCAAGCCAGGCTGGGCTCTGTCACTGGAGGGGCTGGAGGCCATGAGCCCTAAGCAGTGCCACCGCCACCTGCTCTTCGGGGACTTGCTTGAAGACGTGGGTGCGGCCGCCTCCATCTTCCCCCGCGAGTCAGCGGAGTTGGGGTACCGGATGCCCGACCCGCGGGCGTGGGCGCAGTCACTGGAGCCGTCGACGGCGCGCCAGGACCGGCTGCTCGGCGTCCTCAAGGCGGCCGAGGCCCGCGGTCGGGTCCGCGCCTTGCGGTTGCGCTACACCTACATGCGGGTCAGGCGCGGGGGCCAGAGGCAGGGGCGGGCGTGCGAGACGGTGGGGCAGCCTGCGCGGGAGACCGCCGGGCCCTGAGGAAAGGGGTGGGGATGGCGAGGGCTCCCTGCGGGAGCAGAGGGCGGCGGCGGGGCGGGGCGGGGCGGCCCGCGGGGCGCCCTGCGGGAGAGAGCCAGGCGGGGCGACTCTCTGGGGCTCAGAAACCCCCCACGCTGCGCCCGACCCACAGGCGGAGGAGATCTCGCTTCTCATCCAGCGACAGAAGTCCGCGCGCGCCGCCATCCGGCTGGAGCTGTTCCTGCCGCCGCAGCTGAAGCCCACGCGGATCCCGGACCCCCTGGACCGCCAAGAGGTGCCTGGCAGCCCGGGAAGGGGCGGAGGGGGGCCGCCCACCGCCCTGCACACCTGGCCCCAGCCCCTCTCCCGCAGCGGAGGCGCGTGGAGACCATTCTGGAGGAGAGAGTGGACGGCAGGAACTTCCTGCGCTGACGGCCAGGCGCACTGGCGACCACACCCCACCTCCCCCATAAAGTTCTGGTTCTCCAAGGCCTGCTGGTCTTTATGCTCCCCCTCCAGGCCCCTGGGAGGAAAGGGGGTCACCGAGTGGGGCATCTCCAGCAAAGCAGGAAGATGCAAGGGAGGGGTGTCAGGTCGACAGGGGCCAGGGACACCCTTAACCTCCCAAACCCAGAGCTGTCAGCCTGCAGGAGAGGAGGGGAGTGCCTGGCTCAGCAGCAGTCACAGCTCCAGGGGAGAGTAGGGCAGCCCATGCCCGCAGGCTGCAGGCCACCCCACAGGGGTTCAGAGAGGAGTGATGTTCTGGGCACAGCCTTGGAGAGCAGCAGGCTGGGCGGTCCTCAGGAGAACTCAGAGGTGGGGAGGAGGGGGAGGCCAGCCGCCGTGCCCTCTGGCTCTCCTTTCCATCCTGAATGCTGCCTCTGCCCTGCTCCATCTCCCTGACCAGCCGCCCCCCCCCCCCCGCCACACACACACACACACACACACACGCACACACACACACACACACACACACACGCACGCGCACGCGCACGGAAGGAAACTGCCCTGTTCCATTTGGACAAACCTACCTCCTGCAGATCTTCTAGATTCTGAAGAGCCTCCAAGTTTCTGGACAACCCTTGGAGAATACTCTTGCTGTTTGCAGAGCCCAGGACTTCCCTCAGCCACCCTCCACCGCCCCCACTTCCCTACCCCCCACCCCCCAGGCTGCAGTGGGGGCTTCAGGGACTCCACAAGCTCCACCCCTAGGGGCCCTCCCCCTCCCAATAGGCTGCAGTGCAAAGATCCTGGAGGGGTGCATTCTTTACAGTCCCTAGGTCAGAACTGGGGTCTGGCAAGGACTCTTGCTCAGGGGTAGTCACTCTCCCTCCCTCGGCCAGCTCAGGATGGGGACCGCTGTGGGGACTGGGCCGCTGTGCCCTCAGCTAGCCCTTCCCCCTGCAATGACCCTTTGCCCTCTCTGAGCTATTGCTGCCTTTGGCCTGGATCACACCCAGGACCGTGTGTGGAGCTGGAGTCTGGCAGCTCCGGGAGGGAGGTGTTCAAGAAGGAAGAGGGAAGGAGGAAGGAGAGACGGACAGGGAGGCAGTTTCTGTCCAGGAGTGGTGGCCATTCACACTCTGACATGCACTGGACGACAGCCAGGCCTGGCTCCCTGCAATTGGGACCCCAGCATTCTGCCCCTGAGAATGTGCTGAGGGCCTGATGATTCCATGTGTTTGTAAAAGCACATTTCATGTCATCACTTCTGCGAGCCTCCATTTCTTCATCTAAAAAGGAGGCCCTCAGGGGCCTCGCTGGGCGCCATGCCCTCCACACAGCACTTACTCCACCAGGGAGGGCACTGCCGTAGGCAGGCACCAAGGGCAGAAGGACAACACAGACATGCCAAGCCCTACGAAGGCCAGCTACAGAGTAGCCTCATAGACGGCTGCACACCAGATGTCAAGCGGGCACACAGGGCACCCTTTGACCCCCATGCCAAGGAGGGGACCCTAGGTCTGCAGATGAGGCCAAGGAAAGCAGTGAGGAAAGGCAGCTGGGCCTGGAGGCGGTGGCTGCCATGAGCAAGCAAAGCATGTGAACTATGATTCAATGTACGTGAGGGATTAGGTGGTTCCCAGGGCTGAAAACTTAAGCTCTGGACAGAGGGTCCTGGGTTCAAATTCCATCTCCACCATTATCTTTTTAAAAAAATATATTTTTATTGATTTCAGAGAGGAAGGGAGAGGGAGAAAAAGATAGAAACATCAATAATAAGAGAGAACCATTGATGGGCTGCCTCCTGCACCCCCTATACTGGGGATCGAGCCACAACCCGTGCATGTGCCCTTGAAGGGAATTAACCCGCTGGCAGACACTCTATCCACTGCGCCAAACCGGCAGGGGCATCTCCTCCACCATTTTCTTGAGTGAGTTTCTGCCCAGCCTGCCTGGGCTCCTCCGTGGAACATGGGGACACTCTACAGAGACAGACTCCCCAGAGGAGGTGCAGGACACCCAGAAAGGCCGAGGCAAGGGGATGGAGAGCAGGCCCAAGTGGCCAGAGGACGCGGGGGAGTGGCTCAAAGGGGCAAAGAGGTTTGTGGACCCGCACCCACAGCCAGCTGCTACACATTTCTCAGGTGGGGTGGAGCTGCTACACCAAGGGATCAGCCTGGCAGAGTGACCGTGACCAGTACTGGCCCGTCTTCGTTGGACCTCGAGTCTGGACAGGCTCTCGGTCTCTGCCCCTGTCCTAGCCAGCCTGTCACATGGCACCAAGCTCCCTGGGCCCACAGCATCAGGAGGCCCCCCAGGCTCCAGGGCCCTGCCACCTCTCTGCCCCTCCCCTGCCTCTCCATCTCTCACCCAGTGGCAGTCCGCTCCAGGGCCGGTCTGCCTGGCACCCTGTGAGGCTCCAGTGCGCATGAAGAAGCGTGTGTGTAAAGTCTCCATTTCCCTTCACACCTCAGAGTTCTGGGAGCCTGTCCACGGGGCGACTGTACCACGGGAAGTCGTTTTGTGAGCAGAACCCAGCATCAGGAGCTGTGTGGGCTGTCGCCTGCAGGGGACCCGCTGAGACCAGGGGTCACACCCACTGCATGCCGGGAGCATGGGCAGGGCCACCTCGATGCTCCAAAAGCTGGGACAGGAACTGAACTAACAACTGTACCGGCTCTTTAAACTGTAGGGCACCTTGGGGCAGCATGAGGGGTTAGAAGGGACTCACCCCAAGACCCCACGGATAGGACAGGGGCTTTTGATGACTCCAGATGCAAGAACCCATCCCCCCAGCCCCCACACGGCAACCCAGGGCCCCTGCCCCTTCCTTGGTAACCCCCTACATTGTAGGGCCTACACCATGGAGATAGGGGCTCCTACCCTCATTTTACTGGTGGGGCCTGGGGCAGGCGGGCAGAGCCACGCGCGGTCCTGGCGCGGCCTTAGCCCAGGGCTCTCTGGCTCCACTTTGCCACAGTGTCTCCGGGCGCCCACGTGCAGGCAGAGCCAGGGGGGCCCGGCTGAGCAGAGCCAGGCACGACCACACCCCCAGGGGCTGCAGCGCTAGCCCAGGCCGCTCAGGGGCCAGAGGCCCCAGGGGCGGCACCTCACCTTCAGCCACAGCCCTAGCGATTCCCGGCGGGGACCGAGGGCCGAGCCGGCCGGGCCGGGTGGTGGGGAGCGGAGGGAGGGGCGCGGAGCCGCGAGCGCGGGGCGGGGCGGGGCGCGCGGGCGCCTCCCCAAGCGAGGAAGTCCCGGCCCCGCGCTTTGGGGAAGTGCGGCCAGGCGCCTGCGCACAGCACCCCGCGCCCGGCCGGCGATCGGCGGGACCTCGGACCTCGGAGCCCGGCCGGCGAGCGGCTGAGAGCCTGGCGGTGAGTGCGCGCCGGTGGCGCCGGGACCGCTGCTGCCCCTGCGGCCAGGGCTGTGCGGGCGGGAGCGGGCTCCGGTTCCGCACCCCAAGGACTCCCGCCGCGGGGTCCACGTGGACCCCGGGCCGCAGAGGGACTGGAGTCCACCCCCACGCGCGTGGGGGAGGGGGTGCTGCCACTGGGTTCCCCTTTTCTGCAGCTCAGAGCCTGGGGAAGTGATTGCTCAAGGGGGGGCCGGAAGAACCCAGGTTTCCGTGTCTCCCGCCCCCCCAGCTGGTGGGGAGGGG
Organism: Myotis nattereri; assembly: GCF_964212035.1. NCBI lineage: Eukaryota > Metazoa > Chordata > Mammalia > Chiroptera > Vespertilionidae > Myotis > Myotis nattereri. Next base: position 2,602,662 of record NC_138083.1, read on the forward strand.
CCGAGGCGGGACACCCTGTCGGCCCGCTCCGTCCGTCGGATCTGGCAGCTTCTCAGACCCGCGAGTCGCAGAGGAGGCGCTGACCCCCACCCCAACGGAGAGGGCCGGCCGGCGCGACCCCGAACCGCGGGAACCTGCCACCGACTCGCCCCCGCTGCTGCGGCGCACGCCCCTTCGGCAGCCAGGGGAGGCCCAGACCGAACCGGCCCCTCCCGCTCCCGCCTCGCCGTTGGGTCGCTGGTGAGTGGGGCGCCATGGCGACTTCCTCGAGGTCGGGGTGGGGGCCTCGGGTCCCTGCAAAAGGAGACAGGCTTTTGCAGGCCAGACCCTCCCGCAGGAAAAGGGATCGAGAAGTGTCTCCGCCACTGGAAAGGTGGGCTGGGCGCGGGTCACTGGGTGAGAAACACTGGCCTCGGAGGAGCCAATCTGGGGCTCCCCCACCAGCCAGATGTGGAGGGGGGCAGGTAGGAAAGGTACTGAGGGAATGGAGCCCGAAGGTGATGGCAAGTCTACTTAGCGGTACACTGGCTGCCTGTCCAGTCTCTTTCATCCCAGACTGGGGAGGGGGTGGGGAGCTTCGAGGGACTAGGGAAGGGGACGGAGCCCCCCTCCAAATGCCAGGATGAGGGGCAGGAACCCCAGCCAGGAGAGAGTAGGTGCCCTGGGGCACAGGCTGGCCACAGCCAGCCTGAAAAGGGAGTCAGGTCCAGGGCCTGCAACCTGGACAGCAGGAACTTGTCCCCCCTCTGCCCCAAATTTGGACTCCAGCACCTGGGCCCTGCACCCTCAGACAGGGCCCTCTGCTTCAGAGCTGAGTCGGAGATGGCAGCCCACTCAGGTGCTCGGGGCTGGGGACAGGACGAGGCCCTGCCCCACTGATGGGTGGGGGTGCAGAGGAGGAAGAGCAGCTCTGCCTGGGGAAGTCACAGCAGCCTGGGGTACAGCTACAGCTGCAGGCCGCAGAGGCTGCCACACCCCTTCCTTTCCCTAGAAACTTGACCCCTGAGGGAAAAGCTGTGGGCTGCTGCTTCCCCATCTGCTTGCTGGGAGCCCCTAGGACCAAGTTTGAACCCTAACCCTACCCTGCCATGATCTCAGGGTTGTAAGGGGCTAAGGCCCCAGGGGACCCTGTGCCTTGCTCCCAGTTATGGGTCAGGGCAGGGGCCTCTGTGCCAGGCCCTGAGACAGGGGTGCCCTGAGCATGCACAGGGTCCTGCCCAGACCTGGCCAGGGCCAGAATGGAGCCCTGCTCCAGAGCTGCTGGCCTGGGGACTGCCAGGACCTGTCCCTAGAGCATCCACCCTCCCCTCCTGACCATGGCCTAGGCCAGCATGGACCACAAAGGATTAAAAGATCCTCAGCTGACTGATGTGAAACCAAGTTTTGAGCCTCCTGCCGGCTGAGACAGGTGGTGGGGGCTCAAGAAGGTTTGCGAGGCAGATGGACAGGGCTCCCCAGGCCCTGTGGGCCCTCAGCTGGGCCCAGGTGAGTGCAGGCAGGGGCCGTGGTGGGGAGACATTCAAAACTGCCTCCAGGGTGCTGGTGGCTGCCCTGTGCTGTCACTTTCGGGGTGCAGTACTTGGGGATCCGCAGTCGGCCTCCCTGGAGACACATGAAGGCTGCCTGGCTCGAGCCTTCAGCTCCCCCCCGCCACCCCTCCACCCCCCTCTCCCCGCACCCCCTGCGCAGAAAATGCTGCAGAGACTTTCTGCAGAGACACTGAGAAGGACACACTCCTTGCCTCCCCTGGGTACCCCGCAGTTCCAGCTACGGAGCAGGACACCCCCTCCCCTCCCGCTGCAGCCCCTGCTCCCCTCCCCCCACCTGTGCCCCCTGCTCTGTGGCAAGGCAGCAGTTTCCCCAGCCCGAGCAGGGAGGGAGGCCGGGAGACCTGGGCAGTAAGTGGCCAGCTGGGGGTCAGGGCTACCAGGGGCCAGTCGTTGAGGACTGGGGAGCGGTAGGTCCACCGCAGAAAACTCATGGCTCTCCTCACCATGAGCCCCGCTCCCCACGCCCTCAGGAAGCCCCGCTCCCTTTCCCACTCAGACCCTTCATGCTGCAGGCATGGTCGGCGCCCCTTGCTCAGTCCCAGTGACCAGGGCATTGCTGTGGGGCCCAGGGGCAGATCTGGATTCCTGGTGGGAAGCAACCCTACCCACCCCCACCCCCCAGCACAACCTCCACAGGAGACCCAGGACGGGGGGAGCTGGGATGGGGGTTCTGCATGCCTCACCATCCTCCCTGTGCACTGACCTGACAGCCCCAGGCTCTTGGGGCCCCAGCCCCCTTGGGAGGGGCCAGGAGCCGGAAACCAAGAAAGAGGAACCCAGGCTTCCGGCTTCCCAGGGACCAAGCAGATGGGGGTGTCCCAGAACCTCCTGGGAGCTCTTCACAGCCCTGACATAGGCTGGGGCGAGGCTGCAGACGGGAGCGGGCCCTGCTGGGGCTCCAGGAAGGAGGGAGGCAACTCTCAAGACCCCTCCCGGGGGCCTCAGGGCTGGGGTCTCAGGTTCTCTGAGAACCTTGGCCTCTCCTCAGACCTCCAGGTTGTGGTCAGGGTCCCGAGCCGGCATCACGGAGCCCGAGCGACGACCTCCACCCACCCATGCCCACCGCGCATGAGGCCGAGAAGCAGGTGCACCTCCTCCGCCCCTGCCTCGCCCCCTCAGGGACTGGGAGGCGGGGCAACAAGGAATTGAGGGACCCTCCAGCACCTGGGAGGCTGGAACAGTTCTGCCTTTGGGAGTGTGGCCACCTGTGACTGAGGCAGCCCGTCTCCCCCAGCACACAGGGCCAGAGGAGGCAGACCAGCCTCCCTCCATGTCCAGTCATGCGGGGGCCCCGGCTCCCCCCAGCCGCAACCCCTGCTGCTTGTGCTGGTGTTGCTGTTGCAGCTGCTCCTGGTACGTGGGGGTGGGGAGGGGTGGGCTGAGCAGACCTGGGCCCAAGACCCCACTCCCTGACCCTCATGTGGCTTCTGAGGCATCACCTGCAGGCAGGACGCCTCTGCCACCCACAACACGTATCCAGGGGCTGTTGGGTTCTGGTGGCTGGTAGCCAGTGCCCTGTGTGTGCGCACCCCTCTGTCTTTTATTCAGCACACGCTAACTGGCACCACTTACAGCCGGCCCCTGCTGGCCCTGCGGACCCACAGACTGTCAGATGGAGGGGGCTGAGCAGAGGCCTGGCCTGGGGACAATGGGGACACACCTCCAGAGCAGCTGCTGGAGTGGGCATGGGGCTCCGGGTCGTCCCCGGGTGGGCAGGCATCTGGGGAAGCTGTTTGAGTTTTTGTGCCTTTCAGAGGCCTGACCCGACTCAGACTTCCAGCCCTTAATTGCAGAATGGATAGCACTGCGGGGAACCAAAGGGGGCGGCTGACCTGTGAGCAAGTGAGGCCGGAGCCCAGATCCAGGCTGGCTGGGGGTGGGCGGGGTGGAGAATAGGAAGAGCTGGGACTCACTGAGTTTGGCTTTGGAGGCCAGGGGGTGTTTGGGGTCAGGGAGGCGGCAGTAGGTGTGGAGTTCTGTGCGGGCGCTTTGGTGTGAGGTGTCTGTTAGCCAGGCATGGGTTTGGGAGCCAGAGGGGAAAGACAGGCTTCTAGGGAGAGTCAGGAGTCACCCCTTGGGCCAGGGGCTTCCCCACCCCATCAGTAGGGCCTTTGGGAGAAGGTGGGTGAGGTCAGACGGGGGGATACCAGGAGCCCGTGAAGGCCCACAGGCAGGAAGACAGTGGAGGTCCTGGGCAAATGCAGCTGGAGCAGCCAAGGCCTGGGGGCAGGGGAGAAGGAGCGGATCCTAGGGCTGCCACCTGCGGTGGGCTCACAGGTGCTGAGAGCCCCAGGCCTCATGTCCACACGTGCTGAGTGTCCGTGTTCACGCATGGGCCCACGTATCTGCCATCAGGAGTGAAGGGCGGCGACCAGCATGGCGGGCTTCCGGGGAGAGCAAGCTGCAGCCCCTCCCCAGCTGCGAAGCCTGGTGAGTCTGGGGCCATGAGCATCTGGGGGGGGGGGCGGTCTGGGTGGAGCGGCACGTGCTTGACCTGGCGGCGGGTGCCCCAGCAGCACGCCAAGCCCTGAGGAGGTGCAGAGCTGGGCACAGTCCTTCGACAAGCTGATGCACAGCCCTGCGGGCCGCAGCGCGTTCCGGGCGTTCCTGCGCACGGAGTACAGCGAGGAGAACATGCTCTTCTGGCTGGCCTGCGAGGAGCTCAAGGCCGAGGCCAACCAGCACGTGGTGGACGAGAAGGCGCGGCTCATCTATGAGGATTACGTGTCCATCCTGTCCCCCAAGGAGGTGAGCCTGGACTCCCGCGTCCGGGAAGGCATCAATAAGAAGATGCAGGAGCCGTCCGCGCACACGTTCGATGACGCACAGCTGCAGATTTACACACTCATGCACCGGGACTCCTACCCCCGCTTCCTCAGCTCCCCCGCCTACCGTGCCCTGCTGCTCCAGGGGGACTCCCAGTCCTCCCACGAGGCCTAGGCCGCCCCCCGCCGGCAGAGACTCAGGTCACCTTTCCCATGCGGCAGCCGGTGTTGGCACACCAGGCCCAGCACCCTGAGGGCAGGCCAGGCGCTCTCCCCGCCCAAGGGGCGAGTGCCCTGAGGCCCTGCTAACAGGCAGGGGTGCTGGCCGGCCAGGGGCTCCTGCCCGGTGAGGGGCGGACCCTCCAGCAGGCATCTCGGATCCACCAGCCTCGAGAGGCCCTGGAGCCCGGAAAAGTGCCTTTGATGGAAGAGACCTCTGCACTGTCCAGTGTGTGACGTGGCCAGACCTTCCAGCGGGAGCTGTTTGCTCCCCGGAATCAGACCCAGAACCTCTGAACTAGGCTCAAGGTGACAGGATCCAGTTTCTCTCTTCTGTGTTCATTAACTTTGAATCTGGAAACTTGTCCTCGCTGTATTTTATAAGGAAAAAAAGTTTTCATATTTATCTCCATTCCACCTCCCCCAAAATAGGATGTCTTGTTATTGAAGATACTTTTAAAGCAAGTCTCCTTTCCATGTCCAGACCCAGGCAGGGGAGCAGGCGCTGTCCCACCCCAGCAGGTGTGGCTCCCGCAGCACCTCGCCAGGACTGGCAGTGCAATGGCAAGCACTGCCCAAGCCTTGGGTGGGCAGGGTCCTGAAACGCCTCAAAGGTCACCCCAGAGACTGGCCTGCAGGGCAGTACCCATGGGGTGAACCCTCCCTGAGGGTCCCCGGTGCCAGACACTATTAACTCCGCTGTCTCAGGCATGTGCTGGCCACTCATCCCTGAATTTCTGGGACACAAAGGGGTTTGATGCTGCATGTGGCCCGAGGCCCTGAGCTCGCCGGAGATCTAGCCCCTCCCCCGCCAATGCCTCCCAGAGCAGACTGGCTGTCGGGAAGGGCCGCCAGCGGAGGCTGAGGGACCCAGACTTGCCCTGGGCCCTGAGCTGCAGTGCCTGGGGAGGAGACCGGGTCCTCTGTGCCCGCGGCCCCCTCCACTTGGTCCCTCCAGCACTGCTCCCCCAGGGCCACCCCCATGTTCCCTGACCCCAGGAAGGAGGGTTGTCCCCAGCAGCAGTGGGAAACCCAACTCACAGCCCAAGCTCTGCATAGCCCACCAGAACCAAAAGCCAAGGGCAGCACGGTGGCAAGAAGAAACATTTAATCGTTTGGATACAGGTGCGCTGCAGATGGGGGTGGGTGTCTGCCTTCTGGGGACAGCCAGGCAGGCACAGGCAGGGCTTCAGAGGCTGTGTCCACAGGAGCCGAGGAGGGACGGCCAGCGCTGGCCGCCGTTGCAGGCACATCTGCAGGAGGGCTCAGCAGAACTGCAAGGAATGGGGGACACTCGGCATCGGTGACCCTGAGGGCGGGAGGCAGGAGCGGGCGAGGTCTCCACCACCCTCACCAGAGTTCCCAGGAGGCTGGCTGAGCAGGGCTGCCATCCAGTTCACACTGCAGACCCAACACAGGTTGGAGATCCCATCCCAGAGGAAGGGGCCCTGGGTTCACCCACATACCTTCCAGCGGTTCCCACACTCGTTGCAGACAACAAACGTGGTCATCGGCTCGTCAGAGCTGCGGGTCTGCACCTGTGGGAGGATGTGGTGAGGACCCCCAGCCCCGCGCAGGTCTTCCCTGGAGTCACAACCTAGGAGGCCACCCATGCTGGGCTCGCAGCCCCGGGGTCCCTGTGGGTGACGTGCCCGGCTGCCCCAGCGACCCAGCCTTCCAGCCACCCTGACACACTCCTCTTCCCACGGCCCTGCTACCTCCTGGGGGCCACAGCAGTGTGGCCTCTGAGGGTCTGGGTGTGGTTCCATAACCACCAGGGAGCACAGCCCACCCCCTCCCACCAGTAGCAACAGTCCTCGGGCCCCTCCATGCTGGGCTGGGCCAGGTTCCCCAACTTTAGTGTCCACAGCAAGCAGGACCTACCCCCCAAGATGCTGCTTACCGGGGCCCAAGGGTCCTGGCAAGGGGAGAGGCCCCAAAGGTGACCATCACTCCCTGGCTTGGGTCCTAGCCCTGGCACCATTCACACTATGGGGTCAGGTGTGAGGGTGTGGACCCCACCCACAGGGCCGGCTCTGAGGGCACTTGGGGCCCTGAGGGGGTGGCCGCACACCTGTGTGTAGGTGCAGTTCTTCTTCCTGCACTTGCTGCAGGTGAACAGGTCTGTCTGGGTGCCCCCTGTGCGGGCCATCTGATGCTCTCGGATAGCCTCCTTGGTCATGGCCTTGCGGATCTCCTTCAGCTCATCACTGGCCATCTCCTGGGGGAGGGGGTGCTTAGCTGTGCAGCCAGCTCTGCAGGCAGCGCCCCCCCCCTCCACCGGGCGGGGCGGGGAGCACCTCCGACGTCATCACCGCGATCTGCTGGGGCGTGATGGTGCCACACAGCACGTTCCGCCGCAGGTCAGGGTTCTTGGCGTCCTTGAGGTTGGCGATGCGGCTCCGCACGCGGTTCTTATACTTCATGTCCGTGTTCCCCACATCCCGGAAGATGCGTGCGGGCATTTAAGGACCCGCTGTAGGCTGAGGCTGCTGACCCCCACCCACCCCGCTGGGCCAGGGAGGGCCTCCCGGTGGGGGCCGCCAGGGTAGGGGTTGGGCTGAGAAGAGGAGCCCAGCCCTCTGGATCAGTCTGCCCCCAAGTCAAGTGGTGAGCTGAGGGGCTTCTGGGTGAACCACCTGGACCCAGTCCTGGCTGGGTTCCAGCTGCAGGCCAAGGCCCAGGCAGCACCAGCAGGCGGAACCAGCCTGCAGCAGGCTCAAGGATGAGCTGACCGCATCACCCCATAGCCTGGCAAAGGCGCCAGGGCAGTGGCCACCAGGGCAAGCTGGACCTGGCTGGCCCGCTGACTCCTCTGGAACCCCCAGCCCTAAGCCCCTGCACAAAGGATATATTCCTCGATCTGGGCCGACAGGCGCTCGCAATCTGCACTGATGGCCGTGTGCTCACCTGCAGGAAGCAGCTCTCTCCAGCCGCCCCGCTGGCTCCTCACCCCCTCGGCCCGCCCAGCACCAGGTGGCAGCAGTGGGTTGGGGACCAAGCTGTCCGGTGGGCACTCACGGTCCGTCTGCAGGGCGGCCGTCAGCATCTCCCGGCACTTGTTCCGCACGGCGTCGCAGGTGACCGGCGCCGGGGGGAACGTGGTCATCCTCGGGGCTGGCGGCGCCCTGGGCAGCTCCCGCCTCTTGCCACTGGAGAGAGACCGGCCCCTCGCACCACGTGAACTCATGAGACACCAGCCACCAGAAAAGTCAGCTTCATGGCCAGTTTCCCCTAAATCCCTTCAGCTCCCCCCGAAGAGCAGCCAGTGACCCCATGCATCTGCGGTCCAGCCCAGCATGCCCTGGGGTCTGCCCCACTGTCCAGAGGTAGTGAGGCCATCTGGGTAGGGCACCGACAGAGCCCTAGGGGGGCAGCATCACACCCAGGGAAGCCCAGACCACGGGGCGGGCCACAATACCCAACACCATGTGCCAGATCAAGGAGAGGCAGGTGGGGCTGGGAGTCGCCCAAGGCCAGGTCTGCCCACCAGCATGGCTGCCTGCCATCCAGGCTGCATCCTCCCACCCTCTCTCACAGTCTCATGCCGGTTTCATGCCGTGACCCCCATGAGGGAGGGAGAGGCCGCAGTGAGTGATGCAAGTTCAAGGGTGTGCAACCTGAGAACCAGACCAAGGGCCGGCCTGCAGCCCCCTCAGGGTTGCACAGCTCTTTTCAGCTCAGACACAGCCTCGCCCCTCGATGGTGGGGCTGAAGGCAGTGTCTAGAGGAGCTTTGGAAGGAAGGCACCCCCAAGAGGCCAACCAGGTCAGGCCTGGCTGCCTGGGAGAGTCCCTCCAAGAGGCTAGCAGGGCCCATGTTCATGTGTCCTCAGCCTGCCCAGGGCGCAGAAGTCAGCACCTTCATGCCAAGCAGGTAGGTCCCTGGCGGCAGGAAGTGTGCACTGCCTTCCAGGTGCACTACCTGGAATCCTTGACCTCGGAGCCCTCCTTTGAGGATGATGTGGGCGGAGGCCCGCCCCTCCTCCGGTCCCTGGCTTTGGCATCTGAAGCATCTGCAAGTGCCCAGAAAGGAGGGGGTGTGGCTGGCTAGGGGAAGGCAGGCCGAAGGGCAGGGCCAGGCCAGGGAGGGGAGCAGATCATCACCAAGGCACAGCCTCAGGTAGCTTGCCAGCCGCAACCCCCCACCCCCGCCCAACCCTGCCCTCCCCACCCAGGCCCTAGTGCTGAGCCTTCCTGCTACCAACCAACTGGGGCCCTCTCCTGCCCAGACTCAGAAGGGTGGCCCCCACCCCTTTCTCGTACACATCCCCCCACTAGAGGCTGCCTGTGGGCCTTTCTGGGGTCCCCCCAACTGCCCGTCCTGCTGGAGCAGACGGCCATCCACCCACAGCGACTCCTGTGTACAATCTCCCTGGCATGCGCACACACAGGCACAGTCCCCACAGGTGAAGCACTTGAACTTGGACAAAGGCGAGCCAGGACAGGCCATGACCCAGCTGGACCTTGGGCACCAGTGACCCCTCTCCTGAGCACATCCCCCACTAGTCTCCTGAGACCCTGGTCTCCCTGGGACCTTCCCGTGGGATGAGGATCCCACCCGCCACCAGGCCACGCGGGACCAGAAGGAGACCCGGGACACCGGTCTGCACTTTGCAGGCTTGGACAGAGCGCTGAGGCTGGAGGGGCTCAGGGTCCTAAAGCGGGCACCTCTGCGGTCCCCAGGAGGAGGCTGCCCCAACCCCGCTGAGGGGCAATGCCCCCCTTCCTCTCTGCCACCTCCCTCCTCTTCCCTCCTTTTCCTCACCCTTGGCCCCTTCTCCCTCCTCCCCTCCCTTCGGCCCTGGCTGGGTGGCTCCCTGCCCTCCTGCCCAAGCCCTGCACTCACCCTCCACTCTCCTCTCTCCTGGCTCTACCTAGCAGCCCGACCCTCCCTCTGGCCCTCAGCCCCCACTCCCAGGTGGCTCTGACTCAGGGACAGTGGGGCCCCAGCACAGCCCGTGCAGCTGACGCGCACCCAGGAGCTTCTTCCAGGACTTGATGAGCGACTTGGCCAGTGCAATGACCTCCTCATCCGAGCTCTGCTTCCGCAGGGCGTTGACAGACATGCCGACCCGGGTGGACTGCAAGGCAAGCATGTGGGCTGGGGCAGCCGCCAAGCCCCTCACAGACCCTCCGAGCTCCCCCAGGGCGGGCTGAGGGACGGGACACTTCCCGAGGGCGACTGCCCCACCTGGGACTTGGGAAGCTCAGGGGGAGGGCAGGTGGGCCACCCTGTCCCTCCCCCTCTCAGAAAACAGAACAAGGCACAGATGGTCTCTTCGGGAAGGGGTTTGTACTGACCAAGGACGGAGGGGGCGGCTAGGGAGCCCTGTGAGGGCCCAGGAGCTGTCCCCGGAGCTGTCCTGAGCAGGGGCACGAGGGCCCTACCTGGAGCAGGTGCAGCGTGACCGGCATGGCCTTCAGCTCCCGCAGCAGGTCCACGGCCCCGTCCTAGAAAGGGCAGGGGTGCCTTCATGAAGGACTCCGAGTCTCAGCGCACAGGCCCACCTCTGACAACGAGGGGGACAGGGCAGTGATGATTTGGAGATCCACCTGGGCCAGACACCCCGGAGGGCAGGAGTGAGAAGTGGCCATGCACTCACCCAGCAGTACAGGTGGCGTGACTTCTCACCCAGCATCAGCCACTGACCAAACCAGGACGATGGGAAATGCCTTGGAGGGCCACAGCCAGGTGGAGGGGTGGCCCAGGGGTGCTCACTGTCCTGTGCAGTCCCATGCCCCTTGCCCAGGTGCCTTTTTCTAAAGTGGCCCACTCACCCACTGAGAGGGGCTGACCCAGGGCCCAGGGCGCCTCCACCACACCCACACCCAGGTTCACAGTCCCCCACCCCACCCCATCAGTCTCTGCAGGACTCTCAGGCCCTGGCCAGCCACCCCCCTCGCCTGGACTATTAGGCCCCCCACCCCACACCCGTTTTCTCCAAGCCCTGACACAGTAAGGCACAGCTCCTCAAGGCTCCTCCAGGGGCCACGCTGCCGCCCCCACTACAGGTGCCCCCAGGGCTGTGCCCTCCCTCCCTCAGAGCTGTTTAAATGACACCTTCTCAGTGGCCGCACCCCATCCTTCTCCCTGCTTTTCTTCCCTCCAGAGATGCTTCGATTTTTAATGCAGTGAGGATTTCATGTGTCTCCCCTGACGTAAAGACCCCACCCGTCACCCAAGCTGGTGAGAGCCTCAGATGTCCCAGGTCGTGGGAGGGCTTGGCCCACCCCCACCACCAATCTGGGTGGCATCTCTGCTCAGGCTACAGCCCTGGGTGACCTCCTCCGAGGGGACGATGTCGCCAGAGCCAAGGCACAGTGCCCCTCACTGATCACCTTCCCCTGACGGACCTCCGGCTCCAGAATGCCAGCTTCCAGGGCTCCAGACCAGAGACAACTTGATTCCTGACGTCCCAAGCAGGGCCCAACTCCCCCAGGGGCTTCATGGGCACTGGAACCCCAGGGGCCTCTGCCAGCTCTCACCCCCACTCCACAGCACCCAGCCCCGCCACCTCGCCAGCAGTGTTCACCAGCCACTGTTCCCTGGGGCTTGGCCTGAGCAGGGCTTCCACCTGCACCCCCTCCCCCAGTCCTGCCTGGCCCCACCTACCCTGCTTGGGCGTCGCGACCCATCTCCACCCCCGCTGCGGGTGTTTGTTATTCGTTTTGTCTCCTTTCTCGGGCCACCTCTGGAAAGGCTACAGACTGTTCGCACGCCCCGCTCCGCTGCCCGCGGCCTCCCAGGGATTTGCACACAAGAGGGGGGTAGGCGCTCCTGGCAGGGTGACGAATGAATGGGAGCCCGCCCCTTTCCCAGCAACCGGGTCATCCCACAGCCACCCCAAACGGTCAGCGCCAGCACCCGGCGGGGATGGCTGCGGGTGCGCGCCCAGGACCTCCGCGGGCTGAGGCCGCAGTCCGCTGGAGCGCAGGAGCTCCGGCAGCGGAGGGAGTCGGTGTGTGCTGAGCCGCTCCCGGCGGCCAGGACCCTCTCCGCCCACGGGGCGCTGCCGCGGAAGGGCCTGCGGGTGCCCGGGCCTCCGAGCTGTGGGAACCCCATCTGCCAGGCCCCTCCGAGCAGAGGCTCCGGGCGGCAGAACGAGGCCCAGGCACCCCCGCCAGGCTCGCGGACCAGGAGGGCCCTTTCCTGGGGGTCTCTACTGCCCCCCCACCCCGCACCCGCCCCAGCTGCTGCTGGCCGAGTCCTGGCTAAAGAAGGGAAAGCATTTATTAAGGAAACCTGGCTCTTGTGAGGCGGGGACAGGGAAAGGCCCGCGGCCGGCTCCTGAAGGTGACCATGAGGGCCCGGCCCCGCAGGGACTGCAGGGGATGAGAGGCCGATCTCGCACCCGAACTCTTGCAGGCCGGAGTGGGTGCGGGACCGAGGGATGCGGTGAGGTGGCCCGGAGGGGCGGGGCCGAGGAAGGGCGTCGCGGGCCGCCCGCGGGGTCTGGAGTTGGGACGGGGAGGGGGCGGGTCCCAGGCCGCAGTTGGGGTCTGAGTGCCGAGCGGTGGCTGCCGGACCAGGTCCAGGCCTGATGGCGGCCTAACCGTGGGTGCGGGGATGATGGGCAGGGCTGGCCCGGGGCAGGGCTCTCGTCCTGCCCCTCGGGTAATCTCCCCGGCCCTGACGGGGGCTCGGCGGGCTCGGCGGGGCGGGGGTCCCGGGGTCCTGGCGGCCCGCGCCCCTCACCGCGCTCTTCTTGGTCACCATCTTGTCCAGTCTCCGGGCGATGCGCGCAATCTCCTCCTCCTTGCCCATCATTGCCTCAGGGGCAGCGCCCCCAGCGCCCGCCGCGCCAGCCTCAGCCTCCCGGCCCAGACGCCAACCCCCGGCCGTCACCGCCTCCCCGGGCCGTCACCGCCTCCCGCACCCGCCGCCGCCAACGCAGCCTTGCCGCGGGAGGGAGACCCTCAGTTCAAACCCTTGGCCCCCGCGCCCGCCGCGCTGCAAACTGGGACATGTAGTTCCCACTCCCGCCCGCCTCGCGCCGCGCTCTCCCCGCTCTGGACCACAACTCCCAGGAGCCACGCGGGTGCGCACCGCTTCTTGGGAATTGTAGTCCTGACGCAGGCCGTCGCCGCAGACCTACGGAGCCGAAGGACTCACAGTCCCACAAGCCCCCGCACGGTCCGGTTAGCCGAGGGAGGGCGCTGCGGTGGCGCGTGGGGCTAGGACGTGAGTACCAGCTGCAGCTTGGACCCCGAGATGTATCCCATCCCCGCAATCCTCCTCCCTGGATTGGCCGGGAGATCCACTGCGCGGGAGACTCTAAGGCAAAGGCACCTTAGAGCCCTTCCCCTTTCTCCACCCACTTTGAGCCCTCCTCTTCCACCACCCGCTGTCGCAGGGCAGCCGCATTCTGACTCTGGTGTCCAAGAGCCAAGTCCTGCAGAAGATGCCCTGAGCGCTCTGCTCCGGATTTAGGCATCTAAGGCCTCGTGCAGGGCGCCGCCTGGAGGCCCGAGGGAGCAGTGACAGGTTCCGGGGTCTGGGAGAGGCATGGGCTGGGTTTAGCAAGGCACCAAGGGACTTGGAGAGGCTGCGCGGCCAGGGACTGTCTCCACAGTCATCTACCGGATGCGAATCACTGGCTGCCACTTCAAATAAGTCATTGACCACTTTGGACCTCAGTCTTCCCATCTGTGAAATAGGATGTTGATAGTATCTACCTTATTGGGCTGCAGTCAGGATGCCATGAGCTGATTCGCATCATGCACTGAGAACAGGGCACAGGGGAGAGAGCATGAGCAATTAGGCTGTCACCACCCTTGCTGCTGGAGCTCCGGGAGAAGAAACAGAATGCACTGAGTTGAAGGGATGACCTGGCCCGGGGAAGGTTGGGGACGAGGGGAGGAAGTGTCAGCATCTCCACCAGATGTCTGCCACCTCCTCAGTGATGCAGATGCTGGGTGATTTTCTGTAGGGGGTACGATTCTGGGGGAGGGTAGAGGCCAGGGGACTGAGGTCTATAGTATTGTGGGCCCCACAGTCACTAAAATTCAAGTCAAATAACTGTGAGGCCAGATGGAAGATGGGATGTCCAGATGACCCCAGCTGGCCATGACTTAGATATAACTGAGCTTCCCAGCAGCCAAAATGAAAAGGAAAACATAGGCTATAAGATTCTTAGTAATTAGTATAAGAAAAAAACATGGAATCCTCATAAGGAGCAAAGGTTTTCCAGTGTAACAGGAAAGCACAGCACCTCCAATTTACAAACTGGCTCTGATTCTGCCCCTCACATGAGCCTGGGCCATAGCTCTTAGCCCAGCCCAACCATGTAAGCCCTCGAGGCCAAAATCTCCTGGTAAGAGAGTGTGTGTAGCCTTTGAGGGTCCAGCAATACCAGTGACACTAGGGAGATTGGAGCCACACACCCTTCAACCTCTCTCTCAACAGATGACAACTGGCCAAAACAAGGAGCTGGCCAGGGTCCTATAAAACAGAAACCAGCAGTAACTCCGGAGAACCCAGCCCCAGAGATCAGGCTGCAAGGACTGCAAAGCTGGCTCCCCATCTCCCACAGGGATGTGTCCATGAGACTGCCCAGCCAGGCCCCCCAACAGGCAGGGTTAAGTGGATGGAGGACTGCTCAAAGGGAACTCCCCTTTGTGCTGGCACCATTTCTAAGCACCATGACTGGGGATCCAACAAAGACTGGAGCACAGGGGAGAGAAGGAAACCCACATACATGGTCAGCGTAGAGCAGCTCTCGTCTCTGCCCCCTGCAACAGGAAGATGTGTATCCTACAGACCTCAAAACAGCTGCAGGGCCCTAAGAGTAGAGTCAAAAGGAGAAGATGAGCCCAGCCTGCGTGGCTCAGTGGTTGAGCGTCAACCTATGAACCAGGAGATCACGGTCTGATTCCCAGTCAGGGCACATGCCCAGGTTTCGGGTTCAATCCCCAGTGGGGATGTGCAGGAGGCAGCCAATCGATGATTCTCTCTCATCACTGATGTTTCTATCTCTCTCTCCCTCTCCCTTCCTCTCTGAAATCAATAAAAACATTTTTAATTTTTTTAAAGGGAGAGGATGAGCACAGGCCTCTCCGAAGTCTCTCCTGGGATATCAAGAAGGGTGTGTGCCAGACGCCCAACTCTGGCCCAGGCCTCAATAGGGCAGAGTCTGGGCTGTCAACCCAGCCCTGGAGCAGGTCGCTAACAAGGAGCCAGCCCCGAGGCCAGTCCCCATCTACTCTCTCCATGGGACGGGCCAGCACAAAGTACTGGGGAGAGAGCGGACATGCAGACATCGGGAGAGCCAGCCTGAGGGCTTACCCTCGCCTTCCTGGGTAGGCGGCCCTGGACAGGGCCGGCCCCCAACGTCCTGTGCGTAAGTGTTTAGCTGGACTGAAGACGCGCCAGTGCAGCCCTGTGATATCCGCTCGTGCACGAACGTAAGGACACGGAGGAGAGGAGGCGCTACCCCCTTGCCCAGCCAGAGTGGGAGCCCAAACTGCCTGCCCGCGGTCCTCTGCCTCTGTGAGAAGCTGGGTGGTCTCCACCTCAGGGGCTTTGGGGGCCACAGAGACAGCTGGTAGAAGCAGCATGTCTCAATGCATCAGAGACCCACTGACACTACAGACCCAGGAGAGCAAGGCGCTGTGGCCCCTCGAGGGCGATGGCCAAGAGGTGGGGCCCCTGCAGGAGGAGTGCCCAGCAGAGGGTTCAGCCTGTGGGGCTGAAGCTGGGCGTCCAGGGTGTCTGGCCCAAGGAAATGGACAGAACAAGTAGGGGGCAGATGGCTTCCAAGCTGGGGACCTGGGGACTACAGACCTTCCCCCGTGATGGGAGCCCTGAACTCCAACACAGTGCAGATGGCTCCTACATGGGAGCCACCACCGCAGGGGGAGGGGTGTGGCCCTATGCAAAGTGAGCCAGAGTCCAGGGTCCAGGTGGGGTGACCCTGCTAAGGCCCATGTGGCCCAGCATGAGCAGTGGCCTCTAGGTGGCGGGAGTGAGCCGTGGACCTGCCTGTCGGCTAGGCATTCACCCTCCCCTAGGGAGGTCCAGTCGGTGTGGCCACCACCCCGAGGCAGCCCGAGTGGGACTGTGGCTAGTCCTGGAGAGAGGCCTTCCCCTGTGGAGGCTGTAGGTGGGTCCCACCCTCGCCAGGGCTCACACTGAAGTAGCACTGGCCAACCCCCAAGCCCCCAATTCCCACCTCGGAGGTCCCTGTCCTGGGCCCCTATGAGTTCATGACTCCCAGAACCGTGCTCACCCCTGACCCCTGATGGGCCTTACCCGACCTTGGGAATTTCCTTCTCCAAGGAGCTTCCCCAACATGCGCCCAGAGGGTGACATCAGACGTGGGACTCTCCTTCCAGGGGGTTCGTGAACCTGGCCACAGCCTCAGCAGGGTGCCCCCCCAGAGCTGGGTCCTTCCACCGCCCCCCACCCCTCCCACCTTATTCCAGGCTGGGTTTGGAACCATGAAAATGTGGATGTGTGGGGAATGGGGGGCTCCTTAGTAGAGGTCAAAGGTGAAGAGGAATAAGGGGAGGGAGACAGCACACTTACCGCCCAGACCCCTACCCCATCCTATTCCAGAAAGCCCTCCTGGACACTGTCGCCCCACCACGAGGGGGCCTCTCTCAGTGCCCTCAGTGTGCTAAGGGGCGCTGCGCACACCACCCCCCTGGGGCTGCCCTCCCCTCAGGGTTGTATCCCCTCCAGGGTTCCACACCCCACCCCTTTACTGAGAGATGCAGGTGACCTCAGGAGCACTCTAGGAGCCCCGCTCTGTCCTGGGTGCTCGGAGGGGGGCCAGACGCAGCCCTGACAGCAGTCTGGGGACACCCCAACAACACGCCAGGGTCTTCTCCACACAGGCCCCCACACACCTTTAGCCCAGAGGCCTGCTCCTCCCGTCCTCAGTCCACAGAAACATCGGAAGCTCAGGCCGGTTATTTTTCTATTTGTGTCCCCTGCCCCCGCCCGCCCAAAGCCGGCCATGACCCCAGCGGGTTGTATCCGCACTTCCCTTCTGGCGGGGCAGAGGCCTTGGTGGGAAGGCCTGTGCTGCTAAGCTCACACACCCCTCGAGTCCCAGTCCCGTGGCCGCAGGCAGGCAGGGGGGTCTTGCAGCCTCGGGGCACTCCCATCCCTGCCACCTGCCGGCAGCTCTCCTGGCCAGCACCCAGCACCTATGACCCTCTTCCCCAGACCCTCTGGCCCACCATGCGACCACAGGTCTCCCGCACAGGGACTCCGTGGGACTAAGACCCAGCCTACTCCTCTGAGGGCAGGGACCGGGGACGTCGATCCTGTGAACCAGTGCATGTCTTGGCTCTGCACTGCAGCCCTCCCTCTGGGCCTCAGTCTCCCAGTCTGCAGAATGGGAAGAGGCACCTGCCCAGAGCAGGGTCTCTTGGAGTCTCCAGCCAGTCCTTCAACCAATCACCTTGGCCCGGGTCCAGCTTCCCAACCCCCTCTCCCCCACACCCTCACACTCCCCCACCCCCTAGCCTACGCCCACCCCCACCTCCCTGCCCAGGCAGCACTTGTCGGGAGGCCGGCACCCCCTAGAGCAGCGGTTCTCAACCTGTGGGTCACGACCCTTTTGGGGGATGAACGACCCTTTCACAGGGGTCGCCTAAGACCATAGGAAAACACATATATAATTACACATTGTTTTTGTGATTAATCACTATGCTTTAATTATGTTCAATTTGTAACAATGAAAATACATCCTGCATATCAGATATTTACATGACAATTCATAATAGTAGCAACATTACAGTTATGAAGTAGCAACGAAAATAATTTTATCGTTGGAGGTCACCACAGCATGAGGAACTGTATTAAAGGGTCGCGGCATTAGGAAGGTTGAGAACCGCTGCTCTAGAGGCTGGTGGCTGCTCCAGGCTGCTCTAACAATGCTTCCCCACACAATTCCCAGAAACGCCGCCTCCCTGCCCGCCAGCCCGGCGGCCACTCCACCTCCCCTCCCCTCCCCAGGGGCCCCAGGCAGCAGCCAGTCGGGCGATGGGTGAAAGGAGGAGGTCAGCAAACCCAGGCATACCAGCCCCGCCCTTCTGGAGAGAAATAGAGGGGCTTCATGAGGGGGATTGGGGCACGAGGAGACAGGCCTTGAGAGGTGGCCTTGGCCAGGCACTGGTCCAGGCCCAGACCCCCTGCCTTTGTCACCTGGCCCTGCAAAGGCCCGTCTCCACACAGCACTGTGCTAAAGCTGTGGATACTGTCAGGGGACAGCCTCTGCTGCTCAAAGCCCCCCCTGCCCCACACGGCCCCTCCTGCTCTCCCACAGGCCTGCACACTCCCTGCCCCGGGCATCTGCACATGCTGGTCCCTCTGTGCAAACACTCTCCCCAGCGAGCACTCAGGACTTTCATGTTTCCTTCAAGAACCAGCTCAAGAGTCACCTCACGAAAGTCAGTGGCACCCCTGACACAGCCCCTCTCCTCTGTGCGTGGCACCGTCCCTGGAGCCAGCACAGCCTGGCACCCCTATTCTGACTCGTCTGTAGCCTCGCTGATTGTCTCTCGCCCAGGGCTGGAGCTCCCCAATGGCAGAGACTTGGGTCTGACTTGTTTGCTGCCAAAACTCCACTTCCTAGAACAGGGCCTGGTGCAGAGCAGAGCTCAGTACAAACAAGTCAATGGGAGAGGACAATTCCTGTCCCTGAGCAAGAAGGGAGGGGGGTCCCTAAGAACACGGACCCCCAGCCTACCTGACAGCCCACCTGGTGGTGCCATCAAAGCCGCTTGTCACCACAGCTGCAGGGCCTAGGGGCTGGTGACCGCCTTGGGGCTCGGTTCTTCCTTCCCTGCTTCCCAGGAGCTGAGGACGGTAGCCAGGACCTGCGGGCGAGTGTGGCGCCAGGCCCGCCAGGGGGCCACTGCACTCCTGGGGCCGGGATACCCATGTGTGCCAACACACAGCCCCCGTGCAGGGCTCACAGAGAGCCCCACCAAGAGCCACGAACGGGGGAACAGGGCACAACTCCTGCAGAACAGGCACCTCAGAGCCAGACCCGGGGCACTGAGATCTGAATAAAGAAGCCATACCAGCAGCTGCTCATGCCCAAACTGGGTGGCACAGGGTGGAGCCAGGGGCAAGAACGCCGGACGATGGCACAGACAGTGCCTGGCGCCTGCTCGGCCAGGGCCTCCGGCTCCCTCGCGCAGCTGCAGCCTTCCTTCCTGAGCTGGTGTTTCCTGGCTCCTCCCTGCTGTTGCCAAGGAAACCTAGAGCAGCCCATCCCCAGCCTCATTCCCACGGAGCCCTGCTGAGCAGAGAGGGGGGCCACACAGCATGCAGCAACACCCCAGGACACACAGCCACACACGGCCCCCCAAAGGCTCACACAGCTCAACACCCCAACTCTCATTCAGTGCAACACCCACTGACACTGGAACACTCACAAAAGCCACTCCCACCACATGTGACCTCACCCAACCGTCCACAACTTGTCTGCCACCCTACAGCCTGCTATCACTCAAGGCCTCCCCACACGCCCCAGGCCCTGGGCCCCCACCGCCCAGTCCTGCTGGCCCAGCAGCACTCAGGCCAGGTCCGACACCCTGCACAACAGTCCCCTCTGCCCACACACTGAGGCACCCCCGCATGATAGCAACACCCTCTGCTCGCTCACAGGCTCAGCCCTCAGCCACCCACGCCCCCGAGCACTCGGACAGCAGTCCCACAGCTGGAGCCCTGCCTGCTGCAGGCCACGCGACTGGCCATCACACACTGACCCAAACCCAACCACTAGAGCTGCCGCCTTCACCATGTCCCCCCACCCCTTTCCAGGAGAGGCCCACAGCACTGGGAGACCAGCACCCCAGGAATGAGCATGAGGACCTGGGCCAGACCTGCAGCCGGGTCTCAGGACACGAGGCAGGATCTGAACTGGGGAGCCTGTTTTCAAACTTGAGGTCTCAGGAGACCAGAGAGTCCCCTCCACCCAGACCTGTATCCAATGGGGACCCACCTCCACCCTCCAGAACAGGAGGGTCCAGCCCCACAGGACTCTGTAATTGGTCCCAGGCTTCTTGCTGCTCCCGCGGCAGGGTTGGGCGGGGGTGGGGGGGGTAGGGGGGGGGAAGCAGGGCGGGGGGAGCCTGTGAGGTCTGTGCCCCGGGCAGTGCCTGGGAGGTCTGCCACCCCCAGAGCCCATCCAGCCCCCACCAAGAACCACTGAGGGGGATTACCCAGCATCCTTTGCAAGCTTCACCCAGAGGATGGGGGGTCCAGTCCAGGCTGAGGGAGGGAGTGAGCAGAGGGCAGCAGAGCAGTGTCTACACGACACCCAGGCCAGCTGCACACTTTAGAGGAAGCTTGCCCTCCACTGCACCTTTTGTCTGGGGAGTTAGGGGCTACAGACAGGGCCCCCCCAAGGGTGGGCAGCAGCCAACCTGAGCCCCAGGCCAGCCTGGAAGCATAGGAATGTCCTCAAACTCATTAATCATCCACACTTTGAACAGAGCTGGGACCACAGCTTGGTGGCCAGAGAAGTCTTGGGGACACCCCCTTGGTGGGTGTGAGGGCAGGACTGCACTTGAGCAGGACCCCCATTCTAGGTCCTGTTCAACCTCCAACACTAGAACCTACCTCACCCCCAAACCCAGGCTGACAGTCACAGGCAGACCACACACAGATGCAGACACCCACATCTGAGGTGTCGTGTCTCCCCCCCCCACCCAAGCCACACACACAGCCAGCCACACCCACACCAGCCCTGCAGAGCCCTGAGGAGTCCTCACCCCCATTGTTCTCCCGTCTGGACAGTGGGCCTGAGGGGCCGGCTGTCCACATCCTTGCCAGGTAGCTCGAAGAGGAGGGTGGCCAGGCCCTGAAGAGGTAGGGGGCACCCGGAGCTCACCTTGCCCCGCCCAGTCCCACACACAGGACATCACAGCCAGACACATGCGGTGAACAGCTGGACCAAGAGTGAGGGTCATGGCTGTGGCAGCAGGCGGGGGACAGGGGGAGGCAATGCTGGGCTGCCTCAGAGCAGCTGGACAATCCGGGCTGTCAGGACAGCAGGGGCCAGGCAGGGCCCCTTCAGGAACTAAACTTCTTTCACAATGGGGTGGGGGAGGTGGGGTCACTGCAGTGGGGGCCCCGGAGGCCTCCTTCCTGAGCCCGTGACCACTGTCCCAGAACAGCTGCTGCCAGGCTGAGCCAGGCCCTGGCGACCCAGACCACACCCAGAGCTTCTGCCAGGTGCTGATCCCTTGGACCCACCCTTCCACCTGGAGTCTCCCCCACACCTGCCCACAGGGTTCACCCCCTCACTGGTCAGAGGAGAACCTGCCCACTGGAAGGGGCCTGTGCACCCGTCCACCCAGGGCCCTCCGTTCTGGCCTGCCTCCCAGAGAACCCAGTTCCTTGTGCCTTGGCTGCCCAGAACATCAGCTGGGCTCAGGGTCCTGGAACTAGGGCTGGGCCTGGGAGACCCGAAAGCCAGCCTGGGACCCCCAGCCCTTCACTCCTCCGGCTGTTGGATAAGACCCTACAGGGCCAAATCACCTGAGGGCCCTCAGGGGACCCCGGTGGGGTCCTGGCCTTCCCCGGACAGCAGGGACCTGGGGGCAGCTGTAGGCCCCCCGTGGGATCCACCTGTCAGAGTGCAGACTGTATATGCACGGGGCCACCAAGGACAGAGCACCAGTGCCTCTGGGTCCCTGCCACCTGTGGCCACACCAAGAAGCGCCCACACCTGGGCAGGGCTCCTGGCAGGTCTGGGGGCTGCGGAGCTCCCGGGCTGGGGGACGTGTAGGAGGAGAACTCAGGGGAGCCGGTGGCTGCCTAGGGCCCTTGCTCCACCCGCAACAGACACCCCTCAGCAGGCCCAGCAGGACCGAGCAGGAAGGCCTCCCGCTGAGCCCTGGCCCCTCCTGCTAGGTGCTGGGGGTGGGGGGCCAGAAGTTCCTCTGGAAACCCTCCCAGGGCTGAGGGCTGGTAGGAGGGGCTCCCCCTCTCTCCCCACCGACCCAACCCTAGGTCCAGCCTCACTCTCCTCTGCTGCCCTGGTGGCCTGGGGTGGGCAGGTACCCAGCTGGGACTGTCCCAGACCCCACCCCGCACCCAGCAGGCCCCGGGGAGGTGGAACGCGGCCTGGGGCTCCTCTGCCCGCCCGGCCCTTTGCCCAGGTGTGTCCTGTTCTGAGTGGGTTTGGGAGGGGCGGGGGGACGTGAAGACCATCTTCCCCGTTAGCCCCACGGACAGGACTGAAAGGTCACGTGTGTGGAGGGTTGGGGACATTACACCCCTGGTTACCAAGAGCACCCCCACACACACACACACACACAAAGGGGAGGGCGCTTTCCCAAAGCGCTTCTTACCTTCGAGCTAGACTCACGGAAGGACTAACATGGTGCTAAAATATGGCCCCTTCCTCCCGCGGTCATCTCAGGAGGGAGGCACCACCTCCCCCAGTTACCACCCGCGGGTCTGACTCCGTGGGTGGGGCGGCAGCTCATCTCTGAACGTCTGCCAGCCCTGACGGCGCCCCTCCAGCTTCAGCCCACATCAGTGCCCTTTCGCATTCGGGGGTCTCTCCTTCAGAGGGTGCGGGGGGCACGACGCGGAGGAGGCCGGGCGGAATGTGCCTGGAGGAGAAAGGAGCCCCCGGGAGGGGCGGCCTCGGCCCGCCCCGGCCCGCCCGCCCCACCGCCCATTGGCCCCGGGCTGCTATATCTGGACGCCCACCCGGCGCGAGGCCACCGCCGTCCCCGCCGCCGTCCACCCGCCCGTCCCGGCCCCGAAGTGACCGCCGCCCGCCCTCCGCGCTCGCGCTTCCTTCGCCCAGGCCGCGCCCAGCTGGAATGCAGAGATCGCCGCCCGGCTACGGCGCACAGCACGACCCGCCCGCCCGCCGCGACTGTGCATGGGCCCCGCGACCCGGGGCCGCCGCTGAGCCGCGCGGCCCCTCCGCCGCCCCTGCCGCGCCCGCCTCGCCGCCCAGCCCGCCGCGCAGCCCCGATCCTGGGAGCTATGGCCTCAGCCCGGCCGGCCGCGGTGAGCGCGTGGCGGCCGACGAGTCGCGCATTCGACGGCCCATGAACGCCTTCATGGTGTGGGCGAAGGACGAGCGCAAGAGGCTGGCGCAGCAGAACCCGGACCTGCACAACGCGGTGCTCAGCAAGATGCTGGGTGAGTGGCGGGGCGGGGCGGGGCGGGGGCGGGGGCGCCTCTCCCCGGGCGGGCCGGGGCGGCGGGCGCGTGGGGCCCGGAGCGACCCGCGCGACGGCAGCCGCTGACCCGCCGCGCCCGCAGGCAAAGCGTGGAAGGAGCTGAGCCTGGCGGAGAAGCGGCCCTTCGTGGAGGAGGCGGAGCGGCTGCGCGTGCAGCACCTGCGCGACCACCCCAACTACAAGTACCGGCCGCGCCGCAAGAAGCAGGCGCGCAAGGCGCGGCGCCTGGAGCCCGGCCTCCTGCTGCAGGGCCTGGCGCCCCCGGCCCCGCCGCCCGAGCCCTTCCCCGCGGCGCCGGGCCCCGCCCGTGCCTTCCGCGAGCTGCCCCCGCTGGGAGCCGAGTTCGACGGCCTGGGGCTGCCCACGCCCGAGCGCTCGCCGCTGGACGGCCTGGAGCCCGGCGAGGCCGCCTTCTTTCCGCCGCCCGCGGCGCCCGAGGACTGCGTGCTGCGGGCTTTCCGCGCGTCCTACGCGCCCGCCGAGTTGTCCCGGGACCCTGGCGGCTGCTACGGGGCGCCCCCGCCGGAGGCGCTCAGGACCGCGCCCGCCCCCGCGGCGCCGCTCCCCGGCCTCTACTACGGCGCCCTGGGCGCCCCCGGCCCGCACCCCGGCCCGCTCTCGCCGCCGCCTGAGGCCCCGCCGCTGGAGGGCGCCGAGCCGCTGGGGCCCGCCGCCGACCTGTGGGCCGACGTGGACCTCACCGAGTTCGACCAGTACCTCAACTGCGGCCGGACTCGCCACGACGCCGCCGGGCTGCCCTACCACCTGGCGCTGGCCAAGCTGGGCCCGCGCGCCATGTCCTGCCCGGAGGAGAGCAGCCTGATCGCCGCGCTGTCCGACGCCAGCAGCGCCGTGTACTACAGCGCGTGCATCTCGGGCTAGGCCGGTGCCGCCGCCGCCTCGCAACCCCTCCCGCAGGGTGTGCCGCCGCCGGCGGGGACCACAGAGCTCGAGCCTGGCCACGGCCCGGCCCGCGGGCCCTGCGAGGGTGGGCCCCACTTGTACAGGCTTTCCCAGGACGCGCCGGGCCGAGAACCTGTGGGCTGGCCCTGCCAGGGTTAAGTTTTCAAGCGCCTAATCCTTCTCCCGCAGTGTTTTCTAGAATCAGGCTGTCTTTTCTACCTTGCCTTTTTTATATACATAATACATTATATTTAAATTTTAATTAAACTTTTAAACCTTTTCTTCCAAGGGGTTTCAGTGATCAAAGCGTCAATGTAGCCAGGGCTTTTTCAGCAGGAGTGACCATGTTTGCTGTAAAGGAGGAGCCTGGGGCGGGTCCCCCGGGCCGGATGAGGCCACAGTGAAGTGCCTCATCCTTGCCCTGAGCACCACCTTGTCCGTGGTGGTCGGGGAGGATGGGCCCTGGACATGCACTTCCCTCCAAATCTCCCTCCACAGCCTGACCCCCAGCTGGGACCCCACAGCACCCACTTCCCCATCCTTCCCAGAAGGACACTCCCCAGAGAGAGGAGGGGGAAGGCAGGAGCTGTGGGCATCCCCCATCCTCCCAGCCCTCCATCTCCCTTCTGCCCTGCCCATGGTGACCCAAGCCTCATAGGGTCAGACTGTGCTGAGCAA
Source organism: Myotis nattereri (assembly GCF_964212035.1). Lineage (NCBI taxonomy): Eukaryota > Metazoa > Chordata > Mammalia > Chiroptera > Vespertilionidae > Myotis > Myotis nattereri. Next base: position 2,626,950 of record NC_138083.1, read on the forward strand.
TCCCCTCACCCAGGTTTCCTCAAACTCATCTCCTCCTTAAATTTCCTTTAAGCCCAGAGACTGCCCAAGACAGCGCCCTCCTGGAATGAGGCTGGCAGGGTTAACACCTGTATGTAGACATGGCGTCCTGGAGGCCCTGTCTGTCATTTTCAACCCAGTGTCTCCAGAGAGGGCAGAACCATGACACACCATGATGCTCCCCAGGGTCACCTGCCCGCACCAGAGCAGGGGCAGGCCTCACATCTCAAGCCTCCCACACTGGAGTCGCATGGCACTGGCCCTCTGCCCCAGGACTGGGCCCTTCCCACACCGCCTCCTTGGCCCCAGCTCCTGCCCAGCGCCCCCAGGTTTAGGTAAAGTTGGCAACAATCACCTTCATGGGTGATTCTCCTGTGGGACCCCCAGACCTGATTCCCCTGCACCAGCTCCTCAGGGCCTAGCAGGTCTTCTAAGCCAAGAGGAGAGTCACGTGGCCCCCTGGTCTGTCCTGTCCTAGCCCCCCACCCCCATGGTATATTTAGGGTCCCGCTGACCCCTGAGCACCCCAATGGGGGGAAGTCACACTCAGTTTCCCATGAGCATATGCTCAGTGGGGAGCATGGTGTCTGAGATGTCCAGGCCCTGTGATGCGGGTGAAACGGAATCACCCCTGTGAGTGTGCTTGTCAGCCAGTACGTACATGCGTGTGTGCACGTGAGGCTCTGAGCATAGCTGTGATGCTGAGATTGTGACCATCCGTGAAGGTGACTGTGTGTATGGCACTCAGTGCACACGGGTGTGCAGCAAGCCTGGGCCTGGCTGCCCATGTGCCTGTGTAAGCCTCGGTGTCACACCCGGGGCCTGCTGCCCGAGTGTGTGTGTGGGGGAAAGGTGTGCGGGCTGTTATGCGTGTCCTGCCTCTTGGAGGTATGCTGACATCAATCACCTGTGTGTTAACTGGCATGAGCCCTGCATCTCAGCTGGCAGAGTTGGGGAGCAGGACCTGGGTCCCCTATCCCCACCCCATCAGCAGCAGGGTCCAGAAAACTCAAAGACAGGGATGGAGAAAGACAAGCTGAGGAGGCCAGAGATGGACTCAGAAGTGGTGAAAGATGCCTCCAGTGGGCGGAGGGACAGACAGAAATAGCCCACAGGACGCCAGGAATATCGCCCCCTCCTTTAGAGCACACGTGACTGCCAGCACAGTGGGGGCAGGCAAGCTGAGACATAGCAACAAGGGGGTTCAGTTCAGGCACATTTGTCACAGCGGGAAAGGAGCTCTGAGGTGCCCCTTTTGAGTCCTGGGCTCTCACATGGGAGAAGTGCTCATGGCCCATGAGTGTTAAGCCACACCCACTCACAGCTCACAAACCCCTGTCCTGGGCCTGACCCTGCCAGGGGAACAGGTGGCCCACCCCTTGGAGCCCTGAGTCAGCTTGGCCAACGTGCACCCACTGTGGCCCCTCCCAGGACTGGACCCATGACAGCTGGAGCCCAGGAGCCTCTGCACAGGTGTGGGCCCTCCTACCCCTCCCCTCACTCCTGGCCAGGCAGAAGGGAGGGAGGACCAGCCCAGCCTGTCCTCTGCCTAGACGTGAACAGCCTCTGAGGTCCTCCCTGCCTGGGCCACCAGTGCTCCTGCCCAGTGACACCCATGGACACACCAAGAAAGGTGCCAGGCCAGCTACAGGGCGGTGCGGGCTGTCTTGGCTGTTTTCTGGCTCAGGCTGGAGCATCTTCACACCCTTCATTCTGTGCTTCACACCCCACCCCATCTCACCCAGAGGCCCCCGAGCCCCAGGGTCAGGGGATGAGGAGTCCCGTGGTTGCCTGGGGTGGCATCGCCCCACCACCCAAGGAGGGTGAGGCCCAGCAGCAGACTCCCCAGAAGCCACTCCCTCAGTTCCAGGTGGGAGGCCAGTGAGGGTCCCCATGTGGAGCAGCCCCCAAGCCAGGAACAGGGTCTGGGCAAGGACACAAAGGGCCTCTCCCCAAGGGCCGCGGTTTCTACTAGCGGCTCCTCAGCAGTGGTGCTGGGCCAGGGGAGAGGGTTTCCTCAGAGGCCCTTTGTCCAGATCTCTGTCTGGGGGCTCCCCAAGGGGCCTGGCTCTGCCCCAGCTGGTCCTAGGCAGGACACAGCCCAGAGCCTGGGTGGCTCCGGCTCCAGGTCAGACTTTCCACCCTCTGCCTCCTGCTCCACCTACTTGGTTCCCCAAGGGTCAGAGAAGGGAAGTCCACCCCCACCCCCACCCCCACCCCCAGCTCCCGCTGAGTCAGGCCAGCCAGGAACAGGCCCAGGCGGCCTAGTGCCCGGCGGGAAGTTCTAGCCCCAACCTGGCAAAGGCTTGGCTCCCACGCCCAGGACCCAGCCTGGCCCTGGAGTGACCTGCGGGGGTGTGGAACCTTCCCAGCAAGCTGCCGGTGGGAGGAGGGCAGGGAGGTGGAGCAGAGAGCAGGTAAACTGCACCCTCGCCCCCGCAGACCCAGTCACCACCCTCTGGAACACTGTCAAGAGATACACCACCAACAACTCGGTGCTCACACACCAGCCCCAGTGATGCCATGCAGGCGAGCGAGCAGGGACCAACCACCCTGCACTCCCCTGGACAAGCACTGGACAATCCAACTGCCCACTCACATGCTACAAAACCCACACACATTTTTAAGTGAACAATTCAGTGTTTTAGTATATTCACAGGTTGTGCAAACACCACCACTGATTTCAGTGTTTTTCTATAAACCCCCAAAGCCCCTGCCCATCAGCAGTCCTGGTCCATTCTTCCTCACCACAGCCCCGAGAAGCACCATCTTCGCCTGCTCTGTGCACTGGCCTGCCCTGGACTCTTCCCACAGAGCAGGGATGGGGTGCCTAGCCCGCAAGCTGTGGAAGGCCTGGGAAATCGTTTGGTCTGGCCCTGCAAGGCATTAGGGGTGATTAATTAAATGTTTGATAAAATGTAGCAGCTAATTTTTAAGTTGTTGATTTTGTCTGGCCTGAGGATGGTACACACATCCAAATGGCCCTCAGCAGAAACAAGAAGCCGCCTGCCGTGGGTGGAGCCACACAGTAAGTGGCCTTTGAGTCATGCTTTGCTCACTTAGCATCATATTTTCTTTAAAAAAAATAGATTTTATTGATTTTTTACAGAGAGGAAGGGAGAGGAATAGAGAGTCAGAAACATCGATGAGAGAGAAACATCGATCAGCTGCCTCCTGCACACTCCCCACTGGGGATGTGCCTGCAACCAAGGTACATGCCCTTGACCGGAATCGAACCTGGGACCCTTGAGTCTGCAGGCCAACGCTCTATCCACTGAGCCAAACCGGCTAGGGCTTAGCATCATATTTTCAAGGTTCACCCATGTGCCAGCATCATCGGACTGTTCCTTATTCCTTTTTATTTTTATTGATCTCAGAGAGGAAGGGAAAGGGAGAGAGAGAAACATCAATGATGAGAGAGAATTATGGATCAGCTACCTCCTGCACACCCACTCTGGGGATTGAACCTGCAACCCAGGTAAGTGGCCTGACTGGGAATCTAACTGTGACCTCCTGGTTCATAGGTCGTTGCTCAACCACTGAGCCACACCTTCCAGCCTCATTCCTTTTTAAGGCTGAACAATATTCCGTATGGACAGACCACATTGATTTCTTGGTTCATCAATGATGGATGCGTGGGTTGACTGGTGTCCTGGCTATTGTGAATAATGCTGTGCACATTGTGTGTGGATGTGTCTGTTAAAATGACAGACATTTGTATCTGATGAACAGGCCTGAGCAAGTAGATGAAGCATCTTAAATCCGTACGCTAGAGCAGCTGCCCCCAAAGGGGGTCCAGAGCCTCTGAGCTCCGATTCCATCGTCCCCCACACCCAAGGCCCACCCCACGCCTGCCGCAGGCCCGGGCGGGGCTCCGGGGGCAGGTGCCGCCCGGTCCACGAGGGTTTTGGCCCGGTGTGTGGGAGGCCTGGCCCCGGCCTGGGGGAGGGTGTGGGGCACCGAGGTGCCTCCTCTTCTGTTTCAGCCACAGCCCCCCGCTTCCGCTGGCCACCGTCAGGGCCTCCCGGGGAAGCGCCGAGGCGGCTCCCGCCCTCCCCGGCCCCACCCGGTGCCCCGGACCACGTCCCCATGGACCGGCCGCCGTTCCCAGGAGCCAGCCGGCCCCACGGCCCCGCCCAGTCCCCACGACCTGCCCCTGCCCCCCCCCCCCCCCCCCCCCCCCCCCGCTTCCCCGCCGCCGCTCAAGGAAACAGGAAGGGGCGCGCGGCGCTGGGAGGAAGCGCAGGAAGCGGCACGGGCTTATCTGGGGCCGCAGCCGGACCCCTGGCCGCTCGCCCTGCGCAGGCTGGGCAGGGGCGAGGGGAGCGGCGGGCAGGGGCGGACCCTGGGGTGCCCTGCCCGTGCCAGCCCCGGGCACCACCGTCACACTGGGCGATGGAGGAGTCCCTGAGTCAGGCTGCGCCTCTCCACCCGCCGGAGAGACTCCCAACGCGCTGAGAGCAGCGCAGGCCAGGCCGGAGGTGCCCAGGGGCCAGCGTCCGTCCGAGGCAGGAACGCCTTCCCCACAGCACACAGGGCCTGACGCCGCGTTTCCCTCCCCAGGACGGCTCCCCCGGCAGGGCTCCCTGCGGCTCTGGGGGTAATTGGAGGGTAGAAGGCCATTTGTTTCTGTGCTGACAAAGCTGGGTCTTTGCTAGGGAGGGGGCAGGATGGGGACTGTCGCTGAGCACTCCCCAGGGTCCTACAGGCCACTGGCAAGGACAATGGGCTGCAGCACCTGGCACCCCCACAAGCAGCGTTTGCTTTGCTTCCTGGAGTGGGGTCTTGTTTGTTCCCGCAGCCCAGCTGGAGCAGGCAGCCTCCTTGCACACCTGCAGGACCAAGGGTCCAGCTCAGGCTCACACGCCAGGGCCCTTGCTGGCAGGCCGTGCCCGGGTCTCCCTGCAGGTGCTTCCTCGGGCTCCCGCTCGGACACGGCCCAGTCCTCAGCACCCAGCACAGATACCGGGCAGCTGTGGCTCCATGAACCCAAAACTGCATGTCAGGCTGGGGGTGGCCAGTGGGGCAGGGAACACGGGGGGAGGTGCTGCCAGAGCCCATGAGAGGACCCCAGGGAAGGGCTCATACCCCACCCCTGGGCCTGTTGGCAGCGTGGGAAGGGGCAGAGGTGGGGGTGTGGAACACAGTGGCAAAGTCAGGACTAACTTTGGTTTTTCTAACCCAGAGACTAGTTTGCGGATGGCCCGGGTTCCAGATGTTCTTTCAAAAGCTCGCAGTCTGGGGAGTCCGCGGGACGGCTACTCTTCAAAGTCAGCCTGGCCCTCCTTGGCGCTGTGTGGGGGCCTGGCTCCCTGCTTTGGGAAGTTGCACAACCCTGGCCAGTGCCCTGCAGCCCCATCTGCCGCTGCTCAGCCCTCCTCTGTGCCCCAGCCCCCGCCTCCTGGAAGCAGCTGAGAAGGCACGAGTGTGGGACAGGACGCCACTGGGCCCAGCCCTGACCCCACCATGTGTGAGCCACAGAAACGGTTTGGTTTTACATTGAGAGAACCAGGCTCAAGCCACAGGCCCAGGGCCTCAGCAGGGAGGGCAGTGCATACCTGGCAGACACGTGGACACGAGGCCCGTGCACTGAGCCAGTGCCCCTGTCCCTGTGGTCCAGTCTCGCTCCAGCTCTGCCCGCGCTGGTCAGTCCCAGCCAGTGCATTTACTGAGCGCTCGTGTGCTGTGGTGAGCCACACACGGAGGGGGTCCCAGTGCCAGGCCTGAAGAACAGCCAGCACCTTGGGGTCTGGACGGGCACCCGGCTCTCCCTCTAGTCTGTCTCAGCAGCTGTGTGGCTCTGCACCTGCCCCCACTCAGCCCAAATGAAGTTTGTCCCAAAAGCCAGAAGCCTACCTGACCTCCAAGACGTATGTCCACACCCAGAAGTTGTGAGTGGCACCTTATGTAGAAAAAGAGTCTTGGCAGGTGTGGCCCTGAATCCAAGGGCAACACCCTCCTGAGGAGGCGGCCACGGCAGCAACACAGCCTCCTCTGCGGAGACCTGGGCCGCCAGAAGCTGCGAAGCAGGAAGGGGCCCTCCTGTGGCCCTGGAGGGAGCACGGCCCCAGATACCTTGATTTCAGGCCAGTGACACTGATTTTGGACTCTGGCTTCTGGAATCGTGAGGAAAGAAATATCTACTGTTCTAAGCCAACTAGTTGGTGGTGATTTTTTACAGCAGTCTTAGGATACAGATAGTTTTTTTTTAATCATGAACAATCTATCATTGTTTTTTTGTTTTTAATTTTTATTGATCTTAGAGAGGAAGGGAGAGGGAGGGAGAGAAAGAAACATCAATGATAAGAGAGAATCATTGATCAGCTGCCTCCTGCACACCCCACACCTGGGCATGTGCCCTGACCAGGAATTGAACCCTGACCTCCTGGTTCATAGGTCGACGCTCAACCACTGAGCCATACTAGGCAGGCCAGATGGCTTCTAAGGTGAGGGGACAGGGCCCGGGTCCCTCACACCCACAATATTGGCCCATCATCCAGGGGTTGGCATGTCTGAGGCCTCAAGAGAAAGGTCAGAGGGTGGAAGGGGGTGAGTGAGGGCGCTGCAGGAGCAAGATCATGGGAGCTCTGTGTTCTGCTGGCTCAGACCAGAGGCCTCCAATGCCCGCCCCCCGGGCATTCAATTTGCCAGGACAGACTAGACCGGGAGGGCCTCAGAGAGGGGAGCTTGCTGGGCAGGGGGAGGGGAAGGCAGGAGCCTGGACTGTGTTGCACATGCACCTCTATGTACACACTCAAAGGTAACCCCTCAGCACACACCTGTGTGCACACTGACACAGACACACACACTACCAGGTGGGGCCAGGAAGTGGGGGCATCTCACCCACTCATGTGGTCGTGGCCCAGGACTTGGGTGGGGGTTGTCTCCTTAAAACTCTGAGACCTCTGCTTCCCCCCCGCCAGCCCCCCAGGCTGTGGTTTGTGTGAACCACATGGGTGGATGAAGGGACTGCCTGTTACCACCCACTTCCAAGGCAGCAGGAAAAGAGCATGGTGGGTGGGCAGCGGCCATGAGTGCCTGGAGGCCATGCCAGGCATGCTCTCCCCATGGCCCCAGGCCTGGGGCAGGTCCAAGTGCTGGGATCTGGCTGCCTGGGAAAGACAGGAGCCTAGTGGGGGCCTCCTTGGAGGGCCTGCTCTCCTCCTGCCCCTGCACTGATGCTAAGAACCTTCTTCAGCCCCAACTCAGCGACCCCATGTCTTAGGCTCCAACCAAATTGGACCTGTTCCCCTACCTGGATACTGGGCCCCTCAGGGCCCACACAGCAGGAGCCCCGGGATGGGACTGCTCCATCCAACACAGGTTTGCTCCCCTCATCAGTGTCCCCCAAGTTCAAGAGGACACACCCAGGTGCTCAGGCCAGGAACCTCCGGTTGCCTGGACCTCCATCGACCCGTTCATGTCCCAGCCTATTCCTTCAGCCTCGACTACAAAGCCCCCCCACCCCCCACCCCTACCCCTCGCACTGGGGTCTCCCTTGATCAGGACTTAGGAGTGAGCTGAGGCTGAGCACTGAGCCAGGAGCCTGGCTCTCCCGCTGCCCAAGGGCACATTCAGGGACCACCCTCCCGCGGGCCTTGCCCTAGCTCTTACACTTCCTGGCATGTGCCCTGGGGCAAGTCCCGACCTGGTGCCTCAGTTTGCTCACCTAGAAAATGGACACTAGTTCCTGCTGCACAGACTCAATGTGTTAACACAGTGAGCGCTGGGCAGGGTCGGCCATGCTCCGATGGTCACGCCCATGGCTGCCCCCTGAAGGCCTTCCTGCGCCTCCTGCCTCGGCTCTGCCAGGACCTGAGGCAGGGCCTGCTTTGAGGCCTCCGGTGCCGGTGCCGCTGTCTCTGGAGAAGCATCCGCCTTAGCCAGTGGCCCTGCCTGCCGGATCCCCCCTTGGCCACAGGCTAGACTTGGGAGGGGACACAGACCCCAGGGCCATGCAGTCGAGAGGGGGGAAGCAGGGATTGGTGCCCCACTCGGCCAAGAAACGCAGGGTCTCCAGGGTATGAGACAGTGGGTCTCTGGCCAGCCTGTCCAGTCCCACAAAGGGGGCGACAGCCACCCCTCCCAGGGCCGCAGGAAATGGCCTGGCCCCGCTTGCAGCCAGGGCCAGCGACTCTGGCTTCCCTTCAGGCCCGTTTCCTTTATCCGGCTGTTTTGCTGTGAATTCACAAAGCCCAGCCTTCCCCTCCCCTCCCCCGCTCCAGAGGGAAGCCCACGGACACTCAACATGTTGCAGCGCCTGCAGGAGTCCCCTCCACCCCAGCCTAAAGCCGCCGACGGAGCCAGGGTCCAGCGTTGGAAGCTGCCCCCTGCTGCCCGAGGTCGGGAGGGCGGCGCGTGCCCAGGTGTAAAGGAAGTGTACCCCAGGTTCCCAACAGTCGGTGCCCCCAGCGCCCACTCCCAACCAAGAAGCAGAGCCCCCCACCCCCCCAACCGCCAAAAGCTAGCAGGCGAAGGGAACAAGAACCGGACTGGCAACACCAGCTGTTTATTGAGGCCTCTCTCGGTGTGCGCAGGGCAGCCTGGTACCGAACAGGGCTCACACCTCCAGGTCCCGCGCCCTCGGGTGAACAGGGGTCAGGATGAGACCTGGGTGGGACTCAATGGTCAGCCAGGTCAGCACGAAGCCCTCGGTGGTCACCAAACGAGACTCATCCCAAGGCCCCTGGCAGGGCGAGCTAGGGGCCCCGGCTGCCCAAGGCTCGCAGGGCGAAGAGCTTCTCCCAGCAGGTGGCGACGGCGTCCAGGGCTCGCAGCAGGAGCCGCCTCCGCCTGCCGCGATGCCGCTGAGGGCGCGGCCGAGCCCACCAGCCCCGGCGGCTCCGCTGTCGGGAAGGGGCGGTCAGTACGTGTGCACAATCCGGGAGCCCCCCCCCCGACCCCCCCAGCTCACGCCCAGCCGGTCAGGGGCCACTGTGAAGCCCCGGTCATGGGAGGGCCCGGGGCCTAGACGCGCACACGCTCGGGGACGGGCGCGCACCTGGCGCAGCGGCCGGCAGTGGCGCCGCATCACCGCCTCGGTGCGCAGGGCCACGGTCCAGGCAGCTCTCTCCAGGGCCCCGCGGGGGTCCCCAGCCACCGCTCCACGCAGGGCCCGCCCCAGGGCCGCGATGGACACTAGAATACTGTGCTCCTGGGAGGAAAGGGAGGAAATGGCGGGGCTGGGGGCAGCGCCCGATGGGAAACGCCAGGAAGGAGGCTGGAGGGCGTGGGCGGGGCCTCTCACCTTCTGGGCGCCACAGGAGGGCCCCACCCGACCCCGCCGTCCAGGGGCCACGGCGTCAGTCTGGTTTTTCTGAACGAAATGGAGATGTCTGGAGCCTGGCCCGTCCCCTGCATCCCCCGGCCCTGCCCGCCTCGCGGCGGCCTGCAGGTCCTCGAGGATGACAGCCTGGTAGTGGCGCAGCACGTCGGGGACACTGCAGGCGCGGGGCTGGGCGGGGAGCGCGGTTCCTAGCAGCGCCAGCAGGAGCGCCCAGAGCACGGGCTTGGGGGTTACCTAAAAGGCCACTAGGTCAGGGTGGGGCGCCCAGGCCTATGGAGGGGTCTGTCCTCCAGCAGCCTCACAGGCAGTGTGCTCCGCCCCCAACCTTGAGGAATCTGAGCTGGTGTAAATGCAGATGTCACCCCAACATCCAACAAGCAGCTGAGGCCCAGGTAGGGCCGGACAAGTCCCTGCTGCTTACATAACAGTCATGGGATGCACAGCGAGGGGCTGTCAGCAATACTCTAATCACTAGGCTGGTGCTGGGTTTACGGGGCTGTACACCTGAAACTAATAGAATCGTGCGTCACCTGTAATTGAAGATAAAACACGATTTAAGAAAAAAGTACTACAATAAGCCAGCTGAACGCTGAGTGGGTGAGGCTGGAAAGGAGACAGGTTCCAGAGCCCACAAGACTGTGGGGCAGGCCTGGCCTAGGCGGGGTACAGCAGGGTGCCCCTCCCCTCCCCCTCCCAGAGCCTGACCCTCTTGCTGGGTGCCCCATTCCCCAGCACACTGCTCACCTCTGTGCGCCCACCCTCCCCACAGGGATCCTGGGCAGAACTACCCCTATCAGGGGCTACTACAATCAGCACTGACCCAGGAAATGGGAGTCCTCCTGCACCCCTAACCCAACCAGGACAGGGTGAGGGCTCAGAACTCATGGCCACACCCCTTTAGAAGTGTAAGGCTTGGGAAAATCCCAGACAAGAAGGGAGGGGGCCACACTATGCCCCACCAGATATTCCATTTAAGGCCTCCCTCCTCAGAATGGGGGGGGGGGCAGCTCTCATGAGTAGAAATCCAACCCCGCCCCCTCCCCCCCCCCCCGAAACTCAAACATCAATAAGAAAGATTTGTCTCCAGCTCCCAGCCCCCAAACCCACCCTCGGGCCCCAAGATGAAATCCAACAGCGACTGGAAAATTAATCAAGTGAACCGAGTGAGACCAGGACTCGACTCCGCTTCCCAGCCCTGGCAGACCGCCTCCTGGGCTGAGCACACTTGCAGGCCCCCAGGCCTGGTGTCTGCGGGGCTCCTGCAAGGGCCACCTGGCCGTTGGAGGAGCAGATGCAATTAGACGTGCCCCTTCTCAACCCTGGGGCATGCAGGAGGATGGCCAACCCAGAACCGCCCCTCTGCCTGCTGTGGGTCAGAGCATGGTGACAGAACAAGATGGTACTGGAGGAGGGACGTCCAAGTGGTCATGTTTGTTGCCCAGGGATCCTCAGAAGGCCCGTCTGTCCCGTCCCCCCTACAGGCACACAGGGCCCAAGGCTCAGCCCAGCCCTGCAGACTCCCTGCCCCCAACACTGCCGGGAAAGGCTCGGCCCAGCACCTGCGGCCTGAGCACACAGGGCCAGGCTCCGTGGCCACCCAAGGGGGGTTTTCCCAGTCGGTCCTGGCTGGTCGGTGGGGCACCGAGGATCACGCAGCCTTCTGGGCGGTGCCTGCTTCCACCTCCCAGCCCTTGGGCCATGTGAGTCCCCTCCCGGGGCCCAAAGCTGCTCACCATGGGCCTCTCAGGGGCAGGCCCTCCCTCACTCCTGCCTCTGAGTCTCCAACATGATCCTGGGGTCCTCAGGTGGGGTGCGGAAAGCTCTCCAGGTCCGGCTCCAAGCCCAGTCAACCCCAGCCAAAAGCTTCCCTGGACGGGCTGCAGCAGGGCGGCTGTGGCTGGGCTGGCGGCAGGCGGACAAGGCTTTTGAAGTTGGCTCCTCCAGCAAAGGAGGGAGGGAGGAGGGAGGCCCCAGGATCCCAGCCTGCCCCCTCCCTCTCCCAACTCCGTATCCAATCGCTTCTCCAATTAACCTGACCCTGGACCCAGCAGTGCTGGGCTCTCTTCCCACCCAGTGGGTCCTGGATTGAGTCACCAGCCCCACAGACATGTGCTGTCCCAAAGGGGGTGGGGTGCCAGTGGGCAGTACAGCCAGGTGGGGAAGGGGAGCCAAGGAAGTGGGGGGCCACCCCCCCCATCTGGGTCTCCCTCTGAGGTTGGCAGTGCTCTCCCAGGAACCTGGCCACGACAGAACCAGCAAGGGGGGCTTTATCCCCACCACGCCAGCCCCACACTTGACGCCCAGGGGTCCTGCCCCAGCAGGTCCCTGGCGTGGGACTTCCCGCTGGTCCAACACTCGGCTACTGCCCCTCCTGGCTGGGCCACAGCACCCTGCCTGGCCCGAAGGATAGGGACAGCCTCTGGAACCCGCTCGCCGGAAGTTGCAGTTGAAAAAATGTCAGCTGAAGAAAAGCTGAAGTGTTTTCCCAAGGAGAAAAATAATGTACCTCAAAGCACTTGAGAAAGCAACCCCCAAGACATTCACGTGTGGATAATCCTGATGCTCTGGAACTTTCCAAGGCCCTGCAGGAAGCCTCACCTGACATCAAAGCCAGAGGAGGTGCCCAGGAGGCACGCTCCACTTGGGGCGCAGAAGGCCACCCACATCCCTGTGGCCACAGCCAGTCCCTGTCCCTCCCTGGGCCTTGCTTCCCACATCAGAGACGAATGAGCTCCTAGAAGCTGCAGGACTCTGTCTGCAGGACCCCGGGCACCTCCCGCCTCGTCCAGAAGAGATGGAAGGAAAGCGAGCGCAGCCACCTGCCTCTCCCTGCAGCGCCTAAGGAGGTCCTTCATCCTCACCTGCCAGTGTCCCAGGCAAATCCTGGTCAGCGTGCAGAAGAGGACAGCTGCAAAAGCTTTCGGAGCTCTGCTGAGTATAAAGCAGCAAAAGCAAGTCCACCTGCAAATGTGCGAACCTCTCTCATGGCGACATCTTCCTCCAACACCAGCCGAGGGCCTCCCAGGTACCCTTCGGCACTGGCTCTCGGAGGCACCTGAGGATGTGGCTGTGTGCGCTCAGACTCATGGAAGCCATCCCCCCACCCCAACTTGAACCTGTGATCTGGTGCCCCCCTCGAGGAGCTGCAGGCTCCAGAGGGGACAGAGGAGTCACCAGCGAAGGTGCATGTCCTACCACCTTCCCCACACAGTCTCGCTGAGTCACCGTCCTCTCTCAGAGCCCTCCAGACCAGCCTGGTGCACAGAAGCACACGCCAGGAGCCCCAGAGAAAACCAGCAGGTCACCAACCCTACACGCTACCTAGAAAAACTTTAATTCCAGAGCAGAAACTGCTTGAGCCCCTCCCCGTCCTCCCATGGCAGGCAGGCACACTGGCCCACCCGCCCCAAGACCCCGGCCCAGAGGGACCGCCCAGTCAAAAGGTGTTCTTGATGCGGGCTGCCACCAGCACGAGGATCTCCCCGATCTTCCTCTGCCAGTTGGCGATGTCCTTGGACACGGCGCACCACAGCTCCCCGTGCCGTGGCTCGGCGTTCTCGCAGCGCCTCCTCACCTCCTCCCGCTGCTCCTGGGGGGGACCAGAGGGCTCTTGAGACAGGGCTCCTCCCAGGCTCTTCCGCACCTGTCCCACCGTGCACCTCAGCCCCAGCCTGGGCCCTGCTTGGCACCAGGGCAGGGCCCTCCTGCTAGGAGCAGCCCCCACTGCACCCCACCCCACCAAACAGATGACCTTGGGGCAGGCCTTGACCCAGATGCACAGCAGAGTCAAGCCCCTGCCTCCCTCAAAGGCAGTCAACTTCTCGTGGGCACCCCAAGATAGCCTGGCCACCCCACCCTGTGAGCCCAGCTCCCCTGGAAGCCATACTGGGAAGTCAGACCCACAGAGGCACAAGGACAATCCTCAGGGCTGGGAATCCATTCTCATTTCTACCATGACCTCATCACCAACCAAGAGAGGCTAACAGGCCACTTAACACGGCCTAAACATCTACACTTCAGGCTGTGAGGCTACAGAACTGTAACCAGGAGACAGCTGCAGAGGAAGAGCCGTCAGCAGAGCTGCTGTCCGCATCCTGCCCCTGCCCCCTGCCCCCGCCCCTGCCCCCTGCCCCTGCCCCCTGCCCCTGCCCCCTGCCCCCTGCCCCCGCCCCCTGCCCCCTGCCCCCGGTGCAGGTGCAGACCTCCGTGCCGTGCTGCAGCTCGAACTTGTAGAAGAGGGCCCAGGCATCCCCCAGGTCGGAGTCGATCTTCACGGTGCGGTGGAACCACTCCCTGGCCTTGGTGATCTTGCGCTCACTCCAGAACAGCCTGTCGGAAGCAGAAGGGGGAGAACCCAGGGTGAGCGGCCAGCGATGGCCGGCTCCGGCCTCCCCGTGTGCGGGTGCAGCATGAGCCCGGAGACCCACCGTGGCACCTGTCCTCCCTGCAAGCCCTGGGCTCCCCCAGGAGGCTGAGGAAGGGCCTGGCCACCCGGAAACCGGTGCGGGTCACAAAACTGGAGCCGTTCTCCAAGTGTCTAACCAAACTGTTTCTTAGAAAACCTACACACAGAGTAAGGAACTTCCAACTCCTTCCCATCACTCTTTTCCTCTGGATAAAATACAAGGGGATGAAAGTAAACCTGACAAAAATGTAAACTAAGGTTTTGATTAGGGAAGGAAGGGAAGGTCTGGCTGCTCCTGCCCATCAGGCAGCCAACCCCGAGGAGGGGGACCTCAGGTGAGCACGGGCACCTGGGCACAGCAGACAAGATACCTGGAACCAGGCCACGGGGGAGGACCATCTGCAACCAGATCGAGGGCCCACAGAGCCCTCTGCACGTCAGTGAGGACAGGACAATGGGAGGACTTGCTTCCACCTCCACCCAGGCCCACCTCCCTCTCCACCAGAGTCACCAACGCAGAGGAGGGCACCACTAACCCGCCACTCCAGGCAGCTGCTGGGGCCGGTCTGTACGAAACGAGTAATTTGATGCAATGATAGCTTGATTGTTTTTTAAGCCTTGTGGTATTCTTAATTGCTTGGTGTTAGATAAACTGTGATTTAAAGAGCACAAACTCAGATAGCAGGCACACAGAACACCAGCCTGGGAACAGCAAGGAGTGATTTGTTGACTTTAGCAAAGCCTTTTATGAGGTTTATGGCTGCCCTATCTGAGTGGCACACATAAAGGTCACTCTGGGAGGCGGAAGCACAGAACAGGAGGGAGGGAGCTCTGACAGGCCTCGGGAGCCTGTGGGAAGCCCTTGTCCCCACAGCAGTGAGAGGAGGTGCTGGGCAGCACCTGAGGAAGAGGGCTAAGGCCAGCTGGGCACATCCCTGGCTCAGGCTTCGACCTCCCAGGTGCCACCACCTCCGGGTGAGCAGCAGCCCCAGGAGCCCAGCCCATACGCAAGCCCTGCCCTGCACGTAGGTCCCACTCCTCTCAGGAAGTCCTCCTGCAAGCCACTCATGGGCCACACCCTCACCCAGTGTTCCCAAGACCCTGAGCTCCTTCCCACGCCTCACACAGCTCACACCTCCCCAGGGAGCCCCTGACCTCCTTTTGCCCAGAGACCATTTGCCCTAAAGGAGGTGGCATTTCCACAACCCGGGCACTGACAGCCGGACCCATGGCCCCGACGGCTCCCAGGTCCCCCAGGAACGACTGTCCCCCTGATGTGGGGAGACACTTTCCTTGCTTACAGCCCTTTCAGCCAGAGGGGCTTTGCTTATGAATTAAATTGTGTGGACCAACATTTGAAGTCTGTCTCTGTTTTGAAACCCAGGGCACGTGTATGTGTAGCTACAAAGTGGCAGACACAGAGGAGAAGTCCCATCTGAAGGACTGGACAGAGGGGACCAGACAATCCAGGCAGCTCACGTCCACGGGGCCTCTCCCCCAAGAAGCCAAAGTGCTTGAGGTCTAGACACCAAGGACCAGGGAGCCTGCCCTGTTCCAGAGACCAGGCGGACCCTGGCGGGAAGCAGTCAGGTCCCCAGGTCAGCAGCCCCACAGGGACTCTCCACTCACTTGGCCACGGCCAGGAGCACATGGGGGTCGTGCTCGCATTTCTTCAGGGCATCGACACTCTTGGTCTTCCTCTGGGGCCGGGCCTCCAGGAAGATGGCTTCAGACCACAGGACACCTGAAACTCAGAGACACATGCCTCAGGCTCTGACCTTGGCTCGGAAACGCGCCCATCCAGCCAGCACCGCTGCCCGAGAGGAGGGTCCTGCTTAGGGAGCACCGCAAAGACCACATGAGCCCGCCATCCCAGTGCCCGCCTGGGACCCGCAGCTACGAGGGCACAGACTGGACAACTTTCTGGGGATGACGGTCGGAAATAACAACGAGGCCTCACTCCTGCTGATTCAGTAATTCCACACCCAAGAATCTATTGTAATAAAACCTAGAAACGCTAGTAAAGATTCAGACAGAAAGGTTGTAATACTGAGCCGAAACCGGTTTGGCTCAGTGGATAGAGCGTCGGCTTGTGGACTGAAAGGTCCCAGGTTCGATTCCGGTCAAGGGCATGTACCTGGGTTGCGGGCACATCCCCAGTGGGAGATGTGCAGGAGGCAGCTGATCGATGTTTCTCTCTCAGTGATGTTTCTAACTATCTCTCTCCCTTCCTCTCTGTAAAGAATCAATAAAATATATTTAAAAAAAAAAAAAAAAAGAAAGGTTGTAATACTGAATTAAAATCAGATTAAAAATTGAGTAACAACTGATCGGTGCTTTTTGTCATATCTACAAAATTTTATAATTTACACCCTTGAAGAGTCACCGATAACGAAAAATTCTCACAAAAGTTTCAGCTTTAAAAAAAGGCACAAAATTAAACATGCTAGCCCTGGCCAGTGCTTCTCAGTGATTCAGAGTGTCAGCCCAAACATCGAAGGGCCATGGGTTCGACCCCTAGTCAAGGGCATGTACCTGGGTTGCAGGTTTGCTCCCTGCCTAGTTGGGGCGCCTGCGGGAGGCAATCCAGTCGATGTGTCTCTCTCACATCAATGTTTCTCTCCCTCCCCTCTCTTCCACTCTCTCTGGAAAGCAATGGAAAAAACACAAACTAAACATACTTTGTTACTTTATAAAAAGCTCAAAGTAAAAAAAAAAAAAGCTCAAAGTAGTGGTCTCTGAGCAGTGGCTTAGAGGTTGTTTCATTCCCTTTCACTCCAAACCCGTTTATGCTGCATGTGCACCCCTTACAGACTTGGGGTGACATGGTAAAAGGCGAAGGAAGAAGTGGCAGCACCTCACAACAGGAAGTGGAGTGCCCCCGGCAGCGAATTCAGTTGCAATGTCTCAATGACCGTGTTAATAAACCCTGTGACTAAACTGACTCATGCAAACCAAACACTGTGCACAGCCCACTGAATCTTGGGACCCACCACCCCAGGAAGTGCCTGCAGCCCTGCTTGGGACCCAGCAGGTCTCACCGGAGCTGGGGCACTCCTGCAGCGCCTTGGCCATGAGCGTGTTGGCGATGTTCTTCAGCCCCGCACGGTACTCCAGCCTCACGGACTCCAACCTGAGGACACAGGCCAAGAGGGAGGGGTCTCGCGCCTGTCTGCGGCAGACAGCCCGACCACAGCACTGCAGCACCGGAGCTGCCCATGCTGCCACATGGAGCAGGGAGACACTGGTGCCACACTGTGGGGCCCACTGCAATGGCCCTGCCCGGGGCCTGGGATCCTGACATCGCATTTCTTCAGGGCACTGACACTCTTGGTCTTCCTCTGGTGCCAGGAAGATGGGTGGGAGGATAGTGGCGTGTTGCGGCGGCTGCGAGTGCACAACACAGGGCGTCTCCTTCAGCCCCCGCCGCATGCTCCAGCCCTGGCTCTGCGCCCTGCGCGGCACCTCTGTATGCAGTTTCCTGTGGGCAAAACGCCACCCTCACCCAAGAAACTCCTATTCATCCCTCAAGGTCTCGCCTAGACGCCATGTCTTCTATGGAGCAGCTCTGTGACTTCCTCCATCCTTGATCCCCCATCATCAGCTTCTGGCTTCCCTGGACACGTGCTCCGAGAGACAAGTTAACTACATCTGAGCACCTGGGCTGCATCCTCCTCACAGCCGGGACCTGCCGCTCTTCCTGCAAAGCCTGAGCCAGAAACACGGCCCAGCGGCTGCCGTGAGCACCAGCGAGGGCACCCAAGCGTGAGCTGGCACGAGACTCACCACAGCCCGGGGTTCTTCGGGTTCTTCAGGCGAGACTTTTCCAAAATGGCCCGAGCTCGGGTCAGCTGCCCTATCTTCTCCTCCAGGCGGGAAAGCAAAAGCCACAGGGGTGTGGAGTGGGGACATTTCTTCAGCTATGGCCAAAAAAGACAGACAATAAGAGAGGGGGCGTGGCTGGCATCTGGGAGGGGCTGTGACAGCTATGGCCAGCTCCTCAAGCCAGAGAGTCGGGCTGCCCATGTCCATGGAGACCCACCCACTTCATGTCTTGGTTAAAGGTTTTATGTGCACCGCATGCAGTGCATACAGCTTTGAAGGGCCCCGAGTCGGGTTGTCAGGCGCCATCGGGAGTGCCCAGGAGAAGCGCTGCCCTGAGCAAGGGGATGGAGGCCCAGCAGGGGCTAAGCAGGTGCTGACCACTGAGCCCAAGTGTGCCGCGTGCAGAGCTCACCCCCTGGCTGTAGGCCTCTCGAGCCTTGTCCGTCTGCTCCTCCTGCTCCTCAATCTGCCCCTTCATCATCCACAGTTTGGGGAAGTCCTCGTAGTGCTTCAGGGCCTCCTCGCACAGCTCCTGGGCGGCCTCAATGTTCCCCAGCACCCATTCCAGCTTCACAGACTTCATGAACACCTGGGGGCAGGCACGTATCAGTCAGCCATCCCACCCGGCTCTGGCCCAGCCTCTAGCACTGGGCCCGGGCTGGGCTGACACCTTTGTGGTAGATGCTTAAGGTCATACAACAGGTCGCCTTAAATGCTGTTTGTCCTGCTATGTACCTTGTAAGCTGCCTTGTAGCTGTGGAGCCACATGGGCTTTACACACACAAGCACGTTTCAAAGTGAATCTGAGCCTACAGTGTCCTGGCCTCAGGCCCTCCCCCACCGCCCCGTTCCCGACACTGCAGAACAGGAGGCCCCACGTGGCCTGAGCCATCTGCTCACCCGGGCTGTGGGTGCGCTGCTCCGAGCCTTGGCCAGCAGCCGCCGGGCCCGTTCATACTCGTTGTTCTCCGATTCCAACTTCACAGCCGCCAGCCAGATCTCCTCACTGTTGGGGTTGGCCTGGAGGGTGAGCCCAGCAGAGCCAAGGTGGGCACAGGACAGAAGTGAGCAGGGCTGGGCTCACTGAACACAAGCAGCCTCCTGGGAGCCCACTGGCCACACATGCTGACGCCAACCCGAAAGCGGCGCTGCAGTGACTGGCCGTGGGGCCAGGGCAGATGGGGAATGAGACAGCAGAGGGCACAGCCAGCTCCATGCCAGTCCCTCTCAGGGAATCCCTCGAGAACAACACCTTCTGTCATGCTAGCTGGGGCCACAACAGATCCCCCTCTACACAGCACCCCAGTTTATACGAAGGATGCTGCAAACTACTGACAAACGCCCACACTGTCACAAAGTCTCAGGACACTGTACGTGGCTATAAAGGTAGGTACACGAGCCACGACAAGCCTGGCTGGGTGCAGCTGCCTCGATGTAACGCTGCCCACGTGTGACCCATGTGGCCAGGTGGGTGGCTGACTGCTTGGGGCAAGGGGCACAGGGCTCCCTGCTGCAAGAACTGGATGGCCTAACTTCCATGTTAAAGGCCAGCTGTCACTCGCTGTGTGCTCCACCGCCCCCCCACCCCCCTACCGAAATGCCACCTGCTCGCCCTGTGTTCTGTGTTCCGGAACATCTAGCCAGCGGTCACACTGAGTGGTGGTGACCAAGGGGCAGATGTCTACTAGCTGGGCCATCTTCCCTGTTCTCAGGTCCTCGTGGGGCCCCAGCTGCCTGCACAGCAGTCTGAGTCCTGTGCACTGTGGCCACACACGTCCCCCAGGGTCAGCACCGTCGGTGGGCGGGAGGAGGCCCTGAGGAAGTGTGCGCACTGATGCCCTCGCAACACAGCCGACCTCACCCACCTGGAAGGCCAGAGCCAGGATGCTCCTTGCCGCAGGCACGTCGCCTGCCAGCCACTTGGACTTGGCACCCATGAGCCACAGCACCTCCGCTTTGGGGCAGTGGGCCACGGCCCTCTGCAGAAGCGCTTCCAGGGACTCCCTGCAAGACGGGCCACGGTCACCACAAGCGCACAGGGCACTGCAGCCGTGGCGCAGGCACTGAAAAGACAGTTACTGCTCCAAAGTCCGACACCATCAATGATTGACTAGGTTTACAATGGGGAGAGTGTGGGGAAATCTTTTCTCTCCATAAAGGTTCTAAAATCAACTACTGCAGAGGGTGCTACAAAGTAGCGCATTGTTTAAATAGCAGAGCCTGATAGAGGAACGTCTCAGGAGACCCTTTTACAGCCGTGTGTCCTGGAGGGAGCGATAACGTCACGGTCTGGGTGACAGGAGAGCCTTTCATCTCTAGCCACAGATCCGCTGATAACGATTATGGCCTCCATCCGCTCTCTGGCATCCAGAGACACTGTCTTATTGGAAGAAAGTTATTTTAGGTCACTATTGAGCAAGAAGACCGCCAGCCGGGGTGCCAGGTGTGGAGCCCGCCGCCCCTCTTTCATGCCGCCTGGCACAGGTGGCCTCTTCAGACCTCAGCAGTGAGACCCCCACAGGAAGCCGAACAGCACACAACCCTGGAACCGAGACCCCAGGCACCAAGCACTTGCCTCCCTCACCCTCCTAAGTCGGCAGATGGCACAGGTGCCAGATGGGAGGAGGGGCTGCTCTGAGCCCAGGGCCACAGCTGGGAGGGCAGGCTCTGCTAGGCAGAAGACATCCGAGGCAAACTTGTACAGGGTGAGCTCAAAATGTCCCCAAAGGAGTGAACTCCACAACACAAACCAGCTGGCAGGAATGAGGAGGGGACAGGAGCACCAAAGACAGGAAAGAGGCCTCAATGCTCCCAGCGACAGCCCTGGCGAATCAGCAAGGCCATCCCCACCAGCACTGGGACAGCAGCAGACAGCCTGGGCAGAGAGTGCACAGTGACGTGAGCCGATGCCCCGGCAGCCCACTCAACACCAGAATTGCAACACCTAATCTAATCAGTGACTGTGGCCCCGAGGCAGGTCCGAAGGTTTTTTCAATTACAGAGCACAATTAGAGAAAATTGTCAAGGACCTCCTCAGAGCACAAAAACCAACTCCAACCCAAAGCCAGCACAATTTTAAATGAAAACCATGCCTGCCTGGCCCAGATGCCGCACCACCCACACTGATGGAGCCAGAGCTGGCAAGACGTGGACTCCGGGCTCCGAGCTCCAGCACCCAGGAACCCCCAGGCTCGGCCGCAGGTGCTTTGCTTTGGCAGAGAGGCCCCCTCTCCGCCTCAGTGTCACAACGACACAACAGTGATAATCCTATCGCCAGAGGAGCCACAGGGACAGCTCCAGCTGCAGTTCCAGGCCAGGCACTCGCCCATCTGTGGGGAGCACTGCATAGCCTAGAGCTGGCGGTGAGCTGCATGCGGGGCAGACGGTCCCCCACGTACCTGGTGCCATGGTTCTTCTCAAAGTAGGCGGCTCGCAGCCACACACTCTTCTTGCTGGGGAACACCTGCAGCGCGTAGGCATAGATGGCTCGTGCGCACTCCAGGGCATTGTGGGCCACACACTGGAGCAGAGACAGGCGTAAGAATGGGCGGCCCAGCACTGGCCTCGGAGCAGGAGGTATGGCGCCCTCCCCAATGGCGCCCTCTGTTAGAAACCATACCACACAGGAGGGAAACCCCAGGAGGATGGGGTGTGAGCACAAAAGTGGGAGCATGTGGGGCTGTGACGAGGCGGCCTGCCAGCCCAGACAGACATGGGAGCTGGTGCGAGGAGCACCCACCACGGCCGCGGGGGAGCAGGTGGGCACGGGGTGAACACATCCATGCATGTGAGGTCCTTTTGAAAAAAAAGTGTGGTATGTATTTTTAACTGTAAGTCACACACACACCGCAGATACTGAAAGTCCTCTCATGTCAAAACAGGCTTGTGTCTTGAGATGAAAAGCCACTAGGAAGTGTGTCAGGAACAAAGTTTTGCAACTGGGATGTGAACTGAAATTGGACAAGCGGCCTCACACCTGTGCAGTCTTCGTACAAGGAGGGCACCTGAGCCACCAAAGGCTACTTCCCACTTCAACAACTTCAGACTGGGTCCCTTCTCAGTTCTATGGCCTCCACTGAGCCAACACCACAGACACCAGGAAGGCCCTGCCGTGGGCGTGTCCTGACCAGGAGCAAGCACCTGGTGAAGTGAGAATCAGATCCAGGCACACTGGCCTGCACCCTCACCATCACTTCTGACCAAGGTCCTGGAAGCCAGTCACAAAGGCTTTCAGACCTCCGTCCACCCTGGCCATCGCCCCAAGTCCCACAGGCTCACATGATAGCTGGGCCAGCCTGTCGGTGTGAGAGCCCCAGGAAAACACTCCACACTCCGAGCAAACACCTCCGCTCCGCTGCAGGAGCACGCGCTCTCTCAAGGACAGCTGTGCGCACTCCAGTGCTTGCGAAGGGGATGGAAACGAGGACACCGGCACCAGCTCAGGCTGTGGGTGCCCCCCCCCCCCCGCCCCCAGCTGCTGCTGCTGTCCGCAGGGCAATGCCCACCACACCTCCACGGGGCCAACAGTAAGGAAAGCAAACAGGCACAGTGTCTAACTGCATTCGGAGTACACAGAGGCTTGGCAACCAGGGCCTGGGGTCTTCTGGGTGTTTAGAGATTTTCTCCCAGCACAGAGGCTGTGTGGTTGTTCATTAAATTACTAGAGGCCTGGTGCACCGGTGCATAATCGGGGCTGGGGAGGGACGCGGGAGGGCTCCAGGGTGTGTCCAGCCTGTCTCACCCAGTCCCAATCGGCTAGACCCCAGCAGCAAGCTAACCTACCGGTCGAAGCGTCTGCACCCTGGTGGTCAATGCGCATCATAGCGACTGGTTGAACAAACGGTCGGACACTTAGCATATTAGGCTTTTATTATATAAGGATTCTTCATACTTTTGTATGTCGTATTACATGTTAAAGGTTTGTAACAAGATGTCGCAGTTGGCCTGTGTCTCACAACCCAAGAGTGTGGTCAGTGTGCACAGGCCGTCTGCAGGCCAGCTTGGTAGCCAGGGCAGTGCCAACACCTGCCTTCAGGGGAGGGAGGGGCCCACAGTGCACACAGGACTTGGGACGATGGCCATGGTGGACAGAATCCCAGAGAATGGCGTGAGATCCTCAGTCCCTCCTGATGTAAAGGAGTGAACGCCACACGAATGAGGGAGACGGGGAGGCTGTTCTTTACTGTGGAATTCCTACTAATAAACTCTAATAAATCAGAAGAAACAACATTTAAAAAACCTCCATTTGGCAAATACCATGGCAGTAACTAACACAGGCCAAAGTTAATGGACCCACAGGTCAAAGTTTGGCGAGAAACAAGGTGTGGGGAGTCTCAAAGTGTCTCCCCACAAAATACTGATTAATTAAAAGGGGAAAACCAGTAACCTTCCATTGGCGAGCCTGGCAAGCGCCACCTGCGCCAGTCAGAGTTGAATGGGCGCAGACGCCCCCCAACACAACCCGCCGGGAAGACACAGTCCCCACAAAGATGCAGAACCTCAACCTGCCCATGAGACACAGTGCAGGCTGAATCCAGGGGCCCCACAGAACCACTGGCCCGTACGCCTCATAAACACCAGACTCATGGAAACCAGAGACAGACCAGAGCCCTCCTCAGGCCATGGAGACCCGAGGAAGTGACCCTGGCAGCTGTGCAACAGAACTCAGCTGAGGAGAGAGGAGACAGCAGGAGACACAGACCTACCCCTGGTGTCTCTTGCACATCAAATGGAAAAGGACCAACAACGCAAGAGACACATAACACCACTGACATCTGAATAAAGTCTGCAGCTTACTCCTGGTCCTGCACCAACACCCCCTCCCGACTGAGAGCTGTGCTGAGCTTGCGTACGAGTGTCAGCAAGCTCACAATTGTCCTCCTTCAGAGAAACACACACTGAGGTCTTCAGATGTAAAGGGCCATGCCATCTACAACTTACTCTCAAAGGATTCAGAAAAAATTGAGGGGCATGTGTGTGCACGTAGAGAATGAAAAAGCAAATGTGGTAAAACGGGTAAGTCTGGTGAAATCTGGGTGAAAGGCATATAAGAATTCTTCATACAGTTTTGCTACTTTTAGGTAAGGCTAAAATTATTTCAAAATAAAAAAGCTAAAAAAGGGCTACATGCAAGGAATAAAATACTTCAACTGTGTTTATTGACTGTGACCCTGTCTTCTCTGGACAACTGTTCTAAGGAAGTAATCTCAAAGTAGGCAAAAGCTTTGTGTGCAAAATGTTTTCTGAGTGCAATTTATAACAGAAACCAGGGGGTGCGGACCAGCCAGATGCCCAGAGGTAAACAGCTAAGGAAGCGTGTGAGCCTGGGGTCGGGTCCTCTGCAGGTGAGTGAGTGCTAAAAAAGCAGCTCTTCACGCGGACCTGGGTTAGAGAGGGCTGTCCCTTCCGACGGCCATGATGGCTATACGCCAGCAGATCAAAGAGCTTTTCAAACCCAAGCAAACAGACTCCAGGCCCAAGGACCAGACTCACACTGTCGGCGTCTTCCATCCAGGTGTGCTTCCGGTCCTCCTCCTCGATCCCAATGCCAATCACCGCTCGCATGACCGCCTGGCAGGTGGCCACACTGCCCGCCTTGTCACACTCCTCAGCATCCTGAGAGGGAAGGACACAAAACTGACTCCACAGCAGAGTGCGGATGGCGAGAACCGAGTGCCCTGGTGCTGCCGACTGCAGGTGTGTGGGCTCCACAGCTTCTGTCTGTCTGTCTTGCTCACGGGTGTACCCATCCCTGCACCCAGCAGATCAATGCTCGACAAATGCCTAAGGACCAGATGAAGCTGCACCCACCACTCGACTAACATTAAATAAGCACCTACTGTGCACAAAGTGCTACAGGAGGCAACTCAGTGGCAAGAAGAGGCTCCTACGCTAAAGAAACTTCCAAAGAGCCTGGAGGAATGACAAGTTCACACACACTTGTGTCTGTTAGTCTAGAACAGAGACCTGTCAGGACACAGATGAGCCTCATGCAGAGTCGGCGAGGTAGAAACCTGGGGGAGGGACCAGCACAGGAGCACTCATGGGGTAGGGGCCACTGGCCGCAGGGCAGCACTGGGCTTTCAGCCGGGAGAGAGGAGACAGCAGGAGACACAGACCTACCCCTGGTGTCTCTTGCACATCAAATGGAAAAGGACCAACAATGCAAGAGACACATAACACACAGCTCTCTAAGGAAGAAAAGGCAAATGACTTTCAAATCTATGAACAGAAATTCAAAGCCACTTTTTTAAAATTGATTTTTAGAGCCCTAGCCGGTTTGGCTCAGTGGATAGAGCATCGGCCTGCAAACTGAAGGGTCCCAGGTTTGATTCCAACCAAGGGCACATGCCTGGGTTGCGGGCTCGATCCCCCAGTAAGGGGTGTGCAGGAGGCAGCCAATCAATGGTTTTCATCATTGATGTTTCTAGCTCTCTATCCTTCTCCCTTCCTCTCTGAAATCAATAAAAATGTATTTTTTTAATTGATTTTTAGAGAGAGGGAGAAGGAGCGAGAGAGAGAAACATCAGTTGGCTGCCTCCTGCACGCCCCCTATGGGGGATATGCCCTGATTGGGAATGGAACTGGCAACCCTTTGGTGCACAGGACGACGCCCAACCAACCAACCAACCGAGCCACACCAGCCAGGGTCAAAGCCACTTATTTTCAAAATGCTCACTAAGCTCTCCTAAGTGCCATTTCATACATACCAGACAGCAACCCTGACACAGCCCACACAGATAACCCCTTTTATTTATTTCTTTGTTAATCCTCACCCAAGGATATTTTTTCCATTGATTTTTAGAGAGAGTAAATGGGGGGAGAGAGAAAGAGGGGAGGGGAGAGGAGGAGAGGGAAGTGGAGGGGAGGGGAGGGGAGGGGAGGGGAGGGGAGGGGAGGGGAGGGGAGGGGAGACATCAACTGGTTGCCGCCCACACTGAACTTGCAACCCAGGTGTGTGCCCTTGACTGGGAATCAAACCTGAGACCCTTTATTGCAGGGGGCCCAACACACAAACCACTGAAAAGTATCAGTCAGGGCTGTCTGTCACCCCTTTTATTTTTTTTAAATGTTTTTATTGATTTCAGAGAGGAAGGGAGAGGGAGAGAGAGAAACATCAGCAATGAGAATCATTGATTGGCTGCCTCTTGCAACCCTCCTACTGGGGATTGAGCCCCAACACAGGCATCTGCCCTGGTTCATGGGTTGACGCTCAACCACTGATCAACACTGGCCAGGCTGTCACCCCTTCTAGATGTGTTATTTCTAGTCAAGTGACATGAGTGACACATGTCCACATGCTAAAAGCACTTCGGAGCACCCAACCTCAATGTGTACTTGGGGTTTGCCACTACAAAGAGCTGCAGTGCAGTCAAGTAAAGCCCATGTGCCAGCATGGGAATCTAGGCGCCATCAACAGCCCTGTCCTAGGAGAGGTGCCACATGGGGGAGGACATCCATTTTTGGAGCTGACCCTGAGCGCAGCTGCAGTCCCACCTGGATCCACTGCTCACGGTTGATCTCCACACCGTTGGCCCGCAGGGAGGTGATGGCCCGGTCAATGATCTTCTCCACCATCTGCGTGTTCCCGTTGGCTTCCTCCAGCTTGGCAGCCGTGACCCAGATGTGCCGGTCTGTGGGGATGTTCTCACGGGCCTTGTTCAAGACCTTGCGGGCATTTTCGTAGGTCTCCAACCTTGCCAGAGCGAGCCACAGCTGTGTGCAAAGCCAGACATGAGACCCGAGGGGCAGGTGGTGAGCCCGCCTCAGGGCCCCACGGTGCTTCCCAGGCCTGAGCTCTCAAGGACCCCTGAGCAGGGCCATGGCATGACAGCAGCATTTTCACAGCTGAAAGCTGCTCGGTTATGCTGCTGATGTACTGAGTGACTGTCTCATTCATAGGAGGTGACAGGTGGTCACCCATCCACACGCTGGGGAGACGTATATCATGTGTGTGGAGCGGGGTGAGCAGGACAGGAGGCTGCTTCACAAGCTAAATGGTCACATGGGTGTTCAGCCTCCTGGGCTCTCACACCCCAGCTGGTGACTCGGCAGCATTTCGACACCAAGCATGTGTACGGGCTCTGTTTATTTTTATATGATGAATTAAGATTGATTTCATTTGGAGAATTTCACAAGACCCCTCAGAATAATTAAATACATACTGGCTATCATAAAACCAAGACTAAAAACCACTGCACAGACTGCTGTGAACCTGGATGTTTAAAACTAGAGAAATCCAACTAGCTCAGAGGCAAGAAGCCGACCTCATACTGGGTTGGCAGAAAGATATGTCAATAATTTCTATCACTCTCCCCCCTCAGGTCCCATCTGCAAATTCTGCGCGGCCCCAGGCCTAAAGGAGGGCTCCACACATAGCCCAGAGAGCGGTCAGGCTGACCACAGCCAGGCTGCCCGCTCTGCCTGCAGCTGTCAGGCGGCTTCCTGTGGCTTCTTACTGCACCTGGGTGAGCTCAATGCCCAGCTGATGCCACTTTTAGATACTGGTCCTGGGCTCAGGCCTCAGTGGTAGTGATGATGGCTGGAGGACTCACCTCCACACTAGTGGGGCAGCACTCCACGGCTCGGCTGAGCATGATTCTAGCATCTTCAGGCTCTTCCAGCTCAACCGCTGCCTTCCATAAGCGAACAGAATTGGGTACATGCTCCAGGGCTGGGAAAGGTCACAGAAAAGGGGAAGTGAAAGCAGGACGCCCAGGTCCCAGAGGATGCTGCTGCCAGCAGGGTCAGGGGGCCTTGCCCTGGGGACAGCTGGGACAGCAGGCCTGCCCTTTCTTGGGGTCCTCCAAGGCCTGGGGCCAGCAGACAGCTGGGGGGTTGCATCCACTCCACCCCATTCACACCTGAAAATTAATGTTAGAAAACAAAGCAACACAGGCACCAGAAGGCAGTCACCACACAGGAAGGGCCAGCAGGCAGGTGTGAGGGAGGGAGGGAGGGAGCGAGCGAAAGTGCGGAAATCACGAGAAAGGAAAACAAACGACCCTGGGATGTGCACGCCCAGGCTGGTGTGCGCCCGAAGGCCGGCTGTCCCTTGAGACCCAGGGACTGGTTTACACAGGCTCTGCCAGGATGTGTCAGGCAACCTCGAGACGCTGTGGCTGGCAGTGTATGAGGGACAGGCCAGGCAGGAAAAGAGAGCAGTCTGAATAAGAAATGCCTGTGAGAAGCTGGACAAGCTGGGACCTCACAGAGGCTGATGTGACGGCAGCCTACAGCCCTTTGGTGGGTGACACGGGTGCTGTGCCTGTGCTTAGTGACGGACCGATGAGGGCTGCTGCAGGCTGCCACGCCTTACGGGCCAGAGTCCATGTTCTCAGGTAAAGAACCACTGCATGTGGGTGCCCTGATTCACAGAGCGGCACGGTGCTTCCCACCAGGAAGCAGCCCATGGCCCACCCCCAGGCACAAGGCTCCTGACCCACAGGTGCCCTCACAGAAGTCAAGCACCACGCCCAAGGTCACTCAGCCTCGAGGCTCAAACTAGCAGAGGGCCAACGCTCTCCCAGCAGAGCACTAGGACGGCAGCTGCACCGGAATGTGACCTCAGCAGATTCACAGGCCAGAGACCAAGGGCTGCACAGTGCCCTAAGGCATCGATGGCGTCATCTTCGTTTTCAAAAATCAGATCTTTCCAGTGGTGACTGCCAAGTGCACAGGGAGGCAGCATTGGCTTTCCCAGGCACCTGGGAATAGGAGCTGCTTCGGGAAACCCTCTACGGAGGGGCAGGGACCAGGACCAGGACCAGGGAGTGGGGCAGGCCAGCTGGGGTTTTCACGTTCCTTCCACCTGAGCACAGCTGCTCCCCTGACCAAAAGAAGAGCCTGAAGGCTTGTGCCCCTCCAGGTCCCGGAAGGCCGGTGTATCCCGTCCTCCCCTCCCCGGGCAGAGCCTCCTCCATGCCCATCCCCTCTCCACGTATCAAGCCAACTGGAAACAAACCCAGGTTATCTGGGGGAGCCATTCCTCACGCGGTGGCAGGGGCGGGCCAGCAGAGCTTTCCTAAATAAATAAGACTAACTGCCCAGGTTCAATGTGTTTGTCATTAGAGAGCTCATTTTCTGGCTAAAAAAAGGTAGAAGCTGATTTCTACCAAAGGAGGTACTAACTTTCTGCTCCTGGCTCTGTTTTGAAAAGTCTGGCTCTGAGGATTGAATGGATAGCAATGCTGCAATCAAAAAATCAGAGGTGGCCCTGGCTGGTGTGGCACAGTGGACTGAGCATCAGTCCGTGGACTGAAGGGTCCCGGGTTCAATTCCGGTCAAAAGCACATGCCCAGGTTGCAGGCTCGCTCCCCAGTAGGGGGTGTGCAGGAGACAGCCAATCAATGATTCTCTCTCATCACTGATGTTTCAATCTCTCTCTCCCTTCTTCTCTGAAATCAGTAAAAATATATTTAAAAAAAAGAAAGCAGAGGTTGGAGAAAAACACTGAGCACATGATACACACCTGCAGGCAGAGCCACAGACAAGGTGATGCCACCTGGCCTCTATCGAACAGATGGTAGAGTCGGAAACTACATGATGACACTGGCAGGCCTGACATCACACACTTCTAACACGTCACTCAAACACATCTTAAACACAAGAGCTGGAAACCGCCCACTGAACACTGCCCCCACCACCACAAATGCATCTTCTGTACCTGCGCTACAAATTCAGACTCAGTCCGATCTCCGACTAGCATCTGCTCTGGAACAAACATCAAAAGCATGCCCATGTGGTGGTGAAGGGAGATACTGTATCCGTCCCTCAGGATGAAAAACAGCACCCGCAAAAGCTGCATCTTGGCAGTGATTCCTGGATGGAGTCAGTTTCCCTGGCAAGCAAACTATTCAAGGGGACACGCTCGACAGCCCCCGCTACCTAGTCTACAGCACCAGGCAGAGTGAGGTGTGGCCACCGCTGACTTGCAGGAGTCTCACAAGACAGGAAGGAGTTCATCTAACAGAGCTCTGGTGCTTCTCCCTGCCAGAAATCAGCTCCTGGCCCTTGGGAGGTGACTGCTGCCCGCGCGGCCTGCATGACGCTGGCGCAGCTCGCCCTCACACATCACCCACGGAGGCACCCACAGAAGCAGTGTCTGAACCAGCACTGTCCATGCCTGAGCCACAGCGACTGCCAGGTCACTTCAGGTTGCACGGCAAGGAAAGGCAGGAGTGGGGACTTACGCCAGAGCATCTCAGCCAGGTGGAAACTCCCCCCAGAGGAAAAGGGCAGAGGTAACCCAGCCAGAAAAAGGCCTGGAAGATGTCACCCATTCATTACCCACTCGCAGCAACACCTGAGCAAATCCATGGAAGGAAAACTGCTCTCCCAGGGCACAGGCACCGGGTGCGCCCCCTCCACACGGAGGACAGCAGGACACCACTCCTGGCGGCACCCAGGGAGGCTCACCTTTCCGAAGAACCCGCTTTTTGGCACGAATGTCTGTTTCCAGCTCTGCTGCTCTGATGTAAATCCTAACAGACTGTGGGAGGTGACGGACAGCTTGGGCCACCACAGCCTTGGCAGTGTCCCCAGGTTGCAACCTGGCTGCTTCCAACCAGACATCTTCACTCTGTGGACAAACAGAAAGCACGTGCCAGCTGGAAGCCCCAATGGAGAGGCAGCCCCTGGAACACGCACACAGCCTCAGGACCTGGCGGCTGGCTCCTCAGACCACACCCATCCCCCATCCACCTGGGCTTTTAAACAAATGTTGTTATTGATTTTTAGAGAGTGAGAAGGGAGCAGGAGAGAGAAACAGACATTAACAAGAGAAAAACATCAACATGGATTGAATGTCTCCTGCACCCCCACTGGGGATCAAGCCCACCCACACGTGTGCCGATCGGAAACTGAACCAGCGACCCCTTGGTGTGGGAGTCTACACTCAACCACTGAGTCACGCCGGCCCAGTCCCCCTGGTTTTATAAACAAACAAAAGGCCATCGCTCGGCCTCAAAGGTAGCTGTACCACAGACCTCTCGTACCGCCAAGGCTTGCAACCATGGCTGTCTGTGGCACACCTGTTGCCATGGGGAAAGGGCCACACCCGTTGAGAGCACAGCAGAGGAGCGAGCCCAGGTGAGCATGCACAAGCCCTCTCAGGCCAAAGGCACCGCAGGCTGCCCAATAGGGCAGTCACTTAGAGCAGCACTCACCAACCTTTCGGACCTCACGGACCACCAGTGCCCTGCGGACCACCGGTCGGAAACTGCTGATTTAGAGGGTCTCACTTGACTTTTTTTTTTTTTTAAATATATTTTATTGATTTTTTACAGAGAGGAAGGGAGAGAGATAGTTAGAAACATCGATGAGAGAGAAACATCGATCAGCTGCCTCCTGCACACCTCCCACTGGGGATGTGCCCGCAACTCAGGTACACGCCCTTGACCGGAATCGAACCTGGGACCCTTCAGTCTGCAGGCCGACGCTCTATCCACTGAGCCAAACCGGTTTCGGCCTCACTTGACTTTTTAAAGCTTATTTAACCACTCCACCTCCAAAATGGTGGCATATTCTCCTAAGATTCGCATTTATCTTTAGCATTTTCAGATGACCAACCTCACTCTTTCCAGCTAAGGTTATCCTGCCATTAAACTGTGCATGGTACTGAGGGTCCCTCCTGGCCCCACACACGTCTCACCTTGGGGCACATCTCCGTCCCCTTCATGATAAGGTTTCGAGCGACTTGCAGCTTCCCGGTGACTTCTTCCAGGCGGGCAGATGCAATCCAAGCTGGTGGATGGTGCGGGTTTGTCTCCCGAACAGACTTGAGGAGCAGTCGTGCCTTTTTGATGTCACTACGAGGGTGAGGAGGCAGAGGTCAGGCCACCATGCACTGAGGTGTCCCAAGCCCAGGGAGGGCACCAGTATAGACAGGCACTCCTGTGAGCGCGGAAACTGGGTGAGACCCAGCTCACCCCGGCCAGCACCCGCAGCCTGCTCAGCAGCCATGCAGACAGGCACCGAGCACATGTGTCCAATGAAGGGAGACAGATGGATTTAATGGAAACAAACAACGCCACCACATACTTCTGAGACCACCCACATCCTATTTGGCTGCATATTTTTCAAAGAAAATCCAAACATTCTAGGCAACCTGGGTCCCCCCCCCCGACCCTCTCCCCCTTCCTCAGAGCACTCACTTGATGTCCCCTCCATGGGTCGGGATCATGGAATTTAAATCTGTCAGATAGCCTTTGGGGTCGACTACAGTCTGCCCACTCACAGAGTCAGACACCTGCAAAACAAGCCAGGCCACTCTGGTCAGAGGGGCCCTGGAACCCCTCCCACCCTGCCTGCCAGTGGGTATGAAAACTTTAGAAGCAGGAAAACACCTCATGTAAACAACAGCTTGTGATGATGAGAAACATATTTCACCTATACAGAACAAAAATTTCTATTAAAAAATAAAACCATAAAAGTCCAAGCAGAGCCCTGGACTGTGTGACTCAGCGGTCGAAGTGTTCAATTCTGATGAAGGCCGTGCTTGGGTTGCAGGTTCACTCCCCACCCCTGGTTGGAATGCATGTAGGAAGCAACCAATAGATGTGCCTCTCTCTACATCAATGTTTCTCTCTCTCTCCACGCCCCCCTTCCTCCCTCCCTTCTAAAAGCAATGGAAAAAATATATCCTCATGTGAGGATTTAAAAAAAAAAGAAAGGTCCAAGAATGAGTGAAACCCAAGAATCAGAAAATTAAAAACTGATTATTTCAACTAATTATATTTAAATCTGCACAATTATATTACCCTACTCTTCTCTCTAGCTTTGAGTGTTAAAATTGCCATAAAGCCCTAACCGGTTTGGCTCAATGGATAGAGCATCGGCCTGCAGACTGAAGAAGAGTCCTGGGTTCGATTCCGGTCAAGGGCACACATCCAGGTTGCAGACTCAATCCCCAGTAGGGGGTGTGCAGGAGGCAGCCAATCAATGATTCTCTCTCATCGTTGATGTTTCAATCTCTCACTCCCTCTCCCTTCCTCTAAAATCAATAAAAAAAATAAATAAACAAAATAAAATTGCCATAAAAACTACAAAACCCAAGTAAAAAATGGGCAAAGGATCCTAGCCGATGCAGCAAGACCACAAAAGGACAAAGGGGCGCGGCTGGGAGGAAGGAACACACTTTCCCTGCTCACAGGACTTGACTATATTTATGCAGAAAGTTCAAAAGAACCATAAAAAACAACCCAGCCCTGGCCGGTTTGGCTCAGTGGATAGAGCGTCGGCCTGGGGACTGAAGGGTCCGGGTTTGATTCCGGTCAGGGCACATGCACAGGTTGCGGGCTCCATCCCCAGTAGCGGGTGTGCAGGAGGCAGCTGATCAATGGTTCTCTCTCATCATTGGTGTTTCTATCGCTATCCCTCCCCCTTCCTCTCTGAAATCAATGAAATATATTAAAACAAACCAACAAAAACCCGAATAAATAATTACAGAAAGGTGGAGGGTGCAAGGCTCATGTGCAGAAGCCAACTGCTTTCCTAGGTGCCTTCAACCAACAGACTGGATCTGAACTTAAAAACTCTATCCCATTCTTATAACAGCACCCAGGACGCGAAACACTAATGTGTATGTAATCTAACAAACACATACAAGACCTCTGTGAGGAAACTACAAAACTCTGATGAACGAAACCAAAAAAGTTGGTCAATGGAGAGAGATATTCCATGTACACGGGCAGGAAGAATTAATATTGTCAGGATGTCAGTTCATCCCAACTTGATCTGCAGATTCAACACAATCAAATCAGAATTATGGCATGTTATTTTGCGGGTACTGACAGACTGATTCTAAAGTTTCTATGGAGGGAGGGCCATAAAATCTAACCGAGGATAGCCAACACAGTCCTGAAAGAACAGAAACACAGCCTGGCTGGTGTGGCTCAGTGGTTGAGTGTTGACTTATGAACCAGGAGGTCATGGTTCAGTTCCCGGTCAGGGCACATCCCTGGGTTGTGGGCTCAGTCCCCAGTGGGGGGTGATGCAAGAGACAGCCGATTGATGATTCTCTCTCATCGTGGATGTTTCTCTCTCTCACTCCCTTCCTCTCTGAAATCAGTAAAATTAAAATTAAAAAAAAAACAACAAAAAACGAACAGAAACACAGATTGTCACAATGCATGACAGGGACTGTGCCCTGGACAGGAATCGGGAGCCGTGGGAGGCGCTCACACCCTCGCTGGTGGCGAAAGCCCCACAGGAAGAGTCGTGACAGCAGAGGCGCTCTGCTCGGCCCTCCTTCACTCACTCTTCCCTCCCTGGAAAGGGGCTTCCTGCTGCTGCTTGCGGGGTGCCTGAAAGGTCTCCCCACGGCTTCGCGTAGTAGACTGCAATCCTTTCGTTTGCCCAAATAGGTCCTTTTGGTGACAGAATACATGGAGGAAACTTAAGTGCCTGTTCTAAGGAGAGAAGTCAATCTGAAAAGGCTACACACTGTGTGATCCAACTGTGTAACATCTGAACAAGCGAGGCTCAGGAGGCAGTTAACGGATCAGAGGTTGGGGGGAAGGAGGGGTGAATGAGTGGAGCACAAAAAATTCTTAGGGCAGTGAGACTAGTCTGACACTAAATCCAGAGAATGTATAACGCCAAGAGGGAACCCCAATGTAAACCATGGATTTGGATGATGATGTGTAAATACAGATTCATCACCTGTAACAAATGTACCACCTGGTGGGGAAGTTGACATGAGAGAGTCTGTGTGGGAGATCTCTGTACTTTCTTTCTCAATTTTGCTATATATCTAAAACTGCTCCTTAAGAAAAAAGTCCTAAAAAAATGAGCAAAGAACTTGATTAGACATTTCTCCAGGAAAATATATAAATGGCCAATAAGCACATGAAAGGACGCTCAACATCACTAAATGAGGGGAATGCAAAAACCACTCCACACCCAGGAAGAAGCTGTCACTGAACAAGGAAAGCAGCCCGTCAGGCTCGGGTTGAAGAAGAGCCCAGACTGCGGCGAAGCCAGGGCGCCCACAGGCCCTGGGCTGCAGGACCGGAGCACCATGGGCCACAAGCACAGCATGCAGCTGTCCGCGGGCGGAGGGACTAGCCCTGAGCATGCAGGGGCCCTGCTGGGGATGCAGACAGAAGGCTTTCAGCAGACAGAAAGGCTGCGGAGCTAGCTTACGGGGTGGAATGTCCATTGTTATTTATGGCTCAAGAGGCAAAAGGAAAGACTAGAGTAATAAAAAATAATCATCAATTTGTGAGTGACGAAAGACAAAGGAGATCACTACTGCTTGTCAATAATATTTTTATGTGCTTTTGATTTTTGTGAAGCTAAAAAATAAAAATAGCCCAGCTGGCGTACCTCAGTGGTTGAGCATCGACCTATGAACCAGGAGGTCAGGGTTCAATTCCCGGTCAGGGCACACGCCCAGGTTGCAGACGCGATCCCCAATGTGGGGTGTGCAGGAGGCAGCAAACAATGATTTTCTCTTGTATCATTGATGTTTCTATCTCTCTCTCCCTCTCCCTCTCTCTCTAAAATCAATAAAAATATATTCAAAAATAAAAATAAAAAATGCAAACAGCCCTGGCCAATGTGGCTCAACTGGTTGAGCGCCCTCCTGTGCACCACAACGATATCACAGTTCGATCCCAGCCAAGGCACATGCCAGGACGGTGGGCTCCATCCCGGTCAAGGCACGTATAGGAGGCAGCCAATCCACGATCCTCTCTCACATCTATGTTTCTCTCTCCTCTCCCTTCCTCTCTCTCTGGAAAATCAATAAAAACATATTTTAAAAAGTCATAATAAATGGAAACATAAATGCTGTTAAGGATGTGGAGAAACCAAACCCTCTTTGCAGTGGGCGTCTAAATGGTGCAGCCGCTGGGGGCGACAATATGGGCTCCTCAGAAAACTAGAGACAGAACCACCAGACATCCAGCAACTCCACTTCTACATTTATACCCAAAAGAGCTGAAAGCAGGGACTCAAATAGCTACTGGTGCACCAAGGCTCACAGCAGTACTAGCCACAACAGTCAAAAGGTAGTAACCGGTCTTTATAAAATCTCTGCTCACCATCAAAAGTTCAACACATACAACTTTCAACAATAAAGATAACTTTTTAAAATCTAAAAAAAGTTCAACAAGTGCTGTGAAAGATCAATTAAAACATAAGCGCTTCCACTGCATCCAAGGGCAGTGACTGGAGAGTTCACTACATCACTTTCACTATGTCTACGTATAGGAAGTTGTTCCTTTAAAGCATTTACCAGGAAGCTTCAGTGCCCCCGCCACCCCCGCCCCGGTTCTCTGGCATCTCGGGGGAGGGGAGGGTTGCAGCCATGTCTGTGTGCGTGCAAATCTCTCCAATACAGGTCAGAATCACACTGCTCTGCCATCGCTGTCATGTGCGCGAGTCTCCCCCATCTGTTGGTGCTCTTGACTTGATAGTGCTTTCCACTGTGCACAAGGTGCCCACTATACGCACTCACACTGGAGAGCATCGCCCTTCCTGGTTCCTGCTGTGCGTGTCCTAATTAGAACGGGCTTCCCACTTCGCCTGGGTCTTCCTTCCAGAGCAACGAATGGAGTGCCAGCCTCCTAAGGGCTATGATTATCGAGGGTGAGGGAGAAAAGACGTGCACTGAAATTCAGGTAAAGAGGGGTGGGCATAAGCCTCACTGAGAGTCCGCATGCCAGGGCTGCCCGGTTGCTGGCACTGATCACATCCCCGCAGGTGGAGCGCCCACCAGCCGGAATGCAGAACCCTGCCCCTCTGTAAGGGGACAGGACGGCAGCACCGCAGCTCTGCTCATCTGTGACAAAGCACTTCAAAAAATGAACTTTTGCCGAAACCGGTTTGGCTCAGTGGATAGAGCGTCGGCCTGCGGACTGAAAGGTCCCAGGTTCGATTCCGGTCAAGGGCATGTACCTGGGTTGCGGGCATATCCCCAGTAGGAGATGTGCAGGAGGCAGCTGATCGATGTTTCTCTCTCATCGATGTTTCTAACTCTCTATCTCTCTCCCTTCCTCTCTGTAAGAAATCAATAAAATATATTTAAAAAAAAAATAAAAATGAACTTTTTACAAGGATGTATTAGTTTTATAACCAGGAAACAAACATTTTAAAATACTATCTGTAGAAAATGTTACAGGACATGAACTCTCACCTGGCTCAGCCTCATGTCCATCAGCGTGTTCCTTGCTTGGCCAATCTTCCTCATGTCTAGCTCACCTGTGCCAGGTGTCATCAATCCAGGTGTCATTCCACCTGGGTATGGAGTGTTCAGTCCACCAGGATAGGGTGTGTTAAGACCTCCAAATTGCTGGAGAGAGAAGGGGTAAGATGCTGCAGTCCCTCAGGACGTATGCAGTTGTCCAGACAGACTTGGCGGCAGTGCAGCCTGGACTGCAGAAGCACCAGGTCCAACACACCCCGTGCCCACCACACTGTCTGTGCCCAGAGGAAATGAGGCCCGGCCCCCTTCTATGGGCACGCTCACAGTTTGCCGGGGGTCCACGGAGGTATGGTTCTCTCCAGTCTGCAAATGTTTGGCGAAGAAGCTGTCGGGAACAGGGGTCAGTTTCTCGTAGCGTGGGTTCCGCTGGCGTTTGTTCCTGGCGTCACCAACCTCAGGGATGCTCAGCCACTCTTCCTCTGTGACTTCTGCCAACTTCCTCTGAAAACATCCGGCCCCCAAAACATTAATTCTCTGGCAGAATTTCACACTGCCCAAGGACAACTATCCTCCCTCCAGACCAGCATGCTTAGAAAGGACCTGGATGCAGAAATGGTTGTCTGCTCATCTAGAAAAGTCAATGTGCTGATCTGCTCCACTTCACTCAACGCAAACTGTTCTGTCAAAGCCCAGAGGACACAGCTCAGAAATGGATAAACAGAGTTAACCTTACAAGAAAATACCCACCTCTGTCCCTCCTTCTTTGGCGGGGGGAAGAGAGACTTTTGGCACACAGACAGATAATTAAACAGACTAAAGCAGGGCCTTTTTCTACCCCGAGTGAAAGGATGAGCACAGTTAGGGACGTCTCAGCAGCTCCACCCCGGAGCAGGCTGGCTCTCTGAAGGCAGCTTGGGTGCCTTCCCTCTCTTACTTTGAGATCTGAGAACTGTTGTTGGATTTTGGGGCGTTCCATTCGGTACTTTTCAATTTCTTCTTTCTCCCTTTGCTCCCTAGGAAGCAAAATGTATGCATGCATTAGAAATGCTGGGCATCTGAAACAAAGTCACTTTATTACACTTCTCAATTAGGCCACCAAATATAACTCAAGTATCTACCAAATGAAAACATGCAGAAATTCACCAAATAAAAACAAGCTGCCTTACTCTGACATAAATACTTGCATTTGAACATAAGTATGTTTGCTTTAAAATTCTACAAAATAGCAAAGGCAGGGCCATCCTATGAATGCCAGCTGCCCCTCCACTTCTCTTTCTGATGTAAACAAACAGTGAGCCCTTGCCAGGTGCCCTGCTCCAACCAGGTTCAGGGAGGGAGAGTTCTCCTGCTGAACTGAGTCCTGGTCTAGACACTGGGAAGAAACCTGAGGTTATATTTGAACACAGAGTAACAGGCACTGTAACAAAGTATCAGCTAAGCTCAGCAAACAGGACTTGACCAGAACCAAGCAGCTAAAACTCTAACACTGCCCAGCTGGCGCGCTCAGTGGTTGAACATCGATCTGTAAACCAGGTCACGGTTCGATTCCTGGTCAGATCACATGCCCAAGTTGCAGACTTGATCCCCAGTAGAAGGCATGCAGGAGGCAGCTGATCAGTGATTCTCTCATCATTGATATTTCTCTTTCTCCCTTTCCCTTCCTCTCTGAAATCAATAAAGATATATTTTAAAAAAATAAAATAAAACTTCCTAACACTGAGATTCACACTTCCCTCTACAAGTAAGAGAAAGGTATCTGTAGGCAGGAATCTGAATGGACCATGACAGACGATGTGTTTGGAAAAGAGAAACCCTTCTCCAGGAGCTGAAAAGTCAGTCACCACAGCCCTGACACAAAGGTGCGCCTATCAGGTGTTCTGGCCAAAGACGCTGCACCTGCGTCAGTCAGGCCTCGGCTCCAGTGTCCGCTCCCCAGGAACAGAGAGCAGGACAAGTTAAAGGACAGGCACTTCTACAAAGGACTGATCTCTTCAGAAAGCCAATGTCACGAAAAGGTTCAAAGGCAAAGGCAGGGGAAACGTAGGAGACAGGACACGGGGAGTGGTTGGTTTGGGAGAAAAGCAGCTCTGCCATGTCTGGGGGACAAGCAGGGAATACAGACATGGCCCAGATCAGGTAACAGAATCGGGTTCACGCTGCTGAGTGGGACAAAGGTGCTGGTCAGTGTGGGAGACAGACTGCTCAATGCTGAGGGTGAACCGACCCTGAGGGACCCAACAAAGACCACCTGCAGGTGTGGAGAAGCGAATGTGCAAACTGGGACCAGTGTTGGGACTCCGCAGGGGCAGGCATGTTTGCCGCACTATTCTACTTGTTTGAAGTTTTCATAATGAAGTTCTGAAAAGCCAACCACTTAATACGATTTTCCACAGGTATCCATGACAGATTTTTAATGAATGACTTCCAAAAAGTTGGAATCAAAGCTTCTTTAGTATGCAAATCATGTACACTTAACTACCATACTTGTGCACAAGCATAAAAACACTCCCGTCAAGTCCTGGCAGTTAGAGTGCCAGCCCTCAGACCAAAAGATCTGGGGTTCGATTCCCAGTCAAGGGCACTTACCTGGGTTGCAATTCCATCCCCAGCCTCCTCTGGGGAGGGCAACCACTCAGTGTATCTTTCTCACATCAGTGTTTCTCTCCCCGTGCCCCCCCCCACCATTCCACTCTCTAAAAAAATCAATGGAAAAAATATCCTCGAGCAGATTAAAAATGGTGGCAGAGTAAGAGGATGCTGCACGGACACACTCCCAGGACAAAACTGGAATTGCAACTATTTAACAGAAAACCTTCGGGAATAATCACTGGAAGACTTGCAGGAGAGAGCCCTGATAATCGAAGACGGAAAAAGCGGAGACCGAATGGAGACTGGCAGGAGGGGCGGAGGCGTGAAAGGGCTGGCCAGATGCCCACAGTCAGCAAGTTCAGGAGAGAGATCTCAGCTGTGAGGGGTTTCCACTGAGAACTCTGGGGTCTAATCCCCAAGCTGGGCCCCCCAGCAGAGAGCACCACAACTAAAAAGGGTACCCACATACCATCTGGCTGTGAAAAGCAGTGGGGGTGCCATCAGCCAGGGAGAGATGGCTGGAAATTCAGACCCCCTCTTAAAGGGCAATATACAAAATTCCCTGTGCAGCCACTCACCTTGTGCTCTGCCAGACAGAGGGCCGAGTGGGCTGCAGCTGTGCGAGCAGAAGTCAGGGTTGGGGGCTCTAGGGTTAGAGCTCAGAAGGCAGACACCCTGGTTTCCTGTGCTGAGTCATTCCCTCGCTCTACAGACGTCATCTTTCTCATTCAGACAATTACTATCTAGGCAGTTTTGCCTGGGGGAAGACAGCTGACCCACCCAATTGGGAAACCCCTTGCCCCACGGTGAGGAGTTCCTAAGGCCCATTAGGAGACTGAGAATAATTAGCCTCCTGGCAGAAGCAATCACTCCGCCCTGCTGGGAAAAATTCTTGCCATACCTGTGGACGATTGCCTGAGGATATTCAAGGCTAAATCCAATCAGTCTGCAAACAGAGGCAGTCTCTGGAGGCTTTGAGTCTTTGCCTGATCTAATTAGTCAGAGTGTTTGACATTGCCCTGCACTAGAGATCGAAAGGCCTAGCAGATCTACCTAATACGTAGTCACAAACCCAAAACAGGTACCCAAAATGAGGAGACAAAGAAACAACCCCTAAATGAAAGAACAAGAGAATTCTCCAGAAGAGATACATGAAACGAAGATAAGAAATTTATCTGAAACAAAGTTCAGAATAACAATGATAAAGATGCTCAACAGCATGAGAAAAGATATAGTAATTATGAAAACAGAAATAAAGAATGACCCAGCACAGAAAAAGAACACATTGGAAGCAATATACAGCAGAGTAGGGGAAGCTGAGGATCGAATCAGTGAATTAGAAGACAAGGTTGAAAAAATCACTCAATCAGAGAACCAAAAAGAAAAAAACAATTAAAAAACAAGAGGACAGCTTAAGGGAGCTGTGGGGCAATATGAAACATAAACAATATTCACATAGCAGGTGTGCCAGAAGGGCAGAAAGGGAGAAAGAGATAGAGAATGTATTGAAGAAATAATGGCAGAAAACTTCCCTAACTGGGTAAAGGAAAAAGTCACACAAGTTCAGGAGGCACAGAGTCCCAAGCAAGAAGAACCCAAACAGGGCCAAGCCCAGACATATTGTAATTAGAATGCCAAAATTAAAGACAGAGAGAATCTTAAAAGCAGAAAGAAAATAAACTGTTATCTACAAAGGAGCTCCCATAAGGCTGACACCCAATTTCTCATCAGAAACTCTACAGGCCAGGAGGGAATGGGATGAAGTACTCAAGGTAACAAAAAGCAAGGATCTGAAACCAACATTACTATATCCAGGAAAGCTATCTTTCAAAACCGATGGTTCAATAAAGAGCTTCCCAGACCAAAAAAAAAAAAAAGGCTAAAGGAGTTTATCACAACCATGCCAGCATTACAAGAAATGCTAAAGGGACTGCTGTAATGAGAAGAAAGAGAGAGAGAAACCTAGGCATACAGAATTAAAATGGTAATAAATAAGTACCTATTAATAATAACCTTAAATATAAATGGATTAAATACTCCAATCAAAAGGCATAGGGTAGCTGAATGGATACAAAAACATGACCCAATTATATGATGTCTACCAGAGACCCACCTCAGAACAAAAGACTCACACAGGATGAGAGTGAAGGGATGGAAAAAAATTTCCATGCAAATTGAAACGAAAAAAACTGGAGTTGCAAGACTCATATCTGAC
The DNA here is from genome assembly GCF_964212035.1 of Myotis nattereri. Classification (NCBI taxonomy): domain Eukaryota; kingdom Metazoa; phylum Chordata; class Mammalia; order Chiroptera; family Vespertilionidae; genus Myotis; species Myotis nattereri. The sequence continues at coordinate 2,668,438 of NC_138083.1, forward strand.
AAAATAGACTTCAAAACGAAGGCCATCGAAAGAGACAACAAAGGTCACTACATAATACTAAAGGGATAGATCCAACAAGAGGATATAACCCTGGTAAACATATGCACCCAATATAGGAGCACCTAAATATATTTTAAAAACACCTAGAGGACTTTAAGTGCACATGGGTCATTCACAAAGATAGACCACATGTTAGGACACAAAACAAGTCTCTACAAGTTCAAGAAGACTGAATTCATATCAAGCATCTTCTCAGATCACAGTGGAATGAAATTACAAATCAACTACAGTAAAAAACACCTAAAAACATTCAAACACATGGAGGCTAAATAGCATGTTATTAAGCAATGAATGGGTTACCAACAAGGTCAAGAAAGAAATCAAAAACTTCCTGGAAACAAATGAAAATGAACACACAACAAACCAAAATCTCTGGGACACAGCAAAAGCAGTCCTGAGAGGGAAGTTCATAGAACTACAGGCCTACCTCAAAAAACAAGAAAAATCAACAACAAACTATTTAACCTTAAAACTTAAAGAACTAGCCGAAACCGGTTTGGCTGGGTGGATAGAGCGTCGGCCTGTGGACTGAGGGGTCCCGGGTTCGATTCCGGTCGGGGGCATGTGCCTGGGTTGCGGGCATATCCCCAGTGGGAGATGTGCAGGGGGCAGCTGGTCGATGTTTCTCTCTCATCGATGTTTCTGACTATCTCTCACCCTTCCTCTCTGTGAAAAATCAATAAAATATATTTTTTAAAAAAACACACACACAAAAAAAAAACTTAAAGAACTAGAAAGAGAACAAGAAAAGCCCAGAGTAAGTAGAAGGAAGGAAATAATAAAGATCAGAGCAGAAATAAATGACAGAGACTAAAAAAAATCAATAAAACCAAGAGCTAGTTCTTTGAAAAGATAAACAAGATTGATGAACCCTTAGCCAGACTCTTCAAGAAACAAAGAGAGAGGACCTGAAAAACAAAATCAGAAACAAAACCAGAGAAGTAACAACTGACACCACAGAAATACAAAGGATTGTAAGAAAATACTATGAACAACTAACTGTGGACAATGTGGATGAAATGGTCAAATTCGTAGAAAAATACAACCTCCCAAAACTAAATCAGGAAGAATCAGAAAACCTGAATAGGCCAATAACAACTGAGGAAATAGAAGCAGCAATCAAAAAACTCCCAGCAAACAAAAGCCCGGATCCGGACGGACTCACAGGGGAGTTTTACCAAACATTCAAAGAAGAACTAAGACCTATCCCCCTCAAACTATTTCAAAAAATGCAAGAGGAAGGAACACTTCCAAGCTCTTTTTATGAGGCCAGCATTATCCTAATTCCAAAACCAGATAAAGATAATACAAAAGCAGAGACTTATAGGCCAATATCCCTGATGAACATAGATGCTAATATCCTCAACAAAATATTAACAAATCGGATCCAGTAATATATTAAAAAGATCATACACCGTGACCAAGTGGGATTTATTCCAGGGATGCAAGGCTGGTACAATATTCACAAATCAATAAATGTGACATATTACATAAACCAAAAATCAGATGATCATATCAATACACGCAGAAAACGAATTAGCAAAAACCCAACACCCATTTTTGATAAAAACTCTCAGCAAAGTGAGACTAGAGGGAGCATATCTCAACATGATAAAGGCCATATATGACAAACCTATAGCCAACATCACACTCAATGGGCAAAAACTAAAACCATTTCCCCTAAGAACAGGAACAAGACAGGGATATCGGCTTTCACCACTCTTATTCAACACAGTACTGGAAGTCCTAGCCCGGTCGTCAGCAAACTGCGGCTCGCGAGCCACATGCGGCTCTTTGGCCCCTTGAGTGTGGCTCTTCCTAAGCCTTAGGAGTACCCTAATTAAGTTAATAACAATGTACCTACCTATATAGTTTAAGTTTAAAAAATCTGTCTCTCAAAAGAAATTTCAATGTTGTACTGTTGATATTTGGCTCTGTTGACTAATGAGTTTGCCGACCACTGTCCTAGCCACAGCAATCATACAAGAAGAAGAAATAAAAGGCATCCATGCTGGAAAGGAGAAAGTAAAACTTTCATTATCACCGGTGACATGATATTGTACACAGAAAATCCTAAAGACTACTAGATTTAATAAATGAATTAAATTTGATAGCTTTTTATTACATTAATAATGAATTCTCAGAAAGAGACACTAAACAATCCCATTTACCATTGTAACAAAAAAATTAAGATACTTGGGAGAACCAAGATGGCGGCATAGGTTAACGCCGGAGTTTGCTGCTTTGAACAACTACTTCAAAAGTGAAACTAAAAGACAGAACGGACAGCACCCAGAACCACTGGAACGCTAGCTGAGTGGAAGCCCTACAACTAGGAGGAAAGAGAAACGCATACGGACACTCAGAGGAGGCGCAGTGCTGAAGTCAAATTCTGAGGTGCGGAGTGCGCGGAGGGGGCTGGCGGCGGAGGGCGCGGTTGGGTTGGCGTTTTCAATCGGGAGGGAGCCGCAGACTCTGAGCTCCAGATACAGGCGAGTCTTTAGGGACCCAGACTCAAACGGGAGAAGCGGGACTGTCTGGCTTCGGTCAGAGAGAGTGCAGCTTTCTCTCCGAGGTTTGCAGCGGGTGCTGGGACTCAGAGAGGCAGAGCCCCTGGGGACAGGACTGAGAGCCGCCATAACTGCTCTCTCAGGCCCACCCTGTTGATCCTGTGTGGAACCGCCCCGCCCAAGCCCTGCACACAGGCATTTGCCGGATAGCCTCAGGCAAAGGCTAGATTAGCACCTCCCTAGAGGACAGAAGTTCTCTCACTGCAGACACAGCTGATTCTCATAGCCACTTGGCCTGGAGGTCAAACCCTCCCTGGAATTAGCTACAACAATCAAGATTTAACTATAAGACCACGAACAAAGACCACTAGGGGGTGCATCAAGGAAGCATAACAAAATGCGGAGACAAAGAAACAGGACAAAATTGTCAATGGAAGATATAGAGTTCAGAACCACACTTTTAAGGTCTCTCAAGAACTGTTTAGAAGCCGCCGATAAACTTAATGAGATCTACAAGAAAACTAATGAGACCCTCGATGTTATATTGGGGAACCAACTAGAAATTAAGCATACACTGACTGAAATAAAGAATAGTATACAGACTCCCGACATCAGAACAGAGGAGCGCAAGAATCAAGTCAATGATTTGAAATGCGAGGAAGCAAAAAACACCCAAACGGAAAAGCAAAATGAAAAAAGAATCCAAAAATGCGAGGATAGTGTAAGGAGCCTCTGGGACAGCTTCAAGCGTACCAACATCAGAATTATAGGGGTGCCAGAAGATGAGAGAGAGCAAGATATTGAAAACCTATTTGAAGAAATAATGACAGAAAACTTCCCTCACCTGGTGAAAGAAATGGACTTACAGGTCCAAGAAGCGCGGAGAACCCCAAACAAAAGGAATCCAAAGAGGACCACACCAAGACACATCATAATTAAAATGCCAAGAGCAAAAGATAAAGAGAGAATCTTAAAAACAGCAAGAGAAAGAAACTCAGTTACCTACAAGGGAATACCCATACGACTGTCAGCTGATTTCTCAACAGAAACTTTGCAGGCCAGAAGGGAGTGGCAAGAAATATTCAAAGTGATGAATACCAAGAACCCAACCAAGATTACTTTATCCAGCAAAGCTATCATTCAGAATTGAAGGTCAGATAAAGAGCTTCACAGATAAGGAAAAGCTAAAGGAGTTCTTCACCACCAAACCAGGATTATATGAAATGCTGAAAGGTATCCTTTAAGAAGAGGAAGAGGAAGAAAAAGGTAAAGATACAAATTATGAACAACAAATATGCATCTATCAACAAGAGAATCTAAGAATCAAGTGAATAAATAATCCGATGAACAGAATGAACTGGTGATTATAATAGAATCAGGGACATAGAAAGGGAATGGACTGGCTATTCTTGGGGGGAAAGGGGTGTGGGAGATGCGGGAAGAGACTGGACAAAAATAGTGCACCTATGGATGAGGACAGTGGGTGGGGAGTGAGGGCGGAGGGTGGGGTGGGAACTGGGAGGAGGGGAGTTATGGGGGGAAAAAAGAGGAACAAATGTAATAATCTGAACAATAAAGATTTAATTTAAAAAAAAAAAAAGATACTTGGGAATAAAACTTAACCTAGGAAGTAAAAGACCAGTACTCAGAAAACTACAGGACGTTGAAAAAAGAGATAGAAGATATAAACAACTGAAAGAATATACGGTGTTGATGGATTGGTAGAATCATTAAAATGTCCACAGTACCCAAGGCAACCTACAGATTCAATGCAATCCCTATTAAAATACCAATGGCGCCCTGACTGGTTTGGCTCAGTGAATAGAGCCGGCCTGCGGACTCAAGGGTCCCAGGTTCGATTCCGGTCAAGGTCATGTACCTTGGTTACGGGCACATCCCCAGTAGGGGGCGTGCACGAGGCAGCTGATCGATGTTTCTCTCTCATCGATGTTTCTAACTCTCTATCCCTCTCCCTTCCTCTCTGTAAAAAATCAATAAAATATATTTAAAAAAAAATACCAATGGCATACTTCACAGATCTAGAACAAATACTCCAAAAATTTATATGGAACCAAAAAAGACCCCGAATAGCTGAAGCAATCTTGAGAAAGAACAACAAAGTTGGAGGAATCACAATACCAGATATCAAGTCATACTACAAAACCACTGTAATCAAAACAGCCTGGTACTGGCACAAGAACAGGCATATAGATCAATGGAACATAACAGAGACCCCAGAAATCGACCCAAGCCATTACGCTCAATTAATATTCGACAAAGGAGGCAGGAGCATACAATGGAGTCAAGAGAGTCTCTTCAATAAATGGTGTTGGGAAAATTCGACAGATATGTGCAAAAAAATGAAACTAGACCACCCACTTACACCATACACAAGAATAAACTCAAAATGGATAAAAACTTTAAGTGTAAGTCAGGAAACAAGAAACCACAGGCAGAAAATCTCAGACATCTCTCGTAGCAATATGTTTACAGATACATCTCCTAGGGCAGTGGTTCTCAACCTTCCTAATGCCGTGACCCTTTAATACAGTTCCTCATATTGTGGTGACCCCCAATTTCATTGTTACAAATTTAACATAATTAAAGCATAGTGATTAATCACAAAAACAATATGTAATTATATATGTGTTTTCTGATGGTCTTAGGCAGCCCCTGTGAAAAGGTCGTTCAACCCCCAAAGGGGGCGCGACCCACAGGTTGAGAACCGCTGTCCTAAGGCGGAGAAAATAAACAAATGGGACTACATCAAAATAAAAAGCTTCTGCACAGCAAAAGAAACCATCAACAAAATGAAAAGGGAGCCCACTGCATGGGAGGACATATTCAGCAATGATACACCTGATAAAGGGTTAACTTCCAAAATATACAAGGAACTCATACAACTTAACAAAAGGAAGACAAACAAGCCAATTAAAAAATGGACAAAGGCCTGGCTGGTGTGGCTCAGTGGTTCAGTGTTGACCTATGAACCAGATCATGATTCGATTCCCCGTCAAGGCACATGCATGGGTTGCGGGCTCAGTCCCCAGTATGGGGCGTGCAGGAGGCAGCCAATCAATGATTCTCTCTCATCATTGATGTTTCTCTCTCTCCCTCTCCCTTCCTCTTTGAAATCAATAAAAATACATTTTTTTAAAAAGTGGACAAAGTATTTAAATAGACACATCTCCAAAGTGGACATACAGATGGCCAAGAGACATACAAAAAAATGCTCAAAGTCACTGATCATCAGAGAGATGCAAATTAAAACGACAATGATGTATCATCTCACACCTGTCAGAATGGCTACCATCAACAAATCAACAAAAGACAAGTGCTGGCCAGGATGTTGAGAAAAGGAAACCCTCTTACACTGCTGGTGGGAATGCAGACTGGTGCAGCCATTATGGAAAACAGTATGGAATTTCCTCAAAAAATTAAATATGGATCTGCCATTTGACCCAGTCATCCCACTTCTGGGAATATATATATCCTAAGAAACTCGAAACACCAATCTGAAAGGATGTATGCACCCTTATGCTCACAGCAGCACAATTTAGAATAGCTAAGAGCTGGAAACAGCCCAAGTGCCCATCAGTAGATGAGTGGGTAAAAAACCTGTGGTACATTTTGACCATGGAATACTACAGAGCAGTAAAAAATAATCTCTTACCCTTTGAAATAGCATGGAGGGACCTGAGAGTATCATGCTAAGTGAAATAAGCCAGTCAGCAAAAGACAAGTATCACATGATCTCACTCATATGTGGAATCTAATCAAAATAAACTGATGAACAAAAATCCAGAGACATGGAAGCATGGAACAGAGTGCGAAATCTCAAAGGGAAGGTGGGCGGGTGGGTGGGAGGTAATCAACCAAAGACCTTGTATGCATATATGCATAACCCATGGGCACAGACAATTATGTGGTGAAAGGCTGAGGGCCGGAGGGCGGCTGGAAGAAGTTAATGGTTGGGGAGGGACCATATGTAATACTTTCAGCAATAAAGATTAAAAAGAAAAAATTGCCCTAGCCAGTTTGGCTCAGTAGATAGAGTGTTGACCTGTGGACTGAAGGGTCCCAGGTTCGATTCCAGTCAAGGGCACATGCCTGGGTTGCAGGCTTGATCCCTAGTAGGGAGCATGCAGGAGGCAGCTAATCAATGATTCTCATCATTGATGTTTCTATCTCTTTCCCTCTCTCTTCCTCTCTGAAATCAATAAAAATAAAAAAATATTTTAAAAAAATATTTTAAAAAAGTAAGTAAAAGAGAAAAAAAGAAAAAATTATCCTTGAGTGGGGATTAACAAAAAACAAATAAACAAAAAACTCTTGTCTACAGGAGAGACAAGATGGCAGCGGAATAGGCAGACTCGTCCTAAGGCTTGTCCCGGAGCAAATAGAATGAGCAGCTGAAACAGATAACATCCATCCCCAAATTGGCGAAGTATACTCAGCTGGTGAGGCAGCTTGCAGCCGGAAAGGGCAGAGTTCCCCTGGAAAGGTAAAAACCAGGGACCTTGGCAGGAAAGTCTGCTAGATGTCCGAGCCCAGAGGGTCAGAGGGAGACGGCGTGCCACCCAGACGCATCCCTTGGGACAGGCACAGCCCCTGACTGGAGAAAGGAGATTCGCAGGACTGTTGGTGCCGGGGGACTTGAGATCTGGGTTCCATAACTATGGAGGACTGAGCCTTAAGGGGGCAGACTGAAGTGCTGACCAGACCATGCAGTGCCCAGTAAGAGAGGAGCTTTTCTGCGGCCGGCGTTTGTTTGTTTTCACTGAACCCTGTTCATAGGACAATTCGGATACAGACACTCACCAGTGCTGAGGAGCAGGAGAAGGTGCAGACGAGTGGAATCTGGGAAGAGGCTGGGGAGAGAAGGGGGTCCAGGACAGGTGGCAGCAAATTGAGTGCTGAGTCATGCCTGAGCCCAGGACTTGGGCAGCCATTTTATCCTGAGGATATAAACGCTCCCTCCAGGCCCCAGGCAAGGAGCACAGCCACACCCAGATTCCACCCTGAATGGTATGAAGGATTAAACAAATCTGATTAGTCCCTGGGAGTTAACAGGGTCTGGCCTATAGAGGGGCCTTCAGTCCCAGCAACAGAAAAAAATAAAAAAAATCACAGACACTCCAGAAACTGGGATCTTAAGCCAGCCAAAGGAATGACATTCCAATTTTTCATTTTTATTTTTTAACTAGAGGCCCAGTGCATGAAATTCATGCACTGGGGGTAGGGAGGTCCCTCATACTGGCCTGTGCTGTCTCGCAGTCTGGGACCCCTGTGGGGATGTCCACCTGCCAGCTTAGGCCTGCTCCTGGGGTGATTGGGCCTAAGCTGGCAGTCAAACATCCCTCTGGCAGCCCGGAAGCCCTAAGCCACAGTCAGACATCCTTAGCACTGCTGCAAAGGCTCCTGCCACCGCTGCTGCGCGCTCGCAGCCGTCAGCCTGGCTTATGGCTGAGCAGAGCTCCCCCTGTGGGAGTGCACTGATCATCAGGGGGCAGCTCCTGCATGGAGCGTCTGCCCCCTGGTGGTCAGTGCGTGTCATAGTGACCAGTAATTTCCAGTTGTTCCACTGTTAGGGTCAATTTGCATATTACCCTTTTATTATATAGGATTATAATTTTATTAGCTTTTTTTTGCTTTATTCTTTGTTTCCCTTTTTTGTTGCTTTATTTTATACTTCTTTTCACACTATTTTTTCATCATTCAATTTTATTTTTACTTGTTATTTTCTATTTTTATACCATTTTTTAAATCAATTTTTTTGTAAATATATTATTTTGTTCCCTTTCTATCTCTTCTTATCTACTCATCCCTTTTCTACCTCCGCTATACTGAAGTGAGGTCCTCCCCATATTTATCCAATTCTTAACCTTATTTCCTATATATCAGCTCAGCCTCCACAGATTCTGCCCCCACCCTCTTTACTGGGTGGTTGGTGTTTGTATTTATCTATTGGTTCTGTGGTGTTCTCTCCCTCTCTCTCTCTCTCTCTCTCTCTCTCTCTCTCTCTCTCTCTCTATCATTTGTACTCTCTTTTCTCTCCCCTAATTCTCTTTTCTCAGGTGGTCACTTATATTGGGGTTATCGGTGTCATGAATACATTCATGCTTTGTTCCCCTTGAGTCATGTCTTGTTAAGGTGAATTTTATCCTGTCTGGCTAAAGTGCTAGAAAGCAAGCCACATAACCAGACACCTGGAGAGGAAGAGCAGCGACGCGTGCAGTTCACTCCCGTCCAAAGAGCAGCAGCCGTGCAAGCAGCCCACCCCCATCCGAGGAGCAACAGACTTGCAATCAACCTGTCCAAGTCCAAGGAGCAGTAGCCCCACAAGCAGCCCACCACATCAGAGGAACAACAGCAGCGTGCAGCCAGCCCCCATTCAAGGAACAGCAGCCACGTGAGCAGTCCACCCCAGTTCAAGGAGTAGCAGCTGTGTGTGAAGCCTCCCCCCACCAGCCAGAGGAGTCACCACAGCTGTGAACAGCACCCACCAGAGGAGCTGCTGCCAACTGAGGAGCAGCTGCTACCACAACTGCCCGAGGAGCAACCACAGCCAGAGGAGACAATGCCACGCAAGGAGCAGACCCTGAACAACTCAACATGTAGATATGTTGGTGAGATCAAACACGGGTAGACAAAGAAACCCGCAAAGGAAAGAAGAGGAGGACTCGCCACAAAAGCACCTAAGTGAAACAGAGGCATGCAACATGTCAGAAAAAGAATTCAGATTAAGGGTCCTAGAATGCATAAACCAGATGGAGGAAAAATCAACAACTTATGCAAGAAGCAAGAAGAAACAGATGAAAAAAATCAACACCTTATGTAAGAATCAAAAAGAAACTGATGAAAAAATCAGTAACTTATGTAAGAACCAAGAAGAAATGTATGAAAAAATCAATAACTTATGTAAGAACTAAGAAGAAATGAAGAGTGATATAGCTGCAATAAAAACACCATTGAAAGTTTCAACAATAGACTAGGAGAAGCGGAGGACCGAATTAGTGAATTAGAAGACAAGGAAGCAAAACACACCTAAACTGAACTGCAATTGGAGAAAAATATTAAAAGACAGGAGGAGAGCCTAAAGGAGCTATGGGACAACATGAAACGAAACAACATACAAATAATAGGGGTGCCAGAACAACAGAAAGGGGAAAAAGGGGTTAGAAAACCTATTGGAAGAAATAATATCAGAAAACTTCCCTGAGGTGGGGAAGAAAAAAGTCACACAAGCACAGAGTCCCAAACAAGATGAACCCGAAAAGACCCACGCCAAGACACATCATAATTACCATGGCAAATGGTCAGACAAAGAATCTTAAAGGCTGCAAGAGAGACATGGAAAGTTACATACAAGGGATCTCCCATTAGATTATCAAATGATTTCTCAACAGAAACACATCAGGCCAGAAAAGAATGGACGGAAATTTACAAAGTGATGCAAAGCAAAGGACTGAATCCAAAAATACTCTATCCAGCAAGGCTATCATTCAAAATTGAAGGGGAAATAAGAAGCTTCACAGACAAAAAAAGGTTAAGGGAGTTTATCACCACCAAGTCAGCAATGCAAGAAATGCTAAAGGGACTGGTGTAAAAAGAAGAAATAAAAAGCTAAGAAAGAAAACAGGCACAAAAAATAGAAATGGCTACAAACAAGTACCTTTCAATAATAACTTTAAACGTAAATGGACTAAATGCTCCAACCAAAAGACATCAAGTGGCTGAATGGATAAAACAACATGACCCATATATTTGCTGTCTACAAGAGACCCACCTCAGAATAAGCAACTCACACAGGCTGAAAGTGAAGGGATGAAAAAATATCTTTCAGGCAAATGGAAATGAAAAAAAAGCTGGGGTAGCAATACTTATATCAGACAAAATAGACCTCAAAGTGAAGGCCATAACAAGAGATAAGGAAGGCCACTTCATAATACTAAAGGGATCAATACAACAAGAAGATATAACCCTGATAAACATATATGCACCCAATGCAGGAGCACCCAAATACATAAAAAAAACTCCTGGAAGATATCAAGGGAGAGATCGACAACAATACAATCACAGTAGGGGACTTTAATACACCACTGACATCACTGGACAAATCCTCTAGACCAGGGGTGGGCAAACTTTTTAACTCAAGGGCCACAATGGGTTCTTAAACTGGACTCAGAAGAAGGATCTGCGGCTGTGTTTCCCGACGTTGCCATGTTAACACTGCTGCTGATGAAGGAGCGGAGGGGAGAGCAAAAGAACCCTCCGCTCTTTCGGCTCCGCGGGCCGGATAGAACAGCCAAACTGGCTGGATCCGGCCCGTGGACCGTAGGTTGCCCACGGCTGCTCTAGACAAACAATCAGCAAAGAAACAGCAATACTAAATGACTCACTAGATCAGATGGACTTGACATCTTCAGAACATTTCACCCCAAAGCCATGGAAAATACGTTCTTCTCAAGTGCACATGGGACATTTTCAAAAATAGACCACATACTGGGTCACAAGCAAAGTCTCCCCAAATTCAAGAAGACTGAAATCATACCAAGCATCTTCTCAGATCACAATGGCATAATATTAAAAATAAACTACAATAGAAACAACCCAAAATACTCAAACACTCGGAAGCTGAATAGCATGTTATTAAATATTGATTGGGTTACCAATGAGATCAAAGAAGAAATTAATAGCATCCTGGAAACTAATGACAATGAAAACACAACAATCCAAAACCTATGGAACACAATGAAAGCAGTCCTGAGAGGGAAGTTTATAGCCCTACAGGCCTACCTCAAAAAACAAGAAAAAATGATAGTAAATCACCTAACTCTACATTTCGAAGAATTAGAAAGAGAGCAACAAGAAAACGCCAGAGTGAGCAGAAGGAAGGAGATAATAAAGATCAGAGCAGAAATAAATGGCATAGAGACCAAAAAAACAATACATAAAATCAATGAAACAAAGAGCTGGTTCTTTGAAAGGATAAACAAGATTGATGAACCTCTAGCCAGGCTCACCAAGAAGCAAAGAGGACCCAAGTAAACAAAATCAGAAACGATAGAGGCGAAATAACAACAGACCCCACAGAAATACAAATGATTGTTAAAAAATACTATGGACAACTCTACTCCAACAAACTAGATAACCTGGAGAAAATGGACATATTCCTAGAAAAATACAACATTCCAAAACTCAATCAGGAAGAATCTAAAAATCTCAATAGGCCAATAACTATGGAAGAAATTGAAGCAGTCATCAAAAAGCTTCCAGCAAACAAGAGCCCAGGACCAGACGGCTTCACAGGGGAGTTTTACCAAACATTCAAGGAAGAACTAAAACCTATCCTCCTCAGACTGCTACAAAAAATTCAAGAGGAAGGAACACTTCCAAGCTCATTCTATGAAGCCAGCATCACCCTAATACCAAAACCAGGGAAAGACAACACAATGAAAGAGAATTACAGGCCAATATCCCTCATGAACATAGATGCCAAAATCCTCAACAAAATCTTAGCAAATTGGATCCAGCAGTACATCAGAAAGATCATACAACATGACCAACTAGGATTTATCCCAGGGATGCAAGGATGGTACAATATCCAAAAATCAATAAATGTGATACATCACATAAACAAGTTGAAAGAAAAAAACCACATGGTCATATCAATTTATGCAGAAAAAGCATTTAACAAAATCCAACACCCATTTCTGATAAAAACTCTCAGCAAGGTGGGAATAGAAGGATCATACCTCAACATAATAAAAGCATTATATGACAAACCCACAGCCAACATCATACTCAATGGACAAAAACTAAAACCATTTCCCCCAAGAACAGGAACAAGACAGGGATGCCCACTCTCAACACTTCTGTTCGACACAGTACTGGAAGTATTAGCCATTGCAATCAGACAAGAAGAAGAAATAAAAGGCATTCAAATTGGAAAAGAGGAAGTAAAACTGTCCTTATTTGCAGACAACATGATATTATACATGCAAAACCCTAGAGACTCCATCAAAAAACTACTAGACTTAATACATGAATTTGGCAATGTAGCAGGATACAAAATTAACCCCAAGAAATCTGAGGCATTTCTATACACCAACAGTGAACTTTCAGAAAGAGAGATTATAAAAACAATCCCATTTACCATCGCACCAAAAAAATTAAGCTACCTAGGAATAAACTTAACTAAAGAGGTAAATGACCACTACACAGAAAACTACAGGACGTTGAAAAAAGAGATAGAGGAAGACATAAACAGATGGAAGAACATACCGTGTTCATGGATTGGTAGAATCAACATCATTAAAATGTCCATACTACCCAAAGCAATCTATAAATTCAACACACTTCCCATTAAAATACCAATGGCATACTTCACAGATCTAGAACGAACTCTCCAAAAATTCATCTGGAAAAAGACCCCGAATAGCTGCAGCAATCGTGAGAAAGAACAAATTAGGTGGGATCTCAATACCAGATATCAAGCTGTATTACAAAGCCACTGTTCTCAAAACTGTCTGGTACTGGCACAAGAACAGACATATAGATCAATGGAATAGAATAGAGAGCCCTTGCCGAAACCGGTTTGGCTCAGTGGATAGAGCGTCGGCCTGCGGACTGAAAGGTCCCAGGTTCGATTCCGGTCAAGGGCATGTACCTGGGTTGCGGGCACATCCCCAGTAGGAGATGTGCAGGAGGTAACTGATCGATGTTTCTCTCTCATCGATGTTTCTAACTCTCTATCTCTCTCCCTTCTTCTCTGTAAAAAATCAATAAAATATATTAAAAAAAAAAAAAAAAAAGAATAGAGAGCCCAGAAATCGGCCCGAACCAATTATGCTCAATTAATATTTGACAAAGGAGGCAAGAACATACAATGGAGCCAAGATAGTCTCTTCAATAAATGGTGTTGGGAAAATTGGACAGATATATGCAAGAAAATGAAACTAGACCACCAACTTACACCATACACAAAGATAAACTCAAAATGGATAAAGGACTTAAATGTACCACGGGAAACCATAAAAATTCTAGAAGAATCCAAAGGCAACAAAATCTCAGACATATGCCGAAGCAATTTCTTCACTGATACAGCTCCTAGGTCACTTGAAACTAAAGAGAAAATGAACAAATGGGACTACATCAAAATAAAAAGCTTCTGCACAGCAAAAGAAACCATCAACAAAACAACAAGAAAACCCACTGTGTGGGAAAACATATTTGCCAATGTTATCACCGATAAGGGTTTAATCTCCAACATTTATAGGGAAATCATACAACTTAACAAAAGGAAGATAAACAATCCAATCAAAAAATGGGCAAAGGATCTAAATAGACACCTTTCAAAAGAGGACATTCAGAAAGCCAAGAGACATATGAAAACATGCTCAAAGTCACTAATCATCCAAGAAATGCAAATCAAAACAACAATGCAGTACCATCTCACACCTGTCAGAATGGCTATCATCATCAACAAATCAACAAACGACAAGTGCTGGAGAGGATGTGGAGAAAAAGGAACACTCGTGCACTGCTGGTGGGAATGCAGACTGGTGCCGCCACTATGGAAGACAGTATGAAGTTTCCTCAAAAAGTTAAAAATGGAACTCCCATTTGACCCAGTGATCCCACTTCTAGGAATATATCCCAAGAAATCAGAAACACCAATCAGAAAGGATATATGTACCCTTATTTCATAGCAGCACAATGCACCATAGCTAAGATCTGGAAACAGCCTAAGTGCCCATCAGCAGATGAATGGATTAGAAAACTGTGGTACATCTACACGATGGAATATTATGCTGCTGTAAAAAAGAAGGAATTCTTACCATTTGCAATGGCATGGATGGAACTGGAGAGCATTATGCTAAGTGAAATAAGCCAGTCAACGAAAGAAAAACACCACATGATCTCACTCATTCATGGATAATTAAGACCATTATAAACTAATGAGCAAAAATAGATACAGAGGCAGAGCAACATCGGACAGACTGTCAAACTACAGTGGGAAGGCTGGGGAGGGTTGGGGGATGGGAGGGGGGTAAGTGATCAACCGAAGGACTTGTATGCATGCAGATGAGCATAACCAATGGACACAAGACACTGGGGGGCATGGGAGGCTGGGGGGGGGGGTCAAGGGGAGGAAAAAAAGGAGACATATATAATACTCTGTGTAATACTTTAAGCAATAGAACAATTTAAAAAAAGAAGAAAAAACTCTTGTCAAGAACTATGTTTCACTCTTCTGAAATGATCTTGAAAATATTAAAAATGTTACATGTTATAGAAAGTTATAAAATTGCATGTGTAATGAGCAATAAAGAGGAAAGTAAAACCAAATGCCAATTGTCACTTTCCAGGCTTGTGAATAAATGTCACCCTATCCCTATACTTAATCTCATTGTCCTAATCCTATCTAATAATAGACAAACATTGTATCATTGTCCTAATCCTATCTAATAATAGACAAACATTGTAATTGACCTTACCTTCGCTATGCCTCCCATCGGCTAATCACCATGATATGCAAATTAACCACCAACAAAAATGGTGGCTAATTTGCATACTGCAGGCAGGGCGGGACAGCGCCATCCTGCCTGCCCTGCTGCCATCCGGGCCAGCTATCTGCGACCCGGGGCGGCGGGCGGGGCAGCAGCATACCGCCGGCCTGCCCGGGCGTCCTGTGTGCAACCCGCCCAGGGCGTCCCGTGTGTGACCTGACCCGGGGCGGTGCCCCAACCCCTGGATTGGCCCTGCCGTGTGTGCGACCTGGGGCGGCGCCCCAACCCCCGGATCGGCCTTGCCGTTGGCGCGACCTGGGGATGTGGGGCAGGCACCGAGGGATCGGGCCTGCCATCTGCCACCCGGGGAGCAGGCCTAAGCCAACAGGTGGTTATCTCCCGAGGGGTCCCAGACTGTGAAAGGGCACAAGTGGGGCTGAGGGACACCCCCCCACCCCCCTCCCCCACCAGTGCACAAATTTTTGTGCACTGGGCCTCTAGTATTCTATAATGATAATGCATTTTTAATTATTTTAAAATATATTTTTATTGACTTCAGAGAGGGAGAGAGATAGAACCATCAATGATGAGAGAGAATCATTCACTGGCTGCCTCCTGCACACCCCACACCGGCAATCGACCTGTAACCCAGGCATGTGCCCTGACCAGAAGTTGAACTGGTGACCTCTTGGTTTCTGGGTCCATGCTCAACCACTGAGCCATACCGACCAGGCAGAATACCTTTTTAAAATAAAAAATATAGAGAACTTACAATGATAACTCAACATATATTAATCAACATCACTACACCTATCCCAAAGACAGTAACCCTGATGTGTAGTCAGGATAGTCCCCCAAACGCTGCCAGGTTCTGGAAGCCAGCACGGAGTTCGTAAGCTCTCCACTGCAGCCCCCAGCCCTGCAGCTCCTGTCCAACAGCCCAGCGTATACCCAGGTGCTGCCACCATAGGCAAGACCCAGGGGCCTCAAAGCTGAGCAGACACACAAACTATTCTTGCAACTTTTCTCCAAGTCTAAACCAAGGCAAAACAAAACCTTTTTTTTTTTTAGTTGCATAAAAGACAGTGAAGGACAGTAACTGGTTTTACCTTCTTTCTTTTCTTCTTTCATCCATCCTTTTATCCAGAGCTGCATAAATAGCATCCGCTTCCTCGTCATCCTTTTCATAGGGCCCACTTGAGAAGAGGCTCCCTGCATAGCCATTAAACTGGGAACCAAACACATCCCTGGAGCGTCAGCTTCTCCTCCCACACAACCCCCACCAGCAGGAACAGAGCACTTCCTGTGCAAATGCTACACAACATTCTGCACCAGAGAAACCCAACCTGAGGAGCAGCAAAGCAGCTGTCAGGGCAGAGAAGACGGAGGAGACTGAGCAGCCAATGTATGAGGGGTCTGGACGGGTCCTGGGCCAGAGGACACGGATGGGAAACTGGGATTGCAATAGCACTTGTAGATCAGCTAAGAGTGCTCCGTCATTCGATTTGCTGGTTCGATAGCTAAGATCACGGAAGATGAGGAGAAGCCTGTGAAGGGTACCCAGGAATTCTCCCCATTATTCTTGCAAGTTCCCTGGGAATTTAAAATTATTTCTGAACTAATTTTAGAAAGCTTTTCCTCTGAGGAAAAATGCTATCTGTTAGAACATATCTGAAGAAAACTTCAATGGACTAAATGCCAATTAACAAAGAGGGTGGCCCAGCTGGTGTGGCTCAGTGGTTGAGCATCAACCCATGAACCAGGAGGTCATGGTTTGATTCCTAGCCAGGGTACATGCCCAGTTTGCGGGCTCAATCCCCAGGAGGGGGCATGCAGGAGGCAGCCAATCAATGATTCGCTCTCATCGTTGCTGTTTCTATCTCTCCCTCTCACTTCCTCTCTCTGAAATTATAAAACACAAACATTTAACAAAGAGGGTGAACATTAAAGCAAAAGAAAGCAAATATCACAAATTCCACTTTACATTTTGATCTTTAAATTTTCACTGGCTTGAGTGCTCTCTTTCCCCCAGAGCACGTCCGCTCGAGTCTTCTTTTCGAGTGAACTTTCCTAAATTCCAAGGGCCCTCCTTCTGCTTCTGTCACTTGTTTCCCGAGTCTACACAGCCCAGCTGGCTCACTTCTATTACCTCTGTAACTTTTTTATTTTTATGAGTTTATTTTAATTAAACTGAAGACATACGTCAGGGAGCAAGATCTCAAATGCTCCTCTGTAACTTTCTAAATAAACTTGCTTTTATAATTTGAGAGAAAAAAAAACTTCACTGGCCAAGACAAAACACCAATGCAGTGGTTGTAACAGCTGCAAGAACATGTCTCTTTAAAAAAAAAAAAGTTTTTATTGATTTGAGAGAGGAAGGGAGAGGAAGAGAGAGAGGAACATCAATTGGCCACCTCACTCACGCCCCCCACTTGGGAGCGAGCCCAAAACTGGGGCATGTGGGAATCAAACTTTCGACCTTTTGGTGCACAGGACGACACTCAACCAACTAGGCCAGGACAGATTTGAAGAGGTAGCAAATCTTTGTATTTGTCCTGCTCCGCTCACTCCACTACAGAAACCCCACGAAGAGATGAAAAAGTACATGCACCAGCCCCATCAAGCCACCCACCACAGAGGCCAACAGCACACAGGGCTCAGAAGCTGCTCAGCGCCTGGAGACTGGCCGGGAGCCCACAAGTCACCTCGTCGTAGTTGGTGTCATTCAGATCCTCATCGTCGTCATCCGCAGCCTGGCTCTTCTTCATCTGGTCCCCGACGGTCCTCTTGCCTGGTGGCGCATGGCGGTCATCCACAGGATCGTTGGCATCCCGAGCAGGCCCGATGTCGGACCGGGTGGTGAAGCCAGTGGCACTGCAGAAGACCCCAAGACACCTCTCTACCTTGTTCCTGTGCTCTTCCCGCCACACTCGTCACTTTTCCTAACACCTCCAGACGCTGGTGGCAGAAAGCCTTCCACCCACCCACCCACCCTGAGGTTACTCAGACTTGCTTTTGTCACCACATCCTCCTTGAAAGAGAATCCCCAGGGCATGAGGCTGCCCTCCTTCCAGCCCCAAGCCTCATGCCCAACAACCTCCCATCCAACCGGGCCCCCAAACCCGACCTGCGGCTACTCTGGGCTGTTTCAGCTGATGACAGCCATCCTGGCATGAAGGCAGACACCCCCTGGTATCAGCTTTGCCTCCCTCAGTCCTTCTCCATCCCATCTGTCCCCACGCTGCACTGAGTCCACCTCCCAACCCTTCCCAGACCATGACTCCCAACAGCTGGGAACCAAGTGAGCCCCCCAGCCCACCGCAGCTCTGCTTCCCCAGTACCTCCCGGGGCCCCGCTGCCATCACCACAGGCTCTGCTCAGACTCCTTGCTATCTATTCCCTCACCTGCCTCATCTGTTTCCTTAACTGCCGACCACACAAAATGTCAGTTTCTCCTATAACCCTGCCACATTTCTGCAGCCCTAAATCCAGCTTTCCTTCTAAACCTGGCTCAAATGCGACCACTCCATGAAGCGTCCCCTGGCCTCTGGACCCCCGAGTTCTAAATCTGTTACCCTTTATGAATTTATTTATGCATTTACCCCAACTCTCCTAGCCAACTACAGGTCGTCTGAAGGCACTGTCAAATATGAGGCTTATATGTACCCCACAGATTCTAACACAATACCAAGGAGAGAAACCCAGTTTTCCTAACCAAATCAATCAGCAAACAGGACAACGACTGCTCATGTATTCAACAAGGTCCGGCAGTCGTCTGTGTGACGGGGACCCAGTCGCAAGACTCCCGGATGCCGCCCCCGCTCCCGGAGAGCTGAGTGTGAGCGAGCAGGACGAGACCACGCAGGCACTGCGAGCCGCCACGGGCTCTCCCAGATCTCGGGGCAAGGCCCGAGCCGCGGGACACGGCGGGAGTGCGCCTGCCGGCGAGGGCACGCCGCCCCCGCCGCAGAGCCCTACCCACCGGCTCGGGGCGGCCGCGCGGTGAAGCCCAGTCCCCCGCGCCTGGGCAGCACGTAGAACTCATCCTGGGGCCTGTCCTCTCCCCGAAGGACGATCCTCCCCACAAACACTGAGCCAAATGGCCTCGCATCTTCCAGACTCGGTGGCCGCAGATCCTCACTGATTGTTTCAGTCCGGAGGTTCGCACGGTCTCGCCCCGAACCCCTGCCCCTTCCCCCAGCGCCGGGACGCGGCCAGGCCCGCGCAGCCCGCCCCGCGGCTCACCCTCGGCCCAGCCCCGGCACGTAGCCGAGCGGCGCGGGCATGCCCAGGAACGGCTTCTTCTTCTTGTTCATGGCGCCGCCGCCGATGAGGGCTGGGAAGAGAAGGGACGGAAACCTCAGCCGCGGGCGAAGGACCGCCGGCGTCCGAAGCTGCGCGGCAGGAAGAAGTTGCGGGCTCCGCGTCACCCGCGCCCCGGAAACAGAGCGCGCGGTACGCAAGAAGCCCCGCCCACCTCGGGGTTCCCGGGGCGGAAGTCCGGAAACGCACTTCCGGTCGCGGCTAGGGGACGGAGGTGAGGCGGGCGCTTGAGCGGGAGCGCCTCAAGTGGCGCGGCGGGCCGACCGCCCAGCCGAGACGACAACACCCTGGACCATCGCTTCGGGACCTGGAAACCGAGCGGCATCCCAGCTTCCTGCATGTTCCCCACGCTTCCCCGGGAGACCTGCCCGCACCGGCCCGGCCGCTCACCCTGCTTGCTCTTCAGAGTCGCCGGCCCCGGCAGGCCCTAACACACCTGAGCTTCTGCGGGGGGCGGGGGGCGCGGGGGCACCCCTGCCTGCGTGTGCTCCCGTGTCAGGGCTGCCCCAGCGCTCAGCGTTCCGATGCGCACACAGACCCCTCTTCGGCCCGCCGCCCATGGGGCCCCAGCCATTCCTGGGAGGGCAGGAGCCCAGCTCTGGGAGCTGATGGGGGAAGCAGATGAATGCGGCGCAGAGGTTGGGAGCTGGTCGGCATGTGGGAGGGTGAGTCCCAGGCACACCTCTGCTGCGGCGTGGCCGAGCTGGGGACAGGTAGGGCGTCACTGCTCAGCGTGAGGTGGACATGCACGACTGCACTCCGCACAGTCCACGGCACCTGGGCTCGCCCCGCACGGACCTGGGAGGGCTCTCGGGCGCCGGGCACAGCAGGCAGAGCTCCAGCCGGAAGTCTGACCTTGTGCCCTGGCCAGTCGGCTCCGTGGATGGCAGGCTGAGGGTCCTGGTTCGATTCCTCGGTTGTAGGCTGCATCCTCCGGGACCAATCCAGGTGTCTCTCGCACATCCATCTCTCTCTTTCCCTCCCTTCCACTCTCTAAAAGTCCATGGAAAACACCCTCAGGGAGGATGAACAGAAGGAAAGAAAGCGGGCCTTCTCCCTGCTTTGGAGCAAGCACACGCCTCCTGCCTCCGCAGCCTCCTTGGGGTTCCTCCCCGCGCCGCCCGCCCGCCCGCCCGGCCCTTTTAGAGCCAAGCCTTGGGCACTGAGTCAGACTCCCGGCTCCGGAGGGGCAGACCCTTGCGGTCCTGGGGTTCACAGTGTGGTGGGGGGGCAAGAGGGGGTCGAACGGACTTCTCCTGGGAAGCAGGTGCCCACTCGAGGGAGAGGCCTATGGGACACTCTGGAAAATGTGTCAATTAAGGGGTAAGTTAAAGGAGTAACCTGAGGTAGGAGAATGGAGGGACGTGGTTGGTCTGGCCTTTGACCTGGGCCCAGGGGCAGAAGGTCCCGGGAGCAGGTACGGCCCCTCCTGCCGGGCACACACGGGGGACGGAGGTGTGCGGACGCCCGGCCCCCCTCGCCCTGGCCGACACCTACGTTTGCATCGCCGACCGCGCGCCGCCGACACACCTCCGAGCTTCCGGAGCGCGCCCGGCGCCGGGCTCAGCGGCAGGTGCCTCGCCGCGCAGACTCCCGGCCGCGGGGACCCGTGCGGGCAGGGCCGGGGCGGGGCGGCGGCGCACGTTCCCCGCCGGCCACACGGCCGCCCTGCGCCCGGCGAGGGGCGTGTGCGCGGGCCCCATGTTCACGGAGCTGAGCACCCAGCTGAGCCCCCCGCGAGGCCGCGCCGGGGCTGTGCGCGCGGGATTCGGAGAGCGCCGGGATGTGGACGGTGAGCGCGGCTGGACCGGGGAGCTCGCGGGCTGGGGGCTGGGGGACCGAGGGGGCGGCGGCGGCGGCGGCAGGCGGAGTCGGGGGGTGGGGGGGCTCGCCCTTGCTGAACGGGATTCCTAGTGTCTTTGTCCTGCGCTGGGGATGGGGGTGCGGCGGCCTCAGGCCTTTGGGGGAGGTGACCGCTCTCGGTTCCTGTCCCTAGGCTGGCATCACCGTGAGGTCCCCTTTTTCTTCTCTCGGGGGGCGGGTAAAACACACACACACACACCCCTCCCCAGCCCTTTGCATTGGGGCCAAGGCCACAGCCCGGCTTGGGCGCTCCCTCCCCGCCCCATCGTCTGTGGAATTAAGGCGTTGGGCTGGAAGGAGAGAAGGACAGACGTGTGGACGGAGACCCCACCTGGAGCGCGGTCCGGAAATGGGTGGGACCCGGCTGGCCTCGGACAGGTGCGGCGCCGGCGGACGCGCGCGTCGGACTGGTTTGCCCCGGGCCGCGCGCTCTCGCCCAGGCCGGCCGCCCTGGCGCCTGGTCCCCAGAAGGTGCCGGCTTAGAATAAGTCCTTTCCCACGGCGCTCCTCGGGGCGGCGGCCACGCTGGCCACACAGGCTGACCCTAGACCTCAAGTTTAGAGTCCCCCAGGGCCATCTGAGAACAGAGGGGGCCAGGAGGAGGAGGAGGGGCTAAGGCCGGTGAATGGAATGGGGTGGAAGGAGGAGGAGGAAGATGCGGTCTCCCCGGGCCCCCCCCCCCCCCCCTTACTGAGACCTGGGCACGCGGCCAAACCCTCCCCTCCATGGGGTGGAGGGAAGGTCTCACTCTGGCGGGGAGGTCTTGGGAACCTGATCCTGCCTGCTGAGTCAGAGTCGGGATGCTGTAAAGAAGGGCAAGCCTGGGCCCAGCATTCTGCCGCGCCCCAGGGCCTGTTGACTTGTGGACATTACCCAGAGCCTTCCTCCCTCCCTCCCTCCATTCATTCATTCATTCATTCATTCATTCACAATGTTTCTGGGCACCTCCTGTGTGCCAGGGCCTGCGCAAGTCCTTGGGAGGGGCCTGTCCAGGTGTCTGCCCTCCCCCATCTCATGTCAGCAGCAAGCCCAGAAATTATGGTAAAACTAAGAGTTGACAGGTGTAATAAATTTATTGTGGGAAAGACATCTCCAAGGGTCCTGAGCAAAGTTGCACCTGCACCCTGTACTGAGCAGCCCATGCCAGCTAGGCAGCTGCCATGCACAGAAACCATCCTGGGCCAGGGCCGTGGGAGGTGGGAGCAGGAATCCTGGGTGTTGGCTGCCCGAGTTCAGGCTTCTTGTCAATGAGCCACTCCTAGTGAGCACCACTGGGCAGGGCAAAGCTTCAACTCCAGGTGCAGAGCTGGGGTTCAGCCCATGAGGATGGGCAGGCAGGCCACCCGAGGGCCTCCCACCACACAGCATGTTGCAGGCAGGCCCTATGTGTGTGCCCTGGCTTGGTGTGGCTGGTGCCAAGGCAAGGGTGAGGTCAGGCTGTCCCAGGGCAGCCCTACTGGCTGTCAGTCTTGGGCTCCTTGGTGGGCATATCTTCTCTCTAATCTCAGCAGAATTGGTCCTGCTCCCCAGAGCAAGGGGGTTGGACTTGTTTGTCCTTCATCTTTGAGCGAGGTGGGGTTCTCAGAACAGCTCACGGTGCTCCCTCCTGCTGTTAGGAGCTTGGGGACCCCTAGTTGGGAAAGTGGCCACTTCCTCAGTGGAGGGGAGTTGGGCTGAGCAAGGACAGGAGCCACTGGCTTTGCCCCTGACCACTCTGACCAGTGCCCTGCTCCACAGCCACTGCCCACCTCAGCTTCTGCCGGACCCTCCTGGAGCACACAATGTCAGCTGAGAGCATCCCCTGCCACTTGCCTAGGACTCCAGGCACCAGCCTCACCTGGCATGACTCACGAAGCCAGAGGGCAGCTGGTGGCCGGCCAGTCAAGCTCCTGCAGCAGCCTGGCACAGAGGCCCCCCAGGTACCCAGCTATCATCCCCATTCAGCCCCGGCACTCCCCACCACTGCACTGCATCTGCTGCCCTCTCCCCCACAGGGCCGGCTGTACTCTGACCACTGTGGCCTGTACCACACGAGCCCCTCACTGGGTGGCCTGACGAGGCCTGTGGTCCTGTGGAGTCAGCAGGACGTCTGCAAGTGGCTCAAGAAGCACTGTCCCCACAACTACCTCGTCTACGTGGAGGCCTTCTCCCAGCACGCCATCACCGGTGAGGGACCATATCCCAAGAGAGCCTGTTTTCTCTTCTGTCTTCTCCTGACTCCGCCTCTCCTTCAGGCCTGTGTGTCTGCAGAATCTCTCATTGTCTCTCCCAGTCTCTTCATCTGGCTTTTCTCTGCAAAGTCTCTATCCATCCTTGTCTCTCCCTCTCTTTCCCTGTCTCTCTGAATTGACCTGTCTCTGTCCCCCGCCACCTCTCTCTCTCCCTCTCCCTCTCTCTCGCTCTCTCCCTCTCTCTCTCTCTCTCTCTCTCTCTCTCTCCCCCTCTCCCCTCCCCACTTCTCTTTCTCTGCCTTCGCTCCTGATCTCCACAGGACACTGACCTGGGCTCGATCCCTTTCCCCATCCCTCCAGGCCGGGCACTGCTTCGGTTGAATGCGGAGAAGCTGCAGCGGATGGGACTGGCACAGGAGGCCCAAAGGCAGGAGGTGCTGCAGCAGGTGCTGCGCCTACAGGTGCGCGAGGAGGGGCGGAGCCTGCAGCTGCTCAGCCAAGGTCAGTGGGAGGAGCCAAGAATGCCCGAGAGGCTTAGAGAGGTCTGGGGGATTGGGTTGCAAGTCCCCCACTCTTGCGTGCAGGGAGGGTGGGTGGACCTCAGGAGCGTGGCCATGGGAGCCCAATAAGGGCTCTCCTACACCCACGGTGGTGTGGACAACGCCAGCGGCCCCCATTCCTCCTTACCCATCCACCCATAGCTTCCTTCGGACACATGTCCTAGTTGCTGCCCGAGGCTTGAACCCCAGACCCCAGCACTGTGACCAGAGCCCATGGCAAAGATGAGGCACAGCCCTTCTCGGACCTCCAGGAGTCCTCAAGGGCCAAGCCTGGCCCAAAGGAAGGTGGGACCAGGATTATCACCTCAGCCACCTCTGGTTGTGCACTGTGGGCTATGTCTGGGATTGGGCAGGTGGGGGCTTCCTGAGTATATGCTCACCTCCCAGGACCTGGACCCAAGCCCAACCCCTGGTGCTGCTGGCAGCATTTGGGGCAACCACCTGGAGCCAGAGCGGGGTTTGGATGTTTCCCCAGACTCCCAGGGAGTGTTTACTTATATTCCTTCACTCACATCCTCTGGGCATCCTGTCCTCTCCCAGGACAAGAGAGCTGTCTGCCACTCGTCCAGTTCCACACCCTCCCAGCACCTGGAGGACTACCCACAGAGGTGGGATACACTGCCAGGCTCTGTGTACTATGTGCCCACTCCCTGCCCTTGCCCAGGCCCAGCAGGCCCACCCTGCTGTCCAGGTTATGGTCATCAGTGTCCACCGGCCAGGCACCCTGCCCAGCACCTTCACTCATTATTTATGAGACCCTCACACACCTGCATCTACTCATGGGACTGAGGAGAGGGAGATTCAGGATTGCCCAGGAGCCTAGGACCTAACAGGGCACGATAGGGACCCACACCAGAATGGGCAGGTGGCATGAGAGGGAGGGACCCACACCAGCACGGGCGGCCCGATCCTGGCCTTAGATTTGGGAAAGCTTCCCTCCTCTCAGGCTCATGGCGCCACCCTGAAGGCACAGTGATGGGCGGGCATTCCCACTGTCCCTTTCCAGGGAAAACCTGGATTCTCATAAGAGACATCCCATGCTGCCCACTGGAGACCCAGCCGGTGGTGACAAGCACTCCCAGAGGGCCGCGGTGGGCGGGGCTGCCGGCAGAGGGTCAGCCAGGCAGTCCTGAGCCTCCTGCCTCCTGGTCCCTGCTCGCCGCTCCTCTGGGGGACTCAGACCCTCTGGCAGACGAGGCTGAGCCCCCAGCCTGCTCTGTGCCCTGAGCTGGTTTCACGTCCCACGTGGAATCTGGATAACTGGCCTGGTGCCCAGCCCCCCATGGAAAGTCCCCTGTCCTGTCTGGCTGCTCTGAGTGTCCCCCACTTTGTGTCATTGCAATGTTGCCCTTTCCAGAGGGCCCTCCCATCTCTGCCCCCTTCTCCCTCCTTTGTCTTGCCCTCCAAGCTCGTCTTGTCTTTCTTGTTTTGCGTTCACTTTTTTATATTCTGATAAAAAGACCAGAAATAAACCTGGTTCTCAAGTGCCCCAGTGTGGTGTCCAGTCAGCTGCCTTGTGGGGTGGGGCAGCCCTGAGCCAGAGCAGGGGTTTCCCGGCCCAGCTGCCTCCTGCCATGGCCACCAGGTGGCAGTGGTGTGGCATCCTGGCAGGCACCTGTTTATCCCAGGAACGAGGGGGTGGAGCAAGAGCAGAGGCTGGGCTCCCACCCGGTACTGCACCTGGACACACCAGCACAGGTGAGCTAGGCTCCTGGGGTTGCTGTACAAATGGCAGCTGGGAGACTTCACGCCACAGAAACCGATCCCCTCCCAGTTCTGCAGGCCATGGTCTGAGATCCGCAGGGCTGGGGGGCCCCTTCCCAGCTCTGGTGGCTGCTGAGATTGCTGGGCTCAGAGACACGCCACTGTGTCCAGGACTACACGGTCACTTCGCCTTCTGTCGGTCTCACGTCTCCCTCTGACAAGGACACTTGTCACTGGATTTAGGGCCCACCTGGATAACCCAGATGACCTCATCTCAAGACCCTTAACTTAATCACATCTACAAAGACCTTTTTTCCAAATAAGGTCCCATTCATAGGTTCCAGAGATTTTTTTTTTTAATATTATATTGATTTTTTACAGAGAGGAAGGGAGAGGGATAGAGAGTTAGAAACATCAATGAGAGAGAAACATCAGCTGCTTCCTGCACACCCCCTACTGGGGATGTGCCCACAACCAAGGTACATGCCCTTGACCAGAATCGAACCTGGGACCTTTCAGTCCGCAGGCCGACGCTCTATCCACTGAGCCAAACCAGTTAGGGCTCCAGAGATTTTTTTTAAAAAAAGATGTTTTTATTGATTTTAGAGAGAGAAAAGGAGAGGGATAGAAATATCGACGAGAGACATTGATCAGCTGGCTACTGCACGCCCCACGCTGGGGATTGAGCCGCTACCAGGCATGTGCCCTGACTGGGAGCTGAACCATGACCTCCTGGTTCATAGGTCGACACAACCACTGAGCCACACCAGCTGGGTGGTTCCAGGGATTTGATGTGGCTATCTTTTGGGGACTCCCATATAGTTTGCCACAGGGCAGTGCCCTCACATAAGAAACATGGGTCATAGCACATGCCCTGACACAGGTATGCAGGCAGCAGCCAGATATCAATAGTAACTCAGAGGCATAAACCAAACCCTGCAGTCCGAACACACAGACACAAACACAGAGACACAATGACACCAACATCCAGACCCATAGCAACACACTCCAACACAGCATCTCAGACACACAATGACCCCAACCTACGGAAACCAGACATGCTGCAGCCTGAGCATACATCTGCCAGGTCCAGACATACTCCACTCCCCGTGTCCAGCCCCCTGGAAACTAACAGACAGGTATCTTCTGGCCTAGTACAAGACAAGATGCACCCTGACACTGATGTCCAAAGAGGATGCTGCCCAACATACATGGTCACTCAGACACACACCGAGTGACACTGACACATCACATACAAGGACATGCAGACTTACACAGGGAAAGCTAACAGCCTTGGATATACCTCAAGGCACACATGCTGACCTCTCCCAAAATCTTGTGTGTCCCGTCCCCAGGGTGGGCAAGGTCACTGAGGGGAGGACATTCTCTCTTCCTGTGGTCACACAGGCCTCGCTCTGATTTCCAAGGGAAGGACTGACAGACTGACCCTTCCACAGAGTGCCCCGACCTGGGCTCGGCCTCATGGTGAGGCCTTGGCCTTGAGGAAGCAGATCCCCAGGGTCCCTGTGAGAAGTGGACCTCAAATGTGCCATCTTTTGTGCCATGCCCCCCAGAAGTACAAGCCGAGCCTGCTCCAGGGTGGACAGGGGTGGGGGTCGAGTGTGAGGGTGGGGTGGGAAGGGCCTCAGGGAAGGAGGTGCACCTTGTAACTTCTTTTCACTAGCACTCCTTCCCCTCTTTCATTCATTCCCGCGTCCTGGTGCTGGTGGGGTTGCTGTCCATCACCCCCACACCTGATACCAGCTTCCCTGCAGGGGGCCAAGTTCTGGGGCACAGAGGAGCCGGGCAGTGGCCACTGTCCAGGCACACCCCGTCCCAAAGCAGACAGGCTCGTCTAGTCCATGGTCAGCAGCCCCAGTGAAGCGCGGCCTCACATGCCAGGAGCCAGGTTCCGAGGGTGGCCACAGGCAGAGGTGCCCCAGGCTGGATGGAAGAGGCCGGACTCTGCTCTGCAGGCCACGGCCGCCACGGCCAGCTCAGCTCCCAGGACCCAGCGGCCGCACCTTCTCAGGGCCGGTGGCTGCCATCCGAGCGCGCTGGGCTTGGGCGGTCCCCGGCGCCCTCGGGTGCCTCGGTTTACCCCACTGTCTGAAAAAGCGTCTTCCGCCCTATGGGCAGCCTAACTGGCCACTTGGCACTGGAGGCCCGGCGGACGGACGGACGGACGCGACACCCCCCGCCCCGCGAGCCGTCCGCCCCCTCCCTCCGCCGCGTCCCGCGCGCAGGATACCGCGAGAGTCCCGCCCCCCAGCTGTCAAAGGTGGGAGGGGCGGGAGCGCGCATGTGCGCAGCCCGCGCCGCCCGCGCCGCCGGCCCCGCGCCCGCGCCCGCGCCCGCGCCCTGTCCGCCCGCCCGCCCGGCCCCGGCCCCCGCCCCGCCTCCGTCCCGCTGGGCGCCGCAGGTAAGCGCCCGGCCGCGCCCGGTCCAGACCCCGCGCAGCCCTCGCGCTGGCCGCGCCCCCGACCCTGACCCCGCGCGCAGGTCGGGGGGCCGCGCCCGAGCCCCCGCCCGCCGCCCCGAGCCGCGCCCGCCGCCCCCACCGCCCCGCGCCGCGCCCCGCGCCCCGCGCCCCGCGCCGGCGCCGCGGCCCTGCCTCCTCCTCCTCCTCCTCCTCCAGAAAAAGTCGCCATTTTGGTTCACTGCCTTCCCCCCTCCCCAGGCGCCCGCGATCGGCCCTTCCGGGGCCAGGCCGGGGCCCTCCCCGCGCAGGTGACAGGTGTGCCGCGAGGCCAGCGCCAGGTGTGCATCCCCTGGCCAGCCTCTTAGGCGCGCGGGGGCCGGAGCTGGGGTCCAGGGCCGAGAGGCCTTGCCGTTGCCTGGCTGGCTGCCTGTGGTCAGCGCGTGGTGCCCCTACAGCCCAGCGAAGGTCCCACCTTTCCGTCCCTGCTGGGCCCTCCCGGAGGGTGGAAGCCCTTTCTCCTGTCGTGAGAGTTGCAGGCTTGGATGGCAGGAGGGTCTCTGCCTCCTACGCCAGCCCTGGCCCCAGGCCCCCCAACTTTGAATTTTCCTCTCAAGCTGGATAAAGACTGGAAGGGGGGTCCCAGCAGGCACCTGCACCATAGGCCACTTGAGGTCATCATGGGGCTTGGGTGGCTGATGGTGGCAGGTCTCCTGTGGAAGTGGCAGTGTGAGGCCTTTCAGAGCAGTTTGTTCAGACCTTTCTAGACCTATACCTCTCTCCAGGCCCAGGATCTGGGCACCTCCTGGGCAATGGGCAGTGACTGTACTGACCTCTGACCTCAACCTTACTGATAGCTTCTGTAATTCCCTTCCCATCCTCTCTGGTCTCAGTTAGTTAGAAACTGCCAGGAGAGGGGTCACGTGTTCACATAGCCCCCTACCCACCCTCTTCTGCAGCCTTGGGTGTCCCTATTAGAGGACCCAGTAGGACTGAGCTCAGAGTCCCTCCAGTTCTCATGCCCATGCAGGCCCAGCTCACGTGGCGAGGTGTTCCCTGTGGCTGGTGGCCAGTAGTCTCTGGAGTGGTGCTGGTGGCCCTGTAGATGGGGACAGAGAGGTTCCAGAGGGTGGAGGTGAGGACAGCCAGGTGGAGGATGGCTGAGGAGCCCAGCCTGCATGGGGCCTCCCTCGGGGTGGAGGGGCCCCAGCAGGAACAAACAGGGAGAGGGTCACATAGGAAGGATCCACTAGGACAGGGACCTCCTTCCTTGGTCCTGCCTCTGGAAAGGGACGCACGCAGTTGGGGAGGGGTTAGGGGCCCTCAGTGCCCGCATTGGCCATCTTCCATCTGTGTCCTGGGAGAAAGATCCAGGGGCACCTGCCTGGGTAGGGTGGCATTGCCTTGGGTCTGGGTGGGGCTGTGAAGGAAGGTGTCCCAGGGTGCCCGGCCAACACAGCCTGTGTGCCAATAGCCATGTGGTGTCATAATTGGCCCCAGGAGCAATGCTGTTAATCTCCTGCCTGAGCACTCTACCTCTCCTGGGGCCACCCAGCCCCGTGCTGGGCGTGAGATGCATGGCTCTCGGCACCTCTGCACTGTGTCTAGGACGCATGGAGCCCATTGGACCTGATGAGTGTCTCAGGACAGGGTTAGATCCTCCCAAGCTGATGGGGTCTCCTGGGGAGAGCTCAGCTGGGCAGTCACTCCCCTAAACTAGAAGCCTCCCATCACCTGCTTTCCCTGTGACCAAGAGCACAGGCAGGCTGGCTCCCTTTTCTGCAGCCAATGAGAGGTCTGTCTGGGGGGTGGGGTGCAAGGACAGCCATTTCAAGTCCCAAGAGCCGGCCTGATGGACCTCACAGGTCTGTCCACTTGCTCTGCAGCAATGACTGATCCTTTCTGTGTTGGAGGCGGCCGCCGACTCCTGGGGTCCAGCAAGAGTGGGCCTGGGAAGGATGGCAGCCAGAGTGAGGTCCGGCTTCCTGTGCGGCACGACCCAAAGCTGGGTAAGAGGGGTCAGGCTGAGGTCAGCTCCAAGCTGTTGGGAGCAGCAGTGCTGAGTGGGCCACCTCCCGAATGTCCAGCTCCTGGGTGCCATGTACCTGCCTTGGAGAGCCTTCCCAGGGTGGGGGCAGCCAGGGGCCCTGGATTCTTGTCCTAGGCTGACTACAGCCTTCCATCCCCAACCCCATGCCTCATCGGGGGGGAATGAGGCTCACTCCAGGCCTCACCAGGCTCCTGGATAGCAGGAAAGATGACAGGGAGCACAGCTCCAAGCCTTGATGTGCCGTGTGCTGCAGGGTTGCCGGTGGCCCGGGGTGGGCAGACAATGCCTAGCCAGGCCCCACTCTGCTTTGACCCGGGAAGTCCAGCCAGCGACAGGACAGAAGGGAAGAAAAAGGGGCGTCCGAAAGCTGAGAACCAGGCCCTCCGAGACATTCCCGTGAGCTCCCTGAGGGCTGGGTGGGGCTCATGCTGGGGTCTGCCTGTAAGGCCATTGCCCTGCCTTTGCTTGCCATCCACATGTCCAGCACCAAGCCCTCAGCCCACATCAGTGGGCCACTCTGTGCCTAGGGATTCGTGGCGTGGCCTGGGGCCCAGTGGACCATGTTCATGGGCCCTCAAGAGCACCCTCACTGCTCAGGGTGGCCTGGATCTTGCTGCGGTCCCAAGGTCAAGGGCTCCTACAGTCTGTCTGCCCTGCAGGCCTGGGCAGGGTGCTGAGTCTGGGGCTCGGGTCAGCAAAGGCCGGGTGGCTGAGGGTCAGCAGCCTGGCCTTTCCCATGCCAGCTCTCTCTGATGACCCAGTGGAAAGACGAATTCAAGGTGCACTCACGGGTGAAGTGTCCCAGCTCAGGGTGCTGGCTGGAGTTCCCCAGCATCTACGGGCTCAAGTACCATTACCAGCGGTGCCAAGGGGTAAGGGGCTGTGGGCTGGGGAAGAAGAGGCCTGAACCCACCCTGCCCAGCTGCTGGCTTGGGTGAGTCTGCACAGAGGCCTGGGCAGCCCATGCCACGCCTGCCCTCTCTACCCAGGGTGCCATCTCAGAAAGGCTGACCTTTCCCTGCCCCTTCTGTGAGGCCGCCTTCACCTCCAAGACCCAGCTGGAGAAGCACCGGATTTGGAACCACATGGATCGACCCCTGTCTGCCCCCAAGCCTGGGCCAGTCAGCCGGCCAGTCACCATTAGTCGGCCCGTTGGGGTCAGCAAGCCCATTGGAGTGAGCAAACCTGTCACTATTGGCAAGCCTGTGGGTGTCAGCAAACCCATCGGTATCAGCAAGCCAGTGACGGTCAGCAGGCCTGTGCCGGTCACCAAGCCAGTGACGGTCAGCAGACCTGTGCCGGTCACCAAGCCAGTGACAATCAGCAGGCCTGTGCCGGTCACCAAGCCAGTGACGGTCAGCAGGTCTGTGCCGGTCACCAAGCCAGTGACAATCAGCAGGCCTGTGCCGGTCACCAAGCCAGTGACGGTCAGCAGGCCTGTGCCGGTCACCAAGCCAGTGACGGTCAGCAGGCCTGTGCCGGTCACCAAGCCAGTGACGGTCAGCAGGCCCGTGCCGATCACCAAGGCTGTGCCAGTCACTAGACCTGTGCCCGTCACCAAGCCCATACCAGTCACCAAGTCTGTGCCCGTCACCAAGGCAGTGCCAGTCACCAAACCAGTGACCACAAACAAGCCGGTGCCGATGACAAAACTTGTGACAGTTACGAAACCTGTGCCAGTCACCAAGGCCGTGCCAGTCAGCAGGCCCGTGGTGGTCAGTAAGCTGGTGACCGTCAGCAGGCCCGTGGCCCTCGGCAGGCACACACCGTCCTGCAAGATGGTGCTGCTGGCCAAGTCTGAGAACAAAACTCCCCGGGCCACGGGGAGGGCCAGTGGGAAAAAAAGGTATGGGGGTGCCTTCCAGGTCGGGGGGGTGCTCGCCGGCTGCAGCCTGGGGTGCCGGCCCGCAGCGAGCCCCTGATCCCCTGCCTCCTGCTCTGTACCTCCTTCCCTACAGGGCTGCGGACAGCCGGGACGCCTGCCCCCTCCCACCCAAGCAGGCGCGGTCAGAGAGCGGGGAGTGTGGCCCACCCACCACGGGCCAGGGCTCCGCCCTCCAGCCCAGCACAGACCCCAGCAGTGGCCCCCTTTCTCTAGGCAGCAGGCCCTTGGGGGGCAAGGAGGTGCCAAGGGCCACAGGCCCTGTGTCCCTGCCTGAAGAGGGAGCTGAGCGCATGAAGCACAGTAAGACGGGGCGGGGGATGTGGCAACAGCCAGGACGGGCAGTGGTCAGCCTCCTGATGGTTATTTGACCAGATCTTGGCCCTCGTTTCTCTCCCCCGAGTCAGGAAGGAAACAGAAAACACCCAAGAAATTCACGGGGGAGCAGCCATCCATCTCAGGAACCTTCGGACTCAAAGGTGAGGCCCCAGTCAGCCGGGCACCGGTGGGACTGGGCTTATGAACAGGTGTGCTCAGGCCCTTGGCCCACACCTGCGCCACCCCACATGTGCACACAGGCCTGGCCAAGGCAGAAGACAAGTCTCGAGGCTACCGTGCCAAGAAGCAGGAGGGGCCTGGCCCCGAGGATGTCCGAAAGAAGGTGCCGGCCCCCGCCAACACTGGCAGCAAGGAGGTGCCGGCCCCCATGGCCCACTCAACCCCAGGTGGGGGCTGCTGTGTGGGGTCTTGACTGTGAGGTGGTTACTGGACCACACAGATGGGGGCTGAGTGTGGACCCTGGGCTCTGTGCTTGGCGTTCAGGGCATCTGGGAGCCCGAGACAGCCCCTGAGGCCCTGGCTCTGCCCCACAGGTGGCCCTGAGGAACAGTGGCAGCGGGCCATTCACGAACGGGGGGAGGCTGTCTGCCCCACGTGCAGCGTGGTCACCCGAAAGACCCTCGTGGGGCTCAAGAAGCACATGGAGGTGTGTCAGAAGGTAAGGCTGCCCCCAGGGGCTTCTGGGGGGAGGTGCCCCAGAGCAGCTTCTCATGGGTCCCTTGTCTGCAGCTGCAGGATGCCCTCAAGTGCCAGCACTGCCGGAAGCAGTTCAAGTCCAAGGCCGGTCTCAACTACCACACCATGGCTGAGCACAGCGCCAAGGTACACCACAGGGCCCAGCTGCCATCCAGCCTGACCATTGACACTGACCACAGGCCTCCCCTTCATCTCACCCACCCTGCCCAGCCCTTCCCACTGACCTTTCATTCCCGCACTGCCTGCCCATGAACATCTGTGGCTCCAGTTTGGGGCAGGGGCCCTATGGGGATGAGGCACTGAGGCTGGGCCTGCCCCCCAGCCCTCTGACACGGAGGCCTCCGAGGGGAGTGAGCAGGAGGAGCGCGAACGACTGCGCAAGGTGCTGAAGCAGATGGGGAGGCTGCGTTGCCCCCAGGAGGTCAGTGGGACTACGGGGGGGACAGTGTGGGGCGAGGCACAGCCCTTTGCTGGCCTCTTACTGACCCGTGACCCCTAGGGCTGTGGGGCCGCCTTTTCCAGCCTAATGGGCTACCAGTACCACCAGCAACGCTGTGGGAAGCCGCCCTGCGAGGTAGACAGTCCCTCCTTCCCCTGTACCCACTGCGGCAAGACCTACCGCTCCAAGGCTGGTCATGACTATCACATGCGCTCGGAGCACACAGCCCCGGTGAGTGGCCTGTCCGCCTGTCCATCAGGCAGTGAGTGCGCGTGTCCCGCCCACCCCCCCCCCCACTTGCTCATGTGCCCCTGCCCACAGCACATGTCTGGGTCACCGCACCTTCAGGCCATGTGGCTCCTGTTACTCACCTTGGCCTCCTCACCCTGCAGCCCCCCGAGGAGCCCCAGGACAAGCCCTCTGAGGCCGAGGACCTGTTGGGTATCGAGCGGACCCCCAGCGGCCGCATCCGCCGCACGTCGGCCCAGGTTGCCGTGTTCCACCTGCAGGAGATTGCAGAGGACGAACTGGCCCGAGATTGGACCAAGAGGCGGATGAAAGATGACCTGGTGCCTGAGACGGCTCGGGTGAGCCACCTGGGCTCTGAGCAGGATGTGCCTCCACGTGGGGTCCCCTGTGATGGCCCTGCCCCCTGTGACCTGGGCCAGCGGCTGACCTCCAAGGTTCAGATCTCCCTATGGAGGGTACAGTTGAGGGCCTCTTTAGAGCAGTGGGAGTGTCGCTGTCAGCTCTGGCCCAGCTGCCGGGGCTCACCCCGGTGCCTGCCTGTTTTCACAGCTCAACTACACTCGGCCAGGCCTCCCCACACTCAACCCCCAGCTACTGGAGACCTGGAAGAACGAAGTCAAGGAGAAAGGCCACGTCAACTGTCCCAATGACGTGAGCTGGGGCAGGCTGGTGGGTGGGCAATGGGGACTTAGGGACAGAGAGGCCAGGTATGGCCCTGGGTGGCAGCCTTCCAAGTGGCCAGCCTCCCTGTGGTCCCTGGGCCTCTGCAGGGCACTCAGACAGAACCCTGCTGGCAGAGAGGCCTCGACCTCAGCCCCAGAGGCCCAGCCCGCCCACAAGTCTCCATGGGGGAGGAGCTATGATTTGTGTGGGGGTGCTGCCGGGAGGTCCTCCCCATGACTGTCTCCTGCCCAGTGCTGTGAAGCCATCTACTCCAGTGTGTCCGGCCTCAAGGCCCACCTCGCCAGCTGCAGCAAGGTGAGTCCCGGGCTGTCCGCCACGTGGACAGGTGCTCAGCGGGCCCCCGGGACCCGCATGTGGGACGTGCACCCTTGCCTGTCGGGCCGCCTCTTCCAGGAGCCCCGGGACCAGCCGCTGCTCCGTGACCTCTGCCGTCCCCCAGCCACAGACATGAGTCAGTCCCGAGTTGTTCCGCCCATGGGCTCCTCCCGTGGGCACCAAGGGGCAGGCTGACCTGCCTAGATAAGCCAGGGCCACCTTCCCTGTAACTGCAGGTGGGGAAGTCCTGTCCAACACCTGGGGCTGAGCTGCCCGTGTCTTGCAGGGAGACCACCTGGTGGGGAAGTACCGCTGTCTGCTGTGTCCGAAGGAGTTCAGCTCTGAGAGTGGCGTCAAGTACCACATCCTCAAGGCCCACGCAGAGGTGGGTGGCACCGCCTGTGCCAGGGGCCGGGGCCTGTGCCTGGACGGACTGGGCGGCGGGGTGGGGGTGATGTTGAGTGAGAGGCCAACATGGAAAAACCTGGCGCTTTCCGTGCTTCTCTCAAAAGTGGCTTCGGCTCCCGAGGCTGGGAGGCTCAGCGCCCTCTGTCGGGCCTCTGGCTGTTTGTCTCTCCCCAGAACTGGTTCCGCACTTCGGCAGACTCGCCTCCCAAACACAGGAGCCAGGGATCACTGGTACCCAAGAAGGAGAAGAGTCTGGCAGGCGGGAAGAAGCGGGGCCGCAGGCCCAAGGAGCGGCTCCCTGAGGAGCCTGCACCCAAGATGGCCCCCCGCCAGGAGGACTGGCCCCCAGGAGGCAGAGACAAGGGGGCCCAGGACTCCACTGGCCGGAAGGTGGGAGTCAGCAATTCACCCGAGAAGTGAGCATGGTGGCTGGCAGGGCCTGCCCCCACGCTGGCCAAGCCCTCCTCTGTCCAGAGTCGGGTAGCTAGCTCTGGGATACCCTGCCCTCCAGTTCCCCACCCCCATCCCTGCCTACCCCTTTGTCCAGTGGGGCAGCCAGCCCTCCTCCGCTCCTTGAAGGTGGCCCTTCCCCTTGCAGGTTGCTGCAGGCACACCTGGGCTGGGCCTCCCTGAGAAGGGCCAGTGGCAGTCACAGAAGTGCAGTTGCCTGGAGGGACACTCACAGGCCGGGCAGAGCCTGGAGGGGTAGAGGGAGGGCCTGCAGCCTGGGCCTCCGTGCCATGGGGGTGGTGCAGAGTGGCCAGATGCCTTTGGCCCCGGCCATGAGTGCTGCGTGCCCCACCTGCTTCCTCAGGCCCAAGGCTCGGGGGTCCCTGCTTCTGGGCTGATGAAGGTACCTCAGCAGCCTCGCCTCTCTACCCAACACTGGAACCCCAGCACCCCCAGCTACCTCCCTGGACAGACCCTGAGTCTGATCGCTGCCGTGCTGACCTGGTGGTCCGTCCCCTTCACCCTTCCCGCCTCTGGTTCCTCAGCTTCTGTTCTCTACCTCTCCAGGCCCACCCTCCCTGCCGGTGTGACCCCTGCTGTGCTTGGGCCCAACCCACTGGCTTGTGTCTATCCTGGTGGGGAGAAAGTGGCCCGCCAACGGGCTCTCTGCCACCCCCAGCGGTACTCCCTGCTTGGGGCAAGGGAGGGCCTCTGGTTTTCTGCTTGCAGGGCAGCAGGAGCTGGGGCCACGAGGAGCACGCTCTAGCTTGGCCGTCACTGTGGGCCTGGCTGGGATCGCCTGAAAGGTTAGGGATAGCCCAGTCTGGGCCCTGGGGCCGTGGGCGTGTCGGGCAGGGAACTGAGCACTGCAGGAAGCAGCCTGTCTGCTGGTCTGGCCTGGCCTGTGGCCAGGCTCCTGAGGGAACGCCCCACCCTTTGTTTTTACCTGCCCCTTTGTTTCTGGTTGGTGGTCTTTTGATGTGAGAGCTGAAGGCCAGCGAGGGGCTCGCTGAGGTCACCGTAGGTTGATGGGAGCTCGGGGCTGCCTTGGCTCCCTTTGGGGCCTTGAGGACAGCTAGGCCTGCAGGTTGGGCAGGGTTCAGGCTGGAGTCCGGGGCACCTGGAGGAGTGGGTCCACACCTCTGGCCTCCTCCCTGGGCCCCGCCTTCCAGCTGTGGCGTTGCCTGGGGAGGAGGACGCTCGGAGTCACTGAGTTTGGATGGAGGCTGTTTTCCATAGGGGGTGGGGGTGGGCTGAGGGCTCGGCCTTGCCGATCCTGGACGATGTGAATTTTGATACTTTCCTGTGTGCTTGTTTCTCCTGGGTGTGTAGTGGATGCCAGTCTTGTGGCTGTGACAAGTAACAACCTTTTTTTATTCTGTTTTTTATACAAAAACTTACAACAATCTGACATTTTGGTGCTAAGGGTCTCCTGGTGCCAATGGTGGATCTGGGGACTGGGCTAGGGTCCCAGGGGTCCCTCCTCTGCTCAGGGAGGCAGTACTGACTGGGCACCCTTCTGCCTCAAGCTGCCATCCTCACTCAGCCCTGGAGAGGAGGGGCTCCAAGCTGGTCTGGGCTCTCCTCGCCCTGCAGTAGGGGGACAAATTCCCAGGGGCTGGGGGCCAGGTCACTGTGCTGCCGGTCTCTGGCTTCTTTGTCCAGTGCTCTGACCCTGGGCAGCCTGGCCTGGTGGTGTAGGGAGTGGGTGTAGAGATGTGGATTCTTCCTACCCGCACACATGGCACATGGGAGTGACCCAGTGTCAGTCAAGGTGGGCACAGGGGCTGGGCTCTGGGTGTCACTGTGGTGGGGAGCCGGTGGAGGTGGGTCAGACAGCCACTGCAAGGGCAGCCTCAGGAGGGGAGGGGAAGCAGGCACTGACAGGAGCCCCAGGTACACTTTCTCTGCCCTTGTCACCAATGGCTGGAGGAGGTTGGACCTCAGCACCTCTACTGGGGACAGCCGTCTGCCCCAGCCTCTCAGGTACTTGTCCCTTGGGGTGTGAGGGGCTGGTTTTTGCTGGGGGGTGTTTCCAGGTGACCCTCCAAAGTCCACAGATGGCCCCTGGAGTGGGACCCCCGCCCAGATGTGTGGGAAGAGGTGGGGTCTTGGATAACTTGATGTTTAGCACTTTAACCCCTTTTTTGTCTCTAAAGGGTGTGGGGGCTGCTGCCAAAGCGGCGGGTGGGTTGGACCCGGCTCCCTACACCCCAGTTCTGGTGGTTGAGTGCAGGGCAGAGCCCTGGGGGCTCAGCAGGATCTGCCCACCTCCACTCTGGCAGGAACACGGCCAGGTAACCTTCAGCGAGAGGGTCCAGAGTGGCAGACTCCAGGGTGCAGTAGGCACGGACTATGCCCGAGACCCAGCCCAGGGCACAGTGCCGGGTCCCTTTCTGAACATCTACCTCTGGCCCTGCCCACCCCTTTGCCCTGAGAACAGGAAAGGGCTGACA
Organism: Myotis nattereri; assembly: GCF_964212035.1. Lineage (NCBI taxonomy): Eukaryota > Metazoa > Chordata > Mammalia > Chiroptera > Vespertilionidae > Myotis > Myotis nattereri. The sequence continues at coordinate 2,706,531 of NC_138083.1, forward strand.
CTTCACACAAAAATAGGATGCACTTTATTTGCTTGTGCAAAGGCAGATGGATGAGGGTGTCTCCTGATGTGACTGGTGGCCCTCAGCTGTAGCCTGCCCCCCGCCCCCCTGCTCCTCTGGTTCAGAAGGGAAAGGACGGGTGCACCGACCTGCGGGAGGCAGGGCTGTCCCCACGAGTCCTCGCTCTGCGGTCTCAGGAGGCTAGTCCTGGAACTGAGGTTCAAGGGGGCCGGCCAGTTCCTCCCGCCTGGCGGACGCGCGTCCTTACTTTGGGTTTCTTGGTTTGTTTTTTTTAATGCCAGTTCTCCGTACATAAGTGCATTTTGAAAGAGAGGTTCCAACTATCCCTTGTAACCATATATATACACATATATTCTATCTACAAAGTGTTTATTTGCAAGATGTTTTGACGGCGGCGAGCTCGGGCCCTGCTCACCTCGTGACCGTCTGTCCCGGTCCTCGTCCCCGCCCCCAGGCCCTGAGTGGCACGGGCGGGCCATCAACTGTATGTATTAAAAATGACTGTATCAAATAAATGTCTATTGATGGTTTTCCAGGGGCTGTGTGGGCTGAATTTGTGGCAACACGCGGGGTAGGGTCCTTTCCCGGCTGACGATGCCCAGTTGGGGGGGGGGGGGCGAGGGGTGTACCCAGCCGCATAGCCTTGTGGGATTTGTAGTCTGCGGGACGCGGCCGCAGGCTCCCAACTGCGGCTCCAGCGGCCCACCCTGCCCATTCGTCAGCGCTGAGGCCTGGAGCTCCATGGCGGCGCCCCCGGCCTCCGCCGACGCTCCTCGCTCGTCCCCGCCGCCCCCCGTGGCCGGAGACGGGACGGACCGAACGGTGGCGAAGAGCGAGGCCGCCTGCGAGGACCGGTAGGCGCGGAGGCCGGGGTCGCGCACGTCCCTTCCGTCCGCTGTGGGAGGGGCGGCCGCGTGAGCCCGAGCACCCGCCCTGCCGCGGGGCTGGGGCGAGGCGGCCCCGTCTCCTCGGGCTCCCCGCACCCACGCACTCCACGCACCCACCGCACTCACGTACTCACCGCACCCACGCACTCGGGTCCCCGGCCGCGGTGGGAGGTCCCCGGCGGGCGCGGGGCCGAGCCTGCAGGTGGGCGCTCAGCGAAGGCTGGGCGGATGGAGCGCGTTCTGCTCCCCGAGGCTAACGGGTTTCTCTCCCGAGGGGCTGGGCCTCGGGCACCCGGCTGCCGCGTGTGCCTGCCTGACACCCGCCCCCGCACCCCCCGCCCAGAGGCCAGCGCTCAGGAGCCTGGGGGTCAGGTGGTGCATGGATGGTCCTCGGACTGTCCCGCCCGGCGGAGGGACACCCTCGAGGCTTCTGTAGGGGTTCGCGAGGGGACCTCGTGGGTGCAGTGGGGAGGAGCCTGGCTGCTGGGAGGCAGAAGTGGCCGAGAGGAAACTGGCTCCCGCTCGGTGCCTCTGCGGCCCGCGCCACCAGGGGGCGATGCGGAGCAGTGCTGGCCGCCCCGCGCCCGCGCCCGCAGGCTGGCCTCCCTGCTGGTCGGAGCTGTGCCCTGGGGAAGGCTCAGCGGAGGGCTCAGCCTGGGGGAGGGAGCCCTCCAGGGCAGCCTGGGTGCTGCAGGGAGAGGAATGAGGCCCGGCCGCCCCGCCCTGGCAGCTCCTGCCGGAGTGTCGGCCCTGGTGGAGCATGTGTCCTCCTGGGCTCGCACCCTCCCAGTGAGCAGCGACTAAGAGCTGGGTATGGCGTGACAGGGTCTCATAGGACCTGTCGGCGACACCTGCTGGTTCCAAATAATCTTTGATTTAGCCCCAGATCAGAGGAGGCAGGGCCAGGCAAGTTCTCGAGAAAAGCACTCCCTGAAGACGGGTTGGCAGCTACTGTCCGGGCCCTGCCCTGTGCACAGAGGATGGGACCCAGGACCAGAGGGCAGTGACTGGACTGCAGGGCTCTTCCGCCCTGGCGCTGCTCTGCTCGCCGCTCTTTCCTGACGCTGAGGCCTAGGGCCCCGCTACAGTCCCTGCACCACCCTGGAGGGCCCCAGAGTTGGCTCTGCTGGAGTCCAGTGCCCCTGAGCCTCTCCCTGCCCACGGTCCCATCTCCTTCCACCTGTGGCCCCCCGTGGCTGTCTACCTTGCCGTTATTTCTTGTGCCCATAGAGCAGTGATGGCGAACCCATGACACGCATGTCAGAGGTGACAGGCGAACTCATTTTTTTGGTTGATTTTTCTTTGTTAAATGGCATTTAAATATATAAAATAAATATCAAAAATATGTCTTTGTTTTACTATGGTTGCAAAGATCAAAAAATTTCTATATGTGACACGGCACCAGAGTTAAGTTAGGGTTTTTCAAAATGCTGACACGCCGAGCTCAAAAGGTTCGCCATCACTGCCCTAGAGGGTCAGCCCCATGAGGACAGGGACGCGGACTCCTTAACCCTGGATGTGCTGGTGGAGAAATGGGCACCTGTGGCAGTGCCTTCTCAGGTTGTGTCCTGGTTTGGTCCAGGTGGGGTTGGGGCTGCAGCTGTGGGGTGCAGGGAGGCTGGCCCAGAGCATTGGGAAGGAGGGGTCCTGCCAGGGGTTCCAGGGTGGTGGGGCGGGGCTGCAGCCCCATTCCTGCACCTGCCCTGAGAAAGACACCCCGAACCCTCTGTCCCTGAGCCGGGCCCTGGTGAACCAGCCCCCCTCTCTCCCCACCCCCTGGCCTCATTTTACTCCCCCAGCAAACTCCCCTCCACCGGGATGGGGTGTCAGGCAGGAGTGGAAGCCTTGGGTGCCTGCCCCAACTCTGCAGTGCTGTCCAGCCTCCCTGAGTGTGAGCCAGCCCCCCATCTGCCCACGCCCAGGGTCAGGAGGGAAGCTCCTGTGGGCAAAGACGGACAGGCCTCTGGTGGGTGTAGAGTTTAGACCAGGGTTGGGCAAACTTTTTGACTCGAGGGCCACAATGGGTTCTTAAACTGGACCGGAGGGCCGGAACAAAAGCATGGATGGAGTGTTTGTGTGAACTAATATAAATTCAAAGTAAACATCTATAATAATAAAAGCATAATATGCTAATTAAACCGGAGGGCCAAACAGCGGAATGACACTCCGGACGAACTTCTGGATGAAGCTGGGGCTGCGAGGGCCGACTCGTGCACGAATTTCGTGCACCAGGCCTCTAGTCATTACATAAAAGGGCACGGTCTTTTTTTTTTTTTTTTTTTTAGTTTTATTCATTTCAAACGGGCCGGATTCGGCCCGCAGGCCATAGTTTGCCCACGGCTGGTTTAGACCCACCCACGTTACCTAGGCAGGCAGGAGAGTCCCCTTTCAGATGTTTGAACCCAACCCTATCTGGAATTTTCTCTCCGGTGAGGTTCTGGCAGCTATTAGGGATGTTGTTGGAAACTGAGTCAGGAGGAAAGAAAGCTGGCCCTGGCCGGTTTGGCTCGGTGGTTGGGGCATCAGCCCGCAGACCGAAAGGTCTCAGGTTCCATTCCCAATCTAGGGCATGTACCGCCATTGCAGGTTCCATCCCAGCCCCAGTTGGGTCACGTGAGGGAGGCAACCAATTGATGTGTCTCTCTCACATTGATGTCTCTCTCTCTCTCCCAACCCCTTCCTTCTCCCTCCCTTTCATTCTCTCGGAAAATCCTTTAGTGAGGATTAAAACACAAATGAGGAGAGCCAGCAACATCCAGTGACTTGATATGAGGGTGGAGTCGGGACTTGTGGGCAGCCCCTGTGCAGACTGGAGGACAGCTCCCTTAGCCGACTCACCCTTTCCGAATGGCTCTTCCTCCTGCCGCCAGGCGGGCCTGGCTGTGTCATTCCCCCCAGCGCCGAGCACAGGTGCCGTGGGGGACATGCTGGAGCCTCGCTGTGGAGGGCAGGGCAGGCAGTTATTCTCAGAGGCTCAGGCGGGTAGAGTTTCAGATTTGTTTATGCCTCTGGGAGGCACCTTGGGCACGGGTGGTACGCCTGGCTCAGCACTGACATTCACCTTAGCTTGGCCAACAGATAGCTCAGATGTCCCTGTTCTGCTGGGGGCAGTTGGCCCTGCAACTCCAGGTAGGCCCGGGTTCTGAAGCTCTTCCTGGGGCATTTCAGGGGGTGCACGGTGGTCCTCACCAAGCCCTGGGCCAGCGGGGTGCCAGCCTGTGCCCAGGGGCAGTTCACACCCGAGGCTGCCTCTTCTCCAGCAGGGCCAGTGCTATTAATATCAGGCAAGTGCACAGCCCCAGCCGCGTGATCCTCTTATGCCTGTGACTTCGTCTCTGGGGCCGGTGGTGAGTGCTGTTCCTTCAGCACAGGGGCCTGAGGGCTCCCAGCTGTTAGCTCCCTGCCTCCCAGTGGGTAGCCTCTGCAGCCAGGGGTCTGGCCTCACGCTGGCTGCCCACCCACCCATGGAGGGGCAGCTCACATGGTTCCTGGGTTGTCCTAGGGGGCTGCTGTGGGCCTGAGGCAGTGTGGGGTACCCCTGCAGACACCTCGGATCATCTTGTGTCCAGTCATGGGCAGCCCCTCAGCTTACCCTGGCATCAGGATCTCAGGGTGCTGGGCCCTTGGAGCAGAAGGCAGGTGAGTGGCAGGACTGTTGTCTGCAGCTGTGGTGAAGAGCCCTTCCTCCCCTGCATCTCGGTCGATTCCTGCGGGGGGCGCTGCACATCAGGGACCAGGAGCCAGGCCGGTGCTTGGGGCGGGTAGGGCCCACCACCCGCAGGCACGGGGGGCTGCTCGTTGCAGACCGGTCTGTGTCCCCCAGTCCTGTAGCTGAAATGCCCTGTCATCGTAGTCCGCGTGCTCTGTCCGCCTGTGACCAGGGAAACGAGGTCTGTGCGAGTTTCCCCTATCGAAATTGGTCCCGTTATGACACGGCTCGCTCTGAGGGCACAGTGAGGCTTTGTCCCTGGCTCCCAGAGAGCTGGGCTTGGAGAAGGCCGTGGACTGGGCTTGGCTGCAGACCCGCCTGATGCTTGCAGGCCCCTTGCACGCCGAGACGGGCGATTTCTGGCAGCCACCCTGGCCCATGTTCCCTGTCCCGGGGAGGTGTCTACCCGAGGCTGTCGGGAGCACCAGCCTCGGAAGTCGTCCTTGCCGGTGGTCATCATGACCTCAGTAGGATGCGGAGCAGGCACAGCAGGGACCTGAAGGCTCCCCCCAGAGGCTGCCAGCCTGGGGTGAGAAGCAGAGGGACAGGAGTGGTGCCAGCCCTGGCCTCCGCTGTCGGGGTCTCTTCTGCGAGGCCGTCTCCAGCACGGTGCGCCCTTGCTGGCCAGGTCTTGCCCTTTGCAAACCATAATTTCTCGGGGTTTCCTCCCCGAGCAGAAAGCACAGAGGGGAGGGGCCTCTTTGTCGCCAGGACGTTCCGTCTGCCATGTCCAGGGTGACCGGGGCCTGGGGGCACCATTTGTCTCCAGGGCGGCTGGTCCATGCCAGTCTGAGTTCCCCAGGCGCTCACGGTCCATGGTGGTGCTGTGGCCTGTCCCCAGGCCTGCCTGGCCACTGGGTCATCTTGATACCCAACCCCATGGCGAGCTTTAGCACCGGGTTCTGAACGGACCCGAAGGTAATGGCTGTCCCCGCAGAGACGCTGCTGAGCACCGCACGCAGACGGCTCTCTGCGCCCGCCCCCCATAGGGCCGCGGGCCTCCTGTCAGCGTGCGGACGCTGTTCTCTGTGCCCTCGGGGCTGTCCGTGTGCCTGTCGCGTGCAGGGCCTCAGCTCACCTCTCTGCTGCCCCCCCCAGCACACGCACAGGCGCACCTGGCACTGCGGGTTGTAGCGGTGACAGCAGGACAGAGCTTCAGTCCAGACCATGACTTGGTCTGGTGTTTGATAACAGGGGCACGTCCTTGTAGACAGTCAGATGGGGCAGAAATCCCTGTTCCAGCTGGTTGTGCGCATGCACATTCCCCTCACACGCGCAGACCCGAAGGGCACATGGGCTGGCCGTCTCCACATGCTGGTTTTCACATAAACATCTTAGTTTATTTCTCGCCCAACTCACGTCCCAGACAACTGCCATGTCCCCGTCCGTCTGGGCCTTTCCTGAGCAGGTGTGGAGCCAGGCCGCTCAGCCCCCCGGGCCTCCCCAGAAGCCATCCCTGTTGGTTTTGGGGCCTCAAGCCAGTGACCACACTGGAGCCCTGCCTGAGGCCAGGATGTGCCTCCCACAAGCAGGGCAGCATGGGGAGAGCTGGGCACAGGTGCCGCCTGCCTTTCCCAGGCAGAACTGCCACCTTGCGGGCTGTGGGGCCTCCGCCCTCCTCCCTGCAGTTGGCAGGTGCTCGAGGGTGAGAATCAGTGGCCTCCCCAAGGGGTCTCCCAGCTCACGTCTCCCACCTACATCCGTCCACATCACTGTCCTTGGCATGGATGGCACTCCCCCTGCACGGAAGTTGTGCTTTGCTGTCTCTCTGAACCTGTGTGAGGCCATGGGCCCTGTGGATGGGCAGCAGGCGGGTTTTGTGTGCCATCTCAGCCATGCCCGCGTGCCTGCATAGAGACGGCCACCCTGGGCCTGGCGTGGTGGTGGGCTTGGTGACAGGGCCGGCGAGCGAGCTGTTCTCCTTCCTGCAGCAGCAGCGCTGAGGCCTTGGACAGGCTCCTCCCACCCGTGGGCACGGGGCGCTCGCCGCGGAAGCGCACCACCAGCCAGTGCAAATCCGAGCCGCCCCTGTTGCGCACCAGCAAACGCACCATTTACACGGCGGGGCGGCCGCCCTGGTACAACGAGCACGGCACGCAGTCTAAGGAGGCTTTCGCCATCGGTGAGTCGGCTGCCACCTCCCTGTCACCCCACCGGGTGGGCTGGGCAGGACCCGCCGTCGGTGCCAGGGTGCTCTCCAGCAGCAGCGGTCGGGCTTCCAGTTGTGGTGACTTGGTTGGAAGGGCTCTCCTGGCCCCGTCCACCCCGGGACCCAGGCGTGCGGCCCACCTTCTCTGCTCCCCGCAGGCCTGGGTGGTGGCAGTGCTTCTGGGAAGACCACTGTGGCCAGGATGATCATCGAGGCCCTGGACGTGCCCTGGGTGGTCCTGCTGTCCATGGACTCCTTCTATAAGGTGAGGGGTGCCCCGGCGTGTGGCCGCTGTGCCGAGGGCCTGCAGCCCCCCGCCCTGAGTACCCCTGCTCTCCTCACAGGTGCTCACCCAGCATCAGCAGGAGCAGGCTGCCCTCCACAACTACAACTTCGACCACCCGGATGCCTTCGACTTCGACCTCATTGTGTCCACCCTCCAAAAGCTGAAGCAGGGCAAGAGCGTCAAGGTCCCGGTCTACGACTTCACCACCCACAGCCGCAAGAAGGATTGGGTAGGCCCAGCAGCTGGGCTGTGAGGGCACTGGGCACACGGGCCAGCACGGGCGCCAGCACAGGCTCCTTCCCTTTGCAGAAGACGCTCTATGGTGCCAACGTCATTATCTTCGAGGGCATCATGGCCTTTGCTGACAAGACGCTGTTGGAGGTGAGGGCGGGCTCCAGGCCATCCTCCTGCCGGGACGCCCTCCCACAAGACTTGCCTTCAATGCCTCCTCTGGGCAGGCCCTGTCACCCTGTCCCGTGGCACAGGGTCACCTGTTCCATCCACTGTGTGGTCCCTGGGTGTCGGGTGAGGAGCGGGCCCTCTCCCAAGAGGGGGTCCAGGACATGGGTTTGAGCAGACAGGGCAGGTCTGCCACCCACAGAGATGGAAATGCCCTGGGTAGCAGCCCGAGGGCCCACACTTCCTGGGCCTGGGCACAAGCTCTGGGCTGGTGCCTTGGTTTCCTTTCTGTCCCCACCTGCACACACCAGGTTCCTGTCAGTGTTCTCTCTGCTGTCCTCCGGGGTCCCTGCGGTCGCCAAGATCACAGTGACGTTGGGGGTGGCAGGCTCACGTGCACGCTGGTGTCTGTCTGTGGGTCTGCACAGGGTGCTCCTGGGCGTGGCCTGTGCTGTGCGCACCGCCTCTCTGCACTTCCTGTGGGAGTTCCGAGGCTCAGGCCCCAGGAACCCGCGACCCCTAGCACCCTCCATGGCTCCTTCAGGGGTTACCTGCTGTGAGCTGAGTGTGGGGACAGACCCAGACTCACCAAGCCCCAGTCCCCAGTGTGAGGGCATCAGTGAGGGAGGCTGCCCAGAGGAGCGTCGAACCCGTGCCCTTGGACCAAACCTGGCTGACAGCACCCCTGCCCTCCAGACCCTCCATGTGCCACGGGGCCGGGCTTGCTCTCGGTCTGTGCAAGAGCCGGGTTCTAGTCACATGGCCTCATGGCTTCTTCGTGCTAGCCTCCCCAGCAGTGGCTTGCTCCCCTCCAGCTCCTGGACATGAAGATCTTTGTGGATACGGACTCTGACATCCGCCTTGTGCGGCGGCTTCGCCGGGACATCAGTGAGCGTGGCCGCGACATCGCAGGTGTCATCAAGCAATACAACAAGTTCGTCAAGCCAGCCTTCGACCAGTACATCCAGCCCACCATGCGTCTGGCAGACATCGTGGTGCCCCGAGGTGAGCAGGCTGTGGGGGGCAGGTGGGATGCACCGCCATCACCCGCCCGCTGGTGTCACCCTCCTGCCCTTCCCATCCAGGGAGCGGGAACACAGTGGCCATTGACTTGATCGTCCAGCACGTGCACAGCCAGCTGGAGGAGGTGAGGCAGCTGGCCAGGCCCTGTGTCCCACCTGCCGGGCCCCCCGCCCCCCGGTCCCCCCCACCACCACCCATAGCCCTGCTCCAGCGGCCCCCACATGGTCACAGAGTCCTGCTCGGTCAGCCCTGTGTGCTGTGGACACAGCAAGGTTCCCTGAGAAAGTGGGGCTCAGGTGTGCCCTGGTGCTCCCAGCCTGAGCTGAGCCTTGCCCAGAAGGGGCCATTCCTGTCCCTCCTACCCTTTGGAGGGACTTGGGTTTTGGCGCAAGTCCCACGTCCTGAGCACCCTTGGCGGGACCCCGACCAAAGGTCACATGTTCTGGGCTGAGACCTGAGCCTCTGCCTGCCCAGGTCAGAGGGCGCCCAGGTCAGAGGCTCTAGGGAGCTGGCCCTCTCTGGTGACTGGGACTGTCCTCCCATGTGGCATGCCTATTCCTGGGGGAGTGGCTGAGTGGGGCACACGGCAGCAACAGGCTGTCTGGTGACTGCGAGGCGAGTGTGCTGCTGCCATTGACGCACTGTTCCCTTGTTTCCTGTCACTGCCGCAGCGCGAGCTCAGTGTCAGGTAAGATGTCCCACACCTTCACCCACAGTCAGGCCTTCCCAGCACCCACAGCGCCAGGACCCGGGGCTGTCTTCACTGCTGCGCCCACCCTCGGCAGCCCTGGTCCAGGCACAGAAGGGGGTGTGTGGTGGCCTTTCCTTTTGGGCAGATGAGGAAACTAAGGCACAGAGAGGTTTAGGGACTTGTCTAAGGTCACCCTAGGCTGACCAGACCTCCCTGGAGGCTCCCTCCCAACCCCAGAGGCTCAGCTGCCCGGCCTCCAGGGCAATAGCCGCAGGCACAGGCTCAGCAGCCGGAGGGCTGGGGCACCTTGGCCTGAGCAGAAGGGCGGACTGCCCCGGGGGTAGTGCCCCAGCCCTCTGGCCCCTGCCCACCCTGGGGCCAGTGTGCAGACAGAGCCAGGGAGTCCTGGGGTGCTGTCCTGTCCCCACACAGCGGGCAGCATGAGTGACCTGCTTTCTGTGGAGTCAGGACGTGCTAGGCTGATTTCCAGCTGCAGGAGAGGTGGCCAGGGCCGCACTCAGAGCCCCTAAGCTCCACTGTGCTGGAGCGGCTCGCTGCTACCACTGCGTGGTCCCTGGCTCACCATGTGGGCCTGGCACCCGCGGTCTCCTGCGCCAGGCCCACTGCAAGCCTCTGCTCTGAGAAAAACAGCTTCCGGGGTTTCCGGTTGGAGAAAACACCTAAGCGCAGCCAGTGACAGCTCCCCTCCTCTGTGAGCCAAGGACCTGGCACCGCCCCCACCTCCGCAGCCAGGAGGTGCTGCCTGTGGGGGGCGGGGTGACATCCTGGGTCGCCCTCCAGGGCTTCCTGCGTCTGGTCCTGGCCCTCTGGCCTCTGCTCCTCCCCAGGCCACTGGCTGCAGGGCCCGTGCTTCCGGCTGAGTGGTCTTTTCTCTGTTCTTTTCCTCCTCTCCGTAAACCTGGGGTTGCCTGCCCTTCCCTCCCCGACATGCTCTGCACCTCCTCACCTGGCAAGCAGAGGAAGCTGCGCTGGGATATGTGAGGACGAGTGCAGTGCCTGGTGTGATGCCTGGGGGCTGTGCTGGCTGCACCTGCCTGCCCTTCGTCTCCCCTCCCCTCCTGCCCACACCTCCCCCCTGGCTCCCCCTGACCCTTCCCCGTTCCCTACTCCTGTTCCCCGCTCCCCCCAGGCATGGGGCAGCAGGGGCGCTTCAGCCAGCTTTGTCCCCCTCTCCTGAGGGGCCTCACATCCCCTGGGGGGAAGGGTCAGGGCTTGCCCCAGAGCTCAGCTGTTCCCTTAGAGCAGGGGTGGGGAACAACTGCCTGTATCTGGCCCTCAAAATCATGGGGTCTGGCCCTGCCAAGGCATTAGGGGTGAGTTAATTGCATGTGTGACCAAACAGAGCAGGCTAATCTTTAAGTTGATAATTGTGTATGGCCCACGAATGAGGTTATAAAGATCGTGTGGCCCTTGGCTGGGAAGAGGTTGCCCACCCTGCCTTAGAGAGAGGTGTCGGGCTGAGGCCGCCCACTGCCTGGCCCCAGCTTCGGGGAGGGAGGCTCCCACTGCAGCTGGCTTCCTACCTAAAGGTCGGCTGCTCTGCCTTCCTGTCCTTTAACCTTTGCCTTGTCCCTGAGGGGGCGGGGCCATCTCAGCCCAGGGCCCTCCCTCCAGATGAACCGGGAGGCGGCGGCTCAGCCCGCAGTGTCTGGAGCGGGAGGGTGGCTGTGGGAGAAGCGCTCAGTCAGGCTGTCCCCCCAGGGCCGCGCTGGCCTCCGCGCACCAGTGCCACCCGCTGCCGCGGACGCTGAGTGTCCTCAAGAGCACGCCGCAGGTGCGGGGCATGCACACCATCATCAGGTGAGGGCGCTCGCTGGGGCAGCGGGCAGGGCGGGCGGGGCGCCTTTTGCTGAAGCCCGGGCCCACAGGGACAAGGAGACCAGCCGGGACGAGTTCATCTTCTACTCCAAGAGGCTGATGCGGCTGCTCATCGAGCACGCGCTGTCCTTCCTGCCCTTCCAGGTGCGCAGGGCTGGGTGGGGGGTGGGGTGCGCGGCCCCTCGTGCTCATTAGCGCCCCCAACCTCTGTGCTGCAGGACTGTGTCGTGCAAACCCCGCAGGGGCAGGACTATGCCGGCAAGTGCTACGCAGGGAAGCAGGTATCAGATGGGTGGGGCAGGGGCCTGGGCTGGGCTGGGGTGGCCTGTGAGGCGGGGTCCAGCTCAGCCGTCCTCCTCAGATCACTGGCGTGTCCATCCTGCGGGCGGGGGAGACCATGGAGCCGGCGCTGCGGGCGGTGTGCAAGGACGTGCGCATTGGCACGATCCTCATCCAGACCAATCAGCTCACCGGGGAGCCGGAGGTGCGGGCAGGGTGCCGGAGGTGCGGGCAGGGTGCCGGAGGTGCGGGCGGGGCCTAAGGCACGGCCCTGGGGCCCTGGGTTGGGGCCTCTGACGTTCTGGCTGCCACCAGCTCCACTACCTGCGGCTGCCCAAGGACATAAGTGATGACCACGTGATCCTCATGGACTGCACCGTGTCCACGGGTGCCGCGGCCATGATGGCTGTGCGCGTGCTCCTGGTGAGTGGACCGGGCGGCTGCGGGCGGCGGGGCGGGGCCGGGATTCCCCATCCTGTCCCTCCTGGCGCAGGACCACGACGTGCCCGAGGACAAGATCTTCCTGCTGTCGCTGCTCATGGCGGAGATGGGTGTTCACTCGGTGGCTTACGCGTTCCCACGCGTGAGAATCATCACCACGGCCGTGGACAAGCGTGTCAATGACCTGTTCCGCATCATCCCCGGCATCGGTGAGGCTGCCTAGGCCAGTCAGCGGGGCTTGGGAGCCACAGGGCCCGAGTCCCCACTATAAGGGTCTGCTTCTTTCTCTAGGGAACTTCGGTGACCGCTACTTTGGGACTGACGCCATCCCCGAAGGCAGCGATGAGGAGGAGGCGGCCTCCATGGGTTAGCTAGCTGCCAGTCTCTTCCATCTGCGTCCCCACCCAACCTCCTGCCTCCGGCCCTGCTTGCAGAGTATAGACATGAACTTATTCCAGTTTAAGATGCTACCAGGATAACTTGCTCTCTACCTTTTGTTGTTTTTTAATAAATCTTTATTGTTCAGATTATTACAGTTGTTCCCCTTTATTCCCCCCATGGCTCCCCTCCACCCAGTTCCCACCCCACCCTCTGCCCTTACCCCCCCCCCCACTGTCCTCATCCATAGGTGTATGCTTTTTGTCGCCGGATCAAAGGTCATACACATGGAAAATGTAGCTATTTCCATCCGTAACGTGTCCCTGTGCTCGGAAAGGTCTCTCACGACTTGTTCACACTCTACTCAGAAAGGGTATGGAGCCACGTAACGGCTTTTTAAAATAATGTGTCCTCTTATGTTTAAAATGAGGATTTCGCTACCAAAAGTGAGGAGAAAGCAACACTACAGCTGCTCTCGCCCCTCTCGCCCTTCAGGTGATAGTTGTGCTTTGGGCTGCGAGCTGGTTCGCGGGCCGTTGACGAAGCCATCTGGGCGGCTCGTGCAGTTCTGCCGGCTTCCCAGGGGCCGTTGTAGCCTCACAGGGGCCGTCGCAGCCTCACGCAGCCTCGCAGGGGCCGTCGCAGCCTCACGCAGCCTCGCAGGGGCCGTCGCAGCCTCACGCAGCCTCGCAGGGGCCGTCGCAGCCTCACGCAGCCTCGCAGGGGCCGTCGCAGCCTCACGCAGCCTCACGCAGCCTCGCAGGGGCCGTTGCAGCCTCACGCAGCCTCGCAGGGGCCGTTGCAGCCTCACAGGGGCCGTCGCAGCCTCACGCAGCCTCGCAGGGGCCATCACAGCCTCGCAGGGGCCGTCGCAGCCTCACGCAGCCTCACGCAGCCTCGCAGGGGTCGTCGCAGCCTTGCATGGGCTGTCGCAGCCTCGCAGGGGCTGTCGCAGCCTCACGCAGCCTCGCAGGGGCCGTCGCAGCCTCGCAGGGGCCGTCGCAGCCTCACGCAGCCTCGCAGGGGCCGTCGCAGCCTCACAGGGGCCGTCGCAGCCTCACAGGGGCCGTCACAGTCTCACAGGGGCCGTCGCAGCCTTGCAGGGGCCGTCGCAGCCTCGCAGGGGCCGTCGCAGCCTCACAGGGGCCGTCGCAGCCTCACGCAGCCTCGGAGGGGCCGTCGCAGCCTCACGCAGCCTCGCTGGGGCCGTCGCAGCCTCACGCAGCCTCGCAGGGGCCGTCGCAGCCTCACGCAGCCTCACAGGGGCCGTCGCAGCCTCACGCAGCCTCGCAGCGGCCGTCGCAGCCTCACAGGGGCCGTCGCAGCCTCGCAGGGGCCGTCGCAGCCTCGCAGGGGCCGTCGCAGCCTCACGCAGCCTCACAGGGGCCGTCGCAGCCTCGCAGGGGCCGTCGCAGCCTCACGCAGCCTCACGGGGGCCGTCGCAGCCTCGCGGGGGCCGTCGCAGCCTCGCGGGGGCCGTCGCAGCCTCACGGGGACCGTCGCAGCCTCACGCAGCCTCGCAGGGGCCGTCGCAGCCTCACGCAGCCTCGCAGGGCGTGTCGCAGCCTCACAGAGCCTCACGCAGCCTCACAGGGGCCGTTGTAGCCTCACGCAGCCTCGCAGGGGCCGTCGCAGCCTCACGCAGCCTCGCAGGGGCTGTCGCAGCCTTGCAGGGGGCGCCGCATCCCACGTTGGGGGTGAAGGTGCGAGATAGAAGCTCCTCTCGCTGTCTCTCCTGCTGCTCCCTTGCGTAGCACCGATGCTGGAAGTTTCTGAGAGCAGTATCCTGGTGCTGGACATCATACTTTAACTGGTCAACACGAAGTTTGGCATTCTGTCTTTTGTTGGGAGGCTCCTTGATGGACAAAATCTCCAGGCGTTCCTGGTGGCTGAATATCTGGTATGCTTGCTTGGATTTCGTTTTCTACTAAGTGCACAGACTGCTTGTCTGCCGTCTCCCGGTGTCCCATGTGAGACTGGATCTGGTGGACCTGCTTGTGCGTTTGCTGGTACAGCGGTTCCATGTCGCCGGCCCAGCTGGGTCTCGCTCCATCTTCCTCCGAACCTGATTCCGCTTCTTGAGTGTGTCCCTTATGTATGTGAGGAGTTGAAATCTGCAGTCTGCTGGGCTGGGCTGCAAAAGCGCAGGTGGTTCCTTTTGTGCCACTGGCACAGCCTGGCTGGGGATGTAAATTGAGTGGGGCGGGGTCTCAGAGAATCACCAGGACGGAGCAAACAGCAATGGTTGTCGTCAGCGTCTCCGCAACTCTGTGTCTCCGCATCCCCGAGTCCCAAGCCCCCACGGCAACAATGATCCCTGCGAGCAGCTCTGCGAGAAAGCCACCCTCGCTCTCGGACTCGCTGCAAGACAGTCCCGCCTCTCCCCGTAGGGGTCTGGGACCTCAGAATCCCACCCCAAACAAGCTCAGTGGATTCAAGAGCTTGTATACCCTTCCGATTGAAAAAAACTGCGCATCCAGTTGCAGCCCGCCTGGCATGTGCCTCCGTACCTCTGTTCTTGGCACCTCTGCACCTCCTACTCAGTCTCAATGCACTTCTTTCTTTCCTTCCAGTTGTAGAACTTCCACTGGGCCAGCTTTCCCATGGTTCTGGATGATAGCTGTTTTGTCTTATAGTTGGTAGTTTCAATGTTGTTGTGGGAGGCAGCACACACAGGTCTATACCTTATGCCGCCATCTTGGTTCTCCCACTCTCTACCTTTTATAAAGTAAATAAATTTTTAGAAAAACTGAAATTCTGACCAATAAGCTGGGGGCCTGGGAGTGCTGTTCTGCCTGGGACTGGGCTTGGGCATGGCCCCCGAGCTGTAGCTGCTTGGCTGCTTGCATCCCCAAGCTGCAAGGCAGCCATGGGGAGGTGGAGTCGGGGCACTGTCCTCTGCGCACCCTGGCCAGGGCTGGCCGGCCTCCTCCACAGGACAGGCTGTCCTTGCCACAGGCTCAGGGCCAGGTTTAGGAGAGGGCAGAGCTGGGGCCTTGGCTCTCCTAGATGAGCCACCTGGCCTGGACCTAGGGCCCTAGGTCTCTGAGGCAGCCTCTGCAGGCACCCCGCCCCCCACCCTTCTCCCCGCCTATGTGTGAGTACTAGGCAGGAGGCCAGCGGAAATCAGTGTGTGGGCAGCTGGAGGAGGGAGTGACGAGCTGGTCCTAGCCACTGGCCAGATCCCCAGCTGCAGGAGAGGTGGCCAGGCCAGGGCCTCAGCGGGCCAGCCGTCCTTCACTCTGTGCAGCTTGCCTTCGCTGCTCCTGGCTCCTCATGGGTGGCCTATGGCAGGTCTGCCTGGGTGAGGGCACACGATACTGATGTCTGGGCCACTCTAGGTGAGCTGTCAGGCTCCGGCGCCCTCACCCGCCCCCTCCGCCCTGGCTTTGGCCTCTTTCCTGTCCCCCAGTGTCTTTGGTCTCCCCGCCCCCCACAAAGGCCATGTAATGGAAAAGCTTGTCATGGGGCGGAGACAGGAAGTCACTGGGTGGGGGCCAGGCCAAGGGTGGGCAGATAAAGGCAGGAGGCTTGTCTAAGGGGTGGCCAGGCACCAGGGACAGAGCACCGAGCTGGGGCCCAACGGTCAGCAGGAGGGCTTCTCCTGAACCTGGTGAGTCTGTCCTCGCCCCATTGTGTCTCCACGGCCCCCATTCATTCGCTCGCTCGTTCTTGTGCTGTGCGCTGGGAACCTGGAGGCTGCGGCAGGCCTAGCCCCTCCGGAGGTGCAACAGGGCCGCAAGAGGCCATTCTGTCAAGCCAGGTTTCCAAGATGAGGACTGGGGCGAACAGTTAGAGTAGCCAGGCAGGGGTAGGTCATTCCTGGGTGGGCCCCCCTGAGTCCAGCTGGGGGCTGACCAGCTCCCAGAAAACAAACACACACGTGCCGACACCACCAGACAAGCTCGTGCAGCAGCCACATCCACCCATAGACATGCATACACACGTGTCCTAGGAGGAGAGGGTGCAGCTGTTCCCCCCAGCCCCTGCCCCCTGGGGGAGACAGCCTCCTCCCTCTTCTGGAGGGTCAGTGGGGGCTTGTCTCCTCCAGCTGGGTCCCCTCATCAGAAGCAGCTCAGGGAGACTGGCCACAGGTTAGGAGACTCTTGGGCTCATTTCTTGCCAGGGGCCCCTGGAGTGATGGAAGTGCGTCACCTTCCAGACAGTCATGGCGGAGGGTAATTGGGGGCCAATGGGAGGAGGGGCAATTCCTCTGGCACCTCGGAGCCTCCCAGGTTCCAAGGTCCAAAACTGTCCAGGGGACAGCACCCAACACAGCTATTGGACACATCAGGAGAGTCCAGTTTGAGGAGAAGACTCGGTGGTGCCCTCAGGGATGGATGAGCCCACCCCAGGTACCCTCTGATGGACCGATTGGGGGTTGGGAGCCAGGTGGCCTTCGAGCTGCCTTTTTGAGCATCTGGGCCTCTCTCACCTAGAAGAGAGAGGAGAGCTGTGAGGATGGGGCTGCAGCCTGGACATATCCACAGAACCTGGGAGGGGACAGTTGGGCAGGAGGCAGACCTGGAGCCACTTCCTATACTGGTTCAGAAGCTACTGGTACACTCAAGGGGCGGGTCCAGGAGGAGAAACCTGCCCGTGAGGGCTCTACCAGCTGCCCCTGGACAGTGCCTCCAGGACTGACCAACCTGAGAATGGTGTCTCCAGGTCAATCTCAGGTTCGTCAGCCCGTGAGGTGCTGCCCCTTACCCGCAGTGGCTGCCACAGGCACACATGGTTGTCACACTGAGTCAGGCATGTTGCACATGCCCACAGGGTCTGGAGGGCTGGCAGGGCCTCATGGTGCCTCAGCTGGCACACCTGGAGGCAGGAAGCACCTCACTTGGATATCTGGGCCCCGGGCCTGGTGCAGCCCCAAGGGCATCAGGGGAAGTCCTGGGAGAGGACCTTCTGCTCTGGTCCCTGGGCCAGACCTTAGGCTGGAAGCTGGGGGGGCGGGGGGGGGGAGAGGGGTGTTTAGGCTCTTCAAGGCCAAGCTGTGTTTGAGGGGAGCAGGGGGGAAGGGTGCACAGGGTTCAGAGGTGGGAGGTGGTGGGGCAGTGGATAGCAGGTGGATTTGGCTGTGCTTGGGTGAAAAGGGCAAGAATGGGGCAATTCCCACAGGGGTTTGTGGGACCAGGTCTGTGATGGGGCTGGAAGCAATGGCCACTTCAGGGGTGACACATCCACTGGGGCAAATGCTAGGTAGGTGGGCCTACTCCAGGTGCGGGTCCTTTGGCACATCTGCTCACCAATGGGCTTCCAGCTAGGGGCCAAGAATCACCAGGTGCCACGTGGCTGGATGTGGGCTAGCTGCAGCCCTGACCTTCCCTCAGTCTCCATGTACCCCAGTCCCAGTGGGCGTTGAGGGCGTGAGTGTCAGCCACCAAGATGGCTGGGGGACAATGCATCTAGGGGAGAGGGGCCCTTGTCCCGGCGCTGGGGGCGGTGCCTCAGACACTCCCCAAGTTCTGGGGAATCAACATCTAAACTGGGGTGCCCAGCAGGGTTTATCCCTCTGAAGCAGAGGCTCATCCCCCACCCCCACCCCCGAGACTGGAAGTGGGAGACGTGGGGACAGTGAGCCAGGCAGCACCACCACCAGGATGTGACCTCCGGTCGGTGCGACTGGCACTGGCCCTGCTGTGTGCTCGCTCGCTGGCTGGGGTCCCGGGGCCCAGAGCTAGGGGAGAACTTCGCACTTCGTGCCTGGGCGTCCCTCCAGACCTGGCGGCCCCCGCGTGTCCTGCGGATCCTCCTCGCGCCCTCTGGGGCTGGACGCTCTGGTTCCTCAGGTCCTGCCATGGTTATTGGGCAGAGGAAGTTCTCGTGTGGCCCTGGAGACCCAGGTGCTCAGGTCCCCGCCTGTCCTTGCCGCAGGAACCCACGTGTGTGACAGACTTGCAGGCCATTCCCTCCAGCTTCTGCGATAAACCACTTCAAGCGGTCGTGCTGATTGGCACAGCCCACAGGGTCAGGCAGCGCATCTGACGCAGCAGGCCCCAGCGGTTTCGGAGCAACTGGTCCAGGAGGTCCAGGCCCAGGGCGCCCCCGGGGACCACTCACCTCTGGGTCAAGCCCCTCCAGCTGGGCGCTCGCCCCATCAGGTAGGTCCAGCTGCACACAGAGCCCTCTGCCAGGTCCCTAGGGTCGGGTGGGGCATGGGGGGGGCTCCCGACAGGCCCCGCCCTTCCATGTAGACCACACCCCCTGCTAACACCTGCCTGCAGGGCTCGGGCTCCAGGCCACCTGGTCCCTGGTTGTGCCCCTGGCAGGGACCCCTGCCAGCAGCGGGCCGGGAGGACACGGCCAGGACAGCGGAGGGCTGGGTTACTTTATGATGGTCCATAGAGTCCCATAGAGAAAATATTGAATATAATCGTGGCTCTACCTAATTAGGATAACCAGAAGAGTAAACAAGCCCTGGTTGGTTTGGCTCAGTGGATAGAGCGTCTGCCTGCAGACTAAAGGGTCCCAGGTTCGATTTCAGCCAAGGGCACATACCTGGGGTACGGGCTCGATCCCCAGTGGGGGGCGTGTAGGAGGCAGCCAATCAATGGTTCTCTCTCATCATTGATGTTTCTATCTCCCTCTCCCTTCCTGTCTAAAATCAATAAAATATATTTTAAAAAATATTAAAAAAAAAAAAGAAGAGGAAACAGTAAGGAAAACGTCTCAGAACACTAGGGCTGGCAGGGAGGTGGGAGGGGCCTGCAGACAGGGAAGGCGCCGGGTGGGCAGGCCCACTCCTCTTCGGTGAGAAACTAAAACCACCGCGTCCAAGAGCCCAGCCACCAGGCGCTGTGGTCCATTCAGCTGGGGGGCACTGCTCAGCAGTCAGGGCACAGCCCAGGATGCTTCTTGATGGGCCCTGACCGGGGACGAATTCACAACTTTGTTGTATCAGGACTACGCTCTAACCAACCGAGCTACCCGGCCAGAGCCGATGCTGGTTGAACTTTTTCAGAATGTTTTTGCCTTGCCCTGAGCTAAGACCAAAGGCACAGAGGAAGACGCACGCCCCCACCCCAAGAGACAGCTGCAGCCCGCACCCCTGGCCTTCTGGCTTAGAGCGGCCTCTCCCGCCTGCTGAGCAGAAGGGGACACACTCATGGAGGCAGAGCTGGCAGCTCTTATCTCAGGGGCAAGGCCACAGGCACAAGGTGGTCTCAGTGCAGGGACAGCCACCCCGCCATCAGTGGTGGGAAGGTGGGCCTCTCCTGGGAGGACTGGGAGACCACCAACGTGGGGACAGATGACCCAGGGGGGACAGTAGTGTCCAGGAGTGAGGACCCGAGTTTTCGCCACAGGGATGTCCCGGTGGGGCAGGCCTCTGAGTGGTCAGGTCCAAAGGTGGGCATGAATGGAGCTGCCCAAGGTCAGCATAGAGCACTGGCACAGCTGAGAGAGAGAGAGGGCCCTGTTCCAAACACTGGCAGCCGCCCATGCAGCTGGGTGGTCAACTAATGGGCGTGGGAGGAGTGGAGCTGCTGTCTCCAGGGGGGACGACCGTGCGGGCGCCCCTGGCCTGCCGGCACACGCCCTCAGAGGGCTGCAGAGCCCAGTCCCAGCTGCCCTGGGCCCAGGGCTCTCAGGGCTCCCATTTCTCTTTCCCTCCAGTCTCAGCATTTAGAAAGCGGAGGGGAAGGACATCCGAGCCACACGTGAAGCAGGCAGGTGGGCGTGGCTTCCCCGCCCCCAGGGGACTGAGGAGGGACCCCCAAGGTCGGCTGGCCCTCAGGCCAAGACCCCCCAACAGGGACAACTAAATAAGACATGCCTGGTCTGCAGTGAAAACATTTATTTTACAACAGTTATCTTTATTCTAGGTCAACATTCAGACATACAAGATGGAGGTCACTGTGGGGAAACATCCTAGTCCTCTGCCTGGCCCTGGGTGTGCCCGTGGGGTCAGGGCCTGAGGCGCCCCAGCTCCACCAGGCTCCACTCACAGGACAAAGCCAGTGCGGACAATGCTTCCCACGCATTGCACTTCAGTTTTAAAAAACAACGTCAACATATTTCAGTGCAAACTGCCTCCCCTCACTTAGCGTGAAACATGAGTCCATTTTCCAGGGAAACAAAATCGAAGGTGTGCCTAGGACCAGGCCACCCCTCCTGGAGCGCGGCAGCACGGCCCTGCTCCTCCCCGCGACCCCCGGCCCAATTTGTGGTCCCAACAGAGACTGTTTAGAATGCAGTTGGTCACTGATTGTATCTGATGCTTAGAAAATTGGTTTTAAATGTTCCAAGTGGAATGGGTTTCTACCACCTCCCAGATGTCACACAGGGACATTCACCTGTGGTTCAGGTGATCACGATGGGCACCCTACCCCGGGTAAGCCGACACTGCAGTGGGCTCAGGCACCACGCCCAGCCATCCGCCCAAACTCTAGGTACACGGCGGCATCAGCGCTGTTTCCTGAGCAGCCAGCAGAAGAGCTCTCAGGACCCCCTCCTGCCCGGACTCGTCAAGAAACAGGCTGTGTTGGAGCCAACTTTTATTGTACTTGCTGCGTTGCCACTGGACAGCAGCAGCCAGTCCTGCTGCGCGATATATACATATACACATATGTACACACACGGAGACGCACCACTGCCCACACCTGCAGCACAGACTAACCGTGCCTGTCAAGACTGTAAAGATGCAGCTTTGGCCAATTGCACAGGCGGAAGGTTCACAACCAATAACAAAGCAAGCAGGTCAGTCCTGTGTCGCATGGGCTCACAGCTGAGAACGTGAGGAAGGAATGAGGTCAGCCCCCTGCCTCACGCCCATCCCCACCGCCCCTGGGAGATGCACCAAGATGACAGCCAGAAAGGACAGACAGGCCCCACCCCGCCCCGAGCCCGGTGGCTGGCAGCACTGTGTGGGCTCCTCAGGCACAGACCGCCCCCTAGAACATCGAGGATTGGTCCTGGCAGGAGCCTGGCGGCGAAGCCCAGGCCGACAGCGTGAAGACACCGCCTGCTCTAACCACAGCCACTCTGACCTCTTCCTCTGCCAGGCCCCAGCGGTGCGGCTGCACTGACGGATGGGACAGTGGGGGGAGGCTCACACACCGCGTGGTAATGTCTAAAGCAGTTTGAAACGAGAACAGAGCCAAAAGGAAGACAAGGCGAGACACATCACTGAGCAGAGCAGAAGCCTACACACCAGCAGCTGCCATCAGACATGCTTCCTGCAGGGCGCCCACTGCACTGGCTGCCCGTCAGGCCAGCCCTGCCTTGGCAAATCGGATGGGCTTCCTCTGACACAGACCCCAACACCCCCGGGCCACACACACTACCTGCCGTCTGACACCAGCACTGGCCACACCTGGCCCAGCTCTGGAAGGCACAGGGTTGCCCCCCACTTAGCATTCGAACCAGTGC
This sequence comes from Myotis nattereri, assembly GCF_964212035.1. Lineage (NCBI taxonomy): Eukaryota > Metazoa > Chordata > Mammalia > Chiroptera > Vespertilionidae > Myotis > Myotis nattereri. The sequence continues at coordinate 2,728,008 of NC_138083.1, forward strand.
CTTTCCAGGCGCAAGAACTCTGCTCACCAAAAACAGACCAGGCAGAAGAGGGAAATGCACCGGGACCTTCGTCTTGAAAGCGACCACAAGAACACTCGGAAGGGGCCTGCCCTCGGGGCTGCCCGCGGTCTTCAGCACCATCACCGCGATCTCGTTTTACAGATTCTGAGGCCTGCCGTCCCTCCCAAGCCACCCTGCCCCGAAGAGCAACACCACGCTGCCGCCGGCAGACACCTGGCGGGAACGCAGTGACACACACGGAGAGACCTGGCTGGGTGGAGATTTAAACTGGGTTCCTGGTCATTCTGGGGAAAGCACCTCATTTCCTAAACCACTTCCAGAAGTAGCCCAAGGTGGCCAGGAGCTCCAGCTGAATCCTGGGCTTCGGAACCGGGGTCGGCACAGGAGATGGCCTGTTCTCGCCTCCTACCTCGCTCCCCGGTGGGTCAAACAATGAGTTTCTTATCCTTTTAGGAGAGGCCTGGTTTTAGCAAATTAGTTCTAACTCAACATCACAGTGCAGGGATATCCTCTCATTGAACATCTTCATGATCACTACAATGAACAAAAAAACCACAATGGGACCAAGCAGCTGCCTAGGTCCTACGCTGGCCTGCAGGAGGGCCAGCCGGGAGGGGCCCTAGGACTGAGGGTTCTGCAAGTGGCCAGGCCCCCACACACAGCTCTAGCTAGCACAGCCTGGTGGGCAGCAAGGGCCACAGGGGAGAACAGTGGCTTCAGGAACATGTCTGGTTCAGCCAAGCCAGTGAACCACGTCGCCCAGCCTTCCTGAGCTTGTCCTTCACTCTCCTGGGACACACAGGAGCAGCGAGAACATTCATTCTGCAGACACCAGGCCCACGTGGGGCCCTTGAGCCTCCAGAAGCTGGGTGTAGGGCCAGCAGGGAATCTGCTATTTGGTACAACGTAACTCACACCTCCTCAGTCCCCCAAAGCAGGGGCGCCATCAACCAGGCCTGGGACAGAAGGAAGGACAGACTTCCAGCAGTTCACAAAAGGCTCTGCCCGCAACAGCAGTGAGATCCTGGTCTGGCTGCTGGCTAACAAGCCAAGGGCGCCAGGCTCCCCTGGCCCACGGCTCCCACGCTGAGTGTGCCTTTGATCCAGCGGGTCCTTCCCCAGGACCCTGATGCCTCTGCCTCTGGCTGAGGAGCAGCTGAAGGAAGAGGGTGGGAAGGGGCTTGGGAAGCAGAGAGGAGGCTGGGCAGCCAGGCGCCACCGGCAGCCTGGACTCAGCCTGACTGACTGTCTGGGCCGCAGCTGCCACTGTGGTGCTTCGACATCCAAGATGGTTACAAAGAAGCCTGGTTTCAGCAAATTAGTTCTAACTCATCCTGGAGGAATGTGGAGGCTGACACAGAGAAGGGAGAGGGGAGACGCCGGTTGTGGCCATTGACCCAGCTCGTGGCACAGGGGACTCGGGCTAGACCCAGGACGGGAGGAGGTCTCACATCAGGAGCTCCCGGTCCCCACAACACACTCACCCTCGGAAAAGCCCCGCCACAAGGCCATGCACACAAGGTGAGCAGCAGCTGCATTAACTGTCCTTGCCACCAACACCCGGGGGCGTCACAGTGCGGAGAGGCCCTGCCTGAGGCCCCTCCTGGACCAGACCCACAGCTCTGCAGGCAGCACCTGCCGGTGTAGGAGCACAGAGCGGGCGGCCCCTCCCACCTGCTGGGGACACACCACGTGGCAGCTCAAGGCAGCGACCTGACAGCCCGGCGGTGCCACCAGTGCTCAATGTGGTCTCGCTGCAGCACGTCCACAACACAGACAGACATGGAACAGACCCCACACATGCTATTAGAAAGGAAAAACAGAAGACGGCGACCGTAGCTAAACTGCTTTAAATACTGCATGCTACGCACTTCACGTGTTGGGGTTGGCGGGCGGGTGGGTGGGCACAGAGGCGGGAGGGCCCTTCCCAGACCAGAGCGGCTCCCTCCCCACCTCTGTGACTACAGTTCATGATTCTCAGGTTGAAGTGGCCGGGTGCTGATTGATCCGCACATCACAGCTTCTCCTGAACTTAATTGAACCCGTCGGTGTGGTAGCTGGGGTGGGACTCGGCTGTGAGCTGAGTGGTCTCTGTGGCGGACGCTGGCTGTATGACAATCGGTGTGTCTGTGGCCTCTGAAAAGTAATCACACGCATGTTCATCGCATGAGGACGGCGGCCTCCCGAGTGCACCGTGTGCCCCGTCAACACGTCCTCCTGTGACAATGCTCCGTCGCTCTGCTGGGGCACAGGTGGCAGGACAAGCACTCGGAGGGAGAGGCTGTTCACGAACCTCCCCCCGACCTGACCACCTCGTCGCCTCAGGCCGCCGCGGGCCCAAGGCCCGCCCCACCTACTTGGTCCCCAGGCACTACAGCTAGCGCAGCTGGCGGGCAGGGACAGCCCCTCGTCTGCTTTACCTCCGAGTCCACGTTCAACCTCAACGGGCCCAGCTGCCACACACATCCTGGCCCCATGTCAGTGCCCTCCTGTTTGACAAGACAGGTGGACACGGGTGAGGGCCCGTTCTGGCGCCACCCCACGCACGCAGGCGGGCCCTGGCGGCACTCACCCCGCTCGTCCGACTGCAGCTGCGCCTCCAGGTCCTCGGGGGACACGTAGAACTCGGTCTCCTCGCCCTCGGGCGCCTTGGGCTTGCACTTCCCGCAGCAGCAGTTGAAGCAGCAGCACAGGCAGCAGCAGCAGTAGCAGCAGGTGAGGAGCCCGCAGAAGACAAACAGGGCCTGGGGAGGAGGTGGGCGCTGGCTGAGGTGGCTCCAGACCGGGGACTCCCCAATGGGGCACCCCCACACACCCGCTGCTGCCCTATGAGAGCGACAGACAGACGGGCGGGCGCTCCTGTTCTCCTCCAGATCGAGGAGTGTAAGAAAGGACCAACATGGGAGTCAAGAGAGACAGAGCATCCAGGTGCATAAAGAGAAACTATTTACAGAGGGGGGCTGCGAGCAGCCCTAGCAGCAGCACCCTGTGTCCTCACACGTGACAGGGCTTTGAGTGAGTAAAGGAGAGTGTTGAGAAACGTTCAGTTGAAAGGCACACAACTGCCCTCACTCACACGGGATGAGCGGGGTACAGCCACCCACCAATCACCACTGTCAGGAGTGCAGAGCACACGATCACGCAGGGACCAGTGAGTCCGACACCCGCCGCCCCGTCAGCTCCACGCCCTCACCTTTGCCCACCAACTGGACAGCACGAAGTAGGTGTTCACGTTCTCCTCCCCAAACTGCTCAGCCACGTACAGCCCCAGCGAGCCGTACTTGTCGTAGATGTTCCTCTTCGTGGCGTCCGTGAGGATGGTGTGTGCGTTGTTGATCTCCTTGAACTTGTCCGCAGCCTCTGGGTTGTCAGGGTTTTTGTCTGGGTGATATTTCAGGGCCAGTTTCCTGCAAACCAAAACCATTGCTTGGTCTCACGTTTCATGTTCACCCACTGGATGGAGGTGCCAGTGGAAGGAACATTTGCCATGACCATCTCACTTTCCTCCTCTCCACAGAAGCCGGGAAGGTGTGGGTCAAAAGAAATCTCTGCCATCGTTTCCAATTTTCCACAGCACAAAGGCAATCCCTACCCTGACCTCTAGTGTCCGAGCAGCTAACTGCACACTTCCCCGCACGAAGCAACAGGCAGGGGGTCTGATAAGGCACTTTGCTGTGTGTTTAGTCATCACAGCTTTACCAATGACACCGCACCTAAGGGCCCATTCAGGTTCAGCCTGGCGGTTACAACAGGCAAGCCGACTGTCACCACCGTGTGGCACCAAGTCCCTCTTCCAATGGCCAACAGCCCCGCTCAGCATGTCAGAGCTGCTTGCTGCAGGACTGCCTACTCCAGGGTAGACAGTCTGGAAACATTAATGTACCCATTTTAAGGCACAAGGGATCCACTGTACATACAAAGATGTTAAATACTAAGTCAGCCAAGAAAAAAATTAAAAAAAAATATATATGGTCGTTCTTGGTCGGTGCCACTCACACGCACGGGGCACGGCTCTTACCGGTAGGACTTTTTAATGTCGTCTGAGGTTGCGTTCTTGTCCAGCCCCAGAACATGGTACAGCGATTCCCCAGAGGTAGAGAGTGAGCGCTGTCGCTGGTCGGCCATGGTAGGTTAGTCTACAAGAAAAATTCAAAGAAAACTCAAAAAGTATGAAGTGTGCAGACACGACACCCAACCGCAGCCCAGCAGTTTTCACTTGTATGTGCGGAGGCTGTAACGCCACCAGCCTAAGCTGAGTTTCAAAATTAAGTGGGTTTATTGTAACACCTAGAGCAGAGAGTATGTACAGCTAAAAGAAAAATGAAGAGACTGTCAAAATAAAAATGCAAGACCCACTCACTACGCTGTCCACAGAGACAAACCACAAAGGCAGGTCCTCTGAATACCTGGGACAGAAAGAATGGAAGAAGCAGGGAGCCCACAGCTACAAAACCTTAATGCTTATACCCTTTCTCTGAAATGACAGACAACAGAAGATAAATCACCCCAGGTACTAAGGCCTGAAGAACACCATCTTAGTTGTAATTCCAGTTTGGTGACCTCCTGGTTCATGGGTCGACACTCAACCACAGAGCCATGCCAGCTGGGACAGGACATTCACTTTTTAAAAATCACAACATGGAGAACCCAGATGGCGGCATAAGGTATAAACCTGTGCGTGCTGCCTCCCACAACAACACTGAAATTACAACTATAAGACAAAACAGCTATCATCCAGAACCACGGGAAAGCTGGCCGAGTGGAAGTTCTACAACTAGAAGGAAACAAAGAAGCGCATTGAGACCGGGTAGGAGGTGCAGAGGCGCCAAGAACAGAGGTACGGAGGCACGCGTGAGGGGGGCTGCACCGGGATGCGTGGTTTTTTTCAATCGGAAGGGGGTACATGCTCTCGAACGCACTGAGCTCATTTAAGGCGAGATTCTGAGGTCCCAGACCCCTACGGGGAGAAACTGGACTGTCTTGCAGTGAGTCAGAGAGCGAGGGTGGCTTTCTCGCAGAGCTGCTCGCAGGGATCATTGTTGCCGTGGGGGCGCGGAACTCGGGGACGCAGAGACACGGAGTCTGAGGAGACGGCTGACGACAGCCATTGCTGTTTGCTCCGCTCTGGTGATTCTCTGAGACCCCGCCCCACTCAATTTACATCCCCGCCCAAGCTGTGCCAGTGGCGCAAGGAACCACCTGTGTTTTTGCAGCCTAACCCAACAAACTGCAGCTGGGTCAGAGAGCTCCAAAACTTCCAAATTTCAAACAAAGAGGAGAAATCTGTTGAAATCGCTGTAGCTCCTGCTGGGTGGACCCACACAGTGGTTGACTTGGAGATCCAGGAGCCAGGGTACTCCTGGTCAGATACCAGATTTCAACTCCTCACATCCATAAGGGACACACTCAAGAGGCAGACTCAGTGAGCACCAAAGCCCCACTGGAGCAAGTCCTGCTCCATAATGGTGTCTCCAGCACAGCAGTTCTTCCACTATAGACACAACAGGTCCTCGCAGTCAGCCAAAAATGCGGAGACAAAGAAACATGTCACAAATGAAAGAAATGGAGGAAAGCAAACTAATGGAGGACATAGAGTTCAAAACCAGTTATAAGATTACTCAAGAATCTTCTATGAACCTCTGAGGAACTTAGTGAGACCTTCAAGGATCTTAATGAGAATGCCAAAGAAATGGAAAAGGACCAGTCAGAAATTAAACATACACTGACTGAAATTAAAAATAAAATACAGAGATCAACAGCAGACTAGAGGATCCCAAGAATCAAGTCAAAGATTTGAAATATGAAGAAGAAAAAACATCCATCCGGAAAATCAAAACGAAAAAAGAATCCAAAAATATGAAGATAGTGTAAGGAGCCTCTGGGACAGCCTCAAGCATACCAACATCCGAATTATGGGGGTGCCAGAAGGAGAGAGAGAGCAAGATACTGAAAGCATATTAGAAGAAATCATGACAGAAAACTTCCCCTACCTGATGAAAGAAATAGACTTACAAGTCCAGGAAGCGAAGAGAATCCCAAACAAGAGGAATCCAAAGAGGACCACACCAAGACACATCATAATTAAAATGCCAAGAGCAAAAGACAAAGAGAGACTCTTAAAAGCAGCAAGAGAAAAACAGTCACCCACAAGGGAGTACCCATACGACTGTCAGCTGATTTCTCAACAGAAACTTTGCAGGCCAGAAGGGGGTGGCAAGAAATATTCAAAGTGATGAATATCAAGAACCTATAGGCAAGATTACTCTACCCAGCAAAGCTATCATTCAGAATTGAAGGTCAGATAAAGAGCTTCACAGACAAGAAAAAGCTTAAGGAGTTCATCACCACCAAACCAGGAATATATGAAATGCTAAAGGGTATTCTTTAAGAAGAGGAAGAAGAAGAAAAAGGTAAAGATAAAAATTATGAACAACAAAGTGACAACAAATAAATACCTATCAACAAGTGAACCTAAAAATTAAGTCAGAATAAACTGGTGAATATAATAGAAGCAGGGGCATAGAAAGGGAGTGGACTGATAATTCTTGGGGGGAAGGGAGTGTGGGGGGGCAGGAAGAGATTGGACAAAAATCTTACACCTATGGATGAGGACAATGGCAGGGGGTAAGGGCATGGGGTGGGATGGGAACCAGGTGGAGGGGAGATATGAGGGGAAAAAAGAGGAACATCTGTAATAATCTGAACAATAAAGATTTATTAATTAAAAAAAAAATCACAACATGCCCCAAGTTCAATTATCCACAAAAAGATGTGAAACCTATCGGTCACTGAGAAACGACGCTATTGCACGTGCACTAGAAGAGCATGTGTCAGTGAGGAGGAGGGTGTGAAGCACTGGAGCTCCCGCGGGCTGCGCCCCTTCAGGACAGTCTACAGTGCTTCACCCACACTCATCACAGGCCCAGCAACTCCACTGCCGGCGCGGCTCTCACCTACGCCTGCACAGACTTACACACAAAGGTTCACAACAGCCAAACTCTGGAAACGACCCAAATGCCCATCAGTAAATGAATGGATGGACAAAAAGGGGTCTAGGGTAACCCATTTTGGGCCCCCTTCCTGCTGCCTTGCAGCAGAAAGTCTACATACCCGCCCCCAGTTTTGCATTCCCCCAATACATTTTGTTTTCTTCCCACCAAAGAAAAGAGGGGTCTGAACCAGCAGAGCGATATGTCCTGAGTGGGACCTGAGAGACAGGGAGCTGCTGCACACGCAGAGCCACCCAGAGGGCAGAGGACAGAGCATTACCAAGGTCTCAGGACCCAGCATGCCACTCCCTGGTAATTCATCCAAAAGAAGAGAAAACACATTCACACAAAAGCCTGTGCACAAAACATTCACAGTGGCATCAGCCTGATTCCTTCAACTGAATGCATTTCCTCAGTAAACACAAAACTGCGATGACAGACGACGTGTGAGCCTCACACAGGCTAGTGGACGGGGGAGGTGTGGAAGGGCAGCAGCAGGGCCCCGTGGTGTTGGTTTGTTCAGTACCTTGACCAGCGGTTCTCAACCTGTGGGTCGCGCCCCCTTTGAGGGTCGGATGACCCTTTCACAGGGGTCGCCTAAGACCATCGGAAAACACATATATAATTACATATTGTTTTTGTGATTAATCACTATGCTTTAATTATGTTCAATTTGTAACAATGAAAATATATCCTGCATATCAGATATTTACATGATGATTCATAACAGTAGCAAAATTACAGTGATGAAGTAGCAACGAAAATAATTTTATGGTTGGGTCACAACATGAGAAACTGTATGAAAGGGTCGTGGCATAAGGAAGGTTGAGAACCACTGGTTTAGACCATGGGAATCAGCCTGAAGTAGAGACAGACAGCATATTGTTATCAGCAGCAAAGGTGGGATCTAAATCACCAGCCACAGGGAAAGGCACCGTCCACTGCCTTTGCAGGCAATGCCTGAGCGAAGCTTCAGCTGCCCCCCAAAAGGAGGCTTCAAATACCTCTGAAAAAAACCTGCCCAGCAGGAATAAGAAAGGCACAGAATACAGTCAACTGAGCCAGACAAGAGCTGAGAGGAAACCACTGGTGTGCAAACAGAGGCCCCTTTAGCGCCAAGGCCACGTTAGACACCTGGCAAAACAGGCTCCACTCCACACCAAGAAGCTCCAAACAGCAGAGAGAAAAGACTTTCAGCTGCAGGCCTGTGCCAACCAGCGTAAGGTCAAAGGCACGGAACGCAGCGTCGGGGGACAGGGCTGCTCTGCACCCCACAAGACACCACTCTGTGGAGGAAGGAAGCCAAGGAGGACGCGTGATGGGGTGGAGGGACTGAGGCTGGCAGGAGAGGCCAGGCAGGTGACAGGGAATTCACAACAGACAGCAGAAGGGCACAGGGTGGCCACCAGGGTGTGCTGGCGCCTCCACCCCTCCAGGGCCCACGTGGATGGTCAGCCTGGTCCCTGAGAATGAAGCACAGAGAAGGAAAATTGGTATCTGAACCTAAACTGAAGGGCATGACCTTTTGCCCTAGGAACACCAGGTAAGCCACCTGACCCCTACTGAGGGCAGAAAATAAAACAAGTCTCCTTCCCCAAAAAGAGGATATGTTGGAATCAGGACAAGAGGATTCCAAGCCTAGTTCTGGGCAAGTTGGTGCAGGGCTCTGGGTGCCTTTAGTCACTGCGGACAGAAACAAGGACATGCACCCACTTCACAGCGGGGCCGGCACAGAGCCAGGAGGCCCTCAGTACAGAGCAGCGACTGGGGCTGCTTACCTGGCATATTCTGGCCAACTCTCCCCACTAAGTACTGTGCCACTGTAACCCACAGAGAGACACAGCCCTGCAAGTTTAACTACTACTCCTTACGGCACTGGTCCCAGAACTGTGCTGGAGAATACAGATGCGACAAAGTATTTTTTTAAAATACATTTTTATTGCCAAAGCCGGTTTGGCTCAGCAGATAGAGCGTCGGCCTGCGGACTGAAGGGTCCCAGGTTTGATTCCGGTCAAGGGCATGTCCCTGGGTTGCAGGCACTTCCCCAGTGGGGGATGTGCAGGAGGCAGCTGATCGATGTTTCTCTCTCATCGATGTTTCTAACTCTCTATCTCTCTCCCTTCCTCTCTGTAAAAAATCAATAAAATATATTTAAAAAATAAATAAATAAAATAAAATACATTTTTATTTATTTCAGAGAGGAAGGGAGAGGGAGAGAGACAGAAACATCAATGATGAGAGAGAATCATCGATCAGCTGCCTCCTGCATGCCCCACACTGGGGATTGAGCTGCAACCTGGGCATGTGCCCTGACCAGGAATCGAACCGTGACCTCCTGGTTCATAGGTTGTCACTCAACCACTGAGCTACACCAGCTGGGCACGACAAAGTATTTTTTTTTAAATACATATTTTATTGATGTTTTACAGAGAGGAAGGGAGAGGGATAGAGAGTTAGAAACATCAATGAGAGAGAAACATCGAACAGCCGCCTCCTGCGCACCCCCTACTGGGGATGTGCCCGCAACCAAGGTACATGCCCCTGGCTGGAATCGAACCTGGGACCCTTCAGTCCGCAGGCCGACGCTCTATCCGCTGAGCCAAACCGGTCAGGGCGACAAAGTATTTTTTATTCTCAGTTAGTGCCTGCTAAATACTTGACCTCTAGACCCCACCCATGGAAAAACATCAATAATTAATACTGCCACGTCCAAACAAATGCTTTTATTTAAAATGCTGCACTGCCTGGCCAGAGTGACTCAGTGGATGAGTGTTAGGCCCTGTGAATTGGGCCTAAGCCAGGAGTCAGACATCCCTCTTGCAGTCGGGGCTCTCGCAATCCAGGCCGCCGTGGTGCTTGCCAGCCGTGAGCCGGGCTTCTGGCTGAGCAGCGCTCCCCCTGTGGGAGCACACTGACCACCAGGGGGCAGCTCTTGCATTGAGCATCTGCCCCCTGGTGGTCAGTGTGTGTCATAGCGACCAGTTGTTCTGCTGTTCAATCAATTTGCACATTATGCTTTTATTATACTAGGGGCCCATGCATGAATTCGTGCACTTTGAAAGGAACTGTGGGCCGTGAGGCTGTGGTGGGCACAGGGGCAGATCTCGGCCCATCCTTCGAGCCCACGCCCAGCCCCTCCCACTGCAGTGCCAGTCTCCTCTCTGCCAGCAGCCCCACTCCCGCCGCTGACAGTGCAGAGCAATTGGGGTTGGCACCAGCAGTGGGTGTGAGTGGGACTGCCACTGTCAGCGGGTGCGAGCAGCGGCTGCCGGCCCTGATCGCCCCTCAGGAGCAGGAGGAGGTGTAGAAGCCCTGAGGGGCAATCGGGGCCGGCAGCCGCCACTTGCACCCGCTGACGGTGCCATCAGCGGGTGCGAGCACTGGGCGGGACCATGGCACACAGGAGCAAAGAACTTTCAGTAACCACCAGAGGCTTGCCCCGATGATAGTGACCGGCGCCCCGCCTTGGTCTGGCGCCCCCGCTCACCTGCTCTACCATCTTGCCGTGGCCAACACCGGCCATATTCCATGCTCCTGCTGCCGACACCCACCATGTTTCACACACGCTCCCTGGTGGTCAGCGCACATCATAGCGACCAATTGTTCCACCGTTTGGTCTATTTGCATATTAGGGTTTTACATATATAGGTAGGAGGATACATAAAAGGCTAATATGCAAAGTGTCCCTTTGGGAGTTCGATCGCTTGCTATGACGTGCGCTGATCACCAGGGGGCGTTGGGGAAGGAAGGCCCTGGCTGGCAGCTGGAAGGCCCCGATCGGTCCTGACTGCTGGGCCAGGCTTAGGGACCCTACCGGTGCATGAATTCCATGAGCCAGGCCTCTAGTATTCAAATAAGTAAAAGTAAAATGCTGCGCCAATACCTTTGGAAGGTGAGTACCTGGTAATCGGGTTGTTTCTGGGAAGGACCAGGGACCAGAAGCTAAAAGACTTATCCTTTGCTGTACAGCATTTCTTTATCTAACCCTACACCACTGCTTGATTTTAAAAATCACGTTCATTGCCATGCTTTTCTGTATTGTTTGAATTTTTAATAAATCCATGTATTGTCTTCATAAAATGATAAAGTTGTCAGTAAGAAAATGAGCAGCACAGGACCTCCGCTCACATGCCTCGGTGTCTCTGCCTGCTGGAGGCTGCACTGAGAAGGGTCCCTTCCAGGGCCTGTCAGTCACAGCAGCTGTGAGGTCACTGAGTGTGCGGCGGCAGGGCATGGAGCACCCGGGTCTGTTCTGCGCAGGACCCTCCTCGCTAATAAAAAAGCAACACAGCAGTGGAGTAGCGCCATCCCCCACACACTGTGCACCAAACGGTGAAGAGAACCTTCTGGGGCGAGAGAAACATTCTGTAACTTAATTTCACAAGCACAGCTACACCAAAACTCAGTGACATTAGTTAGTGTCTGTGCACTTGGAGGTATGCCCATTTTACCTGCATCAGAAACGGGAGCAGCTTGTCCTGGCCCAGTGACTCGGTTGAACATCGTCCTGTGAAAGGTCTTGGGCACATACTCAGGTTTTGGTTTCAATCCCCGGTTGGGGTGCATGTGGGAGACAACTCCATGTTTCCCTCTCACATCAATGTTTCTGTCTCTCCCCCTTCCTCTCTCTAAAAGCAATCAAAGCATGCCCTCCAGTGAGGGTTAAACAAAAAAGGAGCAACTGTTGTCGTAAGGTATTTGTTCTCAAAGCCAGTTAGAGACAAGAACATAAAAAGAAGTATACATTCTCCAGTCTCTCCGCACCTTCACTGGGCAGAGCTACGTCCACTTGCTCCTGTGGCGTCTGTGATCACAAAGCTTAAAACACCGACTGGCTCTTTTAAGAAAGAAGTAGCTGCTACAAACAGTATTCAAACTGGTGTTTTATATTTTGAGTCAGAAGAGGAAATAAATGCTGTCCAAACACAGAAATGGCTAAATTAAATTTCTACAGTTTCACACACATTCCATAAGATAGCATCTTGTTATGGAACAGCCACTGTCAGGCAGTATGTTTAAGTTTCCTGTTCAACTGGAACAGTCTTGAACCAAAAGACAGATTTAACCCACAAATGGAGATCTTGTTTTATTCTGAGGGAAGGTGATGGCAAAAGGGAGACAACAGTGGAGGAGAAAGTAAGTTCTGTGAGGTTTTTTGTTTGTTTTACATTTTTATTTATTTATTATTTAAAATATATTTTTACTGATTTCAGAGAGGAAGGGAGAGAGATAGAAACATTAATGGTGAGAGAAACATCAATCATTGATTAGCTGCCTCCTACATACCCCACACTGGGGGTTGAGCCCACAACCCGGACATATCTCCTGAAGTGTCCTGTGACACTTCAGTCCACAGGCTGACGCTCTATCCACTGAGCCAAACCAGCTAGGGCTATGAGTTTTGTTTATTTTTAATCATTACAATCAAGCCTTGAAAAGTTATTGTCTTCTTTTCTTTAAAATCCTCATTTGAGGATATGTTTATTGATATTTTGCTGTTATTGTTAATCCTCACCTGAGGATATTTTTTCCATTGATTTTTAGGGAGAGTAGAAGAGAGAAGAAAAGACAGAAACATTGATGTGAGAAAAACACATGGACTGGTTACCTCCTGCACCAGCCACTCCTCACCGCCCCCCCGCCCCCTGCCCCACCAGGGCCTGGGCAGAGAGGAGCCTGCAACCAAGGTATGTACCCTTGACTGAAATTGAACCTGGAACATTTTGGTCCGCAGGCCGACGCTCTATCCGCTGAGCCAAACTGGCGAGGGTGATTTTTTTTTTTTAAAGAGAGAAACATCAATCAGTTGCCTTCCACACACACCCCAGCCAGGGATCGAACCCAAAACCTTTGTGTATACAGGAAGATGCTCCAACCAACGGAACCACACTGGCCAGGGACCACCTGTTGTTTGAAGTAGCACCTCACCATTTTGTTTTACCTGAACCTGTTTCAATTAAATTTCAAAGGCATTTCTGAGACCCAAGTCAAGATCTGGGAGCAGCCATGCCTGCCTGAACTACACATCACAGGTTCATTCCCAATCCTCATTCCAGGAGGGGTCAGCCCCGACTTCAGGTTGGACTTTAGGAACATTGCATCTTTAAGAACCAACACGGGCACACCTGCGGTCTGCAGTGCAACCTGGTGCAACTGCTACAAACAGAAGGAGGCCTGCCACAGCCAGCACACACAGGAGCAGGCACCTGGTGAGCGAGGGTTTCCACGCCGCTGTCAGGGTCCAAGGCTCAGCTCTGCTCCTGTCACCACCCCACTCTGGAGCTTCCCCAACACCCCCAGCTGCAGCAGCAAATCACAGCCCAACACCAGCCTCTGCATCCAGTCCAGGCTGACAGGTGACCGCTCCTGGGCAAAGGCTCCGCTGACCTCCCGGCTCCCTCTGACCCAGACCTCTGGGCCCTGCAGAGCACACCACCCTGGGCAACCCTGCCTGTCAGCCTGCCCCACGCACCCCAGCAGAGCCCCGCTGCCTTGTGTGGAGCATCCTGGGCCCTGAGCTATCAGTTTGTTTAACAAACATTTATGAAGCATCTGCCATGCACCATGTCCTTAAAGATGGAATTTGCCAGCAAACTAAATAAGCAGAACAGACAACACCCCTGTCCTGTAGGCCACGCCCCTGATGCGAGAGCGCCAGGGAAGACTGCGTTCTGCGTGAGCGCTGCTCGCTGACCAATGGCGCCACTGGAGCTCCTGCACCGTGCATTCTGATTCGTGTTTGCTGGTCATCTCAGCGCAGAGCAATGGTTTATAAAGTTGCTGTTGAATTCAACCTACTGCTGAGAAATTAAATACCAATTTTGGAAAAACAGATTTGAAAATATCTTAAAAGGAAGGCCATTTCTGTTCCAAGTATTTCATTATATAATTTTACACAGGAATAAATGGAGCATGTAGGCCATGACACACAGTGACACAGTAAACACCGTGACCCCACCCCTCAATCTAAACACTAGAAAAGCAACAAAACCTTGACACTTCCTGCATGTCCACTGCCCCTGTTCGCATCACCTGATTAGCTCCCTTGCTTTAACATTTTTTCTGGTATGTTTCTTCCTCAACTATTTAGTTTAATTTTCTGAGCTTAAGAAAATGGTCTACCACTGTGGGTAGCCTTCTGTGAGCTGCTTCATTCTGCGTGTGCTGGACGTAGCTCTCACTCACTCATTTCCAGTATTGGACAAATTCCATGTTGTGAAGTGACCGCCATTCATCAATCCACTCTGTCATGGGAGGTGCTGGGTTGGTCCCAGGTCCCACCAACAGTGCTGCTCTGCACATCCCTGCGCCGTGCCTGGGGTGTGAGTTTCCTGAGGGCAGTGCCAGGCACGGGAGCCCCCGGGTGAGGCTGGCTCAGCAGGGGAGATGCAGAAGTTGTCAGCAAGAGTGAACAAACTGTTACACAATAGCAAACAAGCACAAAAGGTACTCACATCTTCCTTCCTTAGGAAATCCAAATTAAATCTACAATGAGATACCACCACACACCTACTAGAACCACATCTACTGGAACAGCTTAAGAAAAGACTGGCAAGACCAAGAGCTGGTGAGGGTGAACTGTGTCCACACTTCACACAGCTGGGGGATGAGGAATGGGCGGGCCACTCTGGAAAGACTCTGGAAGTTCCTTATAAAGTAAAATCCAGACTCATCACATGACCCATAAGTCCCACTCCTAAGCATTTACCCAAGAGAAATGGAAATGGTGTTCACAAGGAAGAACCTGTTGGTGAACGGGTGGGACCGCCAAACCCCAGAAACACACGTGTCCTTGTGAATGGGGAGACAAGGGACACTGCCGTCCCCACTGTCCTATACTTTCTTCTAAAGTTCTGTCACCCACAGGCGGTCTGATTCGTCTGGACATGAGACAGCCCAGTGCCCGAGTCCCAGGAGCCCCGCGTCCCTCCAGCTTGCTATAGACACCCAATTGTTGACCAGGAACACCACGGTTTGAGCTGCACGGGGTCTTCCACAGACCTGCACAGTCCAACCCATGTTCAATGTCAACGCTGCAGCTGGAAGTCCTCGTATGCTGAGGTTGACGTAGTGATGTGGGATTTTCCACTGAGCAGGAGTCCTTATCCCTAACCCCGTGCTGTTCCAGGGCCCACTGTATCCTATCCCATTCTCAGCACACCTCATTCAGACTTCTGAAGTCATCCGAGTCAGTCTCAAAAATCTTACAAAAGCTACAAATTCTTTGGTATTTCTTTTCATTTTATTTTAATCCTCACCCGAGGATATTTTTCCATTGATTTTTAGAGAGTGGAAGAGAGAGGGAAAGATGGAGAGAAATATCGATGTGAGAGAAACACATCAATTGGTTGCCTCCTGCATGTGCCCTGACCAGGGCTGGGGAGGTCCAGCAACTGAGGCACATGCCCTTGACCAGAATCAAACCTGGGACATTTCAGTCCGTTGGCAAAGCTCTACCCACTGAGCCAAACCGGATAGGGTGGTATTTCTATATACATCATTAGATAACACTACTTAAGACAATTGTTAATGTCAGCATCCCCAAGCCAGGTTTTATGGCCTGAAGTCTGGGTGATGCTGACCAGCAGCGTGAAGGCCACACCAGGGTCCTCACTGCCTCTGGGGACGTGCTCTGGGATGCAGAGCCCTCCAGGACCGCCACATCTGCCCTCAGCCTCCTGGACAGGCAAGAGAAAGCAAATGCGCTGGGAGCAGGGACCCTGGTCCAGAACACACACAGCTTCCACAAGGGGAAGCAATGCCAAATTTTATGGATCTTCAGGAATAAACTCACAAGACAAGCAAGTTCAAAACTTTTTAAAAATATATTTTATTGATTTTTTTTTTTTAGAGAGAGAGAGAGAGAAAGGGAGAGGGAGAGATAGAAACATCAATGATGAGAGAGAAATATCATCAATCGCCTGCCTCCTGCACGCCCCCCACAGGGGATCGAGCCTACAACCCGGGCATGTGCCCTGACTGGGACTTGAACCAGTGACCTCTTGGTTCCTGGCTCGATGCTCAACCGCTGAGCTACACCAGCTGGGCAAGTTCAAATTTATGATCACAAAACACAATGTCAATGTCTTTGCCTTAACAAGGTGTAAAGGGACAGGACGGACAAGACTCGGAAGAAGAGGAGGGGAGGAAGGAAGAAACACCTTCACACTCAACTTGGAGAGACGTGTGCTGTTGAAAGGCAAGACCAAGTCACGTCACACAGAGACCAAGAGGCCAAGGCAAGCACCCAAGACTACCAAGGGGACAGTTACACGGGGACAGGGGGCAAAGGTAACTCATTATGTGACGAGGCAGAATACAGTGGCACTTGGCAGGCAGTGACCAGCAAACCCCTCTGGGAAGCAAACTGCTGCTCAGCCTCGCACACCCTGGACCCAATCATACAGACAAAAAACTCTACTAAAAACAAAAATACATCTGGTGTCTCAAGACAGCTATGTCTACTCCTCGGAGGAATCTTCACTTAAAATCTACACTGAACTTGTAAGCCTCCACGGCCAAAGGACACTGAAGAAGCAGTTAAGTCTGGAGCGCCAGTCAGGAAGGAGCCAGCTGCTGGGGACAGCGCTGGGGACAGTGAGAAGGTTCAGAAAACTGTCTGAATGTATAACTTTGAATTTATTATTTATTCCAAAATAAAGTAATAATATACTGCGCATCAGAAGGAACCGGCCACCAATGAACTGCACAGACATATCTGACAATGTTACCAGCACACGTGTACGGCATGAGAGGACGCTGCGTGTCACAGTTGTCTGTTACCTTTATTCCCAACTTCAAATGCATTTCAAATGTAAATGACTTCTAAAGTCGCTGGGAATACAGGAACCCCCAAACATTTCCCCTTTCCTCCTTCACTCTGAAAATAAAAATCAACAGTGATGCTCAGCCTTAGAACAGAGAGAGAGTAAAAGGTAAAATGGATCACTTCTTTAGGGACAACCTCCCCACAAGTCTTGAAAGAACAAGAGCAACAATGAACCTAAGTCCCAGGCCAAGGAACACACCTACCAAAGAACAGCAGCTCACAAGCATTTCACATCAATACGCACTGTGCTTGGTCACAAGGAAGAGTGTCTTGTACCTGGACTAAAAGAAAACAAGCATTCTGGCCCTGCCCAGTTTGGCTCAGTGGATAGAGCGCTGGCCTGTGGATTGAAGGGTCCCGGGTTTGTTTCTAGTCAAGGGCACATACCCTGGTGGCAGGCTCCTCCCTGGTCCTGGCCGTGGTTGAGCGTGTGCAGGAGGCAACCAATCAATGCGTTTTTCTCATATCAATATTTCTGTCTTTCCCTCTTTCTTCCACTCTCTCTAAAAATCAGTGGAAAAATATCCTCAGGTAAGGAGTTAAAAAAAAAAAGAAAAAAGAATTCTGCCCTCATGACTCACAAGGTTAACAGGAAGAAGCAAGCCTGGAGCCTGACCACCAAGGGCCGGGGACCACAGCAAATACCTAGAGGAAGAGAAATACCTGATCCAGGGCCCCCCACCAAACCTAGGTTCCCAAACTGTAAAATCACTCCTGACAAAACTGTGATTCCCTGGCCGCAGTGTCTCCCACAGTGACTACCTCCCTACAACCATGACCAGAATCGAACTGTTCCACCAAATCTGGTCTGAGACCAAGTGCAAGGTGCACCAATTACACCATGACAGTCCACCTGTGACAGCCACCTCATGTTAGAGGCAGCGAGTGTTACACACAGGAACACACCTAACACAGAACTCGTCAGCGCTGCTGCAATTTCACCAGCATGGCAGCTCCCAACCAGGGGGCTCACTGTGCGCAGACATCACACTCGCCCTGGACCCTGTGACAGCTCCGCGAAGTCCGCTGGACAGGCACCCAGTCCAGGAGGGTGCTGGGGGGTGGCTGGACCCTGGTGGTGCCACTGACGGGCTTAGAGACTTGGGCAAGCTACCGAACACCTCCCTGACAGCTCCTCTGCACGCTGTGCCTGTGAGTCAGCCTGGGTAGAGTACCTGCGACAGGGACACAATAAGCACAGCCATTATGACGAAGATCTCCAATTTACAGATGGGAAGACACACTGAGTGATGTGCTGGGGCCACTGTGCTGCGCATGGGGAGGGTTGTGATCAAAATCCAAGCCGGGCTCCCAGGCACTGTACAATCTGACCATCGGTAACTGTTGTACAAACAAGGGTAATTCTTCCCAGCTCTGAGCACAGATCCTGCCTTCTTGTACATTAAGTTTTATCTGAATATCTGAATACGTACTTTACTAACCACTTACTTATTTTTAAGTACAAATAGATATGCATGTGCACTGGCCAGATAGTTCAGATGGTTGAACCAGAAAGGTTGTGGGTTCAATTTCCAGTCGGGGTATGTATGGGAGGCAACCGATCAATGTTTCTCTTACTTCCTCCCTCTCTCTCTAAAATCAATAAACATATCATGTGAGGATTAAAAATACTAATAAAAATACACATATAGACAAGGTCTGTAATGCTGGTTATAATTTTTTAATGCTGAGCTCGAACACTAGTATTCCTGTTGCATACATTTAGATGTAAAAGGTTATCTTCCTTTTCCGGGGAAATCTGTCTTCTGAACTTTAGAGGGCTGGCATCTAATTAGGGGAGGTTAACTGGGCCTAACAAACTTGAGGTGAGCTGTCAGCTGGTGGCCTATTTAGGAAGCAGACTGTGGGTCTGAGGAAGTGGCGGTGTATCTAGGCGTGCTTCACCACGCTGACTGCAACCAAGTGAAGATACGCCATAAGTCAGAGGTGCAGATCACAGACACTTGGGGAGGTTTGCACATTTCCCCAAACTAGAGCAGGTCAGGAGCATGGCCCTGCCGTCCACAGATGTGTATCACAGCCCACAGCCACCAACACGGCCCCCTCAGATGACACTATAGTTGCCCTTGACATTTCTATAAAGGAAGAGCCGCCTGTGGGAGAAAGATGCTGCTGTTACCAGCCACAGGGCTACCCAACTGGCAGGCGAGGCCAGAGAAAACTGTGCCGTTTTAAGAGCCGTAAATCCTGTGTTCTGTCGTTTTAACATGTGTGATAGTTATTTGTGTGTTTTCTTCAACACTACACCTTTATACTAAGGAATATGTAGCTCTATAAAATTGGATAACAGCTACCTTGCAAGGCTGCCCTGGGGGTTCTGACTGATGCACACTGAGTACAACCCATGCCTGGGGGAACAGAAGGCATCCTCTCAGAAAGTTTCATGAGAAACTTTTTCAAACAGGGAGGAACTTTACTTGGACTAGTTAAGAAATACTTCACAGATAACTGTCATCTTTAAACTGTAGAATTTCAAGTTTCATTTCCAAATGAAACAGGACTATTAAATTTCACATTAAAAAAGTTTTAATTTTACATGTGATGAGCCTCCTGAGTCAAAGTATAAGATGAATGCAGTCTAGTAAAAATCTTTATCTAGCCCTAGCTGGTTTGGCTCAGTGGGTAGAGCGTCGGCCTGCAGACTGAAGGGTCCCGGATTCGATTCCGGTCAAGGACATGTACCTCGGTTGAAGGCTCGATCACCAGTAGGGGTTGGGCAGGAGGCAGGCAACTGATGATGTTCCTCTCTTATCAGTGTTTCTATCTTTCTATCCCTCTCACTTCCTCTAAAAGAAAAATCAATGAAAACGTATTAAAAAAAAAAAACTTTTATCCAGAACACAACTTTTTAAAAATGTTTTTATTAGCCCTAACCGGTTTGGCTCAATGGATAGAGCGTCAGCCTGCGGACTGAAAGGTCCCAGGTTCGATTCCGGTCAGGGGCATGTACCTGGGTTGCGGGCATATCCCCAGTGGGGGATGTGCAGGAGGCAGCTGATCGATGTTTCTCTCTCATCGATGTTTCTAACTCTCTATCTCTCTCCCTTCCTCTCTGTAAAAAATCAATAAAATATATTAAAAAAAAATGTTTTTATTAGTTTTCAAAGAGAGGAAGGGAGTGAGAGATAGAAACATCAATGACAAGAATCATTGATTGGCTGCCTCCTGCACACCCCCTACTGGAGATCGAGCCCGCAACCCAGGAAACAGACCTGTGACCTCCTAGTTCAGGGGTCCTCAAACTATGGCCGGAGGGCCACATGCAAATACAAATATTGTATTTGTTCCTGTTTTGTTTTTTTACTTCAAAATAAGATATGTGCAGGTGCATAGGAATTTGTTCATAGTTCTCTTTTAAACTATAGTCCGGCCCTCCAGCGGTCTGAGGGACAGTGAACTGGCCCCCTGTTTAAAAAGTGTGAGGACCCCTGTCCTAGGTCTTCGGTTAATGTTCAACCACTGAGCCAAGCCGGGAGGGCCAGAACACAACTTCTTTTTTAGTTAATTTAAAAAAGAGAGGCTGACTGGTTTCATGAATTTAAGAAAGTCCACTTAAACTAAACATTTTATTTTATTTATAACTAAATTATTTTACATCAGGATTCATTATACTTTATTTTAGCAGTTTATAACTACACTAGAGGCCCAATGCATGAAAATTCGTGCAAGAGTAGGCCCTCCTTCCCCGACTGCCAGCACCAGCTTTCCTCTGGCACCCGGGACCTGGGCTGCTGGCACCAAGAGCTTCCTCTGGCATCTGGGACCCGGGCTTTCCTCCTCTGGCCGCCCACAGGCACCGGGACCTGGGCTGGCTTTCATCAGGAAAGACATCAGTCTAATTAGCATACTACCCTTTTATTATTATAGATTCTTTCTCCCCCGCCCCCCCCCCCAACATCAATGTGAGAGAGTACATGGATTGGTTGCCTCCCACGCTACCCCAACCAGGGCTGGGGATCAAGCCTGGAACCAAGGTACGTATATGCCTTTGACCAGAATCGAACCTGGGATCCTTCAATCTGAGGGCCAACGCTCTATCCACTGAACCAAACCAACCAGGGCCTATATTCTTATTTTAAAGGAAACAGCAACATTTGCTGCAACTGGAAAAAAAAAATCCCAGATTTTAATATCAAGCCCGTAGCATCGAAGTGTTAAAATCCCATGTAGGTGAAGAGGAAAGATACGCTGACAGAATATAAACTTGGAAATATATGGCAAAAATTATAAAGTTTGGCCCTGACTGGTTTGGCTCAGTGGATAGAGCGTCGGCCTGTGGACTGAAGGGTCCCAGGTTTGATTCCAGTCAAGGGCATGTGCCTTGGTTGCGGGCGCATCCCCGGTGGGGTGTGTGTGGGAGGTGGCTGATCGATGTTTCTCTCTCATCGATGTTTCTATCTCTCTATCCCTCTCCCTTCCTCTCTGTAAAAAATCAATAAAATATATTAAAAAAAATTTTAAAGTTTGTACTCTTTGACCCCAACATTTTCCTTAATTACCTTAGAGAAACCCTCTCACAATAAAAGACGCTCCTATATAATAAAGAAAAATTAAATGGGACTGCCTCATTAAAAAACAAACATATGCTATGCCACTAATCTCTTCCAATAATAGGAGTAAAAGCCGGCAGTGGCACGTGCGCTCTGCAGAGCGGGGAGCCCAGCACTCCTGCCCCAGACCTGCAGCTCCCGGGCTAGCACCTCCAACCCGGTCCCTCCATTCCAGCTGGGGCGTGTGCTGGGAGCCACTCACACCTGAACTCAGCCCCATGGTTAGAATAAGACAGGCGATTTTAGTTCCGTTGGTATCACAATGACACATTCCCCTGCACCCTAAAAAACAGTGCACAGGGCAAGGAGAGTCTCTAAGAAAGGAGCTGGCCTCGAGGACAGAGTCAGGGCGGGCACAGCTGATAGGGCAGCCTGTCAGCATTCCAGTCCTCTGACTCGCAGAATGCAACTTTATAACCAATTGGCACAGACTTTCTCCTCACACAGCAATGGAGACACCAAATGACTGTACATTTCACCCTGTAAACCACGTTTGCTGGTGACACATGTTCAATGTAGAAAAATTGTAAGGACAATAAAATTACAACCCATGAGGATGAATAAGTTCATTCACATTCATACATTCGAGGAATAGTCACAATCACTCTCAACAGATGATTTAAAAATATTATTGACTTTAACCTACAAAGGTTTCTGCCAGAGCTAAGTTGTAACAATCATTCATGTAGACACATGTAGAATGACACTGGCATTCAGTAAGCCTTTAATGCACACAGATCAGTCCTGAAAAGGAAACTGCTTAGGGTGCCATTTCAGTGACACAAGCTGGGGCTCACTCCATACTTCCCTTTCAGAATGAAATGCTGTACTTCATTTTGCAATTTCAGTGTTAACTACCAATATGTTTGCAAAACTCTTAGAACTTAAAACAATTTTATTTGCTGAAGACCTAAACCTATTCATTCTGCCAGACCAAGAGGCAGAATGCGCTATTTCACTGGCACAACTTACACAAACAAAATTAGTCTGAAGAATAAGGAAAGACTAAATCTAAACTAAAGGTGGTTTGGTAATCTAATCCTTAAATCTCCAGGTGCCCGGTAACAGACTAGGGCTAATCCTCTCCAGGGGAAGGCATTACCTAAGAGCTGGCCCTGGCTTAGCAATTCCCTTTCACAAGATACAACTGTCATGGTTTTCGGCATCTTTGTTACTTATATTCAGGAAGCAGTTGATGAAGTATCTTTCCACTTATCACCTCCTGTGCTCCCCCAACTGCAGGCAGGGTGAGTACCTGGACCCTCACCTCCGTTCCCTCGCGGGAGCCCTACTAGCCTTGTCTTCTTTCAGGAAGGAAATCCTAGCACAGACTCCAATGACACACACAGAGAGAGGACTATGAACAAGCAGGTGTCTGCAGTCCCAAACGTTCTGATCTGACCATTCAATAGAAGAAACTAATGAGCCTCATTTTAGGACTGTAGGTTTGTTTACCTTTGATCTGGAGAGCACCGGAGACTCATGAGGCACCATCAAGAGCTAAGAGTCAGTCTCCTGTCTATTTCTTGTGCAAGGACTGGTCATCATGCTTGACGGGGGTCCTTTGAAGACACAGGGACCCATTTTCTCACTGGCCTGAGCCTTCGTGGCTGAAATAAGGTCTTCCTACAGCATTACACATTCCACGCCCTGCACAGACTACTTAACAGAGTCCAGGAATTTTCCAAGGGTCACTGTATCTGTGTGCATCATGTTCACCTTGCTCCCTGGCTTTAGAAGCAAACTCCCACCTCATATAAAATTCTACCTATCATGACCCAGTCTCACTGCATTTTAGTCATTCATTCAGCAAACACCTGCACCCAGGATGGATGCGAGCCTTACATGCCTGGGCTCTAGAGATGCACCATAGCAGCTGGTTATGGGAGGATTCTGCAGGTGGTCAGAACACGAACCTGTTCAGGAGGCCTGAATTCAAGTTCCACGTCTGAGGGTACCGCTCACCTGAGCACCCTCTGCAAATGAGGGGGACTCAAGGACCAAAATGGCTGAGAAACATGCAGCACACATTCAATACCTGCACACTGACAGTCACCTGAGGAGCACAAGAAAACCACTCCTGCAAGTTCACGCGGGCATGAGGTGAGAGTCCTGAGTCCCTCAGTCCCGCGCTGTCGCAGCGCCAGGGCAGGCTCAGGAACAGCTCACTGACACGGACTCTGCTAACGGATGACTCCACTCCTCCACTTCACTGACAAATGCCACCAAGTATTAAGACTAACAAGTAGGTTTTGATTTTTGGGGGTAACCAAAAACAAAATTTCCAAATGTATTACCAGTGGCAGGTCTGATTTTAAAACCGTTTAATTTTAATATATATTTTTATTGGTTTTAGAGAGGAAGGGAGAGGAAGAGATAGAAACATCAATGATAAGAGAGAATTGATTGAGCCCAAAACCTGGGCATGTGCCTTGACTTGGAATTGAACTGTGACCTCCTGGTTCATAGGTCAACACTCAACCACTTAGCCATGCAGGCTGGGCGAAAACCTTTTTATTTTGAAATTATTATAGAAGTTGAAAGATTTGCAGGACGGTCCAATCTGCCTGTAACTGACTAACCTCCCTCAGAACCCATGATGATGCCCAAGTGATGATAAGGTCATCATACCTATCACACGGCTGTCACTAGGCTCATCACTTTCATTCATTCAACAAGCATGTAACTGAGCACATACTATTGCCAGCAACTGCTCTCTGCACAAAACAGCCTTTCTACGGACCTTACCTCACAGTAAAATATTAAGTTTCACAAACATATGAAGTAGGTCACAAGGGGAGTTCAGTGTTGGGGGAAGTCAGGGGAGCCCTGGCCCCGCACGAGGGAGGGGAAGCTGAGTATTCTGGGCAGACTCCAGGACAAGGCATGGACTTTGTTCAGAGATCAGCTAAGAGGGCCGGGGGAGGGGGGGGGGTGAGTCAGGGGCCGGTGGTGGGAGACAGGGCACAGAGGGGCGGGGCCTGACCGGCATCCTCCCCAGGGGCTCCCAGCAGGGCCCTCAGCAAGGCTGTCTCTTCCACATGCCGAGTGTCTGCTCTGGGCCGAGGGGTCCTGTACACACACCTTGTCCGAGTCCAGCACTGGTCACCATGCCCCGCACAAGGACCGCGAGGAGACAGAGCTATCGACATCGCCCAAGCAGAACTGCCACAGCCACCAGTGCCACCGAGTCCCAGCTCCGACCCGGGTGAAAGGAGACACACACACCCCCAATCCTAAAGTTTCCCGAAGCCCAGAAATCCTGGCTCATTTCACCTCCCCCGACACGGAACGCAGTCCCGAAGCTCATGGCAACCTTCAGCAAGAGAGAAGCGAGTGAGTGAGCGTAAGGCCGTAATGCAACCCTGGCCATAGATGCAGCAATTTTTGATTTGATGTTTTTGTCATCAAGGCGGTTTTTAAACACAATTAGGTGAGGACAGACATGTCCAGCCGTTCAGACACAGCACCTCTGAGGTTATGACCAACCAGCTGGTTAAAACGTCCCCAATCAAATCTAAACCTGAAGGCAGAAACGAAACGGAGACTTCTGCTTCCGCTCTCTGTGGGCCACAACGGAACGAGTCGGGGAAGCATCCCCGAGGCAGTGAGACAGGGTCCTCCGCACTCGACGGACACCTGGCACCCGGCGGACACGCGCACTCAGGGAGGAAGACCCTCCCGTCGTTCCGGGACCGCGGGCGGGGCTGGCTGCGCGCGCCGCGACCTGGCAGGACCCGGCCGGACCGGGCCGGACAGGCTTCGCAAGGCCCAAACCCCCAGCGCCGCCCCCTATGTGCGGACGCTGCCTGCTGCGTCCTGCGCCGCCGAGGGTCCACCCGACAAAGGCACGCGTGGGGCCGGGGTCGCGCGGTGGCCTCACCTTTTCGCTGGCCCGGGGGTCGCCCCGCCGCCCGGAGCTCTCCCAGACGCGGCCTCCACCGCCCCGCCCGCGCCAGGCCCCGCGGGAGGATCGCCATTTCCGACTGCGGCGCGCGCCCCCCGTCCCGAGGCCCCGCACATCCGCGGCCCCGCCTCGCCCCGCGCCGCCCCCCGCCCCGAGGCCCCGCACATCCGCGGCCCCGCCTCGCCCCGCGCCGCCCCCCGCTCCGCGGCCCCGCACAGCCGCGGCCCCGCCTCGCCCCGCGCCGCCCCCTGCTCCGCGGCCCCGCACACCTCGCCGACCCTCGCCCCGCCGTCTCCCCGGCCTGACGGGAGGCCCACTGGGCCCGCCGCGAGCTCACCTGTCCGCGCGCCCGTCCGCCCGCCCGCTCTGCTCCGCGACGCTGGTGGGCAGCCGGCCGGCGCGCTCCTCAGCCGGGGCTGCGCCTCAGGGACCCCGGGCAGAGGCAGAGGCAAAGGCGGCGGCGGCGGCGGGGGCAGCGGCAGAGGGCGCGGAAGCAGCACCGGCAGAGGCGGCGGAGGCGCGCACGCTCACGCACGCATCCGCACCGGCGCGCGCGTCCCCGGAAGGACGTGGGCTTCGCCGGTTCGTAGCGGCCGGCGGGGCTGGCCGCGCGTGCGCCCAGAGCTAGGCAGTGGCCCCGCCCACCCGGGGCGGGGTCCCGAGACAGCCCGTGGGCGGGGCCCCGGAGCGGAGGGCGGAGCCGGCTCCTGGGAGCTGGCATGGCCCGCCTCCAGGCAGCGCCTCGCCGGTCTCAGGTGGGCCGGCAGGTGGTGCGGGGAGCCGCGCAGGGGGGCGGGCCCTGGTCTTGCCCCGGAGTTTGCTCAGCGGTTTACATAAGAGAGAACCGTCATTACTCTTGTCAAGGAACGGGAGACAACTGGTATGAAATGAGCCTCAGGCCGACACCCCTCCACCCAGCCCCTTGTGACTGACGTTTGCTCATTCTTGGGGCGAAGAGATGGCACTTCCTTCCTTCCTGCTCAGCCATCGAAGTGCCCTTGCCATCGTCCATGAACCACCCACAAACGACGCCCTGAAAGGGCAGAACTCACCTTCTTCCCTGCTCAGCAGGTGCGAGTGGTCCTGTGCCACACACCAGGATGTTACATAGAACAGTGAAAATGAAAACCTGCCTACACATACAGTGAAATGAAGTAATATAGTGATTAAAAATAGAGAAAAGGCTACATAACAGACAATTGTTGTGATGCCTCCTGAAAGTAAAATGAGCAAGAGGCATGATATATAAAAGTACATTACAAATATGTTTATGCACAAACAAGCCGGCTCTGGCCGCGTAGCTCAGTTGGTTACAATGTTGTCCTGATATGCCAAGGTTGCGGGTTCGATCCCTGGTCGGGGCACATATGGGAATCAACCAATTCATGCATAAGTAACTGCAACAAAAATGCCATGTTTCTTTCTCTAAAATCAATTTTTAAAAATATGTTTTTGTTCATTTTTAGAAAGAGAGGAAGAGGGAGAAAAACAATGATGAGAAAGAATCATTGATCGGCTGCCTCTTACACACCTCCCACTGGGGATGGGGCCCACAACAGGGGCATGTGCCCTCTCCAGGAATCAAACTGTGACCTCCTGGGTCATAGGTGGACGCTCAACCATTTAGCCACACTGGCCGGGTTCTAAAATCAATTAAAAAAAATTTTTTTAAGCATTTCCTCTAAACAAACAAGTCAACCTGTTCAGGAAGGATAACCTGTCAAATGTGGATAGCAGCTACAGTCAGACCCTGTGCTTCACATGCCTTTTATTTTATTTATTTATTTTTTAAAATATATTTTATTGATTTTTTTACAGAGAGGAAGGGAGAGGGATAGAGAGTTAGAAACATTGATGAGAGAAATATCGATCAGCTGCCTCCCGCACACTCCCCACTGGGGATGTGCCCGCAACCAAGGTATATATGCTCTTGACCACAATCGAACCCGGGACCTTGAGTCCGCAGGCTGACGCTCTATCCACTGAGCCAAACCAGTCAGGGCTCACATGCCTTTTAATTGGGTGAGTCTGACACCGTTTGTCTCACTCCAGGTTTTGCTACCCTTTAAGGCCAGCCCCAGTGGTGCCCTTGGCTCCACCCACCTCACCACTTCTGCCTCCAAACTCTCAAAGCTCATCTCACACAAGTCAGTCATCTAGGGAAACGCTGTCTACCCCAACAAATGGAAGTGCAGCTTTAGGACTGGGTCCGCGTGAAAGTCACCCTTGCACCCAACAAAAGCAGACTTTAACGCCCAGGTCATTTCCCCCTGCTCCCCCCCCCCCCGCCCTCCCCGCCGGCCCGTTTTTTATTTTTGTTATTCCTCAACCCTAGGATATTTTCCCATTGATTTTAGAGTGGCTGGAAGGGAGGGAGGGTGAGAAACATTGATGTGAGATACATCAATTAGTTGCCTCCCGCACCACCCCAACCGGGGCAGGGATTGAGCCTGTGTCCTTGACTGGGAATTAAACCCGCGATCCTTGGGTGAACAGGCCAACGATCTAACCACTGAACCACACCAGCCAGGATTCCAGGCCATTAAAATATTTAACAAAGACTATGTGAAACCCACTTCCAACATAAATGTATGCTGACTGCTGGCAGCCATGTGCTCTCTGCCCTCGGTACCAGCTGTTGTAACGGACTGTCATGCTGGGGATTATTAGATAATTGGAAGCCACCAACTTTTCCTGCTGTTACATCTGGGGCAAGCCTGGCTCTCTGACCCCAAAAGTCTAATGCCTCCAGTAAATGAGTTTCCTACTGTGAACACTCAAGACATCAGGAATGGGCACAGGCAAGCAGCGGGCAGCAAGGAATGGAGGCTCACACATGGGCCTTGGAGGTGGGTGCAGCTGGCACTTAGGGCGCAGCAGTTAAGGGCACTGTGTGTGGCATCTTTGGAGCAAGAAGGGGAAGGGAATGAGAATACTGTTTTTACATGAAGAAACACTGGACAAATAAGTAATAATAGTCCCAGAGGCTGGGGGGGGGGGGGGCAAGGGAACAGGCAGGTTTCTGAGCATGCCTTGTCACCATTTCATACCACTTGAGTCCCCATTAGAAGCAGGTCTGCCTTGGCAGCTGTTTGCTAACCAGACATTGCTGTGCCCTCAGCTCCTCTTTGGACTTTGTCATGTACTTGTCATGTGGTTCCAGCTCTAGAGTGGGGTTGCGAGGATAGGTCAACAGCCCGATCTTCCTCAGTGAGCCCCCGATACCTGCCCAAGGGATGCGTGTGGCGGCCTTGCTCAGCACCAGCTGATAACTGCAGCTGCGTGCTTGGGGCCCAAGCAGCACTCCTCTCAGGCCACCTCCTTCCATGGAGCGAATCCTGGCTGCTTGTTCAACTCCTGCAGCTCAGTCCGGACCCAATCTGTACCGTGGCTAGTTCTCCCTCAGCCTCCACGCCCCTTCCCCAGAGAACCCACAGGTTTATTCTTTATGTTCTCAGGTGCTCAGTTTTCTTTATAGCACAGAAGGTTTGCAATTTGTATCCGAGATCACCTACTTCCTCCCTGCCTGCCCCCTAGGGTGCAGGCCCATGACAACAGGAATGCCTATTAGTTCCTGTGCCACTCTTTCATCACCTTTCTGTATGAAATAAGACATACCACACAATTTAAGTTCATTTCCCCCCGAAGGAATGCTTTATTGGCAAATTACCCGTTATTTATTTTATGGAAAAGACAAATCAGTTGTGGCCCTGCCTCCTGCCTCCTACAAGGAGTCTGAGATTCTGATGAAGAAAGAACACTAGGTGGACCACAGTCCCCCGGTGTCTGAGGAGACCAGCAGACACTCAGGTCCCAGAGCACAGTCTACCAAAGCAGTCACTGAGCTGCTGGCTTCTCCCCGGGGGGTGCACCCATCACACGCAGGCAGGCCAGGCCTGGGCCACTAAGAACCAGGAAGGCACAAGCTGCCCCTCCAGACACACCCGCCACCTGGGGCCCTGGGTGAGGCTGCTGGGGTGTGGCAGCTTCAAAATGGGAAAGGCGGCTGGTAGCTCCTGAGAAAAGGAACAGCAGAGCCCTGGCCGGTCTGGCTCAGTGGATAGAGTGTCGGCCTGCGGACTGAGGGGTCCCGGGTTCGATTCTGGTCGGGGGCATGTACGTTGGTTGCAGGCGCATCCCCAGTGGGGGGTGTGCAGGGGGCAGCTGATCGATGTTTCTCTCTCATCGATGTTTCTAATTCTCTATCCCTCTCCCTTCCTCTCTGTAAAAAATCAATAAAATATATTGGGGGGGAAAAAGAAAAAGAAAATGCAACAGCAGAGGTGCAGCTGACCCACCCCGCCCAGCCCCGCCCTGCAGGGTCCATGCACTTCTCGAGTTTCCTGGCCATGTGAACAGCAAACACAGTTGGAGCCACTGACAGTGACGTGCCAGCTGCGCCTGGTCAGGCCTGGCCCATGAGGGCAGTGTGGCAGCACTCCTATCCCCACCCCCTGAGGTCCAGGAGCCTGCTGGCCAGCAGGAGCTGCCAGAGTTGTTGAGGAGAGAAGAGCGATTCCATCACTGGGAGTACGCTGCTGAAACGCAGGCATCCAGCCCCTCGGGTAGATGCAGAATTCTGGGCAGTGTCAGACCCACTAAAGGACTCTCACTAGTATATATTAAAACATTATAAACAAATAAGCATGAGGTGATATAAGGCTTGTATTTTAGCTCGAGTCCTAACAAATAATCTTGTAAAGATGAGGCTAAAGCTGTTTTGCTTAATATTAAATGTTGAAAAATCCACTGCATTTAAAAAATAAAGAATTTGCTTTTGCTAAAGCTAGATCATTAGTGTAAGAGTGAGGCAGCTGACAGTTTCTTTTTGGAGGTTCTAGGAAATGGACAGTTTTCTTGGTTAGCATTTTGAAATAAAAACTGTGGGTCAGATGGGGCTTCTGGAAGACGCTCCCTTCCGTGGCACAGGGAAGGAGGAGTTTAGAAATACCACTACTTTACACCTGTCTCTTCCCCTGGTTTCCACATTCTGATGAACAAGATCGCCAAAGGGAACGTGGCTCTGCCCCCGCCCCGCCCACTTCCTGGCCCCAGGAAGGATGGCACAGTGATGGTTGCATCTACAACTTTAGTGTGAAGCATCTGTACACAAGACTGTTCTCTAAGTCATGCGTGTGCAGGGGCCACGTCTACATGTGATGGCATGAATGTCCTCAAAGCCGCTCCATGTCCTCCTGCAGCTGCTGGTGCTCCCTTGCGCAGTGGCTGCTGTGGCGAGGGCGTACCTGCACTGGCTCCGCGGCCGGCAAAGCTGCTTCAGGCTTAGAAGGGCGTGTGATCGGGCAGGGGCTTGTCGCCACTCTCAGTCGGGGAGGGAAAGCTGTCACTGCCATTCTCTCTGCCACCCACCACCTTAGACTACAGACGGGAAAAGACCAGAAGGGAAAACCTGAGACAGAGCCCACAGCGCCAGGCAGCCCCTGGAACTTATGATGTCCAAATTCTCTACCCAAGCGCACAAACCGTGAACACTGATTAGCAAGAGAGAAGACACCACTGACAGCAACAGGCTGCAGAGCGCCAGGAACCCGTCCCAAGAGCAGCACACCAACAGTCCCACATAGGACTTCCTTGGATCACAAAATTACAGAAACAGAGAAGAGATCCGTGGATGCCGGGCAGGGCAGGCGGAGGGCAGGCACCGTGAAGGGTCTGTGGGAAGAGACCGCTCTCTACCCTGAGGTGCCCATGTCACATCCTGGCTGTGACACCGCAGTGTTAGTTCTGGGGAAAGTATGAAAGGAACAGGGCCTCAGTGTTAGCTCCCACAACTGCCAACTGCCTGGGAGTCTACAACGATGAAGTCAGTCTACCTGACAAGTCACACCCCATCAAGAGAAGCAAACGACCCGGGTAGTTACCTTTATGGTCCCAACTCGGTCTTCAAGCGACTTGAAGGTGGCAGAATTCCTTCAAAGAGAGAGGGAGCAGAAGTCAGGAGGAGGAACCCCCAGCTGTGCTGCATCCTGAACTGGAAGGGCCTCAGGATTAGGGCTGTCCTCCAGAAAGACCCCTGAGTACATCCTGAGGTCTCAATGCAAAGACATGACCCGACAGAAGAAGGGGAGGGGCACCCCCTGCAGAGAACCCAGCCAAGGTCACTCCAGAGGTGGCACCAGGTCAGAACCAGGTCAGCCACACTCGCCAGCCACAGGGACAGAGACCTGAATGCCACCAGCTGGTGAGACCTAGACTTGACATGGGTGAACATGGGGCCCGTTTCTGCTCCACCCTACTGGTAAATGCACCTGTGCTGGGGTTTCACACTCATCTCTCTTAGAACGAAGCCAGAAAAAAAACAAACGAGGCATTCTGGGACAAGAGGGTGGTAAGGAGGCTAGAGGAGCAAGCAAGCTGGCCTGGTCCGACCCAGCTCCTCTCACTGCTCAGAGCCACCTGCTCCTGGGCTCTGCAGACCACCCGCCCATCAAGGACTCCCAGACAGCTCTGTGGTGTGGCAGCTGCAAGTCTTGTAACAAGGATGGGGCTCTGCTGAGAACCAAGGCTGCACTGCAGAGCAAGCAGGAGAAAACTGGCCACAAAGCAGATAAAAATTCTTCATAAAAGACGTGGAGAGTCCTAGCTGGTTTGGCTCAGTGGATAGAGTGTTGGCCTGCAGGCTGAAGGGTCCCTGGCTTGATTCCAGTCAAGGGCACATGCCCGGGTTGTGGGCTTGACCCCCCAGTAGGGAGCGTGCCAGAAGGCAGCTGATCCATGATTCTCTCTCATCATTTATGTTTCTATCTCTCTTCCTTCCTCTCTGAAAAAAAAAAAAAAGACTTGGAGACACCTGTAGTCTCTTGGATGCCAGGTAGGTGTTGGAGCCTCTCTGCCCTTCCCTAGCCCAACCCTGCAGGCAGTCCTGGAAAGTTCCAGACGGAGCCCCATTTGGCATACCCCACTAGTTCTTTGGCCTCGGAGGGGTCTTTCCTAACCCTAATCCGTTTAGAGGTCTGGGAAGCCGCCTGCTCCCCACGTCCCCACCCGGCTCTGGGAGCTCCAGGCGTGAGCACACATTACCTCATGGCGGGCATACTTATTGAGTGGCGGATGGAGTAGCTGCTGCTTGGAAGCATGGCAAAAGCAGAGAAGGAAACAAGAGTTAAGGTGAGGACAGAACAGCGCTCACAGGTTCCTCAGCCCAGACCACGGAGAAACCCAACTTTGTAATAGGGTGGCAGGACCCCTCCCCCAGCACAATCGGAACGAGCACGAAGCCTTGTAAGGCCTCTCACCTGGAGGAAACCTGGACCCATAGCTCCTCCCCACCCCAAAGTCACCCCTAAGGGGCACGCTGCTGCTGGAGACCGCAGCCTGGGGCAGCAGAAAAGCTCTGGTACAAACGGTGTCAGATGTCCTTACTTGACTTCACAGCAAGTTAAAAGACTTTAGAAAAGAGAAACAACCAAGTCCAAGTGCTTCAAGTAAAAAGCACTTAAAATCACAGATAGGCCGAAACCGGTTTGGCTCAGTGGATAGAGCATCGGCCTGCGGACTGAAGGGTCCCAGGTTCGATTCCGGTCAAGGGCATGTACCTGGGTTGCGAGCACATCCCCAGTAGGAGATGTGCAGGAGGCAGCTGATCGATGTTTCTCTCTCTCATCGATGTTTCTAGCTCTCTAGCTCTCTCCCTTCCTCTGTAAAAAATCAATAAAATAAAAAAATAAAAAATAAAAAAATCACAGATAGTTCTGAATTTGGGGTCCAGAAGAATGTGTGACTTCAGAGTGCTGGTGGCACCTAGAGCGATGTCGAAAACACTGAACTGGGCTTATGTTACGCTGGTGCAGAGAGAGCTCTCGAGTCATAAACGAGGGAAACTCGCCCGGTCAGCGTGCCTCTGTGGTTGAGCATCAACCCATGAACCAAGAGGCCGGTGGTTCAATTCCCACCCAGTCAGGCACAGGCCCAGGTTGCAAGCTCGATCCCCAGTAGGGGGCATGAAGGAGATGATAGATGGTTCTCTCTCATCATTGATGTTTCTCTCTCCCTTCCTCTCTCTGATATTTATAAACAAACACACAAGGGAAACAAGATGCAGAAAGCACGACAGCCCAAGGTCAGCACAACCCTCCCATGTGAACAGGACTAAAATGTGGGGGAGGGGGGCTGGGGGAGGGACAACAATGACGCACAAAGGACTTAGACGGACACACTCCGCGGGTTGGTTGGAGTAGGCCAGCAACAGTGCCCAGATATGAACACGTCTTTGTTGGGAGGCGTCCCTGCACCAACCATATGGCCAGTGATGACCCTCAGGGACCACAGCTCGAGAAGCCTCACTGTGCTGGACAGGGGCCGCACTGGGCAGTTCCCGGCCCCTCGCCACCTTCGTCCAGCACAGCCTCCCACAGGCTGACAGAGCCCACTTGCCCTGAAGCAGAGAAGCTGTGCACAGGGTGTCTAGCGTCAGTCTTACCTAAAGGACTGTGAGAAAGGACGCGCCCTGACAGATGGCAGCAGGAAGAAAGAAGAAACGAATGTTAGGAAGGGAGGTCAATGCCCGCCCCACCCTCTACTCAGCTCTAGAGCCCCCTCTGGCCTGGACACCCACAGGTAGGACAGACAAGCGCCCCGCCCACCTCCAGGCTCCCGAGCACCGGCTCCAGGAGGCTGCTGCTCTCTCACGCACACGCTGCAAACTTCCCAGCCCATGGCTCTGCCTTCCTGGATGCGATCACGTACGGGGGACCCACGTGCCTGTACCCATTTAGAGGCTGGAAGGAAAAAGCCCCAAGGAGTGGAGCAGTGCAAACGTGTGAGATGACCCCGCTGAGTTCCGCCACCTGGAGCCGAGCCCACCGTGCTCGGCTGACACTGCACACGCACAAACCAGCACACACGGCAACAGGCCTTGGGCACCCGCGGGCGGCGTCCTCCGCACTCTGGGTCCATCACCATAGATCACGGAAGCCTGAGCAGGGTCAGAAATGAGCAGGGCCCACAGATGGGGCACAGGAAGGACATGGCCGCCGCCTCCACTCTGGAGGCTGCCCCAACATGGAAGTCGTTTTGGAAGCAACACATGTGCAGTCACAGGGCCTGATGTGTCCCTACCACTCAGTGGGCAGCAGGGCCAGCTCCTCTCTGTGGGTGGAGAGCTGGTGTCAGAAAAGGTGGAGACCTGACCCCTGACCTAAATCCAGTCCCCTTTCCCACCACCACACCTCACACCCCAGGGCATGCAAAGGTGTCTCAGGCCTGGCCAGGTGCACCGTGGACTCCAGCACAGGGCAGCTTCCTGGGGTACCTGGCCCCGAACATCTCAATGCAGTGGCCCGTGAGGGATCACCTAGCCCCAAACTCATGGTGCAAACCTCTGAACCTGACTTTCATTCAATAAGTGGTGAACTTACAACCTCAACCTCTAAACTGGGGAAGTTAATGGGCCTCAGCCTCAACCACCTGAGACCACATAGGGAGACAACAGGGACACGTCAAAAACCCTGAGGGTCAGTGCTCACAGCACCATGGAACACAGGGTGAGACACACCAGCAAACAGGTCAATCCCTCCAGGCACCTTAAACTCAACCCGGCTGCCCCCGCCGGCCCAGGCACACACAGCGCATGCTCAGACTGCACAGACGGCAGGTACAGGGAAGGAGGCCCCGCGCAGAGCCATCCGGTGTCACTGCGACAAGAAGCCTGTTCACTGCGGCCACGCCACAAGTTAGCGGCAAATCCCAGTTCTCTGAGCAGACAAAGGGACACGCCAGTCCTCCCAGAGCAGCGCTGCCCATGGAAGCAGCCCTGCCCTCCCCACGGATGCCGCCCCAGGACGCCCTGAACACACTCACAGGGAGAGGAGAGGAGCACAAGCCAGCGGAGGCGCACGCAGGCAGCAGCGCCTACTCTCCCTCAATGCTGTGACCACACCCACACGTGAGGAAAGCACGGACAGACCTGCCCACCGCTCGTTCCAGGGCTGGGAGGGCCCGCCCCTCGGCAGGCCCTGGGGGTGCAGCCAGGCCACCAGGGGCACAAACATTCCCTCACCGGGCTCACCACAGCACGGCTCAGGTGGCCAAAGCAGGCACCCCAGAATGCAGCAGTGCCGGCGTCCCACCTCATCTCAAACGGGTCTCCCTACAGGAACATACCCAGTCGAGTACTAGCAGCTCAGTGTGAAGCCTATGGGAGCAATCCCCACAGACCCTCCTTGCTGACAGCGCAGAGCCGAAGCAGGGGAGTCCTCCTGAGCCCAAATCACAGCCACGGTGGGCAAGGCATGCATCATAGGGCATCAAACCACAGGGACCCCACTACCTAGGAAGCAGCCAGAACCCCAGCGTGGGAAGGCGCAGTCCTCAGGCACAGGAGAAACACACAGACTGCCTACAGTTATTTAGCTTCTCCAGAAGTTTGACATTTTTCAAAATTAAGTTGGGAAAGGACTATTATATCAAACAAACAGAAATAAAAGGTGAGCAGGGCTCTGGCTAGCGTGACTCAGTGGATAGAATGTCAGCCTGATGCCCAAGGGTTGCAGGTTT
The DNA here is from genome assembly GCF_964212035.1 of Myotis nattereri. NCBI lineage: Eukaryota > Metazoa > Chordata > Mammalia > Chiroptera > Vespertilionidae > Myotis > Myotis nattereri. The sequence continues at coordinate 2,763,840 of NC_138083.1, forward strand.
GATTCCTGATCAAAGGCACATACCTGGGTTGCAGGTTCAATCCCCGGCCCTGCAGTTGGGGTGTGTGTGGGAGGCAACCAATCAATGTGTCTCTTTCACATCAATGTTTCTCTCTCCCTCCCTCCCTCCCACTCTCCCTAAAAACCAATGGGGAAAAACATCCTGGGGTGAGGACTAACAAAAACAAACAAGAAAAGTGAGCAGGGCTCTGGCATAAGCCGTCCTCTGCTGGGCTGGGCGCTCAGGGTTGTTAGAATCTGTCTTCACCTCTTGCTAACTGGCAACTGCCAGGCCTGTGAGCCGGGGAAATGCCTAACTCAAGCAGGTAGAGGTGAGGGTCAGAGTGTGGTGGACCGCCAACACCACACTCAACACACCAAACCCATGGGCAACAACACCCAGTGATTCTCTCAGGATGGGATGGGGGCTACGGGGGGGGGGGGGGGGCATTCTCTGAAACGAAGAAGTGAGGGGCCCGATCCCAAGTGTGGGGTCAGACCAAGAGCACTGGCGGTGACACGCACTTCCCCCCATGACTCAGTGATGCATATCTTGTCCTAATAACTCCTAATGAGAGGCCTTGCCAAGGGCCGAGCCAGAATTCACACCCTGGCCTCTGGCTCCTAGGGCCAGATCAGGAGGCAGAGGGAACAGCCAGCAGGCTGGGGGCGGGTGCTGCCCGGTAGTCACCAAGTGCCCGAGCCACTCGGCACTCCCTGGCCCCCAGGTCCTATACAAGGAGCACCTTTGGTGGCTATGAGGGTCTGGTCAGCCTCAAGAGAACATTATGTTGGGGCCCTGGCCAGTGGCCACACCGTCTGAGACCTAGGCACACACTCTGAGGAGACACCGAGCTTGTCCTGGACGTGTCCTGGCGCCCACCCCGGTGCTGACCTCTAGGCTGTAGTCATTCTCTCTCCATGGAACTTCCAAGAGAAGCACCAGCCTTCACCCAACCCAAGCATCAGAAGTTAGCCAATGGCACAGTGACCACCGGCCCTGAGCAATGCAAAACGGCAAAGAGGCCGCCAACGGGAGCAGACACACGCTGCAAACGAAGGTCCATGAATCGACTCGTTGGGGGCTGGCGTGGCCACACCTGTGGTTGCTGGGCAGCCGCTGAGGTATGTGCACCTGAGCCCTGGGGCTCAGCAGGCTCCCCACAGAACCTCTAAGAGATCTAAAATCCCAAAAACCTCAGCTGACCAGTCCAGGCCTCAGGGTGGAGAGGCTGGGGCAGAGGGGTCTCTTACCTCATGTCCCCGAGTTTCCTGCTGATGGCAGAGCCCACAGTGGACAGGGCAGCTGAAGTCTTCTGTCCCGCCTGAGAGAGAGTCTCCTGAGTCCTCTTGTAGCTGGAGGAAGAAGCACAGTTACCCAACCAAACACAAGGGGCAGCCACCACCCTCGAACCTGACAGCATCTTTGCCTGGAGCTGCCACCCACACCAAGACCTGCCTCAGGGTCCAGCAAGACTGGCAACCAAGGCGAAGAAGCACTTATGGCAGGCGGGAAAGCAACCCCCCACAGCACAGCCAGTGGAGGAATGGCTCGAGAGCTTCTTTGGGGCACAACTCATAGTGCCTGCCCAAGCACCCCCAACCCAAGGCTCACCTAAGGAAGTGCTTTCATTTCAAAAGAGTTAATAGATTATCTGCAAGAAACAGACTTCTGCACCAGAACCACAGGCACTCAGAAAAGCCCAGGTGCAAGGGGATGAAGGACACACAACTTCTTTACAAATTCAGAAGACAGCCTCAGCCCAGCCTTTCCCGGAACAGCGAATGCGGAGGACAATGTCACCACCCTGGGCTGTGCTGAAGCAAACAGTCTCAAGCAGGGGATTTAAAGAAGAGCCTGGCCTGGATGGTTTGGCTCAATAGATAGAGCCTGTGGACTGAAGGGTCCCGGGTTCAATTCTGCTCAGAGCGCATGCCCAGGTTGCAGGCTCAATCCCCAGTGTGGGGCGTGCAGGAGGCAATCGACCCATGATTCTCTCCCATTTTGATGTTTCTCTCTCTCACCCTCTCCCTTCCTCTCTGAAATCAATAAAAATATTTTAAAAAATAAAAAATCCCATATAATAAAAGCCTAATGTGCAAACTGTTCCCTCGGGCAGTCATTTGACCGCTTGCTATGACATGCACTAACCACCACGGGGGCAGCATGGAACATGGCGAGCATCAGCAACGTGGTGTTGGCAGTGGAGGCGCTGCTGGCCCCATGGGTCCCGACAAAAGCAGGACCACAGCGGGATGGTGGAGCAGGTGAGGGGGCAGTGCCAGGCCAAAGCGGGGTGCCAGGAATGGCTGCGGGGCTGCAAGGCTGGGGGTGCGAGCTGGAGCCCAATCTCTGCAGGCCACACCGAGGGACCCCACCAGTGCACGAATTCATGTACCGGGCCTCTAGTAAAAAATAAAGAGCCTTACAGAATCTCTATTTGTGCTCATGAGGCCAAGCTGGGAAAGTGAAGCCCAAGAGAAAAGCGTGGGCCTGCGCCTTGAGTCCTTGGTGATGAAGAGGGCATTCTGTGGGCGACTCCAAGGGCACCACCCCATCAGAGACCAATGGGACAGGCCTGGGGGCAGAGCCAGAGTCTGTATCCAGGTAAGTCAGCCCCCACCATGTTTGCACGCTAGTCTATGCATCCTGGCTAGCACCACTTTGGGAATCACTTCCACCTTTTAGGAAAACATGGAGTAGAATCCCGAAAAATACCAGCCTCCTCTGGGGCACCTTCCCTTGGAGGCTATCCCACCCCCAACAAGGGTGGGCAGGTAGTTCAGGTCTGGCCGGCCAGAGATCCCCGCTCCTGGCCACAGCAAGAGTCCGAGGAGACCCACAGTGGGCCACCTTGTTGCTGGGAGCCACTCACACCAAAGAGGAGGAGCTGAGAACAAAGCCCCTGTGGGAGAATGGAAGGTCCCCAGTGCTCCGTGGGAGCCCTGGTCGGTGGGCCTGGAACAGGGGCTTCTCGACAGGCAAGACCTCCACACCCTTAGACTGACAGCCTTTAGCTGTGCTCTCTGTCACCTGCAATCAAAAAACTCAATACAGTGACAATACCGAGTTAACTTGTGACTACGGAATTCACCTGGGGCCCTCTCAGTACGGTGTTAGCTAAGACCTACCTATAAAAAGAACCCAATGGCCCAGCCGGCTCAACTCAGTGGTTGAGAGTCGACCTATGAACCAGGTCACGGTTTGATTCCTGGTCAGGGCACATGCCTGGGTTGCAGGCTCGATCCCCAGTGTGGGGTGTGCAGAAGGCAGCCAATCAATGATTCTCTCTCATCAATGATGTGTCTCTCTCTCTCTCTCTTCCTTCCTCTCTGAAATCAATAAAAAAAATATTTTTAAGGAAGGGCCCGGCAGGCATGGCTCAGGAGGTCACGGTTCGATTCCCAGTCAGGGCACATGGGTGCAGGAGGCAGCCAATTAATGATTCTCTCTTATCATTGATGTTTCTATCTCTCCCTCTCTCTTCCTCTCTGAAATCAATAAAAATGTTAAAAAAGAGGGGGAGGAGTTGGCTGACAGAAGATCAGTAGCACCTAAACTGCTTCCTTCCAGCACGGTTCCATGAGCAGGACTTGCAGACCCACAGTCGGGGAGACGGGCTCACCCCAATGCGGTTGCCTTTCAGACACCGGGCCAGCTATCTTGCAGTGACACCTGGGGGCTCTGGCCAAGCACCCCTGGGCTCCTTCCCCCCGAGACGGCCACCCCACCCCGGGGCTTGTGGCCTTCCTGGGCAGTCACTGCAGAAATGCATTCAGCCTGGAAGCATCTGACAACTTTCCCAGCAGAACTAGTGCGAAACTCCGGGGGCACAGCCACTGCCTGCTGAAATGCATGAAAAGGCTATGCTGCTGGCCACACATGTCCACACCCAGAGCCACGGGCTCCTCTCCTGGGAGTGAGAGTTGTAGTTATTGGAAACAGTGTGTTGGCTGGTTTTACAGAGCAGCACCGAAGTCTCCAAAGGCTATTTCCTGATAAAGTCTGCACTGCGAAAGGTCTGGCGACAGCCACTGAATCACCGAATACTGCCACGCTGCTACAACACCCACTGCCACAACCAGCTGTCTACCAAACTGCACAAACAGCAGAAAACAGGGATAGTCAGAGCCCCCTGAGCACACCAGGCTGCAGAGGCTTCATGTGTAGCTACCTTACCTGGGGTCCCAGGCACCCCAGGAGAGGCTGGGTAGCAACTGTTTTCTTTCAGCCCAACACTAACGGGCTTTCTGCTGGCAACCATGACAGTACTTCCTTCTGAACAAGACAGAGTATCAGAGAACGACATTCCTAAACACTGCCCCCTTGGCTTAAAGAGCTATGATCTGATGACGTTCTCCTCTCTCGTTGAAGGATCTCAGCAGAGCAGCACCGTGGTTCTCAGCCAGAGCTCTGCTCTGTATTCTGCATTGTTCGTTCTGTGTGGCTGACAGCTTGGTGCCTCTCGGACCAAGGGGACTCCTTCAGGGTCCCACAGGCACGGTCTGCACCAACCCTGACTTGAAGAACATTACGTACGAGGGAAGCTCCACAGACCCCAGCAGCTGGAGCCGGGTCTGCAGGAGAAGGAAGGACAGAAACAAAGAGCCCCCATCCATGTGGTGCAGACGGCACCCGGCCACGCGCCCCCTGGAACGCTGAGGGGTCTCTGAGGGCGAGGCTGCCGCCAGCCCGGGCTCCTCCTCAGGGACGGTGCCGGCAGACTCCTCTGTGGGGTCTGGTGGCCACAGTGTGAGGGTCGTTCCATTCGTGTGGAAGAGGGAAAAAACGATATGAAATAGCCAGGAAACACAACTAGGTGTGTGCCCAGCACACACAGCCTGCTTGCCCCTGAAAGGTGAGTTGGCAGGAGAGGGGAGGGAGGTGCTGATGGCAAAGGCACTCACAGGTCCGACTGGGTCATTCTCTCATTCCACTCTCCAAGTTTCTCAGAAGTTTTCACATAGCTAAAAACAGAAAGTCTATGGTGAATTGTTTAGAAAAACTTTCAACTCAGGTTTCAAACTGCAAGTGAAATTCCAGGGCCAATGGAGAACTGACTGGCAGGAGCACAGAACGTCTGCGACCAGAGGACAGGGCTGCTTCTGCTTAGCACCCTGCTATGCCACCCTGGTGGGGGCAGGGGAGGCGACAGAACAAACCAGTTCTTTCCCATCAGGCCAAGGGTCATTCAATGTTACGATGGCTCTTGGGGAACACTGCTGTGAGGGCAGGAAGGGCAGCCTGTGGCCCCAAAACACTTGTGGCAGTCACCCTTTGAGGCTCAGAAGCTATGCTTTCCTAAGACAGAAACGGGGTTTTTCCAGGTGAGATTTATGAAGTGACTCTGCCTGTGGGGACAGGCCTTTCAGACAGTGGGAGACACTCCTCACCCCCACCCTGGAGGATACATTTCAGAGGAGCCACGTAGCTGCCCTGCCCAAGGTCAGAGCGGAACGTTTGTGATCACACCCGTCATGAGGAGTCACGTCCACTCGAGCAGACGCTCAGCTCTGGGGACCACAGCAAAGTCAGTCTCATCAAGGACCTCATTAGTGTGCTCTCAAATTTGGACCCGAAACATATTCTTGTCGATTTCCACTTGGACAATTAGCTGTGTGTCCATCCACCTTTTACAAAACATCTGACTGAGCAGAGTAAGTGGGAGGACAATTGCTAGGTCAAGGTGGCAAGGCCCCTGGCTGGCTGCTTCCAAACAGGCACATTTGGTCCCCATTCCTGGGAGGCACCTCGTCCTCAGGACTAACACCCCGTCGACAGGACAGAGGCACCACGCTGTGCTCGCTCTCCAACCACCAGGGCGCCCTGCCGCAGAGCAGGCACCTACGCGCTCGAGACCTGCACGTCGCGCCAGCTCCTGGACAGGCTCTGCCTCAGGCCCTCCGAAGCAGAGGGGCCCAGCTTCCTCCTCAGCTCTCCGCAGCGCCTCTCCTTGGCCGCCAGGACCTGGCGCAGGGTGACAATTTCCTCTTCTACCTGCATAAGCACGAAGTTGACATGATTAGCTATACTACCAGAGGAAGTGACTGACATCCTCATACAATGCGATGTGAGGTTCCTCAGTTATCTAAGAACTGTCCCCTTACAGAAACATACATCTCAGAAATCTGGTACCAACACAACTTCTTCTGCAGAACTGTCTCACCCCCAAGCCAAGTGGCTCTGCTGGGGCTGCCGATCACCATGCTGACCGGGGGGAGACTGAGCAAGGCCTTCCGGAGCTCTGCCCCAGGCTGGGCACAGGGTCAGAGGAGGGAGGCCCTCTTTCCTCTGGGCCTTGCCTCTGGGCTTGGACAGCAGAGGCTGGAACATCTGGCAGCCAGCCCCATCTACGGGGGGGGGTTCCTTATGCAGCAGGAAGGAAGCAGAGCAGACAGATGGCCAGAAACCCAGGTGACATGAACTGGCCCCATCACAACATCTGCGCTCCTGAGGTCAGCTGCAGGCCTTGGCAAAAGCCCGTTACATAAGCCAAAAGTAAATTCGCCTTTGTGTTTAAGGTAATTTGAGTTGAGTAACAGAGAACCCTGAACCTCCTCAGGTCTCAAAAAAAAAAGCCCTGGCCAGTGTGGCTCGGTTGGGCGTCGTCCCATCCACTGAGAGGCTGCTGGTTCAATTCCCAGTCAGGGCACATGCCCAGATTGTGGGCTTAATCCCCAGTGGGGGTTGTGCAGGAGGCAGCCGATCAATGTTGTGCTCTCACATCGATGTTTCTCTTTGTCTCTCACTCTCCCTTCCTCTCTCTAAACATTCAATAAAAGTATTTTCTAAAAAAAGAAAGAATAAGTGACACGAGAAGGAAGCATCCATTAGAACCTTACTAGAGTTCTCACAGCACTTCCAGCTCCTATATGAACAGCTATTCTAAAAAAGCCCCTTTCTTTAAAAAGTGCTTGTTTAGATTAAGGCACTAAAAACAGTGTAGAGCCCTGAATATCCCTATATTCTGCTTTAGAAAATAGTTGAAACAAGAAATAATTTACAAACACAGTATCATCTAAGGCCAAACTATTACCAGTCACTCAGTCAGGTACAACCAGTGACCAGAAGACTCCACTCCTGGTGCAATGACTGACAGGGCTCTGGGGCACATGGTCACGTTGTCCTGGGAACATGAAAGTTGAAAGTTTTAAGTGACACAAGAGTGACTCCACTCTGCGATCCAACTCTGAAAAAGACCTGGTGGCTTTAGTCTCAATACCAACATATTTGAAGTAAAATACAAAACATACATGTCCTTGGACTTCTTACTGCTTCTCTCTTAATCGCTGTTCAATTCAGAAACAGCCACATGCTTTCCTGTGATCTGAAACCTGGTCCTGGGGCTGAGATTGGTCTGTACAACTAGCTTTGTTCAGACCTAGGACTGGGCTGGGGATGTATTAAGATGGGGCTTGTCTCTGGAGACATAGCAGAGGCCTGTGACAAAAACGGTCAGATATTAACAAGACCATCTCCCCAGACTCTGGAATATCAACTGAGTCACTACCAGGCTCTGCATCACACAGTGGAAAGAAACCCTCTTATTAGTTGGTATAAAAATTAAACTCAGAGGCTTCTGTTCTTAACTCCGATTTTCTCTTAAGGGACTCTCACTTTAAAAAGATCACATTAAGTACTTTTTACAAAAAGGTGTTTTTGAAAGAGAAATTAAGATCCAGGGGCAATAAGATGGCGGGGTCTTGAAAATGTCAGGTGTTAACTCAGGGGTGGGCAAACTTTTTGACTCGAGGGCCACAATGGGTTCTTAAACTGGACCGGAGGGACGGAACAAAAGCATGGATGGAGTGTTTGTGTGAACTAATATAAATTCAAAGTAAACATCATTACATAAAAGGGTACGGTCTTTTTTTTTTTTAGTTTTATTCATTTCAAACGGGCGGATCCAGCCCGCTGGTCGTACTTTGCCCACGGCTGTGTTAACTCCAACAGAGAAACTCCCCGTGGGTGGTGTGCTCAGAGCAGCTGCCCCTGTGTGGACATTCTCCCCCTGGAGCACCCATGAGGGGCTGGGTACATACAAGCCGGGGCCCCAAAGAGCAGTGTCTGTGGGGCCTCAGGATAACCCCATTTCTCCGGGGCACAGCCAGCACTCTGCCCTCATTGGCCTAAGGGGGCCTCGACTCATGGTACCACAGGCCAGCCCACCAAGACACAGAACCTTCATGAGCTCAGCCCTCAACTCCTCCTCCTCAGCTTCCGTCAGACCCTCGACAGCAGGCGTCTGGGCAGCCACTGCCGTGTCAACAGGGACATCCGTCATGGAGTCGGACAACAGACCTTTGTTAGGAGAATTCAGGTTGATATCTGCCAGAGACAAAACAAGGCCAGAAAGTGCCAAGTAAGAAGTTATGGAGAAGTCCATGGGACAGAGGAGAAAGAAAGGGTGAAAGGACAGGTGGCGGGGGAGGACTGGACACTAACAATGCCTCTTCTCTGAAAGGTTTTGTGAAGATAGTTTGGTCCATCTGCCTGAGGGCAGCCACACCCCAGACCACCCAGATGCTGCTTCAGGGCCTGGAAACGCTGGTGCAAGGCAGCCATACCCTTCCCCTGCTTCCCCTGCGAGAACACTATCTCCAAAGCAGAGCACTTTGCTATAAGGCAGCCCAATCTAACAGATCTGCCATTTTTAGAGGAAAAGAACACAATACGGCTGTAAACACAAGCGCCCCTTTCTAAGCAACTGAGCTGCCAGAGCCCATGCTACAATTACATGCAAGGAGCACATGTCAGTTGTCTAGCCCTGCAGGGCGTCGGCAGCACAGAAATGCCCTTCGTTCACACTGGACCTCACCCCTCAGCAAGGACCCATAGCATGCCTCCACACTCCTCCGCTACGCCCAGATCAGGTTCAAATTTCTGCAGCCACTATTTTTCCTTATTACGTGCATCTTCCTGTCTGCACTGAAAGTTTACAAGATATCACACAAGGAAAAGGAGATCTACTTTAGTTCTTTCCTACTCTGACCACATGACTGTCATTTAGTACTTTTATACCATCAGCACTGAGAACATCTTCCCTTTGAACACCACACTGTGAAGAAACAGCCTTTGTCTGGTGTCTTACACCTTTAAGAGTAAAAGAGCCCGACCAGCATGGCTCAGTAGTTGAGTGTCAACCTATGAACGAGGAGGTCATGGTTCAATTCCAGGTCCGGGCACATGCCCAGGTTGCGGGCTTGATCCGTGTGGTGTGTGTAGGAGGCAGCCGATTGATGATTCTCTCATCATTGAGGTTTCTATCTCTCTCTCCCTTCCTCTCTAAAATCAATAAAAATATTTTAGCCCTAGCCAGTTTGGCTTAGTGGATAGAGTGTTGGCCTGAGAACTGAAGGTCCCAGGTTCAATTGTGGTCAAGAGCACACGCCCAGGTTGTGGGCTCCATCCTCAGTAAAGGGCATGCAGGAGGCAGTCAATCAGTGATTCTCTCTCATCATTGATGTTTCTTTCTTTCTCTCCCTCTCCCTTCCTCTCTGAAATCAATTAAAAAATATTTTAAAAATATTTAAAAAAACAAGAATAACAAAATAAAAGTAAATGAAATTGCCTGGCTTGCATGGCTCAGCGTCAACCTATGAACCAGAAGGTCATGGTTCAATTTTGGTCAGGGCACATGCCTGGGTTGCAGGCTCGATCTCCAGTAGGCGGTGTGCAGGAAGGAGGCAGCCGATGGATGATGTTCCTCTCCCACTGATGTTTCTATCTCTATATCCCTTCCATTATCTCTAAAAATCAATAAAAACGCATAAATATTTTTAAAAAGCATGAAGTTTAGAGAGAAGTAAAAGTGTTTTGTCTACTGTAGAAACGCCAGTGTCTGCTAAAATTAGATGGAATGCACTTAAAATCAAAGATGCTCCACTTAGCCAGCTGTCCTGTTCCCTTCACATGCCCACCCACACAGCTCCAGCTGGGCTCTTCCTTGGTACTCAATAGATATTTACAAAACAAAGCATATCCACTTTTAAATCAACAGATTCTGAATTTTAACTGGTATCAACCTACATAATTTTACTTCATCATTGTATCCACTATACTGACACTACTCAAATTCAGTAAATGCCTTAAAATTTCCAAAATTTTTCTCTTATATTAAAAAAAAAAAATGAACGCCCTTGGACAGTTTCTGGCAATAAAGCTAAAATTTGATCCCATGGAAGTCAATCCCCCATCCCAAGGTAGAAACTGGGCACCCACGGAACATGCCAGCACAGAGAACAAGCTTGGGGCTGGAGCCACAGTGGGTGGGGGGTCCTTCACCCTAGGCGAGCCCCAGCTCTCTAAGCCTGCATAACCCTCTGCAGATGGGTGCAATGCCAGCACCAATCTCAAAGGGCTACTCTGAAAACGGAAAAAGATCATTTGAGAAGCAGGCTTAGTATGGTGTTTGGCCCACAGTAGGTGCTCAGTGAATGCCTGTCATTCTCATGATCAGAACCCAGTGCTTGTGATGCTTAACTTCTGACGCTCAACTATTTTGTAAACAGACGTCATAAGTAGGAAAACCTACAGAACAGTATCAGAATCCAGAAATCGTAATGTCTAATTCGTATGCTGATAAAGTCAACCAGTAGAAGAGCACCCTGCAATTAGCCAGCGTAGTTAGTTATGTAAACAGAAATGGAGCATCCCCTCGCTAGAGAACCGTAATGGGAGACCAACTGGTTACCGCCTTCTCAAGATTTAACCTCCAGCGGCCATCTCAAGCTGGTCTGAGGGGGTCTCTCTGGAAACAGGTCAGGTAAACCGGGGTGCCCTGACTCGCTGCACCGCCCTCCCCGCACCACCTCTAGGTAGGCTGGGCTCCGAGAGCGTGGTCGTCCAAGGGGCGCTGCGCCGAAGGCCAGGACGGTGTCCCCTCCCCTCCCCGGGAGCCGCGCACACCGCTCGGCCCAGGCCTCGGTGGAGTGACTCCGAGGGCCCAGCTCAGGGACCAGGGACGGCCGACCCGGCGGGCGTCGGCGGGGTTGTAAGGAGAGCTGCCTGGAACGAGGATGCCCGAAACTCTGGGGACCAGGGAAGGTGCCTGGGAACCCGTCCTCGCGGCGGTCCAAGCTGGGAGAGGCGTACACACGCCGCGACCCTCGGAAGATCGGGAGAGCATCGCGGTCGGGCGCCCGGGAGCCGAGAGGGACCGCGGGGAGGGCGGCGGAGGAGAGCACCGAGAGTGCGAGACCCGACCCGGGGAAGGGTGGGGCGTGGGCCGGTCGGGCCCGTAGGCGGCGGAGGCGCCGGGCCCACAGTACCTTGGCCAGCAGAGTCCATGCTCAGACGGCGGCCCAGCCACAGCTGGAGTCGCGGCGGGGATCTCGGATGTAGGAGCCGAGCCGGCCGCGCTGGGAGTCGCTCGCCGCGCACACACCAGCCAGCGGAACCACTACAGCCGCCGTGGCATTACGTAATCAACGATGCGTCGGCCCACTTCCGCTTTGACGCGTGCTTCGCTTTCGTCCCGCCCCCACCAGCGCTGTCCAATAAGAGCTTTGTCTTGTCCTGTTTCTGTTCATCTACTCCAACCTGATTGGCTAAGGCTGCGAGCGAAGCAGGAAGGGAGCCGGGTTCTGAGGAAATCCCTCCCAGGTCAACTCCACCAGTGAGACGCCAGGTAGAACGGTCGGGAGGAGCCCGGGGAAGGTGGGACGTGGGGAGACTAGCCAACATGGCGCCACGGGAAACCTTCCCACGGGCCCTTGGGAGGTTTCGAGGGTGCCTCCCGCTGCCTAAGAACGCCAGAGCTTGGCGGATCCGACTCAGACCGCTTGCGATCCCTCCGAGGCCCGATCTCCTGACTGGGGTTAGCCTTGTCCCCGGTCTGTTATTCATTTTTAGTGCGCACATTTACGGGGATTTTTTTTTTGGGGGGGGGGGCGGGGTATGGGAGTTGAGCAGAAAAAGGCGTGACTGTGATATGTCCTCTTGCCCTGCAAACGCTGCCGCCTTCACCAAGCGTCGTGCACGCCCTCCGCCGGCCCTGTGCACCCGTGTCCTTAGCTTGTCACATGCACACGGTGAACCAGGGGGAGCGCTCCCACTTTACAGATGAGTAAACTGAGATTGGAGTAACTTGCCAAGATCATTCAGCTAGTTGAGGGGCTTCCAGCAGACTCTGGAACAAGCGTCTAACTTGCCTAACTTCTCAAACGAGAGGTATGCAACCGTTAGGCAACCAGTCCCCCAAAGACAAGCCCCACCGCTTCCCGTCTTCATTTCCTAATCGCCCCTGGAAGCAAAATCCTTAAATGGTATTCAAAATCTTTAGGATCTGACTCTTCAGGACTGTATTCCCCACTTCCAGCCAAGCCACTCTGATCCCCAGGCATGGAAGCCACTTCCTTCAGCTAATTCCTCTTCCTGACTCAGCTCAAAACTCACCTCCCACAGGCATCTTCCTGGTACTTTAGGTCACCTATGTATCCACCTCTGCTTGTACCTGCCAGGGTGCATCATGGCCGTGTCCCGCTCTGGTGCTGTCAACTATGTGTTTGCCCCAGTTGACTTTTTCAGTTTTTCCAGTTTCTTGCTCAACCCACCCTGGCCAGCCTGACCCCACAGACTGGGGACAGCAAGTAGTCCCTGCTTCATACAGTTCAGGACAGACAGTAAAGAAGTGACTGCATCTCAGATAGTGGTGAGCAGAGGGCTTATTTCTCGTTCTGTATTACATCCCTGAGCTAGGAACAAGGCCTGGCTCAGAGGGGAGGGCGGAGGAGGAGAAGGGGCCAGCACCAAGAGAGGAGGGGGGCGGGGAGCATGGGCCAGTGGGCCCACACTACCTTGGCCAGCAGCTACATGCCACATGGTGTGCACCTGTTACTTTGAGTCTGTGGTCCCATTGAACCCCTCTTGTAGAAGCCAGGAGTGGAGGTAGGGAGAGGACCCAATGGAGCAGTGTCACAGTCCAGGAAAGGTCCAGCTGCTAAGACCTGCTTTGTAGATGCCAATGTCCTTTCACAGCCAGGGGCAACTGGTACAGACCCTTCAACACTCAGCTTTCCCTGAGTCATCTGTAACTTAGGGTGGGTAAACAGCACCTCCGAAGGCCCCACGGCCCGTGTTCCCACCATCATTTTGAGGTGTTGAAGGCACCCACCACACAGCATTGCTATCAATTGGGTCAGGTTAATCTTTGCATTCCCTTTAGGAACTGGGAGCAGACTGGGACATCCACAAGTGTTTGAGGGAGGAAGAGAAAGGGAGCAGGGAATGCCTTACCCTCTCCCAGACACTAGGTTGGGGTCCCAGGGCAAGCCAGCTTTACTGGTTGGGGTGTGGGGAGGGGAATGGTTCTGAGGCCCTGAAGATGAGCAAAAGCACAAACGCTAGTTCTGTCGGGGGCTCAGGCTACAGCCTCCAGGGCAACTGGAAGTCCTCGGGTTCTAGTGGACTGCAATGAGTCGCTTCCACGTTCTTGAGGTGTTTGCGCGCCAGGAACAGCGCGAGTTGCCGGCGCCTACGCGAGCTCAGGCCCTGACCCACCCGCCACGGGAAGGCGAGCCCGTGCGGTCCCCAGACCTCCTCGTCCTCCCGTTTGTCCTCGCAGTGAGCGCGGTAGGAGCGCAGCAGTGCCAGGCACCAGTCGTCATCCACGTGGTAGCGCGCATAGAAAGCGGCTTCCTGTGCCAGGCTGCCCGCGCGCAGCCAGCGGGTCACGATGGCGTAGCCCTCACGCGCCATCACAGCCGGGTAGCGGTGCTGCAGCAGGCGCAGGAGCAGCTCGTTGCCGCGGTTGCCCTCCACGTCGCCGGACGGCAGGGGGCGCAGATGGCCGGAGGTGCTGACCACGTCGTCCAGAGTTCGCCGGAGCAGCAACACCGGCCCTGGGTAGCTGCACAGCTGCTCCGCGACATTGAGGTTGAAATGTTCACGCACGGTGCGCACCACCAGTCCCTTCCAGCTCTGGGGCATGACCTTCAGGGCCAGTGGCACGAGGTCGTCGAAGGTGGCATCAAGCACCAGTGCACCCAGCTCCGGGTAGGACATGGTGGCCCAGGTGGCTGTGAAGCCGCCAATGGACCAGCCGTAGATCACCACGTGCGCCGGCGGGAAGCGCAGGCGGTGCAGTGCGTACTTGATCACCACGTCAATGGCGTTGGCGTCGTGCTGAGGGAACGGCTCACCGGTGCTGCCCCCGAAGCCCGGGTGGTTCCAGCCCAGCACTGAGTAGCCAGCCTCCAGCGGCGCGGACAGGCAGCCCATCTCATAGAAGCCGGCGTTGCCTTCACAGCAGATGACCAGGCACAGGCCGCGGCCCTGGCTGCCCGGGTGTTGGCGGCGATCCATGAACATGGTGTCGATCTCGTTGCCATCTCGGGCCACCAGCTTGGCACGCCGGCCGTGGTAGCGCTCCACGAGGCGTTCTTGGCCCTGCTGCAGCAGCGGCAGCAGCGCTCGGGTCATCAGGAACATGGAGCCCGGGTACACGAGCCAGCGGCCCAGCGAGTGGGCCAGCGCGTAGCTGGCCAGCTGGCCGGGCAGCTCTCGGATCTGCTGCAGAAGGCACTGCAGCTGGCTGCGCGACCCGTGCAGCGGCCTCCCCGGCGCGCCCCCGCCCAGCGCGGCATCCTGGAGCAGCCACACGCCAGCTGCAGCTGCCGTGCATGTCAGCGCGCGGTGACTGCCGCCCCCCGCACGGGCGCCCACGTCATCCCAGCGGAAGTCCACGGGCCAGCTGCGGAAGTTGTAGGTGTAGTTGGCGGTCAGGTAGATCTTGAATACGTGCACCAGCGCTTTCACGAAGCAGACGATACACATGGGCCTCGAGGCTGCTCTGCGGGAACCCTAATGCGCAGTTTCCGGGGACCCCGACCGGGCCCAGCGGGCACTGCAGGGGCTAGCACCGCTCTGAGCTGTCCTGGGTGGTGCCTCCTCGCCTGTGGCATCTGCACGAGTCTGCTTTGTGAGTCACTGTTGCTGGGGGGAGGGGCTACACCCTGTGATGGGCTCATAAAGGGTTCCCAGGCTCTCAAGTGCTGCCCCACCCTTGGGACACAAACGCCCTCCCTATGCCCTCCTTGACTATATCTCCCCCATCCCTGCTTCGCCCACCTCCTCTTTAAACAGAGGCAGGAGATTCCCACACTGGAGGTAAAGGGAGCCGGGGCAGGCCCAGCAGCTCTGGGGGCAGGCTGTCTGAGCATTTGCAAAGACAAAGTAGTCTGGAGAAGCGGGGTGGGGGTAGGAGTGGGGAGGGGCTAGTGGAGGGGATAAGGTGGGGGTGTCGAGGTTCCCTGCCCAGACCTGTGCTAGATGCCCCCAGCCCTCCCTGTGCACTGAGCAGCCCAGGAACTCCGACAATGGGCTGGTGGGCCCTGCTGGAGCAGGGAGGCAGCCTGTGCTCAGGGGTGTGGCCCCCACCCCTCCACACCTTATCGTCTCAGAAAAGGGGCGAATGCAGGTGGAAACCCCCGCCTGTTCCGGATCCTCTTTCCAAAGGCACCAGCACAGCAGTGACCTTCTCCAGGTGGGCCCTTCCTGGTCAGTGTTCCTCATTTTCAGCCCCTGGTCAAGCCCTCCTCCATCTAAAACCGCCCCCACAAGATGTATCTTCCTCTTTTCTAGAAGGCTCCAGTGGGTTCCCCTTTTTCTCCACCAGAGTGGGCCAGTCCACCAGAGGGTAAAGGTGGCAGAGTAGAGGCCACAAAGGGAGCCAGGGAAGAGCCAGACAGGGGCCTCATTCAACCATTGCCTGGACCTGAAACAGGAATTTGGCAAAGCCAGCCAGCCTCCTGCAGCCCAAGAGCCTTCCGGGGAGAGGGTTCCCGGACCAGTAGCCCTCTCTGTTTCCCTGTGTGTCTGGGTCGTAGGCACAGCAACCCAGTCAGCCCCACCACTTGGGAAGCAGAGCTGAGAGCATTCCTGCCCTTAGGGGGTGGAGGGCAGCATGGGTCAGTGGGCAAGGAGGCTGGGTTGGGAGGGTTGACTGTCCGCTAGGGTTTCCAGATAAAAGACCGAATACCCAGTTAAATTTGAATTTCAGATAAAGAGCAAATACTTTTTGAGTATAAGTATGTCCTAAATATTGCATGGGACATACTAGATACCCTGTTTGTCGGTTGGTTTTCGCTAAATCTGGCAACTCTACCCCCTGCATCCACCCCCAGCTGGAGAGACCCAGATTTCCCAGCTCTGCTTCCAGATTGGGCTGCTCTGCTCATTGGCCAGGGCCTGAGGCCCAGATAGTGTCTCAGGGCTCACGGTGCACCTGGGCAACGGGCCCCTTCCAGTTCCTCTGCCCTGCAACCACCCCACCTCTTCACTGCCCCAAGAGTGAGCCCCCTGGGCATCACAACTGGCTCAAAGGATGGGTGGAGGTAGGGGGGGGGAATGGGTGGTCCTCCTCCCATTAAATACCCCTCTTCCCCCCTCCACCAGCCCTGTGGTTAGAGGGGAGGTGTAATCCTTGGGAGAGGGGAGGGCATTTACTCCCCAGGAACCTCATAAACTCAGGTGCCCGGGGAGGCCCAGTGCTGACGCAGAGGCTCCAGGCTCGTTTTGTGAGACCAGAGGAGTAACCCCAGCAGAGCAGAGGGCTAATTGCATCCTCAGCCAGACCGGGCAGATGTGGGGGATCCTGGAGCATCGCCCACACAGTGTGTGGGATGCGCCACATTTTGTTCTGACCCCCCAGAAGTCTTGTCCTCCTGGGGCAGTCTCCCTGCTGGCTTCCTTCAGCCAAGCCCACCTGCCCTTGGTTCCCCAGGAAGAGCAGGGTGGGGAGGTGGGGAGGTGCGGGGGTTGGATTCTGAGGGGCAGAAGTCAGCAGGCTGGAGCTGCTGGTCCCCTGGAGCCCCTGACCTGTGTCTGGCCTGCCCCCTGACCGGCCCCCCTGCCCCCCCCCTAACCCATACCCATGGGAGCCTGAGTGCCCCAGAACCACCAGCTCTGTTGGACAGGAAGCATGTGACAGGAAGGGAGCCCTCCTCCCACTGTCCCCACCAGAAGAGCCTCCAGACCGGACCAGCTGCAGTGACCTCTTATGCCCCCATCTGCTCCAAGAAGGTGAGGCTATGTCCAATTGTCAGTTCTCAGTTCCAGGAGGCAACCCCCCCACCCCCCACCCCCAGTGTCTGCAGGCAGACACCTAAGTATGCACCCACCCCCACAGAGCCTGCTGGGCTCTATGACCTCTGGCCTTCTCCCCACCCTCCCTCCAGGCCAGCTCTGCTCAGTCCCCCTGGAGGCCCAGATTGATGCTGCAGACTGCAAAGCCGACCTTGGAGAAGGAATGGAGGGAGAGAAAACCAGTCCCAGCCGCTGGAGGGGCTGGGCAGGATCAGCCCCTGGCAGAGGAGGTCTGACCACAGCGGCCCAGGCTCCAGGAGCAGGGCCCAGGGCTGGGGACAGGAGCTGAGCCTGCTCAAACGCCTCTGCTCAGGAAACGGGGAGCTGGGAAGATGGGGGCTGGCTCAGAGCCTGAGGACAGGAGGGGACGCTTCCTGACGGATGTGGGGTCAGAGAAGGGGCGGAAATGGCCACGACAGCTGCTGAACATCTGGAATCACAGAATTACCCAGCGCCCTCAAGGATGTTGGGTTGGGGGGGGGTGTGGTACATGCCCAGGCCCTCTTCCTGCCTCCCTGCAGGCCGGGCTCAGCTTCTCCTCACACTGTGCATCCATCGTCAGGGTCAAGTCCGGGTTGGGGTCAAGAGGCCTGCAGCTGGTCTGATGGGGGCTGAGTTCCCTGAGCTCCGTCCCCTGGGCGGTGCACCGTTTCATAGACTCCAGTGCAGGCCATGGCAGGCTCCTGGGATGGTCCTAGAACCCCATGCATGAACTGGGAAGGGTCCCTGCCACCCCTGCTGCCACACCTGGCTGGGCACACTCACAGCCAGGCCTTATCCCTGCTACCACTGGAACACCCGGCACAGGTTTGGTGGCTGGTGAGTGCTTAATTCTTGTTTTGTTCTTCAGCATGCAGTGAGACAGGATATCTCGGGCCCTCCCTGGCACCCAGAAATGTTGTCCTGATGTGCCCTTTCACACCTTTCCTCTTTGCCTACAAACGTCCACAACGTAAGTCCTGACTAGGGTGGTCATTTTATTATTTGCACCCCAGCTGCCATGAGCCCCCCTGGTGCCTGCCGGAACGGAAGGGGTGTGTGTGCCCAAGGCCAGGAGATCTGGTGGAATTGCTTTTCCAAAAGCGCGTGCTGGCCTGAGTCCTGCGTGGGTGCTGGTCCAGCCGCAAACGGATCAGCTGGTGCTTTTTGTACCTGTGGTCCATAGTTGAATGCATGTTGACTGATCCCGACCTGCTGACAAGGCCGGCACCAGAAGCCCTTCCCGCGGCAGGCGATCCGCCCCACTTTTTGCTCCCTGCCCCTTGGAGACCCCTCACCTGTGCGACCGCGCCAGGCGCTGGGTGGTGGCCATCTAGAAACCACGGCCTGGATCTCAGAGAGCAGCCCCGGCTCTGGTGTGCAGAGGGGTGAGAGGAAGGGAGGAGCGCACGGAAAGGGTGGGCGCCCCTCCGCCAGAAAGTCCGGTCTCGGGGTCCGCCGCGTTCCTCGCCCGTGTGGGACTCCAAACACCCGCACTGGGGAGGGAAAGGGGCGCCGTCCAGGGTCCAGACAGGCGCCCAGCTCGAGCCGGCAGCGCCCATTGCGAGCCCGCGTTCCCGGAGGAGCCTCTCCTGGCAACGCTCTGACTCCCCAGGGGGCGGGCGAGGGGGGCGCACCTCTCCTGGTCCCTCCACGTTGTGGAACCATCCACTGTTCTGAGAAGATGGTGCGGCCGCGTGGAAGGTGGAAGGTGTCACCGAAGGGGCAGACCGCACGGCCGCCCTGGGGAGACGGGAGGGGGCCTGGAGCCGCCGCCCAGGGGCGGGGCGGGCATTTCTGCGTAGCCCCTCCCAGTACCCGGGTCGGCCGTCACCCCGAAAGAGGAAAGCGGTGGGTGGGGGTCCCGTAGGGCCGATGTGGGGGGAGGGGGTGACCTCCAGGCCTGCCTGCCCGGCGGCGTGGGCTGACAGCTGCCTGGCGCAGGGTTTGAGGCTCAGGAGTGGGGCTCCTGCTTGACCCTGAGTCGGGGGAGCCCGGGCCCTGCGGCTGCGCAGGGTGGATGGGGTGGGGGCTGGGGTGAGGGGAGAGCCGTCGCGGACGGGGAGGGACTCTGCAAGGCCACCGCGGACCTCGACGGGGACAGGACGAAGGGCCAGGATCCCCTCTGCCCCGCGGGGGTCCCAGCTGGAGGAGCCGCTGTCCTTGGGCCCCACCGCCGGCACCTCCCGAACTTGCGCTGAGCGGATCTAGGTTACAGCCATCGCGGCTCCTTCTACGTCTCCTGCACAGATTAAAAACGGCAACTGTCCCGGAGCCGACCCCAGGGGACCCCGAAAGCTCCCTCCCCCACCCCCTGGCTCACAGGCACGCTCTGTTCTCGGCGTCGGCTGAGCTCTGGGCGGCTGCTCTCAGCCCTGCGCCCCCACCGCTGGGGATCTGGCGCGAGGTCCAGCCCACCTCCGCGGCGGTGGGAGCCGGGTCACTCCAGGGCGGGCCCAGACAGGCAAGCCCTTCTTTCCTCTGTCCCTGCCCCTCCCGGCTGCCCCGGGTCTTCAGGCAAAAAAGAGTGGAGAGAGAAGGGAGGAGGTAAGGGAAGAAAAGGAAGCCTCACCCCAGCCTGGGACCTGAGGGCCGGGAGGGGTGCCCCACCTCGGCTCCTGTGGTTTCTCTAATGGGGTGCACCCCAGGGTGACCCCACGTGGACCCCCACATCATGCCGATGAGAAAACATCACCACCCCATGGGGCCCCTGCACCAGGACAGGCTCTGGGGACCAGGAAAGTATCAGGGCTTTGGGTCTGAGCCCACCCAGGAAGTCTGTGAGGGGGGAGGAGGAAGCAAAGGAGAGAGCCCATTACGCCCCCTTCAGGCCTCCACCCTGCTGGAGACCCACGCTGACCGCAGGGCTGCCCACCCTGGCTGCTTTGAAGCTGCTGGAGCCGACTCAGCTGCCAGGAGCTGGTGCTCACCCGGCCCCTCTGCTGGCTGCGTGGGAGCTGAGGAGTGACCACAGGGCCGCCAGCCGTCTTTGAAGTGCAGGGGTGAGGCTGCAGGAAGTGGGCAGTAGCCCACCCAGGCCCTGGGCCCACCCCACAGGAGGCCTTGTGCTCACCACCTTGGCTGCCCAGGTGTGTAGGGGGTGGGGACTTGAGTGGGAGAAAGGAAGGGGCTGCCAGGCGACTGTGTCCGCAGCCTCTGGGGCCCAACCCCAGCCCTCGTTTTGCCCAGGCTCCTGCGGGTGAGGCAGTGGGGCCAGGATTTGGTCCCTCTCCCTCAGCTAAAAATAGCAGCCTGGGCTGTGTGGAAAGCCCCAGGTCCGGTGGGGGGAGGAAGCAGCAGGGCCACTGCCTGGGGTGGGGAGGAGGGAGGCCCGGCAGGAAATGCCTGTGCCCTGCCCACTCCCCCAGCAAAGTCTGGGGTCAGCGGGCACAGTCCCCTGGAAAGTCCCAGGGGTGCCTTGGGACCTACACAGGGCAGGAACCTCCTGATCCCTCAGGCTGGGCCCTGCCCAGCTGACCCCTCCTGGGCCTGGGCTGGTCTCCTGCCATGGACACAAGGAGGACAGGATGAAGGTAGTCCTTTCTCCCTCAGTCATCCCCTGCACAGATGACCTGAACTGTCTGACCCTCCATTCTCTCCCTTTGCCATCCCAACAAGAATCGCAGTCACTGAAGCCTGCCGCGGGGCCAGGCCGGGCTGAGCACCAGTGTCTGTCCCTCCCCAGGGTGCTTGCTGAGCATAAGCAGGGTCTTACCCAAGGGAGGGCTTTTCAGGAAACAAACCCAGCAGCCCTCAACCTGGAGGTGGGGAGGGCAGGAGAGGGGCCAGTAGCTGAGAACAGAAAGATGGGTAGGAATTAGATTGTGGGGAGGCGGCCTGACCCCGGGGGAGGCGCTGGCGAAGAAGGGAACTTGGCCTCTTGGAGGAATAAGAACCAGGCTGGAAGCTGGGGGCACCGAGGGGGGTGGGCAGGAATGAGGCTGCAGATGGGGTAAGGCTTTGTAGATGGGTGAGCAAGTTGAAAGAAAGCTACTTCTCAGAAACCAGAAAGACTTTTAGCAAGAAAGTTCCAGACTCACGTTTGCATTTCAGAGAAATCACTGCCTCCTGGCGGAAGAGCGGGTGGGGAGTGTTAAGGCTGGAGGGAAGGCTCCAGAAGGCAGAAGAGCTGTGCCCGCACAGGTCGCCCTCGCTTCCAGGTGTGGGAGCAGCACTGCAGAGTGGCCCTGGAGGAACATGGGGGACCTGGGGTGTCGAGGGTCCACTCCAGGGGAGGCTTTCTGGTGGCACCAGTCTTCCTGGGGTGACTTTCCCGGCAGTGAGCAGTGGCTTAGGTATTGGCAGGAGAAAGTGGGTGGTTGGGGTTTCTCCAAGTGATGCCATGAGAGGGCAGAAATGCTCATACTTCCTGTATATTTGAAAGAAAAAAATGAAATCTAAACTGGGTAAGAAGGAAGCCAAAGAGAGGGGAAGGCTGCGTGTTGGGAGAAAAAAGGGTTGTTCCTGGAGCCGGGGGCTTTGGTGAGGTGCCACAGCTCTGGGCAAGCTGAGGGCTGTGGCCACAGAGGGAGAAGGTGGAAACCATTTCCAAGTAGGTGTGGGTTTTCAGGACAGTGCGCTCCGAGATGTGACGGAGTGGGTGGCTGCATATCTCCAAGGTAAAGAGGAGGAGGCATTTGAAGAGGGGCCCACATGATGTCTCCCAGTGAGTGTAGAATGTTGGTGAGGCAGGAGAGTAAGCAGCTAGGAAAATTCCTGGGCAAGCGACTGAGGAAACTGAGACAAGAAAATTTAACAAGGCTAAATCGTTTGGGGGAACTTGCAGCCAGCTTGTGAATCGAAAGACCTTATCTTTCCCCAAACAAGGGCTCTTGAGAGCAAATGGTTTATACCCTCCTCCCTAACCTGATAATACATAGCTTCCATCACCCTGGCCTGGGAAAGAGAACAAAGACCCACTTAATGCGACTTCTGCCAGCTACACCCAAGGACAGGTGAAGTCTGGGGACAAATAAACACTCCAAAAGCATTTGGATGGTATCACTTGAGGGGAGAACGTTAGGCAGGATGGACAGCTGCTGGGGCAAGAAGAGAAGGGGAAAAAATGGGGGAGTTTATCTCACCCACTGAACAAAGAAGTCAAGCAGTCTTAGGACTTGCCACAGTAAAATCACCAGATGTTCTCTAAATTCTGGGGAAAGCTGCAACAGTCTAAAAGGGGGACCTTGGCCCTAGCCGGTTTGGCTCAGTGGGTAGAGCGTCGGCCTGCGGACTGAAGGGTCCCAGGTTTGATTCCGGTCAAGGGCATGTGCCTTGGTTTCGGCCACATCCCCAGTAGGAGGTGTGCAGGAGGCAGCTGATCGATATTTCATCGATGTTTCTGACTCTCTGTCCCTCTCCCTTCCTCTCTGTAAACAATCAATAAAATATATTAAAAATAAATAAAAGGGGGACCTTGAAACCTATAGGGCTAAAAAGTATATAATCCTTGAACCCCTACCAGGCAGGGCACTCAGACTAGCTGAGTTGCCGGCTTGTGCTTTATGCTGAGTGTATTTTTTTTTTGACAGATAAAAAATTGTTTTTACTTAAAAATATAAAGCTGGCCTTACTCCTCCTAATTGCTCCCACCCCCAGTTATCCCCACAAGAACTATAGAAAGTGGGTGAGGGCATGTGCACAGCTGTCTCAGGCTAACAGTTCCAGTTCTTTCAACCTCTTTCCCCCTTTCATACAAGTAGACACTGGCCCTCTGCTTTTTCGCCAAGATCTCAGAAGTGACACAAGGTGGAGGGAGGGGAAGGGTAGGAAAGAGCCGTCTGTCGCCATTCTCCATTTCCGTCACCGTAGACTGAACAGGTTGTCTGGACACTGAGCGAAAGATCTTGTCCACAAAACCAAGTAATAGGGACAGTGCCTCTCTGTACCTAAATCAGAAAGATGTGAAGGTCCAAGGTGCTGTTTAGGGTCCCTACTCAGTAGATAGCCTCATCCACATTGTCATCACTGTCAGCCCCAAAGTCCTCTCCATTGTCGAAATATGACCTGATGTAATCAGTTCCCTCTCCGTGTTCTTCATCGTACTCCTCTTCCTTCTCCTCCTTCTCAGCTTCCTCTGAAGTTGCTTCTTCCACCTCCTTCTCCAGGGTCTCTAGTCTCTGTACTGCTTCCTCTATATTCTGTGGTCTTGGAGGGTCTCTTTGGATGTAGAATGGTGGTCCGCTCCTGTAGCTTCCTCACTAGGATCCTTAGCTCCTGGGGCAGACATCGCCAATCAGGGTTCCAGTTGATGGCACTGTCAGTCGGCCCTGACATCTGATATTTGTCTGAGTAACGCTCCACACCTCCCCTGGGCACAGCTGGCCAGATGAAGTAGGGGAGCTGTCTCATGGCTCCTTGCAGCTCCGGCTTCAGCGCCAGGACATACTCCCCTTCTCCCAAGGGCAGAGGCATGGGGCGGAACTGTTGGGGGGAGAGGGGGAGAGTGGAGAAGGCTGCAGTGTGGGTGAGGGCAGAGCATCCCCCTTCCCAATGCCCACGGCCTCCATGTTGAAGGTCAGCTGGCCATGGCCCCGCCCCCGCCCTGGCTGGCTGTGGTGGAAGAGGCCTGGGTATTTCAGAGATCCAATGAGAACCCCCTGCCGCCCCTCCCCCACGCGAAGCCGAGGCTGCAGCTAACCTGGAATCTGCCGAGTGTGTTCTTAATAAATTCACTCGCCTTGCTTCAGCACTGCTTTCTGTCACTCATCTGAATTCTTTCTCGTAGGTGTGACAAGAGCCAAGGAGGGGAGGAGCCCTCACTGACTCAGGCAGCTCCTGGGTAACATTGGTACCTGAAATCTCCAAAAAGGGACAAAGGAGGCCTCCCAGCCTTCACCATTACAGATGCCCATGTCCATCATGGCAGCACCTCCCCAGCATCCCCATTCTGCTCATCACCTCGCTACCTCAGTTCCCCATCAGTATCACCCAAGTCCACCATCAGAGGCACCACCATCCTTCACTCATTCACCAGTGGACAGATATCTGTCAAGAATATATCTCCATGAGGAATCCTGTGTTATAGTAATCATTATGGTACTTAATGGTAGGACCTTAGAATGTAAGACTTAAAGCGTGTAACCCTGTGTGGACCGTTATAGTCATTATTATAGTGCCTAATGTTAGATATAGGAATACTGTGTGAGACCCAAGAATGCACCCTTGTAACCCCACTAGTACTGGTAAACAACCTATCTGATGGGAACGCCCAAAGCCTGTACACATCCATAGATTAGCAGACCCCGGGTGGATCCACACATGGCAGCCGCTGATAACACACACACCAACAAAGACCACACCTACAGAGGGGTATATAATCAGACAGTCTGATCGACCCAGCAGTGCACAGCTCTCCTGTCGCCAGAGCGTGAGGACCTGTGTGTGCTCATGTCTCGGTTTCCAGCACGAAACTCTGCCCAATTAACTGTCGACCGAGGAAAGAGCCAGCAGCCAAAGGCGCCGTCTACCCCTTTGTGTGTGTCAGCAAGCATCGCTGGGTGGATCCTTCCC
Organism: Myotis nattereri; assembly: GCF_964212035.1. Lineage (NCBI taxonomy): Eukaryota > Metazoa > Chordata > Mammalia > Chiroptera > Vespertilionidae > Myotis > Myotis nattereri. The sequence goes on from NC_138083.1 coordinate 2,788,416, forward strand.
AGCATCTGAGACCCGTCAGGAACTGGTAAATAAACCCCCTGTGTGCTTGCATCTAACCTGTTTGTCTGTGTGTAATTTCTCCGGCTCGGCTCAGATCTCGGTGCTGTTTCTGTGAAAGTGTCTGACCAGAAGGTATTGGTGCAAGCCTCAAGCAGATGGTCCAGACCACCTGTGCATGTCCCGCTTAGTGCAGCACCTATATGGGAACCCCCCCGCACCTCGACATAGGTGACGGGCCTTAAATATATAAAAAATAGAAGCTATTTGGGACATCCTGTTGGGCTGTGGTCATGGCAACAAGCAACACAGGTGAGGACCTGCCCTTGGGGAACTCACAGTGGCGGGGAGACCGAAGACAAACATGTGAAAAGATTTAGAAAACATGAAGCACAATGGACGACACAGCAGCCCCACTGCTGGGCTTTCCCCCAAAGGTGTGGACACTCACACCCAGAGCTGCCCTGAAACCTGCGCCAGCTGCAGGAGTCCTGACGGCCCCAGGTGGGAAACACCCGTGTCCATGCCCTGGCGAAGGGACCAACAGACGGGCTGCTACAGGATGGCAAGAAAGGAGCGAACGACTCACAAAGAGCACTGCAACAGCCTCGGGCCGCCAGGCGCTGTGCGGCTTCAGGTACGGGAAGTCCTGGAGAAGACCCCTGTGACAGCACACCGGGTCGGCAGGGCCCAGAGCAGCCGTGGGCAAACTACGGCCGCAGGCCGGATCCGCCCGTTTGAAATGAATAAAACTATTGAAAAAAAGACCGTACCCTTTTATGTAATGATGTTTACTTTGAATTTATATTAGTTCACACAAACACTCCATCCATGCTTTTGTTCCGGCCTCCGGGCCAGTTTAAGAACCCATTGTGGCCCTCGAGTCCCAGAGGATGAGCTTTGTGGCTCCGCAGCTTTTGGGGTGATAGGAGTGGTCTGTGTCACAAGAGGGGTGATTACATAACTTATACATTTGTCAAAACTCATCAAATTATATGTTTGAAATTGGTGAATTCATTGTATGTAAATTATACTTCAACAAAGCTTGACTTTTAAGAAGACATAAAGCAGGGGTCCTCACACTTTTTAAACAGGGGGCCAGTTCACTGTCCCTCAGACCGCTGGAGGGCCGGACTATAGTTTAAAAAAAAACTATGAACAAATTCCTATACACACTGCACATATCTTATTTTGAAGTAAAAAAACAAAACGGGAACAAATACAATATTTGTACTTGCGTGTGGCCCGCGGGCCGTAGTTTGAGGACCCCTGACATAAAGCCTGGGAGGAGCCATAAAACACATGAGGTGACAGGGAGGAGGCAAGGGCTGGGAGGGGGGAGGGCTGGGTTTGGGTGGTTGGCTTCTTGGCGGAGGTGCCATTCTCTTGGGTGGGCACCCGGGAGTGGACTTGATGGTTGTGTGGTAACTAACTATGCTTACCATTCCCTTTGGTAATTTCAACTTTAGGTGAACAGAGGCAAATCCAGACTTGGGCTGTGTGCTGAGGTGGTTCCTTTTCACAGGCTGTTTTAGGTGAGACATTACTTCCTGCGCAGGTCACTAGAACAGGTCAGCAGAAGCTCCAGCAAATGACCAGCGGGCACTTGTGTTGGCCATGAGACTGGTGTGGGAGGAGGGAGGGACTCTGCAGTCTCCCCGAGCACGCAGGGTGCTCTGGTCTGGAGCTAGCAGTCACCAGCCGCAGACCTGGCTGCCCGGGTGTGGCAACCGCAGGAAGTCCTCTGACTGCAGCCTTCAAGCATCTCCTGGACCCTCACTCCCAGACCAGTGAGCACATGGTCAGCTAGTCTTGGCCAGTGGTCCTGGCCCAGGAAAGGCCAGGCTCTGTGGCTCTCCATAGGAGAGGTGCAGGAGCAAGGGGTCCCCATGGCCTTCCCCAGCTAGACTGTCCCTGGGTTCCTGTCCTGAGTGAGGGAGGGCCAAGATCAGGCTGAGGCCTACCCCCTAGAGCAGGGTGCCCAGGATTCACCTGAGGAGCGGGCTCCCAGCAGGAGGTAAAGGCAAGCCTACGAGTGGAGGTTCCCCAGGTTGTGTGACCGTGTCTCTCCCATGCTCTCCTGGGGCTGGTGCCACTGGGGTGAGTGTGTGGGTGCTCCACACCCTGGCTGGCCAAGGTGGGGCCTCGGGGGGGTCAGGGTATCTCATTGGCACTGGCTTTGCTGTCCTCCAAGTCACTGCTCAGTCACTTAGGCTGGCTGAGGGGCTGGTCCATCTTGGAAGTGGTAAGCCCCAGGCCCCACTGACCTTTTCCCCCTGTGGCCTTGACTGGGGCTGGAACCTCCGGCCTGGCGTCCTGTGTCCTGCCAAGAGGATGTCCTGTCCTCCAGGCCGGCTCCCCACCCTCCTCCATCCCTGGGGCCTCCAGGGTGGATGTGCGGGTGTGGGTGTGGAGGGGAGTTGGACGTCAGCCGGCCGCCCTTACCACTGGGTCCTGAGCTCCCTCCACTCCCCAGCTCCCTCCACCCCCTGGGCCCGGATGCAGGGGACAGAGGCCCCAGCCCAGCACCTGGGGTTTTTCCAGGGCAGTGGGGTGGGGGCTAGCTGCTCCACCAAACAAAGGCTGGGGGAGGAGAGGGGAAGTGGGGTGCAGGGAAAGGAAGGGCATGCCCCGAGGCACCTCTCCACAAACTGCCTCCCTGTCTCTCCCGGGTTTCCAGTCCTGAGCCTGTGAGTGAGCATGTGAGGGAGAGGGGTGGGACTCAGTTCAGCTCTAGCCCTGCCCCTCATCATGGGGTCTTAGGTGGGAAGGAAGCTGAGGGACCCCATGTGGGCTGCAGGGAAATTTCACTGGTTCTTGGGGAGCAGGACAGAGGGGGCTGAGTACCTCCAACTGTGGGCCCTTCCCCACATCAATCTATGAACCGGACCTGAGGGTCCTCCTACCGCCCCAGCTGGTGGCCTTTGGACACCTGTGGGTGTGTGTCTGCCCGTGTGTTGTGTGTCTCCAGGGCTAGGTGCCTGGGGAGGGCTGAGTGCATGTCTGTCTGCGTGTCTTCTGAATCTGTGTGTCTGGCATGTTGCCTGCGCCTGCCAACGAGTGTGTTAGAATCTGTACCGGGCGTGTGTCTGAGTCCTGGGGATCTGTGTGGCTTCTGTGTATGTCTCTACATGTGGGATGGAGTGCTGTTTCCCCTCTAGTGTCAAGAATGACCAGTCCCCCCAGAAAGCCTGGCCCCCAGGAGGGGGGGACAGGAAGGCAGCTGCTGGCCCCCCTTTGTCCACCTTCTGTGCAGGCAGCTCAGCTGAGTTAAAAATAACCCCAGGGCCTCTGGAAGAGGAAGGGGTAGAGGAAGGGGTCGAGGCCGGAGGGAGGGGGCGGGAGGCCCTCCTGGCCAGTGGGTGGTGGGCAGTCTTGTCTGCTGGCTCCAAGGCCAGCAGGCCAGGCTCCAGCAGGGTGAGCGCATCCGCCTGGCCTCATCTGCTTGGCTGCGGATCCCACCCTGTGGCTCCTCTGGCCTAATTTAGAGAGAGGCTGAGGCAGCCCTGGGCAGTCAGCCTGGCCTGCGCCTGCTCCAGCCTCAGTCCCCACAGGTAGGAAGGGCCCCAGAGCCTCACCAGGGGCTGCTGTCTGCTGCCCTCCCTGCCCCCTGCTAACCCCATCAGCCTGCTCCCTGCACGAGGGTCCTGGAGATGCTGGAGGGGAGCAGAGGACCCCGGACACTCGCCTCCCTCCAGGGGGGTCAGTGGAGGGTTTTGTGTAACTGGATTGAAGACCACATACATATGGAAGAGTGCACACCCATTAGGAACATGCTCAGTGAGCATCCGAAACTGAACTTGTCTTGTCACCAGCACCCAGATAAGAAACCAGGAGCACTGCCAGCCCTGGGGGCCCCCTGGGCCCACATCCAAAGGTCGCCACTGTTTGATCCTATTAACTCCTCTGGGGTGGTCTGTCTGGGAAGCAGCTCTGTTCCTCCCCCCGCACCCCCCCCCCCGCCCGTGACACACTGTGGTGTCTGCATGGCGCCGGGAGTCCATGTGGCTCATAGTAGCGGCTGTGATATTCCACGGGTGGCAGGCCACACTTCATTCGCCTGCACTATGGTGATGGGTATGTGGGTTCTTCCAGTTTGGGGTTATTGCAAACGAGGAGGCTTTGAACACTTGAGCATGTGGTTTCAGGTGAAGCTAAGTGCGATGCCAGTGGGCACCCTGTGGTTTTCGCTGGTCATCGGTCCCCTGAGGCTCTGATGGCACCATGGAGTCTCTCAGAAATGCTAGAATTTGCCCATGGTTTCATGGAGTGCCCCCCCCCCCCCCACCCCCGCAAGGGATTCCTGGCATTTGAGCTCCTGCCTACCAGGTCTGTCCAGCTTTTGGGGTCTGTTTGTCCACGGTGGGGCTGGGTCTTGGGCTGGGGTCCCCTAGGGGGGGATGGGCAGCGTATGTGCCCTCCACCAGGCCAGGCACGCCCAGAGCAGGCACTCCAACCCATAGGCCCACACCCACCCTTCCTTCCTCAGGAAAACCTGTGATCTGATAAGACCTCCAGTCTCTGGTTTTCAAAACCACCCAGGCACCAGGACCCTCAGGGGAGGAGGGACTAGAGCCCCACACGGCTGCCTGTAGCAACTGTAGCCGGTAAACCTGGTTCTTGAGGACTCCCTGCCATCCTGATGGCACAGTGCTGACGTGACCCAGGGCAGGGGCTCAGAGCAGCCCTGGACCCTGGCAGGGTCGGTGATGTGAGGTGAGGTGGTCACACCAGGTGGGAAGGTTCCTCCTTCCAGCTCCTTCCACCACTGACCCCCTGGGCAGGACATCCCCTTTTCCCAAGGCCTTGGCCAAGGTCCTGGGCCCCTCCAGTTCCTCACCCTGGATTCCCCCTCCAGCCCTACCTGAGCCTATGGTGACGGTCAGTCACTACGCTACACCCCACACCCTGGGAAGATGCCCTCTCCCAGGCCAGCATGACCTCTCCTCCAGCTGACCTCTCCCGGGGTCTGTCAGCTCTGGGCAGCTCCAGCCCACACCCCCGCAGAAAATGCAGCAGAAAGCCAGAGCCCCTCTCGGTCCGGTCCGCCAGCCCTGCACCCTTCGCCGGCGGCCTCTCTGCCTCTCTTCCTCTCCGGTGTTGGCTACCCTCCTACCCTTCTTAGGACAATAATGCTGACAAAGGGAGCGCCTGGGGCTGCTCTGTGTTGTGCCACTTGCTCAGCCTGCTAAGCTCTATCAGTAGGTTCTTCAGGTGCAAACTGACACTCAGAGGAGTGAGTGACCCCAATCACACAGCTGGTGAGGATCGCAGCCTGGCCAGGCTGGCCCCGAGCCTGCAGAACCAGGACACCAAGGGGGACAGACATGGAGCGGGGGGGGGGGGGGGGGGGGGGGACAAACAGCGCAGGGGTGTGGCCAGCAGCAGGGCTCTAAGTGGGTCCTCTCCGGGACAGGGGTGGGGGTGGCGGGGGCGGGGGGAACAGGGCTGGGAGTGAGGGCTGAGGGACAGAGAGTCACTGGGTGAGGGCGCAGGGCGGGCATTCCAGGTGCAGGAGACAGTAGGAGCGGAGGCCCTGGGGTGGGCGAGGGTCGCTGTACTTGAGTGCTGGCCTGCTGGGCACACAAAGCTGGTGGTGAGCAGAGGCCGAAGTGTGTGCGCTCTCTCATCCCAGCAGGGTGTGCAGGCTTGGAATTTGGGGGTCCTGAGGTCAGCTCAGGAGCAGCTTGGAGGATGGGTGGGGAGGGCATTGAGCAGGCTGGGAGGCAGGGGTGAGGGATGCCCAGCCATCCATGATGGGGGGAGGAAGCAGTTTTCTATTTCATTTCAGATGTTTCCTCCTCCCTTCTGGCTGTGCTGACCTGGAGGGGACCCCGAGGCAGGGCTGTGCTGGCTTCCCTGGGAGGTAGCACCCTAGTTAGGGGTGAGGGCTGACTTCATCCTGAAGCCGCAGGGGGAAGGGAGTGTCCATCCAGGGCTGGTCCCACCTGGGAAGGACTAGAGGTCACCTTGCCCCATCTTTTTGTTGTTGTTGTTGTTAATCTTCACCCAAAGATATTTTTTCCATTGATTTTTAGAGAGAGTGGAACGGTGGGAGACAGAGAGAGAGACAGAGAAACCTCCATTGGATGCCTCCCGCAGGAGCCCCTACCAGGTGGGAGATCGAATCTGCAACCCAGACATGTGACCTTGACTGGGAATTGAACCTGAAACCCTTTGGTGCACAGGCCAATGCTCTTACCACTTGGCACACCGACCAGGACCACCTCACCCATCTTAATGAGGACCCCAAGGCCCAGAGAACAGACCCTGGTACCCACCTTCAGCCGGCCAGGGGAGAGAATCCTGGGAGGGCTGTTGGGGTCAGAGGTTGGGGATCATTGTGAAGGGAGGCCGGGCCAGCTGGGGTCTGGGCCAGGAATCCGAGACCGCATTTCCTCCAGGCCCAGCTGTGGGAGCTGCCTGGGGCCCAAGGGTCCCGAGTGGGCTCTGCCCTGGCCCCTGCCCCAGTGACAGTCTGAAAGCCCCAGTGAGAAGGAGGGAGAGTGCCCGGAGGTCACCCCACTATCAATGACCTCTCTTCACCTCAACACCACTGTCCCAGTGACGGCAGGGAGGGATCCCCTTTGTCATGGGGACCCAGGCCAGCTCCATGCCCTTCCAGGCCTCCCCAACTCACGCTGAACCTGAAGCCCTGGCCTCCCTCCGCACCTGGCACCTGGTGGCCCCCTCCGGCTCCCTGTCCTGAAGACAGTCAGCCACTTCGCTGGGCTTCCCCTCACCTCCTGCGTTTGCTCCTGGCAGGGCCCCTAGGAGCCGTTATTAGGCTGTCTGCCTCCTGTTTTGAAGTCTTCGTTGGTAGCCCTGCTGTCTTCTCGGCCAGTGGCAGCCTGCAGCCTGCTCGCCCGCGTGACGGCCGGGGCCTTGGACGATCCTCAGGGTCTCGGTCCTCCCACCTCCACAGCCAAGGCCCGCACGCCCCTCCAGAAGCTCCTGTCCTCATTCCTGAGGCTTGGGCCCGGCCAGCTCCTGCCCAGAGCCCAGAGCTGGCCTGACTCAGAGGCATGGGCAAAGGCATGCGGGACGCAGCGGCGTGGACACTCCTGCACAAAGCACATTGCGGGAGGCTGGTGGACACCCGACACTGGGGCCTGAGGAGGAGGCTTGAGGTCTTGGTTGATGATTGGTTGGGTTTTGAAGGTTTTGCTTTTGAAAAAGAAACCTTTTCTTTGGCGAGATTTAGATCTGCAGCTGGAGCATTGCCAAGCACAGAGTTCCATGGGCCCCTTCCCGGCGTCAGTCTCCCCACATTGTCTGTCAACACTGAGACCCCCGCATCCACTTTTCTTAGATGAGATTGGATGTTACCAATTTCTCTGTTACTGCCCTTCTGCTCTGAGATGCCACATGGCAGTCCCGTTTCCTGAGGTCCTCTGGGCACATGACCAGAACGCCGGTGAGGAAGACCTGTCAGTAGTTCCCCAGCAAATGTGCCGTCTCCCTCCTCTTCCCAGGATCACACCGGTCTGGCTCTGCGGATATGACCGCCCCCCCCCATGTCCCAGTCCAGCAGCTCTGGACACTGAGGAGCGTGGTGTCCCTTTCACCTGCATGGCTATCGGCAGCGATCAGCAGCTTCTGCAATGTGAGCCCGGCCTGGGGAGCAGCTGTGGCCTCCAGCAGGGACTGAGCCCCGGTCCACTTACCCTGCTCCAGGTTGGTCCCCTGCCGCCTCCCAGTTTCCAGAACCCGCCTGAGATGGAATTACAGCCCCAGGCCCGCACCTGCCATAGGCGGCAGTGTCTTCCGGCTCTGCCTGGCTAGGACCAGCTCGGGTAGGGTGCCTGCTCAGTGCCCAGCAGAAGCAGGTGGAGGCCCATGTGGAGGAGAGCGGGGATCAGGGAGGCCGCACAGGGTCCAGGGTGGCAGCAAGGCCAAGACTAAGGCTCTAGAGGTGGCCAGAGGTCAGGGAGAAAGGGACCAGGTCCACGCAGGGCGCCAGGGTGGTCTTGGGAGGCCCAGCAGGGGGGCAGGGCCTGTTGGCAGCACCTGAGGCTGTGGAAGGCTGATGGCCTGGAGAGAGGCCTGGCTGGAGAGACGAGTGCCTTCCTGACCACTGCCAGGCCAAGGATGCTGGTCAGGCTGAGCTGCTCACAAACCCTCAGAGTACAGGCCCCAGCACCACTCGTAGCCCCCAGGCGGGCCCAGACTAGGCTCTGACTGTCCTGCACCCTGCTCTGGTCTTCGCTGCAGCTGGCACTGCCCCCGGCCTCCTCCCTGTGGCCCTGCCCTCTCCCTCCCCCGCCTCTGTCGGTGGCCCTCAGCTCCCAGCCCCTTCTCCTGCATTCTGTCCCTATCCTCTACACTAACCCTCCTGGGCACACGGTAGGTGATGCCCAGCCTGTCCTGGAGGGAAGGTCTGGAATGCAGAGCCCTCATGCCAGGGCCTGGGGGGTGGAGGGAGCCAGGCTCAGGAAGGAAGGGGCTGGCAGTTGGAGCAGCCTGTTGGAAGGACGGTTGGGGGTGAGACTTGGAATAGAGACGGGGCGACAGTTGGCGGTGGCAGCTGGAGTGGCAGTTGGGGCTTGGCAGGGGCGCAGGCCAGGAGGACTGTGGGGTGGGGCTGCCATGGGTTGGCCGGTAGCCCCTGGCCCAGAGCAGCTCTGGAGGGTGGTCTCTGGGAGGCCCAGCAGGAGGGCAGGGCCAGCTGGCAGCAGACAGGCTCTGCCTCAGGGTGGGGCTCTGCTGCCCTCCGCCGCTCCTGTGGCCTGCAGGACCCAGGAGGATGTGCAGAGGGGGTTCCTACCGGCAGCCCCGGGCCCACAGGCCTGCTGTCTTCTCTCTGCCGGCCCTCAGCCTTGCGCCCTCCCCGGAGGCTTCCAGCAGGGGCTTGGAGAGGGCAGGCACAGGTTCTGGGCAGTTCCTGGGGAGAGGCAGGACTCCCAGGGCTGTTGCCATGGGGACGGCTGGAGATGAAACAGGCAGATTCCATGACCAGTGATGGTGGTTTTAGAAAACCCAGCCGATCCGTGATTCTCTCTCATCACTGATGTTTCTATCTCTCTCTCTCTCCCTCTCCCTTCCTCTCTGAAATCAATAAAAATATATTTACAAAAACAACAACCCAGTGGGAGTGATGGGGAAGCTGTGCCCTGGGAGAAGGTGGGGCGTGTGGCATTGGCCCTGGCGGGGTTCACCAGGGGACCCTAGGAGGGAACATTTGGAGGAATCTTTGCTGTCCCTCTCATCATCTCATCATCTTTCCCAAAGCTCCTCCGAGGCTCTGCTTCCCAGCTGGGACCTGGAAGGCGGGTCCTTGCTCTCTCTCCGTGGCAGCAGAACACCCACATGGGGCACAGGGCTGGGTCCCCTTCAGCTCCTCTGCCCCCTGAAGCCATGTGGGGTTGGAGGGCAGGCAGGGGGCTGTGAGCACAGGGCGGGGGCTGTGAGCACAGGGCGGAGGCTGTGCCAGGACCCTCTGGGAGGCCTGTTGGCCATGTGGCTCATCCACTGAGCCTGTCCGCCAGAGGCCTGGTCTGTAGGAGGTGGGTAACATGCTCTGGGGGCTGCCGTTGGCAAGTGCTTCTGTGAACCCGAGGGGCTTCTGGGCCTTGGTCCGTGAGCCTAGCCCTGGCCTGCTGATACTCGTTCTCTCCAGGACCCAGACCGTCCCCCACCCCCCAGGCATCAGGGTGTCCCTTGGGCAGGTTCCACACTCACCCGCGTGGCTGGGAATGCGTTTCCAGAGTGACCGCCACGCAGCCTTCAGCAGCACAGAGTCCGGTCGTCCATCGGGCTTGTCCCCAAGCTTAGCCAGAGCTCATCGTGGCAGGTACCTTAGCCCTTGGGCCCTCCCAGACACCCATGCACTGGCCCTGCTGGCCCTGGATACTGGGTGCCCTGGCCAAAAAGCATCACTGCGGCCAACCCCACACCCTTGGTCCTCATCTGTTCCCAGAGCTGCTTCTGCCTTCCCCGAGGCCTCCCATCCATGGACAGTGAGGGCTGGCTGTGGTCAGGCACAGATCCCTTCTGGGGTCTGGGCCAGGCCGAGGGCAGTGCATGTCGCCTTCAGCAGGGTTTAGGGGACCCCAGCAAGAGAGGAGGCTTTGCCACCTAGCCTGGCATCTGCCGGGTCCTGTATCAACTTAGCTAGTGCTGGACACTAATGAGTGGGGGTCCCCGGGGCGGGGCTGCGGCACCTCCCCGTCAGACTAGAGGCACTGAGCTGGCTCCAGGCGCCTAGCTGCTGCTATGACTTTTCTTTTCTTTAAGTAGATATTTTTATTGGTTTTAAAGAGGGGGGGGGAGAGAAACATCAATGAGAGAAAAACAATTGATGGGGTGCTTCCTGTACACCCCAACTGGGGATCGAGCCTGAAACCCAGACATGTGCCCTTGACCAGGAATCCAACCGTGATCTCCTGGTTCATGGGTGGATGCTCAACCACTAAACCACACCGGCCAGGTTGCTCCTCTTTTTTTAAATGGTAAAGGGTGTTATTAACTCACAGAACAATAAACGTCTAGAGATAGGGTGGACTTTAGGCATGGGTTGTTCAGCGCTCTCTGGGACTGTTTTTGATCCTGCCTTTTGGTGTATCAGCTTCATCTTCAGGCTACTTGCCCTTCTGTTGGTTCTTGGAGCAGAAAAGTGGGAGTCTTAATCCATAATCACTGGCAAGGCTGCTGTAGGGAGGGAGGAACCTTCATTCATCATCATGCAGGGTAAGGGAGTGAGGAGAGGGGCTCAGAGCCCTGGGGACTCACTCTAGAACTCAGCAAGGCTTTCCACCAGCTGGCAGGTGGGATGGGCCTGGAGAGACAAGGCTTGGTTCCCGTGGGCAGGCCTCCCGAGCAACGCCTGAACCACTGTGTGCTCCAACCAGGGCAGCTGAACAGCGGACGGCTCGCCAGCAAGGCTGTTCTTGGAGTGTGGGTCCGTTTAGCTCTCCTAGGAGAAACTGTGGGAGGCAGGGAGGCATCAGGGATTAGGCTCTCCTAGGTTTGGGGGGTCCGCAAGCTGCCCCAGGCTCCCTGGCCACCTATCCTCTGAGACTACACTTGTGCCCAGGTAGGCAGGTGGGGGACACTTGCAGAAAGACCTCTGTCCCTTCAAAGGGAGGAAGCAGGTGACCCTCCTGGAGGCCTAGATGCAGCCACGGGCCAGGGCAGTTGAGCCCAGGCCCAGGATACTGGGACCTGTTCTTCCAGACCAGGAGGATGTGGCTGAGAGGGTCCTCCAGAGAAAGGCGGGGGAGGGGGCTGCAAGCGAGCAGCGCTGTCTGCACAGCCACTCACAGGCACCGCCGGGAGCGAAGGGAGTGTCCCGGCCGTCCATCGCTGGCTGCCAGACCCACGTTCCGCTTGTTCACTCCAGAATTCCACCCCACCCCCGCCCACCCGACCTGCCCTCCCACTGCAGCCAGTGAATGCCTCCTTCACATCCTGAGAAAGCATCCATAATGGCCCGCCGCCTCCCACCTCCCCAGGAATTCCGCGGCGCAGGGCCCGCAGGGAGGCAGGGCGCCTCCCCATTGGATAGCTGGTCTTGCTGGACTCCCCTGCGCTGCTGGCCAGCCACAGGCTCACCTCCCTTCCCACTGCCGCGCCCGGGAGAGGAAGCGAAGTGGCCTTTGGCCCCGCACAGGCCAGCCAGGAATGCGGGGCCACGATTCCCATGACGCCTGCCCCAGGGCTCGAGGACAGCGTGGGGGAGCAGGGACGCGCAGGCCCCTCCGGGAAGCGGCGCTCGTGATCGCATGCGAGGAGTGCGGGCCCCTCACCCCACCGGACAAACCAAGTGGCGGGAAGGACCACTGCGTGTGGCCGCCGGTGCTCCTTAGTTGGTCAAACCCAAGCCCCAGCGACATGCACAGTGACGTGGCCCGCTCCCCTAGGCGCGTCTCTCCCGGGGCGCGCTCAGGCTCCCCCGACGGCGCCGGCGTGCTGTGCCCAGGCCCCCAGATTGCACAAGGGCACGGGCCGTGGGAGCACACTGGTTGCGCAGAGCGGGGCCCGCAGAGCCGCCTGGGCGCGGGGTAAGTCGCGAAGTTTTCCAGACGCGCGCCGCGCAGCGCGTCGATGAGCGCGGACAGCCTGTGGCCCGGAGACCGCGCCTCTGAGTCACTGACGCGCGGGGCTACGCCGGTGCGCTCATCGGACAGGGGCTGGGTGCCCTCGCCGACCCGAGTCTCCCGCCGGGGGTCTCGGCTGTGCCGAGCTGCGGGAAGCGGCGCGGGTGCCTGGAGACCCCCGCCGCGCCGCCCCCGCCCCGCCTGCCCAGGGGAGGGGGCTACCCACAATGCCCAGCGAGCCTCTGCCCGCACTTCCGCTGTCCGGCCGCTCCGAGCGGGGACGTAGGCGGACCGACCCCCGCCGCGCCCCCTCCCGCTCCGCCGCGCCGAGCGGGGGGTCGAGAGAACAGCGGGGCGCGCGGCCGGGCCGGCGGAGGCGGGGCCCGGGGCGGTGGCCGAGGCCGGGGCGCGGCGCGGGCCAATCAGCAGCGGCGGGCGCGCGCCGGGGGCGGGGTCGGGGTCCGCAGGCGGGGCGCGCGCGGGCGGCGGGGGCCGCGGGGTTGGAGCGGGCGCGGGGGCGCGCGCCGGCCTGACGGACGGACTGACGGACAAACGGACGGAGCAGCAGAGGCGAGCTCGCATCTCAGACCTGCCCGGACGCAGCGCTCGCCCGGTGGCGGCGGCGGCGATCACCGGCTCCGGTCCGGCGGCCGCAGCGCCTGCCCTCGCCCGCGCCCCATGGGGTCACAGGTAAGCGGCGCTGGCTCATTGTCCGTGCGGCCGACCGGCGTGTCGCGGTTGGGCCGGGCGGGGGCCGGACCGGGGCCGCTCGGAGCCGGGGCCGCTTGGAGCCCGGGCGCGTCACCGCCACCGGCCGCCCAGCGCCCGCCGCGCCCCACCCCGCGGGGGCGCCCTCCCGGCGGCGATCTGGGCGCTCTGGCTTTGGCTCCGGCGGCTCTGGTAGCGACCCCGGCCCGGCCTCCACCAGTCCCCGAGCTCAGGTGGCGTGGGGCGGGGCGGGGGGAGCGGTGCGGTGTCCCCGCGGGGCTGCTCGCCGAGGCGTTGGCAGCGGCGGGACTGCCCCATGCCCCTCGCCCTGCGCGCCTCCTGTCGCCGCCGCCGCCGCGGTCCCTCCCCCGTCACCTCCGAAAGGGGAATTTTCCAGCTGGTAATTTCTGCTGCGTCAACGCCCGGCCCCAGGAGATGTCCCGGGGGCATCCTGGCACCCCTCGCCCGCGCCGTCCCTCGCACCCCCCGCCCGCGCCTCCGAGCCGCACCCGGACCCGCCCGCGCCGAGTTTGCCAACAGCCGGAACTGCGGGAGATGGGTGCGGGAGGGTCCCCGCGCTTTGCCCGGCCTTGGGGGTCATTGTCTCCCCCTGAAGCCGGCACCGTCCTCGTCTCCATTTTAATTACCGGCTGAATCTGGGCTCTGGGGCCTGGGGGCCGGGTGGCTAGAGGAGCTGGAGGGGACGAGGCACCCAGAGTGGCGAGGGGTGCGCGGAGCCGACGGGGCGGGCCGAGGGATGGGGTCCACAGCGAGCAGTGTCTTTGTTTCTTTGTAAATAGACATGTCAGTTTCACAGGGTAGCAGGAGTCCGTATCTGACAACTCAATCCCAACGTCAGATGGGGGATTTTCTACGCCAGGCAGAGGGCTCTGGCTAGTTGGGGTACCCTCAGCCCCGCTGGCAAATTCATTATGTGTTGGTTTAAAGGACCTCGCACATAGGGCTTAACCAAAGCGAGGAGCCTGGGTGGAAACCAAATGGGGCAAAGAACAGGTATTTTCTGAGACCGAGGAAATATAAACAAAAGAAAGTTTGAGATTGTCAGCGAATTTCCTCAGCTTTCCCTGCTGCAATCTCAGCGATGCAGTTGTCCTGGATCACAGGGCAAGATTATCACCCGCATTGTTTAAAGGAATGCTGATCGGCACCGGCTGGGCGCAGACACCTGTGCGCCAAGTACTGAGGCGCACTTACACTGTCCTGGTTGTAGAATCTTTCTTATTGGATCTATTATCAGAGGGAACTTCCCGGCTGGGGAACAGACTGTGGGCTCTCTGTTGCTGGCCCGCCTGCTGCCTGCACGAGGCAATGTTTCCACTCTTTGAGAATGGAAAATAGTTTTTCATCAGAAGGAAATGTATGGAAGTTTCCTTTTTACGTGAATAATGAAGTAAACAATAGTATTTGACCAAAGTGGAACCCTTCCGTTGGGCATAGTTTCTGATAGCTTCAGATGTTTTCAACTGACACTTTGGGATGCCTTGTTATTCCAGAAAGGGTTTAGCAAATGACAGGCATATTTAAGCAGAAGTTACTGAAGATTGAAGGAGGAACTTAAACATTGTGTCCCCTTAAAAGCCAGTAGTCATTTCCACATCCATGACTGGAGAGGAGCGGGGAGGGTCATTGTGAGAGTTCTTTGGGAAGTGGTGGAATGTACTTTGGCTAGGCTGTTCACAAACCCCAGACCCAGCCCTCCTCACGCCAGGACAGCATGCGCAGCCTCGCGTGGACATGGCGCACGCAGCCTTTCGCTGCGGTTGGATGAGATGCGCTCTGTCCAGGTTTGGCAGTGTTGTGTTTGCTGTGCGCAGACGCTTCACAGCTCCTTCCCGGTGTGGGGAGGCTGGCTGGTGCCAGCAGAGGCATCAGGGTGCCCCTGGCCCCTTACACCCCAGCTCCTCTGTCTCACGTTAGCACCGGAAGGTGGAGGCAGACAGGGCCCTGGAGGAAGTGTCCTGAGGGTGATGGGCGGTTATCACTGGATGAGGTATTGTTTACAAACATGTTAAGCTGAATTAAATTTTAACAGAGTGAACTTTCCAACATTGTCCTTTTGTGGAGTTTTTCAAATTAAGGGAAATTGGGCCACTGTGTCCCTGCGGTCTGTGTTTCTGGGACAGCTGTAGGCTCCCCAGCTTTGTTCTCCACCAGAGGTCTGAGACCAGCCGCCAAGGGCTGAGCAGACCCACTTAGTGCGAGGGGTTCAGGAAGGTCGCCGAGCCTGGAGCTGGCGCTCGTGCCTCCCTCTGCAGGGGCTTGGTGCGCAGTGCCCTCCTGGCTGCTGTCAAGGTGCCAGGAGAGTTCTAGAAACTACTGTCCTCTTGTCCCCACACTCTGGGGCTTATGTTCCTGCCCAACTCATGTGATCAGAAAAAATGCAGGCTTTTTCTTCTCTCTGACTTAACGAATTTTACCCTGAAGTCGGCTGAGTGATAGGAGATGGCCAAGACTTCCCCTGTGAACAGGGGAGATTCTTGTTGTGGCTACACGTTCGCTTCGGTGGCCTGTCTGCCAAGATAAGCGCATGAGGACAATCTCTGCTGAGGCCACCGGCTCCGTTAAGTCTTTGCAACATGGCTTTCCTGTTCTCATCCTGGTCCTCGTGTCCTCGGCTCTCGCTATGGCTTTGCTGTGGTCGGTGTGGTCAGGGTCTAGGGCCGCAACATCAGCAGCAATTCCCCCTTTCCTGCGATTCTAGCTTCAGTGCTGTGCGCTTTGCATACCCATATGCGTACTGCCTGTGTTCGCTGGTTAGTGGTGGCAGTGCGGGCCTGTGCTGGTGTTCATTCCACAGAAGAATAAAAAGGCTGGTGCTCAAACGTGACCCCGGCATATGATTTATGTAACCATTTCTGGTCAGTGTCTGTCTGCCCTGCCACTTGGCTCTCATGTAGGTTTAAACATTACTAAGTATGTGCTTTTAAATCCCACCCGAGGGTACCTTTTATTGATTTTTTTTTCCAGAGAGAGGAAGGGGGAGAGAGAGAAAGAGGGGGAGAAAGAAACATAGATGTGAGAGAGAAACATCAATGGATTGCCTCACGTACGCACCCTGACAAGGGATCAAACCCGCAACCTCGTTATGTACCCTGACCAGAAATTGAACTCATAACCTTCCAGTGTACAGGACCACACTCCAACCAACTGAGTCACCCAGCCAGGGCACTAAATATTTCTAAACATCACTTTTGGGATTTAAAAAAATTACTAACCTAGATATTTTAGAGCAGAAAGTTGAGAAACAATGTTGGTGTATTTTTCAACAGCATTTATAGAGGTTTTGCATTTTGACAGATGTGTTTTTTGAATCAGATGAGACACATTCCCAGGATTTCTTATTCATGACAGTCCTTTGGCCTTACCCGGGACCTGCTGTGGCCCAGCCTCAGACCAGGGCGGGGCGGCGTTCCTGCAGGGGCTGGGGCTGCCGGATGGGGCACAGGACCCTCTGCTGTGGCATGAGAAAGGGCCCAGCAGTTCAGGGACAGAGTGTAGATCGCCAGCGGACAAGGGGTTGTCCGAGTCTCTAACAACACGGCCGCCCCACCCTGCCCAGCACCAGCCCCACGTCCAGCCGTGGAGCAGCCTGGCTGGTGTTGCCGAGAACAGGGCTATGGGAAAGCAGGACCTGGCCGGGCGGCTTTCCCGGGGCTGCCTGGCCCTGGGGTCGGTGGCCTTCCAAAGCTGTCAGTGCGCACAGACCACGCCTCGTCCTCGTCCTCGTCCTCAGAGGAGCGGCCTTTCCTGGTTCAGGGGCCTCCCGTCTGCTCCCTCAGCGGGACCTGCTGTGCCGGCCCCTCTCCCCCTCGCTTTCCCTTTCAGCAGGTGGCGTCTCTGTCGTTTCTAATTACCCACAGAGCTGAAGGGGCCCACATATGTGTGGGAATGATTGCTTTTTAAAATGTCCTTATTTAGGTAAAGTTTGGGCAGCATGGCCACTCGCCTGGGACACAGGTGTTTGTCAGACACTTTTGTTTCCCTCTTTGCTTCATCTCTCCTTCCATGTGATTGCACCTGCTGCTCGGAAGACGGGGCCCTGCCTCGTGGAAGACGGGGCCCTGCCTCGCTGAGTGGTGCCCCGGGCCTGCCCGCCTTCCATCTTCCTGGAGCAGAAGGAAGGCACCTGCGCCTTGGGCCGCACCCGGAGGGTGTAAGGGTCTCAAGTGCAAAGAGCTGCCTCGGTGAGGAGTGGATGTGGGGTGGTCATTGGCTCAGGTCCACAGTAAGTGCTCAGTTGTAGGGACACGCCTGGGGCGTGGAAGATAAGCCATGGCTCCTCACTGGGCAGAAGAACAAGTCTGCCAACGCCTGAGGGCGCCGTTGCCCTCCAGCCCTGCTTCCCTGTGACAACCCCCCCCCCCCAAGGGACCAGGCTCAGGGGCTGTGCTGGGTTATAAAGAAATGTCAGGGCTGCCCTAACCGGTTTGGCTCAGTGGATAGGCTGTCAGTCAGCCCGTGGACTCAAGGGTCCCAGGTTCGATTCCGGTCAAGGGCATGTACCTGGGTTGCGGGCACATCCCCAGTAGGGAATGTGCAGGAGGCAGCTGATGGATGTTTCTCTCTCATCGATGTTTCTAACTCTCTATCCCTCTCCCTTCCTCTCTGTAAAAAATCAATAAAATATATATTTGAAAAAAAAAAGAAATGTCAGGGCTGGCCCTGGGTTTCTGGGAGACGAGGGGGTGGGGGGTGGGGGTGGGGGGACACAGATGCAGCTGGATAGGCTTTCTAGAAGTGCACACACGCAATCTACTGGCCCTGCCTGGTGGGAGCAGCGTGTGAGGTGAGTGGCACCTGCCTAACACCCGGGTAGTTTTGCAGAGAGGGGGCCTGCCCTTGGGCACTGGGGTGATGGGCAGAGCTGATCCTGAGAAGGGTGGGCCGGGCCAATTTGAAACAGCATTGTGGGGGAGGGGCAGCGGGACCGGGAGGGGGCCCTGCAGCCAGGAGAGGTCGGTGAGGGGTGGGGGGGCTGGGAGCCTGGGGAGAGGGGGAGGGGTGGTGAGATGGTCAGATGCTTGTCTTATCCTCAGAGGAGCTCTGGGGCTTAAAGTCTCGCTCGGACTGGCCGCTGCCTGTCCAGGGCAACCAGGCACTTAGCTGGAGACCACCCCAAGCCTCTAGCCCAGGGGTGGGCAAACTTTTTGACTCGAGGGCCACAATGGGTTCTTAAACTGGGCCGGAGGGCTGGAACAAAAGCATGGATGGAGTGTTTGTGTGAACTAATATAAATTCAAAGTAAACATCATTACATAAAAGGGTACGGTCTTTTTTTTATTCATTTCAAACGGGCCGGATCCGGCCCGCGGGCCGTAGTTTGCCCACGGCTGCTCTAGCCTCTAATGCATCCTCATGGCACCTGAACCCTCCCGTCTGCACTAAAAGCCCCAGGTTCCGGCCAGCCTGGTGGCCAGCAGCCTCGAGCCAAGCACTCTGCAGCCACATGGGCCCACATCCCTGGAGGAGCAAGGCCACTACAGGAGTCGGGACAGAGAGAGGAGGATGCAGCTGTGAAACACTCGACTGTCTGGGGAGCGACGGCCACAGCCAGGCAGGAGCTCCGTGTCCTGGTCCCAGCTCTGGCCGCACCCCCTCCGGCTGCGTGGACTAGGCAGCGTGCTCGGGGCCACCTCGGCGTCCTCCCAGTAGGAGTTGACGTTGGGAGTGCCTCTGGGTTCAGGGCACGTGGCCCGGAGTCTCGGGCACAGCCTGTTGCACACAGGGCAGCCAGGCAGGGCTTCAGGTTGATCAGGGACAGGCGCTGCCCTCCGTGGTCCCTGCCTGGCGCGGGCATCTCGCGGCTCCTCTCCATCAGCACTCTCTCCACTTCTCTAAGATGTTAGGAGAGAGAATTCCCTGCTGAGTAACAAGTAGAGGTGATGGTTTTTCTGTACAAACCTTCTGAGATCAGAGAAAGTTACGGACGTAAGTTCTTGTCAGGCCCTGAGTGAGGACGGTGCCCCGTGGGGAGTGCTGGGGCCACCCAGGAGGGTCCCTGGCTGGACGTCTGGGCAGCATCCCGCAGGCGCCCTCTCCCCGACCTGGAGCAGCTGTTGCTGGCGTGTGTGCGTGTGTGTGTGTGTGTGTGTGTGTGTGTGTGTGTGTAGCGTTTGATTCCCAAAGGGCAGCTCAGGGAGTCGGGACCCTTGTCAGACCAGAGCGGAGGCTCTTGTCTGAGCGAAGTTCCTTGGAGAGACGCCTCCGGGGTCACAGCGTGAGTGGCACCTGCTGGTGACAGTGGTCACTTTTGCTTTCGTTTCTGGTTGTTCACGGCGACTCCAGAAACAGCAGCGCCTGTGCTCTCCGTGAGGGTGTGGTCGTGGCCGTTGTCTGTGCTGATGCAGGAACCTGTCCCTCTATGAGCTCGTGGCTGCCATTCTGTGTGAAGACTTTGCTTTTTTTTATTTCTTTTTTTATTTTTGTGTGTGAAGACTTTTCTTCTCGTCAGCCTCAGAGTGTGTGGAGAACTTTCCAGAAATCATCAGCAGACATGCTGTCCACGGTGCATCTGTGACAGCCCCCCAGGCCACTGGCCAGGGCATGTGTGATATCGGGGCATTTCGGCTTCCCCGGTTTCCTCGGTTTCCTCGCGCCGCTGGCAGCAGAGTGAGACAGGGCAGAGTGAGCGGCGAGGCTGCCTGCGGGCTCCTCGTCTTTCACATTGGGTTGCCGGTCTCTCCCTGAATTTGGTTGGACAGTGGAGTCAACCTTTCAGGGACTGAGAGATGGGTTTTAATCTTTGTTTAATCCTCACCCGAGGATATTTTTCTGTTAATCTTTAGAGAGAAAGTGGAAGGGAGGGGCAGAGACAGAGAGAGAGAAACATCGATGTGAAAGAGACACATTGACTGGCCGCCTCGCACACATCCCAACCAGGGGCTGGGGAGGGAACCTGCAACTGAGGTACTTGCCCTTGACCCACAGGCCAGTGCTCTAACCACTGAGCCTCCAGCCAGGGCTGAGAGGCAGGTTTTAAATGTTTCTGCCTTCTGGTCTGGCCCTGGTCATGGATGTTTTCGCCTTTTTCTGCATGGTGGGAACTCCGGGAACCGGAGACCCCGGGGCAAGGGCGACAGCGCGCCAGGCCTGAGGCCCGTGTGGCAGAGGCCGTGCTGCTCACTGGTGAGCAGAGCGCTCGGTGGAGTGGAGCCGAGGGTACCCGAGGCGTGCCTGTGCGTGGGGCGTCGGGAGGCCGGCGGGCAGTTCTCCTCCACCTGCGGGATCCGTGCCGTGTCCCTCGGAGGAAGCACCGCTGGCGCAGCGTCACCTCTCAGCTGACCTGTCCGTCACCTGGATTTGCTTGATATTGCTCGCAACAATCTCATTTTTAAAAGATAAGTTTTTTGTTTTTTTTTAATTTTTAGAGCGAGAGGAAGGGAAAAGGGGAGAGAGAAATATCAATGATGAGAGAGAATCATTGATTGGCTGCCTCCTGCATGCCCCACACTGGGGATCGAGCCCACAACCTGGGCACGTGCCCTGACCAGGAATTGAACCAATGACCTTCTGGTTCCTGGGTTGACGCTCAACCCCTGAGCCACGCTGGCCGGGCCAATCTCACTTTGTGCCTTGTCTTAAGAATCAGGAATTTTCATGCAGCCATGAGTTTGATGTTTTGTTTTTATTTTTCCTGACACACTAACACGAGCATGTGCCTTAGGAGAAGCGTTCCTGTGAGGCGGCCAGAAGCCGTTTTCGGTGCAGCTGTGGTGTAAGGACCACCCCTGGGGTCTAGCATACGGAGGTTCACCCTCCCTGTCCAGCTGCACCTGGAGGACCAGAGCCCACACTTGTCTCCTGCTCGCGCCTCTCCCTCCACAGCTGCTGCCGCTGGCCAGGGCGAGAGTAGCTTTACCTCGTGGCTCTCGTGGAGTGAAGGGATGGACCGTATCAGTGGTTCTCCGCTTGACCCCGCCACAAGCTACTGGATGGGGCAGGCCCTACTGGCAGGACCGTCGGGGTCTCAGTCTGTGTTGCGGGGCCTTTCCTATCGTCTTGGTTGGGAGAAGTGGGTGAGTTAAGTTGCCGTGTTATGAGTTTCTGAGGCCATTGTGACAAATACCACAAATCTGGCGCCTTTAAATGGTAGAGGTTTGCTCTAGCTGGTTTGGCTCAGTAGATAGAGCATCGGCCTGCAGACCAAAGGGTCCCGGGTTTGATTCCAGTCAAGGGCACGTACCTTGGTTGCAGGCTCCTCCCCGGCCCGGGCCCTAGTCAGGGCTCGTGCAGGAGGCCAATCAATGTGTTTCTCTCACATCGATGTTTCTCTCCGTCTTTCCCGCTCTCTTCCACTCTCCCTAGAAATCAATGGAAAAATATCCTCGGGTGAGGATTAAATAAATAAATGGTAGAGATTTCCCCTGTCACATCCGGGAGGCCAGCAGTCAGAAATGCAGGCGTGGGCACGGCCCGCCGTCTCCACAGGCTCCAGGGCAGGGGCCGCCCTGCCTCTCCCAGCATCTGGGGCCGCTGGGTGCTGGGGGTCCTGGCCTGGGCGCAGCACCCATCTCTGCCTGGTTTCCTGGCCGCCTCCTGAGGACCCAGATTTCCCTTTGTTGGTTTTTGTTAATCTTCACCAGAGGATATTTTTTTCCATTGGTTTTTAGGGAGAATGGGAGGGAGGGAGGAGGGGAGAAGAGAGAGACACATTGATTGGTTGCCTCCCACACGCTCCGTGCCGGTCCTGGGGATCAAACCTGCAAACCAGGAATTAGACCTGCGACCCTTTGGTGCGCAGGCCGACGCTCTGGCCCCTGAGCAGCACCAGCAGACTCCCCTCTTCTTTTAAGGACACCAGTCAGACTGGATTAGGGTCACTGTAATGACCTCATCTTAACTTGCTTTTATCTGGAAAGACCCCATTTTCAAATGAGGCGGCGTCCCAGACATAGCTGCATGGGACACAATCTGACAGCAGCACCACTAGCGCTCCCCTTTGCCGGACACACTTCCGCGCAGGCCTTCCCCGTCCTGCCTCTGTCCGAGCTGCACCGCCACGGCCAGCTGTCGCCTGTCACGGCGGCTGTCCCCCGAGGGAAGGCCCGACAGACCACGTGTTAGTGACTGCGCCCGCACACCAGCCCCCAGCCTGCACCTGCAGAGGGCACAGTTCGGGTCCTTGCTCTCCTGTGCCGTGTGTCCCGCGGGGAAGTGAGAAAGTAGAGACCAATGGCGACACTGCCGTGGAGAGGGTCACAGCGGCCCAGGGAGGGAGTGAGGAGGGCAGGCACTTTGGTGGGGGTGAGTGGAGGTGAGGCCCAGGGTACCTACCCACGGGGGAAGTGGAGGGCCAAGAGGGGGCCGTCCACTGGGCACCTGTACCCACCTGTCCCACCAGGTCACACCAGGCCCTTTTCTGCCCCCCAGGCAGCTGGTGAGACCTGGGCCCCTTTGCCAGCAGCGCCTTTGGCGCTTCACCTAAGAGTCCCAGAAAGTGGAGGGTCACAGCCATTGAAATACCGTCTTCAAAGCTGGAGAAGACTTACTTGAGCTCTAGGCACATGTGGCACTTGACGCTTCACACAGTGTGAGACGCAGTCTGAAGCAGCACTGGGCGAGGGGGTCCCACGGTCGCTGCAGTGGCCATGGGCGTGTGGCCTCTGACGGGGGCGCCTGGGGGGCACTTTCAGGGTGGCTGATGCCCCAAGAGTTTCCCTTTGGTTTTCAGCTGTCGGTCTGGGGCCGGGCTTCGGCAGCCACTCTGCCCAGAGGGGGCAAGAGGAGCAGTCTGTGCTCCGTGGGGGTCCGGCAGCCCTGGGGCTCCCCCTCCTGCAGGGCCCGGACCCAGGAGGCCGCCACACATGCGCTGTGCTGTCAGGAAAGTCCGTGAGTCAAGCACAGTGTCCCTTGGTGCCTCCCACGTTGGCGCTCCCAATGGGAGCAAGGAAGGTGCTTGCGTTTCTCGCGTTTATGTTGACCTTCCCTCCTGGACGTGGTTCCTCTTGGTGCCGTCCGGCCCAGGTGAGCGTCTGGAGGCCACAGGGTTCGTGGTGGAGTTTTATGAACAGGAGCTTGCTTTGGAGGGAAAGAGGATGTGAGCACGCGTCCCCTCTGCTCCGATCTCTGCCCATATTTTCCTATAAACGCAGCGTCAGCGTCAGTGGCGTCTCACTGCTCCACGTGGGTGTGTGCACTTCCACATGTCAGTGCTCTCCTCGTCGGCCCTTGGGTGCTTCTTACTTTCCCGTCGTCAGCAGCAGCGCTGGGAACACCTGGGAACCAAGTGACATTTCGGTTGTTTCCTCGGTGGAGTCTGCGACCCCCGTGACCCCTGCTGGGCGTGCCACCACCACCTGAGGGTGTTAGGGCTTCACAATTCAGTTTACTTTGGACCCTTTTCAGAATCTAGTACATTTCACTGGGTTTCTTTTAGGCCCAGACACCTTTCACACTTTAACATTAAGTCACAGGATTCACTTTGATTTTAAAAGCAGAAGAGATGGGACGAGGGATTCGCCCAGCCCCCAGCCAAGACTTTCCGTGTCAGCAGCTCAGGGCTGCTTCCTGCCAGGGCCCGGGGAGGGTGGTGTGGGCTCTGGCACACCCTGGGCTGCCCAGCAAGCATTGACGGGACCCCACGACCCCGGGTGGGCAGCTCCTGCACAGCGGGGCCCTGAGGACGGGGACACCCCCAGGAGGGACCTGGGTCTGGTGCAGAGCCTGGGGCAGGTGGGGCTTCCCCGCTGCCTGGCTGAGCAGCCAGCACCGTCCATGCCGTTTCCTTCCACGTGCTGTGCCCCTCGTGGAGGGCGGACGTGGAGAGCCGTGTGTGCCGAGGCCCCGGCCGGCGGCCCCTCTCGGCATCCCTGCGCTAGGCCTTGGCGGGTCCCACTTCTTCCCTCGTGAATCATGGCGTTTCATTTCTTAAAAGCTCCTTGGAGCCCGCCCCAGCCAGCCTGGAGGGCCTTTCCCAGGGAGCGGGTCTGTCTCCCTCAAACGACAGGGCAGGGGGTGACCTGGACCTCCTGGCCCTCCCCAGGTCACAGTTGTGACCCCACGCCTGGATCTGGCCAGGGAGGAAGACCCGCCCTCCCCAGAGCCCTCTGACTGGTGTCGGGCTGAATGCTGGTGGGTCCAGGGGACGCCCCATTCTGGGGCCCACTTCTGGCCTGGTCTGTCCCGGCTTGGCTCCTGTGTCCTTCACATGTCCCTGCCTCAGGCCCCTGTGGCCTGGCCTGTGCCCCGAGCTGGTGCTGCTCAGCCCCCTGGTCAGAGGTTCCATCAGCTGCTGTGGGGGTGCCAGGGGCCGTGTGACCTGTTTACTGCTGAGGTCCGGTCAGTTGTGGACCTGGCTGTGTTGGCGATGTCGACGTGGACAGGAGCCCGGGTGGTGGAGACAGGGTCTGCCCGTGGCAGGTGCTGCCCCGCACAGGCAGGTACCGCCCCCCCCTCCCCGCCTCACCTCCTTCATTCAGCTCCTGATGGGTGTTGACCTCTCAAAGGCCTTTGCTCTTTTTTTGTTTTATTTATTTATTTACTTAAAAAAATATTTTTATTGATTTCAGAGAGGAAGGGAGAGGGAGAGAGATAGAAACATCAATGATGAGAGAGAATCATTGATTGGCTGCCTCCTGCATGCCCCCCACTGGGGATCAAACCCACAACCCAGGCATGTGCCCTTGACCGGAATCAAACCCAGAACCAGGCTGAAGCTCTTATCCACTGAGCCAAGCCAGCTAGGCCTTGATTACTAATTTCTTTAAAAAAAAAAAAGGTTTTATTGATTTCAGAGAGAGGAAGGGGGGGTGGGGAGAGAGAGAGAGAGAGAGAGAGAGAGAGAGAGAGAGAGAGAGAGAGAAGAGATGGAAACATCAATGATGAGGGAGAATCATTGATCGGCTGCCTCCTGCACGCCCCCTACTGGGGATCGAGCCCGCACCACGGGCAAGTGCTCTGACCGGAATCAAACAGTGACCTCCTGGTTCATAGGTTGACCCTCAAAAAAGCCTTTGCTCTTGCAGAAATGATGTCAACTTGATCAGTTGGAACTCTGCTGGGCACCAGAGTGGACATGTGACTCAGTTTGAACCAATATCTGTGCTCCCTCGGCGTGCAGGCCCGGGGCAGCCAGGCCCTGCCCGCTGTGCACGCAGCTCCTCACCTAGACTGTGGCTTCTCTTGTTTTCAAGGGACACAACTTTTTGTTTTGTTAAACTTCACCCGAGAATACATTTTCTATTGCTTTTTAAAGAGTGAGAGAGACTGAGGGAGGGAGGGAGGGAGGGAGAGAGAGAGAGAGAGAGAGAGAGAGAGAGAGAGACATCAATTGGCTGCCTCCCACACCCGCCCTGATCAGGGCTGGGGATTGAACCTGTAACCCAGGGATGTGCTCTTGCCCTGGACTCGAACCCACGACCCTTCGGTGTGCTGGCTGACACTCTTGCCACTGACCCATGCTGACCAGGGCCAGGGATACAGCTTTTAAGGAAAAAGAGACTGGTTAAAGGCCCCAGCATGACACTGGGCGTAAACCAACGTTGCCAAAGGTTAACCTGGTGTTTCTGGTCCAGGGTCCTTTGAGTTATTCTTACAAGTTTTCTGTGACTGTACGTGTTTCTCCCAAAAAGTTGAATAATACAACGAAAGAGTCCATCATAGTGCTCGATGGCGTTGCTTTTATTTCCTACTTAGATTCTTTTCTTACTGGCACGGAGCACAAGTCACAGGGTGTCTCAGATTTAAAATCCACAGAAGTGGTTTTTCTGCCTTGTTAATAAACCTATTCTTTTTCTAATAAAATTTTTAAAATTTTCTAAAGTTGATGTGACTTTTCCTAGAGCTTTTGTAACAAAGGACTACCACGAAAATGTATCTTGTGACCATTCTGGAAGCCAGAAGTTGACGCCAGGTGGACAGGCCGGTCCCCCAGGGAGGGTCCTTCCTGCCTCTTCACCTGTCCGGGTGTCCGTAGCCCCTGGCGCGTCGCAGGCCACATCCCTTCCGCTCGCCCCGTCTGCACGTGGCTTCCTTCTGTGCGTGCCTGCACCTACCTGTCCTTCACAAGGACACGAGTCCTGTTGGGTTATGACCCTTTTTCCAAATAAGGTCACATTCAACATGTCTTTTTGGGGGACACAATTCAGCCCATGGAGGTGCATGACTGTGTCGCTGCCCTGACTGCCGTGAGCTGTGGCAACCAGAACATCAGACCCACGCATGGGGTTGAGCTCTGAGCTGTCGCCTCCGCTGGCGGCTCGGAGCCTGGACACCAAGGGTGAGTGGCCGTGGGCCCACAGCTTCACTGCTCACATTCCCTGTCCGGGGCCAGGGACTCGCTGTCTTCCCACTTCTACCCGCATGTACACATTTTAAAAGTATTTCTTGAGTTGAAAATGTAGGAGTGTCACTGCCTGTTAAGATCAGCATGGTCTCCTTTGGCTGTTTTGGGGCAGTGGTTAGAGCAGGGGTGGGCAAACTTTTTGACTCGAGGGCCACAATGGGTTCTTAAACTGGACCGGAGGCCGGAACAGAAGCATGGATGGAGTGTGTGTGTGAACTAATGTAAATTCAAAGTAAACACCATTACATAAAAGGGTACGGTCTTTTTTTTTTTTTAGTTTTATTCATTTCAGACGGGCCGGATCCGCCGGCGGGCCGTAGTTTGCCCACGGCTGGGTTAGAGTGTCTGGCCTGTGGAACAAAGGGTCCCGGGTTCGATTCCTGGTCAAGGGCTTGTACCTTGGTTGCAAGTCTCCACCCCCATAGGGGCACATTCAGGAGGCAATCAATTGACATGTCTCTCTCACATCATGTGGATGTTCCTATCACCTCCTCTTTCCCTTCCACTCTCTCTAGAAAACAAAGGAAAGAATATCTTCAGGGTGAGGACTTAAAACAAAAGAGCAAGCATGGTTTAAAGACAAAAGGTCCAGACCCAACCCAGCATAGCAGGAGGTGCCTGGGTACATGCATTGAGGTGACTTCTTCCCCTTTCTCTCTTCCAACCCAGACCAACTTCCCCCCAGTGGAAGCAGAGAAATGGGAAGTTCCCAGAGCTGCCTGCGACTCTGCCCTCAGGTGAATGCTCGGGGCCTCCCGGCCCCAGGCCACTCTCCCCGGCGCCAGAACCTGAGTTAGGACGCCTGGGACCCGGTGGTGGCTGTGCTCGAGGTCTCTCTCCCCTTGAAGCATTGGCCTCTGGGTTCTCCGTCTTGGTGCCTGGTGCCCCAGCCACCCTGAGTTCTGGCAGAATTCTCAGCCGGTAGGCCCTGAGCTGGTTGCAGGGTCTTTTGCTGGACCTGCCCAGTCTCATGGTCACTTGTCCACCCTGAGACACAGGCTCATTGTCTCAAGGTTCTGTGGCTGACTGGGCTCAGCTGGGTGGTTCTTCTGTCCAAGTGATGTTGTGTGGGGCCACAGTCTCGGAGCTGGGCTGGAACAGCCAGGGCAGTTGGCTCAGCAGTCTGGCACCTCATAGAGGTTGGGGCTTGGCCTGGAGGATGGGGTGCCTGTACCTTTCTCTCCACGTTGGCTCAGGTCTCTGCTCCTACAGCTGAGTAGCTGGACACAGACCCATAAAAGTGCAACATGGACGCTGCTCCTTAAGCTCTGGCCAGGACTGGCTCTGTCCTAGGTCAAAGTCAGAGTCAGATGGGCCGCCCAGGGCCCTGAACCTCAGAGTGATGGCCCATCCTTTGAATGCCTCCTTGTGGGTTCTCCCCTTGCGGAAGCTGCCCCCAGCCCAGCCTCTCCCCAGTGGCTCCTACAGCACTTTGTATTGACCTGGAATCACCCTACTCTGGCCTAGCCCTCAGGGAGTCGTGGGGCTGCCTACCTGGGCAGGTGGGTGGTGTCCTCACAGTGACCCAGGCTGCTGAGCACATCCAGGCTGGCATGTAAAGGGACTGGGCTAATGTGTGATGCAAATATCGTTCCCATGTGGCTCTGTCAAGGCGTACAGCCGTGTGACATGAGCTGGGCAGGGAGGGGACACCCCATGGTGTCTGGAGGAGGGTTGGCCCTGTGTGGTTGGAGTGGGGGTGCAGGAGAGAGGAAGTAACATGTGAGCAGGCGGGGAAGGTGCTCCGGGCCGATGGAAGTCAAGGAACCGAAAGAGGCCAGAGCAGCAGGGAGGGAGGAGCGGAGGCTGAGGGTGGGGCTGGGCCTGCAGAGCCGCTGCCCAAAGGGCCGGCAGTGGGCAGGTGGCAGTCACTGGTGTGCATTTTCAGAAGGTCACCCTGCCACGGCTGGGAGGTGTCACATTCAGCAACCAACAGTGTCCATTTGTTCTCACCAGAGAAAAGTCAGGTGACTAGAGATGACTTCTGCTAACATTTTTGGAGTATTTCTTTCCAGTGAGGAGCTCATTTAAAATATTCATTTTTAAAAAATGTTTTTGATTTTTAGAGAAAGAGGAAGGGAGAGGAAGAGAGATAGAAACATCATGAGAGAAACATTCATCAGCTGCCTCCTGCATGCCCCCTAGTGGAGATCGAGCCTGGGTGTGTGTTCTGACTGGGAATGGAACCTGCAACCTCCTGGTGCATGGGGTGACACTCAACCAACTGAGCCACACTGGCTGGGCTCAATTTTAAATTTTAACACGTAACCATGAATAATAATACTATGTCTATAAGTTTGATTTATAAAGTGGGTTTTTCAACACATAGTGAACCATCTGAACACATCAGCATGGGACACAGTGTCGCACAGGAGGAGGGCGCCGGGGCCGGGGCTGCCTGGCTCTGCGGGACGTGCTGGGCGTGAGCACGTGCTCTCCCGCACCGCGGTGCCGGTGGCCTCGTGGCGCGAGGAGCGGAGGCGGTGTGAGGGTTTTCCTAACAAAGGACCACGTCCTGTGTCCTAAGCACCAGAGGGTTATTCTCTCCTGTCCAGGAGGATGCGCCGAGGTCCGGTGCGGAGGCCGCTCCCTCGGGGGAGGCTGAGCAGGGCCGTCCCGGATTCTGCAGCTTCTGGTGGTTCCTTGCCGTGGAGCAGTGTCCCTCTGTGTCTGTGTCCAAACTCCGCTGTTGGAAGGGCACTGCCACGTGGGTTCAGGGCCCCTCAGGGGCCTCATCTTAACCAGTTGCATCTGCAATGACCCTCTTTCCAGATAAGGTCACCTTCTGAGCTCTTGGGGGTTAGGGCTTCAAAAAATGAATTTTGGGGGCACAACATCCACCCACAACAAATGTCAATAAATATAAGTACAGGTTTGTAGTTGAGCAAGAATAGTTTCACAAAAATAGATTTCTGGTCACCTTTCTTAAGGAGTCATTTACATACAAATGCTGCTCGCACCTTGTGTGAGCGAGCTCGCGCTCTGCCCGCCCGCCTGGCCCAGCCCCCCTGACGCCTCGGCTCCTTCCCAGTAGACTAGGCTGTTTTCCAGTTTCATAGAAATGGGCTCATACCCTGTCCCTCTGTCTGGCTTCTTTTCTGCAG
Source organism: Myotis nattereri (assembly GCF_964212035.1). Lineage (NCBI taxonomy): Eukaryota > Metazoa > Chordata > Mammalia > Chiroptera > Vespertilionidae > Myotis > Myotis nattereri. Next base: position 2,817,566 of record NC_138083.1, read on the forward strand.
CGTAATTATTTTGAGATTCGGCCATGGGTGTGGAGGGATGTTCAGACAAGCTCAGGAGTGGGGAGGTGGGCGAGGTGCCTGGCCTCCGCCTGCCGCGGGCCTGCCTCGGGGACGCACCTGTTTGTCTGTTCGCCTGTTGGTGCGCATTTGGGTGGATTCCAGATTCGACTGTTATGAATAAAGCCACTGTGCAAGTCCTGCGTGGATCTGTGTCTCCACGTCCCTTGGGTAGGTTCCTGGTGTTGGAATTGTCGGGTCCTAGGGTGTTTGCTCAACTTTGAAGACACCATCAAGCTATCTTCCAAGGTGGCTGCCCATCTTACGTTCCCAGCAGCGGAGTGGGGGTCCCAGTGCTCCCTGTCCTTGCTGACACTGGCGCGGTCCCTCTCCCACGTCCCAGCGGGCTGACGAAGGTGAGCACCTTCCTGCATGGCCACTCGTATGTCTTCTTTGTGACCTGTCTGTTCCAAACGTGTCCCGTTTAGAAAAGTCTCACCAGTATAATTGCAAAGACCCGTTTAGTGAAACGGGGCTCAGAAGTCCTCCTCCTCAGGAGGCTGTGGGAGCTGCCTGGCTTCTGGCGACCAGGACCACAGTTTGGTTCTAGCGCTACAGTTACCTTGTTCCCACTTTAAACAACAGCTGTCTGTCAGATTACACTTTAAGGAAAACTTTAAGTTAAGCCTCACTGAAATGCAGAGGCGAAAAGTCAGAGGTGAGAGGCAGTGTGGTGATGTTTGAGAGGGACGGTCATGTCATATGAGCTTTTCCAAATTCTCGAATGTGACCCCTGCCTGGAAGCAGGGCGCAAGCGGTGTCCGGGGCCCTGCACAGACTGGTGCTCTCGTCCGGGTGGAACAGGGATGAGACGGCTAAATTGCATCCACTGTTTTACATTTTTATTACAAGTTGCCTCTCTGGCAGAGCTTCTTGGGGATGAAAGGAAAAATGACCCAGCCCTGCTCCGAGTTACGACTGAACACACAGTGCAGCTGGCGAGCCCATTCGACAGTCTTCACACCCCACGGCCCCTGTGATTCTGCAAGAGGGCGACTTCTTGGCCTTATCCAGGAAGCACTCGTACTTGCAATGAAAGCATCAGGCACATTGCCTGCCCAATCAGGACGGCCTGGGGAACCCCTTCATTACCCACAGCCCGTTGGGTCATGT